>NC_047084.1:388476688-391432780 GCF_902459505.1 Geotrypetes seraphini | reverse complement strand
TGGATGGATGTGTCCTGGAGCGTTCCTCCTAAGGGGAGCCTCCGATGGCGCTTTCCCTCGTTCCTGCAGGATGATCCTGATTTTTTTTATCATACTTGCGTACCTGTTGGGATGATTTTTTGATAACCAATGGTCAGCATCAGTCTACTCCGGACCTTTTTTGGGAAACGGCCAAAGTGGTTCTTAGGGGGGCGATTATATCTTACGTGATGGCTCGCCGTAAACGAATCTCGAATGGCATTATTCGTTTGGAGAAGCAATACTCTCACTTGAAAGCCTGATATCTACGAAATCCTACCCGTCTACTTCGGGAGGAACTGCATTCGGCGCAGGTAGCCCTTAATGCCTTACTGTATGATCGGACTAAGCGTTTGTTCTATAGAAAATACAGGTTTTATCGTTTTGGGAACCAAACGGGTAAGTTGCTAGCCACTCTGACTAAGAACTGGCAAGATGATTGTTATATTTCCCGGATTCGGGCGGTTAATCACTCCTATCACACTAAGCTGGCGGACATTGCGGATGCGTTTTATCAACATTTCTCTATATTTTACGCTAGTCCTGGCTCTTATACTGGTCCCGATGTTCTCGACTATTTGGAGGACGCGGGTATGCCTAAGTTCATTGATCTGCAGAGATCGGCATTGAATGGACTGTTTCGGGGCTCGGAGATCCAGAAAGTGATTAAGAACTTGCGCCCTTGTACGGCTCCAGGCCCTGATGGGTTTTCGACTGAATTTTATAAAATGATGTCTCTGCAGGTGTGTCAGCCTCTCATGGGCTATTATGTTACGGCCCTGGAGAAGGGTGTGTTTCCACCTCATTCCAACACGGCCACGATCACTTTGCTTCCGAAGCCGGGTAAATCCAGGGATGACATTGACTCTTATCGTCCCATCTCCCTCCTTAATGTGGATCTTAAAATTCTGGCTCGCCTGTTGCTGAACCGTCTGACTGCTCTTTTGCCACATGTGATATCCCCAGCGCAGGCTGGGTTTCTACAGAGTATGCATTCGGTGGTGAATGTTCGGAGGGTGCTGTTGGCTATGTCCAGAGCTCAGTCCACTTCCACGCTGGGTCTTCTCATAAGTCTGGACGCAGCCAAGGTGTTTGACCAAGTTCACTGGCCTTACCTTTTCCAGGTCTTGGATTATGTGGGCGTGGGAGGTTGGTTCTGGTCTTCTTTGAGGGTGTTGTATTCTGCCCCTTCCGCTTCGGTTTTAGTGAATGGGATTCTAACGCGATCTTTCGCGGTTGATCGGGGAACTCATCAGGGTTGCCCTCTGTCCCCCTTGCTCTTTCTTCTTTATTTGGAGCCTCTTCTCCGAACGATCCAGAGAGACAATGAACTAGTTGGGTTACCGGAGAGTTCTTCCCAATTGCAAGTGTTAGCTTTTGCTGACGACTTGTTGCTCACTTTAGCTCAACCATATCGCTCCTTGTTGCGAGCTCTGGAGCTATTGGATGAATTTCATCTCTTCTCTGGGCTGACCCTGAATAGGCAGAAGTTACAACTTTCAGTTCGTGATTCCTGGCCGGGCGCCTTTCCTCTTTTGTGGGCTACTTCTTACTTTCGTTACCTGGGCGTTCTTATACCCAGGGACCTGACTACTCTTTATTCCCTTAATGTTCTACCTTTGCTTTCTAAAACTGAACAACAGTTGCGGGCATGGCGCGCTTATCCTTTGACTCTCTTGGGCCGAATTGCTTTGTATAATATGATGATGATCCCTCAGTGGCTCTACATTCTGCAGACTTTGCCTCTTCTTCTTCTGCGCTGTCATCTTCGGCTGCACCATCGCTCCTTACTTCTGTTTTTATGGGGAGGCAAGAGGTCCAGGAATCCTTTACACTCCTTATCCTTGCCTATTACTCAGGGGGGTCTTGGGCTATTGCACCTCAGTAGACTTAATATGGCCTGTCAGCTCCGGCATATGAATGATTGGTTCTGTGGGACATCTCATTTCTTGGCCACTGGGGTGGAGTGTCTAGCCTTTGCTCCTTTTCACTTTAGTTATTTACTTCATGTGCGCTGCTTACCCTCTCGGGAGCAGTCTTATGGGGATTTGTTCTTATTTCCCTTGCGTAAGATCTGGAGGTCCCTTTGCTCACAGTTGGCCATACGGTTTGATGTGACCCCATGTCTCCCTATAACTGGTAATGGGGACTTTCTCCCTGGTATGGGTCTGGGCGCTCACTCCTGGTGGACTGGGAGGGGATTGTTTTATTTGTTTTATGTTCTACAGTCCGATGGCTCTCTCCAGTCCTTTCGGATGTTATGTGACTCTTCTGCCTTGGAGGCTGGGGACTGGTTCTCTCATAGACAATTACATCACTATGTTTGTTCCCTACCTGGCTCTGCTCTGACTGGGGAGATTCAAGAGAAGTTGTCTGAAGCTTTCTGTTTAACTGCTCAGGTGCCCATACCCCTGCGTTTTCATCACCGCTTTTTACAGGAGTTGGCAGGAGTGTTGGACTATGCTACTCTGGCTACCAAATGGTCCCAAGTTCTTGCAGTTCTCTATTTCTGAGGCCATGCTCAAGCGGAGCATTTTACTGGGGGCAAAACTATTGGTCTCTGCTGTGGAAAAGAAACGGTATTACAAGTTTTTGGTCAGGGCGTATTTTGCCCCTGTCAGAGCCTTTCGGGCACACATTAGAGCCACTGACCATTGTCCGAAGTGTGCGGCCCCCAGGGCCTCCTTGGGCCATATGTTCTGGTTTTGCCCAGCCATACAGGCCTATTGGAAACGCATTTGTCTGCATGTCAAGTCCCTCTGGAATTGCACCTGGTTGCCAACGGATACTTTTCTCTTCACGCTGAAACTTTCCCTGCTTCCTGTTCGTCCGGGTGCTGCTGCATTTGTCCAGAAAGCTATATTTATGGGACTTAAAACTATTCTTCAGTGCTGGTTATCCCCACAAATCCCTACAGTGTCGCAATGGCGGACTCAGATGATCCAGCTGGCGGAGTGTGAACGCCTGGCTATAGCTGATATGGACTTTAAGCACGGTTCTCTTTATTTACGCTGTTGGCTACCCACTGTACGCAGTAGACTGTTGAATTGATTTGTTGCACATTGGAATGGCTGTTCCCATGGGTGGGAGGGTGGATGGTAGGGAGGGTTGGGGTGGGGGGGGGGGGACTTTCTTGTGTGAGGATTTACTGCTTGCTTGTTCAAATTTCTGCTTCTTTTTTAAAACCAATAAACAGATTTAAACATACAAATGAAATCCTAAGATGCAAGATTCTGCATACAGTACAACCCCATAGAAAAAGAATAAAATGCATTTCTTCCTGACAGTGCAAAATATAGACAGCAGATATAAATTCTCAAAACTGACACAATTCAATCAGATCACTAAATTAAAAATAAAATCATTCCCCTACCTTTGTTGTTTGGTGATTTTGGTTTTCAAACCATCTTTTCCCAGTCTCTGGCTGCATTTCTTTCTGTCTATGCTCTTAACTGTGTATCCAGGGTCACAGATTCTTGCCCAGAAATAGCTAAGGAGAAGAAGAAATAAAACAAACCAACAATCTTTTAGACTGAATCAGGTTGGGCAGACTAGATGGACCATTTGGGTCGTTATCTGCCGTCATCTACTATGTTACCTTATCCATTTGCTGTTTTTATCTTCTTCACTTTCTGCCATACATCCATCTTTAGCATTAACTTTTAACATTCAACTTTCTTCCATTTTTCTGCTTTCTTCTCAAAATCTATCTACTTTTCCATGTCTTCCCTTCCCATCTATCCATGTGTACCATCTCCTCCCTCTTCCTTCTCCTCTATTCCCATCTATCCATAAGAAACATTTCTTCTTATCTCTTCCCTGCAGCACCCATTGCTGTGCACCATCTTCTCCCTCTGTTTCCCCTTCTCCTCCATCCCTGTGCACCATCCTATGGTCAGACAACTCTGTCTTCCCCTCCCCCCCTCATACGGTCTGGCATCTTTCTCCTCGCCTTCCCATAGCCTGGAATCTTTCCCTTCTCTCATGGTCTGGCATCTCTCTCTGCTTCCCTCCCTCTTCCCGAGATCTAACATTTCTCTCCTCTGCTTCCTGCAGTCTGGCATCTCTCTCTCCCCTCCTTCCCTTCCATTCCATGGTCTGGCATCTCTCCTTCCCATTCCAGTGGTCTGACATATCTCTCTTCCCTCCTTCCATCACCCTTCTCTGGAATCTGACATCCTAGATACTTGCCCCCCAGAGATTATGAATGCGGCACCTCCAGAATTCAAAATATCACTATTACATTACCTAGCCGACAACCTAAAAAATGGGACTTTCCTCACAAACAACGGCCACATAATAATAACCCCATCCCAAAAAATAGAAAAGAATCCTCAGCGCTTATAACCAACTACAGACCTATAGCATGGAAAGCACAGTTACTTACCGTAACAGGTGTTATCCAGGGACAGCAGGCAGATATTCTTAACACATGGGTGATGTCACCGACGGAGCCCTCGGTACGGACCTTTTTAACTAGAAGTTTCTAGTTGGCCGCACCGTGCGTGCGCGAGTGCCTTCCCGCCCGACGGAGGAGTGCGTGGTCCCCAGTTAGGATAAGCCAGCTAAGAAGCCAACCCGGGGAGGTGGGTGGGACGTAAGAATATCTGCCTGCTGTCCCTGGATAACACCTGTTACGGTAAGTAACTGTGCTTTATCCCAGGACAAGCAGGCAGCATATTCTTAACACATGGGTGACCTCCAAGCTAACAAAGAGGGAGGGGGGATGGTTGGCCATCATGAAAATAAATTTTGTAACACCGATTGGCCGAAGTGACCATCCCGTCTGGAAAAGGCATCCAGACAGTAGTGAGTAGTGAACGTGTGAACTGAGGACCAAGTGGCAGCCTTGCAGATTTCCTCGATGGGCGTGGAACGGAGGAAAGCTACAGAAGCAGCCATAGCTCGGACTCTGTGGGCCGTGACAGTACCTTCCAGTGAGAGACCGGCCCGAGCATAGCAGAATGCAATACAGGCAGCAAGCCAATTCGAAAGTGTCCGTTTGGAGACAGGGCGACCCAAACGGTTGGGATCGAAAGACAAAAACAGCTGAGGGGATGCACGGTGAGCTCTGGTACGATCAAGGTAGTAAGCAAGGGCACGCTTACAGTCCAGCGTGTGCAGCGCCTGTTCCCCAGGGTGCGAGTGAGGCTTAGGGAAGAAGACGGGCAGCACAATGGACTGGTTGAGGTGAAAAGCCGAGACCACCTTGGGAAGGAATTTAGGGTGGGTACGCAGAACAACCTTGTCATGGTGAAAAACAGTGAACGGTGGGTCAGCAACCAGTGCATGCAGTTCGCTAACTCTCCTGGCAGAGGTGATGGCAATTAGGAAAAGTACCTTCCAGGTAAGAAGCCTGAGCGAAGTTGTGGCAAGAGGCTCAAACGGAGGTTTCATGAGTGCTGAGAGAACCACATTCAGGTCCCAGACGACAGGAGGAGGCTTGAGAGGCGGCTTGATATTGAAGAGCCCTCTCATAAATCTGGAAACCAGAGGATGAGCCGTGAGGGGTTTTCCGAGGATAGGCTCATGAAACGCAGTGATGGCACTGAGGTGGACTCTGATGGAGGTAGTTTTGAGGCCAGCGTTGGACAGCGAGAGCAAATATTCCAATACAGTTTCCACCGCTAAGGAGGTGGGTTCCTGATGATGCCGGAGACACCACGAGGAGAATCTGGTCCATTTCTGATGGTAACATTGGAGGGTGGCCGGTTTCCTGGAGGCGTCCAAGACGAGGCGGACCGGCTGAGATAGATTCTCTGGAGAGGTCAGCCCGAGAGAAACCAAGCTGTCAGGTGGAGCGAAGACAGATTGGGATGCAGTAGAGACTGATGCCGCTGCGTAAGTAGAGTAGGAAACACAGGAAGAGGAATGGGCTCCCTGGAGCTGAGTTGGAGCAGGAGGGAGAACCAGTGTTGTCGAGGCCACCGAGGGGCGATGAGAATCATGGTGGCGTTGTCCCTGCGGAGCTTGGACAAGGTCCGCAACATCAGAGGAAGTGGAGGGAAGGCATACAGGAACCGGTCCCTCCAATCGAGCAGGAATGCATCCGGGGACAGACGGTGAGGAGAGAAGAGTCTGGAACAGAAGAGGGGCAGTTGATGATTGTGAGGTGCTGCAAAGAGGTCCACCTGCGGCGTGCCCCATCGAGCAAAGATGGAGAGCAGAGTCGGAGGGTCCAACGTCCACTCGTGAGGTTGAAGGATGCGGCTGAGATTGTCGGCCAGGGAGTTCTGTTCGCCCTGGATATATACCGCCCTGAGAAAGAGATTGCGGTCTGTGGCCCAGGTCCAGATGCGCAGAGCCTCCAAACAAAGGGGGCGAGATCCGGTGCCGCCTTGTTTGTTTATGTAGTACATGGCGACTTGATTGTCTGTGCACAGGAGGAGGACTTGAGGACAGAGGAGATGTTGGAAAGCCTTGAGGGCGTAGAACATGGCTCTGAGTTCCAGGAAATTTATGTGATGACGACGCTCCTGTGGGGTCCAAAGTCCCTGGGTGCGTAGATCTCCCAGGTGAGCTCCCCACGCATAGGGGGATGCATCCGTGGTGATGATCATAGAGTGAGGGGGTAGATGAAAAAGAAGACCCCTGGAAAGATTTGAGGAGTTCAACCACCATTGGAGAGATTGCTGAAGAGATGATGTCACAGAGATGGGATGAGAAAGAAGATCCGTAGTCTGTGACCATTGGTTGGCGAGGGTCCACTGAGGTGTGCGAAGGTGGAGACGTGCCAGAGGAAGGACATGCACCGTCGAGGCCATGTGACCCAGGAGGACCATCATCTGACGGGCAGGAATGGAGGGATGCAGAAGCACCTGACGACAGAGGTGGAGCAGGGTTTGCTGACGATCGGAGGGGAGAAAAGCCCTCATTAGTGTGGTGTCCAGAACTGCTCCAATGAACTGAAGTCGCTGGGTGGGAAGCAGATGCGACTTGGGGTAGTTGATCTCGAACCCCAGGAGGTGGAGGAGAGAGATGGTGTGATGAGTAGCCTGTAGCACAAGTTGAGACGTAGGTGCTTTCACCAACCAATCGTCCAAATAGGGGAACACCTGGAGGTTGTGAGACCTGAGAAAGGCCGCCACTACTATAAGGCACTTGGTGAAGACCCTGGGTGAGGAAGCGAGGCCGAACGGTAGCACCTTGTACTGATAGTGGTGGTGCAGCACCTGGAACCGCAGGTAGTGGCGAGAATTCTGATTGATGGAGATGTGAGTGTAGGCCTCTTTGAGGTCCAGGGAACATAGCCAGTCGTGTTGAGAAAGAAGAGGGTAGAGCGTGGCAAGGGAGAGCATTCTGAACTTCTCCTTGACCAGACACTTGTTGAGGTCCCTGAGATCGAGAATGGGACGGAGGTCTCCCGTCTTTTTGGGTACCAGGAAGTAGCGGGAGTAGAATCCCTGACCCCTTTGATCTGGAGGTACTTCTTCGATGGCATTGATAAGGAGGAGGGATTGAACCTCCCTCAGGAGGAGGGGGGTTTGAGATGAGTGTGAAGCAGACTCTACGGGAAGATTGTCCGGTGGAAGAGTCTGGAAGTTGAGAGAGTAGCCGTGGCGGATGATGTTGAGGACCCACTGGTCCGATGTGATGACCTCCCAACGGCTGGAGAATATGGTGAGACGACCTCCGATTGGTTGTGGAAGAGGCAGCGAGGGTGGATGACTGGCTATGCCCTGGAGAGAAGAGTCAAAAGGGCTGGGATTGCTTAGCAGGCTGAAGAGGCTTGGAGGGTTGAGTGGCCTGAGAACGAGCCTGGGCATGGTGCTGCTGTTGACGGGGCCGCCGAGGTTGTTGAGGAGGCGGATTGAGTGGCCTGGCTGAGAACCTGCGCTGATAAGATGACTGAGGTCGATAAGGTCGGGCAGGCGGAGCCTTCTTTTTTGGTTTGATCAGGGTGTCCCACCTTGTTTCATGGGCGGAGAGTTTCTGGGTGGTGGAATCCAGTGACTCTCCAAAAAGTTCATCCCCGAGACAGGGGGCATTGGCTAGACGGTCCTGGTGGTTGATGTCCAGGTCGGAGACTCTCAACCAGGCCAAGCGGCGCATGGCAACGGCCATGGCAGAGGCACGGGAGGTGAGCTCGAATGAGTCGTATATCGAGCGGACCATAAACTTGCGCAGCTGAAGAAGGCCAGAGATGTGCTGTTGGAACAGTGGGACCTTGCGCTCCGGCAGGTACTTTTGAAGGGCAGACAGCTGTTGGACCAAATGTTTCATATAGAACGAAAAATGAAAGGAATAGTTGTTCGCCCTGTTGGCCAGCATGGCATTCTGGTAGAGCCTCTTGCCAAACTTGTCCATGGTCTTACCCTCTCTGCCAGGAGGGGTAGAGGCATAGACACTGGAGCCCTGAGTCTTTTTCAAGGTGGATTCAACAAGAAGGGACTCATGGGGCAATTGAGACTTGTCGAACCCTGGAATAGGGATGACTCGATAGAGGTTGTCCAGTTTACGTGGAGCCCCCGGTACCGTAAGGGGATTCTCTAAGTTTTTGTAAAAGGTCTCCCGTAGGATGTCATGCACGGGGAGCTTGAGGAACTCTTTAGGAGGCTGTTCGAAATCTAAAGCCTCCAGGAAGGCTTGAGACTTCTTTGAGTCAGATTCTAAAGGAAGGGACAGGGCTGCAGACATTTCCCTCAGAAATTTAGAAAATGAGGACTGCTCCGGTTTGGAGGTGGCATCGGGTGCCGACGGGTCCTCCTCAGATGAGGAGGGATCCTCCTCGGTACCGAGAGGGGTTTCCTCCCATAAGTCAGGGTCCCGGACCTCTGGTGCATGTCGAGACACCGGGGTGGAAGGTGAGGTATGGCGGGTCTTGGATAAAGATTTTCCAGAACGCACCGAAACGGTACCAGGAGAGGAAGACTGGCGTCGATCCCGGTCCCGGGAAGAATGACGCACTGCTTGGTGCCGAGGAGGATCCGATGTGGTATGGGAGTGTACCACTGGATGGGCATGAAGCTGCTCAGCCGAAAGAATCGGCATGGAAGTATTGATGGGTACCGAAGGGGTGGATACCGGGGGCTCGGTACGGGGCTCGGGCCGGTCTGGTACCGGAAGGAGCGGTGCCAGGATAGTGGGCAACAGGTGTTTGAGCTGCTGCTGCAATTGTTCCTGGAGTTGAGCCTTTAAGATGGCCGAGATACGGTCATCTAGGGGTGGCATCGGAACCGCTTTCTTTTTCTTCGGTTCCTTAGATGCCGCTCCACGCCCCGGCGATGAGGAGGCCGATGACGAGGCACTCACCGAGATCGGGGCGGAGCGCTTGCGGGACCGGTGCGATGCCGGCAAGGTCGGCGTCGCCACCGTAGTTGGAGGGCGCTTGAGGGAAGAGGAAGGCTTCTTAGCCGGCTTACCTGGCGCCAGAGACGCCGATGTGGGGTCGGGCGGTGTCGAGGTAGACGGTGCCGATTTCTGTGGTACCGTTGTCGATGTCGAGGAGTCCATCGCCGACCCGGTGCCGAAGAGGAGAGTTTGTTGAATTCTTCGGTTTTTAAGGGTTCTCTTTTGAAGAGTGGCACAGCGGGTGCAGGAGTCCGCCCGATGCTCCGGACCCAAACACTGCAAACACCAATTGTGTGGGTCAGTGAGGGAGATCGGGCGTGCACACCGCTGGCACTTTTTAAAACCGACCTGCGGGGGCATGAAGGGGAAAACGGCCTCCGCAAAATCGAACCCCGAGGCCTGTATAATGGCAACAGGCCCCGCCGGGGCAAAACGAAAAAAGGGGAAAAAAAGCAAAGTTTTTTTTTTTACAAAGCAAAGAAAAAAGAAACCCGAAGGCAAAGGAAGATAAAAAATGGAAAAAAGCGCGAGCGGGAAGGCAAAAAGTGGTTTCAACGGCCGTTGAAAAAACACACGCGTCTTCTTCGCTCCGCGGAAACGAAGAAACTGGGGACCACGCACTCCTCCGTCGGGCGGGAAGGCACTCGCGCACGCGCGGTGCGGCCAACTAGAAACTTCTAGTTAAAAAGGTCCGTACCGAGGGCTCCGTCGGTGACGTCACCCATGTGTTAAGAATATGCTGCCTGCTTGTCCTGGGATAAGGATTAGTTCACACCCAACTGATGGACTACCTTAATCAATTCTCCCTCCTGCATGATACTCAATCCGGCTTTAGACCCCAGTTCAGCACGGAGACAGTAATCGCTGCCATCTTAGACTATCTGAGCCTATTATTTAGCAAGGGCCTCAACGCCCTGATCATGCAATTCGACATGAGCTCTGCATTTGACCTGATAGATCATGAGAAAATGATGCAATGCTTAGATGCCATTGGCATCAGAGCTGAGGTAATGAACTGGTTTCGCGGCTTCCTCACATCCCGCTCCTACCAGGTACGCTTTAACAACGACCTCTCCGACACCTGGAACAACTCATCCGGAGTGCCACAAGGATCACCGCTTTCCCCACTGCTTTTCAATATCTACATGTCCTCATTATGTGTAAAACTAACCCAACTAGGAATAAAACTATTCAGCTACGCAGACGACTTTACAATCATTATCCTATTCGCCCACTCTATCTCAGAAACCATTCCCAATGCATCCGCTGCCATAAATGAGATGGAACAACGGATGACTGATTTCAAGCTCAAACTCAACCCAGAAAAAACAAAATTCTTCGATGCCTCTCCTCACGCGCTTGACAATAAAACCCCATTATGCATCAATAAACTCAACTACCCTATCCAGCCCACCATGAAGATATTAGATGTCATTCTAGACCAATGTCTAACAATGAAGGAACAAGTGGACTCCTTATTCAAAAAGGGTTTTCTTACTCTCTGGAAACTCAGAACCATTAAATCATACTTCGATACGTCAACATTCTGACTCCTAGTACAATCTCTCATACTGAGTCAACTTGACTACTGCAACATCGCCTACCTAGCAACCTCACAAAAGAATATGAGGCGTCTCCAAATAATGCAAAATGCTGCGGTCAGAGTTATCTTCGGGCTGAAGAAATTCGACCACGTGACACCTTACTATCGACAGCTGCACTGGCTGCCAACGGAAGCCCGAGTAAGGTTTAAATTTGCCTGCCTCTGCTTCAAAGTACTATACGGCCTTACCCCCAAGTACATAACCGACCTTTTCTCCTGTTCTAATAACAAAGAGAAACACACACTCAAAATTCATTTCCCCTCCAGTTAGAGGTTGCAAAATGAAAAAACACCACGAACACCTTCTCTCCCACCAAGCAGCCTTATGGGGCAAAGACTTAGACCAACTGCTCTCGCCCACTACTTACGCGGAATTTAGGAAACGCCTAAAAACATACCTATTCCAGAAATACCTAAACAATTGACCCGTTCTCCCCTCTCTCTCCCCCATCAATTATCCCCCTGATTTTGCATCACTGTGATATATATAATCTGTTATCTTCATCTAATCGCAATTTTACGTTGCTTAAAATGTACATCTTATATTTTGATCAGCAAATTGTATTCTATACTATTGCCTTCTTAAGGTCTTTGCTCTCTTTATTCCCTCTGAATATCTGCAAATTGTATTTCACTGAATGTCCAGCATCCTTGACTGTAAACCGCCTAGAAGTCGCAAGATTGTGGCGGTATAGAAAAATAAAGTTATTATTATTATCTCTCCCTTCTCTGAGTCATCTCTCCTCCCTCTCTCTTCTCCACCACTATCATATCCAAAAATTCTCAATCTTCCCCATATATATCATTTCTCTTTCCCTCTCAAGAATTTTCTTTTTCTCTTTCCTCACCGGCAGCATCTCTCTTTCCCTCCCTTCCTAACCCCAAGCCCATGCAGCCTCTGTCCTTCCCAACCCCTTCCCAGCCTGTGCAGTATCTGTCCTTCTTGCTTTCCCAACCCCCCTTTCCCCACAGCCCGTGTAGTATGTCCTTCCCTTATTCTCAATCTGAGCCCTCCCCTCTCAGTTGGATCCTACAGTATGAGCTGTCCCCGGTTTCCGACTCCCCCACCTACCACTGAAATTTAAAGTCTTCGGGCAGCCGATGACGCCATGAAGTCAGCCTCCTGCTGTCGTTCTACCCGGAAGTGTTCTTTCTGCAGCATTCCCTCTTCCCGTGTAGGCAGGACGCTGCAGAAAGAACACTTCTGGGGCAGAATGACGGCGGGAGGCTGGCTTTGTTGCATCATCAGCTGCCCGAAGATTTTAAATTTCAGCAATGGGGAGGTGGGGGAGTCAGGACTCAAGGAGGTTCCTGGAGAGGGTTTCACTACTGTGTAGTGTTAGGACCACCAGGCATGCCGGATTCAGCCCGCAGGTCTTGTGTTTGACACATGTGAGATAGAGGGTAGTGGTAAATGGAACTCAGTCTGAGGAAAAGAATGTTACCAGTGGTGTGTCGCAACGTTCATTTATTTATTTTTAGTATTTATATACCGCTTATAGCCTAAGCAGTTTACATTCAGAAACTCCTTATCTCCTTATCTGTCCTGGTGGGCTCACAATCTAACTAACGTACCTGGGGCAATGGAGTGTTAAGTGACTTGTCCAGGATCACAAGAAGCAGCGCTGGGTTTGAATCTGCAACCTCAGGGAACTGAGGCTGCAGCCCTAACCAATAGGCCATTCCTCCACTCCAGTTCTTTTTACCATTTTTGTAAGAGATGTTGCTGAAGGGAAATCTAGTAAGGTTTGCTTCTTTGCAGATGGTACCAAATTATGCAATAGGGTAGACATCTGATGGTATGGATAACATGTGATGGAACCTAGCAAAGCTTAAAGAATGGTCCAGAATTTGGCAGCTAAGAGTTAATGCTAAAAAATGCAGGTTCATACATTTTGGCTGCAAAAACTCAAGAGAGTGGCACAAGTTAAAGCACGAGTGACCCACCAAGGACTTTATGCAGCCCACAAGACATAGGTATCAGAACATTCCATGTTACCTCATCCACAAGTTGTTTTAATCCCTTGCCTCCTTTCTCCAGCAGAAAACTATACCCTCCATAAGATGCATGGTGCGGCCATCTGGTTCAGGACCTTGAACATCAACATATACTCAAGGCCTACTGGCTTCCGCTTCATTTGAAACAGGAATTTTGGATGGGATAGGTGCTGGCAGATTATGAGCATGTCGAGATACTCAAGGCAATGCCTGTTATGGCAGTTGTGGATATGCCACCCTAAGCGAGAGAGGTAAGAGATTAAAAGAACTTCCAAGTGAAGGGGATAGATGGCAGGAAGATGCTGGATTTCAGGGTGGGGGAAGGTTAAGGCAAGGAAAAAAAGAAATGCAAAACACAGGGGGAAGGTAGAAAGGAGAGAGATGCTGGAGCCCGGGGGTGGGGTGGGGGGAAGGGGGTTGATTTACTGACTGCAGCCAATCACAGAGTGGCACGGGACTAGGCAGGAAGCGCAAAGGTCACGCTCCTTCATTGTGCGTCGCTCTTCTTGATAAAATCTTTATTCGTTTTAAAACTTACAATAAGTGTGACAGTGAGTTAAAACATTTTAACATTAAATAGAACACTTAATAATCAGCAATAATCCAAATCATATAACTTATCTCCCTCCCTCCCCACCCTACCATAGCAAATATAAAACATAAGTATCATATGATAAAATTTTTCCCCTATCCTTCTTATATTGTTAAATAATAAACTAAAAATTACCCCCCCTCCCCCAGTATTGAACTTGTAAATTTAAGGGAAAAATGGTATCTATTCAGTACAATATTTTGTTAATGGCTCCCATACATCTTAAAACTTCCTTAAATACCCCTTCTGTGTAGATATTGCTCTTTCCATTTTATATATATATATGGCATAACGAGTTCCACCAAAAATTATACTTCAATCTATTCCAGTAATTTGTTGTATAGTGACCCCTGTCATTAGAAGTAAAAGCTTATTATTATTTGAAGATATCTGACTCTTTGCCCTCATTGACATGCTAAATAATATAGTATCATAGGTCAATGCCACTGGCTTTTCTAATAAACAATTAATTTGGCCCCAAATTGATTTCCAAAAAGCCATAATAAATGGACAATAGAACAATAAATGATCTAAAGTCCCTGCTTCAAGATGACAATGCCAACATCTATTAGACTTAGAGCTATCTAATTTTTGTAACCGAACAGGGGTCCATAATGCTCTATGTAACAGAAAAAAACACGTTTGTCTCATAGATGCAGACACTGTACATCTCATCCTCCAAATCCAAATTCGTGTCCATTGAGACGCAGAAATTTGATGCTTAATCTCAATGCTCCAAATGTCTCTCAGACCGGTTTTTGGTTTCTTTTTAATAAATCCAGTTAACAATTTATACCACTGGGTGGCCTGGTGCCGCAGGAAGTCCACCTGAAAGCATAAGAACTCTAAACTATATTGATTATTAAGCTTTTTCCTGCTTCAGTTGCATCCATCTAAAACTTTGTGATTTATTGAGACCATATTTATGTTGCAACTGTGAAAAATCAAGCAGCTTACCATTAGAAATAACATTATCTAATATACGTATACCTGCTATCATCTAATACTTCCAGATGACCTTAAATCCGCCAATTTGAATCTTGGAGTTCAGCCATATAATTTGATTTGTTGATTTGTGAATTGGAATAGGTGTTAAATTACTCACATATCTTAATGTGTTCCATGTGTCTACTAATATTCTATTATCTTTATATAATCTAGGCATTTTGATACTGAGAACATGGCACAATTGCAGAGGAAATATGAGTCACCATTCCAACCATAACCAATCTGGGATATTTTCAGTGAGCTCTGGGAGGACCCAATACATACTCTGGCGCATAATATAGGATTGATGATACCTATAAAAATTGGGAAATTTACCCCTCCCTCTGTAATTGGCTTTTGTAGAGATACTAAAGCAACTCTAGGAGTTTTACCTAGCCAAATAAATTTTGTAAGAATACTATTTAATTTTTTATAATAGGACCCTCGGAAAAAACCTATAACATACCCATTTGATAACAAACCACAGGCAAAATCATCATTTTAATAGTTTGGATTCTCCCCCACCACGAAAGATGTAAAGGATTCCATTGCTCACACACTTCTGTTACCTTCTGTAATAAAATTTTTTCATTCACTTTCATTGTGTCTTCCAACGTACTTTTTATCCAAATGCCTAAATATTTTATTTCATCCTCCTTCCATAGAAAGGGGAATGAATCAAACAAACCTTTTGTACAATGCAAATTAAGTGGAAGAATTTCTGATTTACTCCAATTTACCTTGTATCCTGAAAATTTTCCAAATTTCTCTATCAATTCTAGTATCTTTGGAATGGTTGTTTCCGGATTTCTCAAATGAAGCAGTATATCATCTGCATAAGCAGAAACCTTATATTCCCGATCTGAATAAGGAATACCCTCTATTTCCTTCACTTGCTGAATAGCTAATAACAAGGGTTCTAATACAATATCAAAAAGCAGAGGAGATAAGGGACAGCCTTGTCTAAGCCCCCTCTGTAGACTACAATTTCTGAGAAATTATTATTAATATACAATCTAGCAGCAGGGGAGCTATACAATGTTTGAATCATTTGTATAAATCCTAAACCTATACCAAACCATTCCATTGCTTGATACATGAAGGTCCACTCCACTCGATCAAAGGATACAAAAAAGGCCGGATCATTCATGGCTTTTGATAAATTTAACATATGTAAAGCCAACCTGGTATTATTAGAAGAATGTCTCTGAGCAACAAACCCTGTTTGGTGCATACCAATAATAAAGGGGAGAGCCTTAGCCAAGTGCAAAGCCAATGTCTTAGCCAAAAGTTTTCCATCTACATTGATAAAGAAATATGCCTGTAGTTTGAAACCAATGTGGGATCTCTATTTGGCTTTCATAAAACTATAGTTAATGATTCTGCCATAGTACCTGTGATGCAACCTTTAGTTAGTTGAACCTGATATAAATTTAACAAAGATTACTGGCAATGGTGATTTTCTCCCTGGTATGGGCTTGTACGCTCATCCCAGGTGGCCGGGGAGGGGCATGCATTACTTATTTCATGTTTTACAATCTGATGGCACGTTACAGTCTTTCCAGACGCTCTGTGATTCCTCTGCCTTGATGGCTGGGGATTGGTTTTCTTATGGACAATTGCAACATTATGTTCATTCCCTTCCTTGTTCGTCCCTAAGTGAAGATGTTCAAGAGAAGCTGTCCGAGGCCATCAGTCTCACTGCTCAGATGCTCATCCCTTTACGATTTCATCATCGCTCTCTTCAGGAGATGGCTGGAGAATTGGATTATGCAGCTTTGGCTACTAAGTGGTCTGCGGACTTACAGTTCCCCATTTCTGAGGATATGGTAAAGCGGAGCATCCTTCATGGGACGAAATCCTTGGTCGCTGTGACTGAAAAGGAACGTTATTATAAATTTGTGGTTCGGGCCTACTTTGCCCCTGTCCGAGCCTTTTATGCACATATTTGCCCAACTGATGCTTGCCCCAAGTGTGCGGCCCCTCGAGCTTCCTTGGGTCATATGTTTTGGCTGTGTCCAGGAGTTCGGGCTTTCTGGAGACGCCTTTGTCTTCATATAGCAACATTCTGGAATTGTACCTGGACTCCCACGACCACTTTTCTTTTCACCCTGAAGTTATCTTTGCATCCAATTCGTCCTGGCCAAACGGTATTTGTCCGGAAGGCCATCTTGATGGGCATCAAAACCATACTTCAATGTTGGCTGTTGCCCAATACACCTACTGTTTCGCATTGGCGAACTCAGATGATCCACCTAGCGGGATGTGAACGCTTAGACATTGCTAATGTGGACTCTAGACGTGGTGCCCTGCATCTTCGCTGTTGGTTACCTTTCTGTTCGACTTTGACACCGATGGTGCGCAGCAGATTATTGAACTGATCTGTTGGCCTTTGAGTACTGTTCCCATGGGATGGGGTGGGTGGGTTGGGTGGGTGGGGTTTTGTTGGGGATTCCTGATTGTATTTGGATGGCTGTTTTCATGTATATTTTTTGAAACTAATAAACAGATTTAAACATAAATTTAACAAATATGGTAACAGGGTATTTTGAAATGATTTATAAAACTCTATTGTGAAACCATCTCCACCTGGAGCGGATCCAACTCTAAGAGACTTCAACGCTGTTTGTAATTCTTTTAGTGATATTGGCTTTTCTAAACTTTCTTTTATATGTTCAGGAGTTTTTGGTCCCTTAATTAGGTTTAAGAGTTCCAAACCATCCTTTTCTTTATCTAAATAAAGCTCAGAAGAATATAAAGCTTTATAAAATTCCAAAAATTGTTTTAAAATAAGTCCAATTTGAGAATAAGTATCACCTTCTTCATCCTTTACTGCAATTATTTTTTCTTTTTTTGCTTTAAGATAATTTGCCAATAATCTTCCCGCCTTATTTGAATTTCCATAATACAAAACTTGTTGAGTGAATGTCTTTTCTTATCAATTTAGAAGGAATCTCATTATATTTACCTTTAGCTTTTAAAAGAGCCTGTAACGTAGAATATTCCCATTTATCAATCAATTTTTACTCCAAAAGCTTAATTTCTTGTTTCAAATTGGAAAATTGTCTTTTAACTTGTTTTCTAATATATGCCAAAAATGAAATAATTTGACCTCTCATGGTTGCCTTAAAAGCATCCCATAGAGTTTCCGTTGAGATATCTTCCGTATTGTTAAATTGGAAATAATCATTTATTTAAAAGTTGGCTCCGCAAGCAGTGTATTATCAAATCTCCATACAGATCTACTATTATCTTGATCAACTATTTTAAATTCAATCCACCCCCCCCCCATGATCAGACAAAATAATTGGATCTATGGAGGCTTGTGTTACCTGTTAAACTAATTGATTTGAAACAATAATCTATTCTTGAAAAAGATTTGTGAACCTGGGAACAAAAAGAAAATTCCCAATCATTAAAATGAAGCATTCACCATATATCTTTCAAATCACAAGTTTGTACCAAATTATCTAATCCTAATGACTTCACAATTCTACTATGTTTTTTATCCATTAAAGGATCCATAACAGCGTTAAAATCCCCTGCCATAACTAAATTAGAAGCAGCCAGTGGTAGTATCAATTGTTGTAGCGATTTAAAAAATTCAATTTGGTTCGAATTAGGTGCATATACATTGAAAAGCGCCAGCATATGATTTCTCAAGCTCATTTCTACATGTAACTATCTCCCTAAAGGAACAGCAGCAATCAAATTAAACATAGCAGTGCATTTTTTATTCACCAAAATTGCTACACCAGCCTTCTTTCCCAAAGCAGGGGCAAAAAACAATGTTTTATCCAACCCCCTTCTAGTTTCTTGGACTCTAAAGCCGACAAATGTGTCTCCTGGATATAACAAATATCTACATTCTGTTGTTTCAAAAACAAAAGTGTTTTCTTCCTTTTAATTGGATGATTGAGGCCGTTAACATTTAATGAGAATATTTTAAACTCCATTCTGAAGTTTTCCTCCAGGACATATAAATCCAATCAAATATGTCAAAATATGATTTCCCTGTAAATACTCCTTCTCCCTTAATTTAAAACCTAAAACATAATACCTATCCCCCCAAACCACCCCTCCCAAATCTCTTTTCTTCCCTTGATCCTTTGAACAATATAATTCTAACACCCCTAAAACCCATCCCTTTTCCCTCCCATATCCCCACCCTCCTTATCTTTAGATTACTTGAAGACATATATTCAGACTGATAGCCATAGCCCTCCCCCAGGCATCCTACTTTTTCCCTCTATATTACAATTAAACAACCCAAATTAAATAAAACTCTTTCTAAATAGTAAATCATTATATAATTACTTTTGAAACAATGAATCCCTATAATAAACCCTTTAATAAGAATAATATTATTCAATCCTATAGAACAAAAGCATTTCATAAATATCTAAGTGAACTCTATTCATAAATTGAATAATTAATTATTACAGTATATTATCCACATAAAACAAATTTTCATTCATTTTTAAGAATCCCCCTTTCAATTAATTTTTCTGATCCTATTATTTTAATTTATGCATATCTAATATCACCTTCAATTAGAATCCATTTTAAAAAACACACATTTTAACTTAATATATGTAATAAATGACTTTCAATATTGCTAAAATGAATATTACGATATCTAAAAGATCTCTTTTGTCCCTTTCATATAATAAAATTGATCATTCCCAAATTAATAAAATATTTCATAAGTATCTTATTAATACCTATCCTAAAAAGGTAAATAAATATTAAGATATATTAATTAAATTAAATAATAAATTACATAAACAAATGCATTAAATTAATATTGCCATCTCTTTCTCTATGAATTACATATATATAAATAATTTACCCATTCCATACTCTATATAATAACCTACACCCATCTGGCCAATTCAGACCCGCTCTCATATGATAACAGTGTCTCCCCTTCACTTGATAAAGAGCACTCTCACTCTCACAGGCTTTTTCCCAGGCTCCAAGTGTGCTTGAACCTATTTGGGAACCTTGTACAAATTTCAACTGCAGATGATTTGATTTCCTACATTGGCATGTTTGCAACTGCTTTGTGTGTGTGGAACGCATTGTGAATTCTTTTATAAAATGAATCTGGGGAGAGGGTACCAGTTAAAATGGGTATATGCAACCGAAGGAATGGGAGTGGGGGAGTCTCAACTCTAACAAGGGAGGCTTTGGTATTTCTGTGACATGCCTGCGTTGTGATCCTAAAATAGAAGGGCATCCAGGTAGTCACTTATCAAAGGGCGCATCAGGTAGGATCACTAGCAGCAGAATCGTGGCCCCCATCAATCTTTGCTCCATACAGCAAGATGGGGGCAGGGAGGAAGCTTTTTGTAACTGGTCTTCCTAACTGAAAGGCTGCTCTGCTGCCCCTTACTATCGGTGTTCTAGCAGTTGTAGTTCCTTCTTCTGTGAAGCTAGGGCAGGAGAGCCCAGTCTGCCAGGAATCCATTTTTCAGCAGAGTGAAGCTACTAGATCTCTCTTCTCGCTCAAATGCTATTCAGCCCCCTTTAAGGGGCTGGTGTGGTGTGGCCACTTTAAGGCTGGGCCTCTGCCCGGAGCTTCTGGAGGCGGCTGTGAGGCGTGAGTGGCCTTGGGGTTCAGCGCGGCAAGGGCGGCCTTGCTAACTGAAATGTGTCAGCAGCTCATTGATGTCTCAGCTCCAGTTTCAGGGCAAATTCAGACCACAAAGCTGATTGCTGGTTTCACATCGCATGGAAAAAATCAATGGAAGCCTGCAGCTGAGGATTTACTGCAAATCCAGAGGCAGCTTTAACCCTTGACTGCCCGGCACCGTCCAGTGTGAAAGAGCCAGTTCTGCTCCTGACTCCTTGCGACCTGAGACTGACTATTGATTCCTTTACCACAGTTATTCAGGACAGTGGCAGCGTCAGTCTTCAGTACCTCTTCCTTTATTTTAACTCTCCTGTAACGCGACATTTCCTATAGGCAATGCACATCGCTGTAATAGGCTCTCCTCCTCCACCAACAAATCAGCTTCGCTCTTATCAGAAGGGGGGTGGGACCCCAGGCTTGCGTCTGCTCTCCCTTGCCAACCTACAACTCATTCTCTCAAGCAGGATTTCACCGGAAGCAGTTCTGGCATCAGAACAGAATGAATCAACAGCCAATGATGATTCCAGAAATGACACTCTGGTCTTCCAATCTTTTTTTAGAATGAAGACAGTATCGAGTGTTCCTTCCACTTCTTTCATTATCAGGTATAAATTTGCATATGATTATATTAATGAGATGGAACTTTCTTATTAGATTTAGATTCTTCTTTTTATTTGAATGAGAAAAAAACCCAACTGCTCTTAGAGTTTTTTTACAGTTAAAAGAAACTGCATACATTTGGAATGTCCATCTTTATGTAATAAATCATGTATAATCAAAAACTTATAATTATTCTTTTAATTAACTTTTTAGTTTAGTAAACCCTATTAATAAATGAATAACATAATATAAACATAAAAGCACTGTTTCCACTTACAGGGTTATTCATTCAATTCATTGGAGTTTCTTGAGATGACAAAAATTCATTTAATTTTTCTGGATTATCAAATTGGTAATATTTATTTCTTAGCGTGACCCTCATCAATGCAGGATAATACAGCCCATACTTGGCCCCTATATCTCTTAATGGTTGTTTTAATAGCAGAAATTTCTTGCGCTGCTGTACAGTCTCTTTGGCGAAGTCTGGGAGAAACATTAACTTTGAGTCTTTATAAGTCAATGTTTTTGTTTGCCACTTTTAAGATCTCTAGTACATGCTGAAAACGCAGTAAACGTAATATTATTGGCCTGGGTTTGTCCTGATTTTGTGGTCTCTTCTCTGGTATCCTGTGAACTTGGAGACGTGGTAGATGGCTGGTTAGCTGTTGTGCTCCTTCCACTAGGCATCAATTGTTGGATTTCAGAGTCATAATTTTTCTTCTACTCATCTGAAAAATCCTGTACTTATGGCTTCTAGTAAGCAGAAGTTACAAGAAAATTCTACAAAGTCTGCAGGAAAAACAAAAAAGGTTAAAAGATGATCCACATACTTCTAGTGAGACCCCTTTACCAATGGACGCTTTGGATATGATTGAGGTAATGGAGGAATTAAGGAACATCAGTTTAACTTTGACTGGGTTGAAGAAAGAAATTGAGATTATGAATAATAAGTCTGATGTGATTAACAACAGAATGGATAAAGTAGAAGGCAGAGTGGAGAAAAATGAACAAGTGCAGAAGGATTACAAAGAAGATCATAATATCCTAAAAGAAATGAAAAAGAAGATGACAGATATTGAGAACCACTCAAGAAGGCAGAATATAAGAATCCTTGGCTTAAAGGAAGGGACTGAAGGAAGAAATATATCTTTTCTTGAAGAATTAATACCAAAAATACTTCCAATCAAGGTAACTATGCCTATTGTGCGTCGCTCCTCTAAGACAAAGGCAGCCATCCAGGAGACTGCGCTGGACCACCACCACTAAAAAAGGTACTGGGTGGGGGGGGGGGGCTGCGGGCTTCCCAGCACCAGATGCACCTACATGTAGAGGAGGGAAAACCAATTTTTTTTTTCTTGGTTTTTCCTCCTCTACAGGTGGGTGTGTCTTATGGTCCGAAAAAAACGGTAAACAGGATGGACTTGGTCCAGAGCTAGTGTAGACACAGGCCAACACGTGGTTGTTTCAGCATTATATGAATTAAAGTGACCTTTACCATGTTGCACTGGACTGTGTACTTTATCCTACTCCTTTTCACACGTTTGTCAGCCCAGAAGGAAGACTAAAATGGTCAGTGGTCTTCATCATAAAGTATATGGGGACAGACTTAAAGATCTCATTATGTATACTTTGAAACCGGAAATTGGAGGAGTCAGGAGGGTAATGGAAGAGTGAAGCTCTCCTCCTGAATGTTTATCATCAAAAGCGGATTCTCTGAAGAAGCCGTCTTGGCGAAACGCGTAAGACCCCGCCTCAGTGAGACAACTTCTACTACCGTTTTGATTCAGAAATGAGCTAAGTTGAAGTTCACATCCTAAGAATTTATGAAAAATATTTTTTCTATGAATACTTACTATTAATTCAGAAACAGTTATATTTAGAAACCAGAGCTAAAATCATCTGAAATAACTTTATATAAATTTGAGATGGAGCAATGATAGACACATTGAAACACACTTTAGGGTTTTCTCCCTGAATGTGATTTCTACACCTACTAATGATTCTGAGCTCCTCTTGTAAACTTATAAAGTATATTTATGATTACAAGTGCCCTCTGTTTTTGTTTCATTGAGTATTAAGAAAGGCAGGGGAGAGATTTGATATAGACATTTAAATACCTCTGTGGCATCTCTTTCAATGGAAGGGAAGCTCTGGAATGAAGAATGAAACTGAAAGAGGAAAGTAACCTGAAGAAATACTTCTTCACAGAAAGTGTGATAAATTTGTGAAATGTTCTCCTGGTGGAGGTGGTGGTGATGAAAATGATAAAGAAATTATGTCATACTGGATAATTTTCTTTTCTTTAGTCAGTGACACTGATCTACACAAATGTGTGTTATCTCTTCCTACCAGCAGGTGGAAGAAGAGAAACTGAATTCTACCAGTGACATCATCAGCATAAGTTAAGATATTCCCTGTAATAATCCAGTGTGCATCTGCCCAAGTAGCAAAAGGTTCGTTTGTAACACACTCATGCCCCATCAACTAGTACAGCTGCAATGATAACTTTGTGAGCTAAAGAGCACTCACTACCCTGCATATAGCAGGATATAGCTTTATCATGTAACCCCATATGACTGCCAATTATAAAATCAGTTTTTTAAACCATTGAAAAGGAAGCACACAACACCCCCAGAATCCTGGGCCAAGGTCTTCCAAGAGAGGAATTGCAGAACAGTGTTGCAGTCTAAAGAAAAGAAAATTATTCAATTAGACATAATTGCTCCTTTCTTAGCATCAGCTCCACAATTCTGCACAAATGGGATGTACCAAAGAAGTCTATTGAGTGGGAGAAGACAAGGCTCCCAGCTTTGCCAAAGTTTGAGTAGACTCTGGCCAACAAGCCCAACATGTAGTGCTTAGCATAGGAATGGAGCAATGATCAAAGTCAACACCCTACAAATATCCTCAATGCCCGAGCTTCTGCCCAAGTCGCACTGTTCCCTTTATGCTGAACAGATGACCTCAAACTGCATTGTTACCAGTAGGTGGTGATGTGTTTTTATCACCAAGGACAGGTAAGTTCCCTGGAGTCCTGCAGAACTTGTCTATCCCTTATTGTTGAAAATATGACAGTGAAACAGCACCCCCACTGGCAGGACTCCTGTTCAGCTTAGAGGGAACAGTGCCAGAAAGCAGCTTGAGCCCTATTAAAGTAGGCCATCAGCTCTTGAGGCACCAGCAGATTCTTGCTGATATAGGCAGACACAAAAGCCATCTTGATCCTCCTCGCAATAGAGGCCCTAGAGTCTGCCTGGCCCTTCCAAGGACCATGAAAAGCACAAAGAGGTTTTTGACATAGCTTTCAATCCTTAACCCTACTCCTCTGCCCTCCAACCCAGCCAGTTGATTAACCGTTCCCCTTAACTGTATCCATGACATACTGTTTGCCTGTCTTGCCTGTTTAGATTGTAAGCTCTTTCAAACATGGACTGTTTTCTTACTCTTTGTGACTTTGTACAGCACTGTGTGCATCTGGTAGCACTATAGAAATAATAAATAGTAGTAGTAGAGATGAAATTCATTCATCTTCCTCAGGTACCAGAGTAGCGTCTTCCTGATATCTAGCTCATAAAACTTCTGATCTCCAGCAGCCGATCCTATTGCCAAAAAGGAAAGCAAGCATACCTCCTGATTAACATGGAACAGAAGAACTCTTACTTTTGGACTTCCATCTGTTGGCTATATTCAGAGCGGCAAGCTGTTCGGGGCATGCGACCTTGCTCTGCCTTCCTGCCTGGATGACGTGAGTGCTGGGACATTTAAATGTCCTAGCGCCTAACGGCATGCAGCTGTTCGGCACGCCATCTAAGGCACATGGCAAGGCACGCATCTTTGCGAAGCGACTGAGCGAGGAGACTGTTGAAGACTGGTAAGTATTTACTGTTTTAATAAGGAAAAATTCTCTTAAATTTTATATCTCTCTCAGAGCATGATGGCATTATCTACCGTATTTTCACGCATATAACCGTGCATAACCTTGCGCGTTATACGCGTGAGCGCGCTATATAAATTTTTTTTTACATAGTTCCCACCCCCCCCGACGCCCGATTCATCATCCGGAAGGACCGCTCGCACCCCCACCCCGAAGGACCGCTCGAACTCCCACTTCGATGGACCGCTCGCACTCCCACCCGAAGAACCGCTCGCACCCCCACAACCTCCCCCCCTCCCCCATGGAGAAGATGTCTACCTTGTTTCCGGATGCCAGTGAGCCCAGCGAGCCCAGCTGCTTCCCCTGCCGGCGGTCCTGCCCCTTCTCTGAGCCCTACTGCACTGCTTCCTCTTCCGGCGGTCCCGCCCTTTCTCTGCTTGCCCTGGATCCGTAGCATGAAATGTTTGCTATTCTTCGGGTTTTGACCAGGTATTAGTGACCTGGATTGGCTACCATGAGAATGGGCTATTGGGCATGATGGACCATTGGACTGACCCAGTTAGGCTATTCTTATGTTCTCATCTGTAGGGGCTTTTGTTTTCACTTCTTATTTTAATGTACTTTTTTCTGGGAACTTATCAGTGTTTTTTATAATGGGAACAAAAATGGAAGAGCATTACCGTAATGTGTGTGGAATGGGGGGGGGGGTTAACTACCATAATTTCTTCAGCTAAATACCAGTAATTCAATCCACCTCAACCAGACATAGGAGAACTCATGCACCATTCACACACCCTCCAACCAAACATGTGAAAAGAAAAAAAACTGTTCATTCTTATAAACAACCGTATAACTTTTAATCTAGAGTTAGTGAGTATGAATTCAGCAACAAAAACAGAAATCACATGTTCATTCTTATAAACTATAACATTAACCGGTAGATCAAACGAAGTATCGAGGACAAAATAATCTAAATACAGTTACCGTAGTTACGGTAAAGTTGTAAATAAACAAAGTTTACAGGTTTATTCAGTCATCATCATCACAGTCATCTGAATCCTTGAATCCATCAAAATCCGAATTGTCATCATCGTCATTAAATAAAGTGAGCACGGCCTGCAGATGATCCTCGTTTATTTCCGAAGTGATATCGTCATCATCGTATCATCATCGCTGATATCCATGTTGTTTCCTCCTTCCGCTGCACTGGTAGTACCCGTAGTGTCATTGGTTTCATAAATAATGCCCGCTTTTCTAAATCCGTTTCGAATGGTATATGGTGTTATTTTGTCCCATGCTGAAGCCACCCCACTTACAGACTTCTGTGAAAGTTGCCTGCTTCAGCCGCCCCGCGGGTGTGTACTCGTGCGTGCCGCTCTGCATCCACTCCTCCCACTCCTTTCTAATAAAAGTCTTGAATGGATGATTCACTGTGATGTCAAGTGGCTGCAGCTTACACGTCAGGCCTCCAGGTATCACAGCGATGTGGGCACGAGTAGAATTAATGTAGGCCTGAACATTTTTTTCTTTGTGGGCAGCCATGGCATCAAAAATTAACAAGGATTTTTTTGCAAAGAATCCACCCTGTCTTGCCCTAAAGCATTTATCTACCCACAATCTCATTACATCGCAGTCCATCCATCCCTTCTTGTTGCAGTGCACAACCACACTGGTGGGCAGCTTTTCACGGGGCATAGTGACCCTTTTGAAAATGAGCATGGGCTTTAACTTAACCCCGCTAGCTGAGCAACCAAGAACGACTGTAAAACACGTTCTTTCATGCCCAGTTGTGGTGATGGCAACAGATTTAGTACCTGTGGGGGCTACGGTTCTTGTCGCTGGAATGTCGCATGCCATTGGAATTTCATCCATGTTGATGACGTCCTTTGCAGTAATGCCAAGTTCAGATATTTCTTTGGCGACAACGTCACAGAAATCAATCAATTTTTGCTGCCAGTCATCCGGAAGTCGCTGGCCAACAGTTGTTCTCATTCTAACTGATAGTCCGTTCCTTTTCATAAATTTTAAGATCCATGTGAAGCCAGCTTTGAAGTCGGGTATTCCTATTCCATTGGCAAGTAGTTTTGCCTTCATCTGAATCGCAACAGTAGAGACTGATTGATTTTGCTCCCTTCTCGTCAGAATCCACTGCTTCAAGTCATCCTCCAGCTGAGGCCATTTTGGTTTGGCCCCACGACGTGCCCGTTTTCGCGGATTGCATTTCTCCAGTTCCTTCTTATCTTTTCTCCATTCACGCACTGATGTTTCTCCAACATTGAACTCTCTCGCTGCAGCCCGGTTGCCTTTTTCCTCAGCTTTCGCAACAACTTGAAGCTTAAAGTCCGCTGTATATGACTTTCGTCTCATTCCTGCCATTATGGCAGTAAATTTAAATTTAATTGATAAACTCTACTACCGGGTAGATAAATGCAGAATACCAATCTGAAGAGATCAAATTACTGAAATGTGGGCTCTACATGCAGCATTAATCTTTTATAGGCTTACCCAAAGGCTGAGATGCTGTTGTAGAGGCAAAATGGTATTCACTGGGCAAATTACTAGGCCAGATAGAGGGGGGACAAAGCCACGTGGTCAAAAGCACGCCGCGACAAAGGCCCGCCTTGGTGACAGGTCAAAAGCGTGCCCCGACAACCCGGCGCAGAAAACTGAGCGGCAAGCATGCTCAGACCATCTTCTTTGTCTGTAGATGGTCTGCGCATGCTTACAGAGCGGCAAGCAGGACAGGGCGGCGAAAGGAGCAGTCGGGACGAGAGGAGACTCGGGGCAGGGCTGGCAAGGTTTGGATGGGACGAGAGGAGACTCGGGGCAAAGTCGGGACGAGAGGAGACTCGGGGCAGGGCTGGCAAGGTTTGGACGGGACCAGAGGAGACTCGGGGCAGGGCTGGCAAGGTTTGGACGGGACCAGAGGAGACTAGGGGCAGAGTCGGGACGAGAGGAGACTCGGGGCAGGGCTGGCAATGTTTGGACAGGACCAGAGGAGACTCGGGGCAGAGTCGGGACGAGAGGAGACTCGGGGCAGGGCTGGCAAGGTTTGGACGGGACCAGAGGAGACTCGGGGCAGGGCTGGCAAGGTTTGGACGGGACCAGAGGAGACTCGGGGCAGAGTCGGGACCAGAGGAGACTCGGGGCAGGGCTGGCAAGGTTTAGACAGGACCAGAGGAGACTCGGGGCAGAGTCGGGACCAGAGGAGACTCGGGGCAGGGCTGGCAAGGTTTGGACGGGACCAGAGGAGACTTGGGGCAGAGTTGGGACGAGAGGAAACTCGGGGCAGGGCTGGCAAGGTTTGGACGGGACCAGAGGAGACTCGGGGCAGAGTCGGGATGAGAGGAGAATTGGGGCAGGGCTGGCAAGGTTTGGACAGGACCAGAGGAGACTCGGGGCAGGGCTGGCAAGGTTTGGACGGGACCAGAGGAGACTCGGGGCAGAGTCGGGACCAGAGGAGACTCGGGGCAGAGTGGGGACCAGAGGAGACTCGGGGCAGGGCTGGCAAGGTTTGGACGGGAACAGAGGAGACTTCGGGCAGAGTCGGGACGAGAGGAGACTCGAGGCAGGGCTGGCAAGGTTTGGACGGGACCAGAGGAGACTCGGGGCAGAGTCGGGACCAGAGGAGACTCGGGGCAGGGCTGGAAAGGAGAGTCGGGGCGGCGACAGGAGAGTCGGGGCAGAGTCGGGACCAGAGGAGACTCGGGGCAGGGCTGGAAAGGAAAGTCCCGGGGCGGCAAGCAGCATGCGCGGTATATGCGTGAGCGTGCTATATAAAAATTTTTAACATTTATTTCGGTTTCCCGCGCGCTATACCCGTGTGCGTGTTTTACACGGGTGCGTGTTATCTACGTGAAAATACGGTAATAATTATATGTTGTTATCCATTGTCTTATATCTGATCTGTTATAAAAGTTGATGTATTAATGTGCTGTATCCAGAACCCATTCCTGTACATTACTCCTGGCATCATCTTACTAAGTTTCTAAAAACATCTATCTCTCAACTGTTTCTCTATGACTATTTAGACTCAGGCCCTTTGCAAATCCCGGTAGTGATCTCTTTCCATAGACCTTGTAAATCCCATGGAAAAAGACAACAAATCTTAAAAAAATCTTAGCATTTTAAATTTGCCAGCCATTCTAAAATTTGACAATTTGCAGGGTTTTTACTTAAATATACGGTCTATTAGAAATAAAACCCAGTTATTAAAAGATTGGCTGGAGGAGACAAATCCCAATTTTGTATTTTTGATTGAAACTTGTCTTCCCAGGGTTTTAGAATTTTACCTTTATCTAGAAGTTGGAAAAGGGGTGGTGGGTTGGCTATCATTTTGAGAGACTCCTTTGATTTTAGTAAGTTAGATTCAAAATCTACTGAGGATTTTGAAATTTTGACCTGTAGGATTCTGAAGAATCATTTAGAACATGCTCTAATAGTAACTTTATTTTATATTCCTTCCAAGAAATGGAATAGTGTGAAGGAGGAATTCTATGAATTCAGAATAAGTGCATATAATCAGAATAAGTGCACACTCAGAATAAATGCATATAATCTCTCCAGTATACTAAATGTGCAAAAATGTATTGCTACAATATATTCAAATTGAGGTTCAACTTCCCCCCAATATTCTCCCCTTTTCATCCAAAATTTCAAGTTTGAGAAAAGGCAGCATAAAGCACGGTACTTATCTCGCAACGCAGCACCATTTTCTACTTGGGATTCAGCTTAACTCTCTGTGTCTCCATGCTTCCCTGTACACCTTTGAGAACTTCAGTGCTACCGCTCCCGAGGAAGGTTTTCCTCCGTAACGGAGCTCTGTAGTACTAGCAATGAATCATTTCCATCGTCTAGGATTTTCCAGCAGTAATCCATGTGGTGTACCCCAAGGTTCACAATTGTCGCTCACACTGTTTAATATCTATATTGCCTCACTTGGAAACCTATTGCAAAGTTTAAATGTAAAATTTCATATCTACGCAGATGACATTGCTATCCTGATACCTATTACCTCTCTCACTGTTGAAATTAAAAATCAGATATCATTTATCTTGAATTAGATTGAGCAGTGGACTATAGATTTCAAGTAGAAACTAAATACAGAAAAAAACAGATTTTTTTCTTGCTAGTCCTAATGATAAAATTAAAGGCACGATGCTCCATCTTAATGGACAGGAATATTCAATAGCTGCTTCCATCAAAATTCTGGGAGTTAAGTTAGATCGTCACCTAACTCTGGTTCAATGCTAAAAAATGCAAGGTAATGCACCTGGGTAAGAGAAACCCGCGCAGAACTTATGCACTAAATGGAGAGACCTTGGTTAGGACCAAGGAAGAACGTGATCTAGGAGTGATTATTAGTGATGACATGAAGGCTGCCAATCAAGTGGAGAAGGCTTCCTCCAGGGCAAGACAAATGATGGGTTGTATCCGTAGAGGTTTTGTCAGCAGGAGACCTGAAGTCATTATGCCATTGTACAGATCCATGGTGAGGCCTCACTTGGAGTACTGTGTTCAATTCTGGAGACCACACTACCGTAAAGACATGCTGAGGATCGAGTCGGTTCAGCGAATGGCCACCAGGATGGTCTCGGGGCTAAAGGATCTAACGTATGAAGAAAGACTAAAGAAGTTACGACTGTACTTACTTGAGGAACGAAGAGAAAGGGGAGACATGATTGAAACGTTTAAGTACATCACGGGTCGCATTGAGTCGGAAGATGATATCTTCTGTATTATGGGTCCCTCGACCACCAGAGGGCATCCGCTGAAGATCAGAGGAGGGAAGTTTCAAGGAGACTCCAGAAAGTACTTCTTCACCGAAAGAGTGGTGGATCAGTGGAACAAACTCCCACTGCAGGTTGTTGAAGCCAGCAGCGTGAAGGATTTTAAGAGTAAATGGGATGCTCACGTGGGATCTTTAAGGGAGTAAATTCGGGAGCGAATACTTTGGAATGGGCAGACTTGGTGGGCTATAGCCCTTTTCTGCCACTATGTTTCTATGTTTCTATGGTTGAACATACAGATATATTAGTCAAGAAATGTTTCTTCGTATTGTGGAAGATGCGGACCATCAAAAAATATTTTGACCCTACTTCTTTCAGATTGTTATTTCTATACAAGCGTTAATCCTATCTATTCTTGATTATCTATAATAATAAAATGCTAAGCGCGCATGCGCACTCTTTAAGCCGTGTTCCCTGAGATCTGATCTGTCGGGATGTGGCCACAAGAGTGCGCATGCGCGCTTACTACGTCACCAGGACTCCAGGACAGGGCGGGCTTCACTCCGTCAGACCTCTGGTATTTGCCAACCACTTCGCCGCACGGTGCAGCCTCACAGATTGACCAGCGCCGAGGGAGAAGGCATCGCTGCCGAGCGCCCCCGAGGGCAGAGGCAGCCCGCGCGCATGGTGGATGGAGCGCGAGGACGGCCACCCGCCCGCCCAGCTGCAAACTGACAATTCCAACGGCTCCTGCCACAGCCCTACACACACACGCAGCCCCCGAGGTGCAGCAGCCCTTCATTGACTGGTGGTGACCTGGGAAGGGGTGGGGGAGGAGGAGGTGGGAGCTCGCGTTCAACCGACCCCCACCTCCTCCCCACCCCTGGATTCCATTCCGTTTGCAGTTTGCTGTTAGGGAGGCTGCTGGGAAAGCGGGCCGGGGACTGCAGCCAGTCGCCGAAGCAGACCCCACCGGACCAACAGCGAAATCGCATAAAATTTTACGTGTGGATTGAGCTATCTGCCACCCAAACACAAGAGGGCACTGTTTCCCCCAGTGAAAACTACCCCAAAGAGTAGCAAAAAACAATCGGGGTCAGGAGGACTTAGCTCATAAACTGGGAGGGCATGCGGAGCTGAAAAATCAAATGTCTCACTTCTTCCCCAGAGCACATTTTCTGAAAACAGCAGGAGGGTACAGGCTGAGTTTCTTCTCACTCTACATTTTAAAAAAAAAATGTGCAGGCCAGATTGTGGGAAGGGAAACGGGGTTAGGGGAAAGGACGTGCTGTGGCTGCTGCACAGGGAGGGGGGGGAATAAATTCTGCTGATGCATAGGGGGCAGGGGAAAGATAGACAGACAGTGGGAGGGAAAAAGAAAGGAAGAAGGACACAGGGGCAGGAAGAGAGACAGACAGACAAAGGGGGCCAGGGAGAGAGACAGAAGGAGACAGCGGGAGGGAAAGAGAGAAAAAAAGACAGACACAAATATTCTATCATCCGTTAGAATGCACAAGGTGAGCAGGCAAGAGGTGGTGGTAGACAGCTGAGGAAAAAGAAAGACAGAAAGAGAGAAATACAGAAACAGGCTAAGGAGAGAGAGAAAGAAATAAATACAGACACACACACACATATTCTAGCACCCGTTAATGTAACGGGCTATAAGACTAGTTGTTAACATAATCTATTTGGGAACTTACAATAAAATCTTAAAACGATTGACATTAATTCAAAATACAGCTGTGTGATTAATTTTTGGCTTGAGAAACAAGACCATGTTATTAGCTCTTACTATCGGCAATTACATTGGTTACCCATTGAAGCAAGAGTACTATTCAAATTTGCTTGTATCTGCTTCAAACTGTTTTTTGGATTGTCCCCAATTTACCTTTCCTCTCACTTTGAGTTGTACAGATCTGCAAAGTCCACTCGAAGCTTTCAGTTCTTTGCTTACCCTAATCTAAAACATTGTTGATATAAGATGTTCCTGGATAGGACACTTGCCTTTCAGGCAGGCAAATCCCATTCTTGATTAGGCGAAATGATCTCTCAAGCCTTATCCTATCGGTAATTCAGGAAATTAGTTAAGACCTATCTGTTTGATAAATTTATTACCTGATTGATGGTTATATTACTGCCCAACCACCATCATGACAGCAGCTACCGCATCCTTCAAGGCCATGCTCTTTGAGTGGATCTCTCATCTAATGGCAAATGGCAAATTCCCAACCTATCTTGGCCACATCCTCATCTCACCCATTGTAAAGAACTGCAAGGACCCCATATCTACAACATCCAACTACAGACCAGTAGTCAACATCCCCTTCTTCACCAACCTGACGGAAGGTCTGATTAAGGATGCCCTCACAAACTACCTAGAAAAATTCTCAATCCTTCACTAATACCAGTCAGGTATTAAGGGAGATCAAACAGAAAAAACATCGTCCATCCAAACCTTTCTTTAAGATCCTTTTATACACATACAGGAGGTGGGTGGGGGTGGGCTTAAGTCAAGGGTGTCAAAGTTCCTCCTCGAGGGCCGCAATCCAGTTGGGTTTTCAGGATTTCCCCAATGAATATGCATACAATGAAACCAGTGCGTGCAAATAGATCTCATGTATATTCATTGAGGAAATCCTGAAAACCCGACTGGATTGCGGCCCTCGAGAAGGGACTTTGACTCCCCTGTCTTAAGTTATTTATGTATAGTTTCTTAGTATTTTCTGAACATATTGCTAATTTATGTAAATTTTCTTACACTGTGTGTCAGCTATATTTTCCTATAAATTAATAAACAATTTTTAAAATAAATAACAAACTTTTCTTTAACCTATCCATAACTGACAGCAGCAAATTTCACACTATGTGCCACATGAAAACCATATTGACATGGATCTAAGCAACCAACTTCTTGAACATGTTCTTCCAACTGGTATAACGCTAATTTTTCAATGACTTTCCCAAGAAATGAGACCACAGATATAGGCCTATAACTAGCCATTTGCTCAATATCTAACACACTCTTCTTTAGTATTGGTGTTACTGTTGCTCCCTTGATGTACCTGGAGCTTTTGATACCGTTAATCTTGCGGTAATGCTTGCTAAATTAAAGAACTTAACGCATATAAGGAAAAGGGTTGGAATGGTTTGAATCCTATCTGACTGATGGGTTGTTCCATATGAAGGGGGGACAGAGGGTCTCAGAGAAGAAAAAAATTAGTAGAGGTGTGCTCCAGGGGTCGGCTTTGTCTGCGTTATTGTTTAATATATATATGGCATCTCTTGGACAGGTTTTCTGGAATTTGGGAGTCCATTATACCATTTATGCGGATGACATTCTTTTTTCTTTCCTATTGATGGTGATGTTGAGATAAGATTGAATGAATTTATGATTAAGATTTGTGAATGGATGTCCCAACATGATTTGAAGTTGAATGTGAACAAAACAGAACTTATGATAGTAGAGAGGACGAATGAAGCTAATGGAAGAATGCTCATATTATGGGAGAAGAGATAAAGGTAAAAAAGCATGTTACAGTGCTGGGTGTCTGCTTAGACTCGGCTTTAACTATGGGGAAGCAAATTGGGTGTATTATTCAGAAAGGTTATGCCCAACTTCGTATGTAGTACAGCAGGGCTGCCCAAGTCTGATCCTCGAGATCTACTGGCAGGCCAGGTTTTCAGGATATCCACAATGAATATGCATGAGAGAGATTTGCATACCAATAAGGCGGTGCAGGCAAATCTTTTCCATTGCTGCAATGTCATATTGGAACAAGCTTACTGGGCAACTAAGATTATGTGCAGATCACTACAGCTTTAAAAAGATATTGAAACCAAGCTGTTTGTAAACGCATACTTTTGATCAGTCTTTCCTAATGCTGTTTGAGCATTTTTGTAACATTAATCAAATATGTTACTGAAGAATTTGTAGGTCTTATTTTCATATGTGCTGATATTATTTTGAAAAATGATTTGTATTGTTTTTGGGTTTTGTTTTTACTTTATATATGTTTGTTTGGAAACTGCTGTGACTCCAGGTGGTATATTAAGTTTTTAAATAAATAAATATCAATTTAAGCTTATGGGGGGGGGGAACAGCACATGTAAAATGCTTATTGAAAGAAACACAGAATGAGTCACATTTACATACTATAAAATTAATCTATTTTCCCTGCTCATCTGCTGGCTGTGCAGCTTGTACTAGCCAGCATGCTCTATCCAGCAGCAAACACAAGAGGGCTTGCCTGACTGCCTTGGTTCGGGGCTCCAGTACATCATCAATGGTTCTCTCTGAGTGCGCCTAGAGGGAAATGCCCTTGATAAATGGCATAAAGCTAGCCAGGCCAATTGAATTCTTTATTTTTGTTTGTATACGTGCTGCTGAAGCAACTTTTGGAAAGCCTGGGAGTTTCTGAGGGAGCCTGTGGGGATCACACTCAAATAGGATGAATGGGCAAGACAGGGACCCACACGCCTTGGGAAAGGCCCCATAGTACCAAACCAAAGCTTCACACAGTGGTACTAAGAACTGCGACAGGCGGCTGCAGAACCCAGATCTGAGCTCAATCAGGTACAATCCTGAGACTGTAACCTAGGAATAGTCAGTAGAGCGGAGAGCTAGGCCAGGGACAAGAACACTTTCAGCATGACCTACCACCTGCTGAAGGTAGAGAAAAATATTGGATTGTTCTAGGGAGTACGTCTGCTTATAGTGATGATGTCACTGGCAGAATTCAGTTTTCTCTACCTCCACCTGCTGGTAGGATGTGATAATACCCATCTGTGAAGAATGGTGGAGCTGAATTCAAGGAAGATTGGGACAAGTACATAGTATCTCTAAGAGAGAAGAAAGGATTGCAGATGACATGGATGAGCAGACTGAAGAGGGCATTTGTAACCATCATTCGGAAAAGGTGACTAAAGTAGCATGTCCAAAATGTTGAGAATGGCCAATTTTTGAAGTAATGTGTCCATAAGCAGACTGCAAAAGTTAATGTTTGAACTTCTGTAATTTTTTTTTTTCACATAAAGGATATAGTTGGACTGTTGTATTACCAATTATTTGCTCAAATTTATGAAAACATCATTTTTTGTTTTTGATGGCTTCAGTCACCTTTTCGCCAGAAAAGGTCACATATGGTTTTTATTTGTTTTCATTTCTCTATGCTTCTATGTTACTATTCTTAATCTATAACTTGTCATCAAAATTATCCATAGTACCAAAGTGGCCAACGTAACTGATTTTTAAAAAGAGTTTCAGGAGGAGCTTCCAGAAACTACAGATTGGTAAGTCCAACATTGGAGCTGAACAAAATGGTAGAAACTATTGTAAAGAATAAAATTATTAAACACATCAACAGATATGAGTTGAGGCAGAATTAACATGAATTTAGCCAAGAGAAACTTTTCCTCACCAATCTGCTACAATTTTTGAAGTTATGAATAAACATGTGGATGAAGATAAGCCAGCTGATGTAGTGTATCTATATTTCAAGATAGTGTTTGCCAAAATCCCTCATGAAAAAATCCTATAAAGATAAAGGCTACGAGGAAGGAAGTAGTATGCTGTTGTGAAACAGGATCCAATTAAAAATCAGGACACAGGAAGTAGGATTACATGGCCAGATCTCTAAATAGAGGAAAGTGAATAGAGGAGTTTCACAGGGATCTGTACTAGGATCAGTGTTTTTTAATCACATTAGAAAAATATCTGGAAATGGGAATAATGAAGTGACATGATCAAATCTGCAGATAACACAAAACTATTTCAAGCTGATAAATCTTCATTGGACTGTGAGAAATTGGAAGAGAAATTTGCAAAATTAGAAGACTGGGCATCCAAATAGCAGATGAAATATAAAATGGACAAATGCAAAGTAATGCACATTAGGAAGAATAACCAAAATTATAGATACACGATATTAGGTTCTACATTAGAAATTAAGATCCAAGAAAAGGATCTAGTTGTCATCATGGACATCAGCCAAAAAAACAAACAGAATGTTAGAAATTATTAGGAAAGGAAAAAAAAATTAAAGCAAACATTATATAATGCCTCTGTATTGTTCCATAGTGGGTCCTCACCTTGAGTATTCTATACAATTCTGGTCACGGTATCTTAAAAGATACAGAAAGCCATTTTCAATAGGATGTCTAACTGCCTCTTTTACAAAGCCGCACAGCAACAGCCCCGAAGCCCTTTAAATCTCTATGGGCTTTGGGGCCGCTAGCGCGGCTTTGTAAAAGAAGCCCTAAGTCTAATTTTGGATGTTTCCTCTTATAAATGTATGGTGAGCCCTCAAAAACCCCTAATACCCACTTGTCTACTACCCCAAAAGAACTTATGGCTGCAGGTGGCACCTATATGGCAGTATAGTAGGGTTTGGTGGGCACACATTTTTCACCATAAATGTAGTGGTTAGAGTGGCTTATGGGCCTTGGTCCTTTTCTCTATTGCTCACTAACCCACTCACCAGACTATGTAAGACACCTGTGTGATGCTCTGTTTGGCTCTCCCATATCAGGTATGTACAGTTCATTCAGATTTTGGGGGGTAGGAGGGGGTTCATCTGGTCAGTTTGGGTAGCATTTTGTCAAGTAGATGCTTTTAAAAGAAATCTAGCTCACAACATCTAAGTTCTGTCCAGAATGTCTTGGGAAAGGTTTGATTATTGTCATAAGACATCCAAGTCTAAGCCTGCCCTTAATATACCTCCAATATGCCCCCTTTAGTTTTGGACAAACAGTGGCTAGGACACCTTGCAAGACATCCAGAAAAACGGTTTCAAAAATCAGCACTTGCAACACTTTGGCAAGAAAAACATCTAAATGCCAATTTATGTTGTTTTTTGGACCTCTTAGTGTTTTTAAAATGACCCTAATAGTAACATAGTAAATGACGGCAGATAAAGGCCTATATGATCCATCTAGTCTGATCAATAAAGTAGCTAGAGTTGTACCTGCACTTCGTGCAGGTTACACCCTTCTATGTCTTGTTTAAAGTATGAAGGTCATTAAGGGCTCCTTTTACAATGCTGCGCTAGCGGTTTTAATGCACGCACCGGATTAGCACGAGTTATAGTGCGCGCTAGCCAGAAATCTACCGTCTCTTCAAAAGGAGGTGGTAGCAGCTAGGGCGTGTGGCAATTTAGCACGTGCTATTCCACGCATCAAGGCCCTCGCGCAGCTTTGTAAAAGGAGCCCTAAGTTTTGCTTTGATTCCATCATAGGGATCCTCTGTATTTATCCCACACATTTTGCAATTCTGTCACAGTTTTTGTCCCCGCCACCAACCTCTCCAAGAAAATGTATTTGCTGATGATGCCAACCCTGCAATCTTAATTCATGTCCTCCAGTTCTACCACTTCTCTGTCTCTGAAAAAGATTTGTTTGTGCATTAATATAACATAATAACATAGTAAACTATGGCAGATAAAGACCAACATGGCCCTTCCAGTCTGCCTAACAAGGTGGCCAGAATTGTACCAGCTACTGCGAGTGGGTTACACAATTTTATGCCCTGTTTAATAAGAAAATTGCCTTCTATGTGAGATCCCTTTGTAAATAACTAGATAAGATAGCTTTCATACTAAAAGTGGCATTTTGAGAAATATTTTGCCTCCTTGCATGGGATGAGGTTGGGGAGGGGTGTGTGTGAAGAAAACATGATGAGCAGTCAGATGTAAAACAGAGTGGCAGGAAAGATAGGACAGTTACTTACCGTAACAGGTGTTATCCAGGGACAACAGGCAGCTATTCTCACAAGTGGGTGACGTGATCCAACGGAGCCCCGATGCGGACGCCTCACAAGCAGACTTGCTTGAAGAAACTCGAAGTTTCGAGTCGCCCGCACCGCGCATGTGCGAGTGCCTTCCCGCCCAGTGCAGGGCGCGTCTCCTCAGTTCAGATAGCTAGCAGAGAAGCCAACCCGAGGAGGTGGGTGGGATGTGAGAATAGCTGCCTGCTGTCCCTGGATAACATCTGTTACGGTAAGTAACTGTGCTTTATCCCAGGACAAGCAGGCAGGTATTCTCACAAGTGGGTGACCTCCAAGCTAACCAAAGTGGGATGGTGGGAGAGTTGGCAATTTAGGAGAATAAATTTTGCACTACTGTTTGGCCAAACTGTCCATCCCGTCTGGAGAAAGTATCCAAACAATAATGAGAAGTGAAGGTATGAACCGAGGACCAAGTGGCAGCCTTACAACTTTCCTCAATAGGTGTAGATCTGAGGAAAGCCACAGAAGCTGCCATTGCTCTGACCTTATGGGCTGTGACTTTACTGTGAAGAGGTAATCCAGCCTGGGCGTAGCAGAAAGAGAAATAAGCCGCCATCCAGTTGGAGATGGTATGCTTAGAGATAGGACATCCCAACTTGTTCGGATCAAAGGAGACAAAAAGTTGAGGAGCAGTTCTGTGCGGTTTGGTGCGTTCCAAATAGAAAGCCAAAGCACGTTTACAGTCCAGAGTATGAAGACCTGATTCTCCAGGATGAGAATGAGGCTTTGGAAAAAACACTGGAAGAACAATGGATTGGTTGAGATGAAATTCCGATACTATTTTAGGAAGGAATTTTGGATGAGTGCGAAGAACCACCTTGTCATGATGGAACACTGTAAAAGGTGTATCCACAACCAACGCTTGAAGCTCACTGACTCGTCGAGCAGAAGTGAGGCCAATAAGAAACACCACTTTCCAAGTGAGATACTTCAGATGAGCCTTGTCCATTGGTTCAAATGGAGGTTTTATCAGTTGAGTAAGAACAATATTGAAGTCCCAAACCACTGGAGGAGGTTTGAGAGGAGGTTTGACATTGAAAAGTTCTTTCATGAATCTGGAAACCACAGGATGAGCAAAGGCAGGTTTCCCTTCAATAGGCTGATGGAAAGCAGCAATTGCACTAAGATGGACTCAGATCAAAGTAGACTTGAGACCAGACTGAGAAAGGTGCAACAGATAGTCCAAAACTGAAGATAAGGAGGAAAGCTGAGGCTCTTTATGATGAGAAAAACACCAAGTAGAAAATCTAGTCCATTTTTGGTGATAGCATTGTGTAGTAGGCTTCCTTGAAGCTTCCAAAACATCCCTCACAGATTGAGAAAACTGTAGATGAGCTATGTTGAGAGGAACCAAGCTGTCAGGTGGAGAGACTGCAGGTTGGGATGAAGTAGAGATCCCTGATGCTGCGTAAGCAGAGAGGGAAAAACTGGTAGAAGGTAAGGCTCCCTGCTGCTGAGTTGAAGGAGAAGGGAGTACCAGGGTTGTCTGGGCCACCGAGGAGCAACCAGAATCATGGTGGCATGGTCGGACTTCAGCTTGACCAACGTCTTTTGAATGAGAGGAAACAGAGGAATCGCATATAGAAAGAGATTTGTCCAGTCCAGAAGAAAAGCATCTGCCTCGAGGCGATGAGGAGTGTAGATCCTGGAGCAGAACTGAGGCAACTTGAAGTTGTGGGGGGCTGCAAAGAGATCTATCTGAGGCATTCCCCACTGAGAGAAGATGTGATGAAGGGGCGTGGAATGGAGAGTCCATTCGTGAGGCTGTAGGAGACAACTTAAGTTGTCCTCTAAGGCATTGTCCGCCCCCTGAATGTAGACAGCTTTGAGGAAGGTATTGTGGTGAATTGCCCAATCCCAAACTTTCAGCTTCCTGACAGAGGGAGGCAGATCCCGTGCCTCCCTGTTTGTTGACATAATACATTATGACTTGATTGTCCGTGCGAATGAGGACTACACGGTTGTGAAGCAGATGCTGAAAAGCATTGAGAGCATTGAAAATTGCCCTGAGTTCCAGTAGATTGATGTGACATTGACGATCTGTACTGGTCCAATAGCCTAAAGTACAGAGACCATCTAGATGAGCCCCCCAAGCATAAGTTGAAGAATCAGTCGTGAGAACCTTCTGATGGGGGGGCGTGTGAAAAAGTAAGCCTCTGGATAGATTGGAAGAGAGCATCCACCAGCGAAGAGACTGTGTCAGCGCAGGAGTGACCTGGATGTGTCGAGTCAGAGGGTCGGAAACCTGCTTCCATTGAGATGCCAGGGTCCACTGAGGAATTCTGAGGTGAAGTCTGGCAAAAGGAGTCATGTGACTCAGAAGAACCATCATGTGTCTCGCCGAGATGGTCGGGCGAGAAGAGACCGAATGACAAAGATGGAGAAGAGCTTCCAGACGCTGTTGAAGAAGGAACGCTCTGAGTTGGACAGTATCCAGAACAGCTCCGATGAATGGAAGAGTCTGAGAAGGCTGGAGATGAGATTTCAGAAAGTTGATTTCGAATCCCAGCCTCTGCAGGAACCAGATAGTTCGCTTGGTTGCTAGGACGACTCCTTGAGACGTGAAATCCTATGATGAGCCAGTCATCCAGGTAGGGAAACACCTTAAGACCATGGTTCCTGAGCGCAGCGGCCACCACTACCAGGTATTTGGTGAAGACCCTGGGTGACAAGGCCAGGTCGAAAGGAAGCACTCTGTATTGATAATGGAGATTTCCCACCCGAAATCTGAGGTATTGACGGGAAGCCGGATGGATGGGAATGTGTGTGTAGACCTCCTTGAGATCCAGAGAACATAACCAGTCGTTCTGCTCGAGGAAGGGATACAGAGATGCTAAGGTCAACATGCAAAATTTTTCCCTGACCAGAAATTTGTTGAGCACCCTGAGATCCAAAATAGGATGCAGATCGCCCGTCTTCTTCGGAACAAGGAAGTACCGGGAGTAAAAACCCTTGTTCTGTTGAGCCAAAGGAACTGGCTCGATAGCTCGGAGCTGCAGCAAAGCTTGAGCTTCCTGAAGAAGAAGGGCGGTCTGGGCAGAGTTGGAAGGATACTCTCTTGGAGGAAGTTCCGCAGTCTTGATGGAACTGAAGAGAGTATCCCTCCCTCACGATGGAAAGGACCCAGAGGTCGGTGGTAACAGTCGTCCATCAGTGGTAAAAATGATGGAGACGACCTCCGATAGGGGGAAAAACGGGAAATGGCAGAACGACTGAGGTTATGCTTTCTATCAGACAGTCAAAAAGGCTGAGGAGCCTTGGATACAGCAGGTGGCTGAGGCTTCTGCTGCTTCTGAGGATGTTGCCTCTTGACAGGCTTCCGAATGGAAGGAGCCTGTTTTGGTGGAAAACGCCGTTGGTAGATCAGAGGAGGGCGTGTAGGGTGAGGAGAAGCCAGCTTCGGCTTCGGGCGGAGAATGGAGGCAAAAGACTTCTCGTGGTCCGAAAGCTTCTTGGTGGCTTCCTCAATAGACTCGTCAAAGAGGTCACTGCCAGCGAAAGGAACATTAGCCAGCCGGGCCTGCAAGTTAGGATCCATGTCGATGGTACGGAGCCACGCCAGACGCCGCATGGCCACCGAGCAAGCAGTAGCTCGAGCAGACAGCTCAAAAGCATCATAGGAGGACTGAAGAAGCTGCAGCCGAAGTTGGGACAAGGACGCAAGGACTTCCTGATATTCAAAATGCGCACGAGAATCCAGATAAGGCATGAACTTTTGAAGGATGGAGAGAAAGAACTCAAAATAGGTGATGAAATGAAAATTATAGTTGAGTACTCTGGAGGTCATCATGGAGTTTGGGTAGAAGGCGACGACCAAATCTGTCCATCGTTTTGCCTTCCCTGCCCGGAGGAACAGTGGCATACACCTGGGAAGGGTGAGATCTTTTTAAAGAAGATTCAACCAGAAGGGATTGGTGAGACAATTGAGCATTGTGATGTACAGTTCTGTATCTGGAATCCAATTTGCCTGGAACAGCTGGAATGGAATAAGGAGTTTCCAGACAGCGGACAAAGGTTTGATCCAAAAGCTTGTGAAGAGGAAGCTTGAGGGATTCAGCAGGTTGAGGAAGATGCATGGTCTCGAGATACTCCTTGGAAAACTTAGATACAGTGTCAAGTTGAATATCCAAATCAACTGCCATCTGACGCAGAAAAGATGAAAAAGACAGCTGATCTGCCAAAGCCTGGCCTCAAGAGGGACTCGAGGATATTGAGGCAGCTTGCTCTAATGAAGAAGGAGACCTGGATGGAGAAAAAGAACCCACCGGGTCTTCGAGATCCGGAAGCGGAAGGGTCGAAGCAGGTGGTGGGGAATATTGAAGAAAAGGCAGCTTCTGATGAGGCGAGGCATGCCTGGATGAATGCTTCGAAGAATGCCTCGACAATCAAGGAAAGCGTGTCCCCGCCGAAGCCCCCAGAGAATGGATAGGGCTGGAGGCTGTGGAACGAAGCAGAGGCGGTTGAGTGGAAGAACCTCGAGGCACTCGCAAAGACTCTGCTCCTTGCATCGAGTGTACGGGTTCCAACGGAGGCATGGGCAAAGACTCTGCTCCTTGCAATGCATGCATTGATGCCAGACCAGACACTCGCAGAGACTCTGCTCCCTGTAGAGAGTGTGCGTACGACTGAGGCACAGGAGGCGGCTCGACCACGCGGGAGACCTCCGCATGCCCAGGCTGGATTTGTGAGAGAAGCTTCGGCCCCATGGTAGTAAAAAGCTGAATGAATTGCTTCTTCAATAAGGTTTGGAACGAAGCCGGCAAAGATGGCTCCGCATCACCAACGGGACAGGCTTCGTGCTCCCTCGAGGCAGTGTAAGAGTGCTTGGACTTAGAAGCCTTGGGCACCTTAAGCACCATCGGGGGAATGGGCTGCTGTGCTACCTGAGCTGAAGAGACAGAGGAAGGTACTGCAGAAGGCGTCGAAGACATAGCCGGTACAAACGAGGCAGGTTTGATGAGGCTCAGAGCAGAAGCTGTGGAAGCCTGGATAGCATCGGATGATGTCGAGGGCGAAGCACCCTTCGAGGACGAAAGCTCCATCGAAGACTCCATGCTGAAAAGCTGCTCCCACAGGATGCAACGACGCTTAAAAGCACGAGACTTAAGAGTTGAGCAAGGCCGGCACGATTTCGAGAGATGTTGAGGCCCGAGACACCGAAGACAGCGTTGATGAGGGTCCGTCAGGGAAATCGCTCGCTGGCACTTGGAACACTTTTTAAAACCGGTTACAGACCGGGACATAGGCCGAAAAAGCTCCACCGCAAGATCGAAGCCGTGGGGCTGCGGCCACGTGGCCTGCCCAGTCGAACGAACGGAAGAAATTTTTATTTATTTATTTTTTTGAAAACAAGAAAACAACGAAGAAAAACAGCAATTCTGAGAAAATTAACACAAAACCGCGGACAAAAGAAGGCACAAGTGAAAACACTTCACGCAGAGAGTCAAAGACGGACTTCTCGGCTCCGCAGAAAAGTAAGAACTGAGGAGATACACCCTGCGCTGGGTGGGAAGGCACTCGCGCATGCGCGGTGCGGGCGACTCGAAACTTCGAGTTTCTTCAAGCAAGTCTGCTTGTGAGGCGTCCGCATCAGGGCTCCGTTGGATCGCGTCACCCACTTGTGAGAATACCTGCCTGCTTGTCCTGGGATAATAAGGGATTCTCTCTCTAATTTTATATATACTGTGTTGATAATTTTATTGTATATAGCACAGTATGCTTTATTTGAGTTGTAAACCCCCTCAGTGTCACTCATGGGATGTTGTATATCAAAATGAAATCATGTAACAGTGTAAGAAAAAAAATATATGGGAACCAGTTGAAGGAAAAGGAATCGGTCACTTGGAAGAATTTAAACAGGGCCAGCGAGCATGCTCTGATTCACAGTTTCTACACTCAAGATGGGAACACAAGGAGTAGGACCACAGCAGCAGTCTCAAACACGCGGCCCACGGGCCGCATGTGGCTCTCCAGGTTTTATTTGCGGCCCTCAGTCTGGACTGGATCATTTTCTTCCTTTTGGAGCGGAAGCTCTGGCCGGCTCGTTCCGTTCAAAGCCACGGGTTGGCGGCTCCTTGCGCTATCCATTCCTGCATCGGAAGCCTCTCTGACATCACAACATCAGAGAGGCTTCAGACGCAGGCGCGGATCTTGCAAGGAGCCGCCACCCGCGGCTTTGAACAGAACGAGCCGGCCAGACACGCTGCTGCTCCAGTGGCGTACCAAGGGGGGGGCGGTCCGCACAGTTGGCCACCCTCCACTGTTCTCCCTAGAGTGCGGCTCGTCTAGAGCAGTGGTGCCCAACCTGCTTCCCTTCCTTTCTCACCGCTGCCATCGGGGAACAGGCCGGCACCGTGTTCTTTGATCTCCCTGCTTCTCTTCCCTGCGGGGCCGACCAACTCTCGCCGCCCAACGTCAATTCTGACGTTGAGAGGATGTTCTGGCTAGCCAATCGCTGCCTGGCTGCCCGGTACGTCCTTTCCGACGTTAGAATTGACATCGGGCGGCGAGAGTTGGTCGGCTCCATGGAGAAGAGAAGTAGGGAGATCTCGGCCTGTTCCCGATGACGGCAGCGGCAGCAGCCTATTCCCCGGTGGCGGTGGCATGGGGAGGGCAGGAAGGAAGAAAGAAAGAAGGGGGGGGGACAGGGAGCCAGAAACAAAGCAAAAAATGGGACACGGAATCAGAGAAAGACAGACATAGAGAAAGAAAGAAAAAGTTGGGGGAGGGAATGAGGTCTGGAGGAGAGGCAGCAAAAAGGAGGCTGAAAGAAGGTAAGAAATATTGGATGCACAGTTAGAAGAATAAAGTGCAACCAGAGACTGATGAAATTACCAAACAAAGGTAGGAAAATTATTTTATTTTTAATTTAGTGATTGAAATGTGCCAGTTTTGAGAAAGAAAGATATTAAACTTTAAATGTGAGTGCTGCAGAAAAATAGAGTACTTGGAGGGCCGCAGAAAAAATAGTTAATGTCTTATTAAAGAAATGACAATTTTGCATGAGGTTAAACTCTTTATAGTTTATATATCTTTCCTTTTAACTGTTAAAGGAAAGTTTTAAAACTATAAAGAGTTTAACCTCATGCAAAATTGTCATTTCTTTAATAAGATATTAACTATTTTTTCTGCAGCCCTCCAAGTACCTACAAATCCAAAATGTGGCCCCGCAAAGGGTTTGAGTTTGAGACCACTGGACCACAGGGTCATGATTCTCTTAAATTGGTGGCAGGGAGTAGAGTAAGCAGAGAGTGAGAATTAAATTTTTGCACCAAAATTCCTTGATTTGAAAAGAAAAGTTGGCAGAATTCCTTACAAGGTCCTAATAGTTTTCAAATAGATAGGGATAGCTTTCATATAATCTTACACCTATTGGCCAGACTGAGGATGCATGCAAATAGAGATACAAGGGAGCCAAGGCCTGCATTCTCTGGCTAAGGATTTTTATAGCTGGATTAGATGAGAATGGGTTAATAATAATTATATAATTATAGGAAGAATCTCACACTCATAGTACATGTAGATGAAGGCTCACCATGCGTCAATAAAAACTGGTCTCAACAGAGCAAGAAGCTATTACATTACATTACATTACGGATTTCTATTCCGCCTATACCTTGCAGTTCAAGGCGGATTACAAAAGATTTGACTGGACATTTTCCAGTGAAGATACAATTTTTATTTTTTTTTAACAACAGAGGAGATATAGCTGGAAAGATTCTGAGGGGATTTACAAGTTGGATAGCAAATTGACAGTGAACTGTGTGATATAAACAAATAGATTACATTTAGAGTAGGTAAGATTACAATACATTTCAGGGATCTGTTTACTTGGTAGGTGATTTGGAGAGGATTTTATAGGGGAGAATTATCTGGAGGTAGGTGAAGAGGGGTTAAGATAGTTGGATGAATTTTTTGAAAAGCAGGGTTTTGATTTCTTTTCAGAATGTTTTGAGGTCGCCCGTTGTCGTCAGCAGGTTGGAGATGGTATGGTTGAGTTTTGCTGCTTGTGTTGCCAGAAGGTTGTCAAACATTTTCTTGCGCTGTGTGCCTTTGAGTGGGGGGAAGGCAAAAGGGTTCGGGGTTCTTCTGTGTCTTGAGGTGAAGATCTGGTTTAAGCGGTTGTTTAGGTAAGAGGGGGAAGAGCCATTTAACGCTTTGAATAATAGGCAGTAGAATTTGAATTGAATTCGTGCTTGTATGGGTAGCCAGCGAGAGTCTAAGAAGGCAGTTGTAATGTGATCATATTTTCTCAGGGAGTAGATCAGTCTGAGGGCGGTGTTTTGTATGGTCTGAAGTTGTTTTATCATCATGGCAGGACAAGGTAGATAGAGGGCGTTGCAATAGTCCAGCAAACCTAAGACTAGGGATTGGGCAATTAGTCTGAATTGTGCTGGATTGAAAAATTTTCTGATTTTACGTAGATTTCTCATAGTTAGAAAAGCTTTCTGGGTTGTCTTGTTGATTTGGGACTGCATTGTGTAGCATCTGTCTATCGTTACTCCTAGGAGTTTGAGTTCGGGTTGTATTGGGTATTTGGTATTTTTGATTTTCAGTTCTGGGATGGTAGGAGTTTTGGCCTTTTCGAGCAAAAGGAATTTTGTTTTTTCTGAGTTTAGTTTCAGTTTGTGGTCCATCATCCATTTTTCCACTGTATCTAGGGTTGTTTCTAGCTTTGCTGTGGTGGTGGTCTCTGATGGGTCGAAGGGGAGGAGTATGGTGATATCGTCTGCATAGCTGAAGGATGTGACATTTAGGTTGTCTAAAGTGGCTCCTAGGGAGGAAATAAAGAGGTTGAAGAGCGTAGGTGAGAGAGGTGATCCTTGTGGAACTCCGCAGGGATTGGACCATGGTTCTGATTTGATATCATTGGACTTTATCCTATAGGTTTTTGATTTGAGGAATCCTTGAAACCAATTGTAGACCTTGCCTGAGATCCCTATGGCATTCAAGTATCTGTAGTAATAAGGAGTGGTCAACTAGGTCAAATGCTGCGGAGAGGTCAAGTTGAATTAACATCATCTTTTTTCCTTTACTGATGTGTTGCCGGGCTGTATCTAGTAGTGAGACAAGTAATGTTTCTGTGCTGTGGTTGGTTCGAAATCCTGATTGTGAGGGTTATGGTTTTCCAGGTAGTTGGTGAGGTATTGTGCAACTAGGCCTTCTATTATTTTAACGTGTATCGGTATTGAAGCGATAGGTCTGTAGTTGGAGGGGCTATCTATTGGGCCTTTGTGATCTTTCATGATTGGGGTTATTAAGATCTCTCCTAGGTCCTGAGGAAATTGGCCTTCTGTCAATGTGGTTTGAATCCATAGCATAAAGTTGGCTTTGAAAGTGGTGGAGGCGTTTGATAACAGGTAAGTGGGGCAATTATTTAGGTCGCTGGAAGCATGGCTGTATTTATTGTAGAGTCGGTTCATATCCGACCAAAGTAGGATTGGGAAGTTGGACCAGCTTCTGTCTGCTACGATGGCTTCACCTGTTGAGGGGTTTGTTGTTATCTTTTCAAGATGGGTGTGTGTGTTGATGAATGCAATTCTGATATTGGTGATCTTGTTTTTGAAATGGTCTGCTAGTTGGATGGCTGTTGGTTGGTGGATTCCTTGAGTAGCTAGGTAAGGTTTGGTGTCAGTGAGGTTCTTTACTAGATTGAATAGCTTTTTTGTGTCTGGGGTTTTTGTGCCTATCAATTTGGAGTAGTAGGCTTTCCGTTTTTCCTTGAGTTTGGTCTTGTATTGGTTAATTTGATTTCTCCATGCTGTTTTGGTGTGTTCTAAGCTCTTATTTTTTTTCCATTCTCTTTCTAGTTGTCTGCAGAGCTTTTTTGATTGGTGAAGTTCGGAGTCGAACCATTTATCTGATGGTCTGCAGATTTTGAATTTTGATTTTTCTGGGGCTAGCTCATTCAGGATGGTTTCGCTTATGGTTCGCCATTGGGGTATGAATTCGTTGGGGGCTATATTGGTAATAGCGGGGTCTGCTTTGTCCCAGAATGTGGAGGGTTCGATTTTTTGTCGTGCTTTGAAGGAGGTTTTGGGTGGAGGTAGCTTGTTATTGCGTTGAGGCCAGTTGATGTTAAAGGTGTATTTATAGTGATCTGACCAGAAGGAGGGGTGCCATGCCCCATTTGAAATATGGATTTCGGGTTTGTGAGGGTGTTGGGTCATGTAAGCAGCGATGTCTAGTTGGTGGCCTTTTTCGTGTGTGGGTTGGGGGTTGAGGATCTGGTAGTTCAGTGCTTTAAGGTATGAGAGTAAATTTATTACTTGTTTAGAGGTGTGATCTTCTAGATGGAGGTTTATGTCTCCTAGGAGTAGGTTATGAGGTGATGTTAGGGAGTTCTGGTAAATAAATTATTTGAGAGCTTGTTTGTTATCATTCCATTTTCCTGGTGTTGAGTAACAAAGGATGCATGTTAGTGTTCCTATGAGAGAGTCGTCGGATAGTTGACAGGCTAGGAGGTCTAGGTGGGAGGGTGGAGTGTTTGTCTAGGGTCTTTATATTAATGTTGTTTTTGAGTATGATGGCTATACCTCCACCACGTTTTTTTTCTCTGCAGACCAGTTCTATTTTGTAACCCATTGGGCAGAATTCTGTGATGGTGGGATCGGAGTCCGAGGTTAGCCAGGTTTCGGATAGGAATAAGCAGCTTAGTTGTTTTTTAACTATCCAGTCCTTAATAAGGTCTGCTTTTGTGCTTATTGATCTGATGTTCATATATGCACAGGATAATGAGGTGTTGAATGTTTGGGGAGAGGGTGTGCAGTTTGGATGTAGGAGATTTTTTTTGGTTTGTGGATGATAGTTGTGGTCTGATGTTCTTGGTTTTGGGGGTGGTCTTTTTCCCCAGCTGGTAGGTATGCTGATATGGTTGAATGAGGAGCAATCTATCAAGTTTCTGGGAGAGTATAGTTTTCTGGTAGGTAAAGGGAACCTGTAGTATTCTGATAAGGTTGGGATAGAGGATGTATGATACCCTTCTGTTTTTCTGTTGGTTAGGAGTAGGAAAAGCAGAAGGTGGACGAGTACGCTTGTAGAAAAACCTGGAAACATAGTGATCTTTGTGTAGAGAGCGGGAGATTCTGCAGTTTGGTACTTGGTGTGAGGTGCGAGAGTCTGGGAGGTGTAGGGAGGTTGCTATATAGGAATAAGGAAGAACAACATTGTTGAGTTTTGGAAGCTTATCATCTCTATATAATACATCTAATGCAATAAATAAAAAATTACTTGTATTGGTTGTATGTCTTTTTAAAAACTAACAAAAGATGCTAAAACAAAAGTAATTTACAAATTGTTTCATCTGCACTAAAATAAAGTATTTATTTATCCCCACCCCCTTTTACAAAACCGCATGATTTTTAGCACCGGCTGTGGGGGTAACAGCTCCGATGCTCATAGAAATTCTATGTGCATCAGAGCTGTTACCGCTGAAGACAGCACTAAAAACTGCACTATGATTTTGTAAAAGGGGGGTTATTTATTTATTACACTTACATTTGAACACACACAGTAGAGCTCCCCTTGTCCAGCAGTACCCCTCCTCCCTTCCTTTCTCCCCTCCTCCCCTGTCCAGCAATACCTGTAATTTGCAGCCGCGGTCTGTACGCGATCTCACACTGGGCAGGAAGAGAGGCTCCGGCATCATCTGACTTGCAACTTCCTGCTGCCGTCGGCGACAGAGCCTCTCTTCCTGTCCAGAGTGCGAGATTGCAACCACGGGCCGCAAAATAGTACCTGGGGTCCGCATGCGGCCCACGGGCCATGAGTTTCAACGGCTGCTATGGCCATTGTTACCACTGGGGTAAAATAGTGGAATATCCTATTTTTTTTTGTATTAATGGCCACATACTAATTTTGCTATTAGCACGTGAGCCCTTACCACCACCCGTTTTATAGATGGGATTGCATGCTAATCTCTTAGTATGCAGCAGCCCACTCCAGACGCCGTCTTGGTGGGGACGGCAGCATCTGTACCTGTCCTCCTCTCCACCCCCCCTGCTCTTTCCCCACTACCGCTTGCGCGTGCCCCTTCCCTTTCCCACCTCTTTAACATTCCCGGCACAAGAAGCAACTCTAACCTGCTGCTCACGCCAATGTCGGCTTTTCCTCTGACATCACTTCCTAGACCCGCACCTAGGAAGTGACATCAGAAGAAGAGCAGACGCTAACGCGAGCAGCAGGTTGGGGTTGCTGCTTGTGCTAGGAACATTAACGAGGTAAGGGGGAATAGAAGGGCACACGTGCACTGCAGGAGGGGATAGGGAAGGAGAGGATGGGGTGGGGGCAGAGAAGAGGGCAGGAGAGGGGCGCCTCACCCTTGCTATGACACCGAGCTGCACTACCTGATTAGTGTGGAATGCACCCACTCTCTGCCCCCAGATACATCCCCATCATGAAAAAATAAAATTCTATTTTTTAGCACATGGGTTAGCAGTGTTCTCCCTAGGGCCTTTCAGCCGGGTGGTCCGCCCGGCTGAAATTTAGATAAATGCCCAGCTAAATTCTGCTGCCGCCGCTGCTGCTCAACATACAAAAAAAAAAAAAAGCTGGCTTGAAGATTTCACCTTAGCCCATAGCGAACTTGTGCTCCGGGGCGTGCCGGCTTCCCTTCTCTTCCCTCTGAAATCGGAAGTTATGTCTGGGGGGGGAGGAAGAGAAGGGAAGCCGGCACTCACATGTTAGAGCCCCGAAGCATGCATTCACTACGGGCTAAGGCGGGAGACAGGTCAGTGAAGCTTTCCATTTGCTCTTCTTGCTGCCGGGTCTGCCTACTTTCAGTTTCCGTAAAGGCAGGACCCGGCAGCATTTTCCCCAATCGATCGTGATCTTGGGCCAATCAGCCTTCTTCTCCGACGGCAGAATTGACATCAGGGAGAGGAATGCTGGTCGGCCCAAAGTAGGGAGAGCTTGGGGGGGCGGCGGCCGGCGACGGCTTGGGGCCTTTTCCCCGATGACAATGGCATTGGCTTGGGGGAGGGCAAGGAGAAAGAAAGAAAGAGGGCAGGAAGAGAAACAGAAAAAAAGAAAGGGGGCATGAAGAAAGAAAGAAAGAAAGAAAGAAAGGGCAGGAAGAGAGGAAGAAAAAGTTGGGGGGAGGGGAATGAGGTCAGGAGGAGAGGAAGCATACAGCTGAAAGAAGGGAAGAAAGATTGGATGCACAGTCAGAAGAAGAAAGTGCAACCAGAGACTCATGAAATCACCAGACAATAAGGAAGGAAAAATAATTTTATTTTAAATTTACTGATCAAAATGTGTCTGAAGTTATATCTGCTGTCTATATTTTACAATATGGTCCCCTTTTACTAAACCGCAATAGTGGTTTTTAGCACATGGAGCCTATGAGCTTCGAGAGCAGCGCTGGGCATTCAGCGCAGCTCCCTGCGCTAAAAACTGCTATTGTGGTTTAGTAAAAAGGGAGGGGGGTGGGTATTTGTCTATTTTTGTATGGTTGTTACTGAGGTAACAGTGCATAGAGTCATCTGCTTTGACCTCTTTGAAAAAACCCCGGAATAGGAATGATTATTAACATTTTCTCTGGGTACAGTTTGCTTTGTGGTTTGTTTTTTTAAATTTTATTGTTGGTAGATCATTTTGACTTGGTCATTTTAAAAGTAGCTCGCAAGCCTAAAAAGTGTGGGCACCCCTGCTCTAGAACATCGCTCCTTAGTTTTATCAAGTGGTGCAGTGAGGGGCCAGCACTTTACATCTTATCACCTCATTCTTTCTTTTTTCTCCTCATGTAGAACGGTTCTTTATTCTAAGCAGCTCTGGCACTAACAGTACTACGGGTGCCTTATGCTACTTTCACTACCACTTGCAGTCAGGTTTGGCATTTTATCATGGTTTTGGGTTTTTATTTAGTTTTTCACCAGTATTTTCATTTATTTATTAAAGCAGCATTTTTTAACAGCCCGATGCCCCTCCCCTATCAGTGTGCATTCAATCCACTGCCGACACTTTTTTGGTGCCTCTTTCAACGCATCAAATATCATAGCCCCACTGTCGCGTGTTCACATTTATTCTGCGTACGAGTTTATCTCATCAGTGCAGAGACCTTTTTGTTAAGTCCATTTTATTCTCCCTTTTTTACTTTCCCAAGTGCTGTGGTTTTATTGTTTGGTTTTAATAGAAGCTCATTTGTACAATAATTTAGATCTTTCCCAGGTTCACTTTTCATCTACCCGGTCGGCTTGTCTTTGAGCTACTATCGGCTTGTTTTCAAGATACACTCTGTATTATCAGCTGTTTATTTCCCATACGTTTACTTTTGCCCTGTTTAGGTCTATATAGTCTAGGCATACTGTTTGTAACCAGCCATCATTTTAAGTATGTATATGCCCTATTTTAGTGGGGGGGGTTAAGTTCTTTTAGCATGTTATTTCATTAATTCTGAGTTCGGTGTTACAATATGTTGTTCTTGGTTTTTAGTTTACACATTATTTATTCTTTTCTATGACATGTTCTTATTGTAATTTTACTCAAAAGTATAAATAGGTATCCATATTCAAGTTTCATCACGGTGCTCTGGTTTTGGCTCCAGTATTTGTCACTTCCGTCCACCAGGTCTGGCTATCCATTACCGTCTCATATTTTAAAGACTCACTCGTTATAATTAGCGGTGATCCACACGTCTCTTCGTAATGGACATGTCCGATTTTAGCATTTGGATCTTAGTACTATGGGTTTGGTCTTTTCTGGTTTCCTTTCTATAGTCTGCTTTTCGTCTGGAGTCTTTTGAGTTTAGAATTACATTTTATGACATATTTTTGTGGTTATAATTGTATGACATGTCTAAATCGGTCAAGTTATCCATTCTTTCTATTATTTTTTGTCCCCTCATACAGTGGCAGACCGCCCCAGGTGCCAGCCGTAGGGGGGTACATAGCCGGCTGGATCCAGAACCTTCCAAGCTGCTCTAAATGGCACCTGCACCTCAGCACAGCTGCCGTACTTATTCTGAAGCAAAGTCGGCAGCCGCATTGAAGTGCAGGAAGGTCCCGCGATGACTGCATTTGACGCCTCTGCCTCCGGAAGATGTGACGTCGGAAGGGGTAGACCGGCAGCTGCAGTCATTGCGGAACCTTGCCGCAACTCCCTGTGTCTGCCCTCCCACCCCCTCCAACGTAACTTACATCTTCCAGAGGCAGAGGCAACAGAAGCAGTCATCATGGGACCTTACTGGTTTGGAGGGAGAGAGGAATATAGAAGGGTGGTGGAAGGAGAAAAAGGAGGTCAGGGTGGTATGGAAGGGTGGTGGAGGGAGAGAAAGGGGGCAGATGCTGATGGAATTGGTGTGCATGGAAAGGAGAGAGAGACATAAGGGGGAAGGATACTGGATGGAATTGGGTTGGAGGGAAAGAAAGGGGGCAGATGCTGATGGAAGTGGGGGGAAGGGAGAGGAGAGAGTGAAATGCCAGACCATGGGGGTGTGGGAGAGGGAAGGGAAGAAGAGAAAGATGCCAGACCATTGAAGGAGGGAAGGGAAGAAGATAGATGCCAGAATAATAGGGGTGAAGGGAGAGATGGAAAGGGAATACAAGGAGAGAAGATGCCATATAGAAGGGGCAGAGAGAGGGTAGACAGTGGATGAAAGGAAGAGAGTGTCAAGACTATGAGGAAAGCAGAAACCAGAGAAGACAATGTAAAAAAAATTATATTTATTTATTTTTTTGCTTTAGGGGAGATGCATCACTGTTTCTGTGGTGTTGCCAGCTTCTTGGTGGTTCAATTTAATCTTTGTCTACGTTTTTCTATTTTATCCCCCCTTTTACAAAACTGTAGAGTGTATTTTTTAGCACCGGCCATGGTGGTAATTGCTCAGAATTCTATGAGAGTCTGAACTGTTACCACCATGGCTAAAAACCACATTACAGTTTTGTAAAAGGGAGAGGGGTTAGTTTGTGATTACATATTCCATACAAGGCAAAGGTGTTTTCTGTGTTCTGTGTGTTCGAAAGACATGGTTTTCAGTTAGGATTGACTGTGTAGGATTGATCTGTACTAGTCTGGCTTGTTTAGTTTTACAATGGGTGTATTGATGTACTGCTCACTGCAATATGTAGGATGCTGCCTTTTCCTAGGTACACTCTTGTGTGATGTGTAGATTGTTACTAAAAATCATGTTTTTCATACAGATGGGGGTGGTGTCAAAAATGATGGACCTCGGGTGTCACATATGCTAGGTATGCCACTGCCTTCATAGTTTATATCTAATCCACAAGCCTGCTTTTAGGACCTACAAGGTATGTATCCCTCTGATTCATGACAATTTCACTTCTCATGTTATCTTATCCATTCTTTTTATTAACTAACTACAGCACGGAAACCGTCCTAGCGTCACTAACCGACTACCTCCTCCAACTATTCTCCCAGGGAAACAGTGCTCTGCTACTCCAGTTTGACCTCAATAGTGCCTTTGACCTTGTAGACCATGACATTCTGCTTAGTTGCCTCGATTCTATAGGCATTTCGGGACAGGTACTAACTTGGCTCACAGGCTTCCTAAAAAACCGCACCTACCAAGTCTATAATGAGGGAACCTACTCCCATACCTGGTCCAACCCCTGTGGAGTTCCACAAGGCTGCCCTCTATCACCTTCCCTATTCAATATCTACATGGCATCACTGGGACACATGTTATCTGACCGAAAGCTGAAATCCTACATTTATGCAGATGACATTACAATTGTCATCCCCATTTCCTCATTGTCACAAGAAACAGAACAGCACATCTCATCAGTACTCACCATGGTCGAACACCGGACCACTCGGTTCAAACTAAAACTAAATCCAGAAAAGACTAAACTCTTCCTTGCAAGTCCCAACCACAAATTAACGACCACCACCCTACAACTCAATGGTCTAACTTACCCTATCAATCCCAACATCAAAATCTTTGGAGTCATCCTAGACCACTGCCTGACCTTCGAAGACCACACTAATGCCCAGGTCAAAAAATGCTTTTACACCCTTTGGAAACTCCATACCATCAAACATTAGTTCGACTTCCCCTCCTTCAAACTGCTGATCCAATTCCTAATCTTAAGCACCCTGGATTACTGTAATATCATATATTTGGGCTCCTACAAGAAAACCATCAAACGTCTGAGACTCATAATCTATGGCCTCAAAAAATCAGACTATATCAGCCCTTACTACAGAAAACTTCACTGGTTGCCAATAGAAGTGAGAGTCATCTTCAAATTTGCCTGCCTCTGCTTCAAAACCTTAACTGGCTTGGCCCCGATATATCTGTCTCACCACTTTGCGTTCCCAGGTACCAATCACACGCGCAATGCCTATCTGCTTACCTACCCATCCCCAAAGGGATGCACCTACAAAAGATTCCTTAATAGAACTCTCTCATTCCAAGCTGGCAGATGGACAGATTGCCTGACCACCCTCATCTCATCTGCCCCATCTTACTCATCCTTCAGAAAATCTTTCAAATCTTACCTCTATGATAAATTTCTCTAACCCCTACCCTCCAATTAACCAAACTCTACCACCTCTCCTTCCCCCCCCCCCGATCTCTCCTTTCCTCCCCCTCAATCCAATACTCCCATCCTCCTTACTTACCCCTCCCCTCTCGGCACCCTCCCGGAATTGATACTGGTTGCATTTTCTTGTCATTTACCACTCTGTATCCTCGCTACATATGTACAACTATCTTTGCATAGTAAACCGCTTCAACCGCATTATACAGTCTCTTGCATTGTATCTTGCTCTATAAGTCTCTCGCACTGTATTTTCACTGTATAAATATATTTGCTGTATATATACAGTCTCTTGCATCGTAAATTTGCATTGTATTTTCGCTGTATAAACACCTATGCTGAATATGTACAGTCCCCTGCATTGTAATCTGCTCTCAACTGCATAGTACATTCCCTTACATTGTATCTTCGCTGTATATGTAAAGTCTCTTGCATTGTAAACCGCTCTGAACTGTTTGTGGTACTGCAGTATACAAGAATAAAGTTGTTATTATTATTATTATATAACTGCCATGATAAGCATCATTCTTTGACGTGATTGGACCTTGAAAACTAACGGCATCAGTGTTCTCCCCAGAAATATTTTCCAGCCATGAAAAACATTTGCTGCATTTAGTGTGCCACAAAAAACATTTGCTCCGTTTAGTGTGCCGGAGTTAAAAAAGTTTGAGAGATGCTGCTCTATACCATTTGAAAGAGGGCAAATATCTAATTATTCACTTAAGGGAATTTTTTAAGTACCTTCTTACTTCTCATTTATAATCTTAATGTATATTTTCTACAAACCGCTTAGAACCTAACGGATGTAGCGGTATATAAGAAATAAATTACATTACATTACATTCTAGAATTGGATACTTCTTAAATTTAATATATATATATATTATGGAACAAATGTCAAACCTTAAGAAAGGCAGTCATATTGAGCATTGGAAAATAACTAATAATAATTAACTAATACAAATAGTACACATTTAGGGCTCCTTTTACTAAGCTGCAATAGCTCGCGCAGAATTGCCGCACATGCTAGACGCTAACGCCAACTTTGAGCTGGCGTTAGTTCTAGCCGTGTAGCATGGCAATTCTGCACGCGCTAAAAATGCTATTGCAGCTTAGTAAAAGGAGCCCTTAATTTTCCCCACCACCAAATTTCCCTGTCCCGCCCCACCCGGCCTCTTTTTCATGCCACCCGGCTGGAAAAAATTTCTGGGGAGAACACTGGATTACCACTTACACATCCTGAAATTATAGAGGGATGCCTCAGCATGCTCTATAAGAGGCGCTTTTGTTCTGTAAGCACATGTTAGTGCTTACCACAGTTTTGGAAAAGGGCCCCTTTGATTGTAATTGCTCTAGGGGCAGGAAATACCTCAGGTACCCACATGTAATTCACCTTGACTTACAACTGAAAATTTCTATGAGCTAAACCCAAAATCTATTTGTTTCCCCTTCCATCTCATATAGACATTGGCAAATATGTACATAACTCTTTTCTGTTAAAATGATTTTAATTGGCCAGCTGCCCTTTATTGCAATATTCTTCAATGCAAAGCCTAGTGGCCAATGGCAGTCCCTGGGGACCTCTGAGCTGGTCCCCTTCACATTTTCTTTTTTTTCTCTGCTATGATCTGTCTCTCTAACTGAGCTCCTGGCAATAAGGGGGAGGGGGAGGTGAATGGGGTAAGAGCCAAATGCTTAAAGGACATGACATTTCTTAATAGACAACCCCACCTCCACCCCTTTTACAAAACCATAGCATGGTTTTTAGCGCCGTCTGAAGCGGTAACAATTCCAACACTCATAGGAATTCTGTAAGCGTCAGAGCTGTTATTGCCGGTGCTAAAAACCGTGCTACAGTTTTGTAAAAAAAAAAAAAAAAGGGGGGGGGGAGAGAATGCCTTTGGAAATGGTCTCCCTCCTTGAGGATACCCCTCTGTTCTATAAAGTTTGAAGGTAGGCTGATGGATTTGTCATTGACATGCTAGTCAACAGTTTTGCAACTCCCATGGAAAGATATTGAAGGCTCTCTTTCAGCTCTTTTGGATCCAAAGGGGCCTCAACTTAAAAATTACTGAAGACCACTGCTTTATTGCATTACAAAACATCATATAAATCCATCATTTTTATGAATGTGCTTTTTTCTAATTATATACAGACATATTTTTAGCTAAGTACTTTTATTCATTCTAATGTGCATTTATGTTTCCAAGATAGACTTTATCTTAGTTACCCTAAGTGCACCGCCTGCACAACCACTGATGAATACAGCAACTTGAAAAGAACCTCGGCATCGCCTAGACAACAGTTCCCACATGCATGCAAAAATCAAGAAAAAATGCAAACGTAATCAAGAAGAATCTAGTTCATTAGCATCATAAATACGAATTCAAAAATTAAAAAGCTAAAATTATAGCTTCACATGGCAAAACTCGCATAGGCGCCAACAATTCAAAATGATTGAGGTATCTAACTCAATACAAATTACCTGGACACAATGAAGGAGCTCGCTCAGTAATGGGGGTGCATCCAGTACACCCACAGAGACGGCTCTTATGGCAACATAAATCTGATAATCCTTTCATTCAACGAGTCATTTTTCTTTCTGTAATCTTAAAAGATATAAATTGAACTCAGTAGTGGCACACACAGAAAGGTGCTAAATTCACATAAACTCTTGCTAATTCAGTCTGTGTTTTCCAACATCTAATAGCTTCGGCACTGAAAATAAAAAGCAACAGCCCCAAAAAACAAGTAAGCAAAAACCCCATCGTTTAAATTTCCCCGATCCCTTTCAACCACAAGGGGAGGAGAGGGTTAGAAGGAAGCATGGATCATTTTACACCCTATCCCTAAATCAGGACCTGCAGTAGATAATGACAAAGCGCGAAGCTTCTTTACCTTGCAACAATCAAGAGAACAGACGTATCCCCCATCTGCTCGCGCCGCTCTGACACTGCAGCTAACGCGGAGACAGCACCACTCCTCCAGCTACCATAGAGTATAGCGCCCAGTGGGCAGCACAGCCCATGCCGCTATTGTTTTCAACTGTACAGTACAAGGGCTTTACGTTAGACCATAGAAAACACCGACGTGCAAGAAAGTCTCATCGTTCCCTAAGGTCGGAAGGGGTGACAGGCGAGGCACCGACTGAGCACAGATAAAAGAAAGAAAAAAAATCACTCTCTCCCTTTCGTCAAGTAGGATGAGACTGGGGCTCTACTCCAGCAATAATTATTAAAAGTGTTCTCGGCTTCACCAGTGTTTTTGAACCACGGAGGCTGCACAGAGAAGCCTGCTGATATAGTGCTAGGGAAGCTACAGTGCAGAATGGTCCTGCTGCCAAGTCTGTCCCAGTTTCGATCCTTGCATTTATAGGAGCCAGCTCCGTGAATGCCAGTAGTTGCTCAGCACCCACGTTCTTTTACTGTTTCCAGGGAGAGATCATTTGTATTGTGTTTGTGTAGCCCTGGCTTCCTGGCACACGGGCTCGCTTCGGTGGGGAGGTGTCCACCCGATACCGGGGCTCACAAAAAGATGAGAAAAAAAGCACACACACATGCAGCTGGTTATAGTCCTTCACAGACTCAACAGTTCACACTGGAGATTGGGCGTAAGCTGGGGCCAGATAACTCCCTAGGCCGGAGGATAGGGAACTCCAGAGTTTCACTCACCCCACTCAAACTTTTCTCTCCTTTCTAATGAAAGGTCAGCTCAGTCGGAGGTTTAAGTGACCCAAACTGGAACTTCATGCTATCTTTTTTGTCATATTTTACCATGCTTTGTTAACTATATTTTTGCCATCCCTGTCAAGACAATGTTTACTATGCTACGTGTGCCACGAGAGTGTGGACTGACCTGCAACCGCGCACCTGGAGTTGTGGGTTCGGGCCGGCGCTTGTGACCTTAGACAGGCCACTTGGTCCCCCATTGTGAGCCTCCTGGGACAGACGAGGAAAATGCTTGGAATCAGTAGCGTACTAAGGGGGGGGGGGGAGGACCGCCCCCGAAGGACCTCTCGCCCACCTGGCCTCCCTGCACCACCAAGAAGCAGCCGGCAGCGGGATCGCGATATTAGCGATCCCTGAGCTGCTTCGGCGCTGCTTCCTGCGCCGCGGTCCCGCCCCTCCTCTGACGTCAGAGGAGGGGAGGGACCGCGGCGGAGGAAGCAGCGCAGGGATCGCTGACATCGTGATCCCGCTGCGGGGTGCTTCATAGGTGGTGCATGGAGGCCAGCGGTCCTTCGGGGTGGGTGGGGCGGGCGGGCAGGCTTTCAAGGGGGAGGGGGGGGGACAGGTAGGCCTTCAAAGGGGAGACAGGCAGACAGGCCTTCAAAGGGGGGACAGGCCTTCAAGGGGGGGGACATGCAGGCAGGTTTTCAAGGGAGGGACAGGCCTTCAAGGGGAGGACAGGCCTTTGGGGGGTGCAGGCCTTCAAAGGGGGGGGGGACAGGCCTTCAAGGGGAACAGGCAGGCAGGCCTTCAAGGGGGGTGCAGGCCTTCAGGGGGGAGTGCAGGCCTTCAGGGGTGGGATGCAGACCTTTAAGGGGGGGGGACAGGCCTTCAGGGAGGGGGGCCCTGGTGTAAAAATACATGGAGGGAATGAGGGGGGGGGTTCAAAGAGACACGCATATGCCGGACTTTGGGTGGGAAGAAATAATGGGTCTGAAAATAGAGAAGAGGGAGAGAGATGATGGACCATGGTTTTTAGAGAGGGAAGGAACAGAAAGGGAGAGAAGTTGGACACAAGGGATGGTGTGGAGGGGGGATAGAGATACTGGATAGGAGGGTAGTTGGGAAAAGAAAGGGAGAGATGGTGGACCCTGGGGTGGTGGGGAAGGAGGGAGAGATGCTGGATGAAAGGGTAGTTAAGAAAAGATGGATCTGTGGAAGCAGACGAAAAAAGGATAGATGCCTCCTGGGGAGGGAAGGGAAAAGGGGAGGACAGAGATGGCAGATAGATGGTTAGCATGCAGAAAGAAGGAAGAAGGAGACCCTGGCAAACAAGTTATCAGAGCCGTGGACCAACAAGATTTGAAAAATAACCAGACAACAAAAGGTAGAAAAACTAATTTTATTTTCTGTTTTGTGATTACAATACGTCAGATTTGAAATGTGTATCCTGCCAGAGCTGGTGTTAGACTGCAAACGTGAGCTAGGATTTAACAGAGAGGAAAAGTCCTTTTTGTTTCTTTATTTTATTTACACCACAGCGCCAGTGTGGTTAGGAGAAGCCAAAGGGGGGGTGAAAAAGCTATAAAATAAACCCACCAGGATGTTTGAAAAAACAAACACCCAATTGGGCAGGAAAGTTGAATCGATAAACCAATTCAATAGGCTGAATCGAATCAAAAAAAATTTTTTTTTTCTTGAATCGGGCAGCACTAGTTTGCGCTACTGTCTTAGACTTTAGGACCTGGGATTGGAGAGAAATGGCATCCTCAGTACTTTATAATGCAAGTGAAACGAGAATTTGGTCAGACTTTTGAAGGGTCTGCAGAAGAAAAATATTGTATAGGCCGGGGACGTGAGACAGCAGGAAACAGGAACTTTTCTTCCTTCTATTTTTGTGAATGGCAAGGCTGAGGATGTCGGAGAGTTCAGTTAAAATATGTGCTCTATAAGAAAATATAATAATGTGTTTTATAAAGTTTATAAGCATTGCTGGCCTACCTGGTGAGGTGTTCCTAATGGTGGTGATGGTGGCGGCAGCGTGTCAATGTGTTGAGAGGAAGAGGTGGTCTGGGAAATTCTGCTGAGCATACTCCGAGCCCATTTCCACCCCCCAGTTAGTCTACTCCATTCAACTGGTTCACACACTGAGTGGATCTTTAGGTGTTGTGCCTGGGTAGTTGTTTTGGGATCTCTTCCAGTGGTTTGTCAGTATCTCCTTCTGGTCCAAGGAAGGAAACTTTGTTAACCTTAGCATTGACCTTCAGAATATGTTTGTAACAGCGCTGCTTGTGTGGCATTAGGCTATGTAGTGATCGAAAGAAAAAACCAGACCTTTGCACATTTTTGCACTATATGGTGGGTGTATGAGGAGATTCACATTTCCTGCACAGCTAAGTCCTTGTGAAGTTACCTTGTTCTTTCTGTATTTGACATCTAGCAAGGTCTTTGTTTGGAAGGAAAGATCTAATCTTAAAAATGAAGTGGCCAGAAATTATGGTAAAAGCAGATAGCATTGCTGATTTTAAGAAAGGTTTGGACAAATTCCTGGAGGAAAAGTCCATAGTCTGTTATTAAGACATGGGGGAAGTGTCTGCTTGCCCTGGATCGGTGGCATGGAATGTTGCTACTCTTTGGGTTTTGACCAGGTACTAGTGACCTGGATTGGTTACCATGAGAATGGGCTACATGGCATGATGGACCATTGGTCTGACCCAGTTAAGCTATTCTTATGTTATGTTCTCATCTGTAGGGGCCTTTGTTTTCACTTTTTATTTTAATGTATTTTTTTTCTGGGAACTTATCAATGTTTTTTATAATGGAAGAGAATTAATGTGTGTGGAATGGGAGGGGGGTAACTAATTTCTTCAGCTAAATAATTAAATCCACTTCAACCAGACATAGGAGAACTCGCACACCATTTACACACCCTCCAACCAAAATCGTCTAAAGAAAAAAAACTGTTCGACAACCTCCTAACGCTCGACCCCCAACTCTACAACCTATTGACCTCAACCACAAACTACAAAACCTTCAAAAAAGAAATAAAAACCCTTCTATTCAAAAAACACATAAAACCAAACTAACACAATCAGAACTGTCCCAAGCATCACCTGCAACTACTCCATATGTACTTCTGATGTCATGACAATTCAGACATAATTTATGTTATGTTTGGATTAATGGTTACATATATGAGGTTCAATAAAACAAAATTTTCAGTGCCTGTTTCTATTATGATCATTTATTTTTCATGGTTATTACAAAAAATATTTTTTTACATGGGGGGGGGGGGTGTCAAAAAATGATGGGCCCTGGGTGCCACATACCCTAGGTACGCCACTGCTTGGAATACCTCAAATTCATGTTAAACTTTTCCAAGCTCCCCTGGGAGAACAATATAGAAAATTGAATAAATACATTTATTGAAGTTGATTAAGGAACAGTCTTTAAACTATTTACACATACCTACTGAAAGACACACTTTAGTTCGATCAATAGATTCCACCGTCACTTCCCAGAGTAGTTAGTCATTTACAATTTCTTCCATATGGAAGGCAGACACTTTGGTTTCATCAGCAGATTGGCCTGTTACTTCCTGTTCCCTTTAGTTTGAACTGTTTACAATTTCTTGTCAGTTCCTTCCCAAATCACCCTGGGAGTCTCACTAAATCTGGAGGAACAATAAAAAAAACCTAACCTCTCACCTCCCTCCTAGGAAAAGAGACATCAAGCTCTTCCCATAAGTCTCTAGCCATAGTAAAATTCAGTGACTCCCTGAAAAATCCACCACTGCTTTTACCGCCAAGGCATTTTTCGGGGGGGGGGGGTCATATTTTGTAACCCCAATTAAAATTTTTAAATGTTGGCACCACTGCTTGCAGTACCAGCTTAGGCAGGTCTGGTTAGACATGCTGGGGCCCAGGGCAGAAACTAAGGAGAGGGCCCCGATTCCAAGTATCGGATGTCCGTGGCGGTACTTGGAGAGACTTCCCAGGAAAGAGATTTGGGAGTACTGATCGACAAGTCAATGAAGCCGTCTGCATAATGCATAGTGACGGCGAAAAGGGCGAACAAAATGCTAGGAATGATAAAGAAGGGGATCACGAACAGATTGGAGAAGGTTATCATGCCGCAGTACCGGACCATGGTGCACCCTCACCTGGAGTACTGCATCCAGCATTGGTCACCATACATGAAGAAAGACACGGTACTACTCAAAAGGGTTCAGAGAAGAGCGACTAAAATGGTTAAGGGGCTGGAGGAGTTGCCATACAGTGAGAGATTGGAGAAACTGGGCCTCTTCTCCCTTGAAAAGAGGAGACTGAGAGGGGACATGATCGAAACATTCAAAATACTGAAGGGAATAGACTTAGAAGATAAAGACAGCTTGTTCACCCTCTCCTTTGACGCAACCTTCTCCTTTGACGTTTCTGCCTGGGCAGATCGCGTCAAAGGAGAAGCTTCGTGGCAGCTGCGAGCAACTTGAGAGAACAGCTGCTGCGTCCTGGCCCCTCCGAGAGAGAAAACTTTGATTTTGTAAAGCGCCATGAAGGTGAGGAGAAGGTAGGGAGAGGGCCTAACAAGGGTAAGAGATGCCCGGACTGTGTGGCCCCCTGGAGCTGTGGGGTCCAGGGCAGCTGCCCTGTTTGCTCTCCCTTAACGTTGGCCCTTAAGCCTAGGTGCCAGCTCTATGAGTGCTTGAACCTCCTTGATACAGAGCAAAGTTCCTTCCTGTCCAGTTACCATACTATTGCTGAGTTTAACACTCCTCTCCTCCCCTCCCCTCCTTTGGAATTTTGAAAAGTTGCCTTATACAGAACCAGAAGACCTGCTGATAATGCACTTTTGTTTCCTTAACAACTGGCTCAGGCTGCATAGAGCAGTGTTTGGGGTTTTTTATATGCATTTTCAAATAAATCCACAAGCATCCACTTGTTAACAGAAATACAGAGTTAAAGAAATATTAAGAACATAAGAATTGCTGCTGCTGGGTCAGACCAGTGGTCTATCATGCCCAACACTCCGCTCCTGCGGCAGCCCTTAGATCAAAGACCATTGCCCTGAGTCTAGCCTTACCTGTGTACATTCTGGTTCAGCAGGAACTTGTCTAACTTTGTCTTGAATCCCTGGAGGGCGTTTTCCCCTATAACAGTCTCCGGAAGAGCGTTCCAGTTTTCTACCACTCTCTGGGTGAATAACCTCCTTACGTTTGTACGGAATCTATCCCCTTTTAACTTTAGAGAGTGCCCTCTCGTTCTCTCTTGGAGAGGGTGAGCAACCTGTCTTTATCTACTAAGTCTATTCCCTTCATTATCTTGAATGTTTCGATCATATCCCCTCTCAATCTCCTCTTTTCAAGGGAGAAGAGTCCCAGTTCTCTAATCTCTCACTGTACGGCAACTCCTCCAGCCCCTTAATTATTTTAGTCGCTCTTCTCTGGACCCTTTCGAGTAGTACTGTGTCCTTCATGTATGGCGACCAATGCTGGACGCTGTATTCCAGGTAGGGGCATACCATGGCCCGGTACAGCGGCATGATAATCTTCTCCAATCTGTTTGTGATCCCCTTCTTAATCATTCCTAGCATTCTGTTCGCCCTTTTTGCTGCCGCCGCACATTGCACAAATGGCTTCATTGACTTGTCGACCAGTACTCCCAAGTCTCTTTCCTGGGAGTCTCTCCGAGTACTGCACCGGATATCCTGTATTCATGTATAAGATTTTTTGTTACCGACATGCATCACCTTACACTTATCCACGTTAAACCTTATTTGCCATGTCACAGCCCATTTCTCGAGCGTGTTTGTCACATTGCAGGTCCTCGCAATCCTTCTGTCTTCACTATTCTGAATAACTTCGTATCGTCTGCAAATGTAATCACCTCGCTTGTCGTACCAATTTCCAGGCGTTTATAAATATATTGAAGAGCACAGGTCCAAGCACCGAACCCTGCGGCAATCCACTCGTGACACTTTTCCAGTCCAAGTATTGTCCATTTACTCCCCACTTTCTGTTTCTTATCCGCCAACCAGTTTTAATCTACATGAGTATTTCACTTGATTTCATGGCTCGCAATTTTTCAAAGTAGTCATTTATGCAGGACCTTGTCGAACACCTTCTGAAAATCTTCCTTAGACCATAAATTATACAGTGAAGAATCAAGAAAATTATAACTGCTCTATACATTATGGAGTATGGTCTTAGTGTCCAAAAAGCTACGAAGCTGCTCAGGAGCAAAAAAGACATATTTTATCCCAATATATCTGATCAAGCATTTACAGAGGTAACTTAACAAGAAGCTAGGTCCCAAATTTTTTACTTCTTGTCTCATACTGAGATAAAGTTTTCTTCGTTTTTGAGTTATTTTGGCAACATCAGGAAATATCCATACCCTCTGACCATAAAATAAAGGACTGTGATTATGACAGGGGTCGCCATTCAAAATATCACAAGTAATTGGAAAAACTGCAGTAGATTAAATTATACCTTCTGGTGGAATTCGTTATGTCACATTTATAAAGTGGAAAGCATAATTGCTATTCAAAAAGGGTATTATAATAAATTTAAAAAGATCTGGGGGCCTTGGACAACTTACTGTAATGAGTAGATACCATTTTCTATTGAAAGTATATTTGCAAATGGGGGGAGGAGGGTAAATTAAAGTTTACTGTAAGTTTAATCAATAGAAAAGAATATTTATTTTTGTATATTTTTGATTAAATGCTAAAGGAAAGGGTGGGTGGGAAGGGAATACATTTATTTATTTGATGTTATACTAGAAAGAAATTCAAGTGATGTATTTAATTTTAAATGTTTTATTATTTGTATACTTGTAAGATTATGAAATGAATAATTTAAAAAAATAAAGGACTGTGAAAAGCGGAAAAACATTCTCATAACAGCATTTAAACAAAGGATATTAATCAGAGTTTTCAAGAATTTCTGTTATATTGTTTAAGTCTATCATTTGAGTTTTGTCCCCTTGATTTATTTCAGTAGGTATTTCTGATTTTTTTTGGTAAGCAGAAGACTTGACTTAAAAGGGGTATTGCTTCAGAAGTGAATTTCAAGTTTTCCATCAAATTTTTATTAACATATCATTAGACGTTACACCTGGTGATTTAGGAAAATTAAGTATTCTCAAATTGAGTCTTCTATTATACTTCATAGAGCAGTGGTTTTAATTTGTTTAGTTACTGTGATCGCATGATAGCAGCCAAATAAAATTGTGAAACCCCTAGGAGGTACAGAGAATAATGATGTATCATTGTACTTAATTATGATTTTTTAAAGAGGAAGTTCAAGTTTACTTTTATTTATTTAAGTATTTATATACCACTTGTAGCCCAAGTGGTTTACATTCAGGTACTCAAGCATTTTCCCCTATCTGTCCTGGTGGGCTCACACTCTTATCTAATGAACCTGGGGCAATGGGGGATTAAGTGACTTGAACAACAAAAACAATGTATATAGGATGAAAAGAGATCAATCATAAATCCACAAAAATACCTCGCTTATATTCAATTTCCAAATTCTTAATTAGAAACAGCGATGAAGTTTTCTCATATCAGACTTATCTCCCCTAATCACACATTTAAAGTTCTTTATAAAGGAGAAGCCTCAGATCCCCGTGCGTTGCCAGTGATTAACTATACAACAGCACTAGATAGGGAACTAACCTCATCGGCATTCTCCCCCTCCTGCCTAATTTTAAGATGATATATATAAAAAAAACCTCAAAAAACTGATAATGAACTTATCAATCAGGCTCCTCCCATGTGATGTCACGTTAATATAAAACTGGGCAGTTCAAAGCGGCGGCCATCTTTGCCATTTTGAGCGTTCATACATTCGCCGAGTAAGTAGAAGTACGGAGAGGAGTATTCTAGCATTGGTCTTACTCTAATAGCGCTGTTTTTTGCATTATCTTCACAGGAGTCCATTGCCCTGATGCAGCTATACAGCGAAACGCCAGCTAGCTTTACATCGGCAGGAACAGACCGAAGCAAAGAAAACAGAAGCTGAGAGATATAAGAACTCCCTGCCTAATTGAAGCTAAGTTCATTATCAGTTTTTTTGAGAGTTTTTTGATATATATCATCTTAAAATTAGGAAGGAGGGGGAGAGTGCCGATGAGGTTAGTTCCCTATCTAGTGCTGTTGTATAGTTAATCACTGGCAACGCAAGGGGATCTGAGGCTTCTCTATAAAGAACTTTAAATGTATGATTAGTGGAGATAAGTCTGATATGAGAAAACTTCATCACTGTTTCTAATTAAGAATTTGGAAACTGAATATAAGGGAGGTATTTTTGTGGATTAAATGACTTGCAAAGAGTCACAAGGCGCAGCATGGAATTTGAACCCACAACCTCAGGGTACTAAGGCTGTAGCTCTAACCACTGTGCCACACACTCCCCACATTTGTGTGTATGTTAGTTTATCTCTGTTCTTTAAGTCTCATAGCTTGTTTGAAGAAACTGTTACCTTAAAGTTATAAACAGAGGATTTTTTTAAAACTGTTGAAGCAACACCTTTTTTTGCCAGATTTCACAGATCGTGAAAAAATACTGGTATATCCCTAGGTTGGCGATTCCCACCTTGGATGATCACCCAATTTGCTCATATAGGAGAAGAAGAAATCTGGGTGAATTTGTAAACCATAATAAATTTCAGGAGAGAAGTTTTTCCCAAGGTGGGAGTCACCTCCTGTGTGGCCAATGCCAATGGTGTAGTTTCACCATATCTGGGGAAAACTGGACCCATCCTAGTACGGGGGAGATATTTAAAATCAAACATAATACCACCTGTAACTCTGATAATGTTATATATGTAATTCAGTGCCCCTGCCCCAAGCTATACGTAGGCAGAACGACCCGTCCTATACGGGTTCGTCTTACAGAGCACAAATCTAGAGTTTATACTCGTAATGAATCCTCCCCGCTTGTCCGTCACTGGATAAGTTGTGGCCACACGTTAAAGGACTTGAAGTGGCGTGTTCTAGATCGTATTATTGTAGGTTGGGAGGGTGGGAACACTGCCCGGAGGTTAAATCGATGTGAACTCCGGTGGATGTTCGCTTTAGACACTATGTCCCCCAAGGGGCTTAATGAGTCTTCCGATTGGATAGCTCAATCGGACCTTTAACTTCGTGCTGTCTCTTTAAATGCAGGCTAATCAGTTTTTAGTATGATCTGATGAGTTCCTCCCGGATATGTCGTCATTCAGGTGGGGGTTTTTAAGTCCAGAGTTTGGACGCCGCGGCTTGTCTTTTGATAAGCTTAGCGGCGGTATGCAGAGTATGTTCACCTTAGTAGGTAAGCTAAGATATTGAAGCAATAGGAGAGTTATGATTTTAGTAGTAAAAAATTATTTAGTGGAATGCTAATTATGATGTTTTTCTGGGTTTCAGCTTTCCCCATGTCGCCTTGACAAAGAACACGAAACGCGTTGGCGTTCAGGGGAATGACATCAAGGCTGAAAGCTAAGTATTTATAATATAGCTCCAGCAGTAATAATGTCAAATAAGTAACAAAGTAACAAAGAAAAAGATAAGAAGATAAAATTAAATAAAACAGAAAAAGAATTAACACGGAGGAGGAGGTACCGTGGGGTATATGAAGAGTGTATCCCCCTCAAACTTCATTGGTTTGTAGGGCTGTCTGATACCCCTTTCGGACCTCTTAATATACTCATTTTTTGGGTTTATTAGTCTGTGGACTCTGTGACTCTTTGGTTTCAAGTTATCCCAGGATAAGCAGGCAGCATATTCTCGCATATGGATGACCTCCAAGCTAACCAGAATGGGATGGTGGGAGTGTTGGCATTTAGGAGAATAAATTTTGTAATACTGTTTGGCCAAACCAGCCATCCCGTCTGGATAAGGAATCCAGACAATAATGAGAAGTGAATGTATGAACTGAGGACCAAGTGGCAGCTTTACAGATTTCCTCAATAGGTGTAGATCTAAGGAAAGCTACTGAAGCTGCCATTGTGGGCTGTAACTTGACCCTCTAAATCAGGGGTATCCAAACTTTTGGCTTCCCTGGGCCGCATTGGCCAAAAAAAAAAATGTTTCTGTGGCCACACAAATGCGCAAACGCTGCAGCAAGACAGTAAACACCCGGGGGCAGCAGAGGAAAACACTGCATCGCCCTCGACCGGGGCCGCACAAAATACTTCACGGGGCTGCGCAGGTTGGACACCCCTGCTCTAAATGCAGACCAGTTTGAGCATAGCAAAAGGAAATACAAGCAGCCAACCAATTGGAGATTGTTCTCTTGGACACTGGATGTCCCAATTTGTTTGGATCAAAGGAGACAAAAAGTTGAGGAGAAGATCTATGTGATTTAGTCCTTTGTAAATAGGAAGCCAAAGCAAGCTTGTAGTCCAGAGTATGAAGGGCTGATTCTCCAGGATGAGAATGAGGTTTAGGGAAAAACACTGGAAGAACAATTGATTGATTGAGATGAAATTCTGTAACAAATTTAGGTAAGAACTAGAGAATGACACGGTGGCGGTTACCCGCGGCTAGCCACGGGTAACCCGCCAAAACGGGGAACAAAAACTAGCAGTCGCTGCGGGGACGGGGACAAGGTCATTCACTGCCCCGTGGAGCGGTGAATGGTCTTGTCTCCGCAGTGAGGTATCAAGGATCGCACGGTCCCCGCAGCCTCCGCCCGCCCAATCGATTGTTTAACCAGCTTCCTCTCTCCACCTCACCTTAGTTTGCAGGCTTTCTTTTTCGGCGACCCGCACACACAGCTGCTCAGTATTCAATCTTCTGCTCTGACGCAACCAGAAACAGGAAGTTGCAGCAGATTTGAGACCAGTTTGAGCCATTCCCTTAAATAACGCATTGCAATAATCAATTTTAGAGATAATCATTGAATGAATGAATTAATATATTCAATGATTTTGCACATAAAAATTTGGATATTGCACGTATTTGGCGAAGTCTAAAAAAGGTAGCTTTAACCACATAACTAACGTGGTTGTGGTAAGTTAGTTTTTCATCTAAAATCACCCCTAAAATTCTAATTTTATTTATCTGCTTAAGTGTGACCCCTTGGATAGAAATTGGAACAACGAGCTTTTAGGCGGTTACAGATAATCCAGAATGCCTCTATTAATTAAATTAATTATGGGAGCAAAGAAATTTGACCATGTAACTCCCTTACTTCAAAATGCTCATTGGCTTCCGGTGTCTCATCGTATTCTATATAAATTATGTTTACTTACATTTAAATCTCTATTATTTAAATCGGAGAAAGTTATAATGCCGCTTTATAGGGCAATGGTCAGACCACACTTGGAATACTGCGTCCAACATTGGTCTCCCTACCTAAAGAAGGATATAAAACTGCTGGAGAGGGTGCAGAGACGAGCAACAAAACTGGTGAAGGGTATGGAGAAACTGGAATACGAGGATAGACTTATAACATTAGGATTGTTCTCCCTTGAGAAAAGGAGACTGCGTGGGGATATGATCGAGACCTTCAAAATACTGAAAGGAATCGACAAAATAGAGCAGAGAAGATTATTTACATTGTCCAATTTGACACGGACTAGAGGACATGTAATGAAGCTAAGGGGGGACAGGTTCAGGACTAATGTCAGGAAGTTCTGCTTCACTCAGAGAGTGGTTGACACCTGGAATGCCCTCCCAGGGGAGATTATTGCGGAATCTACCGTCCTAGGCTTCAAGAGCAAACTAGATGCATTTCTCCTTAAGAGAGGCATATAAAGATATGGTGGACTATAAATTATATAATAGCAAATGGAATATAAATAAGACACACACCAAAAAGTATTCCAATAAATGCTCACTACTATGGAGAAGAATAGTCTAGAGATAAGACAAAGTAGTTATTTGGAGAAAAGACCTCAGTTTCCTCATCAAGAGGTCTCTATGTCTGCCGTATACAACTTAAAGCAGCATAGGAGAAAACATCCCAGGTCAGAAAAACTCCACTACATGCTACTAGTTTAATAACTATTAATCGAAATCAAAAAAGAACTAGTAGTAAGAAAAAACTTATCTCTCAACGTCTCAATTCTCCAGGTGAGACAAGAATCCAGTTGGATTATATAGAAATGTCACAGTAATCTTCGTCCATTAAGACCCCCGACAGGCCCTGTTTCGCTGTCGCTGCATCAGGGGAAGTCTCTAGAACTGAAGATCAAATGAACATGTAGGTATAATACCATTCATCTCTATATTATTATAAGAAGGAATAACATCTCGTTACTTACATGTGACACAAAACGTTGCTCTATAGATTCTATGAAAAAGAATGGCGGCTCGGCGTTGTGGGCAGGGTTTAAAAAGAAGGTATAAACTCAGAGTTAACCAATCAAGTTAAAGGGGGCGGAGCAAGTTCAAAAAAAGGCGCGCCATTCAATTTTGGCATTTAACCCTGTGGGGATAGTAGATTTTAATCTGAACACCCATTTTTGTTCCCGCTGTCGTAACAGTGTCTTAAAATCACCCCCTTTGCTGGATGGGACCAGTTGCACCATCGGAGCTTCTAGTTTCTTATTATTTAGGCAAGATCTATGCTCAATAATTCTTGTTTTGAACAATCGGGACGTTTGTCCTATATAGAGTTTTTGGCAAGGACACTGGATTGCATAGATAACCCCCTTAGATTCGCAAGAAGTAGAAGTCTTTAGTTGATACATTCTCTGATCCACCGGATTAATGAAATTATCACAGTTTAACGATATAGGGCATATAGTACAATGCCCACATTGTGAATGTCCGGGTCTACCCCCACCAAATGAAGTGATGGTAGGATAGACTGCACAAGTACTGGTAGGACAGATGGTTTCTAGTAAATTTCTATTCCTGGAATAAGCAGTCAAAACCTTCCTCTCTTTAAAACATGAATGTATAGATAAACAATTCCAGTGTTTTTTAATGACATTTGCAAAGCGTCCCGCCTGTTGTGAGTAACGTAATACACAAACTAGTTGATCCTGCTCTGATGTAGATGAAGCATACTGTAATAGATGTTCTCTATGATTGTGTAGAGCCCTTTTATAGGACGTAGTAATACATTTCTCAGGATAGCCTCGGTCCGTTAGTCTCCTACTTAAAATTTGCGCTTGAACTTTAAATTCATGTTTGTTTGAACATAATCTCCTGTAGCGCAAAAATTGCGAGGTAGGTAGACTTTCCTTCAAGTGACGGGGATGCGAGCTGGAAAAATCTAGGAAGGTGTTACGATCAGTTGTTTTCCGATACACTGAAGTGTGGAAAATGTTGTCCTTAATATCTATACTAACATCTAAAAAAGAGATGGTTTGATTTTCACAAGTTGACGTGAACTTAATAGTGGGAAGGCAGGTGTTCAAGAAAGTAACAAACTTCTGCAATTCCAACACAGAGTCCTCCCAGATGATAAAGATGTCGTCTATGTACCGGCACCACAAAGCTACTTTGGAAAAAAAGAAAGAATTGTATACATATTTTTCTTCAAAATCAGACATAAAAAGATTAGCCAGGGAGGGAGCACATGTAGCACCCATGGCAGTGCCATGCAATTGTTGATAAAAAATGTCTTGGAACATGAAGTAATTCTTCTCAAGAGAAATCGACAGTAGCTTGATTAGAAATTCAGTAGGTACTTGATGGGGGCGTTCACGATAGTTCAGACAACCCTCTATAATTTGCAATACTCGTTTCTGCGGGATATTCGTATACAAAGATTGGATATCTAAAGTTACCAGAACAGTAGTTGCAGTGGGTTGATGCTGAGCAAGAATATTCAAAAAATGCGTTGTATCTTGAATGAAAGATGTAATACGTGGAACCAATGGTTGCAGAAAAAAATCAATGTACTGGTTTACCCTCTCTAATAAAGAACCACAAGCTGAAACTATTGGACGTCCCGGCGGAGATGACAAGCTCTTGTGAATCTTCGGTAGAGCGTAAAAGAAAGGTACATTAGGGTGTAATGGAGTCAGAAAATTAAATTCATTTTGAGTTATAAACCCCTGTTTCAGACCTTGAGATGCAATATCCAATATTTCTTTCCTCAAAGCTACTGTAGGATCATCTTGTAAAGGGAAATAAATTAGTTTATCAGACAGTAGGAGACTAACGGACCGAGGCTATCCTGAGAAATGTATTACTACGTCCTATAAAAGGGCTCTACACAATCATAGAGAACATCTATTACAGTATGCTTCATCTACATCAGAGCAGGATCAACTAGTTTGTGTATTACGTTACTCACAACAGGCGGGACGCTTTGCAAATGTCATTAAAAAACACTGGAATTGTTTATCTATACATTCATGTTTTAAAGAGAGGAAGGTTTTGACTGCTTATTCCAGGAATAGAAATTTACTAGAAACCATCTGTCCTACCAGTACTTGTGCAGTCTATCCTACCATCACTTCATTTGGTGGGGGTAGACCCGGACATTCACAATGTGGGCATTGTACTATATGCCCTATATCGTTAAACTGTGATAATTTCATTAATCCGGTGGATCAGAGAATGTATCAACTAAAGACTTCTACTTCTTGCGAATCTAAGGGGGTTATCTATGCAATCCAGTGTCCTTGCCAAAAACTCTATATAGGACAAACGTCCCGATTGTTCAAAACAAGAATTATTGAGCATAGATCTTGCCTAAATAATAAGAAACTAGAAGCTCCGATGGTGCAACATTGCCTAGATACCAATCATTCCTTTATGGATATGCGATGCTGGGTTATTGAACAACTGGTCCCATCCAGCAAAGGGGGTGATTTTAAGACACTGTTACGACAGCGGGAACAAAAATGGGTGTTCAGATTAAAATCTACTATCCCCACAGGGTTAAATGCCAAAATTGAATGGCGCGCCTTTTTTTGAACTTGCTCCGCCCCCTTTAACTTGATTGGTTAACTCTGAGTTTATACCTTCTTTTTAAACCCTGCCCACAACGCCGAGCCGCCATTCTTTTTCATAGAATCTATAGAGCAACGTTTTGTGTCACATGTAAGTAACGAGATGTTATTCCTTCTTATAATAATATAGAGATGAATGGTATTATACCTACATGTTCATTTGATCTTCAGTTCTAGAGACTTCCCCTGATGCAGCGACAGCGAAACAGGGCCTGTCGGGGGTCTTAATGGACGAAGATTACTGTGACATTTCTATATAATCCAACTGGATTCTTGTCTCACCTGGAGAATTGAGACGTTGAGAGATAAGTTTTTTCTTACTACTAGTTCTTTTTTGATTTCGATTAATAGTTATTAAACTAGTAGCATGTAGTGGAGTTTTTCTGACCTGGGATGTTTTCTCCTATGCTGCTTTAAGTTGTATACGGCAGACATAGAGACCTCTTGATGAGGAAACTGAGGTCTTTTCTCCAAATAACTACTTTGTCTTATCTCTAGACTATTCTTCTCCATAGTAGTGAGCATTTATTGGAATACTTTTTGGTGTGTGGACTATAAATTATGCCAGGTGTACACCTGGCAGGGCCTCCGCGTGTGCGGATCGCCGGACTTGATGGACCAAAGGTCTGATCCGGAGATGGCAGTTCTTATGTTCTTATTTAAAAGTCCAGCTTTTATTTATAAAGCATTGATACCTTATAATTCTTCTAAATTACTGAGATCAAACGACCAACATTTATTGGTCATCCCCTCTCTTAAAATTATTAATACTCAAAGGCAATTTATCTTTACTATTACGGTGCCTCAGACTTGGAACTCACTCCCGCTATACTTAAGAGAGGAGAAGAACTTGGAAAAGTTTAAGAGCAAACTTAAGAGTTTTCTTTTTAAAGATGCATTCAGTATTTAATTGAAATGTTAACTGCTCTTTTGTTTGTTTTTAACTTACCTATTTAGTAGTCTTTCCATTCCTCTTGTGCTTAACCTTTAATTGTTGACTCTTTCCTTTCTAAGATTGTATTTCTTTCCTGCCTTCCCTACTGTGTCATGTATTGCGTTAATTAGGTTTTTTTTTAATTATTTTTTTGAAAACTTATCCCTTTATTAATTTTGTATGTCTACTTCATGTATATTTTAAATATGTATTTTGCTGATTTGTACATCGCTTAGAATTTGGAATAGGCGATTAATCAAATAATAAATAAACTTGAAACTTGAATAACGCTTGAGAGTTTCAAAAATACAGTCTCAATACAGCATTCTTATCTTGCTCAAACACAAATGAGACAAGCAAAGTAGCTTTTTCAGATATCTCAGATAGACGTTTCAGGTAATCCAACAACATTCAAAGCTTCTCCTATATTTGTTGCCAACCTTCTGGCTCTGGATTTACTGCCACATCTTTCTTCAGAGGAATAGTAAATTTTATTCAAAGGTGCAATATTGTCTGGTGTACATTTCAAAACCTCAATCAGATATTTCTTAAAAGTTTCCATGGGAGTCATCACCAAAGACTATGGAAAATTTAACAGTGATTTAATCTCTGATTATAATTTTCAATCTGCTCAATCTTCCTATTTAACATTATTTTATCTTTAACAATATTAGATGTCAAATTTTGTAAAGCTTTAATATTTGTTTTAACTGAGTTCAATAATTCTTTATTGCCTTCAATTTTATTGGACAAATTATCTACTGCAGTGGTTCCCAACCCTGTCCTGGAGGACCACCAGCCAGTCAGATTTTCAGGATAGCCCTAATGAATATGAATGTGGAAGATTTGCATACCTGTCACCTCCATTATATGCAAATCTTTCTCTTGCATATTCATTAGGGCTGTCCCAAAAACCTGACTGGCTGGTGGTCCTCCAGGACAGGGTTGGGAACCACTGATCCCAAGGAACTGGAGTTTGAGACCGCCTCCAGCGTCCATTCCCCCACTGCAGCCTGCTGTTGCAGAGATCCAGCAGGGACTACTATGCGATGATAAATCTCGGGGGGGGGGGGGGGGGACACCCAATTTCCAGGGGCTGGAACTGCTCTGAGTGCAGGTGAACAAGAAGACGCTGAAGTAACATCTAAATCTGCAGTGGCGACTTTAGAGAGCATATGAAGCTCTCCAGCGACTAGACTCTACAGTTTCTAAGTCTTCTAAGGAAGTTTTAGAAGACTTAGAAACTGTAGTCTAGTTTCTGGAGAGCTTCATATGCTCTCTAAAGTCGCCACTGCAGATTTAGATGTTACTTCAGCGTCTTCTTGTTCACCTGCAATCACAGCAGTTCCAGCTCCTGGAAATGGGGTGTCCCGTCCCCCCCCCCCCGAGATTTATCATCCTCCATCCTATTTATCACCCTCCTAACCCACGGGACTCCCACGGGGATAACCCTCTTGCCACGGGGACCCCCCTCTAGCCAACGGGACTCCCACGGGAATGGAAGGCTTTGGAAGCAGGGTTTGTCCATATAATATAATGGACACATCAGCCTTAGTAAAAGAGGGGGTTTATAAGTTAATTACCTGAACAAAAACCAAAAACCAAACCAAAGAGATTCCACAAGGAAAACAGCAGCGCAAACACAAAATAAGCTGTGGAATTGATGATCCTGTCAGAAGTAATTGCTGCTTTTTATGGGGACAGGCGGCGATGGAGGTAATTCCTTGCGGGGATGGGTGGGAACAGAGAGGATCTTGACGGGGATGGGTGGGGATGGAGAGGATCCTGGTGGGGATGGGCGGGATTTCTGTCCCCGCGCAACTCTCTAGTGGTGGATGCCTGGAATGCACTCCTGAGAGAGGTGGTGGAAAGGAAACCTTTGTCGGAATTCAAAAAAGCATGGAATGAACACAGAGGATCTAGAATCAGAAAATAATAGTAAATATTGAAGAACTAAGGCCAGTACTGGGCAGACTTACACAGTCTGTGTCTGTATATGGCCATTTGGGGGAGGATAGGCTGGGGAGAGCTTCAATGGCTGGGAGGGTGTAGATGGACTGGAGTGAGCTTTGACGGAGACTTCAGTAGTTGGAACCTAAGAACAGTACCAGGCAGAGCTTTAGATTCTTGCCCAGAAATAGCTAGGGAGCAGAAGAAAAAAAAACCCCAGCAAATTTTTAGATTGAATCAGGTTGGGCGGACTAGATGGACCATTCAGGTCGTTATCTGCCGTCATCTACTATGTTACCATGTAAGTGAGACAAAAGATTCAGGTTTAGATGAGAGAAAAAGGGGAGGTAATAAAGAGTGTGGATAAGAGTTTTGGTGCTGTGCTCTGAGAGGGTGGATCAGATTTTGGCAATATTTTAGAGTAAGAAGTAACATGTTCTGGTGGTCTGCTGGATTTGTGCAGAGGAGAAAGAGGAGTAAAAAATTACCCCAAATTTGCGAGCTGATAAGACAGGAAGGATGAGAGTGCCATCCATTAACTTGGCCATATTCAGCTTTGGGTGATGGTGGTAGGACATCCAGGCAGCGATGTCGGACAGGCAGGCAGAGACATGGGCCTGGATACCTATACAGATTTCTAGTGTGGAGAGGTAGATCTGGGAGTTGTCAGCGTAGAGATCAGAGCACCAAGGGAATGAGTATAGGTGGAGAAGAGAAGGGGTCCCAGGACAGAGCCCTGGGGTACCCTGACTGAAAGAGGGATAGGAATGGAGGAGGATCCACCACTGTATACACTAAAGGTGTGGTGTGAGAGATAAGAGTAGAACCAAGAAAGAACAGAGCCCTATAATCCAAGTGAGGATGGCGTATCAAGGTGAAGGTGATGGTCTACAATGTCAAAAGCAGCAGATGGATCAAGAAGGATAAGGATAGAGACTTTACCAAGAGTGGTTTACATGGTGTGTAGGGTGCAAAAGCCTGATTAGAGTGAGTCAAGAATAGTTAGGGTTGACAAGTTAAGGCAACAGTGGTAAACAACACATTCAAGTAGCTTGCTCTTTAACACTCTGTACCCCTTGCCCAACAATTCCCCCCTGTATCCCTCCTCCCATTCAGAATCCTTTTGCTGTCTCTCTTCCTCCTCCCCCTAAGCCATCTCCTTCTGCATCCTACAGTAAGCAGCCACTCCCCATCCTGGAATCATTCATTCTTGCCCTCCCTTTCTGAGTCTGGTGTCTTTCCCTTCCTTGTCCCGCCCTCTTCTGCCCAGTCTGGTCTAATCTTTTACTATTTTTCCCACCCTCCATTCTCTCCTCACTTCACAGGTCTGGCATCCAGGGGCATAGCCAGACCCCAATTTGGGGACAACCCAAGGGTAGATTGGAGGGGGCAACATTCCTCCTTTCTACCCCTCCCAGGTGATCATGCAGCTTTATATTCTCTCCCACTTCTTATAGTCCAATTTCTCTCTCCATTCCCTCTTCCCCAGCATGGTGTCTCTTTCACTTCCCCCCTTCCAGGCTACCACTGCAGTTCTCCAGCATTCCAGCGTCAGCTCTCAAGGGAGCTTCACTTCTTGCTGGCTCTGGAAGCTATCTCTCTGCAGCATCCCGCTTACTGAAATCAGAAGTCATGCACAGGAGAAAGCAAAAGGCAAGACTGCCTTTAAAACTGATGCTAGAAGGCTGGAGAACTGCATTGGGAGAATGAAAGACACTGTGGACCACAGGGAGAAGCAACAGGAGAGTGACACTGGACTGACAGTGGGGGAGCTGAGCCTCCCTCCCATAGTTACTCCCCTGCTGGCATCCTTCCCTTCCCTTACCCATTTGGTATTCTTTCCACCAATTCATGCAGGCTTTTTCTAGCGAGAGAAGACCCCTGGAGTTGGCCAGAGAACCTATCTAAATCATTGGGAAGACCAAGGCCTAGATTCACTAAACTTACCTTAGGGATCCGATCCACGGCCGAGTCTTCGCGGGCAACCGATTCAGCAAGCCTCCTCATGCAAATTAATGCAATCGGAAACACGCCACATGACTGCACGGATCGCTGCAGAGCGATCCAGACGCATGCGCGGACCATCTTCTCTGCTCCCGTGCTCACAACAGTAATGTTTTTCACCAGAATATCCAGCGGCAAATGGTTTTCTCAATTTGTGTCCATAGGAGCGATGTAGCAGATATGTGAAGCCTTGCCTTTATAACAAATGTTCGATTTTAACCCGTGGTTTAAAGCGGGGCTGCACTGTGGTGTGTTCTGGAATAAAACATGTCATAGTGTAGCCCTGCATTAAACCCGTGGGTTAAAACCACAGGCTCGCACTGCACTGCAGGAGAGTTGGGACGGCAGAGAGCAGGGTGGTTTGGGAGGAAGTTTTATTTGATTGCAGGGTTGGGATTTCAGGGCGGCATGGAGCAGGAGAGTCGGCAAGGAAGTGAGCGACTGGTCTTCAGCAGTCGCTTCTGTTTGAATCGGCCAGCCCAATTGGTGTTCCTTCATTGGTTTAGTGAATCGCTGCCTTCCTACTTATGCAATTTATAAATATAGCCAAAATATAAACTTACTTAAGGCTATGAAGCCACCTTGTATATAGTTTTCAGAAATTTTTTAGAATTTTTTAACCCAACGCTCAGTGGCACCACTCAGGACTCAAACTTCTCATTGTCCTGAGCTTTATGTGTCTGCTCGTCATCGGGTCATTTATTATTTCATAGAGCTTTCTGCTATTTATATTTCTATTTATTCTTTTCTTATAAAGATATTTTCTTATAACGATAAATACTTAGCTTAAAATATGGCTAAGTCTTCTTGGTTAGTGACGTCAGCACTAAGTATTTATCTTTATAAATCTCTAACCAAGAAGACTTAGCCATATTTTAAGCTAAGTATTTATCTTTATAAGAAAATATCTTTATAAGAAAAGAATAAATAGAAATATAAATAGCAGAAAGCTCTATGAAATAATAAATAATAAATGACCTGATGACGAGCAGACACATAAAGCTCAGGACAATGAGAAGTTTGAGTCCTGAGTGGTGCCACTGAGGGTCGGGTTAAAAAATTCTAAAAAATTTCTGAAAACTATATACAAGGTGGCTTCATAGCCTTAAGTAAGTTTATATTTTGGCTATATTTATAAATTGAACATTATCCCAGGACAAGCAGGCAGCTATTCTTGACTGATGGGTGACGGCACCGACGGAGCCCCGGTACGGACAATTTTAGAGTGATTGCACTCTAAGAACTTGGAAAGTTCTGGCATGCCGCACCGCGCACGCGCGAGTGCCTTCCCGCCCGACAGAGGCGCGCGGTCCCCAGTTTCTTAGTTTCCGCGGAGCTAAGAAGACGCGTTTTTTCAACGGCTGTTGAAAATTTTTTGAACTTGCCTTCCCGCTCGCGTAAACCTTTTTGGCTTTTGCCTCTTTCTTTTTCTTTCATTATTTTCAAAAAAAAAAAAACTTTTGTTTTTTTTCATTCAATTTGGCTTTTCCCCTGCGGGGCCTTCTGCCACCATCGAAGCCTCGGCCTTCGATTTGGCTGAAGCGGTGTTCACGTTCATGCCCCCTCAGCCAGGTTTTAAAAAGTGCCAGCGGTGTGCTCGGCCCATATCTCTCACGGACCCACACAACTGGTGCTTACAGTGTTTGGGTCCTGAGCATCAGGCCTCCACCTGCACCCGCTGTGCCACACTGAAAAAGAGAACATTAAAAAATCGCCAAATACAACAGCGATTACTTTTCGGTGCCGAGATGTCCGATCCCGTTCCATCGACTCCGACTTCGGCACCGGTTCAGTCGGCACCCTCTTCTTCGACGCCGCGAGATTCCGCACCGGCGTCCCAACATGCAGGTAAGCCGGCTAAGAAGCCTTCCCCGCTGGAACGTCCTCCGGTCTCGAGTGCAGTGAGTCCAATCCTGCCGACTGTGAGGCGCCAGCGGAAGCGCTCCGCCCCTATTGAGGTGAGTCCCTCGACATCGGGCTCCTCATCTCCGGGGCGTCGAGCGGCACCGCAGGTACCGCAGAAGAAAAAAGCGGTACCGGTGCCATCCCTTGATGACCGTATTACGGCCATTCTCCAGGAACAGCTCAAGCAGCAATTGCAACAGCTCCTTCCATCGATCCTGGCACCGAACCTTCCGGTGCCGGTCCGCACTGAGCCGGTACCGATAGTGGAGCAACCTATATTGTCGGTATCCACTCCCTCGGTACCGATTCACTCCACCTCATCGACATAGATGCCAGTCCTTGCGCCGGAGCCGAGAGCTCAGCATCAATCGGTGCAGACTTCGGCTCCGGTGCAACCGATTACATCGCCTGGGTCGATGTCGATGAGATCGGGTAAGTCGGTGCGCAAGACCCGGCATGCAGACCCAACTACCCCGGAGTCTCGAGATCGTTCTCCCCATGTCAGGGATCCTGATCTGTGGGGAGATTCAGAAGAGCCTTTTCTCTCTGAAGGAGAATGTTCCTCAGATGAGGAGGAGTCTGCTGTACATGACCCGTCCTCTAAGCATGACACTTCATCTTTCTCCAGTTTCCTGAAAGATATGTGTGATTCTCTGTCTATTCCTTTGGAGGCTGAATCCAAAAAGTCTAAAGCTTTTCTGGACGCCCTGGACTTTGACCAACCTCCAAAGGAATATTTGAAGCTCCCTCTTCACGACATCTTGAGGGAGACTTTTTACAAGAATTTAGAGACTCCCTTAACGGTTCCAGGGGCCCCACGTAAGTTAGACTCTCTGTACAAAGTAATTCCCATTCCTGGGTTCGACAAACCACAACTTCCTCATGAATCTTTACTTGTCGAATCCACCCTTAAAAAATCTGCAGGAGCCAGTGTATATGCTTCTGTTCCTCCTGGCAGAGAGGGCAAAGCCATGGATAAATTTGGTAAGAGGCTCTACCAAAATGCAATGTTGGCAAATAGAGCTGGAAATTATGGCTTTCATTTTTCTTTCTATTTGAAACATCTCCTTACCACCATGGCTTCCTTTGAAAAATACCTTCCTCAACGGAAACAACAATCTTTCCACCATTGCTTGTCTTCTCTGTTTCAGTTGCGTAAGTTCATGGTTAGATCCATTTATGACACCTTCGAACTTACATCCAGAGCGACAGCAATGTCTGTGGCAATGCGTCGCCTGGCCTGGCTTCGGGTATCTGAACTTGATGTTAATCATCAAGATCGGTTAGCCAACACCCCATGCCTAGGGGATGAGCTTTTCGGAGAATCCATGGATTCGACTACTCAAAAGCTGTCGGCTCATGAAACACGTTGGGATACCCTTCTTAAAAATAAGAAAAAGCCTCCCCCAACAAGGCCTTTTAGACAACAGTCAGCCTATCAACGCCGTTTCACAGCTCGGCCATTGCCAACAACTGCTCAGCAACCCAGGCGTCAACGGCAGCAACAGCGTCAGCCTCCCAGGCAACAACAGCAACAGCAGCCTGTTAAGCCAACTCCACAGCAGAAGACACAACCCTTTTGACTTACTTCTCCAAAGTATAGCCAGTACTCCTATATCTGCTCTCCTGCCTCAACCTATAGGAGGTCGTCTCTCTCTATTCCTCAGCCGGTGGGAAGTTATCACTTCGGACCAATGGGTCCTCAACATCATCCGCCACGGCTACTCTCTCAACTTTCAGACTCTTCCATCCCAAAACCTGCCAAAAGAGTCTGCTTTGAACAGTCCTCAATCTGCCCTCCTCATTCAGGAAGTTCAATCCCTCCTTCTTCTAAACGCTATAGAAGAAGTGCCTCTAGATCAAAAGGGTCAGGGATTCTACTCCCGTTATTTTCTAGTCCCCAAAAAAAACAGGAGATCTCAGACCAATTCTAGATCTTCGCGATCTCAACAAACATCTGGTAAAGGAAAAATTCAAGATGCTTTCCTTAGCCATTCTTTATCCTCTTCTCAACCAAGACGACTGGCTATGCTCTCTCGATCTCAAAGAAGCATACACTCACATTCCAATCAATGTAACCTCAAGACAGTATCTCCGTTTCATGATCAATCAGTGTCATTACCAGTACAAGGTGCTGCCCTTCGGTCTTGCTTCCTCTCCAAGGGTGTTCACCAAATGTCTCATCGTGGTAGCTGCTTTTCTGCGCTCTCACCACCTTCAGGTATTTCCTTACCTGGACGACTGGTTAATCAAGGCCACATCCGCTCCAGCAGTTCTCCTGGCCACCAACCAAACCATCCAGTTTCTTCAAATATTAGGATTCGAGATCAATCTACCCAAGTCTCATCTCATTCCCACTCAAAGACTCCAATTCATTGGAGCGATATTGGACACACTCCTCATGAGAGCATTTCTACCATCCAACCGTCTTCAGACTCTTCAGTCTCTATGTCAGCAGGTACTTCCACAACATTCCATCTCTGCCAAACAAATGATGATACTCTTGGGTCACATGGCATCCACAGTTCACGTCGCACCCCTCGTACGTCTTCACCTGCGAAATCCTCAATGGACCCTTGCTACTCAGTGGTCCCAAGCGACGGATCCTTGCTCACGACACATCTCTGTGACATCATCTCTTCGTCAATCTCTACAATGGTGGTTGGTATCCTCAAATCTATCCAGAGGTCTTCTGTTCCATCAGCCTCCTCATCAACTAGTCATCACCACCGACGCCTCCCCTTATGCATGGGGAGCTCATTTGAACGAGTTCCAGACTCAAGGTCTTTGGACAGCCCAGGAAAAGAAGCATCACATCAATTTCCTGGAACTCAGAGCGATGTTTTATGCCCTCAAGGCCTTCCAACATCTTCTATTTCCTCAGGTCCTTCTGCTGTGCACAGACAATCAAGTGGCCATGTACTACATCAACAAGCAAGGGGGGACAGGCTCTCGCCTCTTGTGCCAGGAAGCACAGAAGATCTGGACTTGGGCCATAGATCACCATCTCTTCCTGAAAGCTATCTACATTCAGGGAGAACAGAATTCCTTAGCGGACAAGCTCAGCAGAATTCTCCAACCTCACGAGTGGACACTCGATCCTGTAACTCTACAGTCTATCTTCGCTCAATGGGGCACTCCTCAGATAGACCTCTTTGCAGCTCCTCACAATCACCAGCTGCCCCTATTCTGCTCCAGACTCTACTCTCCTCACCGTCTGGCAGCGGATGCATTTCTCCTCGATTGGTCAAATCTGTTCCTGTACGCTTTCCCTCCTCTGCCTCTCATGTTGAGAACCTTATTCAAGCTCAAGAGGGAACGAGCCACCATGATTCTGATTGCTCCGAGGTGGCCCAGACAACATTGGTTCTCCCTTCTACTTCAACTCAGTTCCAGGGAACCTTTTCTTCTTCCACTGTATCCTTCTCTGCTTACACAGCATCAGGAGACCCTTCTACATCCCAACCTCCAGTCTCTGCACCTGACAGCTTGGTATCTCTCGGGCTGACTTCTCATGATACGCTTTTGTCTCAGCCCGTTCGTTCCATTCTAGATGCCTCCAGGAAGCCAGCCACTCTGCAATGTTACCATCAGAAGTGGACGAGATTTTCTTCCTGGTGTCTTCTTCATCATCTTGATCCAACTTCCCTGGCAGTGGAGACGTTGTTGGATTATTTGCTTTCTTTGTCTGACTCTGGCCTTAAGTCTTCTTCCATCAGAGTCCACCTCAGTGCCATTGCTGCTTTTCATGAGCCGATCCATGGAAAACTTCTATCAGCTCATCCCCTGGTGTCCAGGTTCATGCGGGGTCTTTTTAATGTGAAACCACCTCTTAAGGCCCCTCCTGTTATCTGGGATCTCAATGTGGTTCTTTCTGCCTTGATGAAGCCTCCATTTGAACCTTTGGCTACCGCTTCTTTCAAGTTTCTCACTTGGAAGGTACTTTTTCTTATTGCTCTTACTTCTGCCAGGAGAGTCAGTGAGCTTCATGCCCTGGTTGCAGATCCACCTTTTACGGTCTTTCACCATGACAAGGTGGTTCTGCGTACGCATCCAAAGTTTCTCCCTAAGGTTGTCTCTGAATTCCATCTCAACCAATCCATTGTTTTGCCTGTTTTCTTTCCAAAACCTCATTCTCATTCTGGGGAACAAGCTCTGCATACTTTGGATTGTAAGAGGGCTCTAGCTTACTATCTAGAGCGTACGAAACCCCACAGATCAGTTCCCCAACTCTTTCTGTCCTTTGATCCAAATAAATTGGGACGTCCTGTCTCTAAACGTACGTTGTCTAATTGGCTGGCAGTGTGCATTTCATTTTGTTATGCTCAGACCGGACTGACACTGGAAGGTTCTGTCACGGCCCATAAAGTCCGAGCTATGGCAGCATCTGTAGCTTTCCTCCGTTCCACTCCTATTGAGGAAATCTGCAAGGCTGCTACTTGGTCCTCAGTTCATACTTTTACATCTCATTATTGTCTGGATGCTTTCTCCAGACGGGATGGACACTTCGGCCAATCTGTTTTGCAAAATTTGTTTTCATAATGGCCAACCTTCCCTCCATCCCTCTTTTTGTTAGCTTGGAGGTCACCCATCAGTCAAGAATAGCTGCCTTTTTGTCCTGGGATAAAGCACAGTTACTTACCGTAACAGGTGTTATCCAGGGACAGCAGGCAGATATTCTTGCGTCCCTCCCACCTCCCCGGGTTGGCTTCTTAGCTGGCTTATCTTAACTGGGGACCGCGCGCCTCTGTCGGGCGGGAAGGCACTCGCGCGTGCGCGGTGCGGCATGCCAGAACTTTCCAAGTTCTTAGAGTGCAATCACTCTAAAATTGTCCGTACCGGGGCTCCGTTGGTGCCGTCACCCATCAGTCAAGAATATCTGCCTGCTGTCCCTGGATAACACCTGTTACGGTAAGTAACTGTGCTTTTTGGCACCTTGATAAAAATTTCAGTATTTGTGCGTTGATTTGATTCCAATATGTAATTTAATCACAGTAGCTCTTTATATTATATAATTCTTAATTAAATATTGTGAATATCTCAGAACCAACACCCGTGACTGGTGAAATCACCAAACTGGGGTTCATTGGGGGACCATCATTGAAATTCACTGTCCCCTCACCATCCTGTTTATTATTATTAAAAGTTTCAAAATGTGGTTACTTATCTGTGAGTTGATTCCAACTTATGCATGCATTTCCCCTCATTTGCATGTGCGGATCGGATCGGGTGCGGACTTGATCTCGGTTAGTGAATTGGGTCGGGGTCGCAAAGTGGTCAGGATACGATCGGTGGGCTTAGTGAATCTATCCAAGACACTGAACTCAGGAAGGGACAGCCAGAATAAGCAGTCGGACTGCATAAAGTGGGAGAGGGACATGGCAGCGTTTTTCAATGAAAATCCCACAGGCTGTATCCAGCAGCCAAAAACCAATGTTACTTACCGTAACAGTTGTTATCCAGGGACAGCAGGCAGCTATTCTCATTAATGGGTGACATGATCCAATGGAGCCCCGATGCGGACGCCTCACAAGCAGTCTTGCTTGATGAAATTTGAAGTTTCAAGTCGCCCACACCGCGCATGCGCGAGTGCCTTCCCACCCAGCACAGGGCACGTCTCCTCAGTTCAGATAGCTAGCAGAGAAGCCAACCCAGGGGAGGTGGGTGGGATGTGAGAATAGCTGCCTGCTGTCCCTGGATAACAACTGTTACGGTAAGTAACACTGCTTTATCCCAGGACAAGCAGGCAAGTATTCTCACTAATGGGTGACCTCCAAGCTAACCACAATGGGATGGTGGGAGAATTGGCAAATTAGGAGAATAAATTCTGTAACACAGTTTGGCCAAACTGCCCATCCCGTCTGGAGAAAGCATCCAGACAATAGTGAGAAGTGAAGGTATGAACCGAGAACCATGTAGCAGCTCTACAAATTTCCTGTAGATCTGTGTGTAGATCTGAGGAAAGCTACAGAAGCTGCCATAGCTCTGACCTTATGGGTTGTGACTTTACTGGGAAGGGGTAATCCAGCCTGGGCATAGCAGAAAGAGATACAAGCCGCCATCCAGTTGGAGATGGTACGCTTAGAGATAGGACGTCCCAACTTGTTCGGATCAAAGGAGATGAAAAGTTGAGGAGCAATTCTGAGCGGTTTGTGTGTTCCAGATAGAAAGCCAAAGCACGCTTACAGTCCAGAGTATGAAGAGCTGATTCTCCAGGATGAGAATGAGGCTTTGTAAAAAACACTGGAAGAACAATGGATTGATTGAGATGAAATTCCGAGACAACTTTAGGAAGGAATTTTGGATGAGTGCGAAGAACCATCTTGTCATGATGGAACACTGTAAAAGGTGGATCCGCAACCAATGCTTGAAACTCACTAACTCGACGAGCAGAAGTGAGGCCAATGAGAAACACAACTTTCCAAGTGAGATACTTCAGATGAGCCTTGTCAATAGGTTCAAATGGAGGTTTCATAAGCTGAGAAAAAACAATATTGAGATCCCAAACCACTGGAGGCGATTTGAGAGGAGGATTGACATAGAAAAGTCCTTTCATGAATCTGGAAACCACAGGATGAGCCGAGAGAGGTTTCCCCTGAAGAGGCTGATGGAAAGCAGCAATTGCACTCAGAAGGACTCGTATTGATGTAGACTTGAGGCCAGAATGAGAAAGGTGCAACAGATAGTCCAAAACAGAAGATAAGGAGGAATGTTGAGGCTCCTGATGATGAGAAAAACACCAAGTAGAAAATCTAGTCCATTTCTGGTGATAGCATTGTCTAGTAGCAGGCTTCCGTGAAGCTTCCAAAACATCCCTCACAGCTTGCGAAAATTGGAGAGGAGTTACGTTGAGAGGAACCAAGCTGTCAGGTGGAGAGACTGCAGGTTAGGGATGAAGCAGAGATCCCTGATGCTGTGTAAGCAGCAATGGAAACACTGGCAGAAGGAAGGGCTCCTTGCTGCTGAGTTGAAGTAGAAGGGAGTACCAAGGTTGCCTGGGCCACCGAGGAGCAATCAGAATCATGGTGGCATGGTCGGACTTCAGCTTGACTAGTCTTTTGAATGAGAGGAAATGGAGGAAACGCATACAGAAAGAGATTCGTCCAGTCCAGAAGGAAAACATCTGCCTCGAGGCGATGAGGAGTGTAGATCCTGGAGCAGAACTGAGGCAGCTTGAAGTTGTGGGGGGCCGCGAAGAGGTCTATCTGAGGCGTTCCCCACAGAGAGAAAATGTGATGAAGGGGCGTGGAATGGAGAGTCCATTCGTGAGGCTGTAGAAGACGACTCAAGTTGTCCGCCAAGGCATTGTCCGCCCCTTGAATGTAGACAGCTTTGAGGAAGGTGTTGTGGCGAATCGCCCAACCCCAAACTTTCAGAGCTTCCTGACAGAGGGAGGCCGATCCCGTGCCCCCCTGCTTGTTGACATAATACATGGCGACCTGGCTGTCCGAGCGAATGAGGACCACACGGTCGTGAAGCAGATGTTGAAAAGCATTGAGAGCATTGAAAATCGCCCTGAGTTCCAGGAAATTGATGTGGCACAGGCGGTCCATACTGGTCCAATAACCTTGAGTGCGGAGACCATCCAGATGAGCCCCCCAAGCGTAAGTCAAAGAGTCGGTCTTGAGCACCTTCTGATGGGGGGCATGTGGAACAGTAAGCCTCTGGATAGATTGGAAGAGAGCATCCACCAGCGAAGAGACTGTGTCAGAGCAGGAGTGACCTGTATGTGTCAAGTCAGAGGGTTGGAAACCTGCGTCCATTGAGATGCCAGGGTCCACTGAGGAATTCTGAGGTGCAGTCTGGCAAAAGGAGTCGCGTGTACTGTAGAGGCCATGTGGCTCAGAAGAACCATCATGTGTCTCGCCGAGATGGACGGGGGAGAGGACACTGAATGACAAAGACGGAGAAGAGCTTCCAGCCGTTGTGAAGGGAGGAACACTCTGAGCTGGATAGTATCCAGAACAGCTCCGATGAAGGGAAGAGTCTGGGAAGGTTGCAGATGTGATTTTGGAAAGTTGATTTCGAACCCCAGACTCTGCAGGAACCAGATAGTGCTCTGAGTCGCCAGGACGACTCCCTGAGATGTGGAATCTTTGATGAGCCAGTCTTCCAGATAGGGAAACACCTGAAGTCCATGGATCCTAAGCGCTGCGGCCACCACAACCAGACACTTGGTGAGGACTCGGGTGATGATGCCAGGCCGAAAGGGAGCACTCGGTATTGAAGATGAAGATGTCCCACCCGAAATCTGAGGTATTGACGGGAGGCCGGATGAATGGGAATGTGAGTGTAGGCCTCCTTGAGATCCAGAGAGCATAACCAGTCGTTCTGCTCGAGGAGGGGATACAGAGATGCCAGGGTCAGCATGCAAAACTTTTCTTTGACCAGATATTTGTTGAGCACTGAGATTCAAAATAGGACGCAGATCGACCGTCTTCTTTGGAACAAGGAAGTACCAGGAGTAAAAACCCTTGTTCTGTTGAGCCAAAGGAACCGGCTTGACAGCCCGGAGCTGGAGTAAAGCCTGAGCTTCCTGAAGAAGAAGGGCGGTCTGGGTCAAGTTGGAAGGATACTTTCTTGGAGGATGTTCCGGAGGAACTTGATGGAACTGAAGAGAGTATCCTTCCCTGACGATGGAAAGGACCCAGAAGTCGGTGGTAATAGTCGTCCATCGATGGTAAAAATGATGGAGACGACCTCCTATCGGGGGGAAAAACAGGGAAGGGCAGAAAGACGGACGTTATGCTTTCCATGAAACAGTCAAAAAGGCTGAGGAGCCTTGGGGACAGCAGACGGCTGAGGCTTCTGTTGCTGCTTCTGTGGATGCTGCCTCTTAACAGGCTGACGGATGGCAGGAGCCGTATGGGTGGGAAACGCCGCTGGTAGATCAAAGGCGGGCGGGATGGACAAGATGGAGCAGGCTTGGGCTTCGGACGAAGAATGGATTGGAAAGACTTCTTGTGGTCCGAAAGCCTCTTGGTTGCCGCCTCAATGGATTCATCAAAGAGGTCGGTACCAGCACACAGGACATTGGCCAGCCTGTCCTGTAGATTGAGGTCCATGTCGATGGTCCTGAGCCACGCCAGGTGTTGCATGGCCACCAAGCAAGCAGTAGCCCGAGCAGATAACTCAAAGGCTTCGTAGGAGGACTGCATCATCTGTAACCGGAGCTGGAACAACGAAGCCAGAACCTCCTGGTACTCAAACTGTGCTCAAGAATCCAAATAGGGCATGAACTTGTGAAGGCAGACAGGAAAAATTCAAAATAGGTTATGAAATGAAAGTTATAATTAAGAATTCTGGATGTCATCATTGAGTTCTGGTAAATGCGCCTGCCAAACCTGTCCATCGTCTTGCCCTCCCTGCCAGGTGGAACAGTGGCATAGACCTGGGAGGGGTGAGACCGCTTCAATGAAGACTCCACTAAGAGGGATTGATGGGAGAGTTGGGCACCATCAAACCCCTTATGGTGTATCGTGCGGTATCTGGCATCCAATTTACCCGGCACAGTGTGGATGTATTAGGGTGTCTCAAGACAGCGAACAAAGGTCTGATCCAGCAGCTTATGAAGAAGCTTGAGGGATTCAGCAGGTGGTTGAGGGAGATGCATGGTCTCCGGATACTCCTTCGAAAATTTGGACCCAGTGTCCAGCTGAATGTCCAAATCAGCAGCCATCTGTCGAAGAAAGGAGGAGAAAGACAGCTGGTCAGCCAAAGCAGGGCCTCGAGAAGGACTCGAGGACATCGAGGCCTCTTGATCCAATAAGGTCGGGGATCTCAATGGGGAAAAAGATCTCATCGTGTCCTCGAGCTCCGGCATAGGAGGAGGTGAAGTAGCCGGTGAATACTGAAGGAAAGGCTGCTTCCGATGAGGCGAGGTATGCCTGGATGAATGTCTCGAAGAATGCCTCGATCGATGGTGCGAGCTATGCCTGGAAGCAGGCCTCGAGAGACGAGGCGAGTGTGTCTTCTCTGAGGCCCCCAGAGAGTGGATGGGGCTTAAAGCGGTGGATTGAAGCAGAGGTGGTTGACTGGAAGCACCTCAAGGCACTCGCAAAGGCTCGAGCCCTTGCATCGAGTGGATCGGCTCCAATGGAGGCACTCGCAAAGACTCTACTCCTTGCATCGAGTGAATCGGTTCCAGTGGAGGCATGGGCAAAGACTCTGCTCCTTGTGATGCATGCATCGATGCCAGACCAGACACTCGCAGAGACATCTGCTCCCTATAGAGAGTGTGTGTATTGCTGAGGCACTGGAGGCAGCTCAACCTCGCGGGAGGCCTCTGCGTGCCCAGGCTGGATTTGAGAGAGAAGCTTCGGCATGGTGGTAAAGAGCTCAATGAATTGCTTCTCAAGGTCTGGAGCGAAGTCGGCAAGGATGGATCTGCATCAGCAATGGGACCACCTGCACGGGCTTCGCGCTCCCTTGAGGCAGTATGAGAGTGCTTGGGCTTAGAAGCCTTGGGCACTTTAAGCACCACCGGGGGAATGGGCTGCTGTGCTACCTGACCTGAGGAGACAGAGGAAGACACCGCAGTCGGCGTCGAAGACGGAGCCAGCACAAACGAGGCAGGTTTGATGAGGCTCGAAGCAGAAGACGTGGAAGCATGGGGATCCTCAGGTGAGGCAGATGGTGAAGCACCCTTCGATGACGAAAGCTCCATTGAAGACTCCCCAGTGAACAACTGCTCTCACAAGAAGCAACAACGCTTGAAAGCACGGGCTGTAAGTGTTGAACAAGGCCGGCACAATTTCAGAAGGTGTTGAAGCCCGAGACACCGAACACAGTGTCGATGAGGGTCCGTCAGCAAAATCGCACGCTGGCACTTGACACACTTTTTAAAACCGGTAATAGGCCGGGACATAGGCCGTAAAAGCTCCACCGCAAGATCGAAGCCGCGGGGCTGCGGCCACGTGGCCTGCCCAGTCGAACAGATGGAAGAAATTTTTTTTTTGGGGGGGGGAAAACAAGAAAGAATGAACGAAAATCAGCGATTAAGAGAAAATTAACCCAAAACTGAGGACTTTAGAAGGCACAAGTGAAAAATCTTCACGCAGAGAGTCGAAGACAAACTTCTTGGCTTTGCGGAAAAGTAAGAACTGAGGAGACGCGCCCTGTGCTGGGCGGGAAGGCACTCACGCATGCACGGTGCGGGCAACTTGAAACTTCAAGTTTCATCAAGCAAGACTGCTTGTGAGGCGTCCGCATCGGGGCTCCGTTGGATCACGTCACCCATTAGTGAGAATACCTGCCTGCTTGTCCTGGGATAAAAAAAAGTAGTAAGACTGCACAGGCTGCCCTAAAGTTCTCCAAGGGCTGTCAATGGCATGCGGACTTTGCATTGAAGAACACTGCCTCACTGCCTTAGCTAATGACAGTGATGTAACCAACTAGCTTCCTATGTTATGAGGCCTAGTTGTGGGAGATGTCAGAGAGTTTCCTTCCCCAATCAGTCAAGAAGATGGGAGAATGAAAGACTGGGCAATGAGGCAGATTGCTGGCTGTGTAGACCCGTCAGTGAATTTAAGAGCCTGGGTTTTCTAACTTTTCGTTCCACTTCAACATGGAACAGAAAAGTAGACAGTAAAAATTAGGACTTATGTGAACTGCAGTAAGATAGAAGGTAATTTCCCTCCCACCTAGCAACTTTAGTGGAAACAAAGGGTTAGGTAGCAAAAGGTCTCGGCACTGGCTCCTAAATTCAAAGAAAATTTGTCATAGAGGAAGGAAACAATGGATAGAGTTTTTCAACAAACAAAAAAAGTGAAATGGCATGGAGGGTTGGCAAATGGTAACCATAACCCAACTTATTAAGCAGACTGAATGAGCCATAATAGTCTTTTGCTACCACCATCTACTACTAAACAACTAATATGTTTTGAATTTCTATACTGTTTTTAATGTATTAATATATATTGTATTTTAGGCTGATTATTGTATTGCATTATGGACCTTCTGGAACTAGCAAATTAATTGAACCTCTGATGATTAAAGATGTGTAAAAAGCTCACAAATCTGTAAAACAGCAGCTAAAGCAACTGTGCATACCAAAACAAAATTACCTCATATTTATACCAACAGTATTTAAAAAATTTGTTTTCTATGTGCTTGTGGGGGAGGAGGTAGTCACTTAGGTTCATGACCAGTAAAATATATAAAAGTTTTAAGTAAAGGCAAATTAAGTAACCATATTCTAACTGAAAAAGGCAGAGCACCAGGTTCAAGAATTCAGTTTTAATCCACACAATGGTCATATAAATTTAATAATTTATGTTTTTGACAGTGAGTTACTACTGAGATAGTAACCACAATAGGTGTTTCAGAAGTAGCTTTATATACATCAATAGTTAACTGAAGAAATTTTGACAAAGCTTAAGTAGCATGACTTACAATAAAGAGTTAGTATCCTACTAATTCAGAATGTCTCTAAAGTTCAGACAAGAGGTGGCATCATACAAACAAGTTCAGAAAAATTATCTTTAAACATGCAACATGATTACCTTCAGAAACCAAGATGGCTGGTTTCAAGCTTCCCCGTATGATACTACTTAGATAAAACCCCCAAAGTCTTTGATTTAAAAAATAAAACAAAACAAAAACAATCATTGTGTCCTTTCAGGAACTGAAGCCTGATGTATTCGCTGCTTGCAAATATGCAACACGAAAAAAAAAAAAAATACAGCTGTTATCCTTTTTTACATTGTGCCAGTTTTCAGATACTGTCCAACTTCTTTAACACGAACGGTGCTGAGAAAAGAGAAACAGTAAAAATGTAAACAAATTGTATCATGCTAGTCATTTTTTTTTTTTAGGACATTAGCCTTGAAATAAGGGTGAGAAAAAAATCTATATTAAATCTAAATTGGAAAACCTAGCTGGTAACTTTTCAGCAATATATGCTACTACAAGGCAGAACAGCAGCTGTTCCCCTCCTGTGAAAGCCACCAAGACACTACTTGTGAGAATTTTGAAACTGTATTTATATTATGACAAACCCAGTATGATAGTTTGCGGAAAAGTGGTTAATACTGCCTTATTCCTCCCTCTTTGTAATCTAATGGCTATAACAGAGGGTGGATAACTAGAGCAGTGTTCTTCAACGTTTTGACACCTATGGACCGGCGGAAATAAAATAATTATTTTGTGGACCGGCACAGGTCCACAGACCGGCAGTTGAAGAACACTGGGCTAAGTCGTGCCCATCTCCGCCCAAGACCCCGTCCCCATAATAGTACTAATTGTAATACCATTTTTTCCATTCATTTTTCATATACAGTGGAACCTTGTTTTACGAGCATAATTCGTTCCAGAAGCATGCTCGTAAACAAAAATACTCGTATATCAAATCGAGTTTCCCCATAGGAAATAATGTAAACTCGCTTTGATACATGTCCCGTCCCCCGAGGCCAGCGGCACTGCTCCCCCCCCCCCCGCTCGAACCAACATCCACCGCCCGACCAACTTTAACTCACTGGCACTGGCATGAGAACCGGCATCTCTCCCCACCGCTCACAAAGGCCCCCCCCCCCGCTCGGATCGGCACCCCCCCTGTGAGAACAGGCACCCCCTGCCCGACCAACTTTAACTCACCCCCCGTCTGTCACCGGCACGCAGCCCACAGGACGTGCCGGTGCTGCATGAAGTTCTTCCTGCCTCTGCCGGCTTTTTGCATGCATCTGCGCATGCTCAAGCCCTTCTAATTCTCCCTCTCGCCGAGATTCTCGGCGGGGGGGGAGGCAGTGTGTGTGCCGATTAGAGCGGGGGGGGGGCCTTTGTGAGCAGAGGGGGAGTGATGCCAGTTCTCGTGCTGGTGCCAGACGGGGGGTGAGTTAAAGTTGGTCGGGCGGAGGTGCCGGTTCGCACGGGGCGGGGGTGCCGATTCGAGCAGGTGGGGGGGCCTTTGCGAGTGGGGGGGGGAGCAATGCTGGTTCTCGGGGTGGGTGCTCGCAAATCAAGTCAACACTCGGTTTGCGAGACAAGTTTTGCGAGAATGTTTTGCTCGTCTTGCAAAACACTCGCAAACCGGGTTACTCACAAACCGAGGTTTGACTGTATATATATATATACAGTGGTACCTTGGATTACGAGCATAATCCGTTCCAGGAGCATGGTCGTAATCCAAAATGCTCGTTTATCAAAGCGAGTTTCCCCATAGGAAATAATGGAAACTCGCTTTGATGCGTTCTCCCCCCCCCCCCCCCGAGAACCGGCATTGCTCCTCGAGGGCCCCCCCTGCCTCGAACCGGCACCCCCCCCGCCATGATCCGACCCCCCCCTCGACACGATTGGGCACCCCCCCTGACACGATCCGACATCCCCACCGACACAATTGGGCACCCCCCCCCCCGCCGCTTCTTACCCTCATCTGGGCACATGCTCAAGGCCCAGCAGATGAGGAGGCCGATTTTCAAGAGTGCCCAGATGAGGGTAAGAAGTGGCGGGGGGGTGCCCAATTGTGTCGGGGGGGTCGGATCGTGGCGGGGGGGGGGGTTCCCAATCGTGTCGGGGGGGGGTGCCGGTTCGAGGCAGGGGGGTGCCGGATCGCAAGGGGGGGTTGCCGGATTGTGTGTGGGGGGGTGCCCATAAATCGAGCCATGCTCGGTTTCCGAGGCACCGATTTTGCAAATGTTTTGCTTGTCTTGCAAAACACTCGCAAACCGGTGCACTCGTAAACCGAGGTACCACTGTATATATATACACACACAATATAATTGTATTAACAACACATAATGGTTAACCATAAAATTAAAATACACAAAGCACACTGTATGCTTTTCAACATTCATTCCTACCAGAAAACAGATAACCCAATGCAAATGCAGGACCAAAAACTATAAGTACTAATCTTTACAAATAAACCCTAAGATGCAAGATTCTGCAAGCAGTACAACCCCAGAGGAAAAGAAACAAATGCATTTCTTCCTGAACAGACAGCAGATGTAAATCAATCACTAAATAAAAAAATAAAAGCATTCCCCCTACCGTTGTTGTCTCTCTCCCTCCATGCTGTGCCTTGCCTTCTGGCCTGCCCCCCGGTGTTATCTTCAGGCCGATCCATGGTGCAATCAATGTGGCATCTTCGGGCCGGCTCCCTGAGTGCTGCATTGCACAAACTCATCTGGAAGCCTTCCCTCTGACGTTGCAACGTCAGAGATAAGGCTTCCGATTCAGGCGCAGGACACGTGTAGGAGCCTTTTCCCATGGCTTTGTACACTGCAGCACTCGGGAAGCCAGCCCGAAGATGCTGCATTGATTGTACCGTGGACCGGTGGCTGAAGAACACTATCTTTTGCCTGATGGATGTGCCGGCACTGTGGACTGGCAGAAAAATTTCTGCAGACTGGCACCGGTCCACAGACCGGCAGTTGAAGAACACTGACGTAGTGTACCATGATTGGTTAAATGCTCTGGCAGCACTAGGTCATGGGCGCCATTTTTTGAATGAACCTTTTCATCAAAGTAGCATTTCCTTTCTTAATTTTTGAGAAACACTTTAAATTTGCAATATTTGTTTCTGTATTGTGTTCGTCACACTGATTTCTTTTGTTTAAAGGCATTGCAGCACTTCTGCTGATGAAGCCTCATTTTGATGGTTGTGAGGGAGTCAGGGATTCTCCCTCACAAGTGATGTTATGTCAGTGGACTGTAGAGCACAATGGCCAATTCGTGGGTAAACTACAGGGTCCAGAATGCATTGAGCTTGTAGTTCAGAGTTCAATTCTCATCCAGGTGACGCTGAACTACAGGTCCCAGATGCATTGAGCTTTGTAGCTCAGAGCTCAACTCTCATCCAGCAGATGGCGCTGAACTGCATGAACAGGCTACCCTGAAGAGTCATGGGGTGGAACCCAGGCAGGAAGAGCTTCATATGCCCAGCCTGGGATTCATTCTGGGAGGTCCCTAGGAGAGGGTACCTGTGGGAAGGTGAGAGCCTCCACAAAGAGAGTTCCCTGAGCAGAGAAGGCTCAGAAGCTGTGGGTTAAGGAGAACCCTGGGGGAAGCTGAGAAGACTGGAAAGGTTGCTTGGAAGAGCTGGTATGGTGAGTGGTGTTGTGCTTGGCTGGATGAGAAGCCTGCTGGATGTATTGGAAGCTTGGACAGTAAAGGTGCTGGCTAAGGTAAGCCAATTATTATTTGGTTGAGGCTATGTGCTGAAGAGCCTACACTGCTGGGAAAGGAACAGTTAATGTCTGATGTGGCTGAAGTAAGCCACACAGGTTTTGAAATTGCTGAGAGCAACCCCGTTCCACAGCCCACTGGGCCCCGAAAGTCCATCCCTCCTTCCCATCCTGCACAGCAGAACCCCGCCAACTGCAAGCAAAACAATCCTCTGCTCTGAAAAGCAGCAGCAGCACTGAACATGCTGCTTCGCTGCCTTCCCCAGGGCCTTCCCTCTGCTGTCACGTCACTGATGATAGAGTTGTGGCTTCCCCATGCCCAGCAGAAGGATATAGGCAAGCAAGGGCTGCAGCCCGTACAGTTACAGGGGATCATGTAGCCTGGATTGCTTGGAGACGGGTGCGAATGGCTTCCAGCAGCCGCGGCTGTGTTCAGGACAGGCAGGCAGGCACATTCGGGGCTGCAGGAGGCATTCGGGAAAGCAGGAGATCAGGGCTGACAAGACAGAGAGCAGGGCAGTCATAAAGGGCTTCAGAAGTCGCTTTTTTTTGATCGGCCAGCCCAGTCGGTTTTGCAGGGTTTTGTTTAGTGAATCGTATCCCTGCCTACTTTGCTTGCCGTTGCCTTCATTTGCATGTGCGTATCAGAGGATGTCGGAAGAGAACCCATGTGCCAATCCCATTTTGTCTTAAAATCTGGCACGCTGCTGGCCTCAATTACCTGTAGCGGAAGATTGTTCCAGCGATCAACCACCCTTTCGGTGAAGAAATATTTTCTGGTATCTCCATGAAATTTCCCACCCCTGAGTTTCAATGGATGCCCTCTTGTTGCTGTGGGACCCTTGAGAAAGAAGATATATTCCTCCACTTCGATACGGCCCTTGACATATTTGAATGTCTCTATCATGTCTCCCCTCTCTCTGCGTTCCTCAAGTGAGTATAGCTGCAGTTTATTCATCCGTTCCTCATACGGGAGATCCCTGAGTCCCGAGACCATCCGGGTGGCCATACGCTGAACTGACTCAACTCTCAGCACATCTTTGTGGTAATGTGGCCTCCAGAATTGTACACAGTATTCCAGATATGGTCTCACCATATCTGCATTATGGTCTCACCAACGGCATTATGACCTCAGGCTTACAGCTGACAAAACTTCTACGGATACAGCCGATGATTTGTCTAGCCTTGGACGAAGCTTTCTCCACTTGATTGGCCGTCTTCTTGTCTTCACTAATGATTACCCCCAAGTCCCGTTCTGCTACAGTCCTTGCTAGGGTCTCACCATCAAGAGTGTAAGACCTGTATGGATTTCTGCTGCCAAGGTGCATGACCTTGCATTTTTTGGCATTGAAACTTAGTTGCCAGGTCCTGGACCAATCCTCCAGCAGGAGTAGGTCATGCATCATAGTGATAGGCATCTTTAAAAAGAAATGTTTTAAGATTTGTTTTAAATTTATTTAAGGAATTTTCATTGCGGAGAGGAAGTAGCATTGAATTCCAGAGCGAGGGTGTGACTACAGAAAAAAAATGGAATTTCTAGTATAGTATAGGTCCTTGATTGAGGGTACTGTCAATAAGTTTTGATTCGTAGATCTAAGGGCCTTAGGAGGGGTATATGGAATAAGATATTTGTCTAGGAAAACAGGGAGGCGAGAGGTCTTAATTTTCAAGGTTAGAAGAAGAATTTTATATGTAGTCCTATGAGAGACTGGTAACCAGTGTAACTCTCGAAGAAGTGGGGTAACATGATCATATTTGTTGGCCTTATAGATAAGTTTGATTGTGGTACTTTGGATTAGTTGTAATCTACGGGCTTCTTTTTGAGTTATACCATGGTAAAGAGAGTTACAATAGTCTGTGTGAGATGATTAAAGAGTGAATTAGGATTTGGATCGAAGTGGGTTCTAGAACAGAGGCTATGGAATGAATTAAGCGGAGTTTGTAGAATTTTTGGTCAGGGAACTGATTTGATCGTGGTAGGCAAGATCTTTATCAAAGGTGACTCCTAGTAGTTTGAGTTCAGGTTCTATTTGGAGGGGAACTAAGTCGATAGATATTTGTCTGATTAAAGAATCTTTATTTTTATGTGGGAATAGAATCCCTCGTGATTTAGCTACATTTAGCGAGAGCCTGTGAATTCCCCTGGAAATTACTGGAAGCCAGTGAAGTTTTGACAGAAGCGGGGAAACATGATCAAATTTGCTTTTTGTGAAGATCAACCTAGCCACAGTATTCTGGATCTACTGAAGTTTTTGAAGATTTTTCTTGGTTAGACTTAGATAGATAGAGTTACAATAGTCCAGCCTGGAAAGAATGATTGATTGTACAAGGATAGCAAAATGTTGTTGGTGGAATCAGGATCTCACTTTTCTCAACATGTGGAAACTAAAAAAAACATTTTTTTACCAGAGAGTTGAGATGGTTATTAGATGAAAGTGTGGGGTCAATAATGGCACCCAAAACTTTGCCTGAGAATTCAATCTGCAGTGTGGGTCCAGAGGGTAATGAAATGAGTAAGGGTAGCTGATCTAATTTTGGGCCAAGCCAAAGTAGTTTTGTTTTGGACTCATTCAGCTTCATTTGTACAGTGAGGGCCCAGGATTGGAGTTTCATTATACATGCTATTATATTCTCAGCGAGGTTAATAAGATTCAAATGTATTTCAAGAAGGACAAAGATGTCATCTGCATATGTATATAATGTTTCAAAGGGAGATAGTTGGAAAAGTGTCACAGTAGACATATAGATGTTGAAAAGAATAGGGAACAGAGGTGGGACTCTGCGTAATGGCTTCCACGGAGATGACATGGTGCCATTCATATTAACAGTGTATGAGCGAGATCATAAGAATTTTGAGAACCAGTCTAAGACTGTGGATTCAATGCCTATCTCAGAAAGTTGGTAAATAAAAATAGTGGTGGATGACATCAAAGGCCGCAGATAGATCAAATTGTAATAGGATTGCAAACTTATTACAAGAGTGTAGTTGTTAAACCTTTGAAATTAATGAGGCCAGTAGGGATTCGGTGCTGAAATTGCGTCTGAAGCCATATTGGCAAGGTAAAAGAATGGAGAATCTCTCTAAATAAGATGAGCTGAGTAGGAATTTTGGATGAGTTTGAAGAACTATTCTGTCGTAGTAGAATCTTGTGTAGGGAGGATCAGACAGACACAAGAGCTCGAAGTACACTCACACAGTATGCAGACATGAGGGCAATGAGGAAAATGATTTTCCAAGTGAAAACTTTGAGAGAACAAGATGTAACTGCCTCATCTCTATGGAATTCCATCTCTAACCATCTCCGTTCAGAAGTATCTCTTCCTCAATTTAAAAATAAGTTAAAAATGTTCTTATTCCAAGACGCTTTTAACACCTAACTGACCTTTTCAGGGCCAAATTTTATTTTATTTTTAAACCCCATTCCCATTGTATCTTACCTTTTATGTTTACGTTAACTATTGTAGTTCCACTCTTTTTTCTCTTATTCCTATACGTTTTAAGTTAGTGCCTTACTTGTCTTGTTAACTCTTTATGGAGGTCCACATATGTAAGTTTGTATTGTCTGTTCCTCATTAGTACTTATTTGTATACCGCCTAGAAGTTTGATTGAGTGGTATAAAATTTTTTAAATAAAACTTGAAACTTCATTAGAACAAATAGAACTATGTTAAGATTTCAAGCAATAGATGGAGCTTAATAGGTGGTTCCACGTAGAATAGCCTTTTATGAAATTGGCTACCATGGGATGAATGCAATGAAACAGGCTCCAAGGGAAACAGAGATAGAGAGGTGGAGAAGGTAGTCCAGCATAGATGGAAGTGGATATGTGATGGATTCTAGAAAATGTGATGCACACCAGGAAGAGAATCTTATCCAATTGAAGTGGTAGCAGTGCTGAGTGCAGGGTATTTTAGATGCTTCAATGACATCAGATACTGCAGCCAAGGCAGAAAACATTTACTTGTTCAGTGAAAAGGAACCACGCTGTTAGTGCTAATGAGTGGGAATCGAGATTAAGGAGGGATCCCTAGTTCTTCATCAGTAGCTTTGGGAACAGTTTAACTTCCAGCTGTAGAGGACTCTGTCTCTCTCCCCTCCCCTCACCCCAAAATGAATGAGGAAAGCATCCAATGCAGCGCAATTGAGAGTCTAGAGCAGAACTGTGGAAGTTTGTTGCTGTGAAGGGAAGTGAAGATATCTATATCCAGTGCCCCCCATCTGGAGAAAATCTAAGACAGATGTGCTGAGAGATAATTCATGAGGCTGAAAGAGTTTGCTCAATTTGTCTGCCAAGGCATTCTGCTTCCCTGCTATGTAAACTGCTCTGAGAAGTATGGCACGAGCCATTGCCTAATTCCAAATCTCTATTGCTTCCATGCAAAGGGGGACGTGATAGCCTGTTTATTCAGGTAGGACGTGATACCCTTGTTTATTCAGGTAGAACATGGCAACTTGATTGTCTGCAGAGATAAGAACTATCTGTTGGAGGAGACAGTCCTGGAATGTTTTGAGTGTTGCCTATTGCTCGCAGTTTGAGAAGATTGATATGAAAGGTTTGTTCATGGCAAGATCATATTCTTGGGTATGACGGCCATCTATACAAGCACTCCATCCTAACAATGAAGCATCTGTGGTTAGAAGTTTGTGATAGCAAGGGGCTTGAAATTAAGACCTCGAGTGAGACAGGAATCATCCACTACTGGAGAGCGATAGAGGGTCAAGGTGACCTGGATTGTAGAAGACAGAGGTCCCATGGCTTGAGACCACTGGGTCTACATGGTCCATTGTGGAACTGAGGTGAAAATGTGTCAATGGAGTGACATATCATGGATGCCATATAACCAAGAAGGTTTTTAATATCAGACATGTGCAAAATGAGTCAAAGGGAGAAGACAATGACACAGGTAAATGAGATTATCCATTCTTTGCTGTGGTAGAAAAGCTCCATTTTTTGTATCCTGGATAGCACCTATGAGCTCTAGCACCTGAAAAGGGTGCACATGTGACCTTTGGTAGTTTATGGCAAACCTGAGCAGTTCTAGATGAATTGATGGCATGCTGAGCTGTTTGCTATGATGCAGCCTTGATCAACCAATTATCTAAGTAGGCAAATATATGAAACCCCCATGTGCGAAGGGCTGTCGCCACTACCACTAGGCATTTTGTGATGGGCTGAAGCCAGTCCAAAGAACAAAATGGGGATCACTGCTGGGGGTAAGTAACCTTGAAAGAGACCTGGGAGTAATGGTGGACACAACACTGAAGGCATCGGCACAGTGCGCCACAGCCTCAAGGAAAGCAAACAAAATGCTTGGAATCATTAAGAAGGGCATCACAGCCAATGCGAAGGAAGTCATCCTGCCACTTTATCGCGCAGTGGTGCACCCGCATCTGGAGTACTGTGTCCAGTATTGGTCATCGTACCTCAAGAAAGACATGGCAGTACTCGAGGGAGTCCAGAGAACAGCAACTAAACTGATAAAGGGTATGGAAAACCTCTCATATACTGACAGGCTAAAAAAGCTGGGGCTATTCTCCCTTGAGAAGCGGAGACTTAGAGGAGACATGATAGAAACCTTCAAGATCCTGAAGGGCATAGAAAAAGTGGACAGGGACAGATTTTTCAGATTATGGGGAAACACAAGTACAAGGGGGCACTCAGAGAAATTGAAAGGGGACAGGTTTAGAACAAACACTAGGAAGTACTTTTTCACCCAGAGGGTGGTGGATACGTGGAACACACTTCCAGAGGCTGTGATAGGCCACAACAAGCTGCAGGGCTTCAAAGAACATTTGGATAGGTTCCTGGAGGACAAGGGAATTGAGGGGTACAGATAAGGATTGAGGTTAGGTTATAGGGATAGGAGTAGGGATAGGTTATAGAAATAGTCAAGGATCACTGCTCAGGCAATGGACCTGATGGGCCGCCGCGGGAGCGGACCGCTGGGCGCGATGGACCTCTGGTCTGACTCAGCGGAGGCAACTTCTTATGTTCTTAAGATCCAATACGAAAGTGAAGATCTTTCTATGAGCAGGTAAGATGGATACGAGTACAAGTCTATTTGAGATCCAGACAGCAAAGCCAATTGCCTTTTTCCAAAGGGGTAGAAAGGTTCCCAGAGAGACCACGTGAAACTTTTCCTTCAACAAGTATTTGTTAAAGGCCTCTGACCCTCCGGCGTTTTGGCACTGGCGTTACCAGTTGCATCAGTTGGCCATCTGGGAGGTGCGAGATGCCAGAGGGGCAAGGAAGCAAAAGATGTTGTTCTTGAATATCTGGGAGCCATACCTGCAAGCCTTGCATCCAAAGCAGTGCGGTCTTAAGTTGGGTGTCCTAATCTGGGCGCTCAGTTAGTGGAGCTGGGAGAGTACTGGTGAGATGGTACGGAGAGTACCACTGAGGGTGGGGGTGGGGATTGGGTAGGGGAGGAGAGGGGTACTGGACAGTTTGGGCACTTAGTTACAGTTGGGATCAGTGGGTATAGGTGGGGGAAGGGGTGGTGTGGCATCTTTGGAGCTCATAAGAGTCCAGGGCCTTGGAGTGCTTTCCGCTGTTTTATTCTCACTCTTATGTGGCGTAGGATTGGGGGGGGGGGGGGGGTTTGGTAGTTGTTACTTTTCTTCTGTACCTGCTTGTTATTTATTGTATATGATGCATCATTATTTGTACTGTGCACCTGCGGGCTGCCCTGGCCTTGTTTTTGTTGTTATTTGCATCAATAAAAATTGTTTGAACCTAAAGGCCTCTAGTCTTTTTTGGTATGGAAATTCTTTGCAGAGGTCTATTGTGTTTAGCTGGAGAACAGCCGAAGAGTTCTTGGTGAAGGAAGGTCTTCTGGAGGAAGTTGAAAGTAGATTCTTTTGGTGGGTGGTTTGGAGGTTTTCTGATCAAGCATAAGACTTAACCCTGAGTGATGACCTGAAGCACCCACTGATCTAAGAGTCCAACAATGATCTCCCTCTGATGAGGAGACTGTGAGGAAGAAGCAGGAAATGTTCTTTAGAAAGGAGTCAAAAGGAAGACAGCTATTTGAACTAAGATTGAAGTTATGATTTCTGTGTCCTTTGTTGACTTGCACAGCTGAGTAGGAGGCCTGGAAGATGGCCGATTGTAAAGCAATATGAGCATCTGGATGAGGCAGAAAAATCTTCTAGAGGAAGAAGACAGAAGTTTGTGCTTTAGATAAAGTGGTCATACTATCTGTATGTTTTTTGGTCTTAACTGCCTCCTCCTCAAATTTTATCCCGTATACAGGCCGTTGCCCTTACAAGGAACATTGGAAAGGTGTTCTTGAACTGAAGCTTCCAGATCAGATACAATGTGCTGCTTGGCCTGGCTTAAAGTAATTGCCACTGCAGATATGTGGGAAGAAATCAAATGCACCAAAAGTTCCTCTAGCCATATACTGTATTTTTCGCTCCATAACACATACCTGACCATAAGATGCACTTAGGTTTAGAGGAGGAAAACCATTCTGAACCAAATGGTGTACTAAATTGGTTCAGTACACCACAACCCCTTGAGCTGACTGTTCCAGGTACTCATCACCCATCATCCTAAATAAAATTACCTTCAACCTGACAGGATGAAGTTGTGGTAGAGGATAACAGAACTGACTACTCTTTAAAGTATGGAGATATAAGACATCTAATCACACACAAAGCATAGATATATGAAAAAGCCATTTACACTAAAAGCTTTCCTGTCCCCGAGTGCCTCGGCAAAAGAACAGATCAGCTTATTTGAATATTCATGGATCAAGTCACTGAACTTCTAAGATTCATACCCAGCATGATGATTGGCAATAATGAAAAGCTAACATATAAAAAAGAAAAACAGAAATATTCCCATGTATCCAATCAACCTTCTCCTTAATTACTTAACATCTGCCTTGTTCAGTGACTGCTCAGATGGAAAGGGGCACCTTTGTATTACATGGAGGAATCAGAACTCAGCTAGATGACTGTCTCGTCCTATTTTGCAGCCAGCGGCGCACAGGTCAGGAGCAAAGCTTTCCACGCTCAGCAGCCATTCAGAAAGCAGGGCGGGCCCAAGTGGGAGTGCAGAAAGCTTTGCTCCTGACCTGTGCGCTGCTGGCCAGGAAATAGGACGAGACAGCTAGCTAGGGAGGGATACACACTGGACCACCAGGAAGATTTTTAAAAGGTACAACAGGGGCGGCGGGCAGGGTGTTTTTAAAAAGGGGGGTGTTTTAAAAAGATGCAGTGGGGGGGGGGTTTAAACAGTACAGGGAGGGTGTAAAAAATCTGTACATTCGCTGCATAAAATGCACCGAGATTTCCAACCACTTTTGGGTGGAAAAAAGTACGTATTATGGAGCGAAAAATATGGTACTCTCTCATAACTGTTGAAATTTTTAGTTTGTTTGGAGGAATTCCTCAAAACTCTTAACAGTTGTGGAATTGGTAGTCCATAATTCCAATGATGAGCATAGATGATTGGAAAATGCATTTGCCAAGAGTCCAATATCCTGGCTTCTCTGCCTGGAGAACAGAAGTGTAAGATTGTAAGCTGCATGATTGTTCGAGAATGATACTGAAGTTGAGTTCTGTTAAATCAGGACACTTTACCCGTCTGCATTTTAAAACTTTTACTCAGATGATTTCTTAAAAGTAGTTGTTCTTGAATAAAATTTTTATGGTAATTCTATTGCATATGCAAGCAGTGTCTCACTTCCGGCTCAGCACACAATTGTTTCCCACGTATTCACCTTTATAGGACCCCCAGGGACCCCTGAAGAAGACTTTTTGTTGAAACGCGGACCGTGTTGGGTCCTGTATCCCTAGCGGACTAGGTCCTTTAAGGCTTTTATGTGGATGAAATTATTTTATGTGGATGACTTCAGTGTATCTTTGGAACTGACACTTTCAAATAAAGTCCATTTAGGAACATCGTCACTCCAGTTTTTTTTTTGGGTTTTCTCTAGAAATCAACTTCCATTTTTGCCTATCACGTCAGGTTTTTACACAAAATAAGAAGTTATGTTTTCACGATTTTAACTACTGTAACCACAAATGTATTCAAACACCATTTCACACAGATCAATTTTTATTACAAACACATTTTTAAAATACTGTATAGAACTGCCCTAATTTATTTCTCAACTACTCTAACAAAACAAAAAGCAAACAGTGTTCCATTATTTTTCAAACTTTCTCCTCTGACTTCCTTGCAGATCCTTGAAGATCTTGACTGTTCCTCTTCAACATCCAACAGTAGTTTCATTACATCATAGTTTCATTCCATCTCCCCTGGTACCTCCTCTCTATCTCCTTAATATCTTGGTGAAAATGTTCATCTTGCTTTTCACTATAATGTCCCAGATTTTCCGGAAAGCAGTCAATATGGGAATGTAGAAAGTGAACTTTTGCACTCATGTTACAACCCAACTTCTTGAAATTTTCCAACATTGTTTCAACAATGGCCCTGTAATTAGGATCTTTGTTATTCCATGCATCTTTTTCTCTCTCATTCATTGTTTTATCAAAATCTTCATCCTTCATCAGTTTCTTTATTTGGGGTCCAACAAAAATTTCAGCTTTCAATTTTTCTTGTGTGATGAAGGGAAATTTCTTAGAAAGGTACTTTAAGCAGGGCCCATCCTGTGGTAGAGCCCTTTCAAACTGCTTCATCAAGCCCAATTTGATGTGTAGTGGTGAAAGCAGGACTTTTGGGAGGGTCTACAAGCGGTTCATGCAGGATGTTTTTAGTTCCAGGCACAAAATTTCACTGTTCTGGCCCAACTCTCACACTCCAATGTCTTTGGCTTTGCCAAACTGTCCCATTCACATAGAAAACAAGGCATTTTTGTGAACCCTGCTTGTTGTCCTAATAGTATTCCTATAACTTTGAAGTCACCGCAGATAAGCCATTTGTGTTCCTCTTACTGGCTACTTGTTAAAAGTAGCTTCATGTTCTCGAATGTCTCTTTCATTTGAACTGAATGGACCCCAGGAATGGACCCTTACACATTCTCATTATGCAGCAACATGCCTTTGAGTCTCCTCTTTGATGAGTCTATAAAAGTCTCCACTAAGTAGGATCATGTTTAGTGTCATAGAAGTGCATTAACTCATTTATGTTATTGCAGTAAACCAGGAATCTTTCTGTGAGAATAAAGGAACTAGTTCTTTTTCTCTGTACCATCTGTAATGTGTTCCTGGTTCCAGAAGATTCTTACTTTTAAGCCGGGTGCCAAGTAGTTCTGCAGATTCCTTAGGCAAATTCAAATCACATACTAGATCATTAAGTGTACTCTGAGAGAACCGTTGTGGAGTAGTCTTATTCAGGCTGGTAGACATCAGTATTGTGTTTGGTGATTGCGTCAAGTTCACTTACATCATCTTCTGCCAGGTTCTCTAAAACAGCTAGAGAAAGAGGAGCATGCAGGTCTTCGCCATGTGGAACTGGCCTAATGGCTGAAGGAATGCTTGGATACAAAATTTGGTTCTTATTTTTCAAATTGAACCCCTGAACATTAACTAAACAGAAGTAACAGTCATTAAGGTGGCACCCTCCACATCATAGGAATTGCAATAGCAGCAAACTTTCTTTGGCGCACATGCCTTATCCTGGTCACCAAGTTTCACTTTAAAATAAGTAGTAAGCTTTTTTCACAAAGTCCATTATATCTGTTCTTTGCTTAAGCACTGTATAATTTCCACAAATGTAACAGAAAACATTTGGATTGTTCACACACTTGCGTGTAGACATTGTAGTACCTGCAATCACAATAGAGAAATAAAATAAGAACAGCACTGGTAATGCAAGCGTCTGAGATAAACAACACTTCCAAGGTCACACAACAACTAGCCGCAACAGTTGTGCCTGCCTAAAGGCTTACAGGTCTGTACTGAGAAATTTCCCTCCAACAATACTCATTACCTACTAGCACAGCAATAAATCTTTGAAGTAAAATTGTGAAAAAACTGTACAAGATAAAAGAAAACCAAGACAGTTCTGGAATCAGCATAAAAAAGTAAGGTAATATCACATATCAGTTTTCAGTCATCCGAAATCATGTAGACTAGTGTTATATTGTATCTAACTTTTTAGGAGCTACCTGGACAGAGGATTTTTTCAGTTCTTAAATAAAGCTTCTTTCATGACTCTATACAAAATGCATTTATTTGGTGGTTACTCAAAGTCAAAGAGTTCCAAAAGTTCAGAGCGAGGTTCCTCCTCTGTTTCCATTTTGATGGGCAAAGCTTGACCCATCTGCCTCATGAAGCCAATAAAAGATCTCTCTCTGGGGAGACTTGCATCATCGAGGAGAAGGGGGAAGGATCAGAAGGTATATCATAGGATTCTTCTGTTGAACATTCTAGCAAATCCTCATCTGAATGGTCAGATATCTGAATCAGACTCCTCAAAGTACTCCCTACTAGGTGAATCAGGGGGTATGCGTTGAAAAGAGCATCACAGTGCATAGAGGTATAGGCCAATGGCCTGATCCAGGAGATAATTCCTCCGCTGAGGATAAAGCATGTGTCAAGTGGGTCCTGTCTCTGTAAGGTGCTGATGTCAATGCCTAAAGTCATTCCTCACTGTAATCTCAATGTACTCCTCTATTATTGTACACTGTCTTGAACTGAAAAGGTTTGATGGATATAAATAAACCTAAAATAAATAAATAAGAGGCTAAGGTGTTGGTTCCAACTCCCCTGCCATGCTTGATGTTGATGCAATACTAAAGATTTTGAAAATGAAGTTTTCAGGCTTTATGCAAAAGAGGTCCAGTGTTCTCCCCAGAAATTTTTCTAGTTGGGCGGTACGGGAGAAGGAAATTTGGTGTTGGGGAAAATTAAATGTGCGCTATTTTTATTAGTTAATGACCTTCCTTTTTAAAACTTGACACTTGTGCCAGAACATTTTTATTAAATTTAAGACATATCCAATTCAGAATCCTGCAACCCTAACAGGTCTAAATATGAGCAAATATAAGAACAGCAGATGGGGTCGCTTTAACAAAACCCTCAGTAATGCAGAAAAAACAACCTTTTGCTCAGGAAAGTGTGTGCTGCAAGGATTTCTGCTGTGAACGTCATGATTCTCAGTGCCGCTGGCGTCACTCGAAGAGCGTCACTGAAGAGGGTGATGCACTGCAAACTGGGAACTGTAGTTGCTGGGGCGCGGTGCAGGGATAACATGGTGGAAACTGCGTGCGGTGACCCCTTTGCTCCTGAGTCTTCATTGGTTTATCTTAGAATTCTATTCAAATGTGCCTGGATCTCTTTCAAAATTTTATAAGGCATTTTTATTTCCCTCGTTCCCTTATTATGGAATGCTTAAGTTGCAGCTGTACTCACTCGAGGAACGCAGAGAGAGGGGTGACATGATCGAGACATTCAAGTATCTCACGGGCCGCATCGAGGTGGAAGAAGATATCTTCTTTTTCAAGGGTCCCGCGGCAACAAGGGGGCATCCGTGGAAAATCAGGGGCGGGAAACTGCACGGGGACACCAGGAAATTCTTTTTCACTGAAAGGGTGGTTGATCGCTGGAATAGTCTTCCACTTCAGGTTATTGAGGCTAGCAGCGTGCCTGATTTTAAGGCCAAATGGGATAGACACGTGGGATATATTCACAGAGAAAGGTAGGGGAGAGTCATTGGGGTGGGCAGACTAGATGGGCCATGGCCCTTATCTGCCGTCTATTTCTATATTTCCCTTTGCAAGAGGCATCCAACAATTCAAACTCTCCCTTCCATCTAGAAAAGGAATTAAAGGAGTTAAGATCTTCAGTCAATCTCTGGCTTTTAAACTTTCTCAACTATGGAATGAACTCCCCTTAATTCCGAGGAACCCCAGTTCTTTCCAATCTTTCCGCAAACTTCTAAAAACTTTTCTTTTTGCCAAACATTTTGAAAACTAATCTCTTTGAAACTTTTGCTATTACTTTCTTTAGTTTTTATCTAATTGTTGTAAACCGAGTCGAGCTTCCTTAGGATGACGACCCAGTATATAAAGTTAAACTTTAGTTTATTTTGTCCGTTAAATCTGAAATCCGGATAATCGAGGGTTTACTGTATGAGCAAATATAAGAACAGCAGATGGGGTCACTAACAAAACCTTTACTATGAGCAAATATAAAAACAGCAGAACGAACCACAGTGAGTGCTACAAGACTAACTTTTTGTTGTCCTCCTGGTTACTCTTATTTAATCATCCTCATAAACGTAAAGGTGGTGGATTAGCCGTCATCTATCGTGATAATTTAGTTAGTACCATAGACCACTCTTCTGCGAATGTGGCCGTCGAATTCCTCCAATTTAGGCTCAATATGAAACCAAAAATTGATGTCTTATTACTGTATATTCCTCCACCTATTGGCCAAAATAACCTAACTCTCCTTCAAAACCTAATTTTCGATTTCTGCTCTTTCTCAAATCATCCTTGGATCCTTGGTGACTAATATCCACTTCGATGAACTAACTAATCCTATCACCAATGAAATATTAATACATACCAATATTCTTAATCTTCAATCACTAGTTCAAGGCCCAACACACTCTAGACATGATTTTAATTCCAAAATCACAAGTTTCAAGTTTATTGAAATTTTGATTTACACGCAATATCAAATATTTTCAATGCGTATAACAAAAATAAAATTGGTGAAATAAATGAATCATTTAAACAATAGACATAAAAACATATTCATAAATAAAAAAATACATAAGGAATACCTTTATTTACTCTGATCTTCATGTTACACCAGTTCCCTGGTCAGATCATCACTTTATTTCAATCAAGATCCACTCTAAGCAAAAAATAAAACATCCACAGCCCAAAAATTTCATATCGTGACTACCCAAAATTAGAATTATCAAATATCTCCTCTTCATTCAACCCAAAAACACGAAACTTAAATTCTGACACATTAGAACAGCTTATTATCTGGAATTCAGCAATCCAATCTCTATTAGATAAAGAAGTACCGTTTTGCCGCTTTGGGTGAGTAGACGGGCGTTGGAGGAGGTGCAATGACATATTTTTGCTTTTATTTGGGCGGGGCGCAGACCAAGGGTAAGTAGGACAGCTAGGGGAGACTGTGGGCTATCGGTGCCCAATGTGGTGAAGTATTATCAGGCTGCTCAGTTGTGTGCCCTTTTGGAATGGCAGGCGCAGGATCCGAAACCGTGGGCGGTGCTTGAACAGAGCCTTTTTGCTGGGGTGCCGTTGCTACACCAGCCCTGGGTGCCTGGGAGAGTGAGGTTCGAGGGAGTACTGACCTCGGTGGACACCTCTTTACGGGTTTGGAATATGGTCCGGAGAGGTCTACTGTTGGGTAGGCACCACTCTTGGTATACCCCGTTGCGCCATAATTCGGACTTTGTGCCTGGAGGGGGGGAGGGGGTGTTTACTGGTTGGGAGACTCGAGGACTGGTATGTGTGGGACAATTGTAGGATTCAGTTTTGGGCCGGCTCCGGCCAGTCGCGGACCTACAAGCTCGTTATGACTTACCTGCTCGTGATTTTTTCCCTTATCTGCAAGCAGTTCATTATCTCCAGACCTCGGGTGTAGTAAGAGATCTGCGGGGTGGCAAAACTTCCTTTGAGTTGTTACTGGGTCCGGTACTCCGGAAGGGTGCTTTGTCTGCCTTAATGTTCAGGGGGTTGCTCCCTTACCCTATATGACTGCCTGGGAGGGAGACTGGGAGTCTGCTATTCCTTTGGACACTTGGGGGGACATCTGGAGAGAGGTATCTTCAGCGGGCATCGCGGCATTTTTGGTTGAAAATGGATATAAGGTTCTTTTCCGCTGGTACTATACCCCTCAGGTTCTGGCACGCTGGCGGGGGGAGGCGAGGGGCATCTGTTGGAGGGGCTGTGGGGAAGCGGGTACCTATCTTCACATGTGGTGGTCATTTGGGAACGTGAGAGATTTTTGGGTTGAGGTTTTTACTCGTGTTTCGCGGATCCTTGAGACCCCGGTTCCAATGGATTGGCGGAATGCCCTTTTGTATTGGCACCAATTGGATCTGGCTTGGGGTGATTCCCTGTTTTGTAAGTTAGCTTTCACGGCGGCCTGGTTGGCCTTGGCCTCCTGTTGGAATCAGGTACAACCCCCCACGTGGCGCATGGTGGAGCACTGCTTGCTCACATGGCAGCTTCTTTATCAGCTGACAGCTATGCAGCATGGTAAACAGCATGGTTATGCTCGTATTTGGCACCGTTTTCGGGAGTCTACTCTGTGAGGGTCGATTAGTGGGGCGGGAGCTGGGAGTTGAGTATGGGCCCTGGGGGGGCTTTGCATTTGGGTGATCCTATACCTATTCCTTTCTTGGGGGTGGTGTTTGGAGACCTTTTATCCTTTCTAGTGGGTTGTGCTTTGTGTTTCGACCCTGGGGGGGGGGGGGGAGGGTTCGTTAGTTGGGGTTTGTATAGTGGGAGATTTTGTCATTGTTTATTCTGCTGGTAGTACCCAGGGTGCTTCCTCTTGGCTGTTTTGTGTGTGGGAGATTTTGTTGCTTGAACCTGTGCAGTTGGGGAGCCTTGTTCTTGTCTGTTCTACTGGTAGTGCCTCTGGTGCTTCCTTTTTGTTGTTATGTGTTTTGGTTTTTTTTGTTGTAAATGACATTTCTACCTGTTTAAACGAATAAAAAGCTTTCATTTGAAAAAAAACAAAAACTCTCTCCACGTAAAATACAAAATCCCTGGTTTTCAGACAAGCTTTTCTTGCTCAAAAGACAATTGAGATCTCTGGAGAGGAAATGGTGTCAAAATAAATCACTTACAAATTTAAAATTTTATAAAGAAAATTAATTGTGCTAAAAGAAATTACTATTCTACTCTATTTTGAAATCTATTGCCCCTATCCCTCAGAAACAAGACATTAGCCTTAAGACCAGCCCAACAGCCCAAGATCTTGCTGATTATTTTTGCAAAAAGATTTGTGATATACGGAAAAAATTTGACCATACTTCATCTAGAGATCCCACTAGTATTCCAAATGACTGCCACTTACCTCTCGCTAAATGTTCCACTTTTAATCTTCCTTCGTTAGCTGACACTAAGCATCTTTTTCAAAGAGATCATTCCTCCGTCCATTTAAAAAAATAAAATTTTTCATGCTTCGGTCCCTTTATACATTCCCTTATCCTAAATAGCCTTAACTCCAGTTCATTACCGTTGTCATGGAAAACTGCCACAATCTTCCCAATAATAAAGGATTATAAATCTAGCCTTGAGGATGCCTTAAATTATCGCCCCATTGCTAATATTCCGTTTTTAGCTAAACTAACAGAAAGAATAGTATTTGATCAATTATCAGATTTTGTCAAATCAACTAATGCTTTACATCCAAATCATAAATTTATATGTGGCGTTGGAAAAGCTTGTCTAGATGGAAGGTAACCATACAATCACCATTTTAGGAAAGATGTTTTCCAACTATCCACGAACCCTTCCATTTGAGTGACTCAATCGGCCCTCAGAAATGCCACCAGTAGTTCAATACACTTTCATAACCACTGGCTTTGATAGAGATTACTGGGTGGCTGCGTCATGAAACAATGTTTAAATGAAGGGATTGTAGCCCTGAGGAAACCCCTCAACGGGTGAAACATGTTGGCGTGCTGATCCCTTGCTCTTTACCACCCAAGCTAAGTATTAATTAATATAGACACGAGACACTTTAAAACATCTCATTCTTGAGTAATATTTATTATAAATACGACCCAGTGAGGATTGGATGCATAAAGCCAGTGGTTATGAAAGTGTATTGAACTACTGGTGGCATTTCTGAGGGCCGATTGAGTCACTCAAATGGAAGGGTTCATGGATAGTTGGAAAACATCTTTCCTAAAATGGTGATTACATCCAAATCAGACAGGGTTTAGGAAAAACCACTCTACAGAGTACTCACTGATCGGTCTGACCACAAATATACTTTATTGCCTAGATCATCACAACTCTGTCATTCTCTTTTCCTTAGATATGTCAGCAGCATTTGACACTATTGATCATGTCTTACTTCTTGAGAGACTGAAGTTCATAGGCTTCTGTGACCAAATACTTGACTGGTTCAGCTCTTTTCTTTCTAATCGATCATCTATAGTTACCTTTAATGACACTGTCTCTAAACCTTATACTCTTAATTATGGTATTCCTCAAGGATCCATTCTATCTCCATTATTGTTCAATATTTTTCTGCCTCCTCTATTAAGTCTATGTCAGTCTATAGGCTTCACCACCTTTACATACGCCGATGATATTCAACTTTCACACCCTATAAATCCAGAAAATAAAGAGGAAATATTAGAGATTAATAAAAAGCTTGAGAGAGTTAAACAATAGCTTAATTCCAACATGTTAGCTCTAAACATACAGAAAACAAAAGCTTTACTTTTTCCATGGAAAAAGGGAATAAGCTTGAGTGCCCCTTTCATGCTCGATAACATTCACCTGAATTTGGTAATATCTTTAAAAATACTGGGCGTCATCATCGATGATACATTTTCTTATCACGAACACAAAGTAATACCGTCAAATCTTGGTTTTATAAGCTGCGAATGATTCGCTCGATTTCTAAGTTTCTGGTGCCAAAATCGCTAAATATATTAATTCACTCTAATTATTGCTAAACTTGATTACTGTAATTCTTTATTAATAAATATCACGCAAAAAGAAAAGAAGCGCTTTCAGATAATCCAGAATACTGCCGTCAAACTCATTCATAAAGGTAAAAAATATGATCATGTCACTCCTTTTCTGATTAAATTTCACTGGCTCCCAATTAACCATCGTATTACTTTTAAAATTTTACTCTTAGTATTTAAAACCCTTTCCACTAATGAACCTCAATTCATTAATAAATTACTTATCCCTTACTTATCTCTCCGGTCCACTAATCAAAAGCTCTTAGTAGTTCACTCTTTGAAAGTTATTGGAACCCGATGACATGATATGTTTTCAGTGATGGCTCCGCAACTTTTGAACACTTTGCCTCAGCAAGTAAGAGAGGAAAATGATTTGAGTCGTTTTAAAAGTAACTTAGAGTTTCCTTTTTAAAGATGCTTTTAATCTTTAAATTATGTTCAAATTTTACACTAGTCTCCTTCCAGGTTTCCACTTTTCCCTCCTTAACGTTCTTTCCATTTATGGTTTTCCTCTGTACTTTAAAGCATTGAATTGTAGTTCTGTCCCGTCTGTTGGTCTAACCCATTATTTTAAATTTTAAATGATATGTCTAAATATATACTTATATTTTTATTAATGTTGTATCTTGCTTAATAAAACTAAATAAACAATTCATCAAACTAAAATAAAACTTGAAACTTGCTACAAGAATTTTTGCACACAGAACACACCTAATGCTTAAACAACTGTATGTATATAAATTACATAAGAACATAAGAAGTTGCCTCCACTGGGTCAGACCAGAGGTCCATCCTGCCCAGCGGTCCGTTCCCGCGGCAGCCCATCAGGTCCATGACCTGTGAAGTGGTTCCTGACCATTTCTATAACCTACCTTTGCTTCTATCTGTACCCCTCAATCCCTTTTTCCTTTAGGAACCTATCTAAACCTTCCTTGAACCCCTGTACTGTGCTCTGGCCTATTATAACCTCTGGAAGCGCGTTCCATGTGTCCACCACACTCTGGTTAAAAAAGAACTTCCTAGCATTTGTTCTAAATCTGTCCCCTTTCAATTTCACCGAATGGCCCCTAGTGCTAGTGGTTCCCCACAGTTTGAAGAATCTGTCCTTATCTACTTTTTCTATGCCCTTCAGTATTTTGAAGGTTTCTATCATGTCTCCTCTAAGTCTTCTTTTCTCCAGAGAGAACAGCCCCAGCATTTTCAATCTGTCAGCGTATGAAAAATTTTCCATACCTTTTATCAGTTTAGTTGCTCTTCTCTGGACCCCCTCGAGTACTGCCATGTCCTTCTTGAGGTACGGCGACCAGTACTGGACACAGTACTCCAGGTGCGGGCGCAACATTGCACGATACAATGGCAGGATGACTTCTTTCGTCCTGGTCATGATACCCTTTTTAATAATGCCCAGCATTCTGTTTGCTTTCTTTGAGGCTGTCGCACACTGTGCTGATGGTTTCAATGTTGTATCTACCATCACCCCCAGGTCTCTTTCAAGGTTGCTGACCCCTAGCAATATTCCCCCCATTTTGTAGCTGAACATGGGGTTCTTTTTCCCTACATGCATAACCTTGCATTTCTCTATGTTAAAACTCATTTGCCACTTTTTTGCCCACTCTTCCAGTCTCGTCAGGTCCCTTTGCAGGTCTTCACAGTCTTCCGTGGTTCTGACTCTGCTGCAGAGTTTGGTGTCATCAGCAAATTTAATGACCTCACATTTTGTCCCTGTCTCCAGGACATTAATAAATATATTGAACAGGAGCAGTCCCAACACTATGTACTAGTGCTGCACGATTCGAATCGGTTCACCAATTCACTTCAGGTGAATCGATTCAAAACAAAAAAAATCGGTTTCCCGATTCAGCTGACCCTCCCCCCCTAAAGCAGGAACAGCAGTGCTGCTTTTGCTGGCTGGCCGCTGCCGTACCAGCTTTAGAGGGCAAGGGGTCAGGCCTTCGGGGGGATGCTGCTGTCTGCTTCCCCCCCCCTGGTGTCCGGTTTCCCCTCCCCAGCCTCCCGCTTCTCCTCCTGGCCTCCCCGCACCATTTACCTTATAGGAGCAGCCTACAGACAAGATTGCAGTGCTAGCGATCTTTGTACTGCTTCTGAGCTGTTTCCTCCGCCGCGATCCTGCCTGAGGTCAGAGGAGGGCCGGGACTGCAGGAGAGGAAACAGCTCCGAGACAGGCCTTCAAGGGGGGGGATAGGCAGGCAGGCCTTCAAGGGGGATGCACGCTTTCAAGGGGGGGATGCAGGCCTTCAAAGGGGGGGGACGGACAGGCAGGCCTTCAGGCATGGGATGTAGAACTTTAAGGGGGGCAGGCCTTCAAGGGGGGAAGGACAAGCCTTTCGGGATGGTGGCACAGGCCTTTAGGGGTGGGGTGCAGGCCTTCAGGGGGGACACAGACCTTAGGGGGTCCTGGTGTAGAAGTACAAGGAGGGAGGGAAGGTGCGGCTCAAAGAGACGTGCATATGCCGGACTTTGAGGGGGAAGAAATAATGGGTCTGAAAATAAGAGTAGAGGGAGAGAGATGATGGACAATGGGATTTAGGGAAATAATTTGGACACAAGGGATGGTGCGGAGGGGGGATAGAGATACTGGATAGGAGGGTAGTTGGGAAAAGAAAGGAAGAGATGGTGGACCCTGGGGTGGTGGGGAAGGAGGGAGAAATGCTGGATGAAAGGGTAGTTAAGAAAAGGTGGATCTGTGGAGGGAGAAGAAAAAAAGGAAAGATGCCAAACCTCCTGGGGAGGGAAGGGAAACTGAAGGGGAGGACAGAGATGACAGATGGATGGTTAGCACGGAGAAAGAAGAAAGAAGGAGACTCTGGCAAGCAAGTTATCAGAAGACAACCAGAGCTTGGGACCAACAAGATTTGACTAATGACCAGACAACAAAAGGTAGAAAAACTAATTTTAATTTCTGTTTTGTGATTACAATATGTCAGGTTTGAAACGTGTATCCTGCCAAAGCTGGTGTTACACTGCAAAGGTGAGCTAGGAATTAACAGAGAGAGAGTCTTTTTTGTTTGTTTTGTTTACACCACAGCACCAGTGTGGTTAGGAGAAGGCAAAGGGGGTGAAGAGGCTATAAAATAAGCCCACCAGGATGTTTTAAGAAAAAAACCCAAGCACAAACAAACCACACCCAATTGGGTAGGAAAATCAAATAGAACATAAGAATTGCTGCTGCTAGATCAGACCAGCGGTCCATCATGCCCAGCATTCCGCTCATGCGGCGGCTCTCTGGTCAAAGACCAGTGCCCTAACTGAGACTAGCCCTACCTGCGTACGTTCCGGTTCAGCAGAAATTTGTCTAACTTTGTCTTGAATCCCTGGAATGTGTTTTCCCCTATGACAAACTCCGGAAGAGCGTTCCAGTTTTCTACCACTCTCTGGGTGAAGACGAACTTCCTTACATTCGTACGGAATCTATCCCCTTTCAACTTTAGAGAGTGCTCTCTCGTTCTCCCTACCTTGGAGAGGGTGAACAACCTGTCCTTATCTACCAAATCTATTCCCTTCAGTATTTTTAATGTTTCGATCATGTCCCCTCTCAATCTCCTCTGCTCGAGGAAGAAGAGGCCCAGTTTCTCTAATCTTTCGCTGTACGGCAACTCCTCCAGCCCTTTAACCATCTTAGTCGCTCTTCTCTAGACCCTTTCGAGTAGTACCATGTCCTTCTTTATGTACCAGTGCTGGATGCAGTACTCCAGGTGAGGGCGCACCATGACCCGATACAGCCTTCTCCGATCTGTTCGTGATCCCCTTCTTTATCATTCCTAGCATTCTGTTCGCCCTTTTTGCCGCTGCCGCATATTGTGCGGACGACTTCATCGACTTGTCAATCAGAACTCCAAAGTTCTTTCCTGGGAGTCTCCTCAAGTACCACCCCGGACATCCTGTATTCGTGAATGAGATTCTTGTTAACGACATGCATCACTTTACACTTATCCACGTTGAATTTCATCTGCCATGTCGATGCCCATTCCTCGAGCCTGATTATGTCACGTTGCAGATCTTCGCAAACCCCATGTCTTCACTACTCTGAATAACTTCGTATCGTCCGCAAATTTAATCACCTCGCTCGTTGTACCTATGTCCAGATCGTTTATAAAGATATTGAAGAGCACGGGTCCAAGCACTGAGCCCTGGGACACCCCACTGGTGACGCTCTTCCAGTTCGAGTATTGTCCATTTACTCCCATTCTGTTTCCTATGCTCCAGCCAGTTTTTAATCCACGTGAGTATTTAACCTTCGATTCCATGGCTCGCAATTTTCTGAAGTAGTCGTTCATGCGGAACCTTCTGAAAATCCAGATATATATAATGTCGATTGGGTCGCCCTTGTCTATCTGCCTGTTTACTCCCTCAAAGAAGTGCAGCAAGTTCGTCAGGCAAGATCTGCCCCTGCTGAAAACGTGCTGGCTGGTCCTCATTAAACTGTGTCCAACAAAGTGATCAATAATGCGGTCCTTTATCAGCGCCTCTACCATCTTTCCCGGTACCGAGGTCAGACTCACCGGTCTGTAGTTTCCCGGATCTCCCCTTGAACCTTTTTTGAAGATCGACGTAACATTCGCCACCTTCCAGTCTTCCGGAATCTTTCCCGATTTGATCAACAGATTGGCTATTAATTGAAGCAGTTTAGCTATAGTCCCTTTCAGTTCCTTGATGACCCTCCGATGGATGCCATCCGGTCCCGGGGATCTATCGCTCTTAAGCCTATAAATCTTCCTGTATACCTCTTCTAGACTGACCATTAACCCTGTCAGTTTCCCGTTTTCACTTCCAGCATATAGTCTGATGGGTTCCGGTATGCTGTGTAAGTCCCCTTTGGTAAAAACAGACGCAAAAAATGCGTTCAGTCTGTCGGCGATTGCTCTGTCCTCCTTTAGCGCTCCCTTTATTCCTTGGTCATCCAACGGTCCGGTCCCACTGCTTCCTTCACGGGTCGTTTTCCTTTAATATAATCGAAAGAACGGCTTGAAGTTTTTCGCCTCCTTGTCTATTTTTTCCTCATAGTCTCTTTTGGCCCCTTTTACTGCCTTATGGCACCTGCATTGATGATGTTTGTGCTTGTTCCAGTTGTCGTCTGTTTTTGATCTTTTCCATTCCTTAAATGAGGCTTTTTTGTCTCTGATCGCTTCCTTTACCTCTACAGTGAGCCACTCTGGTTCTTTTTTCTTTTTCCTCTTTGATCCTTTGTTGATACGCGGTATATATAGATTTTGTGCCTCGGTGACCGTATTCTTAAAAAGAGACCAAGCTTGCTCTAGCATCTTTACAGTGTTTATTCTCTTCTTAATCTTCTTCCCCACCATGTGTATCATCCCTTTGTAATTCCCTTTTCAGAAGTTTAGCGCCGTGGCCATCGTTCTGGACAGATGTTTTGCCCCTATTTCCAGGTTGAAGCGGATCATACTGTGATCGTTGTTTCCCGGCCTCCCTTCTACCTCTACATCTTGTGCCGGTCCTCGCAGTCCATTTAGAATTAGGTCCAAAATTGTTTTTTCTCTTGTATTTTCCTTGACAAGTTGTTCCAGAAAGCAATCATCTACAGTTTCCAGGAACTTGGTCTCTCTAGCACAGCCGGAGGTGCCTAGGTTCCAGTCGATCCCCAGCTAGTTTAAGTCGCTCATGATAACTGCGTTGCCTCCCTTGCAGTTGCATTTAATCTCTTCCGTCATTTCTCCATCAATTTCTTCGGACTGCCCTGGGGATCGGTAGTAGATGCCTATCCTCGTTTCCGGTCCATTTGTTCCCGGAATTTTGACCCATAGAGACTAACTTATCTGTCTGTTGTGGCATGTTCTCTCCAGTATATTCAATTCCCTGTTTGACGTATATGGCAATGCCTCCTCCTTTCTAAGTCACTCTGTCTCTGCGGTATAGTTTGTATCCCGGTAGCACCGTGTCCTAGCCATTTTCATCAGTACACCATGTTTCTGTGATGCCGATGATGTCAACATTATCCTTTTGTGCCACAGCTTCTAATTCACCCATCTTATTTCTAAGGCTCTTTGTGTACATGCACTTCAGTTTGCAACCTGTTTCCTTCTTGCATGTCCTTCCCGCTTGTGTCCCTTTTGGTCCGTCTTGTCTGCGATCTGGCAAGTCTTCCCCTCCATCAAATTGAAAAACCAATTCAATAGGCTGAATCGAAACAAAAATTTTTTTCCTGAAACAGGCAGGAAGTGAGAAGAGTCCCGTACAATGTTTGCAGAGTTGTGAGGGTCAAGATTGTAAACTGTTAGTAACTGCAGATGTTTCCGCCCTGTATACCAACGTGCCACAATCAGCGGCCCTGGCAATTATCAAGCAGGTAGTTAGTAAATCCAATATTTCAATTCAAAAGAAGGAGCTAGTAGGAACTTTAGCTGAATTTGTGGTGTGTCAAAACTATTTCCAATTCACAAATAGGTTCTTCTTTCAGACCAAGGGGGTGGCTATGGGGGCCACAGTGGCCCCGTCCGTCTACATGTCTGAATATGCCTCTACATGTCTGAATATGAAGACAAATATGTCTATACTTCTAGATGGTTTAGTAAAGTTGGTCTATGGAGAAGGTATAAACACGATGTCTTCTTCTTGTGGAATGGGGAGTGTGACGAATTGGAAGAATTCCTAAAAGAGCTGAATCAGGCAGATCCTAATATAACTCTTACTCATGAAGTAAGAAGTGATAGGATATCCTTTTTGGATATCCAAGTAGTAAAATCTCAGATCAACTCTCAAGTGTGTTATGATACTACTTTGTATAGGAAACCGTCCGATCGGAACACTCTCCTACACTATCATAGTCATCATCCAAAACCCCTCAGGGATAGTATCCCGGTGGAACAATTTTTAAGGTTGTGGAGGATCTGCTCTGACGAGTGGGACTTTCAGCAGCAGGCCACGCTTTTATACACAAAGTTTATGGAGAGAGGTTACCCTCCCCGGGTAGTCAAACGGGCATGGAAGAGAGCCCGCAACTGTCAGCGGGAGTGGCTGTTTCATCCCCAACAAAGGGAGAATAGTGGGGCCGTGGTATGTGTATTGCCTTATTCCAATCGAAGTCAACAAATTAGAAAAATCATTCTGAAACACTGGCCAGTGCTGCAGGTACATGAGAGCTTGAATGACATCCCTTTATTTGCCCACACCAGGGGCCGGAATTTAGGTCAGATTTTGAAACATCGTGACCCTGTCCAACAGAACAGAGAGGGTCCTCACGTACGTTGCCATCAGTGTGTGTATTGCCCTCATGTCCTCAACACTGACCGAGTGATAATTCCCCAAACAGAGGGCAAGAAATTCTATCTAAGAACAGGCACTAATTGTTTGTCATCTGCAGTAATATATTGTATTATTTGCCCTTGTAGGCTATATTATATAGGACATACTCGGCGTGATATTAAAATTCGCATTGCCGAACATTTGAGCAACATAAGATGCAAACGTGTTACTGCCCCCCTAGTTAGCCATTGGATTGAACAACAGCACTCCATTGAGGAATTACAATATACTGTTCTTATGTGTGCTCATAAAAAATCCGGAAATATTACCCAACATCTTCTCTATTTAGAGCAGAAGTTTATATTCCAATGGCATACCTTGGCCCCCGCAGGATTAAACAATGATATTGAATGGTTTCAACTATAACCTTTCACTCATGATGTAAGGAGTGATGACATAGCAGGTAGCAAAAGGGGAGTGTATTTAAAGCGTGGCCTGCTGGGAAGTTCCTCTTGTCAGCAGTGCGTGTGTGTGCAGTATGGAGTGTTTGTGCCGGTAAGTTGCAGAGAGAGGCCCCGATTCTCCAAAAGTGCGTCCCGATTTTAGGCAGCTGTAGACGTCCTACAGCTGTCTAATCAGCCAATTGGGATGCACGTTTTTTTAAAAAAAATGCTCCCCAGGCAGGCCGCCTGGGAGAGGCGTCCTATTCAGAATCGGCCTATACTAAACACCGATTCTGTAACCGGCGTCTTTAGAGAATCGGGTTAAATTAGACGCGGCCGCTATACTTATGGCAGCAAGGGATCTCCCTGCTGCAATATGTATAGCGGCCGCGGTTGTTGCGGCCGCCTGTCCCATCACCGACAGGAGAATGCCTAACTCCTCCTGTCGGAACCCCGAGCCCCCTCCCCCCCAAACTTGTAATCGCCGACAGGAGGATGCCCAACTCCTCCTGTCGGAACCCCCTCCCCCCCAAACTCATAATCGCCGACAGGAGGATGCCCAACTCCTCCTGTCGGAACCCCGGAACCCCCATCCCCCCCAAACACGTAATCGCCGACAGGAGGATGCCCAACTCCTCCTGCCGGAAAGCCCAACGACCCCCCGCCCCAACTAATCTCCCTCCCCCAACTAATCTTTCAATGTTGGTCAGCTGGACGGGTCTTGCTGCCGTCCAGCCGACGGGTCTGCCTCGTGGAAATGAGACGGCACACCCCTTCCCGGCCCATCCCCGCTAAATCTAAGGCCTGATTGGCCCAGGCTAGGCACCTTGGCCAATCAGGCCTTAGGATTAGTGGGGATGGACGGACCCGCTATGCCTAAGGCCTGATTGGTCCAGGCTTCTACAGCCTGGGCCAATCAGGCCTTAGATTTAGCGGGGATGGGCCGGGAAGGGGCGTGCCGTCTCATTTCCACGAGGCAGACCCGTCGGCTGGACGGCAGCAAGACCCGTCCAGCTGACCAACATTGAAAGGTTAGTTGGGGGAGGGAGATTAGTTGGGGCGGGGGGTCGTTGGGCTTTCCGGCAGGAGGAGTTGGGCATCCTCCTGTCGGCGATTACGAGTTTGGGGGGGGAGGGGGTTCCGGGGTTCCGACAGGAGGAGTTGGGCATCCTCCTGTCGGCGATTACGAGTTTGGGGGGGGGAGGGGGTTCCGACAGGAGGAGTTGGGCATCCTCCTGTCGGCAATTACGAGTTTGGGGGGGACGGGGTTCCGACAGGAAGAGTTAGGCATCCTCCTGTCGGTGATGGGACAGGCGGCCGCTATACTTTATTGCAGCAGGGAGATCCCTTGCCGCGATCAGTATAGCGGCCGCATCTACTTACAATGTAGACCAGCATTTTGCTGGCCTACATTTTAAGCGTCTCTTCCTCTACTAGGGAGACGCGTAGGGCCGCCTAAGTTCGCCTAAGGCCTGTAGGCGAGCTTAGGCATCTTGCGGGTCTCCCTAGGCTCCCGGAGGCGCCTTCAGGCCTGCCTGGGGAGCATTTTTTTTAAAAAAACGTGCATCCCAATTGGCTGATTAGACAGCTGTAGGACGTCTACAGCTGCCTAAAATCGGGACGCACTTTTGGAGAATCAGGGCTAGAGTGTTTATATTGAGTATTTCAAAATGTAGTGTTTATTAAGTTAGCAAGCTGTGTGGTGTAGTGCTGATTTGAGTCATCTTGTAATTGTAGTACCCCTCCTGAAGAAGCCAGCGGGTGAAACCTAGGTTGGGGGGTCGGTATTGTGAATAAACAGAGGAGCCCGGAGCAGTTATGTGTACCATCCACACCATTCAAAGTTAAGTTGCTGTTAAATTTATTATTTTATTTTCTTCAAGTTTATGTGTTGTTATTTAGTCTTTGTTTGGTGGAGGAGACTGTGAACAACAATGATGGTCTCCTTAACAGCTGCTCCGTGAACTTGTTTCACCGGACCTCAGCTGCGGGTCTGAGTGTTCACTTAACCACATCAGCTTGTGTTGTAATCAGAGTTTGAAGTAAAACAAAGGTGACTAGTACAACAGTGATTTATAAGCATCACCTTGAATAAATATATTCCCTTGCTGTTTTTTGACAAAGAAAGAGTAACCAGTAATTTGGTAGCAAAGGAAGAACAAACATCCTAGCCCACCTAGTGGAGGAGGCCTGAACAAGACCAAAGGGAAAGCTTAACAATCAGGGCCCTGGACTCTAATGAGCCCCAAGAGACAAAGCATAGGACCTTCACCCCAAAGTCCCTCACCTTCCCCCCCCCAAAAAAAAAAAAAAAAAAAACCAACCAAAAACCCCAGACCCAAACCAAGGTCAACAAAACAGACAAAAACCAAAACGAGACAAAAAAAACAACAAAAAAAGAGCCAATTTGATGAAAGGCTCCCCCAAGGCTGCTAACCCCTCACCGCTCAAAGCAAATTAAACAGGCAAGGTATTAAGGATCATACTATAGGTTCTATGAGACAATGAGTATATATAAGGACCCCAGACCTGCAAAAAACACTTAGACTGTCATAAAGAATTACGCATCGACCCCTCTCAAGCAGCATCAACGCATGCAAACCCAACAGGAAGAAGTGCGTTCTGAAACCCACTCCTCCAAGATAATTTTCTTAGCCACCAATTCTGCCTTGCGCAAAAATAGCAAGCCAACACCAGGGGGAAATCGAAAAGCTTCATATTTATCTAAAAGAAACCCCACCGGAGTGAGAGGTATAGAACGACCTAACAGAAGCTCCAAATAATGGACCACTCTTCTCCAGAAAGCCCTGACCGCTGGACAACAAAAGGCATGGAAAAAAGATTTAGGAGCACCTGTACATTTCTCACATTGCGCCGACTCTGCGAAACCAGAGTAATATAATTGAACCCACGTAAAATATGTGTGATGGAGTACCTGAAACTGGCACTCCCTAAGTTCAGCTGATACATTTAATTTTGAAATAAATAGTACTCAAACACGTTTGACAAAAAAATAAGTGAAACCAGTCAGACTTAAAAATAAATTATCCTTGCCCCTTAAAAAAGGCACTATGGGCTGGATGTTCTAAAAACCACAGTTACTTACTGTAACAGGTGTTATCCAGGAACAGCAGGCAGATATTCTCTACATGTCGGTGACGTCATCCACGGAGCTCCGTAACAGACAGCCTCGCAAGCAAACTTGCTTGAAGATCTTCAAAGTTTGTGACTGCTACACCGTGCATATGTGAGTGCCTTCCCGCCCAAGTCAGGGCGCACGTCTCCTCAGCCTGGCCTCAGTTCAGATAGCTAGCAAAGAAGCCAACCAGGGGAGGTGGGTGGGTTACGAGAATATCTGCCTGCTGTCCCTGGATAACACCTGTTACGGTAAGTAACTGTGCTTTATCCCAGGACAAGCAGGCAGCATATTTTCTACATGTGGGTGACCTCCAAGCTAACCAGAATGGAATGGTGAGAGAGTTGGCAATTTAGGAGAACAGATTTTGCAAAACGGACTGGCCAAAATGGCCGTCATGTCTGGAAAAAGTATCCAGACAGTAGTGAGAGGTGAATGTATGAACCGAGGACCAAGTGGAAGCCTTGCAGATTTCCTCAATAGGAGTTGATCTGAGGAATGCTCCGTGACTCGACCCTGCAGAGCCTGAGCACAGCAGAAAGAGATACAAGCAGTCAACCATTTAGAGATGGTTTGCTTAGAAACATGACGCCCCAACCTATTTGGATCAAAAAATATGAAAAGTTGAGGAGCAGTCCAATGAACTTGAGTGCGTTGCAAGTAGAAATCCAATGCACGCTTACAGTCCAGATGAGTCTTCAGGATGAGAATGAGGCTTTGGAAAAAACACTGTTAGAACAATGGTCTTAATGCAATGTTTGAAGTAGGACGCAAAGTTGAAGTTATAATTGAGGATCCTATTGGCAATCATCGAGTTCTGGTAAAGACGACGGCCAAACTTGTCCATGGTACTTCCCTCCCTGCCCGGAGGGACAGCAGCGTAGACCTTGGATGGGTTAGATTTCTTTAAAGAAGATTCCACAACCAAGGACTGATGGGACAGCTGTGCTTTCTCAAACCTCTTGCAAGGGACCTTCGGATAGCGAGATTCCATCTTGGAACGGATAGCAGGAATGGCATAAGGAGTCTCCAGATTCCTGAAGAAAGTCTATTTCAAGACCGGATTCAGCGGGAGACGCAAAGATTCCCTGGACGGATGAGGAAACTCCATCTCTGCCAAATATTCAGGGGTATATCTGGATTCAGACTGGAGATCCAGCTAAAGAGCCTTACCCATGTCAAAGACGGATTTGGTAAAGGAGGAAGCCCCCTCCGGAGGCGAAGAGGATCTAGACCTCGGAGCAGCGAAGAAGGAAGGAGAAGCCTCTCTAGAATATTGAGCAGGCATATCTATGTCCAGTAACAGGGACACCGAGGAGGCTCTGCTATGCGGCAATGGAGGAGTCAAAGAGTGCCTATGTTTGAGCATCCTTGAAGGAGAAAACCCAGGAGTCCGAGATTTAGAGATCCACGGGGTGTGCCTCAGAGAGCCCGGGGAGGAAGGAACTCTCCCGAACGGCTTTGAGGAGGAGGTCTTCGACCTCTATTTGCCTCGACTTGGAGACCCAGGAGGCGTGGAACACTGCCGAGGTCAAGACCCATGCCCAAGCCAAGACGGACCTCGAGACCCGAGGCACTGGAGACCATCCCCTCCGAGGAAGGGAGTCCTTCGGCCGCTTAGAAGGGAGGTGCCTCGAGGACGAGGCAAGCTTAGAATGGCGCCTCGATCGAGGCTTGATGGCTGGCGACTCAGGCCTGGAAGGATGAGGGGAATCGTCACTCGAGGACAACTGGCGAGACCGGCGAGGCTTGTCCCAAGGAGCCTCGGTAGGATGCTCAGGCTGGGTCGAGGCAGGGGTAAGCTGGGCTAAGATGGACAAAATTTGTGGGGTCAGGATGGCCTTCAGCATGTCCTCGAACATGGGCACCGAGACCAATGGATCTGGTCAGACAGGTGCAGCAGTGCACTCCAATGAGGGCGACCTCGAGGAAGAGTATTCCCTATGTTTGGAGGCACACTTGGAGGGAGGTCTTGTAGAGGCTGGCATGACTGCACTCGTTGCCTGGACTGCCTGAGACTCCGTGGAAGGCTTCTTCGGTAGCATACCTGAAAGAGAAAGAGGAGACTTACCCGAAGACGGGGTCTTAACAGGCACGGCTGACAGGGCCTTCAAGGCTGGGGGCAACTTGATCGAGGTCGAGGTCACTACCAGGGCCGAGGTTGAAGTTCAGGTCTTGTCCTCCGGCTGCTCCATAGCACCGAAAAACTCATGGATCCGGGCATACCGCCTGCGAAGAGCCCGAGGTGGAAGAGTGGCACAGTGTGGGCAGGACTTGGTCCAGTGGTCGGAGCCCAGGCACTGAATGCACCAACGATGAGGGTCGGTAATGGAGATCACCCAACCACACTGTGTGCACTTCTTAAACCCGGTAACAGGCCGGGACATAGGGGAGAAGGAGCAACGGAAGTAAATAAGAAAAGTTGGTTTTTGGGGTTTTTTTTAAAGATGCACCGCACAGCGACTAACCGACAAAATAACAAAGCAAGCTGCGGTGCAAAAAGACACTTAGTAAGCATGCAGAGCTGAGAGACGGCTTCTTGGCTCTGAGGAAATCTAAGAACTGAGGCCACGCTGAGGAGATGCGCGCCCTGACTCGGGCGGGAAAGCACTCGTAAACTTTGAAGATCTTCAAGCAAATTTGCTTGCGAGGCTGTCCGCTACGGGGCTCCATGGATGACATCACCCACATGTAGAGAATATGCTGCCTGCTTGTCCTGGGATAATCACTATTAAAATCCTATGATTTGCTGTGGTGCTGGTAAATTATCTGATTTGAAAACAGCGATGAAAGCTGAAAGAACTTCACATGTAAATGATTTTCATGGAGAACCACCGTAATACCATCCAATCAGTCGTTGAAGAAAGCAATTAACATGCAGAGCTGGCAGCGGAAGCCCTGAAGTGGCCTCCTGCTGCTTAGCTGTTCAAAGCAGAAAGAGTAGGGTTTTCTTTTTTTTAATGGACACAGGTGTGTGTGTGTGTGTAACCCACCTACCTTTAAATTGAAGATCAGCACGACTGCTCCCTTCTGCCACCCCCATTCCGCAAACCACCAACACCCTTGTACCTCTAAATTGAAGATCAGCAGGAGGGATGTCCACTTCCTCTAGCCGGCAGGCCATTTTCAAAATGGCATGCCTTCCCCTTTCCAGTGCATGCATAGACCAATAAGATCCATGGCCCCCCCCCTTTCCTGGGAACCAAAGGCCACACCAATGGGAGGGGCTTTAGGCACTTGGGCCAGATCATTAGTCCCCCTTCCCGGTCATCCTGGGATGTACTAGGAGGTTTCCAAGACTCTGATTGGTTCAGAATCTTAGGTCCTTCTCAGTGCATCCTAGGATGCACCAGGAAGTCCCACCATTTTGAAGAGGCAAGTTTGCTGGCAGGAGTGAGTAGGCATCCCTCCTGCCAATCTTAAATTTAGAGGTAAGGGAGAGGGTTTGAGGGTTTTGCGGTGGGGCCCTAGTGGCAGGAGGAAGTGGGCATCCCTCCTTGTGACCTTTAATTTCAGGGGCATGGGGAAGTCTGAGTGGCAGAGGCAGCATGCTTCCCTCCTGCAACTTTTTTTTTTTAAGTTCAGAGGTATGTGGGCCATCGTGGTGATGGGAGACCCAGCATAACTTTTATTATTAATTTTAATGGAAACAAGGACCACTTCTGTGCCCATTAAAAATAATTTTTAGAAAGCTGCTGTTCAGGGCGCTTTTTAATACTACCTACACCTCCAGACCTGTTAGATTTTGAAGCATTAAAAACCAGCGCTTCATTTTGTGCATCATCTGGGCATCCACTGGAGTGCTCATTTTAATATTGATGAACTCGTAATCTACTAACATATAATTATTGGAGACTGCTACAAACCATGGAAAAGACCACCATTAGCCATTCTGGGCATCGACAGCTGAAATACTTTGATGTCAAACAGGTTAAAACTGGTTTAGCGTTGATCATTGAAGGCACAGTTTGAGCATAAGAACATAAGAATAGGCTTACTGGGTCAGACTAATGGCTCATCTAGCCCAGTATCCTGTCTTCACGGAGGCCAGTCTAAGTTACAAGTACCTGGAAAAACCCAAATAGTAGCAGCATTCCAGGCCACTGATACAGGGCAAGCAATGGCTACCCCCATGTCTGTCTCAACAGCAGACTTTTTCTCCAAGAACTAGTCCAAGCCTTTTTTTTAAACCAGCTACATTAACCACTCTTATCACATCCAACTATTCTCTGAGTGAAAAAATATTTCCTATTGGTTTTAAAAGTATTACTTTGTAACTTCATTAAGAGTCCCCCTAGTCTTTGTAAATCTTGATGCAGTAAATGGGCCTATCACTTTTCATTGTGTACATACAGTACTATAGCTAAATGGGGAAAAAATGAATAGAAGGGAACTGCCTTTCCACAGAATAAATGCTTCCAGCTCAAACAGCAATGAACCATAAGCGTTTTATTTTTCCATGAAACATAATAACCTTACTGGGTCAGACCAGTAGTCCATCTGGTAAAAGAGGAAAAGGAGATAGCTGACAGGCTAAATGAGTTCTTCACTTCAGTCTTCACGAGGGAGGACACAACCAACATTCCGGAACCCGAGATCGTAAAAGGAGATCAGGATGAAAATCTGGTCCAACTAGAGGTAAGCAAAGTAGATGTCCTCAGGCAGATAGACAGGCTAAAGAGCAACAAGTCGCCAGGTCCGGACGGCATTCACCCAAGGGTACTCAAGGAACTAAGGAACAAAATAGCTGAGCCACTTAGACAAATATGCAACCTATCCTTAAAAACTGGAGAGATTCTGGAAGACTGGAAAATAGCAAATGTCACGCCCATCTTCAAGAAAGGCTCAAGGGGAGACCCAGGAAATTACAGGCTGGTGAGCTTGACCTCGGTCCCGGGAAAGTTGATGGAAGCGCTGATTAAAGACTGCATCTGGGAACACATCGAAAACAATGGGCAGCTAAAGCCGAGCCAGCATGGCTTCTGCAAGGGCAGGTCATGCCTCACTAACTTATTATACTTCTTTGAGGGGGTGAACAGCCAGGTGGATAAAGGGGAATCTATAGACATCATTTACCTTGACTTCCAAAAAGCCTTCGACAAGGTTCGACCACATGAAAGACTGCTAAGGAAGCTATGGAACCACGGGGTGCAAGGGGAGGTCCACCGATGGATCAAAAACTGGCTGGCGGACAGGAAACAGAGGGTTGGAATAAAGGGCCATTACTCAGACTGGCAATGGGTCACGAGCGGAGTTCCGCAGGGGTCGGTGCTGGGACCGCTCCTGTTCAATATATTTATTAACGACCTGGAAGCAGGAACAAAATGTGAGGTTATTAAATTTGCGGATGACACCAAATTATACAGCAGGGTTGAAAGCAAGGAGGACTGCAAAAATCTCCAAAAAGATCTGACAGCGCTGGAAGAGTGGGCCAAAAAGTGGCAAATGAGCTTCAACATAGGGAAATGCAAGGTCATGCATGTAGGGAAAAAGAACCCGATGTTCACTTACAAAATGGGGGGATCACCGCTAGGGGTGATTAACCTTGAAAGAGACCTGGTAGTGATGGTAGACACATCATTGAAGACGTCGGCGCAGTGTGCCACAGCCTCAAGGAAGGCAAACAGAATGTTGGGCATCATTAAGAAGGGTATCACGACCAGTACGAAGGAAGTCATCCTGCCACTGTATCGTGCAATGGTGCGCCCGCACCTGGAGTACTGTGTCCAGTACTGGTCAGGACATGGCGGTACATGAGAGAGTTCAGAAAAGAGCAACTAAGCTAATAAAGGGTATGGAAGTCTCTCATATACTGACAGACTGAAGAAGCTGGGGCTTTTCTCCCTGGAAAAGCGGAGACTTAGAGGAGACATGATAGAAACCTTCAAGATCATGAAGGGCATAGAAAGAGTAGACAGGGACAGATTTTTCAAATTACGGGGAACCACAAGTACAAGGGGGCACTCAGAGAAATTGAAAGGGGAAAGGTTTAGAACAAACGCCAGGAAGTTCTTTTTCACCCAGAGGGTGGTGGATACATGGAACGCGCTACCGGAGGATGTAATAAGCAGGAGCACGCTACAGGGCTTCAAAGAGGGTCTGGACAGGTACCTGGAGGACAAAGGGATTGAGGGGTACAGATAGGAGTAGAGGTAGGTAATAGGGATAGGATTAGAGGAAGTTACAAAATTAGTCAGGGACACCGTTCAGGCAATTAGGCCTGATGGGCCGCCGCAAGAGCGGACCACTGGGCAGGATGGACCTCTGGTCTGACTCAGCGGAGGCAACTTCTTATGTTCTATCTATACCAGTGTTCACCGTGGACAATCCAGGTCACAAGTACCTGGCAAAACCCCAAATAGTAGCAACATTTCACGACTATGGACTTTCCCTCAAAGAAAACAGTATCTAGTTTAAATGCCTCCCAGAAAAGTGAATGTTTGGGGCGCCTCTTAGTTAGTTAGTTTTCTATCCCATCCTCCCCAAAGAGCCCAGGACGGGTTACACAGGTCAACCTCTTACACCCACATTGCCCCGCCGCCCCCCAACATATCTTCCAAAAATACCGAGAACCGACAAAACTCGATGGGGCGCTAGTATAGACCCATCAAGCGTGCGCCTGGTTTCGACCCAGAGTTTAAAGGGGGCATGGGCCGGTTCTGGGGGCAACAGTAACTAACGCAAGAGGGGAGGGAGGACGGGGGAAGCAATATCACAGGGTCGTCGATCCTAGGGTAGAGCCCCTTCACTTACTGACTCTCAGCAGCACCACATAGACGAAGAAGTTGCGAAAGGATTTCAGCACGTCTTCGCGCATCTTTTTCTTCATTTCTTCAGGGTCCAGTTTGGGCCCTCCTAGACCCTCCATGCGGAACATGATGCACGCGCTACTCCCGTCAGGAGCCGGAAGTGAAAGCGAAGCCGAGCACGGCGTTCTAGTTCCCAGCTGTAAGCGCGCTGGCTCCAGCAGAAGCCGGATACAATGGCGGAGCAGACTACACGGGGTCTCTTTCCCCCTTGTGTGTCCGCAACGTCCTCGAAACAGAAGCAACAACCACAAGCAGTTTCTAAAAACTCAAGCGCCGCCCCGTGCTCTGTCCCGGGAAGGAGCAATCGGAAAGGTTAAACTCAATTCAACCAATGTTTGCTGACGAATAGAAAAGAAACGTCTCCTCCCGAAGCTGTGCGTCAACCATGACGTCACTTATCTCCGCCCAGGTGAATGGGCGTAAAATTAGCTGTTGAGATCTGTGTGTGGAGTACGAGTGGTAAAGGGGGTGGGGGGTGGAAGGCTGTATATCTTTGTTTCCCCGAAAATAAGACCTAGTGCCTTTTTTGGGCCCAACATTAATAAGACAGTGATTTATTTTCGGGGGATGCCTTATTTTTTTCATGTACAATCATCTCTCCCTTCCTCTCCTCCACCCCAATTCTTCCTATTTGCTTTCCCCCACATGTACAGCATTTTCCTCCCCTCTCACCCATCCCCTTGTGCAGTATCTTTATTATCCCTCCCTCCCATTCCTTGTGCAGCAGAATCCTTGCAGCTTCTACCCCCTCCCTTTCTCCCATCCCTTGTGTATCACCGCCACAGCGCACCCCCCTACCCCCTCTCTCTCTCCCATCCGAACCGCAAGACAGAAATATAAATACCTTATAATAAACTGGCAACGACAGCAGCAATCTAGAGAGGCTGCTTCATGGTCTTCTATCATCCAGCCCTTCCTCTGCCTCATCACTGATGATGTCATCAGCAAAGCAGCAGAGGAACGGCCAGCCGAAAGAAGGCCGCGAAGCAGCCTGTCTAGATTGCTGCTGGTTATAAGGTATTTATTTCTGTCTCGTGGTTCCAATGGGAGGGAGAGATGGGTCGGGGGGGGGAGGGAGGAGTGCTGCTGCTGTTGACTAGGGCTTATTTGGGCTTATATTAAGACCTACCCCAAAAATCGTGCTAGGGCTTATTTTCAGGGTAGGTCTTATTTTCGGGGAAACACGGTAGCTGCAATCATTGTCCAAGGATAATGTAAACATTTATTTTTTTCTCAAAATGGGACAGTGCCCTCCCACAGACCCTGCCCCGGATCCTCCCCTGGATTCTCCCCAGACACACACACCCCACACCCACAGATCCTCCCCAGACCACCACCACCGGAACTTGTTAAATATAGTGCAAAACTTGACAGCAGATATAAATTCTCAAAACTGACATATTTTGATCACTAAATTGGAAATAAAATCATTTCTCCTACCCTTGTTGTCTGGTGATTTCATGAGTCTCTGGTTGCACTTCCTTCTGACTATGCATCCTTTCTTTCTTTCTCTCTCCCTGCCCTCCCCCAAGCTGCCGCCACCGCCACAGATTTCTCCAAGCCACCGCTATCGTAGCAGTAACAGGCCAGGTGCGTGCAATGACTATACAAGCCTTTCCCCTCCCCCTGACATCGGTGCATCCTGAGATGCATGCGGAAAGACCTAATGCCCTGATTGGCCTGAGGAACAGGAGGGACTGTGCATCTCTCAGCTAACTAATTTCAAGGTACAGGGAGGTTTGGGGTGTGTGGGGGGTGGTTCGAAGTGGCCAGGGTGCATCCAGTGGCAGGAGGGGTGGGGGTGGGGGGCGGAGGCAGGAGTAAGTGGGTAGAGAGAATGAGAGGGCACTCTCTAAAATTAAAAAAGGGGATAGATTCTGTACACACATAAGGAAGTTCTTCACCCAGAGAGTTGTAGAAAACTGGAACGCTGTTCCGGAGGCTGTTATAGGGGAAAACACCCTCCAGGGATTCAAGACAAAGTTAGACAACTTCCTGCTGAACCAGAACTTACACAGGTAAGGCTAGTCTCAGTTAGGGCACTGGTCTTTGACCTAAGGGCCGCCGAGGGAGCAGACTGCTGGGCATGATGGACCACTGGTCTGACCTAGCAGCGGCAATTCTTAAGTTGTTTTAATTTTCATCCTTCACAAACCTTTGCCCTTTCCCATGAATTTTTGGAATGTAAGCCACCCAGAAAGTCTGCCCTTGGTGCAGGATAGTAAAAATTAAATAAACTTGGAAACTTGGTACCGGTACCATCTCTCCAAGAGGAGATCTGGGCTTTGCTCAGACAAGAGCTTTTGGGGCTACTGCAGTTGCAGTCTTCACAAGCATTAAATCAGGGGTGCCCAAAAGGTCGACCAGTAGATCGCAAGGGCAACGTTGCCTGGCTGGCCCGGAACTTCCTCTCCGACGTCAGAATTGACTTGGGGGGGGGGAACACTTGTGTAATGGCTGCATGGACCTGGCTTTTGTGCATCAGGGAAGCAGGGAGAAATTGTCGTCTTCATCGGTGGCGGCTTGGGGAGGGCAGGGAGAGTGAAAGAAAGATGGAGGTTTGGGGGGCAGGGAGAGAGAAAGAAAGACGGTGACTTCAGGGAGAGAAAGAAAGACACAGAGCTTCATGCTTCCTGGAATTAAACAGGCTACTCCACTAACAGTGCTGCCCTCTCTGGAGAGAGACAATAGAGGAAGAAAGGGGGGGCAGAGAGAAAGAAAGAAAAAAATGTGGGCAGGGAGAGAGAAAGAAAGAAGGGAGCAGAGAGATAGAGAGAAAGAAAGGGGAGGGAGGGGCAGGGAGAGAGGAAAAAAAAGTTGGGGGAGGGAATGGAGTGTGTTGAGTGGCAGGGGGCAGGCAGGGAGAGAGGAAGAAAAAGTTGGACTCATGGAGGGACAGAGAGAGATGTTGGTTGGGATGAGGTCTGGAGGAGAGGAAGCATGCAGGAGGAATAAAGAAAGATTGGATGCACAGTCAGAAGGAAGTGCAACCAGAGACTCATGAAATCACCAGACAACAAAGGTAGGAAAAATTATTTTATTTTCAATTTAGTGATCAAAATGAGAATTTATATCTGCTATCTATATTTTGTACTATGGCCCTCTTTTACTAAACCACAATAGTGTTTTTTAGTGCAGGGAGCCTATGAGCGTCAGGAGCAGCGCAGGGCATTCAGCGGAGCTCCCTGCGCTAAAAACTGCTATCACAGTTTAGTAAAAGGGGAGGGGGTATATTTGTCAATTTTTGCATAGTTGTTACTGAGGTGACATTGCATATTTTAAAGTCATTTGCCTTGAACTCTTTAACCCCCCCCCCCAAATATAAATTATAATTAACATTTTCTCTGTGTACCATGTGCTTTGTGTTTTTTTAAATTTTATTTTTGGTAGATCATTTTGACTTGGTCATTTTAAAAGTAGCTCGCAAGCCAAAAAAGTGTGGGTACCCCTGCATTAAAGGCTTCCATACCTGCTTCAGCCCAATCCAAGGATATATTAAAGTAATGATCAAAGACGAGGCCATGCACCCCTGCTCTATGTCGATCACTGGGGTTGGCATAGACTCATTCGACACATGCATCGTCATCAGTGCTGGAGTTCTCTCTTGGATCAGAACACCAGCCTAAACCTTGATTCTCTTCTCAGTGCATACGCCATCTAGTGGAGGAATGACTTAGATATCTCCAACCATTCAGATGACGATTTGCCAGAATACTCAGCAGAAGAATCCTATGGTATACTTTCTGATCCTTCCTCTCTTCCTTACCGATGCAAGTATGAGGGGCATAATGAAAAGAAACATCTAAGTCCGATTTGGATGTATGGCGCTAGATGCCCAAAGTCGGTAGTGGAAAATGTCCATTCTCGAAAAATATGACTAGAATTTTTTTTTTTTAAATCGTCTATCTAGAAATCCAGGCCATTGATCTTCCAGACCACCAGTATGTCTATCTTTATATCACATTTTCGAACAAAAATTGTCTAAGTCCCAAATGCCCAGAACAAAACCATTTGAACATAGGAAGGGATTGTGATGGACTGGCCACCCAGACATGGCAACAGAGCAGTGGAGCACCTTACAGGCACTAAGAACATAAGAATAGCCTTACTGGATCAGACCCATGGTCCATCAAGCCCAGTAGCCCATTCTCACGGTGGCCAATCCAGGTCACCAGTACCTGGTCAAAACCCAAGGTGTAGCAATATTCCATGCTACCAATACAGGGCAAGCAGTAGCTTACCACATGTCTTTCTCAATAACAGACTATGGATTTTTCCTCCAGGAACTTGTCTAAACCTTTCTTAAAACCAGCTACGCTATCCACTCTTACCACATCCTCTGGCAACACGTTCCAGAGCTTAACTATTCTCTGAGTGAAAAAAAAATTCCTCCTATTGGTTTTAAAAGTATTTCCCTGTAACTTCATCGAGAGTCCCCTAGTCTTTGTAATTTTTGATGGAGTGAAAAATCGATCCACTTGTACCCACCCGTTCTACACCACTCAGGATTTTGTAGACTTCAATCATATCTCCTCTCAGCCATCTCTTTTCCAGGCTGAAGAGCCTTAAACATTTTAGTCTTTCCTCTTCCTTGATATTTCTGTAAAGTCCACCTGGTATGGTCCTAGATTTTGCCAGTCTTATTGTCCCATGCACATAATTTTCAACTTTCCAGGGCATTTCAATGTTTTATATGGGGAGGTGGGAGAGCGCGACTGATATTATCTAAAGTATGCTTCCCCAGGAAGCTGGGTGGATATGGATTGTAAAATCTCTGCTGGTATGCGATGGCGTTTAACATGAGGTATATCAACGACTGGTTTAGGGGTACCTCCTTTTTGTCAGATTCTTCTTTGTAACTATCATTATTAACACCTTATCATTTCAGTTACCTATTACATGTAGCAGCCCCTCCAGTACATTTTCTTGTGGCTATACATTGTTCTTCTTTTAAACAGTGGAATGATAGGGGGTTACGATATATATTCCAGGCCTTTACTGAAGAGCAAATTTATAAATTTATAAATTGCAGCAAATTTATAAATTGTCTGTAACTGATATCTTTGAATATTACCAATTACGCCACTATATTAAATCATTACCTGCTTGTCCCTTAACAGAACTTAGTAGAAAGATAATCTTGGAAATGTTTAGTCTTTCTGCACTATAATATTGTGATCACAGCTATAATCTATTGTTAATAATAATACTTTCCTTGTATTATTTTAAATATTATTGTGAAGTGCTCAGACCAAGTAACCCAAAATATAGTGAAGTCACTACAATGAGGTTAACAAGGGGACCATCATCGCCTTCACCTATCCCCTGCCCTCCCTAGATGACCACAAACATTTTCTGATCAACTTAATGTACTTATCTGAATAGGAGGGTAGTTGGTTTCGTTAATTCTCATTGATGACTGTGTACTAATAAAACTCATGTGCTCCGTTAAAATCCTAGAACTGTTCATTCATTCTTCCATTCCCGTCCCCCCAACTCGAGTTTCACCTCTTCATCAGGGAGGGACACTGGTAATGGCTCACTGAGACCAGACTCATTCAAAGCAAACGGGCCAACTTGCTTTGAATGAGTCTGGTCTCAGTGAGCCATTACCAGTGTCCCTCCCTGATGAAGAGGTGAAACTCGAGTCGGGGGGACGGGAGTGGAAGAATGAATGAACAGTTCTAGGATTTTAACGGAGCACATGAGTTTTATTAGTACACAGTCATCAATGAGAATTAACGAAACCAACTACCCTCCTATTCAGATAAGTACATTAAGTTGATCAGAAAATGTTTGTGGTCATCTAGGGAGGGCAGGGGACAGGTGAAGGCGATGATGGTCCCCTTGTTAACCTCATTGTAGTGACTTCACTATATTTTGGGTTACTTGGTCTGAGCACTTCACAATAATATTTAAAATAATACAAGGAAAGTATTATTATTAACAATAGATTATAGCTGTGATCACAATATTATAGAGTAATTCTTGTCACAGAATACTAAGCTTTATCTCCCTATTAAGTAAGAAATTTAGTCTTTCTGCACAACAGAATATCCCCTTAAGGTTTCACCATTTGGGGTTGCAGGACTGTCAACCTGGGTCTAATTTTGATGTTTTAGCCAGAACATGGTCGGAAGACCTTCATATTAACTTGACCGCCCAACAGCTACAACAGATGTTAAAGAGAGCGAGAACCTTAGCAGCCAATACACTATATTACATAGGGAACTACAACTTAAGTTTCCTCTTCGACTCTATATTTCACCAATACAAGCCTTTCATATGGGAATAACTCCCTCTCATGGTTGTCTGAAGTGTACTCAGTGACATGCTTCTTTGGGACATCAATTCCTGTCCTCGTATTTCCCTATTTTGGACACACCTTTGCCATGAGCACTCTTTGGCTATTATTCTATTGTGTCGCCTAAGCCTCGAGGTATGACAGCATTTGTGGCCAGAGCAGTGTTGCTTGGTAAAAAGTTAATTCTGACGAGTTGGCTGTCCCCGGACCCACCGACGTATATGAAGTGGAGATTCTTAATGATTGTTCAAGCATCTCTGTAACGTCGACAATTTGTGGATATTGAGTCTTCCAATGGCTGTCGCTTTTGCCAGATTTGGGAGGTTTTTTTGAATTGACCTTACACCTCATGCCCACAGTCATACATTGAACATGTGACCAATTTTAGTTGTAACCTAGTGTACTGTCTGCTTATTGTTGTTATAGGGATTGGGGGAGGGGATGATGGGTACAATACTTATATTACTGCACTGACTGTTAAGATTGCTTGTTCTTTCACCTGAAACTTAATAAAAATATTTAAACATAACCATGCCAGCTCTTGTTTTCTCTTACCACTTTTATTGATTCTTGGAATACACCTTACAGATCCCTCCAGGCCATTGCCACACCTTATGGAGTGTATTGCAGAATATGATGATTTTTCAGGCTTTAAATTAAATTTAGAAAAATCTTTGGCAATGGTCACCTCTCAGCAGGGTCCATTTCCTCTTCAGTGGGCAACAATGTCATTCCGATATTTTGGTATTATCTTTACTAATCAAACTTCCACATTATACCGCAGTAATGTAGACCAGTGTTCTGCAACCTTTTTACACCTATGGGAGATTGGTGTCAAACTGGAGCAATGCACCCATCTGCCTAGATACAGGCACTACAGCGCCCCAGCTGGAATTCCACGATCCCTCCCTGCAGGCTAAGCAGACAAAACTTTGTTGTGAAACACCTTCCGTGAAGTTTTATCTGCTGAGCCGCTACAAGGAAATATCATGGAATTCCAACTGGGGTGCTGCAGTACCTGCATCCAAGCACATTGCTCCAGCCCAACACCAGTCTCCCATAGGAGTGGAGGAAGGGAACCCAGAAGTGCCAGTATGGTCTTCAGCACAACTCCGCAGCGCCTCACCTGAAGTTGGTGTGGTTTCTGAACACTTCACATGTGTATATTACAATGCATATGATGTAAAGCAACTACCAATTATGAGACTGTAATAGTTGTATCCCATATAAGAGTAATTGGTTGAGTAGTATTTAAAATAGAGGATTTATGTGACTTGAACTCTTAAGTTTTGAAGGTTGTACAAGTAGCTTCAACATTATGTGTGATCATTAGATACTGCAGGATTAATTTTTCCCATTGAAACTGAAATACAAGTTTTTGTAGAGAAATAGCTTGAGGATAGATTTTGTGTCTCTGGCCTTCATCAAGATTTCTAGCAGCTATTTCTTCCTATGAATAGGAATGCATTGCAGACTCAATGGTGTGGGGATTTGGGTCCTCCTTGAGGATTCTTTAGACTTGACCAAATTAATTAAACAGATTCCTGAGATCTCAATGAGCGCTGACCATAGGGAATCTCAATTTAGGGTACTATATCATATTTATTTCACTCAAAATCAAGTCTATAGATCGGGCCATATTATCTCTTGTATATGTCTGAAATACTTCCAAGATACCACTTTATTACATGCTTTTTGAATATATCTGAGGATAAAACAATTTTGATGGATAGTTATATGCTATATTGAAAGACTAACATATTTTTAACTTGCAAGTGTAAGGGAAAGCATAGTTACTTACCATACCATACCATAACAGGTGTTATCCAGGGCTAGCAGGCAGATATTCTCACATGTGGGGGATGTTATCCACAGAGCCTTGATGCGGACAGCTGCAAAAGCATCTTTGCTTGTAGAACTTTAGAAAGTTTGCAACTGACCACACTGCGCATGCGCTTTCCTGCCCGACGTAGGGCACGTGTCTCCTCAGTTTAGATAGCCAGCTAAGAAGCCAACCAGGGGAGGTGGGTGGGTTGTGAGAATATCTGCCTACTGTCCCTGGATAACACCTGTTACGAGTAATTGTGCTTTATCCCAGGGCAAGCAGGCAGCATATTCTCACATGTGGGTGACCTCTAAGCTAACCAGAATGGGATGGTGGGAGTGTTGGCCTTGTAGAAAATCAAATCTGAACTACTGAGAGACCGAAAGACCCATCCCGTCTGGATGAAAGTTCCAGACAATAATGAAAGGTGAAAGATATGAACCGAGGAGAAAAAGAGCAGCTTCATCTATTCTGTCAATTGAAATACCTTGAGAAAAAAAATACTGAAGCTGCCAAACTTGAACCTTTGAAGGGCTGTGACTCGATTCTCTAATTGCAGCCCAGCCTGAATATAACAAAACAAGATGCATGCAGCCAACTTGTTGGATATCAATCCCTGGAAACAGGATGCCCCAACTTGTTAATGTCGAAAGAGACAAAAATTTTTAGAGATGATCTATATGATATAGTCTTCTGCAAATAAGCAGCTAATGCTCGTTACAGTCTATAATATGAAGAGTTGATTCTCCTAGATGAGAATAAGACTCAGAAAAAATGTTGGTAGCACAATCAATTGATTGGAATAAAAAATCAGTGATAATCTATGAGAAGAAGTTTGGATTCAGTGATAACCGTTAATAAGAACTTTGAATGAGTGTGAAGCACAATGTTGTCATGGCAGGAACACTACAAAAAGTGGATTAGTTACTTATGGTTCAAGCCCATTCACTCATCTGGCAGAAGTGCAAGAGAGATGAGAAAGAGAAATTTCCAAGGAGGAAAACGAAAGGCATTAGTTCAAATGTAAATTTCCTTAAGTGGACAGGAACCACATTGAGATCCCATACCACTGAGAGGTGGTATACATTTAAATGACCTGTCGTAAATATGAGGATGAACAGAAATAGATGCACCATCCACTGGCTGATGAAAGGCAGTAATAGTACTAAGATGAACTCTAATAGAAGTGAGTTTGAAATCAGAATCCGAAAATCAGATCCTAATGAAGAAGAAGACTCCTAGAAGAAAAAAGGTGTCCATTGTTGCTGGGAACATTGCGAAATGACTGGTGTTCTGGAAGGTGTTAATATCAATGTACTAGACTGAGAAATGAGGAACAGCTGAATTCAGTCTGAGAAATACCAAACTGTCAGGTGCTAAAGTTGAAGATTGGAATGTAAACCAAACCTTGACTCTGTGTAAGAATAGATGGAAAAATTGGCAGAGGTATTGGTTTTGACCAAGTTGAAAAAGAAGGAAAACCAAGGTCGTCAGGGCCACCAAGGAGCTACCTGAATTAAGGAGGCAATTTCCCACTTGAACTGGACAAGCATTTAAAAAGAAGCAGAAGACTAGGACATATTTGAAACTTGTTCATTCAATTCAGGAGAACAACGTCCACTTTTAGGAGATGAGGCACATAAGCCTGGAGTGAAAACAGAGTAGCTGCTCAGTGAGATAAAACGCAAGGAAATCTACTTGCGGAGTCTCCCATATAGAGTAGATGGAATGGAGAATTTCTGAATCTAGAGTCCAGTTATGAAGATGAAAAATTGCTTCTGAATGTGTTCATTAGAAAAAAATTATACTCCCTTGAATGGAAACAGCTTTGAGAAAACTGCTGTGAGGAAGTGCCTAATTCTGAATCTTTCGAGGCTTTTGTAAGTTAAGAAGGAAAACGTTCACTCCACTCGGCTAGTTAGAATAGCCTATTTCTATTTGATGGTCCGTACGGACTTGAAGATCTGTGAGTACTAGAGACTTTGAATGCAAAGATCATACTGATGAGCTCAGCAAAAATAGAGTGAGAAATCCGTAAATAGGGTTGACTGATGAAAAAAACAACCCTCTGATCCGTAGATGAAGCCTTGCAAAGGGAGTCACTTGGACTGTGGAGGCTATGGGGCTCATAATCGAAAGAACATGTGTGCTGTTTGTGAACGAAGAAAGGGGAAGTAAGCCCCTGGTGTTCAACCATAGAAATGAGGGAAAAAAATATCCTAAAAAGGATATAGTGGCCTCCACCTCCCCTATAGCCACTCCCAAACCTCCAGGATATGAGAAACAGGAGAAAGGATATAGGAGAAAACATTTTTGAAGTAGTGTAATACCTGTAGGAAATACAGGTTAACATTGGTGATACAGTGGAAGGCATGAGTAAAGAAAGTCCAGTTGATCCTGCATGGTAGCGATCTCTGTTGCAGGGTCTAAAATGGTGGAAAACTGACAGGCTCTATACCCTTGTTAGTCTCCGCCATATCATGCCCAGAGTGGGAAGTAATTCTAACTGAAAAGAAAAACATAAACATCACACGGTGGTCTGGTCCTAGGCACCGGAAGCACCACTGGTGTAGATTAGTTAGTGAAAAAATGGTACCTGGCACACATGTTGAAACTGGTGAACGGGTGGGACATGGAAGGGAAAAAACTGCCTCAGTCAAAAAACATAGGCCAACCTTGATGCGCAGGCTAATATTGGTGATACAGCGGTAGCCTTATTTTGAAGTGGTGGAAGCCCATCTAACAGGCATCTAACAGGCTGTTGCCTGAAGACCTTGGTGGTGCAGTGTTAGCCTGATGCTGAAGTGACGATTTGAAATATGATAGCATGGTCTTAATCCAGTATTTCAATTACTGGGTGAAGTAAAAGTTATAATTGGCATCCCCAAAAGTCCACTGAGACTCAGTATAAAACTGGCTCAGGAGCACAAAATTCCAAAAGGGCAGTTAAAGCTCAGCTGAAATTAGTTATAAACCAATTCAGGAGCAGGGCTTTAAGCCCTTCATTCATTCGCTTGGGAGACAGGAAATATTAAACATTCTGTGCTGTATAATACCCTTAAGAGGCGAGTTACAAGAACTATTTTATTTCTCTATCTCTATTCACTGGAAGAGGGACACAACACATTGGTCTGGACTGGTCTGATAGGATGCTGTGGAAATGGGTGACAAAGGAATGAAACGGTAGTAGAGAGAAAGGTGGTCAGGTGTACAAAAGAGCCGACTATTGTGAAAAAAAATCTAAGGAGTGAGAAATAATGAAGGGAGAGATTGAAGCTAAGAAGAAAAATGATGGAGAATGAATGAAGAGAAGTGATCTTGGGTCCATGATGATGAACACCAGATAGTAGGAGTGCTATAGTAAAAACAGCTTGGTGTGAATTAGCTACATCCCTCACTACTGTAGTTCATATGAAAAAATTATGTGCAATAGTAAGACACACTGAACACCCCTGAAAAAATACAGGGAAGACTGGTTCTACTAGTAATGATGTTCTTCCTCATCACCACATGTGAAGCTGTCTTGCATAAAAGCTTTTCAGTAAGACTAAAACGTCCCACATGATCCCAACCTCATCATTCTCCACAGTAGACCATTTTGTGCATTTCTTTTGCAAGGCTGTATGATACCTTTATTGTACCCAAAGTGAGTGTCTCTCTTATGTATTTTCAATAAAGATCTTTTTAAAATAAAAAAAACTGTTGTAATCACAGTCCTTTTCTGGTAGAGTCACGTTAGAGTTGTTATTGTATGGGTCGACATTCAAACACCACAATCCAAATAATTTTTAAAAGCTGATTTCAGCATTTAAATCACTGCAATTTGATTAGCATGTGGCTGTCCATAGAACTGTGTAGTTTGTTAGGACAGCCTTTTTGATGGCCTAAATTTATCCACATAGCAGTGCAAAAAACAGGTGACTATCACAGCCTATCTTTAGAGTTAGGTGGAATGCCTTTGATCCACCCTAGTGTTATCAGGATAGTGCTGCTGAATATTGGCTGATAGGACACTTATTGGTACATCAGCTGTTGCTGTACTGACAAGTGCTTTTAAATATCTGTTCCATAGTTTGCAGTGCATGAATCACACTACCTTATTGTACCTTTCTATAAGCAAGTCTCAAGACATCAGAACATCACAACCAACAATGAGATATTTAATTATTACAAGTTTTCCTATGCTTTCTTTTAAACATCTCATACATAATCCATTATCTAGGGCTGCACTAATCAACTTCTCATCTTTAGGTTTTAAGTTCACTTCTATTTAACCTTTTCTGTGAAAGGTTTAAATTGAAGTTAAGTCTCCTGAAATAACTCTGTATTTTCTGCTGTATTTGCCAATTCTTGTCCCTTGATTAAGTATCTCATTTTTTAAGAGTTCACCTCATGTTTGCAAATTATGTTGCTTTTTATAGGTGGTGGTGGATCTTTACTCATTCCTTGTGAATATTTGTCCATGTCTAAAGATGGGCACTGAATGTAAGTCTTTTCACGCATCTATAAGTGACCTTTCTGATAAGCATTTATCACATTCAGAACATTTAATTGTTTTTTTTCTAGTGTGAATTTTTTCATGTCTTCTTAGGCCATATTCATAACTGAAACATTTACTACACTCAGAACATTTAAAAGGTTTTTCTTCTAGGTGGATCATTTCATGCTGTTGCAAGTGGCCTTTCCGACGAAAACATTTACCACACTGTGAACATTTAAATGGTTTCTCTCTAGCATGGATCATTTCATGCTGTTGTAGGTGAACTTTCTGGCGAAAACATTTCTCACATTCAGAACATATAAATGGTTTTTGTCCATTATGAAGTTTATCATGAATTGTAAGCTGTGATTTGTACTTAAAACATTTTTCACATGCAGTACATTTAAAAGGCTTGTTTTGTCTGTGAATTTTTTTATGTTCTTTGAGACCTGTTTTCCTAGTAAATCTTTCCTTGCATTCTGTACATTGATATGGTCTTTCGCCTTCCTCTGGGCCCTGAATTTGCATGAGATTTGGATAGTGGTTGGAATTTTTCTTTCCTTCGGTATATATATTTTGTCTCTCTCCTTTTTGAACTTGTTCTTTCATGCTGGTTTGTGTTATTCCAGTGATACTGCCTCTGCAGTCAGATGATTGATCTAGGTTGTCTCTCAAGATTTCTCTCTGAGTCCACTCCTCTCCCTCTTGTCCATCACATGTTCTCTGTTCCTCCCTGTTGTTCCAAAATTCATCATCTGTTGGATAAGAACAAGAGAAAATTCATTATAAAGTTCTGAAGAAGGAAAGTTTCAAGTTTATTAGGTGACTTGATCAATCGCTTAATCAAATATTCTAAGCGATGTACACTTTAAAATTTACAATTATTAAATATAAAAAAATAAAACAAACAATACAGTACATACAATTACTTAAAAAAATGGGTAAGAACTCTAGATTTTAACATTGATAAACATGGGAAAGGAGGGATGAACTACAATTCATAAAGTAAAGAAGAAACATTGAGGGAAAACACAAAGGGAAATAGTTAACATAGGGCTCATATAGGAAAACATGATACTGAAACTAAAACTATGTTAAAAAAGCATCTTTAAAAAGGAAGGTTTTAAGTTCAGTTTTAAATTTTCCGAGCTCTTTTTCCTCTCGTAAAAAAATAGGGAGGGCGTTCCATGTTTGCGGTGCAGTACATGAAAAAATAAATTGTCTCCTTGTATTGATAATTTTTAATGAAGGGATAGATAGCAGATTTTGTTCGCTAGAACGTAGAATTCTCTTTGTAGAATATGGAATAAGAAATCTATATAAAAATGCAGGGGTCTTATTGATCAGAGTTTTAAAGATAATTAAACATAATTTATAAGTGATTCTGTAATTAACAGGGAGCCAATGAGCCTCTTTGAGGAGTGGTGTTACATGATCAAATTTTTTTGAATTGGTTATTAATTTTATAGCTGTATTTTGTATGATTTGTAATTGTTTAATTTCATATAGTGCAATTCCTTTAAATAAAGAATTGCAATAATCAATTTTAGACATCACCAAAGAGTGAATCAATATTGTAAGTGATTTGGGACAAAGAAATTTCGAAATGGAACGAATTTTTCGTAACCTATAAAAGGTGATTTTCACAATGTTACTGATATGATCATGGTAAGTAAGTTTAGTATCAAAAATTACCCCTAAAATTTTTGTATTTTTGACTAATTGTAGGGGAACATTATGAATAGAAATTGGAGCCACAAGAGGAAAACTCTCTTTCCAGGGAAATAGCATAACATTGGTTTTATTGATATTGAGTGCCAATCTGTTTTTATCTAGCCAATGATGTACTTGATCTAGTTTTTCATTAATGACCAAAATTTCACTTTGATTATTATTATTTAAAGGGTGCAATAATTGGATATCATCGGCATAGGCAAAGACATGAAATCCTATGGATTGGCATAAAGTCAACAGAGGTGCCAGAAAAATATTGAAAAGCAAAGGTGAAAGAATAGATCCTTGTGGAACCCCATGTGAAATTTGAGATGGGAGGGATGACGAATTATTGAAAATAACTGTAGATGTGCGATCAGTAAAGTAAGAAATGAACCAAGCTAGAACTTCATCTGTAACCCCAATAGATTGAAGTCTAGCAAGGAGCAACTGATGATCAATTGTATCAAACGCTGCTGAAAGATCAAGAGAAATTAACAGCACTGATTGATGATGATCCAAAAAATATTGAATTGAAGTTGTCATACCAATAAGGGAGTGTTCTGTGTTATGGTGTTGTCTAAAACCGGTTTGATTCGGGTGAAACACATTGGTTTGTTCTATAAACTTTGAAATTTGATTGAAAACAATTTTTTCTGTTAATTTTGCCAAGAATGTGATATTAGAAATTGGTCTATAATTAGACAGTTCTTCTTGACCTACATTTTTATCTTTAATTATTGGGCGGATATATGATTTCTTCCAATCCGAGGGCACCGTATGTTGATTCAAACTCTCTGTAACTAATACATGAATCAAAGGCCCAAAAATTTTAAAATGTTGTTTGAGAATTAGGGGTGGTATTAGATCAGCTTTTGAACTTTTGATATTCAGAGTTTTTAGAATAATTTCAATCTCCTTAATGTTAGGTATTTTCCAGAGGGCTCTGTTGCCCCCTATATAGGAACAGATAAGAAGGGGGAGACTCCCCAAACTACAAATCTGAAAGTATGTTAAACATTTTAATTGAACAATTGAAATGTCAAAATAACCATTCCAATCAGAAACATTTATAGAGCTCAAATATCCCCCCAATGAATTATAGCAATAGATTATTCTTCAAATCCTTAAGGTCTGACTGACATCAAAATCTCAGTTTTGACTCAAACTTCTGGCAGAGAAATAATTAACAGGGCGAGGTTCCAGAATGACACACCTAGATATTAGCAAGTTAAAAACCTAATCTCTTTTTCTAGTGCAATAGGTTGTGTCATTTTGATCAATAGGAATTTACAAAAACAGTCCCAGAAATCTAGAGTGGGACCTCTGCGCCTGCTCGTAACACTGAGGACCAAAAGATGGTGTCCTCCCATGCTGCCATGTCCACTCTGTAGAACTTGGAGAATATGTGCAGATGGACCAGGTCGCTGCCCTACAGATCTCTCCGGGTGCAATTGCCCAAGCTTCCGCCCACGAAGAGGCTACGCTTCTTGTGGAATGCACTTTCAAGGAGACTGGTGATTGCTTGCCACAGGAAATATATGCTGATGAGATGTCTATCCATTTCCCTCTTGAAAAGAGTCTAGCCTGACTGGTGAGCACAAATCGATGACTGGTCCTTTTCCTTTGACCCCATGATCTGGAGCACTGGAAATCTTATCTCTTGATTGACATGAAATGCCAAATCGACTTTTGGCAAAAGGAATGGAACAATGTGCAAGGACATTCCCACCTCCGTGATCTTGAGGAAGGGCTCCTTGCATGACAGGGTCTGCAGCTCCGAAACTTATCTCACTGATGTAATGGCCACGAGGAAAATGGTCTTGAAGGTAAGATCCAACTAGGATGCCTCCTGAATAGGCTCAAGCGTCTTTCTTGCCTTAGCATATGCAGAGACTGTGAAGGCTTCTTGGTTCTGAGGAGAGTAGCAATAACTACCTCTGAGTATCTTTTGCGCTCTAACACTGCATATTCAACAGCCATGCTGTAAGATCAAAGCAATACAGATCTTCTATGACACTGGGCCTTGAGACAGAAGATCAGGCTGTCTCTCTGAAGATGTACTAAGTCCATATTTTACAGCTTGCATGGCAAATCCGGTGCTACGAGGACCACTTTCCCTGGGTGGTTTGCTATCCTGTGAAGTATTCATCCTATCATGAGCCATGGAGGAAATGCATATTTTCTTCTGTGTATACAGAAAAGAAGTATTTGTTTAGCACATCTGCTTTCTCCTCATCACTCTCCACATATTGGTTTCCAGCTAGGCTAAAAGATGCTGGGAACCAATATGGGGAGAATGATGAGGAGAAAGCAAATGTGCTAAACAAATACTTCTGTTCTGTGTTCATAGAAGAAAATCCTGGAGAAGGACCGAGATTGTCTGGCAAAGTTACACGAGAAAATGGAGTAGATTCTGCGCTGTTCACGGAGGAGGGTGTTTATGAGTAACTTGAAAAACTGAAGGTGGACAAAGCGATGGGACCAGACGGGATCCATCCCAGGATACTAAGGGAGCTCAGAGAGGTTCTGACGAGTCCTATTAAAGACTTGTTCAACAAATCTTTGGAGACGGGAGTGATTCCTGGGGATTGGAGGAGAGCGGATGAGGTCCCTATTCATAAAAGTGGTCACAGGGATGAAGCAGGAAACTACAGGCCGGTGAGCCTCACTTCAGTTGTTGGAAAAATAATGGAAGTGTTGCTGAAAGAAAGGATAGCGTACTTCCTTGAATCTAATGGGTTACAGGATCCGAGGCAACATGGCTTTACAAAAGGTAAATCATGCCAAACGAACCTGATTGAATTTTTTGATTGGGTGACCAGAGAGCTGGATCGAGGACATATGCTAGATGTAATTTACTTGGATTTCAGCAAAGCCTTTGATACAGTTCTTCATAGGAGGCTGTTGAACAAACTTGAAGGGCTGAAGTTAGGACCCAAAGTGGTGAACTGGGTCAGAAACTGGCTGTCGGTCAGACGCCAGAGGGTGGTGGTTAATGGAAGTCGCTCGAAGGAAGGAAAGGTGACTAGTGGAGTCCCTCAGGGTTCGGTGCTGGGGCCAATCCTGTTCAATATGTATGTGAGTGACATTGCTGAAGGGTTAGAAGGGAAAGTGTGCCTTTTTGCAGATGATACCAAGATTTGTAACAGAGTAGACACCGAAGAGGGAGTAGAAAATATGAAAAAGGATCTGCAAAAGTTAGAGGAATGGTCTAATGCCTGGCAACTAAAATTCAATGCAAAGGAATGCAGAGTAATGCATTTGGGGATTAATAATAGGAAGGAACCGTATATGCTGGGAGGAGAGAAGCTGATATGCACGGACGAGGAGAGGGACCTTGGGGTTATAGTGTCCGAAGATCTAAAGGCGAAAAAACAATGTGACAAGGCAGTGTCTGCTGCCAGAAGGATGCTGGGCTGTATAAAAAGAGGCGTAGTCAGTAGAAGGAAAAAGGTGTTGATGCCCCTGTACAGATCATTGGTAAGGCCCCACTTGGAGTATTGTGTTCAGTTTTGGAGACCGTATCTGGCGAAAGACGTAAGAAGACTTGAGGCGGTCCAGAGGAGGGCGACGAAAATGATAGGAGGCTTGCACCAAAAGACGTATGAGGAGAGACTGGAAGACCTGAATATGTATACCCTAGAGCAGGGGTGCCCAACACGTCGAAGGCAACGTGAGTCGATCGCAGAGCCCATCCCGGGCTACGTGATAGACTTGTGTTGCCGTCCCGATCGACCGGGCCTATCAGCCTTCCTCTCCCTGATGTCAAAGACGCTGACGCCGGGCATTAGGCTGTTTTTGTCATTTCGGGGGGGGGGGGGGGAGGAGCGTGGCAGCGGCAGCAGCAGCAGCAGCAGCCTGAAAAAGAAATCATCCTGGCCGGGGTCGGTGTCATGCTCCGGAGCTTCTACAGTCTTCCTATCTCCCTCTCCCTTCTACCTGCTTTCGGCCACACCCCCTGCTCCACGGCTCTCTTCGGAAACTCAGCAGCAGGGATCGACACAAGCTTCTGACGTCGGGGCCTACCCTCTGCGAGTCCCGCTTGTTTCAACTTCCTTTTTCCACAAAGGCGAGACTCGTAGAAGGAAGGCCTCAATGTCGGCAGCTTGTCTTGATCACCGCTGCTGACGAGTTGCTGAAGAGAGCCGCGGAGCAGGGGGGTGTTGCCAGGTGCAGGTAGAAGGGAGAGGGCCAGATGCAGGACTCGTGGTTGAGGGAGGAGAAGAGAGAGAGAAAGAGAGAGGGGAGGGAAACAAAAGGAAATATTTCATACTGGGCTGGGCCAGAGTGGAGAGAGGGTGGAAAGATTCTGGCTACAGGGTGCAGTAACAAAGGAAAAGGGGGGAAAGCTGAAAATGGAGATAGTGACACAAAGAAGAGAAAGGGTAAGCAGGACCTACTGAATAAGGATAGAGATACAGAAGGGACATGAAGAGGAGGTGAAATAGAGACATAGAAGTAATGCTGAAAAAGTGTGTATGTTCTGGGGGGGGAGATAAAGACATTGAAAGGGCAAATGGTGAACATGGGGTAAAGTCAAGGACAGAGACAAATGAAGATTCTGAAAAAGTGGTGAGATGGACACAAAGAAGGGTGATGCTGGAAAATAGGTGGAATGGTAATTCTGACAGACACAGAAGGGAAATGCTGGAACAAAGAGAGATGGGGCTCAGGCTGGATGGAATGAGGAGAAATGCCTTGTTTTCCCAGAACTTCCTCTCCTACGTCAGAATTGACGTCAGGGAACGGAATGCTGGTCAGCGCGATGCTTCTGCAGGGAAAGCTTGGGACGGCGGTGGCTTGGGGGCTGTTCCCCGATGGCGGTGGCAGCAAACCGAGTGGCTTGGGGAGGGCACGGAGAAAGAAAGAAAGGGGGCAGACAGGGAGACAGAAAGAAGGGGGAACAGGGAGACAGAAAGAAAAAGTTGGGGGAGAGAATGAGGTCTGGAGGCGAGGAAACATACAGGAGGCTGAAAGAAAGGAAGAAAGATTGGATGCACAGTCAGAAGAAAAAAGTGCAACCAGAGACTTATGAAATCACCAAACAGCAAAGGTAGGAAAAATGATTTTATTTTCAATTACATAAGAACATAAGAAGCGCCATCTCTGGATCAGACCTTCGGTCCATCAAGTCCGGCGATCCGCACACGCGGAGGCCCTGCCAGGTATACACCTGGTTTATTTTATAGCCAACCATACTTTATATGCCTCTCTCAAGGAGATATGCATCTAGTTTGCTTTTGAAGCCTAGGACTGTCGATTCTGCAATAATCTCCCCTGGGAGAGTATTCCAGATGCCAACCACTCTCTGTGTGAAGCAGAACTTTCTGACATTAGTCCTGAACTTGTCCCCCCTTAGCTTCATTTCATGTCCTCTTGTCCGTGTCAAATTGGACAATGTAAATAATCTTCTCTGCTCTATTTTGTCGATTCCTTTCAGTATTTTGAAGGTTTCGATCATATCCCCACGCAGTCTCCTTTTCTCAAGGGAGAACAATCCCAGTGTTTTAAGTCGATCCTCATATACCAGTTTCTCCATACCCTTCACTAGTTTGGTTGCTCGTCTCTGCACCCTCTCCAGCAGTTTTATATCCTTCTTTAGGTAGGGAGACCAATGTTGGACACAGTATTCCAAGTGGGGTCTGACCATTGCCCTATAAAGCGGCATTATAACTTTCTCCGATCTACTCGAGATTCCTTTCTTTATCATGCCCAACATTCTATTTGCCTTCTTTGCCGCTGCCGCGCATTGTGCTGACGGCTTCAGGGTCCTATCTATCAGTACACCCAGATCCCTTTCTTGTACACTTTTTCCCAGACTTGCACCTGACATTCTGTACTCGTATTCCTTATTCTTACTGCCTAAATGCATTACCTTGCATTTCTCCACGTTGAACTTCATCTGCCATTTCTCCGCCCATTTTTCTAACCGACACAAATCGCTCTGGAGTTCCTCACTATCCTCCTGCGATCTGATTGCCCGGCAGAGTTTTGTGTCATCTGCAAACTTGATGATCTCACTGGATGTTCCGTTTTCCAAGTCATTGATATAAATATTAAAAAGGATCGGTCCAAGTACTGAGCCCTGGGGTACACCACTAGTCACTATCTCCCAGTCGGAGAACTTCCCATTTATGCCCACTCTCTGCTTCCTGTTATCCAGCCATTTGCCTATCCATCTTTGTATATCTCCCTCTATGCCATGGCTTTGTAGTTTCCTGAGAAGTCTTTCGTGTGGAACTTTGTCGAACGCTTTCTGGAAGTCCAAGTATATTATGTCCACCGGCTTTCCACTATCAATTTGCTCGTTCACGGTCTCAAAGAATTGGAGTAAATTCGTCAAACACGATTTCCCTTTCCTGAATCCATGTTGACTGGGTTTCATCAAGTCGTGTGTGTCCAAGTGCTGAACTATGCTATCCTTGATCAGTGATTCAATCATCTTGCCTGGGACAGACGTAAGACTCACAGGTCTATAATTGCCCGGTTCTCCTCTCGATCCTTTTTTGAAAATTGGCGTGACGTTCGCTTTCTTCCAGTCGTCTGGTATCTGACCAGTTCTGATTGACAGGTTTGCAAGTTTTTGCAATAACTCTCCGATTTCAACCTTCAATTCCTTCAAGACTCTCGGGTGAATTTCATCCGGTCCAGGGGATTTGTCACTTTTAAGTTTGTCGATCTGGTAGTATATCTGATCTAAGTTCACTTCAACTGTGGTGAGGCTGTCCTCTATTTCTCCTGTAAACAGTTTCTCCGCTTCAGGTATTGTTGAGGTGTCCTCCTTCGTAAAGACGGACGCAAAGAAGGAATTTAGTTTGTCTGCGATTTGTTTATCTTCCTTGATGTACCCTTTTCTTCCCTGGTCATCCAGGGGTCCCACTGCCTCTCTTGCAGGTTTTTTCCCTTTCACGTATCTAAAGAAGGGCTTGAAGTTTTTGGCCTCCTGGGATATTTTTTCCTCATAATCCTGTTTGGCATCCCTCACCGCCTTGTGACATTTCTTCTGATCATCTTTATGTTTGTTCCAGGCTTCGGTTGTCTTTATGCATTTCCATTTTTTGAATTTACTCTCCAGTGATCAAAATGTGTCTGTTTTGAGAATTTATATCTGTTGTCTATATTTTGCACTATGGCTCCCTTTTACTAAACCGCAATAGCGTTTTTTAGCGCAGGGAGCCTATGAGCATTGAGACCAGCGCGAGGCATTCAGCGTAACTCCCTGTGCTAAAACCTACTATTGTGATTTAGTAAAAAGGGAGGGGGTGTATTTGTCTATTTTTGTATTTTGTTACTGAGGTGACATTGCATAGAGTCATCTGCCGTGACCTCTTTGAAAAAACCCGGAATATGAATAATTAACATTTTCTCTGCCTTTCAGTGTGCTTTGTGGTTTTTTTTAATTTTATTGTTGGTAGATCATTTTGACTTAGTCATTATAAAAGTAGCTCGCAAGCCCATAAAGTATGGGCACCCCTGCCCTAGAGGAAAGGAGAGACAGGGGAGATATGATTCAGACGTTCAAATACTTGAAGGGTATTAACGTAGAACAAAATCTTTTCCAGAGAAAGGAAAATGGTAAAACCAGAGGACATAATTTGAGGTTGAGGGGTGGTAGATTCAGGGGCAATGTTAGGAAATTCTACTTTACGGAGAGGGTAGTGGATGCCTGGAATGCGCTCCCGAGAGAGGTGGTGGAGAGTAAAACTGTGACTGAGTTCAAAGAAGCGTGGGATGAACACAGAAGATTTAGAATCAGAAAATAATATTAAATATTGAACTAGGCCAGTACTGGGTAGACTTGCACGGTCTGTGTCTGTGTATGGCTGTTTGGTGGAGGATGGGCTGGGGAGAGCTTCAATTGCTGGGAGGGTGTAGATGGGCTGGAGTAAATCTTAACAGAGATTTCGGCAGTTGGAACCCAAGCACAGTACAGGGTAAAGCTTTGGATTCTTGCCCAGAAATAGCTAAGAAGAAAAAAGAAAAAAAAAATTTAAATTGAATCAGTTTGGGCAGACTGGATGGACCATTTGGGTCTTTATCTGCCATCATCTACTATGTTACTATGTTACTATATAAGAGCTTGGACCACGGCATCTAGGCCTTCACTTCCAGACTCATATCTTTGACTGAAGAGCTGGTCTACCTTCTTGTTCTTCGCCATAGCCATCAGATCGAAAGTTGGCCAACCCCATCGAAGAATGATGGACTGGAACGCTGCTGCAGATATCATCCACTCTCCCAGGTCTAAAGTCTACCTGCTGTGCTGTGGAGATCGCCTATAGATGTAGCTCTGCCCTCTGGAACAATAAGTGGGCTTCTAGGCTCAGCTGCGTGCTCTTGGTGACTGACATACGCCACCGCTGTGGTACCATCCGAGAAAACTCGGACCACCTGTCCTTCCAGACTCTTCTCCAGCTTCTGTAACACCAGATAAATGGCTCGAAGCTCCAGTCTATTGATGGATTCCTTTCTTGGAGAGACCAAGCACAAGCTGGCATCTGTTGTGAGAATCACCCACAAAGTTATCCTGAGAGGCATGTCCTGCAATAATGACTGGATGGAGTCACTAACCCATACTGCGGTGGGATTCCGGAGTCTACAGGAGAGTCGTTAGAAGGGCGTCCATTTGTGGAGACCACTGAGACAGCAGTGTGTTCTAGAGAGGGTGCATGTGAGCTTTTGCTCAAGGGACTACATCTATAGTGGCTGCCACAGAGCCCAGCACTTGAAGGTAGTGCCATGCAGATGGGGCAGGCTTGGCCATCAATCCCATTATCTGTCTGCATGCTTCTGGAAGATAAACCAAGGCCTCTACTGTGTTGGCTCTTTCAAAAATTCACTATCTAGCCAAGGCTCTGTAAGAAGTGGACCACTTGAGCCACTGCTTGTTCTCCTTCCGAGAATGACAGAGACATGATCAGCCAGTCGTCCAGATATAGGTGCACTTGCAACCCTGCCCTGTGGAAATGCACTGCTATCACCACCATCACCTTGGTGAATGTGGGGGGGAGAGGGGGTGCTGCTGCCAAGCCAAAGGGGAGTGCTAAGAATTGATATTGTCTCTCTAGCACATGGAATCTCAGGAATCCTCTGTATTCCGGAAATATGGGAATGTGGAGGTAGGCTTCCGTCATGACTAGGGAAGCTAGAAATTCCCCTGAAGCTACTGCTGTGATGACTGACCACAGGGTTTCCATGCAAAAGTGTGGAACCTTCAGGGCCTGGATTTGTGTGAGATCCAGAACAGGTCTCCAATCTTCTGAGTCTTTCTTGGGCACTTTGAAGTATATGGAGCATCTACCTAAGCCCGATTCTTATCTGAACTGTGACAAAGTTTGCTTTCTTTCCCTGTGTGAGTTTGGGATGGAGCTGAAGAATGAAATTGCATATGAAATTGTTTACGGAATTGGAATAACAACTCTGCTATATTTTTTTGCTGGTTTAATCTGTGGAGTTTTTTTTCATAAGAACATAAGAATTGCCGCTGCTGGGACAGACCAGTGGTTCATCATGACCAGCAGTCCGCTCACACAGCGGCCCTTAGGTCAAAGACCAGTGCTCTAAATGAGTCCAGCCTCACCTGCGTATGTTCCAGTTCAGCAGGAAGTTGTCTAACTTTGTCTTGAATCCCTGGAGGGCGTTTTCCCCTATAACAGCCTCTGGAAGAGCATTCCAGTTTTCTACTACTCTCTGGGTGAAGAAGAACTTCCTTACATTTGTATGGAATCTATCCCCTTTTAGCTTTAGAGAGTGCCCTCTCATTCTCTCTACCTTGGAGAGGGTGACATTCAATGCAAAAGACTGGATAGCAAACCTCAGTGGCTTGTTTTTAAAATGTTGCTTATTGTTTCTGTATGTTTTAAATTATGAGTGTATTTTGTAACTCGCTCAGAACCGCAGGATGCATTGAGTAAGACAATTTTTAAATAAATAAATAAAAACTGAAGGGGGTAGCAAAACCCTCTGGAGAAGGAGGTGGAATTGAAAACCTGGAATGGATTCCTTCTGCATGGCTTACGGGCATGGGGAGAATACCCTACTGTCCAAAATGTCACATCTATTACTCTAGAATAGGTAATACCACATGTAGAGAAGGAAGGAAAAAGATCATGCCTCTTTTAGACAGTGTTTCTAGACATCCAAAAGAATGCTTGCTTTTCTGTTGCTGCTCCCTGTGGAATTCTCTCCCTTTTTATCTCAGGACTGAACAATCTGCAGCAAATTGAAATCTCAGTTAAAAGCCTATTATTTTGCATTAACATTTGACACACTTTTTTGCCCCCGATATTTGACTAGCTTCAACTTGATCAGTACCTTCATGGTACTTTGTGAATTTTAAATCAAGGAAGTTTACACATCCATTTGTTTTATCCTTACCCAATAATCCTGGATAAATTGCAACATTTTCCTATACCTTGTCCTTTCCTTCTGTACCAGTAAGTTCTGTTTTGACTCTATGTTTTTGTACTGTGAAAACACGCCAGGCTAATGCTAGAGACTACTTGGAAGTGGCAGAAATGTTCTGTCTAGCTCAACCAGCCCCTGAACCTGAGGAGAACATACCAAGAGGGAGTCCTGGAAGAAAGGATGATCCGATCATGGTCGAGCACCCCAAGGAAGGGAGACAGTCCTCAAGCTCAGGGGCCTCAAAAGGGAAGCCCATGAAATTGAGGTTGGCTTCACCCAGAACCTACCAGCCCAGGTGGGGCAGGGACAAGATTTGAATACTCATCTGCTTTAAGTGTGGAGCCAAGGGGCAAAGGGGAGTGGGGTAGGTGAAGAGGCTACAAAAATAAACCTGCCAGGACGTAAAAATATAAAAAATAAAAAATTGCTCAATTGGGCAGGAAAAGCAAATCAAAAAATCAATTTAATAGGCCAATTTGAATTGATTCGAAAAATTTTTCCCTGAATCGGGCAGCACTAGCCTGGGACCCACTGAGGAGAGGACAGCAGGTAAGAGCAGTCCATGCTAAATTGCTAATACAACATTAAAATTCATACATTCTGGTTGCTGAGTTACTCTAAAAGTAGTTTTTTTTTGTCTCTCTTCCCTTCTCTCTCCCTCACTTATGAGTCCAGCATCCATCCAACTCCCCTCCCCTGCTCTTTTACCCTGTTGGACCTGCTAGACCCTCTCCCCACACACACTTCTGGTGCACCTCCCTCCCTCCACACAGATATGGCCTCCTGGACCCCTCCTCACTTACTCAATGCAGCAGTGGCAGCCGGTCAGTAGAGGCAGCGTTGTAAACAGGCTGTTTGTGGCCAGCCTCAGCAGGACCTTTCATCTGCCATGTCAGAAGTGATGCAGCAGAGGAAAGGCCCTGCTGGGGCTGGCTGTGAGCAGCCTGTTTACAGTACTGCCTCTTTTGACTGGCTGCCGCTTCAGAGACTGTATGGAGGGGGGTTGTTTGGACAGGACTGTTGCCACTACTGCCTCGGGGGTTGTATGGAGGGATGGTGGGGGTGGGGGAGGTTGTGGATGGAGAACCCAAGGTGAGAGGAGTTAGGAGTTGAAAGCACTCTTGAAGAGGTGGTCTTTTAACTTGGACTTGAACACTACCAGCGACGGAGCACGTCTTAAGGATTCGGGCAGTTTGTTCCAGGCATATGGCGCAAAATAGAAGGAATGGAGTCTAGTTGGCAGAGGAGGAGAAGGGCATAGATAGGAGAGACTTATCGGCTGAGCGGAGCTCACGGGGGGGGGGGGAAGGAACTTAGGGGGAGGTAAGTGAAGAGAGAGAGTGAGGGGCAGCTGAGTGAATACATTTGTAAGTCAGTAAGAGGAGTTTGAATTATATTCAGAAATGGATGGGAAGCCAATGAAGCAACTTTAGGAGAGGGATAACGTAAGTATAGCGGCTCTCATGGAATACATGAGTCGTGCAGCTGAATTCTGGACAGATTGAAGGGGAGAAAGATGGCAGAGCAGAAGACCTGAGAGCAGCGAGTTGCAGTAATCTAAGTGTGAGGTGATGAGGGCATGGAGGGGAAAGAAAGAAGGACATACTGGATGGAAGGGGATAGAAGGTAGAGTTAGTGAAAGACTGGAGAATAAGAGGAAGGGAAATGAGAAGTGTAGTATAAGAGACAAGAAATAGAAAGCTGTAGGTAGACAGTAAAAATAGGGAAACTGAAGAATATAGAGTAAGAATGAATGAAGACAGAGAAAAATAAACTGATGAATACTGAGAGGAAAAAAACAATGTTAGAGATGATTGTAGAGGAGTTGAAGAAGACAGGAGGAGAGAGAATAATGACAAATGAACACAAAACCTTGGTATGAGAGTTAAGAGAAGACAAAGGAAAGCAGAGACTAAGACCAACATGATTAGAAAAGTAGAAAAAAGGATTGTATTTTTAATTTTGAATAAAGTAGAAAACTCACAACTGAAAGTCTGATATATCATAGGGAAGAGGGTGGGGGCAGTGCAAGAAAGGATGGGGTGCAATTATAGCTTGCTACGACCCTGACTGCACACAGCAGGCAACTGCCTAAGGGAGGGACAAAGCTAGGGGTGGGCTGAGGTGTGGCCATGTGTCCTCTTTTTTGTCTTCACAAATATGGTAACCCTGTTCTTCCCCATTTCTCCTGATCCTGAGAATTCTCATAATAAAAAGCAATTAAATTGTAATGACTTCAAAACAAACATTTAACTGAAAGCCAGAACCCCTCCATTTTTTATATATAAAATTTGAAAATATTCCACAGCAGATAGCAAGAGGTATATTAAAAAGGATTTTTTGCTCACCTGTCTTGGTGTTAGTATCCTCCTCTTCTCCCTGCAGCTGGTTATTGACATGAAGCTCTTCAACTTTCAGGATCTCTATTGTTGGGTCAGGATTGTAATCTGGGCTGTCTGTAAGATATATGGGAAAATATAAACAATCTAAGATATTGATTTAAGAAAAGAAATACTTAAATAGAAGTGAAATGATAAAGTAAGAGTCCCATGAACTCTGAAAATTTATATATTCTTGCTTTCAATTCCAAATTCCAACCCACCTTCTAAGCACCAATATCTTGTCTTATCATTCCCTCACCTGAGCACAGTGTGTTGATGCACCTTCTTGTCCAGTTTGTCTGTCTTGACTAGATTGTAAGCAGGGACTGTCTGTGTTTTGATGTGTATGTCTAGCAGTGCTACAGAAATGATTAGTAGTATTTATTTATTTATTTAATTTTCTATTCCATCCTCTCCAGGGAGCTCAGAATGATTTACACAAATCTATTCAGGTACTCAAGCATTTTTCCCTGTCTGTCATGATGTGCTCACAATCTAATGTACCTTGTGCAACAGGGGGATTAAGTAACTTTCCAGGGGCACAAGGAGCAGTGTGGGTTTGAACCCACAACCTCAAGGTGCTGAGGCTGTAGCTCTGACTACTGTGCCACAGTAAAGGACTCTCTGCAGCTATGACAGAAAATGAACTAATACTATATGCAGCAACACTAACCTGATAGTACTTTTGAATATTTTCTTTGATCACCTCAGTACTATCTAGACCAGTAGAGGGTTGGCAAAGCCAGAGGCTATTTGGTTAGTGGCCCTATTCAGACTGCTTATCTGATAAAATTAGGACAGCAAAAAGGCTTCCCATTAGTTATCTGGTTAGCAGTCTGAATATTGCTGCTAACCATATGGCACTTCCGGGTTGGTGCTAAATCTGGATATTTGGCACTGGCTAGTATCCAAGTCCTAGTTCTGAATATCTGGTTTCATTTTAACTAGGGTGGCTGGTGTCTTGCCTAAAAGATGACCACTGTATTCAATAGCAGGCACAAAGTAAATAGAACAAATTATCTGCAGTGCAAAAGTTAGAAGTCAGGGACTGTGATTATAACAACTTATTCCCACCGACTCTCATAATAAGGAGACATCTTATTTTTATTAAATGTTTAGATTTGCTAATCGCCATCTTCAATTCAAGCTACGTCACCTGCTTCATACAGCTCGTCACATGTGCCTGTGATGGTTGCGTTTCTTTTTTCCTCAGATCCCTGAGGCTCAATCCTAAATCCTTCTTGTTTAAATCGGATTAAAATGTCTGGTTCAATATTGGAGGAGCCTGTAATAGTAAGATGATTACAATATATTTAGAAAAGTGAGAACAAGCAAACTCAGAATTATGCTGTTCTCATAGGCACTATCATATGTGGAGAGCTCAGTAGAAAGAGATGCTACTGTACTGATCAGCTTCAGAAAGTCAATTCTACCAGCGTCCAAGTAATTTTAATACAAAGTTCTGCAATTCTATTTCTTAAGAGCAAAACAAAGTCTGCTGTGAAAATGGATACTGTATAATGCACACCAAAAATGTATGCATAAGGAGTTTCTTTTGATAAAATAGATTGGTTTTCATTTATTTGCCACAGGTCAAAAATCAGGTTCTATTAACACCACTAATTGGAAATCTGCTAGTTCATTATAATTCTTTGAGACAAGATGGAATATATCTTAAGCCCCCAGCAGAGAGCATAAAAGCAAAATAATTCTTAGAAAGAGGTGCAAGGGGTGTGAACAGTAACAAACCTGTAATAGATGTTTTAGACCAGTGGTCTCAAACTCAAACCCTTTGCAGGGCCACAATTTGGATTTGTAGGTACTTGGGTGGGCCGCAGAAAAAATAGTTAAAGTTTTATTAAAGAAATGACAATTTTGCATGAGGTAAAACTCTTTATAGTTTATAAATCTTACCCCCCCCCCCACAAAGGCCTGCATGTTCCCCCTTTCTTTGCAGCATCCTCCAACTTCCCCCCTGGCCTCCCAATCAGTTTCAGCTAATTACCACAGCCTGCAGAGAGGATCGCCAGTGCTGTAGCATTCCTTGCAGGTTACCATCGACCTTCGCAACATGTTCCCTCTGCCGCGTTCCCGCCCCTCTTCTGACATCAGGGGCAGGATTGCGGCAGAGGGAACATGCTGCTGAGGATGACGGCAGCCTACAAGGATCGCTACAGCACCGGCAATCCTCTCTGCAGGCTGCGGTAATTATCTGAAGGTAAGAGTGGGAGGCCAGTGGGTAAGCCGGAGGATGCTGCAAAGAGCGGGCAGCACTAGTACAGACTGTGGGCCGCAAAATAGTACCTGGTGAGCCGCATGTGGCCTCTGGGCTGCCAGTTTGAGACCACTGTTTTAGACAGCAGAATTCATATGTACAGAAGCGGGTGATGTCATTTGATAGTGCCAGGATTGAACTGCTCTCCCAGAGTTCAAAAGTGTAAAGTAATGAGCATATGCATCCCTTCTTCTGTATAGTGGTCTATTCATCTCCACAGTTAATTCTAAAGCTCAAACAGGAGACAACTCTCAGGGAGGTAGGTACGTGGGTGGTTTGTTGTGTCTTATCAATCTTGTTGTCTACCGAAAACATCTCTTACAGGTAAGCAATTTTGCCTTTTCCATTGACAAGTAGGACTGAGGGTAGGATACACAAAGGTCCTGCAACCCGGTATAATTTCCGGGTTGGGAGAGATGTTTAGTTGGGCTATGCTCAGCATAAATATCATGCAAATTAAATGAATGCTGTCTGTCCTGAGTAGCCTGGTAAAAGGGGGATGAACTGTGCCTGGCGCCTGAGCAGAAGAGCTTAGCAGTAGGCATAGCTCTTCTATGCAGGCCCAGTATAGCTCCTGATCGCCAGACCTCATGAGCAGTTGTCAGAGATATTGTTATTCGTGCCCTTGGATGTATATTTTAAAATACTAATAAAGATGATTGAACTTAAAAAAAAAAAAAAAAAGTGTTTTTTAATACACTCAATATGGATGCAGCTGTTCTGCATCTGTTATGTGAGTGTGAGTCCCATGCCTAATAGCTGTGTTCCGACCATAGGCGTGGGATATACACTCACATAACATATGCACAAATCACTAATGCCAGTTCCAGACCAGCCGGAAAATTTGACTTGGTAAGAGGTGGATGTTCCCATCTGAGCATTACAAGGAGTGCTCATTTTAATACTAATGAGCTCCTTGTAATGCATTTGCATAGGGTTCTCAGTAGCTACTACCATGATTGGTAAAAAACTCCGAGAACACTGCACAACAATTTTTTGGTTAAGTCTTGATTCCTGAAAAGTTTTTGGTGATTATGACAGGTACCAACTTGGTATGCTCAAATATGGTTTTGGTTTTACTGCATCACGTAAGAACTATGAGAAATAGACATTTTTATGTTTACTGACAATAAAATATATAGTCAAGTTTACGTTTCGCACAAGCGACTAAATGAAACAGAATTAAAAGTGTTTTGCTCCCGAGTTTCTTTTATATTCAGTGTCTGGTGCATCACGTTGTAGCATCCAACAATAGTCGGCAAGCATTGACGGATTCCAATTGCCCTGGTATCGTTTCTCCATCGTAGCTATGTCTTGATGAAACCTTTCACCGTGCTCGTCACTCACAGCACCAAGATTTGCGGGGAAGAAGTCCAAGTGTGAATGGAGGAAATGAATCTTGAGTGACATATTGCACTTCATTCTCTTGTATGCTTTGAGAAGTTTGTCTACCAGCTGAATGTAGTTTGGGGCTCTGTAATTGCCCAGAAAATTGTCAACAACGTCTTTCAAGGCTTTCCAGCCAATTTTTTCCGGCCCAACTAACAGATCTTCAAATCGCTTGTCACTCATAACATGTCTGATCTGGGGGCCAACAAAAATACCCTCTTTGATCTTGGCATCAGTTATTCTTGGGAACATCTGTCTTAAATAACGAAAACCTTCCCCTTCCTTGTTCATTGCTTTCACAAAATTCTTCATGAGTCCCAGTTTAATGTGAAGAGGAGGCAAAAATATCTTTGTCGGGTCAACAAGCGATTCATGTGCTACATTTTTCTGTCCTGGAACTAACTTTTTACGGAGTGGCCAGTTCTTTCTAGAATAGTGCGACTCTCTGTCTCGGCTGTCCCATTCGCAGATGAAACAGCAGTACTTTGTATAGCCAAGCTGCAGTCCTAGTAACAGAGCAACGACTTTGAGGTCTCCACAGATATTCCAGTTATACCTGGTATACTGGACATACTTTAGTAACATTTCCATATTCTCATATGTTTCTTTCATATGTGCTGCATAGCCAACAGGTACTGAAGGATAAACGTTGCCATTGTGCAACAGAACAGCTTTCAGGCTTAACATTGACGAATCAATGAAAAGACGCCACTCTTCCGGGTTGTGATCACAACCAAAGACCGAGAACAATCCTTCAATGTCACAACAGAAATAGAGAGTGTCGACTTGTGCAAAAAATTTGGTTATATCATGATGCCGGTCTCGAAACACAGAAATTTTCGTACCTGGTGATAGCAAACACCATTCCTGCAGTCTCGAACCTAGCAGCTCAGCTTTTGCTTTTGACAGACCCAAATCTCTGACCAAATCGTTCAATTCGGACTGTGTTATCAGATGTGGATCGCCTGATGAGGATGGTTCAAAATCCGGGTCAATGTCACTGTTAGAACCCTGCACTGCAGTTTCTTCATCTGGTTCGTCTAAGGTCCAATCCTCTGGTGGTTTCGGAACTGGAAGACTGTCATCATGTGGCATGGGTCTCATTGCTGAAGGCAGATTAGGATATTCAATTGACTTCTTGTTTTTGGCAGAGAAACCAGACACATTAGTCAAACAGAAATAACAGTCCGTCACATGGTCTTTCTGTTCTCGCCATATCATCGGAACAGCAAATGGCATCGTCTTTCGAGTACCTCTGAGCCAGGTTCTCAGACTAACAGCACATGTCGCACAGCAAATGTGAGGCGCCCATTGCTTGTCTTGATCACCTATTTTGCAGCCAAAATACAGATGATAGGCTTTCTTTACAAGGGCAGTCATCGAACGTCTCTGAGGCGTAAGTGTATATTCCCCACAGATATAGCAGAATGTGTCGCGGCTGTTACGACACCGACGAGACATATTGCCCGACACCAAAACGTCTATAGCATCAAGCTTACTTACTGTTATATTGCTACAGCTACTATACTACTATACTTTACTATACTGATACTATATACACACACGGACTATCTATATTAACCAAATGAGCAGGATCGGTGTATGGAAGCCACCATTATAGCATGGTGAGACAGCGCAAGCTCGTTCAGACCTGCCCAGACATGCCCAGGATGTCATCTTCCATAAAACAGCTTCCAACCTGGCTAGATTTTATGCATGGACATACCCAGGCGGCACAAACCGTTGTTGATAAGACACTTATGGGAGAAAAAATTGTTTGCATCCAAATATAAGAAAAAATCACGACAAAATTGAAGATTTCTCTGAAATGGTACGTGATGGGTAATTTTTGATGTAATATTCATGATCAGCACCCAAAATTCTATAAGAAACACCCAGCAGTGTTCAGGAAGCAAAAACTTTGTTGTGCAGTGGAACCTGTCTTACTTGCATGGCAAGCTTTTGAGGATCTCCCCCTTAGTTTGGCACAAAAGTAGGTGAATCCAAATCTCAGGGCACTACATTGTCTTAGCCTTTGGATTGGCTGCACAATCAACTCAGAGCAAGATGCACTAAAAATGGTAGTTAAGACCATGTGGGCCATTTTTTTTTTTTGGGCCAATTTGTAAATGGCGATTGATGTTCAAATGGCTTACCATACAAATGAGTTTTGCAGAGGGAAGTCATAATCCCATCTGATCGCTTGCTTAGAAATCGGCTCTCACATATGCACAGAGCCAGTTTGGGGAAGCCCAAACAGCTGAGCGGCAGGAAAAGTCCCAAAGCTCCTGTCACTCAGCTGTTCAGGGCTTTTTTCTTTTTTATGGCACAGATGTTATGTTTATGTTTGTTGCACACGCACAATATTTGCCTCATAAATAAAAAAAGATGAGTTGAGCCACCCCCCCACCCTCCAGATGACCTCCGTAAGAAAAATAAAGAGAGGCAGCAGGGAAGCCCACTCCTTCTTGCCACCGCTGCCCCCTCCCATCCGGGGCTAGGATCCTCCCTCCCTGTAGTTTAATAAAAATCAGCAGAGGAATGCCCACTCCCTCTTGTCACCAGATGCTCCCGGCCCCTGGAACCTCCCCGTACATCTACATGAAGAAGACAGCATGAGGGATGCCCAGTCCCTCCTGTTCACAGGTCTACAATTCCCAAATGGTGGGCCTTCACCTTCCCAGTGCATTCTGGGATGCACGAGGAGGGGCCTATGGCCCTGATTGGCTCAGAAGCCCCTGGGAGAGGCCTTAAGCATCTGAACCAATCTGGCCTGCCCGGTGCATCCTAGGATCCAGAGGGAGGAGCCTAAGGCCCTAATTGGCTCAGATTCCTAAAGGCCCTCCCCGGGAAGAGCCTTAGGTGGGTTAAGATGCCTGAGGACCCTCCCTTGGAAGGGGCCTTATGTGTCTGAGCCAATTAAGGCCTTAGGCCTCTCCCTGTGCATCCCAGATTACACCAGGAAGGGGAAGATCCACCATTTTGCAGCACTGGGCCTGCAAGCGGGAGGGATTGGGCATCCCTTCTGCCAATTTTTATTAAAGTATGGGGGGGGGGGGGGGGTTCAGCTCAGCATAGGGTAGTTTCCAGTGCCAGGAGGGAATGGGTATCCCTTCTGCCTCTATTTTTGTTCTGGGGTCATTGGAAGGGGGTTGTCATCAGGGGGGTTGGCTCGACCATTTTTTTATGGGCCAGATATTGTGCCCATAGAAAAAAAATGAAAATGTCAGATTATCTAAGACCTGTTGTTTTTTTTCGAGTCGGTATTAGCAATCCGATTATGGTAGGCAAAGTCAGGCCATCATTTAGATGGCTTGTTTTAATATTAATGATCTCATTTTAATAGTAATGAGTTTTGCATGCCAGAGTCAGAGAATGTAAGAATGCACGGAAAACTATGCGATGATCTGTTTTGCTCAGTGGGTCGGCAAATTCGGTTGATCACCAACCAGTCAAAGTGGTTTAGCGACCATCGGTACACGATCGGAGCGTTTAGTGCATCTAGGCCTAAGAGAGGTCCAGTAAGGTACAATGGTATGTAGAAAAGACCAGGTAGCTGCTTTGCAGAAGGTATTCATAAGGCCGACTTCAGGAGAGTCACTGTGAAGGCCCACCATTTGGTCTAACCTGATGACTTTGTAGCTGAGAGGAATATCACATAATTATATGCAAGAGGTTAGCCAGGTTGGTAGAGTTCTTTTTGCAAGTGACATACCAGTTCAATTAGGATAAAAGATGTTAAGAAGCTACATAACAAAGTTAATAAAAGGTATAGAGAACTTGGAATACGAGGAACGACTTAAAAGACTGGGATCGTTCTCCCTTGAGAAAAGGAGACTGCGAGGGGATATGATCGAGACTTTCAAAATACTGAAAGGAATCAACAAAATTGAGCAGGAAAAAAAATTATTTACAATGTCCAATGTGATACGGACAAGAGGATATGGACTGAAGCTGAGGGGGGACAAGTCTAGGACAAATATCAGGAAGTTCTGCTTCACGCAGCGGATGGTAGACACCTGGAATGCTCTCCCGGAGGAGGTTGTTGCAGAATCCACTGTTCTAGGATTCAAAAGCAAACTATATGCACATCTCCTTACGAAACCTAAGGGGTGGGATACACTATAGCCCTCCCCACAATATCTTCTATATTACAACTGTTTATTAACAAAAGTCTTCAGGCCCTCAGAGGTGCCACCAGATGCTCAATTATGTCTCATAGCAACTGGCTTTATGCCCCCTATCGTCATCGGGTCTCTTTAGTTTTTTAAAGTTTTTTTTGTGCAATGCTATTACATATAGCATTACACAAAAAAAGCACACAAAAAAAACTTTAAAAAACTAAAGAGACCCGATGATGATAGGGGGCATAAAGCCAGTTGCTATGAGACATAATTGAGCATCTGGTGGCACCTCTGAGGGCCTGAAGACTTTTGTTAATAAACAGTTGAAATATAGAAGATATTGTGGGGAGGGCTATAGTGTATCCCACCCCTTAGGTTGCAACAGTACGCATTCTTCTATAAATATTTTCCATCTATAAGCCTATATACTAATTCATCTTCTTACGAAAGGCATAGAGGGATATGGGTGACTAGAATTACGCCAAGTGTACACCTGGCTGGGCCTCCGCATGTGCGGATCGCCGGACTTGATGGACCGAAGATCTGATCCGGAGATGGCAATTCTTATGTTCTTTTCAAGTAGCAGGTGAAGGCCCATTTACAATCTGGAGTATAAAAGGTCTTCTCTCAAGCATTTGAATGAGGCTTTAGCAGAAAGTGGGAAGCATATTCTCAACCCCCAACCCAGGCACGAAAAAGGCCACCAACTTGATATTGCTGCATACATGACCCCAAATTCCCACACACCGGACATCCACATCTCCAATGGTACCTGGCACCCCTCCCTCTGGTCAGATCACTACAAATAAGCCTTCAACATTAACTGGGCACAAAACAACAATAAACCCAAACCCCAAAAAACATCCTTAAAAACCTGCCAAAAAATCGAGCCTTCCAAATTCTGGGACAAAGTAGATCCTGAAATCGGTTCCACAGACCCCAAAGAATTCATACACCACTGGCGTAACACAAGCGAAACAACACTGAATTAGCTTGCTCCAATAAAATAAAAAAACAAAATCTGCAAACCATCCGACAAATGGTTCACACCGAACTTCTACAACTGAAAAGGCACTGCAGACAGCTCGAAAGAGCCTGGAAAAAACAGAACCACGAACAAACCAAAGTAGATGGAGAAGTCTAATCAAACAATACAAGCTCAAAATCAAGGAAAAACGAAAAGCCTACTACTCCATACTAGTTGGCACCGAAACCCATGACACTAAAATACTCTTCAATCTAGTAAAGAATCTCACTAATACCAAACCTCTCCTAGCCACACAAGGAAACCACCCACCAACAGCCTCCCAACTAGCAGTCCACTACAAATGCAAGATCACCACAATCAGATCCACCTTCAATAACTCACTAACCCAACTCGATGAGATAATAACAAACCCCACAATGGAAGAAGCCACAGCAGCCGACAGGACATGGTCCAATTTCCCACCAGTCCAATGGACCGACATGGACCAACTCTACAAAAAATACAGCAAAGCATCATGCGATCAGAATAACTGTCCCTCATATCTCCTAGCAAACGCTACCCCTAAATTCAGAGTGAACCTCATGCAATGGATACAATTCACTCTCACGGAAGGTCAATTCCCACCAGAATTAGGTGAGATCATAATCACCCCTCTATTGAAAGATCCCAAAGGCCCAATAGACAACCCCTCCGACTATAGACCCATCGCCTCAATCCCACTGTACGTTAAACTGATAGATGGTCTAGTCGCACAATACCTCACCAACTACCTTGAAGACCATAACTTACTTCACCCCTCTCAGTCAGGATTCAGAACCAACCATAGCACAGAGACACTACTGGCAACTCTACTAGATACAGCCAGACAGCATCTTAGCAAAGGAAGAAGGATGTTGATAATCCAACTCGATCTCTCTGCTGCATTTGACCTGGTAGATCACACCATAATACTTCAAATACTAGACGCTATAGGGATCTCAGGCAGAGTATACAACTGGTTCCAAGGATTCCTCAAAACAAGATCATACAGAGTAAAATCAAATGATCTAAAATCAGACCCCTGATCTAACCCCTGTGGAGTACCACAGGGCTCACCATTGTCACCCATGCTCTTCAATCTCTTCATATCCTCCCTCGGTACCACTCTACATACTCTAAACATTACATCATTCAGCTACGCAGATGACATAACCATACTCCTCCCCTTTGACACCCAAGACCCCACCTCAACAGGCAACCTGAAAACAACACTGGAAGCAGTAGAAAAATGGATGTTAAACCACAAACTAAAGCTAAACTCGGACAAAACAAAATTTCTACTTCTTGAAAAAGACAAAACCCCATCCATAACAGAATTAGAATTAAATGTCGCCAAATACCCCATACAATCTTCTTTAAAAATCCTTTGAGTATCGATAGATAGATGCTGCACAATGCAGGACCAAATCAACATAACTACCAAAAAAGCATTTTTCACCATGCGCAACCTACGAAAAATAAGAAAATTCTTCGACAAAGAGCAATACAGGATCATAGTCCAATCCCTTGTCTTGGGATTATTGGACTACTGCAATATTCTCTACCTACCATGCCCCACAAACCTGATACAACAACCACAGACCATTCAAAATACTGCCCTCAGACTGATCTACTCACTCGGAAAATTTGACCATATCACCAATGCCTACCTAGACTCCCACTAGCTACCAATAAGAGCCCGAGTTCAATTTAAATTCTACTGTCTACTATTCAAAGCAATAAACGGAACTGCACCTATCTACCTACACAACCGCCTAAACCAAAACCTCACATCCAGACTACGGAGAACCCAGACCCCATTCTCCTACCCACCACTCAAGGTAACTCAGCGCAAGAAGATGTATGACGCCCTCCTAGCGACGCAGGCAGCGAAACTGGACCCCACTATCTCCAACCTGCTGACAGCAACAAGAGACTTTAAATCATTTCGAAAAGATCTCAAAACTCTGCTATTCAAAAAATCTTTAGAGTCCTCTTAACTCTCTTTATCTTTAGAGCTCTCCTTCCCTTCCCCGCAATCTCCCCGGTGTCTCCCTCCCCTCTTGCTATCTTTCCTCAATTACTCCTCAAAGCCTCTAGTATGCATCCAACCCATTTTGTAATTTCCTGGAAATGTCCAGCCATCTTCTAATGTAATCCGCTTAGAACTGCAAGGTACAGGCGGAATAGAAGTCACTAATGTAATGTGATGTAACCTTAGGTAAAAACCTGGGATGTGTTCAAAGGATGACTTTGTGATGATGGAACTGGGTATATGCTCGTCAATATTCAGCTGGTGGCGGTCAGTGTTTTTGTTTTTAACTTTTAAAGTCAACAGCTAAATTAGGCCCCAATAGTCAATACTGGGCTGTGTCAAGGCACTGGCATTGAATATTGATGGCAGACAGGACCCACATAAACCCCCAAGTTCAAGTCCTGAGCCTAGATACTCTGACAAAGCAAGTCTGGCAAGGTCTGGAACCTCTCATACTCCCCACACCGATACAAAACAGGTCCCTCCTAAGCCTACCTGAGCTCCCTAGTAGTTCAGTGAATCCAATTTGAACCTGCCTCTAGCATCCCCATGGCCACCATGACTTCTAGTGGTAGTCTTGTAGTACCATTTTGATCATGGAGCCTCCTTTTAAAAAGATCACCCAAGAATTTCCCTGTCTTACAGAAATTTGCTTCATAGTGACCCCTTTTTGGAGGCTTCTTTTAAAATTGTGCTTATAGTTGACTTTCTTCTCTGTATTTTGTGGGGACAATGCACAGCAGATTTATTTTTACCTATTCTCAACCCTACCTTCTTACCCTCAGCACTCACATAATCATGCCTCAGCGCTCACATAATCATGCCTCTTGCGCATGAACTCTCCCTGGTAAATCTACTCTTCTAAGCCATTTCTCATCCTTATCCTATGACACTATCTCCTAGGCAATTTTGACCATGCCACCATTGTCTCACAAGTATATCTAATCTCACCAATCTAGGCTTGGAAACTCTCCCCTATCTTGGATAAATCTCATTGTCCACTAAGGAGGCACCTGGTGCCCACTCCTTCCCCCATGATTCCTATGCATCACCTCCTCCTACTATTACTAATTTTTCCCAATCTCTCTCTTCACCCCAAACTGCTGACCTCCCCCACCACAACATCACTCACTTTTTGAATTCACCACCTCACTTTCCCTTTTGTCCTCTACTGTTTGTCTGTCAAGCCCCTTCCCTTGTTTAAAAGCAGACTGAAAACCCACCTTTTTGATATAGCCTTCAATCCTTAACCCTATTCCTCTGTCCTCCAACCCAACCAGCTGATTAACCGTTCCCCTTAACTGTATCCATGACATCCTGTTTGTCTGTCTTGTCTGTTTAAATGGTAAGCTCTTTTGAGAAGGTACTGTTTTCTTCTTCTTTGTGACTCTGTGAAGTGTTGCGTGCGTCTGGTAATGCTATAGTAGTAGTAGTAGTAGTGTCTTCTCATCTTAAAGCTTCAAAACTTTCTCTCTCTCATCCAGCCATCCAGGGGCAGCCCTATAATGAGGCCAACTGAAGTGGCAGCATCTTGCTGCTGGCCAGCCTATCTGCTGGTTGGCTCTCTCTGCCACTCCTCTTGGCATCTAATCCTTTCACCCTCGCCCCTCTGATTGGCATTTTTTTCTATCCCCCTTCAGATTTATTTATTTATTTTAAAAATTTCTATACCGTCTAAGTCCTAGGTGGTTTACAATATATCCATGTACTGGAGCAGCCACGGTTCCTGATAGGCACAGCAGATCAGGCTATCTGCGACGGATACGGAATTGGCGAGTTCCTTCCTACCAAGGAACCCTTCAGGCTTTTCCCTAGGCACCAGCCTAAGGTGCATGGTACCAGGTAAGTAACAGATACCTCACAAGCAAGGAAAAATGCACACCCAGAAATGAACAAAAAAATTTGTGCTTTTATTTCCGACTCCTGGTCAGTCTGTGTTAGTCAGTAGGTTTCAATAGCTCTTAAACACAGTCTCAAAAGGAAATCAAAAACTGAGCCATTCCTGCCACACTGGCTATAGTTCAAAACCAACAAAAACTGTGTCTAGACTTTTAGTCTTCACTCCACCAGTTCTCTTCACCAGCACAGTACTCCGACAGTTGCAATTCCATTATTTTTATGCCACAGAAGAGCAAGAGAAAAAGACCAAACAAAAAACATGTCACAGGTAAAATAAAGTTTTTAGAAGGAAAAAGGAATCTCATCCAGAAATTCCAAGCAGATTCTCTCTTTACCTGAGCAAGACTTCAGGATAGCTTGTAGGCAGGTTAGTCCACCAACTCTTAATATTTAAACAAAGAGTTAACACAGTATTGAGCACTTTGAAAACTGAATCCACAGCATGTTTCCTAGTTCAGCCTGCATTTAACTATCACTGTCTGGGAAGCCTCCAGCTGTGCTTGAAAAAGTGGCTTAGCAGTGCAAACCTGCTTGGAAATGCAAATGAGTTCAAAGCTTAAGTCCTTCTTCACAACACATGCAATTTAACTTTTCAGAGTTCTGCTTTGGTAGTTCAAACAATCCAGGATACAAAAATAAAGACAGAGCCAAAACTTCCTGGTAAAAAGGTAGGAATCAAAACAAAACTTGCAGATCTCCATAGCTTGTGTCCATGGCTTCTATTCCCAGTTCTAGTACAAACGGCTCACAAGTATCCATAACTTCAATTCCTTCAAGCTGTCTCTCAGCTGTAGTGGTGAAAGGTCACTTGGACACACAAAGTCAGAGGCGTGAAGAAAGTACAAGAGATTTATTACAGTATACCGGACTCTAGTGCAGTTAATAGCCTGCCTACTAGAGTGTCAGAAACAGGAAATACATGGACTTTTATGCCCTTTTCTCAAACTAATATATGCAAAAACTACAATTTTCATTTGTTACTTCTATAACTTTTCTACAATTATTATTGGTCCTAAGCTCACACTAGCAGATCACTTATCTAACTCTTACAGTTCTAAATGTTAAATGTACAGAAGGGCAGGGTACATCATGGCTCAAACTCTTATCTATTTAGCTTACAATGTGGTAAGACAGGGACATACATTTTAGGCAGATGAAGTCAATAGATTGTACACTGTTTTCAGCTATGTAGGCCAGAGCAATATTTTAAACAACAGTTAACCATTTCATGACCCTACCGTGGAAGGCACATCTGAAGCGTCCACCATTCCTAGTCTCTCTCCGTCTCCTCAGAATTCAGCTGGGGAGACAAGCACTGCTTACTCTGAGGCTCTTTCCCTGCCCTGTCTCTCACAGGTCTCACTTTAACTTGGTTCAAGCGAGCCACATCTTCCCAGCCTGGAGAGGAAGATGGGACTAAACTCCCTCTGTAGCTCGGTATGCTCTAATTTCAGTTTCCTGCTGTGTCTCTGCCTTAAAGGGACATACAGAATTTTAGATTCCAATGCTTTGGCTGGACATCAAACAGGCAATCTCTCTCTGGTTCATCTTCACTAGTGCAAGGGAGTTCAGCGCCCTCATAATCTGAAGAGCTAACCTGGTCAGCTCTTCTGCATAGGAATCTACAATTCTTATTACTAAATCCTGGGACAAAGCCTGTGCGGGCGCTGGGTTTGTCACAGTACTTAATACTTGAAAACAGTACAAAAGAGATATAAAACACCAGAATTTAAATTCACAGTTAATCTTCGATCAGGGCAAGTCAAACCGTATAAAAAAGCATTAACGAACAATTGTGTTTTGAGTTTTCTGAAAGCTCCTCTGTCAGCACATTTCCTTAACTGCCCTACCAGCAAATTTCATAATTTCACCCCAGCACAACAAAAAGATTATTGCACTAGTTTTTCTACATATCTTGGATTAACATTTGTCGCAAAGGTTGCCTGAAAGTGGCAGTGATTCACAGAACTACCCTGCCGCTGGTTCCAGCATCTTCTCTGTACTGTGGCCCATCCCAGTGGAAATAGGAAGTTGTCAGAGAGGGTAAGCCAAGTGCTGAGGTTGGCCACTATCGGACAACCTTTGCGACAAATCTAAAAATAGACATGGGGGGGATGGAAAATAATGTTGATCAGAGATGGGGGGGGGGGGGTAAAAAGGAATAGATGTCAAGGGGGGCAGCAGAGAGAGCCAACCAACAAATATGTTGACTGGCAGAAAGATGCCGTTCCCTCAACAGTGGACTCGGGGGCCATGATGTACCAAGGGGTAGGCTGGCTGGCAGGCGGGGAAGGGTGTGTGTGTGTGTGTGATGGTCTGCCCCAGGTGCAGCCCATAAGGGGATGCTCTGACGGCCAGCGTCATGAACTTCTAGCAGTGGTAGTATTTACAATTCACTGCTCTGCCGGCATTGAGCTTACCTTTCTGCTGGATCCTGCCTTCATGGAAACAGGTGGGACCCAACAGAGAGGAAGGCCTGAAGCCAGCATAAGCCATGAATTGTGAAGGCTGCGCTGCCAACAAAGGGGGGGTGACAAAGAGAGAGAGAGGGTAGGAGAGAGGAGAGAAATGCTGCACTCAATTGGGAAGAGAGAGGGAGGGATGGAGAAGGAAGATCAAAGAAGGGAGAGAAGAGGAAAGAGAGATGACAGACAGTGAGGAAGGGAGGGAGGGAAAGGAAAGGAGATACCAGATCATGGAGGGGGAGGGGGAGGGAGAGATCAAGAACAAAAAGAGAAACTGTGAATGTGATATCCGTGATGCAGGCTTTTATTCACCATAATATAGAGATCTCTATTTACAAATCTAACGTAGTCACATAAGCTTTAGTTGAAATTATAAACGCTCAGAGATATACAATCTTGCTAAGGACCGAAGTCCCTATAGCCAGACTCACCACTCGATCATCGCATATGAATGAAAATGCTAATAGAATATTGCAAAATGTGAAATTCTCAATGTTAAATTAATTTATTGATGCAAGAATTTGTACTTAGCTCTCAGGATTTTTAAGGGTCCTGACGCGGACCATGTTTCATTAGTCTTTTTCAAGGAACCCTCATAAGGGATGTAGTCCTTATATCAATCATTTGGGGTGATAAACAAAAATCTTTCTAACTGCCTGAAACTCTTTATTCCTGTGTAGACTACTGCTGAAATACATAGAAGGGGGATTCTCAGCAAATCTTAGGTTCAGAACAAGAATCTCTTTCTGCCTGAAACTCCTTCACATGGCCTTATTCCAGTATAGAACACTGCTGAAATACATAGAAGGGGATAAGTAAATCATTGATTCAGAACAAAAATCTTTCTAATTGGCTGAAACTCCTTCACATAGCTTTATTCTAATCTAATCTAATCTTCTATTTTTGCGTTGCTCATAGCTAGGTAGGCTCAAGGTGACTTAAAGAAGAGGGGTGAGGAATGAGAAGGGGAGGAGGGGTGGGAGAAGAGAAGAGGAGGGGAGGAGGGGGTAGGGAGAGGAGTGGAGGGGGAGGAGAGAATACAGGTGATTAAGTGTCAAATAGATGAGTTTTCAGTTTCGTACGGAATATAGTGTAGTTAGGTTCTGTCCTGGTCATTTCAGTAAGGTCATTCCAAGTTTTTACGCCTAGAAAGGTGAGCATGGAGTGGAAAACACGTTTGAATTGCAGATTTTTTGTGGAAGGGAGATTTAGAAGTATTCTGTTGATGGTTCTGTGGGAAGTAGACCATGCCTTGAAGAAGAATTGAATGAGAGGAGCTGCGGAGTTTCCATAAAGTATACGGTGAATGATGCAGTTTTGAAGGTTATTCGTGATTGGATAGGTAGCCAGTACAGTTGCCTGATGAAGTTTGTAATCGAGTCATATTTTCTCAGGTTGAAGATTAGTCTGACAGCGGTGTTTTGGATGAGTTGCATTTTGTGAATCAGAGTGGTATTGATTCCCATGTAGATGGAGTTGCTGTAGTATCATCAGTAGTATCATCAGTTGTACAACTAAGGCAAAGTGGTGTTGGTGAAAGTATGGTCTACTAACCTAAAGGCCTGGAATGGTTCATTTTCAGCAGAGGCCCTTCCTACCTGCGTGTGGTGACTGGAGATCGCTGTGGGGAGATCGTTGCTGGAGGCTGGAGGTGGGACCAATGGCATGGTGGATTGCTGCTGGTGGTTGCCTAGGATGGGGCGGCGTCTGCTCTCTCATTTTTAAAAATCAGCATTACATTGGCCACCCTCCAATCTTCAGGTGCTATGGATAATTATAACAAAAGATTAGAGATCGCTAACAGGAAATCAGTGTGAGGTCCACCACCTTTGCACCAAGAGAGCTATGTTTCATGACTGTTCAGCTGAGTGGAACAAAACAAAAATTGAGAAGCTGACAAGACTGCTGCGCAAGGGGAGGGCTGTTACATGCTCAGAACTTAACACTAAATTTCTGAGCTCTGGAAAAGTAGCTCCGTTTCAACTCCATCAAATAGTATCACTAATATGACCATTTATTTTTTTCATCAAAACGAAGCATCTATTAATATTCAGTCCCACCCCCAACCCCGCCCTACCCCCACCCCAATCCCACCCTAGCCCCACCTCCAATTTCTTCCATTCATTTTCATGTAGTTTTAAGTTTCAAGTTTTATTAGGATTTTATATACTGCCTATCAAGGTTATCTAAGCGGTTTTACAATCAGGTACTCAAACATTTTCCCTATCTGTCCCAGTGGACTCACAATCTATCTAACGTACACATAATATCTTATTAATTCATAATAGTAACCATAAATTTTTTTTTAAAAAAACCACAAAGCACACTACATGCAGAGAAAATGTTAATTATCATTTATATGTGGGGGGTTTTCAAAGATGTCAAGGCAGATGACTTTAAAATATGCAATGTCACCTCAGTAACTATAGAAAAATAGACAAATATAGTGCAAAATATAGACAGCAGATATAAATTTTCAAAACTGACACATTTTGATCACTAAATTGAAAATAAAATCATTTTTCCTACCTTTGCTGTCTGGTGATTTCATGAGTCTCTGGTTGCGTTTCCTTCTGACTGTGTATCCTTTCTTTCATTTCTTTCTTTCTGCACTCAGGCCCAACAATTGTCCCTTTCTATTCCCTCCCGCCTTCCTTCCTATGTCCTCAGTGCCCTCAGTGCCTCCTTCCTATGTCCTAAGCGCCCCTTCCTGTGTCCTTAGTGCCCCCAGTGCCTACTTCCTATGTCCTTAATGCCCCTTCCTATATCCTTAGTGTCCTCGGTGCCTCCTTCCTATGTCCCCCTCACTGCCTTCCAGCCTTTGTCTCCACCCCCTCCCCTATGCGCTGGCATCTCTCTCTTCTCCTTTCCTTCCTTCCCACTCCACCCACTGGTCTGGCATCTCTATCTCCTTCCCATATCTCTCCTCTCCTTCCATCTCCCCCTCCCACTCCATTATCTGGCATCTCTTCTTCCTTTCTTTCCTTCCTTCCTCCTGGTCTGGCATCTGTCTCCACCCCCTCCCCCCATATATCCTGACATATCTCCCCCCCTCCATTGTCTAGTAGGTCCTTTCCTTTTCCTCCCTCCCTTGGTCTTGCCATCTCTTTCCTCTCCTCTCCCTTCCCTGGTCTTCCTGCTCCCATCTCTCTCCCCAATTGGGTGCAGCAGCAGCACTTCTCTTCCCCTATCCCCTCCCCAATTGGGTGCAGCAGCAGCACTTCTCTTCCTCTATCCCCTCCCCAATTGGGTGCAGCAGCAGCAGCAGCTTTTCTCTACCCCCTCCCTCCCTTGGGTAGAACAATGGAATATGATCCTAAATAAATGTTCCCTCGATATAATGCTCCTAATTATTGAGAAGAGTAGAAATATTGTCACTAATCTTATACAACAAAAAGAAGAACTCTCTACTCTTAAAACTAAATCAATTACAGAAGAATATGAAAAACAATACAAACTACTTGAGGAGAATATTGAAAAATTTAAAGAACAACTTAAAAGGAATAAACTTAAAAAATTCCAAAGGGATGAGAAAGATTACAAAGAAAATAAAGTTTACTGGTGGTCAAGTATCCCTGATAGTGAAAATGTTCCAACAACACATTTAACCAGTACACGTAGAGGATCTCCCAGCTCCAGTAATTTAAGTTCTGCAAGCAGGTCCTCTTCCAACAATAGTGGCAATGGTTCTAGGAATTTTTTATCCAGAGGAAACATTCAAAAAAGAAGAGGGAGAGGGGGTCAGAGATGGATTCAGAGAGGTCGACCAATAACAAGGTCACAACAACAATAACCCCCTCAGCCATTATTAATCTGTCTGAAAAAGTATTATCACCTTTTGAAGAACAAGTTCTCAATTGTGGATTATCTTTTGTTCCCTCAAAGAACTTTGATCTTTTTCAGTTTAACATAGATTTAGAAAAGTTCATTAGGAAGCTTAATTTAAAGTTATTTTTTCAAGGAAGCAATGACATTAATAGTAGATCTATTATGAGACCACACTCAAATTGGTCTCCACTAGGTCCTTTGGATCAAATGTTATCGGTATTTAAACAAAAAATACTGAAAGAAGTGGAAGCACTACATTTAGATGAACAGCGTAGTTTTAACAACTTAAATAAACAACAAAGAAAAGCTTTAAAAGATCTAATGGATGACCAAAACATTATTATAAGAAAAGCAGACAAGGGTGGTGCTGTGGTCATCCAAAATGAAAATGATTACCTGGTAGAGGCTTTTAAACAGCTTAAAGACGATAAAACCTATAAAATGATTAAACTAGATCCTACTAAACGTCTGCAATGTCAAATTAAAAAAATCATAAAAGAAGGGACCGATGCTGGTGTTCTATCTTCCAGAGATGCCAGGTTTTTATTTACATGTAATCCAATGGTCCCAGTCATTTACTTCCTGCCAAAAGTACACAAATGTCTCGACCATCCTCCTGGACGACCGATAATCTCCTCTCGTCATTCCCTTCTTGAGCCATTAAGCAAATTTGTGGATTTTTTCTTGAAAGATCTGGTTAGTTCCAGTGACACCTATATTAAAGATACTGTTCATTTTTTGAACATTCTGTCATCAGTTCTGTCATCATTCCTGATGGTTACCCTAGACGTCAATTCCCTGTATACAGTCATTCCACAGGATTCGGCGATTCAAATTGTTAAAGAAGCTCTTTTTTCATCTGCAAGGCCATTTTTAATACCACCTGAATTTCTTATACAATTAACAAGGTTAACTCTAAAAGAAAATTTTTTTGTTTTTGAAAAAGAACTTTATTTACAACTCACAGGTGTAGCAATGGGAGCTACATTTGAACCCTCCATTGCTAACCTCTATATGATTGATTTTGAGAAAGTTTGGATCAAAAATTATCCCTTTGACTCTTTGATCTACTCATGGCACAGATACATCGATGATGTATTCCTTCTTTGGAAAGGAACCCAGAATGAGCTTGTTTCCTTTTTTACCTGGCTCAATTCCTGTGACACAAATATTAAATTTTCTATGGATTTTTCAAACAAGAACATACATTTTTTAGATGTTGACATTTGTCAAATTAATAACATGTTTGTGACCAAAGTCTTCACTAAGAATACCTTTCTTAAATATGACAGTTGCCATCCGCGGAAGTTAAAGGAAAGTTTATCGTTCTCCCAAATGCTGAGAATCCAAAAAAATTGTACTGATATTGACGAATACAAAAAACAATCAAAGAAACTACAAGATAAATTAACTCTAAGAGGATACCCTAAATGTGTAGTAGAAAAAGCAAGACGTTGAGCGAAACATATCAACAGGGACCATCTATTAGATGTTAAAAGAAAAAATCCTTTTGAAGATGACGTAGAGACCTGTGTGCTTAGATATTCTTCTAATAGTAATACAGTCACACAAATTATTAGAGATAATTGGAAGATCATGAAACTCCATCCTATTTTTGAAAAAAAGGATCTTAGGATTGCTTTTTCCAGAAATTTAAATTTAAAGGAGATTTTATGTCCCTCTATAACAAAATCTATAACAACATTTCAACATTTAAAAGGCCATTTCAAGTGTCTTTCATGCAGTATTTGTGACATTACTTTACAAACTAAGATTTTTATTAATCCACAGAACAACAAGCATTATACACTGAGGCATTTCAGTAACTGTAGATCCACCTTTATCATTTATGTTATTCAATGTCCATGCAGCATGTTATATGTTGGCATGACTACACGTGATCTAAAAACCAGATTATGTGAACATAAATCAAATTTAAAACGTAATAGGAGTTCTGAAGTTATAGTAGAACATTGTACGTCCTTTAAACACACTTTCTCTGACCTCCGAGTTCTAGCTATAGATCATGAACCTAAGACTCAACGTGGAGGTGACAGATTGAAAAGACTTCAGCAACGTGAGTTAAGGTGGATCCATATCCTCAATAGTATACATTCCTTTGGCCTTAATACTGCCTTAGATTGGTCAGTTTTTATCTGACCTGATTGTTCATTCGTTAAGACAAACATTTTTGTCCAATTGAAACACTGAATAGGTCATTCTATTGCGCATGTGCTAGCGTTCTCTGCTCTTAAGCGCCATTTTTTCAAGCGGGTCTGTGTAACAACAGCCCGGAATGTTTACGATATAAGTAAGTAAGCTGTGCTTTAATTTTTGATGGTTATTTTAGATATTTTAGATATTTCTCACTAATTCCTATGTCTTTATTTATAGCCCGTTTATCAAAGAAACCCTGAAGAAGCCGCTTGACCGTGGCGAAACGGGTTCCCGTTGGACATGATATACGGGATACCACGGCGAAATTTATCTGCCGTTGCATGTTACATCAAGTTTAAAAGATAAGTGCCTTTATTAGGCTTTCTTTGATGTTTCATCTTGCATTTTTGCACAGCCTGTTTGCACAAGTAGGCTAGGTTTGCACTAGCCACTTTATAAAAACGTTTGCACTTTAGGCTTTTTTGCATAGTTCTATATAACTAAAAAAATACAAAAATAATTTATTTCTATTTTAATATAAATTTGCTATCTTTGGAGTGGTAGCATTCAATACATTTTGAGATTAGTGACGAATTAAGTCAAACATATATATATATATATATATATATATATATATATATATATATATATATATATAAATAATAATGAAGGTTTTTTGATCAATGAAAGATACCACATGCCACAATTCCCTTTTGGACAATATCATTATTATCCTGGGAGTGGCAATTCTGAGATATTTTCCTTCATTTTGAATTATTACCATTGAATTAGATGGTTGTTTGTTTCAGTAGATTAACCTTCTGCGGATCTCTATCTCCTTCCCATCTCTCTCCTCTCCTTCCATCTCCCCCTCCCACTCCATTAACTGGCATCTCTTCTTCCTTTCTTTCCTTCCTCCTGGTCTGGCATCTGTCTCCTCCCCCTCCCCCCATATACCCTGACATCTCTCCTCCCCCCATTGTCTAGTAGGTCCTTTCCTTTCCCTCCCTCCCATGGTCTTGGCATCTTTTTCCTCTCCTCTCCCTTCCCTGGTCTTCCTGCTCCCCTCTCTCTCCCCAATTGGGTGCAGCAGCAGCACTTCTCTTCCCCTATCCCCTCCCCAGTTGGGTGCAGCAGCAGCACTTCTCTTCCTCTATCCCCTCCCCAATTGGGTGCAGCAGCAGCACTTCTCTTCCTCTATCCCTTCCCCAATTGGGTGCAGCAGCAGCAGCTTTTCTCTACCCCCTCCCCCCCTTGGGTGCAGCAGCAGCAACTTTTCTCTTCCCTTCTCCCCTCCTTGGGTGCAGCAGCAGTTTTCTCTTCCCCCCTCCCCTTGGGTGCAGCAGCAGCTTTTCTATTACCCCCTTGGGTGCAGCAGCAGCTTTTCTCTTCCCCCCCTCTCCCCTTGGGTGCAGCAGCAGCATTTCTCTTCCCATCCCTCCCATTGGCAGAGTCGCAAGCTTCCTTCCATCACTGACCTATCTTCCATTGGTCAGCGATGGAGGGAAGCTTACAACTTGCTGCTCTTCCTTGCTTCGGGCCTTCCTCGTTGCCGGGTTCTGCCTTCGCGGAAACAGAAAGTAGGCAGGAGTCAGACCCGGCAGTGAGGAAGGCCCGAAGCAAGTTGTAAGCTTCCCTCTGTGTCTCCCTTAGCTTCCCTCCGTCGCTGCCCTTAGTGAACTCCTGCTCTGGGGTTCAAATGTGTGCGTGCCGGCTTCCCTTCTCTTCTCCTCCCCCTGGGACGTAACTTCCGGTTTCGGAAGGAAGAGAAGAGAAGCTGGCACGCACACGTTAGAGCCTCAGAGTGTGGGTTCAATTTGAATGCTGGAGTCAGCCCGGGAAGGCGCAGACACAGCAGCAGCAGGATTAGCTGGGCGCAGGGAACACTGCAGGGGTTTGGCGCTGGAGGGACTGTCCCCTTGTCCCCGTGCACAGATTCGAGACGCTGTCCCTGAAAACGGAATATTACGGCATCCCGAAGTGGTGGGTCGGGACAACGGGACGGTCGGTCCAATAACGGGACGGTCCCATTGAAAATGGGACCTATGGTCACCTTAAGTATTACCTATTTCTGTGCCTAACTGAGCACTGAAAGAAGCAGCCTCCCATTCAGAGTACATGTGCTAAGGAATCCCTGACTTTGAAGTAGAGGTCTGCACAGGAATGGGGATTGCGGGAATCCCATGGGTCCCATGGGGGTCCCGTGAGAATCCCCCCCCTAACCCACGGGACTCACACGGGGATGGAAGGATTTGGAAGCAGGGTTCGTCCATATAATATAATGGACACGTCAGCCTTAGTAAAAAAGGGGGTTTATAAGTTAATTACCTGAAAAGAAAACAAAAAAAGGGTTTCACCAAAGAGATTCCACAAGGAAAACAGCAGCGCAAACACAAAAGAAACTGTGGAATTGATGATCCTATCAGAAGTAATTGCTGCTTTTTATGGGGACGGGTGGGGATGGAGGTAATTCCTTGTGGGGATGGGTGGGGACGGAGAGGATCCTGATGGGGACGGAGAGGAACCTTGCGGGAATGGGTGGGGATGGAGAGGATCCTGGCAAGGACGGGCGGGATGGGTGGCATTTCTGTCCCCGCGCAACTCTCTACTTTGAAGCACTCAAACAGCTAAGTAGGCACTGTCAGTAGACTGAGCACACAATTTATGGAGAAAGGTTTATGATCTAAATTTACAGGGAGGGAGGTTCAAAGGGAACAGAGAAAGTCATGTTTATCTGTATTCTACATGGAATTCCTGTTTGTGTTTAGCATCCATACTCTGAAAAACTCTCTCCCTCTAAGTAAGACAAAATCCTCTCTCTGCAAATTCAAAATAACTTCTTAAAGCCTTCTATTTCTTCACACTGCTTTTCAGACCGACCTGAATGATTACTCAGTCCTCTGCACTAACATTTTGTTTTACTTTCCTGGAAAGGCCTACAAGTTTATTAAAATTTGTTATACCGCCTATAGTAACTTCTAGACAGTGTACAATAGTAAAATTATACAATACAGAAGACAAATATTAACAATTACAGGTCGGACGGACAGACAGACATAACATTATTTATGTTAATTACTTTGATAACAAGGGGTTAGGGAGAAGAACTACAATTTTAAATAGGAAAGAAAGACATTTAAGGTTAAAACACTAGCAAAGGGGAGAATTTCGTTTGTGCAGGATATAAAGAGAATAAAAGAAATTCATAAATCAAATGCATCCTTGAATAAAAAGGTCTTCAGGCTCGATTTAAATTTATCCAGAGAGATTTGTTTCGCGGAGATAAGATGGGATGGAGTTCCATAATTGAGGTGCTGTGACTGAGAATATGGAGGAGTGTGTAGTGTCATAATTTATTTGTTGTGGTGCGGGTATTACTAAAAGGTTCTGATTTTGTAATCTTAACGTTCTTGAGGGTGTATATGGGATTAGCAATCTGTGGATGAATTCTGGCTATTTTGAGGCCTTTGTTTTAAAGGCTAGTAATAAGATCTTATAGCTTATTCTGTAGGAGACAGGTGGCCAGTGAAATTTTATTAGTAGTTGGGTTACGTGGTCATATTTTTTTGATTTTGTTAGAAGTTTTATTACCATGTTTTATATTATTTGTAGTCTTCTTTTTTTATTTATTTATTTATTTATTTAGATTCAAACAATTTTTATTGATGCAAATATCATCAAATACAACATCAAAGCACATCAATAATGCATCAACTATTATAATATAATATACATAATAAAAGACAAATTCCAATTTCAATAAACCCCCACTATATCTATATGTGTTTGAACCTTTACCATCCCTCTCCACACCCACCCCTCCCCACCCTATAATACTCTCTACCCAATGATACTCTCTTCATTTAACTAAATAAAAGCCCAATTAAAAGATCCAACTTAAAATTGCACTACGGCCCTTAGGATGTAAATCTTTATTCTTTATTTATAAATTTTAACTACCGTATTGACAATCTTACAAGTCCAAAAAAAAAAAACCCAAAAACAACCTGTGAACAAAAAAAGATCATACAGTGAACATCATTGCCTTATTATTTTCCAGGAAATAAAGAATAACTGTAGTTAGTCCACCATATATATGGAGATGGAGCTGAAATTTAACATCAACAAAGTACATAGAACAAATAAAGATGAGGCTTGAACTTTTCCTTACCGAGCTAGCAGAAAGTAACATAACTCATGAAATAGCAACACATTGCCCTTTAGCAGAAATAAATTTGGATAACTGCTGCGGCTCATATCTGTTTTCTTTAAATACCAAAACACACTTGCAAAGGTATCTCAAAACAAAGGTTGCTCCCAACTGAACAGCCTGAGATCTCAAAATCAAAAACTGTTTTCTTCTTTTTTGAATGGGACGAGACACATCTGGATACATTCTTATTACATTAGACAAAAGGGAACATCTTTATTTAAAAAAAACAATTTAAGCATTCATTCCCTATCAGAATTAATAGCAAATTGTACCAATAGTGTGGCTGAAACCTGTACCTCAGTATCTGACTTCTCCGGGACAAACTATCAGCAGATAGGTCCAAACTATCAGCAGATAAATTCTGCTGGTTAGGACTTTGAGACTTAATTCATCTACATAAATAATACCAAATTTTTTGGACCATAAGACGCACAATTTCTACCCCCAAAAAGGGGGTGGAAAAGGGGGCTAGTCTTATGGACCGAATACACTGCGTGGCCCCTGGTACCTTTATTAGTGGTGGTGGTCCAGCACGGTCTCCTGGACGGCTGCCTTTGTCTTAGAAGAGTGACGCACAACGCAGGAGTGCGACCTTTGCGCTTCCTGCCTGGTTGCGCCGCTCTGTGATTGGCTGCAGTCAGTTACTGATATAGCTTCACTCCTTCAGCCTAAAATTTAAAAGCAATTACTGGGCAACAGCACTTGCCACTGAGATAAATGTTGTTGACTGGGGTCACTCAGTAATTTTCAGGATCATTATCTAGATAAATGTAGTTCAAAATCATTACAGATTACCTTGGTGCTATCTGGATAATGCTGGGGCAGCATGGAAGTAGAACATAGCAGTGATATTCAACCCCAATATCTAGGTAAATATCTGGACAGCCCATAGGACAGTTATACAGATACTGATGCTGAATATTGCCAGTATTTGGATAACAGCTGTAGTCAGTGGAACACTTGGATATTAAGGGGGGAATTCATGAAATGGCATACAGCAGGTTAGCGTGTGTTAACTGCTAAAGACACCCATTATATTCCTATAGGCATCTTTAGTGGTTAGAGCATGCTAACGTACTTAACCTTTTCCTATCGTAATAAATTTTACGTTACGCTGGTTCCAATCGTAATTATTTTAGCAAAGTTTTGTATTATTCACCATTATCATTTACGGCTATTGTAAACATAATGTAAATAAGTCATAAGTCTGTAAATTCAAATATTTTGTGTTTCTGGCTCTTTATTAGTCCATACAGACTGTTTATCCACGATGGCAATGACATTTTTGGAATGTCCTGTCATCCGGGACACACGATAGGTAAAGGTTAATGCCCTTTCATGAATTCCCTCCTTGGGGCTCCTTTTACAAAGGTGCGCTAGCGTTTTTAGCGCACACACCGGATTAGCACGTGCTATAGCGTGCGCTAGCCGAAAAATTACTGCCTGCTTAATAGGAGGCGTTAGCAACTAGCATGCATGGCATTTTAGCGCACGCTAAAACCGCTAGCGCACCTTTGTAAAAGGAGCCCTTAGTGCTGATATCTGGACATTGGTCAGCACAGAATATCTGGGTATATGCTTAAAAGTGGTAGCCAATGTTTAAAAGACAATGATTTTTCTCCAATGATAAGCGGTTCAAATCGTTCTTACATGCTTAAGGCAGCACTGCTACCACGCATGCATGGGTGCCTTCCTGCCCGACTCACAAGTGCAAGACCAGCAGTCCTCTTTTATCTGAAGTGAGGTGAAGATGTATCGTTAGTAGCTCCTCTCGGCTGCATTTTGGTTGTGAATTGGGTGCTTTCCTTTGCGGGACTTTTTGCATGTGGTTCCTTTGGGATTTGTTTTTTTTTCCTTTCCAATTGTTTTTTCCCTTAGTCCCTTTAGTTCAATTTTGCCCTTATTTTAAGTTTCCTTAATCTTTTCGGCTCTTGGGGCTCTCTTAAGCTTGAGCATCAGTCAAGAATTGCCCTTGTTATGAGGTGAGTTGCTGTTCCTTTTTCTGCTCAGCACTGAATCACTTGATTTAGCTGAGGATATTTTCTTTCCATATCATCTACAGTTCCCAATAGCTTTAAGCGCTGCTCTCAATGAAGGAGGTAGTGGAGGAATATCCTAATGGCTAGTGCAGCAGACTTTGATCTTAGGGAACTGGGTTCAATTCCCACTGTAGCTTCTTGTGACCCCTAGGCAAGTCACAAGTTTCAAATTTTTATTCAAATATGATTCAATTGCTTAGTTTACTAAGCGAGGTACAGTTTGATTAAAATTGGGTACTATACATATTAAAATACAGTAACAACATTAAAAAAAGAAAAAAAAAACCCACTGACTAACTGGTACAAGAGGAAAGGAAGGGAGGAAATACAATCTTTAAAGAACACTCCATTGCCCCATGTACAAAAACAGATTGTGAACCCACTAGGGACAGAGAAATGTACATGCATATAACGTACAGTGCTGTATACATCTAGTAGCACTATAAAAATGATTAGTAGTAGTTATGCAATCAGGCCATCTCTGGGGCTACTTCTTGGAGAATTGAGAATTCCTGAGAAGCACTGCAATCCTCAAAGCTAAGCTTTTCTAAATGTACATGTTTTCAAATTTATGTGTTTAGATCTAAACTGCTCTCTTACCTGTGTGTGTATCTCTTTCTCTAATTTCTTCCTAAAACACTTCTGATTTTCCTCCATCTATCCTATATAGGAAAATAAAGAAATAACTCATCCTTTCTTTTCACTTGCAGGCTTGCAGCTATTACTTGCTATATTTCTATCTTACTGCTTACTTTGTGGTTCCTCACTTCCCACCCTTCTCCCACCCGCTTCTCTCATACCCACCCCCAGGCTAGCTATGCATATATAGGAAAACCAAAAGGCAACTATCTTGAATAAAGCCTCTATTGGACAATCCTGTTTGTTGCTATGTCTTGACATAATGCACCTTCTTAACTTGTTAATCATATCCAAATGACTGTCATTCAATGCAAAATTGTTGTGCCTTAGTCCTAAGACAAACCATTTTGAACCTTAGTGCTTGCCCCAAATGTCTCCAAATAACAGCAATGACAGAAGAAATTGGCATCTATTAAGGAAGCATCCAGGACTACCCAATTCCCAGTCAACTTACCACCAGCACTGCCACAGAGAATAAAGCAACAGAGGAATAGATGGGTCACATTAGGTTCAGGTAGCTTATGATTAGTATCACAGAGGCATGCACCCTCCCAAACCTTAGCCCCTATTGAATTCCTCTTGCTGCACTGGAGCATTATAATGATCAGAAAAGTACTGAAGTGGAGCCAGAGGCAAGGAATGTAACTCAGTCTAAAGGATCTTCCCAAAATAATAACATATTGGTTCAAAGCAGAAAACTCTTACTGTTAAGAGACTCCATTATAAGAGGCATTAACTTGAGAACACAGTTCAAGGGTCCCAAGCTAGTGAAATGACTTCCAGGAACCTCTGTTAAATCCGGCATCATGACATCTATTCCGCAGTGCTCTTCTTTTGGTTTCCTGCTTGCACTTCCTCACTGCAGATCGGTTGGTAGTTCTAAAGGAGGGTTCCATGTCTAGTGTTTATGTTTATTAAAATTTGATTTCCCGCCGAAGCTTACAACAGTTCTCAGTGGTTTTATATTAAAAACAATATTGACTGGAAAAAGAAAAGAACTTGATAAAGTATAGGAAAGATCTAGTCCATTCACTCATTCTTGGTTAAGATTCGAATTTTAGGTGTGATTTTAGATGAAAACCTAACCTACCATGACCACGTTAGTTATGTGGTTAAAGCTACTTTTTACAGACTTCGCCAAATACGGGCCATTTCGAAATTTCTATGTCCAAAATCATTGAATATATTAATTCACTCAATGATTATCTCAAAAATTGATTATTGTAATGCATTATTCAAGGGAATGGCTCAAAAAGAAATTAGAAGATTGCAGATAATCCAGAATGCCTCTATCAAATTAATTATGGGACCTAAGAAGTTTGATCATGTAACTCCATTACTTCAAAATGCGCATTGGCTTCCGGTATCCCATCGCATTCTATACTAATTATCTTTACTTACATTTAAATCACTATAATATAAAACTCCTGCTTTTATTTATAAAGCATTGATACCTTACAATTCTCCCAAATTTTTAAGATCAAACGACCAACTTTTGTTGGTCATCCCCACTCTCAAAATTATCAATACTCGAAAGCAATTTATTTTTACTGTTACGGTGCCTCAGACCTGGAATTCACTCCCACTATACCTAAGAGAGGAGAAGAATTTGGAAAAATTTAAGAGCCAACTTAAGAGCTTTCTTTTTAAAGATGCGTTCAATACTTAATTGAAATGTTAATTTGCTCTTTCGTCAATTGCTCTGTTCTCTACTTTTATTTTTACCTATTTATTTGTCCTTCTATTCCTGTTGTGTTTTACCTTTAATTGTTGATTCTTTCCTATCTAAGATTGCATTTCTATCCCACCTGTCCTATTGTATTCTTGTCTTATTTTAATTATTTCGTTTTGTGACTTATCCCCTTGTTAATTATATGGTCTATTTTATGTATATTTAGATAATTTATTTTACCAATTTGTACATCGCCTACAATTTGGAATAGGCGATTAATCAAATAATAAATAAACTTGAAACTTGAAGTAGCATAATACAACAAAACACATTCATGCACTATCCATATAAACAAAGAAAGTACTTGGTCTCCCCCTTGTGGAGTACCATGGGGTCTTTCTTGTTCCTGGTGTACAATGTTCTTTTCATTGTCCTTGGCTATGAATTAAAATAAAATGAGTTTGAAATTTTTTAACTATGCTGACAATATATAAATTATTTTTCCCGTAAAGGATACATTGCAAGATATGTTTCAATTTATGAATGCCACATTCTTAAAGATATCTAAATGGATGCTTATTCATAGATTGAAACTAAACACTGAAAAGTCTTCTTTGCTATGGGCTGGGGGAAAGAAGTTTGTATGTCCTACTGTAAACCTTGTATTAGAGGATAAAATTATTCCTCTGCAGTTAATGGTGCATAGTTTAGGCCTGTGATTGGAATCAGCTTTAGATGGTAGCTCTCAAGTAAAACATCGAAAGATTTGGTTCTTACCTTTGCTAATCTTCTTTCTTGTAAATTCATACTTTATTCCGGGATAAATGGATTATTTCTGTCTACCCGCCAGGATCTGTAGGAAGCCTCAAAATTTCAGAGGCTTTTACCCCTCCCCCTCAGATGATATTAAACTGCTCAAAGTTGTTAAAAGCATGCAGACTGTGAAAAATTGCAGGCAGACCTTAGAAAACTGGAAGACTGGGCATCCAAATGGCAGATTAAATTTAATGTGGATAAATGCAAAGTGACGTAGATTGGGAAGAATGACCCAAATCAAAGTTATCAGATGCTAGGGTTCACCTTAGGGATGAGTGCTCAACAAAAAGATCTGGGTATCATTGTAGACAATACACTGAAGCTTTCTTCCCAATGTGGTGACAGATAAAAAAAACAAACAAGATGCTAGGAATTATTAGAAAAGGGAGGGTAAAAAAAACTAAGAATGTTATAATGTCTCTGTATCGCTCCATGGTGAAATCTCGCCTTGAGTACTGCGTTCAATTCTACTTGCTGTATCTAAAAGATATAGCAGAATTAGAAAAGGTTAAAAGACGAGCAACCAAGACATATCATGTGACATAGCCAGTCACTGGGCCAGTCCAGTGAGCCAGAAATTCAATGGGAGCTAGCTGGCTATTTTCTGCTGAATATCAGCAAATAGCCAGCCAAATAGGACTTAGTCGGCCAGGAGCCATTCCCAGCCAGCAAAGTCCTGCTGAATATAGGGGAACATGTACTAGATTCACAGTAAACCTGAGTTTGAAAGGCCCTAGTTGCTTAATCACTCCTTGGACATTGAATCTGCATTCAATAGTGTCAGGAGTTCCAGGGACATTGCTTTGGCTCCCCCTGGACTCTTTTGGGTGAAAGATGTTTCAGTCCCTAAAAAAGAAAGGGGGTTGCCTGAGAAAGGAAGGTATCCAGTGAGCCAGCAGGCCTTTGTCTCATCATGATTTAATACTAGGTGGTGAGAAGAAAACCAATAGGCAACAGAGTCGAGACACAGTTGCAAGGAGGAAATGTCTTGGGAAAAGACATCAGTGTGGTAGTATAAAAGAATATCATTGGCATATATATGAAAAGACATATTACATCTCTACAGAATAGTTGCTAGTGGGCTAAGGAAAATGTTGAAAAGCAAGGGAGAGAAAATGGAAAGCTGGGGTATGCAGAGATTTTGCTTTGGAAGTAGATTGATTAAAACACAGTATGAAAGGAAAAGATCTAAACCATATTAGAACTAGAGTTTTAGCTCTTGAGACATCATTTTATATAAAATTTCCATGTAAGTGCCTTGTTAAGTTACAAGACACTGAGGCATAGATTCTGTAAACAGCGTCTAACATTATGCGTGGTTTAGACGTCCATTTAAAGTGTATAATGAGCTAATTATGTGTCTTAACAAGCGTTAATTAGGACTTAGATGGACATAGGCGTCTGTTAGACATCTGTAGCTTCCAGACACGAGATAGACGCAGAGGTAGCGCTTAGGCAAGCCTATGTTTCTAGACGTGGGCGTAACATGGGCGTGGTTAACGATAGGCACAACTTAGACGTTGCTTAGGCGGTGCACTGCGTCTAACTATCGTCTAAAATGTAGGCGACCGAAAAGCTGGTCTAAGTGTACTTTTTCTTAATTTCAATGCCGTTTCATCTATCGTGCCTCCGACTCCCTTTGGACGCAACGTAGGCGTGCTTTCTGCTTCCGTAATGATATTTCCTATAGAGACTTTGAATATGGTGTTTTTTTTTCTTCTTTCTTCTCATATCAATAGAGCACATCAATATAAACATATTGCATGGGAACATAGTACTTTTCTGCCCAAACAGTAATTTAATTTGCTCATTACACCACCTCTGGTTTTCAAGCTTAAAAAGAACCCCTTTTTTTCTCAACAAACACTGCTGCAATCAGCTTTCTTGAGAGCAAAGAAATAACACGAACAATAAAAACAAGAGAAAAAGGAAGCCGATATGGTTCTCCAACCTAGTGGCTGAGAAAATAAAGACGAAAGAGTTGGCGTTCATGAAATATAAAAAAACCCAAGAAGAGGAGAGCAGAAAGGACTGCAGGGTGAAACTGAAAGAAGCCAAGAGAGAGATACGTTTGGTGAAGGCACAGGCGGAAGAACAAATGGCTAAAAATGTAAAAAAGGGAGATAAAATTTTTTTCAGATATATTAGTGAAAGGAGGAAGATAAAAAATGGAATTGCTAGGCTAAAAGATGCTGGGAACAAATATGTGGAGAGTGATGAGGAGAAAGCAAATGTGCTAAACAAATACTTCTGTTCTGTGTTCACAGAAGAAAATTCTGGAGAAGGACCGAGATTGTCTGGCAAAGTTACATGAGAAAATGGAGTAGATTCTGCGCCGTTCACGGAGGAGGGTGTTTATGAGCAACTTGAAAAACTGAAGGTGGACAAAGCGATGGGACCAGATGGGATCCATCTCAGGATACTAAGGGAGCTCAGAGAGGTTCTGGCGAGTCCTATTAAAGACTTGTTCAACAAATCTCTGGAGACGGGAGTGATTCCTGGGTATTGGAGGAGAGCGGATGTGGTCCCTATTCATAAAAGTGGTCACAGGGATGAAGCAGGAAACTACAGGCCGGTGAGCCTCACTTCAGTTGTTGGAAAAATAATGGAAGTGTTGCTGAAAGAAAGGCTAGTGTACTTCCTTGAATCTAATGGGTTACAGGATCCGAGGCAACATGGCTTTACAAAAGGTAAATCGTGCCAAACGAACCTGATTGAATTTTTTGATTGGGTGACCAGAGAGCTGGATCGAGGACATATGCTAGATGTAATTTACTTGGATGTCAGCAAAGCCTTTGATACAGTTCCTCATAGGAGGCTGTTGAACAAACTTGAAGGGCTGAAGTTAGGACCCAAAGTGGTGAACTGGGTCAGAAACTGGCTGTCAGACAGACGCCAGAGGGTGGTGGTTAATGGAAGTCGCTCGAAGGAAGGAAAGGTGACTAGTGGAGTCCCTCAGGGTTCGGTGCTGGGGCCAATCCTGTTCAATATGTATGTGAGTGACATTGCTGAAGGGGTAGAAGGAAAAGTGTGCCTTTTTGCAGATGATACCAAGATTTGTAACAGAGTAGACACCGAAGAGGGAGTGGAAAATATGAAAAAGGATCTGCAAAAGTTAGAGGAATGGTCTAATGCCTGGCAACTAAAATTCAATGCAAAGAAATGCAGAGTAATGCATTTGGGGATTAATAATAGGAAGGAACCGTATATGCTGGGAGGAGAGAAGCTGATATGCACGGATGGAGAGAGGGACCTTGGGGTGATAGTGTCCGAAGATCTAAAGGTGAAAAAACAGTGTGACAAGGTAGTGGCGGCTGCCAGAAGGATGATGGGCTGTATAAAGAGAGGCGTAGTCAGTAGAAGGAAGAAGGTGTTGATGCCCCTGTACAGGTCATTGGTGAGGCCCCACTTGGAGTATTGTGTTCAGTTTTGGAGACCGTATCTGGTGAAAGACGTAAGAAGACTTGAGGCGGTCCAGAGGAGGGCGACGAAAATGATAGGAGGCTTGCGCCAGAAGACGTATGAGGAGAGACTGGAAGCCCTGAATATGTATACCCTAGAGGAAAGGAGAGACAGGGGAGATATGATTCAGACGTTCAAATACTTGAAGGGTATTAACTAAACTAAACTAAACTAAACTAAGCCTTAGGTTTATATACCGTAGAACAAAATCTTTTCCAGAGAAAGGAAAATGGTAAAATCAGAGGACATAATTTGAGGTTGAGGGGTGGTAGATTCAGGGGCAATGTTAGGAAATTCTACTTTACGAAGAGGGTAGTGGATGCCTGGAATGCGCTCCCGAGAGAGGTGGTGGAGAGTAAAACTGTGACTGAATTCAAAGAAGCGTGGGATGAACACAGAAGATTTAGAATCAGAAAATATTAAATATTGAACTAGGCCAGTTACTGGGCAGACTTGCATGGTCTGTGTCTGTGTATGGCCGTTTGGTGGAGGATGGGCAGGGGAGGGCTTCAATGGCTGGGAGGGTGTAGATGGGCTGGAGTAAGTCTTAACAGAGATTTTGGCAGTTGGAACCCAAGCACAGTACCGGGTAAAGCTTTGGATTCTTGCCCAGAAATAGCTAAGAAGAAAAATTACAAAAAAATAAAAATAAAAAAAAATTTAAATTGAATCAGGTTGGGCAGACTGGATGGACCATTCGGGTCTTTATCTGCCGTCATCTACTATGTTACTATGTTACTATATCATTATTGCACACATTACTTCATTTCTCAGTGCATAAAAAGAGAAAAACCAGATACAGACCTTAACATGCATTTTTCCTCATTGCAAAATGGAGCTGTTCAACTTCACAAAGCAGACCTTATTGTGAGATCATCAAGATGCACCTTTAAGGTAGTATGAACATAAGAACATAAGAAGTTGCCTCCACTGGGTCAGACCAGAGGTCCCTCGCGCCCAGCAGTCCGCTCGCGGTGGGGTTTTCTTGATTTAGCCCTATGTCCCCTTATTTTTCTATCTATATTCCTTCTATACCCTATTTACCCCTATCTGTACCCCTCAATCCCCCTATCCTTCAGGAATCTATCTAATCCCTCTTTGAATCCCCGTAGTGTAATCTGCCCGATCACATCCTCTGGGAGAGTGTTCCATGTGTCCACAACCCGCTGAGTGAAGAAGAACCTCCTAGCGTTAGTTCTAAACCTGTCCCCTTTCAGTTTCTCTGAGTGCCCCCTTGTACTTGTGGTTCCCCGTAGTCTGAAGAATCTTTCCTTGTCTACCTTCTCTATGCCTTTCATGATCTTGAAAGTTTCTATCATGTCTCCTCTAAGTCTCCGCTTCTCCAGGGAGAAGAGCCCCAGCTTGTCCAGCTTGTCAGCATATGAACAGCCTTCCATACCCTTTATCATTTTTGTCGCTCTTCTCTGGACCCGCTCAAGTATCGCCATGTCCTTCTTGAGGTACGGTGACCAATACTGGACACAGTATTCCAGATGCGGGCGCACCATCGCTCGATATAGCGGCATGATGACTTCCTTCGTCCTGGTTGTGATACCCTTCTTAATGATGCCCAGCATTCTGTTTGCTTTCTTTGAGGCCACTGCACATTGCGCTGATGATTTCATTGTTGTATCTACCAGTACACCCAAGTGTCTTTCAAGCTTACTCTCTCCCAGTAACGCTCCCCCCATTTTGTAGCTGAACATCGGGTTTCCTTTCCCTATATGCATGCCCTTGCATTTCTCTATGTTAAAGCGCGTTTGCCATTTATTTGCCCACTCTTCCAGTTTGCTTAGATCCCTTTGCAGGTCTTCGCACTCCTCAGCGGTTCTAATCCTGCTGCAGAGTTTGGTGTCATCCGCAAATTTTATAACTTCACACTTCGTTCCCGTTTCCAGGTCGTTTATAAATATATTGAACATCAGCGATCCCAGCACCGACCCCTGTGGGACACCGCTCGTGACCCTCTGCCAGTCCGAGTATTGGCCCTTCACTCCAACCCTTTGTTTTCTGCCTGCCAACCAGTGTCTGATCCATCTGTGTATATCCCCTCCCACCCCGTGGTTCCACAGCTTCTTAAGTAGCCTCTCATGGGGTACCTTGTTGAAGGCTTTTTGGAAGTCGAGGTAAATGATATCTATGGATTCCCCTTTGTCCATCTGGCTGTTTATCCCTTCAAAGAAGTGCAGTAAGTTTGTTTGGCACGATCTTCCCTTACAGAAGCCATGTTGGCTCGTTTTCAGTTGTCCATTTCTTTCTATGTGTTCGCAGATGCTGTCCTTTATCAGTGCTTCCATCATCTTACCCGGAACTGAAGTCAAGCTCACCGGTCTGTAGTTCCTTGGGTCACCCCTCGATCCCTTTTTGAAGATAGGCGTGACATTTTCTAGTTTCCAGTCCTCCGGTATTTCCCCAGTCCTCAAGGATAGGTTACAAATTTGTCGAAGTGTGTCAGCTATTTCATTCCTCAGTGCTGGGTGTTGAACTCACAACTTCTGTATGTTTAGGACAGGATTTTATTCCATTGAGCTACATAATCTGCTACTGAGGTGGAGCTCACTGCCCTTTCATATCATACTTGACTGATATGCCTATGTATCATATGCTTAGGAATGATATCACAGTTACCACAAAGAAAGCATTTGTAGCACACCAGGTTAACACGCCTTGTCTATCTTCTCAAGTACCCTGGTTAAAATCTCACCTTCACTAATTTTAACAACTTCCTAACAGCTTCCTATTAGCTGTTATAAGAGGGTCTAGATGGGGGACTTTCCACACACAAATATATTTTCTCCTTCCCATGGCTAGGACATCCTAAGCTGTCATGGGAGGACACTTCTCCTTTTCCAGGAAGATGCCATTTGTGGCGCACCAGGTTAATGCGCCTTGTCTGTCTTCTCAAGCACTTTGGTTTGAACCCCACCCTCAGCTTCCTATTAGCTCTCAAAGGAGTATATATATATATATATATATATATATATATATATATATATATAGTGGACTTTGCTATTTTTCAACAGCAGTTTGCAGGCACTTTTATTTACATCCTGCCATGGCAAATATACCCTAAGTTGTCATGGGAGGAAACCTGTCCCCCGTCTGAAAGAAGCCATTAGTGGCTCACCAGGTTAATGCACCTTGTCAATGTCTGTCTTCTCAAGCACCCTGGTTCAAATCCCATCCTCACCTTCCCTCTTTTTCATAGCATCCTAACAGTTCTCACAAGTGGTGGAATTTGCTGTTTTTCATCAACATTCTGCAGGCACAGGTGCATGAGATATTTTCATTTGCTCTCAACTACAAGCCATTCTAGTAGGAATGTGTTTCTTTTGATGCAATATAGGCACAGGGCAACAGCTATAAGAGTTAAAGAAAACTTCAGAGGGCTTGAACAGGTGTTGAAGGATGATACATGTGTTGAGATACATGTGTAGAGACATTAGTATTGGTAAATGCAGTTTGGCTTGAGAGTTTGGGGGGGTGTTGGGGTGGGGGAGGGGGTTCAAGATGAGAGAGAACAGGTTGCACTACAAATTAGACAATGGCTGCAGATAATAAAAACTGAAGCAAAATATGTTTAAGCAAAGGCATGGTTAAAGAGTTTGCAGATTTTCTGGGTGAAAAATTAATATAAACTATTTGCTAACCTCACTCAAGATTTGAACCCCTGATGTACGGAAGATAAAAGCAGAGCCTTAAGGCATAGAGCTATAGAGGGAACTTTGTTTAGAATATAGAGCTTCATGTCAAAGCTTAGAGATGTGAAGGAAATTATTAAAAAGTCCCTATAGGTGTATTTGGCAAAACGACATTCATAGCACGTCCAATCAGATTTGAATGATTTCGGCGGGAAGTTCTAACGGTGCCTATGATGTCAGATGCTATTAGGCGTGCTTATTATATAGAAGGCTTTGCCACAGCAATTTTTGCCTTTTAAGTCCCCCCATGTGAGTTGGTGCTTGTAGTGTTCCGTATCCTCTATGATGAAACTTTGTGCTATGACTTCGCTATTGTCCTTTGTACTCCCTTCTACCTTGGACACTCCTCCCCATCCCCATTATCTCTATTTGTTTTGTGTATAGATTTTTCTGGGTGTTGGTGTGAGGAATTTTTGAGAACTTTGCTTTTGTGTTCAGTGTGGAGGGGAATCAATTGTTAGGGAAAAGAAGGGGCCACCCAGGTTAGACACAGATGCCCCCGCCCATCACTCTCCCTGCTTTCATAATGTCATGGTCTGCCCCCCAATGTCTCCACCTCCATTTTCCATGTCAGCAGAGTACACCAAAAAGAAAGAACAGAGGGGGCCTACAGCTTTCAATTAACTCCAAGTGGAATGGATGTGAAGTTGTGTTTAGACATGGGAAAAATGTTATGGACCAAGGCGGATACTGCACCAAATGGGATAGATATTAATGATTTTCTTAAGTTGAATGCAGGAGAGGTGTCTAGAAATGGTCAGACTTGGGGGAGGGAGGGAGTGACGGGGACCAGAAACAGAGGTTAGGGGAGAGAGAGAGAGATATGCTGGACAGTGGTCTGGAATGAGAAAAGATAAAAGGGAGAGACTGTGGATGTCATGGAGGCAAGGAGAGATCTGGGATGGGATGGGATGGCATTTGGGAACAGAAAGGGTGAAAAGCTGACAATGGGGATGGAAGGAGGTTAGGGAGAAACGCTAGGTTTTGAGGTGGAAAGGAAAGATGCCATGTAGGTTCCTACCCCCCCACCCCCCATCTCATTGGTCTGCATCAAGGAGAAGAACAGAAAAGAGAGGGCAGATGTTGATGCATTGGGGAGGTAGGTTGTGAAAGGTGGGATAAGAAGATTGTAAGGGATTGCCCTAATGAATATGCATGAGAGACTAGCATCTAATGGAGGTGTCAGGCATCAAATCTACCCCCATGCAAATCCATTAGGGCTATCCTCAAAACCTAACTGTCCTGGTGCTCGTTCATGACAAGGTTGGGACAGAGTTCTGTAAAGCGTATGAAACAGCAATGTAGCACCTAATGAATAAAATATATGCAGAAATACAAACACACTGCCAGCTATATGTTTAATTTATTTGATTGGTTTTATTAAAAAATATATCCATTGGCTTGCCATTGTACATAATAGATGGAAAAATGCATAATATATGGTGCAAATAGATGGCAGAGTTTCCATCTCTGTGAAGTGAGACAAATGTCCAGGGTGCAAATAGATGCCAGAGTTTTCACCTCTGTGAAGTGTGGCAAATGTCCAGGGTGCAAATAGATGCCAGAGTTTCCATCTCTGTGAAGTGAGGCAAATGTCCATGGTGCAAATAGATGCCAGAGTTTCCACGGCTTGCAACTGGAGTGGTGATTGAAGGTGGCAACATGGCTCCTGGAGAGCTGCGGATCCTTGGAAGGTTGTAATAGTTATTATCCAACTATGATGCCCTCGATGGGAGTTGAAGCTGATGAGGATTGACACTCGGGCCACGAGGCTATCTGGATGAAAGATCTGCAGTGACTGAACCGTGATATAGAGGCTTTGGCATGTACATGTAGAGGAGGTCCAGCGGAGCCATAGGGTCCATGCGGCATGACTGGCCTGGGAGTGTTAAAAGGACATAGTGGGTCCTAATGGGGTCCCTTTCCCTTTCCCCGGCCACAGCCAAGACCCCGACCCCGAGCACGGGTGGCAGATGTGGCCGGGGGGGGGGGGGGGGTGAATCCTGCCTGGTGGGGGCCTGGCTGGAGGAGGGTTGGGAGGTGTCTTGAGCTCCAGGATCCCCATGGGAGTGAGTCTGGGTGATGAGCTGGGGGAGAAGGTGTCTAAGAATGCCACACATGTCCTCCAGAGCATAGCGCGTCCCAGCCTACTCGGCTCGTGTAGCAGCCTGTTCTGCTACCAGGGAGGCCAAGTACTGGTTCATGGTTTGGGCCTCCCTGGCGAGGACACGTGTGGATTCTTTAATCTCAGCCACCTCCCTAATGAGCAAGCCCTGTCTATGGTGAATGTTGTTTCCAACCTCCACCATTAGATGAGTGTGCTCATCAGGGGGGGCCTCCAGCTCATCACTCTGATGGAAATCCTCCTCCCCCACCTCTTCGTCCCCCTCCAACTCTTCCCCCTCCTCTGCTGCCCTGTTGTCATCGTGGGAATGAAAGGGGGGCACTGGTGCTGGTTCAATTTCAGTGTTTTGAGGAGTGTGGCGAGGCAGGTGCCGGGTTTAGACGACCGCTCAGCCACGACCGATTTATACGTGCCTCCAAAATAAGTTGGAGGTCCTGCTAGCTTATATTTAAAAAAAAAAACAACAATTAGTCAGGTTCAATAAAGTTCTTTCAGCAACTTGTGTCTCACTTTATTGGTTATGAAACACTTTATCAGTAATTAGTCTTTCAACTCCAAAGAAACATGAACAAAAAACCTGGGCTTTCAAAAGGTAGCCCTCACCTACTTGTCAGGTACAAACAGGTAAGTGTCCTAAACAATACCCAGTAGCTCAGCTCTATTAGTTTCACTGTCTGAGCAAAAAAAAAAAAAACAGCTACAATAATTGTCCAGATTTATCAGAGTTTTTCACAAGGTTGCTCTAATGCTTGAGAGCAATGTTGCAGAGGCCTGGTTTGTAACCGGCCTGCCCCAACCAGCTAAGCACACTGGTGGGGGAAGGGAGTAGCTGAATCCACCATAAATCAGCTTTTAAACAGCTTGCCAAAAATTGGCCCCACAATCCCAACCCGAGGATGGATAGTGGATTCTCCCCGCTACTGTTCCTTCACACAATTAGCACACAATAAGTCCCAAACACTCTGCAAAAAGGCAGAACTCAAACTTGTTGAACAAAAAAAAAATATCTTGCTTTAAAGTTCAAACACAAAAACAGGCACCCTCGTGGCTGTGAGCTCAGCACAGCTCACTTAGCTTCACTGTTTTGCCTGTAGCAATTCACAGCCAAAAATCACCACAGTTTAAAACACACAAGGAAAAATCAAGATGAGGCACTTAACTTTCATCCATTAAGTCGTCCTGTGGCTCCATGGCAGTCTCCAGAAACTCCATGGGTTCCGGGTTGGCTGTTTGGCTGGCCTCAGGGACAGGAGCTGCCTCTGACATCTCAATGTCTTGGATTTGAGCAGCTTCAGGAGTCCGGTCCTGGGCTCCTGCTTCCTGGGATGATCCAGGGTAAACTGACTTAGTTCTCCTCAGGGCAGCCTCTAAGCATGCAGCTGACCACGCCCTAGCTTGAAAGGGGGCAGGGAAGCTTGTTCCTTACACTGAGCTTTCCTCTGTGCTTTAATTCCTTGCAACTGAGTATTGCCTGCCCTAGGAACTTGTTTCATAGGCTGTTGCTCTCCAGGACACACCTCCTGCCGCTCTAGGCTATTCTCCCCTTCTTCCTGTTTTAGTCCTGCCCAATCGTCCTGCTCTCCCCTACTCCAAACCTCCGCTATTCTTGCCTCCCACCCCCCTAAAGATCCTCCAAACCCCCACCATGAAGCCTCACCTATGGATCCTTCTTCTCCTCATCTGCTCATCCTCCAATATCTCCTTCTGCCTGAACCCTCCCCCCCCCCAACTTACTGAACTCCATCGCTGTCAGCCCTATCTACCCTGGTACCAAAATCCCCACACTTTTGCGCACCAGAAGTCACCCCTCCAAAAAACCCCCCCGAAGTATCAATCGCGCCTCCTTAAAGCCCATTCCCCCTGCCAACCTTCCCAACCATACCTCAGATTCTCTCACCCCAGTCCCATCTCTATACTGTAACGCCAGATCCGCATGCAACAAAACCCAAATTCTGAAGGATCTTCTTGAAGATCTCAACCCCGGTTTCTTATTCATCACTGAAACTTGGATCGCAAAAGATGATATATTCTCTCAAAACGAACTCTGTCCTCACGGTTACCAAGGCCTCTTCTCCCCTAGAATTAACCGAAAAGGAGGTGGTCTGGCACTCCTCCATAAATCATTCTTCGACGTCCAGCTCCTTGAAAAGGGTTGCCATGCTTCCCTAGAATACATGCTAGCCTCTGTCAATGATGAGCTCCACCCGCACCCACTAGGTATCCTGCTTTTATACCGCCCACCTTCATCCCCCTGGAACAAATCCTCTGACCTCGTCCTTGAATCCATTACAAACGCCTTCCTCAAATTCCAAAGACTACTAATCATTGGGGATATTAATCTTCACATAAATGATACCACCAACAAGGATGCTATTGATCTCAACAACTTCCTCACCTCTTTAGGCTTCCCCCCCCTGGCTCCCTCCCCAACCCATGAAAAGGGGCATGCGTTAGACATCATCAGCTTCATCGACCTCACCGAACACAAAACTTTAATCGACGACACTCGCTGGGACCCCGTCCCCTGGTCCGACCACTTCCTGGGGGCTTTCTGCCTCCCCATTTTCATGTCCCACCTCGAACCCCCTTCCCGTTCCCCCAATCCTATCACCTTCTGAAAAAAAATTGCGAGCGACTTGTTCTGGGCCAAACTATTCACCACTACTCCCAACCCTTCAAACCCTGAATCCAACTGGCACAACTGGATCACCCTCTCTGAGACCACCTACCACTCCCTCGCTCCTCTATCCACAAAAACTGTCTCCTACTCCCGCAAGGCCCCCTGGTACCTTCCCTACCACAGACAACTAAAGCAGCAATGTCGAACACTGGAACGAAAATGGAAAAAATCCAATTCCCCCACGGACAGACAGTCCTGGAGGGCTTCCATTAAGTTCTATAACACCGAATTAAAAAAATCAAGGAAGAACTACTACGGCAACAAAATCTCCTGCTCCAGCAACCAAAGCAACACTCTGTTCAACATCTGGCGCTCCATATCCTCCAAACACGATTCCTCCCCACTCCCCTCTTCTCCATCCGCGAACGATCTAGCAAAATTCTTCAATGAGAAAGTGTCTACCTTACGAAGCTCCTTCCCCCCTACACCCGATTACAACTCTCTGGTGCCCACTACCTCCAACCCCAATTTAACCGAGGCGAACCATATCCCAGCCGATAGATCCTGGACCGCCTTCGAGCTTGTTTCCGACTCTCAGGTCTCTAAGCTCTGCCTCAAGCTAAAAGCCTGCAACTGCTCCTTGGATCCTTTCCCCTCCTACCTATATGAGAACATTCCAGCACAGGCCATCTCATCTCTCACCAAAATCTTAAACTCCGCCCTGCTCTCAGGCCTGTTTTCTACAGAAATGGGACACATTTCCTTGTCCCCTCTTCTGAAAAAAGCTGATCTTGACCCCTCCATTCCTTCCAGCTATCGCCCAATAGCTAATATCCCTCTCCTGACCAAAATGCTGGAATCCATCATAGCCACCCAACTCTCATCCTATCTCGAGAGATTCTCCATTCTCCTACCCTACCAACATGGATTTAGACCCAACTACAGCACTGAATCCCTTCTAGCCTCTTTAATTTCAAAGGTCCAACAACTTCACTCCTGCAACAAATTTACTGTCCTTCTTCAATTTGACCTCTCCGCAGCTTTCGACATTGTCCACCATGACATACTAATCCTCCAACTTTCCGAAATTGGCATAAATTCCACGGTCTTAGATTGGTTCTCAAAATTCTTACGGTCCCGCTCCTACCTCGTTAACATGAAGGGTACCTCATCCTCCCCTTGGAAACCGATCTGCGGAGTCCCGCAGGGTTCACCTCTATCCCCGATTCTTTTCAATGTTTATATGTCCTCCCTGAAACTCCTCCAACTTTCCACCTCGGAGACACTTTACACCTACGCCGACGACATCCTCGTCCTTATTGAGACCGACTCTAACCTCACCAACCTCTCAGATAACATCTCATCCTGTATAACAAATCTACAATCCTGGGCCCTCACTGTTCAAATGAAACTAAATGAGGCCAAAACAAAACTACTTTGGCTTGGCCCGAAACTGGATCAGCTACCCTCCCACATCCCACTTTCCTCTGGCACCAATCTGCAGCTTGAGCACTCTAGCAAAGTTCTGGGAATCATCATTGACTCTACATTGTCCTTTAACGACCACATCAACTCCCTAGTAAAAAAATGCTTTTTCAATCTCCATATGCTAAGAAAAGTTAGATCCTGCTTCCACCAACAACATTTCGCTGTCCTTGTCCAATCCATCATTCTATCCCGACTCGATTACTGCAACTCCATCTATCTAAGCCTAACAAAGAAACATCTTCTCAGACTTCAGCGGATTCAGAACACCGCAGCTAAACTAATCTTCGCAAAAGGCAAATTTGATCACGTCTCCCCACTTCTGTCTAAGCTTCACTGGCTCCCAGTCTTCCTCAGGGTTCGCTACAAATGCGCCTGTCTTACCTTCAAATCTCTTCACAGCATCCTTCCTCCCCTCTTCCCACTATCTTGGCTCTCGAGCACTCACTCCACCAGATCCACTCAGAAATTCAAACTATCCTTCCCTTCTCTAATTGGCATCTCCCATACAGGAAAACATGGTACATCCCTCCTCTTCAGGATCACCGAGCTGTGGAACAGCTTTACGGCCCATCTTCGGAGTTCGACCTCCCTCCAACATTTCAGAAAACATCTGAAAACCTGGCTTTTCTCCAAAATGTAACTACACCCTCCCTCTCCATTATTCTAAGTACCCTCTTCCGTCCTTGTTCACCTTGCCTCTCTCTCCTTCCATTGTAGTTCCTCCTCTTTGTTTTTAATCCCTGTAAACCGTGTCGAGCTCCACTTCCGTGGAGATGACGCGGTATATAAACTTAAGGTTTAGTTTAGTTTAGTTTCCTCCCCTCCCCAGGGCTTAGTGACTTGGTGCTTAAACTGGAACTCTGATCCTAGCTGGGAAGTAGGGGTTGCCCTGTCACATTGGTTGGCCCTTTTTAACGGAGGGCTAGGGTTAGAAGAAGCCTTGTCTGGAACACGCTTAGCTTTAATGCTAGGGTTGTGACAGGAGGAGGGGCAGCGCACGATGGCCTGGCCTCTTCCCCTTCATCCCTATCAGCAGCAGAAGGAGGATGGGACACCTCTGCAAAAAGACAAGAAAATACACATTGGTAACATCTGAGAACCTCATTTGAATTGCATCACAGGTCACAATACTGTACATCTTTGCATCTGGTCATTTACAAGGTATCATGCAGGCTAAGATATGGAACATAGGCAACTTATTCCACATTTTAGGCTGGTAAGAGTATCAAAACAGGCAATGGCTTTTATTGTATTACTATGAGTTGCATTGGTTGTATAGCACTGTTGTAGTTTTGAAAATTAATAAAGAATGAGTTAAAACAAAAAAGGCAATGGCTTCTATGTAAAATGTTTTTACCTTGGCGCCCCAGGGAAGTATCAATACCTCCCACAACAGGTGCTATTCCAGGACCCACTATGTCCATCACCTCATTCTCCAGGACAGTCAGTTGGAGGTCGCCGTAAGGACCCTGCGCATCAATCAGTTCTTGCTTCCGCCAGACCTCTCTCCACAGGGCCCGCCACCGTTTTTTCAAAGTCTCTATATCACGGCCCTGATGGTGAACTGCATCCATGTCACTACAGATCCTCCTCCAGATAGCCTGCTGGCCTTCTGTGCCAATCCTATTGGCTTCCCTCCCACAGAGGGCATCATAGTTGGCCCCGACTTGGGCCACAAGGATCTGCAACTCTCCAGGCAGAAAATTAGATTTCCATTTCGGAGCCATGTTGCAAAGTGCAGCCAGCTTTCCAAGCTACTTATAGAACACTTTCACACACACTCCCATAGGATACCCAATGAGGTGTGCTGGGCATGGTTAGAAGGCGGAACAAACTACTCCGCCCCTAACGGCGCCCAATAGACATCATTAACGCTTCCTGCCAAAACTTGAGCGCGGGTGACGTCAGATGCTACATAGGCGCGCATGGGTATAAGAAAGTCCAGGTGAGTAGGGTTTTTCCTTTCTATTCTGTCCTATTGCTTATGCGGACTTTTGAGACCTTATTCTTTGCTATAGTCTTTTAACCTTTTCTTTCCTTTCCTATATCTGCCCCCCCAACTCTCTCAATTCCACAGAGCCATTAACAGCTATAGTAATTTGTAATAGATGTCTTTCTAAAATGTTTTTTTAATCTTTTCTAGAAGTGGCTTCACAGCACCAGCTTGCTAGCAAGTCCTTATGACCAATAAACAAAAAAACCAGGGAGAACTGACTTCTTTTTATGGACTTTCATTGTGTGTTATTGCTTATAATGGTTCTCCTTGTACTTTTTGTTACTCCTGATATCTCCCACTCTCCATTCCACAGGGCTGACAAAATGAGTGATAAGAAATTCAGTCGAGGTGTGTTTTTAGCAACAGCACCCATGCTGTTAGAAATTTTGATGCCAGCAAAATGGATATGTAAGTAAAATGAATGTGTTCACACACCTGAGAGGTTTTACTCAAAGAGCTAAATCTAATTCTTTGTAGAATCAAATTAAAGGCAGGTTAAAATCAGTTGAGGAATGGTTCTGTGTAATAACTCATTGATAATAGCTCAGGTGTGTTGGGGGGGGGGGGGAACACTTCCATTCAGTGGACATCCAATCAGTGTGCATGGTTCAGGTGAAAAACTCCTAATGGGTGCCTAATGGGTTAGGCATCCGTATTATAAAAGGGGGTCAGCTGCAGCTGCCTCTTCTAATAAGGACTCCAAAAGTATGTTTGTGCTTCTATTACTTCTAGGTGTGTGTTGGAGACTGATGTGACATTCTGCCACAACTTCAGTGTTTCATTTTGGATACATAGATCTTTCTAACATGTTCCTCTGCACTCTTCATTGCAGGTTGACTATGCTCATCACCCCAATGTGTTTGCCAGAGGCCAGAAGAGCAGCTCAGCACACCAACTTGCATCTGGGCAAAGAGTTATAGGTGAGAATGATATATGGTAACCTTTGTTTGCTTACTCTAGTATCCTTCACTTGACTGTTATAACTATATCTGACGTACACCTGAGTAGCTCTTCTGATGAATGAAATAAATGTTCACAATGCTAACATGTTTCACAATTATATTTTTCTCTTCACACGGGTGTCCTTGATGAATTTCCGAGACAATAGTGAATTGGTGATAGTTTTGGGCTCATAGGACATCATGCCATGCATTCCTGCTCTTATGCACACTGTCATATTTATTTCCTTTAGTCTATTCCCTCAAATGAGCTCTAAACAGGTGCTGCAACATTTATGACAACTTTGTGTAATAGACCTGGAGCAATGGAGGATTACAAGTGATTTGGTGAAATTGAACCCACACCATCAGCGCGTTAAGGCTGTTGTTCTAACCCAGGGGTGTCCAACCTTTTGGCTTCCCTGGGCCGCATTGGCCGAAAAAATTTTTTCTGGGGCCACACAAACACTAACAATAGCCAATGAGCCAAAAAAAGGTTGAGCAGGTCCCAAATTTGCAATCACTAATATAGAAGATGTATGTATCTAAAAATAAACCTTCATTAAAGTGACACTGTGGACAGGAACCCTAAAAAGCAGTAATACTTACCCTGACAGAGTGATTCTCCACGTGCACCGCTGACAGTGGGAGCAGCCACAGGCTTCCACATCCCCACTCTGAAGAGCAAGGATGCGCGCTCCTGGTTCTCCCATTCACTTCTATTACAGCTACGGTGAGCCTCATCAGAGTGGGGATGCTGAATCAGCTGTCAGGAGCGCATGTGGAGGATCATTTAATCAGGGTAAATATTACTGCTTTTTTGGGCTTCCCACTTTGAGCTTAGGCTCCCTCAAAATGAACATCTCGTCTGTTGTAGCTAGTAGGGATCCCCAAGCCTCACCAACTGACGGCCACCTCCTCCCCTCCAACTTCCCAAATTCTGCAGCTGGTAGCAATATTGCAGAGCTGCTGCCTTCCCTCCTTCCTGCCCCTCCCCCTTTGGCTTTCATGCATGCATGAAAGCAGGGGCAGCTTGAGGATATTGCCATTGACTGCAAAACTTGGAGATTTTGAGTTGCCAGACTGGAGGAAGATCTCTTCAGTTGGCAGGGCTTGGGAATCCCCACTAGCTCAAGTATTTATAAATTGCACTCAGGCAGGGAGAAACTTTGGTGTCCATCCACTAATTTTGGGCTTCTCCGTCCCCCAAACCACCTGTATATGACTAAGCCACTGAATACAAAAATAATTGTGATGCACATATCCCAAAGCTAACATATTCCAGTTAATAAATTCAAAATAAAACCATTTTATCTACCTTGTTGACTGAATGTTTTGTTTTTCCATCATCTTGGTCCCAGTTTCTCTTTCTGTTTTTTCTCTATCTTCAACTAATTCTCTTTCCAGTGTCTGCTGTCCATTGTTTTCTCCTCTTCTCTCGTTCCATTTCCTTCTTATGACTGTCTCCAACGTATTGAATTTTCCCTTTCAGCTTTCTTAACTTTTTCTTTTTTGCCTCTGTCTACTCAAATCTTGCCTTCTTTCTCACCCTTCTTTTTTATGTTTAAATATATTTATTGATTTTCAAATCATATAATCAAGAATACCTTGTTCAGAAAGCAAATTAGCAATTCTACATAAAGCAAGAAACATCCCAATAACATTAAATCATATATTAACTAAAATGCTCAAGTCCTCAAATTTGGATCCAAGATTTCTTATAAAATAAAACAAAGATAGAAGAATTGAACTTAATGTACACTCTTTCATAAAGTTAGCTGGAAGGCTGATTGCTGGGATTAACCAATAGTCATAGAGCTTATGATTTTTCTACCTCCAATCGGGAGAGCGCTAAAAAAGAAGTCAACTGATTAGGCTCAAAGAAAACATATTTAACTGATCGGTGATGCACTATACATTTACAAGGGTGTCGCAAATAAAAAGTAGCACCCAAAGATATAACACCTGGCTTCAATAAAAGAAATTCACGACGACGCCTTTGCGTCTCTCGTGATAAATCAGGAAATACCTGCACTTTACAACCCATAAATTCTTTCTGTCTATTTTTAAAGAACAGTTTTAACAACCATACTTTATCAATAGAGAGAGCTACTGTTATAATCAAAGTGCTCGATTCTACAACCTCTTTATCTGATTTTTCCAATAACTCTGATACATCCAATAGTCCTTGATCTGACGGCTTTTTTGGTAATTTAATCTTATTAGGTAAATAATAGACTCTTGATAAAGGAGGTAATGAATCTTCTGAGGCCCCCAAAACTTCAAGAAAATATCTTTTAAACATTTCTCTAGGAGGTGTCAGTGGAAGCCTAGGAAAATTAATGATTCTTAAGTTATTGTATCTGGAGTTATTTTCTAAGTTCTCCATCTTTCTTCTAAGATTGATATTGTCTTTCATTAAAGTTTCCTGTAATTGTTTGGATGATTTAATGTCCTGTTCAAGCTTTTGAACAGAGGAATTAGAGGCAGTCATATCCTTTTTCAGTTCTTTAAGTTCAGTAGAATGTTGAGATAATTTCCCCTCAATTAACTGAAGTTTGGGACTTATGGTCTTCACTAGTCCGGCCATAAGATCCCATAGTGAGTCCAGAGTTACTTCTGAGGGTTTTTCCAGAGAAATTACAGGTAAAGAAATGTCATAGTGCTCACCGTCCAGTTGAATAACTTGACGCTGTCCCTGAAGGTTAACTCGCCTCTCAGATGATTCCCCCTCAGCTTCTTCAAAGGAGCTCATATCCATAGGAGCTCCTGTCAGCAGGCTCTGTGATGGACTACTTGCCTCAGGGGAAGACAAGACCCCGACCTCCGGGGTTACCTTACCCCTTGGAGAGCTGCTTAGCTGAGGTTGCGGGGGCGGCGCCCTAACGTCGGGGCTCAAAGATGTCTCCAATCCCGGAGGAATCTCCACGGCCTCACTGACGCCGCTACTCCTCTGCGGGCCTCCCTCCGACGCCGAAAAAATACCCTGCATCCATCTGATGAGTTCCCCGATGTCACCAGCCGCGGGGGTGGCCGTGGGCCGCGAGGCACCAGCGGCACTACGGCCCCTCCGTTTAGGCATCGGGTAAGTAATTGAACCGCTTGAAAATTGTTGAAAATTGTTTGAAGAAAAATCCTCAGAGCGGCATCTCAGCGCGTCCAGCCTGACGCCATCTTGGATCTTCTCACCCTTCTTTTTAAATGTTCAGCTATCTCTCAATTCTCCATCTTCTCTGTCTCTAGCTCTCCCATTTTCCATCTCACTCCTTTCCCAGCCTCCTATTCCCTTCTATCTATTCCCCATTACCACATTTCTACCACTGTACTCACTGCTCTCTCACTCATCTTGTCATCTCCATTTTGACCTCATCCACATGGCTCACTACTTTCAGAATCCCCCTTCCTCACTCCACCGGTCAGGCTATAACGCCGTCCCTTTCTTTCCATCCCCTAGCATCATCTTATCCCAGCTCTCTTCCCTCCTGCCCTCCCATGGTTCCATCTCTCCTCCTCTATTTCCATGGTCCAACAATTTGCTCCCTTTCTTTTCTGGTTTTCTTCTTCCCTCCCCTCCTTGATGCTGAACAATGAAATGGAGGGAAGAAAGAGAGAGATGATGCATCTCTCTGCCTTCCATCCACAGGCCTAACATTTATCCATCCCACCCATCCCCAGATCCAACTTCTCTCCCCAACTGTCCCCCATCCCATTTCTCCCCCTGCCTGCCTGCCTCCCTTCTCCAGGTCCACCATTTCTTTCTTTCTCTTCCCAACAGTTCTCCCTTCAAGTATCTCTTTCCCACTACCTCAGGTCTAACTTCTATCCCTTCAGACCATTGCCTACCATCTCTCTCTGTCCTCTGTTTCTGGTCCCATAAACTCTCCCCCCACACCCATTCTGGCACTTCTTTTAATACCCTCCCACCCAAAAAAAACCCATCTCTGAACAAATCCCACTTGCTTTAATCATCTTATCCCCACTCTCTTCTTTCTAGACTGCATCTGTCCTCTCTCTGTCTTCAATGCAGCATCAGCCCCTTCCATCCACTGTCTGCCCTCTCTCTCTCTGCTTCTTCCATTTCTCTGTCTGCTCTCTCCATTCCATATGATATCTTCCCTCTTTCTATGCTCCTTCCATAAACTGTCTATCCTGTGCCCCTTCTCTCCTTTGTATATGATTCAGTTTAGCTTCATCCCCTCTCCATTTTTCTGTCTCCACCCCTCCCCTATGCTCTGATATCTCTTTCTTCTCCTTTCCTTCCCTCCCCATGCCCTGGTACCTCCTCTGTGGCATCTCTTCCCCCTCTGGTCTGGCATTTGTCTCCATAGTTTCCCTCCCCTCCCCCATGCCCTGGCATCTCTCCTCTCCTTCCAACTCCCCCTTCCCTCCATTATCTGGCATCCCCTCTCATTCCTTTCTCTCCTTCCTTCCTTTCCCCTGGCCTGGCATCTGTCTCCTTCCCTCCCCTCCCATGCCCTGGCATCTCTCCCTCCCATGGACTTGACATCTCTCATTCCTCTCCCTTTTCCTTCTCCATCCTTCCCTCTCTCTCCCCAATTGAGTGCAGCAGCAGCATCAGCATTTCTCTTCCCCCTTCCCTTCCCTGTGCAGAATCAGCATTTCTCCACCCCCCTCACACACCCATCAGCAGCGCAGCATTCACCCCCAAATTACCCATCAGGGCCAAGTGAAGTATTTGCTTAATACCGCTGATTCCTTACCCATTCTCCAGCAGGGTCATGCAGAGCACTGGGTTGTTGGCCTTGTCCATGGAGCAGCATGTAGGTTCCATGTGGCTACGTACAGCAAAGGTCGGCACTTGTGCACGCCGGGGAAGGACTCGATGGGTGCATGTGCCACCTGTAGCTGCCCCAGCCCAGCTCACCCCCGGCAGGGTCATCAGCTCCTGCTCAGTGGCCGCGTTGATGTTTGGTCACTATGGGCTCCCCAGGACCAGGCTGAAGTTACAGGCAGCACTGAACTTGCGGCTCTTGGAGCAAAAGCTCTGCCTGCAGCGTTTGCTCAAAGCTGTGGGCAGCGTCTTCCATGCACCTCCTGCAGCTGATCTGGAAGCGTTCCCTCTGATGTCGCAACGTCAGAGGGAACACTTCCGGGTCAGCCGCAAGAGGCACATAGGATCCGCTGCTCGCGGCTTTAAGCAAACGCTGCAGCAAGACGGAGGAGGGGGCCTGCAGAGGAAAACACCGCATTGTGAGCAGGGCCACACAGAATTCTTCATGGGGCTGCATGCAGCCCGCGGATCGCGGGTTGGACACCACTGCTCTAACCACTACACCACGATTAGATCTAACTAGTGTGCCACCCCATACTATTGATGAAAGCTAAGCAGCTCAACATAAAGGGGGGTTAACACATTGCTTCAGGGAAGGGAGGACAGATTTTGACCTTGGGGTTGAACCTCTTGTTTCTAAAGCTATAAATATACACTAGTCTTTAAGCCTGTTACATTAACGGGTGGTAGAATAGATGTGTGTGTCTGTCTTTCTTTCTTTCTCTCTCTCCCCTTGGCCGCTGTCTGTCTGTCTATGTTTATTTGTTTCTCTCTCCTTGGACACTGGCTATCTCTCCTTGGATGCTGGCTGTCTGTCTTCCTTTCTGTCTGTCTCTCTGGCCTCTTGTGTGTTATTCTTTGTGTCTGTGTCCTTGTGTCATTCCCCCGCCCCCCCCCCCATCCCCCCGAGCAAAGCTGTCTGCCCCCAGCATACCCCTTCGTCTCTCTATGGCCCACTTCTGTCTTCCCCCGCAGAGCAAAGCTGTCTGCCCTCCAGCACACCTTTTCCTCCAAAGTAGCCCCCTTTCCCTCTCTCTGTCTTTCCATGGCCCCCTTCTGTCTTCCCCCCCTTCGAGCAAAGCTGTCTGCCCCCAGCACACCTCTCCAACAAAAGCAGCCCCCTGTATCTGCAGCACCTGCACGACACCCTTCAGCCAATCATGAGTGCTCAGAGCGTGAGAGGGAGCAGGGCCTAGGTGTATTTGGTGCGGCGGGGGAGGCCCCGACTGCCCCAGCTGCAGCTTCTTTGGCGTCGGTGAGGAAGGAGAGGTTGGGCCGACTCTCCGCAGGGGCTTTGGGGACAGTCTTCTGCGGCTCGAAGCTCTCCTCCCGGCAGCCACTGCCAGCAGCGCTCCGCACTGCCTTCCTCCCGCCGGCCAGAGTAGATGTCTGTATGTCTGGTTTTTTTTATTTGTCTCTCTCTCCTTGGACGCTGTCTTCTGTCATTCTTTGTGTCTGTGTCTCTCCCTGGTCCCCTGTCTGTCCGTCTTTCTGTCTCCCTGTCTCCCCTGCTTGCCAAAGCAGCCCCATTTCCCTCTCCCCCTGTTCTGCAATGCCTACCTGCTCCATGTCCCCCTTCTGTTCCTCCCCAACCTGATTGCTGTCTGCCCCCAGCACACCTCTCCCCCCAAAGCAGCCCCCTTTCCATCTCCCCCTGTTCTGCAATGGCTACCTGCTCCATGGCCCCTTTCTGTTTCCCCCCCCCATGATTGCTGTCTGCCCTCAGCACAACCCTCCACCAAAACAGCCCCCTTTCCTGCCTGCTCCATGGCCCTTCTTTTTCCTCTTCCCCTCCCTCCATCCATGGTTCCTGCCACCGCTGCCGCTCCTGTTCAAAGCGGCCTGCTGAGGTTCGCGGCCGGCTGTAGCGAACCTCGCAGGCCGCTATCCACCTCAGTAGCTTGTTCCCTCTGACGCGATCGCGTCAGAGGAATCGTGTTACCATGTGGAGAGCGGCCTGCGAGGTTCGTTACAGGCGGCTGCGAACCTCAGCAGGCTGCTTTGAACAGGAGCAGTAGTGGTTGTTGTGGGAAGGGGGGAGTCGGCGACGTGCAGGCCGCTGTGAACAGGAGCGGCAGCGGCGGCAGGACCATGAGCCCTCCTCCTGTCATCCGCCACCAGCGCTACTCCTGTCGCCCGATGCACCTAACTTGCGCATACGCCTCAAGCCGTGGCCACGGACAGACACAGCACACATGAGGTCCCCACAGGAGATGAGGCGCCGCTGCTGACAGCCAAAGTAGGTGCTGGGAAGAAGGCTGGGGACTCACGCATGCGCACTCCTGCGACCACAGACCTACAGTGCACGGAACACGCAAATAGGAGTGCGCATGCGCGAGTTAGCCTTTTATTATATAGGAGATATATATATATATATATATCAAGTTTCAAGTTTAATTTTATTTGATGTATCGCTTATTACAAACTAAGCGATTAACAAAATATAACAAACATTGTTAAATTATATATTATTGAACATTAAAGGGGTAAAATAACAGTATCTTAGTACTACTTTAACTAAAAGGAATTGGACACACAAAACAATATTAACATACTATGACACATATGGAATGAACATGAGGGCTTAAAGTTACAAAAATATTTTCCCAAAAGGGAGAAAGAGTGGTCTGAGAGGGGAGGGAGGAAACATTAGGAAGGGATTGAAAGTTCTAAGATAGAAATTAGCAATGAAGTGAATTTAGAGGTCAAAAGAGATTTTAAAAAGAAATGATTTTAAATTAGTTTTAAATTGATTTAAATTTTTATTTTTTCTGATATATAAAGGAAGAGAGTTCCAAGTAAGAGGAGCCACTACAGAGAAAATATCGTGGCGTTTTGTCCCTACTATTTTTAAAGAGGGAACCATTAATAATTCTTGGGTTTCAGAACGTAAAGAACGATTTGAAGAATGGGGGATTAATAAACGATCTATAAATTGTGGTTCATTAGTATTTAGTGTTTTGAAAATCAGTAGAGCTATTTTATAAGTTATTCGGTTATTTATGGGCAGCCAATGTGATTTGATTAGCAGAGGTGTTACGTGGTCATATTTTTTACCATTATGGATTATTTTAATTGCTATGTTCTGTATAATTTGTAAACGTTTTTTTTCTTTTTGAGTGATATTTTGTAGAAGAGAGTTGCAGTAATCTAGTTTTGTTATAACAAGAGAGTGCATTAGAATATTTAAGGATTGTGGTTCTAAATATTTTGTCATTGAACGGATTAAACGAAGACGATAAAAACAGCATTTAACAATGTTATTAACATGTTCTTGATAAGTAAACTTATCATCTATGATTACACCTAAAATTTTAAGTGAAGTCACTGTTTCAATTATTATATCATCTATCAAGAAAGGAGAAGATAATTGTATTCCCTGTTTTGAAGGAAAAAGGAGGACCTTTGTTTTTGGAATATTAAGAGCGAGTTTATTATAGGTGAGCCATTCTTTAATTTTGACTAATTTTTGGTTGACTTGAGCTATTTCAATTGGGTTTTCTAGATTACATGGATGTAATAATTGTATGTCGTCCGCATAAGCATATGCGGAGAAGCCTATAGATTGGCTAAGACTAAGTAAAGGTGAGAGAAAGATGTTGAAGAGTAAGGGGGAAAGAATTGAACCCTGAGGAATTCCGAAGCTAGGTGAGTATGGTGTAGATTTAGTGTCATTGAATTGGACACTGGAGGACCGTTCCGATAAGAAAGAATTGAACCATTGTAAGGCTATGTCATTGATACCAATTGATTGAAGTCTGTCTAGTAAAAGAGAATGATCAATGGTGTCAAATGCAGCGGAGAGATCAAGAGAAAATAAGATGACGGATTTGTGGTGATCGAGATTATGTATAATGTTGGTAATGAGACCTATTAATGAGTATTCTGTGCTGTGATTTTTTCTAAAGCCAGTTTGGTTGGGGTGTAGAACATTTGTAGATTCGACAAATTCTGATATTTGATTAAAAATTACTTTTTCTGTGATTTTTGCTAGGAAAGGAATATTTGCGATAGGGCGGTAATTCAGAGGATCTTCAGTACTTATTTTATGGTCTTTTGTTATGGGAATTATTGTAGCTGTTTTCCAAGATTTGGGTACAATACCGGAGTTGAGGCTTTTTTTTACAAAAGAGTGTATATATGGTCCAAAACAGGAGAAATATTTCTTTAAAACGACAGGAGGAATGATCTCAGAGGGGGAATTTTTTAAGTTTATATTTTGTAACATTAACTTAATTTGTGATAGGGAAGGAATGTTAAAGTTAGAGCATTTTGCGCAAGGAAGTTTATAGTCATTAGAAGTTTGGTAAGTAGGGGACTTGTTATCAATGATAGTTGCAAATTTCTTTCGTATATTTTCGATTTTATTGCAAAAGGTGTCTGCTAAGTTTTGAGCTGAGAGTGTTAAGGGACGAGCTTGTTTGTGTGTATTTGAATTGAAAGATTTTACAATAGAGAAAAGAATTGATGAATTTTTTGCCGTTTTGATTTTTTTGCTGAAATAGGTTCTTTTTGCTTCGTTGATTTTACCTTTATAGAATAGGGATTGCTCTTTGAATGATGCCAAATATATATATATAGTCAACCCTAGGAACATCTCCAATATGTAAAATGGCTTCTCCTCTTTTCCATTTTCAGGTGTCTTGGACAGCCAACTGTAGTTCTTGCTGTGGTATTGTCAGATCCAGTTTGTCTTGCTGAGACCTGTGCAGCCGTGAGCATCTTTGTGGTTTATAGGGAAGTATGTTCCTGTTTCCACACCTGGTTTACCAAAACAATGGAGGCTCCTTTTTTTAGGGTGTAGTTACCATACAGCTCAAGAACCAGGAGGATAGAGAAATCTGGCCTTTACTTCCATTGCCTTCAGTAGAAGGAAGAAAAATCCACAGGTCTCATTTGGCCGTCCTCCTGTTGTAGAGCCTGACTGTTCCTGGCAGTAGCCCTTTTTTTCAACAATTCTACCACAGTGACTTATTTTCTCTTCCTGATGTAGGCATCTGCTTTGGAACCGGGAGCGAGTGGCTTACTATGCAGATCATAGCTGGGATCTCATTATCTACCTGCACTTTGCATACCGTTACACTCGCTTGCTTCTTTCCTAGATTCTGCAATGATTCTACATCAGAGTGGCTAGCAGGTAATAGAATGACAAACACCAATAAAGATTGTCAAATTTTCTATATGTCACCTTGTTGTTATTTAGAAAAGGAATGGCAGTACCTCCTGAACCCTATCTACTTTGCACTCTGTCCACTAAACTGAAGATGGTATAAAGATAAAACCACACAGGAAAGTTATAAGCCAATATAAACAATTTTTTTTAATTATAACTTTTTAAAACTTTTTTTGAAAAACTATTTACAAACACATAACACAGGGAAAGAGAGGGTGGGTGCCCCCCAAGAGCAGCTTGAGCTACCTCAGGAGAGGGAGGGGGAAGAGATGCAGTCATGGAGAGGGTTCATGGCTGCTGGAACCATGCCCTCTTTCGGCTACCAGCCTCTCCAAGCACCCTCTCAACAACTGCACCTCCTCCAAGAGGGCAGAGAAGAGGTCTGTATGCCTGGCCGCCCCCTCCTATGCTGGCCTCCAAGAGCCTCTATTGTCTTTGATGCCTGCCTCCACCCCCTCCTGCCACATGTTTTACATCAATGTATTCATGTACTCCAGCATTTTCCCCTTTCTGTGCTGGTGGCCTCACTATCTATCTACTGTACCTGGGACAATGTGGGGGGGGGGAATTAAGTGACTTGGCCAGCATCACAAGGAACAGTGTGGGTTTGAACCCACAACCCCAGGGTGCTGAAGCTGTAGCCTTTCAGCACTGCCCCACATTAAAGTTTGCATGACTTTATTAATCTAGTCAAGCAATATTTCCTGTCATGGTGAGCTTACAATCATGCAGCAGGGGCAATAAAATAGTTTGGTCAAAAGGAGCAGCGTGGCTTTAAACCCCCAATGTTAGGGTACTGACGCTGTCACTTTAAACGTTATGCCACTATCTCCCTAAACCTGCAGATTGATACATACATATGGGAAAGGAAAGTTGTAGGTACTTGAAATGACATAGGAGCACTTTAATATATTTTTTTCCTTTGGCAAAGTTGATTTCAAGATGTTTCCATTACAAATGCCATGATGGTGAGCCTAAAATTCCCACTTCCCAGCAGCGGCAGAAGCGCGCGGCCATTTGTTTTGGGCCCCCTCACCTTTACCGGCGGTCCACAGAGCCCAGACACCAGCAGAGGAGAGGCAGTGTGGGAGCCCTGCTCCGCCCCTCTCCCCGACCTGCGAGGAACCCGACTCCACTTCCCAGCAGCGGCAGAAGCGTGCGGCCATTTGTTTTGGGCCCCCTTACCTTTACCGGCGGTCCACAGAGCCCAGAGACCAGCAGAGGAGAGGCAGCGTGGGAGCCCTGCTCCGCCCCTCTCCCCGACCTGCAAGCCAGTGTTCCCGCTAAGCTGCGTTGGCCTGCGCTCGCGCACAAAATATTACATCGCAGCGCAAAGTTTCTCTTCACAGCGCACACACACGTCGGTAAGGTAAGGGGACGCATTGGGGGGATTGCACTTCCCCACAATTGCCATACTTCGGTTCCTCTTCTTCCTTCCTTCCTCCCCCCCCCCCGCGGGACCCTGCGGCACCATCAACTCTTACTCCCTCTAATGTCGGCCCTGAAGCTCCAGACTTCCTCGCACCTTCTCCCCTCCCCCTTTGGATCGCTATTATTTTAAATGTTATAGCCGCGGAGCTGTATCCATCAGTGGAGATGTCTAACCTCGGCCTGCCCCGGAACTCTTACTGCAACAGTGACTTCCTGTTCCTGCCTAGACGGGCGTCTGCTGCAGTAAGAGTTCCGGGGCAGGCCGAGGTTAGACATCTCCACTGATGGATACAGCTCCGCGGCTATAACATTTAAAATAATAGCGATCCAAAGGGGGAGGGGAGAAGGTGCGAGGAAGTCTGGAGCTGCAGGGCCGACATTAGAGGGAGTAAGAGTTGATGGTGCCGCAGGGTCCCGCGGGGGGGGGGGGGGGAGGAGGAAGGAAGGAAGAAGAGGAACCGAAGCATGGCAATTGTGGGGAAGTGCAGAGCTGCAGGGAAGAGTGTTGCGGTACCCAGCTGGAGGGAGAAGGAAGATGAGGGAGGGAATTAAAGGAGATGCCAGGGCTTGGAGCGTAGGAGGAAGGTATGCCAGTCTAAGGGAAAAGGAAGGGGGAGATGTGAGAGCATGGAGGGGGAGCGAAAGATGGAAGAAAAGGAAAGGAGAGAGATGCCAGAGAATCAGGGAAGGGGAGATACCAGACTATGAGGAGAGGTGTGGGAGAGGGAAGGCGAGGAGAGAGATGCCAGACCAATGGGGTGAAAGGAGAGATGGAAGGGGGAGGCATACAGTTTCTGGAAGGGGCATAGAAGGAGAGAAGATGCCATATAGGGGAAGAGAGACGGCAGACAGTGGATGGAAGGAAGAGAGTTACAAGAAGATGAGGAAAGGAGAAACCACAGAAGACAAAGGTAGAAAAAAATTTCTATTTATTTATTGCTTTAGGAGACATGTGTCACTGTTTCTGTGAAGCATTGTATGCAGAGTCCAGCTTCTTGCTGGTTCAATTTAACCTTTGTCTATGTATTTTTATTTTATCCCCTCTTTTACAAAACTGTGAAGCGTTTTTAGCACCAGCCTTGGTGGTAGCAGCTCTGATGCTCAGAATTTTATGAGCATCAGAGCTGTTACCTCCGTAGCTAAAATCCACACTACAGTTTTGTAAAAGAGGGAGGGGTTAGTTTGTGATTACATATTCCTTACTAGGCGAAGGTGTTTTCTGTGTTCTGTGTGTTCGAAAGACATGGTTTTCTGTTAGGATTGACGGTGTAGGATTGATCTGTGCTGGTCTGGCTTGTTTAGTTTTACAATGGGTGTATTGATGTACTGCTCACTGCAATATGTAAGATGCTGCCTTTTCCTAGGTACTCATGTGTGACGTGTGGTTTGTTACTAAAAATCATGTTTTTCTTACAGATGGGGGGGGGGGTGCCAAAAAATGATGGGCCCCGGATGTTACATATGCTAGGTACGCCACTGTATGTAAAGATACCAGAAAGCTGGCGTAGCAAAAACTTCTAAGTTTTGAGTATTTAACCCTCCCACAATCTCACGGGCACTCGTTTCAAGTTTATTGAGATTTTGATTTAAACGCAATATCAAATATTTTCAATGCGTATAACAAAAATAAATTTGGGGAAATAAATAAAACCATTTGAACCAGTGTTCCCGCTAAGCTGCGCTGGCGTGCGCTGGCGCACAAAATATTACATCGCAGCGCACACGTTTCTCGTCACAGCGCACGATCGGAAGAGGCGTACGGCAGATGGCAGGGCGGCGAGAGGAGAATCGGGCGAGTTGGCTCATAACTTGCTGGCGCCCGATATTTTTGGCTCACGGTGAAAAAAGTTTGCTCACAACACCCGCCCGCTTAGAGGGAACACTGCAAGGGACCCGACTCCACTTCCCAGCAGCGGCAGAAGTGCGCGGCCATTTGTTTTGGGCCCCCTCACCTTTACCGGTGGTCCACAGAGCCCAGAGACCAGCAGAGGAGAGGCAGCGTGGGAGCCCTGCTCCGCCCCTCTCCCCGACCTGCGAGGGACCCGACTCCACTTCCTAGCAGCGGCAGAAGCGCGCGGCCATTTGTTTTGGGCCCCCTCACCTTTACCGGCGGTCCACAGAGTCCAGAGACCAGCAGAGGAGAGACAGCATGGGAGCCCTGCTCCGCCCCTCTCCCTGACCTGCGAGGGATCCGACTTCACTTCCCAGCAGCGCCAATGGCGCGCATGCCTTCGTGAAGCCTTCGTCCACACCACCACAAGCCAGAGATTAAACACAGAGGCGATTACCTTCACCAGAGAGGTGAGCGAACCGAAACCCTCTCCTTCCTCTTCCGTGACAGAATATTAAAAAAAATAAAAATAAAAAACTCCTCTCGGAATCTCCAACACCATTGCCACAGCTCAAACCGAAGAGATACCAGAACCAAAGAACCCTCCACTCCACAAACAAAATGGCAAATTGCACATACAAACTCATACTTACTCTCCTAATACTCTCACTACTCATTTCCAACTGGCAAACCACAGGATATCACCTATCACCCATCCCAATTCTGACAGCAACCTACAGACAACCACAACCACCCAGAAAAATCCACACCACCAGAACCCTAACATCCTGCCCATTGACCAGCCAAGACCACATTCCCACCGTCTGGGGAAAAAGACCTCTACCAAAGCACAAGACTACCACTCAAAAACAACAAACACCACCAAAAAATATCCTCTACCTTAATTGCAACCTTAATTCCAACACAAAATATATCTTGTTAGCCTGTGCCTACATGAACATAAGATCAATTAGCCCAAAAGCAGATCTAATCAAAGACTGGCTGATTAAAGAACAACTAAGCTGCCTCTTCCTAGCCGAAACCTGGCTAACATCCAACTCGGACCCATGCATAACCGAATTCTGCCCCAAAGGGTACAAATTAGAGCTGGTTTGTCGAGAAAACAAACGAGGGGGAAGACTAACTATTCTAGTAAAAAACAACCTCAACCTAAAAGTTCTACCACAAACATTCAACCCCTCATTTAGACCTTCTTGCATGCCAACTCTCTGACAACACACTCACAGGCACCTTGAACTGCCTGCTATGCTACATCACTCCAGGTAAATGGAACGCCTCAAAACTTGAACTCGAAGAATTCTTATTCCAGAACTCTCTAACCTCCACATACAATTTGCTCCTAGGAGACATCAATCTCCACCTCGAGGACCACACATCCAAACAAGTAGACGATATACTCTCATACCTCGACGCCCTATCCTACCAGATCCTCAACCCTGAACCCACACACGAAAAAGGCCACCAACTTGATATAGCTGCATTCACGTCTCATAACCTCCACACCCCAAATATTCACATCACCAATGGTACCTGGCATCCCTCTCTTTGGTCAGACCACTACAAATACACTTTCACCATCAACTGGCCTCAAAATAACATAAAAGCCAAGCCCCAAAAAACAACCTTCAAATCTAGACAGAAAATTGAACCTGCCACATTCTGGGATAAAGTGGACCCTGTAATAGTCCCCACTGACTCAACAGACTTTGTAAATCACTGGCACACCCTAAGTGAAACAACCTTGAATGAGCTAGCCCCAGAAAAAAACAAATACAGAACCTGCAGACCCTCAGACAAATGGTTCGACTCCGAACTCCTCCTATTAAAAAGGCATTGCAGACAACTTGAAAAATCCTGGAGAAAAAAGAAAAATGATCAAACCAAATCCGCTTGGAGAACCCAAATCAAACTATATAACATCAAACTTAAGGAAAAGTGCAAAACATACTACACTAAACTAATTGGCACCAACACCTCTGACACAAAAACACTCTTCAACTTAGTAAAAAAAACTTACGGACACAAACCCATTCCTAGCCATCCGAGGCAATAAACCACCAACAGCTTCCCAACTAGCAGACTATTTCAAACACAAGATCATCACAATCAGAACTACCTTCAACAACTCAACTACCAAACTCGACGAGGTAATAACAACCCCCACAACGGAAGAAGCCATAACTGCAGACAGAACATGGACCACCTTCCCAACTCTACAATGGCCTGATTTGAACCAACTATACAAAAAATACAGCCACACCTCATGTGACTTGAACTACTGCCCATCGTATCTGCTTACAAATGCCTCCCCTAAATTCAAAACCAGCCTCATGCAATGGATACAAAGCACTCTCATAGAAGGCCAATTCCCACAAGAACTTGGAGAGATTATAATCACACCTCTACTGAAAGACCAAAAAGGTCCCATAGACACTCCCACCAACTATAGACCTATCGCTTCAATCCCATTATATGTCAAACTGATTGAAGGACTTGTGGCTCAATACCTCACCAACTACCTAGTTGACCATAATATACTTCATTCCTCTCAATCAGGATTTAGATCATACCACAGCACGGAAACACTACTAGCTACACTTATGACGTAGTCCAATACCTCAGTAAAGGACACAGGATCCTAATTATCCAACTAGATCTTTCCGCTGCTTTCGATCTAGTTGATCATACCATACTACTCCAGATACTTGACGCAATAGGGATCTCAGGCGTGGTTTACAACTGGTTCCAAGGATTCCTTAAAACAAGAACGTACAGAGTTAAGACAAACTATACAAAATCTAACCCATGGTCAAATTCATGCGGAGTCCCGCAGGGGTCCCCACTATCGCCCATTCTATTCAATCTCTTCATCTCCTCCCTCGGTACCACTTTAGACAACCTAAACATAACATCATTCAGCTACGCAGACGATATAACTATTCTCTTCCCCTTCGAAACCCAAAACCACACCTCAACAGGACACCTGGAAATAATACTGGAAGAAGTAGAAAAATGGATGACAAACCACAAACTGAAACTAAACTCTGACAAAACCAAATTCCTAATGCTTGAAACGGACAAAAACCCATCCATAACAGACCTGGAAATTAAAGCAACCAAATACCCAATCCAGACCTCACTCAGACTCAAATCAACAAAACTACCCAAAAAACATTCTTCACAATGCGCAACTTAAGAAAAATAAGGAAATTCTTTGACAAAGAACCAGCAGAGGTAAGAACGTCTTCGGACACCGTTTAGCCCGCCTACTTCGGAGGGCTTTAAACTAGGTAAGTTGGGGGAGGGTACCCACTTATATACCAGTGCAGTAAGAAACAATCCTGATGTAGTGATCCAAAACTGCGCTTCTAAGTCCGAGGTAAGTACCCTCACTGCTAAAGGTTCACTAGGAAACACTTTAAGTCAGATAGGAATCTCTGTACAGGGGTTTAACAAACGCACGGAGTGGAGAGCTATGTATGTCAACGCACATAGTTTAGGGAATAAATTTCTAGAACTGGAAACAGAAATTGTGAATGCCGACCTAGACGTGGTGGCAATATCAGAAACATGGTTCACGGACTCCCATGGGTGGGATGCAACTATACCAGGATACAACCTGCTTCGACAAGACAGGAAGGGTAAGCTAGGAGGAGGGGTAGCAATTTACATCAAAGAGAACATCAAGATAACCAGGATCACAGATGTTAAGTACACCGGGGAATCCATCTGGGTCAACCTGGCCAGAGGTGGAGAAAAGTGCTTGTACCTTGGTGTGGTATACAGACCTCCAAGACAAACAGAGGACAAGGATAACGAATTGATTGAAGACATTGAAAATATTACTCTACGGGGGGACACTGTTCTGCTAGGGGACTTCAACATGCCAGATGTAGACTGGAACACACTCTCAGCAACAACTTGTGGTAGCAGGAGGATTTTGATGTCCATGATGGGAGTACAGCTCAAACAAATGGTACTAGAGCCCACTAGGGCCGAGGCCATCCTAGACCTCGTACTTACAAACGGCGAGAGTGTCTCGGAGGTCTCAGTGGGAGAAACGCTAGCTACCAGTGACCATAACATGGTATGGTTCAACCTCAGGAAAGGTTTCCCTAAATCACAAACTAAAACGAGGGTACTCAATTTCCGGGGCACTGATTTCGCACGTATGGGAGATTTCGTCCAGCAGACGCTGCAGGATCAAGAAGCAACTGATAATGTGGAAGCCATGTGGTCAAACCTGAAATTGACCCTACACGAGGCAACTATCCGCTACATAAAATTGGTACATAAACAACAAAGAAACAAAAAACCCCAATGGTTCACTGAAGAGGTCTCGTACCTCGTCAAGGAGAAAAAAAGAACATTTCTTTCATATAAACGTACGGGAACAGGTGAAGCTAACATTGAATATAGGGCCAGGTCTGCAGCAGTCAAAACAGCAGTCAGGGAGGCCAAGCTTGCAGTGGAAGAAACTCTAGCAAAGAACATTAAGAAAGGGAACAAATCCTTCTTCAGATACATTAGTGACAGGAAAAAAAACACAAACGGGATAACACGCCTCAGAACACCGGACGGGAATTACGCGGAAACAGATTCCGATAAAGCCAAACTACTGAATGAATACTTCTGCTCGGTTTTTACCTGCGAGGCACCAGGGAAAGGGCCACATCTGGAAGCAATGTCAAGCGCGGAAGACCCATTTCAGAATTTTGAGTTCACACCAGCTGATGTCTACAGCGAATTGTCAAGACTCCAGGTGAGCAAAGCCATGGGTCCAGACGAAGTGCACCCAAGAGTGCTCAGAGAGCTGTGCGAGGTCCTGGCGGAACCATTAACCATGCTCTTCAATCTCTCCCTAAAGAAGGGGAGAGTCCCCCTGGATTGAAAAACAGCAAATGTTGTTCCTCTGCATAAAAAGGGTTGCAGGGCAGAGGCTGCGAATTACCGACCAGTGAGTCTCACATCGATAGTATGTAAAATCATGGAAACACTAATTAAACGTAAGTTGGACTCGATCTTGGATGAGGGGAATCTTAGGGATCCTAGTCAACATGGATTCACTAAGGGTAGGTCGTGTCAATCCAACCTCATCAGCTTCTTTGATTGGGTAACAGGAAAGTTGGACTCAGGAGAGTCTCTGGACATAGTATACTTGGATTTCAGCAAAGCTTTTGACAGCGTCCCACACCGCAGGCTACTAAATAAGATGAAATCAATGGGGTTGGGTGAGACGATAACTGCATGGGTCAATGATTGGCTGAGTGGTAGACTTCAGAGGGTGATGGTCAATGGTACCCTTTCTGAAACATCAGAGGTGACCAGCGGAGTGCCGCAGGGCTCGGTCCTGGGTCCTCTCCTTTTTAACATATTCATAAGGGACTTGACATGAGGGCTAAAGGGTAAAGTAACGTTATTTGCCGACGATGCAAAACTGTGCAACATAGTAAGTGAAAGCTTTTTACAGGATAGTATGACACAGGACCTTCGTACGCTAGAAAACTGGTCCTCGACATGGCAGCTAGGCTTCAATGCTATGAAATGTAAGGTCATGCACCTCGGTAGCAGAAATCCGTGCAGAGCTTACACCCTAAATGGAGAAACATTAGCCACGACCTCAGCAGAACGAGATTTGGGAGTAATCATCAGTGCAGACATGAAGGCTGCCAAGCAGGTTGAGAAGGCCACATCCAAGGCAAGGCAAATGATGGGATGTATCAATAGAAGTTTCGTCAGTCGGAAACCAGAAGTCATAATGCCGCTGTACAAAACCATGGTGAGACCTCATCTGGAGTACTGTGTGCAGTTCTGGAGGCCACATTACCGTAAAGACGTGATTAGAATCGAGTCGGTTCAGCGGATGGCCACTAGGATGATCTTGGGGTTCAAGGGTCTCTCATACGAAGAGAGACTGAGCAGACTGCGGCTCTACACTCTAGAGGAACGCAGGGAGAGAGGGGACATGATTGAGACATTTAAATACATCACGGGATGTGTCGAGGTGGAAGATGTCATCCTCTTCCCCAGGGGACCCTCGACCACAAGAGGGCATCCGCTTAAACTCAGAGGAGGGAAGTTTAGTAGTGACACCAGGAAGTATTTTTTCAAGGAAAGGGTGGTAGATCACTGGAATAAGCTTCCGGTGCAGGTGGTCGAGGCCACCGGCGTGCTTGACTTTAAAAGTAAATGGGACATGTACGTGGGATCCCTACGTAGGACAAATCACTAGCATCTAGACTTATCGGGGTGGGTCAGTAGAGTGGGCAGACTTGATGGGCTAAAGCCTTTTTCTGCCGTCATCTTTCTATGTTTCTATAGGATCATTGTACAATCCCTGGTACTAGGTCTTGTGGACTACTGCATGTACCATGCCCCACAAACATGATCAAAATACTACAGACTGTTCAGAACACAGCTCTCAGACTAATCTACTCCCTCGGAAAATTTGACCACATCACCAATGCCTACCTAGACTCACATTGGCTACCGATTCGAGCCAGAATTCAATTCAAACTATACTGTCTACTCTTCAAAGTAATTAACGGTACTGCACCTGCCTATCTAAACAATCGCCTAAATCGTAACCTTCCACCCAGAACAAGAAGAACACTGACACCATTCTCATACCCACCACTCAAAGGCACTCATCGCAAAAGCTATATGATAACCTCCTAGCAACGCATGCAGCAAAACTCGAACCCTCCATCACCAGATTGTTAACCACATCTGACCTCAAAGCATTCCGTAAAGAAATCAAAACACTTCTGTTCAAAAAGTATATACAATCTACCTAATCTCCCTCTCCTCTTCCCCTCTTACTCCGACCATGCTCTGCTCACTCCCTGGCACCATACCCTCAATCGACCAATTAATTAAAAAAAAAACCCAAAAAACCAAACCAAAAAAACGAAATGCCAAGAAAGCTACCTGAAACCTAAATTATCCTACCGAAACCGACTATCTACCAATGTAAGGAAACAGAATACTTGCTATGTAATGTAACCTGGTTATCTTCCAATGTTATTAAGTCTATACCCTCAATCTGTATTCTCCAATGTAATGTACCCTCCTGGAAATGTCCAGTTCTCTTCTTATGTAATCCGCTTTGAACTGCAAGGTACAAGCAGAATAAAAATCACTAATGTAATGTAATGTAAAATTACTTGTGTGCATGTTGTGAATGGGATAGATGTGATATAGGAGCTGAATTTGTCATTTGAAATCCTACTACTGCTCCTATGAGAAGTGCTTTAATTTTAGTATTCAATGTAAAAGATTTATTATGCACAATTGTCGTTTTAAAAAGGAATCACAATTTACCAACAAAAACATGAGCAATTTGATTGAGACAGGTTTACATGATCATTACTTTTTACATGATTCTTTGTGAGAGTCTGAGTAAGAATACTTACTTCCCTGGGACAGGACACTCTTCTATTATACCGCCGGGTCAGGCAGGCCCAGGACTCTCTATACTACAGGTATGACCTGCGGTGGCCAGGCACCACAAAATAGTGGTGCTCGTGTGCCAGGAACAGCCTGGCCAGGAGTCTGCTATCAGCAGTGCTGAAGTTGGGCTGTCTCCTGGCAGCCATTTTAGGAGAAGTAACTGCGTATGAAGAATGGGCGATTCTATTGAGTCACAATGCAAAAAACGCAATGATGTTTTTGGAGCCGCTTGGGTGTGCTTGTGGCGTCCGCTTCGCGCTACATAAACTCCGTATAGTACAAACTATACCACGCCGAAACCGCAGTTATAAAAACAAATATAGCACAACGTTTAGAATGAAGCTTAGCATGTAAACTTAGTGGGAGTTCAACTTCCCCCATGTATTTAAGTTCACACAATCTACATTTGAACAAAAACAATGACAATAAATTAAGAGTGGGAAGTAATAGGCATAATCTCAGGAGATTAACACATATTTTAGCTTAGCAAGTTAAGGCACTTTCGTGTGGCAGCTCTCCAATTCAAGTCCCAGTCTCACCTGCATTTATTTTAACAACTACCCTAACCCTAACCCTGAAATGCCTTCATGTAAAAGCTTTGACAACGCCCAAATATCGTCCAATCAGATTTGAATGTTTTGGCGGGAAGTTCTAACGGCGCCTATGATGTCAGACGCTACATAGGCGTGCTTAGAATATAGAGGGCTCTAAAACAGCATATTTTTGTCTCCTTTAAACTCCCGTGCGTTCGTGCTTCTGGTGTTTGATTTGTGATATTGTGACTTTGTGTTGTGATCTCACTGTTTCTCCTTTCCCCCATCTTCTCCCTTTTGTTGTGTACTTGTCAGTTGGTGTCTTTGGTTTGGTGTTGATTTGAGAGATGCCTGACTACTTTGAGTTTGTCTTATGTGTGGAGGCCCGCCGAAGATTGTTGCGCAGAGGAAGGGGGTATTGCCCCGACCCTGGTCAGGTTAGATGCAGAGGCACAGGCCGACGCCAACGCCAGGCCCCCAGGGTATATAGGCCCAGTGCGAACTTCCTTGATATGACAGATGAGCGGTGCATTGGTCTCTGTAGATTTAATCTGTATGAGCAACTGCAGGAGGATTTGGAGCACACCACTCTTAGGAGACATTCCCTTCCAGTTTATGTACAAGTAACTACAGCCCTGGGGTTTTTGGCTACAGAAACCTTCCAATGGCCCCTGGGAGCTGGGGCTGGCATTAGTCAACCGTCTATATCTAGGATTATCAATAAGTTTTTGGATGTCTTTTTAAAGCGTATTGCTATGTATATACAGTTTCCGATGAGTGAGGCAGAGCGGCAATGCACAATGAGGGGTTTTGATCAACTGGCATGTTTCCCCTCTGTCCTGGGAGCTATAGACTGCACACATGTAGCACTCAGACCACCTGCCGAGACTGAAAGGCAATTTAGGAACATATCATTCGATGAATATACAGGTGGTCTGTAGTGCTACCATGGAAGTGATGGATGTGTGTGCCAGCTTCCCAGGGTCCTGTCACGACGCCTATATCCTTATCCACTCTGGCCTAGGTGGCAGATTCCAGAGGGGAGAAATCCACGGTGGATGGATGGTTGGTGAGTTAACATACTACTGCAAATAAAGCTTTGCTATATTAACCACCTTTCTCTCATTTTACCACAGGGTCATCGCAAACTTTGGAGGATGATGCAGAACAATGTACAACAGATATGTGCTACAAAAAATTTTATCTCCACAAGTCAAATTATTCAATAAATAAAATGTAAAAAACAAAAAAACACACTGAAGTGCACTAAATTCAATTATAAATTATAAAGTGCTCAGTCACCAACCAAACAGTGTCATAAAAATGCCAGCAATGGTTGTAGAGAGGGACCATCATAGAAGGGGCATAATTTGTTCACAGCACTTAGTGTGGTTTTTTTGTTTTTTACATTTTATTTATTGAATAATTTGACTTGTGGAGATAAAACTTTTTGTAGTTCTCATTCTAACACAAGCAATTATTATAACAACACCTGGATTTGGTTTAGTATTTCAACAGATATGTGCCCCTTTTCTAATATTGTTTCTTCTTGCAGGTGATCGTGCCTATCCCCTGAGGGCATGGTTGATGACTCCAGCTGTGTGTCCCCAACAGCCGGAGGAGGTGCGGTATAACCGGGCTCAGAACACCACACGGGTCATCATTGAGCGTGCGTTTGGTTTGTTCAAGTCCCGCTTTAGATGTCTACACCGCTCAAGAGGGCAACTGCTCTACAGCCCCAACAAGGTGTCCAAGATGTTTGTTGCGTGCTGCATGCTACATAACCTAGCATTGAGAAGAAGGATGCCAGACCCTCCTGAGCCGGTCCAAGACAGTGACGATGACGAGGACATCCAACCTAGACAGAGGCTGCTATCTGAGCAAGAGGAGCATAGAAGAGGGCAGGTGGTCAGGGACAACCTAAGAGCCCATTTCTTGGGATAATGGTGAGTATATTTATGGGAATACCAAAAAGCTTTTCTCTCTGTCTGTCTCTGTCTCATGTGACTGAATGTGATCATGCCTCTTTCTCTAGGCAGCAGTTAAAGCTCAGATGTCCACCAAAGCAAGAAGTTATTGGTAGCAACTCAAGTATTAAAGGTGGAATAATAGGTGAGAATTGAATATAGCTATCTTTGTTTTTTGCTTATTCACTATGTTGCTCCTGTATATCATTCCATTAGCAGGCTTTATGATGAATTGACCACATTTCAAGTAGCTAACAGCTTTCATACTCTTGTTGCAGGTTGGATGTCCAAAACTTTCATCGTCACCATACAAGGACATTGTAATGTGCTTCTTGATGACCTGGTAAGAACTATCAGTTTAGGACCTTTTTTTTTTTTTTTTTTTTTACCAAAAACAAGTCCTAAATCAACACATACTGGTGTTAGTTTAGCATATGTGTTGATTTAACAGCCCCTTTGTTTTAAGTACAAATTAAACCTATAGTTCTAAAAACCCTCTCTCAATGAACATCTTTGGGAAGCCCAGAGAAAGCTGATTGGATGACCTAGACTACCTATACTGCTAAAATCTTAAACTACGGCTATCAAAAGCCTATATGGTGCTCAGCTTTCCATTTCTTATAGGAGTTAATGATATCACTGTTCTACAAGTTTCTGTGTAGCATAAGACTAAAGCTTCCCCCTCCCCCTTTTCCATGCTGATAATTCAAGTTCAACCAAAGCTATAGGGTAACTGTAGGTGTTCTGACAGTTTGAGGTGGGGGACTTTTCCAATGTATTAACATGCTTCCCCTCTTTGCAGGTGTTCGAGCCCAGCTGACCTCCTCCAGCATCTCATCATGAAGCTGTTCCTGTGATACAGGCAGATCCTGTGACCTATTCCTGATACTTGTGCATAGATAGGTAGGTAGGTACAAGACATTTGTGGTCACTTCCACTAACCTTCAACATTCCAAACAGTGTGTGTAGGTTCCTAGCTCTCATATGTGCACTGTGGTTATCATATGGGCTCTGTAACAAGGAGGACGGCTTGAGATATGTGGGATTTCTTTCCCTTGCTTTCAATGGCAGAAACCTCTGGGCTTTATTCTCTGACCTCCATACTTCCCTTTCTTCCAGTGCAACGAAGAACATCCTACATCTCTGAATCCATCTTCCTTTTCCTGCAACCTGCCTTATCCTACCAGGAGTCCATGAGGAAACAATAATTCAAGCGCACTGACATTTTACCCTTTCCTCCTGTAGGCCGGCAGTTGATTTGGACCTGGGAGTGGCTTACTCTGTATACCGGTGTAGCTGTGATCCATCTCATCGAACTGCAGTTGCATGATGTTACACTTGCACACCGCTTTCCTGGACTGTGCAAGAATTCTACATTTGAGTGCCAATAATGTGACATGATATTCTACATTAAAAATCTTAACCCATTTATGGATCCTGTGATTACTTACCAAAGGAAAGCCAGGGCCCATTCTGATACATTGAGTAGTGCACAGGCATTAGCGTTTCCTTAAGTACCACTGTAAATTAATCAATGTTATCACATTGATCTTTGTCTTAACTAGTGTTTAATGAGGGCCAGGCTGCAAAGGAGAGAAGTGGGGTAGCAAACGGTATAGGTGTGCTATTGGGGGGGGGGAACTAGGGGTTGTCATGTCTCCCATTTGCTCACCAGTCCAATGACACTATCTCAGAGCCTGCAAATAGCATAATTAAGAAGATGGCATTACTAGAGAGGATGGACAAGGTGGTATTGTTCCATCTTGTGGTTTGTAGGGAAATACTTTTTCCTTTTTACACACCTGGTTTACCAGTCAGAAATCCTTCAGTGGAAGGAAGAAAAAGTCAAATGTCTCTTATTCTACAGCTTAACTTATCCTAGCAGCAGTCCTTTCTTCGACAATTCTATCGCAGTGACTTTTTTAGCTTCCTCACATAGCCTTCTGCTTATTTTGCATATCATCTCACCTCATCTAGCTACAGTTGCACAACATTACACTCGCCTGCTGCATTCTTAGATTATACATCTGAGAAAACCCCAGAGGACACATATAAACCAGTATAAACTTTTTAAAAAATAGTTTAGAGGTTGTAAGTTAAAATCCCACTCTGCCACCTTTGGGGGGGTATTTGTAAAAAGAACTACAGTGGTACCTTGGATTACGAGCATAATCCGTTCCAGGAGCATGCTCGTAATCCAAAATGCTCGTTTATCAAAGCGAGTTTCCCCATAGGAAATAATGGAAACTCGCTTTGATGCGTTCCCCCCCCGAGAACCGGCATTGCTCCCCTCGAAGGCCCCCCCCCCCCGCGATCAGGCACCCCCCCTGCGATCCGGCACCCCCCCTGCCTCGAACCGGCACCCCCCTGCCATGATCCGACTCCCCCCCCGACATGATTGGGCACCCCCCCGCCACGATCCGACCCCCCCTGACACGATTGAGCACCCCCCCGCCACGATCCGACATCCCCCTGATTTGCTCTGCCCGTGTCAGGCAGAGCAAATCAGGGCAGTAGTAGGCCGCGAAGCAGCGTGTTTACAGTGCTGCAGCCCCTGCTGGAGTAAGGATGTTTGTCGGGAACTGTCACGCCGCTGGAGCCGGGAGGTGACGGAGAGGGCAGGGGGTGCTAGCGGCCGGCAGCCGCCGCTCCGAGGCCAGACCGTAAGCCGCGCATGCGCACTTCCTAGCTACAGCTCACGGAAAACGGACGCACGCATAGGAAGTGTGCATGCGCGGCTTACCGTTTCATTATATTAGATTCCTTTTTGGACTATATATTTGGTGCTCTAGACAGTGTAGGTCACTCTGTGAGTTCATTTGACTTTTTACTGCTTTATGTGGTTTCTCTTTACCACAGCTTAAAAGGGCTTACTGCAAGAAGCACTGAGATGTACCACAGGTAAGTTCCAAATGTGCACACTCAAACCAGAATTTTTCTGAAGGGGTGGGTCTTGGATGGATTGTGGGTATGACAGCATGAACCAACACAGCTACACTGCTGTGTGCTAATTAGTGCATGAGCCTTTATCGCCTATAAATTAGGGGCTGAATGCCACAAACGGTGCCAGTATCGGCAGCTGCCTAAAAAAACGACCACCAATCATGCGCTACTCACACAATGGTGCCTTTGTAGAATTGTGGCTACCTCAAACATAAGCACTGGACATGCAGGCCAGGGTTTTCGAGGCCTACATTTCCGGCGCCTATGTTTGACATGAATAGCATCTACGGTGGTGCCTAAGGATGGCTAAGATTGTTTAAGGTCATAAAAACTGCCATACTGGGACAGACCAAAGGTCCATCAAGCCCAGTATCTTGGTTGCAACAGTGGCCAGCCCAGGTCCCATCATGCCTACTTCAACCTTAGGTGTTCTAAGGCGCCTCTGTAAATGTGATCTAGGCATCAGTTTTTTAGGCGCTTCTAGGTATCTTCATTTTTGTTTTTAAACAATTTTTAAATCATTTTTAAACAACTTTGTCACTTAAGTTAGGCACTTAAATTAAGGCGCCGTTTATAGATTATAGAAACATAGAAAGATTATGGGCCTATGTGTCGGTAAGACCTCATGTGCCAACTTTTGGTAATGGTTGCATGCTAATTAGCACAAGCCCCTTTTTTCAGAAAATTGTCCATTTTCCAGTACTAGTAAAAATAGCCTTAGCATTTGGGAAAGACCCACGTAAGAGTGTGCTAAGACCATTTTATACTGCAGCTTGGTAAATGGACTACTGAATGTTTTGTGTTAATCATTTATCTCTATTTACCAAAATAAATCCAAAACATTTACTTACTAATTGTGGAGTTATGCGTTTTTTCTTTTTCCTTCCACTCACAGTGTTGAGTGAAATATTTCTCATCTTCCTTTTTAATCTTGAAAATAATATCAGGATTAACAATTGAATAACCTGTCAATATAAAATAACAATATTACCTTTTAAATTGTACTTGTAGAACTCCTAGAGGTTTTCCTCCTGATATTTAGCTGTTGGTGGTCAGTATATATGGGGCAATGCAAAATGAAGGGAAGAGAAAGAAGGATGATGATGGTGATGGTATGTAGAGGGAGAAAGATAGAACAATAGTGAATGGTGGGGGGATGCTGAATGGTTAAGAGGAATGAGAGAGATGGGGGCAATGCTGGATGGTGGGAGGAAGACAGAAAAAAAAAGTGAAGATAGATGGTGGGTGGAGACAGAGGAGAAGCTGCATAGTGTGTGTGTGGGGAGGGAGGGAAAGAACCTCTCATGGGTTTACTTTACCAGAAAATAAAACTGTCTGTTGGACAGTTAAAAAATTTTAATGCTTGATTAATCACATAATCTAAGTACAGCCCTATATCTATCTATCTATCTATCTATCTATATTGTGGCAGAGACCCCGCACAGCACAGTGAGAATCCCTTAACATGCGTTGACCAAGTCCCTGTTACTTCTACTAAGCAGAGGTTTCCGCTAAAAGCACCCCAGAGCAGAAAGCCACAACTGCCAAAATCACCCAGGTTTATTCCTGTCCCTTTAAGAAGCAGTAGTGCAGAACCCAGGGTAAAAGATGATGGCTCCTTTAAGGATATGCATGAGACAGTCAAGGAGGTGGGGTAGGGTAATGAAAGGCCCTTTATCTCCGATAGCTTACTAGATGGAATGGAGAGTCGAGAGGGGAGAAGAGGGAGGAACAGAAAAGAGAGCAGAGCAGAGTGCTGGGAGAACCCCATGAAGCCGGTGTGATAGCATGGAGCTGAGTCACAGCCCAACAGGTCAGAGTATTCTTGAATTTAAAACTAAATGCTATTGTGTAGGTGCTGAGGCACAAGGAAAGTTGTTTGTTTTCTTTTTTTCTTAATGGAATGTGTAACCAGGAGAGGAATTAAGGATAATAAACTGTGCAAATAATGATAGCCTTTGGCCCAAAATCACTAAAGATAGGGAGTCAATTGCTGTTGGCCGATTTTAAAACAGCGATTGATTCACTATCTTTTTGCATGCAAATGATTTGCACAGTGGTGCAACTCATTTGCATGCAAACTCCTGACTGAAAGAGATTGAGTTGGGGCAGAGCCCTGACAGTAGTGACAGGAGAAGTAGCCTCCTGTCACTGCTGTCAGGGCTTCTGCCGGCTTTTTTTCTTTTTTTTTAAATCAGGCAGATATTTTGCGTATATGACACAAGCAAAATATCTGCCCGATTAAAAAAATGAAAAAAGCCCCCCCCTAACACTGCACTCCCTCTCTTCTCCCCCTCCCCAAACCCCTGAAAAATGGCAGGAGGAATGCCGACTCCCACTTGCCAACTCCTTCCTTCCCTTCCACCCCCCAAAAAAAACTAACGCGGACACCCTGGTCCCAGCTCTGGTCCCCTCCCTCTCCCTTTAAATGTTAGGAGCAGGAGGGGTGCTCAGTGCCTCCTCGATGAACTGGGACCTTAGGGCCCGCCCCGGTGCATCATGTGATATAAGGGGAGGAGCCTATATCCCTGATTGGCTTAGGCACCTCAGGCTCCTCCCTTGGGCGCCTGAGCCAATCAGGGTCTTCCTTAGGGTTGAGCCTAAGGAAGTCCCTGATTGGCCAAAGCAATAGCCAATCAGGGACTTCCTTAGGCTCAACCCTAAGGAAGTCCCTGATTGGCTCAGGTGCCTCAGGCCCCTTCCAAGGGGCACCTGAGCCAATCAGGGTCTTAGGCTCCTCCCCGTGTATCACATGATGCACCGGGGCAAGGCCTAAAGTCCTGATTGTGTCGCAGGTGCCCAGATGAGCAGGAGGGACTGAGCACCCTTCCTGCTCCCAACTTTCAGGTACCGGGGGGGGGGGGTACTGGGCTGGTTCCGACGGCAGGAGGGAGTTGACATCCCTCCTGCCATGTTCGGGGGGGTTCCGACAGGGGGGGATTAGTTTTATATAGTCGTCAGTCGGACGATCGGTGGGCAGGGCAGTGGCAGGTGGAGTGGCTGGTGGCAGGAGGGAGTGGGCATCCCTCCTGCCATTTGTGGGTCAGGGGCGGCGGTTTATTGACAGGTCTGCCTGTCTTTTCATTTTTTTTAATGGGGAAGATATTTTGCGTGTGTAACACACGCAAAATATTTGGGCCATATAAAAAAAAATGAGAAAAAATAAAGACCGGTAGACCTGTTGGTAACACAGTTATAGAAATGTCTGCAGCAGTCGGATTTTAGGATAGTAAAATCTGATTCAAAATAGCCAAGCAATTGTTAGTGAATCAATCGCTTGGCTGTTTTGCATGGGATTTTACTAATTTGCATGGGTTGGATCGGATAGTTTAGTGAATCGGGTCGGGGAACGATTGCAAAACCAGTAAAACTGGTTTTACGATCGTCGGTATAGGACCAGAAGGTTTAGTGAATCTAGGCCTTTGATAAACTCCTGAATGCCACAAGAAAGCTGTGAAGTTAATGGGCTAGATTCACTAATCTGCCCGATCGTGACCGATCCATGTCCGATCAGGGCAGATCCGATGGATTCCGAAACCAGCAATATTCTAATGGGGGTGATTGGAGGAATGCCCCCATCTGCCGACAAGGATCACAGGTGTGCGATCCAGACAGATGTGCAGACCATCTGCTTTCCCTGTAGATGGTCTGCGCATGCGTTCTTGTTCTTTTCTGCTTTTTTTTTTTTTGGGGGGGGGGGGCCCAACTCTCTTAAAGGGTGATTCCCGGTAGCAGCAGCTTCTTAAACTTACTAACCCTGACTCTCCTGCTCTCTGCCACCTTCTCTGCAGTACGAGCCCACAGGTTTAAAGCGGGGCTGCATTGCATAGTGCAACCCCGCTTTAAATACGTGGGCTTGCACTGCGGGGGAAGGATGCAGAGAGCAGGAGAGTCTTGGCAACAGAGATCAGTCTGGGCAGCAGACAGCAGAGGAGTTTGGACTCGGGGCAGAAAGCAGGGTGGCAAGAAGAAAGTCGGAGCAGTGAGGCAGGGCTGAAAGGCAGGAGAAGGGAAGAGAACAGGGCAGCGAGAGGAGTAAAGGCAGCGAGATTGGGGCAGCAGAGAGCAGGGCGGCAATGGAGCTGGAGAGTTGTAAAGGACGTTTGCGACTGGTCTCCAGCAGTCGCTTCTTGAGTTGATCGGCCAGCCCAGTCAGTTCGCAAAATTTGTTTTGTGAATCGCATCCCTGCCTACTTTGCATGCCGTTCCCCTCATTTGCATGCACAGATTGGAATTGGATCGGCAGAGAGGTAAGTGAATCGGGCCGGAGTTAAATCAGGTCGCAAAGGTGTCGCAAACCAATCGGTACACGATCAGTTTGCTTTGTGAATCTAGCCTTTTTGTGTGCTGTTTTTTATTTTTACTACACAGAGTGAACGGGAGGAAAACCCATTCCCCCATTTAACTAGGGCTGTGTTTTCCCGTTCAGAAAGCTAAAGCTTTATGCTAATGATCAAGTGGAAACTCTATTCAAATGTGCAATTGTAAAGTCTAGCACTGTAAGAAATAATGTGCTGTTTTTTTCATGGGGTTTTTTCCCTTTTTCTCTTTTCTCTATGGAAGTTAAGCAAACCATGCTGAGGGCTTCTGCCTTCAATCTAAGTCGCTAATGAAGCATAATTGCATATATGAGACCATGTTTTTCTCCTGAAGGTAGAAAAGCCCTGTAATAAAATGCTTAGGTTAATTTTGAAGACTTTAAGGCATATTTTCTGTTCCTATCAGCAAGGACTGTGTTTTGCCAAAACCTAGAAAGTGTGAATTGTATGGAAGTATTAATGAGAAGAAACTGGGGTTTTTTTTTCTTTCTTGAATAAAGTGTATTTTTGGCCATCTGACACAAATTGTGCTTGAAACTAAGAAGCTTAATTAAAGACTGACTTGTTTTTGTGAAGCATGTTGTTTTGTGGACTTTTTCTTCAAATACAAGAGGTGGGATTCCAGTCCTCACCGCTGCAGGGAAAGCAGCCACCGTCCCCTGCTCGCCAGTGTGCGAGTTTTGCCCCGCCTCCTCCCCACAGCCAGCCGGGAGAGGAGACTTTTTTTTCAAATACAAGCGGTGGGATTCCAGTCCTCACCGCTGCAGGGAAAGCAGCCACCGTCCCCTGCTCGCCGGTGTGCGAGTTTCGCCCCGCCTCCTCTCCACAGCCAGCCGGGAGAGAAGTCTTTTTCTTCAAATACAAGCGCATAAACGGCACACAGTCGTTCGGTGCGCCAGCTAAGGTGCACGGCAAAGGCACATGCACCTTAGCACGCGCCTTTGCAAAGCGACGTTGCGAAGCGACGCAGCAGAGAGACAGATAATCGCTGATCTTGAGAAAAACCACAATACCAGCAGCCAACTCTCTGATCTGCACACTATCTTCAAGAGAGCATTGCTACAGCTCCAATCCAACAAGATCAAGAGGTAAAGAACCTCCTCTCACACAAACGCCACCAACATAAAAGCAATGGAAACTCGCACATCTAGGTTCATACTGGTCCTCTTGCTGCTCTCCCTGCTCCTAACAAACTGGAAAATAGCAGGATACCATATATCTCCAATCCCAACTGTGACAGCAACCTACAGACAAGTCCAACCATCCAGGAAATTTCTCTCCCCCAGAATACTGATATCTTGCCCATCAGCCACCCACGAAAGCATTCCCCCCATCTGGGGAAAAAGGCCACCTCCAAAGCCCAAGACGACAACTCAAAAACCTTGGACACTTCCAAGAAACCTCCTCCATCCAAAGATTATCTCAACTCCTCACACAAAATTTACCTCAATAGCCTGTGCATACATGAACATAAGATCAATTAGCCCAAAGGCAGACCTAATCAAAGACTGGCTAGTTAAAGAACAACTAGGTTGCCTCTTCTTAGCCGAAACCTGGCTAACCTCCGACTCAGACCCATGCATAACTGAATCCTGTCCCAAAGGATACAACAAACTAGAACTAGTCTGTAGACAAAACAAGCGAGGGGGAGGACTAGCTATCCTAGTTAAAAATAACCTCAACCTAAAAGTCCTAGATAAACGCTCCTCCCCCCACCTGGACCTTCTAGCCTGCCAAATATCCTACTTGAAAAGGACAAAACCCCATCAATAACAGAATTAGAAATAAACATCACCAAATACCCCATACAGCCCTCTCTCAAAATCCTTGGAGTGTCGATAGATAGATGCTGCACAATGCAGGTCCAAATCAACAAAACTACTCAAAAAGCATTTTTCACCATGCGCAACCTACGAAAAATAAGAAAATTCTTCGACAAAGAACATTACAGGATCATAGTCCAATCCCTTGTCCTAGGACTAGTGGACTACTGTAATATCCTCTACCTACCATGCCCCACAATCTTGATAAATCAACTACAGACCATTCAAAATACAGCCCTCAGACTGATCTATTCACTTGGAAAATTTGACCATATCACCAATGCCTACATAGATTCACACTGGCTACTGATAAGAGCTCGAATTCAATTTAAATTTTACTGTCTATTATTCAAAGCAATAAACGGAACTGCACCCACCTACCTAAACAACCGCTTATATCGAAACCGCACATCCAGACTAAGAAGAGCCCAGATCCCATTCTCCTACCCTCCACTCAAGGGAACTTAGCGCAAGAAGATGTACGACGGCCTCCTAGCGACGCAGGCAGTGAAGCTGGACTCCTCCATCTCCAAACTGTTGACAACTACAAGTGACTTTAAATCATTTTGAAAAGAAATCAAAACTCTGCTATTCAGGGGGCGCTGTTGAGCCCGATGAAGATGGCTGACTGAACATTCAGCTCCAGCAACCCTTGCCACATGTTTCTCTCTCTGGCTGCTCTAATCTGGTGATTGCAATCTCCATCCAGCTCCATCTGCACTACTAAACCACGGCTACAGCCTCAAAAGGCAAAAGGCACAAACCTGACCCTCCATCTCCAGCAAAAACCTCAACATTGGAGACACTTAACAAACCTGAGGCTCCCTCCATGTCTGATTTATGGGAGGCCATAAAAATGGTGCAGGACTTGATGACTGACACTAAAGATGCCATCTCTGAACTCAAGGACGACCTTGCAACGATCCACACTGATCTGACCTCCTTCAAATCTGAAATAGCAGATCTAGAAATCAAAACAGCGACCGCAGATGCTAACATCAAAGCCCTGCAGAGCCACGTGAAACGCACGTTGGCCCTAGAGAAGGAGATGGAAGATGCGAGTAATCGCTCGCGCCGGAATAATCTGCGTCTTTGGGGGGTCCCGGAGGGTCAAGAAGGCAATAACATGGTGGCGTTTTTGGAGTCCTTCATCCCAAAATTGTTAGATCTCCGTTTTAAACATGATTTTGAAATCGAGCGTGCTCACCGCTCGCCATCTTCACGATTACCACGTGACCGCCGACCAAGACCCATTGTTATGAGGATCCTCCGTTATCCGCAGGTCCTTGAAATTCAGCAAAAAGCACGATCCACAGCACCTGTGATCCACGAGGGCAACAAGATCCTGTTTCTCCCGGATCTCCATAAGAACACCGTCAAAGCCCGCCAGCAGCTCCTTGCCTTCCGACCGCAGCTGAAAAAGATGGGTGCCCGTTTCGGCCTGTTCTACCCCGCGTGAATGTGGGTCACTTTTCTTAATCAGACAAAGGACTTCTCTGACCCTGAGCTCCTAGCTGCCTACATAGAAGAGAATTCACCGACCCCAATAGACTCTGTGTGAGGCTGCTTCCACTGTGCCTGCTGCCTGCTGCCTGCTGCCTGACTGCCATGCTGATCCGATGAGAGACTCTGAGTATCCATGTGCTGTTTAAAATGTGATTTTGCCTTGCTATGCTTTCGTTTCTTACCTTCTGCTTTAATATTAACCAGCAGCTTTTCTACTTAACTAAATAATCTCACTAGGCTGCTTCTATACCAATGATGTTAAACTTACTTTATTTATATACAGATCCTATTATGCACGGCAAGGAAACTCACTCTCTTTTGCATTTAGTTTGCACAGCTCTGCTCTCTCTCTCTCCCGGTTCATTACAGCGTGCTGCTCTGATTGTGTGTTAGTGTTTACCAGCATTAGTCACGCTTCACCTGCCTCTGACTCTTTTGTTTTAGACTGGCTGCTCTCATTCAGCCATTGCTGTTTGTGATGTTTACTTTTGCTCACATATTTAACCTTCCTGACCCTGTTGCTTGTTAATCTTAATGGAGCTTTCAGCCAGGGCTTCTATTGCATAATATATCTGTAATGGTTGCTGGTGTGGATTTCTCTTGGCTATCTTTTTCTTGCTGCTCCAGCCTCCAATTGCTAGTGCCTTTTGCCTTAGTGCAATGGGCTTTCTTCTCACCCTCTCAAGTACATTTCATTGCTATCTATGCTTATTATTTATGTGTATTTTTCTGACTGTTACAGCTTCCACTTCTTCATTGCTGACAATACTTACAACTGTGTACTTTTATCTCATGATATTTGATTTTTATACAGCTATTTTATTGTTCATGCGGATTATTTTGCAATATGTACAATGTCCTTATCGATAACTTCTTTAAATGTCAAAGGTCTTAATAATATAATCAAGAAACGTAAAATATTATCTTACATTGATGATCTTAAATCTGATATCATTCTCCTACAAGAGACTCATCTCAATGACTCAGACTCAGCCAAGTTCATTAAACAAGGTTTTTGCCCTCCTGTATTTTCTCCTGCATTGAATGGAAAGAATGGTGTTCTTACTCTAATAAGACAGCACCCGTCCATTTCAATTATTGCCAGCTCTCATGATACATATGGAAGATGGGTAAGTACCAAGCTATCTATTTCCAATCGCAACCTCCGTATTATTAATCTCTATGCACCAAATTTGAACTCCCCAGATTTCTTTCACAATTTAGCTAATCATATTTTACAGGATCCTGACACTCCAGTCATTGTAGGAGGAGACTTCAACCTTATTCTTGATCCATTGAAAGATAGAAAATCACATGCCATATATAAAAAACCTAAATCATGGTATGCAATACATGATATTTTGTCCCAGCTATAATTGACTGACCCCTGGAGGCTTCACCATAAAGACTCTGACCAGTATACCTTTTTTTCTGCTCCTCACTCCACCTATTCCAGGATTGATTATTTTCTTACCAGCTCCTCTATCTTGCAATACATCACCACTTCTCACATCCATTCCATCACAGTCTCTGACCATGCTGCTGTTTCTATCACATGCTCTCACTTTTCTCTTGCACTTCGCAGCAAACAATGGAGGTTCAATTCCTCACTTCTGGCTGAAGCCCAGTTTTCAGATTCCATAACAGCTGCTATTAAATCATTTTTTCAATTCAATATTCCTTCACATACCAACTGGACTACCACCTGGGACGCTTTTAAAGCTTACATACGGGGTGCCATTATTCAGTTCACTACACACCTTCACTCTTCTCGGAAACAAACACAACTGGATCTTGAAACTCGTATTTGTGAAGCTGAATCGCGCCACATCTCAGATATTTCAGATATTACAGCTTTGACGAATCTGTGCAATCTTAGACTCATCTGCTGCTAAATCGGTATTTGCCCAATCCTCTACTTACTATGCGGACAATAATAAACCAGGCCATTTACTTGCAAATTATCTTTAAAAAGCCCAGGATAAAACTACTATATCTTCTATTAAAAACTCAACTGGTCAATACCTCACGGACCCTTCTGACATTTCTTCCACCTTTTATGATTTTTATCAGCACTTGTATTCCTCTGAAACCTCTTCTACTAATGCCCATCTCAATTCATTCCTATCTTTCCCTCACCCTTCTTTATCATCATCGGAGTCTACCTCACTTATCTCTGACTTTACAGCTCAAGAACTTACAGATGCCATCAATTCTATGACTCCTAACAAATCTCCGGGCCCGGACGGCCTTACTGTTGAATTCTACAAAGCCTTTCTCCCCTCCCTGCTTCCATTCATCTTATCGTTTTTTCAGAATCTCTGTGCTCAGGGCTGTTCCACAGGCTCTTTCACAGAAGCTACTCTCATTGTTTTCCCCAAGTCAGGTAAGGACCCTCACGACGTTAAAAATTACCGCCCCATTTCCCTAATCAATGTCGATGCAAAAATTTTTGCCAAAATTCTTGCTTTCCGTTTACAATCCGTTCTTCCTTCTCTCATCTCACCTGATCAATCGGGCTTTCTGAACAATCGGTTTTCCTCCAATAACACCCGCTTACTTTCTCACATTATACACCACGCCTCATCACATTCCGACCGCCTACTGATCCTAGCCCTTGATGCTGAGAAGGCATTTGATCGTCTCGAATGGCATTTTCTCTTTCATATCCTTCATTGGTATGGCTTCCCTGAATCTTTCTTATCCATGATTAGAGTTCTCTACTCCCATCCAACGACTCGAATTATGATCAATGGAAATCTTTCGCGACCCTTCTCTCCGTCCCGCGGAACGAGACAGGGTTGTCCACTTTCCCCACTACTTTTTAATCTTGCCCCGGAACCACTCTTAGCTGCCTTTAGATACGATTCAAGGATCGGGGGGTTTCAATCAGGCCCCTTCTCAGTCAAACTATCGGCCTACGCCGACGATATTCTTCTTTATGTGACTCCTGAATCCCTAATCTACGTACTTGAACAAATTAATCACTACTCTACCATCTCTGGTTATAAACTAAACGTCACTAAATCTGAAATTCTTCCGCTCAACTGTATTGACGTTCAATCTGAATCTTCTCAATATGGGTTTATCTGGTCTCCTACTAAGATTAAATACCTAGGCTTATATTTTGGATCCTCACTCGACTCCACTTTAAAACTCAACTCTGATTTTATATTTTCAATTATTCGTTCTTGCACTTCCAGATGGTCCCCTTTGAATCTCTCCTGGTGGGGTAGACTTTCTACCATAAAAATGATGATCACACCCAAGATCAATTACATTCTCAGCATGCTTCTTTGTCTCTTCCCTCACTCTGTATACTCCCGAATTGAACACCTTCTCTCATCTTTCCTTTGGCAGGGCAAACAACCTCGCATAGCATTGCGTAAATTGAAATGTTCTAAACTGGAGGGTGGAGTTAACTTTCCCAGTTTCAGGGAGTACCACTACGCTTTCTTGTTATCTCAAGGCTCCATTTGGCGGACCCATTGCTCCTCAAACACAAGCACAATACCCACATGGCTATCTTTAGAACATTCGACTGTGGACCCCTACTACCTCTAGCATGCTCCTGCCATTCCTCTTCCTCCACTAGCCAAACAAAACCCGATTTTGCTTAATACATGGCAGGCGCTTCATCGCATAGACTCTATTTCAGAGAAAAAATTGGGTGAATCAATACTAGCACCGATCTGGCACAACCCCAAACTTAAGATTGATAATGCAGTTGTGGTTTGGAAAACCTGGCATTGTCAGGGCATTTGGAATTTATCTCATCTTATTATAGATGACAAATGGATTACCTTCTCCGATATTATGGCAAAATTTAACATTCCCACCTCTCAGTACTTTAGATGGGTACAATTACACCATTATCTTGCTGCGAAATTTTCTTCTCCTTCTTCTCTTCATACTAACCCGGACTTGCAATCTAAGATTCTCGCCTTTTCAGCCTCTAGGGGTCAGTCTTCCAATTGGTATAAACTTATTCAATCTAAATGTTTTCCTGCACTCCCGGATTCCAAAACCAAATGGAATCAAATGTTGAAGTCTCCTTTCACTGATGGAGTCTGGACTACTTTGTGGACCAAAATTTTTAAATCCCTTCACTCTGCCTCTTATAGGCAAACAGCGATTTTCCTTTACCATCGAGCCTTTTGGACTCCCACTAAAACTGCTAAAGTCATGAGATCCTCGGATAATCTTTGTTGGACCTGCAAGTCCTCTGAAGGATCCTTACGCCATATGCTATATGAATGCCCTCATTTGCAGATTTTCTGGATATCTATCTTGCAGATGATTACCCAAATTTTTGCGCTTAATGACCCCTTATCTTTTGATATTATTATTCAGGGCTCCCTAGTTCTTTCCACACCTCTCTCTATGTATTATGACTGTCTTCTAACCCTTTTGTTATTTCTCGCTCTTCAAATAATATTACAAAATTGGAAAGACTTTACGAAACTTGACTTCAACCAGTGGTGGAATTCTGTTTGTCTCCATAATAAATACGAACGACATATGGCAAATCGTTGTAATTCATCGTTATCCTATACTAAAACTTGGTCGATAATAATGGAATTTTGTGGTATGGACCTTTGACTGTATATTTACCTGATCTCTTTTTGTCTTATTCATATTAATTTTTAATATGTTTACTATGAACACTCGCTCTGTTGCTGTATTTTCAGATATAATAGCTCTCCGTTTGATTTAGCATGATTATTGTCACTACATTTTATTCCTGACATTGTACTCACTTGCCAATTATTATCCTTTAATGTGTCTTCTCCCTTTTATATCCACGTTATTATTGATAACTGATGTATTAACATATACTTGCTGTTTCGTATCTTTGTTTATTACCTATAACCCGATCTCTACTCATGTGCAATGTGATTTACTTGATGGTGTCCTTTCTTTTGATTACTTCCATAGTTTTTCGGAAGCTTCTCTCATATTTCTGTAACTCTTTTGTTTATAAAACCAATAAAATTATTGGAACTGAAAAAAACTCTGCTATTCAAAAAATCTTTCCAGTCTTCTTATCCCCCCCTCCACCGCATCCTCCCCCCTCCATGCAAATTTCCAGCTGACCTCCTACCCCTCTTCTAATATTTCCTCAATGACTCTATCATGTAACCAGCCACTAAACTGCAACTTCCCTACATGTAATCCTCAAATCTCCACTCCCTTCAATTTCTCCTCAAAGCCTCTACTATGTATCCAACTCCTAAATTGTAACTTCCTGGAAATGTCCATCTATCTTCTAATGTAATCCACTTAGAACAGCAAGGTACAGGCGGAATAGAAGTCACTAATGTAATGTAAACACAATTGGGTGCAATGGTGGGCATGGGAGTCATTGGAATCTCCAGGTCACAAACCTTTACTCTTTGTGGCAGGGGCCCCTGGGCGAGTCACTCTGTCTCAGTCCAAGCACCATTGCCAATATATATATATATATATATATATATATATATATATACACTCATGTTTATACATGGAGGGGCATAATCAAACAAGACCTTTTGGAAGTGGGAGGGGCCAGAAAAGTGATGGACTGGCCACCCAGAGATGGCAACAGAGTAGTGAGGCACCTTACAGGGCACTTCTGTGAACTTCACAAAAAGGCTGCCACATAAATATCTCACCAAAACTCCCTTGCAGACCATGGTGAGCAAAATAGCCCTTAACATAGTGGCCCCTGATAAAATAGCCCTTGACATTTCTTCTCTCTCCATGCCTGCCATTCATCTTCTTTCTGCATCCCTATCTCCTCTGTGTCCCTATTCAGTAGTGCTGCCCAATTCACGATTCAAATCGATTTAAAATAAAAAAAAAATCGGCTTCCCGATTCGGCTGACCCTCCCCCCCTCACCCCCTAAAGCAGGAGCGGCAGTACTGCTCTTGTTGGCCGGCCGCTGCCGCACCTGCTTTAGAGGACAAGGGGGGAGGGTCAGTCACGAAGTGCTGCTTCCGGTTCCCCCCCTGGCGTCTGCTTCCCCCCCCTTGGCGTCTGGCTTCCCCGCACCCGTTTACCTTTGAAGAGCAGCCTGCACAGAAGATCGCAGTGTTAGCGATGTTTGCAAACAGCTTCGGAGCTGTTTCCTCTGCTGCAGTCCCTCCCCTCCTCTGATGTCAGAGGAGGGGCGGGACCATGACAGAGGAAACAGCTCCGAAGCTTGTTTGCAAACATCGCTAACACCGCGATCTTCTGTGCAGGCTGCTCTTCAAAGGTAAACGGGTGCGGGAAGGCCAGGGGGAACTCGCAGGCCTTCCGGGGGGGGAGAGGGTGAGCAATCCTTCAGGGTGGGGGGTGGGACAGGCCTTCAGGGGGGGGTAGGCAGGCAGGCCTTCAGGGGGGGAGACAGGCAGGCCTTCAGGGGGGACAGACCTTCAAGGGAGGGGGCCCTGCTGTAGAAGTACACGGAGGGATGGAAGGAAGGGGGGTTCAAAGAGACGTGCATATGCTGGACTTTGGGGGGAAAGAAATAATGGATCTAAAAATAGAGGAGAAGAAGAGAGATGATGGACAATGGGATTTAGGGAGGGAAGGAACAGAAAGGGAGAGAAGTTGGACACAAGGGATGGTGTGGAGTAGGGATAGAGATACTGGATAGGAGGGTAGTTGAGAAAAGAAAGGGAGAGATGGTGGACCCTGAGGTGGTGGGGAAGGAGGGAGAGATGCTGGATGAAAAGCTATTTAAGAAAAGGTGGATCTATGGAGTGAGACAAAAAAAGGAAAGATGACAGAGGACAGAGATGGCAGGTAGATGGTTAGCACGGAGAAAGAAGAAAGAAGGAGACCCTGGCAAGCAAGTTATCAGAAGACAACCAGAGCCTGGGACCAACAAGATTTGAATAATGACCAGACAACAAAAGGTAGGAAAAATAATTTTATTTTGTGATTACAATTTGTCAGATTTGAAATGTGTATTCTGCCAGAGCTGGTGTTAGACCGCAAACGTGAGCTAGGATTTAACAGAGAGAGGAAAAGTATTTTTTGTTTGTTGATTTTATTTACACCACAGCGCCAGTGTGGTTAGGAGAAGGCAAAGGTGGTGAAGAGGTTATAAAATAAACCCAACCAGGATGTTTGAAAAACACACCCAATTGGGAAGGAAAATCGAATCAAATCGAAAAACCAATTCAATAGGCTGAGTCGAATCAAATTTTTTTTCCCTGAATCGGGCAGCACTACTATTCAGCATTTGTCCTTTTGGTGTTCCCTGTTCACCCCTTTTCCAGCATTTCCCTGTCTCTATTATTACTCCATGGCCAGTATCTCTTGTCTTTACTGTCCCTCCTCTTTCTCTCTTCCTTTGCTCCCATACCTGGGTTCCAGCATGTCTCCCTCTCTGTCCCCTGCACCCTTCCAAAGTCAGGCATAACTCTCTCTCTCCATCTGTGGGTCTACCATATCTCCTTTTCTGGTCCATCCACCACCCCTTGATCTGGTCTTTGTCTCTTTCCTTCTTTAGTCTGGAGGGAAGTAGAGATGCTGGATTTGAGGTGGGGAGGATAAAGATGTTGTTTAGACCTGTACAAGTACTTCAGCTTACAGTAGCAGCAACAGTAGGACACACAGCAACAGCAGCATGGGTAAAACAGTCGGGGAGAAGGGGTGGAAGGGCTGATTTGTCAGGGGCCAAATTGTGGGTGGGCCCTTTTGTCAGGGGTTATATTGTCAGGAGCTTTTTTGTGTGTTTGGGCTGATTTGTTTGGTCCTTTTTTGACCTTGTACCCTTTAAATTTTATGCATCAATTGGACTTATTTGATATTTTTTCTGCAAACGTAAGATATTATCAACCATCTTACAACTTGCCTATTGGTAGTGGTTGATAGGTCATATTTACCCTGTGATATCAGGAAGCTGTGAATCTCCTTGATGACCTTCTTGTACAGCTCCTTCTGCCATTCTCCCAGAATGTCCCACTCCACTTCCCAGAAATAAGCAGCAACATCACTGAATGTGATTAATGCCTGGAATAGCAAAGAGGACACCTTAACCTCTCTCCCTTTAAGCTTAAGTAAACTATATGTGTAATATATACTGTTATTTGAATTCTGTCACTGCGATAGCACTTCAGTACATTACAGCATTAGAGAGCTCAGCATTTTGTACAAATTTTTTCTTGGTCTCCAAAGAAACAATGGATGCTGAATAATTAAGTAAGAGAAAAGCAAAAAAAAAAAAAAAGCACAAAGGACCTCAATGAACAGGGACTTATCTTTATTGACCAAATACGAGCCATGTTTTAACTTACAATGCCTCCAGAGGGATCGGCCAATGAGCAAAGTGCAATTATCAAACCTTGGGGATCAGAATCAGTCCTTACGCTGGAGCGCAGAAAGCTTTTTGGCTTAAGGACTGATTCTTTTTTTTTTTTTTTTTTTTTTTTTTTTTTGAATATAATTTTTATTGAAAATGCAGTCAAATACACACAACAGTGGTCCAGCAGATGACCACAGAACAGGTAGAGGAACAATGCAAAACAGATAGAAATACAAATCCCTGAGGTTTGCTAATTGCACTTTGCTCATTGGCTGACCTCTAATGCAGGTGTTGGGTCAATAAAGACAAGTCCCTGTTCACTGAGGTCCTTTGTGCTTTTTTTGCTGCATTGAATTTTGGTGTGCTTTCCCTCTCTGTGCTGGTAATTAAATAGGAGGCAAGAGAAGACATGAACACATTTATGCTGTGAGAGGATAAGGTATCAATCTATGTAGGTCAAGTGGAAACATAGCTGCAGTAGCAGAAGCTGAACAGGTGTTATGGCTAAAGGCTGACATCTTGGTGTTGGAACAGCAACCACAAGAAAAGGAACAAGCAATTCCCAGTGTTTCAAAACAACACAAAAAAAGTGAGATGGTACACATACCCCCCTCTTCTACTAAACCATGCTAAATGGCCTGCGCTGCTCCTGATGCTCATAGGAACTCAATGAGCGTCGGGAGCAGCGCGGCTCCCGGTGCTAAAACTGCTAGTGTGGTTTAGTAAAAGAGGGGGATAGTATATGGATAAACCAAGGAGGATATTTATTTGAAAAGAGTCTCAAATGTGGATGGCGTAACTATAAACCTGGACCCAACACGGTCCGTGTCACGGCAGACACATTCTGAACATACACATTTGAGTTAAAACACTCTTGTCATTTATATATGCTGTCTATATTTTGCACTATGGCTCCTTTTACTAAACCGCAATAGTGTTTTTTAGCGCAGGGAGCCTTTGCCCGGCTCAGCTCCTCCTTCTTGATAACTTCTTTCCCCCCTCTCTTCTACCCTCCTCCTTCTTCATCTGCCAAACTCGGCTAATTATGTTGTAAACCTGATATATTGTTGTAAATCTGTATGTCAATGCGGATCCTAACCTAATTGATGTAAACCGCCTAGAACTCGTTGGGTATGGCGGTATATAAGAATAAAATTATTATTATTATTATGTCGAGAGCAGCGCTGGGCATTTAGCGCAGTTCCCTGTGCTAAAAACTGCTATTGTGGTTTAATAAAAAGGAAGGGGGGTATATTTGTCTATTTTTGTATGGTTGTTACTGAGGTGACAATGCATAGAGTCATCTGCCTTGACCTCTTTGAAAAAACCCCAGAATAGGAATGATAATTAACATTTTCTGAGCGTATAGTGTGCTTTGTGTTTTTTAATTTTATTGTTGGTAGATCATTTTGACTTGGTCATTTTAAAGTAGCTCCCAAGCCCAAAAAGTTTGGGTACCCCTGAGCTAGAGCATTGAAGCTGTGTATTTCTATTTTATCCCCCCTTTTACAAAACTGTGGAGCGTTTTTTAGCGCCAGCCGTGGTGGTAGCAGCTCTGATGCTCAGAATTCTATGAGCGTCAGGGCTGTTACCACTGTGGCTAAAATCCACACTAAGTTTTGTAAAAGGGGGAGGGGTTAGTTTGTGATGACATATTCCATACTAGGCGAAGGTGTTTTCTGTGTTCGAAAGACATGATTTTCTGTTAGGATTGATCTGTGCTGGTCTGGCTTGTTTAGTTTTACAATGGGTGTATTGATGTACTGCTCACTGCAATATGTAAGATGCTGCCTTTTCCTAGGTACTCATGTGTGACGTGTGGCTTGTTACTTAAAATCATGTTTTTCATACAGATGAGGGGGGGGGGTGCCCCGTGCCCCGGGTGTTACATATGCTAGGTACGCCACTGTATGTAAAGATACCAGAAAGCTGGCGAAGCAAAAACTTTAAATAAATTGTTATTCTTCTAAGTTTTGAGTATTTAACCCTCCCACAATCTCACGGGCACTCGTTTCAAGTTTATTGAGATTTTGATTTAAACGCAATATCAAATATTTTCAATGCATATAACAAAAATAAATTTGGGATAAACATACAAACATATCCATAGATGATTAAAAATACATAAGGAGTACAAGGATAAACTACATTTGTTTAAAAATGCGTCCTCCGCGCCTGCTCATAAATTTGTGGAGTATGTAACTTGTCGCTCATGCATATTTTTTTTGCACACACCTCATCAATCCTTAGAGGGAACATTGGTCAATACCATGAAGGATCCTCAAAAAGAAGGGTGGATTGCATTTGAATGTAGAGATGATGCGGTATACAAACCTAAGGTTTAGATTAGATTAGATTAGATTAAAGAAGTTGTACAGAAATTTTTAGGTAATAACAAAGATCCTCACTACAAAACGATCGTCGGACGAATGCTGAAAGCATTTCAAGCTTTAGGTTTCCTGATGAGTTTGAAAGTGCATTTCCTCCACTCCCACCTTGACTACTTTCCTGAAAATTTGGGAGCTGTGAGGGAGGAACAAGGTGAACGATTCCATCAAGACATTAAAGAGATGGAAAGGAGATATTATGGAAAATGGAGCAATACAATGATGGCAGACTACTGTTGGATGCTTCAGAGAGACATTCCAGATGCTACTCACAAGCGTAAATGCACCAAGAGGAGCCTCACAGGGAAGAAGAATCAAGTTTAGTGTGTGTAGGTGAGCTCATTTCAGTTCAAAAAAGGATTTTCATGAAAAAAATAGTAATAAAACTTTAATTTTAGAAGTCTATTTCCATTTATTTTGAGGTATTGCCTTATTTAACATAGTTACCTAAATTGTCAGGAAACGTGATGTCCTATGACAAAATAGAGGTCATTTTCGGATTCAGTGCACCAAAAAACATAAAGATTACATGGAATAACCAAAACAGCTTTTTTAAAAAAGTTTTTTTGCAGACCTGTGTAATGAGCATTGTTATACTTAATTGCTTCTAGGACTTCCAATCAGTGTCCTTGCTTGAGGCAGCAGAGGGGATGTCTAAATTAAATTTTGCTGAATAAATAATTGCCACACTCACTATCACATCCAAATATCTTGTTCAATTCATCCAAAACATATTCCTTTATAGATACTTCCACGAGCAATAAATATTTTCACGAGCAATAAATATTTTTAAACTGTAGTTTATAATGACCTCAGCGGCTACACTCTAGCATCATATTTCATGTAAAGCTAGAGTAATACCGTAGCCAACCTCCTCTTAATAGACTTTTAAATTACAGAGAACTTAATAGACTTAAATTATGGAGAACAAAAATGGATTTATGAATTAAACTCCGTTAGCCCGAGTCCTTTAGGATACTAGTTCGATCCATCATCCTATCTACTTTAGACTATACCTAGGGTCAACCATGAAAATATTGCTAAGACTTTGCCTGGTTCAAAATGCGGCTGTTCATCTGATCTTTGGATTAAAAAAGTTTGTCCATGTAAGCCCTTTTTACGTGCAACTTCATTGGCTCCCTTTCGAAACTAGAGTTATTTTTAAATTCAGCTGCATTTGTTATAAAGCACTCTTTGGACTACTAGCATCATACTTATCCACCCAACTAAAATTATTCTCATCAAATAAGAACACAAGAAACTCAGGTATGTTTATGTACCCCGCTCTGAAAGTCTTGTCATTTTAAAAGTTTCTTAGACAAAACTCTGTCTTTTCAAGCAGGGAAAATGAACTCTTGGCGGGGAAAATAAACTTTGCCCAATCCCAATTTTACCTTGAGTTCAGAAAATCGATAAAAACCTATTTGGTAAATTTATGTGATGATTTCACATTATATTATATTGTACTGCATCATATTGTATTTCACTGTATTGTATTCCACTGAATTCTACTGTATTTTGTGTCTTCGCTGATGTCTCAGTTCTCTTGCTGCGAACCGCCCGAACTTCCGGTTGGACGGTATATAAGAAAATAAATTATTATTATTCCCACCTACTTAACGCCATGTTCTCCAACATCTTTCTCCTTCCTTCCACCTCCCTTTTCCCCTACAAAGTATTTTTTTCCTTGCTTCCCTCCTCAGGTGTGGCATGCACAGACACTCAGGCCCTGATTCTGCAAAATGTATCTAAAGTTAGGCGCTGTTTAGGTGTCCTATGTAGAATCGCGTTCAGCACTGTTTAGGTGTCTAACTTTTTAGGTATCCTTTAAAGAATCAGGTTTTAGGTGAGATTTAGGTGTCCAAACAATGTCCTTAATGTTATAATATTTTATTATTATGTTATTAGAATGGCGATTTTATGCTGTTTTTCATTAGAATTGTAATACTAGGAGTTGGATCTGTTTAATGTTTTTATTTAATTTCTCTTCCATCAGACAGAGTGACTGAGATTCGAACCAGCAACATTAGGATAGAAGGGTACAGATTTAACCAGTATGCTACAGAGTGAGCTAGCAAGCTGCATAGCAATTGTAAAACTGGGTCTTATAGGCCACTGTTCTTCAACTGCCGGTCCGCAGAAAATTTCTGCCGGTCCGCACAGGGCCAGCGAGATCGAGTCGGCAGTTAAATTTCCTGCCAACTGCTGTTCCTCCCAGCCTCAGGCAATCAAGACAGGTTGCCGACGTCGGGGCCTTCCCTCCGTGAGTCTCGCCTGTTCGGAAACAGGAAGTTGAAACATAATAGGCGGGACTCAGAGAGTGAAGGTCCTGACGTCGGCAGCCTGTCTTGATCGCCGCCCCTGCCGAGTTGCTGAAGAGGGCCGTGGGGAAGGTGCAAGTGGAAAGGAGAGAGCTGCAGGTACAAGGGAGATGGTTAGCGTGTGTGAGCAAGATCCTGGGGAGCCTTCGACAGTTGGCTGTCTCCCCTCCCAGCAGCTCTCCTACTTGCCAGGGCAGTGATTCACCAGCAACTTCCTCTGAGGCGGCAATGGACCCAAGGCTGCCTAAGTAAATCACTGCTGCAGGCAAGTACTGAGAGCTGCTGGAAGGGAAGGAAGCCACTGTAGGAGGCTGGGAAGCTGCTGGATAAAGGGAGAGCTGCTACTGGACCTGGAGGGAGGTAGAAGGAGAGATGCTGCTGAGAGGGGAGGAGGGAAAGGGATGGGAAGAGAGTTAATGTTGGATAGGGGGAGGAGGGAAGGGAGAAGGAAAAAAAGAAGGAGGGAAGGGAGAAGGAAAAAAGGAAGGAAACAGCTGGCAGGGAGATTACAGGAGGGAAGGGGGTCAGGGTGGAATGGAGAGATCAAATGAGGGAAAGGGGAGAGAGGAATGAGAAAGTAGAGAGAGACTGATGCTGGAAAGGGGGTCAGCAGAGAAATGAGAGAGGGATAAAGATGCTAGATGTGGTGTAGGAGAGATAAAAATGAAGAAAGTAATGAAGCTGGAATGAATGATGTAAAAAGGAGAGAGGAGGCACAGGCTAGATGGACAGGGGAGAGGGGCATAGAAAGAAGTCAGATACATATGGAAGGGGGAGACAGCAGACAGTGGATGGAATGCGCAAATGCTGGATTGAAGAGACAGGGCAGACGCTGGAAGGAAAAGAGTGAAAAGAAGATGAAAGCAGAAACCAGAGACAAGAAAAGGTAGAAAAAAATTATTTTCTAAGATCTCTGGAAGGATCCAATACATACCTTGACATATTTTATAGGCTTGATCATACCTATAAAAGTTGGGAAAATTTACCCCTCCCTCTGCAATTGGCTTTTGTAAAGATACTAAAGCAATTCTTGCTTTTTTCCCTAGCCAAATAAATTTTGTCAGAATAATATTTAACTTTTTGTAAAAGGACCCTTGAAAATAAATTGGTAACATACCCAGTTGATAACAAATTACCAGCAAAATCATCATTTTGACCGTTTGAACTCTCCCCCAAAATACCTACTGTATGTAATACCTACTGTTATTTTATTTGTATGACACTGTTTTTGATTAAAAATCAATAAAGAATTAAAAAAATGAAAAAAAATCATTTTATTTCTATTTTGTCATTAGAATATATCAGATTTGAAATATATATCCTGCTAGAGACATAACTGGGGACTGCAGTATTCTGTTAGCATGATATTTCTGTGTAGCAATCTATAATAACTTGGCTTGTTCAGTTTTCTTGATAGTAGAGGGGATATATGTGAAGGGGAGGGGAGACAGGGGTTTTGTTGGTCCGTGCTCTGTATATTTGTATTTATAAAATCACAATTGTTCAGAATATTGTTTCTTTTTATACTTTAATAAAATACGCTCAATATAAAATCATAACTGTGGCTTGTGCAGATGGGATCAGATGGTTTGCGGGGACTGAGCTCGCGGAGCCGGGGTGGAAATGGTTTTTTTAAATTTCAGTCTTAATAGTTTGCTGGTCCACAAAATAATTATTTTATTTTGCCAGTCCACGGGTGCATAAAGATTGAAGAATACTGTTATAGGCATTATAAGGAAGTCTACTTTTGAACACAGATTAGGCTTCAGATAGACCTGAGTTCTATGGACAGAACTCAGGCTCAGTTTGGATGTCCTTAATGCGATTTGCTAAATAGCTCTCTGGGTTTTTATTTTTGCATTATTAAGCTCAAAATACATTTAATAAGGCACCACATAAACGGGCCACATCAAAAAAGATATATTGCATGCAAAACCTATTTTTGTGGACAAATAGCAATGTTATTTGCTAATTAGAGGAAAAGATCCATTAACTGAAGCACAGCACATGAAAAACAGATTTAGTTTTCTTGCTAAAAGGCTACCCTTTTTTTTGACTAAACAGTGCTTCAATCAGCTCATTCTTGAAAGCAAAGAAAGCACTGACAAAAATATATAGATTACATACATAACTTCATTTGCAAAAGCTTAAAACCAGATGCAGACCTTAGCTTGGCTTCTACTTCATTGCAAATGAAAGTTTGCAGCTGTACAATGGTGACCTCATTGTGAGATCATCAAGGTGCACCTGCAAGGTAGAATGCTGCAATTAAAATATGTGCTGGGGGAGCTGGTTGGGATTTGAACTTATGACCTCTGGAAGAGAAGCACAGGGTTTTCACTTATTGAGCTATTAACCTTTTGCGTTACGCTGGTTCCAATCGTAATTATATTAGCAAAGTTTTGTATTATTCACCGTTATCATTTACGGCTATTGTAAACATAATGTAAATAAGTCATAAGTCTGTAAATTCAAATATTTTGTGTTCCTGGCTCTTAGTCCGAACAGACTGTTTATCCACGATGGCAACAACATTTTTGGAATGTCCCGTCATCCGGGACACACGATAGGAAAAGGTTAAGTGTCTCTGACTGCCCTGTGATATAATAGCTTAGAGATATTACAGATAAGAGACACCTACTATAGCTCAATAAGTAAAAGCCCTGTACTCAACTTCCAGAGGTCATAAGTTCAAATCCCAACCAGCTCCCAGCAGCACATATTTTAATTGTGGCATTCTACCTTGTAGGGGCACCTTGATGATCTCACAATGAGGTCACCATTGTGCAGCTGCAAACCTCCATTTGCAATGAAGTAGAAGCCATGCTAAGGTCTGTATCTGGCTTTAAGCTTTTGCAAATGAAGTTATGTATGCAATCTATACATTTTTGTCATGTACTTTCTTTGCTTTCAAGAATGAGCTGACCAGCTCCACCCCCAACGGCCCTTGCAACGCTGATCACACACACAATCACACAAAACCCCCAATCACCTGCCACCAACAACCACCAAGAGAAAAAAACAACCATTCCACCCCAAAAGACCACCTATAACCGCACTCCCACCAACTCCTTCCTCCTATCTTTCACAATGAAATCTATACCACAAAAACAAACGCAAACTATCCTACTGATCATCCTGCTCCTAACCAACTGGAAGGCAGCAGCAAACAACATCTCCCCAATTTCAATTATTTCAACTACTAACAGAATTCACCACCCAGCCAGGAGAATCATAGTGGACAGAAACATAAATTGCCAGACCTATACACACCACACCATCATACCAACATGGGGAAGAAGACCAACAAACCCCTCTAAGACCAAACCACACCCTCACCCAAGACCACTCATCTACCCAAAAACAATAAACAGTGCACAAACAGAATATACCACACTTACATGTGCCTACATAAACATCAGAGCTCTAGGCCCAAAGACAGAACACATAAAAGATTGGATAGACAATGAGAATCTTAACGCCCTCTTCCTCACAGAAACCTGGCTTACATCAGACTCAGAACCCAGGACAACGGAAGTCTGCCCTAAGGGATACAAAATAACAGTGGTCTGCAGGGAAAAAAAAAAAAAAAAGGAGGTCTAGCCATCTTAGTCAGAAACTCCCTAAACCTGAATATACTAGACAAAACGTCCACCCCTTATAAAGATCTACTAGCCTGCCAACTTTCATACACCACACGAAAAGGATCCATAACTTGCATGCTCTGCTACATAATATCAGGGAACTGGAACACAGCAAGACCCGAATTTGAAGATTTTATATACCGAAACTCACTAACGGCAACTTATAACCTAAACCTAAACCTCCATCTCAAAGACCAATCCTCCAAACAAGTAGAAAACCTACTGTTATTCCTTGAAGCCCTAACATACAAGATTTTAGACCCACAAACCACACATGAGAAGGATCACCAACTAGACATCGCAGCCTTTCATGATTCAACAGCCCTTACTGCCAGAGATTCAAACATCAAATGGAAAGTGGTCTCGGTCCCTCTAGTCAAACCACTACACATACTCCTTCAACATCAACTGGACCAAAGACAAAACCAAACCAAAACGCCAAAGATCAACCTATAACTCACGTAAATACATCGACCCCTCCAAATTCTGGACTAAAACAGACGCAACAATCCAAGAATGCAACCCCAAGGACTTCATCTCACAATGGTGCAGGCTAAGCACAGCTACCCTAGACGAGCTAGCCCCAATACAAACAAAACCCAGAATTAGCAGACAATCAGACAAATGGTTCGATAACGAACTACTCCTATTTAAAAGACAATGCAGATGACTAGAAAGAAAATGGAGAAAGAATAACCAAGAACCCATGAAAACAGCATGGAGAAAACTAAACCAACAATACAAGCTAAAACTAAAAGAAAAAAGAAAGACACACTACACCAACCTAATAAGCAAAGAAACCCAAGACACAAAAAAACTATTCCAAATACTAAAAGAACTCACAGAACTCACTTGCCTGTCACTGTGGACACTGGAGGAGAACTTTGATGCCGCCCCGTGTAGCCTGCAGTAGCAGCAGAGCCCACAGCTGTATCGGGCAGGCATTTTGGAAGACGGACCCCTGACGTCATTGGGTCCGTCCTCCCTGCCTTTGATTGGCCTTTAAATTTCAGCCTGCTGCCACAGAGATTCTGGGAGCCACTTGCCAGTCACTGTGGACGCTGGAGGAGATCTTTGACGCCGCCCCGTGTAGCCCGCAGTAGCAGCAGAGCCCGCAGCTGTATCGGGCAGGCATTTTGGAAGACGGACCCCTGACGTCATTGGGTCCGTCCTCCCTGCCTTTGATTCGCCTTTAAATTTCAGCCTGCTGCCGCGGAGAGACTGGGAGCCACTTGCCTGTCACTGTGGACGCTGGAGGAGAACTTTGACGACGCCCCGTGTAGCCCGCAGTAGCAGCAGAGCCCGCAGCTGTATCGGGCAGGCATTTTGGAAGATGGACCCCTGACGTCATTGGGTCCGTCCTCCCTGCCTTTGATTCGTCTTTAAATTTCAGCCTGCTGATGCAGTTGCGGCCGCAGGGTGTGGCCGAAGGGGCAGGTCACACCCCTTGGGAGCCCCTTGGAGCAACGTGGAGCTGAGGAGCGGGAGTTCAGGTCGTATAACTTTAACTTTGATACTATGGGTAAAAGGAAAGTTAAGCCAAAGAGCTCAACACCTGCTGTTTCTGGTCCTATGGACAGACATTTGACATTTCCTATAGAAACCCCAGCACAAACTTTACTTGATTCAAGCTCTCCCATATCCGGAGCATCGTTGAGTCCCCTTGAAAGGACACCCCCTCTTCATCCAATATCTGGTGTTAGTGGGAATATAACTCCCACTATTTCTACTGGTTTTGTGGTACCATCTACTCAGATAAATAAATTGCCTTTCACTGAAATACCTAAATCACTTGATTTTACAGGTGTAGTAGAGGAGCAACCACAAGCAGCGGAAAAACAAGATATTACCCTTAAAGATTTGTGGTTAGGTATATCTAGAGTTGAAGGGTTTCTCAGAGAATCAATGAAACAAACGTTGGACTATTCACACTCTGTGGCTCAAAAGTTTGAGAATGTGGATTCTAATTTAAGCTGTTTGGAAAAAAGATTAGGAATGGTTGAAACTCAAAGTAATACACTGCAAGCTGTCTCAGTATCTGCGGTTAAGGATTCTACGCTGTTACATTCCAAAATGGAAATGCTGGAAAATACGCATAGGGGGAGGGATCTCCGCTTGGTTAATTTCCCAGTAACTCATTTGTTATCTCCAGAAATACTGTTAAGGAAATATTTCAAAGAAATACTGGGATTACCCAACGCGGAAAACTTCCCAATAATTAATTGTTACCATATGCCCCAAAAGAAAAAGAAAACCGACCAGGAGGTGGACCACCTGGTAACAGATGAAATAAATCTGACAGAGTTTTTGGAAGACACTCAAGATGTTATCCAGAGTAGGTCCACCATGGTAATAACATGTACGAGTGAAACAGATAAAATGTTGATAATGAAACTTTTCCTGATGTCTCAAGAGCTACGCAATTAAGAAGAAAATAATTTTTGAAATTAAGAACAAGAGTATTAGCTCTTGAGGCATCTTTTTATTTAAAATTCCCTTGCAAATGTCTTGTTAAGATACAGGACATTGAATATGTTTTTGGGGATCCCATTCAATTGCAACAATTTTTGTTAGCTCGTGAACAGAAGTGAATTCTTTAATTTCTTTTTATTATAATGATTCAATGTTGAGAAAATGGTAGGATGTCAGAGTCCTATATAGTAGGGAATGATTAGGATTCATATGAATTCAACCCATTTCTTTGTTTTCCTTTAAAATTATGGTAGAAAAATGCAAATGTGTCTCCCCAATATTGTGGGCTTGAAAAGGATTGTTTTGTATTACTTAACTGTTTTAAAAATTTTGTATAAGAAACCTTTTTCTTTAATATCATCTGATATTGTTAAACATTAAATTTATAAATAAAAAAAAACTAAAAAAAAACCTCACAGACACCAAACCCTATCTGGCCAATAACGACACCCCCTCCCCCTTGTGACATTTCCGCTCCCCGAGATGGTCATGTCCGAATAAAACCCCAGCCTAAATCCTGTGCCCGAGACCAGAGACTGACCGAGAATGATCAGGCAGGGGATACTGAAAGCAGAGCTGCCTATCCTGAGCCATCTGAACCTGATCAGGAGCCAGAATACGAGTTAGCTCCACGGCCCAGTAAAAACCCCAGCTACATTAAGAGGTTTAATCAGGCTCCCAGTTGTATTCTGCTCAGCAACCTGGGGGGGAGCCCAAGAGCACGAAAGCTAGGCACACAGACACCTAGAACAGGGTGTGGCCCAAAGACTCTTAAGCAGCTCTCTAAGGCAGTAAGAGAGGCTGCACACGAGGACCTGGCAGAAAAGGTTCTCCGGGCCAGGCAAAGGCCAGACCTCGCTCAGGAACCCATGGAGTGTGAGGATTCCTTTGCTCAGGAGCCAGCAGAGCAGCTGGGTATGCCAGAAAATATGGACACGGATGAATGGTCCATGCCTGAAGCTGACAACGAGGAAGCCATGGATGTGAGCTGGGCAGCCTCTCACTAAGTACTAGAGAGTGCTTTACAATGTGAAATATGAGTGCCTGGTGAAGAAACCGGATTCTTGGATTGAAAGTCCAGGACTCAAGAGTATTCTTGAGGACTTCTTTTTGGGACTAGTGTTGTGTGCTCTTACTGAGACTGTGGTTCAGTGCGGGGTGGAGCCCCTAGAACCTGGACTGTGAACTTACCTAACCTAAGAACTGCTGTTCTTTCATTGAACTGTTTGAAAGTTAGAAATCTGTTTTTTTTTGTGTTTCTTTTTGGAACCAAAGGAAGAGTGTATGCTAGTACTTCCTTATAGGATTTTTAGTTTTCTACTCATTGGGTTTTGGAGACAAATTAAACTTTGAACATTGTTTTTGATTTGATTTGGGACACCAGTGAGGTCTTCCACTTTGGGAGCCACGCCAGGGTCGTGCTGCCGCCTGTCGGTGGTCTTCCACAAGCTTCCCGGGACCCCGGCAAGTGACACCCTTCAGCCACCCTTTTAGCTGAATAGCTTGAAAACAAAATCACAACTGCCAAGTCTACCCTCATCGGAACCCCAACCCACCTAGAAGAGATCACAATGTCCCCCACAGAAAAAGAATCAGCTGCGACAGACAGAACTTGGTCCCACTTCCCCACTATACAATGGTCCAACCTTAACAAACTCTACAAAAAATACAGCCACGCAGCCTGCGACCTCAACCACTGCCCTCCATACCTATTAAAATCCTCCAGTACCAAATTTCGTGCTCTCTGTTTACAATGGATACAAACCATGCTCGCAGATGGCCTTTTCCCACAAGACCTCAGCGAAATCGTTGTCACCCCGACCCTAAAAGACCCTAAAGAAGCAACAGATCAACCTCCAACTATAGACCCATAGCCTCAATACCACTTTATGTCAAACTAATGGAAGGCCTAGTAGCCAAACTCCTTACCAACTACCTAGAAGACCACAACATACTCCACCCTACACAGTCTGGTTTCAGAGCCAACTACAGCACAGAGACACTATTAGGTTCCCTCCTGGACACAGCTAGACAACACCTCAGCAGAGGTAGAAAAATGCTGATTATACAACTGGATCTCACCGCAGCATTTGACCTGGGGGACCACAACATCGTACTACAAATACTAGAAATAATAGGAATCACAGATAAGGTACATACATGGTTTCTGAAGGATCCCTAGCTAGCTGACATAGCTGGGTCACGGTGTAGATGAAGAAACTCCATTTTAGATCAGTGGGTCATAATTAGTACAAAGAACAACCTATGACTCCATTTTATTGCTCTGAGAAATCACGTATACATGCAGGCCTGTTCTTTGTATCTGTCTTGTACCAGGCACGGCCAGGAGGCAAAAGGATGTTGATGTTAGCTAGCCTTGATGTATAGATTATAGGATGGATTTATGGTTTTGTTTTTCTCTCTGCTCTTACCTTTTGGTCAGAGCTGGTTAGAACTGGTTTGGACTGGTTAGGACCCTATATATCCTTTGTGTCCAAAATTCTCGGGGTCTTCTGTTTATGCAGCCAGTTCTGCCCAGAAGTCCAGCATATATGCTTGTTTAATAAAAGCCTTTTTACATCTCTTCAGTCTCTGGCTCAAGTCTCTGCACTACTAACGGAGGGCCTTATCCTAAAAGGTACCTTCATTTGGCGCAGCCGAACAGGGACTTGATCTACAGACTTGAGCCTGTTTGGCACGATCGTCTCCCTCGGAGGATTTCAAACCTTGCCTCCTACGAGACCCGTAATAGCCGGCATTAGCCTGATGGTTGATCAGGAACGGTTTCTCGTCGAAGACAACGGATTGCACCTCGAGAAGGAACGAATCGGTGGAGATTTCTGGCTCCTGGTTTTGTTGTGCCGGTACCGGACCTGTCTTGGTAAGTGAGAAGTTGATTCCTTCTCTATCCTGTCTCTACCTCTTCTGTCTAGTAACTTCTTAATCCGTTGTGAAGCTCAGAGAGGTATATAGGATTCTGGTTTCTGGAAATTGGAACTTTTGTTGGGTGCATATATAGATTGTATAATATGGGTCAGAGCACCACCGACCCCCTTCAGATCATGCTTAAATATTTTACAACTGCCTTTTCTGGCGATTATGGCGACCCTAAGATTTTTTATTGTTTTCTTCATCCTTATTTTTATTGTTGTCAAAGGCTTAGTATTTGGAATTTAATCAACTTTTTGTCATACTTGTCAAATTAATAAAACAAAAGCTCTGGGGACACCTGACAAGACACAGAGAACAAGAAATTGGTGATGTTGAGAAATTACCAGGGGAGATGGAAATAGCATTTAGGTTGGAAACCTGGGAAAGGTTGGTAAAGCAAGCCAGCATGACTGTTTTGCCGAAAGTTGCAGACAGGATAGTGTAAGTTGCTTAACAGGGTAAAATGCATGTGGATCAAGACAGAATTAAGAATGTGAGTTCGCACTGATGAACGAGAATAAGGACTGTGATTTTAGATATATGTTGCGTGCAGTGGATTTGTTACAGACAGTGAGTAATTTCAAGAAAGTTGAGCCAGATAGTTTACGTGTTCTCGCAGTTGTCAAAGTGTGTCTGCTGGTAATAAAAAAAAAAAAAAAAAAAAAAGCAACCATTTGTCAGACATGTGGGGTTTGTGTTGGGCACATCCCTGCCTTTGTATCCCAGTGTTGGGGGATTTAAAGTACAAGACTAACAATGATAGAGGTTAAGTATCCATATTTTTCTGAAAATTGAAATATTTGCTAAACATGGGCTTGATAATTCAAGTTCAAGTTTCAAGTTTTATTATTATTTGATGAATCGCCTATACAAACATTCTAAGCGCTGAACAACAACAACAAAAAAACATTTTAGAGGACAAACAATTTTAAGACACAAGTACAAAGTTAAATAACAAAGTTTTTAAGAGTTTTATAAAAGAGATAAGATCTTTTTCTTTTCTGATGTACAGTAGCAGTGCATTCCACGTTTGTGGCGCTGTAACAGAAAACATGTCATTTCTTCTTGTACCCACAATTTTTAAGGAAGGGACAGTTAATAAGTCTTGTGATGATGATCGTAGAGAACGAGGGGCATAATAAGGAATGATCATTCTAGACATGAATTGAGGCTCATTAAAAGCTAGAACTTTAAAAACCAAGAATAATATCTTAAAAGTAATTCGGTGGCTAATAGATAGCCAATGGGACTTAATCAATAGCGGTGTATTGTGGTCAACTTTTTTTTTTTTTTTTTTTTCTTTATGAATGAGTTTTATTGATAAGGGATGGATTGAGATTACTTCTTTTGTGCTAACAGTCTCCCTTGCTTTCCCGTATTGTGTCTTTATCCTGGTGTTCTTTATGAATTCTTTCTTCCCATGCATGTTTGTATAAAGTGTTATTATCAATCAGATTCTAAATACAATTGGAAACAGAAATACCTTTCAAATAAACTTGGTAGCTCAAACTCCAGAGGAAGGGGGTAGTTATTATGTAAGGACAGTGCAGAGTAAAGTAGCTACATCTAGTCTGCAGCAGTGCCCACTCCTCAGAGTGTAGCGGGACCCAGGTGGCAGACAAGGGTTCCAGGTCTGCCTGCAGGGAACATGGCTAAGTGACCTCAGGGGTGGTGTCACGTTAAAATGTCTCTTCTTTGTCTTCGCAGTCATACATACAGAGCTGTTCTGGACCTGTTACAATGAGCCTTTTTCTACCCAGAGAAGGAGGACAATGTTCTGCTTTCAGTAACCTTGAAATGACCTTGCACTTAACATTTAACATGCTTCTTTTTTTTTTTCCCCCTTTGAATTGACATTGCCATACTTCAGAATACCTCTATATTTAACATTGTACACTGTATCTTACTTTACCTAGTAAGTTTTGCTTATCTTTCAAGATTGAAGCACACCCTAGCAGTTGCGTCCCTGTCTGCCTTATGAATGTAATTGGCAGGGCACCAAGCCAGAGTGATCACATTCTTACGTTTTCTCTTTCGGACGTTCCAGTAACCATTAATAGATGCCTTTTATGATTATGTGATTATTATGCCATGTGTTATATCACACTTTACTTTGCCACTGTGTGCACACAATTATGATTCGTGGTATGATGGACGTTTGTTTTTGTATAACTGTGCATTTCTCTGCAGATCTAAGTTCAGCTCTGAATCCTTGCCAGCTGGAAGAAAAGTTCCACGCCTTTTCTGTTTTCTATGTTTGTTTATGCCCTGTAATCTTTGTGTTGTCTATCTGTTTGGTTTGTGGGGTACCCCAGGGAAACCAACCATACCATTGGCCATTATCCTGCTACCCTCCAAAGTTTCTATCATGCACTGCCGGGCCCACCGTCGCCTCCGTGATTTCATCAGCCGCGGTAATGCCTTGGCTGACTGCTCGGCTCGCCAGGCGGCCCTCCAAGGTCCGCCCACACCCCCTCTTCTGTTATCCCTTTACTCCCCTCAACCTTTCCTTCATTCCCTTTCCCCCCAGTAAACTGACCCCGAGCGCAAGTGGGCCGCGCAGCAATCTGGCCATTGCACCCTCCCATCCGGATGGATTACTATACCCTCCTCCCACACATCCACCCCCCTCCTGTACGTCCCTCAACTCCTGGCCCTCACTGTTGTCCAACGTGCACACGATTTTTCTCATGCCGGTAACCCAGCTCTCCGCACTCTTCTCCGACAGAATTTCTATATCCCGAATCTCTCTCAACTCATCTCCCATGTCCTGCTCCGCTGTGTCATTTGCCTCCGACACAACCCCTCTTCTGTCAGATCCCCCGTTCCTGGTCACCAGCCTATCGGTTCACACCCCATGCAAGTCCTCTCTACAGATTTTACCCACTTGCCCCCCTCCCATGGGTTCCGTTACCTCCTGGTTTTCATTGATTCCCACACTGGGTGGCCAGAGGCCTACCCAGTGTGCACAGAGAAAAGTAGGGAAATAGTAAAGGTTTTACTCCATGACATCATCCCTCGCTATGGCCTGCCCCTAGTGATTGGCAGCGATAATGGCCCCGCCTACATATCACAAGTCACACAAGCAGTCTCTCGGGCCCTGCAAATCACCTGGAAATTACATACGGCCTATCACCCCCAGAGCTCTGGCCAAGTTGAACGCATCAATAGAACTATTAAAACCCTCCTCGGCAAAGCGGCAGAAGAAAGCCGCCTGCCATGGCCCAAACTGATCCCTTCTGTTCTATTTCGCATCCGTTGTACCCCAGGTAAACGCAATCAGTTGTCCCCATTTGAGCTCATGTATGGCCGACCCCCGCCGATAGTCAGTCTAGACCCCGAGTCTCTTGAACAGATAGGGAACGCTATCACAGACGCAGAGATAAAGCAGCTAGGAAAGACCATTATGAAATTACAGAACTGGGTCATTTCTAGAGCCCCGCTACCAATTACAACCCCTGTCCACCTCTACAAACCTGGGGATCAAGTGTGGCTGAAAGTATGGAAGAAAGAACCGCTGAAACCCCTTTGGAAAGGGCCTTTCACTGTCTTACTTGCTTCCCCCACAGCTGTCAAATTGTCCCGCCACGAGTCTTGGATTCACTACAGCCGTGTGAAGCCCGCTGCTGAGTATATTTGTGAAAAAGGGCCTACTGACCTTCAACTGAAAATCACGTGGCTGCCCCACACTCTGGAAGAGTAATCACGCACGTCTGATCCGGAGATCTGACAAGATATTTAACATGAACTCTGTTGTATATTTACTGCTTGTGATTTACGTCTTGCCAACATTGTCCATGTCCCCTGCCCCTCCCACGCCTGGGTGTGCCCCTTGGGTGGCACTAGTGGACAATGGGGGCAAAACGGAAAATGTTATTAGATTTCAAACTAATTATGAGTGTAAGGGTCAACTAGTGACCCCTGTATGTATATATAACAAGGTTGAATATTCTATATGTAATAATGGAGATTCACAGATCTGTTTCGACCCCAAAGCAACTAATAGGGATACTTGGATAGAGGTCAGGTCAGTCTGGGATCAGGGCCCCCTGATTCAACAAACCCTGGTCACTAATCCCTATGTCCCGGCCTCAGTCCTCTTCGATGCTTGCTATGCCATGGACCAGAACCCCACCTTCCTTGGACGTTGTGGTGCCCTAGCATGGAGGAGGGAATATATGCACAACGATAAATACATGTGCCTGGCGGGACAGAAGCCGTCCCACTGTGAAGGGTCTTCCGAACACTACTACTGTAACTACTGGAAATGTGTATCTTGGGCTACTTGGGGTATGACCCGACTACCCACCACCCGAGCCATATTATCCAAAGGGGTGACTACCTCTGACTGTGGCCTCCAGAACTGTAATCCACTTAACTTCACTATTCTACAGCCGTTTAAATGGAATCTCGACCATAGCTTCCGGAAAGCTCGCTATCTTGTGGGCCTACAGATATACAGTAAGGGCACCCAGCTGGCCTCTGAAAAACTCCATTCTGGCAAAACACTGCATACAGCACCTCTCAGCCCGGTTGGACTTATTGGACCGGAGATCCTAAGTTAAAAATACCCAGACGATGGAATACTACTGGCAATGCTACCACATTAAATGTCTACCTCAACCTGCCTGCTTCTGCCCCTTGGGCTGCACCGGAAGGATACTACTGGATCTGTGGGAAAATGGCGTACCCCACTCTACCCTCAAATTGGACTGGCACTTGTTTTCTGGGCACTATCAAACCAGCCTTCTTCCTCCTCCCGTTATCCGAAGGAGAACATCTGGCTGTCCCAGTATTCGATCAACGGGACCGTTCTGAAAGAAGCCTGGAGATTGGTAAATGGGGAGACACTTGGCCCCCGGAGCGCATCATTGCTGTCTACGGTCCTGCTACTTGGGCTGATGATGGTATGTTTGGGTATCGCACCCCAATCTACATGCTTAACCGCCTCATACGACTGCAGGCGGTTTTAGAAGTTATCACCAATGAAACAGCTAGGGCCCTGGGAGCCCTGGCCAAAGCGAACACTATGATGCGTACCACCATCTATCAGAACCGACTGGCCTTAGACTATCTATTGGCCGCTGAAGGAGGGGTATGTGGAAAATTCAATCTCTCCAACTGCTGTCTACAACTGGATGATGAAGGATTTGTGGTTGAAGAGGTCATAGACAAGATTACCAGATTAGCTCACGTTCCTGTCCAGACTTGGAAGGGTTTTTCTGCTGATATGTTTGGACTCAACTCACTGACTGATTGGGCCTCCAAACCGGGACTCTTTAAAGCCCTCACCATAATTTTCCTGGTATTCTCTGTCATATTTTGTGTTCTTCCTTGTCTGTTACCATGTTTATTGAAAACCCTTAACCGTACTATTAGGACTACGATTGACAAAAGTACCACCGCCCTAGTCCTGGCCCTTTCCTCCTATCACCCAGTCCCCACCTCTGATACAGATGGCTCTGACCTCCCGTAACCCAGCTAGTCAGCTAGCCTACAGAAGAAAAGTTGGGAATGAAGGATCCCTAGCTAGCTGACATAGCTGGGTCACGGTGTAGATGAAGAAACTCCATTTTAGATCAGTGGGTCATAATTAGTACAAAGAACAACCTATGACTCCATTTTATTGCTCTGAGAAATCACGTATACATGCAGGCCTGTTCTTTGTATCTGTCTTGTACCAGGCACGGCCAGGAGGCAAAAGGACGTTGATGTTAGCTAGCCTTGATGTATAGATTATAGGATGGATTTATGGTTTTGTTTTTCTCTCTGCTCTTACCTTTTGGTCAGAGCTGGTTAGAACTGGTTTGGACTGGTTAGGACCCTATATATCCTTTGTGTCCGAAATTCTCGGGGTCTTCTGTTTATGCAGCCAGTTCTGCCCAGAAGTCCAGCATATATGCTTGTTTAATAAAAGCCTTTTTACATCTCTTCAGTCTCTGGCTCAAGTCTCTGCACTACTAACGGAGGGCCTTATCCTAAAAGGTACCTTCAGTTTCAAGGATTCCTACAATCCAGAACTTACAAAGTAAAGTTGAACAAAGGAAAATCAGAACCATGGCCAAACCCCTGCGGCATACCCCAAAGATCTCCACTATCCCCAACTCTCTTCAATCTCTGTATTGCATCCCTCATCACCTGCCTGGACAAATTAGACTTAACCTCCTCTAGCTATGCAGATGACATCACCATTCTCCTTCCTATTGACCAACCAACATCCTCCATGACATACACACTACACAGGACACTTGAAACAGTAGCAACATGGATGAAAAATCACAAACTGAAACTGAACTCAGACAAGACAAAATTCATTCTCCTCAAAAACAATAAAACCCCAACCAAAACAAATCTAGTAATAAACTCAATCACATACTCCATACAACCCACTCTAAAACTTCTAGGAATGACGATAGACAGATGCTGTACCATGCAACCACAAATCAACAAAACAAAACAAAAATCATTCGCAGTCATGAGAAACTTAAGGCAAGTTCGAAAATTCTTTGACAGAACACAATTCCAGCTCTCGATCCAGTCCCTAGTCCTAGGTCTTCTAGACCAGTGTTCTTCAACCACCAGTCCATGGACCTGTGCCGGTCCACAGAAATTTCCTGCCAGTCCACAAGGCCGGCATGTGCATCAGGCCCAAAACTGTGTTCTTCAACCGCCGGTCCGTGGTGCGATCGATGTGGCGTTATCTTCGGGCCGGCTCCCTCTTCCTCACTGACTCAGTGCACAAAGCCACAGGCAGCGGCTCCTACATGCATCCTGCGCCTGAACCGGAAGCCTTCTCTCTGATGTCGCAACATCAGAGGGGAGGCTTCTAGATGAGATGTGGGATGTGCAAGGAGCCGCTGCCCGCAGCTTTGTGCACTGTCAGTGAGGAAGAGGAAGCTGGCCTGAAGATTACACCGGGGGCAGAATAAAACGGCCAGACAGGAGTAGGCCAGAAGGGAAGGCATAGCATGGAGGGAAGGAGACAATAAAGATAGGGGGGAATGATTTTATTTTTGAATTTAGTGATTGAACTGTGTCAATTTTGAGAATTTACATCTGCTGTCAGTATTTTGCACTGTTCAGGAAGAAATGCATTTGTTTCTTTTTCTCTGGGGTTGTACTGCATGCAGAGTTTTGCATCTTAGGGTTTGTTTGTACTTTTAGTTTTAGGTCCTGTATTTGCATAGGGGTTATCTATGTTCTGGTAGGAATGAATGTTGAGAAGCATACAGTGTGCTTTGTGTAGTTTAATTTTGTGGTTAACCATTATGTGTTGTTAAAAAGATTATAATGTGTGTATATATAAAAAATGAATGGAAAAAATAGTGTTACAATTAGTACTATGGAGCGGGATCTAGGGCGGAGATTGGGTAGAGATGGGCAGGGTCTGGCCCACGACTTAGCCCTGTGTTCTTCAACCGCCGGTCTGTGGACCGATGCCGGTCCACAAAATAATTTTTTAAATTTCTGCTGGTCCATAGGTGTAAAAAGGTTGAAGAACACTTTTCTAAACTACTGCAACATACTCTATATCCTATGCCCCGCAACCATGATAAAACAACTACAAACAGTTCAAAACACAGCGCTAAGACTTCACTGAGGAAACACGACCACATCACGGCGGCATACCTCGACTCACATTGGCTCCTAATACAAGCAAGAGTACTATTCAAATTCTACTGCTTATTATTTAAAACCATAAACAGAGATAGCCCAGCCTACCTAAACAACCGCCTAATCCAAACTACCTCAACCAGACATAGAAGCCACAAACCGTTCACACATCCCCCAATCAGAGATGTCAAATGAAAAAAAATGGCCTTCTAGCCACACAAGCAGCAAAACTACACTACCAACTCTCCAATTTACTGATAACTACCCCAGATTACAAATCGTTTAGAAAAGAAATAAAAACCATGCTATTCAAGAAATCCTTGAAGACATACCTCTCAGTTTGTAGTGTTCTATGCATTTTGGGGACTGAGCCTCTGAACTTACTGTTATGGAGGGAGGGGGGGGGGTTGACATCACTGGAGTTTTTGGAGTTCTGCATGTATTACTGTTGTGATGTACTGCTGTTTCTCTGTACTGTTATTGGCTATAAATAAACATAAGAACATAAGAATTGCCACTGCTGAGTCAGACCAGTGGTCCATCATGCCCAGCAGTCCGCTCACACGGCGGCCCTCTGGTCTAAGACCAGCACCCTGAGACTAGCCCTACCAGCGCACGTTCTTGTTCAACAAAAACTTGTCTAACTTTGTCTTGAATCCTTGGAGGGTGTTTTCCCCTATAACAGCCTCTGGAAGGGCGTTCCAGCTTTCTACCACTCTCTGGGTGAAGAAGAACTTCCTTACGTTTGTACGGAATCTATCCCCTTTCAACTTTAGAGAGTTCTCCTTGAAAAATCCTTGAAGCCAAACTAACACCGCAAGACTCGTCCCAATTCTCTGAAGCAAACCGCTCTACTCTTCAATTCCTCTGGAAATGGCCAGATAACTCCTTTTGTAATCTGCCTTGAACCGCAAGGTAATGGCGGAATAGAAATCACTAATGTAATGTAATGTAATGAAGCATTGTTTAGTCAGAAAAAAGGGCAGCTTTTTAGCAAGAAAACTAAGGGCTCCTTTTACTAAGGTGCGTTAGGGCCTTAATGCGCAGAATAGCGCGCGCTAGACCTTAAAGCCAGCATTGAGCTGGCATTATTCTAGAAGTGTACCGCGTGGTGTAGCACGTGGTAATTTTGTGTGTGCGCTAAAAACGTTAGCGCACCTTAGTAAAAGGAGCCCTAAAGCTGTTTTTCATGTGCTGTGCTTCAGTTAATGGATCTTTTCCCCTAATTAGCAAATAACATTTCTGTTTGTCCACAAAAATATTTTGCATGCAATATATCTGTACTGATGTGCCCCGTTTATGTGGTGCCTTATTAAATGTATTTTGAGCTTAATAAAGCAAAAATAAAAACCCAGAAAGCTATTTAGCAGATCGCATTAAGGACATCCAAACTGTGCCTAAGTTACAGAAGAACGTCCAAAGAGTGCCTAAGTTCCATCCATAGACCTCAGATTTATTTGAAGCCCAAACTAAGCTCAAAAGTAGACCTGATTTTCATTCGCCTACAATATTGGCATGATATGGACACCCTAGGTGGCTCAGGGTTATGTAAATGAATCAAAGGATGCCCAAATTGAGTCACTGCCCAAACCACACCCACGCCTATTGAGTTAGGCATGAGTTTTAAACATGGGTGTCCATGAAATTATGGCTGAGTCTACCAAATGGCGTCTACGTCCTTTAGATGCCTTAGTACCAATTATCGCTTGTTAAGACCCTTAATTGGCTCATTAAGTACTTAGATTGGATGCCTAACACAGGCCTAACTTTAGGCATGACTTAGACACCCTTTATAGAATCAGGGCCTCAAGGCCCTGTACCTATCATCTGCAAGGTTTCTGTAATTATGCTTATTATAGCATGCTGTACTGAGAGAGAGGGATAAGAAAAGAAAAATGCTGCTGAGGGGAAAAGGAAAACTGCATGGTGCCATTGCACCTTTGGCTCCCCACATTCTGATACTTATGGCCAAGAGTATAATGTACACAAAGAAGAAAAGGAAGTTTGATCTTACTCTTTCCACTTTAAAAACTACCAGAGCATTTGCTTATTTCCTCAACAGCCCCTGCTCAGCAGGAATGTCTAGGTTGTCTAGAGACTCTATAAAGCTCTGTCTAGAGCTCTGAGCTAACCATTCAGATGCCTACAGTAAAGAGAGTAACCACCTCAAACTTTATTTCTGCATTTGTACATGAAGTAAAAAGATTTTGGTTTTTTTAATGGAAGTCCATAACTCTCATGAAGATTAGAAGAAAGCAGCTGCTTGCAATACTATACTTGATTGCAAATCTGGTCCCTTTGGTTGAATCTTTTCACACTTCTATCGTGTTTCCCCGAAAATAAGACCTACCCCAAAAATAAGCCCTAGTTGCCGGCAGCAGCGCTTCCCCCCACCCCTTCCATCTCTCCCTCCCATCCTGTCAGACCGCTTAAGCCGCTCAGTGCAGAAAGTTCAGCAAGTCTTGCGACTTCCAAGTAGGTTTTCCAAGTATAGGCTTTAGTTAACTGGTAACTGCTCATATTCGGGCTCCGCTTTCCAAAAGTTTTTCTTGTTCCGATTAGTAAGGCCGTTACAAATCAAACGCATTCCGATTGTGTCTCATTTCAAAAGTGAAATTTACTGGTAAGTGCTCATATTCGGGCCGTTAAAAATCAAATGCAAAGTGAAATTTGTCATTGATGTATTGAGGAAACAATCTAATGGCAGAGTCCACAAGGTCTATTTTAATATGCCTGCTGTTTTACTGTGAGCCCCCCAGGCTAAGGCTTCTCTTTAACTTTTTAAAATATTTTTGTAAAGCTTTACTCCTATCAACAGTATTATGAAAATATATTCATCAACCCTTATAAAAATAAATATTTTGTAATGTGAAGTTTTCGTTTGCTTGAATAAGTTTGTGCTGAATCTTTTCCATTGAAAAAAGCATCATTTATGCTTTTTGAGTTGGCTATATCATACTCTTAGCAAACTTTTAGGAAGTCAATCAAAACTTATCTCTTTGACAAATTTATCTGACTTCATTTCTGCCATGATGTACTTCTAAAATACTTCCAGGAAAAATTTGATTAATCTTACCATGCTAATGTAATTTTGAAAGTTTTTCGTAATATCGCTGTCTGTATACAGTCTCTTTCTCTGTAAACCGCTCTGAACTGTTTGTGGTACTACGGTATATAAAAATAAAGTATTATTATTATACTCCTTTCTTGTTTTGACTTTTTATTCTATTATAACCTTTGTGGTGCTGATATTGCATCATTTGTCACTCTCTCTTCCTGTATTCTGGGTCTGTTTGGTATTTTGCTATTTTGTGTCTACTCTAAATGAAAATGCAGGCAGTTTTATGAAGAACCTACTACCGTGATTCCCCGAAAAGACCTACTCCATAATAAGCCCTAGTGCGTTTTTTGGACCCAAAATTAATATAAAAGACACTGTCTTATATTCGGGGGAAACATGGTATGTGTGAAAAAGAGAGTTTGCATGGATGAGAATGTGTGTGAGTGAGAGAGAATGTCTACGCCCCCCTCCACCTCTTGCTGATCTCAAAACTCACTAGGAATGGAAAAATCTGTGAGAAGGGAGGATTGGAAGAGCTGCAAAGGCAATAGTTTTCCTTTTAGTTCTGGTACTCTTTGAAGCAAGAGGAAATATAATTTCTTACCTGATTAGAAACCAGGGTAGACATTTTTCTCTGAATTCTGCACTTGCTGGGATAGAATCAGGGTAGAAATTCCCCTGTTCCAGGAAAGATGAATACATAAACAGGAGGAGGCTGGGCCCCCTCCTCTCCCCTACTGCAGATCTGGGACCTGGGCTTGTAGTGATTGCCAGTCCTGAGGAGGCAGAAAGTTTCAGCTTTAATTTGGAGACTTTTCTGCTCTGTGCAGCTCTGCACACACTAAAGGAAAAGAAAGCAGTAGTGCATGGCAGAAAGTTTCAGCTTTAAGTCGGAGTCTTTTCTACTCTTGTCTACAGACACTAAAAGGGAGAAAAAGCAGCAGAGCATGCGTAATACTCTGTCTGAGGTCATGCTGAAGGGATCCCGCCTCTTAAGGTGGATCTGAAGTTAACAGGAAATGGGCTTTCAAAGATACAGCTGGTATTTGGTAAAAAAAGAAAGGTATGCTAAGTCTAAGGTCTGCACACCATCCAACACAGCATCCAACCCAGCATCCAGTATCTGACAGTGGCTAATCTGAATCATAAGTACCCAGCAGCAGATCTTTTTCTTCATAGCTCCTTTCCTGGGATGAACTATGGCTCTCCCAAGTCTACTTGGTCAATAATTTTTTATGGTCAAAAAGAGAGGTTCTGTTACATCATTGCAGGTATTACCTTAGGTGTTATCCATCTATAGTTGCAAATTGTGCAGATGGATGTCAATCACAATCTTTTAGCTCCTCCCCTCATCCAGTGGAGTATAGTGCAGTGGTATACCAAGGGGGAGGGGGAGTTTTGCACACCAGGTACAGCCCATAAGGTGGTGTTCTGACAACTCCTCTGAGGGCCGGCGCTAGCGTCAAAAACTTCTTCCAGGCAGAAGTATTCACAATTTGCTGCACTTGTTGGCATCAGTCCTTCCTCTCTGCCAGGTCCCACCTTTTTCCTGTTTCCATGAAGGCAGAACCCGGCAGAGAGGAAGGCCCGATGCCAGCAAGAGCAGCAAATTGTGAACGTTGCGTTACAGATTGCAGAGTGACAAAGAAAGGGAAGAAGGGGAGTGGGAGAGAAATGCTAAACCTGATTAGGGAGAGGGAGGGATGGAGAAGGAAGACCAGGGAAGGGAGAACAGATGTGAAAAATGAGGAAACAGAGAGAAGCCAGACCACAGGAAAGAAGGGAGGGAAAGGAAGGAAGTAAAGGAGATGCCAGGCCATGGAGGGGGAGGAAGAGATGCCAGGGCATGGGGAGGGAGAAGAGGGAAGGGAAGGGGACAGAGATGCCAGACCAGGGAGAGAGGGAGGGAAAGGAAACAGAGCAGATACTAGCGCATGGAGGGAGGAGTGAGATATGGAAGTGAAGGAGAGGAGAGTGATAGCAGGTCATGGGGGAAGGGAAAGGAAGGACACAGATGCCAGACCATTGGGAAGGAACGAAGGGAGGGAAAGGAAGGAAAAGAGATGCCAGAGCATGGAGGGAGAGGGAGAGATAGAAGGAGAAGAGAGGAGAGAAACCCCAGAGCATGGGGGAAGGGAAGCAGATGCCAGACCATAGGGTGAATTGGGGTGAGGAGGGAAGGAAAGAAGAAGAGAGAGATGCCAGAGCATGGGGGAGGGAGTGGAGACACAGAAAAAAGGAAGGCACAGAGAAAGAGGACAGATACTAGATGGAATGGAGAGAGAAGAGAATGAGGAAAGCAGAAACCAGAGATGACAAAAGGTAGAAAAAATATTTTTTGTTGCTTTAGAATAAAGTAGTATTGTAGCTGTATTGATAAACATTCATAAACAGAAAATGGAAATAAGGTAATCTTTATTTGGACTAATTTTAATACATTTTTTTACTAACTTTTGGAAACCAAAATCCCCTTCCTCAGGCAGTGGCGTACCAAGGTTGGGGGATCCGCCCTGGGTGCAGCTCCTAGGGGTACTCCTCTGATCCCTTTTTATATGGGGAGGGGGGGGGGTTAAAAAATGAATGGCTCCAGGTGTCACATACCCTAGGTATGCCACTCTTCAGTGTTTTCCTTCTGCAAGTGAACTGAGAAAGTGTGTTCTACTCTACTATTTTCTTCTTTTTGGGCATTTTCTGCTTTTTATGCATGGCTTCGAAGACAGGAGTGTAGGGATGGAGATCTGATAAGTTCTGATTCAGGGCATCAGAACACAGGCAAGGTCAGCACACAGGCAATTCTGAACCAGGCCAGGTCAGCACACTGATCTAGGCCCTGTGTACAGATCTAGGCCCTGTGTAAGGATCTAGGCCTTGTGGCTCTGTGTAGAAGTATGAATCCTTTCTCTTTCCCTCTTGAAAAAGCAAAGAAAAAGGTTTGCACCTTGAGACCGAATGCTGAGGCATTCCCCCCTACCTTTTTGTCACAAGACTCTTGACACATATTAACCTGACACAGGTTTACCCTTATCTTATCTCTTATCTTGTTTAAGCATCCCTTATATGGGCAACAATCAGACTTTGCCTACGTGCCAAAGCAGGCCCTGAGCTTAAGGCTAATCAAGAGAGCTTAAAGAGCGTGCATTATAACCTTTGGACTGTCACATGCTATAGTAAGATTTTAGACATTAGAAGTGTACACATTGGGAATCACTTTATTATAACCATTATATGTATTCAGATGTCACGTGAGATAGTAACTTTGAGAAGCACATGAAATATGTAAACAATGAATTACTTTGCTATAATCCTCACTGTAAATGTATGATGAAACTATAACCTTGTAGAGCATTAGCTAAGTAATTAATGGAGCTATGATTCTTCAATAAAAGGGGGAGAGACCATCTATTTAGGTCGCCTCATCCCACTCTGAGCCTTGTGTGTGCAGCATCATTCCTACACAGGAGGTCCCCATTCTTGGGGTCTACTCCATCTCGGAGAGGATGTGAACCTGTAAGGGCGGGCTGCTTCTTGCAGTGCAACTCCTATGTGTAGGGTTACCATATGGCTCCAGGAAAAAGAAGACGGAATGAAACATCCGTGTTTTACTTTCACTGAAGGCAATGGAAGTAAGGAAGACAGAGAGAGACATCTGGACTCTTCCACTGAAAGCAATAGAAGTAAAACCTGGTTGTCTCAATCTGTCTTCCTTTTTCTGGATTCTTCACTATAGAGGATTAATAATTTAATACATTTAATCAGAATTAACATAAAAAAGTTTTTAAAGTGCTCAGTGAAATCCAAACAGCTTGAAATATAGGAGCCACGGATTTCAACAGTGTAGGCTTTAAAACATCATAGCACCCCTCCTACCTGCCAAAAATCTAATATTTTATCAAAAAACAAGCATAGATGAAAAGAAGGGTTACTTATCTTCAATATTCAGAAACCCACTCAGTCCATTGCTCTCGATATTCCAAATACTCCAAGTGCTAAGTTTATGCTGATCGAACAATATAAATAATTAAAACTAGAAAACAAAAAGGTTTAAGAAGAGAGAACTGGAGACCCTATACTGAAGATTATGAAAACCTTTGATTCAAGGGCAATGAAGGAGGTTTCCTTACTGATAAGCAATAGCATTTTTTTTAAAGTTGAACATAACGGGCCGCATCAAGGAGGAGGAGGAAATCTTTACTCTTACGGGTCTCACGGTGACAAAAGGACAGCCGCTAAAACTTAGGGGGAGGAAGATTTCATGGGGACACCAGGAAATACTTCTTTACCGAGAGGGTGATTGTTAGATGGAATGGTCTTCTATGTCAGGTAGTCGAGGATAGTAGCACGCTCAAGAGACGATGGGACAAACATGTGGGGTCGCTACAGAGATATAATAGAGGATAGTTTCTCTAGAGTGGAAGAGATCATGATTGGGCAGACTTGTTGGGCCTTCGGCCCTTTTCTGCCATCATCTATCTATATATATATATAAAATCGGAGGTATGTATGTGTGTATGTGCCGCGATCACGCAAAAACGGCTTGACCGATTTGAACGAAACTTGGTATGCAGATCCCTCACTACCTGGGATGATATGTTCTGGGGGTCTCGCGGCCCACCTGCACATGTGGGCGGAGCTACAAACATAAAATCAGATTTCACCCATTCATGTCAATGGAAAAAATGTAAAAAGCTGCCATTCTCAGAGTAATTAAAAAACGGCTTGACCGATTTGTCCGAAACTTGGTATGCTGATCCCTCACTACCTGGGGTGATATGTTCTGGGGGTCTCGCGGCCCACCTGCACATGTGGGCGGAGCTACAAACATAAAATCAGATTTCACCCATTCATGTCAATGGAAAAAATGTAAAAAGCTGCCATTCTCAGAGTAATTAAAAAACGGCTTGACCGATTTGTCCGAAACTTGGTATGCTGATCCCTCACTACCTGGGGTGATATGTTCTGGGGGTCTCGCGGCCCACCTGCACACGTGGGCGGAGCTACAAACATAAAATCAGATTTCACCCATTCATGTCAATGGAAAAAATGTGAAAAGCTGCCATTCTCACAGTAATTCAAAAACGGCTTGACCGATTTGAACGAAACTTGGTATGCAGATCCCTCACTACCTGGGGTGCTATGTTCTGGGGGTCTCGCAGCCCACCTGCACACGTGGGCGAAGCTACAAACAGAAAATCAGATATCACCCATTCATGTCAATGGAAAAAATGTAAAAAGCTGCCATTCTCACAGTAATTCAAAAACGGCTTGACCGATTTGAACGAAACTTTGTATGCTGATCCCTCACTACCTGGGCTGATATGTTCTGGGGGTCTCTCAGCCCACAACTCTATGTTGCTTGCTCAAGGGTGGATTCACCCAACAATTTATATGTTCTTGCTCCTGGAGGTGAAACTAAAAATGTTGTTTATAATCACGTTTTGCGTTAGTTGTATTGTATTCATTTTGTCAAATATTTCACATTATAATTTGAATATTGTACTTTTTATTAAGCTGTAAAAAAATAATTTCTTTCACCACTATAAAGTATCTTTATTTGAATCCATTTACAGTGTTATTGCTATAATTAAATACCCGTGCAACGCCGGGGCATCAGCTAGAATTCTATATTTCTATGTTTCTATCCAGTTATCCTAATTATTTATATCTTGACAAAGATTCATAACTCTCTTACCGCTCCTCCAGAAAGACCTATTATTTCTGGTACTGGGTCTAATATTGAATATATATCAATTTTATAGATACACTTTTAAGACCACTTGTTCCTAAGATCCCCTCCTACACTAGGGATTTGGCCCACATTATCTATATTTTAAATGGTTTGGAATGGGAAGATGATTATCTTCTGGTTACAGTGGACATTGACTTAATGTATATGAATTTATCCCACAATGAAGCATTTAATATTGTAAGAGATGCATTACAACAAGTACATGGTTTTGATAAAAGAATCCTTACAGAGTTCATTATCAAACTGGTCAGTATAGCACTGAAAGAAAACTATTTTGCATTTGAAGACTTTTTATAAATAAATCAAAGGCATAGACCTTATATGTTGCATAATTTAACGATACTGCATGTTTTTGAGTACATTGTTTTATGGAAGAGATATGTTGATGATGTTTGTTTGTTTTTTTAAGTTCTTTATTGATTTTCCAAACTTCAATAGTGCAATACATAAAAATGTAATATATAATAATACAATAAAAGCACATTCAACTTACAAGTATACATAACAAACCATTTTCTCCCAATGTTGATGATGTTTTTATCATTTGGAAAGGTTCAGACATGGATCTTTGCAGATTTTCTGATTGGATCAGTGATAATGACCTTAATTTGAAATCTCAGATGGTGTTTGATAAAAAAGAGATCTCATTTTTCGATATCCTAATTAGAATCATTGATAGTAAGATAGAAACAGATATTTACTGTAAACCAAGGGTCTCAAAGTCCCTCCTTGAGGGCTGCAATCCAGTTGAGTTTTCAGGATTTCCCCAATGAATATGCATGAGATCTATGTGCATGCACTGCTTTCAATGCATATTCATTGGGGAAATCCTGAAAACCCGACTGGATTGTGGACTTTGAGAAGAAGGACTTTGAGATCCCTGCTGTAAACCAACTGATGTGAATAAGCTTTTGGTATCATACAAGCTGCCATAGAACATCCTTAAAATATAGGGGGTCTTTTACTAAGGCGTGCCTTAGTAAAAGACCCCCATAATCTACCATACAATCAGTTTTTAAGGCTTAAGACTACTATTACTACTATTAATTATTTCTAGAGGGAGTTTTGGAGGAATGCTCACTCCATTCTCTCAGGTTTACTACCTGCCTATTAGAGATCAAGTTCAACATCAAATGATTATTAATCAAGAAGTATTGAATGTTTCAACTCTGCTTGAGACTTCAGATAAAGAAATGGCAATTCCAGCTACATTAATATTAACGGTAGCTCTGCTACCAGATAAAGCATGGATTTTGAGATTATTCTTTAAGAATGGGCAGAAAGAATTTCTTGGTTTTAAAATATAGATGTTTCCCGACTTATCACGTGAGCTGCAGAAACGTAGACATGAGTGTCTTAGCTTTAGGGACTACATTTTATTTAAGACATCCCTGTAAGTGTATTGTGTATCACCGTGCAACTAAGTATGTTTTCTTCAAACCTTTTCAATTAACTACCTTTTTGTCACTATCTTGTCTGGCGAAAGAAAAATCTTCAGCTCTTTAGATTGAATTAGACATTAGCTCTCAGCTCTATAGCCTTTGACATACTTTGAATATTTTCTTATGTTTCTCGCTGTTTGTTAAATCTTGGATCCTAATTAGAAGACTTGAGTAAAGTTAAACTCATGGCTATGTTCCTTTTTTCCTTTTTTCTTTTATTGTTAAAGTGGAAACTTTAATGGAAATTGTTCTTAGATTTAATTTCTTTCTATACAAGTTACAATGCTTGATATTTAAGTTTAAAATCACACACACAAAAAAAATGGGGGTGTGGGAGGTGTCGCGGGGTCGCAGGTTCAGGGGGGCAATCAGGGGTTTGGGGGGGCCGATTGGGGGTTCGGGGGACGGTCGTAGGGGAGGTGCATCATGGGCAGGAGAGGTTGGGCTCCCTCCTGCCTGTCTTAGGGGGGTGACTGGGGGGGTCGCCGGGGCAGGAGGGGTTGGGATCCCTCCTGCCCATATCTTAGGAGGGGTGGGGGGGTCACTGGGGTAGGAGGGGTTGGATTCCCTCCTGTCTGTATCTTAGGGGTGGGGTCACTGGGGCAGGAGGGGTTGGGCTCCCTTCTGCTCATATCTTAGGAGGGGTGGGGGTCGCTGGGGCAGGAGGGGTTTGTCTCCCTCCTGCCTGTATCGGTTCGGGCGGGGTGTGTGGATCACAGCAGGAGAGATTGGCTATCTCTCCTGCCGCGATAGCGATCCCCCGAAGTGCTGCGAACCGCGGCACTTCAGTGTGAGGATCGCAGCAGGGGAGATGAGGCATCTCTCCTGCCGCGATCCTCATCGCGAAGTGCTGCGATTCGCAGCAGTTCGGGGATCGCTATCGTGGCAGGGGAGTTGTGGCATCTTTCCTGCTGCGACTGTTGCAGTGGGGGGTGGGCAGGTTGCCGGAGCCGCTGAGCTGATCACGGCAGCCGCGATCAGCTCAGCGGCCCCTTTTCGGAACTTATACCTGTTTTGACTTGGTCTAAGTCAAAACATGTAAGTTCCGACTAGGTAACCTGTTCAAGGTTTTGATTATACTTGCTGTACGACTAGGTCTAGGTCGGCCCACCTTCCGTCATTTCCCCTCCTCTAAAAACACCTCTTTTCGCTCTAGGCATTTAGAGACAGGGGAAAGGCTTAAGCTGGTTTTAGATATATCTAAAACCAGCTTTGATTATCGGTAATTGGACAATCTGGGTTTTTGATCGTCCAAGTACCGCTTTAGGCCCCTTTTTGGATGTGGTTTTTTTTTTTAATTATGAGCCCCAGTCTCTATCTCCACCACCTCTTTCGGGAGACTGTTCCAAGCATCTACCATCCTTTCTGTAAAAAAGTATTTCCTTAGATTACTCCTGAGCCTATCACCTCTTAACTTTATCCTATGCCCTCTCATTCCAGAACGTCCTTTCAAATGAAAGAGACTCACCTCATGCACATTTATGAGGCGATGGTGAAAGCTAGAAGGATGCTTGGGTACATAGGAAGAGGAGTGGCCAGTAGGAAAAAGGAGGTATTGATGCCCGTATGTAAGTCTCTGATTAGACCTCATTTAGAATATTGTGTACAATTCTGGAGACCACACCTTCAAAAAGATATAAACAGGATGGAGTCGGTCCAGAGAAAGGCTACTAAAATGGTCAGTGGTTTGCAATCCTCTCAATGCCTGACAGTCACTCCAGCTTTCCGAAAGGCACTTCAGTGGTGTATGTCATTCACCAATCTATCTAGAGGCCTTCTATTCCAGGTACCACCATATCAGAAATGTTAACAAATGATGCCTCCATGCTTGGACGGGGGTGGGGGGGTGCAATGCATCTGCACTAGATCCACACATGTGCCCTCCCATCACTGTTGGACTACCTCCTACACCTCTCTGACTCTGGACTACAGACCTTATCCGTCCAAGTTCATTTGAGTGCTATTAGCACTTTCCATGCTCCACTAGATAATAAACAGTTGTCTACGCACCTGGTAGTCTCCAGATTTATGAAAGGCTTGCTCAAAACTAGAACCCCAGTCAAGCCTCCAACTGTGCCTTGGACCCTTAATGTTGTCTTTTCTACCTTGATGAAACCTCCTTTCAAGCCACTGGCAACAGCATCTCTCAAGCATCTTACTTGGAAGGTAACTTCCTTATCTCCATCACATCTGCACGCTGAGTCAGTGAGCTCCACACATCCAAAATTCCTCCTGAAGGACATCTTGAAATTTTACCTCAACTAGTCCACATCCCACTAAGATAGTCAGTTCAACCAAGAAGTACTCCAAAATGTATTATCTACTTAGAAGCCATTCTCCTTCCAACCCTCAGGGTTTTGCCAGGCTCATACTCCTTTCCACTAACCCTCTTCTCAGAGGCATGATCCTGGCAGCTAGGAAGTCCCATGCGTGAGAACATATTGTCTGCTTGTTCTAAGGTGCTATTCAAGGACAGTAGACAATTATTCTCATGACCTACCTTCCTCCCTTGATTGGCTTCTTAGCCTGTCACCAAACTGAGGATCCTGCTGACCGACGACGCATATGAATGCACTGATGCATGCATGGTGCGGATGGTCCCAGAACTGTTAAAGTGAAAGCCCACTTTTTGACCATTCATACCAGGCTCCGTGGAAGACATCACCCACATGTAAGAAAATTTCCATGCTGCCCTTGGATAACACCCATTATAGGTAGGTAACTGCTTTTTTCAGAGGTTTGTTTCAGAGAACAAGACAGAAAAGGCATGAAACTGGCCTAGTTATTAGACCCAATAATGCTAGGGAGATATGCAGACACTAGAGCAATGACTTTTTGTATTGCTGGTGTTAAGCTGTGGAATGCTTTGGTAGGGCAGTTACACTAAGGTCGAACCAGTTACAATTTAAGAAACAGTTAAAACCCCAGCTGTTTGTTGCAGCATTCCTGAAATGTATTTGGTTGATTTTGGAGCAGAAGAGGCTATTTAAGAGTGAAGATTTTAAAATTTTACTTTGTGATGTCTATTTTATGTATTTTTAACTGTAAACCGTTTAGTTTTTAGACAGTAAATAAATAAATCTTTGATGTTATTGAGTCTTCTGAACATCCCAGATTCACAAAGCAAACCGATCATGCACCAATCGATTTGCGACCCCTTAGTGACCAAATTACCCTCTGGCCCGATTCACTTACCTCTATGCTGACCATCCTCCGATCCGTGAATGCAAATGAGGTGAAACGCATGCAATGTAGGCAAGGAAGCGATTCACAATACAAAATTTCACATCTGACTGGGCTGGCTGATCAACTGAAGAAGCAACTCCTGGGGACCAGTCGAAAACATCTTTTCAACCCTGCTCTCTGCCCTGCTCTGCAATCTCTCCTGCTCTGCCCAGATCTCTTCTCCTGCCTGCTCACCCCAAATGCCGCCCTGCTCTGGTCTCGGGAGGGGGTGGAGGGAGGAGGGGGAAGGTCTTTCACCTGTAGCGGCAAAATTAAAGGGCGAAAATGCATTATTTTTCATTAAAAAGCGTCCCTGAAGATCTCCTTGGTCACTCTGCAGTAGACTTCTTTGTTTGGTCGCAGGTCCGCTGGAAGTTCTCGCCTGCTGAACGGCTGCTTGTGCAACAACCGCATCTTCGGTCCAAGCTCGGGAGACAAGTGAGCACGTGCATTTAAGAGTTCCAAAAAGAAGAGCTCCCCGGTCACGAGCCTCCCCTTCCTATGCGCATGCTAGTGACAGCACAGACCCGGCTACTTCCATCTTCCCTGCAATGAGACTGAGCCTGTACCTAATCAGAGGCGGAAGTGTTTTTTGGCTAAGGGAGGGGGGGGCTTTATAACGTCTGTTTGACGGAGGAGTTAAGAATGTGGGAAGGAAGCGGAGCCCTGATCAGCCACCGGTGTGCGTTTTATAGTGGGGGGCTGTGTGACCGAATGCTGCCCTGCTCTGCTCCACACTGCGAGCCCGTGGTTTTAACCCGCGGGCTTTAAGCGGGTTAAAACCATAGGCTCAATTAAAAAAATAAAAATAATCTATGCGGGCCTGGCTTTATCCTGCCAGTACACCAGTTTCACATTCCCCTTCCCTAGAAAAAAAAGAAGAAAAAAAACCCTCTACTGGCCTGAAGGTCTGCGCATGCGCTGGGATCGCTATTGAGCAATCCGGGCATTCCTCTGATCGCCCCCATCTCAAGTTCAAGTTTTCAAGTTTAATAAAAATTTGATTAATCGCTTTATCTGAATTCAAAGCGATGTACATTTTGATAAAATTACATTGTTAAAATTATTACTACAATAAATAAAACAAACTCAACTTAAGACAAATGCAACAAAATTGGAAACATAAGGAATTGGGGGGAGAATTTACATTGTATTAAAAGTCTGGAGAGACATTTAGGGAAAGTACATAAGGGAGGGTAGGGAGATGGAAAAAAGAGAAAAAAAAATGATTTCTGATTTTTTGAAAATCAAGTTATAATTAATTTATAAATGCATCATAGAAGAGAAAAGTTTTCAATTTACTTTTAAATTTTTCTATGTTAGTTTCTTCTCTTAAGTAACTAGGGAAAGAATTCCAGGTTTGGGGAGCAATAACAGAGAACATAAACTGACGGCGCGTATTTATTATTTTTAAAGATGGGATAGATAATAAATGTTGTTCTGCAGATCTTAATGTTCTGTTGGTAGTGTAAGGTATTAATAATTTGTGAATAAAAGCTGGAGTTTAAAAAAAAAGAGATTTGAAAGTGAGCAGACCAAGTTTGTATAATATTCTATGGGCAACTGGTAGCCAATGAGCTTCTTTGAGAAGGGGTGTTACATGGTCAAATTTTTTAGCTTTACAAATAAGTTTAATAGATGTGTTTTGTATCATTTGTAATCGTTTAATTTCTTTTTGTGCTATTCCTATAAGCAGAGCATTACAATAGTCAATTTTTGAAATGACAAGAGAATGAATAAGAATGTTAAGAGATTTAATACTAAGAAATTGTGACACAGAGCGGATTTGATGGAGCCTAAAAAATGAAGACTTGATAACACTACTTATATGTTCGTGAAAAGTAAGTTTTTGATCAAATATAACACCTAGTATTTTTATGTTGTATACCTCTTGTAATGGTTGACCCTTAATGGAAATAGGGAGCTTTAATTTGAAATTCTCCTTCCAAGGGAAGAGTAATACGTTGGATTTCTTAATATTTAATGCAAGTCTATTTTCATTTAACCAATTATGAATTTTCTCTAATTTTATGTTAATTGATGATGAATCGGAAGGATTATCGGTATCAATAGGATGTAAGAGTTGAATGTCATCGGCATATGCAAATACGTTGAAGCCTATAGATTGGCATAAGGTCAACAGAGGAGCTAGAAATATATTGAATAGAAGTGGAGATAATATGGAGCCTTGAGGAACACCGTAAGTTGTATTAAAAGTATCAGAGGTTGTGTTATTAAAAGAAACAGAAGAGGAACGATCAGAGAAGTAGGATTGGAACCAAGATAGGACTTGGTCTGAGATACCGATTGATTGAAACCTGTTTAATAATAATTTATGATCGATTGTGTCATATTGGTGTTTAGAGAATTCATCGGACCTGCCTGGATCAGGCCCAATCGGGCAGGTTAGTGAATCTAGCCCCAAAGCTGTAGTAGTGAGGTAGGATATTTACACCTAGTAGAAGCAGGGACATTCTTGTCCTGTCACACCTTCAGCCAGTTAGATTTTCAGGATACCCAAGTGAATATTCATGAGATAAATTTGCATACATTGCCTTCATTGTATGCAGATCTAAGTTATACATATTCATAGTAAATCCTGAAAGACTGAACAATTAGTTACGTTCCGAGAACAAGGTTGAGAAACACTGCCTTAATGTAATCAAATTCTCAGCACAACATTTTGTAATTAAATAATAGGCCTTCGACTACATTTTATACTCACGCTAAAACCACAACTAATCGAGCTCCTTTCATAGATAATTGTTAATAAAAGCAAAATTGAGCTTGCATACGATTGACCAATCCACGTTTACTTCTCCACTATAGCCAGGCCGTGAGTTAAAGGAGTGAGAGCTGAGAGGCAAAACTTGGGCGGGGTTGAGGACCGATGACGTGAGCTGGGGAACTTTGACTCCGCCTCCTTCTGACCCAGGAACCAGTGGCTGTTTTCGTGTGCACTACAGATCTGCAATTGCCCAGCTTGGTGTTAATTCTCGCTAAACGATGAGGTGGATAACCAGTCTCTTGCGGCTTTGGAGAGGTGCCCCTTTTGTGAGTACAGTAGTCCAGGGGAGGTGAATGGGCCGTGGGCGCTTTACCTCTGCCCTGTACCTGCTTCTCTCTCGGGAATGAGGATTAGAGTTGTTGCGGGGTTTTGCAAATACAGTTTAAGAACCAACTTTTGGAAAATTATTGGGCGTGCTTACTCTAACAGAAATTATCTCTACTTAGACACAGGCAAGGAGGGGAAGGGGTAAAACGCGGACCTCACGGATATTGACAGCTGAGATTCCAGCTTTCATGTCGGACCGGCAAAGACAGCAGATTTGTTACACCTGCAGTATACAGTCGAAGCCCTGCCTAAGCTAAGTTCTTTGATTTTCATTTTGACAAATCAGTTTGAAAAAGTGAATCAAGAGAGCATTGAACATACAGTATTTCATTAGGCAGGAGGGGATGTGGGGGTCAATGAGGTTACTTCCCTATCTAGTGCAGTTGTTCAGGTAACATACAACGCACGGGGATCTGAGGCCCCTTCCCATTTAAAGCATTTAAATTTAATGTTTGAGACAAGTCTAATAGAGAACAGCACTCATTGCTGTTTCTATTGAAAAAACAATTCTAAGAGTTTGATAAGAGAGGTATTTTTGGAATAAAAGGCAGACCTCCCTCATATTATTATTAGTAAGACTGTCGGCATAGATCCGTGGGGGTCAGAAACGGCAACATTTACAGCGGTGGAACTACAGACAAGAAATCTGAAACCTCAGCTGTCAAATGAAGATGTTTAAGGACGTGCAGTTAAGGATCTGCCAGGTCCATGTTTTACCCCTTCCCGGCAAGGAGTTTGTTCAATTTTGGAGGTGCTCAAGTACCCACAACACTGGGTCCTATGAAATATGTGTTTTTCACATCATAGTGCAGTTAATAAAATTCAAGCCAGATGTCTTGCACCGGAAGTTGCTCCTGGTGCTGTCAAATCGATCTATAGCGAGTTGGAATATTTCAAAAAGAAATCAAACGACTCCAACTAATCCAAACTACCACTATTAAAATTATCACCAATTCCAAGAAATATGACCACGTCTCTCCATTATTGAAAAATGTCCATTGGCTCCTCATCCGTCTTAGAATTACTTTCAAAATTGCACTACTTACGTTTAAAACACTTAGGGCTAGATTCACTAACCTCACAGATCCAATCTGTGAGGTTGCCAATCACCCGATTCACTACGCGTCCTCATGCAAATGGGCTCGCTGAAGAGCGATCGCAACACATGCGCAGACCATTTTTAACCCTGCGATACTTGGAGCGTCTCTTCCCTGCTTCTGAAAGGGGGCCCAGCCAAGACTTTCAGGGAACGGGGAGGATCAAACAAAAGTCTATCCAGCCTCCATCCTCCCTCTCTTGCTAGCTTCAGTACAAGCGCTCGGCTTGAAAATGCCCAAGATCCAGGCACAGCCCTGAACAAAAGAGAACCCGCACTGAAAATCATTTTTGAGCTGCAAAGGTGAGGCTCGTTCAGTTTCCCCATATGCAAAATTGCAGATAAGGAAAACTTCGCAAGCCCGTGGTTTTAGCCCGCTTTAAACCCGCTGGTTAAAACCACGGGCTCGCACTGCAGAGAGAGAGATGCCATCACTTCTGTGTGTCATAGCCAGTTCTTGGGAATGTGGATGATATACAGACAATGTCAAGCTCTGTGTTTAAAGGCAGGGAAGGCACGCAAGTGCACTGGCACTCTGGAAAGCCCTGTCCTCCCCAATTCCAGGTCCATAAACAATCGTTTTGAGGTTCAGAATATTACAATGCACAGTTTCAGGGTTGCCAAATGCCAGAATCGGTAGATTTAAGGCTATGCTGGTCAGGGAAAGTGAAGCACAACCAAGCAAGGAAAGTTCAGATCCCAGGGCAGCAAGAGGAGAGTCGGGGCAGAGAGCAGGGCAGTCAAAAAGGACCTTGTTTGATTGGGTAGCCTAGTCAGTGTCCCTCATTTTTTTTAGTGAACCGCTGCCTGCCTATATTTGCATGCTGTTCCCCCTTATATGCATGATCGGATGGGGAGTAAGGTTAGTGAATCAGGTTGGGGTCGCTAAGTGATCGGGACACGATCGGTGTCCTTAATGAATCTAGCCCTTAAATCCAGAGAGAACAGGTATTCATTGATAAGCTACTTATTCCTCATGCTCCACTTAGAGCTCTCAGATCATCCTCCCAAAACTTATTTTTGTGCCTACTCAGGCACTTGCCGCACGACCTAGAGAATGACACGGGGAAAAATCTGTCCCTGTCACCGCCCCGTCCCTGCGACCACCATCCCTGTCACCACCCCGTCCCTGTGACCACCATCCCTATCACCGCCCCGTCCCTGCGACCACTGTCCCCGCCCCGTCGCCGTCACCGCAACCACTGTCCCCGCCCTATCCCCGCGATCACTGTGCCCGCCCCGTCCCCATGACTACTGTCCACTTCCTCCTTCCTAATGTGAGGAAACATGCATGATCACGGATCGCGTGGTCCAGCAGCACCCTCCCGCCCGATCGCCGCATCCTGCCATCCCCCTCCCTCCACCTCACCTTAGGTGCCTGCTGAGTCTGACTTTAATTCTTCTCCCAGCCACACGCTTTCGATAAGCCCCGCGTACGGCTGCTTGAGCTGTTGAATCTTTTCCTCTGACCCAACTTCCTGTTTCCAGTTGCATCAGAGGAGATTCAACAATTCAAGCAGCTGCGCACGCGTGACTTATTGAAAGCGTGGTGCCTGGGAGAAGAATTAAACTCGGATTTGGCAAGCACCTAAGGTGAGGTGGAGGGAGGGAGATGGCAGGACGTGGGATGCAGCGATCGGGTGGGGATGCTGGACTGCGCGATCTGTGCTGGCTTCACTGCGTAGACGAGACCATTCACCGCTCCACGGGGCGGTGAATGGCCTTGTCCCCGTCCCCGCAGCAACCACTAATTTTCTCTTCCCGTTTCGGCGGGTTACTCGCGGCTAGCCGCGGGTAACAACCACCGTGTCATTCTCTAGCGCGACCTGCTTCACCGTACCTGCTCCCACCATCTGGAATACTCTGCCCCCTTACATTAGAGAGAAAGCAAGTTTAGATAAATTTAAAGGAGCACTAAAATTTTTTTATAGAGATGCCTTTGAACAATGATCTAATCTCCTACACTCCCACTTTCTCCTTCCCTTTCTGATAACAGTCTGACTAAAACCCTTCTACCCCCATTGTTTTATCCTTTTTGTTCTCTCTCCTTTCTTTTATTGTAGTCCTTTTGTACCACGTTAGTCCATTCTGTTTTTGTATTTGTCAATATGTACTTTTGTTGTGTATCCCCTGATTTTAAATATTTTGTGTAATTGCTTAGTATTACAGAAGGTGATATATCAAATAATCATGAAACTTGAGAATGACATGGGGACAAATTTTTTTTCCCGTTCCTGCGGGAACTCATGTTCCCATCTAGCAAGTTCTTTTCCTGTCCCAGCCCAATTCCTGCAAGCTCTGTCCTCATCTGCACAAGCCTCAAACACATTAAAATCATATGTGTTTGAGGCTTGTGCGGTTAAGGCAGAGTTTATAGAAATGGGGCAGGGACAGTGACAAAACTCACAGGGATAGGGAAATTGAGTTTGTCCCTGTGTCATTCTCTACCTCTAAATATTAGAAAATATTTAACTTTAACAATTGACTCTGGCTGCCCTTAGTGAGGGTCATAAACTTTGTTAGAATTTTCCTGGTTTATTAATTACAGGATTTTTGTTTTTGTTAGTGATTGTGGAAAGTGCGTTTAGAGGCGTTCTCTTTGTAGCTTCCTTATTTTTAAGGCTACTACTACTACTATTATTTCTATAGCACTACCAGACGTACACAGCGCTGTACAGAGTTCCTGCTCGAAAGAGCTTATAATCTAAATAGACAAGACGGGCACTACTGTAGAGTCAAAGTTAAAAACAACCAAAAACGAAACTAAAACGCATAAGCTCTAACAGGACAGATAGGAAAAATGCTTGATTACCTGATATGTAACCATTCTGAGCTCCTTTGGAAGGGTGTGCTAAAAAACTGAATGAATAGTCTTTTACCGGCAAAAGGTAAAACACGGATTTCCTGGATTCTTTATAAATGTTAAAATTTTACTGTTTCCTGACTCTTATAAATATATGGACTATGGATATAGACTATGGAGGTTAGGTCTGATTAATGGTCCATCAGTGAAGCCGATGGTATAGACAGACCACTTTTTTATAAATTTTACGTTACAGTTGAATGATACGATGCCTAATGCAGTCAGAAATACTAAAGAAGTTTTAGTTCATCCTAAGTTTGAGCAAAAATAATTGGAAGAGGAATTTTCTCATGCTTTATCACAAATGGATATGGAGGTAGATATTACTACGTTAGTTAGTGATTGGTACCATGCTTTGGAAACGTCCTTAGAGGCCCCTTTAAAACTAGTTATGTCTATGTCGGGTATTGGCTGTTGCCCATGGAGAACAGAGGTTATTAAAAATTTAGGGAGAGAATTGGGGCAATATGAGAGACTTATGGAGGAAAACAAGCGATACAGAGGATTGTGATAAATATCAGTTTTGGTTGCTGGAATATTATTCATACTGTTTAAAGATATGGAGGTCAACAAATAGAACAAAATAATTATTTGAGACAGTAAAATATTTGATTGAGGGTGATAGCTGACAGAAAAAGGGACCAAAGTTAGATGCAGATGCATACTTTGACTTTCTTTTGCAGAAGGCTGCACGTTTATCGAATAGTACTTCAGATACTGAGGATGCTAGTGAGAATAGCCATCCAATCACAGTAGTTCGATGGGAAAAGTTTGCAGATGTCTCTCAAGGTTTCTAAAGTATTACAATCATTGTGTCCGACTAGATCACTTGAGGATCCATGTTCACTATCCATAGTTCAAGATCTTGGAGACAGGATATTGCCGTGCCCGTCTATGATCGTAAATATGTTGCTGCAGTCGAGCAATATGCCCAAACTATTAAAAATGGCAACAAATAAACCAAAGCTGAAGAGGACACACTTAGATGAATCAGATCTTGCAAGTTATAGACCTGTTGCGGTACTTCCTTTCCTGGGGAAACTTAGAAAAATCTGTTTTATTGAAATTGGAAGAATTTGTAGAGAGGGAAGAATTGCTAGATAATCATCGATTTGGCTTTCACATGGGTCATAGTGTTGAGTTATTGTTGGTCACAACGGTAGATGAAATATGAAAAGACATCAATAAGAACAGAACCTTCTGCATGGTATTTTTAGATATATCATCAGTGTTTGATACAGTTGATATTGAAATCTTGTTGGGGATAGGAGGTGGGGTCTACAGCTGGTTTGTTTCATATTTTCATGACCATTCGATTGCAGTGAAGAGTAATGAATGTGTATCGCAGACTATGCCCATTTCTAAGGAGGTGCCCCAGGGTTCGGTTCTCTTGGTTCTACTCTTTAACCTGTATCTCGTCACGTTAGGCTCTATATTTCAAAAATTGAACGTTGGCTATCGTCTTTATGCTGACAATTTCCAGTTTTCTTCCCCCATGTCTGAATGGAAAATAGAACAAGCTGTCGAGATGCTTGGAAGCCATGAGTGATTGGATGATGGCACATAAATTGGCTTTAAATTTAGACAAAACAGATGTAATGTTGATTGGCAGAAATGAAGATCCCACGTGGCCCCAATGTATAGAGGTAAATAATATGCAACTTGAGATGAATAAAAAAACCTGAAAATTTGGGGAGTGTGGCTAGACGCAGCATTAAGCATGAAAGACCAAATACTGACTATAATAAAATCTACATTCTACCAAATGCCTCTGCTTAGTGATGTTATCTGGTTATGACTTTCAGTTAGTTCTACAGACTACAATTTTTTCGAGGTTGGATTATTGTAATGCACTTTACTTGGGTATAACAACATCACAATGTAACATAGTAACATAGTAGATGACGGCAGATAAAGACCCGAATGGTCCATCCAGTCTGCCCAACCTGATTCAATTTAAATTTTTTTTTTTTTTTTTTTTTTCTTCTTAGCTATTTCTGGGCAAGAATCCAAAGCTTTACCCGGTACTGTGCTTGGCTTCCAACTGCCAAAATCTCTGTTAAGACTTACTCCAGCCCATCTACACCCTCCCAGCCATTGAAGCCCTCCCCTGCCCATCCTCCACCAAACGGCCATACACAGACACAGACCGTGCAAGTCTGCCCAGTAACTGGCCTAGTTCAATATTTAATATTATTTTCTGATTCTAAATCTTCTGTGTTCATCCCACGCTTCTTTGAACTCAGTCACAGTTTTACTCTCCACCACCTCTCTCAGGAGCGCATTCCAGGCATCCACTACCCTCTCCGTAAAGTAGAATTTCATAACATTGCCCCTGAATCTACCACCCCTCAACCTCAAATTATGTCCTCTGGTTTTACCATTTTCCTTTCTCTGGAAAAGATTTTGTTCTACGTTAATACCCTTCAAGTATTTGAACGTCTGAATCATATCTCCCCTGTCTCTCCTTTCCTCTAGGATATACATATTCAGGGCTTCCAGTCTCTCCTCATACGTCTTCTGGCGCAAGCCTCCTATCATTTTCATCGCCCTCCTCTGGACCGCCTCAAGTCTTCTTACGTCTTTCGCCAGATACGGTCTCCAAAACTGAACACAATACTCCAAGTGGGGCCTCACCAATGACCTGTACAGGGGCATCAACACCTTCTTCCTTCTACTGACTACGCCTCGCTTTATACAGCCCAGCATCCTTCTGGCAGCAGCCACTGCCTTGTCACACTGTTTTTTCGCCTTTAGATCTTCGGTCACTATCACCCCAAGGTCCCTCTCCCCATCCGTGTATATCAGCTTCTCTCCTCCCAGCATATACGGTTCCTTCCTATTATTAATCCCCAAATACATTACTCTGCATTTCTTTGCATTGAATTTTAGTTGCCAGGCATTAGACCATTCCTCTAACTTTTGCAGATCCTTTTTCATATTTTCCACTCCCTCTTCGGTGTCTACTCTGTTACAAATCTTGGTATCATCTGCAAAAAGGCACACTTTTCCTTCTAACCCTTCAGCAATGTCACTCACATACATATTGAACAGGATTGGCCCCAGCACCGAACCCTGAGGGACTCCACTAGTCACCTTTCCTTCCTTCGAGCGACTTCCATTAACCACCACCCTCTGGCGTCTGTCCGACAGCCAGTTTCTGACCTAGTTCACCACTTTGGGTCCTAACTTCAGCCCTTCAAGTTTGTTCAACAACCTCCTATGAGGAACTGTATCAAAGGCTTTACTGAAATCCAAGTAAATTACATCTAGCATATGTCCTCGATCCAGCTCTCTGGTCACCCAATCAAAAAATTCAATCAGGTTCGTTTGGCACGATTTACCTTTTGTAAAGCCATGTTGCCTCGGATCCTGTAACCCATTAGATTCAAGGAAGTACACTATCCTTTCTTTTAGCAACACTTCCATTATTTTTCCAACAACTGAAGTGAGGCTCACCGGCCTGTAGTTTCCTGCTTCATCCCTGTGACCACTTTTATGAATAGGGACCACATCCGCTCTCCTCCAATCCCCAGGAATCACTCCCGTCTCCAGAGATTTGTTGAACAAGTCTTTAATAGGACTCGCCAGAACCTCTCTGAGCTCCCTTAGTATCCTGGGATGAATCCCGTCTGGTCCCATCGCTTTGTCCACCTTCAGTTTTTCAAAGTTGCTCATAAACACCCTCCTCCGTGAACGGCGCAGAATCTACTCCATTTTCTCATGTAACTTTGCCAGACAATCTCGGTCCTTCTCCAGGATTTTCTTCTGTGAACACAGAACAGAAGTATTTGTTTAGCACATTTGCTTTCTCCTCATCACTCTCCACATATTTGTTCCCAGCATCTTTTAGCCTAGCAATTCCATTTTTTATCTTCCTCCTTTCACTAATATATCTGAAAAAATTTTTATCTCCCTTTTTTACATTTTTAGCCATTTGTTCTTCCGCCTGTGCCTTCGCCAAACGTATCTCTCTCTTGGCTTCTTTCAGTTTCACCCTGTAGTCCTTTCTGCTCTCCTCTTCTTGGTTTTTTTTATATTTCATGAACGCCAACTCTTTCGCCTTTATTTTCTCAGCCACTAGGTTGGAGAACCATATCGGCTTCTTTTTTCTCTTGTTTTTATTGATTTTCTTCACATAAAGGTCCGTAGCCATTTTTATCGCTCCTTTCAGCTTAGACCACTGTCTTTCCACTTCTCTTATGTCCTCCCATCCTAACAGCTCTTTCGTCAGGTACTTTCCCATTGCATTAAAGTCCGTACGTTTGAAATCTAGGACTTTAAGTATCGTGCGGCCACTCTCCACTTTAGCCGTTATATCAAACCAAACCGTTTGATGATCGCTACTACCCAGGTGAGCACCCACTCGAACATTAGAGATACTCTCTCCATTTGTGAGGACCAGATCCAATATCGCTCTTTCCCTTGTGGGTTCCGTCACCATTTGTCTGAGCAGAGCCTCTTGAAAGGCATCCACAATCTCCCTACTTCTTTCCGATTCCGCAGACGGAACATTCCAGTCCGCATCCGGCAGGTTGAAATCTCCCAACAGCAGAACCTCCTCTTTCCTTCCAAACTTTTGGATATCCACAATCAGATCCTTATCAATTTGCTTATAAAGCATTGCTAACGATTCAAAATGTAGCAGTACACTTGATATGTAGCAGAAGCAAATTCAATCATGTTTCGCCGCTATTGAAAAAACTTCACTGGCTGCCTATGCATTTTTGCATCGTTTTCAAAGCCCTTGTACTAATTTTCAGAGTAATTCATCAGAAAATTCCCTGATATTTGGCGCAGGTGATGAAATTATATCAGCCATCCAGGTCTCTAAGATCTGAGGGAACCATGCGCTTATGCACAAATGAATTCCTTCGTGTTCATTATGAAAGCACAAGAACATCAGTAATCTCGATAGTAGGGGTATCTCTATGTAAGAATTTGAAGAAATCCTTGATTACTTATGGATATGCAAATATTTAAGAAAATACTTAAAACAACCTTATTTATGAGTATGTTGTAAAAGAACTTTGGAAATGTACTGTCTGATTATGTATGTGTCATGCCATATTTGATTATATTTTGTAAACCGCTTAGGTTTAAGTGAGTGAGAGTTGTTTTCAATATTTGTAATTTAAAAAAAAGTCCTTTATGTCAGTAAGGCCGTGCATGAGACTTCTGTAATTCCAGTCTCAATGTCCACCTTAAAAGCCTTCCCCTTTTCTTGCTCCACTGAGATCCATCTGGCACCAAGTATGTGCTCAGTTGAAATTAGATTTTCAGATTTCACCTCTTGCCCATTTGTGGAAATGGTTTCTTTCTACCAGGGATGACAGCTGCTGGTTTTCTGGCAGGCAAGAGGGGAACCATATCCTATTTGTATCAGATCCTTACTGATGACGGCACTCTACCAACACTTTCCCAGTTGTGCACTGCATATGGCTGGAGTAGATTGGATAATAATAACTTTATTCTTCTATACCGCCATAGTCGAGAGACTTCTAGGCGGTTTACATTCGAAGAAGGCTGGACAATCAGCGAATTACAGGAGGCAAGAATGAGGGTTACATAAGAAAAAGAAAGAGGATATTAAATTGCATCGTGAAAGATAGGGAATATATCCTTGAGAGTGGAGAGGCTTCTGTTTAGGAAATGGATTTGTCAAACAGAGCGGTTTTAATTGATTTTCGGAATGTGCCATAAGTCAGATTGGTTTTCGGAATGCGCTGTAAGTCAGATTGGTTTTATTTATGTATTATTCAGCCAGGATTGCTGTCTGCCTGCTTGGAACTTGAAGGTTCTGTCCAAAAAGGATTTGTATTTGCAGCCTGAGATCTTTGGGTATGAAAAGATGTTTTGGCTTCTGGTTGGTCTTGTGGGGTTGTGTAAAATGAAGTGAGGTTGTAGGTAGGAAGGTGCAAGACCCCAGGCCTGCTTGAAACAAATACAGGCAAATTTGAACAGAATTCATGCCTCCATTGGTAACCAGTGCAACTTTTTGTAGTAAGGGCCAATGTGGTCGTTTTTTTTCAGTCCGAAGATTAGACGGACTGCTGTGTTTTGCACTATTCTTAATTTTTGTACTGTTATTTTTGGGATACCTAGATAAACGATGTTGCAGTAGTCCAGCGTTGATAGGATCAGAGACTGCACCAGTAGTCTAAAGGATGCAGCGTCAAAGTATTTTTTAATGGTCCTTAGTTTCCAGAGTGTACAAAAACATTTCTTCATCACTAGGTTTGTGTGGTCTGCCATGGTTAGGTGTGTGTCCAGTGTGATACCTAGTATTTTTATGGTTTTGGCGATTTGGTAATTGTGGCTGTTTAATTGTATTGTTGTACTGGAGGTTTTGACTTTGGGGCTTGCCAAGAAGACTTTTGTCTTTTCTGTGTTTAGTTTCAGTTTGAAGTTGGTTGTCCATTTTTCGATTTCGGTCATTATGTGAGAAAGGTTATCAATTATTTCGCTTGTTATGTCATTTAAGGGGATTAGGATAGATATGTCATCTGCATAAATATAATGGTTTAGGCTTAACTTTTTTAATAGGTGGCCTAGAGACGAGATGTAGATGTTGAATAGTGTGGGCGATACTGGGGAGCCTTGTGGAACTCCTGAGGGGTTTTTCCATGGTTTAGAGTAGTTCCCTTCGCTGGCTACTCGGTATGATCTATTGGTTAGGAATTCCTGGAACCATTTCTTTACCTTTCCCAAGAGTCCCATTGCGTCTAAGCATAGTAGCATAATTTCGTGGTCTACTAGATCGAATGCACTACTGAGGTCAAGTTGTAAAATCAGTGCACTTTTTCCCTTGCTGAAAAGATCGTATAGGTGGTTTAGGATAGAGGCTATAACTGTTTCTGTGCTGTATCCTTTTCTGAATCCTGATTGATGCTCACTAAGGATGTCAAATTTGTCTAGGTAGTTCATTAGTTCCAAGTTGACCAGTCCTTCTTGAAGCTTAGTGAATAGGGGGATGTTTGCTATGGGCCTGTAATTGGATGTCTGGGATATTGTGTTTTTCTGATCTTTGGGGATAGGTGTGATCAGAATGTGGCCCATGTCCTCATTTAGTGTTCTGTTCATAAGGGTAGTTGAAAGCCAAGTAAATAGTTCTTTTTTGAAGTTTGGTGGAGCAACTTTCATGATTTTTGATGGACATTCTTCTAGAGAGCAATTTGACTTTGTGTATTTGTTGAAAAGAGTTAGGAATTGATGCCAGTTTGGATATTTGAAATAGTCCCAGATCATGTCTGTTCTGAGTTCCTGATCGTGGGGTCCAAAGTAGAAATCTGTGTTGGTTTTGGGCATGGGTATTGTTGTTCTTAGGTTGGTGATTTTATTTTTGAAGAAATTGGCTAGGATTTGAGCAGATGGAGTGCTTTCGTTGTCCTTTTTCAGGATTTGAGATGTCTGTTATTGTTTTTAATAGTTTGAACAGTTCTTTACTATTTATTTTTGATGTACCTATTTTCTGTGCATAGTGTTTTGTGCATTTTTCTTTGATCAGAGTTTGTATATTTTCATTTTTTGTTTCCAGTTTGTCTTGTCTTTTTCTTTGTTTGTTTTTTTCCAGATTCTCTCCAGTTTTCTTAGTTCCTGTTTGCAGGCTAGTAGTTCTGAATCAAACCATTCATTTAATATTCTTTCTTTCTTTTTGTATGTTTGGTATGGTGCCAGTTGGTCTAGTAGTTCCTTACTGAACTTTCCCCATCTTTTTGGGAAATTTTATATTTCCCCGGTTATGGGTTGCAGTTCGTAGTGAGTCCAGAATTCTGTTGGGTTTATATTACCGCGACTGGTTATTGTTTTTGTATTTTCTCTTGTGTATTTAGGTTGGTATGATTTCCTTTGCCAGTGTAAGTTGAATTTGCCAATATAGTGGTCTGACCAGATGCATTTTTTCCAGGCCCCTGTATTATATTTAATCTTTGGGTGGGGGGTGTCCTTTTGAGAGAATGATATTATGTTGAGTTGATGTCCCTTCTCATGTGTTATCTCTGTATCTGGCATTGGGAAATTGAGCGGTTAGGTAGGTGTCGATTTCGGCCATTTCTGGTTTTTCCTTTTGCTCTAGGTGTATGTTTATGTCACCCAGTAGTAGGTTGTATGATCCTTTTAGGGTGTTTAACGTGAGGAATTCGAAAAATTCTTCTCTAGCGATAGACCATTTTTTGGGAGGGATATAAAATAATGTTGCAATTAGTGATTCTTCTAATTGTGCATTTGTGATCTTGCAAGTTAGTATTTCTAGGTTATCTGAGGATTTGGAGTCTATCTTGTTATAGGTATTGATGCACATTGATGCTTTAGTGTCAAGTGGGTGTGGTGATGCTATGAAAAATTTTGTTGTCTCTGAGTTTAGTTTTAGTCTGAATTTCGTCATCCATTGCTCCATCCAATTTAGTACTTCTGTTGCTTTGGGAGTTACTTCTGAGACAGAGTTAGTGAATGGGATAATTATTGTGAAGTCGTCAGCTTAGCTAAATAGTTTTATCCCCAGATGGGACAATTGCGCACCCAATGAGGACATGCAAACATTAAAGAGCAAAGGGGATAGTGGTAATCCTTGTGGCACGCCAGATGGATTGCTCCATGTGTCAGAGAGATCATGATTAAAACGGACTTGGTAGGTGCCTGATATAAGGAAGCCTCGAAACCAGTTCAGTACCTCTTCTCTGATTCCAATTGCGTCTAGGCATTTTAGCAGTTTCCATGGTCCACTAAGTCAAAGGCAGAGCTCATGTCAAATTGCATGATTAGGGCATTGAGGCCCTTACTGAACAAGTAACACAAATTGTCCAGGATAGCCGCAATTACTGTCTCAGTGCTAAACAGAGGCCTAAAACCAGATTGAGTTTCTTGCAGAAGAGAGAATTGGTCGAGATATTCCATCAGTTGGGTGTGTACCAATCCTTCCATGATTTTTACCATAAATGGAATAGAAGCTACCGGTCTATAGTTGGTTAATGATTCTTTATAATATTTGGGGATTGGGGTTATAATAATATGACCATTATTAGGAATTTTCCATTGTTTAGGTTATTGGTTAGATAGTTCAATAGAGATAGTTTAAAGTCTAGTGGATCTGCTTTCATAATTGCTGGGGGACATGAGTCCAGGACACAATATGATTTAGAGTACAGTATTTGTTATATAATTTGATGTAGTTATTCCATTCTAAATTGTATAAGGAACTCCAGATCATGTCCGCTGGTATTTCATTTCTTTGTATATCAATTGATTGATGTTCGTATGCAACAATTGTCGAGTAGTTATTTCTTAGGTTTTTGAATTGAAATGTTGTGCTAGATCATTTGCTAAGGGTAGCTTGGTATTATGCATGGGTAGAATGTAGCGTGTGGTGTCAAATAAATTTGTAACTATGTTGAACAGTTCTTTTGTATTGGCTCCTTTTGAGCTAGTATTAGATGCGTTAATTTTGGATGAGTTAAAAGTTTTACGTTTTTATTTTATCTGTTGTTTGTAGAGTTTTATGTTGGATCTCCAGTTGTTTCGGTCTGACAGTTTTCCTGTTTTTTTTTTCCAGATTCTTTCTAATCGCCTTACTGATTGTTTCATTGTTAGGAGTTCGATGTCAAACCATTTGTTGTATTTGTTTGTGCAGCTTTTGCTATTTCGTTTAGGGGCAATTTTATCTAAAATGGATGTGCTAGTTTTCATCCAGTGATCATAGAAATCAACGCCTTCTTCTATCGTCACTTGTAGATCATATTGTGAGTAATATTCCTCTGGGTTGATATGGCCCCTTGTGAGGTGTTCTCTTTTTGTCCGTGGGTGTGTCTTAGATTTTAGCCGAGTCCAGATTAGATTGAAATAATAGGTGAAATGATCAGACCAGATATCATGACACCAAGTACTGTAAATAAAACAAATAAAAAAGATGATCGCTAGACCACCCCCTTTTTTCCAGCTTCTTGAGAGTGGAAGTATTTTATATCCCTGTGGTAGAATTTCTTTCATGATAATGTTCGTGTCGGAGACCAACCATGTTTCTGTGAGAAACAGGAGGTCCGGATTTGTTTGAACTATCCAATCGTTTATTATATGTGCTTTGTTTCTCACGGACCGGGTAGTTAAATAGATTCCTTTTAAAGTTTCCAAAGTTGTTTGGGATGGGAGTTTCCGTAGATATTAGCTCTTTTAGATTTCTGCTTTTGGCCTTATTTCTGTATGGTTTGAAGGGTTTTCGGGTGGATGCATTTTCTTACCTCCAACTCGGGCACTATGTGAATTCTTTGCCTTCCTCAACACTGCAGGCTACAGCCTATGAAACCATGTCTGTTGTTTATTGATTAGATGCACAGCTGATGGTTCCCCTTAAATATTTTAGCCATTCTATTTTCAAAAAACAAAGAAAAATCCAACGAGGACTGCAGTATAGGAACAACAAATGAGAAACGAGAGAAAACTGCAGACAATGTGTACAAGATGCTGGCTATGTTTATTGTATCAAATATTAAATGCGGTAAATGATGCCACCTTTCAACAGACCAATGGACCCGGCATGGTACGTGTTTCGGTAAACACACCTTCTTCAGGGGTCCAAGCACAAATGTTTTGCTTTGTTGCAAGTTTGTGCTGGAACCGTCGGTTCACAATTATCTCATAACTGCATAGGCTCATGTTCATTATCAATTTAAATTGCAGTTTGATTCAAAACCTTATCAACCTTGGACCCCTGAAGAAGGCGTGTTTACTGAAACACAGACCGTGTCGAGTCCGTTGGTCTGTTGAAAGGTGGTATCATTGCCTGCATTTAATATTTGATACAATAAACATAGCCTGCATCTTGTTCATATTGTCTGCAGTTTTCTCTTGTTTCTCAGCTATTCTATTTTCGTCATTCACTGTTGGACTTTTCTCCTTCCTTGGATTATGCTAAGGTGGCCCAGGCTTGGAACACTGAATTGAAGTTTAGGCTACAAGGTCATCATATATAATGGTTCCTAAAATTGCTTCATGGTCTTTTGCCTGACATTTCCTACTTTGAAATGATCGCACGTTTAGAGCAACACTCTTCTCTGCAGGCTCTTGCCCGAAGTGTGGTTGCCCTAAGGCCATCTTGTTGCATATGTTTTGGGATTGCCTCTTGGTGCAAACTTTCTGATCTGCTATCTTCTCCAGAGTTGTGGCAAACCAGGTAGGAGGCACTATAATAGTTATAGTCTGTTTTGGCTCTTTGATCTTCAATGTCAAGTACCTAGAGATCTTAAAGGTTTTCTTCGAAGGGTTATTTTTTTGGATATGAAAGTTATTTTTTTTTCACTGGGTGGGTCCCCTACATCCTACTTATAGCCACTGGCGCTCATGTATGCTGCACCTTCTGACTATGGAAACCATGCAGTTGTTTGACTGGGTTACTAAACAGGGATGAGTGTTGCTTACTATTTGGCAGCCTTTTTTAGATACCCTGATTTCACATGCCCATAGCCATGTCTTACTTGGTTGCCCCTGACTTGAGCTTTTATTGTTTTTTTCTTCACTCCTGGTGTGGGGGAGGGGGGTTGGGTGATGGGATGGATAGACACTTAACTTGTTGATATTTGTGACGTTATCTTTGCTCTTTGATTTTCATACATGGCAATTTTTCTTCAGTTTTGCATTCTTCAGTGTTGCATTGTTGTATATGCTTATTTTATTGAAATTTAATAAAAATATGACTGAAAAAAAAGCCTTCCACTTTCATGATGAGTCCTAGTGCTGTCTGATTCAAATTGATTCACCAATTCCCTTTGGCGAATCGATTCGTTTCCCCCCCAAAATTGGACTTGCCAATTCAATTAACAGCTCTTCCCCCCTCTTCCCCAAGCCTGACATACCTCCATGGTCTCCTAAAGCAGCAGCAATAGGCGACTAGCAAACACAGGCTCTGAACAGGCTTGTTCACGGCTTGCTCTGCCAGGGCTTCCTCTGCCACGTCACTGGAGGTATGTCAGGCCTTGGGGGGGAGGGCTGTTCCCTTGGGGGGGGGGGAGGAAAAGCCCATAGTCTGTTATTGAGAGACATAGGGGAAGCCACTTCTTGCCCTGGATTGGTAGCATGGAATATTGCTACTCCTTGGGTTTTGGCCAGGTACTAGTGACCTGGATTGGCCACCATGAGAACGGGCTACTGGGCTTGATGGACCATTGGTCTGACCCAGTAAGGCTATTCTTATGTTCTTATGGTTAAAGGTGGGGAGGTGTGAACAAAAAAAAGTGAAGAAACCCTGGCCTAAAGACTTTATCCCTTATTTAGCCTCTGCTTCCCTTCATATTATAGGATGTTTGGATTGGAGTCCAGATCTCAGGGAAAGGAGGTCTGAGGTACTGCACAAAGTCGCCAGACAATTCCAGACCTATTAGACGTTATCCCATCCCTTATAAAAAGGACTTACCATATGATATAGTGGAATTAATGGAGGAGGTTGAGACAAAGGTAAGAGCTGTTAGATTATTCTAGTCTTTTTGCAGTGTGTTTCTTTTCTAGTGCTCTTTATATGATAAGAGGAAGATGCTAAATGGTGACATGCTAAATAGACTGAATAAACAATTGGTCATTTGCTGCTTCCAGACAAGATACTTGTGCTTTTACAGTAAGTCATACTGAAACTTTTCTGCATATAAAGATGTTTTATGGCTCCCACCATACTCTTTTGGTTTTTAACTGTGGCTAGTTTTGTTCATTCTGTTAGGAATCTTCTCCATTCAACCCAATGGGAGAATGGGGTATTATGGTGAGAGGGTCTACCCTGGGCAAAACCATGAATAGAATAGGTAGGCCCAGGACAAGGTTGATTAGGGCAGAGACCATCTGGAACCCACCAAGGAGCAAAAATAAGGCATGAGACAGGACCCAAAGGTAAAGCAAAAACTAAACACGGAGTAGAAAAGAACTTGCACTGAAGCAGTGCAAGATGCTGGATAGCAGTAGATGCAAAATAGGCCTATGGAAAACTGTTGAACAAATAAGGGTGTATCGCTGATAAGACACATCACTTTCTGGTCCTGTAGGCTGCTTCTGCTTATGATTACATTTCCATGTACTCAGGTTGCAGTAGCCTCCTTTTTTATCTCAGGACAAGCAGGCAGCATATTCTCCTGTGGTTGACATCACCCATGGAGCCACAGTACAGACAGCTTTAAAAGTGTATCGCCACTTTAAGTTTTTGGAAACTTTGCGACTGCCCACACTGCGCATACACTAGTTCCTTCCTGCCTGATGTAGGCTCGCAGTTTCTCAGTTCTTCATTTTCTGCGGAGCAAAGAAGTCGTTTTTGATCTGACCTCTTTTCAGTTTGCCTTGCATTCCTGCTACGTGGTATTTTCTCAACTCTTTTTTAGAGTATATATTTTTCTGTCTTCGGTTAAAAAAAAAACAAAAACCCAACCAAAAACAGTTTAATTCTTTTTTTGTTATTCGTTGGGTTTGGCCTTCGTGACTTTTTCTGGCAAAATTGAGTTTAATTTTGTTGAAGCCATATTCCCACCCATGTCAAAACCGTTAATGGGTTTTAAAAAGTGCTGTAGGCCTATTTCCCTCACCGACCCTCATAGTTGGTGCCTACAGTGTCTCAGGCCTGAACACCGTGTGGAGTTGTGCACCTGGTGGGCCACCTTACAGAAGCGCTCCATCAAAATCCATCAGCTTCAGCAGGAGCGCGCCATGGACATTGAAAAGACCTTGCAACCATCTATATCGAAGACTCCTGCATCGACATTGGGATCAGGAGATCTTGCATCATCAGGGAAGCCAGATAAGAAGCTGCCAGCTTTCCAGACAGTGTCACAGGTTGCAACAGCATCGAGTCCCTTGATGCAGACCAAACAGAGACGTCCACAGTTGTGGCTTTTGCATCTCTGAGGCAAGCCACTGCACTAATGGTACAAGCAGATAAGCCAGAGGTACCGGTGCTTTCTTTTAGGGAGAAGCTCGATGAGCTCTTCCGGAGGGAGTTTGATGATATTTTCAAACTCCATGTACCAACATTTACATCGACTCCTTCAGTACCAGCCCAGTCTGAGCATACTGCCATGAGGTCCCATGGTACCGTAGTCAGCTCTCCTGCAGAACATCAACATGGATCTTCATCGAATCATCATTGATCCTCGACCTGACGCTCTGCTCCTCAACGTTCAAAGTCCAGGAAGCATCGATCTCCATCACGTATTTCAAAGCAAAAAAGAGCTTCACACCGAACTTCCTCCTCATCTTCCTCGGATCGATACCGAAGATGTAGAAAACGTCGATCTCCTCGGCGCACACCTTCTCCAAAGCTTCTTTATGACTGTGATTTACAGTCTGATTCAGAGGGTGATCTCTCTAGTTCTGCAAATGAGACTTATGACGCCCCTTTGGAACCGTCTCGTCAGAAAACTCCAAAGACCAGATCTCCTACAGAAAGACTGACTTTTACCAAATATATTAGGCAGCTGGCAAAGACCTGCCTGTTAAATTAGAAGCTGACTCTGCCTTCAGTGCTGAATACTTAGAAGCCCTGGACTATGATGAGTCTCTCAAAGAGCTCCTCAAATTGCCTCTGCGTGGTATTCTCAAAGAGACTTTTCACGAGAATTGGGAAACACCCTTGACCATTACAGTTGCTCCAAGAAAGCTGGATTCTGTTTATAGAATCACTTCTCCAGGATTTAATAAACCACAGCTTCAGCATCAGTCATTAGTTGTGGAATCAACTTTTTTTAAAAGTCCTTTGCTTCAAAGGTCTATGCCTCGGCTCCACCTGGGTGTGAAGGGTGAACTATGGATAAATTTGGACATCACCTTTATCAAAATTCTATGTTGGTGAACAGGGTCCTTAATTAATGTCTTGTTATATAAACCATCTAGTATAAAAACTACAAATATATTCCTGCACATCATCGTTGGGAATTTCACAACATCTTTCGAACTCTTTTCCAAACTAGAAAGTATTTGGCGAAGTCTGCTTATGATGCTTTCAAGTTATCATCTACAACATCAGCTATGTCAGTAGTGATGAGATGCCTAGTATGGTTGAGGGTCTAGGATAAGGACATCAACCCCAAGACAGATTAGCTAATATTCCCTGTTTGGATGAAGAACTGTTTGGTGATTCCATTGAGGTGGCCACACAAAAGCTAACTGATCATGAAAAAATTGGAATGCTTTGGTCAGAACAAAGACTTAACCTTGCTCGGCGTTTCAAGTCATCTAAACCTACCTCTTCATATCAGAGGCGCTATTCTGCCAAACCTTATGCTTTCCGTCCACTTCAGCAGATGAAGCAAAAGCAATAGCGACTTCAAAAGTCTCAACCAGCAGCTCCTCAAAAGCCTGCTCAGTCTTTTTGACGTATTCATGGAGAGCATAGCTGCTGTTTTTCTCTCTCTCTCTCTCAGCCTCTTCCTTAGCTAATCGGAGGTCGGCTCCAATTGTACCATCTGCATTGGACACTGATAACAACTGACCTGTGGGTTCTCAAAGTCATTTAAGAAGATAACTCTCTTAATTTCATCTCTACACCTCCAAATCATCCTACAAGAGAGTCTTCTTTAAACCCTCAGCAGACGTCCCTTCTTCTTCGGGAGATAGAATCTCTACTTCTTCTAAATGCCATAGAGATTGTTCTCACTGCTCAAAAGAATCAGAGTTTTTACTCCTGGTATTTTCTTATCTCAAAGACAAAAGGAGGTTTACGTCCAATCTTAGTAAAAGAAAAGCTTTGAATGTTGTCCATGGTGACTCTATATTCCTTCTTAGATCAGAACGATTGGCTATGCTCTCTGGATCTCAAAGAAGCTTATATCCACATTCCAATTCATTCTGCCCACAGGAAATGTCTCATATTTCAAGTAGCCCATCAACGTTTTCAGTACAAGGTTCTGCCTTTCAGGCTGGCATTCTCACCCAGAGTATTCACCAAGTGCCCGGTAGTAGTAGCAGCAGCTTTAAGAGCGCAAGGTCTCCATGTTTTTCCTTATCTCAACGATTGGCTAATAAAAGATACCTCTCCTCAAGGGGTGCTCTCAGCAACACAGTCAACAATCCTCTTGCTTCAGCACTTGGGGTTTGAAATCACCTTTCTGAAATCTGAATTTCAACCCTCTCAAACTCTGCAATTCATAGGGGCCCTGTTCGACACCATTCCACTTGGGGCTTTAGTTATCCCATTCAACCCACTATGAAGATATTGGGAGTAACACTGGACCAGAGCCTGACCATGAAAGACCAGGTAGACTCCTTGATCAGAAAAATCTTTCTCACCCTCTGGAAGCTTCGGTCCATCATTTCGAATTCTGGTACAATCCCTTATACTGAGTCAACTTGATTATTGTAACATCGCCTACTTGGCACTCCCCCATAAGAATATGCGACGATTGCAATTGGTACAAAATGCAGCGGTTAGACTACTTTGTGGACTGAAGAAGTTTGATCACGTAACACCTTTCTATCAACTTCTACACTGGTTGCCGATGGAGGCATGTGTGAAATTCAAGTTTAGTTGTTTTTGCTTCAAGGTACTATATGGCTTAGCCCCTAAATATAGAACAGACCTTTTCTCTTTCACAACCAACAGACATAAGTGAAGCTCACACCCAAACTTTGTTTCTCCACCGGTTAGAGGTTGTAAATTTAAAAGTCACCACCAACATCTCTTCTCACATCAAGCGGCATTATGGGATAAAGATCTACATAAGAACATAAGCAATGCCTCTGCTGGGTCAGATCTGAGGTCCATCGTGTCCAGCAGTCCACTCACAAGGCAGCCCAACAGGTCCAGGACCTGTGCAGTAATCCTCTATCTATATACCTCTATCCCCTTTTCCAGCAGGAAATTGTCTAATCCTTTCTTGAACCCCAGTACCGTACTCTGCCCTATTATGCTCTCTGGAAGCGCATTCCAGGTATCCACCACACGTTGGGTAAAGAAGAACTTCCGAGCATTCTTTTTGAATCTGTCCCCTTTCAACTTTTCTGAATGCCCTCTTGTTCTTTTATTATTCAAAAGTTTGAAGAATCTGTCCCTCTCTACTCTCTCTATGCCCTTCATGATCTTATAAGTCTCTATCATATCCCCTCTAAGTCTCCTCTTCTCCAGGGAAAAGAGACCCAGTTTCTCCAATCTCTCAGCGTATGAAAGGTTTTCCATCCCCTTTATCAGATGTGTCGCTCTCCTCTGAACCCTCTCGAGTAATGCCATGTCCTTCTTAAGGTACAGCGACCAATATTGGACACAGTATTCCAGATGCGCACGCACCATCGCCCGATACAATGGCAGGATAACTTCTTTCGTTCTGGTTGCAATACTCTTCTTGATTATGCCTAGCATTCTGTTTGCCTTCTTAGCGGCCGCTGCGTACTGTGCCGTCGGCTTCATTGTCATGTAAACCATTACCCCCAAGTCCCTTTCTTGGGTACTCTCATTTAATAACATCCTTCCCATCGTATAGTTGTACCTCAGGTTTCTGTTTCCCACATGTAATACTTTACATTTCTCAACGTTGAACTTCATCTGCCATCTCGTCGCCCATTCCCCTAGTTTGTTCAAGTCCCTTTGCAATTCTTCACAGTCCTATTTAGTCCGAGCTCCACTAAATTGTTTGGTGTCATCTGCAAATTTTATTATTTCGCACTTCGTCCCTGTTTCTAGATCATTTATGAATATATTAAATAGCAACGGCCCGAGCACCGAGCCCTGCGGGACCCCACACGTGACCCTCCTCCAGTCCGAGTAGTGGCCCTTCACTCCTACCCTCTGTTTCCTACCTGCCAACCAGTTTCCGATCCATCTATGTACGTCTCCTTTCATCCCATGGTTCTTCAGTTTCCGGAGTAGGCGTTCATGGGGCACCTTGTCAAAGGCTTTTTGGAAATCTAGATATATGATGTCTATGGGGTCTCCTTTGTCCATCCGTTTGTTAATTCCTTCGAAGAAGTGCAATAAGTTCGTTAGGCACGATCTCCCCTTGCAGAAACCATGTTGGCTGGTTATCAGAAGTTCGTTTACTCATGCCTACTACTTATAGGGAATTCAGGAAACGCCTGAAAACACATCTGTTCCTGAAATACTTAGGAAACCAACCTATGCAATCTTAGTCCTCAACAAATGATCTCTAGAACTGTTAATCACTAAGTCTGTACTTTGTTTATTCCACTCAATCTGTAACATCTTTAATCATTGTAAACCACATAGAACTTCACGGTCCTGCGGTATATAAATTGTTATTATTATTATCACAGAGCCAGTGTTGGGTTGGAGAGGTTGTAACCCTATACTTCTACTAAGATTAAGGGGTCCTTTTAAGGTGCGCATTTAGCACGCGCTAAATCAGTTAGCTTACCTTAATAAATATCTTAATAAAAAATTTGGCCTGCGACTTAACCTATGTTTTAGATTTCGGCCCCTTATGTGATTGACTATGACACCCCTGGTTTAGGGGGTGAAGAACTTATGTGCACGACAGAAGAGTAGGACTTGGGTGTGATTGTATGTGATGATCTTAAGGTGGCTAAACAGGTTGAAAAGGTGACAGCGAAAGCTAGAAGGATGCTAGGTTGCATAGGGAGAGGTATGACCAGTAGGAAAAAGGAGGTATTGATGCCCCTGTATAAGACTTCGGTGAGACCTCATTTAGAATATTGTGTACAATTCTGGAGGTAGCACCTTCAATAAGATATAAAAAGGATGGAGTCGGTCCAGAGGAAGGCTACTAAAATGGTATGTGGCCTTCATCATAAGGCATATGGGGACAGACTTAAAGATCTCAATCTGTATACTTTGGAGGAAAGGCGGGAGAGGGGAGATCTGATAGAGACGTTTAAATACCTACGTAATGTAAATGCGCATGAGTCAAGTCTTTCAGAAAGGAAACTGCAATGAGAGGGCAAAGGATGAAGTTAAGAGGTGATAGGCTCTGGAGTAATCTAAGGAAATACTTTTTTTTACAGAAAGGGTGGTAGATGCATAGAATAGTCTCCCAGAAGAGGTGGTGGAGACAGAGACTGTGTTTGAATTCAAAAGGGCCTGGGATAGGCACATGGGATCTCTTGGAGAGAGAAAGAGATAATGGTTACTGCGGATGGGCAGACTAGATGGGCCATTTGGCCTTTATCTGCCTTCATGTTTCTATGTTTCATCCTCCTCTATATCTTCAGTATTGGATTATCTTCTCCATCTATACAACTCAGGTCTTAAAATCATTTCATTTAAAGTTGATCTTAGTGTTATCAATGCTTTTCATGGACCAGTCAATGGTAAACCTCTCAGTGCTCATCCTCTTGTTTCCAGATTCATGAAAGGACTTTTCAATATCAAACCACCTCTCAAACCGCCTCCAGTGGCTTGGGATCTTAATGTTGTTCTCTCTAGTCTCATGAAGCCTCCTTCTGAACCAATGTCTTTGACTCATCTTAAAAATCGCACTTGGAAAGTGGTATTTCTCATCTCCATTACTTCTGCTCAAGTGAGTGAGCTTCAAGTGCTGGTGACGGACCTGCCTTTTACAGTGTTCCACCATGATAAAGTAGTGCTTCCTATCCATCCAAAATTCCTCCCAAAAGCAGTCAATGAATTTCATTTGAATCAATCAATTGTGCTCCCAGTGTTCTTTCCCAAGCCTCATTCTCACCCTGGAGAAACGGCTCTTCATACTTTGGATTGCAAACAAGCCTTGGCTTTTTTACTTTCAGCGAACTTTGCCACATAGAACATCTCCTCAACTGTTCCTCTCCTTTAATCCTAACAGGTTGGGACAGCCTGTAACCTAGAGAACCATTTCCACATGGTTGGCGGCCTTTATTGCCTTCTGTTATGCTCAGGCTGGGCTGCAGCTCGGGGGTTGTGTAACAGCACATTAAGTCCAAGCTATGGCAGCTTCAGTTGCTTTCTTACGTTCCACTCCTATTGATGTGATCTGTAAAGCTGCTACTTGGTCCTCAGTTCATACATTCACATTTCATTACTGTCTGGAATTTTTTTTCAGACAGGATGGTCACTTCGGTCAAGCAGTATTGCAAAATTTATTTTCTTAATGGCCAACACTCCCTCCATCCCATTGTAGTAAGATAGGGAATCCCACATGTGAGAATATGCTTCCTGCTTGTCCTGGGATAAAGCACAGTTACTTAATGTAACAGATGTTATTTAGGAATAGCAGGCAGATATTCTCACAACCCACCTTCCTCTCCTGGTTGGCTTCTTAGCGTGCTTACGAAACTGAGGAACCGTGAGCCTACATCAGGCAGGAAGGCACTAGCACATGTGTGGTGTGGGCAATCAAGAGGTTTCTAAAAACTTAGTGGCAATACACTTTTAAAGCTGTCCATACCAGGGCTCCGTGGATGATGTCACCCACATTTGAGAATATCTGCCTGCTGTCCCTGGATAACATGTTACAGTAAGTAACTGTGCTGTTCACTTTTAAAACCAATAGAAGGAAATTTTTTTTCACTCAGTGAATAGTTAAGCTCTGGAACGCATTGCCAGAAGTTGTGGTAAGAGCAGATAGCGTAGCTGGTTTTAAGAAAGGTTTGGACAATTTCCTGGAGGAAAAGTCCATAGACTGTTATTGAGAGAGACATGGGGGAAGCCACTGCTTGCCCTAGATCAGTAGCATGGAATATTACTATTCCTTGGGTTTTTACCCGGTACTAAGGAGGGACCTGGATTGGTCACCATGAGAATGGGCTACTGGGCTTGATGGACCATTGCTCTGACCCAGTAAGGCTATTCTTATGATAGGGAGGAGCATGGAGAAGGAGGAGGTACTGAAACAGTAATTGGTATCTCTTGCAACGGACTTGCGGGAGCGGATGCAAGACCCTTGGTTCTGCATACCATACCTATCTACTGGAAAATATATTGTCAAAGTAAGAACCTAACTCTCTTTTTTTATTCCTCAAAGTCCCAAAAGAAAAATGAATAGGTTTTTACAGGGTTGTAGCAGCTTGGTAGTATTTAATTTAAACTAGGGCTGCAAGTTAATTGCAGTTCTGTTACATCCCTTCTGGATTCCATACACTAGGGGGCTAAAAAATGGCCTAAATCAGCACTTGGACGATCTAAAAGACAAGTCATCCAAGTGCCGATAATCGAACCGGGTTTTAGACATATTTAAAAACAACCTAGGCCTTCACAGTGCTGCTGAACGACCAGAGCTAAAAGGGGTGTGTTAGGAGGAGTGTTGAGGGCAGGATTTGGGTGGGCCATGGGCCGTCCTAGAATTAATCGTACTGCATATATAACCAAAAGTTTTACAACACCGCCTAGACGGAATTTGTACGTTGTGACTTAGGCCATCTAAAACCAGGTCTAAGTCACAAGAAGGTATCCAAAGTGACCAGATAAGCATTGCAGACACAAAGTACAGACCCCCACACACTGCCCCAATGATCACTGACCCCCCCTAAAAATCATAATAACAACTTTACATATAGGACCCAGGCCCATAAGCCATTCTAATCACTGCATTCATGATAAAAAATGTGCACCCCCCAAAAAACCCCTAACCCTTTTGTACTGCCATATAAATGGCTCCCCACTGTTCCCCTCACTTTTCAATATCTACATGGCATCACTGGGAATATGTTATCCGATTTAAAACTGAAATCGTAGATATATGCGAATGATATAACAATTATTATTCCCATAACCTCATTGACCCAAGAGACAACAATTCATCTCATCCGTCCTTAACAAGGTAGAACATTGGACTATGCACTCCAAACTAAAACTGAATTCCAAAAAAACCCAAGATTTTCTTGGCATATCCCAATAACAAGATCATGAACACCTCCTTGAGTCTAAATGGATCAGACTACCCAATTAATCCCACAACCAAAATCCTTGGCGTCACCCTGGACGGAAGCCTGATGTTTGAAGATCACACTAAAGCTGAAGTAAAAAAATGCTTTCTCACTCTATGGAAACTTTGTACCATTAAAAAATACTTCGATTTATTTTCCTTTCGACTTCTGGTTCAGTTCCTGATCTTAAGTACCTTAGACTACTGCAATATTATATACTTGGGATCTCTCAAGAAAACCATCAAATGACTGAGAGTCATTCAAAATGCTGCAATCCGTCTCATTTATGGCCTCAAGAAATCAGACCATTTCCCCTTTCTGCACCCCCCTTGCAACAGTTATTGGATCATTTTGTAATTGCCACTGGTTTATACCATATACTTGATAACTAATTCTCTGTACCTTCATTGCATATGTACAGTTCTCATCTCCTGTAAACTGCTCTGAACTGTTTTCTGATATTCTGTAACTTCGCTGTATATGAACAGTCTCTTCTCTTGTAAACCGCTCTGAACTATTCTGTGGTATTGCAGTATACAAAAATAAAGTTATTATTATTATTATTATTAAACCAATATTACAAAAAACTACACTGGCTGCTTGTGGAAGCAAGGGTCATTTTTAAGTTTGCTTGCCTTTGCTTCAAAACTATGACAGGTTCATCCCCAACCTATCTGTCTCATCAGTTCAAATTCCCAGGCACAACTAATACATGCAGTACCTACTTGTTTGCTTTTCCATCCCTAAAGGGCTACACCTACAAGAGATACCTCGATAGAACACTATCATTCCAAGCAGGCAAATGGAACAAATGTTTAACCAACTTCATCTCAAACGCACTTTCGTACCAAACGTTTAGGAAGTCAATAAAAACTTATCTCTTTGACAAATTTCTCTGACCCAACTTCAACCTGATGTACTTCCAAAACACTTCCAGAACACTTCCAGATAAATCTGACTAAACTTAACATGCCAATGTAATTTTGAAAGTTCTTTAATGTCGCTGTCTGTATATAGTCTCTTCCCTTGTAAACCACTTAAAACTGTTTGTGGTTTGGCAGTATATAAAAATTAAGTTATTATCATTATAATTATAAGGGCTATTGGGTAGATAGGTGGATCTAGTAAATTCTGGGGGTGTTTTGGGGGCTCACCATGACCTATAAGGGAGCTGTAGTGAGATGTTTATGTGGGAACTTTTTTGTAAAGTTTACAGCAGTGCCCTGTAAAGTACCCCACTAATCTGATGCCATGTCTGGGTGTCTATTCCATCACTTTTCTGGCTCCTCCCGTGCCCATAAGGTCTTTTTGTAGGATTTGTGAGTTGGACGAATTTATGGACGAAAATGGGGTATAAATATGGACAACTTAGCGGTCTGGATAATCAGACGGCTGGACATACAGTTAGACGATTTTTGAAATTGGACCTTTTTCCATGTCCGACTTTTGTCTGACTTTGGGCGACTTGTGACTTAGATGTTTCTTTTGATTATGCCCCTCCACGCAGTCCAGGTGTTGCAAGAATTTACATATTTTCAGAACACATGGTGCACTCCCTCTAGTGGTAGAATCGGTTTCAATTTCTGCAAGCTGTAGCAGAAGTCTTTTGCTGTTGCTCTGCTTCTGTTTCTTATTCGCTTAAACTTAATTTCTCGATGGCTTCAGTGCCTTGAGACCCTTCCCCGGTGGTCCGCTGTCGAAGAAAAGGATGCAGTCCTGCGGAGCCAGACTGCAGCCTCTGAGAGATACTCTGGTGGATCTGTGAAGCCAGCCTGCTGTGTGCCACCTTTTGGAAGTTCCCGGGGCCCCTCCTGTGGAGTTTGCTTGCCGGTGACCCCACAGTCCAGGTTTCTAGTGCAGACTGAGTGTATCTGAACAGAAACCCATCTGGGTTTCAGGGCACAGGCTGCCTTTCCCGCCTCTGACTGCGTGGCAGAGGATCCGTGGGGGCAGAGGTTGGGGTCGGTCTCTGGCCAGCTGGCAGTCTGGAGATCTCCATTCGTGGGCATTTAGAGCTGTTCTGAGGCAGAAAAGTCCTTTTTTCTCCATTCAGCTGCTGAAAAATGCTGACGGGCAGAAGGCACTACAGAGTCTGTGAGTAACTCCATTGTTTCCTATGGGAACTTCAGGAGTAGCTTGGAAAACATTTTAAAATCCATTTTTTCACAGTTTCTGTGGGTAGGCTTTTGGTCCCCCATCTCCCCAGACCCCAATTCGCTATTTTTTATTTTTGGATGTATGTTCCGTTTTTGGTATGAATTCGTAACGGTGGCCATCTTGGATTTTAAAATGGATGTTTTTTCTAACTTTAAATTTTGCCTTAAAAAACCCTTAATTTAACTCAAAATTGATTGGAATGGGCTCCCTAGCCCCTAATCTATTGGATTTGGACATTTTATTGTGCCAGATCAGCAAATTTGAAACGTGCACTATAGCACGCCAAGAGAGGGGGAGGGAGCTTCGGACTTCACCTCCTCTGTGTCCTCATGGGCTGGGGAGCCAGCCTGGGTCTGTGCCTTGCAAAGAAAATCTCCTAGAGGCCGCTGTGAAGTCTGGCGCAATTCACCTGCGTTCTGAGTCTAGGAACTCTTTTGATACGCAGCATGTACCTTAACAGTGCCCTGCCATGGTTGTGGAGTGGACCTTTTCACCGGATTTTCTTCAGCTCCTCTGAATGGTGTTTCCTTGGATCTCACTCATTTGATACAGCTGGTGGGCGCGTTGGGGCCTTTTTGGTCTATGGCATCTGTGGAGAAGCTTTCTTTCGGGAGCTCTCTTGGCTGGCTGTGCCAGATTTTGATTTCCGTTATCCTGGGGTCCGAGTCTGAGGTTAGCCAGTTTTCAGCGAGGAAGAGGCAGTCTAGATTTTTGGTTTTTATCCAGTCTTTTATGTGTTCTGTCTTTGGGCCTTGAAGGGGCATATACTTCTTGTAAGTCTATTCTATTCCTGCTTGTGTAACATATTAAAAAAAAAAACTGCTGAAAGAGTTCTTGTTTGTCAAGAGGCCACAAGGTCTTTTCTCTTTCTGTTCTATAGCTGATTAGTTTCGCCAAGGTTACCCCCACATCTTGTGCACATCCTGTGCTGTGCGTCAGGACTTAGATAAGAAGCATTGCTAGACCTCAGACAACACAGTATTATATGTCATAGATTTTCTGTTTCTTCTGTCTCATGTCACTGAATTTAATTTGGATTCGGCTGCTGCCTTTGCTAAGACTGGTCTCCTCGGCCTCCCTGAGTGTTTGGATTTGGAGGTTCTGATCCATTTTCACATTTTCAGCAGGCTTCTGTCCGCCTCTTTATGGCTGGTGCTCTGAAAGAGCTCCATTTGGGTTTTTCACTTTCCAGGCTTCAGTCCTGGTCCGTTCTCCTGTGCCTTCTCTATTCTGTCCACAGATCCTGGGACAGGTTTCAGAACAATGTGATCCCCGGACAGCGTTTTCTGATCTGCTAAAGCTATGTTTCTGCTTTATCTCCTGAATCCTGCTCTTTGGTAGGTCTGAACAGCCTGAGGTAGATTCTGCCGTGGTACAGGTTTCCAGCATGCAGCCCTCCCTAGGGATGGGAGTGAAGATTCAGGACTCACAGAATTGCAGGAGGCTGTTCTGATACAAAATATTCTTTTCTGGCATCCTCAGGTAGCCAAGGGGCAGTGGATACTTCATTTCTGGCACGTGCCTGTCATTCCAGCCTGTGAAATGCATCCTCTGTGGTGGTGCATGCCTGCGGGTTGATGTGGCTGCAGGGTTGGGCGTCCTTGCAAATTCACCTTTTCTGAGTGGTCAACGGAGTAATAGCTGCTTTCTCCAGGGGAGTTTCTAGTGTTAGTTGGGAAATATTACAATGAAATGAAATTTATATTTCTCAGTTAATTTTTAACTTTTCAGAGCATATAGTTCTCACATTCAGTAACATCAATGTATTTTTTTTTTCTAGATTGTATAATAGGTTGGTATATCTTCAGTGTAGACCAGTATCTAGATTCATTTACCCTATAAGAATCTATATCATGCTTGTTATTCAATTTTATAAGAAGATAGAATAGCCTTACTGGGTCAGAGAGATGGTCTATCAAGCCCAGTAGCCCGTTCTCACAGTGGCCAATCCAGGTCACTAGAACCTGGCCAAAACCCATGGAGTCGCAATATGCCATGCTACCAATCCAGGGCAAGCAGTGGCTTCCCCCATGTCTTTCTCAATAACAAACTATGGACTTTGTCCAAACCTTGATTAAAACCAGTTATGTTATCTGCTCTTAACACAACCTCTGCCTATTCTCTGAGTACAAAAAAAAATTTCCTCCCGTTTGGTTTTAAAAGTATTTCCCTGTAACTTCATCGAGTGTCCCCTAGTCTTTGTAATTTTTGATGGAGTGAAAAATCGATCCACTTCTACCCGTTGTACTCTACTCAGGATTTTGTAGACTTCAATCAAATCTCCCCTCAGCTGTCTTTTTTTCCAAGCTGAAGATCCCTAAACTTTTTAGTCTTTCCTCATATGAGAGGAGTTTCATCCCCTTTATTATCTTGGTCGCTCTTCTTTGAACCTTTTCTAGCATCGTTATATCTTTCTTAAGAACATAGGAACTGCCATCTCCGGATCAGACCTTTGGTCCATCAAATCCGTAGATCCGCACATGCGGATACGGAGATCAGAACTGAACGCAATACTCCAGATGAGGTCGTGCCATGGAGCAATACAGGGGCATTATAACATTCTTAGTCTTGTTAACCATCCCTTTTAAAATAATTCCTAGATCCTATTTGCTTTTTTTGGCTGCTGCTGCACATTGAGCAGGCGGTTTCATCGTATTGTCTACAATGACAACCAGCGGGCGGTAGGAGGCCCTGAGGGTGGTCGGCCAAGGCCCTTCCCTCCTGCTGCGGAAGGGGGGAGGGGGCGTTGCTGCAGTTGCCGGCACCGCCATTGTCAGTCTTTCTCCTCTTGGAGGAGGGACGCCACCTCTAGCAGTGATGTCTTTGCCCTCATTATTCGGCAGGCCACAGGAGGTTGGCCTTGGCCGGGGTGCTATTTCGCTTGCAACCTAGTGTACCTTGTTTAATGCTGGCCAGCTGACAGTTAGCTGGGGCTAGGGTAGTTGATGCCTGTTCTCTTCTCAGAGTTTTTCTTTCCACTCCTTCTGGGTCATTCATGTGGAGGAGTGGGCTAAAACTTGGATCAGCTGTATCATTGTCTGAGGTTGTTGCTGTATTTCTTTGGGGCTCTGGGAAAGGCACTTGTAACTTCTGGGCCCAGGTACAGTTTTGATGTCTTGCCTCTCCTCTGGCATTCTTCTTGACTTTGGTCAGCAATTTGCCTCCTGTGGGAGCCCTATGGATTTGTGCTTCAGAAGGCTTCAGTTAGAGGAGGAGTCTTCCTTTGTCCCATTTCCAGGCTTGTTGCCCTAGACCCTTGTTAGGGAAAGAAGGTCTTGTCTGTGGTGGTGCTCATGGGTTTTCAAAATCAGCTAAGGACTATTGCCAGGCATGATTGTTCCATTCCACAGGAGGTTATTTGGGGCCTGGCGTTCATGATAGGAGGCTGCTTTGCACTCATTCTATTTGTGAAGGGGGTGATGTAGCTGTGGCTTCCATAGCATGGTGCTCTTAGGTGAGGATGGCTCCTGCTCACATGTGCTAGAGAAGTTAGCCTCTCTATGATCATGGGTGACATATTCTCTGGAATGTAGCATCTCCTTGGACGCGTGCTGCAGGGTAGGATTTCTCGTTTGCTTGTTTATTTCCCTCCCTACGTTTGGACTGCTTTGGTACATCCCACTAGTCTGGATTCATCTGCTGTTGATGACAAAGAAGGTAAAATTATGTCCTTACCTGATAATTTTCTTTCCTTTAGTCACAGCAGATGAATCCAGAACCCCACCCTAATGTGGGGTTTTGTCACTCAGGCATGGTTTCAGCATGCTTTTGGCTGAAATTGCATTCTCGATTTTGAAGCATCAATGGTACTTTTGTTTTACTAGTTTTGCGTCACACACTCTAAGTGGAGAAGGATACCATACAGATGGCTGTTTTATACCTTTTATTGCGGTTTATTTTATACCTTAGCAACCATGGACCTCTGAGGAAGGGGTGTTTTCCGATACACGAACCGTGTCAGGTCCCTTGGTTTGTTATAAGGTGTTATTTTCATCTGCATAAAATATTTGGTATAATAAACATTGCCTGCATCTGGTACATAGGAGTCTGGAAGAAAACATTAATTTTATTGTTGCTCTTGTTCTTATTTTCTAAATAAACCTAAGTTTCTATGAAAAATGACGTTTTTGCTTTTTTTGTGGCCCACAAAAATTTTATGTTTATTTGGCCTCTGTCAGCCTTTGAGTTTGACATGCTTGCGTTAGAGGAAACCATATACAATTATAAGGATCTGGATGTAAATATGTTTAGGTATAAATCTACCCCACACTGTATCTTCAAGGACGCCTCAGCCCTACCACTCCACCGCTGTGTGATTTCTCAAAAAAACTGCAGGAAGATTTACATGGTGCCTCATCTTTGACTGTCCCACTTGTTGTATATCAAGTGTTTTTCTCAAATAGCATTTTCCCTGTTTCTCTTATTTTTAAATACTTTCGTTTTATAGTTATTTTAAATATGATAAATAGTATAAATAGTATAAATATAAAGTACTTGTACTTAGTATAAATATAAAGCAATTGTACTTAGCTTAATCACAGCCAAACCTGGGAGTCTAACCCGACATGTTTCGCACAAAGAAGTGCTGTATCAAGGGTCTCCCTATGGTAACAAAGAAAAGGAAGCTGTAACACGTTAGAGGAAAAGCAGGAGAGGGGAGATGATATAGACATTTTAAATATTTACATGGCATAAATGCATATGAGTCATAAGAACATAAGCAGTGCCTCTGCTGGGTCAGACCAGGGGTCCATCATGCCCAGCAGTCCGCTCACACGGCGGCCCACCAGGTCCAGGACCTGTCTAGTAACCTTCTATCTATTTACCCTTCTATCTCCTTTTCCTTCAGAAAATTGTCCAATCCCTTCTTGAACTCCAATACCGTACCCTGTCCTATCATGCCATCTGGAAGTGCATTCCAGGTGTCCACCACCCGTTGGGTGAAGAAGAACTTCCTAAAATTGGTTTTCAATCTGTCCCCTTTTAATTTTTCTGAATGACCTCTCCAGTGGCGTACCTAGGGGGGGGGGGGGGGGGGCGGGCCGCCCCGGGTACCAGCCCTAAGGGGGTGTTCCCGGCCTTGCCGTTCAGTCCCCCGCCACCCCCGAAGGACCGCTCGCCCCCCTGGCCTCCCCGCACCACCTATGAACAGCCGCAGCAGGATCGCGAAGTCAGCGTCAGCATCCCTGCGCTGCTTCCTACGACGCGATCCCGCCCCTCCTCTGACGTCAGAGGAGGGGCGGGACCGTGGCGCAGGAAGCAGCAGGGATCGCTGACGCTGACTTCGCGATCCTGCTGCGGCTGTTCATAGGTGGTGCGGGGAGGCCAGGGGGGCGAGCGGTCCTTCGGGGGTGGCGGGGGACTGAACGGCAAGGCCGGGAACACCCCCTTAGGGCTGGTACCCGACGCTGACTTCGCGATCCTGCTGCGGCTGTTCATAGGTGGTGCGGGGAGGCCAGGGGGGCGAGCGGTCCTTCGGGGTGGGTCGGGGCATCAGGCCTTCAGGGTGGGGCGGGCGGGCAGGCAAGCAGGCTTTCAAGGGGGAGGGGGTGACAGGCAGGCAGGCAGGCCTTCAAGGGGGGACAGGCCTTCGGGGGGGGGGGGTGCAGACATTCAAGGGGTGCAGGCCTTCAAGGGGGGCAGGCAGGCCTTCAGGGGGGTGCAGACCTTCGGGGGGGGGTGTAGGCCTTTGGGGGGGTGCAGACCTTCAAGGGGGTGCAGGCCTTCAAGGGGGGAAAGGCAGGCAGGCCTTCAAGGGGGGGTGCAGGCCTTCAAGGGGGGGGTGCAGGCCTTCAAGGGGGGTGCAGGCCTTCAAGGGGGGAAAGGCAGGCAGGCCTTCAAGGGGGGGGACAGGCCTACAAGGGGGGGGGACAGGCCTACAAGGGGGGGGGACAGGCCTACAAGGGGGGGGGCAGGCCTTCAAGGGGGGGTGCAGGCCTTCAAGGGGGGGTGCAGGCCTTCAAGGGGGGTGCAGGCCTTCAAGGGGGAGACAGGCCTTCAAGGGGGGGAAAGGCAGGCAGGCAGGCCTTAAAGGGGGGACAGGCCTACAAGGGGGTGGGACAGGCCTTCAAGGGGGGGACAGGCCTTCGGGGGGGTGCAGACCTTCAAGGGAGTGCAGGCCTTCGGGGGGGGGGGGTGCAGTCCTTCAGGGGTGGGGTTTAGGCCTTCAGAGGGGGACAGACCTTCGGGTGGGAGGTAAAGTCCTTCGGGGGGTGCAGGTCTTCAGGGGTGGGGTGTAGCCCTTCGGAGGGGGGACAGACCTTCGGGGGAGGGGGGTCCTGGTGTAAAAGTACACAGAGGGAGAGAGGGAAGGGGGGGTTCAAAGATACATGCATATGCCAGACTTTGGGGGTTAGAAATAATGGGTCTAAAAACAGAGGAGTGGGAGAGAGATGGTGCATAATGGGATTTAGGGAGGGAAGGAACAGAAAGGGAGAGAACTTGGAAACAGGGGATGGTGTGGAGGGGGGATAGAGATACTGGATAGGAGGATAGTTGGGAACAGAAAGGGAGAGATGGTGGATCCTGGGGTGGTGGGGAGTTGAGAAAAGGTGAATCTGTGGATGGAGACAAAAAAAAGGAAAGATGCCAGATCTCCGGGAGAGGGAAGGGAAACGGAAGGGGAGAACAGAGATGGCAGACGGATGGTTAGCACGGAGAAAGGAGACCCTGGCAAGCAAGACAACAAGAGCCTGGGACCAACAAGATTTGAATATTGATCAGAGAACAAAAGGTAGAAAAAATAATTTTATTTTCTGTTTTGTGATTACAATATGTTAGATTTGAAAAGTGTACATGAGACAGCTTGAAATGGGAACTTTTCTATTTTTGTGAATGGCAAGGCTGAGTTCAGTTAAAATATATGCTTTATAAGAAAATATAATAATGTGTTTTATAAAGTTTATAAGCATTGCTGGCATACTCGGTGAGGTGTTCCTAGTGTTGGTGGTGGTGGTAGCATGTCAGTGTGTTGAGAGGAAGAGGTAGTCTGGGAAATTCTGCTGAGCAAACTCTGGGCCCATTTCCACCCCCAGTTAGTCCACTCCACTCAACTGGTTCACACACTGAGTGGGTCTTTGGGTGTTATTTCTGGGTAGTTGTTTTAGAATCTCTTCCAGTGGTTTGTCAGTATCTCCTTCTGGTCCAAGGAAGGAAACTTTGTCAACCTTAGCATTGACCTTCAGAATATGTTTGTAACAGCGCTGCTTGTGTGGCATTAGGCTATGTAGTGATCGAAAGAAAAAAACAGACCTTTGCACATTTTTGCACTATATGGTGGGTGTATGAGGAGATTCATTTCCTGCACAGTTAAGTCCATTTTTTCTACTGAATAATAGTATAGGTACAATGAAAGTAAATAGCAAAAATGTTTGAGTAGATAATTAAGGAAATCTTTTTCATATTGCTTGCTTATGGACTGGGAAAAAAGACTGTTCAAGCAAATGTCTCCAGAACTGCTTTAATGGAAAAATGTGATTTTTTTTTTTTAAGTACTTTGTGAAATTTATTGTTGTTGTGAAATTTATTGTTATACTTTGTTTAAACTTAAAAAGCGGTGTCATTAACAGTGAATCTAATCGAAAAATCGATTCAACAGGGTGAATCGGATCGAATGAAATATTTTTCTCTGAATCGGGCAGCACTATTGGCTACCATGAGAATGGGCTACTGGGCATGATGGACCATTGGTGTGACCCAGTTAGGCTATTCTTATGTTATGTTCTCATCTGTAGGGGCCTTTGTTTTCACTTCTTATTTTAATGTATTTTTTTCCTGGGAACTTATCAGTGTTTTTTTATAATGGGAACAAAAATGGAAGAGAATTAATGTGTGTGGAATGGGGGGGGGGTAACTAATTTCTTCAGCTAAATAATTCAATCCACTTCAAACAGACATAGGAGAACTCACGCACCATTCACACACCCTCCAACCAAAAACGTCAAAAGAAAAAAACTGTTCGACAACCTCCTAGCCATTCGAGCTGCAACACTTGACCCCCAACTCTACAACCTATTGACCTCGACCACAAACTACAAAACCTTAAAAAAAGAAATAAAAACCCTTCTATTAAAAAAACACATAAAACCAAACTAACATAATCAGAACTGTCCCAAGCATCACCTGCAACTACTCCATATGTACTTCTGATGTCATGACAATTCAGACATAATTTATGTTATGTTATGTTTGGAATAATGGTTACATAAATGAGGTTCAATAAAAGAAAATTTTCTGTGGGAGCATTTGTTGGAACTTCTGTTATCCTGATTTCTTCTATCTGTGGGCTTTCTTTAGCTAACCTACTTATCTGGGGCTTTCCACTTCTGCAGCTGCCCTTTTCACGGTCCACTTTGCGCTTGCACTCTCTGGGGAGGGGGGGTTGGGTCTGGGCTTGGTGGGGTAGGTGTGTCTGGTAGTTTTGTCTGGGTGGTGGCTGGGTGTTTCTTGGGTGCTTGTTGTGCGGATTGGTGTGTCTGGTGAGCGGTCTGGGTGTTGTTGCTTGTGGGGGTTTTTTTCATTATAAAATATGGCTGAGGGTCTAGTCCGGCTTATTATTCTTGTGGGTTCTGGGGTGGGATTTGTTTGCTTGCCCCAAGTTTTGGCCTTTTGTTGTGTATTGCTATGCCTCTCATTGGCAATTTTCTCTTGGGAGAGGCTTGTTCATGCTTGTTGTTGCTGTTACTCTCATTCTGTGTTCTTTTTGATAATGTATAAGTTTCTGTACAGACCATGGTTGCTTGTCTGGACCTTTTGCCATTCTCAATAAAAATACTTTGGAAAAAAAAAAAAAAAAAAAAAAGAAAATTTTCACTGCCTGTTTTTATTCTGACCATTTATTCCATTTCATGGTTATTGCAAAAAAAAAAAAAAAAAAAAAAATTTTACATGAGGGGGGGGGGGGGGGTGTCAAAAAATGATGGGCCCCGGGTGCCACATACCCTAGGTACGCCACTGGACCTCTCGTTCTTGTAGTTTTCAAAAGCTTGAAGAATCAGTCCCTCTCCACTTTCTTTATACCCTTCATGATTTTGTAAGTCTCTATCATATCCCCTCTAAGTCTCCGCTTCTCCAGGGAAAAAAGCCCCAGTTTCTCCAATCTTTCAGCGTATGAAAGGTTTTCCATACCTTTTATCAAACGTGTCGCTCTCTTCTGAACCCTCTCGAGTATCGCCATATCCTTCTTTAGGTACGCGACCAATATTGGATGCAGTACTCCAGATGCAGGCGCACCATCGCCCAATACAACGGCAGGATAACTTCTTTCGTTCTGGATGTAATACCCTTCTTGATGATACCTAGCATTTTATTCGCTTTTTGGCCGCTATGCACTGTGCTGACGGCTTCATGGTCTTGTCCACTATTACCCCCAAGTCCCTTTCTGGGGTACTCTCACTCAGTAACAGCCTTCACATCGTGTAGCTGTACATCGGGTTTCTGTTTCCTACGTGCAAGACTTTACATTTCTCTACATTAAACTTCATCTGCCATCTCGTTGCCCACTCCACTAGTGTGTTCAGACCCCTTTGTAAATCTTCGCAGTCTTCTTTAGTCCTAGCCCCATTAAATAGTTTGGTGTTGTCTGCGAATTTAATTACTTCGCACTTTGTCCCTGTTTCTAGATCATTTATAAATACATTGAACAGCAGTGGTCCAAGCACCAACCTCTGCGGAACACCACTTGTGACCCTCCTCCAGTCCGAGTAGTGGCCCTTCACTCCTACCCTCTGCTTCCTACCCGACAACCAATTCCTGATCCATCTGTGTACGTCTCCTTCTACCCCATGGTACTTCAGTTTCCGAAGTAGGCGTTCATGGGGTACCTTGTCAAAGGCTTTTTGGAAGTCTAAATATATGATGTCTATGGGGTCTCCTTTGTCCATCTGTTTGTTAATTTCTTCGAAGAAGTACAATAAGTTTGTAGAGTCTCAATTGAAAGGAAACTCTGGCTTGAGGGTTCATGGAATGAATGTAAAAAGGGATAGATTCAGAAGTAACCTTAGAAAATACTTTTTCATAGAAAGGGTAGTGGAGATGTGGAACGGCCTCCTAGTGGAGACAAAAAAATGTATCTCAATTCAAGAAAGCTTGTGAGAAGTACATAAGATTTCTAAAGGAGAGAGGAAGGCATAATAAGCTAACATGGATAGGAGGCCATATAGTCTTTATCTGCCTTCATTTATCTGGGAGGGGGGGTTCTTGTGCTATTTTAAGTTTGCTATATGGGTTTGGCTGTGTGTTGGTAGGGTGCTGTTTTACTTTCAAAATACTTACTGGTAGAGTTTGAGTTGCTGTTGCTGAGAACATAAGAACATAAGCAGTGCCTCCACCGGGTCAGACCATAGGTCCATCCTGCCCGGCAGTCCGCTCCCGCGGAGGCCCAAACAGGTCACGACCTGTCTGAATCACCAGAAGGGGCTCCCTTGCCACCTTGGTTTCTCATTGAAGTCCTATCTTCCCATCGAAGTCCTAACCCTCCGGTCTTGCACATGCACGACCTGGTTGGGTTTCTATACTTATTACCTGGTTAGCTTTCTATACTTGTGTTACATCCCAGCTCCTCCCTCAGTATCCCACGATCCCTTTATCCCTCAGGAATCCGTCCAATCCGTTTGAATCCCTGTACCGTACTCTGCCTGATCACTTCCTCTGGTAGTGCATTCTAAGTGTCCACGACCCTTTGGGTGAAAAAAAACTTCCTTGCATTTGTTTTGAACCTATCTCCCTTCAGTTTCTCCGAATGCCCCCTCGTACTTGTTGTCCCCTTCAGTCTGAAGAATCTGTCCCTATCCATCCTCTCTATGCCCCTCATGATCTTGAAGGTCTCTAGTATATCTCCCCTGAGCCTCCTTTTTTCCAGAGAGAAGAGCCCCAGCCTATCCAACCTCTCGGCGTATGGGCAGTGTTCCAGCCCTTTTACCAGTTTCGTTGCTCTCCTTTGGACTCTCTCAAGTACCGCCATGTCCTTCTTGAGGTGCGGCGACCAATACTGAGCGCAGTATTCCAGATGTGGACGCACCATCGCTCGATACAATGGCATGATGACTTCCCGCGTCCTGGTTGTTATTCCTCTCTTTATGATGCCCAGCATCCTGTTGGCTTTTTTTGAGGCTGCTGCGCACTGTGCAGATGGCTTCAGTGATGCATCCACCAGCACACCCAAGTCTCTCTCAAGTCTGCTGTCTCCCAACAATGCCCCCCCCCAATTTGTAGTTGAACAACGGGTTCTTTTTCCCTATATGCATGACCTTGCATTTGTCCACGTTAAAGCGCATTTGCCATTTGTTTGCCCAGTCTTCCAGCTTGTCCAGGTGATTCAAAATGTTCTTCATCTGTGGTATAAGTGTATTTCTGCACTTAATATGTTTTTTAAAGGCCAATAAAGTTTAAAAAATCAGTGAGTGTTATAGCTAAATTCCAAATTTATTATTATTTTGAGATATTTCTATTGTGTGACAAGAGTGGTAAGAGTTAAAACTTCTACAAAAAAGAATTGCTAATCTTAAATATTCTTTAATCCTAAAATTTTTTCATAAATACATAACAATCAGTGTACAATACAATTTATCAAACATATAAGCACAGGATACCAATACCACATAAAAAAATCATCAAAATACTCCTTTTTTCTCCTAGTAAAAAAAAACCAGTAGAAGTTTTAGGGAATTTTTAGGGAATTTTCAAAGAATTGGATGTAATCAATTGATACTCCCATTATCGTGAGTGTGTTTATAAAGAAAGGTAAGAGAACATATGCATGGAGGAGTTGCCGTACAGTGAGAGATTAGAGAAACTGGTCCTCTTCTTCCTTGAAAAGAGGAGACTGAGAGGGGACATGATCGAAACATTCAAGATAATGAAGGGAATAGACTTAGTAGATAAAGACAGGTTGTTCACCCTCTCCAAGGTAGAGAGAACGAGAGGGCACTTTCTAAAGTTAAAAGGGGATAGATTCCGTACAAACCTAAGGAAGTTCTTCTTCACCCAGAGAGTGGTAGAAATCTGGAACGCTCTTCCGGAGGCTGTTATAGGGAAAAACACCCTCCAGGGATTCAAGATAAAGTTAGACAAGTTCCTGCTGAACCAGAATGTACGCAGGAAAGGCTAGACTCGGTTAGGGCACTGTCTTTGACCTAAGGGCCGCTGCGGGAGCAGACTGCTGGGCACAATGGACCACTAGTTTGACCCAGCAGCGGCAATTCTTATGTTCTTATATGAGAAGGGTTTTGCTGTTTTTTAAAATTGTCTGTCATTACATCATTGGAGAGGACTGTATGTTTTGCTTCCCTACTCCACTTCACTCTACTATTCAAGCCAGTTCAATCAGATTTGCTCACTTCTGCATCTGTTTTATCTGGCTACCTACTGAGAACCCTTATTACAGATAAGCAACTCTTCTTAACTTTTTTCTTTCTATCAGAGTGGATTTCTGCCAAATGTGTTTAAACTGCTGTCTCACCGGCCTGCAGAGTTCCGAGCATTTTTTGCGTACTATGATGCCATTATGAACAAAGAAACAGGTAAAACTGAAAAGTAACTTTCCAAAACTGCTACTGACTTTTTTTTTCTATTTGCAGAAACATATTTAAGACACAATCCTTTGAGCATCAAATGTAACAACTAATCTAGTGATATCCCACTAATAGTGAGTGGGTATAAGAGACACAAAGCAGTGAGGAGAGATTAAGAAAAGCCACCACAACATCTGCATGCTGTGTCTCGCAATTTGTAGTTCCTCAAGTTTCAATTTTATTGAATAAAATTATTCTGTTGGTTGGAAAACATTGTCAGACCCCCTACTTTTGGTTTATTCTTTGTATTTGTAATAGAACCATGGGTGCTACTACTAGTAGTAATTATTTCTAAAGCATTATGAGATGCACTAATTGCTGTGCACAAACAGGTAAGAGATTACTGCTCAACTGGGCTTGCAATCTATCCAAGACAAATAGGATAAATAAGAAACTACAGCTTTCATTTATTAAGGGAATGATTAAAACAGCATGGATATTAAACAGGTGAATAAGGGGCGACCTCATCATCTGTAGAGGACTTCTAACACAGTATGAAAGGTATGTTCTCTAGATCAGTTTTTCTCAACTTCTTCAAACCAAGTATCCCCTAAGTCTACAAATATGAACCAAGTACTCCTAACTGCCCAAGCGCCCCTGACCTCACCCCAATAATAATACTAATTGTAATGCAATTTCTTCCATTCATTTTTCATACACACACAATATAATCTTATTAACACAATACATAATGGTAACCACAAAATTAGAACATAAGAATTGCCATCGCTAACAAACTTACTTCCCATCCTGCAATCTTTAAATACCTCTAATACTCCTCTAGAGAGTATTCCTCCTTCTCTCCTTAAAAAATTTTTCTCTCACTTTGGACCGTATATCTGGGAAATGATCTCTAAATCTCTTTCTGACTGTATCGTTCCTTCAGGTTGGAAAACTGCTCTCGTCTTTCCAAAAATCAAACAATATAATTCTGATCCCTCTCTTCCAGCAAACTATCGTCCAATTGCTAATCTCCCATTATTATCGAAGCTAACGGAAAAAATCGTCCACACTCAACTGTCTGAATTCATCGAAAAAACTCACGCCTTACATCCCTGTCAAACCGGTTTTCGCTCATCCCATTCAACGGAACTGTCACTGCTAGGCCTCATATCAACTATACACTATTATCATGAACACCAAAAATCCGTTCTTCTTATATCTCTCGACCTCTCAGCAGCCTTTGATACCATTGACCATTCTCTCCTTCTAAATAGACTTAAAGACTGCGGTATCACTGGATCTGCTTTTTCATGGTTCATGTCCTACTTCACAGAACGCAGTTATAAAGTTCAGGCAATGAACGAAATTTCGATTTCCTCAGCTCAAATCTATGGTGTTCCACAAGGTTCCATTCTATCACCTTTGCTATTTAATATCTTTCTATCTCCACTTCTAACTTTAGCACAATCTATCGGATTTACGATCTTCGCCTATGCAGATGATATTCAACTCCTTCATCCAATCGACACTTCTAATACTTCTGACATAAAAGATATTAACAATAAACTGGATTCCATAAACGATTGGCTCTACTCTAACAAACTTTCCCTTAATGTTAACAAATCCCGTGGACTCTTATTCTCAACCAAAAATACTGAATCCTTACCGGAAAAAATAGCTATTAAATCAGTTCCTATCCAAATGGAAACAAAAATAAAACTTTTAGGGGTAATTATAGATAAAGACTTATCCTTCCACGATCACATCAGCTCTATAATAAAAACTTGCTTCTATAAACTCCGTATCATTCGTTCATTGACTTCAATCTTACAGACCGAATCAATTACAATCCTGGTTCATTCTTTGATCATCTCTCACCTAGACTATTGTAATTCCCTTTTTAATGGTCTCCCACAAAAAGAAATTCGCCATCTTCAATTGATTCAAAATACAGCAATAAAACTAATTTACAAACTAGGGAAATACGATCACGTCACTCCAATTCTGAAAGACGCCCACTGGCTTCCTGTGGCCCACCGAATTACATATAAAATTATTCTCTTGACCTTTAAAATAAAATCCTCTCATTTGCCTTCATTTCTACATAAACTTCTCATCCCCCAATGTTCATCTCGTACTCTGAGATCCACAAATCAAAATCTTCTTCTGATTCCCTCTATTAAAAATTTTTATTACACACGGAAAATAAATTTCTCTGTCACCGCTCCAACACTATGGAATTCTTTACCTCAACCTCTTCGTGACGAACAACAACTGGATGCATTTATTTCAGTTTAGTATCTATTTCTCAGTAATTTTTAATTATTTAACTTAAAAAAAAAAAATTATTTCAATGACTTTTCCCCACCCTAATGTTTTTTTCCCACCCCCTCTCTCTCAACATTGTAATTTTATCCTACCATCAACCCCTTCCCTCACAATCAAGTTTGTCTAGTCTATGTTTTAATATACACTGTCTGTCCTCTAAATATTGAATATATTAACTCCTTTTCCTTTTTTATATTTTATTGTAATGTACACCGGCCAGATATTTATTTGATGGTCGGTATATTAAAACCTAATAAACTTGAATTGCTGCTGCTGGGTCAGACCAGTGGTCCATCGTGCCCAGCAGTCCGCTCCCTGGTGGCTCTTAGGTCAAAGACTAGTGCCCTAACTGAATCTAGCCTTACCTGCGTATGTTCTGGTTCAGCAGGAACTTGTCTAACTTTGTCTTGAATCCTTGGAGGGTGTTTTTCCCTATAGCAGCCTCTGGAAGAGCATTCCAGTTTTTCAACACTTCCTTACGTTTGTATGGAATCTATCCCCTTTTAACTTTCTCCCTACCTTGGAGAGGGTGAACAACCTGTTTTTATCTATAAAGTCTATTCCCTTCATTATCTTAAATGTTTTGATCATGTCCCCTCGCAGTCTCCTCTTTTCAAGGAAGAAGACGCCCAGTTTTTCTAATCTCTCACTGTATGACAACTTCTCCAGCCCCTTAACCATTTTAGTTGCTCTTTTCTGGACCCTTTCGAGTAGTACTGTGCTGGATGCAGTATTCCAGATGGGGGCGTACCATGGCCCGTTACAGCAGCAAGATAACCTTCTCCGATTTGTTTGTGATCCCCTTCTTAATCATTCCTAGCATTCTGTGCACACCCCTGCGGCACATTGCGCGGACGGCTTCATTAATTTGTCGACCAGTACTCCCAAGTCTCTTTCCTGGGGGTCTTTCCGAGTACTGCACCAGACATCCTGTATTCATGTATAAAATTTTTGTTACCAACATGCATCATCTTACACTTATCCACGTTAAACCTCATTTGCCCTGTCGTGGACAATTTCTCGTGTTTATGTCATGTTGCAGGTCTTCGCAATCCTTCTGTGTCTTCACTACTCTGAATAACTTTGTATCGTCTGCAAATTTTATAACCTCGCTCGTCGTACCAATTTCCAGGGTGTTTATAAATATTTTGAAGAGCACGGGTCCAAGCACTGAATCCTCCACTCGTGATGCTTTTCCAGTCCGAATATTGTCCAATTACCCCCACTCTCTGTTTCTTATCTGCCAACCAGTTTTTAATCCACGTGAGTATTTCACCCTCGATTCCATAGCTCGCAATTTTTCAAAGTAGTTGTTCATACGGGACCTTGTCGAATACCTTCTGAAAATCCAGATATACAATGTCGACCAGGTCACCCTTGCCTATCTGCCTGTTTACTCCCTCAAAGAAGTGCAGCAAATTCGTCAAGCAAGATCTTCCTTTGTGGAAGCCGTGCTGGCTGGTCCTCATCAGATTGTGTACGTCATGGTGATCAATGATGCGGTCTTTTATCAGAGCCTTTACCATCTTTCCCGGTACCGATGTCAGACTCACTGGTCTGTAGTTTCCCGGATCTCCCCTCGAACCTTTCTTGAAGATCGGCGTAATATTCTCCACTTTCCAGTTTTCCGGAATCCTTCCTGATTTGATCAACAGATTGGCTATTAGTTGGAGCAGTTCAGCTATAACCCCTTTCAGTTCCTTGATTACCCTCGGATGGATACCATCAGGTCCCGGGGATTTATCGTTTTTAAGCCTATCAATCTGACTGCATACCTCTTCTAGACTGACTTTCAACCCTGTGAGTTTCCTGTCTTTGTTTCCTGCGTATAGCCTATCGGCTTCCGGTATGTTGTGTATATCCTCTTCGGTAAATACAGACGCAAAAAATGTATTCAATTTGTCAGCGATGGCTTTGTTCTGCTTTATTTATATCTCATCATACCTTTTCAGTTCAAGACGGTGTTCAGTAAAGTGGAAATACAGTGTAGATACCACAGGTATCAATGCAAGAGAAGAGAGTAGGCGGGTTACACTATAGGTTTAAGGAAGGAGGGGGAAGGGGACTGAGCAGGTAGAAGGAGAGAAAGGAGGAGGAGCGATAAGGGATAATAGTGGGCTGTTTTCTTAGGGTCCGATAAACTTGTTGAATAGTTGGGTCGTCAGGGATTTTCTGAAGGATTGGTATGACAGATAGTTCAGGAAGAGTGCGTTTAGGGTGTTGTTCCAGATGCCAGCCTGAAAGGAAAGTGTCCTATTGAGAAATTTTTTGTAGCGACATCCCTTGGGAGTGGGGAATGCAAATAGAAGTGTTTTGCTGGAGGGGCGGGGATGGTTCTGTAGCACAAAGTGTTTCATGAGGTAGGTGGGCGAGGTGCCGAACATAGTCTTGTAGCAAAGGCAGTCGAATTTGAAGAGGACTCTTGCTTCGAGAGGAAGCCAATGCAGTTTTTTTACATTACATTACATTAGTGATTTTTATTCCGCCATTACCTTGTGGTTCAAGGCGGATTACAGAAGAGGATTTCTGGATATGTCCAGAGGTGTTACAGAGTAGAGCAAGTTGCTTCAGAGGATTGAAATGTTTGATACGGTGTTAGTCTTCATGGATTTCTTGAATAGCAGGGTTTTTATTTCTTTTCTGAGTTTTGTAGTCTGGGGTCGCGAAGCGGCGGCGCCGACGACTCCTCCCATAATTCTTTGCTGGTAACCGCCCCTATAAATTTCACTGCCTTGCGGCGCACGCCGCAAAGGAGCACACCTAAGGAGCAGGTCCTGCTCCTTTATGCGCTCCTTCATGCAGCCCCTTCATTTATTACTAACTTCACGTTATAACCCTCTTTCTATTTCATTCTCGTTTGCTCTCCCCTCCCTCCATAGATTGTGTTACTTCGTTCTCAATTTATATATCTTTTTTCTCTTGATTTTCCATTGCTCAGTACCTGATTTCTATAGTCTTCCATCTACTACCTCAAATTCCATGTCGTCCATTCCAACTATCTGGGGCCGTCGCCATGCTGAACCCATAACTTTCAAACATCAACTCAAACCTCACTTAAGGCAACTTATTTCCATACCACTTCATCCCCCTTCCAATCCCTGTTTTAATCAACTCCACCACCCCCTTACAATTAACTTCGGCCTAATAAATGTTCGCTCTATAAAAAACAAACATCATCTAATCCATGATATTATTACTCAACACAATCTTCATATTCTATGTCTTACAGAAATATGGCTAACTCAGGGAGATGATGCTTACATCACTCAGGCCTGCCCACCTAATTATAAAACATTTTTTCAACCCCGTTCTAATAAAAAAGGAGGTGGACTAGCAATTATACATCATGCCTCAATTCCTCTCCAGGTAAATACTTCCACCTTTTTTTCTCACTTTCCTATTGAATCTCTCCAATTTTCAATCAAACTCTCCTCTCCTCTTAACTTTCTCCTTATCTATGCACCCCCGCCAATTACTAAAATCTCTCTCTCATCTCTTATCTCCACTCTAACTGAATTCAATATTGCATATCCTGAGTCTATAATTCTTGGAGACTTTAATATCCACTTCAACTCCCCTAATCACTATAACACTTCCGAACTCTTAACTCTGATTTCTGATTTATCTGTCACCTCTCATTCATACGCCTACACATTCCGCAGGAAATATTTTAGACATGATCTTATGCCCAACCACCATGACCGATTTTTTCTATAATTTTGATTTCATTTTAGTACCATGGTCAGATCACACTTTAATCATTTGGCAATCTAACATACCAACTCATTCAAATATCATTAAACCAATAAACAATTCCTTTATCAACCGTAATCTAAATACCATAACTCTTCCTGCCATTCAATCCTCCTTCGACTTAAATCTCAATGATTTTTCATCACTATCTATCACTGAACAATTTTCTAATTGGGAAACCGCTACAAAGTCCCTACTAGACTCATTAGCTCCTAAATCTGTCAAACAAAATAAACCTACTCTTAACTCTACTTCCAAGAAACACCAACCCTGGTTTAATGAAAACTTGATCCTCCTCCGTCGACAGGTACGGTCGGCAGAAAACAAATGGCGAAAAACTCATTACAACATGACCTTTTATCATATAAAGATAAAGCTTCACACTACAAAAAGATCATTCAACAAACAAAAAAAGACTATTACTCAAACCTTATCTCCACCACTAGTAATTCATCTACTCTTTTTAGTATTGCACAATCTCTTTCGAAATACTCAAAAAAAACCTCCCCCCTCCGGATTCATCTCTACCATCTGCTAAGGAACTATCCCTCTTCTTTGACAACAAAGTCACTACAATCCGAACTCACCTCGGACCTTCTCTTCCTGCTTTTTCGCCTCCTACTAATAATGATTTAACTTTCTTACCTCTCAGTTCCTTCTCTAATTTCAAACTACCGTCTTTAACTCAACTATTCTCCATTTTACAATCTATAAATTCTTCCAATAACATTATTGAAAGTTTTCCTCCATCTCTTTTCAAAAAATTCTTTTCTTTATTTGGTCCTTATATAAGGGAAATGATTTCCAAATCTTTCTCTGACTGCTGCATCCCTACTGCATGGAAATCAGCTCTAGTTTTCCCTAAACTTAAACAACACAACACTGATCCCTCTATACCAAATAACTACCGTCCCATAGCCAATCTGCCATTTATCTCTAAAATTGCCGAAAAAATTATTCATTCTCAATTATCAGAATTCTTTGATCAAACACATGCTCTACATCCTTATCAGACTGGTTTCCGAACTTCACATTCCACAGAATTATCATTACTTGGTCTTATTACAACTATACAATACTCCCACGATCACTTAAAATCAGTAATATTAATTTCCCTTGATTTATCTGCAGCTTTCGACACTATCGATCATTCCCTTCTCTTATCTAGATTAGCAGATTGCAACATTACAGGTCATGCTCTCAACTGGTTCACATCCTATTTTCATCAATGTTATTTTAAAGTTCATGCAAAAAATCAAACTTCTTCTCCGATAACTCAAACTTTTGGAGTTCCTCAAGGCTCTTTTTTATCCCCACTACTATTCAATATCTTTCTTTCCCCTCTCCTTTCTCTTGCCCAATCACTGGGATTCTCAATTTTCGCCTATGCTGATGATATACAGCTACTCTTCCCGATAAATACTTCAAACCCTTTAGAAATAAATGATCTAAATACCAAACTAGATATTATAAGTGATTGGCTTTTCTCTAACAAACTTTCACTCAACATTGATAAATCTTGTGGTCTTCTCCTTCCCATCAAAAAATCCGAAACTTTACCAGGAACTGTTTATATCAAATCCACACCCTTAGCTATGGATACTAAAATAAAATTATTAGGAGTAACCATCGATAGAGATCTTTCCTTTCATGACCACATAAGCTCAGTAGTAAAAACTTGTTTCTTTAAATTACGCATTATCCGTTCACTCAGTTCTATTCTTAATACTGATTCAATTAACATTCTTATTCATTCCCTAGTCATTTCACACTTAGATTACTGTAATTCTTTGTTAAATGGACTACCTCAAAAAGAACTTCGACGGTTGCAACTTATACAAAATACTGCAATTAAACTAGTCTACAAAATAGGTAAATTCGAACATGTCACCCCTCTTCTTAAAGAGGCTCATTGGCTCCCAGTCACGCACCGTATAATCTACAAAATCTTACTGCTTACCTTCAAAATCAAACAATCTCACTTACCTTTATTCCTCGATAAATTATTAATTCCCCAAAGCTCTCCCCGATCCTTACGATCCACCGATCAAAAACTTCTTTTTATTCCGTCTCTAAAAGAGTCCTACTATACTAGGAAAACTAATTTTGCTATTACTGCTCCAACCTTATGGAATTCTCTCCCTCAATTTCTTCGGGATGAAATTCATCTACAAAAATTTAAAACCAATCTTAAAACTTTCCTATTCCAAGATGCCTTTGCCAAATCCTAATCTTTACTTCATCTATTAAATTTTCAACACTCTCATAATTCTCATCTTCTACATTAGCGCATCTCATAACATCACGCACAATTACCCTTCATGTTCTTTCCCTTCCCACTATATCATTTCCTCTAAGATTATGTAACTTTTCCCCTCCTTCCCATTCATCCTCACGGTCATGTTTGTCTATGATCGGGATATGAAAAACTAATAAACTTGAAACTTGAGAGTTGGTGGTGTTCTTAGACAGGTCGGTGAGGTTCTAGTCAGTTTCGAGGAGGACGAGGATGTCGTCAGCATAAGTGTAAATTGTTTCAAGGGGGGATAGGTGAAGGAGTTTCAGGGAGGACATATAGATATTGAAAAGGATAGGAGATAATGGAGAGCCTTGTGGGACTCCACAATTCTGTTTCCAGGGGGAGGATAAGGTGCCATTCATGTTAACAATGTAAGAATAAGAACGGAGGAATTTCGAGAACCAATCTAGGATTGTGGAGTTGATGCCTATCTTGGAGAGTTGATAAACAAGTATATCATGGTGGACAACGTCGAAGGCAGCTGAAAGGTCAAATTGTAGGATGACGGCAAACTTGTTTCGAGAGTGGAATTGTTGAACCCTTGAAATCAGGGAAGACAGTAGGGATTCGGTGCTGAAGTTAGGACGAAAGCCATATTGATAGGGTAGAAGAATAGAGAATCTCTCTAGGTATGATGAGAGTTGGGTAGAAATGATGGACTCTAGCATCTTGGTTAGGAGAGGGATATTTGCAATTGGGCGATAGCTGGATGGTATGGAAGGGTCAAGGTCAGATTTTTTCAGTAGTGGGGTCAAGGCGACATGACCCATTTCTGGGGAGAAATGGCCCGACTGAAGGGCGGAGTTTATGGTATTGGTGATAGAAGAGATAGCCTGAGCGGGAATGTTCTTGTATAGGTAGGAGGGGAATGGGTCCAAGGAGCAATTACGGGATTTCAGTTTGAGGCAGAGATTGAGGACCAAGGATTCAGATACGCTTTCAAAGGTGGTCCAGAATCTGTCAGCTGGGATTGGGTTGGAGACCATTAGGGTGGGAGTAGGATCGGTGGGCACTAGGGAGTTGAAGGAGACTGAAGGAGGGAAGGAGCATCTCAAGGAAGAAACCTTATCGTTGAAGAATTTTGCTAGAACATCGGCTGAGGGAGAGGAGGGGAGCACGGTGGGGTCTCTTTAGGGAGCGCCAGATGTTGAATAGTGTACTGCTTTGATTGTTGGACCTGGAGATTTTGTCACCATAGAAGTTCTTTCTTGCTTTTTTAGCGCTGTATTGTACAGCTTGATATTGACTCTCCAGGACTGTCTGTCTATGGGACATTTAGATTTTTTCCATATGCGCTCCAGAGCTCGACATTTCTGTTTTAGCTCTCTATGATAAGGGAGGTACCAAGGGGCCTAGCGGGGGTAGGAGATGGATTTAGTGGAAAGAGGGGCGAGGGAAAGATAGGTGGATTCGGAGAGAGCGACCCAGTTATGCCAAATAGTACCTGAGTCTACAGGCTTAGGGGCAGAGGAGAATAGATTGAGAAATTTAGACCAGAACAGGTCGCTTGTGATTTTTTTGCAGAAGGTAATGGGGTTGGAAGTGTGGGAAGAAGCCCCAAGGTGCGACATAAAGATGGGGAGACAGAACATCCCTAGGAGGTGGTCAGACCAGGGGACATGTTCCCAGTGAGTGTCATCAACTGACGTCTTGTGAGCTGTAAGGTCGAGGAAGCTAATGAGGTCTAGTGTGTGCCCCTTTTCGTGGGTTGGGGATGGTGCAGGGGGGGAGGCCAAGGGAGGTAAGAAAGCTAATAAGTTCAATCGTATCCTTGCTGGTGATGTCGTCTAGGTGGAGATTGATGTCTCCGATGATCAATAACCTTTGGAACTTGAGGAAGGCGTTTGTTATAGTCTCAAGGACGAGTTCGGAGGAGTTGTTCCAAGGAGTAGGTGGGCGGTATAGGAGCAGGATGCCCAGTGGGTGAGGATGAAGTTCATCGTTGACGGAAGCAAGCATGTATTCTAGTGAGGTGTGGAAACCCTTTTCGAGGAGCTGAACATCGAAAAAGGATTTGTAGAGGATTGCCAGGTCACCTCCTTTACGGTTATATCTAGGTGAAAAGAGACCTTGGTAGCCATGGGAGCAGAGTTCATTTAGGTCTTTGGTCAGTCTTTGACCTTCAATTTCCCTCAACTTTGGAACAATCTTCCACTCTTTCTAAGAAGCTCTGTCTCCCTTCCCTTTTTTCGTAAGTCTTTGAAAACTATCCTGTTCACTAAGCATTTTGGTAACTAATTCTCTTTGATATCTCCTTCTCTACAGTTCTTATTGCCTAAATTAACTATTGTAAATTGAGAAGAGCGTTCCTCGATTGAAGTCTCAGTATACAAAGCCAAGCATTAGATTAGATTAGGAGAGGGTGCAGAAGTTTGGGGGTGGAGTAGGATTATTGAGGGTGATGTTCCTAAGTTCTCATTGTATTTTTTTGGAATGGGATTTTGTGTGGCGGTTGGGGTGGTGAAGTGCTTGGATTTGGAAAGGGCCTGGTTTTAATCGTTCGGAGATGGTGGGGGGTGATAGCGAAAGAACAGCTTGAAGTTTTTTACCTCCTTTGCTATTTTTTCCTCGTAGTCTCTTTTGGCTTCTCTTACCGCCTTATGGCAACTGCTTTGATGTTGTTTGTGCTTTTTCCAGTTTTCATCCATTTTTGACCTTTTCCATTCCTTAAACAAAGTCTTCTTGTCTCTGATCGCTTCCTTCACCGCTACAGTGAGCCACGCCGGTTCCTTGTTCTTTTTCCTCTTGGATCCCTTGTTGATACGCGGTATATATAGATTTTGCACCTCGCTGACTGTGTCCTTAAAAAGGGACCATGCTTGCTCTAGTATTTTTACAGTGCTTATCCTCTTCTTCTCCGCCTCCTACCACCTCACGCTCCTTCCCTGCCCCCTCCTGCCACATGCATCCTGCTTCCCTTCCCTCATACCTCTGTAACATTCCTGGTGTGAGCAGCAACCCCAAGGTGCTCTCGTGCCAGCATCAGCTCTTTCTCTGACGTCACTTCCTAGACATGAGTCCAGAGGAAGAGCTGATGCTGGCACGACAGCAGCTTGGGGGTTGCTACTCACGCCAGGAACATTACAGAGGTATGGGGGAATAGAAATGTCACGTTCACCCCTCCCCTTACTATGCAACTGTAAAGGCAGCTGACTTTAAAATATGCAATGTCACCTCGGTAATTGCTACAGAAAAAGAAACAAATAACAGTGTAAAATATAGACAGCAGATCTAAATTTTGAAAACTAACACATTTTGATCACTAAATTGAAAATTAAAATCATTCCCTACTTTTGTTGTCTGGTGATCTCTCTCTTTTTTTTTTTTTTTTTTTCCTAATCATCCTTTCCCAATCTCTGGTTGCAATTCCTTCTGTCTATGCTCTTAACTGTGTCTCCAGGGCCTTCTTATCCATTGGCTGTTTTTCTCCTCTTCACTTTTTGCCCTACATCTTTATCATTAACTTTTAACATTCAACTTTTTTTTCCTTTTTTTCTGTTTATCAAAATATATTTTTCTATGTCTTCCCTTCCTATGTTTCTCCTATCCCATGGTCTGGTCTCTCTCTCTCTCAATCTTTCTCTCTCTCTTCCCCATGCACCATTTCTACCTCCCCATGTCCAGTTCTCCCTCTCTCATCACTCTCGCTTCTGCTGCAACAATTTCCCTTCTTTTCTTCCTTCCCTATTTACAACTAATCTGTTCCCTCTCTCTTACTTCAATGGGTTAGCGCAGTGTCTCCTGTACGCTGCTTGCCGTTAATCTGGAAGCTTCTTTCTTGCATCCCGAATGGGCAGAAACAGGAAGTTTTGACTGAGGGCAGGACCTGGCAGAGCGGCAGAGGAGAAGCTTCCTGGTTAGCGGCAGGCAGCATGTAGGAATTGCTGCTGCTAACCCGTTGAAGCAACATAGTGCGAGAGAAGCAGGGACAAAAACTGCACTATTAATTGCTGGGGGGGGGGGCAGCAGCAGTGAAGACAGTGGCTCCACCAGTAGGTTGATGAAAAAGGAAGGTGAGAGAACCATGCAGTGCCGCATACTGCGTGTTGAGAACCTCTGCTGTAGATCACTAACATAGAAACTGCAATCCATCTAGTCTTACTTTGAAGCCCTTCGCATCCAAATCCTATGCCAAGCCCCGATACTTAGCATGCTAGACTACTGAAACCTTATCTATCTCTCATGCCCCTAGAAACACTACAGTAGACTCTGAACGATTCAGCACACAGCTGTACGCCTATGGAAAACTGACCATCTCATGCCTTACTACAAGCAACTGCACTGCCCTCCTGATCGAGGCCCACATATTATTTAAACTATGCTGCTTCATGTATAAGGCTTTGTATGGCCTCCTACCAAACTACATGATGAAAATGTGTGTGTTCACCTCCCCGACCTGCCTTTTGCACTCCAACTCCATTTTCGCCTACTCCTCCCTGCAAGGAAGGCCTAAAAAAGCTTGTGTCACAAACTACTCTCCTACCAAGCAGCTCACCTAAGCTGGGAACTACTCCCCATCATAGGATCCTCTCCTTTATACATTCATTTTAGGTGAGGCTTAAAAACCATACTTGTTCAATAATTTCCTTGCAAAGCATTAAACTTTGTGCTCTCTCCACGTGTGTCTCGTGCTTTTCCCCCAGATGACTGTATAAGCTCCATGCACAGATTTATCCAGTACTTACTCTTTTTTTTTTTTGCTACCTGCATTTGGGATTCCCTATCCATAACTTTACTGGTATTCGAAAGTTTTTCACTTATTTGAGTTTCCTTCGTATTAACATGATTGTATTTGACACTGATCTTGTCATGCTCCTAAGTTATTTGTACTTGTACCCTCACCACTTATGTATAGTCTCTTATTTAATCTGCTAACTTCATGGTGTATTGTGGTATACAAATAATGTTTTATGATATATCTGATTTTCTGTTGCACATTGGAGAAGAAAAAATTACATTATTTCAGCTTTCAAGTTTATATTTTTCTAGCCTGCCATAAAAATATTAAGTGTAGAATTTCCTTATACTGTATCTAGTTTGGTTTAGCTGTCATTTGCAACTAGTGACAAACATGTACAAAGTTTTTGTAGATACTTTTTAATGTAAAAAGTAATTTATGGCAGCCTGGTTCTGTTTTCACTAGTGATCCATTTTATAAAGGTGGTCAGGCTATGAGTGCCTAAGGTTGTCAGGCAGCATTTCTTATTGTGCTTGGATCACAGGCATTTAGGGGTTAGGCTCTGTAGAGTATGCACAGATACTGAATCTGCCCACAATCAACTTGTCCTAAATCATACCCTTTTTCTGTTGCAGTCAATCCATTGCTTGCACTTGTATATGTTTTGGAATGGGGATCATATGGTTGAAAGGAACTAGTGAACATTCAGATGTGAAATTATGAAAGATGGTAAAAATGAACAGGAAAAAAAGTTCATTACTAAACAAGCTGCTATGCTTTTCCTTCTTTCAGGGCAACTCAGCAAGTCCGACAGAGAGCTCATTGTTGTGGCTACAAGTGCTGCTAATAGATGCCCATATTGTGTAATAGCACATAGTGCTATGCACAGAATTTACTCTAAACATACAACTTTGGCTGACCAGGTTAAGTATTTGCATTGAAACACGTTTTCTCCCACCAAAGGAAATGGAGACAGTATTCCTGAGTCTATTGAAAAGAAGTAAGACCATGAATTGAACATTCAGATAATATTTGACGCATGTTGGGCAGACTTGCAAGGTCTGTGTCTGTATATGGCCGTTTTGGGGAGGATGGACTGGAGAGGGTTTAGATGGGCTGGAGTAGATTTTAACGGAGATTTCGGCAGTTGGAACCCTAGCACAGTACCGGGTAGAGCTTTGGATTCTTGCCCAGAAATAGCTAAGAAAAAATTTAAAAAATTTAAATTGAATCAGGTTGGGCAGACTGGATGGACCATTCGGGTCTTTATCTGCCATCATCTACTATGTTATGTTACTATGTTAAAATCTTGTTCTGAATTACTCATAAACTAAACTAAACCTTAAGTTTGTATACCGTATCATCTCCACAGAAGTAGAGCTCGGCACGGTTTACAGGAGTTGGTATAGAAAGGAACTACAATGAAAAGTAGAAGGACTTAGAAAGAGAAGTTTAAAGGGACTTTGTATATCGATGAGGGAGGGGTCATTGCATTTTAGAGAAAAGCCAAGTTTTCAAATGTTTTCGAAAGAGTTGGAGGGAGGTCAGGCTCCGAAGCGGGGTAGTAAAGCTGTTCCAGAGTTCGGTGACCCTGAAGAAGAGGGAAGTCCCTAATTTTCCTGCATGGGATATGCCTTTTAAAGAGGGGAAGGATAGTTTGAATCTTTGAGTGGATCTGGTGGTGTTGGGATTAGAGGAGTTCCAAGATAGTGGAAAAAGGGGAGGCAGGATACCGTGTAGAGACTTGAAGGTTAGGCAGGCGCATTTGTAGTGAACCCTAAGGATTTCTGGGAGCCAGTGAAGCTTAGATGAAGCGGGGAGACGTGGTCATTGTTACTTGAGGCAGGAAGAGACTGATGTCTCTGAGGTAGGGATGGGGAAATACTACTATGTTTCAGACTGATTGATCAGATATCTGAGGAGGCACCAGAGGTTCCCTTGGAGGGCCCTTGGCACTTAGACCCCTTGCCTCTATATTGTCTCACCCCGGGTTCTTGCCGATGTTGCAAGTCCCAGAAAAGTGACCAAGACTCCAATCCTACGTGTCCCTTGCTACTAAGGGATCCTCCAGGTCTTACTTTTAGGCACGCATGCAAGGTATTCAGATTCTAGTCAGAATGTGCAAAACAAAAATAGCTTTATTCCAGTAATGGTAACATAATTCAAAACAATTCAGGCTTCAGCCTTGCAGTATGCAGTCATAGCACATGACATCAAACTCACAAAGGTCCATCATAAGACATTCCAAAAAGCAAAACTTGAATAACAATGCATTTCATACAGTCCCTGCTTCTGGACTTATAATCATATGGTCACAGTCTTCTTCACCAGAGCAGCAGTGTTTTAAACAAACACTCTTTTATCCGAGCAGTTCATTTTATACTCAAAATCATTGATACTGCATTAGCCCTCAGCAGCATGCAAACGTTTCCCCATCTTTGCAACATTGCATTTGGAATTAGTCACAGCTGAGCAAGAAAGCAACGTCCTGGCTCAGCTTGGCAATCAACCAGGAAGTACAAACACACATACAACTTTATAACGTTCAGGGCTTTAAAGAAAACTTCTGTAGTAAGCTTTCAGGGAGAGTTTTTAACTCTGAAGTACCTAAACTTTCAGATTCACTAGCAGCACAGAGGAATAAGCAGCATGAGAAAAAAATCCAGGTTTAAACTCACTGTATTTCCATAGGCAATGGCTGGGTTTCAGTGCCTGCCTGGCTTGCCTGGGTTTCCATTGCTTCCTCCTCTGGCTGCTCCCAAGGCTCCCTGATATGAGCCGAATCATCTGCCTCTATCATGGGCCAGTCTGAGAGAGTCTGGCTCTCTCCAGCTTCATACCCTCCTGGGTGTTTCTCTCCCGTGTGTCTGGCTTCCCTTGGCTGCTTCCCCTCCTCTGTTCTCAGCAGGCTCATTATATCCGGTGGAAAACCACTCCCCTTCTGAGAAGGTGGGGGAAGGGTTTTCCACCCACTGGCTTGTTTCCTGTTTTCACAGACAGGATACTTTCTAGCCCTGGTTTTAACTGGCTGTTCAAATTGCCTGAGATTTTTGACAGAGGCAGGATAGGGTCTGCATAGAGTGAAACTTTCAAACTTATCCTGCCCTGTTTCTTCTATCTCCATTTCCATGTCAGAGCTAGAGTCTGCTTGATTAATTAATTGATCAGTCACCTGATCAGCTCTCCTGCAACTAGGTGGCTTGTGTACTTTCCTGCTCACTGGGGCAAAACCTGGAACGGATTCGGGTTTATTATGGGAAAGACCCGAAATGGACCTGGGTTTGTCACAATATGAAAGGAGAAAGTTCTTTCCAGAAGAACTCTCCTCCTTTTAATTTATTGGAGATGATTTGGACACTTGAAGATGAGTCCAGGGCCAACATATTGGGCATTGTTCAGCTTGACAATACCATGTAGGTATTTAAATGTCTTAACATATCTCCCCTCTCCCGCCTTTCCTCCAAAGTATACAGATTGAGATCTTTAAGTCTGTCCCTATATGCCTTATGATGAAGGCCACGCACATTTTAGTAGTTTTCCTTTGGACCGACTCCATTCTTTTTATATCTTTTTGAAGGTACGTCCTCCAGAATTGTACATAATATTCTAAATGAAGTCTCACCAGTCTTATACAGGGACATCAATACTAGAGAATGACACGATGAAAAAATTGGTCCCCGTCACCGCCCCGTCCCCGTCTCACCATCCTCTGCACCGCCCCGTCACCGCCATTCCCTTCACCGCCCCGTCACCGCCACTGCCACCCCATTCACCGCCCCGTCACCGCCACTGCAACCCCATTCACCGCCCCGTCACCGTCACCGCTGCATACATAAAAGCCTCAAACGGGTACGATTTTATATACTTTTCTTTATTTACGTATATAAAATAATCTTATTCGCTTTGCACTCTGATTAAAAAAAAAGAACCAGCTCAGTGCTGCAAGAGTAGCCCAGCCAGACTTCAGCACGGAGCTGGTCCTACTAGAAACCTCTAATGTGGCTTAGTAAAAGAGACCCTAAAAGCAAATAATCTCACCTGCATCAGAGCAAATGAAAATTTCAGCATAAGAATGTGTATGCTATAGGAAAGAGTAGCTCAGCCAGACCTCAGCACGGAGCTGGTTTTTTTTTTTTACACAAACATTCCTTTCCTTACCTCAGCTTGTAACCGACGAAGTTTTCAGGTTTTCAAGAAGCTGCGAAATCCAAATCCTCTGCTCGGCTCCGAAATCACAATCGCTACTGCTGCACTACAAGCCATTAAATATCATGTGCGGCAGTAGCGATTGGTCCCCTACTTTGATCTGACAAATGAGGAGCCAGTATATTGGGGGGCGGAGTCAATGCGGCAACGTGCAAGTTGGATCGAGAGTTGGAGGAGACAGACAACATGGCGGAGACATCAAACACCCGGTCACGAACACGGTGAAACACAGGTAAATAGCGGTTCCTAGAAGGGGGTACATTGGCCTGCGGGGACAAATCTTTTCACCGTTTTTGCGGGCGGTGAAAACTTTTGTCCCCGTGTCTGCGGCGATTTGGCTTTGGAGTCTCCATAACCCGCAGCCAAACCGCAGCCACGCTGCGGCTCCCTGCGGGGATCGCTCCCCGTGTCATTCTCTAATCAATACCTCCTTTTTCCTACTGGCCATACCTCTCCCTGTGCACTCTAGCATCCTTATAGCTTTTTCTGTCATCTTTTCAACCTGTTTTACCACCTTAAGATCATCACATACAATCACACCCAAGTCCCGCTCTTCTGTTGTGTACATATGTTTTTCACCCTCTAAACTGTACCATTCCCTTGGGTTTTTGCAGCCCAAATGCATGAGTTTGCATTTCATAGCATTAAATTTTAGCTGCCAAATTTCAGACCATTTTTCAAGATTTGCTAGGTCTTTCTTCATGTTATTCACACCATCCAGAATGTCTACTCTATTGCAGATTTTGATATCATCCACAAAGAGGCAAATCTTACTTGACAGCCCTTCAGCAATATTGTTTATAAAAATATTAAAAAGAACAGGCCCGAGAACAGAACCTTGAGGCACACTGCTGGTAACATCCCTTTCCTGAGAGGGATCTCCATTGACCACTATCTTCTGTCGCCTTCCACTCAACCAGTTCCTGACCTGACCCATCCCAAGGGCATTCAGTTTATTTATTAGAACATTGTCAAAGGCTTTGCTAAAATCTAAATACACCACATCTAGCACACTCCTTCTTTCCAATTCTCTGGTCACCCAGGCAAAGAAATTGATCAGATTTGTTTGACAAGAACTACCTTTAGTGAATCCTTGTTGCCTCTGGTCCTGTAATCCACCGGATTCCAGAAACTTCACCATTCTTTGTTTTAAAAAGCATTTCCATATTTGCTTACCACAGAAGTCAGACTTACTGGCCTGTAGTTCCCTACTTTTTCCTTACTTCCACTTTTGAGAAGCTTCAGCTTCCTCACTATCCTATGATGGTCATCTCTGCTCTCAAAAGAGCCAAGTGATAAAGACTCGCTTTCAGTGCTCCTGGTGAAGGAGTCTTTTTTTATTTTGAGGGGGGGAAGAAATTATTCTTGAATGCTATACTCTCTTTACACACAGCTTGTTGCCAGCTCATAATGTGCACACATTTGCAGAATATTGGAGCAGCGTTCATGGACACTTTTTTACCCCAGGAGAAGACTGAAGAGCTCTTGTTAGCTAGTAGCTGGAGAATGGGAGTGCAGGAAGTACATAGTCTGAGCAATCTGTGATACTTTCAATATGGTGTCCAGGGTCTCTGCCATGGAGACTGGGATGCACAGATCCACCTGGCTGCGTGCCTCAAACCTCAAACCAGCAGCTCAGGAGAAACTGGAGGACATTCCATGATGGGGAGAAAACCTTTCTGGTGATGAAGGACTGTGAAGGACCTACTACTTTGAAAAGGTGTAGGCATTCTCCCCCCTCTCAACCTTTCCAGCCAAGTCCAAGATCTCGCTGTTGCCCATGACAACAGAGGTCCCAAATATCCCAACCAGCTCCCTAGTAAAAACAAGGGTATATGTAATGATGCTCATAATCTGGTCCAAAGTATCAAAGGGAACCACTTCTAAATGATCTATCCCCTTCTGCTGTTAAATATTGGGATTCAATCCCATCCCAAGCAAGGGGTTATTTCAAATTGGTATATGTCTGAACAGTTGAAAATTTCTGGTGCCATTCATGCCATCCCAGATACTTAATGTTAGAATTGTGGTGGGGAAAACTTTCAGCTCTAAAGATCTACAAGTAGCAGGGAGCCACATAAGATAGCTCAAAGGGACTGGACCCACCAAATGCTGCTCCATAGATAACCAAAGCTTATATGAGTAGTTTGCATTTTTCTTCGTGGGCCATTTTAGGTGCTAGAATCGCTATTGCAGTGGCCATCTTGGATTTCACAATTTTGTTTTAAAAGCCTCCATCCCCTTATTTTTGACATAAAACAGTATAGATGGACTCCTCAGGTAGAGAGAAATACTTCAGATTCATGTCAGATTTGCAGTGGATGCCTATCTGAAGGGGGTCATTGTTCCACGTGTCGCTCAGTGCTTTGGGGGGAGGGGGTGAGAGCTTTGGACTTCACCTCCCCTTAGGCTTCTGCTGGTTTAGGTACTGAGCTGGAGCACTTTGTGGGCCAGAAATTCCGGCAGGAGCTGGAAAAGCAAACTTGGCATCACCAGAAAAGCACAGCGGATAAATGTCAGAAGCAAGCAGGAGACCTGCCATGACCCTCTAGACAGTGGTTGATTCCCAAATTCATACACATGATGTATGAAGCCTTTTCAGGTTTTAAAAGCTGACCTAACCCTGTGGGAGCCTCATCAGTGGTAACGCCAGGATTTTTAGGGAAAAGTGCAAGATCTATCCCCAAGGAGCCATGCAAATGTCACAGGGGCCCAAGCTCTGGTGGACTCAGAGAACAAAGGTTCAGAGTCAATGCCTTTAATTTCTCATTCAGGATCTTTGCATCCCCCTTTTCAAACATATGCAGGATTATGAGGGCACTGAGCACATCACTTCTGTCATGTATATTCTGATGAGGTAGGGACATATCCAGAAATGAAACTTCTGCCTGCCAAGATATTGTTATCCTTCTTTATCTATCTATCTATGCTTCCTTTATATATATATATATATATATATATAGTTTTATAGAACACACAATAAGCAAACTGTTCCTTGAAAGATAGGGGTGGGAGTAATAGGTACTGAGCTGGAGTGCAAGATCTATCCCTAAGGAGCCATGCAAATGTCACAGGGGCCCAAGCTCTGGTGGATATTGTCTATCCCTGGAGAAGAGGAGACTTAGAGGGGATATGATAGAGACTTATAAGATCATGAGGGGCATAGAGAGAGTAGAGAGCGACAGATTCTTCAAACTTTCAAAAAATAAAAGAACAAGAGGCCATTCGGAAAAGTTGAAAGGGGACAGATTCAATACAAATGCCAGGAAGTTCTTCTTTACCCAACGTGTGGTGGACACTTGGAATGCGCTTCCAGAGGACGTTATAGGGCAGAATACAGTACTGGGATTTAAGAGAGGATTGGACATTTTCCTGCTGGAAAAAGGAATAGAAGGGTATAAATAGAGGATTACTGCTCAGGTCCTGGACATGTTGGGCCGCTGCGTGAGCGGACTGCTGGGCAAGATGGACCTCAGGTCTGACCCAGCAGAGGCATTGCTTATGTTCTTATGTCCTTCTTTATCTATCTATCTATCTATCTATGCTTCCTTTATATATATATATATATATATATTTTATTTTTTTTTTTTATAGAACACACAATAAGCAAACTGTTCCTTGAAAGATAGGGGTGGGAGCAATAGGTACTGAGCTGGAGCACTTTGTGGGCCAGAAATTCCGGCAGGAGCTGGAGAAAGCAAACTTGGCATCCCCAGAAAAGCACAGCGGATAAATGTCAGAAGCAAGCAGGAGACCTACCATGACCCTCTGGACAGTGGTTGATTCCCAAATTCATACACATGATGTATGAAGCCTTTTCAGGTTTTAAAAGCTGACCTAACCCTGTGGGAGCCTCATCAGTGGTAACGCCAGGATTTTTAGGGAAAGTGCAAGATCTATCCCCAAGGAGCCATGCAAATGTCACAGGGGCTCAAGCTCTGGTGGACTCAGAGGACAAAGGTTCAGAGTCAATGCCTTTAATTTCTCATTCAGGATCTTCAGCTCTTGGAGATTCAGCATCCCAGCTGAGGAAGGGGGGGGGGGGATGACCATGATCTGCAGGGGACCAGATCTACAGAAGACAAATTTATTGTTTATTTAAAATTTTCTTATTTGCAACATCCTACAATTCTGTGCGAGCCACTAAAAGACACTCATAATTAAAAACATACATCACAAATGTGAATAGGGATAGTGGAGTGGTAGATCCAGATCAATTTTCAGAGAGTTGTGTTCATGAGGATCTAGCTAAGTTTAAAGGTAGACAAAGCGATGAGGCTGGATGCTGTAAATTCTGGGGTGCTAAAGGAACTTGGGGAAGTATTGGTGGTTCCGCTGATCTTTTCAATGCTTCTCTAGAGTCGTGAGTGGTATCTGGGGACTGGAGAAGGGCAGATGTGATCCCTCTATACCAGTGGTCTCAAACTCGTGGCCCACCAGGTACTATTTTGAGGCCCTCGGTATGTTTATCATAATCACAAAAATAAAATAAAACAGTTTCTTGATCATATGTCTCTAACTATAAATGACAATATTATTATCAAGACTTAGCTAAAAGGAAAGATTTATAAAAAGTTTTACCTCGTGTAAAATTGTCATTTTTTTAATAAGACATTAACTATTTTTTTCTGAGGCCCTCCAAGTACCTACAAATCCAAAATGTGGCCCCGCAAAGTAAGGAAGAAGTAGGGAATTACAGGCCAGTAAGTCTGACTTCTGTGGTAAGCAAATTAATGGAAACGCTTTTAAAACATAGAATGGTGAAGTTTCTGGAATCCAGTGGATTACAGGACCAGAGGTCAGACTGGGTGACCAGAGAATTGGGTAGAGGGAGTGCACTAGATGTGGTGGTGTTTAGATTTTAGCAAAGCCTTTGACAGTGTTCCACACAGGCATCTAATAAATAAACTGAGGGCTCATGGAATGGGCTCCAAAGTGACAGGCTGGGTCAGGAACTGGTTGAGTCGAGGGTGACTGAGGGTACTGGTCAATGGAGATTGCTCTGAGGAAAGGGATGTTACTAGTGGTGTGCTTCAAGATTCTGTTCTTGGGCCTGTTCTTTGTAACATTTTATGCGATATTGATGTAGGGCTATTAGGTAAGATTTGCCTATTTGCAGATGATACCAAAATCTGCAATAGCGTAGACACCCTGGATGGTGTGAATAACATGAAGGTAGAGGGGAGATATGATAAAGACGTTTAAATACCTATGTAATGTAAATGCACATGAGTTGAGTCTCTCATTTGAAAGGAAGCTCTGGAATGAGAAGGCATAGGATGAAGTTAAGAAGAGGTGATAGGGAGTAACATAGTAGATGATGACAGATAAAGACCTGAAAGGTCCATCCAATCTGCCCAACCTGATTAAATTAAATTTTTTTTTTCCTTCTTAGCTATTTCTGGGCAAGAATCCAAAGCTCTGCCCGGTACTGTGATTAGGTTCCAACTACTGAAGTCTCCGTCAAAGCTCACTCCTGTCCATCTACACCAGTGGTCTCAAACTCGCAGCCCGGGGATCACATACGGCCCACCAGCTACTATTTTGAGGCCCTTGGTATGTTTATCATAATCACAAAAGTAAAATAAAACAGTTTCTTGATCATGTCTCTTTAGCTATAAATTACAAAAGGAAAGATTTATAAACTATAAAGAGTTTTACCTCATGCAAAATTGTCATTTCTTTAATAAGATATTACCGTATATACTCTAATATAAACTGGGATTTTGGGGCCAAAAAATTGGCCCAAAAATGGGGGTCCCAGTTTATATTCGAGCCAATACACCCCCCCTTCTGAAATTATTGCAGGCCTCCACCGCCGCAAGGCTCTGCATCCTGCTGCCCTCCCTGTCCTAACCTCATACCTCTACCGCCAATCCCCGGTGGAGGTGCAGCAGGCAGGAGCGAACTTTCCAAGTTCTTGCCCCACAGTTAACAGGCTTCCGTGAGTGTCTTCAGCCACTGAGAAGCACAAGGAAGTGCGCAATTCGCGGGAGCCATTAAGGAAGCCGCTCAGCACTGAGCAGCAATGCCAAATCGCGTGCCTGCTCGTGCTTCTTAATGTGGACAAAGACACTCATGGAAGCCTGTTAACAGTGGGGCAGGAACTTGGAAATTTTGCCCCTGCCCGCTGCACCTCCACCGGGGATCGGCAGTAGAGGTATGAGGCTAGGGTAGGGAGGGGGGCAGGGTGCAGAGTCTGGGAGGGAGGGAGGGTGCAGAGTCTGACGTGGAGGGAAGGAAGGGTGCTGGGTGAAGAGTCTTGACACGGGAGGGAGGGAGGGAAAGAAGGAAGGGGGCTGGGTGCAATGCTTGATAGGAAGGGTGCAATGGGTGCAATGCCGGACAGGAAGGGAGGCCTAGGTGCATGCTAGACAGGAAAGGAGCTAGGTGCAGTGCCTGACAGGGGAAGGAAGGGTGCTGGGTGCAATGCCTGACAGGGGAGGGAGGGAAAGGTGCTTAGTGCAGTGCCCGGCAGAAAGGGGGCTATGTGCAGAGCCTGACAGGGCAGAGTACTTGAATATTAAGCCGCCTGACTTATATTAAAGTCAACCATTTTTCCTCCTTTTTGTGGGGGAAAAGGGGGTCTCGACTTATAGTCGGATCAACTTATATTCGAGTATATACAGTAACTATTTTCCAGCAGCCCTCCAAGTACCTACAAATCCAAAATGTGGTCCTTCAAAGTGTTTGAGTTTGAGACCACTGATCTACACCATCCCAGCCATTGAAGCCCTCCCCAGCCCATCCTCAACCAAACGGCCATATTCAGACACTGTGCAGGTCTGCCCAATATTGGCCTTAGTTCTTCAATGTTTACCATTATTTTCTGATTCTAGATCCTCTGTGTTCATCACATGCTTTTTTGAACTCTGTCACCGTTTTCCTCTCCACCACCTCTCTTGGGAGCGCATTACAGGCATCCACCACCATCTCCGTAAAGTAGAATTTCCTTACATTGCTCTTGAGTCTACCACCCCTCAACCTCAAATTATATCCTCTGGTTTTACCATTTTCCTTTCTCTGGAAAAGATTTTGTTCTACGTTAATACCTTTCTCCCCTGTCCCTCCTTTCCTCTAGGGTATACATATTCAGGGCTTCTAGTCTTTCCTCATATGTCTTTTGACGCAAACCTCCTATCATTTTCGTCGCCCTCCTCTGGACTGCTCCAAGTCTTCTTATGTCACAGGCACCCCAAGGCAAAAACTGTCTTGAGGGTGCAAGTGGTAATTTCTCCAGTGACTGCTAGGGGCAGTGGCGTACCAAGGGGGGGCGGGGGGGGGGCAGTCCACCCTGGGTGCAAGCCCTGAGGGGGTGCTCCCAGCCTTGAAGCCATTGGCATCCGGTTTCCCCCCACTGATGTCCGGATTCTCCCCCGGCCCCCCCGCGGTGGAGAAGCAGCTTGCAGCGGGATCGCGATGCCAGCGATCCCTACGCTGCTTCCTCCGCCTCGGTCCCGCCCCTCCTCTGACATCAGAGGAAAGGTGGGACCGCGGTGGAGGAAGCAGCACCGAAGCAGCGCAGGGATTGCTGGCATCGCGATCCTGCTGTGGGCTGCTTTCTACCGTAGGTGGTGCGGGGAGGCTAGAGGGATGAGCGGTCCTTCAGGGTTGGGGGCGAGCGGTCCTTCGGGGTGGGTCAGTGCATCAGGCCTTCAGGGTGGGGTGGGCAGGCAGACCTTCAAGGGGGGGATAGGCCTTCAAGGGGGGGGACAGGCAGGCAAGCCTTCAAGGGGGACAGGCAGGCAGGCCTTCAAGGGGGGGACAGGCAGGCAGGCCTTCAAGGGGGGGACAGGCAGGCAGGCCTTCAAGGGGGGGACAGGCAGGCAGGCCTTCAAGGGAGGAGACAGGCCTTCAAGGGGGGGGATAGGCCTTCAAGGGGGGGGATAGGCCTTCAAGGGGGGGACAGGCAGGCAGGCCTTAAAGGGGGGGACATGCAGGCAGGCTTTCAAGGGGGGACAGGCCTTCAAGGGGGACAGACAGGCAGGCCTTCAAGGGGGGGACAGGCAGGCAGGCCTTTGGGGGGAGCAGGCCTTCAGTGGGACACAGGCAGGCAGGCCTTCAAGGGAGACAGGCAGGCAGGCCTTCTAGGGGGGACAGGCTTTCAAGGGGGGGGAAAGGCAGGCAGGCTTTCAAGGGGGGGACAGGCCTTCAAGGGGGACAGACAGGCAGGCCTTCAAGGGGGGGACAGGCTTTCAAGGGGTGGGGGACAGGCAGGCAGGCTTTCAAGGGGGGGGGACAGGCCTTCAAGGGGGACAGACAGGCAGGCCTTCAAGGGGGGACAGGCCTTCAAGGGGGAGACAGGCCTTCAAGGAGATCAGGCAGGCAAGCCTTCAAGGGAGGCACAGGCCTTCAAGGGGGACAGGCAGGCAGGTCTTCAAGCGGGGGGGCAGGCCTTCAGGGGTGGGATGTAGACCTTTAAGGGGAGGGGGGGCCCTGGTGTAGAAGTACACGGAGGGAAGGTGGGGGTTCAAAGAGACGCACATATGCCGGACTTTGGGTGGGAAGAAATAATGGGTCTGAAAATAGAGGAGAGGGAGAGAGATGATGGACCATAGTTTTTAGGGAGGGAAGGAACAGAAAGGGAGAGAAGTTGGACACAAGGGATGGTGTGAAGGGGGGGATAGAGATACTGGATAGGAGGGTAGTTGGGAAAAGAAAGGGAGAGATGGTGGACCCTGGGGTGGCGGGGAACGAGGGAGAGATGCTGGATGAAAGGGAGTTAAGAAAAGATGGATCTGTGGAGGGAGACGAAAAAAGGAAAGATGCCAGACCTCCTGGGGAGGGAAGGGAAACGGGGAGGACAGAGATGGCAGATGGATGGTTAGCATGCAGAAAGAAGGAAGAAAGAGACCCTGGCAAGCAAGTTATCAGAAGACAACCAGAGCCTTGGACCAACAAGATTTGAAAAATAACCAGACAACAAAAGGTAGAAAAACTAATTTTATTTTCTGTTTTGTGATTACAATATGTCAGATTTGAAATGTGTATCCTGCCAGAGCTGGTGTTAGACCGCAAACGTGAGCTAGGTTTTAACAGAGAGAGGAAAAGTCCTTTTTGTTTCTTTATTTTATTTACACCATAGCGCCAGTGTGGTTAGGGGAAGCCAAAGGGGGTGAAAAAGTTATAAAATAAACCCATCAGGATGTTTGAAAAAAATACCCAATTAGGCAGGAAAGTCGAATCGAAAAACCAATTCAATAGGCTGAATCGAATCGAAAAAATTTTTTTTTTCCTTCCTGAATCGGGCAGCACTAGTTTGCGCTACTGTCTTAGACTTTAGGACCTGGGATTGGGGAGAGATGGCATCCTCAGTACTTTATAATGCAAGTGAAATGAGGATTTGGTCAGACTTTTGAAGGGTCTGCAGAAGAAAAAAATTGTATAAGCCGGGGACATGAGACAGCAGGAAACGGGAACTTTTCTTCCTTCTATTTTTGTGAATGGCAAGGCTGAGGATGTCAGAGAGTTCAGTTAAAATGTGTGCTTTATAAGAAAATATAATAATGTGTTTTGTAAAGTTTATAAGCATTGCTGGCCTACCCGCTGAGGTGTTCCTAATGGTGGTGGTGGTGGCAGCATGTCAATGTGTTGAGAGGAAGAGGTGGTCTGGGAAATTCTGCTGAGCATACTCCGAGCCCATTTCCACCCCCCAGTTAATCCACTCCACTCAACTGATTCACACACTGAGTGGGTCTTTGGGTGTTGTGCCTGGGTAGTTGTTTTGGGATCTCTTCCAGTGGTTTATCAGTTTCTCCTTGTGGTTCAAGGAAGGAAACTTTGTTAACCTTTAGCATTGACCTTCAGAATATGTTTGTAACAGCGCTGCTTGTGTGGCATTAGGCTATGTAGTGATTGAAAGAAAAAAACAGACTTTTGCACATTTTTGCACTATATGGTGGGTGAATGAGGAGATTCACAATTCCTGCACAGCTAAGTCCTTGTGAAGTTATCTTGTTCTTTCTGTATTTGACATCTAGCAAGGTCTCTGTTTGGAAGAAAGATCTAAGCTTAAAAATGAAGTGGCCAGAAGTTATGGTAAAAGCAGATAGCGTTGCTGGTTTTAAGAAAGGTTTGGACAAATTCCTGGAGGAAAAGTCCATAGTCTGTTATTAAGACATGGGGAAGTGTCTGCTTGCCCTTGATCGGTAGCATGGAATGTTGTTACTGTTTGGGTTTTGACCAAGTACTAGTGACCTGGATTGGTTATCATGAGAATGGGCTACTGGGCATGATGGACCATTGGTCTGACCCAGTTAGGCTATTCTTATGTTATGTTCTCATCTGTAGGGGCCTTTGTTTTCACTTCTTATTTTAATGTATTTTTTTCTGGGAACTTTATCAGTGTTTTTTATAATGGGAACAAAAATGGAAGAGAATGAATGTGTGTGGAATGGGGGGAAAACTAATTTCTTCAGCTAAATAATTCAATCCACCTCAACCAGACATAGGAGAACTCACGCACCATTCATACACCCTCCAACCAAAATCGTCAAAAGAAAAAAAACTGTTCGACAACCTCCTAACACTCGACCCCCAACTCTACAACCTATTGACCTCGACCACAGACTACAAAACCTTCAAAAAAGAAATAAAAACCCTTCTATTCAAAAAACACATAAAACCGAACTAACATAATCAGAACTGTCCCAAGCATCACCTACAACTACTCCATATGTACTTCTGATGTCATGACAATTCAGACATAATTTATGTTATGTTATGTTTGGAATAATGGTTACATATGAGGTTCAATAAAAGAAAATTTTTACTGCCTGTTTCTATTCTGATCATTTATTCCATTTCATGGTTATTACAAAAAATATTTTTTTACTTGGGGGGGGGGGTGTCAAAAAAATGATGGGCTCTGGGTGCCACATACCCTAGGTACGCCACTGGCTAGGGGCACACCAGGTATTAGGATACCGAGCTTGCTCAGAGGCAAAAAAAACCAGCGTGAAAAGAGTTCATCAAGTGAAACCAAAAATCAAGTTTATTGTGAGGCAAATAAACTTCAGCAAGATATGTAGCTTTTCCAATAGCATTCAAACAATGCAAAAATATAAAAGAGAAAACAAACCATTTACAAAATGAAAATTCATAAACGTTGGATTTCTTCCAAAACACAGTAAGACAAAATGGCTTCATACAGCTGGTCAAGATGGTGTTAAACCTTTGTATGTCAGAATGGCAGTAAGCTCTAATTCAGCCTTGAGCTTATTTTCTAGCACAAGCCTGTTCTGTCCCTGTGTGTGTGTGCTCAGCACAGAGGAGAAAAACAAAGGTTCAAAATACAGCATTCATAAAGAAAGACAAGCTCTTTTTCAGGTTTTAAGTTCCTTTGTAAATCTTGCAGGCTTAAAATAATATCAGCCTTAGCAGGTTCAGTAAAACACAAAAGAATTACTTTTTCTGAGTGCTGGGGTAGCCTCTTAATTAGTGCCCTTCCCCCACTTGCACTCTTCAGTCATAAAACCCACCCAAAATGTATGTAAAACCTAGCAGTGAGTTCTTTAAGCACAAAGTGGCAGTTCTTTAGGTCTGGCAGGAAAAATAATCACCTTCTTAAAACAGACACTATGCACTCTGGTTCTCAGCATAAGTAGAAAAATAATAGCAACTCTTCCTTTGCAATTCCCACAGTAAGAACAGCTTTTTCACTTGCCTTTAATCAGCCAGCACAAGTCCCTGTTCTGGAGGATTGCTGTTCTACAGACTCTCTCAGTGAAGCTTCCTTCTCCCACGTCCTGGGGCTCTGGATTAAGGGCTAGATTCACTAAGCCAGGGGTGTCCAATGTCGGTCCTCGAGGGCCGCAATCCAGTCGGGTTTTCAGGATTTCCCCAATGAATATGCATGAGATCTATTAGCATACAATGAAAGCAGTGCATGCAAATAGATTTCATGAATATTCATTGGGGAAATCTTGAAAACCCGACTGGACTGCGGCCCTCGAGGACCGACATTGGACACCCCTGCACTAAGCAAACCGATCGTATACCGATCGGTTTGTGAGCCCTTAGTGACTAGATTTCCCTCCTGCAGTATTCACTAATCTGTGTAGCAATCCACTTCCAGTGCTTGCATGCAAATGAGGGGAACTGCATGCAAAGTAGGCAGAGATGCAATTCACTAAACTTTTTTCTATCTGACTGTGCTCACAAAAAGCGACTGCTCAGGACCAGTTGCTGAAGCCCTTTGCGACTGCCCTGCCTTCTGCCACCCTGCTTTCTAACCCAGTGGTTCCCAAACCTGTCCTGGAGGACCACCAGGCCAATCGGGTTTTCAGGCTAGCCCTAATGAATATGCATGAGAGAGATTTGCATATAATGGAAGTGATAGGCATGCAAATCTGCTCCATGCATATTCATTGGGGCTAGCCTGAAAACCCGATTAGCCTGGTGGTTCTCCAGGACAGGGTTGGGAACTACTGTTCTAACCTGTCAGCCCCATCTCCTGTAGCCCCAAACGAGCCTGCCTGCCCCGATACTGAACCCCCTGCCTGCCTGCCCCGATCTCTCCTGCCTGCTCGCCCCGACTCTCTTGCTGGCCTTGGCTAAAACTCCCCCTGTTCAAACTCGGGCTCCCTGTCGATCAAAAAGTTTGCAACAGTTTTGGGATGAGCACCAGGAGCTCTCCATGCACAAGGAAACTCAGTTAAAACTCACTAGCGCTGACTCTTCTGCTCTCTGCCGCCCTTCCCCGCAGTGCAAGCCCGTGATTTTAAAGTGGAGCTGCATGCCACAGTGCAGTACCAGCTTTAAACCCGCGGGCTCGCACTGAAGGGTAGGAGGGAAGAGGCTGCCGACGCCGCTGCATAGGAGCAGGAGAGTCGTGCCCCGAAGTTCTCCAGCTAACCTATCCTCTTTCTCTTTTCCTGATCTTTTCTCCAACCACTCGTTCCCTCTTAAGGACCTGGAGCCCCGCCCCAAAGCTTCAGGTGCCGGCCATTCCTATAGTAACTTCTGACAATTAAGGAGAGAGCCTGCATTGTGCTGTATGGGGGTTTGCAAGTTGAGGGAGTAAAGCTGCTCCCCCTAGTGTTTCAGACATGAACAGCACCAAATTGGCCACAATGTACTTTTAAATGTGAGGATGATGTGTGAGCTCCTAAATGCCTTGCTATCACTGAGCCACTACTAGCAGGTCTAGGCTTTCTCACCACACCAGATACAGTTTCCAAAACTGAACACAATACTCCAAGTTGGGCCTCATCAATGACTTGTACAGGGGCATCAATACCTTTCTTCTACTGGTTATCCTCTCTTTATACAGCCCAGCATCCTTCCTGCAGCAGCCATCGCCTTGTCACACAGTTTTTTCGCCTTGAGATCTTAGAACACTATCACTCTCAAGGTCCCTCTCCCCATTCGTGCATATCAACCTCTTACCTCCCAGCATATATGGTTCCTTCCAATTATTAATTCCCAAATTCATTACTCTGCATTTCTTTGCATTGAAATTTAGTTGCCAGATATTAGACCATTCCCTTAACTTTTGTAGATCCTTTTTCATGTTTTTCACTCCCTCCATGTCTATTCTGTTACAAATCTTGGTATCATCCGCAAAAAGGCAAACCTTTCCTTCTAACCCTTCAGCAATGTCAACCTGAAGTTGCGTCAGAGGAGAAGCTTCTGCCCACAGACGCACGCGACTGTAGGCAGACTACAGCGGCTTGAGCAAGTTGGTCTGTAAACTTAAAAAAAGCTGTGAAGGTAAGGGCGAGGGAGGAAGATAGATAGATTTGGCCGGTAGGTAGGAAGGAGGGAGGGGGGCCACGCACGATCGGTGATTGCGCGTGTTCCCTCCCTTAACTGCAGGGACAAGGCCATTCACCACTCCATGGGGTGGTGGATAACCTTGTCCCCGTATCCGCAGTGAGCACTTCCCCCCCCTACCGTTTCTGCAGGCTACCCACGGATAACAGCCACCGTATCATTCTCTACTGTAGACTATACCCATGTAGATAGAAGTTCCATCTTAATTTTTTCAGAGTGATCCATATCGCTTCTTCCTCTCCCCAGGTCCCTTGCATTTCAGTCACTTGGATATCGATCTTTACATAGAGAGCTACTCCTCATCTTTTTGACTATCTCTGTCCTTCCTAAAAAGATTATATTCTGGTATGTTTGCATCCCATCCTTTGGATTCACTGAACCATGTCTCTGTGATAGCAACAATATCCAGGTCTGGCTCTAACATTTAAGGAAATATTTTTTATCAGAAAGGGTGGTAGATGCATGGAACAGTCTCCCGGAAGAAGTGGTGGAGACAGACTGTGTCTGAATTCAAGAATGCGTGGGTTAGGTACATAGGATCTGTTAGAGCAGGAGTGCCCAAAAGGTGGATCGGGATTGACCAGTAGATCGCAAAGGCAATGTGAGTCAATCACGGAGCCCATCTCAGGCTCTGCGATAGGCTCTCGTTGCCTTTGCGTTCTGATCTCCCTGCTTTCCCGACGCCAGGCCAGGCACGTACAAGCACCAGGCCCACAGCCTTCCCCCTGTCGTCAATTCTGACGTTGGAGAGGAAGTTCTGGGCCAGCCAATCGCTGCCTGGGGAAGGTTTGTGGGGCTGGCGCTTGTATGCGCCTGGCGTCGAGGAAGCAGGGAGAAATCAGCGGTGGTGGCTTGGGGGTGGCAGGGAGAGTGAAAGACAGAAAGAAAAAAAGAAATGGGGGGGGGGCAGGGAGAGAGAGAAATGAAAGATAGAGAGGGAGGGGGACATTTTGGGTTGGATAGTATTGCCTTATACTGAGGGGTACCAGTATGTCTATTTATATTTTGGAGTGGGGATTTGGCTATCTGGTGTATTACTTATATTATTTTGTTCTGTATTTGCCATTGTGAAAATTCAATAAAACTTGTTAAAATAAAAAGAAAGAAAGGGGAGGGGGCAGGGAGAGAGAGAAAGAAAGAAAGGGGGGCAGGGAGAGAGAAAGAAAGTAAGGGGAGGGGCAGGGAGAGATGTTGGTTGGGGAATGGAATGAGGTCTAGAGGAGAGGAAGCATGCAGGAGGCAGAAAGAAAGGCAGAAAGAAATATTGGATTTACAGTCAGAAGAAGGAAGTGCAACTAGAGACTCATGAAATCATCAGACAACAAAGGTAGGAAAAATGATTTTATTTTAAATTTAGTGATCAAAATGTGTCTGAATTTATATCTGCTGTCTATATTTTGCACTATGCCCCCCTTTTACTTAACTGCGATAGCAGTTTTTAGTGCAGGGAGCCTATGAGCATTGAGAGCAGCGCGGGGCATTAGAAACATAGAAAAAGATGGCAGAAAAGGGCTATAGCCCACCAAGTCTGCCCATTCCAAATACCCGCCCCTCTGATTTAACTCCCTTAGGGATCCCATGTGAATATCCCATTTTCTCTTAAAATCTGACACGCTGCTGGCCTCAATCACCTGCAGTGGGAGTTTGTTCCAATGATCCACCACTCTTTTGGTGAAGAAGTATTTTCTGGAGTCGCTATGAAACTTCCCTCCCCTGATTTTCAGCGGATGCCCTTTGGTGATCGAGGGTCCCATGAGGTAGAAGATATCTTCTTCCGACTCGATATGGCCCGTGATGTACTTAAACGTTTCAATCATGTCTCCCCTCTCTCTTCGTTCCTCAAGTGAGTACAGCCGCAGTTTATTCAGTTTTTGTTCATACGTGAGATCCTTGAGCCCCAAGACCATCCTAGTGGCCATTCGTTGAACCGACTCAATTCTCAGCACATCCTTCCGGTAGTGTGGTCTCCAGAATTGAACACAATATTCCAAATGAGGCCTCACCATGGACCTGTATAGCGGCATCATGACTTCAGGTCTCCTGCTGACAAAACCTCTACGGATACAACCCATCATTTGCCTTGCCCTGGAGGAAGCCTTCTCCACTTGATTTGCAGCCTTCATGTCATCACTAATGATCACCCCTAGATCACGATCCGTCGTGGTCCTGGCCAAGGTCTCACCATTTAGTATGTAAGTTCTGTGCGGGTTTCTCTTACCCAGGTGCATTACCTTACACTTTTTAGCATTGAAGCCTAGCTGCCATGTTGCTGACCACCGTTCCAGCAGCAGTAGATCCTGCGTCATATTATCAGGCAAAATGCTTTTATCTACTATGTTGCAAAGTTTGGCGGCGTCGGCGAACAGTGATACCCTTCCTCTAAGTCCTTGGGTCATATCTCTTATGAATAAGTTGAATAGAATCGGGCCCAAGACCGAGCCCTGCGGCATTCCACTAATCACGCTTGACGTTTTGGATGGGGTACCGTTTACCACCACCCTCTGAAGTCTACCACTCAGCCAATCCTCAACCCATGTAGTTAGATGTCCCCTAATCCTATCGATTTCAGCTTGTTCAATAACTTCGGTGTGGGACGCTATCAAAAGCTTTACTGAAGTCTAAATATACTACATCCAGTGACTCTCCGGCATCTAGTTGTCTAGTAACCCAGTCAAAAAAGCTAATTAGGTTAGATTGGCAGGATCTGCCCTGGGTGAATCCATGCTGGTGGGGATCACGTAGGTTTTCCTCGTCTAGGATTGTGTCAAGATTTCGTTTGATCAGTGTTTCCATGAGCTTGCACACTAAAGACGTGAGACTCACTGGTCTGTAGTTTGCTGTCTCTGTCCTGCAGCCCTTTTTGTGGAGTGGGATAACGTTGGCAGTTTTCCAGTCCAAGGGGACTCTTCCTGTGCGTAGGGAAAGATTGAAAAGAACAGATAATGGTTCTGCCAGGACTTCACTCAATTCCCTGAGCACTCTGGGATGTAGGTTGTCCGGTCCCATGGCTTTGTTTACTTTGAGTCTTGATAGTTCGTAGTAGACGCTCCTTGTGCTAAAAACCGCTATCACGGTTTAGTAAAAGGGGAGGGGGTATATTTGTCTATTTTTGTATAGTTGTTACTGAGGTGACATTGCATATTTTAATGTCAACTGCTTTGACCTCTTTGGAAAAACTACGGAATATAAATGATAATTAACATTTTCTCTGCGTACAGTGTGCTTTGTGTTTTTTAAAGTTTATTGTTGGTAGATCATTTTGACTTGGACATTTTAAAAGTAGCTTGCAAGCCAAGAAAGTGTGGGCACCCCTGTCTTAGAGAGAGGAAGAGAGAATGGTTACTGCAAATGGGCAGACTGGATGGGCCATTTACTCTTTATTTGCCATTCTTTTAATTTTTGGTTTGAAGAAATTTGAGGCCCGCAGCGTCCAACAAAAAATAAGAAAAAAAAATTATTTAAAACTCAGAAAACTGTTTAAAGCCTGGAAATCAACCGTACAAAGGATATTAAAGCTCACATGGCAAGTTTTTAGTCAATTTTGTGGGCTGTTAAGTCTACACATCTACACAAGCACCCGTTAATGTAACGGGCTTAAACACTAGAATAAAACTTTAAGTGTTCTAATCTGAATTCATTTTCATATCATACATTTAGAAGATCATTGAAGACTCACTTATTTGATAAATTTGTTTGAAATCTTTATTGGTTTGATTATTTTTATCTATGCTGGTGTACTTTCTTGCTATGTGTTTTGATGTATTCTCGCTGCACATTGTGCAGTTTATCTTAATGTAAACTGCTCTGAACTGTAAGGTATAGTGGGGTATAAATAAAGCTATCATTATTATTATTATTATTATCATCATGTTTCTATGTTTCTACCAGACAGATTTAAAATATATGGATATGTAAAATTGGTAATCCATTTTTCTATTGATGAGAATTGTAGATTGGAAGGTACATTTACCAAAAGAATCTAACATTCTGGCATCTCTTCCAAGGGGATTAGAAGCATAAGAATAAGCCAATCCATTTCCACTTTTTCTTTAAAAATAATTGGTATTTTAACATAGAGCAACATATTATTAACGTGTACTTGGCTTACTCTACTGAAGTATCTCAATTCATTGTAAATGCAAGATGTTTATACTTCATTTGCCACAGTTGTCATTATTGGTTGAAATTATAGTTACTTATCTTTCCTTCATTCAGGTTACTGTGAATTGGGAACTTGCTGAATTAAGCCAGCGGGAACTGGCAATGCTAAAGTTTGCTATGGCCGTCACTCATGCTGAGAATATTACTGAAGAGCATTTTAAGGATCTGGAGGAGCATGGTTTTGACCAGGAAGATGCCTGGGACATAGCTATGGTTTCTGCCCTTTTTGCTCTGTCCAATCGTATTGCAAACTTCACTGACCTTCGTCCAAACAAAGAATTCTATTCCCTGGGCAGAATACCCAGAGAGAAAGACAAAGCAGAAAAATCCTAAAACAGTTTAACACAGGGCTAATGAAGTAAATATCCCTCTGAAGAGGGAAAGGCTACATTTATCAGTTAATGAATGTAAGAGATAAGCATTTCATAAGTTTCTAGTGCTGAAGATCAATGTAAAATAATTCCATCTCCTACTGATGTAAAATGTTTTTGTTGTTTTTTAAAAATACTTTTCTAGATGGTCCTCTGCTGGGTTTAATTTATGCATGGGCTGCTTTAGCATGCCAACACATTTCTGGACTATGAGGAAAGATTCCCCATGTGTGTGGGGAATGATACTAGCATGTATACTTTACATTTTCAGCTGCCCAGAGATTAGAGCAGGTACAAAATACCAGAGCACTCTCAACATGTGCAATTATGTGCTAAATTGTCCAAAAATTGTCTACTTTTTTAAAATATTGGTTTCTAGTTTTTAAATAAAAAAGCATCTCGATGTTTTATTTGAAAACTGTACCCAAATTTAATAGTGCACAAAAGGAATGAGTTTTATATTTTCTTTAATAAGGGTTCAGAATGAATGAAAGATTGATTGAAAATTGTTAAATATGTTGATGGTAAATAGATACATTCTACTAATGTTGAAAGAAACCTGACATGTAACTACTTGAAAGCACATCTTAATAAATATTTTGTGTGAAAAAATAATTGTATGTTGTGTATATGTCGCTTGTGATTATAACAGAATGTAAGGCTGAAAGTTGGACTGTGAACAAAATCTTAATTCTTGTTTTTAAGAAGTAGTCAAGCTGCATAGTACTTTTCTTTTAAGTATAAGCTGAAGCTTCTTGGTGCCTTTAATTATATAGCAGGGGTAGGGAACTCTGGTCCTCGAGAGCTGTATTCCAGTCGAGTTTTCAGGATTTCCCCAGTGAATATGCATTGAAAGCAGTGCATGCACATAGATCTCATTCATATTCATTGGGGAAATCCTGAAAACCCGACTGGAATATAGCTCTCGAGGACTGGAGTTCCCTACCCCTGCTATATAGCCTTTTTATCCTGCTATATAGCAGTTTTTGTCCTGAACCCAAAGCCCTGCCAGAGAGGCACAGACCAAAGTTTCAGAGGCCGTCACAGGTCTGTGCCTCATTCTTCATTTAAAACTTGCTATAGATATGTGTTTTCTTGACTTGGATTTCTCTCATTTTTTTCAATTGGTAGATCAAAGTAAATTTAATATACAGATATAGTAAGTTTCCTATCTCCAGAAACTTCAACTCTGAAAGTTAGATACTGAATTATGCTACCAGAAGGCATATTCTATGCTAATTGGTTAATTTGGCAGCATTGCCATGAGCTAGTAGTGTCTACATAATGAGTGGCAGTAGGGGCTCATGAGCTAATAGGAAAATTTAGCACATGGTCATTAATAAAAGAAATAGAGGTAATATGGCCAATTTTCCTATGGTAAAAATGGCCTTAGCATGCAGGAATGACTCGCATAAGGGTGAACTAATGCCATTTTTTTTTTTTTTTAAACTATAGTTTCGTAAAAGGGTCCTTTAAATTGTAAGCCCTCTAGGGACATGAAAATACCTTTTCAGGCAGTTGAGCTACTTCTGGGAAAGGTATGATCTTAAATCCAAAAAAGTAATACTGAATTCTCTAAATGACACTCAGGACTTAGAGCAATTGGACCATACTACAGTACCTGTCATGAATCGCTCAAACGGACCTGCTTAGGAAAAGACAGCACCATGAAATCATCACCAAAACACCTATTGGAAAGCTAAACAAGTAAGCTTAGTACAGACCATAGGGAACACGGATATTCAGTGCTAATAGAACACAGATCCTCACCTAAATAAAATAATCTCAAACTAAAAATATGTAGACAAACTGAACCCCCAAGAAGCCAGACCAAACTTTGAATTCAATAAAACACCAGCGAACAAGAAAGTGATACATATCCCCTGTATTGTGCAATATATAAAGCTAGCATATGTACTACTACTACACTACTACACTTACCCCAAACTCCTCCTCCCTTGACCTACTCGTTCCTTCTCTATCCAACCTCAACTATTTCGTTGCTTGCAACTTTGTTCAATTGACATGAACCGCTTGTAACTTTGATAAACGAATGTGAACCGCCTAGAACTCCCTGGATATGGCGGTATACAAAAATTAAGTTGTTATTATTATTATTATTACTTATCACTTCTATAGCGCTGAAAGGCATATGCAGTGCTGTACATTTTAACATTTAATAATAAGACAGTCCATTTTCAGAAGAGCTTATACTCTGACTTGGACAGAGACATGACATATAGGGTTGGGGATGCAAAATCCAAGGTGAGAGGAGTTAGGAGCTGAAAGCAGTCTCGAAGAAGTGGGCTTTTAACTTTAACATATTTCAATCACTACATAAAAAATTAAGAAATATGAATAAAACAATAAAATGGAAACTGATACCATTTTATTGGACTAAATGCATATTTTCAATTAGCTTTCAGAAGACAAAATTTTGGCCTCCATACCCTTGATGCTGGCATAGAAGGCTGCCTCATCTCGCGTTATCTTGGTGCAGTGTTTGATTTAGTTAAGAACATAACATAAGAAATGCCTTCACCGGATCAGACCTTAGGTCCATCTAGTCCAGTGACCTGCACACGCGGAGGCCAAGCTAGGTTTTCCCTGATGAAGACCTTGTTAACCCATATCCCTCAATGTGATTTGCAGGAAGGTGTGCATCCAACTTGCCCTTGAATCCCAGAATGGTGGTCTCTGTCACAACCTCCTCCGGGAGAGCATTCCAAGCGTCCACCACTCGCTGTGTGAAACAGAACTTTCTGACATCTGTCCTGGGCCTGTTGCCCCTCAGTTTCAGTTCATGACCTCTCGTCCGTGTCACATTTGACAATGTGAATAACGATGTTTCTTGCTCTGTTTTGTCGAATCCTTTTAGTATTTTAAAAGTCTCTATCATATCCCCTCGCAGTCTTCTCTTCTCGAGGGTGAACAATCCCAGTTTTCCGAGGCGTTCTTTGTAGCTCAGATTCTCCATACCCTTTACTAGCTTCGTGGCTCGCCTCTGCACCCTCTCCAGCAGGGTTATATCCTTCCTTAGGAGAGAACGTGAACTCGCAGGCCTTGAGCATGTGCAGATGCTCAAGGCCCAGCAAGAAGAGGAGGCCGATCTTCGGGCACCGGCACCAACGCACAGGACATGCCGGTGCCGAAGCCCAGATGACAGTAAGAAGCGGGTTCGGGTGGGTCTGGGGGACTTCAGATTGCGGCGGGGGGTGGGAACGTATCAAAGCGAGTTTCCATTATTTCTTATGGGGAAACTCGCTTTGATATATGAGTATTTTGGTTTATGAGCATGCTTCTGGAATGAATTATGCTCGTAAACCAAGGTACCACTGTACATATATATACCGTAATACCTCTCAGTTCAATATTTATATACCGCAATATCTCTCAGTCCAACAAAAAAAATACTCTACATGCACAGCAAATTACAATCCAATTTACAAAAATTTATCAAATAAGTTTTTAACAGTTTTCTAAAAGGGTTTTTGTAGCATGCTGGGAAAGGAAAGATCAGATTTTGGTGATATTATAGAGAAACAAATGATAGACTTCAGTGGTCTGTTGGATTTATGCAGAGAAAGAGAGAGGAGGGGGTGGGGAGTCAAAGATGACTTAGGCTGTGAGCTGACGAGTCAAGGAGGATGAGTGTTATCCACAGAAATAGAGAATAGGGGAAGAGAAAAGGTGGGTTAAGGTGGAAATATAAGAAGTTCAGTCTTGGCTATGTTCAGTTTTAAATGGAGGTGAGATATCCAGGCAGCAATGTCGGACAGGCAAGCTGAAACTTGGGCCTGGATTCCTGTAGCAATGTCTGGTATAGAGAGGTAGATCTGGGAGTCGTCAGAGGTGATACTTAAAATGCTAAGATATGCATGGTCATGCATTTGGGCTGCAAAAACCCGAGGGAACAGTATAGATTAGGGAGTGAAGAGCTTATGTGCATGACAGAAGAGTGGGACTTGGGTGTGATTGTATGTGATGATCATATGGTGGCCAAACAGGTTGAAAATGTGATGGTGAAATCTAGAAGGATGCTAGGTTGCATAGGGAGAGGTATAGCTAGTAGGAAAAAGGAGGTATTGATGCCCCTGTATAAGACTTTGGTGAGACCTCATTTAGAATATTGTGTACAATTCTGGAGGCCACACCTTCAAAAAGATTTAAAAAGGATGGAGTCTGTCCAGAGGAAGGCTACTAAAATGGTATGTGGTTTCATCATAAGGCGAATGGGGACAGACTTAAAGATACTGTATACTTTGGAGGAGAGGGGAGATATGATAGAAGCGTTTAAATACCTATGTAATATAAATGTGTATGAGTCGACTCTCTTTAATTTGAAAGGAAACTCTGCAATGAGGGCATAGGATGAAATTAAGAGGTGATAGGCTCTGGAGTAATCTAAGTAATTTTATACAGAATGGGTGGTAGATGCATGGAATAGTCTCCCAGAAGAGGTGGTGGTGTCTGAATTCAAAAGGGCCTGGGATAGACACATGGGATCTCTTGGAGAGAGAAAGAGATAATGGTTACTGCGAATGGGCAGACTAGATGGGCCCTTTGGCCTTTATCTGCCATCATGTTTCTATATTAAAACCATGGGAAGAGATCCGAGCATCTAGGGAATGAGTATAGATGGAGAAAAGAAGAGGTCCTAAGACAGAGCCTTGAGCTACACTAACTGATAGTGGGATAGCCGTGAAGGAGGATCCACCACGGCATACACTAAAAGTACGATATGAGAGATGAGAAGAAAACCAAGAAAGAACAGAGCCCTGATATCCAAGTGAGGACAGCATATCAAGGAGTAGGTGGTGGTCAATGTCAAAAAGCAGCAGAAAGGGAACACATAGTATGATCTTTAGGCTAGAAACATGGGCATAGTCAGCGGGGTGCAGTTGTACCCCCCCTAACTGACCAAAAATGAATGCAATGCTAAATGCAGCCAGCCCCTACCAGAGCCTTTCCTCTGCTGCATCACATTTAATTGTGGCAGAGGAAAGGCCTCACCAGGGCTGGCTGCAAGCGGCCTATTTACAGACTTTCCTCTGCTGGCCGGCTGCTGTTGCTGCTTTGGGAGGGCCTGTGGATACGAAATACTGGCTCTACATGGGGAATGGGTCAACTGGAGGCCAGATCTGTACAGGGGAGGGGGTTGTTGGGTCAGGAGCAGGATGGCAGGGAGATGTCATAGGGCAGAGGGGGGCAGTGGTCAGAGAGTGAGACAGCAGACCCACAGAAGAGGGGGAGGGGAAGGGAACATATGCTGAACTGTAATTTGGGGGGGAGGAGACATGGATGGTGGATCCACAGGTTGAAGAGGAGGGGACAGATGGATGCTGAACTGATACATGGGGGAGGGAGAAAGTGACTCAACTCAAAATAAATTTCACTTGTGCAAAAAAGGCATGTCTTTTAAAATTAGTAAATCAAATCTTACACTGCATTTCACTAAGGATTAGATTTAAAATAACTCCTTTCTTTGAATCCTTCTAGACCAGTCCAGGACCAGCCCTGGAAGACTGCAGTGCTTGGGATGTTGGGGAAAAGTTGGTATGCTCCTCTCTGTTATGGGTGGTGAATCATAGCGGTTGAATCAGTGGCGTATCTAGTATATGTGACACCACGGGCTCGCACTGCAGGGAAGGGCCACTGCTCGTGAAAAGTTTCAGCTCGTGAAAAATCCTCCCTGCTCTGCTCGCAGGCACCCCCCACCCCATCGCACGCTTGGGCAGCTCAACAGTGGTGGTTTCAAATACCTCCCAAGTAACAAAAAGTTCACAGCTCTGGTAAGCATGCGCAGACCATCTACAGGCAAAGAAGATGGTCTGTGCATGCTTCAGGATCACTCGCTAGCAATCTGTGTGGTCGGTGGGGGCAGTGGCGTACCTAGGGTATGTGGCACCCGGGGCCCATCATTTTTTGACACCCCCCCCCCCCATGTAAAATTTTTTTTTTTTTTTTTTTTTTGCAATAACCATGAAATGGAATAAATGGTCAGACTAGAAACAGGCAGTGAAAATTTTCTTTTATTGAACCTCATTTATGTAACCATTATTCCAAACATAACATAACATAAATTATGTCTGAATTGTCATGACATCAGAAGTACATATGGAGTAGTTGCAGGTGATGCTTGGGACAGTTCTGATTATGTTAGTTTGGTTTTATGTGTTTTTTGAATAGAAGGGTTTTTATTTCTTTTTTTAAGGTTTTGTAGTTTGTGGTCGAGGTCAATAGGTTGTAGAGTTGGGGGTCAAGTGTTGCAGCTCGAATGGCTAGGAGGTTGTCGAACAGTTTTTTTCTTTTGACGTTTTTGGTTGGAGGGTGTGTGAATGGTGCGTGAGTTCTCCTATGTCTGTTTGAAGTGGATTGAATTATTTAGCTGAAGAAATTAGTTACCCCCCCATTCCACACACATTAATTCTCTTCCATTTTTGTTCCCATTATAAAAAAACACTGATAAGTTCCCAGGAAAAAAAATACATTAAAATAAGAAGTGAAAACAAAGGCCCCTACAGATGAGAACATAACATAAGAATAGCCTAACTGGGTCACACCAATGGTCCATCATGCCCAGTAGCCCATTCTCATGGTAGCCAATAGTGCTGCCCGATTCAGAGAAAAATATTTCATTCGATTCGATTCACCCTGTTGAATCGATTTTTCGATTAGATTCACTGTTAATGACACCGCTTTTTAAGTTTAAACAAAGTATAACAATAAATTTCACAACAACAATAAATTTCACAAAGTACTTAAAAAAAAAAAATCACATTTTTCCATTAAAGCAGTTCTGGAGACATTTGCTTGAACAGTCTTTTTTCCCAGTCCATAAGCAAGCAATATGAAAAAGATTTCCTTAATTATCTACTCAAACATTTTTGCTATTTACTTTCATTGTACCTAGACTATTATTCAGTAGAAAAAATTTAGTTTGTTCAATCAAGCAGAACATTCACTCATAGAAGTCCAATGTCCACACAGGATTTGATTGAACAAACCAAATTTTTTCTACTGAATAATAGTTTAGGTATACTGAATAGCAAAAATGTTAAAGCCACACAGAAAAGCAGTAAAAGTCAATAGGTTCTCCAAGTGGGAACAACCTGATGTCTCAGCACTTGAGGAAAAGACCACGTAATAATGTTTATAAGATAAATCATATAAATGATTATACTGAAGCAGGGTGTCCTCAGCGTGAGAGGTAAGCGAGAGGAGAGAATTCTCCAGTGCTTTACACAATAAGGCTCCTCTGCCTGCAGTGCACACCATCATAGGACACCTCAGGTGTGCTCAAATTAATCAATGTGATAAATTAAACAGTGATAAACAATTGGTCAATCACAAGAGTGCAAGATCAAACAGGTTGTTCCCACTCAGAGAACCTATTGACTTTACTGCTTTTCTGTGTGAGTAGATAATTAAGCAAATTTCTGATAGCCTACAGAACTGATTCTCACCTTCCATCCCCAGCCCCCAAGACTTACCAGACCCCCCCTGCCGATGCATTTACTTACTGCCTGAACTGGATATTAAATCGTGGGGAAGAGAGGAGAAATGCAGGGAAAGAGCCAGCCAAAACTAGTATTTGTTGCTGCTGAGTGCACCAATCCAGGGCAAGCAGACGCTTCCCCCATGTCTTAATAACAGACAATGGACTTTTCCTCCAGGAATTTGTCCAAACCTTTCTTAAAACCAGCTACGCTATCTACTTTTAACATAACTTCTGGCCACTTCATTTTTAAGCTTAGATCTTTCCTTCCAAACAGAGACCTTGCTAGACGTCAAATACAGCACAAGGTAACTTCACATGGACTTAACTGTGCAGGAAATGAATCTCCTCATACACCCACCATATAGTGCAAAAATGTGCAAAGGTCTGTTTTTTTCTTTCGATCACTACATAGCCTAATGCCACACAAGCAGCGCTGTTACAAACATATTCTGAAGGTCAATGCTAAGGTTGACAAAGTTTCCTTCCTTGGACCAGAAGGAGATACTGACAAACCACTGGAAGAGATTCTAAAACAACTACCCAGAAATAACACCCAAAGACCCACTCAGTGTGTGAACCAGTTGAGTGGAGTGGACTAACTGGGGGTGGAAATGGGCCCAGAGTTTGCTCAGCAGAATTTCCCAGACTACCTCTTCCTCTCAACACACTGACATGCTACCACCACCACCAACACTAGGAACACCTCACCGAGTATGCCAGCAATGCTTATAAACTTTATAAAACACATTATTATATTTTCTTATAAAGCATATATTTTAACTGAACTCAGCCTTGCCATTCACAAAAATAGAAAAGTTCCCATTTCAAGCTGTCTCATGTACACTTTTCAAATCTAACATATTGTAATCACAAAACAGAAAATAAAATTATTTTTTCTACCTTTTGTTCTCTGATCAATATTCAAATCTTGTTGGTCCCAGGCTCTTGTTGTCTTGCTTGCCAGGGTCTCCTTTCTCCGTGCTAACCATCTGTCTGCCATCTCTGTTCTCCCCTTCCGTTTCCCTTCCCTCTCCCGGAGATCTGGCATCTTTCCTTTTTTTTGTCTCCATCCACAGATTCACCTTTTCTCAACTCCCCACCACCCCAGGATCCACCATCTCTCCCTTTCTGTTCCCAACTATCCTCCTATCCAGTATCTCTATCCCCCCTCCACACCATCCCCTGTTTCCAAGTTCTCTCCCTTTCTGTTCCTTCCCTCCCTAAATCCCATTATGCACCATCTCTCTCCCACTCCTCTGTTTTTAGACCCATTATTTCTAACCCCCAAAGTCTGGCATATGCACGTATCTTTGAACCCCCCCTTCCCTCTCTCCCTCTGTGTACTTTTACACCAGGACCCCCCTCCCCCGAAGGTCTGTCCCCCCTCCGAAGGGCTACACCCCACCCCTGAAGACCTGCACCCCCCCGAAGGACTTTACCTCCCACCCGAAGGTCTGTCCCCCTCTGAAGGCCTAAACCCCACCCCTGAAGGCCTGCACCCTCCCCGAAGGATTGTACCCCCCACCCAAAGGTCTGTCCCCCCCTGAAGGCCTGCACCCATCCCGAAGGCCTGCACCCACCCCGAATGCCTGCACCCACCCCGAAGGCCTGCACCCACCCCGAAGGCCTGTCCCCCCCCTTGAAGGCCTGACCCCCCCTTGAAGGCCTGCCTGCTTGTCCCCCCTTGAAGGCCTATCCCCCCTTAAAGGTCTGCCTGTCCCACCCCCTTGTAGGCCTGTCCCCCCTTAAAGGTCTGCCTGTCCCACACCTTGTAGGCCTGTCCCCCCCTTGAAGGCCTGACCCCCCCTTGAAGGCCTGCCTGCTTGTCCCCCCCCTTGAAGGTTGGCACCCCCCCAAAGGCCTGCACCCCTTGAAGGCCTGTCCCACCCCCTTGTAGGCCTGTCCCCCCCTTGAAGGCCTGCCTGCTTGTCCCCCCTTGAAGGCCTGTCCCCCCCCCTTGAAGGCCTGCACCCCCCCTTGAAGGTTGGCACCCCCCCAAAGGCCTGCACCCCCTTGAAGGCCTGTCCCACCCCCTTGTAGGCCTGTCCCCCCCTTGAAGGCCTGCCTGCCTGTCCCCCCCTTGAAGGCCTGTCCCCTCCCTTGAAGGCCTGCACCCCCTTGAAGGTCTGCACCCCCCCCGAAGGCCTGCACCCCCCCCGAAGGCCTGTCCCCCCACTTGAAGGCCTGCCTGCCTGTCCCCCCCTTGAAGGCCTGCACCCCCTTGAAGGTCGGCACCCCCCCTGAAGGCATGCACCCCCCCTGAAGGCCTGTCCCCCCTTGAAGGCCTGTCCCCCCCCTTGTAGGCCTGTCCCCCCCTTGAAGGCCTGCCTGCCTGTCCCCCCCTTGAAGGCCTGCCTGCCTGTCCCCCCCTTGAAGGCCTGCACCCCCTTGAAGGTCTGCACTCCCCCCCCGAAGACCTGCACCTCCCCTTGAAGGCCTGCCTGCCTGCCTGTCACCCCCCTCCCCCTTGAAAGTCTGCCTGCCCGCCCGCCCGCCCCACCCTGAAGGCCTGATGCCCCGACCCACCCCGAAGGACCATTCGCCCCCCTGGCCTCCCCGCACTACCTATGAAGCAGCGGCAGCAGGATCGCGACGTCAGCTATCTTTGCGCTGCTTAGGAGCTGCTTCCTGCGCCGCGGTCCCGCCCCCTCCTCTGACGTCAGAGGAGGGACGGGACCGCGGCGCAGGAAGCAGCGCCCAAGCAGCTGAGGGATTGCTGACGTCGCGATCCTGCTGCGGGCTGCTTCATAGGTGTGCTGGAAGGTCAGTGGGGCGAGCGGTCCTTCGGGCGTGGGGGGGACTGAGCGGCAAGGCCGGGAACACCCCCTCAGGGCTGGTACCCGGGGCGGCCCGCCCCCCGCCCCCCCCTAGGTACGCCACTGGGTGGGGGGCGTTCCTCCGATCGCCCCCATTTGCATGCTGACCCGTTGTGAATCAGTCAGCCTGCCGCGGATCAGCCATGGATTGGGCAGGTTAGTGAATCTAGGCCTAAATCCATTTAAATTATATCCTCTTATTCCCTTCTCAGCTACCTATCAAATTTCCATCTTTTTCTCTTAACCACTCTTCTTTTCTCTTTCATCGTCAGTCTACTCCCCATTATCATATTTTCACTCAGTATAATCAATATCCTCTGCTCATTCATTTCCCTGCCAACCCAGTCCTCTTCTCCCCCCACCTCTTCCCAGCACACCGCATCTCTCCCTCCCTTCCCTCCACCACCCACCACCATGGCCAACATTCCTCCCTCTTGCATCCCTTTCCATCTGTCCCGTCATTCTCTTTCTATAACATCCAATATTTCTTTCTCCTTCCTCTCCACCAGCACCATGTCCAACAATTTTCCTGCTTCTTTGCCCCATGTGCATCATCTCTCCCTCCTACTCTATGCACCCTTGTCCAACTATTCTTCCTTTCAAGGGGGATCAACAGGAAAAATTATTGTCAATGGAGGTGAGCCTTGAAGACGTATTCAAACAGATAGATAGATTGAAAACTGAAAAATCTTGGGAACCAAACGGAATCCACCTGAGAATACTGAAAGAGCTCAGAGAGTTACTACAGCAGATTTGCAACCTATTCTTGAAAACAGGGGTAGTCCTGGAGGACGGGAGGATAACAAATGTTACACCTATCTTCAAAAAGGGATCCAGAGGCAACCCGGGGAACTACAGACCAGTGAGCTTAACCTCAGTTCCAGGGAAGATGGCCGAATCATTGTTCAAGGACAGCATAAGTGAACATAAAGAAAGAAATAATCTGTTGAGAACCAGCAAGCACGGTTTCTGTAAAGGAATATCATGCCAAACGAACCTACTGCCCTTCTTTGAGGGGATAAACGAACAATTGGACATCATAGACATCATATATCTGGACTTCCAAAAAGCCTTCGACAAGGTACCCCACGAGCGCCTACTAAGGAAACTGTGGAACTACGGGGTGGAAGGGGACGTGCACAGATGGATCAGAAATTGGCTGGCGGACAGGAAACAGAGGGTAGGAGTAAAGGAGTCACGAGTGGTGTCCCGCAGGGGTCAGTGCTGGGACCACTGCTGTTCAATATATTCATTAATGACCTGGAAGTAGGGACGAAGTGCGAAGTTATAAAATTTGCGGATGACACAAAACTCTCCAGTAGGGTTAGAACGGTTGAGGAATGTAAAGAACTACAAAGGGACCTGAACAAACTGAGTGAATGGGCAAATAAATGGCAAATGAGCTTCAATGTAGAGAAATGCAAAGTCTTGCACATAGGGAAAGGAAACCCAATGTACAACTATACGATGGGAGGGATGGTATTGGGGGTAAGCAACCTAGAAAAGGACTTGGGGGTTTTGGTGGGCAAAACAATGAAGCCGGTGACACAATGCACAGCGGCCTCAAAGAAGGCAAACAGAATGTTGGGCATTATCAAAAAGGGAATTACTACCAGAACCAAAGAAGTTATCCTGCCGCTGTATCGGGCGATAGTGCGCCCGCATCTGGAGTACTGCGTTCAGTACTGGTCGCCATACCTTAAGAAGGATATCTAAGATAAGTTGAAAGTTTTTTCATCTATCGATTGCATAGACAGCCCTGCTTATAGTTTATTTAACAGGGAGTGCAATGGAGGTTTTCTGCCAATGAAGATTACCACCCAACCACCTTTTTCCACCATTGTGGTGGTGGGAGGGTATTTGCCTGAGGCTTTTTCCTCCGTTTTGTGAAACATACACCCCCTTGAACTCTAAAGCAGCACTGCCTACACTTATTTATGACATTAATACATTTTTTGTGAAAGTGTGGCACATTATATTATATTAGTAAAGGATCACTTACAGGTCATTGACCTGGGGGGCCGCTGCGGGAACGGGCTGCTGGGCACGATGGACCTTTGGTCTGACTTGGCAGAGGCGATGCTTATGTTCTTATTTATTTATTCATTCATTCAATTTTCTATACCGTTCTCCCAGGAGAGCTCAGAATGGTTTACATGAGTTTATTCAGGTATTCAAGCATTGTTCCCTGTCTGTCTCGGCGGGCTCACAATCTATCTAATGCACCTGGGGCAATGGGGGGATTAAGTGACTTGCCCAAGGTCACAAGGAACAACGTGAGTTTGAACCCACAACCCCAGGGTGCTGAGGCTGTAGCTTTAACCACTGCATCACACTTCCTCTGCCACCGAAAGCATCTCTATTTCCCTCACTTCCCACCCCCTAGCCCATGCAGCATCTCTCTTACCCTCCCTTCCCACAGTTCTAGCTCTTGGAGCTTCTCTCTTACCCTCCCTTCTTCCCACAGCCTAGGCAACATCTCTCTTACCCTTCCTTTCCCCTCAGCCCATGCAGTTACAGACTCTGTGGGATTCCTGCCAACCCTGCTCCTGTGCAGCTCTCTACTCTGTGTCCCTAATTTTACTTGTCCTGCATTCCCTCCTGATCCTATTCCTTCCTCTGTGATCAGTATTGCCCCTCTGTGTCCTACTTCTACTCTTATTTCTAGAGTGCTACCAGACATGTGCAGCACTGTACAGTCAGGTAGAAGACAGTCCCTGTTTTAATGAGCTCACAATCTAATCAAGGCAACAGGATGCCAGAGTAGGGATTACAGTTAGTGGGGACAATTAAACTGTTGATTAGGGTGGTGAGCAGAGAACAGTGGGGAGTAGGATTATGAGCTGAAGACTATCTTGAAAAGAGGGGTTTTTAGCCTACCTTTGAACCAGGTAAGGGAAAGGGTGTGACATAGGACTCAGGTAGTCTATTCTAGGCATATGGGCAGTGAGATGAAAGGAACAAAGTATTGCCCCTGTGTGTCCTGTTCTGAGTTTTGAAGAAATCTCTCCATAGCGGTTTTCAAGTGATGAAGATGTCAAGGAAGCTGTGATGTCCCGATTTGAAGGTCAAACAGAAGAATTATTTTCAAAGGGGTTAAAATCATTGCAGGAAAAATGGGTGAAGTGTATGGTGCTATCAGGGGATAATATTGAAAAATAAAACAAATTTTTTTTTTGAAAACTCTTCTTCCTACTGAGGTAGATAAATTATTGAATGCCCCTTGTATATTGGTCTTTCTATATTTCCATTTCAAAGGTATTCAGCTATGCATGATGTCCACTCCAAGTTTTATTCTCACAGTCACAGTGCATAGTATTTGATGCATGCCACAAATTAATCTGATATAAACCAATTTATGCCTACATGAAACACAAGTGATACTAAGCCCACCCATAAAAGTCAGATTGTACATGTCGGCTTTTTATAAGGAGCTTGGAGATCACATGGATAATTTATTTCTAAAGCAACATCTGAAAAATTATTTTCAAGTTCAGTAATGAATCATGGGTTGAAAGTACAGTGTAGAAAGGTTTACATTAAAGTTAATTGTACTGTAGATAATAGAGTGCACCTACACCCACAGTATTCTCAAGGACAAAGTAATTTTGATAAACGATTTAAGCAGCAGAATGTCATTTTGCTAAAACCACAAGATGGCGCTAAAGTATTGCAAGCACTGATAGCCTATTTGACTTTGCCATGGGCAGACTATCAGATTATTTTTATTTTGCTTTATTTTAATACAATCAAAAATTTGTTATTTGAACCTCTTTGGTATTTATTTCTAAACATGATTGTGTTTAGTAATGTCAAAAGTAATTTCCAAAACATTTTACAACTGACAATTAGAAGACACAGGAAATATTTTCGTTTTGGTTCATCTTCATTTTGGTTACTCATTCAGTGCATTTTCAGCTGTTGAATAATTTGTTACCTTCATTTCATTTTTCAGTTAAGGTCAATGAAGCAAACAACTTTCTTCTGTAACAGTGGGCTTTTCCATTCACTTCCAATGAAACTAACTAGAAAGTATCTGTAACAGGGATAAAGTATACTAATAGTGCCAAGTAGCATGGGCTATGTTTACATGTATGGTTTTATTATTGCACCATCATTTAATGGAAGACATTTTCTTTGATAGCAGCAGATTCTTCTCCAATTTCAAAGGGGTAAAATATAAAATTTTTAAAATGTCTTCTTCTCCATAGCAAATAACTAACCCCCCTTTTACAAAACCATATTGCGGTTTTTAGTGTCAGCTGTTGTGGTAACAGCTCTGACGCTTATGGAATTTCTATAATCTTCATAGCTGTTACCACCGCAGCTGGCGCTAAAAACTACACTACGGTTTTGTAAAAGGGGTGTGTGTGTGTAAGACATGGAATATTCTACCAACTGATATTAGGGTTATGACAGATTATAAATTATTTCACAAACTTTAAAAAAACCTTCCTATTTTATAAATTGGAATAAGTTAGAGTTAATTAATTTTTAAAAAAAATTGACTGAGAATATAAGTCTTAGGAGTAGCTGGCCTCCGTTTTTTGTTAATCCGCATTGAGCTGTCATGGTTATAAGTGGAATATTACAGTAGCATGTATATGTTTTTATTTTTCAAAATTTTAGCCCGCTTATAACTAACTCCCCTTTTTATCAAGCTGCACTAGAGGTTTTTAGCATGGGCTGTTGAGGTAAGTGCTCTTATGTTCATAGGAATTCTATGAATATCAGAGCTTTTACCACGTTGGCTCATGCTAAGAACCTTTAGCGCAGCTTCCTAAAAGGGTCCTTAAGCGAGTTATAATAAAAAATACATCATTTAACAAAAATACTCAACATTTACAATCTGCTCACATTCTATATTCCTTTATTTCCATCAATCCTTTATGGTAAGAACACATGAACAAAAAAGTATTGGGTCAAATTACTTGGGGTTATCCAGATGCTAATATTTACCGTATATACTCGAATATAAACTGAGATTTTTGGGTCACAAAAATGGTCCAAAAATGAGGGTTTCGCTTTTGTTCTCCCCACTCAATCTGATCATTGTTGAGACTGCTGTTCTGCCCGATGCCCAGAGTTTCTGTTCTCCAGAAACCCCCCTCCCCCCTGATGACCAACACTACTATCTTCCACAAACCCAACCCTCCCTCAATGAAAATTGCTACTTTCCTCCACAAACCCCTCTTCCCTGATGGCCGGCGCTACCATTTCCCCCCCCCCTTACAGCCAGCTAGCATTAGGCTTACCGTTCTTGCGATCAAAAAAGCTGACATTGATGTTCTATGCCATGCTGGAGTGGAGCTTTGAGATTCTGCGCATGCTCAAAGCTTGCCAGCTCCTGCCCTCTCTGGGATTTGGGGGGAAAACAGTTACTTAGGTTTATATTCAAGTCCATATGGTAGCTGTTCTTAACTAGGCATTGCCTCTGAATATCAGCTCTGACTGGCCACATTTACAGAAGAGCCAACAGTTATGTGGCTGGTGGTAATATTTAGTGCTGACACCTTCATAGCTATGCAGATGAATTTAGCACAGCCTCAAAGCTCAATGCACTAGGCATTGGGATCTAGGTCCTCATCTAACTGATTGCAAAGGTGGATTACATTCTCCTTATCAAACCTGAATGTGTGCATACATTTCTCTGTCATGTATTTGCACTTTATTCAGGAACCATATACCCTCTTCTCAGGGACTCTTCTTTTTCTGCGTTGCTTCTATCTCCTGCAAAATGCCAAAGAAAGGACTGATTCCTTGCTTCAACTCATTCCTAAACTCAATCACCATTTACATCCAGTACCCACCACCTGTTAAGACACACACAATGATAGATATATAAATACATGAACACACACATCAACTGTGGCAGGGCCTGAGAGGGGACTGAGCAAGGTGTGTAAGGTGGTGGTGGGGGGGGGGGGGGGGGAACAGATGTTAAAAAAGTTGGAGAGAGTGTTTTGTAGAAAGGGGCAAAGAGGTGCTGAGCGGGTATTTATGGGACTGAATAGGGTTAGGTAAGGGCAGAGAGGTAGCTAATTGAAGGATGAGTTAGACCTCACAATGCACTGAGACACCAACCAGCAGCACAATGCTCCAGAGCAGTGGCATAGTAACCCCCTTACTATGGGGACCTGGTACCTCTCTGCCCCCCCCATGCCACACTTGCACCCTCCCTTCCCCCGTTTCTCTTTAAATCTATGCCAGTGCGAGCAATTTCTCAGGCCTGCTGCTCACACTGGCCTGGCTCCCTTATGAAATCACTTCTGGGTTCTGGGGTCAGGAAGTGATGTCGGACGGAAAACCAAAATTGGTGCGAGCAGCAGACTAGAGAAGCTGCTTGCTCAGGTGAAGATTTAAAGAGGTTCGAAGGGAAGGGAGAGTTAGATTGAAAGCTCTTCTGAGCAGGGACTGTCTATAAATGTCAAAATGTACAGCGCTGCATATGCCTTTCAGTGCTATATAAGTGATAAATAGTAGTAGTAGCATTTAGCATTTCAGGTTGCAGTAGTAACCTCTAGCGTGGTTTAGAAAAAGGAGGGTAAATAAATAAATTATAGGAGGAGTTCATTTGGACGCATCTTATACATACCATTCATAGAACCAATGTTTATAGAATATGTCCTTACACTTAATTGTTGGTCCACCCAGTGCATGCCCACTCTCAACTCACTCAAACATGCCTCTTTGTTTTATGGTCATTCACATGTACACAACATGCAGCACATCTGAGTGTCCGTTTAGCCTTTGAAGAATGCCATAAGAACATAAGAATAGCCATACTGGGACAGAACAAAGGTCCATCAAGCTCAGTATCCTGTTTCCAACAGTGGCCAATCAGGTCACAAGTACCTGGCAAGATCCCAAAAGCGTGAAACAGAAATAAGCAGTGGATTTTCCTAAGTCCATCTTAATAATGGGCTTAGGGACTTTTAGGAAATTATCCAAACCTTTTTATAATCCTGCTCAACTAACTGCTTTCACCACATACTCTTGCAATGATGTCCAGAGTTTAATTATATGTTGAGCTGAAATTTTTCCTTGGTTTGATTTACATTTACTATTTAGTAGCTTCATTGCATGCCCTCTAGTCCTAGTATTTTTGGAAAGCGTAAACAAGCGATTCATAGCTACCCATTCCATTCCATTCAGTATTTTATAGACCTCTATCATATCTCCCTAGAGCTGTCTTTTCTGCAAGCTGAAGAGCCCTACCATTTAGCATTTTCTCATAAGGAAGTCTTCCCATCCCCTTTTCATTTTGGGTGTATGAATGATGCCTAACTTTTTTAGAATTGCCACTTTAATGTCTATTATAGAATGCAGCCTAAAAGTTTATCAGTTCTGTTTCCCCATTACAAAGGAATTATGGAAAATTGATTTGGAAGATCTGAAATCAATAAATAGACAGTGACATGAAGACCTCAGAAGATCTCCCCCCCCCCTTTTTTTTTTACAAAGCCACACAGCAATGGCACCAAAGCCAATTAATTTCCAATGGGCTTCGGTGTGATTACTGCAGGTCACTACGATAATTGGCTTATGTAATAAAAGGGCCTAAGACACCAAGAAAGGAGGCACATGAGAAAGACTGGTATCAGAATGTATAAAGATACTGATCAGGGGATGACCCAGCAGCAGCAATTCTTATGTTCTTATGACTGGTAGGATCAGAGGCAAATCACTAGTGTCTTGTATAAGCTATGTTAGAAAGAGGCAGCAATGTCAAACAAGAGAGAAAGAGACAGCAGAACCTTTGTGCCAGGAACTTCTCCAGTAAAAGCAGCATGATGGGCTCTGGCATCATAATACCTGTTGTCCAAGTAAAAAGGTAAAGCATGTAGGTATGATTCGTTAGCTTACAACCATTGTCCTGAAAGATCTTTCTTTGATATCCATTTCAAGCAATTTTTTTTTCGGCAACAATTACAGGATTATCAGTTAAAGCACCAAGAATACATCCAGCTTGCATCTATTGCACCTCGCTACAAAACAATTCTGGAGACCGCACCTTCTAAAAGATATAAAATGGATGGAGTCACTCCAGAGGAAGGCGTGGTCTTCGTCATAAAGCATATAGGGACAGACATAAAGCTCTCTATATGTATACTTTGGAGGAAAGGCGGGAGAGGGGAGATATGATAGAGACATTTAAATACCTACATGGCATAAATGCACATGAGGGCATGTCTCATTTGAAAGGAAGCTCTGGAATGAGAGGGCATAGGGTGAAGTTAAGAGGTGAGAGGCTCCAGAGTAATCTAAGGAAATACTTTTTTACAAAAAGGGTTGGAAATGCGTGGAACAGTCTTCCGGAAAAAGTGGTGGAGACAGAGACTGTGCCTGAATTCAAGAAAACCTGGGATAGGCACATGGGATCTGTCTACGCACCCTTTTGAGATCCACACACTAGAATTTACATGCTCCACTTTATAGACTATGCTTAGAAAGTCATGTGTGTGTAAATTCTAATTAGTGCCAATAACTGCTTGTTAATTGGCAATTAGCACTGATTGGCTTATTAAACAATTAAGTTAAGCGCATGTGCAATTTTGGCCGCAATATACAAGAATCCAAGAGCTAGTGAATTATCTCAACAGTGTCTGTAGTGGTGCAGTAAGGGGGGGGAGGGAGACCGCCCTGGGCACTACCTTCGTGGGAGGAGCTGCTGCTTTAGGAGGCCCAGGAGGTATGTCAGGCCTTGGGGGGGAGGGCTGTTCCCTGGGAGGGGGGAGGAAAAGCCCATTGTCTGTTATTGAGAAAGAATGGGGGAAGCCACTGCTTCCCCTGGATTGATAGCATGGAATATTGCTACTCTTTGGGTTTTGGCCAAGTACTAGTGACCTGGAATGGCCACTGTGAGAACGGGCTACTGGGCTTGATGGACCATTGGTCTGACCCAGTAAGGCTATTCTTATGTTCTTATGGTTAAATTATTCAATGATGTACAGTGCTGGGGCATATCTGGTGTCACAAACACTCCTCAGCGCAGAGCTATCGTGTGACAAACACTGGGATTCTGGCGTGTCCCCTTTAACCAGGGGTATCTTCAGGACTTTTTGGTTGGCAATAGGCGACTGCCTAGGCTGGGGAGAGAAAGGTAAGTATGACCTCCTAAAACACCACCACTCAGACAAAATGCTCCAAGGCAAAAAATAAGGTGTTTATTCTAACCTCAGGGGTCCAAACAGTGTAACACAAAGCTCAGACACTGTAGTATTTCATCCAAAATAAAGTCACTTGCAAAAAGGAAAATAAGAAAATACAAAAGTCAAAAATCCCTATATGGGTTTGTTTTGTCAAGGATCTTGTACTTTGTTTCAATCCTGTATTTTCAATGATATCCCAAACATGCTTTACATTTCTTCTCAGCAATATTTGTCAGAGGCATGAAACAGATACTTTCAGCAGTCAGGCAAAGTTCAGAACAAAACCTTGCTACAGGCAATATATGTTATCAGGCAGTAAGCCTCAGCACAGCCTTGCACAGCCCAGCTTTGCAAAAACCTCAGCGTTTCTTCAGCTATCTCATGGTAGTCAAAAACAGCTGTGAGAGATTAGCTAATTAGCTTCCAAGGAACGGTAGCCACAGCAGGATTTCCACAATTCAAAAATAAACTCATTCATTCCACTCTCAGGCTCTCTAGCCCAAACTTTACTTTAAGTAAATCCAGTGGCAGCATTCAGGTAAATATTGTACTTAAACCAAAAATAATATAGCCTAAAACACATAGAAATTATTCAGGCTTTTTCTCACACAGAAAGAAAGCATGAGAGAAAAAAAACACCAACTGTTTCACAGTTACTCACTCACTCTCTCTCTTTCTCATTCAATGTCCATGGATTCTGCCTGGCTTTCTATCACAGGACCAGCGGTTTGTACCTCCATGCTTTCCACACCATTAAGAAACTGGAAGCCTGAGGTGGGGAGGAACTCTTCCATCTCCTGCATAGGCCAATCTGATATTTCTGGTTCTGCTGCCTGGCTCCATGGCTCCTGCCCTGCCTTGGGCTGTGGGAGTGACTCACCCTGGTCACTTGCTCCTCCCCTTGCTGCTTGCATCAGTCTGCTCTTAAGCAGCTCAGAGCCAATCCCCTTCAGCCTGTGGAGGGGGATGGGCTTTGGTTCCAAAGCAGCCTTTCCCTGCCTGGGTTTTCTAGGTGCAGCTAGTTTCTCTGTGGCTTTTCTAGCTACCTTATAGACTGGAGGCTGCTGTTGCCAGTCTGCCGGCCTCTGCTCCGGATCACTATTGCTCTGATCATAGGGGCAAGGGAGGTCAGCCCCACGTTGGTCCCCCAAATCAATCTGGTCAGCTCTTCTGCATCGGATCCTATTAGGGGCAAAACTAGTACTGGTGCTAGGTTTGTCACACTGGGCACCAGCACTGAATGTAACTGGATAATTTTGGGCAGCCTTGTCACCTGGAGCTTAAGTGGCCAGCTGCATAAGTTTTTAATTTTTTTACATAAAATAAACATTTCCCCAACCCTCCTTGCTCTCTCCATTGACCTCCCCAAACATACCCCCTACTCCCCCCCAGCTATGACAAGCCCCCTGTGCAAGACCTCCCCAAGCCTCCCAAACCCTTTATCCCTGGTGGTCCAGCAGGAGTCAGTGGGGACAGGAGCGCAGCCCCTTTGCTCCTACCCCTAGCAGCAGCTCTTCAAAATGGCATATACAAGTATCTGTTGCCCCACATAAAAGAGAATTTGGTGTCCACTAGAATGGCTCTTAATTCTTTGCATCATGAGTAGGTGACTCAAATGCTGCTGAACCAGAAATATAAGTTTTTAAAATCTGGTAAAGCTTTATATTCTCCTGAGCTTTATTCAAATAAAGAACTTGAGGGTTTAGATTTTTTGAAGTTAATTAAGGGGCCTAAAATTCCCGAGCATATAAAAGGAACTCTTGACGCGCCTATATCAATGAAAGAAATACAAGTAGCGTTGAAGTCCCTTAGAGTTGGATCCGCTCCAGGTCATGATGGGCTCACTGTAGAGTTTTACAAATCATTTCAAATTACCCTATTACCTCATCTATTAAATTTATATCAGGCTCAACTGACTAAAGGTTATATTATAGGAACTGTGGCAGAATCTTTAACTATAGTTTTGCCAAAGCCAAATAAAGATCCTATGTTGGTTTCAAATTACAGGTCTATTTCTTTGATTAATGTAGATGGAAAACTTCTGGCTAAGTTATTGGCTTTGTGCTTGGCCAAAGTTCACCCTTATATTATCGGCATGCACCAAACGGGTTTCGTTGCTCAGAGACATTCATCAAACAACACCAGGCTAGCTTTTCACATGTTAAATTTAACAAAAGCCATGGATGATCCAGCCTTCTCTGTGTCCTTGGATGCAGAGAAGGCCTTTGATCGGGTAGAATGGACCTTTATGTATCAAGCAATGGATTGGTTTGGCATTGGTTCAGGATTTATACAAATGATTCAAACCCTGTATAATTCCCCTTAGGTTATTCCACTAAATGTATATTGTACAAAAGGATTATTTGATACATTCCCTTTTCTTTGGAAGGAAGAAGGTATAAAATATTTAGGTATTTGGATAAAAAGTACACTGGAAGAAACTGAAAGTAAATGAAAAATCTTTATTGCTGAAGGTCACGGAAATGTGTGAGCATTGGAACCCATTACATCTGTCTTGGTGGGGGAGAGTCCAAACAGTTAAGATGATGATTCTGCTGTGGTTTGTTACCAAATGGGTATGTTACCGTTGTTTTTTCAGGGTCCTTTTATAAAAAATTTAATTTCTGGATGTTTGGGAGCCTTTAACAAATTATTGTAAAGAGTAACAAAATATTGTAATGAGTATAAACCTTTTCTCCCTTTAATTGTTTATGTCCAAGTTTGGGGGAGGGGGGAAGGGTAGATTTTGTTTTTTGTATAATTATAAGGAATGTTAAGAAGGGAATTTATTGTATGCTTTTATGTGAGTTAACAATTGTTATGGAATGGGAGGGAGGGGGGATAAGTTTTAAGGTGGATTATTGGAGAATATTAAGTGTTGTATTTAAGTTAAAAAATGTTTGCTTATACACTTGTAATGTTTGCATATACACTTGTAATGTTTTGCTATTTCTAATATTATAAAACCAATAAAGCTTTGAACTTAAAAAAATGTTATTATTTGCTGTCACACAATTTTTAAGTTTTAAAAATGAATAAAGATTAAAAAAACTAAATAGTATTCTAACAAAATTTATTTGGCTGGGGAAAGCAGCAAGAATTGCCTTAGTATCTTTACAAAAGCTAATTGTGGAGGGTGGGATAAATTTCCCAAATTTTTATAGGTACCATCAAGCCTATATAATGCGTCAGGGTATGTACTGGATCCTCCCTAAGCTCATGGAAAATCTTCCAGACTGGCTGTGGTTGGAATGGCAACTCATGTCTCCACTGCGATTAGGTCATAATAATATATATATTTTTAAAAGGCTATTCTTATGTTCTTATGAGATACTGCTTTCATTGAATCCATCAGACCCTGGATTCTATATATGGCAACTAATATTGCATGTGCAAATTTAGCTGTATGGCCAAACTGGACACACAACTTAATTAATGAGCCAATTGACACTGATAATTGGCAACTAACAAGCAAAAATTGACACTAATTCGAATTTACATGTGTAACTTTCTAAGTATATTCTATAAAGTGCTGCACATAGAAGATGCCTGATCCTTGCACAATTCAGGCATCGGCATTTATACCACGTTTAGCTGGCATAAATGGTTGCACCTAAATTTTAGTCACAGGGCTGGCCCCTATCTAATTTTAGGTGCTATTTATAGAATGTCACTAAGTACATTGTACCAAGTCAAAGGGAGACATACATCTAAGTCAACCTTTTGTGTCCTGGAATCTTAGCAAGCTATTACCCCGATCCTCAGCGGCACCACTTGGAACTCAAACTACTCTCATTGTTCCAAGCTTTATGTGTCAGATCGTCACTGGATCGTTTTACTTTTTTTATATTTTATATATATATCTTTTTTCTTTTTTTGAAACTATTCACATTATTTCAAGGTATTTTTAAGCATGTTACTTAGCTTAGTTCTGTGGTCTCTGGCAGGGGGTTAACACCGACATGTTTCGCATTCAAGCTTTATCAAGGAACCCCTATCGGACATAAAATTAACAATAAATTATGTCTATCAGAATAGTGACAAGAATATTACATATTCAAAAGATAGCAATAAAGGCCATCTATCTTCATAAGACCTAAATCCGCTAAACAAGTCTTACCTCCATATAAATACCGCCAAACTCTGACCACTGTATCAAGAGCAATGGCGGCGGCGTTTTTACAGGATATTTATAGAGCAAGCCCCAAGAGCACTGTACCCTCGTGGTGACGTGGCCCACAGCGTCACGGGACTGCTTGCCGGTTTTAAAGCTATAGTGTACTCATTTAAAGAGACTAACAACCACCCAGAGAAACGACTAGATTAAAGTGCCCCATTCTAATTCTTCATTCAACCCTTTAGGCGATACTGTATTTAGTACATAAATCCATCTCTGTTCTTTATAATTGAGCCTTTCTTCACTATTTCCCCCCCCATCATCATAACCAGCATCCAAGCTTTCAATTATTCGCCAGCGTATCTGTTCTATGCTATGTTGTTTATCCAGAAAATGTTCCACCATAGGAGCTTGTAAATTTTTTGTCTTAACCCGTGACTTATGTTCATTCAACCTAATGTGCACGGGCCTAGATGTACGGCCCACGTAAACTAGGTTGCACGGACAAATTATTACATAGATTACATTAGCTGACTGACAGTTCGTATCTTTATTAGATTTTATTATTTTATCGGTCTGAGGATCTTTCCAAGAGGCTCCCGTAATTGTGGTGGAGCACCATTGGCAGTGTCCACATTCTATATGTGTACCTTGTTCTTGTGTTCTATAGTTACCCAGCTTTTGTTGTATAAGAACCTGCCCTATGGTTTTCCCTTTCTTAAAGGAGAACATGGGGATTTCAGGGAATATGGGATGGACTTGCAGTATATGCCAATATTTCCTGATAAGAGATATTAATTCTTTAGCTGCTGTGGAGTAGGGAAGGACACATATTAGTTTATCTGTATCATCTTCAATTTGTTTTTCTGTCAACAGTAAATCTCTGTTCGCATATTTCGCTCTTGTGAAGGCTTGTTTTATAGATTTTGACGGGTAACCTCTGGCCTTAAACCGTCTGGTTAGCTCGGCAGCTGCTTTTTTGAAATCACTGTCATCAGAAGATATTCTGCGAGCCCTCAGAAATTGGCTCACTGGGAGGTTAAACTTCAAGCGGAAAGGGTGGTGACTGGAAAAATGTAACAAAGAATTACGGGCTACTGGTTTTCGAAAAAGTTGAGTGATTAATCGGTTTTCATCCTTCAATATACGTATGTCCAAAAACTCAATTTGAGAACTGCTATAAGAAGGGGTAAACTGGAGATTAGGGTTTCTGGTATTGATCCACTCAAAGAATTCCAAAAGTTCTGTTTCAGGGCCTTCCCACAAAAAGAAAACATCGTCCAAAAACCTCTTCCAAAGGGTAATATGTTGAAAATATTTGGATGGATAAATTTCACGATCTTCAAATCGCCCCATGTACAAAGTTGCCACTGATGGGGCTAGCGTAGCCCCCATCGCCACTCCTTGGACTTGTTGGTAAAAAACTCCTTCAAACCAAAAATAATTCTTCCCTATTACCCATTCAGCCAAATGATATAGAAAGTCAGTGGTGATGCGTGGATTCAATCTATTATTCAAAGTGTCCATTATGACCTCTAAAGCTTCTCCTTGGGGGATCTTTGTATACAGTGACACCACATCAAGAGTCACCAGCAATGTCTGAGGATTCATATAGTCTTCCCGTTCTAAAATTCTCAAGAGATGGGAAGAATCTTTCAAATAAGACACAACTTCTAGAGCCTTTTTAGAAAGAAAAACATCAAGAAATTTAGACAGCGGTTCCAACAAAGATCCCCTAGTGTTTACAATAGGTCTACCAGGAGGAGCTGTCAAGCTCTTGTGGATCTTTGGGACAAAATAAATAGTGGGAGTACGAGGATACTTTTCTAACAGATATTGGTATTCTTTCTTAGTAAGCATTTTCATTTCATAGTGTTGCGTTACCCAGTCATAGATGTCCTTCATTAACGTGTTTTCTGGATTTTCTTGCAAAGATCTATATGCCATAGTATCAGAGAGTTGACGTGTTGCTTCACCTAAATAATAATCTCTGTCTAGAATAACAGTCGCTCCTCCTTTATCAGCCCTTAGGATCATGCAATTACGCATGTCCTTCAGTTGTAATAGGGCTTGGTTTTGAGAGTAAGTAAGATTATAACGTTCCTTAACAAAGGATTTTTCATAAACTGATATATCCGTTAGTACCAGTGTCCGAAAAACATCAATTGCTGGATCCATTGGTCCCGGAGGGCTCCACCTAGATTTGAGCTTACAGATAGATTCATCAGTCCCCCTCTCCCCCACTTCTTGGTTTGCAAAAAATAGTTTTAATTGAATTTTTCTCAAAAATTTATGGAAACAGATCTTCAATTGAAAAAAATCTGGATGTTGAGAAATCACATAGCCTAACCCAAGTTCCAATACTTCAATTTGTTTTTTAGTTAACGATATTTTAGAAATATTCACCACTGTGGATTCTATTTCATTTGAGCATTGGTTACAGGTTTGCTCCTGCCCCGTGGTGCTCCTTTGGATCTCCCCCTTGGGCGGCCTCCTCGAGTGGGTCGTGGCTCGTCCCCCGAACTCTTCATGGAAAGGGCTTCACCAGAGTCACCACTTGTCACCTCCGACTCATCAGATGAGGCATTAAATGCCACCTTCTTCTTAATAGGTATCACTGGACTTTTCTTGTTCCATGAGTAGACCCTACCCATTTGGTAGTCTTTCTCATCACGTTTCCATTTTTTAATTTTAGTTTGTCTAGTGGTGTCTTTAAACTCCACTAGTGATTCTTCTAATTCATTTCGTTTCTTCTCGAACTCTTCAGTTTCAATCTCCCCCTTCATCTGGAGTTCCATGGAAACGGTCTTAGACCTCAAGTCTAACTCAATGTCAGAGGTGGTTTCTACCAATAGAATCATCAGGTCACGTGAGCACCTATTTAGTATGGCTGTCCACTTTTCCATGAAGGTTTTATCCATATATTCATATATTGAAGGATGAAAACCGATTAATCACTCAACTTTTTCGAAAACCAGTAGCCCGTAATTCTTTGTTACATTTTTCCAGTCACCACCCTTTCCGCTTGAAGTTTAACCTCCCAGTGAGCCAATTTCTGAGGGCTCGCAGAATATCTTCTGATGACAGTGATTTCAAAAAAGCAGCTGCCGAGCTAACCAGACGGTTTAAGGCCAGAGGTTACCCGTCAAAATCTATAAAACAAGCCTTCACAAGAGCGAAATATGCGAACAGAGATTTACTGTTGACAGAAAAACAAATTGAAGATGATACAGATAAACTAATATGTGTCCTTCCCTACTCCACAGCAGCTAAAGAATTAATATCTCTTATCAGGAAATATTGGCATATACTGCAAGTCCATCCCATATTCCCTGAAATCCCCATGTTCTCCTTTAAGAAAGGGAAAACCATAGGGCAGGTTCTTATACAACAAAAGCTGGGTAACTATAGAACACAAGAACAAGGTACACATATAGAATGTGGACACTGCCAATGGTGCTCCACCACAATTACGGGAGCCTCTTGGAAAGATCCTCAGACCGATAAAATAATAAAATCTAATAAAGATACGAACTGTCAGTCAGCTAATGTAATCTATGTAATAATTTGTCCGTGCAACCTAGTTTACGTGGGCCGTACATCTAGGCCCGTGCACGTTAGGTTGAATGAACATAAGTCACGGGTTAAGACAAAAAATTTACAAGCTCCTATGGTGGAACATTTTCTGGATAAACAACATAGCATAGAACAGATACGCTGGCGAATAATTGAAAGCTTGGATGCTGGTTATGATGATGGGGGGGGAAATAGTGAAGAAAGGCTCAATTATAAAGAACAGAGATGGATTTATGTACTAAATACAGTATCGCCTAAAGGGTTGAATGAAGAATTAGAATGGGGCACTTTAATCTAGTCGTTTCTCTGGGTGGTTGTTAGTCTCTTTAAATGAGTACACTATAGCTTTAAAACCGGCAAGCAGTCCCGTGACGCTGTGGGCCACGTCACCACGAGGGTACAGTGCTCTTGGGGCTTGCTCTATAAATATCCTGTAAAAACGCTGCCGCCATTGCTCTTGATACAGTGGTCAGAGTTTGGCGGTATTTATATGGAGGTAAGACTTGTTTAGCGGATTTAGGTCTTATGAAGATAGATGGCCTTTATTGCTATCTTTTGAATATGTAATATTCTTGTCACTATTCTGATAGACATAATTTATTGTTAATTTTATGTCCGATAGGGGTTCCTTGATAAAGCTTGAATGCGAAACATGTCGGTGTTAACCCCCTGCCAGAGACCACAGAACTAAGCTAAGTAACATGCTTAAAAATACCTTGAAATAATGTGAATAGTTTCAAAAAAAGAAAAAAGATATATATATAAAATATAAAAAAAGTAAAACGATCCAGTGACGATCTGACACATAAAGCTTGGAACAATGAGAGTAGTTTGAGTTCCAATTGGTGCCGCTGAGGATCGGGGTAATAGCTTGCTAAGATTCCAGGACACAAAAGGTTGACTTAGATGTATGTCTCCCTTTGACTTGGTATATTGACTAGTTTGTCTTGGGATAAAATAAAAGAAATTTGTGCTATTGCATAATTGAACTAAGTACATTGTGCCATTTATAGAATTTGGCCCCAGGTGCTTTGATATTATAAAGTACAGTACTACCCTCTAACTTGTACATATGCACAATCTCACAATTGTTTGTTTTTCTGTAGCTTCTATGCTTGTTAATTAACAACACTCGATTTCCAACTGAAATGAAAGAAATGCTTTCTGTGTTTATCTGCAGATTCTCTGCACAACCTTACAAGCCTCATATAATAACATTCAGTCATCTTTGCTTTGCAACCTCTTCAAGCCTTCTCATCACAATATTCTATTCCTTCTCTTCAACTGCATCACTTTTATTTTGAATTCTTTTCCTGTACCTTTTCTTTAGATCTTCCCTTAATTTTATTATCTGGAACATCTCACAATGCATTCTTCATTAAGTTTCATTTTTACCATAATGGAGTTTCTTTTCTTATAATTCTTTCTTTTGAAAAATTTCAGTACGAAGCAATATAACCAAAGTCTAGAAAAATATTAACTGATGATATGACGTACCTTCTGTTTCTTTCTACCTCTCCAGTTATAACAAGAAAACTCTGGTTTTGTCCTCATCTCAGAAACCTCAGGCTGCTCAAACATCAGACAACTTCTGGCTGCTTTAGTTCTATTTTCTGTTCATTTAATTCTTTTATAGTATTCATCAAAAACGGACTTTCATCTTACATATATTTTTTTTAACAGGAAATATGTCAGAATTTCCTGCTCAAAAATCCATGAGATGGATGTCCGTGTGCTGAGGATATTTGGCATGAACAGCCATTCTGGTGGTGAAAACAGCAGATCAGCCAAAGCAAAGTTTTAAAGGAACTTTATTATTGCGGAGACACACAACTCTTAAAAAGACCTGACACAAGCTGTGCTTCGTCCATGCAAGGGTTGTGCCGAAGGCTCAAGGAAACTATGTGGTGTTGAAAAAGTGTCCCAACCAGGTTGCACCAGCAAAGTCCTCAAGATGGCAGTGTTCAACAACTAGAGATTTGTGCAGGGACAGAAATCAAAGACATCCCCGTCTATCTCCACTGGAATCAAATTTGTCCCTGATACTTCCCACTGGAGTCCAATTCATCCCAATCCGTCCTGGCAAGTCATCTCTTCTGTCCTCGCCCGTCCCCATAAACTTCAGAAGTAGTTATTTCATTTAATTATGCTACTGAATTAGAGGCTCTGGTAGGGACTCATTTACAAATAATCAAAGACACTTTATTAATTTGGAAATATTAATTGGGAAAAATACATATTACCGTGTTTCCCCGAAAATAAGACAGTGTCTTATATTCATTCGGGGCCCAAAAAAGGCACTAGGTCTTATTTTTGGGGTATGAACATGATCATCTCTCCCTTCCTCTCCTTCACCCCAATTCTTCCTCTTTCCTTTCTCTCCCCCACATGTGCAGCATCTTTTCTTCCCTCCTTCCCATCCCTCGTGCAGCATTACCCTTGCCCAGCTTCTATCCTTCCCGCCCTTCTTCCCATCCCTTATGTAGCAGAACCCTTGAGCACCCCCTTGCCCCCACCGCACAGCCAAACCCCTACTGACCCTCCATCCTTCCCTCCCCGCCGACCGCAAGCGAGCCCTACCTTCAACCGAAGCAGCATTGGGCTAGCAGCAGTGGCGTACCTAAGGGGGGGCGGGGGGGGGCGGGCCGCCCCGGGTACCAGCCCTAAGGGGGTGTTCCCGGCCTTGCCGTTCAGTCCCCCGCCACCCCCGAAGGACCGCTCGCCCCCCTGGCCTCCCCGCACCACCTATGAACAGCCGCAGCAGGATCGCGAAGTCAGCGTCAGCATCCCTGCGCTGCTTCCTACGACGCGATCCTGCCCCTCCTCTGACGTCAGAGGAGGGGCGGGACCGTGGCGCAGGAAGCAGCAGGGATCGCTGACGCTGACTTCGCGATCCTGCTGCGGCTGTTCATAGGTGGTGCGGGGAGGCCAGGGGGGCGAGCGGTCCTTCGGGGGTGGCGGGGGACTGAACGGCAAGGCCGGGAACACCCCCTTAGGGCTGGTACCCGACGCTGACTTCGCGATCCTGCTGCGGCTGTTCATAGGTGGTGCGGGGAGGCCAGGGGGGCGAGCGGTCCTTCGGGGTGGGTCGGGGCATCAGGCCTTCAGGGTGGGGCGGGCGGGCAGGCAAGCAGGCTTTCAAGGGGGAGGGGGTGACAGGCAGGCAGGCAGGCCTTCAAGGGGGGACAGGCCTTCGGGGGGGGGGGTGCAGACATTCAAGGGGTGCAGGCCTTCAAGGGGGGCAGGCAGGCCTTCAGGGGGGTGCAGACCTTCGGGGGGGGGGGGTGTAGGCCTTTGGGGGGGTGCAGACCTTCAAGGGGGTGCAGGCCTTCAAGGGGGGAAAGGCAGGCAGGCCTTCAAGGGGGGGACAGGCCTACAAGGGGGGGGGGACAGGCCTACAAGGGGGGGGGACAGGCCTACAAGGGGGGGGACAGGCCTTCAAGGGGGGGTGCAGGCCTTCAAGGGGGGGACAGGCCTTCGGGGGGGTGCAGACCTTCAAGGGAGTGCAGGCCTTCGGGGGGGGGGGGCAGTCCTTCAGGGGTGGGGTTTAGGCCTTCAGAGGGGGACAGACCTTCGGGTGGGAGGTAAAGTCCTTCGGGGGGTGCAGGTCTTCAGGGGTGGGGTGTAGCCCTTCGGAGGGGGGACAGACCTTCGGGGGAGGGGGGTCCTGGTGTAAAAGTACACAGAGGGAGAGAGGGAAGGGGGGGTTCAAAGATACATGCATATGCCAGACTTTGGGGGTTAGAAATAATGGGTCTAAAAACAGAGGAGTGGGAGAGAGATGGTGCATAATGGGATTTAGGGAGGGAAGGAACAGAAAGGGAGAGAACTTGGAAACAGGGGATGGTGTGGAGGGGGGATAGAGATACTGGATAGGAGGATAGTTGGGAACAGAAAGGGAGAGATGGTGGATCCTGGGGTGGTGGGGAGTTGAGAAAAGGTGAATCTGTGGATGGAGACAAAAAAAAGGAAAGATGCCAGATCTCCGGGAGAGGGAAGGGAAACGGAAGGGGAGAACAGAGATGGCAGACGGATGGTTAGCACGGAGAAAGGAGACCCTGGCAAGCAAGACAACAAGAGCCTGGGACCAACAAGATTTGAATATTGATCAGAGAACAAAAGGTAGAAAAAATAATTTTATTTTCTGTTTTGTGATTACAATATGTTAGATTTGAAAAGTGTACATGAGACAGCTTGAAATGGGAACTTTTCTATTTTTGTGAATGGCAAGGCTGAGTTCAGTTAAAATATATGCTTTATAAGAAAATATAATAATGTGTTTTATAAAGTTTATAAGCATTGCTGGCATACTCGGTGAGGTGTTCCTAGTGTTGGTGGTGGTGGTAGCATGTCAGTGTGTTGAGAGGAAGAGGTAGTCTGGGAAATTCTGCTGAGCAAACTCTGGGCCCATTTCCACCCCCAGTTAGTCCACTCCACTCAACTGGTTCACACACTGAGTGGGTCTTTGGGTGTTATTTCTGGGTAGTTGTTTTAGAATCTCTTCCAGTGGTTTGTCAGTATCTCCTTCTGGTCCAAGGAAGGAAACTTTGTCAACCTTAGCATTGACCTTCAGAATATGTTTGTAACAGCGCTGCTTGTGTGGCATTAGGCTATGTAGTGATCGAAAGAAAAAAACAGACCTTTGCACATTTTTGCACTATATGGTGGGTGTATGAGGAGATTCATTTCCTGCACAGTTAAGTCCATTTTTTCTACTGAATAATAGTATAGGTACAATGAAAGTAAATAGCAAAAATGTTTGAGTAGATAATTAAGGAAATCTTTTTCATATTGCTTGCTTATGGACTGGGAAAAAAGACTGTTCAAGCAAATGTCTCCAGAACTGCTTTAATGGAAAAATGTGATTTTTTTTTTTTTTAAGTACTTTGTGAAATTTATTGTTGTTGTGAAATTTATTGTTATACTTTGTTTAAACTTAAAAAGCGGTGTCATTAACAGTGAATCTAATCGAAAAATCGATTCAACAGGGTGAATCGGATCGAATGAAATATTTTTCTCTGAATCGGGCAGCACTATTGGCTACCATGAGAATGGGCTACTGGGCATGATGGACCATTGGTGTGACCCAGTTAGGCTATTCTTATGTTATGTTCTCATCTGTAGGGGCCTTTGTTTTCACTTCTTATTTTAATGTATTTTTTTCCTGGGAACTTATCAGTGTTTTTTTATAATGGGAACAAAAATGGAAGAGAATTAATGTGTGTGGAATGGGGGGGGGGTAACTAATTTCTTCAGCTAAATAATTCAATCCACTTCAAACAGACATAGGAGAACTCACGCACCATTCACACACCCTCCAACCAAAAACGTCAAAAGAAAAAAACTGTTCGACAACCTCCTAGCCATTCGAGCTGCAACACTTGACCCCCAACTCTACAACCTATTGACCTCGACCACAAACTACAAAACCTTAAAAAAAGAAATAAAAACCCTTCTATTAAAAAAACACATAAAACCAAACTAACATAATCAGAACTGTCCCAAGCATCACCTGCAACTACTCCATATGTACTTCTGATGTCATGACAATTCAGACATAATTTATGTTATGTTATGTTTGGAATAATGGTTACATAAATGAGGTTCAATAAAAGAAAATTTTCTGTGGGAGCATTTGTTGGAACTTCTGTTATCCTGATTTCTTCTATCTGTGGGCTTTCTTTAGCTAACCTACTTATCTGGGGCTTTCCACTTCTGCAGCTGCCCTTTTCACGGTCCACTTTGCGCTTGCACTCTCTGGGGAGGGGGGGTTGGGTCTGGGCTTGGTGGGGTAGGTGTGTCTGGTAGTTTTGTCTGGGTGGTGGCTGGGTGTTTCTTGGGTGCTTGTTGTGCGGATTGGTGTGTCTGGTGAGCGGTCTGGGTGTTGTTGCTTGTGGGGGTTTTTTTCATTATAAAATATGGCTGAGGGTCTAGTCCGGCTTATTATTCTTGTGGGTTCTGGGGTGGGATTTGTTTGCTTGCCCCAAGTTTTGGCCTTTTGTTGTGTATTGCTATGCCTCTCATTGGCAATTTTCTCTTGGGAGAGGCTTGTTCATGCTTGTTGTTGCTGTTACTCTCATTCTGTGTTCTTTTTGATAATGTATAAGTTTCTGTACAGACCATGGTTGCTTGTCTGGACCTTTTGCCATTCTCAATAAAAATACTTTGGAAAAAAAAAAAAAAAAAAAAAAAGAAAATTTTCACTGCCTGTTTCTATTCTGACCATTTATTCCATTTCATGGTTATTGCAAAAAAAAAAAAAAAAAAAAATTTTACATGAGGGGGGGGGGGGGGGGGGTGTCAAAAAATGATGGGCCCCGGGTGCCACATACCCTAGGTACGCCACTGGCTAGCAGCACTCTAAACAGGTTGCTTCGGCCTTGAACGTTGGAGAATTCAATCTGTCACATTATTGATGACATCATCAGTAATGCAGCAGAGTGAAATCCCCGACGGACAAGGCCGAAGTAGCCTGTTTAGAGTGCTGCCAGCCCAATGCTGCTTTGGTTGAAGGTAGGGCTCGCTCATGGTCGGCGGGGAGGGAAGGATGGAGGGTCAGTAGGGGTTTGGCTGTGAGGTGGGGGGGGGGGGCTGGGTTGAAGAGTTGCCAGAGAATCCCTGGACTAGGGCTTATTTTTGGGGGTAGGACTTATATTAAGATCTACCCTGAAAATGATGCTAGGGTTTTTTTTCGGGGAAACACATAGTTAAATTGACCTTTTTCCGATTACGTCAAATACATTCAGTCTCAAAATTTTTAGAAGCAAAATCACTTAACATACTAATATATTCTCTGGTAATCTCCAAGATTGATTACTGTAACGCATTATTTAAGGAAATTACCCAGATTATTCAAAATGCTTCCATCAAACTCATTATGAAAGCAAAGAAATTTGATCATGTGTCACCTCTTTTAAAGAAATCTCACTGACTTCCCATTGCACATCGTATAACTTATAAAATTTGAGTATTAACTTTCAAGACACTTCTTTCTAATGCCCCCGCATTCATTGATAGACTTCTTATTCTGTATGCCTCTGGAAGAGTACTCAGATACAATGATCAACATGTATTGACAGTTCCTTTACTAAAAATAATTAACACACGCCGACAATATAAGTATCTTTTCAGAGAAGAACGCTTCTTGGATAGATTTAAAAGTAACCTTTCTTTTCAGAACATAAGAACATAAGAATAGCCTTACTGGGTCAGACCAAAGGTCTATCAAGCCCAGTAGCCCATTCTCATGGTGGCCAATCCAGTTCACTAGTACCTGGCTAAAACCCAAAGAGTAGCAACATTCCATGCTACCGATACAGGGCAAGCAGAGGCTTCCCCCATTTCTTAATAACAGATTATGAACTTTTCCTCCAGGAATTTGTCCAAACCTTTCTTAAAACCTACTATGCTATTCAACTTTACCACAGCCTCTGACTGTGTTCTAGATCTTAACTATTCTCTGAGTGAAAAAATATTTCCTCTTATTGGTTTTAAAAGTATTTCCCTTCCAGACAGATTTGCTAGGGTATCAGGCAGCCAAGTGATATAAATTATTATCCCAGGACAAGCAAGCAGCCTATTCTTACAAATTGGTGACGTCATCCACGGAGCCCCAATGCGGACAGCCTCGCAAGCATACTTGTTTGTAGAAACTTCAGAAGTTTCGAGTCAGCCACACCGCGCATGCGCGAGTGTCTTCCCCCCCAGCACAGGGTGCGTCTCATCAGTTCTGTTTTCCGCGGAGCCGAGAAGTCTGTTCTTTAACGTTCTGCGCTGAACTTCGTTCGCTTCGTGCCTTCTCTCTCTGCAGATTATGTTCTTTTTAGTTGCAAATCGCTGTGTTACTTCTTTTCTTTTCATTTAAAAAAAAAAATAAAAATTTATTTTATTTTTCTTCATCAATTGATTGGAGGGGCAGGCCACTCGGCCGCAGCCTGCGGGCTTCAACTTCGCAGCGGCTAACTTCCCTCCTATGTCCTGGCCAGTAACAGGCTTCAAGAAGTGTAGCCAGTGCCAGCTTGTGATTTTTTCTCACGGACACACACCGCTGGTGCCTCAAGTGCCTTGGGCCTGACCATAGTTTTAAGTCGTGCGAGCGCTATGCTACTTTTCAACCTCGAGCCCTTAAACGTCGTCGAGTTTTAGTGGAAAAACTCTTCAGGATGGACTCATCAGTGACACTCTTGACCTCGAGTGCTGCCTTGGTCCCACCTTCCACCGAGGGTCCTCCTGCTTCCATGACTCCGACTTCAATTTTCATCAGACCATCCTTGTTTGGATCGTCTTTAGCCTCGAGAACACCTGCTTTATCTTCCCCTGAGCTCCCCTCAGGTCAGATACCTAAGCAGAAGGTTCCAGCGGTGGTCCTCAAGCTCTCCAAGCTCTCTAAGTCGAAGCACATCTCCACTGCCACCTTGGAGCCTTTAGCCTCAGCAAGTGGTCCGGTTTCAGATGCGAATCCACATTTGCAGGCTTCTCTCCAGACCATGTTGGAGCAGCAATTTGTTCAATTACTGAGCAAATATAGTTCTGCCTCGACAATGCCTCCTGTAATCCAGCCTTGGCAATCAACAGTCTCCCATGAGGTCGAGTCCCTGCTTGTGCCTCGAGCTGAAGCTTCACACTCTATGCAAGGAGCAGAGTCTTTGCGAGTGTCTGGTCTGGCATCTACACACTCGATGCAAGGAATAGATTCTTTGCAAGTGTCTTGACAGGAATCCTCATACTCCATACAAGGAGCAGAGTCTTTGGGTATGCTTCGAGATTCTTCGATCCAAACCACTGAGTTTCGATCTACAGCTTCCAGCCCTATTCATTCACCAGCAACATTGCCTGTTTCCATACATAGGTCGAAGTCTCCTCGATCCTACTCGAGACCTGCTTCCAGGCATCACTCTCATTGTCGATCGAGGCATTCATCGAGGCGCAAGTCTCCTTCCAAAGAGCAGCCTTCCTCGTCTAGACCTCATTCCAGACCTTCCAGCTCTTCGAGGCCTCCAACTCCTTGATCGAGGTCGCCACTTCCAGACCCAGAGGAATCAGCTGCTTCCATTGCCTCCTCCAAGTCTCCATATTCTGTGGATTGCCACTTCTCCAGAGAGGCTTTGCCTTCATTCTCCACTCAAGGTGCCTTGAGGTCATCGAGTCCCTCTCGAGGCAAGGCCCTGGCAGATTAGCTCTCCTTTTCTTCCTTCCTTCATCAGATGGCTGATGACCTGGAAATTCAATTAGATGTTGGTTCTAAATACTCTAAGGAGTATCTCGAGGTCATGCATCTGCCTCAACCTCCTGCAGAGTCACTTAAGCTTCCTCTTCATAAGCTTTTGTCTCAAACTTTCAAACGATGTCTGGAGACTCCTTATGCTATACCTGCTGTTCCAGGCAAGTTGGGCTCGAGGTATAGAACTCTACATTGCAAAGGGTTTGAGAATTCACAGTTATCTCACCAATCCCTCCTTGTGGAGTCATCTTTGAAGAGAACCCATCCTTCCAGGGTCTATACTACAGTTCCTCCTGGAAGACAGGGTAAGACCATGGACAAGTTTGGACGTCATCTTTATCAAAATGCTATAATGTCCTCTAAAGTCCTCAACTACAATTTTATCTTTGTTACTTATCTCAAGTTCCTCATTGATATTCTTCCAGACTTTCTTCAGAACCTGGATCAACATAGGCATTTTGAGTTCCAAGAAGTCACTTCTATTCTGTCACAACTCAGGTTGCATCTTCTTCAGTCATCTTATGATGCCTTTGAACTGTCTGCTAGGGCTACTGTTTTCTCTGTAGCCATGTACCACTTGGCCTGGCTTCGTACCATTGATATGGATCCTAATCTTCAGGACTGTCTGGCTAACATTCCTTGTGAAGGTAATGACCTCTTTGATGAATCCATAGAGGCTGCCACTAAGAAATTGTCTGAACATGAAAAGTCATTTGCTTCCATTGTCAGACCAAAGCCAAAGCCAGCTCCTGCAAAACCTTCACGCCCGACTCCAGCTTTCCAGAGGCGTTATACTCCAAGGGCGGCTCCTTATACTCGAGCACCTCCCAAGAAACCAACAGCAGCAGAAGCAACAGAAACCTCAGCCTTCTGCTGCACCTAAGGCTGTGTAGCCTTTTTGACTGTTTAAAACAGAGCATAACCTCCATTGTTCTGCCTCTGTCCAACCTTCCCCCCATAGGCGGTCGTCTCCATCATTTTTACCATCGATGGAAGATCATTACATCTGATCTGACTGTCAATCATCAGGGAAAGATACTCTCTTCATTTCACTCAGGTTCCTCCAGATCTGCTTCCAAGAGAGTATCCTTCCAATCCATCCCAGACTGCCCTTCTTCTTCAGGAAGCTGAAGCTCTGCTTTGTCTCCGTGCCATCAAAGAAGTTCCTTTGGAACAGCAGAGCAGGGGTTTTTACTCCTGTTACTTCCTAGTTCTGAAGAAGATGGGCGATCTGTGACCAATTTTGGATCTCAGGGATCTCAACAAATTTTTAGTCAAAGAAAAATTTTGCATGTTGTCCCTGGTATTTCTTTACCCCCTTCTAGATCAGAATGATTGGTTATGTTCCCTAGATCTCAAAGAGGCTTATACTCACATCCCCATTCATCCATCCTCCCGTCAGTACCTCAGATTTCAGGTGGGGAATCTGCATTACCAATACAGAGTGCTACCCTTTGGCCTGGCTTCATCTCCCAGAGTGTTCACCAAGTGCCTGGTGGTGGTAGCAGCAGCTCTAAGGCTCATGGATTTCAGGTGTTTCCCTACCTAGACGACTGGCTCATCAAAGATTCAACATATCAGGGGGTTATTGTAGCGACCCAACGGACTACGTGGTTCCTACAAAGCTTGGGATTCGAAATCAACTTCCCCAAATCCCAACTTCAGCCCTCTCATAATCTACAGTTCATTGGAGCTGTTCTGGACACTATCCAACTCAGAGCACTCCTTCCTCAACAACGTGTGGATGCTCTTCTTCAACTCTGCCATGCAGTGTCTTCCCGCTCTTCAATCTCAGCGAGACACATGATGGTCTTCCTAGGTCACATGTCCTCCATAGTGCATGTGACTCCTTTTGCCAGACTTCACCTCCGAATTCCTCAGTGGATCCTGGTATCTCAGTGGACGCAGGCTTGCGAACCACTCTCTCGACACATTGCAGTCACTCCTTCCTTGAGACAGTCTCTCCGCTGGTGGATGCTTTCTTCCAATCTCTCCAGAGGCTTGCTGTTTCAAACACCCCCTTATCAGAAGGCCCTCAAGACAGATTCCTCGACCTACTCTTGGGGGGCTCATCTCGATGGTCTCCGTACTCAAGGCCACTGGTCCAGCATGGATCGTCAGTGTCACATCTATCTGTTGGAACTCAGAGTAATCTTCAATGCTCTCAAAGCTTTTCAACATTTTCTTCACGACCAGGAAGTCCTCATTTGGATGGACAACCAAGTCGCCATGTACTATGTCAACAAACAGGGATCTCCCTCCCTTTGTCAAGAAGCTCTAAAGGTTTGGGACAGAGCAATCCTCCACAATGCCTTCCTGAAAGCTGCCTACATTCAAGGGGCGAAAAACTGTTTGGTGGACAAATTGAGTTGTCTTCTGCAACCTCACGAATGGACACTCAATTCCTCGCCTCTTCATCACATTTTTTCACAGTGGGGATCTCCTCAGATAAATCTCTTTGCATCTCCCCACAACCACAAACTGCCTCAGTTCTGCTCCAGGATATATTCTCCTCATCGCCTCGAGGCAGATGCTTTTCTACTGGAATGGACGAATCTCTTCCTGTGTGCATTTCCTCCATTCCCTCTCATTCTCAAGACTCTAGTCAAGTTGAAGAACGATCATGCCACCATGATTCTGATAGCTCTTCGGTGGCCGAGACAACCTTGGCACTCCCTTCTACTTCAACTCAGCAGCAGGGAGCCATTCCTTCTACCAGTTTTTTCGTCTCTGCTTACACAGAGTCAAGGATCTCTATTTCATTCCAACCTGCAGTCTCTGCACCTGACAGCTTGGTACCTTTCAACATAACTCCTCTTCAGTTTTATCAAACTGTAAGAGACATTTTAGAGGCTTCTATAAAGCTTACCACTAGCCTACTACCAAAAATGGACTAGATTTTCTAAGTGGTGTATCTCTCATGATAAAGAGCCTTAAGATTCCTCCTTACCTTCTGTTTGGATTATCTTTTGCACTTATCCACCTTTGGCCTCAAGTCTACATCGATCCGAGTCCATCTCAGTGCAATTGCTGCTTTCCACCAGCCTATTGAAGGGAAACCCCTCTCTGCTCATCCGGTGGTTTTCAAATTTATGAAAGGACTTTTCAATGTTAATCCTCCTCTCAAACCGCCTCCAGTGGTTTGAGATTTCAATGTTGTTCTTGCTCAATTGATGAAGCCTCCATTTGAACCAATGTCTATGGCTCATCTGAAGTATCTCACTTGGAAAGTGATGTTTCTCATTGCCCTCACATCTGCTCGAAGAGTCAGTGAGCTGCAAGCTTTAGTTGCTGATCCACCTTTCACTGTTCCATCATGACAAGGAAGTCCTTCGTACTCATCCTAAATTCTTACCTAAAGTGGTTTCAGAATTTCATCTCAACTAATCCATTGTTTTTCCAGTGTTTTTTTTCAAAGCCTCATTCTTACCCTGGAGAATCAGCTCTTCATACTCTGGACTGTAAATGTGCTTTGGCCTTCTACTTGGAACACACCAAACCACACAGAACAGCTCCTCAACTTTTTGTCTCCTTCGATACAAACAAGTTGGGATATCCAATCTCTAAGTGTACCATCTCCAACTGGATGGCTGCTTGTATCTCTTTCTGCTATGCCCAGGCTGGACTACATCTACAGAGTCGAGTCACAGCCCATAAAGTCAGAGCCATGGCGGCTTCAGTAGCTTTCCTCAGATCTACTCCTATTGAGGAAATTTGTAAAGCTGCCACCTGGTCCTCGGTTCATACTTTCACCTCTCATTATTGTCTGGATGTTTTCTCCAGATGGGATGGCCATTTTGGCCAGGGAGTATTACAAAATTTATTCTCCTAAGTTGTCAACGCTCCCACCATCCCATTCTGGTTAGCTTGGAGGTCACCCATATGTGAGAATAGGCTACCTACTTGTCTTGGGATAAAGCACAGTTATGTACCGTAACAGTTGTTATCCAGGGACAGCAGGCAGCTATTCTCACGACCCACCTACCTCCCTTGGTTGGCTTCTCTGCTAGCTATCTGAACTGAGGAGACTCACCCTGTGCTGGGTGGGAAGGCACTCGCGCATGCGCGGTGCGGCTGACTCGAAACTTCTGAAGTTTCTACAAGCAAATATACTTGCAAGGCTGTCCACATCGGGGCTTTGTGGATGACGTCACCCATATGTGAGAATAGCTGCCTGATGTCCCTGGATAACAACTGTTATGGTAAGTAACTGTGCTATATCTGAATAAAAAACCTAAAACTAGCCTAAGAGACATTTGGAGCATTGAGTTAAAGCAACAAATTTCTGCTACTCAATGGCCCCTGATTTGGACTTGGAGGATGAGATGTACAGCATCAGCATCTATAAGACAAACTTGGTTTTTTCTGTTATATAGAATTTTTTGGACCTCAGTTCGTTTGCAGAAGTTAGATAGTTCTAAATCTAATAGATGCTGGCACTGTCATCTTGAAATAGGGACACTGGATCATTTGTTGTTCTATTGTCCTTTGATACTCAACTTTTGGAAATCTATATGGGGACATATTAATTTGATTCTGGAGACTGCGTTTCCGCAGTTGTATGAAGCTGTAATCTGTGGGAAATTGTTATCTCCTACACCTCCATTAGATAGACATAAAAGCAGATTACTTGGTATAATGACTGGGGTAACCATGCAAATGGTCACAAAAAATTGGAAGAATTTTGACAGATTATATTTCACTTTTTGGTGGAATTCATTATGCTTGTGTTATAAATATGAGAAAATGAATTCTGAACAAATGGGTAATAATAAGTTGTTTAAACTGACGTGGAGTCTATTGATCAATTTTATCAATCTTAATTAAATAGTTTATTCCCTTATTTCTGGTTTGATTTGCACATCCAGGGAAGGGGGGTGGGTGGGAGAAGGATGTTATATTTGGATTTGTTTATTAATTACATGTATGTACTGTTGTATGACTTATTGAATACATTGGAATTAGGGTGGGTGGGAGGGGGGTGAAAATGGTTTCTCATGTATTTATTGATGGATGCAAGTGCTGTTTTTCAAATTACTGGTATATATTCCATTATGCACTGTTTTTAGACTGAAAAATTAATATAGATATACAAAAAGCTGGTCAATAAATCCTAATAAAATAGATAAATAAAATATATGTATAAAAAAAGTATTTCCCTGCAATTTCATCGAGTGTGCCCTAGTCTTTGTAATTTTTGACGGAGTGAAAAATCATTCACTTGTACCTAATCTATTCCACTCAGTATTTTGTAGGCTTCAATCATATTTCCCCTCAGCCTTCTCTTTTCCAAGCTGAAAAGCCCTAACCTTTCCAGTCTTTCATCATATGAGAGGAGTTCCATCCCCTTTATCATCTTGATCGCTCTTCTTTGAACCTTTTCTAGCGATGCCTTTGACCTTTAGCTCTGCTTGTTAGGCCTTTACCAATCCATTCAACCTTCCTTTACTTTGTAGAATTACTCTTCCATGCTTTTCTCATTCTCCCTTTTTATTCCTCATTCTAATCTCTTTATTTCATTACTGTTCTCTCCAATTTCCTTTTGCTCCTACTCACCCATCCTACTGTTTCCCCCTTATTTGTTTTCTTTCCTATCATATATTGTATTTCTTCCCCTTCTTCCCCTTTGGCACAGTAAGTCCATTAGGTCCATTGTACATTTGACATATTATTCCTTTGAATGTTGTAAATTTTATTTATGTTCATCGCTTAGAAGCTTAATTAAGCAATTTATCACATTTTAAATAAAACTTGAAACTTAAATGAGTCTCTGCCAGAGTCTCAAATGTAAATATAAAATATTGTATATATACTTTAACTGATGAAGACCCTCAAGCTATGTCAATTGAAGACTTCCTCTGAAGGTGGCCAAAAATCCCTTTTACCAAGCTTGGAAGGCAGTGACAACATCCCTAAGACATCCATACCTTCATCACCTCTCACCTAGATTACTACAACCTGCTTCTCACTGGTCTTCCATTAAACCATCTCTCTCTTAATAATAATAATAATAATAATAATTTATTTTTATATACCACCAAACCATCAGTTTATGGCAGTTCACAATAATAATGCACTGGGCATTAAAAGTACAGAGTCATACGGCAATGTTAAAAATGGAAATGACACAAACTACATAATACAACACTAAGCAAAGGAATAGCAGCATCCTAAAACTTATTAAAAAATGGAATTCGGCTGATAATACAGATTCATCAAATAATCAATTAGAAACTTAAATGGATTAATAAAAGTTATAAATTAAAATCAATTCTGTGTTTCATGTTTTTTTTAATAGATAAGTTTTAAGATCTTCCTGAAATTGATGGGGAAATATGAATGTTCATACATGAATTCACTACTCCAACCTGGTCTTCAAATGTTTTTTTTAATATTATAAAATCTAAAATGGGAAGGGAGATATGAAGGTGCTAAACCAAATAAAATCTATTTGTCTCATATTCTGTCAATGTCACTATGCCCATATTATCCCTCTCTTCAAGTCACTTCATTGGCTCCCTATCCATTTCCACATACAGTTCAAACTTCTCTTACTGACCTACAAGTGTATTGGCTCTGCAGCTCCGCAGCTCCTCAGTATCTCTTCTCTCTCCCCACACTCCACCCCGGGCACTTTGCTCATCAGATAAGTCTCTCTTGTCTGTGCCCTTTTCCCCAATAGCCAACTCCAGACTCTGTCCCTTCTATCTTGCTGCACTGTAATGCCTGAAAAAACTGTCTGACTCAGTACTTCAGGATCCATCTCTTTCAGTATTCAATTCCAAACTCCAACCTACCTGCTAAGCACCAATATCTGTCTTATCGTTCCCTATGTAATTTCCCCATTTGAGCACAGTGTATTGATGCACCTTCTTGTCCAGCTTGTCTGTCTTGACTGGATTGTAAGCTCTTTTGAGAAGGGACTGCCTCTTCTGTGTTTTGATGTGCAGTGCTGCGTATGTCTAGTAGCACTATAGAAATGATGATTATTATTAGTAATAGTCACTGGTGTAGCGAGGGTGGGAGGTGCCTGGGGTAGTGGCATCCCCCCTCGCCCTCTTCTGCACACGTGCCCTTTCCCTTTCCCCCTACTTGTTTAACTTCCCCAGCATGAGCAGCATCTCCAACTCGCTACCCGTGTTGGTGTTGGCTTTCCCTTTGATGTCACTTCCTAGTTGCGAGACCTGGAAGTAATGCCAGAGGTGAGCGCGAGGCCAGCTTGAGCAGCAGGTTGGAGTTTCTGCTCATGCCGGTGAAGAGCTAGAAGTATGGTGTGTGTGTGGGGAGGTGGAAGTGAAGGCAGTGGCAGTCCCAAGGGGTGGGGGCGGGGGAAGAGGGGCAGTCTGCCCCAGGTACACGGCTTGGGGTGGTGCACAGCTGGCCAGGTCCGAGTCCTCCTGCCCTTCTGCCCTACTACCCGGGTCCTCCTGCCCTCCTGCCAGGTCCGGGTCCTCCTGCCCTTCCTTTCCCCCGGTCCGCACCACTGCAGTCTTACCTCCCCGCTGCTAATCGCCGACAAGAAGTCTTCTTTCCGACGTCAATTCTGACTTCAGAGAGGACGTTCTGGGCCAGCCAATCACTGCCTGGCTGGCCTGGAACGTCCTCTCCGACATCAGAATTGACGTCGGAAAGAAGACTTCTTGTTGGCGATTAGCAGCAGCAGCGGGGAGGTAAGATTGCAGCAGCATGGACCGGGGAAAGGAAGGAGAGATGTGCTTTTTTTTCCGTGGCAGGGAGGGAAGGATGTAGGCAGGCAAGCTGGCTGGCTTTAGCACGGCAGGGAGGGAGGGAGATAGGTAGGCAGGCAGGCTTTGGGGGTGGACAAAATCTGGAAGGCAGTGGGGGGACATAAGAAGGAGGCACTGGGGCACTAAGGACACGGGAAGGGGGCACTATGGACACAGGACGGAGCACTGGGGGCACTATGGACACAGGAAGGAGGCACTGGAGGTGCCATGGACACAGGACGGAGGCACTGAGGGCACTAAGGACATGAGAAGGAGGCACTGTCCAGGCATCTCTGTTCAGCAGTCAAGAAATGGGGGACCCATCGCGCAGAAATTTTTCTTTTTTTTTTAATCATTTGTCAGAATTCGGTATACTGATGTCGGTGGAATCCTTGTGGTTTCAGAAAGTTCCTCGCATGTCACATGATGATCATGTTCAAGAGCATCAGCCACGGGTTTCACACCTCATTCATTGGTTGTTGATTTTGGCCTTCCTAGTGGAGTTTCTGCAGTCACTGGGATGGGTAGTCAACCTTTCCAAGAGCCGGTTGTCTCCATCTCCGTGCCTGGAGTATCTAGGAGTGTTGTTGGACACCTCCTTGAGGAAGGTCTTCCTTCCGGAGGCCCGGGTAAGCAAATTGCAATCTCAGATTTGCCTGCTTATGGCGTCCCAGTGTCCTCGAGCGAAGGATTTCCTCCAAGTCTTGGGGTCAATGGCAGCTTCCCTCAATGTGGTGAGATGGTCTCGGGCCCACATGTATCCTCTTCAGTATGCTCTTCTTCGGAGGTGGTCGCCTCAGAGGTACAGTCTGGATCATTCTGTTCCGCTTCCGGGCTTGGCTCGGTGCAGTCTTTGTTAGTGGCTCCAGACCTCCCATCTTATACAAGGGGTGAGTCTGGACCAGCCGCAATGGACAGTGCTGCTCACGGATGCCAGTCTTCTTGCTTGGGGAGCTCAGTGTCTAGGTCATTCAGCTCAGGGCACCTGGTTCATGGAGGAGGCTTCTTGGTCGATCAATGTCTTAGAGACCAGAGCCATCCATCTGGTGCTGTTAGCCTTCCAGTCCTTTCTGATGGGCAAGTCAGGGTTCTTTTGGACAATGCCAAGGCGGTGGCCTATGTCAATCATCGGGGGGGGGGGGGGGGGAGGGCACCAGGAGCACTTTGGTGGCACAGGAGGCGGCTCTGCTCATGGTCTGGGTGGAGTCTCATCTGAGAAAGTTATCATGCCATTGTACTGGGCCATGGTACATCCCCCACTTGGAATACTGCGTCCAACACTGGTCGCTGTACATGAAAAAGGACATAGTAGTACTTGAAAGGATCTAGAGAAGAGCGACAAAAATGGTTAAGGGACTGGAGAAGTTGCTGTACAATGAGAGGCTAGAGAAACTGGGCCTCTTCTCCCTTGAAAAGAGGAGACTGAGAGGTGACATGATCGAAACATTTAAGATATTGAAGGGAATTGATTTAGTAGAGAAAGAGAGATTGTTCACCCTCTCCAAGGTGAAGAGAACGAGAGGGCACTCGCTAAAGTTAAAAGGGGTTAGATTCCGTACAAACGTAAGGAAGTTCTTCTTCACCTAGAGAGTGGTAGAAAACTGGAACTCTTCCGGAGGCTATTATAGGGGAAACACCCTCCAGGGATTCAAGACAAAGTTAGACAAGTTCCTGCTGAACCAGAAAGTATGCAGGTAAGGCTAGACTCAGTTAGGGCACTGGTCTTTTGAACTAAGGGCTGCCGCGGGAGCGGACTGTTGGGCATGATGGACCACTAGTCTGACCCAGCAGTGACAAATCATATGTTCTTATCTACGCTCACACGACCACTCTGAAAATGAGTTGCCCACCGAGAAACTGTACTACGCTCCACTATTCTGTTGGGTTTTTGCCACGTAGAATTTCAACAGACACAGTACATGAGACACCTGTAGCCTCCATTTCCTACAGTTGTCACAGCCATACTAGGTACACTACAGAGCTCCTATACTATGTAAACTATAGAGCTCCCACACTTGTCACAGCCACACTATATACACTACAGAGCTCCTAAGCACACGTCCTGCTTCTTCAAGCACTGAAGTGAAAGTGAAATACTGCAATTGCATCATCCACTCCCCAATGTTGCCAACCTGTGCATTATTTATGAAATGACCCTTGTATTTGCTTTCTTAGCTGTTGCTGCACACTGAGCAGAGGGTTTTAATGTATCATCAACAATGACACCTAAATCCTTTTTCTGAGCAGTGACTCCTAATGTGGAACCTTGCATCAAGTAGCTATAATTTGGGCTCCTCTTTCTTACATGCATCACATTGCACTTACTCATGTGAAATGTCATCTGCCAATTGGATGCTCCGTCTTGTAAATTCCTCCTGCAGATGCAGAAAATAAATTGAAAAGGGAGATAAGGGAAGGGAGAGGAGAGAGTGAAATGCCAGATGATGGGGGTGGGGTGTAGAGAGGGAAGGGAAGGAAAGGAAAAGAGAGAATGAAATGTCAGACCAAGGGGGTAAGGGAGAGGAAAGGCAAGGAGAGGAGAGAGGCCAGATCATTGGGGGAGGGGAGGGAAGTGAAGAAGATGGATGCCAGACCAATGGGGATGGAGGGTGAGGTGCAAAGGGGAGGCAGACAGTTTCTGAAAGGGGCATAGAAGGAAAGAAGATGCAATATAAAAGGGGCAGAGAGAGGGCAGACAGTGGATGGAAGGAAGAGGGTGACGAGAAGATGAAGAAAGCTGAAACCGGAGAAGACAAAGGTAGAAACAAATTTTCTCTTTATTTTTTTGCTTTAGGATAAAGTAGTATTGTACCTGTGTTGATAAATATTTATAAATAGAAAATGGAAATAAGGGCTATTGTATTAATTATAATACATTTTTGACTAATTCAAAGATCAAAACCCCCTTCCTCAGGTCAGGAAAGGATACGGTAACAGCAGTATACTTTATAAGGGGGGGGGGGGGGGTTATGAAGCCACGTTAGGCTTTTTTATCACCGATCATCACAATCTTTGTTTTCATTAAAAAAAATTTTTTTTTAATAGTCTGACCAAAGAACTGGTCTACATTCTGAAACATATACATTAAAGCAGGGATGTCAAAGTCCCTCCTCAAGGGCTGCAATCCAGTCGGGTTTTCAGGATTTCCCCAATGAATATGCATGAGATCTATTAGTATACAATAAAAGCAGTGCATGCAAATAGATCTCATGCATATTCATTGGGGAAATCCTGAAAACCCGACTGGTGATAGTGATCGGCACATGCGCAGAATATACCCACAAATTTAGAAAAAAAAAGCCCCATAACAAAGATCAGCAGGAGGGATGTCCACTTCTTCTCGCCGCCACCATCATGCAACGTTTCTGACACACACACACACACACACCCCCCTGGCAGAGGTAAGGGATGCCCACTCCCTCCCCTCGCTGCCATCAAGCAACCCACCCAACATACACACCCCCTGCAGCAGGAAGGATTCCCACTATCTTCCACTGCCACCATCATGTAACCCCCTTTGACACCCCCCTGGCAGTGGGAGGAATCCCCACTCTCTCCCGCAACCACCATAAAGCAACCCCGAGACACACAAGCACCCCCCCAGCAGCAGGAGGGATGCCCATTCCCTCCCGTCACCACCATCATGCCCCTAATTATCCCACGCCCCCTCTACCTTGTTCATAAAGGCTAGCCAGCAGGCCTACCTCTTCAAATTGGTGGGCCTTCCCCTCCCCAGTGCATCCTGGGATGCATCAGGGAGGGGCCTAAAGCTCAGAGTGATCCAGATTGCTTAAGGCCCCTCCTATGGGCAACCTGGGCTAATAAGAGACTTAGGCCTCTCCCCGGCGCATCCCAGGATACTCCGGGGAGGGGAAGGCCTGCCATTTTGAAGAGGTGGGTCTGCTGGCCGGAGGGAGTAGGTATCCCTCTGGCCGGCCTTTGTGAACAAGGTGTGTGGGGGGGTGGAGATCATTGGAGGCACAGGAGGGTTGTCGGAGACACAACAGCAGTGGCAGGAGGGAAAGGGCACCCTCTTGCTTCATGGGGGTTGCTTGACAGTGGTTGCGGGAGGAGTGAGCTGCTGCTGCTCTTGCTGTTGCTCCTGCTACTGGGGGGGGAGGTGTCAGGTGGGTTGCTTGATGGCAGTGGCATGAGGGAATGAGCATCCCTCCCGCTGTCACGGGGGTTGGAGGGGGCTTACTTAATGGCAGCAGTAGGGGGAAAATTTTCTGGAAGGTCTGAGCTGTCAAGCCTTACTTTCCCATAGAGAATAACACTGTGACTGTTACCCGCCAAAATGGTGGGAGAAAAGAAATGGTCTCCACAGATATAGGGAGAGGCCATTTACTGCTCCATGGAGCGGTGACTCGCCTTGTCTCCGCAGTTAAGGGAGGGAACTCATGCGGTCACCGATCGTGCGGTCCTGCAGCCCCCTCCCTCCTTCATAACTATCACCACTATCTGGGCATCCCCTTCCCTTCCCCTTCCCTTCGCTGGTGATTTATTATTTTCTGTGAACAAGCAGCCGGAGCCTGCTTGTGTGCGGCTGTTGCATGCGGCTGTTGCGTGCGGCTGTTGCATGCGGCTGCCGGAAAGTTTTCCTCTGACACAACCGGAAACAGAAAGTAAGGCTCAGATCTGCCAGAAAATTTTGCCTGCAAATGTAGGACAACGAGGTTAGGGAATCATCTGGCGATAATATAGAATCGCCCAGAATGCTAGTTCAAATATGAATGACCTCGCTGAAATACATTTGCATGACAGAGTCATACTCTGCCAGGAAGCTTGGAAAAGACCATAGTGACCCCTTTTGAGAATTGGCCGGTAGACTGGATGGAACTGGTTTAGTGGCCGTTGATAAAGGCATAGTGGGTTTTGAGAATCTTCCCTAAGGGACTTGTGAGGGTTGGATGGGATAGGACTTGTGATAGGAGCTGGATGCTATGGAAATTTACCTCTTCCTATGCAGGTAACCAGACCAGAAAGAACTATTTAATTTTTTTAGTCTGTCCTCTCAAAGAAGCTCAGAACAGGTTACAAGTCAGGTTCTCAAGCATTTTCCCTAGCTATCCCAGTGGGTTCACACTCTAATGCACAGTACCTGGGTTGTGGAGGATTAAGTGACTTGCCCAGGGTCACAAGGAACTACACCACACTCTCTTTCCTATTACTGCTATCCCTCTAGCTACCTCAGCAACTTTGACTAAATGTATACTGATACATTGGATATTAGTGAATGCTCAATCTGTTAGGAATAAGATGTCTCTTCTAAAGGACTTTAAATCTGGACCTCTGTCTGGTACAGTTTGTATTACTGAATCTTGGTTGATTGTTGGATATTGTTTTACTAAATGATTATTTTCTAAATGGTTATTTTATTTATCCCAGCCCTCATTTTGATAGATGAGGGGGTGGATTAATTGTGATTTGAAGCATTTGATTTACTTTTACTAAGGTTGATGTCTAGACTATAACTGGTAATGAAAATTTACTTTTAATTTCATCCAAATTGAATGTTATATTGTGCTATTGGCTACTGGGATTTTAGAGAATATAGTTAATAAAATTTTAGGCTCTGGAGTTATTCCACCAAAAACCATTATTTTAAGTGATTTTAATTTACATGCAGATGAGGCTCTCATTGATTCATATGTTGCTGATTTCTTAATTACCCTTGACTCATTAGGCTGGAAGCAAATAGTTTCTCAGGTGACATATATGAAAGGACACATGTTGGATCATATTTTTGTGGATATAAATTTGTCATAGTTAAATGCAGGGGTGTCAAAGTCCCTCCTTGAGAGCCGCAATCCAGCAATCGGCACATGCAAATTTAGCGATCCTCTGTGACTCTCTGCGAACCTCATTTGCATGCACATTTTTTAAAGAAGGGCTTGCCTTTTTGAAATCGTTACAATAGTGGCCGTGATAGCAGCCCATTAGATTTTACTGCAAACATTAGAGAATCTTCCCCTTATTCCTTTACAGATTAGGGCTGTGAGCCAGGACCAGATCTCTGTGTCAGGCCACAACAAGTACTTCTTTCTAACCTCTTAAGAACTTCAGACCATACCAGTAGTTATGAACTTAAACATAAACTCCAGCTTTATTTAGTTTTCTCTCCAACAGGAAAGAGACACTTCTTCATCAGCACAGTTACAAACAAAACAACCTATTTACAAAGTCTTTTTCAGTAAGTTGGTAATATGTTTGTACATCTCCTAGTGCTAAGAACATCAATGCTGGTGGGATTTTGATCAAAAGGTAGAGATTGCCCTAAAGACAATTCTCTCACCCAAGGCAGGAGCTTATGAATCCTCTGATGTTACTCAGATGTTTCTTTATATCCACTATTCAGAGATATTTTAGCTCTGCCTGGGTCTCATGCAATACAGGTTTCCAGAAGGTGCTGGAAACCCAAAGGCTGTGTTTCCAACTGCCCCCTGAACAATGTGTACACTGCCTTACCAGATCAGATTTCACATTCATCTGACCTTTACTACACAGGCAGCCCTAAACCAGGGACTGCTAATACTCCTTACATCAGGGGTGCCCAAAAGGTCAATCGTGATTGACCAGTAGATCGCAAAGACAGCGTGAGTTGATTGCGGAGCCCATTCCGGGCTCCACGATAGACTCGCATTGCCTTTGCGTTCTCCCTGTTTCCTGACGCCACAACAGGCCAGTAGTGATTACAGAAGTGCCAGGCACACCAGCCTTCCCTCCACCCCACGTCAATTCTGACGTCAGAGAGGAAGTTCTGGGCCAGCCAATCGCTGCCTGGGGAGAATTGACGTCGGGGAGAAGGCTGCTGGCCTGTTGCAGTGTCGGGAAACAGGGAGTGGTGGCTTGAGGGCCTGTTTCCAGATGTCGGCAATGGCTTGGGGTGGGGCTGGGAGGTCTGTTTCCAGATGACAGCCCCAGTGGTGGCTTGGGGAGACAGAAAGACAAGGAGACAGAACAGGGAGACAGAAAGACATAGAGGCAGAACGGGGAGACAGAAAGAAAGAAAGGGGGGTATGGAGACAGAAAGTAAGAAAGGGGGCAGAGAGACAGAAAGAAACAAAGGGGTAAATGGAGACAGAAAGAAAGAAAGGGGAAGGGGGCAGGGAGAGAGGAAGAAAAAGTTGGAGTCATGGACGGACATAGATGTTGGTGGGGGAATGGAATGAGGTCTGGAGAAGACAAAGCATGCAGGAGGCAGAAGGAAGGGAAGAAATATTGGATACACAGTCAGAAGTAGAAAGTGCAACCATAGACTCATGAAATCACCAGACAACAAAGGTAGGAAAAATAATTTTATTTTTATTTAGTGATCAAAATGTGTCCATTTTGAGAATTTATATCTGCTGTATATATTTTGCACTATGGCCCCCTTTTACTAAATTGCAGTAGCGAATTTTAGTGCAGGGAGCCTATGAGCGTCGAGAGCAGCATGGGGCATTCAACACAGCTCCCTGGGCTAAAAACCGCTATTGTGGTTTAGTAAAAAAGGAGGGGGTATATTTGTCTATTTTTGTATAGTTGTTACTGAGGTGACATCACATATTTTAAAGTCATTTGTCTTAACCTCTTTGAAACCCCCCCAAATATAAATGATAATTAATATTTTCTCTGTGTATAGTGTGCTTTGTGGTTTTTTTAAAAAAAATTCTTTATTATTTTTAAAAAGCCAATACAAAGTGCAACAGATAAACAAATAACTGATACAATAAACAGTACTCATTACCATCAAATGATAAAATCAGTACATTTCACCCCCTCCCTCTCCCCCCTCCCTTCCTGGACGTGTATAACATTAAATCAGAAATCAAAGGGTAATACTAATAATCAAGTTGCACAAAATTTTGTTAATGAATCCCAAATGTCTTTGAATTTATTATAGTGTCCCAATTGTATCGAATCCATACATTCAAAGTATAATCAGATACCTGACAGCAGTATAGAAATTTCCACACCAGAGGTTGCACAATATCACCCTTATTGCAACCTATAGCAAAGTTATAAACTTGACATAAGGTTTCCCACCAAAAGTTCTAATTTATTCTCTCCCAATTTTTCCAGTTTTTCATAATTAGCTGCACAGCAACTCCTGTCATGATGAGAAGTAATCTATTCTTATTTGCATTTTATTGTTGGTAGATCATTTTGACTTCGTCATTTTAAAAGTAGCTTGCAAGCCAGAAAACGTGTGGACACCAGTGTTCCCGCTAAGCTGCGTTGGCCTGCGCTCGCGCACAAAATATTACATCGCAGCGCAAAGTTTCTCTTCACAGCGCACACACGCGTCGGTAAGGTAAGGGGACGCATTGGGGGGATTGCACTTCCCCACAATTGCCATGCTTCGGTTCCTCTTCTTCCTTCCTTCCCCCCCCCCCCCCCGCGGGACCCTGCGGCACCATCAACTCTTACTCCCTCTAATGTCGGCCCTGCAGCTCCAGACTTCCTCGCACCTTCTCCCCTCCCCCTTTGGATCGCTATTATTTTAAATGTTATAGCCGCGGAGCTGTATCCATCAGTGGAGATGTCTAACCTCGGCCTGCCCCGGAACTCTTACTGCAACAGTGACTTCCTGTTCCTGCCTAGACGGGCGTCTGCTGCAGTAAGAGTTCCGGGGCAGGCCGAGGTTAGACATCTCCACTGATGGATACAGCTCCGCGGCTATAACATTTAAAATAATAGCGATCCAAAGGGGGAGGGGAGAAGGTGCGAGGAAGTCTGGAGCTGCAGGGCCGACATTAGAGGGAGTAAGAGTTGATGGTGCCGCAGGGTCCCGCGGGGGGGGGGGGGGGGGAAGGAAGGAAGAAGAGGAACCGAAGCATGGCAATTGTGGGGAAGTGCAGAGCTGCAGGGAAGAGTGTTGCGGTACCCAGCTGGAGGGAGAAGGAAGATGAGGGAGGGAATTAAAGGAGATGCCAGGGCTTGGAGCGTAGGAGGAAGGTATGCCAGGCGAAGGGAAAAGGAAGGGGGAGATGTGAGAGCATGGAGGGGGAGCGAAAGATGGAAGAAAAGGAAAGGAGAGAGATGCCAGAGAATCAGGGAAGGGGAGATACCAGACTATGAGGAGAGGTGTGGGAGAGGGAAGGCGAGGAGAGAGATGCCAGACCAATGGGGTGAAAGGAGAGATGGAAGGGGGAGGCATACAGTTTCTGGAAGGGGCATAGAAGGAGAGAAGATGCCATATAGGGGAAGAGAGACGGCAGACAGTGGATGGAAGGAAGAGAGTTACAAGAAGATGAGGAAAGGAGAAACCACAGAAGACAAAGGTAGAAAAAAATTTCTATTTATTTATTGCTTTAGGAGACATGTGTCACTGTTTCTGTGAAGCATTGTATGCAGAGTCCAGCTTCTTGCTGGTTCAATTTAACCTTTGTCTATGTATTTTTATTTTATCCCCCCTTTTACAAAACTGTGAAGCTTTTTTAGCACCAGCCTTGGTGGTAGCAGCTCTGATGCTCAGAATTTTATGAGCATCAGAGCTGTTACCTCCGTAGCTAAAATCCACACTACAGTTTTGTAAAAGAGGGAGGGGTTAGTTTGTGATTACATATTCCTTACTAGGCGAAGGTGTTTTCTGTGTTCTGTGTGTTCGAAAGACATAGTTTTCTGTTAGGATTGACGGTGTAGGATTGATCTGTGCTGGTCTGGCTTGTTTAGTTTTACAATGGGTGTATTGATGTACTGCTCACTGCAATATGTAAGATGCTGCCTTTTCCTAGGTACTCATGTGTGACGTGTGGTTTGTTACTAAAAATCATGTTTTTCTTACAGATGGGGGGGGTTGCCAAAAAATGATGGGCCCCGGATGTTACATATGCTAGGTACGCCACTGTATGTAAAGATACCAGAAAGCTGGCGTAGCAAAAACTTCTAAGTTTTGAGTATTTAACCCTCCCACAATCTCACGGGCACTCGTTTCAAGTTTATTGAGATTTTGATTTAAACGCAATATCAAATATTTTCAATGCGTATAACAAAAATAAATTTGGGGAAATAAATAAAACCATTTGAACCAGTGTTCCCGCTAAGCTGCGCTGGCGTGCGCTGGCGCACAAAATATTACATCGCAGCGCACACGTTTCTCGTCACAGCGCACGATCGGAAGAGGCGTACGGCAGATGGCAGGGCGGCGAGAGGAGAATCGGGCGAGTTGGCTCATAACTTGCTGGCGCCCGATATTTTTGGCTCACGGTGAAAAAAGTTTGCTCACAACACCCGCCCGCTGCCTTACGTAGGGGGGATTTATGCAACAATACTCACATCCATTGATCCATTATCTACCTTCAGGCTAGATTAGGGAATCGTGATCTGGGTGACTGAAATAGTAGAAAGCTACCCAACTGCTTGGCTCATCTTTGGAGAATTTCTTTTCCATGATTCTAAGGAACTCTCAGTCTTTCTATTGAAAGAATTGATTTCTCATCATCCTTAATGACTTGGAATACTGTATTCCCTATTTGATCTCCTAAATCTGGTGGAGAGGTTTTCTGACAGATTGTTGAGCCAGGGTCTGGTTCTTCCCAGCTGAAAACTTCCTTCAAGTACAGATGGGTTTGACAGGGCTTGAACAAGGTGGTATACCTATTATTCAAGATGCATGTCTTGTATACAGTACATTTACACTTAGTCTCAAGCAGATCTGCTTGTGACTCATAAACTCTGATCAGTGTTAGTATATTTTGTCCCAATAAAAGCAGGATCTTGGTCTTCAGATTCAAGGGCTGCAGATACTCTGCTATAGGTTGCAATAAGGGTGATATTGTGCAACCGCTGGTGTGGAAATTTCTATACTGCTATCAGGTATCTGATTATACTCAATTAGAGTCAGTATATATGTTTTTTGCTGCCATCCATCGCTTCTATCCTTTAACCACTTTCTTTTTCCCCCTGTCTTCATTGTCATCCTTTTACAGGTCTTGAGTTTGTAGGGATAGTGGTCTCCCTGAGAGCCAAATAAGTCAAAGATCTCTTTCCTTGCCAGGGACTGGTTGCTCTGCTGCTGCTGATGATGACATACATTTTTACTGACCTTTCTGGATGCTCTTTAGCCACACATATCTCATAGTACATGACCTTCCACTGAGGTTAGCGCCCAAGAAAAGGATCTGGGTGTCATTGTAGACAATATGATGAAACCTTCAGCCCAGTGTGTGGTTGCGGCCAAAAAGCAAACAGGAAGTTTTTCTTCACCCAGAGAGTGGTAGAAAGCTGGAACGCTCTTCCAGAGGCTGTTATAGGGGGAAAACACCTTCCAAGGATTCAAGACAAAGTTAGACAAGTTTCTTCTGAACAAGAACATGCGCTGGTAGGACTAGTCTCAGTTAGGGTGCTGGTCTTAGACCAAAGGGCCGCCGCGTGAGCGGACTGCTGGGCATGATGGACCACTGGTCTGACTCATCAGTGGCAATTCTTATGTTCTTATGTAGGAAGCTGGGAATTATTAAAAAGGGGATGGTTAACAAGACTAAGAATGTTATAATGCCCCTGTATCACTCCATGGTGCGACCTCATTTGAAATATTGCATTCAATTCTGGTCTCATTATCTCAAGAAAGATATAGTGGCACTAGAAAATGTTCAAAGAAGAGCGACCAAGATGGTAAAGGGGATGAACTCCTCTCGTATGAGGAAAGACTAAAATGGTTAGGGCTCTTCAGCTTGGAAAAGAGTCGGCTGAGGGGAGATATGATTGAAGTCTACAAAATCCTAAGTGGAGTAGAACGGGTACAAGTGGATCGAATTTTCACTCTATCAAAAATTACAAAGACTAGGGAACACTTGATGAAGTTACAGGGAAATACTCTTAAAACCAATAGGAAGAATTTTTTTTTCACTCAGAGAATAGTTAAGCTATGGAATGCGTTTCCAGAGGATGTGGTAAGAGCAGATAGTGTGGCTAGATTTAAGAAAGGTTTGGACAAGTTCCTGGAGGAAAAGTCCATAGTCTATTATTGAGAAAGACAAGGGGGAAGCCACTGCTTTCCCTCGATTGGTAGTATGGAATATTGCTACACCTTGAGTTTTGGCCAGGTACTAGTGACCTGGATTGGCCACCATGAGAACGGGCTACTGGGCTTGATGGACCATTTATCTGACCCAGTCAGGCTACTTTTATGTCTTCACATACCTTTGTGCAGTTTGGATTGACGTTTGGTGGTGACGCTTGCTCTGCCTTCTTCCTGCTGTAGCTTGACTCTGAGTCCTACACTAACATTATTTTGTTCCTCGCCTAGATTTGTGGATAGACAGGTTATAAATAATTTTAAATAAATAAATAAAGAGTAGGCCTGCCTCTCTAAAAATCATTGTTTATATCCCAGGCTGTATCTAGATAATTCAGGAAGGCTTGGCTCAGCTTTGAGTGCTTCCAGTTCCTGGAGAAGATTTCCTAGTTTCTGTAGTTTCTCATTACTTTACTTTTAACCATTGGAAAATTCTTTATTCTCTTCATTAATGCTTGCTGGATTGCTTCTAAGCTACCATAGTGCTGTTCGAGCTTCTCCCATATACTGAATCTTTAAGACCTCTAGAGAGGTCATGAAAAAATGCATCTTTTAATCCCTTCACATTCAGTTTTACGAGGCTGCCACACATGCATCCTGTTAGAAAATTATCTCTCATTGTGATCACAATTGCCAAGCAGACCCACATCACACCTTTTTCCATATTCTATGTTACAGTAAAGACTAGATCTAGAGTAATTCCATTTATCATCAGTTCCATGACCAGCTGCCACATGAAGCTGAAATTTATACATGTCAATTTTCTTTCCTTACATTCTAATATTTTAGCTAACAATTATATTCCAACTTTAAATGCCTGATTTTGAAACCACAGAAATACAGAACTGCTTTCTGTTTGCTGTTCTAAATGCATGCTAGTCTGAAAAGGGATAATTCATTTACATAATCCTGTTCTTGTCTGTGCTTTAAGTAGGATTTATTGCGGTCATTAACCAAGTCACAGCTGTGGTTACCAGAGTTAAACTATATGCTCAATATGTTTATTAAAATAGAATTGATTTCAACAAATGTGGTTTTTGAAGTCAACAAAATGCTAGGCTTCCAGCTATGAAGTTACTTGAATTGTAATGAAATGGAAATTCATTACTAAAATCTCAGATCAATGATTAACATGGCAAATGAGGTTCAACGTGGATAAGTGTAAAGTGATGCATGTCAGTAACAAAAATCTCATGCACGAATACAGGATGTCCGGGGCGGTACTTGGAGAGACCTCCCAGGAAAGAGACTTGGGAGTTCTCATCGACAAGTCAATGAAACCGTCCGCGCAATACACGGCGGTGGTGAAAAGGGTGAACAGAATGCTAGGAATGATAAAGAAGGGGATCACAAACAGATTGGAGAAGGTTATTATACCGCTGTACCGGGCCATGGTGCGCCCTCACCTGGAGTACAGCGTCCAGCACTAGTCGCCATACATGAAGAAGGACACGGTACTTCTTGAAAGGGTCCAGCAAAGAGTGACTAAAATGGTTAAGGGGCTGGAGGAGTTGCCGTACAGTGAGAGATTGTAGAAACAAGTTCTTCACCCAGAGAGTGGTGGAAAACTGAAATGCTCTTCCGGAGTCTGTTATAGGGGTAAACACCCTCCAGGGATTCAAGACAAAGTTAGACAAGTTCCTGCTGAACAAGAACGTACACAGGTGAGGCTGGACTCATTTAGAGTACTGGTCTTTGACCAGAGGGCCGCCGCGTGAGCGGACTGCTGGGCACAATGGACCACTGGTATGACCCAGCAGCAGCAATTCTTATGCTCTTATGTTATGTTCTTAACAATCAAAAGAGTATATGTAAATACTGTATATGTGCTTTACTGATTCTCTACAGATATTCTGAGCTTAGGTGAAAATGCAGGTTAGTGCTATAATAATAGTGATCAACATACTTCATTATACTTTTAGTTTTTAATTTTATTAAATGATAGACATTTGGAAAGTAATATCATGTAATTTTAATATATATACGTATGACCCCTTATAAAATACTGACCAGTGTGAAAATATGTGCCATTACAGGGAGGTACTTATTTTGTTAAGTATGTACAGGAGTGAAGTTTGGGGGGAGTTTGCAAATACAGAAAGTACATTGATTGTAAAATATGCTAATTTAAGCATCTTTACTTATAAATTATTGACACATACATTTATTCCTGCACCAGAGTGCTTAAGCAAGTGCCTACTACCCTCTGAAATCAGGCACCCTGTTCTATAAAGTTATTTTTTCATGGGAAAATTTTAATATAGCACCTAACTGTAAGCCAGAGTTTGTTGATGCTGCCTTAGGTATGGGAGACCCACTTGGAGAGAGTGTGGCACCAGTGGTGTGGTGGTGGTGGGGGAGGTGGACCGCCCCGGGCACCATCTTTGCAGGGTCACTGGTGCTAGCACCTCTCCTCTTCTGCACCCCTCTGTGTGCCTCTTTAAATGTTCACTGGTGTGAGCAGTATCTTCCCTCTGCTGCTTGTGCTGGACTAGGCTTCCTTCTGATGTCACTTCCTGGTCGCAGGACCAGGATGTGATGTCAGAAGGGAGCCGAGGCCGGCGTGAGCAACAGTTGGAAGATGCTGCTTGCACTGGTGAACATTTCAAGAGGTAAGCGGGGGGCGGGGGGGCACAAGGCATGGCGAGGAAGAGTAGGGGGCATGGCAATGCCAGGCACCACCCTCCCTTGCTATGCCATTGTGTAGCATCATGCTCTTTCAGTGGCTCCCCCAATAGGATAGAATGATTTGTCTAAAAGTGTTGTGGGGTTGCTAGATTTCTCTGTTTTTGATGTGTTACTTATGGGCTTGATTATAAAGAACAGGACTTGATATATTGTCTTTCTCTGGTTACATTCAAAATTGTTTACATATTATATACATGTACTTATTCTGTATCTGGAGCAATGGAGGGTTATGTGAATTGTCTGGAGTCACAAGGAGCTGCAGTAGGAACTGGACCCAGTTCATCAGGCTGTTGCAATACCACTAGGCTATAGGGTGGGTGGTAATAGTCGGGGAGCAATTTCTTCAAATGAGTTAGTTTTGCACATACTATAACAGGAATGAACTTCAGTCCTAAGCCACGGCTTGTGCAACATGATCTCAGTATCTTAAATTATCTGCTAACGCTTTGCCACAAAACTTGCATTGTACCAAAGAGAACTTCCCCTGAAATTTGTAAGATCTTTGGAAATTTTTGATTAAGCCTGTGGCACTTAAAACAATAAGAAATATTTCTGTATCATTCTGCTATATTTTCTTGGTCTCAGACTACATGTCTTTGTACTTCAGGATCTTCTTTCTTTCTCTCTCTCCATCTTTGAAGCTGGTATGTTTATGATTAATGCTGTGTGGTTTTCTTGTATCCAGCTTTTATTCTGTTGGGATGGGGATGTCCCAGGTGATCATAACCTTTTTAGTTTCCACAGTTCTCTTGGGATCAATACTTTTCTAGTACAGTTGTGGTGTTATGTTTACAGAATTTCCAATGAATGAAACATGTCACCTTGTTGTGTCTTTTCATATAAAATAGGGCTGTACATCAACTAAAATTTGTAATTGTGATTAATATTTTTAATCGCACAACTAATCGTATGAAGCGCCCCTTGCACAGTACAATCATGAGATAGCAGATGTAAATTCTCAAAATTGACAAATTAAAAATAAAATAATTTATATTACCTTTGTTGTCTGGTGATTTTATCTTTCCAATTTCTCATTCCCTTACTTGTTGCTTCTCTGTACATGCAGCACATTCTGTGTGCTAACTCTGTTTTCAGGGCCTCCTCTCTACTTCTTTTTTCTTTCCCTTAACTTCCTGCCTTATACCAATCTTTCACATTAAACTTTCTTCCTTCATTTCAAATCTATCCAGTTTTCATATCTTCCATTCCCTTCCTTTTATTTCTATTCATGGGTACCACCTCCTTCTTTCTCTCTTCCCATCCCCTCCCTTCAATAAGTACAGTTTCCTCCTTTCCTTGGGCATCATCTCCTTCAGTCTCTCTTCTTTCCCTTTCCTCTCCTCTCTACGTGTGTCATCTCCTTACATCTCACCTCCCCTCCACCGGCACCATCTCTTCACTTCCCTCTATCCTTGGTCTACTCTTTCTTCCCTTCTCTGTCCCCACCACTGTCATAATTTCTCCATTCCCCTTCCCTCCCTTTCATCCATGGTCACCATCTCCTTCTTTGTTTTTCCAGCCTCTATTTCCAGCATCTCGCCCTCTCAAATATCCCCCCTGCCCACATCTCTCTCTGTCTTTCTTATGACTCCTCTTCCTGCACTTCTGAACCTCCACCTCCACCCACCCTGTCCACTGTTCTCTCACCTACCCAAAGCCTCTCTCTTTCTAATGGCCATCCCATGTTTTTTTCTCTTCACCATCCCAGGCCCCACCTCCCAGTCAAGCATCTTCCCCCCTTGGATGTAGCATCATTCTCCCCCTCATCCTCCACCCTCGCCTCGCTACTAATTCCCTTGCTTCAGCCCCCAGGTGTCCCTCTAACTTGCTGGTTCTGTCTTTATAGTGTTAGTGATTGAAGCAGGGCACTGCCAGTCAGCTCCAGAGACTCTCTCTCTAGTGGGTCCTGCCTCCTCTGATGTAACTTCCTGTTCTAGTGAAAGCGGGACCCACCATAAAGAAAGCCTGTGGACAGTGGCGTAGCAAGGGAGGTTGGTGGGTGAGTGCCCAGCATCGCTGTGCTATGCACCCTCACTTTTTCCTGTCACTTGAGCACCCTTCTGTCCCTACGTATCTTTTGAAATGTTTGCCGATGCAAACAGCATCTTCCACCTGCTGCTTGGGCCAGCCTCGGCTCCATTCTGACATCACGTCCTGGTCCCATGACTAGGACATGACATCAGAAGGGAGCTGAGGCTGGTGCAAGCAGCAAATGGAAGATGCTCACACCGGTGAATATTTCAAGAAGTATGCAAGGGATGGAGAGGTTGAGAGGTGCTGGCGCTCTCCACAAAGATGGTGTCAGGGGCTGTCTGTTCCCCCCCTTTACTACGCCTGAGGAGCCAGCCGGTGGTGCCCTGCTTCAATTACTAACACCACAAAGAAGGAATCGGCAAGTTAGAGGGGTGCTTGGGGGTAGGAGCAAGGGAATTAATAGTGAGGCCAGGATGAAGAATGAGGGGAGAATGATGCTGCATGGAGCATGAGCTGGCAGATTAGAGGGCCACCTGGGGGGAGGAGCAAGGGAATTAATAGTGAGGTGAGGGTGGAGGACAAAGGGGAGAATGATGCTGGGGGGAGCAGGAAGAGAATCATGAGGCATGGGATTCGAGCTAACTCATGGTACAGTAGAGAACCATGATAATGCGCTTAAAAATTTATAGTACACAGTAAACATTTAACATGTTAATCACGTTATTAACACGTTAAATGTACAGCCTTAATATATAACCTTTCTGCTAGCAACACTTTGCAGTCAGCTACAAGATGAGTAATCATTTGCTGCTCTTTATTAAAGAATCTGCAAATGTTGATATGCTGGTTTTTAAATAATTTGTTGCTGAGTAATTGCTATGTATGCTTTGTTTGTATATGTAAATTGTCTTGATTAAATAATGAAATACTCTACAACATTAGTTGTGCACATTTAAGCTTGCAAGCTGATTTTTGAATACAAGGTATCTATCTAAATTGAATTTTAAAATCATTATGTTGTATGGCAATTAAAAGAGTGTTATTCCTGCCTGTAATGTTTATAACCCATCTCTGTATTATGCCTTCCAGGATCACTCCAGCTTTTTTCTACCTTCTAGTGATCCTGTGAATGCAACAGCCCATTCACCGCCCACTGAAAGTGACATTATCTGTGAGTACCCTTTTATCTGAAGGATCTAAGGAGCAGATAAGAGAACAGTTGTGTTCCTTTGTACTCACCCTGTGTGCTTACCCTCCAATCATTTTGCATTCTTGATAGTATGGCTTTTCCTTCAACAGTCCAGTGTACCATTTTATTTATTTATTCAATGCTCCCAAAGGAGCTCAGAACGGGTTACAAATCAGGTATTCAAGCATTTTCCCTATCTGTCCTGGTGGGCTCACAGTCTATCTAATGAACCTGGAGCAGTGAAGGATTAAGTGACTTGCCTGGGGTCACAAGGAGCAGCTTGGTGTTTGAACCCACAACCTCAGGGTTCTGAGGCTGTAGCTCTAACCACTAGGCCACACTCTCCACTTCATTGCACTTTTATATACTCTTCTTTTCACCATGTGTTTTGTACAATCAGTCCCAGTCTTCTGGGGCTACCAGTCCTCAGTCACTCACCACCCCTCCCTTCCTCCATGGTCAAGACCAGTGTTCTTCAACCTTTTTACACCTATGGACCGGCGAAAATAAAAGAATTATTTTGTGGACCAGCAAACTACTAAGACTGAAATAAAAAAACCCTGTTTCCGCCCCGTCTCTACGAGCTCGGTCCCCGCAAACCATTTGTTCCCAGTTATGACTTTATATTGAATGCATTTTATTAAAGTATAAAAAGAAACAATATTCTGTACAATTGTCATTTTATAAATACAAATAACACAGAGCAAGGATCAACAAAACCTGTCTCCCCTCCCCTTGACAAATATACCCTCTACTATCAAGAAAACTGAATAAGCCAAATTATTATAGATTGCTACACAGAAATATCATGCTAACAGAATACTGCAGTCACACATGACAGGAATAGTGTTAGGGGAGTGCAACTACTAGGGCATCTGCCCCCTGGTCAGAGAGAGCCCTAAGCCAGCTGGAAGCTAAAGAAGCACTGCCTGGCCTTTGCAGTCCCCAGTTATGTCTAACAACAGCTCTAGCAGGATATATATTTCAAATCTGATATATTCTAATAAAAAAATAGAAATAAAATTATTTTTTTCTACCTTTTGTTGTCTCTGGTTTCTGCTTTCATCTTCTTTTCACTCCCTTCCTTCCAGCGTCTGCCCACTCTGTCTCTTCAATCCAGCATCTGCCCCTTCCATCCACTGTCTGCCCTCTCCTCCTTCCATATGGTATCTGCCTTCTTTCTATGCCCCTCTCCCCTTTCCATCCAGCCTGCGCCCCTCTCTCCTGTTTACATGATTTATTCTGCTCTCTTCATTTTTATTGCACCTACATCATATCTAGCATCTTTGTACCTCTCTCCTTATTTCTCTGCTGACCCCCTTCCCAGCATCATTCTCTCTACTTTCTCAATCCTCTGTCTCTCCCCTTTCCCTCATCTGATCTCTCCATTCCACCCTGACCCCTTCCCTTCCTCTAATCTCCTTGCCAGCTGTTTCCTTCCTTTTTTCCTCCTCCCCTGTCCAGTATTAACTCTCTTTCATTCTCTTCTCCCTCCCAGCAGCATCTCTCCTTCTCCCTCTTTCCCTCCAGGTCAAGTAGCAACTCTTCCTTTATTTTCCTTTGTCCAGCAGCTTCCCAGCCTCCAACAGTGGCTTTCTCCCCTTCCCTCCGCTCCCCTCCCGGCAGCTCTCAGTACTTGCCTGCAGCAGCACAGCGATTCACTTAAGCAGCCTTGATGGGTTGTGCTGCCTCTGAGGAAAGAGGAAGTTGCATTATCAGAGGCAGGCCGTGACTCAGCAAAAGCCCCAAGGCTGCCGAAGTGAATCATTGCACTACTGCAGGAAAGTACTGAATCGAGCCCCCCCTGATCTCGCCGGCCCTCCATGGACTGGCAGAAAATTTCAGCGCATCGATCTCCCCGGCCCTGCGCAGACCGGCAGGAATTTTTTGCGGACCGGCACCGGTCTAGACAACTCTGGTCCAGACAACTCTTACTCCTTTCCCCTTTGATCTCTTCCACATAGCCCGGTGCTTCCCATGCAACTACAATGAAAATAGGTCTACTTAATATGTGTTGCCTCCAAGACAAATCACACGTGGAGGGGCATAATCAAAAGAAATGTCTAAGTCCAATTTGGACATAGGGTGCTAGTCGCCCAAAGTTGGCAGCAGCAAAATATCCATTCTCAAAGTACATCCAAAATATTTTTTTTCAGAAATACTTCTACATCCAGCCATTTGATCATCCAGACTGCTAGTACATCTATCATTATACCACATTCTTGTCCAAAAAATTGTCCAAGTCCCAAACGCCTTGAACAAGACCTTTTAGATGTGGGCGGGGCCAGCAAAATGATGGACTGGCCATCCAGACATGGCAACATAGCAGTGGGGCACTGCTGTGAACTTCACAAAAAGGGTACCACATAAACATCTCACCAGAATTCCCCTGCAGGTCATTGTAAGACCCCCAAAACATCCCCAAAATGCACTATACCCACCTGTCTACAACCCCAATAGCCCTTATGGTTGCAGGTGGCACCTATATGGCAGTATGTTTATATTTATTTAACATTTGATATACCGCTCCTGCATTTTACTGACCTAAGCGGTTTACAAAGTATCAAACTAAAATGAAATTAGGTACTTGAGAAAAACTACCCTACAGTACCTGATTGTAAAAAACCGCTTAGATAACCTTGATAGGCGGTATATAAAATCCTAATAATAATAATACAGTACAGTAGGATTTGGGGTTTTTTTGGTGGGTGCACATTTTCCACCATGAATGTAGTGGTTAGAGTGGCATAGGGGCCTGGGTCCTCCTCTCTATGGTTCACTAGCCCATCCCTCCAGACTACTTAAGCCACCTCTGTGCAGCTCTACTAGGCTTTCCAATGCCAAGTGCTGATGTTCTGGGGCAGGTATGTACGTTTTTATTCTGAACTTTGTGGGGGTGCGACGGGGGTCAATTAACATAGGGGATGTGTGTGTAGGTCTTTACTTTTCCTTGCAGTGATTATCTGGCCACTTAGCAGCGATTTTTGAGTTTGTTGCAGTTTTTTTTCCGGATTGAATTTTTATGGGACATTGTGCCAGGTAGCAGGAATTTTATAATAACAACAGTACACATTTTGGCTTGAATTTTTACATTTTGGCGCCATCTACTGGGCTACCTTTTACATCCCTCGAGGAAGGCCTATTTGTCTGAAACACGGATCATGTTGGGGTCCAGTATATATTTTATTACAAAGGACTTTCTATGCCTGTCATGTTTTATTCATTCATATGTGTACTTTTAATGAAAATTTTTTTTGACATTCTAATAAACTAATTGTCCTGTGTCTCTTCCCCACTCCCTTTTTGCTTTTACAGTTCACACATGGGGTTGTGACTTTTTTCCTTTGTATTGTATGATATATCAAATGAAAGCCATTATAGCAGCTAAAAAGATATATTACACCAACAAGATTTCTAAGCACTTAAGTCAAACACCCTTTATATGGTATTCAAGATACTCACTACTTCTTGAGCCCCTGAAGACCACTCAGACTTCATTCCCACTTTACAAGCATTAGTGTCACATTTTTAGCACAAATTTTGTAACATGCATCAGAAGCTTTCAACTGGTTGAACCCTAAGTAGCCCATTCCCTGGTTCTCGCACCAATCTCTCCTGCAGCACCTTCTCTAAATCTAACCTCCCAACACAAAGTAGCTTTCACAGTTCTTCATACCACCTCCCCTCAAGATACACTATCCTCTAGCTTGATCAAATGCTTCTTTGTCATTCTCATCCCCTATTTATTGTCTGTCAGCATGCCAACATACAGTATGTCCTACAAAATACCATCAACATTTTAAGATAGTTAACATTTATTTGGGTATTCACTTACTGCTGATCATGTCTTCATTGTTTTTATTCACCCTATTATTTTAATTGTTGTACAAATTTTGCTATGTATTATGATTTTCCTATGCTGTAAAATGAAATGCATGTATATCTCCTTACAAAGCATGTCCTACCATCAACATTTTAAGATAGTTATACATGATTTTCCAGTATCTACCTCTGACATCAAACTAATTCGGTTAGTCTGGCAGTGTCTAGGTTTCAAGGTTTATTAAAAATTTGTTATACCGCTTAATCTAAAATTAAAATCAGTGTACAATAAAAATTATTATCAGCATACTATGGCACAAAAACAAATGATTAAAATCAGAACATATCATTACAGGGGATTTGTCAGTAAAAACAAAAATACATACACCAGTCAAACATAAGTAAAATAAGAGGAAAAAGAAGAGAACTACAATCAGTAAAGAAAAGAACAAATAAGGGAAGAACAATAAGGAAAGGGTAGACCTGAAAAACAACGATGAGATCATTGCCCTAACGAGGACAGTTATGTATCAAAAGTGTCTATGAATAGGAAGGTCTTCAACTTAATCTTGAAAGGGTCTAAGGAAGTTTCTTCCCTTATATAATTGGGAATGTAATTCCAAAAGGAAGGTGCTGTCACTGCAAAAGAACATAAGAACATAAGAAATGCCTTCACCGGATCAGACCCTAGGTCCATCTATTCCGGCGACCCGCACCTGGATATACAAAGTCCAGGTGCCTTAGCAAGTTTAGCACTGCATCCTGCAGCTAGGCCTCACCTGGGCCTAGGCCTTACTCTGACCCTAGGACTGGGCCTTGCTCATAAGAAAGCTAGTTTCACTGAGTAATACCTTTATTTCACACAACACAAAAGAATTGCAAACAGTTCGTTAAGAGTCACACCAACTTGGGTAGGATACGCCTCACAGGGACTTAGCAAACACAAGATATGGAGGGCCATGTATGTCAATGCACACAGTTTAGGTAACAAAATTCTAGAATTGGAGGCTGAAATAAGGAATGCCGACCTAGATGTGGTGGCAATATCTGAAATTTGGTTCACGGACTCACATGGGTGGGATATGGCTATACCGGGCTACAATCTACTTCGTCAGGACAGAGAGGGCAGGTTAGGAGGGGGGGTAGCTCTATACATTAAAGAGGACATCAAAACCACCAGGATCACAGATGTCAAGTACACCGGGGAGTCCCTCTGGGTAAACCTGGCAAGAGGCAGAGAAAAATGCCTGTATCTAGGTGTGGTATACAGACCCCCAAGACAACTGGAAGACATGGACACAGAATTAATTGAAGACATAGAGAATATCACTCTACGAGGAGAAGCTGTACTGCTAGGGGACTTCAATATGCCTGATGCAGACTGGAACTCATTTTCAGCGACAACCAGCGGTAGCAGGAGGCTCTTAACCTCCATAAAGGGAGCACGTCTCAAACAAATGGTAACGGAGCCCACTAGGGCCCAGGCGATCCTCGACCTGGTACTCACCAATGGGAAAAGTGTCTCAGAGGAGATATGCTAGCCTCCAGCGACCACAACATAATATGGTTCAACCTTAGGAAAGGCTTCCCTAGATCAAACACGAAAACAAAGGTGCTCAATTACCAGGACACAGACTTCGCACGCATGGGAAATTTTGTCCATCGGATGCTGCAGGACCAAGCGGAGACCGATGATGTAGAAGCTAAGTGGTTAACACTGAAATCAACCATACATGAAGCAACTAGCCGCTTCATAAAATCAGTAAATAAACGACAAAGGAACAATAAACCCCAATGATTCACCGCGGAGATCTCGCACCTCATTAAGGAGAAGAAAAAAGCGTTTCTCTCCTACAAGCACACGGAGAAAAGAGAGGCAAAGGTAGAATATAGGACCAGGTCTACAGCGGTCAAAATGGCAGTTAGGGAGGCAAAACTTCGAGTGGAAGAAATTCTGGAAAAAAACATTAAAAAGGGGGACAAATCCTTCTTCAGGTATATTAGTGACAGAAAAAGGAACACAGGCGAGATAGTATGCCTTAGAAGACCGGACGGAAGTTACGTGGAAGCAGATTCCGATAAAGCCGAACTACTGAATGAATACTTCTGCTCAGTCTTCACCTGTGAGGCACCGGGACACGGTCCGCAATTGAAGGCAACACAAAGCACAGAAGATCCGTTTCAGAATTTTGAGTTCACACCAGGTGAAGTTTACAGTGAACTGGCAAGACTCAAGGTGAACTAAGCCATAGGACCAGACAATTTGCACCCAAGAGTGCTCAGAGAATTGAGCGATGTCCTGGCAAAACCGTTGGCTGAGCTATTCAATCTCTCCCTAAGTAAGGGGAAAGTTCCCCTGGACTGGAAATTAGCTAATGTCGTTCCTCTGCATAAAAAAGGTTGCAGGGCAGAGGCTGCGAATTATAGAACGGTGAGTCTCACATCAATAGTGTGCAAACTCATGGAAACATTAATTAAAAGCAAATTGGACACGATCTTGAATGAAGGGAATCTTCGGGATCCCAGTCAGCATGGATTCACCAAGGGTAGGTCCTGCCAATCCAATCTCATCAGCTTCTTTGACTGGGTAACAAGAAAGTTGGACTTGGGAGAGTCTTTGGACGTCGTGTACCTGGACTTCAGTAAAGCTTTTGATAGTGTCCCACACCGCAGGCTGCTAAGCAAGATGGAATCGATGGGGTTAGTCAATGATTGGCTGAGTGGCAGACTTCAGAGGGTGGTGGTTAATGGTACCCTCTCTAAAACATCGGAGGTGACCAGTGGAGTGCCGCAGGGCTCGGTCCTGGGTCCACTCCTTTCCCACATATTCATAGGGGATCTGACTCAAGGGCTTCAAGATAAAATAACACTATTCGCCGATGACGCCAAACTATGTAATATAGTAAGTGAATGCAGTTTACAGAATTATATGGCGCAGCTTACATATGGAAAGTTGGTCCTCAACCTGGCAGCTAGGCTTCAATGCTAAGAAATGTAAGGTCATGCACCTCGGAAGCGGAAATCCATGCAGGACGTACTTCTTGAACGGAGAAACTTTAACTAGGACTTCAGCAGAACGAGATTTAGGAGTAATCATCAGTGCAGACATGAAAACTGCCAATCAAGTGGAGAAGGCTTCATCTAAGGCAAGGCAGATATAGGGTTGTATCAATAGAAGTTTCGTCAGCCGAAAGCCTGAAGTCATAATGCCGTTGTACAGGGCCATGGTGAGACCTCATCTGGAGTACTGTGTACAATTCTGGAGGCCACATTACAGTAAAGATGTGCGCAGAATTGAATTGGTTCAGTGGACGGCCACCAGGATGATCTCGGGGCTCAAGGGTCTCTCTTACGAGGAGAGACTGAACAAATTGCAGCTCTACACTCTCGAGGAACGTAGGGAGAGGGGAGACATGATCAAAACATTTAAGTACCTCACAGGACGTGTCGAAGTGGAAGATGATATTTTCTTTCTCAAGGGACCCTCGGCCACAAGAGGGCACCCACTCAAACTCAGGGGCGGAAAATTTCATGGCGACACCAGAAAGTATTTCTTCACAGAGAGAGTGGTTGATCATTGGAACAAGTTTCCAGTGCAGGTGATCGAGGCAGACAGCGTGCCAGACTTTAAGAATAAATGGGATACCCATGTGGGATCCCTACGAGGGTCAAGATAAGGAAATTGGGTCATTATGGCATAGACAGGGGGTGGGTAAGCAGAGTGGGCAGACTTGATGGGCTGTAGCCCTTTTCTGCTGTCATCTTCTATGTTTCTATGTTATTTCCTGGCGTTATAAATCAATTTAATAGCAGTATTTTGCATAATTTGAAGACGTCTTTTTTCTTTTTGGGAAATGTTAAGTAGTAGAGAATTACAGTAGTCCAATTTAGCTATAACCAACGAATGAACTAGAATATTACGTGATTTAGGCTCAAGAAATCTTGCGATTGATCGTATGAAGCGCAATTTATAAAAGCAAGTTTTGACTATGTTATTGATATATTCATGAAGTAGTAATTTGTCATCGATTATAGCCCCAATAATTTTTAGGGTGGGGACAATTCCTAATGAGATGTTATTAAGGACGAATGGAATCTTCAGGCCTATATCTTTTTTCTAAGTAAAAAGCATGAATTTTGTTTTATTTATGTTTAAAGCTAATTTGTTTACTTTAAGCCAATTTAGAATTGTTTCAAGTTTATTATTTATAGACATAATATCGTTGTGATTTTCTGGATCAAGAGGGTGAATTATTTGAATGTCATCCGCGTAGGAGAAGGAAATAAAGCCAATTGACTGGCAGAGACTCAGTAAAGGGGAGAGGAAAATATTAAACAAGAGAGGCGACAAAATAAATCCTTGGGGAATCCCAAAAGACGTAGAGTAAGGATTGGAGTATTCATTATTGAACCTGACAATGGAAGTACGATTGGTGAGATATGAGGTAAACCAGTTGAGCACTTGGTCTCCAATACCTATTGATTCTAGCCGATTAAGAAGGAGGTCATGGTCTATTGTGTCAAACGCAGCGGATATGTCCAGTGAAAAGAGAGCAACAGATTTATGATGGTCCAAGAAATAATGAATATTATTTATTAAACTAGTCAATGAATACTCAGTGTTGTGGAATTTACGGAAACCAGTTTGGTTAGGGTGCAGGACATTGGTTGATTCAATGAAATCAGAGACCTGATTAAATATCAGTTTTTCAGTTAGTTTGGCCAAAAAGGGGATATTTGCAATTGGACAATAATTTGTAGGGTCATTTTTACTAGACTTGTCGTCTTTAAGTACCGGAGTGATGATAGCGGTTTTCCAGGAGGAAGGAACTAATGCGGTAAGTAAGCTTTTTAGGATGATAGAGTGAATGAAGGGTCCAAGGCAATGAAAATTTTTTTTAGGTAAAATGGAGGAATAATTTCTGATCCAGAGCTTTTTAAATTGATTTTTGAAAAAGGGCATCGATATCCTTGAGGGAGGGAATTTTGTAATTAGAGCATTTAGCTGTTGGCATAAACTCAGCTTGATGTTTGCTCGTAAGACTGTGTTAGAAAGAAATTTATTTCGTATGTTTTGGATTTTTTGATTAAATGCATCGGCAATGTCCTGTGCTTTTAAGGGGATTGTCTGAAGTGTATTATTTCCTATATTTTTTGGAGTAACGGATTTTAAAATGTTATATAAAGTTGCTGAGTTTCTTGCTTTATAAATTTTGTCTGAGTAATATTTATTTTTGGTCTGGTTAATTTTGGTTTTGTAGATAGAGATGCCTTTTCTCTATAATTTCGAAGGTTTGTTTGGGATTTAGTATGGTGCCATTTTCTTTCTAGAGCATGGAGCTGTTTTTTTATAAGAAAGAGCTCGGCTGTATACCAGGGATTAGATGTTTTATGTGGCGATATAATTTTGGAAATTATTGGTGCTTTACTGTCTAAGAGCAATTGTAAAGAGAAGTTCCAAGATGATAATTGGTCTTCGATTGAGTTAAACGTAACATTAATAGAGGATGAGTCAAAGAAGGGTAAAATATCAGTAGTTTCTAAACTGGAGAGATCTCGATATGTAGTAAGCTTAGGTTCTGAATGAGTTTGCAGTGTTATTGATTTAGGAAAATAAAGATTGACAGATATGAAATAATGATCGGACCAAGGAACTGGAGCAGCTAATGGAACAGAACACTCAAAGTGTTGGGATTTAGGAAAGAAGATCATGTCTAGAGTGTGATTGGCTGAATGGTTAGGGCCTGCTATAATTGGATGCAAGTTTAGAGGATTTAGAATGTTTAATATGTCCAAAGTATTGGTATCAGAGAGGTTGTCAAAATGGACATTGAAATCACCTAAGACCAGAGGAAAAGATGTAGTGGAACAGAAATCAAATAGTAGATCTTGGAGTAAAGCTATTTTGTTTTGCCCTACTGGTGGAGGGACATAGAGTAATAAGAAATTGAAGTTAGTGTTTGAATTAAACTTAAGGTGAAGATATTCAATGGGGGTGTTTCCAATGGAGTGATCACTGAGATTAATAAGATTATTTTGAAATATGAAAGCTAGGCCACCGCCTTTACGATTTTGGCGGTGGTTTGAGAGGTAATCATAGTTGGGAGGACAGCAATAGGAGAGATATGCTTCATCGCCTTCGATAAGCCAGGTTTCGGTGATAAAGAGTATATGTAACCCCTGACGAAGGATGGCGTCTTTTAAAAGATGATATTTACTTTTGATGGATCTAGCGTTAATGAGTCCTAATTTTAAGCTTTTATTTTTTAAAGAAACATATGAAGTATTGGTTGAAACAGTAGATACAGTGTTAAGATTAGTAGGCATAGGAGAAGTAGAGATTTCTAATAGGAATTGGTGTCGAGGTGTTGTTGTTCTATGATTTGGAGGACGATGGCCCCAGAAAACTGGAATTTTATTAATAGTTGTAGTTGTGGACATGTTGCAATTTATGGAGATACTAAGAGGGTAACTTAATAATCCAGAGAGAACAATGCAGAGAAAGATAAAGATTATGTGTCTAAATTTAAAATTAATTGAGGTCGGGATGTGGGTATGAGGTTGGAAAAGGTGATTGGTTTTAATGGCGCCCTCAGTTTGCGCACGAAGGAGCGCACTAAGGAGCAGAACCTGCTCCTTTAGTGCGTTCCTTCGGCATGCGCCTTGCAGGAAGCCCGAATAAGTAGGGCATCAGCTGACCTGGTGGGTGCGTGTGTTGTTGAAGGTAGTCTTGATCGTTGTAATCTTGTTTTTTGAAGTAGTCTGCAAGTTGGGTGGCTGTTGGTGGGTTCTTGTACTGCTAGGTAAGGTTTGGTGTCAGTGAGGTTTTTTACTAGATTGAATAGTTTTTGAGGCTCTGATTCTCCAAAGTGCGTCCCGATTTTAGGCAGCTGTAGGCGTCCTACAGCTGTCTAATCAGCCAATCGGGATGCACGTTTTTTTAAAAAAATGCTCCCCAGGCAGGCCTGAAGGCGCCTCCGGGAGCTTAGGGAGACCCGCAAGATGCCTAAGCTCGCCTAAGGGCCTTAGGCGGGCCTTAGGCGAACCTAGGCGGCCCTACGCGTCTCCCTAATAGAGGAGAAGCTTAAAATGTAGGCCAGCAAAATGCTGGTCTACATTGTAAGTAGACGCGGCCGCTATACTTATCGCGGCAAGGGATCTCTCTGCTGCTATAAGTATAGCGGGCCGCGGCCTGTCCGATTGCTGGCAGGAGGGTGCCCAATCCCTCCTGCCCGAAGAAGCACCCTCTCCCCCGACAATATCAATCACTGGCAGGAGGGTGCCCAATCCCTCCTGCCCGAAGACGCACCCTCCCCCCCGACAATATCGATCGCTGGCAGGAGGGTGCCCAATCCCTCCTGCCCGAAGACGCACCCTCCCCCCCGGTGCTAACAACCCCCAAATCTCCACCCCACCAAACTAACCTGTTCTTACGGCTAGATGGGTCTTGCCCGTCCAGTCAGCAGGCACGCCTGGTCGAAATGAGGCGGGCCCGCCCCTTCCTGGCCCATCCCGCCGAAGACTAAGGCCTGATTGGCCCGGGGGGGAGGGTGAGTCTTCGGGCACGAGGGATTGGGCACCCTCCTGCCAGCGATCGATATTGTCGGGGGGGGCATCTTCTGGCAGGAGGGTTTGGGCACCCTCCTGCCAGCGATCGGACAGGCCGCGGCCCGCTATACTTATAGCGGCAGAGAGATCCCTTGCCGCGATAAGTGTAGCGGGCCGTGTCTAATCTAACCCGATTCTCTAACCAGCGTCTGTAACATGGACGCCGGTTACAGAATCGGGGTTTAGTGTAGGCCGATTCTGAATAGGACGTCTCTCTCGGGCGTCCTATACAGAATCAGGGCCTAGGTGTCTTGCGGGCCTCGCCTTCAATATAGGCAGCCTGCCTGGGGAGCATTTTTTTGAAAAAACGTGCATCCCGATTGGCTGATTAGACAGCTATAGGACGCCTACAGCTGCCTAAAATCGGGACGCACTTTGGAGAATCAGGCCCTTAGTGTCTAGAGACTCCAAGCCTACCAGTTTGGAGTAGTAAGCCTTTCTTTTTTCCTTCAACTCATGTTCCGCCGGAACTGGAAGCAAAGACAGTATTCACATCTCCTACATGAGTTCCACACAAGAACGAACTCTTGTTGTCTATCAACTCCTCCTTCTCCATTCTTTGACTGTTGCATCTGACGTCAGGTGATTATGGAATACTTTAATGTTGTAGATACTTCTCTTATTCAAATGTAGAATCTTTATCTGTTTAAACATTAGGCCCAAAGATTCCATGACAGTTTAATTCAGTTGCAGCAACCATTTTGATGTCAAATATCCATAAAAGTTATTTCTAAGTTAACTCTGTATTTTCCAATTATTCACATTAAAGTGTTAAAAAGTAAACACCAAAACCAGTTTTATATCCATATAATTCCTCTAGCTCAGAGGTGTTTCTTATACTGACAGGAATTCCTTAAGTTTATCAGGATCATTGAATTGATAGGATTTCTCTTTGTAAGTTATTCTCATCGTTGCGGGATAATATAATCCATATCTAGCACCAATGTCCTTCAATGGTTGTCTGAATTGTAGAAATTTTTTCCTTAATTGTACAGTTTCCTGAGCAAAGTCTGGTACAAAGAGCAATTTGGAGTCCTTGTATGTCATATTTCTTGTTTCTCTTGCTGCTTTTAAGATCTCAAATACATGCTGAAATCTTAATAACTTTAATATCACAGGTCTTGGTTTACCTTGAGATTTTTTCATTCCAATCCTATGCGCTCTTTCTATTTCCATAGGCATTTTAAACTTCAAAGGGAGGATTTTGGTATCATTTCTTCCAGAAAAGAAAGCATGTTTTTCCCTTCAACTCCTTCATTTAAACCTAAAATTCGTACGTTCTGTCTTCTGGATCTATTTTCCAGATCCGTCATTTTATTTTTCATTTCTTTTAATATTTTGTGGTCTTCTTTGTTGTCTTGTTGTATCTTTTCAACTCTGTTTTCCATCTTGTCCAATCTGTTTTTTACAGTATCCAATTTGTTGTTCATAAGGTTAATTTCTTTTATTGATAGATTAATATTTCTCAGTTCCTCCAAGACCTCAATTATATCTAGTGCACTAGGAACCTGTGGATCTTCCTTTAGTCGTTTCACTTTACCTGTAGATTTTACAGGTGTATCTTGTATCTTCTGCTTATTTGAAGTCATTTTGAAGAAAAATTATTCAATAGAAGAAAAATTTACTCTTTTGAAGCTTAAATAATGATGCTCAGAGGTGGGAGCTAAAGTGTTAGCCAGCCATCCACCAAGCCTCCAAGTTCCGGAATCAAGCCAATATATTTCTGATAAAAGTTCATATATTTTTAGAAGTAATGTTGATTTTGTCAAAGATTTCACATAATATCTAAGTTGCATATAAGAATAAACATCCAAATCATTCCAATTATAGATAGTATGTAACAGAGAGGATTGGTAAAGTACCATTTTCATTAAGGGCTCCTTTTAATATGCTGTGATAGCGTATTTAGCGCATGCAGAATTTTAGTGCACACTAAACCCATGCTATGCGGCTAGAACTAATGCCAGCTCAATGCTGGCATTAGCGTCTACTGCGCACGCTAAAACCACTATCGCAGCTTAGTAAAAGGAGCCCTAAGAATCTGATAAAGACAAAAAATGTTTCTTTTCCTTGCCATCTGAAATCTATCTGATGTCATACCAGGGAGAAAAAAAACATTATCACAAATAGGCAACAGAGGAGTGGAATGAAAATCTAGACCTATCTGATTGCAAACTTATCTCTAAGTAAATTTCAATGGAGCAAGAAAAAAATAAGGATTCCCCAAGACAGCAGCCCTTATTTGAGGTGTATGAAGAAGATAATTAAAATGACAGGGTTTCCAAAATTGTAGTTCCACTGGAGTCCATGAGAAAAAAGAAGTAGACAAAAAACAATCGTGTATATGACACGCTTCTGCAAAACATCTTAATGACAACATGCCCTATCAGTAAGTAAAACTACAGTTTCAAAGAGGAATACGAGAACCATCTCCCATCCAAAAAATTCCACAAACCAATTTGTCTAATTGAAGCTCTATTTTACGAGAAAAAGATATAGGAAACATTTGATAAATATACAACCATTGAGGTAGCACCAACATGTTATAAAGTGCAATATGACCCATTAAAGAAACAGGAAGATGACACCAAGTCAAGAGACGAGACTTAGTTTTATCCAACAATGGCTGTATATTAAGATCATGAAGTTGAGAAATATCTTGTGGAATTGTAATTCCCAAATAAACAACTTTTCCAAATGCCCAAGTGAGAGGGAAAGTCCCAGGCCAATGACTAGGTAAACTAGAATGAAACGGAAAAGCTACAGATTTTTGATAATTCAATTTAAATCCTGAGTGAAATCCAAACTTAGCCAAAGCATCAAGTAAATATGATATAGAATGTGTGGGATTAGTTAAAATAATCATCAAATCTGCAAATGCTAAAACTTTCAATTCTTTACCCATAACATAAAGTCCAGTTATATGAATATCCCTTTTCAAAGTTTGTAAGAAAGGCTCTAGATAAAGGAGAAACAATAACGGAGAAAGAGGGCATCCCTGACAAGTGCCTCTTGAGACAATAAAAGATGAAGATCTAGTTCCATTAATGAGAATGGACGCATGAGGACCAACATATAAGACGTGTAAACAGTCTAAGAACCATCCAGAAAAGCCCATGTGAGACAATGTGGAAAAAAGAAAAGACCATTCCATTCTATTGAATGCCTTATTTGCGTCTAGACTTGCCAACAGTCCCAATATTGCTTTTGCCTGACCAGTCACCAACGCAGCCAAAACTTTACGTACATGTAAAACAAACTGATGACCATGCACAAACCGGACCTGTTCTTCCCCTATAAGGAAAGGTAGATGAGACGCCAGTCTATCTGCCAACACCCGCACAAAAATTTAGAGATCCATATTAAGTAATGAAATGGGGCGATAAGAATCTACATATTGAGGATCTTTCCCAGGTTTGGGGATCAAAGTAATTAAAGCATCTGTGGCTCCAAGAGGAATCTTCCACACAAGTGTCAAAATAACATGCTATCACACCCGGAATATGATCCTTTCTTTTAATGCATAACATTACTCCATGGCTACATCTAGATCAGACCAAATCTGTTGTCCTACTCTTTTTTGATCTTTCAGCTGTATTCGATCTGATTGAACACTCTCCCCTACATAGACTGTATCAGATAGGCCTAAGAGACACTGCTCTAGCTTGGTTCACGTCTTTTCTCTAAAATTACATCCATATAGTTCACACCAATTTATCCACTTCTACACCCTTTTCTTAAGCATCTGAAGTCCCACAAAAATCTATCCTCTCACTTTCTCTTTTCAATATCTTTTTGGCACCACTACTAATTCTCCAATCTTTAGAATTCACTACTTTCATTTATGCCAATGATATTTACGCCAATGACTTTTTGATCCCATACAGATAAATATTTATTTATTTTAAAAAATGTATAAACCGCTTAAAATCAAAGCAATGTACAAAATAACATACCAAATGTAAATCGAACAAAATTAACATATCAAACTTTATCTTGTGATATTAGTATATTAACCCATAGGGACAATGCAAAGCCAGATTTATTCAGTGTTCAGTCTATGCATATTACATCCATGCATCCATCCCCCTGAGCAGCATGTTTCCATGGAAACCACCCCACCCCCGATGCCAGCCTGCCTGCCTGCCTTCCATTGAAACCCCCCACCCCTCCTCCGATGCCAGCCTGCCTGCCTGCCTGCCTCCCATCCCCCTTCCATTGAACCCCCCCCCCCGATGCCAGTCTGCCTGCCTGCCTCCCATCCCCCTGAGCAGCATGTTTTTAAGCCCCCCTGCGCTGACCCTACCCGGCACACCAGAAACCTCCGTTGACCCTCGTAGCCGACCCTCCCACCGCTGCACAGCCGACAAACCTCGCAGCTTCAGCAGCGTCCCAGACACAGTAAACACGCTGCTTCGGGTCTTCTACTGGCCTAATTTTCTCTGCCACGTCCCTGATGACGTGGCGTGTTACCTGGCCGGTCCTTAGACGCACGCATGCTGTAACCCGTACTGTGGTCAGAACGTGCCTCAACAGCACCCCTCAGTGGTTACAAGATATACTAGCACTTGCGTGTGACCCGGACTGTAGTCACCCTGCAGGCTTGGACTGACACCACAAAAAAAACACAAAAAAAGAAAAAAAACACAATGTTCCAAAAAGGTAGTAAATCAAAATACCTCAGGATTATTCTTTCCAAACATAAAAATCAGGAAAATCATGAATTCCAAACAAACAGGAAAGTAAACCATAAACCGGCAAGCAGTCCAAACTCAAAAGTGAGCAATAAACAGTTCCAAGAATAAAGCTCAACTGCTTTCCTTGATATTTCCTTTTCAGGATATCCTTCCCTGAGGTTAGGCTCGCCTCAGAGCTCAATGCAACCTGCTCCCAAACAGGTTGTTCAGTTTAGTGCAAAAATAGAGTTCAAGTCACTGAATTATCTGTATACAGTGCTCCTCTAGTGAAGCCTCTGGCAGCCCTACACTAAACTGCCAGGCAAAGGAGAGTGTCACAGGTTTGCTTTCATTTAGCTATAATATAGCCTTCAAAATGCCCTCCCAGGTAACAGCAAACTTCTCCCAAAACTGACACCTTCAGCTTCAGAAAAACAAAAGAAAAAGAAAAGCAAAAATCCCAAAAGGTCCAGTTTCAGTACACAGTCACTTTCAATCAAAGGGAGCTGAAAACCCACTCACTGTTTCTGCCAATTAGGACTTGCAGCTGATGGAAAGACCAACCTCCATGGCTTCCTCACAAGGACTTACTTCCTCAGGCAGGTTGTCAAGTTCCATTGGAAGATCAGCATCAGAAAGAACTTCCTCCAGCATTTCTCCAGCCTCCTGTACCTCCATAGGTGAGGCTGTATCGTCCCTGCTTGGCCCGAGGAGACTCTCAGGGAGGAAAAGTCTGAACCTTCTCCCTAGCCTGCCTGTCTGCTTGCTCTCAGCTGCTGTTTTTTGTACTCCAAGGGCACACCCTACTCTACCTGAGTCAGCAGACCTGCCTGGGGCTCTTGGGCTCCTCCTGTGGGACCTAGAAACTGCTCTTCCAGGAGATCCTTGGGGATTTCAGGCTCCCCCTGGTGGTTAACCTGAAAATCATCCCTAGACCAATCCTTGTCCATTCCCTTCCGGGTTTTCTTTTGTGTCTTAGCAGGAACTTTAGCTGGAACCAGGTCAGACACCATGTCTGTCTGGTTACAATGCGCACTCTTACCGTCACAGCCCGACAGATCAGATTTCAGGGAACACGCCGGTAAGAGTGCGCATGCGCGCTTAGCATTTTATTATTATAGATTGTCCTTTGATGCTTCAATTTTGGAGATCCATTTGGGATCAGGTAAACAAAGTAATGGAAAATCCAGTGGCACTAACATATGACACTGTGCTATTTGGCACTATGATGAGAGCTAAAAGCCAAATATCATCTCATCAGTGGCGTACCTAGGGGGGGGGGGGGGGGGGGGGGCGGGCCGCCCCGGGTACCAGCCCTAAGGGGGTGTTCCCGGCCTTGCCGTTCAGTCCCCCGCCACCCCCGAAGGACCGCTCACCCCACTGACCTTCCTGCACCACCTGTGAAGCAGCCCGCAGCAGGATCGCGAAGTCAGCGTCAGCATCCCTGCGCTGCTTCCTGCGCCGCGATCCCGCCCCTCCTCTGACGTCAGAGGAGGGGCGGGACCGTGGCGCAGGAAGCAGCGCAGGGATCGCTGACGCTGACTTCGCGATCCTGCTGCGGCTGTTCATAGGTGGTGCGGGGAGGCCAGGGGGGCGAGCGGTCCTTCGGGGTGGGTCGGGGCATCAGGCCTTCAGGGTGGGGCGGGCGGGCAGGCAAGCAGGCTTTCAAGGGGGAGGGGGTGACAGGCAGGCAGGCAGGCCTTCAAGGGGGGACAGGCCTTCGGGGGGGGGTGCAGACCTTCAAGGGGTGCAGGCCTTCAAGGGGGGCAGGCAGGCCTTCAGGGGGGTGCAGGCCTTCGGGGGGGTGTAGGCCTTTGGGGGGGTGCAGACCTTCAAGGGGGTGCAGGCCTTCAAGGGGGGGAACAGGCCTTCAAGGGGGGAAAGGCAGGCAGGCCTTCAAGGGGGGGGACAGGCCTACAAGGGGGGGGGACAGGCCTACAAGGGGGGGGACAGGCCTACAAGGGGGGGGGACAGGCCTACAAGGGGGGGGGACAGGCCTTCAAGGGGGGGGTGCGGGCCTTGAAGGGGGGTGCAGGCCTTCAAGGGGGAGACAGGCCTTCAAGGGGGGGAAAGGCAGGCAGGCAGGCCTTAAAGGGGGGACAGGCCTACAAGGGGGGGACAGGCCTACAAGGGGGTGGGACAGGCCTTCAAGGGGGGGACAGGCCTTCGGGGGGGTGCAGACCTTCAAGGGAGTGCAGGCCTTCGGGGGGGGTGCAGTCCTTCAAGGGGGTGCAGGCCTTCAAGGGGGGGAAAGGCAGGCAGGCAGGCCTTCAAGGGGGGGACAGGCCTACAAGGGGGGGAGAAGCTACAAGGGGGTGGTACAAGCCTTCAAGTGGGGGACAGGCCTTCGGGGGGGGGTGCAGACCTTCAAGGGAGTGCAGGCCTTCGAGGGGGGTGGTGCAGGCCTTCAAGGGGGTGCAGGCCTTCAAGGGGGGACAGGCCTTCAAGGGGGGAAAGGCAGGCAGGCAGGCCTTCAAGGGGGGACAGGCCTACAAGGGGGGGGAGAAGCTACAAGGGGGTGGGACAGGCCTTCAAGTGGGGGACAGGCCTTCGGGGGGGTGCAGGCCTTCGGGGGTGCAGACCTTCAAGGGGGGGACAGGCCTACAAGGGGAAGGGACAGGCCTTCAAGGGGGGTGCAGGCCTTCAAGGTGGGACAGGCAGACCTTTAAGGGGGGACAGGCCTTTAGGGGGGGGACCATGATTTAGAAGTACACGGAGGGAAGGGGGTGTTCAAAGAGACATGCATATGCCAAACTTTGGGGGGGGGGAAGAAATAATGGGTCTGAAAATAGAGGAGAGGGAGAGAGATGATGGACCATGGGATTTAGGGAGGGAAGGAACAGAAAGGGAGAGAAATTGGACACAAGGGATGGTGTGGAGGAGGGATAGAGATACTGGATAGGAGGGTAATTAGGAAAAGAAACGGAGAGATGGTGGACTCTGGGATGGTGGGGAAGGAGGGAGAGATGCCGGATGAAAGGGTATTTAAGAAAAGGTGGATCTGTGGAGGGAGATGAAAAAAAGGAAAGATACCAGACTTCCTGGGAAGGGAAGGGAAATGGAAAGGGAGGACAGAGTTGGCAGATGGATGGTTAGCATGCAGAAAGAAGGAGACCCTGGCAAGCAAGTTATCAGAAGAAAACCAGAGCCTTGGACCAACAAGATTTGAAATATAACCAGACAACAAAAGGTAGAAAAATTAATTTTATTTTCTGTTTTGTGATTATAACATGTCATATTTGAAATGTGTATCCTGCCAGAGCTGGTGTTGGACTGCAAACGTGAGCTAGGATTTAACAGAAAGAGGAAAAGTCCTTTTTGTTTCTTTATTTTATTTACACCACAGCGCCAGTGTGGTTAGGAGAAGCCAAAGGGGGTGAAAAAGCTATAAAACCCACCAGGAGTTTTGAAAAAAATCACCCAACTGGGCAGGAAAATCGAATTGAAAAACCAATTCAATAGGGCTGAATCGAATCAAAATTTTTTTTTCCTGTATCTAGCAGCATTAGTTTGCGCTACTGTCTTAGACTTTAGGACCTGGGATTGGGGAGAGATGGCATCCTCAGTACTTTATAATGCAAGTGAAACGAGGATTTGGTCAGACTTTTGAAGGGTCTGCAGAAAAAAAATATTGTATAGGCCGGGGACATGAGACAGCAGGAAATGGGAACTTTTCTTCCTTCTATTTTTGTGAATGGAAAGGCTGAGGATGTCAGAGAGGTCAGTTAAAATATGTGCTTTATAAGAAAATATAATAATGTGTTTTATAAAGTTTATAGCATAGCTGGCCTACCCAGTGAGGTGTTCCTAGTGGTGATGGTGGCAGCGTGTCAATGTGTTGAGAGGAAGAGGTGGTCTGGGAAATTCTGCTGAGCAAACTCCGGGCCCATTTCCACCCCCCAGTTAGTCCACTCCACTCAACTGATTCACACACTGAGTGGGTCTTTGGGTGTTGTTTTGGGATCTCTTCCAGTGGTTTATCTCCTTCTGGTCCAAGGAAGGAAACTTTGTTATCCTTAGCATTGACCTACAGAATATGTTTGTAACAGCGCTGCTTGTGTGGCATTAGGCTATGTAGTGATCGAAAGAAAAAAACAGACCTTTGCACATTTTTGCACTATATGGTGGGTGTATGAGGAGATTCACATTTCCTGCACAGCTAAGTCCATGTGAAGTTACCTTGTGCTGTATTTGACATCTAGCAAGGTCTCTGTTTGAAAGGAAAGATCTAAACTTAAAAATGAAGTGGCCAGAAGTTATGGTAAAAGCAGATAGTGTAGCTGGTTTTAAGAAAGATTTGGACAAATTCCTGGAGGAAAAGTCCATAATCTGTTATTAAGACATGGGGGAAGTGTCTGCTTGCCCTGGTTCGGTAGCATGGAATGTTGCTACTCTTTGGGTTTTGACCAGGTATTAGTGTCCTGGATTGGCTACCATGAGAATGGGCTACTGGGCATGATGGACCATTGGTCTGACCCAGTTAGGCTATTCTTATGTTATGTTCTCATCTGTAGGGGCCTTTGTTTTCACTTCTTATTTTAATGTATTTTTTTTCTGGGAACTTATCAGTGTTTTTTATAATGGGAACAAAAATGGAAGAGAATTAATGTGTGTGGAATGGGGGGTAACTAATTTCTTCAGCTAAATAATTCAATCCACTTCAAACAGACATAGGAGAACTTGTGCACCATTCACACACCCTCCAACCAAAAACGTCAAAAGAAAAAAACTGTTCGACAACCTCCTAGCCATTCGAGCTGCAACACTCGACCCCCAACTCTACAACCAATTGATATCAACCACAGACTGCAAAACCTTCAAAAAGAAATAAAAACCCTTCTATTCAAAAAACACATAAAACCGAACTAACACAATCAGAACTGTCCCAAGCATCACCTGCAACTATTCCATATGTACTTCTAATGTCATGACAATTTAGACATAATTTATGTTATGTTATGTTTGGAATAATGGTTACATATATGAGGTTCAATAAAAGAAAATTTTCACTGCCTGTTTCTATTCTGACCATTTATTCCATTTCATGGTTATTGGAAAAAAAGAAAAAAAAAAATTTTTTTACATGGGGGGGGGGGGGGGTGTCAAAAAATGATGGGCCCCGGGTGCCACATACCCTAGGTACGCCACTGCATCTCATAATAATAAACTTCTCTTTATTATGACAGTGGTTGGAAGAACTGGGATAGACTAAACTATTCCTTTTGGTGGGAGTCTCTCTGTCCCGTTTTTAAGATAGAAAGCAATATGGCCATTCATCAGGGACATTATAAGAAGTTTCTGAAGATTTAGGAGCCATTGACACAATTTTGCAAAGAGTGATTGGTGACTATGCCCTTTGGTCATACATATCCAGGGTAGGTTTGGAATGTATTTTTCAATTTCTCAATTTGAATGTAGTTTTTGGATATAATTATGGGGAGGAGGGGTGATATATCTTTTTGTCATAGATTATAATTGTAATTGTATTTAAGTGCTTTTAGAGAGTTATATGATTGTATTATATTGTGCACTTATGGCTTTAAAATGAATCAAGAAATAAAAAAAAATAAATCTGCAGTTGTAAGGTGTTTATTCCACAAACTCAGGATGATGTGTTCTATCCAACCTTTACTTCATCACTCCACCCTAAATATACTCATTCACTCGCTCATAATCAGCCATCTAGATTATAACAATGTTTACTATAAGGGAATAAAAATTAAGAACTTTATGCATCTTTGGCTTTACAGAATACAGCTGTTAAACTGATTACTGGACATAGGAAATATGACCATGTCACACCCCTCTTGAAAAAGCATACTGGTTACCAATTACACACTACATCACTTACAAACTTCTTGTTTTCAAAATCCAGCTTTCTGAGGAGCCTTCATTCCTTTCCCAACTCCTGACTTTCTAGTTCCTACTGCCCCTAAAGAACATTATGATCATCCAATTTCGCATTGTGAAGATATCAGTCTCATTCATAAATATCTGTGAAGAGGAAATATTTTCAAGGCAGATATGAACTGTTGTAAAGAAGAATGTAATCTGAGATGATTGGATAATTGGTGCCAGAGTTCTGGATACTGAACAGAGAAGATAGTTTGCTTGTCTATGATTTCACACTAGCAAACTATCTTCTCTGTTCAGTATCCAGAACTCTGGCACCAATTATCTCAGATTACATTCTTCTTTACAACAGTTCATATCTGCCTTGAAAATATTTCCTCTTCACAGATACTTATGACTGAGACTGATATCTTCACAATGCGAAATTGGATCATACAACTACCCTCATATGTCTCCCCTCTTTTTTTCTTACATATTATAGTTCCACCCTCTCTCCCTACTAGAACACCCATGTCTCATGCCAACCCCTGTTCTTTTTTATTAGCCTGTAAGCTGCTCAGACACCTCTGTGATGGGTGGGATGGCAGACACTCTAATAAACTTGAAACTTTAGAGTAGCAAATCCCAGAGTACTGATAAAGCTATTATTAGTAATACTTGTAATTTTATATTTAAAATCAAGCATGATACTTGATGATTGGAGGATGGCCATTGTAATGCCTATTTTACAAAAGGTTTCAGAGATGAGTTGGGAAATTATAGACCAATGAGCCTGACATTGGTGCCATGAAAAAAAATTACTGAGCATATACATAGGAATGGATTACAGGGACAAAACCAACATGGATTTAACCAAGGGAAATCGTGTCTCACCAATCTGCTACATTTTTTTTTGAATGGTGGGGTAAGTAAACATGAGAGCCATTTTATATTCTAAGTTCATTCAGGGACTTAATATCCTGCCTATCATAAAAAATGTCTAAGCATCTTACAAACTAAATATTAGAGGGGGTTGATTGTGCTGGTTTAGACAGGAGGGTGGAACTACAAAGTTTGAAAGGATAGTGGTGGGGTAGAATATAAGGGTCACTTTTGCATACAGGCTATGATGTCTGCCTTAACTACAAAAAAAAGGGGTCAAGTATAAGCATCAATGAAGAGAAATGTTTATAGTTCAGCTTTAAACTTATCTAAAGACATCTGAAGCCTGAGATGAGGGGGAAGCATATTCCTTAACTTAGGGCCTTGGAGCAATGAGTGGTATCTAGAAGGTTGGAGCAATAAAATGATTCTGAGGATTTGAATAAGAACATAATAAGAAATGCCTTCCACCGGATCAGACCGAGGTCCATCAAGTCCGACGCTCCGCTCACGCGGCGGCCCATTTAGGTTCTCTATTATGAAAACCTGAAATTACTGTATCCCTCAATATGATTTGCAAGAAGGTGTGTATCCAACTTGTGCTTGAAATCCCGAAGAGTAGTCTCCTCCACAACATCCACAGGAAGAGAATTCCAAGCGCCCACCACTCGTTGTGAGAAACAGAACTTCCTGGCATTCGTCCTGAACCTGTTGCCACCCAGTTTCAGGCTGTGACCTCTTGTCCGTGTCACATCTGAAAATGTTAGTAATGCTGCTTCTTGATCTATTTCATCCAATCCTTTTAATATTTTAAAAGTCTCTATCAAATTGCCTCTCAGTCTTCTCCTCTCGAGTGTGAACAGTCCCAGTTTCCTGAGACGTTCTTCATAGCTCAAATTTTTCATTCCTTTGACTAGTTTCGTGGCTCGCCTTTGCACCTTCTCCAACATAGTTATATCCTTCTTGAGGTAAGGAGACCAGTGTTGGACACAGTATTCCAAGTGTGGCCTAACCATTGCTCTATCTCGTAGCAGTGTTTATGATCTGTAGCCACTTATGATCTTTCATTTTAATGCAGTAGTCAAGAAGACTAATGACGAGGGAGTGAACTGAAGAGAACTGAAGAGAATAGGAAGATACGAATAAAGTAGATCAGTTGTAATTTGAAAAGTGAATGTTGAAAAGCAGCAGAAATCTTGAATGTAAAGAAAAATACTGAAGCAAGGATTACTTCCAGCACCTGGATAGAGGTGACCAATTGGACAGGTGTGGAGGAAAGTAAGAAGGGGTGGCAAGTGTTGTAGTGTGACTTTTGGTAAAGAGTAGTGACTTGGATTTGTTAGGATTAAGTATCAATCCATTAGTGAGCAGCCAGTCCATTAGGTGTGTTAGTTTAGAGTTTATAGAATCAATTTGTGCTTGATCTGTGGAATCCAGAGGATCTGAATGTCATCTGCATAGACATAAGATGTGAAGTCTAATGATTGAAGAATAGTGAGGAGTGGTACCAGGTAATTATTAAAAAGTGTGAGGGCAAGAATGGATCCCTGTGGAACTCCTGAGGGAGGGAGGGGAGTTGAAAGGGAGAGATGTGGTATGTCCCATCTTAACAGTGTAGGAATGATCTTCAAGATAGGAAGCAAACCAAGTGAGAACAGAGCCTCTCAGGCACAGTTGGGTATCTAGATTTTCAGGAGGCATTTGACAAAGTACCTCATGAATAACTCTTCTGGAAATTAGAAAGTCATGGCAGTGTCCTACTGTGGATTAAGGACTAGCTAAAAGAAAGTAGGGTTAAGTGGTCACTATTCTCAAGGGTGCAGGGCAAATATGGGAATAATGAGTACAAGAAAATTCTACAAGCTGTTATTAAGATGGACTTGCAAAAATCCACTGCGTATATCTGGGATAAGCAGCAAAAAATCTGTTTTATTCTTTTGGAATCTTGCCAGGTACTTGTGACCTGGATTAGCTGCTGTTAGAAACAGGATAGTGGGCTTGATATAACTTCAGTCTGTCCCTTTATGGTGATGCTTATGTTTTCATGTTACATTAAGTAAATTATGAGATGTGAACAGATAAAGTTAGAAACATGCCAGTCATGGACTTGGTTTTCTATCAGGATACTGTGTGTGAAGTTCTAGAAGATGCCTATTTTAAGCTTATTTTTTAATAACAACAGATGTGCCTCTGTGTTTTATAAAACCAGGAACAATAACACATAAATTGCAACACAGATATTTAATCCTGCTATAGGGAACATGGATGTGTGTGTGGGTGTGGGTGTGTGTGTGGGGTGGGGGGGGGGGGGGGAAGGTGGGTAGGGTAGGCCTTGGGTTCCCTAAATTTAAGTTCTAGTCCCTGGTAGATCTTTCTGGCCACTAGGCTTAGCCGGTTAGCCTGTGTTTTCTTTCTGATTAACCTATCCAATATTTAAGTTTTAAGTTGAGTCACTAGAATCTGTTGCAATGTTGTAGTGGATACAATTTTGCCTAATCCAATTTTCTATATATCAGGGACAATGGATATAAACCCAATTCAATATACTCTTTCTATTAAAAGTATGATTATTGTTGAAACCGAATGAAAGATAATTTAGGATACAGTTAATCAAAAATGATTTTTGCCTGCTTCCCCCATGACCCCTCCCACTCAATCAATCAGCTCTGGAATCTGATACCCTGCAAACTGCCTCATTGTTCTTTTAATATGAAGGATACGCTTCATCAGAGGATATAGCATAATCCACTCAGTTTTGTTTATATTATGTTAGTTTTTTTCACAGGGAATTTATTCAGTCTTCAATATATAGTTATTTATATGCTACTAAGTCATTTTTTTCATTCCCTAGAGGAAGTTCCATTAAAACTCTTAATGTGACACCACATGTTTTTGCAGGATAGAAAATAGTTACAATTTTAATTTAAATTGAAATGACTGTGTAATCGTTGGACACATCATTTTTTTCTCCCTAGAGCTCTTAATTGTAATTCTTCTTTGTTCCAGTGTATGCATTTTCCTTACATTTTTTCTCTAAAATGCTGCCATTTGTACATGTTGCATGCATGTTTTAAACTCACTTATTTAATAATATTCCTTAGTTCAGATCTTCATGACTAAATTTCACTTTTTAATATGAAACAACAGAAGTTCTTAACACATAATGGATCTGATATTTAGTCAGTCAGCCAGTGTATAAAATAAAGCACTGGCACCAGTGCTTAAATTGATTTACATATTTAGCAAAATTATCCATGTATAAGTGGCAACCTTATTATTACCAATATGCATAACTTAGACGTGCTGTTTTACTGGCCTAACTTTGGAGGAAAGGCAGGAGAAGGGAGCTATGATAGAGATGTTTAAATATCTATGAAATTATATCAAAGATGTCTTACTCAGGTCTCATCAAAGGCAGAGAACCATTTTTTAATGTTCTTATTCTTAATTGTATGGACCTTCAGACCACAGCCGGCACAACGCTACCGGTTGTGCTACTCTTCATCAGTCCAATCTTTAATAATTAACCAATTATAACTTTTCTTTCTACTTTTTTATTTTATATTCTATATATATACTTTTTCTTCTATATCTCTTATTATTTCTTCTATATCTCTTAAGAGATATTATAATTATTATAATAAGAGATATAGAAGAAAAAGTATATATATAGAATATAAATAAAAAAAGTTGAAAGAAAAGTTATAACTGATTAATTAATAAAGATTGGACCGACGAAGAGTAACACAACCGGTAGCGTTGTGTCTGAAGGTCCATACAATTAAGAATAAGAACATTAAAAATGGGTCTCTGCCTTTAATGAGACCTGAGTAAGACATCTATGATATAATTTGATTGGAGATACAACAGTGGCCTCTTTTAGATTAAATATCTATGAGACATAAATGCGCACGAGGAGAGTCTCCTTCATTTGACAGGAACCTAATATATCTCTTCACTTATCTCCCCCTATGCTCCTCCCCGTGATCTCCGTTCATTGGGCAAATCCTTCTAATATGTACCCTTCTCTTCCACTGCCAACTCTAGACTCCGTTCCTTCTTTCTTGCAGCACCTTATGCCTGGAACAGGCTGCCTGAATCAATACGTCATGCTCTATCCCTAGCAGTATTCAAATCCAAGCAAAAAGCCCACTTTTTGGGCTTTCAACTCTTAACTCCTACTCATTGCTGTTAGATACCTATATCCACTGTGTCATTTCCTCTACCATAATCTCTCCAACCCTGAGATGTCCTGTCTGTCTAAATTAGAAATAATAAATAGTAGTAGTAGATTCAGAAGTAACCTCAGAAAATACTTTTTCATGGAAAGGGTGGTGAATGCTTAGAATGACCTCCTGGTAGAGACAAAACATATATCTGAACTCAAGAAAGCTTGGGACAAGTATGTTGGATCTCTAAGAGGGCGGGGGTAGTAGATGGCATGGTTAGGTAGACTAGATAGGCCATATGGTCTTTATCTGCCTTCATTTTTCTATGTAACTTATTATATGTATATAAAGTATATAAAGATGCAACCCCTTGTTAACACAAATTTATTTTTATTTGTTAGGACCAGTGCTGGGACCAACTTATCAGCTGGAGTCCCACAGCAAACAGGCACTCCTTGAATAATTCAGACCACACCATAGGTATGTAAAGTCAAAACCCCCAACTTCACTTCTTTAAACAAAGAAAAGGCCCATTCTTAAATAGTTGTTTTAAGAATATATCCAACTATGTACAGATTCTCCCACTCCTTCACTGCAAGAAGTTATTTCCAATTTCCACACTCCAATTACAATAATCATATGTTAGGCTCTGACTAACATAAACCAAAACAAATCAGATCTTACACTGGTCAGTTGGTGGGTTCTAACCAAAACATAGTAACCATAGTAACATAGTAACATAGTAGATGACGGCAGATAAAAACCCGAATGGTCCATCCAGTCTGCCCAACCTGATTCAAATTAAATTTTTTAATTTTTTCTTCTTAGCTATTTTTAGGCAAGAATCCAAAGCTTTACCCGGTACTGTGCTTGGGTTCCAACTGCTGAAATCTCTATTAAGACTTACTCCAGCCCATCTACACCCTCCCAGCCATTGAAGCCCTCCCAAGCCCATCCTTCACCAAATGGCCATATACAGATACAGACTGTGCAAGTCTGCCCAGTACTGGCCTTAGTTCAATATTTAATATTATTTTCTGATTTTAAATCCTCTGTGTTCATCCCACGCTTTTTGAACTCAGTCACAGTTTTACTCTCCACCACCTCTCTCGGGAGCGCATTCCAGGCTAGAGAGTTGCGCGGGGACAGAAATCCCACCCGTCCCTGCCGAAGTCACACCTGTCCCCACCCATCCCCGCAAGGAATCCCTTCGTCCCCACCTGTCCCCACGAGGAATCCCCTCCGTCCCTGCCCGTCCCCGTGAGGAATCCCCTATGTCCCCGCCCGTCCCTATAAACTACAGAAATAGTTATTTCATTTAATTATGCTACTGAATTAAAGGCTCTGGTAGAAACCCATTTAAAAATAAGCAAAAAGAATTTATTAATTTGGAAATATTAATTGGGAAGAATACATACTTTGTAAATGGGTTTCTACCAGAGCCTCTAATGTTTATAAATTTTTATCAAGTTTTACTTCCAATGATGTTTCAACAATATTTCTCTTCAACCAATCTTATTTATATCAATTTAAGACATTTGTATGGACCTTCTGTTTGTAACTAGAAACATAGAAACATAGAAGATGACGGCAGAAAAGGGCAACAACCCATCAAGTCTGCCCACTCTACTTACCCATCCCCTGTCTATGCCCTAATGACCCAATTTTCTTATCTTGACCCTCATAGGGATCCCACATGGGTATCCCATTTATTCTTAAAGTCTGGCACGCTGTCTGCCTCGATCACCTGCACTGGAAGCTTGTTCCAATGATCAACCACTCTCTCTGTGAAGAAATACTTTCTGGTGTCGCCATGAAATTTCCGCCCCTGAGTTTGAGCGGGTGCCCTCTTGTGGCCGAGGGTCCCTTGAGAAAGAAAATATCATCTTCCACTTTGACACGTCCTGTGAGGTACTTAAATGTTTCGATCATGTCTCCCCTCTCCCTACGTTCCTCGAGAGTGTAGAGCTGCAATTTGTTCAGTCTCTCTTCATACTAGAGACCCTTGAGCCCCGAGATCATCCTGGTGGCCATCCGCTGAACCGATTCAATTCTGCGCACATCTTTACTGTAATGTGGCCTCCAGAATTACACACAGTACTCCAGATGAGGTCTCACCATGGCCCTGTACAACGGCATTATGACTTCAGGCTTTCGGCTGACGAAACTTCTATTGATACAACCCAATAACTGCCTTGCCTTAGATGAAGCCTTCTCCACTTGATTGGCAGTTTTCATGTCTGCACTGATGATTACTCCTAAATCTCGTTCTGCTGAAGTCCTAGTTAAAGTTTCTCCGTTCAAGAAGTACGTCCTGCATGGATTTCCACTTCCGAGGTGCATGACCTTACATTTATTAGCATTGAAGCTTAGCTGCCAGGTTGAGGACCAACTTTCCAATGTAAGCAGGTACTGCGCCATATAATTCTGTAAACTGCATTCACTTACTATATTACATAGTTTGGCGTCATCGGCGAATAGTGTTATTTTATCTTGAAGCCCTTGAGTCAGATCCCCTATGAATATGTTGAAAAGGAGTGGACCCAGGACCGAGCCCTGCGGCACTCCACTGGTCACCTCCGATGTTTTAGAGAGGGTACCATTAACCACCACCCTCTGAAGTCTGCCACTCAGCAAATCATTGACCCATGCAGTTAGTGTCTCTCCTAACCCCATCGATTCCATCTTGCTTAGCAGCCTGCGATGTGGGACACTGTCAAAAGCTTTACTGAAGTCCAGGTACACGACGTCCAAAGACTCTCCCAAGTCCAACTTTCTTGTTACCCAGTCAAAGAAGCTGATGAGATTGGATTGGCAGGACCTACCCTTGGTGAATCCATGCTGACTGGGATCCTGAAGATTCCCTTCATTCAAGATCGTGTCCAATTTGCTTTTAATTAGTGTTTCCATGAGTTTGCACACTATTGATGTGAGACTCACTGGTCTATAATTCGCAGTCTCTGCCCTGCAACCCTTTTTATGCAGAGAAACGACATTAGCTAATTTCCAGTCCAGGGGAACTTTCCCCTTACTTAGGGAGAGATTGAATATCTCAGCCAACGGTTTCGCCAGGACATTGCTCAATTCTCTGAGCACTCTTGGGTGCAAATTGTCTGGTCCCATGGCTTTGTTCACCTTGAGTCTTGCCAGTTCACTGTAAACTTCACCTGGTGTGAACTCAAAATTCTGAAACGGGTCTTCTGTGCTTTGTGTTGCCTTCAACTGCGGACTGTGTCCCAGTGCCTCACAGGTGAAGACTGAGCAGAAGTATTCATTCAGTAGTTCGGCTTTATCGGAATCTGCTTCCACGTAACTTCCATCCGGTCTTCTAAGGCGTACTATCCCGCCTGTCACTAATATACCTGAAGAAGGATTTGTCCCCCTTTTTAATGTTTTTTTCCAGAATTTCTTCCACTCGAAGTTTTGCCTCCCTAACTGCCATTTTGACCGCTGTAGACCTGGTCCTATATTCTACCTTTGCCTCTCTTTTCTCCGTGTGCTTGTAGGAGAGAAACGCTTTTTTCTTCTCCTTAATGAGGTGCGAGATCTCCGCGGTGAACCATTGGGGTTTATTGTTTCTTTGTCGTTTATTTACTGATTTTATGAAGCGGCTAGTTGCTTCATGTACGGTTGATTTCAGTGTTAACCACTTAGCTTCTACATCATCGGTCTCCGCTTGGTCCTGCAGCGTCCGATGGACGAAATCTCCCATGCGTGCGAAGTCTGTGCCCCGGAAATTGAGTACCTTTGTTTTCGTGTTTGATCTAGGGAAGCCTTTCCTAAGGTTGAACCATACTATGTTGTGGTCGCTGGAGGCTAGCGTATCTCCTACTGAGCACCACACTCCTACAAGGCACCACACTGCCGGTTACTTTTTATTCTGCATCAGTCCAAATTTATTAAACAACTTAATTTTAGTCTGTATTTTTTCATTATTTAATTAAAAAAAAAAAACGATGTATCTTTCATTTTTGCATATAACTCAAGCCTAATAGTTTTCATATTCCTGTTGGCGCTGTAATTAAAAGGAACCCGTCACTTATCTTAACAGTAGACAGTTCCTCCTGCACCTCCCCCGACATGCATGTTTCAAGTAGAAACTTTTCTTCAGGAGCGAGGTAAACTGCAATGGCAAAGAGACAAGATATACCCTTTATATTCAAGTTATCCTTCAACAGTCCCTCAATATAATTTGAACTAGGACCTAAACATTTTAAACAATATAAAAACAGTTTGAAAAACAGTTTAAAAAAACCAGCCAGCTTACCGTTTATGGGAGCAATTTTGAGCAGCAAACATGGTCGCACGCTCTAAAGGAGCCCTTAAAAAGCAGCTGACCCGGCACACCCCCGAACATGTGACATCCTACGGGGCTCAACTTCATAATAAGAGGTGTATCAGAGCTTGTTTCAAAAGAAAAGTTTAAAAAATAGTTAGCCATTCGATTTCTTCATTTAGCCCCTCAGGTACTAGGGACTTCAGTTTAAAAATCCACTTCTGTTCTTTAATGGCTAGAGCTTTCTGAATATTTCCACCCTCCCACCCCACAATAACTATAACAATAACAGAATAAAATAAAGTTGTTTAATAAATTTGGACTGATGCAGAATAAAAAGTAACCGGCAGTGTGGTGCCTAGTTACAAACAGAAGGTCCATACAAATGGCTTAGATTGGTTGAAGAGAAATATTGTTGAAACATCTTTGGAAGTAAAACTTGATATAAGATCAAATAATTGAGGAATCAACAGGTGATAATTATTGGGTTGTACATTAATATTCATCAATGGCCTCAGAAACAGCTAACCAGGACATATTTAGCTTCTCTGACGAACGTGGGGAAATATTGATACAATGCCCCACTATTACGGATTCTATAATCAATAATGGAAGCCCTAATAGTTGGTTAGATTTAGAGAATTTGCATAAACGTCTCATCAGGGCAGAATTACATGGAGACACACTAGCACAATATATCTCACTTAAGATGATACCAAGAGGACTTAGAATGCAAAAGGGTCCTACCCTGTTTGCAGCTGATAAAGCATTTGTAGACAAATGGTGTTCCATACTTAACAAATGTAGTATGGATCTCATGTTACTTATAATTGAACAAATTATGGTAACCGAACAGGAACTGAAAACCAATATTGAAAGTTTAACTAATATGATGAAAGAGAAGTATGAGAGACAAGAGTACATTAAGAGAAGTGATGACTTAACTAGTAGTATGAGTCAATTCAAAGATTCTATTAAGCAGACAAAAATTAAAAAACTAAAAAGAGATGAAAAGGATTACTCTGAAAATCAAGTCTATACTTGGATCTTTAAGAAAACTAGATCCCAAAATAATAAACCATTTGAAAATGATCATATGTCTACTGATACTGGGTCTAGTTCAGGAGGTAGTTTTACCAGACAACCTAGAAGCCGAGGTAGTGCGGTAGCAGGCAATACATCTGGGGGATACCAACGGGGATGAAACAGGCAGAGAGGAACACACAGTGGGCTTTCAAAACAATAATCAAACCACATACAGACCCCATACAAGATCCCAGCAAGAATGACGCTATACTCCCATTATCCCTAGTGATGATGTGGAGTCGACGGTCATTAATATTTCTGTGGCGGGATATACCAGCCAACAAATACAAATTTTGAATTTAGGCCTGGGTTTTGTCCCTACCCCTTAATAAGACCCTTTTGAGACAAGATTATCTATATACCGGTTTTTAAGGTTGTTGCAACTCAAAATATTTTTTTAGGAGCATGTGACTGTTAGTGATGGATCCATTATATCAGGCAAATCTAATTGGTCCCCTCCTGGCGGGTTTCATTTTAGTATAGCCACATTTAGGGACCTGGTGTTCCATGATTTAGTAATCATTGAGAGTCAATTTGAGAGATCAAAAAAGAAAAAACATAATATTTCCTATAATGACTATAGGTTAATTCGCCAGATGGGGGAGGACCCCAGTATAGTTATATCTCGGGCAGATAAAGGTGGGGCGATGGTTATTCAATCAATACACAAATACAACACTGAAGCTTATAACCAACTGAATAATACCAGTCATTACAAACGCTTATCTAATAACCCAACGGAGGATATCAAATTGAAAATGGAGCAAACCCTCACCCCAAGATTCAAGAGCAATATCATTACGAGGAAAGAATATGAATATTTAAAGGAAATCTATCCTTTAACCCCTAAAATATATTTTTTGCCCAAAATTCATAAAAATCTTGAGACCCCCCCGGGACGTCCTATTGTGTCCATGAGGAATTCAATTTTGAAACCACTATCAAAGTTTTTAGACATATTCTTGAGGGATGAAGTGCTGAAAATCTCCTCGTACCTCAAAGACACTACGCATATGCTATCTACACTAGCAAACATAACCACAAGCAGAGATGATTGGATTTTGGTAACTTTAGACGTAGCAGCGCTTTATAACATGATTCCAACTGTGGAAGCACTTGATATGCTCCAAGAGATTTTTAATCATAAGACGCTGAACCCTAGAATTTCTCCTGAATTCCTTATGGAACTATCCAAATTGGTCTTAATGCAGAATTATTTTTGGTTCAATGATGAATATTTCCAACAGATCCATGGGATCGCCATGGGGGCCTCGGTAGACCCTTCGATTGCCAACCTGTATATGGCCAACATGGAGAAGAAATATATCTATAAATCAGAGGGATTTAAACATGTTAACATCTGGAAGAGATTCTTGGATGATATCTTTTTCATCTGGACAGCTTCCATGCAAGAATTGGAGAACTTTATTGAATGGTTGAATAATATTTTGCCTAACATCAAATTTTCTGCTACTATCAACACCAGGGAAATTGCCTTTTTGGATATCATGATACAGAAAGACGTGAATGGATTCAAGACCACCCTATACCGAAAAAGCACAGTTAGAAACAGCTTGTTGCGATATCATAACTTTCACCCAATCGGATTAAAGAATAGCCTCCTTATCAGCCAATTCCTTCGTCTCAGACGTATTTGTTCCTCTTTGGAAGAATATAAATCACAGGCGAAAAATATGAAACAAAGATTTCATCAGCAGGGATATGATACTGATACTGGGTCTAGTTCAGGAGGTAGTTTTACCAGACAACCTAGAAGCCGAGGTAGTGCGGTAGCAGGCAATACATCTGGGGGATACCAATGGGGATGAAACAGGCAGAGAGGAACACACAGTGGGCTTTCAAAACAATAATCAAACCACATACAGACCCCATACAAGATCCCAGCAAGAATGACGCTATACTCCCATTATCCCTAGTGATGATGTGGAGTCGACGGTCATTAATATTTCTGTGGCGGGATATACCAGCCAACAAATACAAATTTTGAATTTAGGCCTGGGTTTTGTCCCTACCCCTTAATAAGACCCTTTTGAGACAAGATTATCTATATACCGGTTTTTAAGGTTGTTGCAACTCAAAATATTTTTTTAGGAGCATGTGACTGTTAGTGATGGATCCATTATATCAGGCAAATCTAATTGGTCCCCTCCTGGCGGGTTTCATTTTAGTATAGCCACATTTAGGGACCTGGTGTTCCATGATTTAGTAATCATTGAGAGTCAATTTGAGAGATCAAAAAAGAAAAAACACAATATTTCCTATAATGACTATAGGTTAATTCGCCAGATGGGGGAGGACCCCAGTATAGTTATATCTCGGGCAGATAAAGGTGGGGCGATGGTTATTCAATCAATACACAAATACAACACTGAAGCTTATAACCAACTGAATAATACCAGTCATTACAAACGCTTATCTAATAACCCAACGGAGGATATCAAATTGAAAATGGAGCAAACCCTCACCCCAAGATTCAAGAGCAATATCATTACGAGGAAAGAATATGAATATTTAAAGGAAATCTATCCTTTAACCCCTAAAATATATTTTTTGCCCAAAATTCATAAAAATCTTGAGACCCCCCCGGGACGTCCTATTGTGTCCATGAGGAATTCAATTTTGGAACCACTATCAAAGTTTTTAGACATATTCTTGAGGGATGAAGTGCTGAAAATCTCCTCGTACCTCAAAGACACTACGCATATGCTATCTACACTAGCAAACATAACCACAAGCAGAGATGATTGGATTTTGGTAACTTTAGACGTAGCAGCGCTTTATAACATGATTCCAACTGTGGAAGCACTTGATATGCTCCAAGAGATTTTTAATCATAAGATGCTGAACCCTAGAATTTCTCCTGAATTCCTTATGGAACTATCCAAATTGGTCTTAATGCAGAATTATTTTTGGTTCAATGATGAATATTTCCAACAGATCCATGGGATCGCCATGGGGGCCTCGGTAGACCCTTCGATTGCCAACCTGTATATGGCCAACATGGAGGAGAAATATATCTATAAATCAGAGGGATTTAAACATGTTAACATCTGGAAGAGATTCTTGGATGATATCTTTTTCATCTGGACAGCTTCCATGCAAGAATTGGAGAACTTTATTGAATGGTTGAATAATATTTTGCCTAACATCAAATTTTCTGCTACTATCAACACCAGGGAAATTGCCTTTTTGGATATCATGATACAGAAAGACGTGAATGGATTCAAGACCACCCTATACCGAAAAAGCTTGTTGCGATATCATAATTTTCACCCGATCGGATTAAAGAATAGCCTCCTTATCAGCCAATTCCTTCGTCTCAGACGTATTTGTTCCTCTTTGGAAGAATATAAATCACAGGCGAAAAATATGAAACAAAGATTTCATCAGCAGGGATATGATACTGATACTGGGTCTAGTTCAGGAGGTAGTTTTACCAGACAACCTAGAAGCCGAGGTAGTGCGGTAGCAGGCAATACATCTGGGGGATACCAATGGGGATGAAACAGGCAGAGAGGAACACACAGTGGGCTTTCAAAACAATAATCAAACCACATACAGACCCCATACAAGATCCCAGCAAGAATGACGCTATACTCCCATTATCCCTAGTGATGATGTGGAGTCGACGGTCATTAATATTTCTGTGGCGGGATATACCAGCCAACAAATACAAATTTTGAATTTAGGCCTGGGTTTTGTCCCTACCCCTTAATAAGACCCTTTTGAGACAAGATTATCTATATACCGGTTTTTAAGGTTGTTGCAACTCAAAATATTTTTTTAGGAGCATGTGACTGTTAGTGATGGATCCATTATATCAGGCAAATCTAATTGGTCCCCTCCTGGCGGGTTTCATTTTAGTATAGCCACATTTAGGGACCTGGTGTTCCATGATTTAGTAATCATTGAGAGTCAATTTGAGAGATTAAAAAAGAAAAAACACAATATTTCCTATAATGACTATAGGTTAATTCGCCAGATGGGGGAGGACCCCAGTATAGTTATATCTCGGGCAGATAAAGGTGGGGCGATGGTTATTCAATCAATACACAAATACAACACTGAAGCTTATAACCAACTGAATAATACCAGTCATTACAAACGCTTATCTAATAACCCAACGGAGGATATCAAATTGAAAATGGAGTAAACCCTCACCCCAAGATTCAAGAGCAATATCATTACGAGGAAAGAATATGAATATTTAAAGGAAATCTATCCTTTAACCCCTAAAATATATTTTTTGCCCAAAATTCATAAAAATCTTGAGACCCCCCCGGGACGTCCTATTGTGTCCATGAGGAATTCAATTTTGGAACCACTATCAAAGTTTTTAGACATATTCTTGAGGGATGAAGTGCTGAAAATCCGCTCGTACCTCAAAGACACTACGATTATGCTATCTACACTAGCAAACATAACCACAAGCAGAGATGATTGGATTTTGGTAACTTTAGACGTAGCAGTGCTTTATACCATGATTCCAACTGTGGAAGCACTTGATATGCTCCAAGAGATTTTTAATCATAAGACGCTGAACCCTAGAATTTCTCCTGAATTCCTTATGGAACTATCCAAATTGGTCTTAATGCAGAATTATTTTTGGTTCAATGATGAATATTTCCAACAGATCCATGGGATCGCCATGGGGGCCTCGGTAGACCCTTCGATTGCCAACCTGTATATGGCCAACATGGAGGAGAAATATATCTATAAATCAGAGGGATTTAAACATGTTAACATCTGGAAGAGATTCTTGGATGATATCTTTTTCATCTGGACAGCTTCCATGCAAGAATTGGAGAACTTTATTGAATGGTTGAATAATATTTTGCCTAACATCAAATTTTCTGCTACTATCAACACCAGGGAAATTGCCTTTTTGGATATCATGATACAGAAAGACGTGAATGGATTCAAGACCACCCTATACCGAAAAAGCACAGATAGAAACAGCTTGTTGCGATATCATAGCTTTCACCCGATCGGATTAAAGAATAGCCTCCTTATCAGCCAATTCCTTCGTCTCAGACATATTTGTTCCTCTTTGGAAGAATATAAATCACAGGCGAAAAATATGAAACAAAGATTTCATCAGCGGGGATATCCAGAAAATATCATTCAACAGGCTTATATCCATGCCAAGTATGCACAGAGAGAACTATTGTTAAATTATCAGGAAACCAAAGAAGAGACAGGCATAATTTTTGTGCAAAAGTTTGCTCCTTTGTCTTTGAAGATCAATAAAATAATTTTGAAACACTGGCATGTGGCCAAATTAATGGTCCCTGAATGTCCTGAGAAACCAATATTCTCCTATAAACGTACTAAAAACATTGGGGAGTTGGTAAAAAATAAGCCTTGCAAAAATGATATCCATAAGGGCACACACACTACCTGTGGCAGAGGTCAGTGGTGTAGTTTAGCAATGACAGGGGAATCATGGACCCACCCTGCCACTGGCAATATATACTATACTTATGGATGCACCACTTGTGACTCTACGGGGATGGTATACCTAATACAATGTCCTTGTAATAAGGTGTACATTGGACGGACAATGCGCTCCATAAAAATTCATCTGAATGAACATAAATCCCGTGTCCGCACTGAAAGAGACACTGCCTCTTTGGTCAAACATTGGCAGTTGATGGGACATACTTGGTCTGATATTAAATGGAGAATTATGGACAAAGTTATTGTGGGGTGGGAGGGTGGAAATATTCAGAAAGCTCTAGCCATTAAAGAACAGAAGTGGATTTTTAAACTGAAGTCCCTAGTACCTGAGGGAAGAAATCGAATGGCTAACTATTTTGTGAAATCGTTCCGTGGGGGTTGTAGTTTTTAAACTTTTCTTTTGAAACAAGCTCTGATACACCTCTTATTATGAAGTTGAGCCCCGTAGGATGTCACATGTTTGGGGGTGTGCTGGGTCAGCTGCTTTTTAAGGGTTTCTTTAGAGCGTGCGGCCATGTTTGCTGTTCAAAATTGCTCCCACAAACGGTAAGCTGGCTGGTTTTTTCCAAACTGTTTTTATATTGTTTAAAATGTTTAGGTCCTAGTTCAAATTATATTGAGGCAATGTTAAAGGATAAGTTGAATATAAAGGGTATATCTTGTCTCTTTGCCATTGCAGTTTACCTCGCTCCTGAAGAAAAGTTTCTAGTTGAAACATGCATGTCGGGGGAGGTGCAGGAGGAACTGTCTACTGTTAAGATAAGTGACGGGTTCCTTTTAATTACAGCGCCAATAGGAATATGAAAACTATTAGGCTTGAGTTATATACTAAAATGATAGATACATCGTTTTTTTGGTGTTTTTTTTAAATTAAATAATGAAAAAATACAGAATAAAATAAAGTTGTTTAATAAATTTGGACTGATGCAGAATAAAAAGTAACTGGCAGTGTGGTGCCTAGTTTCAAACAGAAGGTCCATACAAATGTCTTAAATTGATATAAATAAGATTGGTTGAAGAGAAATATTGTTGAAACATCTTTGGAAGTAAAACTTGATATAAGATCAAATAATTGAGGAATCAACAGGTGATAATTATTGGGTTGTATATAAATTTTTATCAACACAACTAATATAGTACTTTATCCTGAAGCAAAAAAAAGAAAATAATTTTTTTCCTGCCTTTGTTGCCTGGTTTCTGTTTTCCTCATGTTCTCATTCAATTCCTTCCATCCACTGTCTCTCTTCTCTCTGTGTCTTTCATTTGCTCTGTTACTGTGCCTCTCCCTTTCTACCCCCTCCCAAATTTATCTGGCACCCATCTTCTTCCCTCCGCTCCCCCCATAGTCTGGCATCTCTGTCTTCTTCCCTGCCAGCGTCTTCTCCCCACTCTATCTTCCCCATTTCCTTTCAGCATCCTTCTCCCCCCTCTGCCTTCCACATGTGCTTTCAGTGTCCTTCTCCCCCCTGTCTTTACCATGTCCTTTCAGCGTCCTTCTCCCTCTCTGTCTTCCCCATGTCCTTTCAGCGTCCTTCTCCCCCGTCTTCCCCATGTCCTTTCAGCATCCTTCTCCCCCCCGTCTTCCCCATGTCCTTTCAGCATCCTTCTCCACCCCTTTGTCTTCCCCATGTCCTTTCAGCGTCCTTCTCCCCCCGTCTTCCCCATGTCCTTTCAGCATCCTTCTCCCCCCGTCTTCCCCATGTCCTTTCAGCATCCTTCTCCACCCCTTTGTCTTCCCCATGTGCTTTCATCATCCTTCTCCCCCCTTTGTCTTCCCCATGTCCTTTCAGCGTCCTTCTCCCCCGTCTTCCCCATGTCCTTTCAGCATCCTTCTCCCCCCGTCTTCCCATGTCCTTTCAGCATCCTTCTCCACCGCTTTGTCTTCCCCATGTGCTTTCAGCATCCTTCTCCACCCCTTTGTCTTCCCCATATGCGTTTTTTGAGGCGATAAAGGATGAGTGAAGATAGTAAATATTTTAATATTTAATAGATATATTAAAAAAAAAAATTGAAAGATGTATAAAAAGTTGATGCATTGTAAAGTATTTAAAATTATTTGGGTCCTTGTTTTAACAAAATTGATATGAAGATTAGATATTTTCAAAGATATTTATGAATTTAGTATAATATTGAGGGGAAAAGGAAAAAAAAAAGGAAAAGAGAGAAAGGAAATTTAATGTAATTTATGAATTGTATTCATAGTGTTGTGCTACAAATATTATAATATGAGAAATTTTATAGGAAAACTCTCTATGATAGAATATATTGATGATTAGTTATAAGTTAATTTAGATGGATGTGGTATGTTAAGGGGAGGTAATAAGGATAGATTATTTTATAAATAATTGATCTACACTAATTTGGGGATTCCTTATAAACTTTTATTAATGTTTAATGGATTGACTTATAAGGATGGTAATATTTATTTTGGGATTTTTTGAGATTTTGATGGGAAATTGGATAAAAGGTTTCTTATAAATTGATTATTAAAAGGTTTAATTTAGTTAGAAATACATTGGAGGGAATAAATGAAGATAGCTTATTATTTTGCAAGATTGTGATATATGTATAATGGACCTGGAGAAGGTTCTTGTCACTTGTTGCCATATGTGGATTTCCAGGCTTTTACTTTTATTAAAGGGTGGGGGGTGGGGGGGTGGAGATAGGGTAGAGGGATGGGAAGGGGTTGGGGGGTGGGATGATTTATGTTTCTTTAAGACATGAAATTGGGAGAGGTGCAAAAATTGAATTGTTTCAGTATAATTTTTTTTCTTTTCTGGAAGTTGTACAGGTATATAATTTATATTATTTACAATGGGTATTAAAATATTTTCATTAAATGTAAATGGTCTAAACCATCCTATCAAGAGGAAAAAACGCTCTTATTTTTAAAACAGCAGAATGCAGATATCTGTTTTATCCAAGAGTCTCATTTGTCTGGTGAAGAATCTAAAAAGCTGGAAAGGAATTGGGTGACACATTGTTTTTTTGCTCCTGCGGTGAAGAAAAAAGCAGGAGTGATTGTATTGATTAATAAAAAGTGTAATGCAATATTTAATTTAATAGGTTTTGATCCTTTAGGAAGATGGGTACAGGTTGAAATGAGTATGGGTAATACTGCCTTGACGCTTTTAAATATCTATGCCCCTAATTCGAACCAAATAGAATTTTTTAAGACTCTTCAACAGATGGTTTTGCCACTGGCTGCTTCTAATTTAGTTGTGGCAGGAGATTTTAATGCTGTTATGGATCTTATAATGGATAAAAAACCTAGTAGAATTATAAAGTCATTAGGTTTAGAAAATTTTGTACAATCTTCTAAGTTAATAGATATATGGCGTATTCTTCATTTTAATGATCGGGAATTTTCTTTCTGTTCCCATGTTCATAAATCATTTTCAAGAATTGATTATGTTTTTATTTCAGATCAGTTAGTAAGTCAAGTAGCTCAGGCCTCCATAGATCCAATTATTCTTTCTGATCATGTAGGGGTGTAGGTTGAATTTAATGATATTGATCAAGATAATAGTAGACCAATATGGAGATTTGATAATGCTTTGCTTGCAGATCCAAAATTTTGTGAAGAATTTCAAGTAAAAATGGATGAGTATTTTCAAATTAATAACACAGAGGAAATCTCTATAGAAACTTTATGGGATGCTTTTAAGGCAACCATAAGAGGGCAAATCATATCATATTCAGCTCATGTTAAGAAGCAAATAAAAAAACAATTTTCTAATTTAGAACAAGAATTAAAGATTTTAGAATTGAAATTAATTGATAAATGGGAATATTCAACATTACAAGCCTTCTTAAAAACTAAATGTAAGTACAATGAGATTTCTTCTAAATTAGTAAGGAATTATATTTTTGTGCAGCAAGCTTTGTATTATGGAAACTCTAATAAGGCGGGAAGATTATTGGCTAATTATCTTAAAGTAAAAAAAGGAAAACAAAAATTGGTATAATTAAAGATGAAAATGGCGATATACATAGAAGAATAAAGTTATTATTATTAATAAATTGGTCCTATTTTAAAACAATTTTTAAAGTTTTACAAAGCCCTTTATTCTTCTGAGCCTTATTTGGATAGGGAAAAAGATGGATTTGAATTTTTAAATTTAGTTGAGGGTCCAAAAGTTCCTGATCATATAAAAAGAAGTTTAGAAGAACCTATATCACTAAAAGAATTACAAACAGCATTGAAATCTCTTAGAGTTGGGACCGCTCCAGGTAGTGATGGTTATACTGTAGAGTTTTATAAGTCTTTTCAAATTATTTTGTTGCCCCATTTATTCAATTTATATTTGACCCAACTGAATAAAGGTTGTATTACAGGTACTATGGCAGAATCTTTAACTATTGTTTTGCCGAAGCCAAATAAAGATGCCACTTTGATTTCAAATTACAGGCCTATTTCTTTAATTAATGTTGATGGAAAGTTATTGGCCAAACTTTTGGCCTTACGTCTGAAAAAGGCTCTTCCTTACATAATTGGAATGCATGAAACGGGTTTTGTTGCTCAAAGGCACTCCTCTAATAATACTAGATTGGCACTCCAGATGCTATATTTAACAAAAGATTTAAAAGATTCGGTCTTCTCTGTGTCCTTAGATGCGGAGAAGGCTTTTGATAGGGTAGAATGGGCCTTTATGTATCAGGCTATGGAGTGGTTTGGTATGGGTTCAGGATTTATACAGATGATTCAAGCGTTGTATAGCTCCCCTGTTGCTAGAATATATATTAACAATAATTTTTCAGAATCTTTTAAGTTGCAAAGGGGGGTTAGACAAGGTTGTCCTCTGTCTCCTTTACTTTTTGATATAGTACTTGAACCCTTGTTATTAGCTATTCAACAAGTGGGGGAGATACAGGGTATTCCATATTCTGGAAAAGAATATAAGGTATCTGCTTATGCAGATGATATTCTACTTCATTTGAGGAATGCTGAAACAACTATTCCGTGTTTACTTGATTTGATTGAAAAGTTTAGGAAATTCTCAGGATATAAAATAAATTGGAATAAATCAGAAATTCTTCCTTTAAATGTGTATTGTGTAAAAGGATTTTTTGATTCTTTTCCTTTTATATGGAAAGAGGAAGGAATAAAATATTTAGGTATTTGATAAATAACACATTTGAAGAGACAATGAGAGTAAATGAAAAAACTTTATTACAAAAAGTTACAGACCTATGTGAGCAATGGAATCCATTACATTTGTCTTGGTGGGGAAGAGTCCAAACAGTAAAGATGATGATTCTGCCTGTGGTTTGTTACCAGATGGGTATGATACCAGTTTTTTTTCAGGGGTCTTTTTACAAAAAGTTAAATAGTATCTTGTCTAAATTTATTTGGCTGGGTAAAAGAGTAAGAATTGCTCTAGTGACCTTGCAAAAACCAATTGCGGAGGGTGGGGTAAATTTTCCAAATTTTTATAGGTACCATCAATCCTTTATCTTGCGTCAAGGTATGTATTGGGTCCTCCCAGAACTTATGGAAAAACTACCTGATTGCTTATGGTTAGAATGGCAGCTCATGTTTCCTATCAGGCTTCGTCATCTTCTCAGTATTAAAATACCTAGGTTGCGGAAGAATAATAAGATATTAATGGACACATGGAAAATTTGAGATATGTAAATAATTTAACACCTTTAACAATACAAAAATCTACATATCAGAATATCTGGCTAAACTCCAGGATTAAAATAGGTGGTTTTAAGATTGTCTGGAAGGATTGGATTAAAGTAGGTATTCGTACCTTAAACGATGTTATATCAGATGGTAAACTGCTGGAGTTTTCACAGTTGCAAATAAAATTTGGTCTTGATAAAAATCAAAGTTATAAATGGTTGCAACTGAAGCAGGCTATTCAGGTAGGGTTCCCTGAATGGAAATCCCTTAATAATCAATTTAGTTTAGATTTTCTATGCTTTCAGGCAGACTTTCTGGGTCACCAGGCCGCACAGTGGTATAAATTATTATCTGGATATTGTGACCAGCCAGGAATTCTTCCAGCGCAGGTCCCAGTCAAGATAAAGGGAAAAGAGGTGAAACAGAAATCCCGGGTAGGAATTGGTAAAGAACAGGTTGGATCTGAAGTAAATAATTTCCTGGACCACTGGGGGAGCCCAAGAGGCCCTTGGAATACTGCCAGGGCTGATACAACAGGGCGTTTCCCCAGAGTATATAAGCCTGCCCCTGACAACAGGGAAAGAAGCCGGTTAGGGAGGAAGCTTAGGCTTTGCCTCCCTAGGGACCCTGACGAGCCAAACAGGGACAGAGAGCCCCAACCTATGGAGCTGGATGAGGTCGAACAACCAGAGGGTTTGACTCAATCTGAGGAACTTATGGACTTCCAAGAGTCTTGTGCTGGTGAGGATGCTAACCTACCTGAACCAATGCAGGTGAACTGGACTCTGAGCCACAAACAGTGAGTGGGTTTTAGAAACTGTTTGTGTGCTGTTCTTTTGTTTTTGAATGCTGATTTTTGGTATGAAAGCTTAGAGAGAGTATTGAGGGAGAGGTTTTGCTTCCACCTGGGAGGGAATGTGAAAGTCTGTTTGAAAGACTGTATTTTTGCAAAACCTACTACTCTCTCTTCTTCCTGGCAACCCTAATTATTAATTGCCAGAGGCTTTCTTATTTTTGTTGTAATGGACGTTGCCACCCGGTTTCCATGGGCTTTTCCCCTACGGAAAACATCATCTAAGGTATTGATGCGAGAACTAATGGGGTTATTTTGCACCATAGGCTTCCCGAGGGAGGTATTATCTGACCGGGGAAGTAACTTCCTATCTAAGGAGATGGAAGGGTTTTGGAAAGACCTTGGGGTTAGGCATATTAGGACGTCGGCTTATCACCCCCAGGCCAATGGAATGGTCGAACGGTTCAACCAGTCTCTGAAACATTTGCTCAAAAAGGGATTAGAAAATAACATCAGGGATTGGGACCTCTTTATCCCATTTGCTTTGTTCGCTGCCCGGGAAAAAGTGCAGGACTCCTTGGGAGTTAGTCCTTTTGAGATGCTATATGGGCGAGCTCCCAGGGTCTACTTGATGTGGTAAAAGAGGGTTGGGACCCCCCGGAGGAAACAGACATGAATGTGATCTCTTATCTGTCCCGACTGAAGCAGAATCTGGCTAATGCTGCTAAAGTGGGGAAAGAAAATCTTGAGTGGGCTCAAAGGAAACAAAAAGTATATTATGATAGGAAAGCCAAGGAGCGTCAGTTTTATGTGGGAGACAGGGTCTTGATTTTAGTGCCCTCGGATCCTCATAAATTTTTGGCAGATTGGAAAGGACCGGCCACGATTGTGGAAAAATTAGGCCCTGTAAATTATAGAGTTAAGGACGAGAAAGAACACATACAAACCTATCATGTGAATTTGTTAAAACCTTGGAAAGATAGAGAGACCTTAGCTCTAGTGGCCCAGAGGTACCAAGAGGATGAGTTAGGTCCCCAAATAGCGGACTTGGGACAGCCAGAAAAGGTAAACATAGGGGTGGAATTGTCTACTGCACAAACTCAACAGGTACAGACCCTCATTAACCGATTCTCTGATGTCTTCTCTTCCATTCCAGGGCGCACCCGGGGAATAACTCATGACATTATAACCATTCCGGGCAAGGTCGTCAGAGTCCACCCCTATCGCCTGTCGGAGGAGAAAAAGAGGCTAGTTAACGAGTTAGTACAAGAAATGTTAGAGCTAGGGGTCATTGAGCCCTCGCAGAGCCCCTGGAGTAGCCCCATAGTTATCGTGCCAAAGGCTGATGGGACCCCTCGTTTCTGTATAGATTTTCGTCAAGTAAACGAAGTATCACAATTTGACGCCTTCCCAATGCCTCGTGTGGATGAGTTGTTGGATCGTTTAGGCCAGGCTCAATATCTGACTACCATTGACTTGACCAAGGGATATTGGCAAATCCCCTTGACCGATAGGGCTAAACCTAAGACGGCCTTTAGCACTCCCTATGGATTGTATCAGTTTACCCGTATGCCGTTTGGACTGCATGGGGCAGCTGCTACTTGTCAGAGGGCAGTGAACGAGGTCCTGCGGGGGCATCATGCCTACGCAGAGGCGTATCTTGATGATATTGTAATATATTCCTCCGCATGGCCACAGCATCTTGAACATGTTGCTGCAGTATTGGAGTCACTAAGGAAGGCAGGGTTTACTGTAAACCCCAAAAAGTGTTTTCTGGGACAGAGGGAGGTAAAATATTTAGGGTACACAGTGGGTAGAGGCCAGATCAAACCCCTAGTCGATAAGGTGAAGTGCATCCAAGAATATCCCCAACCTAACACTAAGAAACAAATGCGGGGGTTTCTAGGTTTAATGGGATATTATAGAAGGTTTGTTCCCAATTTTGCCACTAGAGCTACTCCGCTTACAAATATGTTGAAAAAAGATGTCCCCGATACTCTGCAATGGGGGGTCGACAGTGTGGAGGCTTTCCATGATCTGAAGGATAGCTTGTGTAGTCGATCAGTCCTTGCGGCCATTGACTACAACAGGCCTTTAATCCTTCAGACGGATGCCTCTGGCTGCGGTTTAGGAGCCATACTCAGCCAGGAAAACCAAGGAATAGAGCACCCAATTCTGTACTTGAGTAGGAAGTTACACCCAAATGAGAAGAATTATGCGGTAGTTGAATTGGAGTGTTTAGCAGCGAAGTGGGCAAAGCAAACTTTAGACCATTATCTAGGGGAGCGACAATTTACCTTGGTCACCGATCATGCCGCATTGAAGTGGCTAGGGACCATGAGAAATAATAACGCCCGTCTTACAAGGTGGTACTTAGCGTTACAGACCTTTAGATTCGTGGTAGTCCATCGGCCCGGGCATTTAAACACTAATGTTGATACCCTATCTCGCATTCCAGAAAATACAACACAGCCCCAAGCTTATAGGGATAAGCACCATTTAAGGGTGGGGGTATGTGACCAGCCAGGAATTCTTCCAGCGCAGGTCCCAGTCAAGATAAAGGGAAAAGAGGTGAAACAGAAATCCCGGGTAGGAATTGGTAAAGAACAGGTTGGATCTGAAGTAAATAATTTCCTGGACCACCGGGGGAGCCCAAGAGGCCCTTGGAATACTGCCAGGGCTGATACAACAGGGCGTTTCCCCAGAGTATATAAGCCTGCCCCTGACAACAGGGAAAGAAGCCGGTTAGGGAGGAAGCTTAGGCTTTGCCTCCCTAGGGACCCTGACGAGCCAAACAGGGACAGAGAGCCCCAACCTATGGAGCTGGATGAGGTCGAACAACCAGAGGGTTTGACTCAATCTGAGGAACTTATGGACTTCCAAGAGTCTTGTGCTGGTGAGGATGCTAACCTACCTGAACCAATGCTGGTGAACTGGACTCTGAGCCACAAACAGTGAGTGGGTTTTAGAAACTGTTTGTGTGCTGTTCTTTTGTTTTTGAATGCTGATTTTTGGTATGAAAGCTTAGAGAGAGTATTGAGGGAGAGGTTTTGCTTCCACCTGGGAGGGAATGTGAAAGTCTGTTTGAAAGACTGTATTTTTGCAAAACCTACTACTCTCTCTTCTTCCTGGCAACCCTAATTATTAATTGCCAGAGGCTTTCTTATTTTTTTTGTTATGGACTGCAATCTAACTAAAACTTGAAGGCTGAACTGTAGCTGTTTTGGAATAAAGAAAAGGACTGCTTGGTAGCAGTCAGAGTGAGCTCCTTACTGAGCCCAAGGTCTCAACAATAGGAGAGACTTAAGAAGCAGTGAGGAAAAGGAAAGTTGGAGGTAATTAGTGCTGCTTCAATTACCCTGCCATTTTGACAGTATTGCATGTTTTTTTTAATATTTTCTTTCTTGGACTTCTGTCTGGAATTCTGAATCAATGAAAGTATTACTTACCTGATTGGAAAGATTAAGTAAAGAGAACTACTTATATAAACTGTCCCTGTGTTGGAACTTTATTTGTGGTGTTTTTTTTTTACTTTTGAAAACCCGATCCTGCAGGGTGACTCCAGGCAGGGTCACACGCTTAGGTGCTGTTTAGTGTAGCCATCAGAATTGCAACAAAGCCCTGTTCTGGGTTAAGCTGGTGGCCACAATATATAAATAAGAAACCAAAGACTGGTCTTAGAGATATTTGGAGCATTGAGATTAAGCATCAAATTAATGCATCTCAATGGCCACGTATTTGGTCCTGGAGGTTGAAGTGTACAATGTCTGCTTTTATGAGGCAAACTTGTTTTTTCTTGTTGCATAGAGCATTTTGGACCCCTGTTCGTTTACAAAAATTGGATTGCTCTAGGTCTAATAGATGTTGGCATTGTAATCTTAAAGCTGGAACTTTAGATCACTTGTTGTTTCATTGTCCATTCATTAAAAAATTTTTGGATCTTGATTTGGGATCAAATAAATCAATTAATGGAAAATTATGTAGCATTGTCATACGACACAATTATATTTGGCATGATGATAAGAGATAAGCCTCAAATATCTGCAAACAATAATAAGTTGTTGTTGATATTGACAGGGGTTGCCATTCAACATATAACGTTTAACTGGAAAGACTGTAGAAGGCTTTTGGTGGAATTCAGTGTGCCATGTGTTTAAATTGGAAAGAGCGTTGGCAGTTCAGAAGGGCTATTATAAGAAATTTAAGGATGTATGGGGGCCATTTTTAAATTATTATAATGAATGATTTACACTTTTCCCAATTTTAATTATTTGCATGTGGATTGGGGTGGGAGGGGGATGGGGTTTTTATTAATATTGTATATTGTGACCAGGCAGACACGATGCCTGCCAGGGTCCCTGTTAGTTCAGGAAAAAAAGTAAAAATGAAAACCCGAGGTGGAATCAGGAAGGTGCATGTAAATCCTGAGACTGATAGTTTATCCTGTGACCACCAGAGGGAGCCTGATTTATTTGATGAAGAATTGGGTGATTCATCCCCGAGCCACCACCGGGGGAGCCCAAGAGGTCCCAGCTACTCTGCTGACTCAACTAGAGTAGGGCGTTGCCCCAAGGTATTTAAACCTGCAGTTGAGAACAGACAGGGAAGCCCAACTAGGGAGGAGGTTTAAGCCTTTTCTCCCTAGGGAGTCCCCGGGGCCAAGCAGGAGCAACCAGCCTATTCCCATGGAGCTGTTAGAGGCTGGACAAGCTGAGGAGCTGCTATTTCCAGAAGAACAGCCCATGGAGTGTGAGGAAAGTCTGTCAGAGTACGCTCCGGATTTTGCTGAAGCCATGCAGGTAGACTGGGTCTCTACCAGCAAATAGTGAGTGGTGATTTTTGCTCTGGATTGTTTGGGACTATTTTTGTTTTGATAAGCTGGGAGTGTGTATTGTTTGGGAGAGGTTTTGCTAACACCCTGGGAGGGAATTTTGAAAGCCTGTCTAGATGCCTTATTTTGCAAAACCTGACACTCTCCTATCCTGGCAGTGAGCTGAACTGGCCAGAGGCTTTAATGAACTTTGGACACTAGTGCTACTGAATAAGTGCCATGAACTGTATTTGTGTTTTTGAAACTGCCTGCTTGGGAGCAGTCAGTACTAGCTCTGAGGGGAGCTAAACTCTCAGACACAGCTGAGACTAAGTTAATGCTGAGAGCAAGCCAAGAACTTTATTTTGTGCTGTTATATTTGCTTGCTTATTTTGGTATTTTTGTTTTGAGGCTGTTTGAAGTTCTGACAATTTTTCTGCTACATTAATGATCTACTTACCTTTGTGAAGGAAGGAATAAAATGGAATGATTCTCCTATGAACTACAATTGTAGCTGTGATTTATGGTTCCTGTTTAAAGTCCAGTCCTGCAGGGTGACTCCATTTTGGGTCACACGTCAGTGTGCTATTTTGTGGTATCCACTGGGAGTGCTATTGAGCCCTGTCCTGGGCTACAGTGGGCTACAATATGAATGATAACAGAATATTTTCATGTGACATTTCTTTTAAGGTATAAAGAGGTGGAAGGGGATGGGAGTTATTTCTTTTTTTGTTGTATAATATGGAAGATTTTAAAGTGATATTGTCTTATATATTGTTTAATATTTTGCTATTCACTTGTGAATTATAAAAGGAATAAAGAATTATAAAATAGCTATTCTGAATAAATAATAGCATATCACAAAAATATCATTGCTTTACTAATGTCAGAGAGAAAAAGAAAGAAGAGAGAGAAAAAAAAAATCATTAATATTAAAAAAATCTTCAACCTCTTTGCAATTTGTGTCCTGAAGAGCATTTCAAAACAAAAGAAGCCACCGAATATGAGGGGGGGGAGGGGGGAAGCATCAGCTAGTAATCTTCATGGGGCCCGGTCCAGGACTTACACTCCAGGAGAAGCCCAGATCCAGCGGGAATCTTAAACTTTAAAGTCATATTTTCAAGTAACTTATTTCATGTCATACCCGACTGCATTTTTCTGCCAAGTATGTTTTTCAATTGCAAAGATCTCTTCGTAGTTTTCTTTCCCCGGTAACATGACCACCCAGGAAACAGGAAGCATGAATATCTGATGCGTTTCAGCTTTTACCTCCGACTTCCCCCTCTCCACACCAACACCGTTCCCAGCTCTGATCTCACAGCCCTCACTTTCACTATGTTTCTTCCGCCGGAATGCAGTCCATCAAGTTTCCTTTTTAATATCTAACTGGTACTATGTAAGAATTATCGATCTTCTTTTCCACGTATCCCTATGGACTTCCAGACAGACATTAACAGCCCTGCTTAACAACTGCAGTTACCATTTCTCCATCACCCACATTCTAATTATACCTCATCACAAGAGACATTCCTTTCCAAGGTTCCACTTCAGAGCACTCAGACGACAGCAAGTATATTTTCACTTCTTAGAGACTTTCCTTATTCAAAGAATTTATGAAATCTTCAAATTCTAAAGCAGTTAACAGTTTCTTGTGACAGCCATTTTAGAATTAAAGAAATAAACTAATAAAAAATAGATGACAAACTTTCTTTTTTAAATTAATAAAGTTTTAAATAACAGATTTGCTGGATTTGCTTCATTTTTATATCTTTTCTTTGATCATTCCATTGGTATTTCTTGAGATGAGATGAATTCCCTCAATTTTTCAGGATCACTGAATATATAAAGCTTATCTTTATAAGTAATCTTCATTTGAGACGGATAAAAAAGACAATATTTATCCCCCATCTCTTTTAGTGATTGTCTTAATTGCAAGAATTTTTGTCTTTGCAGAACTGTTTCCTTAGCCAAATCTGGAACAATTATTAATTTAGAATTTTTATATGATATATTTTTACTTTCATTTGATGCTTTTATAATGTCCAAAACATGCTGGAATCTAAGTACTTTAAAAATAATTGTTCTTGGCTTACCTTGCGCATGTTTAGTACCAATTCTATGTGCTTTTTCTATCTCAATAGGAATTTTTGTTTTAATTAAATTAAACAGGATTTGTTGCTCAAAGACATTCTTCTAACAACACTAGGCTTGCATTGCATATGTTGACTTTGTCCAAAGCCTTAAAAGACCCAGTTTTCTCTGTATCTCTAGATGCAGAGAAGGCTTTTGATTGTGTTGAATGGACCTTTATGTATCAAGCGATGGAGTGGTTTGGTATTGGATCAGGATTTGTTCAAATGGTTCAAACTTTGTATAGCTCTCCTGTTGCTAAATTATATATTAATAATAATTTTTCAGAAGTTTTCAAGTTGCAGAGGGGAGTTAGACAAGGCTGTCCCTTATCTCTTCTGCTTTTTGACATTGTATTGGAACTAGGGAATGAAAAATAACAGTCACTGCGGGGACGGGGACAAGGCCATTCACCCGTGGAGCGGTGAATGGTCTTGTCTCCGCAGTGAGGCATTTAGGATCACGCGGTCCCCGCAGCCACCGCCCGCCCGTAGCGTTTAGCCAGCTCCCTCCCTCTACCTCACCTTAAATTCTGAGTTTGCCGGCTTCCATTTTCCTGAGCCGCATGCGTTCAAAAAGCCGTGCACGCGCGGCTGCGCGAGTCCATCAAGCTTCTCCTCTGACGCAACCGGAAACAGGAAGTTGCAGGAGAGGAGAAGCTTGATGGACTTGCGCAACCGCGCGTGCGCATCTTTTTAAACGCGTGTGGCTCGGGGAAAAAGGAAGCCGGCAAACTCAGAATGTAAGGTGAGGTGGAGGGAGGGAGCTGGCTAAACGCTGCAATCGGGTAGGTGGGGGCTGGTAGACCGTGAGATCGCGTTTGTTCCCGGCTCATACTAGGAAGGAGGGAGTGAAAGGAAAAAATATTCTGGGCCAAGGGGATGAAGAGGGAAAGAAAGAAACCCACAGCAGGAAAGAAAGGGGAAGACAGGCAGGTGAGCCAGATGCTGGAAGCAGGGGGGGGGGGGAGAAATAGGGAAAGAAGCTAGATGGGGTTGAAAAGAAGAGACACGCTGGTATGGAAGAGGAAGATAGGGGAAATCTGGACAGAGGAAGGTAACAGAAAGAGGGGAAATTATGTGCATGGGGCATAGGGACAGAGACATAAAGGGGACATGCCATGGGGATGGTATATGGACACAGGGGGGGGGGCAATGGCAGATACATAGGAGAGATATTAGAAATGGGGAAAATAGGAACACAGAAGCGAGATAGTTTGTGGGAATGGGACAGGGACAGAGCTCGCAGACTCCAGCGGCACAAATTACATTGTAACGTGCCACAAAAATAAGAGGGAGGGAGGTAGATAGATAGGCCACGCGAGAGGAGCTGAAGGGTGGTAGAAAGGAACAGATTATAAAGGAGGGAGGGAAGGGTGGTGGTGGAAAGGAATAGAACAGACATTGAAAGAGGGTAGAGAGGAACAGACCCTGAAGGGAAATGTGGAAGACAGAGTGGGGAGAAGATGCTGGAAGGGAAGAAGACAGATGCCAGAATATAGGGGAGCGGAGGGAAGAAGATGGGTGCTAGACCAATTGGGGGAGGGTAAAGGGAGTGGCACAGTAACAGCAAATGGAAGACGCAGAGAGAAGACACACAGTGGATGGAAGGAATTGAATGAGAAGATGTGGAAAGCAGAAACTAGACAACAAAGGTAGAAAAAAAAATTCTATTTATTTATTTATTTTTTGCTTTAGGATAAAGTAGTATATTAGTTGTGTTGATAAAAATTTATAAACAAAGCCCTGCCAGCTGAACATCTCTTTCTCTAGTTCAGCAGCAGGAACTTTGATTTATAAGAAAGGAATAAGCTAAATATTACAGTACTAAGGCTTATATGGATGCAGCGGGGACGGTGACGGGGCGGTGAATGGGATGGCAGTGGCGGTGACAGGACAGTGAAAGGGATGGCGGTGACGGTGACGGGGCGGTGAAGGGAATGGCGGTGACAGAGCGGTGCAGAGGATGGTGGGCCGGGGCGGTGACGGGGACAGATTTTTTCCCCGTGTCATTCTCTAATTGGAACCCTTGTTATTAGCCATTCAACAGACAGAGGAGATACAGGGTATTCCTCATAAAGATCGGGAATATAAGATTTCAGCTTATGCGGATGATATATTGCTCTATTTGAGAAGTCCTGAGATAACCATTCCTTGCTTACTTGAATTAATTGAGAATTTTGGGAAATTTTCAGGTTATAAGATAAATTGGTCTAAATCAGAAGTTCTTCCACTCAATGTACATTGTACAAAAGGTTTGTTTGATTAATTTCCTTTTCTCTGGAAGGAAGATGGAATAAAATATTTAGGCATTTGGATTAAAAATACATTGGACGAAACAATGAAAATAAATGAAAAATTGTTATTGCAGAAGGTTACGGAAATGTGTGAGCAATGGAATCCTTTACACCTTTCATGGTGGGGGAGAGTCCAAACTATTAAGACGATGATTTTGCCTGTGGTTTGTTATCAGATGGGTATGTTGCCAGTATATTTTCAAGGGTCCTTTTATAAAAAGTTAAATAGCATTCTGTTAAAATTTATTTGGCTGGGTAAAACTCCGAGTAGCTTTGGTATCTTTACAAAGATCAATTTCAGAGGGAGGGGTAAATTTTCCAAACTTTTATAGGTACCATCAAGCCTATATTTTGCGTCATGGTATGTATTGGATCCTCCCAGAACTCATGGAAAAACTCCCAGAGTGGTTGTGGATAGAATGGCAACTCATGTCTCCATTGCGACTGTCCCATGTTCTCAGTATCAAAATGCCTAGCTATAGTAAGGACAATAGAATACTAGCAGATACATGGAAAACTTTACGATATGTAAGCAATTTAACAACTATTCCAATTTACAAATCTACAAATCAATCTATATGGGTAAACTCCAAGATTCAAATTGGCGGAGAAAGGCTAGTCTGGAAGCATTGGATGATAGCAGGAATACGTATATTGGATGATGTTATTTCTAATGGTGCTATGCTTGAATTTTCACAGTTGCAACATAAGTTTGGACTTAATAAATCAGAAAATTTTAGATGGATGCAATTGAAGCATGCCATTCAGGCGGGGTTCCCTGATTGGAAAAACCTTAATAATCATTGTAGTATGGAGTTTCTTTGTTTTCAGACAGACTTCTTGGGTCACCAGGCCGCCCAGTGGTATAAATTATTAAATGGATTTACTAAGAAGAAATTAAAAACTGGTTTAAGAGATATTTGGAGCATTGAGATTAAGCATGAAATTACTGCATCTCAATGGCCACGAATTTGGTCTTGGAGGATGAAATGTACGGTGTCAGCATCTATGAGACAAACTTGGTTTTTTCTGTTGCATAGTGCGTTATGGACCCCTGTTAGGTTGCAAAAATTAGATAGTTCTTTGTCTAATAGATGCTGGCATTGTCATTTAGAAGCAGGAACTTTAGATCATTTATTGTTTCATTGCCCATATATTATGAATTTTTGGAAATCAATTTGGGACCAAATTAATAATTTATTAGAGAACCCAGTGGCATTATCCTATGATATTGTGATATTTGGTATGGATATGAGAGCAAAAAGTCAGATTTCTGCGAATAACAATAAATTATTACTAATAATGACAGGGGTTGCCATTCAACAAATCACATATAATTGGAAAGACTGGAGGAGATTAAATTATAACTTTTGGTGGAATTCTTTATGCCATATCTATAAAATGGAAAGATTTACTGCGTTACAAAAGGGATATTTTAAGAAATTTCAGGATGTGTGGAAACCATTAACAAAATATTGTCAGGATTAAGTAAAATTATTTCCCTTATGTTTATCAGTTTATGAGGTAGGGAGGGGGGTATTTTATTATTACATATATCATACAATAATGGAGTATATGGTTGGGAGGGATGGGCGAGGGGTAGGGATAAAAATCTATGTAATATACCAATGATTGTTTATAAGTGATGTATTTATTGTTACTGTGAATGAAAATATTAACACTTAATGTAATTTGTGAAAATGAATAAAGAATTATTAAAAAAAAAAAATTAAAAGAATCTTTGGAATTATTTCCTCTAAAAAGGAAATAATATTGTTCCCCTCGTATCCTTCCTTAAGTCTAAAAATTCTTAAATTCTGTTTCCTTGAAAAATTTTCAAGATCAGTTAATTTCTTCTGCATTATAATAATTTTTTTATGTTCTTCTTTATTTTCCATCTGTGTTTTTTCCAAATTCTCAATTCTGTTTTCCATTTTATTCATTCTATGATTGATGACATCTAATTTTCCATTCATGTTGTTCATTTCCAGCATTATACTTATACTTATATTTTCCAATTTATACATTATTTCAATGACATCCAAAGCATCTGGCGATTGTAGGTCTTCTTTAATCTTTTTGGTTTCACTGAAGATTTACCTGAGTTATCTTGTGCCTTTTGTTTAACAGACGTCATCTTCAATAATCTTCAAAATTTAATAAAATAAGAGACCAACAAGTAATTAATTCCTATGAAATTGAATCTAAGGGAGGGAGCTCACACTTCAACCTACCATACGCTGTGCCTCCAAATTCCGGAATCCAAATCAGGCTGAGTTCTTAAAAAAACACTCCAGCAAATAATCCTGTCAATGGCTATGACTAATTTAATTGTGGCTGGAGATTTCAATGCTGTCATGGATCCTCTAGTAGATAAACAGCCAAGTAAACAATTAAAATCATTAGGTCTAGATAATCTTCTACATTAATGTGGATTGAAGGATATATGGCAGATTTTTCAATTTAATGCTCAGGAATTTTCCTTTTGTTCCCAAGTTCATAAATCATTTCAAGAATTGATTATTTTTTGTTTTGGATCATTTAGTCCAACAGGTTACAAAGTTCCAGCATAGATCCTATTCTTTTGTCAGATCATGCTGGAATTTGGATAGAATTTCAGTTTACTGACGATTATAATAGACCTATTTGGAGGTTTAATAATACACTGCTTGCAGATTCAAACTTTCTTGAGGAAATTCAGATAAAAATGGATGAATATTTTCAATTTAACACATCAGAGGAAACCCCTTTGGAAACTATTTTGGATGCTTTCAAAGCCACAATGAGGGGGCAAATAATTTCATATTCGGCACCTATTAGGAAATTGTTAAAATCAGAATTTTCATATTTGGAACAAACTATTTTGACTTTAGAGTCACAATTGGCCTCGAAATGGGAACAACGGACATTGAATGCCTTGTTGAAAGCTAAATATAAATATAATGAGATTTCCTCACAATTGGCTAGGAAAGATTTGTTTTCTCAACAGACTTTGTATTATGGAAACTCAAATAAAGTGGGAAGATTATTGGCTAATTATCTTAAAGCAAAAAAAAAAAAAAAAAAAAGAAAAGTAAAGATTGTAGCCATTAAAGATGAAAAAGGTAAAATGCATACTCATATTGGAGATGTTTTAAAACAATTCTTGGATTTTTATAAGGCTTTATATTCTTCTGAGCTTTATTCAACTAAAGAAATTGAAGGAAGAGAATTTTTAAATTGAATTAATGGGCCAGAAATTCCAGGGTGTATAAAGGAAAATCTTGAAGCGCCTATATAATTTAAGGAACTCCAGGCAGCATTGAAGTCTCTCAGAGGTGGATCCGCTCTGGGTAGTGATGGTTTCACAGTGGAGTTTTTCAAATCTTTTCAAAATTTACAATTACTTCATCTTTTTTTTTTAAATCTTTATTGATTTTCAAACTTCGATAGTGCAATACAAATGGTAAATAAAAAAAACTGCACAAAACACACTATTCACTATACAAGTGAATAGTGAAGAGAGGACCAGCTCCAACGGCACGGCCACTTGCCTGACCCCCCGCACTGAAACCTGCGGGCTGCCAGGGTTTGTTTTTGGAGGCCGCTTGAGGGGAGAGAAGCATGGGAGCTCTGCTCCGCCCTCTCCCAATTCCAGCAGGAGACCTGACTTGAAGAGAGGACCAGCTCCAAAGGCCGGCCACTTGCCTGACCCCCCGCACCGAAACCTGCGGGCTGCCGGGGTTTGTTTTTGGAGGCCTCTTGAGGGGAGAGAAGCGTGGGAGCTCTGCTCTGCTCTCTCCCGATTCCAGCAGGAGACCCGACCTGAAGAATGGACCAGCTCCAACGGCACGGCCACTTGCCTGACCCCCTGCACCGAAACCTGTGGGCTGCCGGGGTTTGTTTTTGGAGGCAGCTTGAGGGGAGAGAAGCGTGGGAGCTCTGCTCCACCCTCTCCCGATTCCAGCAGGAGACCCGACCTGAAGAAAGACCAGCTCTAATGGTGCGCGGCCATTCGGCGCACCGATGAAGGCACACGACAAAGGCGCGTGCGCCTTAGTGCGCACCTTTGTGAAGCTTCCCAAGAAGCCAGGCGTCCACCACCAACCACGCAACTCTGACCTGGCCTGGGATAGCTCATCGCCCCAGAAGTGACCATAAACCTTACTACTACCCTTTCAACCTGTGGATACCTTTATCATCTGAACCGGACCACACAGACTAAACCTGACGATAAGTATCCTCTTCCTTCTTTTGTTAGATGGTTTATCATTTCTAGTATGCCCTTACTTCATGACTAGACCTGTTCGATAACTTAAATTGCTGCTATTCATGACTTTCATGATTAATCTTCTAAGCAATATTTCCAGACTACCTTAGACAATCACAGACCAATCCAGTTAAGTTTGTCGCTAACTCTAGTCACCAATCTTCTTAGTGAAAAATCTACATCATGGCCTGCCCTAATTCTCAACTGTACTTACTACTATTCCTATTCTACTTGATTAGCTTCAGAATCTGCTTAATCAACTCACTTAACCCCACCCAAATCCCAGTCCTTTACTCCACATTCCGTGCATTAAAAACTAAAATCTCTACAATCTCTCACCGTATATTATATGATTATATGGAGGCAGGCCCTTTCCCAATACCAATTCTACCACCGCTACGCAGACCAGCTAAGCCATACATAAAGAAGCAACGATCATTAAAAAAACTAACCTATACCCATTATTTTCTAATCGATCCTGCCAACTACAAGAACCTACATGGCTTTTACTTAAATATAAGATCCATGAGGAACAAGTCCATACTGATTAAGGACTGGTTGAAAGAAATTAACCCTGACTTTGTCCTATTTACTGAAACATGGCTACTATCCAATAACGATATTATTATCCAAGACAGCCTTTCACCAGGATTCAAGATTTTATCATTAGCTAGAACTTGGGGAAGAGGGGGAAGTCTAGTTATTATTTTCAGAGACCACCTGAATTGCTCTATTCTAAGTTCAAAATCCACTCCCAACCTAGAAATTATTTCTCTCTCATTATCATTCAAATCCCTAGCGGCTGCTTTAACAACAATACTGTTTTACGTTCCACCAAAAAAATGGAACTTAGCAAAGGAGGACTTCTCTGAATTTTTACTAACTAATTCTTTACTAAGCTCTTACAACTTATTATGTGGAGACATTAATATTCACCTTGAGAAAACCGACCAATCAGAAACCACAGAATTCTGGTCACTCATCTCTTCATTAGGCTACTTCAAACCTCCCCCTGTTAAAACCAACCAAAGAGGCCATCAGTTAGATTTAGTTACTTTCTCTACGAAAGAATTGCCTAATCCCAAAATTTACTGGAAACAAGATTAATGGACTGACTCACTATGGTCGGATCACAGACTGCAATTTCGAACTTAATTGCCAATTAAAAACTACTAAACCTACAAACAATATTCCCAAAACAAGAAAAAAAAAAATTCCATACTAGCAGAGGTAAGATAAATCCTGTAGAATTCTGGTCTCACTATGAGATCGTTTCAGAACAATCTGAAGAAACCGATCAATTTATGAACTCCTGGACTAATGACAGCACTAACATTCTAAATGAAATGGCTCCCATTAAAACCCATAGAATGAGACTTAGAAACCTAGATGGGTGGTTCGATACTGAGCTGCTGATGATAAAAAGAGACTTAAGAAAATCGGAAAGACTGTGGCTAAAATCAGGAGCACAAGAACATAGAGTTGCCTGGAGAATAAAATTAAAAAACTACAAAAATCTATCCAACGAAAAACGCAAAAACTTCTATGCCCACAAAATCGGGGACATCTCAAACAATAGTAGCAGCCTTTTTAAGCTGGTAAATAATTTATACAATATAGAAACCTTTACTGACACTCCGGAAGATTGTACTCTAACTGCAAACAACAAGGCCGACTTTTTCAATTCCAAAATACAAAAATTAAGATCTCGCTAACTGCCCCGGCAAAGCCCCACTGGTGCTACCCCATCCTGGATGCTTCCAGAGCCGACCTGAACTGGAACAAATTCTCAACCATTGACTGGCAAACTTTTAGTAAATACTACAATAAATATGCCAATTCCTACTGCAGATTAGATATCTGTCCCCCAAATGTCATGAAATCTGCCCCAGTCAATTTTAAGGTCAAGATGTTAACTTGGGTAAACTTCCTATTATCCTCAGGGAAATTTCCGGTGGAACAAGGTCACATTATGATTACGCTAATTTAAAAAAATGCAAAAGAACCATCTAACATTGCATCCAACTTTAGACCTATCGCCAATATCCCTCTGGTAACCAAAATAGCAGAAGGCGTGGTAAACACCAAACTCACCACATACCTGGAGAAACACAATATCTTACATGACAACCAATCCGGCTTCTGGTCAGGTTACAGTACCGAAACAATCATAGCTTCGTTGTTTGATTACCTTCATCTTCTATTCAGCCAAGGCTCATGTGCTCTGATACTGCAACTTGACCTGAGTAGCGCATTTGACTTGGTTGACCATGCTATTCTACTGGACTGTTTGACATCTATTGGGATCTCAGGTCATGTTCTCAATTGGTTCCATGGGTTTCTGAAAAATAGAACCTATAAGGTGTTTAAGGACGATACTATCTCCTACGGTTGGTACAACCCCTGTGGGGTCCCACAGGGTTCCCCCTTGTCCCCCACCCCGTTTAACATCTACCTTGCCTCCCTAGGAAACCTCTTGCAGACCCTAAAGCTCAAATTCTTCATCTATGCGGACAACATCACCATAGTCATTCCGCTCTCTTACTTTTCATCAGAGCTGATAAATTCTCTATCATTCATACTAAATCAGGTTGAACTTTGGATGTCGGCGTTCAGATTAAAGCTAAACTCGGGGAAAACTAAATTTTTCTTGGCAGCCCCAAACGACAAAGTCAAGGAAACTAAACTACATGTAAATGGACTGGATTACTATATAGAACAATCCCTAAAAACACTAGGAGTCACTTTAGACAAGCATCTCACACTAGAGAAACACTCTGACCTAGTATTTAAGAAATGTATATCGACGCTTTGGAAACTCCGCACAATCAAAAAATTCTTTGATGACACCTCCTTTCGTCTGCTGGTACAGTCTTCTATCCTAAGCGCTCTGGATTACTGTAACATCATATACTTAGGCGCCTTCAAGAAAATCACCAGGAAGTTGAGGTTGGTCCAAAATACCGCCATCCGTCTCATCTTTGGCTTGAAGAAATTGGAACACATAACCCCTTTCTATCACAAGTTGCACTGGCTGCCGTTCGAATCCAGAGTTCTATTTAAGTTCTCATGCATCTGCTACAAAACAGTATTTGGTATGTCACCAGATTATCTCTATCCACACTTCAACCTGAATTACAATAATAAGAGCTCCCGCAGAATAAACCTGTTCGCTTTTCCCTCATTGAAATCGTGTCATCTTAAAAGATTCTTCGAAAGAACCTTTGCTTGCCAAGCGGCCAAACTAAACTCATGGCTCGCCCAAATTGTACTAGATGCCTCTTCATATCTCAACTTTAGAAAGTAGATCAAAACCCAACTCTTCAACAAACCAAATTCTTAATGCACCCCTCCCTTAACTCCCTCCACCCCTTCCCTTTCTTTTTAAGATTGTTACTCCCCACCTCCTAAAGCTTGTATGCATCTTCTCTTAAATGCATTGTATACTTACTGTATGTACTATATATAATCTTTTCCCTCACTTAAATTGTAAACATATAACTAGTATGCATCTGTCTCCTTCTCTTAAATTCATTGTATATACTCTCTGTATGTAATGTACTTAATCTTCTCCCTCACTTAAATTGTAAACGTATAACTAGTTTGACTTCATGATTGCTTTGTTATGTTCCTCAATCTCAACCACATTGTCTGTATTTCATCTAACTGTTGTGAACTGCCTAGAGCTCCCTGGGTATGGCGGTATACAAAAATAAAATTATTATTATTATTACAGTGGTACCTCGGTTTACGAGTGCACCGGTTTGCGAGTGTTTTGCAAGATGAGCAAAACATTCGCAAAATTGGCTGCGATTGAGTCGGAGGTCTGTAGACTACACCCATGTCGATAGAAGGTCCATCTTCTCTAGATGTAATTTACTTGGATTTCAGTAAAGCCTTTGATACAGTTCCTCATAGGAAGCTGTTGAACAAACTTGAAGGGCTGAAGTTAGGACCCAAAGTGGTGAACTGGGTCAGAAACTGGCTGTTGGACAGACGCCAGAGGGTGGTGGTTAATGGAAGTCGCTCGAAGGAAGGAAAGGTGAGTAGTGGAGTCCCTCAGGGTTCGGTGCTGGGGCCAATCCTGTTCAATATGTTAATGAGTGACATTGCTGAAGGGATAGAAGGAAAAGTGTGCCTTTTTGCAGATGATACCAAGATTTGTAACAGAGTAGACACTGAAGAGGGAGTGGAAAATATGAAAAAGGATCTGCAAAAGTTAGAGGAATGGTCTAATGCCTGGCAACTAAAATTCAATGCAAAGAAATGCAGAGTAATGCATTTGGGGATTAATAATAGGAAGGAACCGTATATGCTGGGAGGAGAGAAGCTGATATGCATGGACGGGGAGAGGGACCTTGGGGTGATAGTGTCCGAAGATCTAAAGGCGAAAAAACAGTGTGACAAGGCAGTGGCTGCTGCCAGAAGGATGCTGGGCTGTATAAAGAGAGGCGTAGTCAGTAGAAGGAAGAAGGTGTACAGTTCCCTGTACAGGTCATTGGTAAGGCCCCACTTGGAGTATTGTGCTGCCACAAGGATTCTGGGCTGTATAAAGAGAGGCGTAGTCAGTAGAAGATGTACAGGCCCCTGTACAGGTCATTGGTAAGGCCCCACTTGGAGTATTGTGTTCAGTTTTGGAGACCGTATCTGGCGAAGGACGTAAGAATATTTGAGCCAGTCCAGGCTCAATGATAGGAGGCTTGTGCCAGAAGATGTATGAGGAGAGACTGGAAGCCTTGAATATGTATACCCTAGAGGAAAGGAGAGACAGGGGAGATATGATTCAGACATTCAAATACTTGAAGGGTATTAACGTAGAACAAAATCTTTTCCAGAGAAAGGAAAATGGTAAAACCAGAGGACATAATTTGAGGTTGAGGGGTGGTAGATTCATGGGCAATGTTAGGAAATTCTACTTTATGGAGAGGGTGGTGGATGCCTGGAATGCATTCCCGAGAGAGGTGGTGGAGAGTAAAACTGTGACTGAGTTCAAAGAAGTGTGGGATGAACACAGAGGATTTAGAATCAGAAAATAATATTAAATATTGAACTAGGCCAGTACTGGGTAGACTTGCAAGGTCTGTGTCTGTATATGGCCATTTGGTGGAGGATGGGCTGGGGAGGGCTTCAATGGCTGGGAGGGTGTAGATGGGCTGGAGTAAGTCTTAATAGAGATTTCGGCAGTTGGAACCCAAGCACAGTACCGGGTAAAGCTTTGGATTCTTGCCTAGAAATAGCTAAGAAGAAAAATTAAAAAATTTAATTTGAATCAGGTTGGGCAGACTGGATGGACCATTCGGGTCGTTATCTGCCGTCATCTACTATGTTACTATGTTACTATGAAATCTAATGATAAAGAAAGAAACATGACCCTTATTATAATGCAATAAAATTAGTCAATGGACTCCATACATCATTAAAAGATTTACTAGTCCCCAAACGTTCCGCCATCATCCTTTCATACTTATATGTGGTACACATATTTACCCACCAAAAAGTGAAATTGATCCTATCGTGATTTTTTCAATTCTGTGTAATCAGTTGAACAGCTATTCCTGTCATAATCAGGAAAAGGCGACTTTTTTACTTATCTAAAGTAGGCTTAATATGTAGTAATGTACCACAAATTACAGCTTCACAAGATAAGGGAATAGCTGCTTCATGAATGAGATTAATTTGTCCCCAAATTGACTTCCAGAAACCAAGTATCAATGGACAAAAATATAACAGATGATCCAAAGTCCCTATATTAATATGACAATGCCAGCATCTATTAGACTTAGAACTGTCTAATTTTTGTAAGCGAACTGGGGTCTAAAAATCCTATGTAATAAAAATAACCAAGTTTGTCTCATAGATGCTGACGCTGTACATTTCAACCTCCAAGTCCAAATACGTGGCCAACGAGATACAGAAATATACTGTTTTATCTCGATGCTCCAAATAGCTCTAAGACTATTTTTTGGCCTCATTCAAAAATTCTGAAATTAATTTGTACCACTGGGCAGCCTGATGTCCTACTAAATCTGTCTGGTAGCAAAGGATCTGCAAGCTGTAATAAGTTTTCAGGTTTTTCCATTCAGGGAACCCACTCTGAATAGCCTGCTTCAACTGCAACCACCTATAATATTGAGACTTTAAAATACCAAATGATTGTTACAGTCGTGAAAATTCAAGCAGTTTCCCGTTAGATATAACATCATCCAATGTCCAAATACCTGACTGCATCCATTTCTTCCAGGCGATCCCAGCACCTCCTACTTGAATCTTGGAGTTCAACCATAAGGACTGCAAAGTAGATTTCATTATAGGAACATCTGTTAATTTATCAATAAATTTAATTGTTTTTCATTTATCCAATAAAATTACGTTGTCCTTAGCATATCTAGGTAGTCTGATACTTAATACAAGAGATAGTCGCATAGGGGACATAATTTTCCATTCTAGATATAGCCAGTCTGGAAGATGCTCCATGAGCTCAGGGAGGATCCAATACATGCCTTGACGCATTATATAGGCTTGATGATGCCTATAAAAATTGGGAAAATTTACCCCACCCTCCACAATTTGTTTTTGTAAAGATACTAGAGCAATTCTCGCATTTTTCCCAAACCAAATAAATTTTGCCAGAATACTATTTCACTTTTTGTAAAAGGATCCCTGAAAATAAACTGGTAACATGCCCATTTGGTAACAAACCACAGGCAAAATCATAATTTTTACCATCTGAATTCTCCCCCACCAAGACAGATGTAATAGGTTCCAATGCTCACACATTTCTGAGACCTTCAATAATAAGGATTTTTCATTTACTTGCATCGTCTCTTCCGTCTTCTGAATCCAAATGCCTATATATTTTATACCGCCTTCCTTCCAAAGGAAAGGGAACGTGTCAAATAATCCTTTGGAACAGTGTACGTTTAGTGGAAGAACCTCTGATTTACTCCAGTTTATCTTATATCCTGAAAATTTCCCAAATCTATCATATTACCTCATCTTTTAAATTTATATCAATCACAACCGAGTAAGGGTTGTATATCAGGTACTATGGTGGAATCGTTAACCATTGTTTTGCAAAAGCCAAATAGAGATCCCATGTTGGTTTCAAACTACAGGCCTATTTCTTTAATTAATGTGGATGGGAAAATCCTGGCTAAATTATTGAAGATCTTGCAATATCAGAGCTAAAATTATTCCATCATGTTTCTGTGTAAGGTTGTCTCAGACTTATTTCATATGCACAATAATTTTCAAGTCTGTGAAGAGTGACAAGCGTGTGTAGTACACCATGTTCCTGGACCTCCCTCAGTGTGTTTAGCCTTCCAATTTGTCCAAAAAAAACCCTTGTGCTATTGGCACTAATGCTGAGTCAAAAATTAGCATTTTTCCTTTATGTGAAATTCACAATTTAGCAAGATGTTGTAAAGCATATTTTCCCCTTTACCAAGGATGTACAGGTTGACAAAAATGCTTGTCAGTTATTTGCAACTGCCAGAAACTATTACTCTTACCTGTGTGGGAAACCTCACAGAGGCCGTTTTTCTGCTGCATAGTAATGGTATAGGGTAGGGGTGGGCACAAACTTAGAAAGATACATTTCAGATTTAAGTCCCTGGGAATCGAGGGTTGTAGGATGTAAACAGGAAGCCATTGGCACCAGAATTCATTTGCTCCACCCTTTCATTTCTATAACTCAGGCTAGGCCAGGGGTTTGTTCCAAACCAAAACTTGTACTGAAAATTTTTACAGGTCAAAGAGTACAAAAACTATATATTAAAAAATAAGACAGTTTTCTTCTGCTGAAACTTTTCTTCATTATTAGTGCTATACTGTATAATACGTGCTCACAGTGTAAAACCATCAAATAATTAAATATTATTCTGTATTATTTTTATTGAAATTAACTAAAACTGAATTTTTATACACAGTCTGTGAGCCATGCTTATATATCACTAGTTATGTACCAATCCCAGAAAACTCAGGCCAAGGATTATCTATAGCAGAAGAGGTTTCCGATTATTCCACTAAAAGAAAGCAGGATATAGGAGAGTAACCCTATTCCTCTATGTCTTGTTTCATGACCTGCTGAACAGGGTCTTGATGAGGCTGGTGCTGAAAAAGAGCACTGAACTATTCTCAGGTACACTGCAATACACCCAGGATTCCATCGTGTAATATGGGCTTTTGGAAAATGAGAATATGAAGTACATAAAAATAGTTCAGCGTCACAATACTGTTTTATAAAAACAATCAAGTCCTTAGACATTTTTTGATAGCTAATACCCGTATGCTGTGCTGTAAGGGTGCACACACTTTTCAGAAAACATACCAATTAAATAACTTTTAAATCAGTCAGAATATATTTTTGGAGTAAATTCAGTGGGTCATTTTCTAGTTGTCTTCTCCACCCTTGGTTTTAAGCCAAAATTCTTTTCATGCAAATATTAGCACATATACACTAGTTCCTAATCTTGCTGCACAGAAATGATACAAAATTCTGTCATTTTTGTGAGAAAAGTTACATTTATGGTTAAAGAATAGGGTTTTAAAGCTGTGTCTGACAGGACTTGATTGATGTTCTCCATTACACTCCATTAGATATTTTATTCTTGTTAAATGAAGAGCAGCCAACTTTATCAAGTATTTTTAGTTCCCACTGGTCTTATTGGCTCAATCTATTCTCAGGGATGTCCTGTAAATGGCCACATATGGCTTCGTGTCTACAGGAGTGATGACAGTGCAGCTGGCTTTCATTGCCCACCAATTTACTTGCACCCCCTTTATTGTGAACTTGACAGCACCAGGGAGCTTTGTAGATCTAACAAAATATATCTATTTTCTAATTGTCTATTTATCACCTACCAGGGATTTGTAGGCCTAGCCTCTGAAAGCAAAAGAAGGAAGGCCTTGAACAATGATCCTTGTCAAGCCACTTGCTCACTTTAAATTAGGCTCTAGTTGCTAAATAACTAATTTAGTCCTGCTATCAAGCTGAAAAAGTGGGTATTCAGTGTAAAGTGCCAACTGGGGAATTGATTATGTCTCCTCTTACTGTGCATGATAAAACTGCCAGACCTGGCGACTGCTGAAGGCTGTAGGTAGCTCCCAAGAGGCAGGCAGCTTTTCATCATGGAGAATTAGCACAAGATCTACCAAACAGGCTGCTCAGCATGGCAGCTGAATCTTAGAGATGCACACAAGAGAAGGCATTCAGCCTATACATGTCTGATATTGTTTTGCAAAATGTGCTCCATGTACTGCTACCTACATTTTAATTTGTCTTAAGAGTGAAGAAAAGCACAGTAGCTGCCACAAATCTAGATTTGGAAATAAGATTACTAGAGGCAGGAGCCATGTGAGAGAGAAAATAATTGGCAGCTATTTGCTCTGAGATTTCCACTTGTTTGTATTTTTGCGTTTTTCTTAACTTATTATTCTGTCTCCTAATTTTAAGCACAGGGACAGAGTCAGGAGAATGATCACAGTATAAAACTTCTGGTATTGATTTGCCTTCTATGGCCTATATTTTTATACAGGTCAGTATTTAAATTCCCCAGCAATAATTTTTTTAAAACACCAGCTGCAGCATGAAAAAAAAAAAATAGGCAGCAGCCCTAAATACCCATACATAGTGTTCGCTGCGAATACTATTGTATAGCTACAATATTCAGCCATTTTAGATAAGTCATGGAAGTGGGAATATGACATTTTAGTGTAAAAATTCAGAGCCTGAGACATATTTCGCAATACCATTCCAGTGAATGTAAGTATATTATAAAACCCACATATCTCTGCTCTCCCACCAAGATGTCTGCTAACATTTGTACTCACACAGCTGCTCCTTCATAAAACCCAAGAATCAAAACATGAAGACAAAAAAAATATTTTGTGGCATAACCAGCTGAAGCTTTATTAACACAAATGTGAATGTCTATCAGCAAAACATATAACTTAGCAAACACAAACATAACAACTTGTATACCGTACTTTAATGCCATAACTCATCCACAATTAGTCATCCAGTTAGTCGGTGATGAACTAACCGTGATGATGGAGATACATTCATCTTGTGAATGCTTTCACACCTGCCTGGAATGCAGTAATGCCAAACTAGGCACTGACCCCACCTTATGACCATAATATTGACACACATGAGCCTAATTCCTCCTAAAATAGGATACAATACTTGCAAAATTCCTCTTATTTAGGCAAAAGATTATAAGAATGATTTCTGAAACTACCCTGTCACAAATGATGACAGCCTAGCTTGTCAACACAGATTTATTTATTTATTTATTTAATATAGTAACATAGTAAATGACGGCAGATAAAGACATGAATGGCCTATCCAGCCTGCCCATAAGTTATACCCATTAAAAAATAAATCATTAAATTAATTTGTCTCTTCATTGATATTTCTGGGCTATAGACTGTATACTTTGGTATTGTCCTAGGTTCCAAATGCTGAAGGTGCCGTCAAGGTCACTCCAACCTATCCAACCATCCCGTTGTTTGCAGGATATCTACCATAAAGTCTGGCCAGTAATATCCTCAAGTCCTCAAAAAAATAGATCCAAGATTACATTATGCGAGAAAAAAAAGAAAACTATTGTTGTAATAGAACAAATTACAGACATAACTGAGATGTGATGAACAGCTTATATAAACTATTGAGCTATTGTTGATTCCTCGTTATCCAGTCGAGACAAAGCCAGAAAAGCGGTTAACTGATGAGGTTAAAAAAAAACATATTTGACTGAACGGTAGCAAATAATACACTTGCAAGGATATCTTAAGTAGAACGTCGCTCCCAGTGAAGTGACTCCAGGTTTCAAAAGTAAGAATTCTCTACGACGCTTTTGAGTTTCTCTAGAAAAGTCAGGAAACATTTGTATTTTTCATCCAAGAAACTCTTTCTGTTTGTTTTTGAAGAAAAGTCTCAATAACCATACTTTATCTATTGCGAGAGCTACTTTCACTACCATTGTAGAAGGTACAGCTATCTCTCTATTTGATGTTTCTAAGATTTCAGAAACATTCAATGGTGTTTGGTTCGATATTTTAGACCGTATATTGTATTGCACTTTTTGTTGACATTGAAAACTAAATAAAGATTTAAAAAAAAAAAAGAATTTCCTAACATTGCTCCTACACCTTTCTTCCTGTAACCTCAAATTATGCCCTCTAGTGTTACCATTTTTTTCTTATCTCCGCTGTCCTTCTTCTCCAGAGTATACATATTTAGGTCTTCCAGTCTCTTCTCATACTTCTTTTTGTTTAAACCCCGTACCATTTTTGGCACCTTCCTCTGGCCCACTTCAAGTCTTTTTATATCTTTCACCAGATATGGCCTCCAAAAGTGAACACAATACTCCAAGTGTGGCCTCACCAATGACCTATACAGGAGCATCAACACCTCCTTTCTTCTGCTAGTTATTTCTCTTTCTATACAGCCTAACATCCTTCTGGATAGAGCCACTGCCTTATCACACTTTTTAGATACCTTTAGATCCTCAGACACAACCAACCCAAGGTCCCTCTCTCCGTCAGTGATTATAAGTCTCTTACCTCCCAGCACATAAGGTTCCCTTGGATTTCTTTTTTTATATATATATAAATCTTTATTCATTTTTAAAACTTTAAACAAGTGTAACATAAGATACAATCATTTTATACTTTAACATCACTTGATATGCCATTAAATTCTAACTCACATCAAATATCCCCCTCCCTTATAACAAACAATTGTTCTTAAGCATAAGAAATCTTAAAGTATTCCCACCCTCCTCCCCACCCTGGATGTGTATGAACAAAGGGAGAAAATAATATTCATTCTGTACAATATTTTTTTAATGGCTCCCAAACATCCCTAAATTTCTTAAAATGCCCCTGCTGTATGGCTATTACCCGCTTCATTTTAAAGATTTGGCATAACGAATTCCACCAAAAATTATAATTCAGCCGACCCCAATTTTTCATAATTTGCTGTATGGCAACCCCTGTCATGATAAGCAAAAGTTTATTATTATTATTAGAAGAGATTTGACTCTTGGCGCTCATGGAAGTACCAAATAACACAGTGTCATATGATAATGCCACCGGATTTTCCAGTAGATTGTTCACTTAGCCCCAAATGGATTTCCAAAAACTAAGTATCAATGGACAATAGAATAGTAAATGATCTAATGTCCCAGCTTTGAGATGACAGTGCCAGCATCTATTAGACTTAGAGCTATCTAATTTCTGTAAATGAACTGGGGTCCAAACTGCTCTATGTAACAAAAAAATCAAGTTTATCTCATAGATCCTGACGCCGTACATCTCATCCTCCAAGCCCAAATTCATGGCCATTGAGACACAGTAATTTCATGCTTTATCTCAATGCTCCAAATGTCACATAGACCAGTCTTTGGTTTCTTATTCAAAAATCCAGATATTAATTTATACCACTGAGCAGCCTGGTGTCCCAGGAAGTCCACCTGAAAATATAAGACCGGCAAGCTTTATTGATTTTAAGATTTTTCCACTCAGGGAACCCCTCCTGAATGGCCTGCTTCAACTGCAACCATCTATAATTTTGTGATTTGTTAAGACCAAATTTATGCTGCAATCGTGAAAAGTCAAGCACCTTACCATCATATATAACATCATCCAAAGTACGTATACCAGCCTTCATCCAGTGTTTCCAGATGACCTTAAACCCTCCAATTTGAATCTTGGAGTTCAGCCAAAGGGTCTGGAATAGGTGTTAAATTATTGAAAAATTTTAAAGTTTGCCATGTGTCTACTAAAATTCTATTGTCCTTATACAGCCTAGGCATCTTGATACTTAGAACGTGACCTAATCACAGTGGAGACATGAGTTGCCATTCCAATCATAACCAATCTGGAAGACTTTCCATGAGCTCAGGGAGGATCCAGTATGTACCCTGATGCATAATATAGGCTTGACGGTACCTATAAAAGTTGGGAAAATTTACCCCACCTTCCACAATTGGTTTATAGAGATACCAAGGCAATTCTTGCTGCTTTCCCCAGCCAAATAAATTTTGTCAGAATACTATTTAATTTCTTGTAAAAAGACCCCTGAAAAAAAACTGGCAACATACCCATTTGGTAACAGACTACAGGCAGAATCATTATCTTAACTGTTTGGACTCTTCCCCACCAAGACAGATTTAATGAGTTCCAATGCTCACACATGTCTGTGACCTTCAGCAATAAAGATTTTTCATTTACTTGGATTTCTACCTAGTGGCGTACCAAGGGGGGGAAGCGGTCCGCCCCGGGTGCAAGCCATGAGGGGGGTGCTCCCGGCCTTGTTGTCATGGCCCGGGAACTTCCCTTCTCATGGCCCGACCCCAAGGCTTTCGCGCCTCCCTTTACCGATTGCAGCAGAGAGCAACCTGCAGAAAGGGTCACAGATACTTTAGCGATCCTTGCAGGTTGCCATAGGCCTCCTGAGTTGTCGTCCCTCTGCCGTGATCCTGCCTCTGATGTCAGAGGAGGGGCGGGACCCCGGCAGAGGGATGACAACTCCGGAGGCCTAAGGCAACCTGCAAGGATCGCTAAAGAACCTGCGATCCTTTCTGCAGGTTGCTTTCTCCTGCATTTGGGTAAATGGAGGCACGGGAGGCCAGAGGGGAACACACAGGCCTTCCCCCCCGGGTGCAGGCCTTCAGGGGTTCAGGGAGGGACAGGACTTCAGGGGGGAAAGACCTTCGGGGAGGACAGGTCTTCAGGTGGGGGTGTAGGCCTTCAGGGATGGGATGTAGGCCTTTGGGGAGTGCAGGCCTTCAGGGGGGACAGACCTTTGGGGGGAGGTACAGGCCTTTTGCGGGGGTGCAGGACTTCAGGGGTGGGGTGTAGGCCTTCAGGGCGGGTGCAGACCTTCAGGGGGGACAGACCTTCAGGGGGAGGTGCAGTCCTTTGGGAGGATAGACCTTCAGGTGGGGGTGCAGGCCTTCAGGGATGAGGTGTAGGCCTTCAGGGGCACAGATCTTCGTGGGGAAGTGCAGCCCTTCAGAGGGAAATAGACCTTCAGGGGGGACAGATCTTCGGGGGAGGTGCAGTCCTTCGTGGGGGGCAAGCCTTCAGGGGTGGGGTGCAGGCCTTCAGGGCGGGTGCAGGCCTTCAGGGGGGACAGACCTCCAGGGGAGGGGATCTTGGTGTAGAAGTACATGGAGGGAGGGAGGGAGGGAAGGTGGGGTTCAAAGATACGTGCATATGCCGGACTTTGGGGGGAAAAATAATGGGTCTAAAAACAGAGGAGTGGGAGAAAGATGGTGGATAATGGGATTTAGGGAGGGAAGGAACAGAAAGGGAGAGATGTTGGACACAAGGGATGGTGTGGAGGGGGGATAGAGAGGATAGTTGGGAAGAGAAAGGGAGAGATGGTGGACCCTGGGGTGGTGGGGAAGGAGGGAGAGACGCTGGATGAAAGGGTAGAGAAAAGGTGAATCTGTGGATGGAGACGAAAAAAAAGGAAAGAAGTCAGACCTCCGGGGGAGGGAAGGGAAACGGAAGTGAAGGACAGAGATGACAGATGGATGGTTAGCACGGCGAAAGAAGGAGACCCTGGCAAGCAAGACAACCAGAGCATGGGACCAACAAGATTTGAATACTGACCAGACAACAAAAGTTAGAAAAAATAATTTTATTTTCTGTGATTACAATATGTCAGATTTGAAAAGTGTATCCTACCACAGCTGGTTTTAGACAGCAAACCTGAGCTAGGATTTAACAGAGATAGGAAAAATCCTTTTTGTTTCTTTATTTTGTTTACACCACAGAGCCAGTGTGGTTAGGAAAAGCCAAAGGGGGTGAAAAATCTATAAAATAAACCCACCAGGATGTTTGAACAAAACACCCAATTGGGCAGGAAAATTGAATCGAATCAAAAAAACAATTCAATAGGCTGAATCGAATCGAAATTTTATTTCCTGAATCGGGCAGCACTAGTTTGAGCTACTGTCTTAGACTTTAGGGCCTGGGAATGGGGAGAGATGGCATCCTCAGTACTTTATAATGCATGTGAAACGAGGATTTGGTCAGACTTTTGAAGGGTCTGCAGAAGAAAAATATTGTATAGGCCGGGGACATGAGACAGCAGGAAACGGGAACTTTTCTTCCTTCTATTTTTGTGAATGGCAAGGCTGAGGATGTCAGAGAGTTCAGTTAAAATATGTGCTTTATAAGAAAATATAATAATGTGTTTTATAAAGTTTATAAGCATTGCTGGCCTACCCGGTGAGGTGTTCCTAATGGTGGTGGTGGTGGCAGCATGTCAATGTGTTGAGAGGAAGAGATGGTCTGGGAAATTCTGCTGAGCAAACTCCGGGCCCATTTCCACCCCCCAGTTAGTCCACTCCACTGGGTCTTTGGGTGTTGTGCCTGGGTAGTTGTTTTGGGATCTCTTCCAGTTGTTTGTCATTATCTCCTTGTGGTCCAAAAAGGAAACTTTGTTAACCTCAGCATTGACCTTCAGAATATGTTTGTAACAGCGCTGCTTGTGTGGCATTAGGCTATATAGTGATCGAAAGAAAAAAACCAGACCGTTGCACATTTTTGCACTTTATGGTGGGTATATGAGGAGATTCACATTTTCTGCACAGCTAAGTCTGTGCGAAGTTACCTTGTTCTGTATTTGACATCTAGCAAGGTCTCTGTTTGGAAGGAAAGATCTAAGCTTAAAAATGAAATGGCCAGAAGTTATGGTATAAGCAGATAGCGTTGCTGGTTTTAAGAAAGGTGTGGACAAATTCCTGGAGGAAATGTCCATAGTCTGTTATTAAATCATGGGGGAAGCATCTGTTTGCCCTGGATCGGTAGCATGGAATGTTACTACTCTTTGGGTTTTGACCAGGTACTAGTGACCTGGATTGGCTACCATGAGAATGGGCTACTGGACATGATGGACCATTGGTCTGACCCAGTTAGGCTATTCTTATGTTATGTTCTCATCTGTAGGGGCCTTTGTTTTCACTTCTTATTTTAATGTATTTTTTTCTGGGAACTTACCAGTGTTTTTTTATAATGGGAACAAAAATGGAAGATAATTAATATGTGTGGAATGGGGGGAGGGGGGAGTAACTAATTTCTTCAACTAAATAAGTTTACTTTGGTGTTCAGAAGCCAGGCCCTTTAAAAATGGATATACTAACAGTATAGGATCCCTAGAATAGAGGTTTTTACTGTCTCCTTTTTTTTTTTTTTAACCTATCTTCCTCTTTCTTTCACCCCTCCCAGTATCCACTTTCCTCACATGTTCTTAAGATAAGCCATGCTATGTCAAGCCAAGTTTCTTGGGCAGTCTGCAAATACCAAAGAGTATTGGGCAGTAGCTGGCAAATACCAAAGAGTAGATCAGATTTTTCACAGTTGATCTGAAACAATGTGATGGCTTTTACTGGTCTTTTCATTCAGCCATCTCCGTTCTGTTCTCCATACTCTCTCTCTTGTTTGTTCTCCTCTGCTTGGGCTATCAGTTCCAATCCTAACTCTTTAAACCAGGGGTGTCCAACCTTTTGGCTTCGCTGGGCCGCATTGGCTGAAAAAAATGTTTCTGGGGCTGCACAAACATGCAAATGCTGCACCAAGACAGAGGAAGGAGCCGGCAAGACAGTAAACACCCGGGAGCAGCAGAGGAAAACACTGCATTGCCCTCGACCGGGACCGCACAAAATACTTCACTGGGCCGTATGCGGCCCTCGGGCCACAGGTTGGACATCCCTGCTTTAAACTCTTACCCCACTGGTTCAAATTGCCACCTTTCCAATCTTATTCCTAGTCCTCCTCTCTTTCTCATGTACCTTGTGAAAAGTCTTTTGTCTTCAAGTTTGCCTACATTCATCTTTCTCTCTCATACTTACCAACTCCTAGAGCAATGAACTACTCCTACTAAAAAGACAAGAAAGAAAATGGAAGCAAAACAGTCAAGATTCCACAACCATGATAAAACAGCTACAAACAATACAAAACACAGCCCTATTCATATATGTGGTCTACTCACTGAAGAAATTCGACCACATCACAGAGGCATACCATGACTCACATTGGCTCCCAATACAAGCGTGAATACACTTCAAATTTTCCTGCCTACTATTTAAAGCAATAAACGGAGACAGCCCAGCTTATTGGAATAATCAACTAGTTCAATCCACCTCAACCAGACATAGGAGAACCCACACACCATTCACACACCCTCCAACCAAAAACGTCAAAAGAAAAAAACTGTATGATAACCTCTTAGCCACTTGAGCTGCAACACTCGACCCCCAACTCTACAACCTATTGACCTCGATCACAGACTACAAAACCTTCAAAAAAGAAATAAAAACCCTTCTATTCAAAAAACACCTAAAACCGAACTAACTCAATCAGAAATGTCCCAAGCATCACCTGCAACTACTCCATATGTACGTATAATGTCATGACAATTCAGACATAATTTATGTTATGTTTGGAATAATGGTTACATATATGAGATTCAATAAAAGAAAATTTTCACTGCCTGTTTCTATTTTGACCATTTATTCCATTTCATGGTTATTACAAAAAATATTTTTCTACAAGGGGGGGGGGGGTGTCAAAAAATGATGGGCCCCGGGTGCCACAAACTCTAGGTATGCCACTGTTTCTACCTCCCAAATGCATCACTCTGCACTTCTTTGCATTGAATTTTAGTTGCCAGATGCTAGACCATTTTTCTAACTTTTTCAGATCCTTTTTCATGTTTTCTACTCCCTCCTGGATGTCCACTCTGTTACAAATCTTGGTATCATCTGCAAAAAGGCTAACCTTACCTTCTAACTCTTCAGCAATATTGCTCACAAACATATTGAATAGAATCAGTCCCAGCACCAATTCTTGAGGCACTCCACTACTCACCTGCCTCTCCTCAGAGTGAATTAAATTTATCACTACCCTCTGGTGTTTGTCTGTCAACCAATTTCTAATCCAGTTCACAACTTTGGAGTTTATTTAAGAGCCTCCAAAGAGGAACTGTGTCAAAGGCTTTGCTGAAATCTAAGTAAATTACATCTACTTCACGTCCTTGATCCAATTCTCTGGTCACATATCCCGCACATCCTAAGATCTATGCAGGTTATATAAGAACATGCACAATCTATTTTCAAATACAGAAGCCATACACGGAAAAAAAACATAAATACACAGCCACAGATGCATATCCTCTATAATAAAATCCTAAGCGCGCTGCCACCGCCGCTGCTCTTCTTCAAAGCAGCCTGCTGAGGTTCACGGCCGGCTGTAGTGAACCTCGCAGGCCACTTTGCACCTCTGTAGCATGTTCTCTCTGATGCACGGGATTGCTTCAGAGGGAACGTGCTACTGATGTGCAGAGTGGCCTGCAAGGTTCGCTACAGGATGAAAGAGAACAGGCTGCTTTAGATATCTGAGAATTGCTGCAGATCATTTTAAAGATCAACTCAAATATGTTTAAGCAAAGGAATGGCTAAAGAGTTTGAAAGTTTTCTGGTAGAAATATGAATATCAAATATTTTCTAACTGCACTCAAGACTTGAACCCCTGACGTATGGAAGATAAAAAGCATTGCCTTCATTTAGAATTTGGTAATAGAGCCTCTACAGACTAAGCAGATGGCAAATGGCTTCTAGTAAAAGCTTTGAGAAGTGAATGATTTGATTAAAAGTCAGTGCAGCTGTGTTTGCCCAAACCACACCTAAAGCACGCCCAATCAGATTTGAAAGTTTTCTGGTGGGAAGTCTAAACGGTGCCTATGATGTCAGATGCTAGTTAGGCATGCTTAGTATAAGAATGTCCATCAGAGCAGTGTTTTCTCTTTTAGGACTCCTATTCTGTGTTATTGCTTATGCTGATTTCTGAGATGACTTTTCTTGATTATCTTTTAACCTTTTCATTCCTATATCTGCGACAACTCTCCATTTTATAGGACTATTAGCAACTATAGTAATTTGCAATTATACATTACATTACATTATTGACTTCTATTCCGCCCCTACCTTGCAGTTCTGGGCGGATTACAAAAGAGACATCTGGACATTTCCAGGAGAATTACAAAGAGATATCTGGATATTTTCGGGAGAATTACAAGAAGATTGGTGAATTATAACTTAGAGAATGGGATACAGCAAGGAAGATTACAAGAATTACAAGAAGATTGGTGAATTACAATTTAGGGAATGGATACAGTAAGGAAGATTGGGCTGTTTCCAGGGGAAATTACAAAGAATCATCTGGGCATTTCTAGGAGAGTTACAAGAAGATTGGTGAAATTACAATATAGGCAAGGGGAATGGGTTACAGCAAGGAAGATTGGGCTGTTCCAGTAGATTTACAATTTGTGGTGTAGTTCCTGTATATATATACAATTGGGGAAGCAGCAGTTGTTGTGCTTGAGGCTTTGGTGAGTAAGGGTAACTGGTGAGGGGGAGGGGTTGGGGGAGTTACCCGGAGGATGTCTTTCTAACATTTTACATCTTTCCAGGAACTCTTCCTTTTTCTTCAGCCTGCCTTCTCCTACCAAGAGCAGATTCTGGGACCTTAACAACTCTACCACAGTAACAACTTGGACCTAGGAGTGGCTTACTATGCATAACTACCTAGGAGTGGCTTACTATGCATAACTGTCATCCATCTCATCGAACTGCTGTTGCCAGATATTACACTTGCATGCTGCTTTCCTGGACTGTGCAATAAAAATCTTATACCATTTTTCATCTTGTGCTTATTTATATTGAGTAGCAGCCAGGCATTAGTGTTTCCTTAATAAGCACCACTTCAGCTACTTAGTCACATTGACCTTTGTCTTATCTAGTGTTTCATGAAGCCCAGGCTGCAAAGGGGGGTGGGAATGGCAAACAGGGTAGCTGGCATGTCTCCTGCCTCACAGCCTGCAACTAACATAATATTTGAGAACATAAGATTAGATGAGAGGTAGAGAGGATGAACCAGGTGCCTTAACTTGGTGGCTTCTTGCAGCCAGTCCCTGACAGCTTGAGATATGCTGAACTGCAGCCGATTTGGCATGGTTCAGGCACTCCATTATGGAGCCGCAAGCATGCCAATGCTACCGCCCAAAGGATACCTAAACAGAACAGTATAATCCAATTAGAATTGCTATGATTTTTTTGGCTGATTCTGTAGCACAGCGGTTAGAATGAAGGTTGGGGAGTGAGCCTGGTCTGGGTTCGACTCCCTCATGTCCTTCAGCTGACAAAATACTCATTTTAATAAAAATGACAAGTTATAGACCAATCACATCTAATTTTCATCTCAAACAGCACAATCTATTCCAAAAGTTGAGTTTGCATTTAATAAAAACAGTAGCATTTGAATCCATGTCACATTTATTGAATCCAACTTGAGATTCTAGCTTTTGGGACAATGAAAGCAATGCTTTAAGCCATTGAGCTACCAGTCTTGTGTCCCAGTCTTGTGTATCAGTCTTGTGAGATGATAGCTAAGCAGATTTTACCTTAGCAGATCACTAAGCTATGATATGACAGGGGAGCCAGAGAAACTGGTGTGGAAGGTCCTGTAGCTCAATGAGTAAAAGTGATGTACTGATCTTCCAGAAGTTGTGAGTTCAACTCCTGGCCTGTCTTACTTGTGGCATTCTACTTTGCAGGTGCACTTTGATGATGTCACAATAAGATCATCATCATGCAGCTGCATACCTTCATTTGCAATGAACTAGAAGCCACATTCAGGTCTGTTCTGTGTTTTATTCTGTTTTTAAGCTTGACCAATTGAAGTTATGGGCTTTCTGTTTGCTTTGAAGAATGAGCTGATTGTAGCAATGTTTCATGATAAAGAGAGTGTTATTTAGAGCAAGGAATTGCTTCTAAAAACCTCTCTCAAATAATGTCTGTGGGATGCCCAGAGAAAGCTGATTGGATGACCTAAATAGCATGTATCGTGCTAAAGCCTTTCTGGAGCTTAAGCCACGTCTATTTGAAGCCTATAGGGAGCTCAAAGTCCTATGTTTTACACTTCATATAGGAGCTAATGATACCATTGATATACAAGTTTCTGTGTAGCACAGGAGTGAAGTTTCCCCCTTCCATGCTGATGTTTGCAGATCAACTCCCTCTCAGTCAAACAGTAATCTTATACTTCTCCTTTTAAACATGGCATACTTTATGACTTTTTTTGTTTTTATACTGTTGAAGTATACAATTCTGAAATAATGAAGAAAAAGGATATAACAGGAAAGTGAGATCTTTCTTGTTCTGTCTCCTAGCAGAATTAACTGCCATTCACTACCTATAAGGAGTAGTATAATCAAATCAGAATTTCTATTATTGTATGGCTCATTGTCTAGCACAGCGGATTAGAGTGAAGGTTAGTATGTAAGCATATCACATTTTTTTCAATATGCACACTGATGTTCCCAGATCAACTCCCACTGAAACTAATATATTATAAATATCCTTTTAAACATGGTATACTGTGTTTTTATTAACCTTTTAATGATGGTATACTTTGGGTTAATTATGTTAAAGCTTACAGTCCTGAAATAATAATAACAAGTCAGTAAAAACCACCTTTTTATATATAACATTGTAGGGACGTCTATCTGGAGTCTATATGGGTTTTTTGGGAACACGTGCCTAATACACGCCTAAGATACGTTTAGTGCATTAGAGACGTCTATATGATACCTATGTAGCGCCTAAGTAATGCTGATTGCCAATTGCGCCACAAGGACGCCTAAAGCACACCTAATGTTAGGCGCACTTTACAGAATCTAGGCCAAAATGCTGGACTTGATGGACCTTCAGTCTGTCCCAATATGGCAATTCTTATGTTCTTATCAGTAATGTTGCAGAAGGGCTGTCAGATAAGATCTGCCTCTTTGCAGATGCTACTGTAACCAGTGGTTACAAACATTTTAAATTTACCTAAGGGGAGACTGGACATTCCCAGAAGCTCAGATGGCTCTGGCTGGTAATGTTAGTGTACATAATTGATTAAGAAATGCATTTTATTAAGTTCAGGGAAAATAATGTTTTTGAAGGAGAATTAATTGTTTTGTGCAAATGCTGTGTACCTGGCTCTAGAGATTTTGGAATTCTGGGCTGCACGTGTCATCAGCTAAATTTTGGGCAGCACAGCTCTGATGTAATGAGTGTTTACTGTTAGAAACAATTCAGTTAGAGCAACTGTTTGGAAAGAGAGTAACTGTTGCTGTGTAGAAGAGATGAGGTATATTGGGAAGCTGCTGTGTGAGAAGAGAGCTTTCTGGGGAATAAAAAAAGAGTGTCTGAGTTGTCTGAGAGAAAAAAGCGATTGGAATCAATAAAGCTGATATGCTTATATTGAGTGAGAGGATTTAGAGTGATTTTTCTTCCCTTTTCCTTCAAATGGGAGACAGGGAGTAGGAGCTTCTATTAAGAGGGTTTTCTGTTTAGAAAGAAATGTAAGCTGGGAAGTTTTATAGAAACAATTGGCTATTTTATTCCAACTGTATTGACAGTTTGTATTAAATTCTAGAAGTAGAAAAAGTTTGTTTTGTATCTCTGTTTCAAAAGGTCTAAGACTTGTTATTTTGAAGCCTTTTGAGATTTCCTTTCTGCTGAAGCTGAGAAATTGGTTTAGTTTCTACTACATTTTTAAATAAATTTAAAGACTATGGGCCTGTTTTACCCATTTAAAGGGCTTCGGGCTGTTGCAGCGTTGCTTTGTAAAAGTCCTTAAGGCTCTTCAGGAATAAAAAAAAAGTCTTAGAGGGACAAGTAAAACGTTTAAAAAAAACACAAAAAACAACAAAAACCCTGGAGTGAAAAGATCTGGGATTCTCTAAAGAAGGAAACACAAGGGTTTTCTCTCAAATGAGAGTGGGAGCACTTGCATGTGGGTTCCTGACCAGCAGAAGCAAACAGCTCTCCAGAATTCCAAATCTCTCATAAAGCAGAGGCAGGGAACTAAAGTTAACCAAGCAAGCTGGAAGACTTCTGAGTTGAGGTTCTTGGGACTGATAACGTTTTAAACATTTCTTCACCAGTTATAGGGTTTACCTAAATTTTTAGTGTCAGACATATTTGACAGAAAGGTGTTTAAAATAGTCTTACATTGATGTTCCACTGTTGAAGGAATATTATATGATTTTCTTTGCATTAGTTTGTATTATGCTGGCCTGGCAGGGCTTAGTGTATTATTAATTGGGAATATTTTATATTGGATGCAATACACACACTCCTCAAGCATGAAACCACAAACAGCCAAGCTGAATATACCAACAGGAATGTCTCTAGGATACATCTCAAAAACATATACCTTCTTTCAATACCTTTCCAAGCCCTCTGAAGTTTTAAGTAAACTGTTATATCTGTTGCCCTGTGCGGATATTGCATAGAAGGAAATCCATTCCTACCACAATGGCTTGTAGCAGAGAGAAGATGAATGTATCTGATGCACCTGTGCCTGCAAACTGCAGAATGCTGATGAAAAACAGCACAGTCCACCACTTATGAGAGCTATTAGGATGCTGTTAAAATGAGTGAAGAGGAAGGTGGGATTTGAACCAGGGAGCTTCAGAAGATGGACAAGGTGCAAGAAGACACATTAATCTGGTGAGCCATAAATGGCATTTTTCTATCAGAGAAGTTTCCTCCCATGACAGCTTAGGATGTCCTATGAGAAGGAGAAAATAAATTTGCCTGGAAAGGAAAATGTGTTGATAAAAACGGCAAAGTCCACCATCTAGAGTAGACCCTCTTATGACAGCTAATAGGAAGTAGTTAAAATGAGCAAAGGTTGGATTTGAATCAGGATGCTTGAGAAGATGGACAAGGCGCATTAACCTGGTGAGCCAGAAATGCTTTCTTTGTAGTGATTGTGATATGATAGCTAATCAGTTGATACATAGGCAGGCCAGTGAACTATGATATGAAAGGGCAGTGAGATCCCTCTGAGTAGAAGCTGATGTAGCTCTATGGGTTAAAGTCCTGTGTTGGTCATACAGAGGTTGTGAGTTCAACACCCAGCACATCTTTTAATTGTGGCATTCTACCTTGAAGGTGCAGCTTGATGATCTCACAATGAGGTCAGCTTTATGAAGCTGAAGAGCTCCATTTTGCAATTAGGGAAAATGCACGTTAAGGTCTGTATCTGGTTTTTCTCTTTTAAAGCGCTGAGAAATGAAGTAATATGTGCAATAATGATATATTTTTCATGTTCTTTCTTTGCTGTCAAGAAAGAGCTGATTGCAGCACTGTTTGTTGAGAAAAAAGGGGGTTCTTTTTATGCAGGAAAGCCAAAGGTGGTGTAATGAGTAAATCATAATACTGTTTGGGCAGAAAAGTACTGTTTTTCATGCAATATGTTTATATTGATGTGCTCTATTGATATGGTGGCTTATTAAATCTATTAGGAGGGAGAAAGAAGGAAAAACCCCATATTTAAACTTACTATAGGAAATATCATTGCAGAAGTGGAATGCATGCCTAATCTGCGTCTATAGGAAGTCTCCGCCTAAGAAAGCTGAAACTGCGTTGATATGAAGCATAAACTACACTTAGACCAGCTTTTCCTTCGCCTACACTTTCCACGCTGTTTAGGCGTGCTCTGTCACCTAACTAGTGTCTATGTGGTGCCTATCCTTAACCACTCCCACGTTATGCCCACGTCTACAAACTTAGACGTGACTATTCCCTAAATCTGTGTCTATCTCGCGTCTGTGTTCTATGGATGCCTAATCGACGCCAAACTCCATCTATGTCCCAATTAACGCTTGTTAAGACCCTTAAATCACTCATTATCCACTTAAATCGGATGCCTAAAGCACGCCTAACGTTAGGCGCAGTTTACAGAATCTAGGCCTTTGTTTCTAACAATGGCTAACCCAGGTCCCAAAAATCATGATAGGAAGTAGTAAAACAGATTTTATGCTGCTTATCCTAGGAATAAGCTTATCCTTAGGAATAAGCAGTGGATTTCCCCTAGGCTTCTCTTTTAGGAAATTATCCAAATGGGGGGCATGGCTTGCCAGCAGCCATGATGGTTATGTGATTCCACAGCTCCTCCTCCATATGCATCATTAAGCTGATTATTTGAAGTGAATTGAAAGATGTTTCTTCAAAACGATCAAATTCACTTGCTAAGTATCACAGGATTGAAAATGGCTTCAGGGAAGCAGTCTAAGTCAGAGGCTGCATTTGCTGTAGGGGAAAAGCGAAGAGGTCCAAACCTGACCCACCAACTCCATCTAAAATCCCCCTGCCAAAGGAGACATCTGAATTTGAGCAACTGATAGATAAATTAAATAATATTACAGTCTTGCTACAGGACAATACTTTAAAATTAAAATTGCTACAGGAGGAAGTACATACTCTGTCCCAGCAGCTGTCAGTTTGTGAAAAAACCCCCGGACTTTTTAGAACACAGGTTGATTTCAGTCCAAAGTGGAGGGCCGGTTGATTTCAGTCCAAACTGCAAAGAGCTATCCCACATCTCGAGGGAACTAGACGATGCGAATAACAGAAGTCAGAGATGTAATGTCCGGATTTTGGGATTACCGGAAGGGGCAGAAAGTACTAACCCCATCTCCTTTCTAGAAGACCTGCTGCCAAAGATTCTCTCACTATCTCTGAAATATCCGTTTGAAATAGAGAGAGCTCATAGAGTCCCATCCAGAGCTCTCAAAGGTCAAGCAAGCCCAAGACCTCTTATTTGCAAAATATTAAGATTTTAGCAAGCACTAGACATTTTGACTAAGGCCAGATAGTTACAAAACCTTAAATGGCAAGATCACAAAATCCATATCATACCTGATTTTGCAAAGGTAACAGTTGCAAGGAGAAGGGAATTTCTGTTGCTCCGACCTCAGTTACGCCAGATGGGAGTTAGGTATGGGCTTCTGTATCCAGCGACTATGAGAATTATTTTTAACAATAAGACTTCCCACTTCGAGGAGCCAGCTAAGCTTCAAGAATTCATCAGCAGTTACCAAGATCCAATGGTCTAATTTGCATTTAAATATAACGTCTTCAGAAACTACTATGGATAATTTCTAGTACATAGTAATTATTTTTCTACAGGAATAGTGTTCTATTTATTTTATTGAGGCAATTTATTTATTTTTTATTGAATCTTGAAAGTGCCTCTGCTAAGTTTACTGGGCTTTTGATGTCAAATGGGAGTTGAGAATACAGCTCTAAGGTGGGACTTCAGTTAAGAACATAAGAACATAAGAATTGCCGCTGCTGGGTCAGACCAATGGTCCATCATGCCCAGCAGTCCGCTCATGCGGCGGCCCTCTGGTCAAAGACCAGCACCCTAACCAAGACTAGCCCTACCAGCGCATGTTCTTGTTCAGTAGGAACTTGTCTAACTTTGTCTTGAATCCCTGGAGGGTGTTTTCCCCTATAACAGCCTCTGGAAGAGCGTTCCAGCTTTCTACCACTCTCTGGGTGAAGAAGAACTTCCTTACGTTTGTACAGAATCTATCTCCTTTCAACTTTAGAGAGTGCCTTCTCTTTCTCCCTACCTGTCATTATCTACTAAGTCTATTCCCTTCAGTACCTTGAATGTTTCGATCATGTCCCCTCTTAATCTCCTCTGTTCGAGAGAGAAGAGGCCCAGTTTCTCTAATCTTTCGTTGTATGGCAGCTCCTCCAACCCCTTAACCATCTTAGTTGCTCTTCTCTGGACCCTTTTGAGTAGTACCTTGTCCTTCTTCATATACGGCGACCAGTGCTGGATGCAGTACTCCAGGTGAGGGCGCACCATGGCTCGGTACAGCGGCATGATAACCATCTCTGATCTGTTCATGATCCCCTTCTTTATCATTCCTAGCATTCTGTTTGCCCTTTTTGCCGCCGCCGCACATTGCGTGGACGGCTTCATCGACTTGTTGATCAAAACTCCCAAGTCCCTTTCCTGGGAGGTCTTTCCAAGTACCGCCTCGGACATCTTGTATTGGTGCATGAGATTTTTGTTACCGACATGCATCACTTTACACTTATCCACGTTGAACCTCATCTGCCATGTCGATGTCCATTCCTCGAGCCTGGTTATGTCACGTTGTAGATCTTCGCAATCCCCCTGCATCTTCACTACTCTGAATAACTTTGTGTCATCCGCAAATTTAATCTCCCCGCTCATCGTACGTATGTCCAGATCATTTATAAAGATGTTAAAGAGCATGGGTCCAAGCACCAAGCCCTGCGGCACCCCACTAGTGACGCTCTTCCAGTCCGAGTATTGTCCATTTACCCCCACTCTCTGTTTCCTATGCTCCAGCTAGTTTTTAATCCACGTGAGTATTTCACCCTCGATTCCATGGCTCACAATTTTTTGAAGTAGTCGTTTATGCGGAACCTTGTTACCAACTTCTGAAAATCCAGATATACAATGTCGACTGGATCGCCCTTGTCTATCTGTCTGTTTACTCCCTCAAAGAAGTGCAGCAAGTTTGCCAAACACGATCTGCCTTTGCTAAAACCGTGCTGACTGGTCCTCATTAGCCCGTGTTTGTCAAGGTGATCAATGATGCTGTCCTTTATCAGTGACTCTACCATCTTTCCCGGTACCGAGGTCATACTCACAGGTCTGTAATTTCCCGGATCTCCCCTCAAACCTTTCATGAAGATCGGCGTAACATTCGCCACCTTCCAGTCTTCTGGAATCTTTCCTGATTTGATCGACAGATTGGCTATTAGTTGAAGCAGTTCAGCTATGGTCCCTTTCAGTTCCTTGATGACCCTCGGATGGATGCCATCCGGTCCCGGGGATTTATCGCTCTTAAGCCTATAAATCTGCCTACACACCCCCTGTAGACTGACCGTCAATCCTGTCAGCTTTCCGTCTTTATTTCCAGTATATAGCCTGATGGGTTCCGGTATGCTGTGTACATCTTCTTCGGTAAATACAGGCGCAAAAAATGTGTTCAGTTTGTCGGCGATTGCTTTGTCCTCTTTTAGCGCTCCCTTTATTCCATGGTCATCCAATGGTCCCACCTCTTCCTTCGCGGGTCGTTTCCCCTTAATATATCGAAAGAACGGCTTGAAGTTCTTCGCCTCCTTAGCTATTTTTTCCTCGTAGTCTCTTTTGGCCCCTATACCGTCTTATGGCACCTGCATTGATGTTGTTTGTGCTTGTTGCAGTTTTCGTCCGTTTTTGACCTTTTTCATTCCTTAAACGAGGTTTTCTTATCTTTGATTGCTTCCTTCACTTCTACAGTGAGCCACACCGGTTCTTTGTTCTTTTTCCTCTTGGATCCCTTATTGATACGCGGTATATATAAATTTTGCACCTTGGTGACTGTGTCCTTAAAAAAGGACCAAGCTTGCTCTAGCGTTTTTACAGTGCTTATCCTCTTCTTAATTTTCTTCCCTACCATGAGTCTTATCCTTTCGTAATTCCCTTTTCGGAAGTTCAATGCTGTGGCTGTCGTTTTGGACCGATGTTTCTCCCCTGCGTCCAGATCAAAGCGGATCATATTGCGATTGCTGCTTCCCAGCGTCCCTTCTACTTCTACATCTTGTGCCGGTCCTTGCAAGCCATTTAGAATTAAGTCCAGTATTGCATTTCCTCTAGTATTTTCCTTGACAAGTTGTTTCAGGAAGCAATTACCTACTTGGTCTCTCTAATGCAGCCGGAGATGCCTATGTTCCAGTCTATTCCCAGATAGTTGAATTCACCCATGATAACTGTGTTGCCTCCCTTGCAGTTGCGTTTAATCTCGTCTGTCATTTCTCTGTCAATTTCTTCAGACTGCCCTGGGGGGTCGATAGAAGATGCCGATCTTTGTTTCCAGGCCATTTGTTCCTGGAATTTTGACCCATAGAGACTCTAACTTATCCGCCAGTTGTGGCGTGTTCTCTCCAGTAGATTCAATTTCCTCTTTGAAATATATGGCAACGCCCCCACCTTTTGAGCCACTCTGTCTCTGCGGTATAGTTTGTATCCCGGTAGCACAGTGTCCCAGACGTTTTCTGCAGTCCACCATGTTTCCGTGATGTCTATGATGTCAACTTTATCTTTTTGTGCCATGGCTTTTAATTCACCCTTCTTATTTCTATGGCTCCTTGCGTTCATGTACATACACTTGAGTTTGCGGCCTGTTCCTTTCTTGCATTTCCTTCCCTCTAGTGTCCTTTTCGATCTGTCTTGCCTGTAATCCAGTGAGTCTTTCCCTCTATCTTCTTGCACGGTATGCTCCTGGTATACCGGTTCCCAAACCATCGACTCTCTCTCTGTCGACTGTCGGCTTTCCCCTTCTTCATAGTTTAAAAACTTGTCCACTTCTCTCTTGATTTTGCTTGCAAGTAGTCTCATTCCATCTCTGCTAAGGTGAAGTCCATCCTTCCTGTAGAGCTTGCTCTTCCCCCAAAACGTCATCCAGTTGCGCACGAAGTGGAATCCTTCTTCCTCATATCAGCGCCGCATCTACGCGTTGACTGCTTGCAGCTCCATCTGCCTCTTCTCAACTGCCCTGGGTATGGCAGGATCTCCGAGAATGCTATCCTCTGCGTTCTGGTCTTCAGCTTCCTTCCTAGCATCCGGAACTGGTCCTTCAGTACTTCCCTGTTGTAGTTCTTATTGCTGACGTTGTTCGTCCCCACGTGGATCACCACCGCCGTATCTTCTTCTTCCACACTGTTGAGGATCCTGTCGAAGCGGCTCACTATGTCTTCTACCTTGGCTCCCGGTAGGCAGGTCACCAGCTGATCAAGTCTTCCTCCCGCTATGTGGCTGTCAACTTATCTCTCCTGCCGCAGGTCCGTATCCTTCGTTCTCGCTGCTGTGTCACCCATTTCTTCCTGGTGGTTGTCCGTCAGGTGGTCCACACTCTCTGTAAGTGTCTTTCGGCAGTTCCACTGTTGCTGGTGATTTTCCACGGCCTCCCTATGAACTCATATGTATGCCTCCTCTATGAACTTCTCCAGCTCTCGGACTTCTTCCTCGATGGTGTCCTCTGTCTTGTTCTCTGCTTCCTCTGTCTGGATGTTATCTGCATCTCTGTCTCCCTCCTCCACTGCTTGAAGTGCCTCCAGTTCCAGTATTCTATCCTCCAGGAGTCTGACTTGTTTCTTCATGCTCTCCAGTTCTTCGCATCGAGCGCATACGTAAGACTGCCTTCCAGAGGGGAGGTAGTCATACATATGGCAGACGGTGCAGAAAACTGGGTAGCTCAACATCTTGCTTCCGTCTGCTGCTTCCATTGCTGCCTGCTTGCCGGTCTGCTGTGGATGCCTTCTATGTCTGCTGTGGTTGCGCCTGCTCTTTTATCTGCTTTTTTCCCCCTTTGGCTTCTCTCTCCTTCTGCCTCTCACTGTAGCTGCTTTTCTCCTGTTCTCTCCTGCTCAGATCAACTCTGCTCCATTGGCCCCTCCTCTTTTAAGGCAGAGCTTCGGTGGTCAACATCGGGGGGGAGTGGGCGGAGCTAACTCTCGCTAATTTCCCTCTTGGTCTCCTGCCTCTGCTTCTCTCTCCTGCTCTTTTATCTGCTTTTTTCCCCTTTGGCTTCTCTCTCCCTCTGCCTCTCTCTGTAGCTGCTTTTCTCCTGCTCTCTCCTCAGATCAACTCTGCTCCATTGGCCCCTCCCCTTTTAAGGCGGAGCTTCGGTGGTCAACGTCAGGGGGAGTGGGAGGAGCTAACTCTCGCTAATTTCCCTCTTGGTCTCCTGCCTCTGCTTCTCTCTCCTGCTCTTTTATCTGCTTTTTCCCCTTTGGCTTCTGTCTACCTCTGTAGCTGCTTTTCTCCTGCTCTCTCCTGCTCAGTTGGCTCTGTTACAGGATAGGGAAGCTATTTGAATGGTTACTGGAGTGGGAGGTATGCAAGTTGCACTGCTGAAAACTAAAGTTAATTGAAATTGAAAGGGGAATATTATAGATAAACTGTGGTTTTCATTTTTGGTGCCAAGTGAGTAAAACAAAAAAGTGTATTTTTAATGGTGCCTTTCCGTTTCAGATTTAAGCCTCTGAGACACGAGATGCCTGGCTGGAGGAAGATTGTGTGTAGGTGGGCGGAGTTTGTGCTGACATCAGGGTCAGATGCAAGGGCTTGATTACATCCCTGTACGCGCCAACAACCTGCCTTGGAGTATCGCTCCTTCGCTACTCTTGGACTTAAGTGCTTCTATCACTAGCTATTCCTGGGAGAAAGAGGGCAGTGACCTTCAAGCTTAGACCAGTCAAGTGGATAACACCTTGCACTTCCTCTTCTTGAACTGTAGTGATAGCGGTACCTACCTTTGCAATGCTAGCAACAACCTAGGATTGTTTGTTGTAAAATACAGGCTTGACGGGATTGTTGCTTTCATGTCAACCTTGCCAGATCCCAGCCCAGTTCCATCAACGTCCACTATTGATCATGCCGTGCACAAGGAAGGGCCTAGAAGAATTATCAAGGACATAGTTGCCCTGTCTGCATGTTTGTTTAACTTCCCGTCAGCAAATGTTTTGGCCTGACCCTCCCCCACTCTTGTATGCGCCGACCAACATGCCTGGCAAAGTTGTGGAGTATTGCTCCCATCGCAATCTATCCTGGCTTTTATCCTGGCCGAGCGGCGGCAATGAAGATGAGGACTTCGGGGATGGCGGGGCGGTCAGAGAAGGAGGTAAAGGAAGACGTGGTGGTAGCGCTATTAAAGTTGGCATTGCCTACATTTCCTTCTTACTGGCACAACTGGAGCAAGCACTAGAGCAGCAACAGATTGCATGCCAAAGAGAATAGGAGGATTGCAATCGACACCAATGGGAGTTGACTAGTAAATACTTTAAACAATTTAACATACACAGTGATAAGCAGGCACAATGGAGTTCAAGGCAGTCTTACCAGCAGAGCATGACTGCATATCAACGTGGAAAACTAAAGGAAGAAAAGATAACAAAGTTGACATTGCGACGGGAGTCACTCGGGAAACTTTTGCAAGAGGAGCAAGATTTATTTGAGACAGAACTATGATTCGTGAAGCAGAATAAGAAATCCTACATTGCTTGACATGTTAGGAAGAGTCTTTGTGGCCCCAAGATTGCTGTATGAGAAGCGAAGAAGGTAATTTAAAAATACCAGTCAGTTCTTTGTAGTGCTGGCTTCCACTGCTGTCATCTGTCTAGCCTACTCTGAACTTTAGAACTGGCTGCACACTGCCCTTGGCTGAGAACATAGTGATCTTTAGTTGAGGCACTTATATTATCAATCTATATAGGTCTGTTAGAATTGAATGATTATAATATGTGAATTGATAGTGTTTTAAGGATGGTCTCTGGTCTGCCAAAATTGAGGCCTATTTGGTTTAAATCAGGGGTGTCCAATCTTTTAGCTTTCCTGGGCTGCATTGGCCGAAAAAAATGTTTCCGGGGCCGCGCAAATGCTGCAGCAAGACAGAGAAGGGAGCTGGCAAGACGGTAAACACCCAGGGGCAGCAGAGGAAAACACTGCATCGCCTTTGACCGGGGCCGCACAAAATATTTCACGGGGCCGCAGGTTTAAATGGTTTAAATGGTTTAAATGGTTTAGGGAACTTTATATGAGCTTAAGAAATGAATTCACATATCTTATTAACTTAGTTCTAAGTAACATGAAATGAGTTTGCATATCTTATTAATTTAATTCTAAAGATATAATATATTGGCTGTAGAAGAAGATGTTATTTAAGTTATATTTAAAATGTGATTGAAATTAATTTTTAGTTAATGGGCTTTTTGAAATGAAATGGATAAAGGTTTCTACTTCAATCAAAAGAGGGGGTCTTTGCACTTGTTAAAATGGGGAGGATATGATAGATTTAATTGTAATTGTAGTTAAATTTAAAATGAACTAAATTTTATTTTTATTTTTATGATAGGAAGGAGGATTTTTATTATTCTCTTTGAAAAATTTGATATAAATTAATTTATTTGGGACACTGGGGGGAAAAGAAAAAAAGTAAGATAAAATGGAATGAAATGAATTATAGTTTCTTTAATCAGTTTCAATGAATTGTGCTTAGAGTGATGGAAAATTTTAATGAAATGTGTTGAGTAGCTATTGGGATATAGTTATGATTTGTTATTTAGATATTTATGGAATATGCATATTTTGCATTGTTTGGAAGTTTTTGATGATTCAGTAGGAAAAATTGAATGAATGAATGACTAAGTTGGGTAATGAGTGTGTTCTGATTTAACTTTTTAAAATATTAGATGAGAATTAATTTGAAAGGATTGGATTGGATGTGTTTGATTCAATTATGTGATGGTTTTGTCAAGTCATTTTCAAATAATATATGTTGATAATCAATGTATTTTATAAAGTTTATAGGTTTTAGTCACTAGTATATAAGTTTATACATATATGGATTGGTTCATATTATGAATTCTTAGGTTCTTTCAGATAAGAATAATTACATAGTTAAAATGAATGTTATTGGGAATATTAAAATGTAACTTATATGCTTATTAATTGATATTTAGAAGATTAATTTTGGGAAAAGCAGGGTGCATGGGGGAGGAAAGTGGTCTCCTTACCTAAAGGTGTGCTTATAAGCTGTCGTGTTATAAGATGGGAGGTGTTGGGGGTAGGAATGGGGGGAGGGTTGTTTGGGGTTGGATTCTGGATGTGTGGAGTGGTATTGTATTATTAAATCTTGGGCTGATTTAATAATTGATTTTAATCACTTCAAATGGCGTTAAAAATATTTTCCTTGAATGTCAATGTGCTCAACCATCCAATTAAGAGGAAAAAACACTTAGGGCTCCTTTTACAAAGGTGCGCTAGCATTTTTAGTGAATGCACATGATTAGTGTGTGCTATAGCATGCACTAGCTGGAAAATTACTGCTTGCTTAAAAGGAGACAGTAGCGGCTAGCGCGCGGGGCATTTTAGCGCATGCTAAAACTGCTAGCACACTTTTGTAAAAGGAGCCCTTAATTTTCTAAAACAACAAGATGTTGACATATATTATACCAGGAAACACACTTATCCGCTATGGAATTGAAGAAGTTAGAAGGGGGTGGGTTAAGTATTGTTTTTTCACTCCAGCAGTGGATAAGAAGGTTGGGGTGGCTATCTTGGTCCATAGGAAATGTTCAGCTGTATTCAATCTGATTTCTGGAGATCCCTTAGGCAGGTGGATTCATGTGGATATGAGCTTGGAGAAAGATACGCTAGCGCTCATTAACATCTATGTCCCTAATTCAAATCAAGCTGAATTTTTCAAAACTCTTCAGCAGTTGATGCTACCACTGGCTGTTTCTAATGTAGTAGTGGCGGGGAACTTTAATGCTGTTAAAGACCCATTATTGGACAAAAAACCTAGTAAAATACTAAAGTTATTGGATTTAGATAACCTGGTACAATCCTGTGGATTGAAAGATATATGGCGGATTCTTCATTTTAATGATCGGGAATTTTCTTTCTGCTCCCATGTTCATAAATCATTCTCATGAATAGATTATGGCTTGGCTTGGAGGTAGGCTTCAGAGGGTAGTGGTGAACGGCACCCCCTCTGAAATGACGGAGGTAATCAGTAGAGTGCCGCAGGGCTCAGTCCTGGGCCCGATCCTATTCAACATCTTTATAAGAGACTTGGCAGAAGGGCTGCGAGGTAAAATAACATTATTTGCCGATGACGCCAAACTAAGCAATGTAGTGGGCAAAAGCACAACAGACATAAATTCAATGTTCGACAACATGATGCATGACCTACTCCTACTGGAGTGCTGGTCTAGGTTCTGGCAACCTAGCTTCAGTGCCAAAAAATGCAAACTCATGCACCTGGGCAGCCATAATCCATGCAAGACTTACACCCTTAATGGCGAGATCCTAACAAGAACTGAAGCAGAACGAGACTTAGGGGTGATCGTCAGTGAGAACATGAAGACTGCCAATCAAGTGGAGCAAGCTTCATCCAAGGCAAGGCAAATCATAGGTTGCATACGCAGGAGTTTCGTCAGCCGTAAGCCTGAAGTCATTATGGCATTGTATAGATCCATGGTGAGGCCCCACCTGGAATACTGTGTGCAATTCTGGAGGCTGCATTACCGTAAGGATGTACTGAGACTGGAGTCGGTCCAGAGAATGGCCACCTGGATGGTCTCGGGACTCAAGGATCTCCCGTACGAGGAACGGCTGGATAAGTTGCAGCTGTACTCACTCGAGGAACGCAGAGAGAGGGGTGATATGATCGAGACATTCAAGTATCTCACGGGCCGCATCGAGGTGGAAGAAGATATCTTCTTTTTCAAGGGTCCCGCGGCAACAAGGGGGCATCCGTGGAAAATCAGGGGCAGGAAACTGCACGGGGACACCAGAAAATTCTTTTTCACTGAAAGGGTGGTTGATCGCTGGAATAGTCTTCCACTTCAGGTTATTGAGGCCAGCAGCGTGCCTGATTTTAAGGCCAAATGGGATAGACACGTGGGATCTATTCACAGAGAAAGGTAGGGGAGGGTCATTGGGGTGGGCAGACTAGATGGGCCGTGGCCCTTATCTGCCGTCTATTTCTATGTTTCTATGTTTTTGTATCAGATAAATTAGTACAGCAGGTCATCAAAGCAATCATTGATCCAATTATTTTGTCAGATCATGGTGGAGTTTGGATCGAAGTTAACATTGCTGAACAAGATGGTAGTAGACCTGTTTGGAGATTCAATAATATATTGCTTGCAGATTCAAACTTTATTGAGGAATTTCAATTAAAAATGAATGAATATTTTTAGATCAATGCCTCAGAGGAAATCTCTTTAGAAACACTGTGGGATGCTTTCAAAGCTACCATGAGGGGGCAAATTATATAATATTCGGCACATATTAGGAATCAACTTAAAATGGAATTTTCTAATCTGGAACAAAATATTAAAGATTTGGAGTCACAATTGGCCTTGAAATGGGAACAAATTACTTTACAGGCCCTCTTAAAAGCTAAATATAAATACAATGACATGGAAATATTTTTTTTCTCAACAGGTTCTGTATTATGGAAACTCGAATAAAGCGGGAAGATTATTAGCTAATTACCTTAAAGCTAAAAAAATAAAAATAAAAATTGTGGCGATTAAAGATGAGAAGGGTGAAACTCATTCTCAAATTGGAAATATTTTAAAACAGTTTTTGAACTTTTATAAAGCTTTATATTCTTCTGAGCCTTATTCAAATAAAGAACTAGAGGGTTTAGAGTTTTTAAAGTTGATCAAGGGACCAAAAATTCCTGAGCATATAAAAGGAAATCTTGAGGCGCCTTTATCACTGAAAGAATTACAAGCAGCGTTGAAGTCCCTTAGAGTTGGATCCGCTCCAGGTGGTGATGGTTTCACTGTAGAGTTTTATAAATCATTCCAAATTACCCTATTACCTCATCTTTTAAATTTATATCAGGCTCAACTAACTAAAGGTTGCATTACAGGTATTATGGCATAATCTCTAACTATTGTTTTGCCGATGTCAAATAAAGATCCCATGTTGATTTCAAATTACAGGCCTATTTCTTTGATTAATGTAGATGTAAAACTGTTAGGTAAGTTATTGGCTTTGCGCTTGGCCAAGGCTCTCCCTTATATTATTGGTATGCACCAAGTGGGGTTCGTTGCTCATAGACATTCTTCAAACAACACTAGACTGGATTTCCACATGCTAAATTTAACAAAAGCCATGGACGATCCGGCCTTCTCTGTGTCCCTGGATGCAGAGAAGGCCTTTGATCATGTGGAATGGACCTTTATGTATCAAGCAATGGATTGGTTTGGTATAGGAGGTATAGGATCCGGTTTTATTTAAATGATCCAAACCTTGTATAGTTCCCCTTCTCCGAGATTATGTATTAAAAATACTTTTTCAGAGTGTTTTCGTCTGGAGAAGGTAGTTAGACAAGGGTGTCCATTATCTCCTTTGCTGTTTGATATTGTTCTGGAACCCTTGTTTTTGACTATTCAAAAGGCAAAGGAGATGCAGGTCGGGAATATAAGGTCTCTGCGTATGCAAATGTTATTTTGCTTCATTTGAGGAATCCTGAAACTACCATTCCACATTTACTGGATCTGATTGACAGATTTGGGAAATTTTCTGGGTATAAAATAAATTGGAACTGTCCAAAATGATTATTGGGTTCATTCCCCTTCCTTTCGATTTGGATTCATAAAACGCTGGAAGGAACAATGAAAGTAAATTAAAAATCTTTATTGCTGAAGATCACAGAAATGTGTGAGAAATGGAACCCTTTACATCTGTCTTGGTGGGGGAGAGTTCAAATGGTTAAGATGATGATTTTGCCTGTAGTTTGCTACCAAATGGGTATGTTGTCAGTTTATTTCCAGGGGTTCTTTTATAAGAAATTAAATAGTATTCTTACTAAATTTATTTGGCTGGGTAAAACTGCGAGAATTGCTTTAGTATCTTTACAAAAAACAATTGCGGCAGATGGAGTAAATTTCCCAAATTTTTATAGGTACAATCAGGCCTATATATTGCGTCAGGGTATGTATTGGATCCTTCCTGAGCTCATGGAACATCTCCCTGATTGGTTGTATTTAGAGTGGCAACTTATGTCCCCATTACGATTGTTTCATGTGTTGAGTAACAAATTACCCAGATATGTTAAGGCCAATAGTATTTTATTTGACACCTGGAAAACCTTGAAATCTATTAATAAATTAACAGATATTCCAATAGAGAAATCCACTTATCAATCCTTATGGCTAAACTCCAAGATTCAAATTGGCAAGTCTGGGATCTTCTGGAAGCAATGGATGCAGGCCAGTGTACATACACTAGATGATGTTTTATCAAATGGGAAAATGTTTGATTTTTCACAACTGCAACAATCATTTGGTATTTTCAAAGTCTAAAAATTATAAGTGGTTGCAGTTGAAGCAAGCCATTCAGAAAGGGGTTCCCTGATTGGTGAAATCTATAAAATCATTGTAGCTTTCAGGTCCTATGCTTCCAGACAGATTTCCTAGGACATCAGGCTGCCAGATAGTATAAATTAATATCTGAATTCTTGAATAAAAAACCAAAATCTAGTCTTAGAGACATTTGGAGCATTGAGATAAAGCAGTATATTTCAGCATCTCAATGGCCTCGAATTTGGACTTGTAGGATGAGATGTACAGCATCAGCATCTATGAGAAAAACATTATTTTTCTTAAATAGATCTTTTTGGATCCCTGTTAGGTTACAAAAGTTAGACAGATCTAAATCTAATAGATGCTGGCACTGTCATCTAGACATTGGGACACTGGATCATCTGTTGTTCTATTGTCCTTTGATATTCAACTTTTGGAAGTCAATAATGGGACAGATTAATACCATACTGGAATCATCAATTCCATTGACATATGAGGTAGTCATATGTGGAACATTATTGCATGTTAAGCCCCCCATGAACTGCTATAAATGCTGGTTTTTCCTAATTATGACTGGGATAGCTATGCAGATGGGAAAATTATGATCGCCTCAATTTTCCTTTTTAGTGGGCAAATTTATGCTTCAGCTATAGGTATGAAAAAATGAATGCTGACTTGTTGGGGCATAGTAATTTATTTAAACTTGTTTGGGGCCCATTGACGTCATTTATTACTTCATTATAGTTTTATTTTATCTTTAATTTTTGTTTATTTCCACACACATCCAGGGAAGTGGGGGGGAGCTATTTCTATCTTAATCTTAGCCCTTTGAGTATATACATCCAGGGTGGGTTTACATTACTATTTTAAATAGGGAAAGGTTATTGAAAGAATCTATGTATTTGTGTTTTTATTGATTAATCATTGGGTGGGTGGGTGGGATAAAATGGCTGCTCATGTATGTCTGTAAGATGAATATGCTTTTCTTGATTTATTATATGTTTATATACTTGTGTATTGCACTGTTAATATTTGGAAAATCAATAAAGAATTTTTTTTTTGAAATCTTTATTCATTTTTAATACTTTCATTAAGTGAATACAAGAAAAAAGATACATTTTACACTTTATACATCACTTAAAATCCTTAGAATATATAAAAACTGCAGGTCTGAATCATATTATAAACATTTATTTTTGTTAACACCTGGATATAGGATTAACAAATATCTCTGATTTTCAGGAATTGTACCTAGATTTTCTTACTTGTCTCTAAATGGTCCACTGCCAGTGACATGGCTCCTGAAGAAGAAAAAATCACTCCGCACACATGATTCTTTCTGTGGCAACACGAGGAGACAGTATTGGCAGAGAATCTATCAGTTGTACTGCCACACATTAACATCTAGGATCATCTGGGTAAGGCTAGCCTCAGTTAGGGCACTGGTCTTTGACCTAAGGGCCGCCGCGTGAGTGGACCACTGGTCTGACCCAGCAGCGGCAATTCTTATGTTCCCTTTTTGTGCAACGCTTCATTGAAGGGATTAAGGATTACCACCCCCTTAATCCCCCAGTAATTTTTTGTCTCTCTCCCCCTCTCCCCCCCAAAAAATTATGGTGGTCAAGACTATCAGGCGTTGTGACAGTTTAATAAACATAGAGGTGTATCTTACTAAAATGGCTAACATACATATGTACAGTATATTCTGAAATACCAACATACATGTGCAAGCACTAGCACATACATGTTTATATTGCCATATTGACTTCACTGATAGTATAAACATTGATGCTTGTAAAATGGATGTTCCTGTGTATATAACTGGTGCATATACATATATTTCCACGTGTATTTCAGAACAGGCTCTGTGCTAGCAGATCCTGTTGGAAATTACAAATGGAATTTGACATGCCCTTATTTGCATGTCTCAGTTCTGATTTGGATATTCTGTCTACATTTACACCTATAAACAATACAATAAATGAATTAAATATGGTTGCAAAATCTGCACTTTATTCAAAGTGCTATATACAATATATATACTTCTTAACAATTGATTCCTTTGTTTCCAACTGATATGTATTGAGAAAATCATTGTGTTCTAAGTTACACAGGAACACCGTACATGATGGCAGATAAAGACCTGCACGGTCCATCCAGTCTGCCCAACAAGCTGGTGCACGTACTGTACTGTCTGAGGAATAAGGGTGAGTAAAAGTACCTGTGAGTGATCACATGGGGGTGCAGGCACACTAGTGCTGTGAGCGAGGTGTGTTCCGCCATATCTTGAAGAAGATGGAAAGTGACTGGATTCAATTCAGCTTTGTCTTTTAGAAGTGACTAGTCCAGGATATATAACCTGCGGTGAGCAGAAACAAAATATGTTCTGTCACTAGCTGCTAAAGAAACTGTAGCAGGAACTCGTATTTTTCAGAGACTGAATTTGACCCCATAGGAACATGCACTCCATTCTGATCAATCAGACCACAGGGAAGCAGAAGTGCACTGCCAGCCAGATGAGAACTGATACATAGTAGATTAGCCGCCTTTGCTCTCAAAGAGCACGGAGACCAAGGCTCAAGAAATGCTATTAAAAGTGGAGTTGAATGTTCAAAATTCAAGGTGGATTTTATGCACTAAGATGGGAATAATTTTAGACAAAACCGAATTTTCAGCTGCCTTACTTGGAGGAGGACACCATGCTACAAGGGAGCAGTTATGCCAACATGTTTGCCCCGCTCTTGTTTGAAACAGCAAGTAATGTAACACTGCTGAACACTGCAGTTTCTGGCATAGAATGGCTGTTTATAGGAGCAGGTCAGTGTTTTCGTTTCAAAGTAGGAAATGTTGGCAGTATTTCCACTCTTTTAGCGTGGAGATTTCGAGACCAAAGATGCAAGGTCTGGGAGGCCTCAAATGGTATAAACTTTTGAAACTGTTGACCATGTCCATGACCTGATTTTGGCAGATCATCGAATATCGATTAAAACAATTGCTGAGACACTACAGATATACAGGGAATGTGTTTCGTGTATAATCCACGAGCAGCTGAGAATGCAGGCCTACATTTCAGCCGCCTATCTATGCCATAGGGTCCTAAAGCCAGCTTGCAGCTGCCACAAGCTGATTGTGGCAGGGGATTATCCCCAATCAACTGAGCCAGCAGCTGATCTGGGGAAAAATTCCCCTGTTATGATCAGCTGAGCCAGCTGTGGCGACAGAGGACCCCCCCTCCAATTGGCAGGAGGGATGCCCACCCTCTCCTGCCTGAGAATACCCCCAACACCCCATCACAACACCCCTGACATTCCACCTGGACATCCTCGAATCCCCTGAACCCTCTGACCCCCCACTTTAATAACACCTGACCCCCCAAACCCCCAACACCTTACCCTGACACAACTCCAAACCCCCGAAACCCACCTAGACATCTCAATCTCCCCATAACCCTGTACCTTAAATGAAAAATCCGGCAGAAGGGATGCCCACTCCCTCTTTCTGATAGGCCCATCTCTTCAAAATGGCCGGCCTTACCCTTTTGACTGTATCCTGGGGTGCACTGGGAGGGGCCTAATGCTCTTATTGGCCCAGGCACCTAAGGCCCCTTCTACCTGGCCTACCTGGGCCAATCAGAGCCTTATGCCCCTTCAAGTGCATCCCAGTGGCTTTGGGAAGTCCTGCTGGCTCAGCTGATTGGGAATAAATTCCCCTGCCATAATCAGCTTATGGCAGATGTGGTTTGGCTTTAGGATCCTGTGGCATAGATAGGTGACTGAAATATAGGCCAGGGTTTTCTGGGCCTACATTTCAGCTGTCTATCTTATCTGAATCAGGCATGATTCTGTAACTGGCACTGTTGCGTGATTGACACACGATTGGTGGTGGGCACCAATTATAGAATCTGGGGGTAAGTGACTAGCCCAGGGTCACAAGGAGCAGTGTTGGGCTTGAACTTGCAACCTTGGGGTATTCTTCAGGTAAGAACATAAGAACATAAGCAATGCCTCTACTGGGTCAGACCTGAGGTCCATCGTGCCCAGCAGTCCGCTCACATGGTGGCCCAACAGGACCAGGACCTGTGCAGTAATCCTCTATCTATACCCCTCTATCCCCTTTTCCAGCAGGAAATTGTCCAATCCTTTCTTGAGCCCCAGTACCGTACTATTACGCTCTCTGGATGCGCATTCCAGGTGTCCACCACACGTTGGGTAAAGAAGAACTTCCTAGCATTCGTTTTGAATCTGTCGCCTTTCAACTTTTCTGAATACCCTCTTGTTCTTTTATTATTCGAAAGTTTGAAGAATCTGTCCCTCTCTACTCTCTCTATGCCCTTCATGATCTTGTAAGTCTCTATCATATCCCCTCTAAGTCTCCTCTTCTCCAGGGAAAAGAGTCCCAGTTTCTCCAATCTCTCAGAGTATGAAAGGTTTTCCATCCCCTTTATCAGACGCGTCGCTTTCCTCTAATGCCATGTCCTTCTTAAGGTACGGCGACCAATATTGGACGCAGTACTCCAGATGCGGATGCACCATCGCCCGATACAATGGCAGGATAACTTCTTTTGTTCTGGTTGTAATACCCTTCTTGATTATGCCTAGCATTCTGTTTGCGGCTACTCCTCCATTCTAAACTACACTAAACTAAAGCTTAACTTTATATAAGGAAGCTCGACTTGGATTACAACAATTAGATAAAAACTAAATAAAGTTTACAATGATTAAATAAAAACAAAAAAAGTAATAGCAAAGGTTTCAAAAGAAATTAGTTTTCAAAATGTTTGGCAAAAAGAAAAGTTTTTAGAAATTTATGGAAAGATTGGAAAGAACTGGGGCTCATCAGAATTAAGTGGATTTCATTCCATAGTTGAGAAAGTTTAAAAGCCAGAGATTGACTGAAGATCTTAACTCCTTTAATTCCTTTTCTAGAATGAAGGGAGAGTTTGAATTGTTGGATGCCTCTTGCAAAGGAAAATCTGTAAGCATTCCATAATAAGGGAATGAGGGGAATAAAAATGCCATATAAAATTTTGAAAGAGATGCAAGATCATTTGAATTGAATTCTAAGATAAACCAGGAGCCAATAAAGACTCAGGAGTAAAGGGGTCACATGGTCAAATTTACTTTTTCCAAAAATCAGCTTCGCAGCAGTATTCTGGATTAATTGTAATCTTTGGAGACAGATCTTTGTGATGCCAAAATAGATAGCGTCGCAATAATCTAGTTGAGATAATATGATTGATTGGACCACAACAGAGAAATGTTGATGATGAAAAAGCTGGCTAACCTTCCTCAACATTTATAAACTAAAAAAAGCATTTCTTGACCAGGAAATTTATTTGGTCCTTAAAGGTAAGAGAGGAATCAAAAAGGACTTCCAATATCTTAGAAGAGAACTCAATCTGCAAAGAGGCCCCAGACAGTCCAATTTTGGACCTAACCACAGAAGTTTAAATATACAAAAATCAAGAAATGGAAAAAAAGTACAATTATGGATAGGATAGAGAAGAAAGAAAATTAGAAAAGAAATGGGAAGGAGAGGAGGCTATGTTGTTAATCTGAGTATAACATAGGCCCCTTTTTACTAAGTGGTGTTAGCGAGTGCCGTGTGGCAACCACATCAAAGCCCATAGGGATTTAAAAGGCTTTGGTATGGTTACTGCACTTGATCATGCTAATTGCCTTAGTAAAAGGGGGCCATACTTAATGTGACCATTTATTTTTTTCATCAAAACAGGACATCTATTAATTGTCAGTCACGCCCCCTTTCCCGCCCCAATTTCTTTTATTCATTTTTCATGTATATATAATATCTTATTAATTCATAATGGTGATCATAAAATTAAAAAAAAACCCCACAAAGCACACTATACGCAGAGAAAATGTTAATTATCATTTATATTTGGGGTTTTTTCAAAAATGTCAAGGCAGATGACTTTAAAATATGCAATGTCACCTCAGTAACTGTTGAAAAATAGACAAATATAGTGCAAAATATAGACAGCAGATATAAATTCTCAAAACTGACACATTTTGATCACTAAATTGAAAATAAAATCATTTTTTCTACCTTCGCTATCTGGTGATTTCATGAGACTCTGGTTGCGTTTCCTTCTGACTGTGCATTCTATATTTCATTTCTTTCTTTCTTTCTGCATTCAGGCCCAACAATTGTCCCTTTCTTTTCCCTCCCTCCTTCCTTCCTATGTCCTTAGTACCCCCAGTGCCTCCTTCCTATGTCCTTAGTGCCCCTTCCTGTGTCCTTAGTGCCCCCAGTGCCTCGTTCCTATGTCCTTAGTGCCCCTTCCCATGTCCTTAGTGCCCCAGTGCCTTCTTCCTATGTCCTTAGTGCCCTCAGTGCCTCTTTCCTATGTCCTTAGTGCCCTCAGTGCCTCCTTCCTATGTCCTTAGTGTCCCCAGTGCCTCCTTCCTATGTCCTTAGTGCTCAGGCCTCCATCTCTCTCCCTCCTCTGTTATGATCTTTCCTCTTTCTGCTTTTCCTCAGGATCTCTTCTGAGGGATGACTGATGACCTCTGTCTGCACCTCCCATAGTCCTGCATCTGCCTCCTCTCTTTCCCCTTTGGTCCAGGCCTTTCTTTCTCTAGTCTTTCTTCTGCTTATAACACCCCTTTCTCTGCCTCTTTCTCTCCTTCCTTCCTCCTCCCTCCTTTCTATGTCCCCTCACTGCCTTCCAGCCTTTGTCCCACCCCTTACCCCGAAGCCTGCCAGCCAGCCTGCCTGCCTACCTCCCTCCCTCCCTGCTGCACAAAAGTCAGCCTGCCTGTCTGCCTCCCTCCCTCCTTCTAATACCGAAGCCTGGCGTACCACCGATTCAAACCTCCCCCGGTCCGCCACTGCTGCCGCTGCTTGCTGAAGAACAGGAAGGTCCAGGCACCGACCCACAAGCCTTATTCTCGACGTCAATTCTGCCCTCACCAGTGCTATAATTCAAAATGGTACCTACAACCCCTAGCAGTAGTCTCATAGTGCTACCACTAGATATTCACCATGGATGATTTAAGGAGGATCCAAAGGGGTGGATGGGTGGTGGCTGTTTCTAAGGGAAGGTATTTCGGGAGCAGTAGCTTCTGACTGGGTAAGTTGCCTGGAAGGAACATTGATTGGCAAGGAGGCCTTGATTGGGGGTAATTGACTGTGGATGGGAAACTTATTTTTATTTACTTAAAAAATATATATTGGACGGCGATTTATCGCTGAGCCCAACAGAACCACACATGCCCCCAATGCCTGGAGGAACATAGAAGGACCGGTCGCCATGGGGGGGTTCCCCGAATGTAGCGGGAGAGACGCTACCGAGACCCGATGTTGACCCAGAAGTGCTAACATCAATGCCGATGTCGATTCCAGCCGGGGAGTTGCAGCATTCAGAGAGCAGTGAGTCCCGAGCAGTAAGTGGTGGAGAGGGTGAGGGAACCCAGAATTCGGCACCTGGAGGAGTCGCTGAGGAGAAGCTAGCGGCTATTTCCCCCCTCAAGCCACTTGTGAGGCCTCAAGTGGTCACTCTTGACTCAATCTGGACAGCATTGGAGAACCTGTATTCGGTATGTGTAAACTTTGTTTCAATTACTTTAAATTCAACTTCCAAGATAGACCTGTTGGAGACATTACTTCAGCAGCAACAAATAGAGATAAAGAACTTAGAGAAAATAACAACAGAGACTAAAAATATGATGACTAAACAAATTTCTGATAGAATGCTTCTCCTGAGAAAGATTGAAAACTTGGAGAATCAACATAAAAGTTTGAACTTGAGACTGTTAAATTTTTTCAATAGCCAAGTTTATGTCACCGCGGGAAACTTTTAGGAATTTCATGACAACTATATTGAAGATTTCAGAATCTGATCTTCCACCATTTCAAAAAATTTATTACTTAAGGAAAAACTCAAATAAAGAAAGAGAACTAGTTAAAGGTGGAGATCAGATAGATCCATCTGATATATTACAATCATCTGATATTGAAATAGAGGGTCGAGCTACTTTATTAGTCTCTCTTGTATTTCATCAAGATAAGGAATTGCTGCTGAAATTGTACTTTTTAATTGAAACAAGTATCCTACTTGGGAGAACGAATATATGTTTCCTGATGTCTCAAAATGGACGCAATCTAGAAGAAAAGAATTTCTATCATACTGAATGAAAGTGATTTCATTAGGGGCAGTTTTTCAGTTAAGATTCCCTTGTAAATGTGTGGTTTCCTTTCAGGAAACTAAATATGTATTTTTTGAACCTGCCCAATTAGGTTTTTCTTGGAAGGTAAAGGCATCTCTATGCATCCAGAATGAACCAGGATCGTGTGGTGTTAATTATAGGAAGGCTGTAACTGCTCTTTTACTTAGAACTTTTAATTTGCTTAATGTATCCCTTCCCCTAGGGTTTGCTTTCTTCTTCTTTCTCCTCCACCTATTGTGGACTATGTTGAATGTAATATTTTCTTATGTTAATTTTCCTTATCAGCATGTACTGATTGTATTATATTTCAGTATTTCCTTATCATTGTGATGTAATGATAATTTTGAAATGATAAATAAATAATTAAAAAAAAAATAATAAAAAAAATTTATAAACCGCTTAAAATCTAACTGGTGCAGACTGAACCTGGTCCCACTTCTCACCTATACAATGATCAGACTTCAACAAACTATATAATAAATATAGCCACGCTGCCTGTGACCTTAACCACTGCCCCCCTTACCTATTGAAAATCTCCAGTAAACTATTCCGACCCTGCTCCTGCAATGGATGCAAACTTTACTCACAGATGGCCTTTTCCCACAAGACCTCTGCGAAATCATCATAACTCCGATACTAAAAAACCTCAAAGGACCAACTGACCAACCATCCAACTACAGACCCATAGCCTCAATACCATTGTATGTCAAGCTAATGGAAGGCCTCGTAGCTAAAGCCCTAACATTATACCTAGAAAACCACAACTTACTCCACCCCACACAGTCTAGTTTCAGAATCAACTACAGCACTGAGATCCTACTTGAAACACTCATGGACACAGCTAGACAACACCTCGCACAGGCAAGAAAATGCTGATCATACAACTAGACCTCTCCACAGCCTTCGACCTGGTAGACCAGGGATAGGGAACGCTGGTCCTCGAGAGCCGTATTCCAGTCGGGTTTTCAGGATTTCCCCAATGAATATGCATTGAAAGCAGTGCATGCAAATATATCTCATGCATATTCATTGGGGAAATCCTGAAAACCCGACTGGAATACGGCTCTTGAGGACCGGAGTTCCCTACCCCTGTGGTAGACCATGACATCCTCCTACAAACACTAGACTCCATAGGAATCTCAGGCAAGGTACTATCATGGTTTAAAGGCTTCCTACAATCCAGAATGTACAAGGTTAAAACAAACAAAGAAAAAACAGAACCATGGTCCAACCCTTGTGGAGTACCCCAAGGATCACCTCTATCTCCCACACTCTTCAACCTATACATTGCTTCCCTAGACAAACATGGCCTAACCTCCTACAGCTATACAGATGACATCACCATCCTCCTCCCCTTTGACCAACCAGCGCCCACCATGATAGACACAATACACAGAACACTTTAAACAGTAGCAACATGGATGACAGAACACTAACTAAAACTTAACCCTGCCAAAACAAACTTCATCCTCCTAGAAAACAGCAAAACCCCAACCTAGTAATAAACTCAATCTCTTAGCCCATTCAACCCACACTAAAACTCCTTGTAGAACTGATTGACAGAGGCTGTACCATGCAACCACAAATCAACAAAATAATAAAAACATCATTCACAACTATGAGAAACCTAAGACAAGTTCAAAAATTATTCGACAAAAAACAATTCCAACTTTTGGTACAATCTCTAATCTTCAGCTTAACAGACTATTGCAACATACTATATACATCCCCTGCCCAGCGACCATGATAAAACAATTACAAACAATACAAAACACAGCCCTAAAACTCATCTACTCACTGAAAAAATATGACCACATCACAGAGGCATACCGCGACTCACTCTGGCTCCTAATACAAGCAAGAGTACACTTCAAATTCCTTTGCCTACTATTTAAAGCTATAAATGGAGACAGCCCAACCTACTGGAACAACTGACTAACTCAATCCACCTCAACCAGACACATGAGAAACCACACACTATTCACATACCCGCCATCTAAAAATGTCAAACGAAGAAAACTGTATGACAACTTACAGGCCACCAGAGCAGCAAAACTGGACAGACAACTAACCAATCTGCTTTTTTCGACCACAGACTACAAAACCTGCAAAAAAGAAACAAAAACCCTACTCTTCAAAAAATACATAAAACCTATATAACAACCAGATCCGTCCCAAGCTTCACCTACAATACTATCTACTCCTTAGCAAATCTAAAATGTTCAAACTACCCCTTATGTATTTCCTAATATCCTGACAATTCATATGTGAGCACCAGGTACATACCACAAGCTGCAGTGTTATATTTATATAGTACTGAGCTGCTATGTATACATTTGCATGTTTTACATCTCATTACTAAGAACCACCAAATAACTTCCTCCTTCATTGACCAAAATATTAAAACAGACTGTGAAATGCTAACAGAGGTAAGCCAAGTAGTAAATAAGAAAATGCAATAAAATTGGAAATTTTCAATTACCAGTAACCCAATATTGATTGAGTGAATATTTCTTCAGAACATGCAAGGTTGATATAGTTTCTAGATGCCATCAATGATTGCTTCTTGGAGCAGCTGGTCCTGTAACCAACAAGAGGAGGAATTACTGTAGATCCAATTCTCAGAGGGATAATGGTGGTGGCGCTACTTGTCATTAATGTTCAGAGCACAATTAATTTTGACATAATTAGTGGAGAGGATAATAGATAACCCACTTGCAGCAGCATATAGCTTTGGAAAGTGAGACTATGATAAAAGGAGGAAATTATATAAAAGATAATTAAAAGGAGCAGTTATATGATTTAAAGGTTTGCATATGGTTTACATATGGTATGTAGAATATTTACAAATATCTAAGTTTAAAAAAATCAAAAGAAAAAGGAGGTGGGATTTGATATACCATTCTTTCTGTGGTAACAAAATGGTTTTACATATTATATACAGGTACTCATTTATATCCGGGGCAATGGAGGGTTAAGTGACATACCTAGAGTCACAAGAAGCAGCAGTTGGAATTGAACCTGATTCTCATTCTGCTGCACTAACCAAAAACAACGGCCAGCATGACTAAATGACACTGTGAAACAGATCATTAGAGGCAAAGAGGCATACATTAAAAATGGAAAATAGATCCTAATGATGAAAATTGGACATACTAAATGTAAGGGGCCATTTTCAAATACAGTAGCCTGCATATTTCCAAACAATGCAGATGCTTTAAGAACATGTATATTGGAGGTAATTCTAAGAACATAAGAACAGCCATACTAGGCTAGGGTGTGTCAGTTTTAAGGGTAGATTTTTATTTTTAAAATGTTCAGGCCAGTTGTGGTGAGAGTGCTTTGCTTTCCTCATGCATACGAAACTTAGGGCTCCTTTTACAAAGGTGAGCTAGCGTTTTTAGTGCATGGACAAGATTAGCACGCACTATAGCGTGCACTAGCCGAAAAACTACCGCCTGCCTAAAAGGAGGCGGAAGCAGCTAAGCGCGCGCTAAAACCGCTAGCGTACATTTGTAAAAGGAGCCCTTAAAGTGCCCTTGCAATTTGAAGGACGGAAGGTTATGATATTTCCAGATTTAAATAAGGAGACTGTGCAAAGAAGAAAAAAAAGGTTTTATCAATGCTGAAGTGACTGACAACTTTGGGGGTGCAGTTTGAGCTTCTCTTTCCAGCACGTTTGCAGATAACTTTATTCAATTCTATTAAGATATTTGAAGATCCAGATGAATTGAGTAAATATTTGGACTCGGTAGTTAAGCAATACGGACATAAGTGACTAATATACCTGTGTGTATGAATGGGAATGGTTTAGAAGCCTTGCAATTCGAGTGACTGTTTGAATGCTGTGTGTGTGTTTGTTTTGGAATGTTGACTGGTGAGTGTTTTGCTATAGGGATGGGCTGCATATACTGTATTTTGTGTTGGATATCTGTAATGGAGAAATATGTTTATTGCTTCTTGTTCTGGAGGTTAGTTGGCCAGTTCAGCAAGGATTTATTGTGGCTTACAATAAGATTCTTAGAACATTCTGTGCAATTACAATAAGGTTCTTAGGTTATACAAGAAAACTAATCTTGATGCTTACAAGGAGAATAGAAATGTTTTTTAGCATTTTCCTGAAAGGGTAATAATAAGAGATTTTGTGCAGACATAGTGGTATGTCATTCCAAATTTTGGGGCCTTGGAATTCAAAGGTGGATTCGAATAACTTTTTATAGTGAACTTGTTGGGGAGATGAATAGGCCAGTTTGAAGTGCTGTATTGTTCTTGAGTTGTGGAAGGAGCTCTTTACTGTTGTATCAGCTACCAATCTCTTTGAATTGTCTCCTTATATTGCCCTAAAAACCATGCAAGCAATCTTGAAATGTGTTTTTTTTTTTTTACTGGCAACCAATGGATTCCCTTAGTAGTGGACTAGCCCTCTCAAATTGATTTAATCTACAGATTAACCTGGTCACATGTTTTGGAGTAACTGCACTCTCATGCATTCCTAAGAAGCGACCCCCCTTGTTCTCTTTCTTTTTTATCTCGATGTAATTTTATTCCCCAGTGTCCTTCTCCTACTGGTCATGTTAGTCTCTAAATCTCTGCTTATTATTTTATTGTACTTTATATTGCTTTTATTTCCTTTTAAGTTATATTTTACTATAAAACTTATTGTAAACCATTTAGTTATTGCATGATAGACGGTATACCAAATAAATAAACTTGGAAACTTGGTACAGTGAGTTGCAGAAACTAGTTTCACTTAGAATAGGTCTTATTGTTCTTAACTGTCTTAATCTGAGCATTCAAAAGTAGAGAACTACAGGCCTATTTTCTTGATTAATTTGGAATGTAAAATTTATGTCAAGATTTTATCAATACGGTTGTCAAAATTTCTACCATCTTTGATATATGCGGATCAGAGTGGTTTTGTTCAGGTTAGATACCCATTGGATAATTCATGTGCTTTTTGGAATATCCTTTCAGTTGCTCCTTGTTTGCCTGATCAACTGGTTGTATTATTTTTGGAGGTGGAAAAAGCTTTAGATAGGATAGAATGGCTGTATATGTTTCAAATTTTTGAGTGGTTTGGGTTAGGATCACAGTTTATTGCAATGGTGAGTCTATTTTATAGATCATCATCTGCCCATTTATTGATAAATGGACTTTTGTCTGAAGTATTTCCATTGTTTAGGGGCACAAAATAGGAGTGTCCACTTTTTCCCTTGTTGTTTAATTTGGCTTTGGCATATCTGGCAATTGCAATTCAATAGAATAAGGATATTTCGTGGATCTAGTGCAGAACGGTTACTTGTAAGCTGTCAGCTTATGCTGATGATTTGTTGTTGTATTTACATATGAAGTCTTTACCAGCTTTATTTGCATTGCTTGGAGAGTTTTCCAGGATTTCAGGTTATAAAGAGAGGTATTTTCAAAATATACATCTAAGTCCAATTTGGACGTATGGCACTAGACATCCAAAGTCAGCAGTAAGAAAATGCCTATTTTTGAAAGGCAAACTACCATATGTCTAGAAATAATTTTTTTTGAAAATAGTCTCTCTGGACATCCAGGTCATTGGGACACCTAGACTACCAGGATATCTATCGTTATACATTTTTGACCATAATTTCATCCAAGTCCCTAGCACCCAGAACAAGACAATTTGGACGTGGGAGGGGCCAGTCCTGTAAAGGACAGGCTACCCAGACATGGCAACAGAGCAGTGGGGCACCTTAGAGGGCTCTGCTTTGAACTTCACATAAAGGGTGCCAGATAAACATCTCACCAGAACCCCCTTATAGGTTATAGTGAGCCCCTCAAATGAGATACCTATGATGGGAAACTAGACGGTTCCCCCTACTTTATATGTTTTTCTTCCCCTTTCTTTTCTATCACAAACTGGAGTTTTTCACATGTCCCTTTTTGTATTGTAAGCCTTTTATTTTTCTATTTTTGTTAAATAGTATTGATTTTTTACAAGTAAATTAGATAACACTAATTTACTTGTAATAATAAAAACTTGAAAGCCCTCAAAACCTGCTAAACCCAGAGAGTGGTATAAAACTGGAACACTCTGCTGGAGTCTGTTATAGGGGAAAACACCCTGCAAAACTGGAACATACGCAGGTGAGGCTGGACTCATTTAGAGCACTGGTCTTTGACCTGGGGGCCGCCGTGTGAGCGGACTGCTGGGCACAATGCGAAAAGGGCGAACAGAATGCTAGGAATGATAAAGAAGGGGGACGCGAACTGATCAGAGAAGGTTATCATGCCGCTGTACCGGGCCATGGTGCGCCCTCATATGGAGTACTGCGTCCAGCACTGGTCGCCGTACATGAAGAAGGACACGGTACTACTCGAAAGGATCCAGAGAAGAGCAACTAAGATGGTTAAGGGGCTGGAGGAGTTGCCATACAGCGAAAGATTAGAGAAACTGGGTCTCTTCTCCCTCGAGCAGAGGAGATTGAGATGAGACATGATCGAAACATTCAAAATACTGAAGGGAATAGACTTAGTAAATAAGGACAGGTTGTTCACCCTCTCCAAGGTAGGGAGAACGAGAGGGCACTCTCTAAAGTTGAAAGGAGATAGATTCCGTATGTACGTAAGGAAATTCTTCTTCACCCAGAGGGTGGTAAAAAACTGGAACGCTCTTCCGGAGTCTGTCATAGGGGAAAACACACTCCAGGGATTCAAGACAAAGTTAGACAAGTTCCTGCTGAACCGGAACGTACGTAGGTAGGGCTAGTCTCAGTTAGGGCACTGGTCTTTGACTAGAGGGCTGCCGCGTGAGCGGACTGCTGGGCATGATGGACCACTGGTCTGACCCAGCAGTGGCAATTCTTATGTTCTTATCACCCAGCAACAGCAATTCTTATGTTCTGTCTATAACCCCAATAGCCCTTTTGGCTGCATGTGGCACCTATATGGCAGTAGAATAGGGATTTGGGATTTTTTGCTGGGCTCACATTTTCCACCATAAATGTGGTTAGAGTAGCTTATGGGACTTGCTACTCTTCTCTATGGCTCACTAGCCCACTCACCAAGCTACTTAAGACACCGGTGTGCAGCTCTACTAGGCTCTCTTATACCAGGCGCTGATGTTCTGGATTCAGATATGTACGTTTGCATTCTGATCTTTGTGGGTGTGAGGGGGTCAGTGAGCACTGGGGAATCTGGGGTGTCTTATCTTGATGCATCCAGTGGTCACCTTTGTGGCACTTAGACCCTTTTAAAACAGGTCTAGTTCCAAGCATATAAGTTCTGTGGTTCAGATAAGGTCCTGCCTGGCAATTAAAAAATCTTTCTAATTTATGTAAATTTTCTTACACTGTGTATCAGCTATATTTTGCTTTATAAAATTAATAAACAATTTTTAAAATAAAATAAAAAAAATCTTTCTATCCATTTTTCAAACTTGTCTAATGCAAAATGCCCACAATCAGATTTGAAAGTCATATTGAAAATGCCCTTCCTCAACTCGGTATTGGAGGCACTGGAAGTCACAATTGATATATTAGCCCTTCTGGTTAAAGACAACACTTTAATCCATAGGAAGCCTTAGAAATTGGAGACATCACTAAAAAAGAGAAAAAATTAGAGTTCCTCAATTTTCCTAAATCTGGAATTATCTCAGTGAAGAAGATGTTTATAGCTAACATTTTGAAGACTTATTTAGATTTTTTATCAACTCTAGATTGATCTCTTTATGAGCCTCCACCAGGGAAACAGTTGATTTTATTTATTTATTTATTTATTTACAGTGGCGTACCTAGGGTATGTGGCACCCGGGGCCCATCATTTTTTGACACCCCCCCCCCCATGTAAAAATTTTTTTATTTTTTTTTGCAATAACCATGAAATGGAATAAATGGTCAGAATAGAAACAGGCAGTGAAAATTTTCTTTTATTGAACCTCATATATGTAACCATTATAACAAACATAACAAAACATAAATTATGTCTAAATTGTCATGACATTAGAAGTACATATGGAGTAGTTGCAGGCAGTGGCGTACTTAGGGTATGTGGCACCCAGGGCCCATCATTTTTTGACACCCCCCCCATCTATATGAAAAATATGATTTTTAGTACCAATCTACATATCGCACCACAAGAGTGTACCTAGGAAAAGGCTGCATCTTAAACACTGCAGTGAGCACTAGAACACCAACACATACATTGTAAAACTAAACAAGCCAGATCCCGCACAGTCAATTGGTCCTGTAGTCAATGCCAACTGAAAACTATGTCTTTTTCATACACACAGAACAGAGATACACCCTCGCCCAAAATGGAATAATCACAAACTAAAAATAGAAATATGTAGACAAAAGTTAAACTGATCCGCCAAGAAACCAGACCCTGGATACAATGCAACACCACAAAAAACAGTAACACATGTCCTCTAATACAGTGCAAAATATAAAGACAGTAGATGTAAATTTGAAAAAACTGATACATAACAATCACCACTTTATAAATTAACAAATAAAAATAAAACAAATAATGAGATATAAAAAAATACAATTTTATTGGACTAATCCCCGTAAGCTCGGTCCCCATCCCCGCAAACCACCTGATTCCATCCACACAAGCCTTGAATTGTTTATATTAAAGTATAAAAAGAAACAATATTCTGTACAATTGTCAATTTATAAATCAGCGTCTTCTCCCCACTCTCTTCCCCATTTCCCTTCAGCATCCTCAGCCCACTCTCTCTCCACTTTCCTTCAGCGCACGCACATAAAAACAAGCAAGTAATTTTATATCATTTTCATTCTATTCATTCATAGAAATTAAAGTCTAGATAATGCCAGTCACATAACAAAACATGATTTTACAAAAATAATTCCCTGCAGTCAAGCCTGCAAGGATTATTAGATGTCTTTCAGCAGTTCCCCTCCCTCCCTCCCCCTTACCTTTGTGGCCAAGTCAAAATGATCTACCAACAATAAAATTTTAAAAACACAAAGCACGCTGTACGCAGAGAAAATGTTAATTATCATTTATATTCCGCGGGTTTTCAAAGAGGTCAAGGCAGATGACTTTATGCAATGTCACCTCAGTAACAACTATACAAAAATAGACAAATATTCCCCCTCCCTTTTTACTAAACTGCGATAGCGGTTTTTAGCGTAGGGAGCTGCGCTGAATGCCCCACGCTGCTCTCGACGCTCATAGGCTCCCTGCGCTAAAAAACTCTATTGCGGTTTAGTAAAAGGGGGCCATAGTGCAAAATATAGACAGCAGATATAAATTTTCAAAACGGACACATTTTGATCACTAAGTTGAAAATAAAATCATTTTTCCTACTTTTTTGTCTGGTGATTTCATGAGTCTCTGGTCCTTCTTCTGATCCTTCTTCTTTCTCTCTCCCCCTGGCTCCCCTCTTTATTTCTGCCTTTCTTTCTCTCTCCTCCTGGCCCCCCTCTTTCTTTCTGCCTTTCTTTCTCTCCCCCTTGACCCCCCTCTTTATTTCTGCCTTTCTTTCTCTCCCCTTGGTCCCCCTCTTTCTTTCTGCCTTTCTTTCTCTCTCCCCCTGGCCCTCCTCTTTCTTTCTGCCTTTCTTTCTCTCCCCCTTGACCCCCTCTTTATTTCTGCCTTTCTTTCTCTCCCCTTGGTCCCCCTCTTTATTTCTGCCTTTCTTTCTCTCCCCTTGGTCCCCCTCTTTCTTTCTGCCTTTCTTTCTCTCTCCCCCTGGCCCCCCCTCTTTATTTTTTCCTTTCTTTCTCTCTCCCCCTAGCCTGCACAAAGCCATCGTGCCGATTTCTCCACTTCCACGATTCTTTCCCTACCCTCACCCCCAAGCCAGCAGCCGATTTCTCCCTGCTCCTTCCCCGATGTCCTGATGTCCTGAACTTCATCGGGCAGCAGCAGCATTCACAATTCACTGATGTTGCCCGCTTCAGGCCTTCCTCTCTGTCGGGTCCTGTCTTCATGAAAACTGGAAGTAGGCAGGACCCGGCAGAGAACAAGGCCTGAAGCCGGCAACAGCAGCGAATTGTAAACGCTGCTGCTGCCCGAAGAAGGTAATGGAGCACCGAGGCAGTCCGCTTCTCCCCCCTCCCAGCCAAACCCCCGCTGACCCTCCTATCTCCCCCCCCCCGTGAACCTTTCCGACCTTCCCAGCGAGAGCAGCAAACTTCCTTCGCGGCTTTCTCCTCCCTCTGCCGCGTTACTGATGATGTCATCAGTGATGCGGCAGAGGGAGGATAAAGCCAACGCTACTGGAGGGAGGTTTGCTGCTTTCGCTGGGAGGGTAGGAGCGCGATAGGGACCGGGCCAGCTGTGCACCCCCCCCTAAGGCGGCACCCGGGATGGACCTCCCCCTCGCCCCCCTTGGTACGCTACTGCCCTGGGGAAACAGCCTGCAACAAGATCGCGCGATGCCAGAGATTTTTGCCTGCTTCGGCTGTTTCCTCCGCCGCGGTCCCGCCCCTCCTCTGACATCAGAGGAGGGGCAGGACCGTGGCGGAGGAAACAGTCGAAGCAGGCAAAGATCTCTGGCATCGCGATCTTGCTGCAGGCTGTTTCCAGACGCGACACCCGGCGCAGGGGGGGTAACTGGACCGGACCGGGAGCACCCCCTCAGGGCTTGGTACCCGGGGCGGACCGCCCCCCCCGCCACCCCCTTGGTACGCCACTGTTTATTTATTTATTTATTTGTACTTGATATTCTGCAAATTATCTTCAAAGACATCTATATAGTTTACAAAAATAACCCCCCAACATATACAGTTTCATCATATGTAAATTAACAAAAACATGTAAAAGCAATAAAGTCAGACTTCCCCCCCTTTTAAACTGTGAATAATTTACATGAAATTTAAGGGAGAACAAGAGGATAGGAAATATGGAGAAAAGGATTGTATGAAAAGATGTCATATGTGCCTTTTAATTTCCTGTAAATTAGGATGATTCTTGATGCAAAGAGGGAGTTCATTCCATAATTTTGGAACAATGTAATGGAAAGCAGAGAGTTTAGAGGAAGAAAAATATATTTTCAAAAGGGGAGGTAGGGCAAAAATTTTTTTATCTTTTGAATGGAGGCACGTATTATTATTTTGCTCAAGTAGAGAAGAGATGATTGTGAGAAGGATTTTTAGACAAATAATAGAGGGTGTCAATGATTTTTGGTCTACAAAAATGGGAGCATATTACTCCATATTATCAAAAACTTCATTGGTTGCCGATTGAGGCCAGAGTTTTGTTTAAATTTGTTTGTATTTGTTATAAATCAATCTTTGGCATGTCACCTGGCTACCTTGTTTCCCATTTTTCTTTGAACCACTCAAATAAGTTTACACGTAGAGTTTGTTTGTTTACATTCCCTTCTGCTAAATTATGTTGTTATAAAAGGTTTCTTGAGAGAACCCTTTCTTTTCAGGCTCCTATATTGGAAAAATTATGCTAGGAGCTTCTTCCTATCTTGATTTTAGAAAATTATTGAAGATACAATTATTTGATAAATTTGTATCTTAATGCATTCTGTTTTCTTTTAAATTTTATGCATTTCCTTTGTTTTACTATCTGATGTATTTCTACTTTTAAATTGTATTTTTCGCTGCATGTTCAGTTTTACTTGTTGTGAACCGCCTAGAGTCATTCCTGCTCAGGTGGTATATAAAAAATAAAATAATTATTATTATTCTTTCTTGAGTAGGGTTGCTACATGATTGAAACAACTTGCGGAATAGAGAAGTTTGACTGCTGTTGGTTGAATTAGTTGTAATCTTTTGCGTAAGGACAAAGGAAGTCATGCATATAGAGAACTGCAGTAGTCTATCACCAAAATTACAAGTGAGTGGATCAACAGGCACAAAAGATCATGAGGTAAGAGCGATTGTACTTATTTGATTCTATGTCATATGAAAGAAGAACAGACTACTGCATTAACTCGAGACTGAAAGTTAAGTTGATTATCCCATATGAAGCCTAGAATCTTGAGATTGTCCAAGAAATTTGATGTATGACAGCATAACATAACATAACATCATATTTCTATACCGCATAACCAAAAGTTCAATGAGGTTTACAAAAATTACTTAATCTACAAAAAAGGGCCATAGATTAACTACAGCAATGCTTGGTGGAGGAAGTTGTCGATCAGTTGAGTTGGAGAAATAGATACATTTGCACTTTGAGATGTTTAGAGCTAACAGATTTGTTCTGAGCCATTATGAGGCTTGTGTAAGACAGTTATTCAGTCTTACACAAGCATTAGTCTTTCACATGTCTCAGATTTTGTTGGACAGTTAGGATTTAACTGCTTTTCTTGAATTATCTAGGGATATGTTTGCCTCATCTACCTATGATTGTAACTTCATTTTGATTCTGATTGGGATTTGATTCTTAGGCTTTTCTTTAGGAATGGGCACAAGTTGACACTGAGACCTAAATTAAGGATATTTCCATAAAAGAAGGCAGTTTCTGCTTATGTAACCTAGAGTGTTTCAGATAGGGACATTGTTTTTAATTAAGAATCCTGTAAGTATATAATTAAACCGGGGATGTTAAGCATTATTTAATTTTTTATATTCAACTCAGTTACCCCTTTTTTTGAGTGACAAATTTGTACACCTTCCAGTCAATAATGTATTGTCTTCTCCTGTAGTTAATCTTGAGACTTAGCTGGTTGTATTTTGTCCTTTTCTGTCTCTGTAGATTAGAAAGAAGTTACTTATTCCTTGATGATTTTGTTCTGTTCCATCTATCTTTATTATGAGGATTTTTCAGGGACATATATTTGTTTCAAGGATACCTAATGGATTTTGAGAGCAGTTCTTCTAAGTTTCTGAAGGAATTAAAAAATGTTAAAGAGTTAATTAAAGTAGTGCTGAACTCAGAGCAATGCAGCTAAAGTCTTGTCCTTAGAAGGTCTCTTAAATTACCTTGGCTAACTTGGGGATATGAAGAGGAGGAGGAAAATATTAAACTAAACTAAACCTTAGACTTATATACCGCATCTTCTCTATAACATAAAGCTCGGCACGGTTTACAAGAAATTAGAAAGGAGAACAGATACAATATGGATTTGGAATAGTATGGAGCAGCATTTACAACTTTGAAAATAGCCAAGTTTTCAGATGTTTTCGAAATGGTTGGAAAGAGCCCAGATCATGCAATTGAATAGGAAAATTATTCCACCGCTCAGTAATATTAAAAAGTAGAGACTTTCGTAGTTTGCCAATGTAGGTAATGCCTTTCAACATAGGAAAGGACAATTTAAATTTTTGATTAGATCTGGTATTGTCAGATCTTACAGAATTCCAAGACAGGAGAATTAAAGGATGAAGCCATGGAAGATCTTAAATGTTAAGCAGGCAAATTTAAAATAAACTATGGAAATTATTGGAAGCCAATGAAGTTTTTGCAGGAGTGGAGAGATGTGATCAAGTTTACTTTTTGCAAAGATCAGCCTAGCAGCAGTATTCTGGATCAGTTGAAGTCTTTGAAAGCTTTTCTTGGCCAAGCTTAAATAGACCAAATTACAATAATCCAGTCTTGAAAGGATGATTGATTGAACAAGGACAGCAAAGTGTTGTTGATGGGAACAGGATCTCACTTTCCTCAACATATGGAGACTAAAAAAACATTTTTTTTTTACCAGAGAATTAAGATGGTGGTTGAATGAAAGTGTTGAATCTATATTGACACCCAGAACTTTACTTGAGAATTCAATCTGCAGTGAGGATCCTGAAGACAACAGAATGGATGAAAGTAGCTGCTCTAATTTTGGGCCAAGCCAAAGTAACTTTGTTTTGGACTCATTTAGTTTCATTTGTACAGTAAGGGCCCAAGACTTAAGTTTCATTATATTCTATTATATTCATTCTATTATATTCCCAGCAAGGTTAGTGAGATTCGAGTCTATCTCAAGGAGAACAAAGATGTCATCTGCATACGTAAATAGTGTTTTGCAGGGGGATAAACAGAAAAGCTTCAAAATAGTCATGTAGATGATGAAAAGAATAGGTGATAAAGGTGATCCCTGCGGGACTCTGCATAAAGGCTTCCAAGAGGATGACATGGTGCCATTCATATTAACACTATATGAACAAGATCTTAAGAATTTTGAAAACCAGTCTAAGACTGTGGAATCAATACCTATCTCAGAAAGTTGGTAAATCAAAATATCATGGTGAACGATGTTGAAGGCCTCTGATGGATTGAATTGTAGCAAAATCGCAAACTTATTGTTTGCTTGCAATTGCTGAACCTTAGAGATTAATGAGATCAGTAGAGATTTGGTACTGAGATTAGGTCTGAATCCATGATGGCAAGATAAAAGAATGGAAAATCTCTCTAAATATGTTGAAAGCTGAGCAGATATAATGGACTCTAACATTTTGCTCAGTAGAGGAATGTTCGCTATAGGTCGATAGCTAGACGGTGAGGATGGGTCTAAGTCAGCTTTCTTCAGTAGTGGGGACAGAACAATGTGACTCATCTCTGCAGAAAAAAAGACCTGATGATAAAGCAGAATTAATAAATTTGGTAAGAGATGAAATGGCCCGAGTAAGAATTTTCTCATATAGATATGAAGGGAATGGATCCAGAGCACATTTGCAGGATCTTAATTTATGACATAGGTTTACGACCTCAGTTAATAATAATAATAACAGTTTATATACCGCAGGACCGTGAAGTTCTATGCGTTTTACAATGATTAAAAAATGCAACAAATTGAGTAGAACTGACAAGTTAAAACTAGTGAATAGCGGCTTTAGAGATTAGATTAATGTGGGAAAGGTTGTACAAATCAGTTGCCTAGGTACTTCAGGAACAAATATGTTTTTAGGTGTCTCCTAAATTCCCCATAAGTATTAGCAAGCATAAGTAATTGTTCCAGATCTTTACCCCATAATACTGCTTGATATGAGAGAAGATGTTGATGATGACTTTGAATTTACATCCTCTAACTGGTAGAGAAACAAAATTCAAGTGTGAGCTTCTCTTATGTCTGTTGGTTGGGAAAGAGAAAAGGTCAGTTATATATTTAGGGACTAAACCAAACAGTACCTTAAAGCAGAAACATCCAAACTTAAACTTCATATGTGCCGCCATCAGCAACCAATGCAGGAGTCGGTAGGATGGAGTTAAATGGTCAAACTTCTTCAATCCAAAAATCTGTCTGACTGTTGCATTTTGCATCAGTTGTAATTGCTGCATATTCTTCTGGGAAATTGCCAGATAGGCGATATTACAGTAGTCAAGTTGGCTCAGTATAAGGGATTGAACTAGAATTCCTCAAAAGCTGTTCAGATTCTATCTGCTGGAATTGTGATTGGATTAGTATCACCCAACACCAGAGAATTATGAGAAACTAATGATGGAAAAGAGTCTCTTATAACAGCAACCTATTCATTAAAAAATTTCACGAAGTCATCCGCTACTGGGGAGGAAGGGTGTATTGGCAAGTCATTGTTAGTAGTTAACGAGTGCCAGATGTTAAACAAGGTGCTACTTTGATTGTTGGATCTGATAATTTTATCACCGTATAAATTTTTCCTAGCTTTTTTTAATGTTGCATTATAAGACCTGATACTATCCCTCCATGGTTATCTGTCAGTAGGAGATCTTGATTTTTTCCATTTATGCTCCAGTGCCATTTCTGTTTCACTTCTCTGTGATAAGGAAGGTACCAGAGAGCTTTACAAGAGTAAGAAACAGTCTTAGTCGATAGAGGAGTCAGTGAACAATAGGTGGACTCAGAAAGGTTTACCCAATTGTACCAGTTGACTTCTGAGAATTTGTCTGAGTAAATTTCAAAATTATCTGGACAAATTCTTGGCCTCACAATTTTTCAAAAGCAGTAATGCTGACACCACAAGCAACAATAGGTAATCCACTTAAAATTTTCATATAAGAGTATAAATTAAGAACAAAATTATTATTTAAATGCATTTGAATCATCTTATGGTATACTTTCCATTTCCAGCCCCTCCCCTGTTTATTAAAGGTTTGCTATAGTGCTTACCCTGACAGGCAGAATGGAACAGTGGATAAACTAAAATATTAAAATAACACAAAAGAACTCTGTAATTATGATAGGAAAGAATCCTATATATAACAGATATGTGCCTGTAGTCCTATTAAAATTTATACTTTTTTGTTGAAAACAGCTTTGAAACCAAGCAGAAATAGAGACAAAGGGGATGATGTTCCAGTCTGCAAGCAATAATATTTTTTCTAAGACAAGAGTTTGCATTTTTCTTGATATGTAATTGCTACCTCCACCTGGGTGATAGGCACCTCCCATGACTCTCTGGGACTACCTGACAAGTGCAGAACTGCAATTTTAATAGACTCAGAGTAGTTTTCTCCTAGAGAAGCCTTAAAAACTCCCCAAGGAGAGATCATCAAGCAGAATGGTCCCTGGTGCAGGATTTATTAGCAGGCAGGATGGGGAGGTTGATTAGCCTCCATGGCTGAACAGACATGCTGTCAGACAGGCCTCTTAATCCAATCAGTTACCTGTCAGAGAAGGGATGGTCTCATCTCCCATGTGGAAAAGGGGAGCATATTCACAGCATAGTACAGTTTATCATATCACTGCTGCTTCACTATTCCTACTACCTTCACGAAAGCTTTCCTTTCACAGTGAAAACTTATTTTTAGCAATTCCACACCTGTGGGATTAGTTTTACGTGTGTGTAGTCAGTACCTAGTCAGCTTTTCTTAAACAGTAAATATACGTTTTAATTTGTGAATTTACCATTGCCCTCCTGTTAAGGACAGGCATAAGATACTACAGCACAGAGTGCATTATATATACTATCACATTGCCCAATTATATGTTTATATTATATCCATTTATTATTTTGAATTTATCCTCTCTTTCATTATCATTGGATATGACTTTGTAGATTTATAACATCTTATTGCAAAACATATGACTAATTTTATGATGCCATTCACTGTAACACAATATTGCCTGGTTTTATTCTGGATAACATTTCTTTTAACGGTTTTTGTTCTAATGAGTATGTCCTTCCGTATTTACATTTTACTCTAGCTAAAGCCTATTTTCCCATGCGACACAGAGAATTCTAATTTTATTATGTTTTAAAATAATGCTACAAGTATATGAGATCTAAAGTCTAAAATAGAAATTTGCCTCTGTAATCTGCTTAATGATACAATTTCAAGCTTGGTTTTTATTCCACATGAATATTTTTTCATAGCATCCTTTTAGATTAGCAGGATACTCATGTTAATTGCATAGAGGGGCATAATAAAAAAATACGTCTAAGTTCGTTATGGGCCTAAGTTGTTAGTCGCCCAAATTCAGACATGTTAAAAGTCCATTCTCGAAAAATACATCCAAAATATTTCTTTTTTCGACAATTGTCTACATCTATGTCCAGCTGTTTGATCGTCCAGACCGCTAAGTCGTCTATCTTTATATCCCATTCTCGTCTAAAAATTTGTCCAAGTCAAAAACGCCTAGAACAAGACTTTTTGGACATGGGCAGGGTCAGCAAAGTGATGGACTGGACACCCAGACATGGCAACAGAGTAGTGGGGCACCTTACAGGACACTGCTGCGAACTTCACAAAAAGGGTGCCACATAAACATCTCACTACAACTCTCTTATAGGTCATGGTGAGCCCCCTCCAAACACCCCCAAAACCTACTAGACCCTGTTATGCCACTAATTTCTGACAGGTGGAATGATCAGTAACACTCAGGAAAGCACCCAGACAATATAAAGCATAAACAATAACACTTTATTATACACATATAAGAATTAAATATAAATTATCCTCACCTTGACCCCAGACCCCATCCTCACTATTGTGAACCCCTACAATAGATGGATGGAAAGACCAAAGGACTGTCCCATGAGACGTGGCCAACCGTCATGGATTCTACTGTCAGGGTCAGAATCCCGGTCTTATATAGGATGTACACTGCGGAGTTCAATTAGTCCTGCTCTTTGGTTCTGTGTTTAGACAACACCCAGGTCAGGATGTCAGAAGGAGGTGTTTGCAGAAATTGTTTTCCCATGAGACTGGTTTCACTGTCCCTTTGAAGATCAAGGAGGTTAGGATGTTTACTGTCCCTTTCTTTTTGATGTAGTTTCCCATCTGTCTTTACTGAGGTTATTTGAGCGGCAAGGAGGTGTTGTAGTTTATTGTCTCTTTGATGCTATCCAGTTGTCATTCAAATAAAGGAAGTCAGGATAGGTGTTGCACTGTCTCTTTGATGCTATCAAGAAGGTGTTACAGAGGCCATCTGTCCTTTTGGTGTGATCAAAGAAGTCAGATCAAAGAGGTTAGGATCTACAATAAGCAATGTTATTGTAGAGACCATCTGGTCTTGGGGGTCAGGAGTTCAGGTCAGCAGATTTGAGAATACATATTAGTAAACAAACTTATCAGTAATATGCTGGGTCAGCAGACTTGAGAATACATAAACAAAATTATCAGTAATATGCTGGGGCATAACTGGCATAACAGACCCACATGTCTACTATCCCAATAACCCTTATGGCTGCAGATGGTACTTATATGGCAGTATAATAGGGTTTGGGGGGTGCACATGTTTTACCATGAATGCAGTAGTAAGAGTGGCTTATGGGCCTGGGTCCTCCTCTCTATGGTTCACTAGCCCACCCTCTAGACTACTTAAATCACCACTGTGCAGCTGTACTAGGCTTTCCTATGCTAGGTGCTGATGTTTTTGAGGCAGGTATGTACATTTTTATTCCGATTTTATGGTATTGTGGGGGGTCAGTGATCACTGGGGGAGTGTGTATGTGTGTGTGTGTGTGTGTGTGGGGGGGGGGGGGGGTTGTACTTTGTGTCTGCAGTGGTTATCTGGCCACTCTGGATACCTTCTGGACACTTAGGCCTAGATTTACTAACCTCATTTTTTTGGGTGATTCGAGCGCAATCCGTGGCCGAGTCTTGCTGGGTGGCCGATTCACAATAGTTCCTGCATTCAAATGATCTAGTCTGAAGCACACTCACAAACACGCCCACATATCGCTGTTGAGCAATCGGAACCCATGCACCTTTCTTTTGTTCTCCCCTCACCCTGCATGCTGCAGGAGAGAGCCCAATGACTTGGAAGAGGATGGCGTTTTTTAAAAAGTGTAATTTTCTCCTCTCCTTCCCTGTGCTGACTTGATGCTGCCTGCTTCTTTCTTTATTTCGACTCTGAGCAAAAGTTTTTACCGATATAGCAGATGGTAGAAGAGAATTGCAGAGACCAGCATCTCTGTGGCTGCTTTTTATAGCTCTCTCCTTCCCCATTTTGGTGCAGGGCACTCATTGCTGGGTCTCCGCCGCTGTCTGCATTTTTTAACCCATTCAAGCTAATTCAGCACCAAAGCATTAGGAAGCCACACTTTATGAAATAAACTCACTTATCATGAACAAATAAGTTTGGTAGTCTAGAAATGCTTCTACAAATTAAAATTGATACGCTCTATCTCAACCCTTCTAGAACCTGCTTCCCTCAACATTTTTATCCATTCCTTAGTCATTTATCACCTTGATTATTGTAACTCCTTATATCAAGGTATAACACAGAAAGAAATTCAACAGTTACAAATTCTTCAAAACACAGCAGTAAAAATTATATATAAAGCAAAAAAATTTGACCATGTGACCTCCCTTCTCAGGGATGCTCATTGGCTGCCTTTCCCATACCGTATAACAGAGGTGTCAAACTTAAATCACATAAGGGGCTGAAATCTAAAACACAGGTTAAGTCATGGGCCTGATTTTTTTTAAGATACTTACCCCCTCCTTTGCTGATGTACAGCATGGACCCCAGCGCCGGTGGTGGCTCCGATGATTTTAGGACTTCTATGAGCGTCGTATCAATTGCTTCCGCCGCCAAAACCCATGCTGCGCACCAGCAAAGGAGGAGGTTAGTCTTAGTAGAAGTATAGGGATACAACCTCTGCAACCCCACACCGGCTACAAAATAAATAAAAAAGACTTTTCCTCTCTTTTAGGTCCTAGTTTACGCTTGCTGCCTAATACCAGCTCTGGCAGGATACACATTTCAAATTTGACATATTGTAATCACAAAATAGAAAATAAAATTATTTTTTCTACCTTTTGTTTGGTCATTTTGCTTTTAGTCCCAGTTTCTCTTTCTGATTTTGTCTGTCTTCTAATTATCTTTCCAGTGTCTGCTGTCCATTTTTTTCTCCTTTTCTCTCTTGCTCCAGTCCCTGTCTCCAACATATTGATTTTTCTCTTTCAACTTTTCTCCTTTTTTTCTTTTATGCCTCTGTCCACTCAAATCTTGCCCTCTTTCTCATCCTTCTCCTTTTTAAATTTTCAGCTACCTATCAATTTTCTATCTTCTCTTATTCTATAGCTCTCCCATTTCCCATCTCACTCCTTTCCCAGCCTCCTATTTCCTTCTATCTCTCCTCCTCTCTCCTCTTGGTCCAACATTTTGTTCCCTCTTTTTTCTGTTGTTCATCTTTCCTCCCCCCTTGATGCTGAACAATGAGATGGAAGGAAAAAAAAAAAGAGATGCTGCATCTCTCTCTCTCCCTTCCACCCCCAGGCCTAACATTTCTCCCTCCCTTCCATCTCCAGATCCAACTTCTCTCCCTTTCTCTTCCCAACTGCCCCCCATCCCATCTCTCCCCCTGTCTGCTTGCCTCCCTCCCTTTCCCCAGGTCCACCATTTCTCCCTTTGTCTTCCCAACGGTTCTCCCTTCAAGTATCTTTTTCACTCTTTCTCCACACTGCCCCAGGTCCAACCTCTCTCCCTTCATCTCGCTCTCTTCACAGCCTAGCAAACTGCCAGGTTTTGGAAAGTCCGTTTGGGACATTGGACAGTCCTCTAAAAAGAAGACATGTCCAGGTTTTCCTGGACCTCTGGTAACCCTAGACTAGATGAACCATGAGGATTTTTATTTGCTCTTATCCTAAGTTACTATGTTGTTATGTTGCTTACTTTCAAAGCATATGGAACCTGGATCCCATGGTTTACAGTCCCCTGCATTAACCACAAGGCTGACCTCTGTGGATATCTGTGGCTGCTTCTTCAAACTGAGAATGATAAGATCTCTAGCAAAGGTACTGGACCCAGCTGCCCTAAATTTACTGATACATTTCCTGGATACAAGATTGGATTACTGTAATTCTCTTTATATCAACTTAATTCAAAAAGAAATAAGATGTTTACAAATAATACAAAATACAGCAATAAAAATCATAACAAACTCAAAAAAATTTGATCATGTAACACCCCTCTTGAAGAATGCACACTGGTTACCAATTCCCCACAGAATAACATTCAACTTAGCACTACTTACTTTTAAGATCTGTTAGTCAAACCAACCTATCTTTCTTAACAGACTATTGATACCTTATGCCCTTCAAGAACACTAAGATCCACAGATCATAATCTCCTGTCTATTCCTTCTTTAAAATTTACATGGAAAACATTGCGTTATGTAAGCAATTTAACAACTATTCCAATTTACAAATCTACAAATCAATCTATATGGTGTAGAAAGGCTCGTCTGGAAGCATTGGATGATAGCAGGAATACATATATTAGATGATGTTATTTCTAATGGTAATATGCTTGAATTTTCACAGTTGCAACATAAATATGGACTTCATAAATCATAAAGTTTTAGATGGTTGCAACTGAAGCATGCCATTCAGGCGGGGTTCCCTGACTGGAAAAACTTTAATAATAATCAATATAGTATTGAGTTCCTATGTTTTCAGGCAGACTTCTTGGGTCACCAGGCCGCCCAGTGATATAAATTATTAAATGGACTTATTAAAAAGAAATTTGGAGCATTGAGATTAAGCATCAAATTACTGCATCTCAATGGCCATGAATTTGGTCTTGGAGGATGAGATGTACAGTGTTGGCATCTATGAGACAAACTTGTTTTTTTCTGTTACATAGAGCGTTATGGACCCCTGTTCGGTTACAAAAATTGGATAGCTCTATGTCTAATAAATGTTGGCACTGTCATCTAGAAGCAGGGACTTTAGATCATTTATTATTCTATTGCCCATTTATTATGAATTTCTGGAAATCAATTTGGGACCAAATTAATTGTTTATTAGATAACCCAGTGGCATTATCATATGATACTGTGCTATTTGGTATGGCAATGAGAGCAAAAAGTCAAATTTCTACAAACAATAATAAATTATTACCCATAATGACTGGTGTTGCCATTCAACAAATTACGTATAATTGGAAAGATTGGAGTAGATTAAATTATAATTTCTGGTGGAATTCTTTATGTCATGTTTATAAAATGGAGAGATTTATTGCAATACAGCGGGGATGTTTCAGGAAATTTCAAGATGTGTGGGAGCCATTAACAAAATATTGTACTGTTTAGATGAAATTGTTTCCCTTAAATTTTCAAGTTCAATAGTGAGGGGGGAAGGGGGGGTTATTTTACTATTACATATTCTATAAGATATTTGATTATATGGTAGGAAAGGGTGGGAAGGGGGGTGATAAGAGTTTATGCTTTGTATCAATGATGATTATTTATTTATTGTTAATTTGTTTGAACATATGTCACACTTATTGTAAGTTTGAAAATGAATAAAGAATTAAAAAAAAAATTTGCCAATACTAGAAAAGCTGACATTTTTTCTGTAATAGTGCCGCAAACATGGAATCACCTCCCAACATTTATAAGAGAAGAAGTACGACTAGATACATTTAAAAGCACTCTTAAAAGTTTCCTTTTTAATGATATATTTCAGAGTTAAATTCAGGAATAATTTTAGATGTAATCACAGCTATAAATTAGCTTTATTATAGCTACAAACTAGCCTTTATGAGACTGTCACCCAACCCTCCTTAAAGTTTTTACCTCTATTGTATTACTTCTCTATTAAATTGTAGTTCCATCCTTCTTCCCTTTATGTCTAGTAAGTTAGTTTATGTCATAGTACTGTCTTTATGTTTTTACCTTAATTTTTAATGTAATTCGCTTAGAAATATTTTATAAGCGTTTTATCATATTTTAAATAAAACTTGAAAACTTGGCCATTTTCTTTTTTTTAATATTTTTTATTCTTTTTTTAAATTCTTACATCAAGTGACCCTTATCAGAATTTTATATCATATTAATATTACAATATTTTTCCCTCCCTACCCCTTCTATATGTTCTATACATGTGTTATTATATCTGATCAGTAGAATAATTGGCCATTTTCTAAAAATGATGCTATACAGCTTAGAGAGTGGCACGGGAACCACTACCAAGGTAATACTGTGGTTACCATAGTAATTATTGCGGTAGTGGGAACAGTTGCCAAAAATCCCCCAGGAATGCTGCAGGAATCGTGGACCCCCACGGTAATGGGTAGATTGGATTTCCTTCCCCACTGCCCTCCCAGCCACTGCTACTGCTTCTCTAAATGCACAGAAACAGCAGCAAAACAGTCTGCTGGATTCGTCCCTTCAGTCTGATCAAAGACTGGCTCTTCCCCAGAACCAGAAGAGGACATTGGAGGGGCATGACCAGCAGCTGTGCAGACTGAAGCTACGAGCAGAGTGAAGTGGGCTGTTTTTGCCACTGCTGCTGTTTGGAAAAGCAGCTGCTGAGATGGCCATGGGGGGAAGAAGGGAAGTTCTGGGGCACAAGAAGTAGAAGCAGGGCAGCAGCAACAGGGGGTGTCAGGTGGGGATGTGAAGAAAGGGGAGTGGAGGTGTGAGAGAGGAAGACAATGATGGAAGGAAAGAGGGGGCTGTTGTATGGAAGGGGGAGACACTAGGAGATACTGATGGAAAGGGAGAGAGGGGACAGATGCTTTTATGGGAGGGGAAGATAGAAAGCAGATATTAGATGGAAGAAGGAAGAAGGGAGAGAAAGAGGGTAGACGGGGTGGGGAAGAGATAGATGGGGAAGGGGGAAGTGAAAGGGGAGATGCTGGATGAAAAGGAGAGTGGGCATACACTGTATGGAAGTGGGAGTTGAGGGGAAACAAGAGAGGTGAATGACACTGGATGGAAGGATAGACAGACAGGAGGAAGATATCAATGGAATGGGAGAGAGAGAGGGCAGATGATGTATAAAAGTGGGGAAGACAAATTCTTGATAGAAACAGAGGAGAGAGAGAATAGATGTTGGGGAGGGGAGGGCAACAGAGAGAAGGGAGATGATGTAAGGTTAATGGAAAATGACTGGAAACATCATGCTTTGTATAAGTGACAGAGAGTTCACTGTGGGGAGTACTAATTAACTGAACATTGTTCACAACAGCAACAGTAGTATCTGAAAAATCTTCATATTTAGTCATGGTAACCTTACATTTCTCTGGAATAACAACAGCCAAACCACTTAGAGTTTCAGTGGTATCCTTCAAGAATGGTTTGTCAGGGCATAGCCAAAGGATATTCTTAGTTTTCTGACAAAGGGCTACATTAGGGACTAAGTAATGGAGGGAGTTACCGGGTTGGAAAGCAACATATTCAGGAGTCTCCACACAGAGATAAAGATTATCCTATAGAATGTAGGTACTTGGAAAGAAACATGATGGAAGATAAAGGCCAATTAGCCATCTAGTCTGCCCCTTTCTCTCTCCAAGAGACCCCATATGCCTATCCCAGGCTCTTTTGAATTCAGACACAGTCTCTGTCTCCACCACCTCTTATAGGAGACTGTTTCATGCATCTACCACCCTTTCTGTATAAAAGTATTTCCTTAGATTACTCCGGAGACTATCACCTCTTAACTTCATCCTATGCCCTCTCATTGCAGAGTTTCCTTTCAAATGAAAGAGACTTGACTCATGCACATTTATATTACATAGGTATCTCTATCATATCTCCCCTCTCCTGCCTTTCTTCCAAAGTATACAGATTGAGATCTTTAAGGCTATCCCCATATGCCTTATGATGAAGACCACATACAATTTTAGTAGCCTTCCTCTGGACCGACTCCATCCTTTTTATATCTTTTTGAAGGTGTGGCCTCCAGAATTGTACACAATACTCTAAATGAGGTCTCACCAAAGTCTTATATAGGGGCATCAATACCTCCTTTTTCCTATTGGCCATACCTCTCCCTATGCAACCTAGCATCCTTCTAGCTTTTACCGTCACCTTTTCAACCTGTTTGGCCATCTTAAGATCATCACATATAATCATACCCAAGTCCTGCTCTTCTGTCGTGCACATAAGTCTCTAAACTGTACCGTTGCCTAGGGTTTTTGCACCTAAATACCTTGCATTTCTTAGTATTAAATTTTAACTGCCAAATTTCAGACCATTCATCAAGCTTCACCAGGTCTTTCTTCATCTTATTCACACCATCCAGTGTATCTACTCTATTGCAGATTTTGGTATCATCCGCAAAGAGGCAAATCTTACCCGCCAACTCTTCAGCAATATTGTTTATAAAAATGTTAAAAAGAACAGGCCCAAGAACAGAACCTTGAGGCACACCACTGGTAACATCCCTTTCCTCAGAGCAATCTCTATTGATCACTACCCTCTGTCGACTTCCACTCAACCAGTTCTTGTCCCAGCCAGTCACTTTGGAACCCATTCCGATGGCACTCAGTTTATTTATCAGATGTCTGTGTGGAAAACTGTCTAAGGCAGAGGTGTCCAATGTCGGTCCTCGAGGGCCGCAATCCAGTCGGGTTTTCAGGATTTCCCCAATTAATATGTATGAGATCTATCAGCATACAATGAAAGCAGTGCATGCAAATAGATCTCATGCATATTCATTGGGGAAATCCTGAAAACCCGACTGGATTTTGGCCCTCGAGGACCGACATTGGACACCCCTGGTCTAAGGTTTTGCTAAAATCTAAATACACTACATCTAGCGCACATCCTCTGTCCAATTCTCTGGTCACCCAGTGAAAGAAATTGATCAGATTTGACTGACAAGACCTACCTCTAATGAATCCATGTTGCCTCCAGTCCTGTAATCCACAGGATTCCAGAAACTTGACCATTCTCTGTTTTAAAAGTGTCTCCATTAATTTGTTTACCTGAAATTCCCTACTTTTTCCTTACTTCCACTTTTGTGTAGAAGGACCACATCCGCCCTTCGCCAGTCCTCTGGTACCACTCCCAACTCTAGAGATTCATTGAAAAGGTCTGTCAGTGGAGCTACCAGAACTTCTCTAGGTTCCTTCAGCACATTAGGATATACACCATTTGGCCCCATCACTTTGTCTACCTTTATTTTAGCTAGCTCCTCATGAACACAACCCTTTGAAAATCGATCAGGGTCTATTACTCCTCCATTCCTATTCACATTTGTCTTCTGCGGTCCCACTCCTGGTGCTTCAACCGTGAACACAGAACAGAAATATTCCTCCCCTTCACCTTTGAGTCTCACAATGCCACTTTTGCACTTCTTCCTATCACGAATATATCTAAAAAATGTCTTGTCTTCCCGTTTTACCTTGTCAGCTATTTTTTCTTCCATTTACATCTTTGCTTTCCTGACTACATGACCAGCCTCTCTTAACTTTTCCAGATATTTTTGCCTGTCTTCCTCTTTCTGCGATCTTTTGTAGTTTATGAAAGCTAACCTCTTATTCCTTACCTTCTCAAATACTACTTTTGAGAACCAAAGCGGCCTTCTTTTCCTCTTACTTTTACTTACTTGCCTCACAAAAAGGTTTGTTGCCCTTCCAGACGTTCCTATCCAGATAATAATTCCTTGATGTAAACCCCCAATCAAACAAAGTTAGTTTTTTTTAAAGTCTAGAACCTTTGCTTTTTGAATGAGCCCTCTCTATACACATCTTAATATTAAACCATACCATGCAGTGATCACTGGATGCCAGATGATCACCCACTGTAACATTAGAAACACTTTCCCCATTTGTAAGCACTAAGTCCAGTATGACTCCATTCCGTGTGGGTTCCATTACCAACTGCTGGAACAGTTCTCCTTATAGAGAATCCAGAATCTTCCTACTTCTAGAAGACTCCGCAATAGAGATACCCCTATCAACATCCAGCATGTTAATATCACCTATTAGTAAGACTTCCCCTTTTTTAGATATATTCTGAATGTCTACTAGTAAATCTCTATCTACTTCTTCCTTCTGTGAAGGAGGCCTGTATATCACACCAATGTAAATATATTCACCATTCCCTCTTTCCAAATTGATCCACAGTGCCTCTTCCTTGCCCTGCAGATCCTGTAATTTTGTGGCTTTAATATGATCTTTAACATATAACGCTCCTCCTCCTCCTTTTCTTCCTTCCCTGTCTTTCCCAAACAGATTATAGCCCGGTATAACTACATCCTAGTCATGGTTCTCTGTGAACAATATCTCTGTGATCGCCACTATATCCAACTCCTCTTTTTCCATCACAGCTTCTAGATCCAGAATCTTGTTTCCCATACTTCGAGCATTAGTATATACTGCTTTCTAGACGTTGGCCCCTTTTCCCATCGGTGTAGAGGTATTCAGTGATTTACTTAACTGAGGGCTTATACTCACCCAGGAGCTTTGATCACCCTGCCCCATCACTTCTAGTTTAAAGCCCTCTTCAGTAGATTATCCAGCCTGCTGGCGAAGATATTTCTCGTCTTTGATAAATGCACATCATCCCTGCTCAGCAACCCTTGAAAGATCATCCCATGGTTCAGGAAGCCAAAACATTCTCGATAACACCATCCACGTTGCTACGCATTCATCTCCGGATGCGAGCTTCTCTACCCTGGACTCATATCCAATATCCAGTCTAATATTACCTATGTTGTCCAGTGTCTTAAGTACTACTGGTATGTATCATTGTAACCAGTTCTAGGCTCCTGGGACGAAAGGGCTATAAAACTAACTAACTAATTAACTATCTAACTTTGTTGAAACTAAATATGTAGGAATCTGACCTTGTGTAAGGTTACTAATCCTATTATCCAATTCCCTGATTAAATTATAGATGAACAGGTTACGTGCATGTTCCTTATTCATCATACTTTTAATAACACAATTCAGCAGCAATTTTGTGGGAATATAAATTGACTAGAGTGACTGTATCACAAATGGTCTTGCCTTAGGCAATAAACTAATGTTGTTGGGGCCCAATTAGTGACCTAATGTCATGTATACTAGCTTGAAAATGGTTTTTATTTCTTTAAAAAAAATTATATTCCTCACAATCAACATTACTAGGCGGATTCCAACAAGCATACATCATTTTAACAGACAAATTCATTAAACCAGCAATTATTTAATAAATTTCTAAACAATAAAAAAAAAAAAAATAAAATCTAGAAAATCAGCATTGTTATACCTCCCTAAACAAAAATGTTTTCAACAAAATCTTGAATCAGTCAACATTACCAAGCCCTCACAGTTGCTCAGGTAATTGATTCTATAACTGTGGTCCCATGCATGTAGAATATAGATTTCCTATATTCTTCGCGGTGAATTTCATGAACAGATGGAACCACCAGGGCATTACTGTTCAAGGAACATAAGTTCCGTGTTGGTCAATAAATACAAAGGGAGTCTAATAAAACTGGAGCTTTCCTGCCGGCCAAAGTTTTAAAAACAAATAGCAACAATTTATAACAAATAAAATACTCAATTGGCAACCAGTGCAATTCTTTAAAAACAACAGTGATGTGTTCAGATCTAGAAGTTACAGTAATTAACCTTGCCACAGAGTTCTGAGCAGCCTGTAAAAATCTCAAATATTTCTTAGGAACACCCATTATCAAGGAATTACAATAATCAAAATATGGAAAAACCAGACTTTGAATAACCAAACGAAAATTAGAACTGATTAACAATTACTTCAAAGGGTGCAAAAGCCTCAACTTAAAAAAATATTTTTTTAAAAAACAATATAAGAAACATGCTCTTTCATCTTTAAAGAAGTATCTAAAGTGTTCTTACAAATGAAATCATTACTTCCTTTAATGTAACTAGTGTTGGAAAATCATGAATGCTAGATATAATCAAGAAGGGTATTACAACCAGAACGAAAGAAGTTACCTTGCCATTGTATCGGGCGATGGTGTGTCCGCATCTGGAGTACTGTGTCCAATATTGGTCGCCGTACCTTAAGAAGGATATGGCGTTACTTGAGAGGATTCAAATAAAAGGTATGGAAAGCCTTTCATACGCTGAGAGATTGGAGAAACTGGGACTCTTTTCCCTGGAGAAGAGGAGACTTAGAGGGGATATGATAGAGACTTACAAAATCATGAAGGGCATCGAGAGAGTAGAGAGGAACAGATTCTTCAAGCTTTCAAAAAATAAAAGAACAAGAGGGCATTCGGAAAAGTTGAAAGGGGACAGATTCAAAACAAATGCTAGGAAGTTCTTCTTTACCCAACGTGTGGTGGACACCTGGAATGTGCTTCCAGAGGACGTAATAGGGCAGAGTACGGTACTGGGGTTTAAGAAAGGATTGAACAATTTCCTGCTGGAAAAGGGGATAGAAGGGTATAGATAAGGATTACTGCACAGGTCCTGGACCTGTTGGGCCGCTGTGTGAGCGGACTGCTGGGCACGATGGACCTCAGGTCTGAACCAGCGGAGACATTGCTTATGTTCTTATGACTCAAAAGCAAAATGATTTTCATCTTCTTCACATTCAATTTGAGACAATTATCATACAGCCAAATACTGATCTTAATAATGAGAAATTCAAGAAATCTACCATTTCAGCATAACTTGGCAAAATCTTAAATACCAACTGAATATCGTCAGCATAAAGACAAATGATTAAAATGATGATTCTGCCTGTGGTTTGTTACCAACTGGGCATGTTGACAATGTTTTTGCATGGGTCCTTTTATAAAAAGTTAAACAGTATTCTGACTAAATTTATTTGGCTGGGGAAAGCTGTGAGAATTGCTTTACTATCTTTGCAAAAACTAATTGAGGCGAGTGGGGTAAATTTTCCCAATTTCTATAGGTATCATCAAGCCTAAATTATGCATCAGGGTATGTATTGGATTCTCCCTGAGCTAATATAAAATCTTCCGGATTGGCTGTGGTTGGAATTAGAGAATGACACGGTGACGGTTTACCCGCGGCCACCGCATTTAAGCCGCGGGTCACCGCCGAAAACGGGGAAGAAAACTAGCAGTCGCTGCGGTGACGGGGACAAGGCCATTCACCGACCGCGGAAACGGTGAACAGGTTTGTCCCCGCGGGCCAATGTACCCCCTTCTAGGAACCGCTATTTACCGCCCGACGCCCGATTCACCCCCCCAGCAGGACCGCTCGCACCCCCACCCCGAACGACCGCTCGCACGCGCTCCCACCCGCACCCGCGATCGGAGCAAGAGGGAGCCCAAGCCCTCTTGCCCGGCCGACTCCCCGACGTCCGATACATCCCCCCCCCGGCAGGACCACTCGCACCCCCACCCCAAAGGACCGCCGACTTCCCGACAATATCGGGCCAGAAGGGAGCCCAAACCCTCCTGGCCACGGCGACCCCCTAACCCCACCCCGCACTACATTACGGGCAGGAGGGATCCCAGGCCCTCCTGCCCTCGACGCAAACCCCCCTCCCCCCCAACGACCGCCCCCCCCAAGAACCTCCGACCGCCCCCCCAGCCGACCCGCGACCCCCCTGGCGACCCCCACGACCCCCCCACCCCCCTTCCCCGTACCTTTGGTAGTTGGCCGGACAGACGGGAGCCAAACCCGCCTGTCCGGCAGGCAGCCAACGAAGGAATGAGGCCGGATTGGCCCATCCATCCTAAAGCTCCGCCTACTGGTGGGGCCTAAGGCGCGTGGGCCAATCAGAATAGGCCCTGGAGCCTTAGGTCCCACCTGGGGGCGCGGCCTGAGGCACATGGGCCCAACCCGACCATGTGCCTTAGGCCGCGCCCCCAGGTGGGACCTAAGGCTCCAGGGCCTATTCTGATTGGCCCACGCGCCTTAGGCCCCACCAGTAGGCGGAGCTTTAGGATGGATGGGCCAATCCGGCCTCATTCCTTCGTTGGCTGCCTGCCGGACAGGCGGTTTTGGCTCCCGTCTGTCCGGCCAACTACCAAAGGTACGGGGAAGGGGGGTGGGGGGGTCGTGGGGGTCGCCAGGGGGGTCGCGGGTCGGCTGGGGGGGCGGTCGTTGGGGGGAGGGGGGTTTGCGTCGAGGGCAGGAGGGCTGCAGTGCAGAACATAAGCCTTTCATTAAGACAATCCTGGTTCGCTTTTCCAAGTTAAAACAATTAGAAAAATATTTCTGGAGTGCTGTAATAAATTAAAATTAATAGTGCTCAGAACCCCCAAGGTAACTTCAGGCATCATTTTGAAGCTGGGGGGGGCGGTCGTTGGGGGGAGGGGGGTTTGCGTCGAGGGCAGGAGGGCCTGGGATCCCTCCTGCCCGTAATGTAGTGCGGGGTGGGGTTAGGGGGTCGCCGTGGCCAGGAGGATTTGGGCTCCCTCCTGGCCCGATATTGTTGGGGAGTCGGCGGTCCTTCGGGGGGAGGGATGTATCGGACGTCGGGGGGGGGCATCAGGCTTTCAGGATGGGGACAGACCTTCAAGGGGGGACAGTGCAGGGAAGTCAGGGAATTTATATTAATTAATTTTTTCTCTGCGTGTTTTGTTTTTGTATAGTTATTAACTAATATTTAACAAAGTTTTAAAGAATGTTTCCTTTATACGTAAATAAAGAAAAGTGAATGGGATTGCAGTGGCGGTGACGGGGCGGTGAATGGGGTGGCAGTGGCGGTGACGGGGCGGTGAAGAGGATGGTGAGACGGGGACGGGGCGGTGACGGGGATGGTGAGACGGGGACGGGGCGGTGACGGGGATGGTGAGACGGGGACGGGGCGGTGACGGGGACCAATTTTTTCACCGTGTCATTCTCTAGTTGGAATGGCAACTCCTGTCTCCACTGAGATTAAGTCATGTGTTGAGTATCAAGTTTCCAAGATTCTATAAGGACAATAGGATTTTGCTGGACACATAGCAGACATTAAAATATATAAATAATTTAACACCCATTCCAATTCATAAGTCCACCTGTCAGTCACTATGGCTTAACTCCAAGATTCAAATTGGCGTGTTTAAGATCATCTGGAAACATTGGATGAAGGTGGGCATACGTACTCTGGACGATGTAATATCTGATGGAAAGCTGCTTGAATTTTCATGATTGCAACATAAATTTGGTCTTAATAATTCACAAAAATATAGATGGCTGCAGTTGAAGCAGGCCATTCAGGAAGGGTTCCCTGAATGGAAAAATCTTAAAAATCAATATAGCTTGCCGATCTTAAGTTTTCAGGCGGACTTTCTGGGGCACCAGGCCGCTCAGTGGTATAAATTGATATCTGGATTTTTGAATAAGAAACCAAAAACTGGTCTTCGTGACATTTGGAGCATTGAGATAAAGCAACACATTACTGCCAGATTACTGCCAAGAAGAGGAGAGCAGAAAGGACTACAGGGTGAAACTGAAAGAAGCCAAGAGAGAGATATATCTGGCGAAAGCACAAATGGCTAAAAATGTAAAAAAGGGAGACAAAGATTTTTTCAGATATATTAGTGAAAGAAGGAAGATGAAAAATGGAATTGCTAGGCTAAAAGATGCTGGGAACCTATATGTGGAGAGTGATGAGGAGAAAGCAAATGTGCTAAACAAATACTTCTGTTCTGTGTTCACAGAAGAAAATCCTGGAGAAGGACCAAGATTGTCTGGCAAAGTTACACGAGAAAATGGAGTAGATTCTGCGCCATTCATGGAGGAGGGTGTTTATGAGCAACTTGAAAAACTGAAGGTGGACAAAGCGATGGGACCAGACGGGATCCATCCCAGGATACTAAGGGAGCTCATAGAGGTTCTGGCAAGTCCTATTAAAGACTTGTTCAACAAATCTCTGGAGACTGGAGTGATTCCTGGGGATTGGAGGAGAGCGGATGTGGTCCCTATTCATAAAAGTGGTCACAGGGATGAAGCAGGAACTACTACAGGCTTGTGAGCCTCACTTCAGTTGTTGGAAAAATAATGGAAGTGTTGCTCAAAGAAAGGATAGTGTACTTCCTTGAATCTAATGGGTTACAGGATCCGATGGCTTTACAAAAGGTAAATCGTGCCAAACGAACCGGATTGAATTTTTTGATTGGGTGACCAGAGAGCTGGATCGAAGACATAAGCTAGATGTAATTTACTTGGATTTCAGCAAAGCCTTTGATACAGTTCCTCATAGGAGGCTGTTGAACAAACTTGAAGGGCTGAAGTTAGGACCCAAAGTGGTGAACTGGGTCAGAAACTGCCTGTCGGACAGATGCCAGAGGGTGGTGGTTAATGGAAGTCGCTCGAAAGAAGGAAATGTGAGTAGTGGAGTCCCTCAGGGTTCGGTGCTGGGGCCAATCCTGTTCAATATGTTTGTGAGTGACATTGCTGAAGGGTTAGAAGGAAAAGTGTGCCTTTTGCAGATGATACCAAGATTTTTAACAGAGTAGACACCGAAGAGGGAGTGGAAAATATGAAAAATTCAATGCAGAGTAATGCATTTGGGGACTAATAATAGGAAGGAACCGTATATGCTGGAAGGAGAGAAGCTGATATGCATGGACGGGGAGAGGGACCTTGGGGTGATAGTGTCCGAAGATCTAAAGGCGAAAAAACAGTGTGACAAGGCAGTGGCTGCTGCCAGAAGGATGCTGGGCTGTATAAAGAGAGGCGTAGTCAGTAGAAGGAAGAAGGTGTTGATGCCCCTGTACAGGTCATTGGTAAGGCTCCAGTTGGTTACTGTGTTCAGTTTTGGAGACTGTATCTGGCGAAGGACGTAAGACTTGAGGCGGTCCTGAGGAGGGTGACGAAAATGATAGGAGGCTTGTGCCATAAGACGTATGAGGAGAGACTGGAAGCCCTGAATATGTATACTCTAGAGGAAAGGAGAGACAGGGGAGATATGATTCAGACATTCAAATACTTGAAGGGTATTAACGTAGAACAAAATCTTTTCCAGAGAAAGGAAAATGGTAAAACCAGAGGACTTAATTTGAGGTTGAGGGACAATGTTAGGAAATTCTACTTTACGGAGAAGGTAGTGGATGCCTGGAATGCACTCCCGAGAGAGGTGGTGGAGAGTAAAACTGTGACTGAGTTCAAAGAAGCGTGGGGTGAACACAGAGGATTTAGAATCAGAAAATAATATTAAATATGAGAACTAAGGCCAGTACTGGGCAGACTTGCACGGTCTGTGTCTGTATATGGCTGTTTTGTGGAGGATGGGCTGGGGAGGGCTTCAATGGCTGGGAGGATGTAGATGGGCTGGAGTAAGTCTTAATAGAGATTTCGGCAGTTGGAACCCAAGCACAGTACCGGGTAAAGCTTTGGAAATGGTATTGATATAGGAATTTATGAATAGTTTCATGAAGATTTTAATATATTTGTATTGGGTGGGAGGGATGGGATAAAAATAATAGAGCATGAATGTTGTGCTTAGTTTGTAATATCCATATTTGTGATTCATTTGTTGCACAATTGTAGCTTGAAAAATCAATAAAGATTTATAAAAAAACAAACAAACCAAATACTCCAAATAATTTTTCCCATCCAACACACAAATATAACGACCGTTCAAAAAATATTGAAATTAATTGAACACTGTACCAGTAATCCCAATTTTGCTTAGTCTATGCAATAAAATATTATGATTAACTTTAACAAATGCAGATGATACATCTAAGGACACTAAAACAAAATTGTCACATCTGTCAAACCCAGTATGAACAGTATCTAACAGAGAGACAAGTAATGATTCTGTGTCATGATCGTCCCTGAAGCCAAATTGGAACTTATCCAGAATCTGATTTTCAGTCAGAAATTCAGTTAACTGACGAAGAACACTCTTCTCAACAATCTTAGCCAACAAAGATAAATTGGAGATGAGACGGTAATTGTTCACATTTGACAAATCCAGAGTTGGGTCACAGTAGCATGCAGTTTACTTATCGAGATTGTGTTTGCATCAGACATAGATGACCTAAAAAGTGATCTGAGGGTAGTATGAATAAGGGCACCAGTCACAAAATCAATGAACCGTTTAGGTCTAGCATTCTGGGGTTGGATAGGTGGGACCAGCACCTTCTCTAACTTACTCAGGATGCTCTGTACATTAGCAGTGGAATATTGCATGTGGTTCTTAAACCATTGTTGGATACTAGTAGAACATCGGGAAGTACTCTTATTAAAGTGTTTCTAGAGAACATGAAGGGATCAAGGGAAAAAGTTTTCTGTGGAATGATCTGGAATGAGTGATCAGGAAGCCAGGAGTTTCTTGAAGGAAGATACCAGACATGGGACCAGGTACAATCAATTTGGCAACAGCTCCAATCAGAGAAGAGAACAGACTATGCTGTTGTTGGGTTAGTTTGGTTCAGCATTATAATATGCTCATTAGGGGCAAATTTACAGGGATGACATGGTTTTAGCTGATTAATATGGACACATTAAAGGACATCTTCTCCTTGATTATTTTTCTTGATTCGAATTTGATAAGCCACAGGTGAACCTTTTTCTACAAAAGGGTAAAGACCATACCAGCTGGGCAAGAATTTATTTCTTTTGCCAGAATTGTAGAATAATACCTTGTCACCAATTTGGTATTAATCTGAGGTAGTCCCATGATCACAGTAAGCTTTTCTATCTCTAGCGGTACTATCCAAATTCTTTGTGGCAAATGCAAATGCAGTCTGCAAATATTGGCATAAATGAGTGACATATTCATGGGCAGTGGTAGATCTGAAAAGCTATGTGTAATTTACTCTTTACTCCGAGCATCTTCCACCTGTGTTGCATCACATCTGGTGGTGGTCTAAGTCTACACACATAGGCAAACCCCATCTACTGAATACATAAGAACATAAGAACTGCCATAACTGGATCAGATCCTGGGTCCATCAAGTTCGGTGATCCGCTCACGCGGAGGCCCAGCCAGATGTGACCTGGCAAAAACTTAGTCACCGGTAATTTCAAAACTCGATTATTGCAATGCTCTCTTTCTTAATATTTCACAGAAAGAATTAAGGAGATTACAACTGATTCAAAATACTGTAATAAAATTAACGTATAACGCCAGGAAATATGATCATGTCTCACCATTATTGATAGATTCTCATTGGCTCCCCATTAGCCATAGAATCACTTTTAAAATAACACTGCTCATCTTTAAAACTTTAGCTTCAGAGGAACCCCAATTCATATCTAGACTCTTAATACCTCATAGCACACAACGCTTACTTCGCTCTACTGGTCAGAACCTTCTTTCAGTCCCTTCCCTAAAAATTATTGGCACGAGAAGGGCTGACATATTCTCTGTGACGGGTCCCCTATGGTGGAACGCCCTTCCACAATATATTCGTAATGAAAAAGACATTTTAACATTTAAAAAACTTTTAAAATCTTATTTATTTAGAGATGCATTTAATATTTAAAAGCAGAATATGTCTTGCTAAAAATGCTGTGGTTTACCACCCTTTTTCTTTTGTTCTTTCCCTTTTCTACTCTACTTGAAAATTGTAACTTTCATCCATTCCTTCCCGAATTCTTGTATGTTTATGTCATAAAATTGTTAAATGTGAACCTCTTTTATTTTTGATTTGTACATCGCTTAGTGATTCTAATAGGCGATCAATCAAATTTGCTAATAAACTTGATAAAACTTGATCCCTCTATTTGCCTTCCGAGGAGATGTGCATCTAATTTGCCTTTAAATCCTAGCATGGTGGGTTCCGTAGCAATCTCCACCAGGAGAGCGTTCCAGATGTCCACCACCCGCTGTGTGAAGCAGAACTTCCTGGCATTTGTCCTGGGCTTGTCCCCCCTCAGCTTCAGTCCATGACCTCTTGTCCTAGTCACATTTGACATCGTAAATAACTTGTCCTGCTCTATCTTGTCGATTCCTTTTATTATTTTAAAAGTCTCAATCATATCCCCTCGCAGTCTCCTCTTCTCAAGGAGACTTCCAGTTTTCCAAGCCGTTCTTCGTAGCTCAAGTTCTCCATACCTTTTACCAGCTTTGTTGCTCGTCTCTGCACCCTCTCGAGCAAAGTTGCAGTGCTTTCCATGGTGCAATTAGGTACCGTAAGCACTCCACTGATTTGGTGAACAAGCAAGTAACAATAAGCATATACTTATTACCACAAGTGGATCAGACCACAGGGCCAATCCAGTTAATCTGGATGTTGAACCAGGGCATAGCAATATCCTTCTTCCTCAATGGTGCTCAATGAGATGGAGATGATGGTTGGCAACAACAACAGGTTAAATAACCTCTGGTGTACAACTGCACATCCTGCTGCAAATGGAGCCAGTAGACTACTTGCTTCCATTTTTTATAGGTAACATCTTTGCTTTGATGTCCTGCACAAAGTTCATCATGAGCATGTTGCAACATAATGCCTTCATATGCACAAGATACAACCCATTATTCAATACCATGCTTACTCAATTGAGTGAGCAGGTCTTGATGGATCATGAATTTATCTCTGGAGTCATAAAGTATCCTCAGTTCTTCATCATCACTATGCTCTTCGGATAAAGAATGCTGCTGAGGATTCTAAATGAAGTTGTAAAATATTCCAATGATTTGATCTTCTTTCTGAGTGGTCATTAGATCAAATGGTGGGACCTGACTACGCCACTGCAACACAGGAGTCTTGGCAACCCGTTTTGCCTGCAGTCAGGTAGCAGCCATGTATGGGCAAGGTTTTAACCTCTGGACATTGTCATAGCTCTCCTGTCAAAACATCTTTTTTCTCAAGTTGATCTACTAGGTCATCCACTAATTTGTTGGGACTATCAACCTTGGCATGACGTGTGACCCTTTACCTTCTACCAGTAGATGGTCAAGGCATTGTCTTGCACCAGTTGATCCAAGGCTAAAAACAAGTCTCCACAATGGACTAATTTTCCTTTGGAGTTTCACATGTTGTTGTTCTTCCAAATTGGTAGGTGGGAAACAAAATTCTGTCTCACATAATCTGAATCTGTGCAAATAATCAGTTCCTGAATTCCTTTTTATACCACCGACTGTACAGAACCCAAAGCTGCAACAAGCTCAGCATATTGATTGGTCTTGGAACCTAACTGATACTTCAGGGTCTCTGTAGGTGTAGTTAGATTCCAGACCACACCCATTCCCACAACCAAATCATGGTCTTATGGTACACCCATCCATGTAGACCTTGGTAAAATTGGCACAGTTCTCATCATATACCTGAACCGGAAATAGTTTTACTACTACTAATCATTTCTATAGTGCTACTAGACATATGCAGTGCTGTACATCAAAACATAGACAAGACAGTTCCTTCTCAAAAGAACTAACAGTCTAATCAAGACAGACAAACTGGACAAGAAGGTGCATCAATACACAGTGCTCAGGTAGGGAAATTATAGAAGGACTGATAAGATAGATATTGGTGATAGAAGGTGGTTTGGAGTTTGGAACTGAAAGCATGGTTTTCAAGGGTGATGATGCAAAGGAACTGAAAGACATATCGGTGAAACTGGAAGATGTAATAAGCCAAACTGACAAGTTAAAGTAGCTGTAAAGAAACAGCCAGGAAAACTACATGTCCTAGTAGCCACGGGGAAAAGCAGGGCTGGAACACAAGCCACTCCCAATCTGGCTGAGACTGGGTTAAGCCAGATTAGAAGGTCTCAGAGGGCAAGTTGCTCAAACTCACCTGTAGTGAGAGCTTACTGCAGGGAAAGAAAAGGGTGTAACTCTCACACAAGGAGTTCCAGCAACCCAGAGCTACACTGCAAAGGGAGAGCAGCAGACTACAGCCACTGAGTGCCAGAAAGCAACAGTCTTCCTCATGGCAGCAAACTCAGATAAAAGCTTGAAATGAAGAAGATAACGATAGTGTTAATTCTGCTTCTATACAAGATATTGAAATGCTGATAATGAAAATACTTATGATATGGAAATAGAAGGCACTGATTTGCCCAGCTCTGAAAGTATGGACATAAGCTGAAGGCTATTGATAATAAAGGGGGCTGGAGGAAAAAGTAAAAGTCGGCTCAAGATTATTGTAAAACTGAAGTTTTGTTTTGAACTTTAAAATACAAGCCATAGGTAGCCATTTTGTTTGGGATCTGGGGAGGGGATCTTCCAAGCTGATCCATTGAGGGAAAATTATTGGAGTAGATTCCACCCTTGGGGGTATTAAGCCTATAACCCCCAAAGAGTTTGTACCTTGCAAAAAAAAAGCTTTCATTTTGAATAAGGCTTTTGTATTTTTGGCTTGAAATGGAATTGATTTTGTTTGGTTTGTGTGGATGTTGGAAAATAAGCGTGAGGCAGATACATACCTGAGAACTACTTTTTGAAGTTATGTTTGTGGTGTTGGAACAATAAAATTTACCAAATAAATTGCACCAGGGTTTTTGAACTCTTTATTGAAGCATTACCAAGCTACCGCTCAGCTGAGGTTTGTGTGTACTGAGTTAGGTCACTTGCTGGGTCCAGCTTGGCTGCGCCTGGTCACAGTATTTATACAGCTGGTGATATTGTACAAATTACACTTTATCAGACGATAGTAATGAGGAATACTCTGTGGCATTTTGATAGTTTACATCTTTATAAACTAAGAACAAGTGTACCAATTAGTCAACTTTGAGAATACAAAAACGTTCATCTAAAGAAGAATTTACAATTCATTTTAAAAAGATGCTTCTGGATAGAGGGTGTCATTATGTGCAGTTAAGAAGACCTATCTAAGAATGTGCTCACAGGATTTACTTTTCCAATATACTGCATGCACATGACAAGATCAATTAGTCCACCAAAAAAACCCTGAAAACTGTCAAAAAATATATATATAACAAGGAAAAAACAATTTGGCAGAACCCTTCACAACACCTAAAAAACCAACGCTGGCTAGTGCCTGATTTTGAATAAATAAATAATGAGACACCTCAGTATAGGTCAAAGTTGAAATAGTGAAATTCAATTATAACACTTACGACCCCAGGCAAGCAGTTTATAGGTGACCAGCATCAGGATGACAAACCTAAATAAGTCCTGCCTCTTACATCAGTCGGTCTCTATAATGATAATAATAGATAATGCTAATAAAACCAATAAATAAGCGCTCAGCAAAAATACAGAGAGAGGAGTGAAGGAACAATGTGGACATCTCAAAAAGCCCTGTCCCACAATAATATATTTTCAAAAGTGCTCAAAATAAAGGAAAGTTATTTGAAAAAGTCACAAACAGTTCATAAAACTTATCTGGATCTCAGTGGGTAACTGTCTTGGCTCGACAGAGCTCTGTTTCGAAACTTTGTCAGGAGCTGAAACATCCAATTACCATATTTGCCGGCGTATAAGACGACTGGGCGTATAAGACGACCCCCCAACTTTTACAGTTAAAATATAGAGTTTGTTATATACTCGCCATATAAGACTACCCCTTCTTCCGCACACCTTCTGCACAACAAATAAAACTTAAAAGAACATCAGAATTTATTTCAACAATTTTAATTAATTCACTAAAGCTGAATAGAACAATAAACCCATGGGAGCTGCCATGCTATTTGTTTTCTAAACTGTTAACCAAACTGAAACTGTCAATGATAGAAGGAAGATAACACATAGAGGGAGAGAGCAAGTGCCGGGCAAGTCCCTAGCAAGTTTGCTGGCATGACAGTTTCCCTTTAAAAGCCTTCAAAAGCCTCCTGTTCGCCCCCGCAACTTCCTTAAGGGCTAGACTCCACACACGGCCGCATGTGCGAGAGACGTAGTAAAGAGAAAAGGGGTGGGGCCAGAGTGCCGCTGCTTCCCGCTGCGCAGGATGAAGGAGATGGCACCCTTGTCACACTGATGTCCCGCCATGGCCCCGCTGATGTCCCGGCAGGTTTACTAGTACCGTAAGCACCGTAAGGAGGTAAGGAAGGAGATGTTAGGGCATGTAAAGTAAGGGCATGTAAACAGTACCCGGCGTATAAGACGACCCCCGACTTTGGGGAGGATTTTAAGGTACTGAAAAGTCGTCTTATACGCCGGCAAATACGGTAAGTCCCAATTGGAATCATGAAGAAAAAATCTTGCTGGAGAACAGTAAACTCCCAGTAAAATGCAGAAACTCCAAATGCAGGCAAAATAACGTCAACCGGTTTGCGAAACGGAGCTCTGTTGAACCGAGACAGATTTAATACCATACCAATTCCATTGACGTATGAGGTAGTCATATGTGGAACATTATTGCATATTAAGCCCCCCATGGACCGTTATAGGAATCAGTGGTAAGGTACTATCATGGTTTAAAGAATTCCTACAATCCAGAACATACAGAGTTAAAACAAACAAGGAAAAATCCGAGCCATGGTCTAACCTCTGCGGAGTACCTCAAGGATCACCTCTTTCTCCCACACTCTTCATTGCCTCCCTTGGCTCCTACCTAGACAAACAAGGTCTAACCTCCTACAGTTATGCAGACGACATCACCATTCTCCTTACTTTCAATCAACCAGCACCATCCATGGCAGACACAATACACAGAACACTTGAAACAGTGGTAGCATGGATGAAAGTCCACAAACTGAAACTGAATCAGGACAAAACAAATTTCGTTCTACTTGAAAATAACAAAATCCCAACTGTAACAAACCTTGTCATAAACTCTACAACATACCACATCCAACACACTTTAAAACTACTGGGAGTGCTAATAGACAGAGGCTGTACAATGCAGCCACAAATCAACAAAACAATAAAAAAATCATTAGCAGTCATGAGAAACCTGAAGCAAGTCAGAAAATTCTTTGACAGAAAACAAAAAAAAGCAGTAGAAGAAAGAAAGCTTCCAGGTTGCCGGAGGCAGCGTGTTTACCTCACTCACGCTGCCTGAGGTCCGAACAGTTAGAGCAGTGCCGCTGGGATCAAGAATGTAAGTGAACACCGGATCTCGCTGGGGGGGGAGGGGCAGGAAATAGCATGGGGAGGGTAAGAGAACTGCTGTATCATGGGGATGCGAAAGAAAGATTCCAGACCACCCTGGGAAGGAAGGGAAGGAGCAGATAAAGATGCCAGACCACGAGAGGCAGGGTGAAAGGAAGAAAAGAGACATCAAATCACTGGATGGGGAAGGGGGTGGGTGGAGAAGAGAAAGATTGCAGACCAGGCAAAGGAAGGAGAAGGGAGAGATTCCAGACCAAGGCAAGAGGAGGGAAAGAAAGAGAGATGCCAGAACTCAAAGTGGGAAGGAGAGAAAGGAAGGAGGGGAGAGAGATGTCAGATAAAGATCTCAGACCATAGGAGGGAGAAAGGGGAAAGACAGATGTCAGCCCATAGAAGAGGGAAAGAGAGGGAGGACATTAGTGCACAGGAATGGGAGGGGTGGGGAAGGGAAGAGAGATGAAAGAAATGCTGTTTATGGACAGATGGGAATCAGGGAGAAGAAAGTGGGAGGAGATAGTACATATGGATGGTAGGAAAGGGCAGAGAGAGGGAGGAGATAGTGTGCATGGATAGATGGGAAGGAAAGACATGGAAAAGTAGATAGATTTGAGGGGGGAAGCAGAAAAATAGAAGAAAGTTGAATGCTAAAAGTTAATACCAAAGATGGAGAGAAAAACAACAAATGGATAACAAGGCCCTAGAAACAGAATTAAGATCACAGACAGAAGGAAGTGCAACCAAAGACTGGGAAAAGCCGAGTAGAAAAATAAAATCACCAGACAACAAAGGTAGGAAAAGTGATTTTATTTTCAATGTAGTGATTGAAGTATGTCAGTTTTCAGAATTTATATCTGCTGTCTATATACCTGGACCCAGAAATTCCACACATAATGGAAGGAATTCTATATAGAGCACCAAAAGTTAGGGATGGAAAGGAACCACACTGAACCCTTCTTCTATAAAAGGCACTTGTGCAAGTTACATGTAACTGCAGTTGTGGGACTTATACCTCAAAGAAGCAGATATAATTCCTGTGCCCAAAGTTAGGCATGGATGGCCATTATTTTCTAACACTACACCTAACTTCTTGGACTACCCCTGCCCTATCCCTGCCCCTCACATTAGCATATCCCTTTTTAGATGCACACAAGAACAGTTGGGTGTTCTTGTGTGCATCTAGAGGAGCATGTGGATCTTGGATCCACCCACAACCCCTAATTAGTGACAATTAAGTACCAGCTAGAGGCACTAATTGATTGATAGCACCAATTAATACAAATAATTTATTCACAGATCTTGGATGAGAGGATAAATTCCGGCGCTCAGTCAGGATGACCTATATAATAATAATAACTTTATTTTTGTATATCGCAGTACCACAACAGTTTAGAGCGGTTTACAGAGGAAGAGACTGTACACAGACAGCGATGTTACATACAAGACATTCAGATTATCTTATCAAGTCGGGATTAGTCAGGTATATCCAGAGGCATATCAGAGATACAAGGCAGGGATGGAGTCAGATAAATTTATCAAAGAGATAACATAATAGTCCCACTGTAACCAGGTAGGAAATAGCTATATTATGGACCTTGAGATTCCTGTTGCCTATCTAATATAATAAAATGGTAAGCCGTGCATGCGCACTTCCTAAATGTGTGCCGCTTTTCCGTGAGCTGTAGCGACACATATGAAGTGTGCATGCGCTGCTTACGATTCTTTGAAAGACGCGGCGGTGGCTGCTCTCACGATCCCCGCCTGCGTTGGACTTCCAACGCAGGCAGGGATCATGAGAGGAGCCACCGCCGCGTCTTTCAACTAAAAAAACCCAAACAAGGCGGATGTCGGCCCGATAGCTGGAGTTCACCGCTGAGTCCGGTGAGGAGTGCTTCCCTCAACAGGAACCGTCGGAAGCCATCTTACAAACAAAGAATGATTAGAGTTGGATGGCGGCAGCATTTGTAAGTAGGAGTTTTTAGATTTTTGTAAATTTGTGTAGAGTAATGGCATATAGGAGGAATATTAACCTGACAAGTAGATTTACTCTAGGACAGACCCCTGAAGAAACAATTGTGAAACATGTCGGGTCTTACCGCCAGTCTACCGTGAGAACTGATAGTTCGCTATTACTAAGATAAGTAAATTTAAGCATAAGAATTGGAGGAATGATATAAAATTTAAATTAAATAGACCGGTGAGGAGTGCACCACTTGCATCTCCCCGTGATTACACTTCGGTGGGACGGAGGAGTGGTGGTTCTGAGGTCTATTAAACAGACTATAAAATTATTGAAAACATTTATTAAGGTGACATAAGACGTTTACTGAGTACCTTAGAAACCATTTATTTACATATTGAGCATTGATTGGTCTAAGGTAATTTTCATGACAGTTTCAGTTGGAACAGACGTATAGAATTCCTATGAGCATCGGAGCGTTTATTTTGCCGGCTTACGGTACAAAACTCTATCATGGCTTTGTAAAAGGAGCCCAAAGTGAAGATATTTAATGCTCTTTTAATAAAATACTGCTAGAAATTTTGCACAAAATGTCTTGTTATCAATGCTGAGTGTGAAAATATAAGAGTTAGAGCTATAATACCAAGAAATTTGCTCCATTAAACAAAAATAATAGCAAATTTAAAGAAAAATGGAGCTTTATGTAATCAGTGGCTTTCAGGGGCCCCAAGATGGGCTTAAAAAAATTGTCTTAAATTATTTTCTGATCAAGCACAATCAAATTCATGGGAAAAAACTTCAATTAGCAAACCCCCTCCCTTATAAAGCCATGCTAGTGTTTTTAGTGCTGACCGTGGCGGTAACAGCTCGGACGCTCACAGGAATTCTATGAGCATCAGAGCTGTTACCGCGGTGGCTGGCGCTAAAAACGCTAGTGTAAAGGAGGGGGAAAGTTTTCCCAACTCTAGGTTTTTCTGGATAACCCTACAGGACATTCATGTGGGAATGGTCCAGTACCAGAAGAACATTGTCTTGAGATTATATGATATGCTGCACATAATATGGATTTTGGGGCTTATTGTGCAGCAAAAACTGTTTTAAATTGTGGACTTGATAACCAAAGCCACTTTTTCACACCTCCCTAAGGTGTAGTTGGATTTCATGGAAAATCATTGCTTTATGGGATTTTCTGCCCATATGTAAAAATTGCTCTTGAGCTGGCTTGCATACTTCCTCTCTTGCTAATGCAGCATTACAGGTGATAAAATGGCAGATCATCCATGTGAGAAGGGCTGCTAGCACCCGTTAATGTAACGGGCTAAACAACTAGTATTCAATAAACAACAAAATAAAAACAATAATGTAACTCACAGAGCAGGGTGCCAGAATCTCTTCAAAATTTTTTTTCTCATTCCTTAGCACTTGTTAATGTTCTGAAGGGGCTCCAAAGGGGCAAGACTAACGTCTTTGGCTGTGATATTTAAGATGTGTATTATGGGTTCCATCCCAATTGATGTTAAAAGATGCTGCTCAGGAAACATGTTGCACTGCATACAAAGGAACCACTGCCCCAGGCATTCCGGCTTGGTAGGGCCTGCTACTCTTCTCTCTCCTACTTCTCTAAGGCACATCAGAGCACCTCCTGATTACATCATGAGGTGCTGTTTGGGAAACACACTGCTCCACACATAAAGGAACCACTGTTCCAGGCTCCACAGTCTGCTATTCCTACCTCTCCAGAGGCCTCTAGAATAGCACTAGATGTCTGTAATTGGAAATATTTGTGTGAAATTTCAGTCTGCAAGCTCTTCAAATCTAATTCAAATCAGCTGATTTGAATAGGTGCTCAATTTGGTTGTTGTGAGGGGGGGGGGGGGGTTTCTGGGAGCTATGTTTACAGTACAGCAACAAGAGCTATATGGAACATGTTTCCAGTATCTTCTTCTTCTGCTGAAATGTAAGCTTATATTCTATTTGCATAACAAAGTTCATTTTTGTTCACCAATTTTTCCTCAGCAACATGAACTCTTAATCTGTGTTTCTGCATATACAATTATATCACCTCCTTTATAAAATATATTATTAATAATAATGAGATTTGTCATAATGTCACACATTAACACAATCACTCAATAACACTCACATAATTTTAAGCCTTGCTCAAATGTGACAGAGATTGATCAAACAGGATTCAGATCAAAGGACAAACATAGTTGACTGAAATGAACAATTACAGGAAACAAAGGGAAAATAACGACTAAAGATCTTTCATTATAGCCAGCTAATTATCAGGAGTTCTGGACTTAACTGTTCAGGCATAGAATTAAAAACCTTAATTATATTGTCACCTTTGTCTCTCAGTTCCCAACTGCCCACAAATGAATCCATTTACTGTAACTGCTGCTGATGAGGAGAAATTGATGGCAGTCCCGATGAGGAGGTGGAAAAGAGGAAAGCTAGAGTTAAAAAAAAAATTCCCTAAGAGGCGACACTGTCATTGCTGCACAGCTGGCTGACATCTACATTCCAGGACATTATAAATTAAAAACACTTTTAATGAGACAAATGCCGGTTTGATGGATTTCACTGTTTTTTTTTTTTTTTTTTTTTTTTTTTTTTTTTAAATCAAAGTTACAGCAATGCTACTTATACTTGTGCTGAGAAATGACTGCTTGGCTTTAGAGCATTTGCACATTTTGTTGCTGCATACTGTGGATGAGTGTATGAGGATCATGCAGTGAGTAATACTCTTGTCCAAAGCAGGGGGAACAAAGGAAATGTAAATTCAACTCAGCCATATAGTGCAAATGCATTCTTTTACTGGAGGCAAATATAATCTAGGATATTAATGAAATCTAACTAATTCCAATCCAATCCAATCCTTGGTTTTATATACCGATTCATTCCTCCAATAGGGCTTGACTTGGTTAACAAAACATAACAGAAAAATTAGATAAGATCTCACTTTAGTCTGGTCAACTATGGCCTGTATTGCAATCTCATTATCAGAATGCTCTGTTTTCTCTTTTAATATTATATCTTTTAAAGACACTTTGTTCCATACCATTGTCAGCCATCCCCCAGCTGCTCTATCTCCTTTTTAAATGTTGATGCCAGCAGCTTGGTTCCACCCTGGTTAAGGTGGAGTGCATCTCTGTGGAATAGATTCCCCTTCCCCAGTATGTCGCCCAGTTCCTAACAAATCTAAAACTCTCCTCCCTGCACCATCGCCTCATCCATGCATTGACACTCCAGAGCTCTGCCTTTATCTTAGGTCCTGCAGACGGAACAGCGAGTATTTCTGAAAATGCTACCTTAGAAGTTCTCCATTGAGATTGTGTCATGTTTTGAGTATCAAGCTACCTAGGTTGTATAAGGACAATAAAATTTTATTGGACACTTGGGAGACATTAAAATTTATTAATAATTTAACATCTATTTCAATTAATAAATCCACTTGTCAATCCCTTTGGTTGAACTCCAAGATTCAAATTGGCGGGTTTGAGATCATCTGGAAGCAATGGATGAAGGCGGGCATACGGACTCTAGATCAGTGGTTCCCAACCCTGTCCTGGAGGACCACTAGGCCAGTCAGGTTTTCAGGATAGTCTTAATGAATATGCATGAGAGAGATCTGCATATAATGGAGGTGCCAGGCATGCAAATCTGCTCCATGCATATTCATTAGGGCTATCCTGAAAACCCGACTGACCTGGTGGTCCTCCAGGACAGGGTTGGGAACCACTGCTCTAGATGATGTAATTTCTGATGGAAAGCTGCTTGATTTTTCATGATTGAAACAAATATTTGGTATTGCTAAATCTCAAAGTTATAGGTGGTTGCAGTTGAAGCAGGCCATTCAGAAGGGGTTCCCTGATTGGAAAAATCTTAAAAATCAGTATAGTTTGCTGTTCATGTGCTTCCAGAAGGATTTCCTGGGTCACCAGGCCATTCAGTGGTATAAATTAATATCTGGATTTTTGAATAAGAAACCAAAAACTGGTCTTCGTGACATTTGGAGTATTGAGATAAAGCATCAGATTACTGCATCTCAATGTCCACGAATCTGGACTTGAAGGATGAGATATATGGTGTTTGCATCTATGAAACAAACGTGGTTTTTCTTGTTACATAGGGCAGTTTGGACTCCAGTTAGATTACAGAAATTAGATAGTTACAAGTCTAATAGATGTTGGCATTGTCATCTTGAACCTGAGACATTAGATCATTTATTATATTATTGTCCCTTGATACTTCAATTTTGGAGATCCATTTGGGATCAGGTGAACAAAGTAATGGAAAATCCAGTGGCACTAATAATAATAATAATAATAATTTTATTTCTTATATACCGCTATACCCTAAGTTCGAAGCGGTTTACAGTGAAGTCGTGTCTAGAGAGAGTACAGTGTTAACAGAAGGATACCGGATAATACAAAGTGAGCAGGTACTGGGTGATACAATAAAGTACGAAATGTTAACACGATAAACAGTTACAGTATGTTTACAATGAAGTACAGGGTACTGGGGTGTTTACAAAGGGTACAAGATATTAACAAGAGGACAGTTACAGGATGTTTACAGTAAGATACAGGAAAGTACAAGGTGAGTGGGTACTGGGGTAATTACAATAAGGTTCAAGATATTAACAAGAGTACAGTTACAGGGTATTTACAATCAGATACAGGATGTTATACTAAGTTATAGGATGAAACAATATAAACAGTTACTAGGGATCAGTGCTGTTTACAGCTAGATATATATGATGAGCGTAAGAGAGGTGCAGCATTAGACTTTGGGGGAGGGGAAAAGGAAGGGGAGGGCTTTCGAGGCGGTTTATAGTTGGTAGGGGGAGAGTTTAGGTGGTATTGAAGAGGCGGGTCTTCAGAGATTTTCTGAAGTCCGCATATGATGTGGCTTCGAGTATTGGTTTTGCTAGCCATGTGTTCAGTTGGGCTGCCTGGAAAGAAAGCATTCTGTTTAGGTACTTCTTGTAGTGACATGATTTCAGGGATGGGTAAGTAAAGAGGTTTGTTCTGCGGGAGGTCTTTTTTGGGCAGAAGGTGAGGAATTGGGAAGCTAGGTAGGTTGTAGCATCCCGAAGATCGCTTTGAAGCTGATGCAGGCAAACTTGAAAAGTATTCTGGATTCTACTGGTAACCAGTGGAGTTTTTGGAGATATGGAGAGATGTGTTCCCATTTCTTGAGTCCGAAGATGAGACGGACGGCAGTGTGCTATTTGGCACTTTGATGAGAGCTATTTGGCACATTGATGAGAGCTAAAAGTCAAATATCATCTCACAATAACAAACTTCTCTTTATTATGACAGGAGTTGCCATACAGCTTATTTTAAGGAATTGGTAAAACTGGGATCGATTAAACTATACATTTTGGTGGGAGTCTCTGTGCTATGTCTTTAAAATGGAACGCATTATGGCTATACAACAGGGACATTATAAGAAGTTTCTGAAGATTTGGGAGCCATTGACAAAATTTTGCAAAGAGTGATGGTTGATTTTGCCCTTTGATTATGCACATCCAGGGTGGGTGGGTGGGTGGGTGAGAGGAGGGGTTGGAAAATATTTTTAATTCTTTAATTTGAGGGCAATTTTGAATATGAATATGGGGAGGGGTGATATATCTATTTGTCATAGACTGCAATTTTGATTGTATTTAGGTGCACTTATTATTGGTTTCAAAATGAATAAAGATATTAAAAAAAACCCCAGAAGTTCTGGATTTTAACTTCCTATCTAAAAGCCTAAATTTGGCTTCCAGAACCCCCTACCATATTTCCCTATGTCACTTTTTTTAAATGTATTTTAAACTAATATTAAACACTAAAGAAAGCCTTTCCTTAACTGCTATCTGTGCCCTAATCTTATTTTATCCTAAAACCCAACCTAAAATGCTAATCTAGATTAAAGCATTTTTTATATAAATACCCTAACAGAGACGTTAAAGGCTACACTATTGCCTAAACTGACTTTGATGAAAAAAACAGAGTACTGAACTAAAAAAGTAAAAGAGAAGGACAATTAAATAATCTACTGATGCCCAAGTTTTACCTTTTCCTAAGTTTGAATGCCAGCAGGTAAGATGTTCCAATGGAGTTTTTCCACTCCCGTCTCCAAAGATTTGTTGAACATTAACTATTTTTTTCTGCGGCCCTCCAAGTACCTACAAATCCAAAATGTGACCCTGCAAAGGGTTTGTTTGAAATCACTGGACTAGAGGAAGGTGAGGTGGAGGTGACCTGGTTGAAAACTCAAGGTTAATCTTGTGAACCTTGTCATGAAAGTATTTAGCAATAGTCTGGGGAGAAAATGAAGGGGGGGGGATTGAAGGTGAGGGCACTTTGAATAGAGAGTTTAGTGTGGCAGCCAAGAGAGTAGTCAAATGGGTGTAGTAGTCTTGTTTAGCAAGTGAAAGAGGAGATTGGAAAGAGGTAAGCAGAAATTGGAAATGTATGAAGTCAACATGTGTATGGGATTTGAGCCTAAGGTGCTCATCAGACTGGGCACTGGAATATAAGTGGCAGATTTTAAAGTTTAGCCAGAACTAGGGTTTGGCATGACTTACAGAATGTCGCTGATAAAGGACTGCATCACTGATCACCTTGACGGACATGGGCTGATGAGGACCAGTCAGCACTGCTTTAGCAAAGGCAGATCATGTTTGACGAACTCGCTGAACTTCTTTGAGGGAGTAAACAGACAGGTAGACAAGGGCGACCCAGTCGACATTGTATATCTTGATTTTCAGAAGGTGTTTGACAAGGTTCCGCATGAACGACTACTTCAGAAAATTGCAAGCCATGGGATTGAGGGTGAAATACTCATGTGGATTAAAAACTGGCTGGAGCACAGGAAACAGAGAGTGGGGGTAAATGGACAATACTCGGACTGGAAGAACGTCACCAGTGGGGTGCCGCAGGGCTTGGTGTTTGGAACCGTGCTCGTCAACATCTTTATAAACGATCTGGACATTGGTACGACAAGTAAGGTGATTAAATTTGTGGACGATACGAAGTTATTCAGAATAGTGAAGATGCAGGGGGATTGCAAAGACTTGCAACATGACATAATCAGGCTCGAGGAATGGGCATCAACATGGCAGATGAGGTTCAACGTGGATAAGTGTAAAGTGATGATGGAGGTAACAAAAATCTCATGCATGAATACAGGATGTCCAGGGCGGTACTTGGAGAGACCTCCCAGGAAAGAGACTTGGGAGTTATGATCGACAAGTCGATGAAGCCGTCCATGCAATGTGCGGCGAAAAGGGCGAACAGAATGCTAGGAATGATAAAGAAGGGGATCATGAACAGATCGGAGAAGGTTATCATGCCGCTGTACTGGGCCATGGTGAACCCTCACCTGGAGCACTGCATCCAGCACTAGTCGCCGTACATGAAGAAGGACACGGTACTACTCAAAAGGGTCCAGAGAAGAGTGACTAAGATGGTTAAGGGGCTGGAGGAGCTACCATACAGTGAAAGATTAGAGAAACTGGGCCTTTTCTCCCTCGAACAGAGGAGATTGAGAGAGGACATGATCGAAACATTCAAGGGACTGAAGGGAATAGACTTAGTAGATAAGGACAGGTTGTTCACCCTCTCCAAGGTAGGGAGAATGAGCGGGCACTCTCTAAAATTGAAAGGGGATAGATTCCGTACGAACGTAAGGAAGTTCTTCTTCACCCAGAGAATGGTAGAAAGCTGGAATGCTCTTCCGGAGTCTGTCATAGGGGAAAACACCCTCCAGGGATTCAAGACAAAGTTAGACAAGTTCCTGCTGAACCGGAATGTGCTCAGATAGGTCTAGTCTCAGTTAGGGCACTGATCTTTGATTAGATGGCTGCCGCATGAGCAGACTGCTGGCACGATGGACCACTGGTTTGACCCAGCAGCGGCAATTCTTTTATACAGTAATTTGCTAACAGCCCTGAAAACTATCGGAGAGGTGTATATTCAGGGCATTTGTTTGTTCAAGGAATAAAAGTTATAAATGATTTAATTAGAGGATATGAATATTTGTTGAATAAGAGTTTCAATTTTTTTAACATATATGTACAACAATAATTATTATTATTAATGAGTGTTATGGGATGAAAAATTATTTAATAAATAAAATTTCTTAGGGGTCAAGCACCAATTTATAGATAAGCCTTGGGGGTGCTTAGAATTACCTATTATATGTGGGCATTTTCAAGCTTGCATATGATTTTAATGGGTGTGTGTGTGTGTGTGGGGGGGGGTTATAAATAGGTGGGTAATGGATGTGTAGGGATAGAGATAATTTTAAAAATCAGATATTTAAAGGTTTTTATTATAAAGTTCAAGGTAATTATGATTAATAATGTCTGTTAAAATATTATCTTTAAATGTCAGTGGGTTAAATCATCCAATTAAAAGAAAAATAGACTAAATTATCTATAACAACAAAATGCAGATATTTGTTTTATTCAAGAGACACACTTGACAGAATTAGAATAATAAAAACTGGAAATAGATTGGGTAAAGCAATGTTTTTATGCTTCGGTTGTGGGGAAAAAGGCAGGGGTATTGATTTTAGTTCATAGGAAATGTATGGCGGTTTTCAAGTTCATGGCTATATGTGGAAATGAGCTCGGGGAATAATTCTGTGGCACTTTTGAATATCTATGCCCCTAATTCTAATCAGGCAGAATTTTTCAAGTCTTTGCAGAAATTAATATTCCCACTGGCTCCTTCTAAAATAGTAGTGGCGGGGGATTTTAATGCTGTCATGGACCCATTGATAGATAAAAGAACTAGCAGAATAATAAAATCAATGGGGTTAGATAATATGATTCAATCTTGTGGCTTAAAGGATATTTGGAGGATCCTGTATTTTGATGCTCGGGAATTTTCATTTTGCTCTCATGTGCATAAATCTTTTTCAAGAATAGATTATATTTTTATTTCTGATTTATTAGTACAAAGTGTATTGAAAGCTACCTAAGATTCAATTGTTTTATCTGATCATGGTAGTGTCTTGATAGTATTGAGGGTGAATGAAGAAAATATGGGGAGACCTGTTTTGAGATTCAATAATACACTGCTTGCAGATTCAAAATTCCTTGAAGAAATTCAACAAAAGATGAAGGAATATTTTCAAATTAATGTTTAAAATGAAATTTCAGAGGAAACATAAGAGGACAACCATAAGAGGACAAATTATTTCATTTGCGGTACATGTTAAGAAAAAACTAAAAATGGATTTTGCTAATTTGGAAAAAGATATTAAAGAATTAGAGGCAAAATTAGCTGTAAAATGGGAATACGCTACTTTGCAAGAATTATTAAAAGCTAAATATAAATATAATGAAATTTCTTCGCAGTTGGCAAGGAAAGATTTGTTTTCTCAACAGGCTTTGTATTATGGAAATTCAAATAAAGCTGGAAGATTACTTGCTAATTATCTAAAAGCGAAAAAAGGAAAGTAAAAATTGTAGCAATTAAAGATGAAAAAGGTGATACTCATTCACATATTGGAAATATTTTAAAACAATTTTTGAATTTTTATAAAACTTTGTATTCTTCTGAGCTTTATTCAAATAAAAAAAAATGATGGTATAGAATTTTTTTTTAAATTAACTGAGGGTTCTAGGATTCCCGAGCATGTAAGGTGTAGTCTTGAAGTCCCTATATCTATAAAGGAATTGCAAACAGCATTGAAATCCCTTAGAGTTGGATCCGCACCAGGTGGTGATGGTTTTACGGTGGAATTTTATAAACATTCTAAATTACCCTATTACCTTATTTGTTAAATTTATATCAGGATCAACTAACTAAAGGTTGTATATTAGGTACTATGGCAGAGTCCTTGACTATAGTTTTACTGAAGCCAAATAAAGATCCAATGTTGGTTTCAAATTACAGGCCTATTTCATTGATAAATGTAGATGGTAAAATTTTGGCTAAGTTATTGGCTCTACGCTTAGCTAAGGCTCTCCCTTACATGATTGGAATGCACCAAACAGGGTTCGTTGTTCAAAGACATTCTTCTAATAATACTAGATTAGCGTTACATATGTTAAATTTATCAAAAGACACAGAAGATCCGGCCTTCTCTGTATCTTGGATGCAGAGAAGGCATTTGATCGAGTGGAGTGGACCTTTATGTATCAAGCTATGGAATGGTTTGGTATTGGATCTGGATTTATTCAGATGATTCAAACCTTGTATAGCTCCCCATTTGCTAGATTATATATTAATAATACTTTTTCAGAGCGATTTTGTCTGGAGAGGGGAGTTAGACAGGGATGTCCATTATCTTCTTTAATGTTTGATATTATTCTGGAACCCTTGTTATTAGCAATTTAACAGATGAAGGAGATTCAAGGTATTCCTTATGCAGGTCGGGAATATAAAGTCTCTGCTTATGCAGATGATATTTTGCTTCATTTGAGGAATCTAGTGACCACCATTCCACGTTTACTTGAGCTGATTGATAAATTTGGTAAATTTTCAGGTTATAAGATAAATTGGAGTAAATCAGAGGTTCTTCCTTTAAATGTTAACTGTTCCAAGGGTTTATTTGACACCTTCCCTTTCCTTTGGAAAGAAGGAGGTATAAAATATTTAGGTATTTGGATACAAAAGACTTTGGAAGAAACTTTGCAAGTAAATGAAAGGTCCATATTATTAAAGTTATCAGAAATGTGTGAGCATTGGAACCCATTGCATCTGTCTTGGTGGGGGAGAATACAAACAGTAATGATGATTTTATCTGTGGTTTGTTACCAAATGGGAATGATACCGGTTTATTTTCAGGGGTCTTTTTATAAAAAATTTAATACTATTCTTATTAAGTTTATTTGACTGGGTAAAAAAGCTTGAATTGCTTTAGTATCTTTGCAAAAATCAATTACAGAGGGTGGGGTAAATTTTCCCAATTTTTATAGGTATCATCAAGTCTATATAATGCGCCCAGGGAATGTATTGGATCCTCCCCGAGCTCATGGAACATTTTCCAGACTGGCTATATCTAGAGTGGAAAATTTATGTCCCCTATAAGACTATCCCATGTATTAAGTATCAGATTACCCAGTTATGCTAGGAATAACAGAATTTTATTGGATACATAGAAAACAATTAAATTTATTGATAAATTAACAGATGTTCCTATAATAAAATCTACTTTACAGTCCTTATGGTTAAACTCCAAGATACAAGTAGGCAGTGCTGGGATTGCCTGGAAGAATTGGATGCAAGCAGGAATTTGGACATTAGATGACATTATATCTAATGAGAAGCTGCTTGAGTTTTCATGACTGCAACAAGCATTTGGTGTTTTAAATTCTCAACATTATAGATTGTTGCAGTTGAAGCAGGCTATTCAGAGTAGATTCCCTGAATGGAAAAAGTTAAAAACTTATTATAGCTTGCAGATCCTTTGCTATCAGACAGATTTAATAGGACATCAGAATTTTTAAATAAAAAGCCAAAAAATGGTCTTAGAGACATTTGGAGTATCAAGATAAAACAGTATATTTCTGCATCTTGATGGCCACGAATTTGGTCTTGGAGGTTAAGATGTACAGCATCAGCATCTATGAGACAAACATGGTTATTTTTGTTGCACAGGATTTTTTGGACCCCAGTTAGATTACAAAAAATTTATAATTCAAAATCTAATAGAAGCTGGCATTGTCATATTAATCTTGGGACATTAGATCATCTGTTATATTTTTGTCCAATGATACTTGGTTTCTGGAGGTCAATATGGGGACAAATCAATCTTATATTAGAATCATCTATTCCTTTTAAGTGATATATTTATGGTTATTTGTATGGATATGTTATCACACTTATAAGTTTAAAAATGAATAAAGATTAAAAAAAAAGAATCATCTATTCCTTTATCGTATGAAATAATAATTTGTGGTACATTGTTACAGGTAAAGCCTGTGTCAGATAAATATAAAAGCTGTCTTTTATTGATTTTGACAGCAATAGCCATTCAAATGATCACAAGAAATTGGAAATGCCATGTTAGACTTAATTACACATTCTGGTGGGCGAACATGTGAAATACATATAAATATGAAAGAATGAACGCGGAATGCTTAGGTTTGAGTAATGCATTTAATTAAATATGGAGCCCACTGACTGCATTTGTTAACAAACAATAAGGATAATGTAATTTTTGTTTTTCTTTCTCAGGTTTCCTTACACATCCAGGGAGGGGGAGAGAGGGATATTTTGAGGGGTTAAAATATATGAGTATATTATTGTATTAAAAATGATTTAATGTATTAATAATTGGATGATAGGGGGGAAAAAGGTTGTTTCATTTCTATTTTGTGCATTAAGGTGCATTTTATGCAAGCTTTTAATGTTATATTATCTGTAATGCACTGCCAATGTATGAAAATTCAATAAAGTTAAAAAAAAAAGAGTCTCTTAATCATTGGGCAGGAATAAGACTGAACAAAGATGAAGAAAAGTTTAATGAACTAATTGCTTTTTCTGCAATTTATGGAGTGGGTGGTAAGAATACCAGCCATGTTCTCTTCAGTGTGTGGGATCTAGAGACATAATAATACTGGAGAGAATGATCATGAGAAATCTGTGGACATGGAAACTATAAAATCTTTCCTAAGATCCTAAATCTTTTCAATGAAAAACTAGCAAAGACATTTGCTGATAGATGATCTGGCCATTGGGGAAAAGAAGCTGGAGAAGGAGCATAGATTTTTATAACTGTAACTAGCCTATTGGTGTTATTTGGGCAAATATTAAATGTTTTTGAAAGATACATTTTTTTTTGTATCCTGACATCTGAATTATGAAAAAAGAAACCCTTGAGGGAGAACATTTTTTGTACCAATTATGTTCTGCCCAGCAAACCTGTCATTTCAGAAGGCATAGCCCTTTCATGAAATCAGAGATGACGATTGTCTTTGAGATTTTAATAAGGCATGCAGGGGCAGCAGTAGCAAAAGCAGTGCAAAGAAATTCATTCCAAACTTGATATTGGTAGTCATGAAAAAGATCAGAAAAGTTGAGGAATATTAATTTTGTTGCCATTTGCTTCTCCTAGTTATTGTTGTGTCAAAATTTGGGAAACTGGCAGGGTTGATGGTCAGTCTAGAAGAGGTATGCAGGCAGATTGATAGGCTTAAAAACGATAAATTCCCTGGACCGGACAGCATCCATCCGAGGGTAATCAAGGAACTGAAAGGAGTTAGAGCTGAACTACTCCAACTAATAGCCAATCTGTTGATCAAATCAGGAAGGATTTTGGAAGAGTGGAAAGTGAACATAAAAACATAAGCAATGACTCCGCTGGGTCATACCTGAGGTCCATTGTGCCCAGCATTCCGCTCACGCGGCGTCCCAACAGGTCCAGGAACTGTGCAGTAATTCTCTATCTATACCCCTCTACCCCCTTTTCCAGCAGGAAATTGTCCAATTCTTTCTTGAACCCCAGTACCGTACTCTGCCCTATTATGTCCTCTGGGAGCGCATTCCAGGTATCCACCACACGTTGGGTAAAGAAGAATTTCCTAGCATTCGTTTTGAATCTGTCCCCTTTCAACTTTTCCGAATGCCCTCTTGTTCTTTTATTTTTTGAAAGTTTGAAGAATCTGTCCCTCTCTACTCTCTCTATGCCCTTCATGATCTTGTAAGTCTCTATCATATCCCCTCTAAGTCTCCTCTTCTCCAGGGAAAAGAGACCCAGCTTCTCCAATCTCTCAGAATATGACAGGTTTTCCATACCTATTATCAGACGTGTTGCTCTCCTTTGAACCCTCTCGACTAACGCCATATCCTTCTTAAGATACGGCGACCAGAGGGGGCGCTAGCGAGCCAGCTAGGTGATGGCAGCATAACTGCAGAGCTCCGGCTGCATATTCACAGAATCAATATAATCAACTCGTCAAAAATCTTATTCAAGGAGAAAAAGATATACTATTCGGAATATTATCAACATGGCAACATCCAAAGTTGGTAAAAGGCACAAGCCTGAACCACCGTCTCCTAAAAAGTCATCGGATGAAGCTAAAGAAGACGATAGCCCTCAGGCCATTTTGTCCACGCTCAAAACCCTTAAATCCATGCTTGCAGATGTGCAAATCGATGTCACAGAAATTAAATCTGAACTTGCCGATATGAAAGAGGATTTCACACAATTCCAACAAAGACTACAATCGATAGAAGATAAGCAGTCAACTCATCAATCTAACATTAAAGAACTACAGCTGCAAATCAAAAAGATCCCACAACTGGAACGTGAACTTGAAGAGGCAAACCTGAGATCTCGTCGGAACAATTTGAGAATTTTAGGGATCCCTGAAGGAACCGAATCTGCAAATATGGTTAAGTACCTGGAAACCTTCATACCGAAGATATTGGATATTACATTCGACAAACCACTGGAGATCGATCGAGCTCATAGAGTTCCCTCGCATGTGATTCCGAATGCTCGATACCCACGACCAATTGTTCTTCGCTTGTTGCGCTTTGGTCAAATCCCTGAAATAATGGCCCGGGCAAAGGCAAAATCACCTTTAAAGCTGGATGGTTATAATGTACTCTTCGTACCTGATTTAAGCAAACGTACCGCTCAGCTCCGCAAACAAATGTTGGCATACCGGCCTAAATTAAAGGAACTCAATGCCAAATATGGCATGATGTACCCGGCGAGAATGCGAGTTACTTTAAATAACAATACTAAAGATTTCACCGATCCAGCTGCACTTGCCGACTTCATTGAGGAGATGCGACCATCCCCAATCGATGTGGTGTGATAAATATATAAAATATCACAGCTACTAATTGTCATGCTACTTATCTACTTTCCTGTAGTTTATTCCTCACATCTAAAAGGAACAAATTCCTCTACTAACTGATCTACATATGATTTCATCCGCTATGCTGCAATGATCATTTGTCTTTCTATTTTTCCCACTGACTGGACGGACTACAACTACATATTGAGTTTCTGATATTTCCTTACCTTTGATTACTTAATTGCTTTATTTTACTGTTCTTAACCGCCATCATGGCGTCTCTCCTGCTCTCATGAAGATGAACCACGTGATGTTTTGGCGCGAACCATTCGCGCCACAAGTAATCAACGACCGTGACTGCTGCTCACTAGATTAATCACGCTGCTTATAATTTCCCTGTTACTCGGACCGCTTATATTTTACATCTACTGATACTTTAACAGTGTTATTATTTAAAATGAGCTTTTTCTGTTTTACAGGTCTAATACTTCTCATCAACTCAACAAATGCATTGGTACAACACGTTAAAAAGCTTTAACTAATCGTTTAGTTTTAGTATATTGTCCCTACACGCTATTGTAGCTTGATACATCACTGAAACCATCGGCGCAATGTGCGACAGCCTCAAAGAAAGCAAACAGAATGCTGGGCATCATCAAAAAGGGTATCACAACCAGGACGAAGGAAGTCATCATGCCGCTGTATCGCGCAATGGTGCGCCCGCACCTGGAGTACTGTGTTCAATACTGGTCGCCGTACCTCAAGAAGGACATGGCGATACTCGAGGGAGTGCAGAGGAGGGCGACTAAACTGATAAAAGGTATGGAAAATTTTGCATACGCCGACAGGTTAAAAATGCTGGAGAAGAGGAGACTTAGAGGGGACATGATAGAAACCTTCAAAATCCTTAAGGGCATAGAGAAAGTGAATAAGGATAGATTCTTCAAACTGTGGGGAGCCACAAGAACTAGGGGTCACTCGGAGAAATTGAAAGGGGACAGGTTTAGAACAAATGCTAGGAAGTTCTTTTTTACTCAGAGGGTGGTGGACACATGGAATGCGCTTCCGGAGGATGTGATAGGCCAAAACTCTGTACAGGGGTTCAAGGAGGGTTTAGATAGGTTCCTGGAGGATAGGGGGATTGAAGGGTACAGATATAACTTGAGGTAGGTTATAGAAGTGGACAGAAACCACTTCACAGGTCGCAGACCTGATGGGCCACCGCGGGAGCAGACCGCTGGGCAAGATGGACCTCGGTCTGACCCAGTGGAGGCAACTTCTTATGTTCTTATGTTCTTATATGGTTGAACCTTTGCATATTCCTGGATATCGACTGATATAATGTTTACCTATAACACTGTTTCCTAGGATCTACTGGCTCATTCGGTATTTTCTTTACTTTTACAGTTCTGCTGTCCTGAACTGCTCTTCTCTTGCTGTACGGTTTTCTGGCCATGTAATTTTACTCCTGTACTCTTTTCTTCTATCTATACAATTACAATACCATAACTAACTTATATTTGACAATAATATGATATTATTCTAGGCTCACCTCGTTGTTCTACCTTATTCCTTCTCTCATATTGGTGTATGCTTTACTGGTATATATGTGTCTCTTTCTCTTAATCTTATTACATATTAGATTTGGTTTATCATACTATACTACAAAGATGTGCTTTATTAATCATGCACTGCAGTATCACTTACCCGGATGTCACAGTTAATATACGTAGATTGATGTCTTAAGTTTATTTAATCTGCGATATATGACCAATTTTTATGTGACATCACTCGATCTTTTCTTTTACTGCATTACTATCTTCCACTTGTTTATTTTATTTTTCTTTTTCTTTTATTTTATTTTAACTCCTTTAATGATGATACATTTACTGCATCGCAAATAGAATGTGAATGTCCATCTTTGTTTACTACCTCACTGCAATGAATATATGCTGACTAATTTGGGGAATTTTATATTAATTGGATTATTATTTTAAACCACTTTACATGTACTATATTACATCACTACACATGATAATACATGGTTATTTTATACACATGATAATACATGGTTATTTTATATCCATATCTACAATCATATGATTTTCATATTTATATCTACAATGTTTTATCAGTTGACTTCCTGTATATAGCTAGCTTGATGTCTTAAGCTTATTCTAGCTAGATTATATTACTTCATTTTCATTAACAATATATGGAGCCTCTTATATTGTATATAATTTTTTCATTATATATCTTATTGTAATATTATACTTAATTAGTCACTTCCTACAATTAATATTACTTTATAAGTTTCCACAATAACTAATTTGGATTATATCCTTATAAAATAGATTGATGTTATAGGTTCATTCTTTCTATTTTATGCTGTTCCACTACATCAGACTACAAAAGCTACACTATATTATTGCATATACCTCTTACTGTCTACAACTTTCTATTATACTACATTTTAATACCAATATTAAAATATCATGCTTCTTCAAAGGTCATGCACTTAGTTGCTTTTCCTATATGATACATACTTTCATTTCTTTCATAAAATAGATTGATGTCTTTAGCTTATTCTATCTATTTTATATTATCTCATCAAAATTAACATTACTATTGCATTTATTTACATTTATTTTTATATATACTCAATTACACATAGATTTAATTGAACTACTTTTACCACACACAATCTACCAGTGACAGGCTTGTTGTTTCTTTTAACTGCTTTTTAATTCACACAATCTACGAATATTCACTCAGCATCATCTCCTTCATAAAATAGATTGATGTCTTTAGCTTATTCTATCTATTTTATACTATTGTATCATATTTAGTATCATTTATTACATTTATTTACATTTATCTTATATATACCCAATTACATATTGATTTAATTGATTTATTTTTACCACAAATATCTGCTTTTCATTATAAGATAATATATAATATTTTGCTTATCACCTATTACAATAAATGGCCAATATTACATATAACCAAAAGGTCTACCATTTTTAGCTATTCCAATTTATTATTTCATGATGGCACAATAATATCCTTCTTACAGTGTACTGATATTCCATATTATTTTAACTCTATTTCAAACGAATTAATGCTTTCTACTTGTTTCTCCTATACCATCATAATAATTCATGTCACATTTATTATAGCAGATGATCATAAATGGGAATTGTACTAGATATTTACATGACATTACTGTTTCGTATTACTATGTTGTTTATTGTAGCTGATTTCTTCCAGTTTACAGTTGATGTAAAGAATTTTACTATATGCATTGATTATTATCTTGCCAACTATTACTTTTGACAGCCAGACATCAGTTACGCTGCTACCCATAGAGATAGTTTACCATATTTTCGCCCATTTGATGTTACAGGGCGATATATGGTATGTTGGTACAGACGTGTTCTTATTACAAAACAGGTTTTATATGAGCATATGTATGTGTCGGGTTCGCGGGAGCTGCAGTGGAGTACACAACTTAATTCCTTAAATATATGTCACTGAAATTACTCTCCTTAAATGTCAAGGGCTTTAACAATCCCATAAAGAGGAAAAAGATCATTACATATGTTTCCCGTAAGATTTCAGATATACTACTATTTCAAGAAACACATCTAAATGACACAGAAAATCTTAAATTAAAAAACAGTAGTTACAAAGAAGTTTATTACTCACCCGCTAATAAAAAGAAAAATGGCACAACTATATTAATTAGAAACAATAATCTCATTAAAGTTCTTGACCATAAAAATGATACTGATGGTCGTTGGAATATGATTAAAATTCAACTACAAAATTATATTATATCCATATTTAATATATACGCTCCTAACATCAATGATCCTACCTTTTTTAACAACCTTTCATCAGTAGCATTAGCTGAGAACTCACATGCCTATATTATGGCAGGAGATTTTAATTTGTCTCTTGAACCCTCTATAGATAGGAAGTCTGCTGTATCATATAAAACAGGGGTGCCCAACGCGTCGATCGCGATCGACCAGTAGCTCAGGAAGGCAACTCGAGTCGATCGCCGTCCTGGTCTACGGGCCGATCAGCCTTCCTCTCCAGTGTTCTCCCTAGGGCCTTTTAGCTGGGCGGTCTGCCCAGCTGTCATCTGCCGCTGCTGAACATTAAAAAAAAACAAACAAAAAAACCGGCTTGGAGATTTCAGCCCCTAGCGAACTTATGCTCCGGGCTCTAACGTGTGCGTGCAGGCTTCTCTTCTCTTCCCTCCAAAACAGGAAGTTATGTCCGGGGAGGGGGAGGGGGGAAGAAGGGAAGCCTGCACGCACATGTTGAGAGCCCTGAAGCAAGCGTTCGCTACGGGCTAATGCGGGAGACAGGTTAGTGAAGCATTTGTTCTTGTTCCTGCCGGGTCCTGCCTACTTTCTGTTTCCGCGAAGGCAGGACCCGGCAGCATTTCCCCCAATAGGTTGATCACGATCTTGGGCTGATCAGCCTTCCTCTTCCCAATGGCAGAATTGACGTCGTGGAGAGGAATGCTGGTTGGCCGAAGCAGGGAGAGCTTGGGGCCTGTTATTGGTGGCGTTTGGGTCCTGGTCCCCGATGGTAATGGCAGTGGCAGTGGCTTGGGGAAGGGCAGGGATAAAGAAGGAAAGAAGAGAAACAGAAAAAAAAAGAAAGGGAGGCAGAGAGAAAGAAAGGGCAGGGAAGAGGAAGGAAAAGTTGGGGGGAAGGAATGAGGTCTGGAGGAGAAGAAGCATACAGGCTAAAAGAAGGGAAGAAAGATTGTATGCACAGTCAGAAGAAGAAAGTGCAACCAGAGACTCATGAAATCACCAGACAAGGTAGGGAAAATGGTTTTATTTTAAATTTAGTGATCAAAATGTGTCTGAATTTATATCTGCTGTCTATATTTTACACTAAGGTCCCCTTTTACTAAACCGCAATAGAGGTTTTTAGCGCAGGGAGCCTATGAGTGTCTAGAGCAGCGCTGGGCATTCAGCGCAGCTCCCTGCGCTAAAAACTGCTATCGTGGTTTAGTAAAAAGGGAGGGGGTATATTTGTATATTTTTGTATGGTTGTTACTGAGGTGATAGTGCTTAGAGTCATCTGCTTTGACCTCTTTGAAAAACCCTGGAATAGGAATGATGATTAACATTTTCTATGCATACAGTGTGCTTTGTGTTTTTTTTTAATTTTATTGTTGGTAGATCATTTTGACTTGGTCATTTAAAAAGTAGCTCGCGAGCCCAAAAAGTGTGGGCACCCCTGATATAAAATAACAAAGGCATGGCATAGTCTACATAATAATCGCAGTTAAACCTAATTGATACCTGGAGATTTTTACATCGTACGGATTCTCAATACTCATTTTATTCCCCCCCTCATAATTCATACTCGCGTATAGATTATTTTTTCGTAAGTAAAAAACTTACGAATAACATCTTTTCTGCATTAATTAACGAGATTTCAGTTTCTGACCATGCTGCGATAGAATTACATCTAGACTCTATATTGACTCAGCCCTCATCTAGTTGTTGGAGATTTAATAATGCGCTTCTAGAAGATCCCCAGTTTGTTCTTAACATAAGTAAAGCCTTGAAAGAATATTTTGAATTTAATTCCCCTTCCCATACGAATTGGATAACTACATGGGACGCCTGCAAAGCTTATATCAGAGGATGCATAATAGCTTATCAAGCAGGCAAAAATAAACGTAACAAACAAATACTACTAGACCAAGAAAAAAAGATCAAATGCTTAGAAGTGTCTCACCAAGCTCAACCTGACAATATGCAAATATTAACTGAACTGCGGGAATCCAGATTAGCATATAACTTATATCTGAGTACCCAAGCAGGTAACACCCTGTTTATGCAAGCTGCATGTTATCATAGTAATAACAACAGGAGTGGCCACTTATTGGCTCAATATTTAAAAATTCGAGAAGAAAAATCACATATTTATGCTATACTAGATGATTGCGGCAACACTCATACAGACCCATTAGAAATAATTCATCATTTTAAACTATTTTATGAATCTCTATATTCTACAGAGGTTTCAAATTATGAAATCAATGATTTTCTTACCCCATCAACACAAAGACCTAAATTGACTGTAGAAGATAATGAGATGCTATCAGCTGACATTACGGCAAACAATATCATCTCCTCTCTAAAAACTATGGCGAAAAAAAATCCCCTGGTCCTGACGGATATACAGTCGAATTCTACATTACCTTTCAAGATATTTTAGTTCCCCAACTGCTTCATCTCTTTAACTATCTTAATACAACAGGTGAGGTTACTGGTACTTTTACAGAAGCCTCGATAATTGTATTACTAAAACCGGGTAAAGATTCGATGAAAATACAAAATTATAGACCCCTGTCAATGATAAATATAGATGCCAAACTATATGCAAAAATACTAGCTGATAGAATTCAATTAGTGTTACCTAAACTGGTTGGAGAAGAACAAAATGGATTTATGGCAGGTAGATTGGGGAGTGATAATACAAGACTATTTACATCTCTTATACAAATTGCTCAACATGCCTCACACCCATATCTGGCACTTGCTTTAGACGCTGAAAAAGCGTTTGATAGAGTTGAATGGCGATTTATGTTTCATGCTATGCTTTGGTTTGGCTTCTCAGAAAAATTCATATCTATGATTAAGATTTTGTATACTAGACCCACTACCTCAATTAAATTAAATGGTATAACCTCTAAGACTTTCTATCCTACTCGTGGTACGAGACAAGGTTGTCCACTATCACCTCTGCTTTTTAATTTAGCCCTTGAACCATTACTTCTTTTAATACGTCGATCTCCTGATATTGCTGGTATCCCCTGCGGGATACTGGAATCGAAACTTACAGCATACGCAGATGACGTAATGATTTACACTGACCCCTCTTCTTTATCTCATCTATTAAAACTCATTAACTCTTATTCTTACTATTCGGGCTATAAACTAAATTCATCCAAAACGGAACTGATGCCGCTTAATAGTCAAGTACTTAGACACTCAATATCGGAGTATAATTTTCAATGGTCACAAGACAAACTCAAATATTTAGGATTACACTTTGGTCCAACAGTAGAAGATACAATAAGATATACAGTAGAAGACATACTTTATATGATTACTTCCCTTATCACTAGATGGAATCCATTAAACTTGTCTTGGTGGGGCAGAATGGAATCCATCAAAATGGTGATAGCTCCAAAGATCCTGTATCCACTTAGCATGTTCCCTGTATTATTACCAGCCACCTTTTATAAACGAGTAGATCAACTTCTAACCAAGTTTCTTTGGAATAATAAAGTACCTAGAATAGCGTTACATAAACTTAAATTGAATAGAAAGGAAGGTGGACTTAATTTTCTGAATTTTATAGACTACCATCGTGCTTTTATACTTCGTCAATGTTCTAGATGGATTCTACACGATTCTTGTACGTCTACTGTTTCCACTTGGACTAAATTAGATAAAGAACTCTATAAATGGACATCTTTGGATGTTTTACCTTTTATATCCTCTTCTGGATTCTTGAATCAAAAAGATCACATTCTGGAAACTGCCACATCTGTTATTAGGGATACTGAATTATTGCTTTCAAATAAATGGCATGATTCCCTACACATACCAATCTGGGATAATCCACATATACAAATACAACATAAACCTATTAATTGGAAGAAATGGAAGAAGTTGGGCATATGGAAACTAGGACACATATACAATGGAAGTAATTGGATACCATATGATCAATTATGTTCCCTCTACCAGCTTCCACCTTCAGCTTTTTTCCAATGGTTACAGCTCAAACATGCTTTTCGGGACATTATTAGAGATAAAACAGGAGATTGGGTAGAACCGGATCTCCTACAGTTTTGTTCAATGATTACTTATCAAAAAAAAGAAGCATCAAATTGGTATAAGATCCTTCAACACAATAAACAATCTTCCATACCTCATACCCAAAACAAATGGCAGGAAGAATTGAATATACCTTTAATCGATTCGGATTGGAGTCAGATGTGGGAATTACTTTATAAATGTACTAGTTCTGCATCATTATATCAGTCATTCTTCTTTTTGATGTACAGGGCTTACTGGACCCCTCACAAATTAGCAAAAATACAGAAAGAACATCCTGATGATTTGTGTTGGTCTTGTAAATTGAGTATAGGAACACTGAAACATATGTTATTTGATTGTCCCTTATTACAATCTTATTGGGCTCAAGTATGGACTCAAATATGCTCTCTAATGAATATATCTGCTCCATTGTCCTATCCTCTTTTGTTCCCTGGACTAACTGCCTCACATATATCCATACCTAGAGTGAAAATTCCATTATTACAGCTTATGATCTTGATTGCTCTACGCATTATATTTGCAAATTGGAAAGATTTCACTAATATCTCTCCTAATGAATGGTGGAACACAGTATGCCTATATGCTAAATATGAATGAATTGCAGCTGAGCGACGTGGATTTCTGGTGAGATTTAGAAAAATGTGGGAACCCCTGACTGCCCTACTTGAGACTATCTAATGTGACATACTCTGCTGCAGCTCCTCGCGAACCTGAGACTATCATTGTTATACTTACTATTTCATACTATTGTCATTGCTCGAGTTATTGCTTGACTTCTAATCTCTTAGTTTCTGTCTATTATTATTTTCCCTTTAAGGATACTAGATGCTACTAATACATACTTGATTTATCGCTCAATTGATAATATATTTCTGATTGAATACTGAATTATATACGTCTGACCTGTTCTTATGTTTTCTTTATTCATTGTTCTGGTAGGATGTTACCTACCTTTAATTTACTGTGACAACAGTGACAGATTAGATGTATTATTACTGATTTGTTTTTCTACTTGACATGTATACTGGTCACTGCTGCCACCTTTTGTATATTTAAATCTTCAATAAAAATGATTGAACTAAAAAAAAAAAATAAAAAAGATACGGCGACCAATATTGGACTCCAAATGCGGGCGCACCATCGCCCGATACAACGGCAGGATAACTTCTTTCGTTCTGGCTGTAATACCCTTTTTGATTATACCAAGCATTCTATTCGCTCTCTTAGCGGCCGCTGCACACTGTGCCGACGGCTTCATTGTCATGTCCACCATTACCCCCAAGTCCCTTTCCTGGGTACTCTTATTCAATAACATCCCTCCCATTGTATAGTTGTACCTCGAGTTTCTGCTCCCCACATGTAATACTTTACATTTCTCAATGTTGAACTTCATCTGCCATTTCACCGCCCATTCTTCTAATTTGTTCAAGTCCCTTTGCAACTTTTCGCAGTCCTCTGTAGTCCGAGCTCCATTAAATAGTTTGGTGTCGTCCGCAAATTTTATTATCTCGCACTTCGTCCCTGTTTCTAGATCATTTATGAAGATATTAAATAGCAGCGGCCCGAGCACTGAGCCCTGCGGGACACCACTCGTGACCCTCCTCCAGTCGGAGTAGTGACCCTTCACTCCTACCCTTTGTTTTCTACCCTCCAACCAGTTTCTGATCCATCTATGTACGTCTCCTTCCACCCCATGGTTCTTCAGTTTCCGGAGTAGACGTTCATGGGGCACCTTGTCAAAGGCTTTTTGGAAATCTAGATATATGATGTCTATGGTGTCTCCTTTGTCCATCCGTTTGTTGATCCCTTCGAAGAAGTGCAATAAGTTCGTTAGGCACGATCTTCCCTTGCAGAAACCATGCTGGCTGGTTATCAGAAGTTCATGTTTTTCAAAATGTTGATCGATGTTTTCTTTTATCAGTGCTTCTGCCATTTTCCCCGGAACCGAAGTCAGGCTCACCGGCCTGTAGTTTCCCGGGTCACCTCTTGATCCCTTTTTAAAGATGGGCGTAACGTTGGCTATCTTCCAATCTTCCGGGATCTCGCCTGTTTTCAGGGATAAGTTGCAAATTTGCTGCAGTAGTTCCGCTATCTCCTCCTTTAATTCCTTCAGAACCCTTGGATATATGCCATCCGGACCCGGGGATTTGTCAGTTTTTAGTTTTTCTATCTGCCTACGAACATCCTCAAGGCTCACTTCTATGGATGTTAATTTTTCTGCCTGATTTCCGTTGAAGAATTGCTCAGGTTCCGGTATGTTGGACGTGTTTTCGTTTGTAAATACAGACGAGAAGAACATGTTAAGCCTTTCTGCCACTACCTTCTCCTCCTTCACCACTCCCTTCCTGTCCCCGTCGTCCAGCGGTCCCACTTCCTCTCTAGCCGGCTGCTTCCCTTTAACATATCTGAAGAATGGTTTGAAATTTCTTGCTTCCCTGGCTAGCCTCTCTTCATACTCTCTTTTGGCTTTCCGAACCTCACGGTGACATTCTTTTTGATGCTTCTTGTGCTCTTTCCAGTTCCCCTCAGTTTTGTCCTTTTTCCATTTCTTGAATGATTTTTTCTTATTGCCTATCGCTTCCTTCACTGTTTTGGTTATCCACGCCGGGTCTTTTGTTCGATTCTTTTTACACCCCTTCCTGAATCTGGGGATATACAGATTTTGCGCCTCGCTCACCATGTCCCTGAAGAAGGACCAGGCATGATTTACCGTTAACCATGTTTTGGAAGTGTTCCAAGTTTCTTCCTTACCAATTCCCTCATTACTTCGTAGTTTCCTTTCCTGAAGTTAAAGGTTGTCGCCTTTTGACACTCCTACCTCAACCTTGAACTTGATCATATTATGATCGCTGTTTCCCAACGGTCCCACTACTTCTACTTCCTTTGCAGGTCCCCTTAACCCATTTAGGATTAGATCCAGATTAGATTCCTCTCGTCGGTTCTCTAACAAGCTGTTCCATGAAACAATCCTGTGTAGCTTCCAGGAATTTTGTCTCCCTAGCGCATTTCGAGCTTCCAAGCCTCCAGTCTATCCCAGGGTAGTTGAAGTCTCCCATAATAACCGTGTTGCCGCTTTTGCATTCACGCTTCATCTCGGCTTCCATTTCCTCATCGATATCTCTGGTTTGCCCCGGTGGGCGATAAAATAGGCCCATCTTTATTTCAGGCCCTTTCCTTCCCGGTATTTTAACCCATAGAGATTCCGGCTTGCTGGCCGTCTCTGCTGTGTCCATTTGTGTGGATTGTATGCCTTCTTTTATGTATAGGGCTATTCCACCTCCTTTTTGTCCTGTTCTGTCCTGGCGATAGAGCTTGTATCCCGGTAGTGCTGTATCCCATTTGCTTTCCTCATTCCACCATGTTTCAGAGATTCCAATGATGTTGATGTCTTCTGCGTTGGCCAAGGCTTCTAGTTCCCCCATTTTGTTTCTTAGGCTCCTTGCATTAGCATATATACACTTTAGATCCTGGTATTTTGCTGTCCTCCTTTCTTTTCCCTGTGCTTCGGTCCATATTTTCTTTTCTTTTGCTGCAGACATTGTAACCACTTCTTCTGGGTTAGTCGACTCCTGCAGTTTGTCCCTTGTTCCTTCCCAGCCATTTTTCCCCTCGGTATCTTCACAGGATACCGTCTTCCGAATCGTCGACCCTTTGTCAACTGTCAGCTTTTCCGAATGCCCTCTTGTTCTTTTATGTTCTGAAAGTTTGAAGAATCTGTCCCTCTCTACTCTCTCTATGCCCTTCATGATCTTGTAGGTTTCTATCATGTCCCCTCTAAGTCTCCGCATTTCCAGGGAGAAGAGCCCCAGTCTCTCCAATCTTTCAGTGTATGAAAGGTTTTCCATGCCTTTAAATCATTCGTGTCGCTCTCCTCTGAACCCTCTCAAGTATTGCCATATCCTTCTTAAGATACGGTGACCAATACTGGACACAGCACTCCAGGTGCGGGCGCACCATTGCCCGATACAACGGCAGGATGACTTCTTTCGTTCTGGTTGTAATACCATTCTTGATAATACCCAACATTCTGTTTGCCTTCTTTGAGGCTGCTGCGCATTGTGCCGTTGACTTCATTGTTGTGTCCACCAGTACGCCCAAGTCCCTTTCAAGGCTACTTCCCTCTAATATTAATCCCCCCATTTGGTAGCTGAGACACTAGATCACAGCAATGTACCAGTAAGTGCTTAGAATGGAACAGAACACAAGTGCTCAGTGAAACAAGTATGAAAATGATGGAACAGGAAAAATATTGTAATGAAACATCGGTCATATAGCATATAAGAAGACCATGACTATAATAAACTTAGTCAAGTCAGCCAGTACCACAATGCTGCAACAACAGAGGTCAGGCACTAGGAAATCAGGTTGCGTCGATTGATCTAGGTGCTGCACGCTACAGGTATTCCGCTAGTTCTAGCGGATTAGTAAAGTTCTTTGTGATATTATTATAAGTAATCTGCATCTTGGCAGGATACAGCAGGCCAAGCTTGGCACCGATAGCCTTCAGCTGATGACGATAGTCCAGTAATGCTTTACGGTGCTTGGCCGTCTGCTTGGCCAGGTCAGGTATAAACAGCAGCAATGATCCATCAAACTTCAGTGGATGTTTGAGTTTGGCCTGTTGCATGATGTCCATCACTTGCCTATAGCTAAAAGCTTCACTACGATGGGTCGAGGGTAGCGCGCACTGGTATCCAGCTTGTGTGATGGTACTTGATGGGCCTGGTCAATTTCCAGCTCATTCTTAAATTCTAAATCAAGAATTTTTGGCAGTGACAGTTGTAGAAAGGAAATAATATCTCGGCCCTCCCACCCTTCCGGAATCCTTCTCCTCATTTAAAGAGGTTTTACAGTTTTGAGAATAACCAAGTTTTCAGATGTTTATGAAATAATTGAAACGAGCCTAAGTCCCACAGTTGTAAAGGGAAATTATTCCATAGATCAGTTATTTTGAAACATAAAGATTTCCCCAGTTTACCAATGAAGGCAATGCCTTTCAGTGAGGGGAAAGATAATTTGATTTTTTTGTATAGTTCTGGTTGTGCCAGATCTTTTAGAATTCCATGACAAAGGGATTAGTGAAGGAAAAATGCCATACAAGATCTTAAATGTTAAACAGGCACATTTGAAGTGTACCCTGGAAATTATTGGAAGTCAATGAAGTTTTAACAAAAGCGGAGATACGTGCTCAAATTTACTTTTAATGAAAATTAACCTATTATGGATCACGCGGCAGCCCCCAGGTCAAAGACCAGTGCTTTAAATGAGTCCAACCTCACCTACGTACGTTCCAGTTTAGCAGGAACTTGTCCAACTTTGTTTTGAATCCCTCAAAGGTGTTTTCCCCTATAATAGACTCCGAAAGAGCGTTCCAGCTCTCCACCACTCTCTGGGTGAAGAAGAACTTCCTTATGTTTGTATGGAATCTATCCCCTTTCAACTTTAGAGAGTGCCCTCTCGTTCTCCCTACCTTGGAGAGGGTGAATAATCTGTCTTTATCTGCTAAGTCTATTCTCTTCAGTATTTTGAATGTTTTGATCATGTCCCCTCTCAGTCTCCTCTTTTCAAGGGAGAAGAGTCCCAGTTTCTCCAATTTCTCACTGTACGTCAACTCCTCCAGCCCCTTAACCATTTTAGTCGCTCTTCTCTGGACCCTTTCAAGTAGTACTATGTCCTTCTTCATGTATGGCGACCAGTACTTGAACTAATAAAGGATTGCCCAAGATCACAGGGAGGTAGAATGGAATTTGAACCAGGATAATCTCATTCTCCGCGTGCCATTAGGCTATTCCTCCATGTCCCTTAGGATACTAGGCCTCATATTATTATATTTTCTCATCCTTTACTTATAAAAACATCATTTCAGGACTACTATTTAATTTGAAATACAATTAATTCTCATGAATTTCATTGAAATTATCTTTGTATAACAGATTGACTCAATAACCATTATCTACTTCTAATGATATCAACGTGCATTACTTCACAACAGTAAAGATCAATCATCAACAAAATCTAGGGAAAATATATTTCTGTGTAATTATTGACCTTTTCACATAACTTTTTGTATGGCACTGAAAACAAAAAATGTAAAGTATACTTGCACTCTCTGAAGAGATTTTGCTTTTTTTAATTTCAAGGCTATATCATATAAAAACTAAACATTTGATTTTAATTTCTGCTTAATTTTAATTTGAATACCAAACCTAATTTCCTTTGGTTATACAATATCTTGATTTAATATTTTCCTATCTGTCATTTGTACCTTTAAATTAATCATGTCTTCCTGTCTCATCTGTCCTTGTTGTCTGCTTTGGTTGTATTTGTGGCAGCTCATACACTGATGCATCCTACTTTTAATTATGTCTTTAGTATGCAAATTTTAGGTTAACAATAAGAGAGCAAGGTCAGAAGCAGCTTCTGCAAAAATCCCACTGATTCTCCATAATGTCATCAATGCTGCTATTGCAGCAGTCCCAACTGTGGCAATTGACCCACTAGGGAGACATAGAAGTGAAATTGATTGATTGTTCTGTATTTCAGACACAGAGTTTAACTGGATGAGTTATTTGGGATATGTTTGAAAACAATGAATCTGGGGAAAACATGTCTGAGCCTTGAAAAAGTGAAAAAATCAGGATTGTTTGTTTTTGCATTGTACTATTGAGGAGAAAAAATAGATAATTTGCTGCTTTGTCTCTTGTTCAACTCTTGCCTAGGTCAGAGTCTTGAGGGTTCTTAATGGTCAAGTGGTTGATGAGATGGTATAGTGGGCCAAGGGTGAATCACTCACTATGAAAGGTTGAACAGACTTTTATGTGGATGGTGTGACAAACCCATGGCCAGCATTGTCCCTGTGATTAATAAAAACAGAACACGGTCCCTGATCAGGAGAGCTAACCAGGTGAGGAGTAGGGCTATGGAAATGGCTGACTACCCCTCAGACAATGAGGTAGAGAAAGAAAGGGATGAGCCTAAGAATAGTCTGCAGGAAACACCACATCAGTTTAAATATGGTAAAAAGCCTGCTAGGACTTTTACTTTGAAGTGGAATCCCAGTCCTGTAAGGTTTCTATGGTATAGTCAGCCTAGGAGAGAGGGGTATCAGAACACCGCAGTCCGATTGATTTTTGGTCTGAAAAAGAATGACCACGTAAGCCCATTGCATTGGTTAGCATTAGAAGCTTTTATTCAAATTTTCTTGCATTTGTTTTAAGTTGATATCAGGATTGTCTCTAGTTTATCTTTCCCCTCACTTTGAGTTATATAGACCATCAAGGAATACAATAAATTCTCACTTATTTGCCTATCCTAAGCCAAATGGTGTCCGATATAACTTTTTTGACAGGACATTAGCGTTTCAAGCAGGTAAACTGCAATTTTGGCTTGTTGAATGTATTCATCAAGCCATGTCCTACTGTTCTTTTTGAAAATTAGTCAAGTCTTCTCTGTTTGACAAATTTATCACTTGGGTATTTTTAAGATTGTAATCATATTTTTAACTTTTATTGTACGATTTTATTTTTATGGTATGAATGTATTTCGCTGACTGTCCAGTTTCTTATGGTGTAAACCACCTAGAACTTTTGGTAATGGCAGTATAAAAGAATAAATTTATTATTATTATTCTTAGGAGAGAGGGGTGGGCCTATGACACGCTTAAAAACAGAACCCTGAACCACAGTAAGAGAGAGGCAGGGGAAGCAAGGCAGATGCACCAGCAGGAGTCCAACCAGGAAAGTGAGGGGAGGAGTCTTTCCCTTTCACTTCACTGTAGTGAGAATGTGGCAGTGACTGAGAACTTGCCTAACCTGAGACCAGCTGCTGAGAGCTTGGTAGGAGACGAGGCTATGAACACAGTTGAATTGCCTCTAGATGCCAGCTTTAACCCAGAGTGGATGGAGGTTAGTTCTTAAGCTAAAGGGAAGAAAAGAACCTGTCTGAGTAAACTGTGTTTGTGTGCTGGCTCTCTGCAAGCAGAGAAGGAAAAAGCCTCTTCTTCTGTTGACTTTTCTGTTGTTTTTGTTTGCTGAGAAGCTGTGAATTAAGCCTGTTAAGTACCTTTTCATAAGAGCCTCTGCAGCAATACTATCTTGCTTGAAGCACCCTGCTGTGTTAAGTGGATGTAAAAGCTCAGCTGCTACTGATAACATAGTAACATAACATAGTAACATAGTAGATGACGGCAGACGAAGACCCGAATGATCCATCCAGTCTGCCCAACCTGATTCAATTTAAATTTTTTAAAAAATTTTTCTTCTTAGCTATTTCTGGGAAAGAATCCAAAGCTCTACCCGGTACTGTGCTTGGGTTCCAACTGCCAAAATCTCCTTTAAAACCTACTCCAGCCCATCTGCCCTCTCCCAGCCATTGAAGCCCTCCCCAGCTCTTTAAGCTCTTTGAGCAGAGCAGGGCTGGAAGCTGTAGCAGTGCAATCAAACCAGTAATAGGAACCCCAGAGCTGAGGTTTGACTTTACTTTCTCATTTGGATACTATGGGCTAGATTCACAAAGCAAACTGATCGTGTACCGATCGGTTTCCAACCCCTTTACTATCAAATTTCCATCCGGCCTGATGCACTTACCTCTCCTGCGATCCACTTCGAATCCATGCATGCAAATGAGGTGAAACACATGCAAATTGGACAGCAACCCAATTCACTACACAAAATTTTGGATCCAACTGGACTGGCTGCTGAACCCAAGAAGCAACTGCTGGAGACCATCTTTCCGACTCTCCAGCTCCATAGAAGCCCTGCTCTGCCCTGTGTCTCCTGCCTGCTTGCCCCGATCTTCCAGCCCTGCTTTTTGCCCTGAGCTCCTACTCTCTGCCGCCTTCCCTACAGTGCGAGCCCATCGGTTTAAAGCGGGGCTGCACGCCGCAGTGCAGCTCCGCTTTAAACCCGTGGACTCGCACTGCACGGAAGGTGGCAGAGAGCAGGAGAGTCTGGGTGGAAAAAGATCCTATCAGGTGTTCAAGGATGATATTCTCTTCTTTGGTTGGGACAATTCTTGTGGAGACCCTCAGGGCTCCCCTTTGTCACCTACCATGTTCAACATCTATCTTGTTTCTTTGGGAAATTTCTTGCAGAGCCTAAAGCTCAAATTTTACATCTATACGGATGATATTACCATAGTCATTCCGTTAATTTGTTTTTCATCTGAGTTCATAAATTCTCTTCCTTCACTCGTCGGCACTCTAGCTGCCCTCTCCTGCCTCCTCAGATGAAAAACCATATATGCGGATTTTCGATATTCGCGGGGGTTCCTGGAATAGAACACCCGTGAATATTGGGGGAGTACAGTAGTTGTTCATCCCACCGATAAGGGTGATGCTACTGTGATTTGGGATAAAGATCAATATATCCGGGAGGCCCAATTTCAACTTGATAACAATAAATACTATCAAAATTTAAATCTGACCCTACTGAAATGTTAAAAACAGAATTGTCTAACACACATGTGTCAAACACAAGGCCCGCAGGCTGAATGCGGCCCGCCTAGCCTTTTTATGTAGCCCGCGGCAATGCTCCAGAACTTCCCCTTCTCACAGCCCAGCATGTCCTCCCTCCCGTGCCAGTCCGACATCGCCTTCATGCCGGAAAGTCTGCCGGCTTCGGCAGCGATTCGGCAGTGTTGTCCATGGCTCCCTCCTCCTGCCTTCCATCCGCCGCGGTCCACCCAGGGGAAAGAAGACGTTGCGCGTCATTGGAGTCAGACTGCAGCAGGCGAAAAGCAGGAGGGGGAGCCACGTACAACACTGCCGAATTATTGACGCTGGCAGATTCCTTGGCTTGACGGCGACATCGGACCGGTGCTGGAGGGAAAGACATGCCGGGCTGTGAGGACAGAAGGACTAGCGCTGGAGGGAAAGGCATGCTGGGCTGTGAGGTGAGATGGACTGGTGCCGGAGGGAAAGACACGCTGGGCTGTGAAGACAGAGGGACTGGTGCTGGAGGGAAAGGCATGCTGGGCTGTGAGGAGAGAGAAACCGGCGCTGGAGGAAAAGGCAAGCTGAGCTGTGAGGAGAGCAAAATGGAGGGAGAGAGTTGGACCTGGGGTAGTGTGGAGGAAGAGGGAAAAAGATACTTGAAGGGAGAACCGTTGGGAAGACAAAGGGAGAAATGCCTGGAGGGACTTGGAGGGACCTGGCCCTAGGGTCCTGAATAAGACAGTTGAATGGAATACTATTGTTAAAGATATACATGTGGTGATTCCGTTCATTGGTATATGATATGATATGATATTTTAGGATCTTGGATATTGTGTGCCATAATCAACATAAATAATTAATATTGCAGTTTTTATGAAACAAGATGTTTAATAGAGAATGACACGGTGGCGGTTTACCCGCGGCTACCGCGTTTAGCCGCGGGTAACCCGCCAAAACAGGGAATGAAAAATAACAGCCTTTGCGGGGACGGGGACAAGGACATTCACCGCCCCGTGGAGCGGTGAATGGTCTTGTCACCGCAGTGAGGCATCAAGGATCGTGCGGTCCCCGCAGCCCCCACCCGCCCACCCGCACGCCGGCTCGATCGTTTAACCAGCTTCCTCTATCCACCTCACCTTAGTTTGCCAGCTTTCTTTTTCGGCGACCGGCACACTTTCAAAGAGCCGCGCATACGCAGCTGCTCAGTATTCAATCTTCTGCTCTGACCCAACCGGAAACAGAAAGTTGCAGCAGAGCAGAAGATTGAACTTTGAGCAGCCGCGCGTGCGCGGCTCTTTGAAAGCGTGTCGGTCGCCGAAAAAGAAAGCCGGCAAAAGAAGGTGAGGTGGAGGGAGGTAGCTGGTTAAACGATCGAGCCGGCGTGCGGGTGGGGGCTGTGGGGACCGCGTGTTCCTGGCTCACAAAAGGAAGGAGGGAGTGAAATGGAAAAAGTTTCTCTTCCTTGGAAATAGATTCTGAAGTGACCTCATCAAAGAAGACCAGTACCAAATGTACAAGCAATCCCTTAAACAATGTCAAAAGAGCCCAAAAGAGAAAACTGCTACTGCCGTGAGACTCCATTATTGAAGGAATCAACTTGAAATCACAGTTCAAGAGACAGGAAAAGGTTAAATGCCTCATGGAATCCTCAGGCACAACACAAACCAAATTGTGAATGAAATCAGAGCAGACAGTAAGAATTATAAAATTGATGTCTAATGCTGAGGCATTAGAAATAATGCCTCAGCAATACAATTTTCAGAAGTTCTATTTGATCATGGTAAGGGAGAAGAGAGACTGCTAGTGATGGTGGGGTGACTGATAGAAGATATGAAAGAAGGGTGGTAGAAAGGCGTGATAGAATGCAGGCGGGGATCGTGAGATGAGCCACCGCTGTGTCTTTCAACTAAAAAACACAATAGGGCAAGGAGCAGCAGGGAGCAGGTCAGACCGAAAAACAGAACCCTAAGCCGCGCATGCGCACTGCTACCTGTGGGTCGCTACAGCTCACGGAAAACGGACGCACGCAGAGGAAGTGCGCAAGCGCGGCTTAGCGTTTTATTATATTAGATATTCCAACACTGCAAGAAAAACACTGAAAATGCAGTCCTATAGATTCCTGGATAAACGTCATCAACTGACTGCCCTTGTGGTAAGGAATATTGATGTTATTCATGTATTCTCAAACCATTCCTCAAAAACACTCCTGCATTTACCTAGGATTATACTGGTGGTGCTCAGAGACAATTTTCATAGAGCCAACACTGGCTGAAAATTGCATATACTGTACCTGGATATGATGCTGTTATCTTGCTAAAAGTAGATTTTATATCGATAAATGCTGCTTAAGAATAAAGTAAACTGGAAGGTTTCTATTTTCTTTTAGCAATCTCCTAAAAGAGTAATATACAACTAATGATTTTTTTTAAAATGCTGACTGTCACTGCCAAAATTATGCTCAGATATTCAGCGCTGGGCCATGTGCAGGTAACAGCATTAAATAACCAGGTAGGTGCAGATGGCTGGAACTTAGCTAAATGTGCTGATATTCACCCTTAACTAGATAAACTAAATTAGACAAAGGCAATCCTATTTGTTTGGTTAACTTATCACTACCACCCCATTTTATCAAGCTGTGCTGCCAAATGGTGCGAGCTAAATGCTATGCTACCCATTCTAATCCTATGGGTAGCTTGGCTTGATAAAAGGAGGAATTAATTAGTTAAGGGCTGAATATTGGCACTTATCCAGTTAAGTGCTTGCTCTATTCCAACTTCCTCCATGAACTACCCACATAATAGCCAGTTTGGGAATTAACAGATAGAGGAGATATTCAGGGACACTATCCAGTAGATGAGCCTGGTCAGTGTGAGCTAACCAATTAAAAGCCTCTCTTAAATGGTTAACTCATTTTCAACATGGACTCCAAATATTTTATTTTTTTCTAAAGCTAATAAATTGATTTTTCCCTTTAAGCTCAGAAAAGAGCTTTCAAAGTGTCTTCATGATTTCAGCACAGTTATTATATAGTCTATATAATTAGTTTAGAAGCAATGTACTACAGTAATTGTACTCAGATAAAATGAAATATAGTAGAGACATCTAAAGATGTGGTGCTTTAATGCTTTCTTTCCTTTAGCTTGTATGTGAAAAAGTATACTCAACTGGGCTCTAAATTTCACTACTTATTCAATATTTAACTGTAATGCACATTACTAGATGAGTCTGTGCTGAATTTTATCAGTTTGAAATTCTTGGAAAACAAATGCTGCGAGTTATTTCCATGTTCCAGATATTGGAAAATTTACCCTAATGCCAATAACTTGCAGTGATTCCTGTCTCTTTTGTCATTGTCATTAAACTTGACTTGCTAATAATTTCTTATTGGTTTGGCCTTAATGAAGTTCCATAGATTTTCTTTCTCTTTGGGTTAAACCTGAAACCATTACTAGACAAATTTCTGTCAACCTATACTTATTCATTTTCCTTATTTTCTGTGACATGCCTATTTTATAAATATAAGTCTGCACTAAGGCATTTCGAACTCAGTTTGGTCATATTACATCAATAGCGTGTCTTTTCAATTTTTTTTTTGTTTAACACTATGATCTTGACAAAATTATGCTCATTGGAGGCGATTTACATTGTGGCAGGGATAACCTCCATCCCAATAGAGAGGCCATTGTTCAAGGGGAAAAATGCATGAGTAGCTGAATAAATCCATTTAAACCATTCTGAACTCCCCTGGGAGAAAGGTATAGAAAATTGAATAAATAAATAAATAAATAAAATCAGAGTGAGGTAGTAGAAGCCCCTAGACTGAGCATATATGGAAAGTATGACAATATAACACTTGAAGAAAGGATAATATGTATATAGATGTTAATTTGAGGAATGCACTACCTGTTTATAACTTAGCACTGTGCACTATTTAAGAACAGAAACTTAAAGCATTTGAGGAAAACTAGAATTTTATTTTTACAGAGCAAATTTATTTATAAGATTAGGCAGGCAATGCAGTAATTTTAGTTACAATTTAGGGATCTTTAAACAAGGGAAACATAGATAAATTAAATTATTGTTATAGAAGCAGAATGATTAAACTGGATGAGAAGTAACTCATTATGATACAGGCCCTTGCAGATTAGCTGAGACCACATGGCATCTTGATTGTAGAGGAGAGATTATAGCAAGGTGTGTTGAATGGCCAGTGATGATCAAAAGAAAACGAAAGAACTTAGGTGAATCTTTTTTTATGCTACAAATACTTTCTCTCAGGACAAACAAGCATTATATTCTCACATGGGGGACTCCCTAGCTGCCAGGATCATGACTCTAGGTTATACATACTGTAGAATAAAGATGAACCTGGTGAAATCCAACAGGGTTGGAGGGAAAGTTGTTTAGGAAGTGAAAAGATTTTCCAGAACTGCTTGTCTAAACCGACTGTCTCTTCTGGAGTTTTGTTCCAAATAGTAATGAGGTAAACATATGCATTGAGGACCAAGTAGCCACTTTGCAGATGTCCTCAATAGAGACAAAGGGGCAAATTCTATAAAGGACGCCTAAAGTTAGGCAACCACAATGTGGATGTTCAACCACTTAAGCGTCAAAATAAATTGAATAAGCAAAATTAACGACTTGAACAAGCAATAATTGAAAATTAGATGGCCAAAGGCTGTGCACGATTCACAAAATAGGTATCCAGAATTTCATAGATGCATATCGGAAAAAGCTGCATCTAACGTGATAGGCGTGGTTTTAATATGAACATCCATTTACAGAATCGCATGCTGCTCAGCATCTTAACGCATCTATAATCTCACCTAAAATGTAGGTGTTGCAAAACCAGGTCAACTTTTGGGTGTGAGTTGGGTGCTAAGTAGGCGTGGGATAGGCATGCTTGAGGTGTCCAGATATATTGGTATGGGTTTTATTTTTGGGAGTAAAGAATACTCCAGTTTGATATTAAGGCAAAAAGATATTTAATAATGCATTACTCAAACAAAGCACATGAACAAATGTATTGCATATTAAACCTCATTCCCAAAGTTTAAGAAAATAAGAAGAAAAACCCTACTCACAATCTTGACATCATTGTGACATCATCAATATGCACCTAGATGGCAGATTATCACACAAAAAAAGGAACCCCTCCCTAAATGGAAGCTCCTGTGGTTCAGTAGTTAAAAACACTTCTTTCATCTTCCACAGATCATGGGTTCAAATCCACACAACTCCCCCCACCCCCGTACCTTGATAGCTTCTTTTTGGTCAAATAAGAGAGTATGGGTTGTGGACTATGCCATTTACATTTGCACTGTCATTTCCAGGGTCCAGAGGGAAATTTATTTTTACCCTGAAATAGCTATGATCTCCTAAGGTATCATCTCACATGGCAGGAATCCTCATTTCTTCCATCTTTCAGAGATCATAAGTTCAAATCCCTAGTATGGTCAGGTGCCCCAGCACATATTCCTATTTTTTTTGTGACAATCTGCCTTCTAGGTGCATATTGATGATGTCACAATGATGTCAAGCTTGTGCATCAGACATGCCCACTTGTTCTGAACCACAGCTATTGTGAATAGGGTTTCTCTTCTTATTTTCTTAAACTTTGGGAATGAGGTTTAGTATGTAATACATTTGTTCATGTACTTTGCTCGAGTAATTGCATTATTAAATATCTTTTAACCTTAATATCAAACTGGAATACCCTTTACACCAAAAACCAGAAGGTTTTTGCAATACATATATTTTTGTTTCATGTGCTTTAATTGAGGAACACAGAAGCCAAAGGAGTTAATTTTTTGGAAAACAGCAGAGGAACTGGACAAGTGTTGAAGGTACATGTTTGATATTTATCCTAGAGAAACGACTACTTGTGAATCAAGAGGATATAAATTTGGCTTGTGGGTTAGTGGCTGTGTGTGTGGCGCAGTGGTTAGCGCTAAAGCCCTAGCTCCCTGAGGTTGTGGATTCAAATCCCTCTGTGCGATCTTGGGCAAGTCACTTAATCCCCTCATTGCCCCAGATAAATTAGATAAGAGTTTGAGCCTATCAGGATAGAAGCAAAATATGATAAAGTAGCTGAATGTAAATACCACTTAAGATATAAGTGGTATAAAGATAAATATAATAGTGGTGCCATTTTAATGCATAAACAAAAAACTCTGTGGAGAAGGTGATGTTCAAGATGCAGGCTTTATTAAAAGTACAATTGAATAATCCACATAAAATATATCCAGGACCAAAAAAGGTGGGAACTATGGACTCAATACGGTACGTGTTTTGATGATGCTGTCTTCCTCAGGGGTCCCTAAAGATCCTGATACCCGCACAGAGTTACATTTTGGATTATTTTTAGTTTATAATCCACGAGCTCTTGCATCAGGATCTTTAGGGACCCCTGAGGAAGACAGCATCGTTGAAACACACACCGTGTTGGGTCCATAGTTCCCACCTTTTTTGGTCCCCGCAGGAACTCAATTTCCCTGTCCCGTCCCCATAAGTTTTGTCACTGTCCCTGTCCCTGCCCCATTCCTGTAAGCTCTGCCTTAACCATATAAGCCTCAAACATTTATGGTTTTAAAGTGTTTGAGGCTTGTGCAGATGAGGACAGAGCTTGCAGGAATGGGGCAGGAACAGGAAAAGAACTTATTGGGACAGGATGAGAAAATGAGTTCCCGCAGGGACGGGGAAAAATTTGTCCCCATTTCATTCTCTAGTTTAGGCCTCAGAGGTCTTGAATGGGTTGAAGGCCTCTGGTCTTTTTTTGTATCAGGAAATACTTTGAGTAGAACCCCTGACCCATCTCCTGCAGTCTCTATTGCATTTTGCTGGAGAAGGGCTAAAAATTCTTAGTGAAGGAGGGTCTTCTGGACAAAATTGAAAAGAGACTCTTTTGGTGGGTGGTTTGGAGGTTTTGTGATCCAATATGGGGGCATACACCTGAGTGATGACTTGAAGCACTTACTGGTCTGTTGTGACCAGAGTCCAATACTGGTGAAAAAAAGAGCAAACGGCCTCCTATGGGGAATTTGGGAGGTAGATTCAGGCAATGACAATGCTCTCTAGAAAAGAGGCAAAAGGATGACTGTTGTTTCAATTGAAGATATGTTTGTGACTTTAGTGTCTTTTGATGCTTTGCACAGGAGCACAGATTAGCAGGCATAGAAGATGATGAAGATGATTGATTGTAATGAAATTTCATATTTTAATAGTAGGAACATCTGGGTGGAGCAGAATATCTTCTATAAGAAGAAGAAAATGTGGAGGTTTATGGCTTAGACAAAGTTGTCATGGTGTCTGTGTGTTTTTATTATGATCAGCCACCTCTTCAATCTTATCTCCAAACAGTTCATCACCTTTGCAAAGAACATTAGAAAGGCGCTTCTGTACTAAGGTCTTAAGATCAGAGACTCTGAGCCAAGATAAACAGTGCATTACTATTAACACTGCAGATGCTCGAGAACAAACATTGAATGCATTGAAAATGCCTGAAGCCAGAAACTTCCTTGTAGTAAACAAAAGTTTACACAACTGTTGGAATTCTTTTAGTTTCTCTTGTGGGAGGAATTCCTCAAAAGCTAGAAGTTTGTTTAATTAAAGACTTTAAATAAATGGAAGTATAGAATTGGTATTCCAAGATTTTGTTAGTATAGTTCAGGGGTAGGATATTTCAGTCCTCAAGAGCCCCAGGTTTTCAGAATATCCACAGTGAATATTCATGAGATAGATAACGCATACCAAGGAGAGAGTACATGCCATTCTATCTCATACATATTAATTGTGGATATCCCGAAAACCTGACCTGCAGGGGCTCTAAAGGACTGGAATTGCCTATCCCTGGTATAGATGAATGGAAAATGTGTACCAAAGGAGTCTAATTTTCTGGCTTCCCTTCCTGGAAGAGTAGAAGCATAAGCCCTAGAACTGCATGAATATTTTAAAGCAGATTCCACAACTAGAGAATGATGTTGAAGTTGTTTTCTCTCAAACCCTGGATACTTTTGTATTCTATACATTGTGTTAGTTTTTTTTTGGGGGGGGAGCTACTTGGACTGATTAAGGGATCTTAAATAGGGTATCTCTCATGACCCTATGTCATTGTAATTTAATACAGTCATTTGGTGGTGATTCATTGTCAAGGAACTTTCTCTCTCTTTCCATTTTAATTTTATTTATCTATCTATTTAAAAAAATTATAGTCTGCCTATAACTAAGCAATTACAAAAGTACATACAAAATTTGGGGAAAGGGATTGGGACTTGTATACTGCCTTTTTGTAGTTATACAACCACACTCAAGCATTTTCCCTATCTGTCCCAGTGGGCTCACAATCTATTTAATGTACCTGGGGCAGTGGAGGATTAAGTAACTTGCTCATGGTCACAAGGAGCAGCACAGAGCGTGAACCCACAACTACAGGGTGCTGAGACTGTAGCTCTAACAACTACACCACACTCTCCTCAAGGCATAAAACATAAACAGACACTACAAAACAAATCAGTACAAAAGAAGATAAAACTTTAAAATCACTGCTTGTTCACTTTCACCAAACATAACACAAATTTTTAACATGTCTCTAGAAACAAAGTTTTCAATAATATGTACTCTTATTCATTCTCAGCTGTCTAACCATGTTATTCCACTTTAATGGGTAGAGATTCACTCATTTGTCTTACAAGCCAGTAAAAGATATGCTTTGTGGAGAAGACTTATGCCTTTGAGGCATAGGGGAAGAATCAGAGGGTATGCTATAGGGTTCCTCTGCCGATAGATCTGTCAGATCCTCATCAGAATGGTTGGAGATATCTGAGTCAAGATCCTCAAAATACTGTTCTCTAGGTAAAATAGGGGGTGTACTTAAATAGTGGGTGTGCTTTGAGAGGAGTGTCAACTGTGCATTGAAAAGCATTTAGGCAGGGGTTGATGCTCTGACTCAGGAGATAACTCTTCTGCTAATGATACATGCATGGAATGGGTCTGGCCCAACCTGATGCTTGATGCTGAGCAGGGGTGCATGACCTCATCTTCGATCAATGCCTCGACATATTCTTGAGCTGGGCTAAGGCAGGTATGGAAGCCTTTAAAGCCTGTGAAGACTGCATCTGCAGTAGACCCAAAGCTCATGAGTATAGTCTACATATCCTCCTAAAGAGTTGGTGTTTGCACCTGGGAGAGACTTCAGTCTACTGTCTGGTTGAGTGGAAGCTACAGTGGAAGCAGTCTAAAGTGCTGGTTGAGCATGGTAGACTTCAATGTCAAGGTATGCCTGGGAGGAAATACGGTCTGCATTGATGGGTAGTGATTCCTGATGCATCAGCACTTATTGAGCTTTCAGGAGGTGGATGTCATGGAGCATGCTGCGTCAAACATAGAAGGAGAGGAATGTTTATGCTTCTTAGCTTTCTTATGTGAAGTGTCTCCTGATACATGAGATATGGATAAAGATGATGTCGAATCTTATCTCTGACGAGAGCCCAATGTTCAACGTTCTCTATGTGGCATTGGTGCATGCGGTGTTGATACCGGTGTCATTGTTAATGCAGGTTGATTGTTGGACCCTGAATCTCCCCCATGTTTGATGTCGATGCTAAACTAAAAGGTTTATCACACTGAATTTGTCGGACTTTGAGGAACCTCTTTTGCATAAGCAAAGTTTACAATGAATGTCCCAATGTCTAGGACAGAGACATTAAACACACTAACATTGGGGGGTCAGAGCCTAAAATGGTCCAGTTACATCGAGTACATTTCTTGAAGCTGCTTGGCGCCCTCTTTGATATGGAGAGAAATATGACCAATCATGCGAAGTCAAAAGGCTTGATGGCCCAGGGAGCTCCAGTGAAAAGAATACCATAAAACATTGATGCTCTCTGGGTTGAAAAAGATCTCAAAATGGTCCAAAGGCCAAAAATAAAAAAAAATTGACAGAAATGAACCAAACTCAAAGGATATACTGGAAAAAGATAAAAATGAAGAATTATGAAGAAAAGAATGATAAAATAATATCATCAAGACCCAAAAAAGACTTTAAAGTTTGACACACTGACGACATACTGAAGACACAGATTCTTGCTGTGGAAAAGTTAGAACTGATGATGACATTTGACACAAAGGCACTGCCAATGTGGGCGGTATGAGTACTGCTTAAAGATTTAAAGTGACAGTGCACTTGGCATTGTTCATACCAGGTTCTGTGGACGGAACCTGGTATGGACACTACCAAGTGCACTGTCACTTTAAAAGCCTACTTGCCTTCAAAGAAGTGCTGATACAATTTTTTTACTGGACAGAGCTGTACTGCCCTGAGCACAAAACTGCCACTTCCACTGTTCTATTTTATTTTTACCCAAACTTTTCATGGAGGCCACAAAAAGATGTTGTCTTAGCCTTAAGCTTATGTTGTGCTCAGCCTTAAGCTTTCCATGCATTTCTCTTCATTGGTGCAGAATAGCTAACAAACTCATTATCATTGATTTTAATAGGCTCTCTGCTGTTGTCTAACACAAGGTTTTGTGCAATTATCTTCTTTCTGCACGAGTTTTTACATTGGACTCAGAATGAGAAAAATCTCATCTAAGACAGGTGAGGTAGTTAAAAAAAACAGCAAAATAAGAATAAGAAAATGAAGATTAACCCTCTTGGGTCCTCTAATGGTGGATGTGGAAGCCAAATGCTAGCTGAGTGAGCCATAAGCTGAAAGCAGCAAAGAAGCACAAGTATTGGCAGCAGGAGACATCAGAGAAAAACATTTTTGAGCTTTGGTGGTATTTGCTATAGCAGAAGGGAGGTATGGGAGCCACAAGTGACATTGTTATGTCAGTGGACAGTAGAGGGTACTGGCCAATTAGTGGGTAAACTACAGGGTCCAGAATGTATTGAACTCTGTGGTTCAGAGTTCAATTCTCATCCAGCAGGTGATGTTGAACTACAGGGTCCAAGATGCATTGAACTTTGTAGCTCAGAGCTCAATCCTCACCCAGCAGGTGGTGCAGAACTGCATGAACAGACTACCCTACTGAGTCATGGGGTGGATCCCAGGCAGGAACAGCTTCATTTACCCAGTCTGGAATTCATTCTGGGCGGTCTCCATGAGAGGTCCCTAGTAGAGGTCTGCATGGGAACGGGGATCACAGGAATCCCGTGTGTCCAGCCGGTACCCTGCGGGGTTCCCCCCCCTTCAGCTATGTGGGACTCCCATGGAGATCCCCCAAGGTCCACAGGACTCCCACGGGGGGGTTCCTGAGGCCTACCTAATGCTCCGTCGATCCACTTTAAATTTAATGAAGAAATCGGTCCGGGTGTGGCGCCATGGCGAGAACAGCCATGCTGACCAGTGAACTCAGCACGTATGCACACGTACACATTGGGAAGAAATGCTACTGATTGGTCAGGAGATATCACATGCAAAGCTAGGCGGGAAAACAGCCTTAATTGAGTGAGCTGCCCAATCCCCCCCAAGGCCCTGACCGAGAGAGAGAGACCTAAGGAGGAGACGAAGCCTTCAGGGGAGGAGGAGACCGGACCCAAGGAAGACCCCCGAGCCGTTGAGGACCCGGCCGCTAATGGCCCCGATTGAAAGACCCAAGAAGAAGATGAAGCCTGAAACCTTTAGAGACCCGAGCCGAGGAGGACTGTCACTCGAGCTGATCCTCCCAAAGGCCCAGACAAGAGAGGAGGAGGAGGAGACTGGAGTAAATGTTACACTATGTTGTGATAGATCAGGTATGAGAAATAAAAGTCCTGGCACATCAGAACACACGAGGCTAGAGTTAAGGCGACTCCTCAGCTTTCCATTAAATTTTATCGAAGGCATCCGAACTTGTTGTAGTTGAAATATTGATACATTGATACAATGGTTAACCTTTGTCCCTCAGTGATTCTTTTCAGCAGAGAACTAAGCCTTAAGGAATTTGGGTTTTTTTTAACCTTACAATTTAAGTACTATCTGCACATCTTTCTCAGCCTAAATGTATAGACTAAGGGGTTAATAATAATTTTAAAAAAAACGTCTAAAAGGTGTCCTAAATGGCTACTTGGACGATCAAAAAGCCTGATCGTCCAAGTACCAATAACCAAAGCTGGTTTTTAGACATATTTAAAAACAGCTTAGGCCTTTCCCCTGCCACTAAATGCACAGAGAGAAAAGTGGTGTGTTTAGAGGAGGGGAAAGGGCGGGCAGTGGGCGGGAGGTGGGCCAACCTACACCTAGGTGTACAACAGGTATAACCAAAACATTAACAGGTTGCCTAGTTGGCACTTAGACCTTTTTGACTTAGACATAGTTAAACCAGGTCTAAGTGCCGAAAAAGAGGCCACTGAGCTGTTGGCTGCTGGCACCATCAGTTCAGCGGCCCGGCAACCTACCCACCGCAAGCATCGTGGGAGGAGAGATGCCTCATCTCCCCTACCGCGATGCCATCACTCCTCTACCTGAACTGCCATCACTACTCTACCCTCTTCCCGAAGGGGTGGGGGTGGGGGGTCATGGAGTCGGCCAGGGGGGTTGCAGGTCGGCGGGGGTGTCCGATCGGGGGTTCTGGGGGGGGCGGTCATTGAGGGGAGGGGAGTTGTGTTGAGGGCAGGAGGGCCTGGGATCCCTCCTACCTGTATTGTAGTGGGGGGTGGAGGGTAGGGGATCACTGGGGCCAGGGGTGCTTGGGCTCCCTCCTGGCCTGATATCGTCCAGGGGGGGTTCGCGGTTCAACATGGCAGGAGGGCTTGACACCCTCCTGCCTGGATCGTTTGGGGGGGGGGAATTCTGTAACCTGTTGTTTTTGACAGACACCGGTTGCAGAATCCAGCTTTTAGGTGAAGGACTGGCTCCTCCTTCGCCTAAAAGCCCTTCTGTTGGACGTTTGGGGCTTAGGCATTTTTTTGGTTCATTATGGCCAAAAAGTGTAGACGTCGTGGGGGTGTACTTTTAGACATAGTGGTGATCTGGGTGTTTAGTAGAGGCAGGCCATAATCAAAACAAGGACATTTGTTTTGGTTATGGACACTGTCCCTGCTTCTGCTTTGAACTTTTAAGGACTTAGGCCAAAAGGGGACTTAGACGTTTTTTTTGATTATGCCCCTCCACGCATTTAGGCTGAGAAAGATGTGGAAATAGTACTTATATTGCAAGATTAAAAAAAAAATAAATTCGTTAAGACTTTTTTTAATCAAAGGCACCCAAACCTGTTGCAGTACACTCACAATACATATCACGACAGTACTGACTATTTGGTGTCAACTTGTCTTTATTTATGCATTTTTTAAATATTTATGATTTTTTTTGTGTAAGAAGAAAAATTGTGTATATACTTTCTTTTGGAAGATAATTCCTTTAACCACAGACTTTAATCATGGCTCACTCAAAACAGAGGGTAGAGCTGAATGGAAAAACCCGATTGAGTTTCTGTCGAAGTTTATTCCATAAAATCCTCTTACTCAAGTTTGTTTACCCTTTTGAAATTGAGAGCGCTCATTGGGTTCCCTCTCGTGCCCTCAATAAATAGTAGGGACCTAGACCAATTATAATTAAGATTTTAAGATTTCAACAAGTAATTGAAATCTTTGAGGCAGCAAAAAGGGCAAAAACTGTGAAATGGCAGATCGCTCCTGTTCCAAAAGCCTGCTAGACCACCAGGTAAGATCTGGGATGCTGGGAGGAAGGCGGGAGGGAGGCGGGTAAGGTCCGGAAATTTTTTAAAAAATTGCATATAACCGAATCCGCGGATACTGAAACCGTGGATTCGGAGGGCTCACTGTATATGTGTATATAAGTAGGATGATTGTATAAATGGTGTAAAGGTGTGCATATACAGTATGTAGAATGATTGATTATGGTATAAAAATGTCTGTATTGAAAAACACCTCAAAAACACTAAGGGGCTCATAATCGAAAGAGAAAAACGTCCAAAAACCAGCCTAAGTCGGCAGTTGGACAAACATTTCTCAAAAACGTCCAAGCGCCGAAAATAAAAACGGGTTTTGGATGTATTTCTAAACGATCTAAGCCTTCTTAGTTTTGCTCAACGTTCAAAGCTAAATGGGGCATTTCTGGAGGCGTGTCGAGGGCGGGAGTTGGGCGGGACGTGGGCTGGCTTAAACTTAGTCAACAGTATGTATAACCGAAAGTTAAACAGCCCAGGATTGACGGAACTTGGACATTGTGACTTAGACCATGTAAAACATGGTCTAAGTCACAAAAACCCACCTAAAGTCACCAGATAAGCACTGCAAACACATAACACAGACCCCACACTCTAACCCAGTGATCACCAACCACCTCACCCCCATAAAAATTTTATTCACAACTTTAAATTTCAGCCTCCAGACCATCATCACCTGGCCACCTGGCAGAGAAAGCCTAGTCGTCCAGCCCAGAGGCAGCTTAAGTCATCTTGGGGGTGGGTTAGGAACCCATAGAGAGGAGGACCCATGCCCATAAGCCCCTGTAATCATTGCATTGATACTTAAACATTTGCACTGCCCTATACACCCCCCAAACCCTTTTTTACTGGCATATAAGTGGCTCCTGCAGCCATAAGGGCTATTGGGGTGATAGATAAGTGGGTCTAGGGGATTCTGGAGGTGGTTTGGGGGGCTTACCATGACCTATAAGGGAGCTGTAGTGAGGAGAAGCCATGGCACCCTCTTTGTGAAGTTCACAGCAGTGCCCTGTAAGGTACCCCACTATTTAGGTGCCATGTCTGGGTGTTCAATCCATCACTTTGCAGACCCCTCCCACATCCAACAGGACTTGTTCTAGGTGTTTTGGACTTGGACGGAAAGTTGGACGGAAATGTGGTATAAAGATGGACGATTTAGCAGCTTGGACGATCAGATTGGCAGGACGTATAATTAGACGATTTTCAAAAGTAAAAAAAAGTTGGACTTCTCTTTTGAAAATGTGTCTTAGGCTCTTTTTAACTTTGGACAACTTGCGAGATGGACGTAAACGGACTTAGACATCCCTTTTGATTATGCCCCTCCACCTCTGTATTATAACACCTTTACAGAAGCTCATGTAAACCACTCTGAATTGACTTCCCAGTCATTAGCAGTATAGAAGCTTACAATAAACAATGCTCTAGAAGTGATTCCAGTAGGCGCATAGCAGTGCCTTTTTTAATGTAATTTTAATCAGTTTTAAATACTGCAATATAAGGAAGATCGCTCATATTTGGTAGCCTGAGTTTTAACAAAACTTTGTTGGATTTGAAATCGTTGTCCTTTTCAGCTGCCAATTGACCAAATGTTTATGTTCATTTGCATTTGTTATACCGCCCTATCTTGATGCATTTCAGGGCAATGTACAATTTTTAAAAATCAAGTTCTCTAAGTAACTGATTAAAAAAAAAAAATCCCACTCTATTGCAATTTGGGCTTAAAGTTATATGATTAGTGGTATAATGTAGTCTGAAGAGAAAATGATTGTGGAGCATATCAGTCAAAATTTTACACTAGGAGTCAGGCTGCTGAATAAGACAGCACTTCCTTATTTTGGCAACACATCACTTTCAAGATGGTGATGGCAGAGGCAGGATCAAGGCGGCATCATTCCTGCCTCCAAATCAAAATTATGCTGTGGGGGCAGATGTAAAGGTGTATTCAGAGTCCATTTGTGCCATTTGAGATTTTTTTTTCTGGAAGTTGGAAGGAGGTCTTTGTGGCCCTCTTAGGGCAACAAGAATGTTTGGGAAGAGGATAGGAGTGGGCTTCAGAACCCACCTGGGCCATCAGAAAACTTTTCTGACTGGGGCTGTGGTAGATTCAGAGCTAAAGGGAAAGTGAAAAACTGCAATAACTTGGCACCGTTCTGACAGGTTGCATGAGTTTTGTGTGCCACCTTCTCTGCCCTTTAGTGCAGTAGCTTTATACTTTGAGTAGTAAAATTAGCACTGGGAAATCTATATTAGACTGTTGCACTAATAGAGAGCATACCATACCATACCATACCATACAGATTCTTGTATCCCACAAATGTCAACTAGGAATCATTGCGGCTTACATAATATTGAAATGATACAGAGGTGTATATCACATGTACATGAATACGTTGTAACAGATCATTGTAGTGAAGAAAATAGATGTGTTTTCAGTGCCTTCCTGAATTGGAAATGTGTGGTAAGTCATCAAGAGAGAAGTTTTTAAACTAGGAAGAAGGGGAAAGTCGACAGTCGACCAGGAGAGTCGATGGTTTGGGAACTGATATACCCGGAGGATACTGTGCAAGAAGATAGAGGGAAAGACTCACCGGATCACAGGCAAGACAGATCGAAAAGGACACAAGAGGGAAGGAAATACAAGAAAGGAACAGGCCGCAAACTCAAGTGTATGTACACGAATGCAAGAAGCCTTAGAAATAAGATGGGTGAATTAGAAGCTATGGCACAAAGAGATAACGTTGACATCAGAGGCATCACAGAAACATGGTGGACTGAGGAAAACGTCTGGGACACTGTGCTACCGGGATACAAACTATACCGCAGAGACAGATGGCTCAAAAAGGTGGGGGCATTGCCATATACGTCAAAGAGGGAATTGAATCTACTGGAGAGAACACGCCACAATTGACGGATAAGTTAGAGTCTCTATGGGTCAAAATTCCGGGAACAAATGGCCTGAAAATGAAGATCGGCATCTACTACCGACCCCCAGGGCAGTCCAAAGAAATTGACGGAGAAATGACGGACGAGATTAAACGCAACTGCAAGGGAGGCAACGCAGTTATCATGGGTGACATCAACTATCCGGGAATAGACTGGAACCTAGGCACCTCTGGCTGCATTAGAGAAACCAAGTTCTTGGATGCTGTAGGCCAGGGGTGTCCAATGTCAGTCCTCGAGGGCCGCAATCCAGTCGGGTTTTCAGGATTTCCCCAATGAATATGCATGAGATCTATTTGCATGCACTGCTTTCAATGCATATTCATTGGGGAAATCCTGAAAACCCGACTGGATTGCGGCCCTCGAGGACCGACATTGGAAACCCCTGCTGTAGGCGATTGCTTCCTGGAACAACTTGTCAAGGAAAACACTAGAGGAAATGCAATACTGGACTTAATTCTAAATGGTCTACGAGGACCAGCACATGATGTAGAAGTAGAAGGGATGCTGGGAAACAGCAATCACAATATGATCCGCTTCGATCTGGATGCAGGGGAGAAACATCAGTCCAAAACGACAGCCACGGCACCGAACTTCCGAAAAGGGAATTATGGTAGGGAAGAAGAGGATAAGCATTGTAAAAACGCTAGAGCAAGCTTGGTCCCTTTTTAAGGACACAGTCACTGAGGTGCAAAATCTATATATACCGCGTATCAACAAGGGATCAAAGAGGATAAAGAACAAAGAACCGGCGTGGTTCACTGTAGAGGTGAAGGAAGTGATAAGAGACAAGAAAACTTCGTTTAAGGAATGGTAAAGGTCAAAAACGGATGAAAACTGGAACAAACACAAACAACATCAATGCAGGTGGCACAAGGCGGTAAAAGGGGCCAAAAGAGACTACGAGGAAAAAATAGTCTGAATTTACCGAAGAAGCATACTGGAACCCATCAGGTTATATGCTGGAAATGAAGATGAAAAGCTGACAGGATTGACGGTCAGTCTAGAGGAGGTGTGTAGGCAGATTGATAGACTTAAGAGCGATAAATCTCCAGGACTGGATGGCATCCATCTGAGGGTCATTAAGGAACTGAAAGGGACCATAGCTGAACTGCTTCAACTAATAGCCAATCTGTCGATCAAATCGGGAAAGATTCCGGAAGACTGGAAGGTGGCGAATGTTATGCCGATCTTCAAGAAAGATTCGAGGGGAAATCTGGGAAACTACAGACCGATGAGTCTGACCTCGGTACTGGGAAAGATGGTAGAGTCGCTGATAAAGGACCGCATGATTGATCACCTTGATGGACACGGACTGATGAGGACCAGCCAGCATGGTTTTAGCAAAGGCAGTTCATGTTTGATGAACTTGCTGCACTTCTTTAAGGGATTAAACAGACAGGTAGACAAGGGCGACCCGGTCGACATTGTATATCTGGATTTTCTGAAGGCGTTTGACAAGGTTCCGCATGAATGACTACTTCGGAAAATTGCGAGCCATGGAATCGAGAGTGAAATACTCACGTGGATTAAAAACTGGCTAGATCATAGGAAACAGAGAGTGGGGGTAAATGGACAATACTCAGACTGGAAGAGCGTCACCAGTGCTTGGACCCATGCTCTTCAACATCTTTATAAATGATCTAGACATTGGTACGATGAGTGAGGTGATTAAATTTGCGGATGATACAAAGTTATTCAGAGTAGTAAAGACACAGGGGGATTGCGAAGATCTACAACGTGACATAATCAGGCTTGAGGAATGGGCATCAATATGGCAGATGAGGTTCAACGTGGATAAGTGTAAAGTGATGCATGTAGGTAACAAAAATCTCATGCATGCATACAGGATGTCTGGGGCAGTACTTGGAGAGACCTACCAGGAATGAGACTTGGGAGTTATGATCGACAAGTCGATGAAGCCATCCATACAATGTGCAGGGGCGGCAAAAAGGGTGAACAGAATGCTAGGAATGATAAAGAAGGGGATCACAAAGAGATCAGAGAAGGTTACCATGCTGCTGTACTGGGCCATGATGCGCCCTCACCTGGAGTACTGTGTCCAGCACTGGTCACTGTACATGAAGAAGGACATGATGCTATTTGAAAGGGTCCAGAGAAAGGCGAATAAGATGGTTAAGGGGCTGAAGAAGTTGCCTTATAGTGAAAGATTAGAAAAAATGGGCCTTTTCTCCATCGAACAGAGGAGATTGAGAGGGGATATGATTGAAACATTCAAATTACTGAAGGGAATAGACTTAGTAGATAAGGACAGGTTGTTCACCCTCTCCAAGATAGGGAGAACAAGAGGGCACTCTCTAAAGTTGAAAGGGGATAGATTCCGTACAAATGTAAGGAAGTTCTTCTTCACCCAGAGAGTGGTAGAAAACTGGAACGCTCTTCCAGAGTCTGTCATAGGGGAAAACACCCTCCAGGGATTCAAGACAAAGTTAGAGAAGTTCCTGCTGAACCAGAACGTACGCAGGTAGGGCTAGTCTCAGTTAGGGCACTGGTCTTTGACCAAGGGCCACCGCGTGAGCGCACTGCTGGGCACGATGGACCACTGGTCTGACCCAACAGCGGCAATTCTTATGTTCTTATAGGCTGCTTGGGAGTTCATTCCAGACTTTGGGTCCTTGGAATTCAAAGGTGGTCTCAGTGCTGAATCAGTATCAGTGCATGAAAAACAGCTAGTGTTCTATCTTTGCTCTTTTTTGCATGAAAGTGCAACAAAAACACTGTTGAAGTGTAGTTTCTGGAGACCTGTAGCTTTTTTTCTGCATGGTTGCTTCAATCTGTCATTTTTGTCTATAGACTGCACTAGACCTTTGATAACATAATTCTAAGACCCAATTGTAACACAGACAGGGAATTGGCAAATCAGAAACATGTGGGGCTGGTTAGGTGATTAGTTAGTAAGCTAATTAGCTAATAATTACACTGGTTAGAGTTTATGGCTTGTCTCATCTGTTTGGAGTATGATTTTGGCCCAAGTGGTCCCAAAACAAAACAAAAAAAGCTCACATAAGATTTGCTGGCAATATGAGAGAAGAATGCCACACTTTGGAAATATTTCTTAACCACTCTATCCATTTGTTATAGGCGGTGTATAAAGTTATACATACAGTACATAATCATAATTCAACAGAGAAAAATAATAAAGAACATATCATCAATAGCAATACATCAGCATCAAAAGAGAAAAAAATTATGTCCAGAATTATAAGTTCTTATTCTGGGAGAGCTTGAGAGGAAAAATATGCTTTTAAATACTTTTTGAATTGAAGCATTGATGTTATTGAATGCAGCTCATCTGGTAAACTGTTCCAAATCTGTACACCTTTTATTTAAAGACATTGCAGTATGTTCCCGCATCTGGAATACTGCATCCAATATTGGTCGCCGTACCTTAAGAAGGATATGGCGTTACTCGAGAGGGTTCAGAGGAGAGCGACACGTCTGATAAAAGGGATGGAAAACCTTTCATACGCTGAGAGATTGGAGAAACTGGGTCTCTTTTCCCTGGAGAAGAGGAGACTTAGAGGGGATATGATAGAGACTTATAAGATCATGAAGGGCATAGAGAGAGTAGAGAGGGACAGATTCTTCAAACTTTCTAAAAATAAAAGAACAAGAGGGCACTTGGAAAAGTTGAAAGGGGACAGATTCAAAACGAATGCTAGGAAGTTCTTCTTTACCCAATGAATGGTGGACACCTGGAATGCGCTTCCAGAGGGCGTAATAGGGCAGAGTACAGTACAGGGGTTTAAGAAAGGATTGGACAATTTCCTGCTGGAAAAGGGGATAGAGGGGTATAAATAGAGGATTACTGCACAGGTCCTGGACCTGTTGGGCCGCCGCGTGAGCGGACTTCTGGGCATGATGGACCTCAGGTATGACCCAGGAGAGGCATTGCTTATGTTCTTATGTTCTTATGTTAATCTCACTTGTTTCATTAATTTCTCTGAAGATCTTAACACTGTGCACCAAAGAATAAGCCTTCACTGAAGATATTAAAGCAGGTGGAGCCTCCATATTTAAAACTTTAAAAATCAGAACAAGCACTTTAAATCTAATGCGCCAATAAACTGGTAGTCAATGATGTTCTTTCAATTTATATGTGTTCTGCACTAATTGTAGTCAATGAACATAAGAACATAAGAATAGCCTTACTGGGTCAGAACAATGGTCCATCTAGTAGCCCATTCTCACAATGGCCAATCCAGGTCACTAGTACCTGGCAAAAACCCAAAAAGTAGCAACATTCCATGCTACGGATCCAGAGTAAGCAGTGGTTTCCCCCATTCTTGTCTCAATAACAGACTATGGATTTTTCCTCCAGGAAATTGTCCAAACCTTTCTTAAAACCAGCTACATTAACCACTCTTACTACAACCTCTGGCAACATGTTCCACAGCTTAACTAATCTCTGAGTGAAAAGATATTTCCTCCTATTGGTTTTAAAAGTATTTCCTGGAGGAAAAGTCCATAATACGTATGTTATTGAGAAAGACATGGGGGAAGCCATTGCTTGCCCTGGATCAATAGCATGGAATATTGCTACTCCTTGGGTTTTGTCCAGGTACTAGGGACTTGGATTGGCCACCATGAGAATGGGATATTGGGCTTGATGGAGCATTGGTTTGACCCAGTAAGGCTATTCTTATGTTCCCTGTAACTTCATTGAGTGTCCCCTAGTTTTTGATGGTTTAAAAGATTGATCCACTTGTACTAAGGATTTTGAAGACTTCAATCATATCTTCCCTCAGCCATCTCTTTCCCAAGTTGAAGAGCCCTAACCTTTTTAGTCTTTCCTCATACAAGAGGAGTTCTATTGCCTTTATCATCTTGATCACTCTTCTTTGAATATTTTCTAGTTCTGCTATATCTTTCTTGAGATAAGGCAACCAGAATTGAACACAATACTCAAGGTGAGTTCACACCATGGAACAATACAGAGGCATTATAACATATTGTTAGACTCCCTTTTTTTAATAATTCCCAGGATCTTGTTTGCTTTTATGGCCTCCACCGTATATTAGATGAAACGTTTCATTGTATTGTCTACAATGACACCTAGGTCTTTTTCTTGGGCGCTAACCCCCAAGGTGGACCCTAGAAACTGGTAACTATGATTTGGGTTATACTTCTCAATGTACATCACTTTGCATTTGTCCACATTAAGGGGTACTTTTACTAAGGTGCGCTAGTGCGTCTTAGCGCACGCTAAATGCTAATGCGTCAATTATATCCTATGGATGCATTAGCACGTGTTAGCATTTAGCACTAGTGCTAATAAGATGCACTAGTGCGCCTTAGTAAAAGGACCCCTAATTTCATCTGCCATTTGGACGTCCAGTCTTCCAGTTTCCTAAGGTCTGCCTGTGATTTTTCACAATCCGCATGCGTTTTAACAACTTTGAACAGTTTAGTGTTATTTGCAAATTTAATCACCTCTCTTATCATTCCAATTTCCAGATCACTTTTAAAAAAGTTAAATAGCACCAGTCCCAGTACAGATCCCTGCGACACTCCACTATTTGCCTTCCTCCTTTAAGAAAAATGTCCATTTAACTCTACCCTCTGTTTTCTATCTGCTAACCAATTCCTAATGCACAACTGAACATTGCCGACTGTCTCCCAGGAGCAGATGGTTTGGTGTGAGGTATGCTTGAAGGATACTATTGAAAAAGGATATTAGGGAGTCTCAGTACAGAGGTTTCAACAATGGTGAAAGAATGCCAGGAGGGTTTAAGAGGAAGGCAGATTAAAAGACTCAAATTTTCCCTGTCTTCTCAGCAGCCTGTAATTTCAAGGAAAAAACACAATTTGAAGTGTCTATATACAGGACTTCCGGTGACGTTACTAATCTCGATGGCGGATTGAGGAGGGAGCGCTGACCTCTGGTGGTCCTTACCCAGTGGCATACCTAGCATATGTGACACCCGGGACCCATCATTTTTTGGCACCCCCCCATCTGTACAAAAAAACATGATTTTTAGTAACAAGCCACACATCACACATGAGTACCTAGGAAAAGGCAGCATCTTACATATGCAGTGAGCAGTACATCAATACACCCATTGTAAAACTAAACAAGCCAGACTAGTACAGATCAATCCTACACCGTCAATCCTAACCATGTCTTTCGAACACACAGAACACAGAAAATACCTTCGCCTAGTATGGAATATGTCATCACAAACTAACCCCTCCCTCTTTTACAAAACTGTAGTGTGGATTTTAGCCACGGTGGTAACAGCTCTGACGCTCATAGAATTCTGAGCATCAGAGCTGCTACCACCATGGCTGGTGATAAAAAATGCTCCACAGTTTTGAAAAAGGAGGGATAAAATAGAAATACATAGACAAAGGTTAAATTGAACCAGCAAGAAGCTGGACTCTGCATACAATGCAACATCACAGAAACAGTGACACATGTCTCCTAAAGCAACAAATAAATAGAAAATTTTTGTTTTACCTTTGTCCTCTCTGGTTTCTGCTTTCCTCATCTTCTTGTTACTCTCTTCCTTCCATCCCCTGTCTGCCATCTCTCTGCCCCTATATGGCATCTTCTCTCCTATGCCCCTTCCAGAAACTGTATGCCTCCCCCTTCCATCTCTCCTTTCACCCCCATTGGTCTGGCATCTCTCTCCTCTCCTTCCCTCTCCCACACCTCTCTTCTGAAATCCCTTTCTTCCCTCATTTTCCTTTTCAATTTATTTTCTGCATCCATCTAGATTACGTTCTTACTACCCTCTCATCAATTTCTTTTTTTACTGTCTACCTACAGCTCACCACCTCATTCCCTCACCCCCTTCAGTATTTCCCTAACTCAATCCTTTTCCCCCATCATTTTATTTATTTATTCAATTTTCTATACAGTTCTCCCAGGAGAGCTCAGAACGGTTTACATGAGTTTACTCAGGCACTCAAGTATTTTCCCCTGTCTGTCCTGGTGGGCTCACAATTTATCTAATGTACCTGGGGCAATGGGGGGATTAAGTGACTTGCTCAGGGTCACAAGGAGCAGCGTGGGTTTGAGCCCACAACCCCAGGGTGCTGAGGCTGTAGCTTTAACCATTGTGCCACACATGTGCCCTCCTTTTATTTATCCCCTCCTTCCATCCTCTTCCTTCTTCTCTCTCTCCCTTCTCTCCACTTTCATCATCTGCCCCTTCTCTCTTTCCCCCACTTCCATCATCTGCCCTCTTCTCTCTCCCCCTTTTCTCCACTTCTATCATCTGCCCCTTCTCTCTCTTTCCCCCTTCTTCCATCATCAGCCCTCTTCTCTCTCCCCACTTCCATCATCTGCCCCTTCTCCCCACTTCCATCATCTGCCCCTTTTCTCTCTTCCCCCCCACTTCCATCATCTGTCCTCTTCTCTCTCCCCCTTCTCCCCACTTCAATCATCTGCCCCTTCTCTCTATTTCCCCCTCACTTCCATCATCTGCCCTCTTCTCTCTCCCCCTTCTCTCCACTTCCATCATCTGTCCCTTCTCTCTCTTTCCCCCCTCCTTCCATCATCTGCCCTCTTCTCTCTCCCCACTTCCATCATCTGCCCCTTCTCTCTATTTCCCCCCTCCTTCCATCATCTGCCCTCTTCTCTCTCCCCACTTCCATCATCTGCCCCTTCTCTCCACTTCCATCATCTGCCCTCTTTTCTCTCCCCCTTCTCTCCACTTCCATCATCTGCCCCTTCTCTCTCTTTCACCCCTCCTTCCATCATCTGCCCCTTCTCCCCACTTCCATCATCTGCCCCTTCTCTCTCTTTCCCCAACTTCCATCATCTGCCCTCTTCTCTCTCCCCCTTCTCTCCACTTCCATCATCTGTCCCCTTTTCTCAATCTCTCCATCCACCACAGGCCCATCTTTCTCCCTCACCTTTCCAATTTTGGCAACAAGATTGTCAAGGCCCCTCCCCGCAATGGCACTGAGCAGCATCGGCGCCCCCCCTCCGTGAAGGCACTGAGCGGCATCGGCGCCCCCCCTCCACGACGGCACTCAGCGGCATCGGCGCCCCCCCTGCCCCGCGACAGCACTCAAGTTCGGCCTCCTTCTCTCGGCAACAGCAGAACTTCAGATCGGCAACAGGTGCTCAGTCAAAAGCTTCCCCTGACTGAACTGCCTGGGTGGAAACAGGAAGCTGAATCAGGTGAAGCTTTTGACTGAGCACCTGTTGCCAATCTGAAGTTCTGCTGATGCTGGGAGAAGGAGGCCGAACTTGAGTGCTGTCATGGGGCAGGGGGGGTGCCGATGCTGCTGAGTGCTGTCGCAGATGGGGGGCGCCGATGCCGCTGAGTGCTGTCGCAGCCCAGGAATTTTCCAGACCTGTCCAGCTGTGCACCCCACCTAAGGCTGCATCCGGGGCGGGCTGCACCCAGGGAGAACCACCCCTTCCCCGCCCTCCCCCTTGGTATGCCACTGTCCGTACCTCCTTCCATGTGAAGCTTAAGTGGAAAAAAAAGGAAAGCAGTATTTGAAGAACTTTTGGAGGGTTGTAAGATAAGATGCTGGCGAAAAAAAAAACCTGAGGAGTGTCGCTCTCAGGAAAGAGGGCAGGAGAAAAGTGGCCTCTGGCGTGGATCAGGAACCGCCTATGAGACACCATGTGTTTCAGGAGAGAGTGCGTCAGAGGAGGAAATAGAGCGAACGGCTCTGCCTCGGAGGAGACGTGGAGATCCGGTGGTTTCGGCCACAAAGGAAGAACTTCAACAGTGGGCCCTGGAAATAAAGAGCGAAGTAGATGTGGTGAAGGGGAAGATTAAAGACGCTGTGAAAGAAATAAGGCAAGATCTGGTGGACCTGTTGGGACGGGTGGAAGAAATGGAGCGATGAGTTGGTGAGCAAGATATAATGTTGAAGACAATAGGTGGGCAGGTGGGGGATTACCAAAAGCAAATGAAAGTCTGTGTGAATCGAATAGAAGATTTGGAGAATAGATCTCAGCGCCAGAATTTGTGGATACGAGGGGTCCCAGACATTGAGATATTTAAAGACGCTGTGAAAGTGGCACAGGAAATTTTTGCCTCTATGTTAACATCTGAGAGTGCAGAAGTGACTTCCCTAGCAACAGTAAAAATAAGAACATAAGAACGTGGAGGGGCATAATAAAAAAAAGCGTCTAAGTCCCCTTTTGGCCTAAGTCCTTAAATGTTCAACCCAGAAGCAGGGAAAGTGTCCATAACCAAAACAAACGTCCTTGTTTTGATTATGGCCTTCCTCTGACTAAACGCCCAATCACCACTACGTCTAAAAGTACACCCACACCACGTCTACACTTTTCAGCCATAATGAAACAAAAAAATGCCTAAGCCACAAACGTCCAACAGAAGGGCTTTTAGGCAAAGGAGGAGCCAGTCCTTCGCCTAAAAGCTGGATTCTGTAACCGGTGTTTGTCAAAAACAACACCGGTTACAGAATCCCCCCCCACAACCATCCAGGCAGGAGGGTGCCCAAGCCCTCCTGCCATGTCAAACATGACCCCCCCTCCCGACAACATCGGGGCAAGAGGGAGCTCAAGCCCTCTTGCCCCGGCCAACAACTGCACCCCCAACGATATCGGGGCAAGAGGGAGCCCAAGCCCTCTTGCCGCGGCAGCCGCGACCCCCCCCCAACAACCTCGGGGCAAGAGGGTGCCAAAGCCCTCTTTCCCCGATGATTAACATCGGGCCAGGAGAGAGCCCAAGCTCTCCTGGCCCCAGCGACCACCCCCCCGTGACTGGCTGGGGCCAGGAGGGAGCCCAAGCCCTCCTGGCCCTGGCAACCCCCCTGCCGCTACTCGATTGGGCCAGGAGGGAGCCCAAACCCTCCTGGCCCTGGCGACCCCCCGCCGCTACTCGATTGGGCTAGAAGGGAGCCCAAACCCTCCTGGCCCGGCGACCCCCCCTACCCCCACCCCCCACTACATTATGGGGAGGAGGGATCCCAAGCCCTCCTGCCCTTGATGAACCCCCCTCCCCCCAATGTCCACCCCCCAGAACCCCCAATCATCCCCCCCAGCTGACCCGCAACCCCCCCGGCTGACCCAATGACCCCCCTACCCCCACCCCCCTTCCCCATACCTTTTTAATGTTGGCCGGACAGACGGGTGCCAAACCCGTCCGTCTGGCAGGCAACTCACAGAAGAATGGGGCCGGATTGGCCCAGCCGTCCCAAAGCCCCATCTACTGGTGGAGCCTAAGGCGCCTGGGCCAATCAGAATAGGCCCGGGAGCCTTAGGCCCCTCCTGTAGGCGGGGCCTTAGGCACATGGGCCCAACCAATCGAGTAGTGGCGGGGGGGTCGCCAGGGCCAGGAGGGCTTGGGCTCCCTCCTGGCCCAAGCCAGTCGTGGGGGGGGGGTCGCTGTGGCCAGGAGAGCTTGGGCTCTCTCCTGGCCCGATGTTAATCAGCGGGGCAAGAGGGCTTGGGCTCCCTCTTGCCCAGAGGTTGTCGGGGGGGGGGGGGGGGGTCATGGCTGCCGTGGGGCAAGAGGGCTTGGGCTCCCTCTTGCCCCGATGTTGTGTGTGGGGGGGAGTGATGCATCGCGGCAGGAGAAATGCCTCATCTCCCCTACCGCGATGTCATCACTCCTCTACCGGAACTGCCGTGGGTCGCGGCAGTTCGGGTAGAGGAGTGATGGCATCGCGGTAGGGGAGATGAGGCATCTCTCCTGCCGCGATGGTTAGGTTGCCGGGCTGCTGAACTGATGGCGCCAGTGGCCATCAGCTCAGCGGCCCCTTTTTCGGCACTTAAACCTGGTTTTATTTCATCTAAGTCAAAAAGGTCTATGTGCCGACTAGGCAATCTTTAATTGTTTTGGTTATACCTGTTGTACGCCTAGGTGTAGATCGGCCCACCTCCCGCCCACTGCCCGCCCTTTCCCCTCCTCTAAACACACCTCTTTTATCTCTGTGTGTTTAGTGGCAGGGGAAAGGCCTAAGCTGTTTTTAGATACGTCTAAAAACCAGTTTTGGTTATAGGTACATGGACGATCAGGCTTTTTGATCATCCAAGTAGCCACTTAGGACACTTTTTAGACGTTTTTTTTTTTTTATTATTACCCCCATAATGTTTTATAAAATATTTATATCATTTGTAACTCTCTCGTTGGCAAGATTGTTTAATAATTTAAAAGAGAGAGAATAGTTACCATACTTTATGAGATTAGCAGGAATTACAATTTTACCTAAGCCAGGGAAAGATAATACTCATTGTGCTAGTTATAGACCTATATCCTTATTAGATATAGATACAAAAATTATGGCTAGAGTCCTTGCAGATAGATTGTCATAATATATGCCAACACTTATATGGATGACGGCAGATAAAGACCCGAATGGTCCATCCAGTCTGCCCAACCTGATTCAATTTAAATTTTTTTTTTTTTTTCTTCTTCTTAGCTATTTCTGGGTGAGAATCCAAAGCTTTACCCTGTACTGTGCTTGGGTTCCAACTGCCGAAATCTCTGTTAAGACTTACTCCAGCCCATCTACACCCTCCCAGCCATTGAAGCCCTCCCCAGCCCATCCTCCACCAAATAGCCATATACAGACACAGACCTTAGTTCAATATTTAATATTATTTTCTGATTCTAAATCCTCCGTGTTCACCCCATGCTTCTTTGAACTCAGTCACAGTTTTACTCTCCACCACCTCTCTCGGGAATGCATTCCAGGCATCCACTACCTTCTCCGTAAAGTAGAATTTCCTAACATTGCCCCTGAATGTATCACCCCTCAACCTCAAATTATGTCCTCTGGTTTTACCATTTTCCTTTCTCTGGAAAAGATTTTGTTCTACGCTAATACTCTTCAAGTATTTGAACGTCTGAATCATATCTCCCCTGTCTCTCCTTTCCTCTAGGGTATACATATTCAGGGCTTCCAGTCTCTCCTCATACGTCTTCTGGCGCAAGCCTCCTATCATTTTCGTCACCCTCCTCGAACCGCTTCAAGTCTTCTTATGTCCTTCGCCAGATACGGTCTCCAAAACTGAACACAATACTCCAACTGGGGCCTTACCAATGACCTGTACAGGGGCATCAACACCTTCTTCCTTCTACTGACTACGCCTCTCTTTATACAGCCCTGCATCCTTCTGGCAGCAGCCACTGCCTTGTCATACTGTTTTTTCGCCTTTAGATCTTCGGACACTATCACCTCAAGATCCTTCTCCCCATGCATATCAGCTTCTCTCCTCCCAGCATATACGGTTCCTTCCTATTATTAATCCCCAAATGCATTACTCTGCATTTCTTTGCATTGAATTTTAGTTGCCAGGCATTAGACCATTCCTCTAACTTTTGCAGATCCTTTTTCACATTTTCCACTCCCTCTTCGGTGTCTACTCTGTTACAAGTCTTGGTATCATCTGCAAAAAGGCACACTTTTCCTTCTAACCCTTCAGCAATGTCACTCACAAACATATTGAACAGGATTGGCCCCAGCATCGATCCCTGAGGGACTCCACTACTCACCTTTCTTTCCTTCGAGCGACTTCCATTAACCATCACCCTCTGGCATCTGTCCGACAGCGAGTTTCTGACCCAGTTCACCACTTTGGGTCCTAACTTCAGCCCTTCAAGTTTGTTCAACAGCCTCCTATGAGGAACTGTATCAAAGGCTTTGCTGAAGTCCAAGTAAATTTACCTTTTGTAAAGCCATGTTGCCTCGGATCCTGTAACCCATTAGATTCAAGGAAGTACACTATCCTTTCTTTCAGCAAAACTTCCATTATTTTACCAACAACTGAAGTTAGGCTCACCGGCCTGTAGTTTCCTGCTTCATCCCTGTGACCACTTTTATGAATAGGGACCACATCCACTCTCTTCCAATCCCCAGGAATCACTCCCGTCTCCAGAACCTCTCTGCGCTCCCTTAGTATCCTGGGATGGATCCCATCTGGTCCCATCGCTTTGTCCACCTTCAGTGTTTCAAGTTGCTCATAAACACCCTCCTCCGTGAACGGCGCAGAATCTACTCCATTTTCTCGTGTAACTTTGCCAGACAATCTCGGTCCTTCTCCAGGATTTTCTTCTGTGAACACAGAACAGAAGTATTTGTTTAGCACATTCGCTTTCTCCTCATCACTTTCCACATATTGGTTCCCATCATCTTTTAGCTTAGCAATTCCATTTTTCATCTTCCTCCTTTCACTAATATATCTGAAAAAATTTTTGTCTCCCTTTTTTACATTTTTAGCCATTTGTTCTTCCGCCTGTGTTTTCGCCAGACATACCTCTCTCTTGGCTTCTTTCAGTTTCACTTTCTGCTCTCCTCTTCTTGGTTTTTATATTTCACGAACGCCAACTCTTTCGCCTTTATTTAGGTTGGAGAACCATATTGGCTTCCTTTTTCTCTTGATTTTATTGATTTTCTTCACATAAAGGTCCGTAGCCATTTTTATCACTCCTTTCAGCTTAGATCACTGTCTTTCCACTTCTCTTATGTTCTCCCATCCTAACAGCTCTTTCTTCAGGTACTCTCCCATTGCATTAAAGTCTGTACGTTTGAAATCTAGGACTTTAAGTATCGTGCGGCCGCTCTCCACTTTAGCCTTTATATCAAACCAAACCGTTTGATGATCGCTACTTCCCAGGTGAGCACCCACTCGAACATTAGAGATACTCTCTCCATTTGTAAGGACCAGATCCAATATCGCTTTTTCCCTTGTGGGTTCCATCATCATTTGTCTGACCAGAGCCTCTTGAAAGGCATCCACAATCTCCCTATTTCTTTCCAATTCCACAGACGGAACATTCCAGTCCGCATCCGGCAGGTTGAAATTTCCCAACAGCAGAACCTCCTCTTTCCTTCCAAACTTTTGGATATCCACAATCAGATCCTTATCAATTTGCTGCGATTGAGTCGGAAGTCTGTACACCCACATAGATAGAAGTTCCATCTTCTCTTTTCAGAGCAATCCATATCGCTTCTTCCTCTCCCCAGGTCCCTTGCATTTCAGTTGCTTGGATATTGATCTTTACATAGAGAGCTACTCCTCCACCTTTTTGACCATCTCTGTCCTTCCTAAAAAGATTATATCCTGGTATGTTTGCATCCCATCCATGTGATTCACTGAACCATGTCTCTGTGATAGCGACAATATCTAGATCTGCCTCTAACATCAGGGCTTGCAGATCATGAACTTTGTTGCTTAGACTGCGAGCATTTGTGGTCATCGCTTTCCAGCTATTTTTCAGCGATAATCTCCTTTTTCGTATGGATTTTTGTTTCATTTCACTTTCCGTTGCAATACTAAGAAATGAGTTGCTGATATAGCTTATGTTGCAGTCTTTACTACTATCACATCTTTTCTTTTGCCGGGAGTGGTCTCTATAACTGTCCTTCGTACATACACCATCCCCACCTTCTAGTTAAGACGATAAGACGAACATTAAATTTCCTTGATGTTTGACCTATGTAGATTAAATCACAGGGACATTTTAAAGCATATACAACCCCTTGAGTCTTACAATTAGAGGTGTGGTTTAAAATGTAGTTCCTATTATCTTTTGGGTTCTGAAATGTATTGGTACATTCCATCAGAACACACATTTGACAATCACCACAAGTTTGGTGACCCTGTGTTTCATTCACTGTATTATTCGAGGTCTCTATGGAAAATGAAGGGCACAATATTTCTTTCAGATTTCGATTCTGGCAATATGCTATCCTAAGTGAACAACCTTTGAATGTTCCTGCTATTTTTAGTATCTCCCAATGTTTTCTGAGGGATTGAGCAATCTTATAGCTATTATTGGAATATGTTAGTATACATGTCATAACTTTCTCACATGTCTTAGAATTATTCTTGTTCCTGGGGGTTAATAAGAGCTCCCTATGATTATACAAGGCCCTTTTATAAGCTACATTAATAGTTTTTACAGGGTAACCACGTTGTAGAAATTTAGTTTTCAAACTGGTCGCTTGTCTTTTAAATTCAGCATCAGAGGTGCAAATTCTTCTGATTCTCAAGAATTGAGAAAACGGTAGACTTTTTCTAAGTGAGCTAGGGTGGGCACTAGAAAAGTGTAGCACCGAGTTGCAATCAGTCGGTTTTGTATATACCCTTGTCTGGAATTCACCATCAACAATCTTTATCAATACATCCAAAAATGAGATTTCAGTATCACTAGATGTATGAGTAAATTTCACCTTGGGATGGCAAGTGTCGATATAATCCAGAAAATCCTTTAATTCATCTGGACCCCCATTCCAGATCAAAAAGATGTCATCAATGTAACGGGTCCATAATTTCACTTTCTTAAAGAATTGTGAGGGTTATATCCAATTTTGTTCAAAATTGTCCATAAACAGATTGGCGACAGACGGAGCCATAGTAATGCCCATCGCTATCCCTGAGTTTTGCTGAAACAAACAGTTTTCAAACATAAAGAAACTATTTTGAAGCATCATCTTGGCAAGTTGGTAAAGAAACACAATTGGTACTTTAGGGTTCATTCTCAAATCCAATGTTTTACAAATAATGTCTAGTGCCTCATTTTGAGGAATGATGGTATATAAGGAGCACACATCAATAGTTACTAGTATCGAATGTTGATCCGGCTTGATTAATTCTATTTTCCTTAAAAATTCTGTCGTATCCTGCAAATATGAAAAGGTGTTTTTCATAAACGTTTGAAGAAATTTATCAATATAAATTGAAGAAGCTTCAAGAAGTGCTCCCCTATTGGAGACTATTGGCCTCCCTGGTGGAGAATTCAGGGATTTATGAATTTTGGGGAGCAAATAAAAGATCGGAATTTTAGGATATACAACATTCAAAAAACGGAATTCTTTCTTAGTTAAATAACCCTGATCTAGAGCATTTTTAGTCAGTTTATTGATTTTAGACTGTAATTCTTCAGTCGGATCCGAAGTTAAGATCTTATAATCCTCACTATAAAGTTGTTTATGCGCTTCTTCCATGTAGTCCTCTCTTTTCATTAGCACAATTTTACCACCTTTGTCCTCTCTCCTAATGATAAGCTCTTTATCTGCCGTAAGCGTCTGTATAGCATTCCTTTCATTTCTACTGATGTTATGAACTCGTATATGCTGGTTATCCTTATTCATCCTTTCAATATCTGCTTTAATTAGCTTATGAAAAGTTTCGATTATTGGGTCAACCGGACCTGGAGGCACCCAACTAGATTTAGGTGTCACTAGAGAGTCAGTCTCTTTTTGTGTGGTCATTTCTTTTTGAGAAAAGAAAGATTTAATTCTTAATGTACGGTAGAATTTTTCTATATAGATATTGTTCTGAAACATATCTACCGGAACCATCGGGACAAAAGACAGTCCTTTAGATAATAAAGTGGCTTCATCAATTGAAATGGTTAGAAAGATTTACAATAAGGGATCCCTCCGATGATACTGGAGTATGGCCAATGATTAGAGAAAAAGGAGCTAAAACAACTACGCTGAATACCTCAGTCATTGAATACGACTACGCGTAGGCTCCATTACTGAGGCCTCCTCCTGTATGTAGATTAGATTTTGCACTCTTTCATAAGTGGGAAGTGTTTGATTTATATGTAGTACTATGTAGCCCATCTGTGCAATATAGCTTCTTGTCCTTCCATGTATTTCCCCATCCTCCTATGTACCTGAAGCCTTCTTGATGACACCAGGCTTTGAACCATCTATTAATGAAGTGGGCTTCATTAGTAGGAGGCAGGCAGCGGATGGGATTAGGAAGGTGTTAAACTTGGTTTGGAGGGCTAGAAGGGAAGGAACAGAATAGGTAGCAGTCTCGGTTGATGCTGAAAAAGCATTCGACCAAGTTGAATGGAAATTTATGGAAGCAGTGTTAGAATGTATGGGTTTTGGGAAAAGATTTACAGATTGGATATTTACATTATATAATAGTCCATTAGCATGTGTTAAAATAAATTGACTTTATTCCATAACATTTGAACTTCAGAGAGGGACAAGGTAAGGCTGTCTGCTATCCCTTTTGATTTTTGCATTAATCATTGAACCCTTGGCACAGAGAATTAGACAATTTCAACAGATAAAAGGTTTGAGGGTAGTGGGAGATGAACAAAAGTTGTCTTTGTTTGCTGATGCCATATTGGTTATTGTTGAGGCCTCGGAGTTGTCCTTGATTGCTCTTAAAAATCTTATGTGTGAATATGGTCATCTTTCAGGATTTAAAGCTAACCTATCCAAGACAGAAGTATAAATATATCAGCATCTATGGTGAAGGTTAAGGAATTGCATAGATTAGTGCCCTTAAGGTGGGTAAAAGGACCTATTAGCTATTTAGGAATAATTTTGGGAGCAGATTGGATACTTTTGTTTCAACAGAATTATGTTCCATTAGTAGCAGATTTAGAACAGTGGAATAAGATGTTCATCTCATGGCTAGGACGTATGGAAGTGGTAAAGATGATGATTCTTCCTAAGTTTCTGTATCTGTTTCAAGTACTGCCGATTGCCGAGGAAAGCGCCAAAGGGTAGGAAGCTATGCAATGTTTAAGTCTAAGGCGGAAGGAGGTTTAGGTTTACCTCATTTGGAGAATTATTATAGAGCTGCTCAGCTGAGAGCGATAGTCGAATGGCATTCATACCCACTCAAATTATGGGTGAGGGTAGAACAATAAATGTTATAAGGGATAGGGGATGTTAGAGAATTGAAAATATTTACCATGGGTGGCTTTGGGAGAAAAAGAAATGATGAATATAAGTAATCCTTTTAGTAGTTGCTCTATGAGAATATGGAAAAGTGTAGCTAAAAAACTTTTGGGTAAAGAAAAAAGTATTTATTTCTCTCCTATGTTATATGTACAAGATTTTTTACCAGGTAGGGAAGGGGGAATTTTTAAGCGGTGGGAGATAAACTAAAAACTAAGCTAAACTAAACCTTAGGTTTGTATACCGCGCCATCTCCGCAAGCGTAGAGCTCGGCACGGTTTACAGAATTAGGATAGAAAGGAACTCCAGAAGAAGAAGGGTAATAGGAAAGGAACTAAGAGCTTAGAGAGGGGTCAAGGTACTAGAGAGCGGGAGGTGTTAGATTTTTGAAAAGAGCCAAGTTTTCAGGTGTTTGCGGAAGAGTTGGAGAGATAAAAGGTTTGAGGTGTTTCGGTCAATTTATTGAGGAGGGGGAGGTTATAGCTTTTGTAGATCTTCAGGACCAATATCAACTGGCAGCAAGAGATCGTTTCCCTATTTACAAGTGAAAAATTATATTATGACATATAAGGTGATGGAAAAAGAAATATTAAGGAAATCTGAATTTGAAAAGAGATTAGGGAATCCAGTTATGAAGGGTGTATCTCTTGGTTATATAAAACTATATATGTGGATGAGAAAAAGAAAACATCAAATATGAAAGCGTGGGAAAGAGACTTGGGGAAGGAATGGTCAACTACTGAAAGGGGGGTAATTGTATCACATCTTTTTCATACAGCTAGAGCTGCTACTTTGGTGGAAAATGCTATTAAACTTTTAGTACGATGGTATATTACCCCGGTATTAATTAGCAAATGTGTGAAAGAGAAAAATGATGCTTGTTGGAGAGGATGTGTTGAGAGAGGTACATTTTATCATATGTGGTTGAAGTATCAAATTATTCAAAGATATTGAGAACAAGTGTTTTATTATGTGAGTAGATTAATTCAGATTCCTCTGGATATGAATGCTGAAAGGGCACTATTGGGAGTTGGAGTGGAGGGATTATCATCTTCTCAGTCCAAGCTTATGGATTTGGCATTTATAGCTGCCCGACTAATTTTAGCTCAGCAGTGGCATTCCCAAATGCTCCCATAATAAGAGATATGAGGGATCATTTATGAATAGTGTGTGAGAAATATAGATTATTGGCTCTTTTAACAAATCATTGGTCGAAGTTTAAAGATATATGGGGGGAAATATATTGATTTGGAAAAAGAGGATTTTTGAAGGATTTTAAATTTGTTATCCTGTCCTTATGAAAACATAAGAACATAAGCAATGCCTCTGCTGGGTCAGACCTGAGGTCCATCATGCACAGAAGTCCGCTCACTCGGCGGCCCAACAGGTCCAGGACCTGTGCAGTAATCCTCAATTTATACCCTTCTATCCCCTTTTCCAGCAGGAAATTGTCCAATCCTTTCTTAAACCCCAGTACTGTACTCTGCCCTATTACGCCCTCTGGAAGCGTATTCCAGTTGTCCACCACTCGTTGGATAAAGAAGAACTTCCTAGCATTCGTTTTGAATCTGTCCCCTTTCAACTTTTCTGAGTGCCCTCTTGTTCTTTTATTTTTTGAAAGTTTGAAGAATCTGTCCCTCTCTACTCTCTCTATGCCCTTCATGATCTTATAAGTCTCTATCATATCCCCTCTAAGTCTCCTCTTCTCCAGGGAAAAGAGACCCAGTTTCTCCAATCTTTCAGCGTATGAGAGGTTTTCCATCCCTTTTATCAGACGTGTCGCTCTCCTCTGAACCCTCTCGAGTAACGCCATATCCTTCTTAAGGTACGGCGACCAATATTGGACGCAGTATTCCAGATGCGGGCGCACCATCGCCCGATACAACGGCAGGATAACTTCTTTTGTCCTGGTTGTAATACCCTTCTTGATTATACCTAGCATTCTATTTGCTTTCTTAGCGGCCGCTGCGCACTGTGCCATCGGCTTCATTGTCATGTCCACCATTACCCCCAAGTCCCTTTCTTGGGTACTCTCATTCAATAACATCCCTCCCATCGTATAGTTGTACCTTGGGTTTCTGCTTCCCACATGCAATACTTTACATTTCTCAACGTTGAACTTCATCTGCCATCTCGCCGCCCATTCCCCCAGTTTGTTCAAGTCCCTTTGCAATTCTTCACATCCCTCTTTAGTCCAGCTCCACTAAATATTTTTGTATCGTCCGCAATTTTATTATCTCACACTTCGTCCCTGTTTCTAGATCATTTATGAATATATTAAATAGCAGCGGCCCGAGCACCGAGCCCTGCGGAACACCACTCGTGACCCTAATCCAGTCCGAGTAGTGTCCCTTCACCCCTACCCTCTGTTTCCTACCCGCCAACCAGTTTCTGATCCATCTATGCACGTCTCCATCCACCCCATGATTCTTCAGTTTCCGGAGTAGATGTTCGTGAGGCACCTTGTCAAAGGCTTTTTGGAAATCAAGGTATATGATGTCTATGGGGTCTCCCCTGTCCATCCTTTTGTTAATTCCTTCGAAGAAGTGCAATAAGTTAGTTAGGCACGATCTCCCCCTGCAGAAACCATGTTGGCTTGTTTTCAGAAGTTCGTTTCTTTCCAAATGTTCATCGATGTTTTCTTTTATCAGTGCTTCCGCCATTTTCCCCGGAACCGAGGTCAGACTCACCGGTCTGTAGTTTCCCGGGTCACCTCTTGATCCCTTTTTAAAGATGGGCGTGACGTTGGCTATCTTCCAATCCTCCGGGATCATGCCTGTTTTCAAGGATAGGTTGCAAATTTGCTGCAGTAGTTCCGCTATCTCCTCCTTTAATTCCTTCAAAACCCTTGGATGGATTCTGTCCAGACCCGGGGATTTGTCAGTTTTAAGTTTTTCTATCTGCCTGTGTACATCATCAAGGCTCACTTCCATGGATGTTAATTTTTCTGCTTGATTTCCATTGAAGATTTGCTCAGGTTCTGGTATGTTGGTTGTGTCTTCATTTGTAAATACAGACGAAAAGAACATGTTAAGTCTTTCCGCGACTTCTTTCTCCTCCTGCACCGCTCCCTTCCTGTCTCCTTCGTCCAGCGGTCCCACCTCCTCCCTAGCTGGCTGTTTCCCTTTAACATATCTGAAGAACGGTTTGAAATTTTGTGCCTCCCTGGCTAGCCTCTCTTCGTACTCTCTTTTGGCTTTTCGAACCACACTGTGACATTCTTTTTGATACTTCCTGTGCTCCTTCAGTTTTGTCCTTTTTCCATTTCCTGAATGAATTTTTCTTATTGGCTATTGCTTCCTTCACTATTTTAGTCATCCATACCGGGTCTTTTGTTCGACTCTTTTTGCACCCCTTTTTGAATCTGGGGATATACAGATTTTGCGCCTCGCTCACCATGTCCTTGAAATAAGACCAGGCATGTTCTACTGTTTGCCATTTCTTGGAAGTGTTCCTAATTTTCTTCCTTACCATTTCCCTCATTGCTTCATAGTTTCCTTTCCTGAAGTTGAAAGTTGTCGCTATGGTTCTCTTTCTGTTCGGTATTCTTACTTCAACCTTGAACTTGATCATATTATGATCGCTGTTTCCCAACGGTCCCACTACTTCCACTTCCTTTGCAGGTCCCATTAGCCCATTTAGGATTAGATCCAAAGTGGCATTTCCTCTCGTCGGTTCTCTAATAAGCTGCTCCATTAAGCAATCTTGTATAGCCTCCAGGAATTCTGTCTCCCTAGCGCATCTTGAGCTTCCAAGACTCCAGTCTATCCCGGGGTAGTTGAAGTCTCCCATAACAACCATGTAACCGCTTTTGCATTCTCGCTTCATCTCGGCATCCATTTCTTTATCGATATCTCTGATTTGCCCGGGTGGACGATAGTATAGGCCCATCTTTATTTCATGCCCTTTCCTACCCGGTATTTTAATCCATAGCGATTCCAGTTTGTTGGTCGTCTCCACTGTGTCCATTCTTGTCGATTCTATGCTTTCTTTTACGTATAGGGCTATTCCTCCTCCTTTCTGTCCTGTCCTGGCGATAGAGCTTGTATCCCGGCAGTGCTGTATCCCATTTGTTTTCCTCATTCCATCACGTTTCAGAGATTCCAATGATGTCTATGTCCTCTGCATTGGCCACGGCTTCTAGTTCCTCCATTTTGTTTCTTAGGCTCCTTGCATTAGCATATATGCAATTTAGATCCTGGCATTTTGTCGTCCTCATTTCCTTTTCCTGTGCTTCGGTCTTTGGTGTCTTCTCTTTTGCTACAATCTTTCTAACCTCCACTTCTGGGTTAGTTGACTCCTGTAATTTGTCCCTTGTTTCTTCCCAGCCTTTTTTCCCCTTAGTATCTTCACGGGATACCGTCTTCCGAATCATCGACGCTAGGTCGACTGTCAGCTTTCACCTTCCTCTTAGTTTAAAGCCTGTTCTATTCCTCTCTTGACGTTGTTTGCTAGAAATCTTGTTCCCGCCGTGCTCAGGTGCAGTCCATCTCTCCTGTAGAGCTTGCTCTTGCCCCAGAACGTTGTCCAGTTCCTCACGAAGTGGAACCCTTCTTCCTCACACCATCTCCTCATCCACGCATTTATTGATTGTAGTTCCTCCTGCCTTTTCACATCTGCCCTCGGTACCGGTAGGATCTCTGAGAATGCTATCTTCTGGGTCCTCATCTTCCCAGAATCTTGAACTGTTCTATCAGCATGCCTCTTCTGTAGTCTCTCCTGCTGACATCATTCGTCCCGATGTGGATCATTACTGCGGTCTCTTCCGTCTCCGCTTCTTCCAGGACCTTCCCAATTTTGTCCATGATGTCCTTGGCTCTCGCTCCTGGGAGGCAGGTCACCAGTCGATCCTCTCTTCCTCCTGCTATGTGGCTGTCCACATGCCTCAGTATCGAGTCTCCCACCAGGGGGAGGGGGAAGGGAATGGAAATGTTTTTAAGTGTTTATATGGTAAGGGTGTGTCATCTCCACATTTTATTGGGGTTTTGAATTATGATATGTTGAAATGTAATTTATGCTCTTAACTAAGAGTATTGTGTTATACTTTTGTTAAAATTATTAAAATAAAGAATTATAAACTATAACTCTCCTATTTTATTTTTTAGGCTTCTAGCATTTGTATATAGACACTTCATTTTTTTTTTTTTTTATAACACTGAATGATGAGGTAGATATAATAGGCATCTCAGAGACCTAGTGGAAGGAGGACAATCAATGGGACACTGTATTACCTGGGTACAAATTATATTGCAAGGATAGAGTAGTTCAAATTGGAGGGGGGGGGAGGGTTGTTGCATTATATGTTAAAGAGGAAATTGAATCAAATAAAATAAACATTCTGCATGACATAGATAGCAGTGTCAAATCCATATGGATAGATGTTCCATGTGTGAAGGGAAGGAATATAAAGGTAAGGTTATACTACAGTCCGCCGGGAACCAATGAGCAGACAGATGAAGAAATATATTCAGAGATTAGGAAAGCTGGAGAATTGGGCAACTGTATAATAATGGGTGATTTCAATTACCTCAACATTGACTGGTTAAATTTTACATTAGGGAGTGCTAAGAAGGTAAAATTCCTAGATGTCACAAATGACTACTTCTAGGAGCAACTGGTCCGGGAACCGACAAGAGGGGGAGCTATTTTAGATTTGGTCTTTAGTGGAATGCAAGGCATAGTACAGGAGTTAACTGTGTTGGGTCCACTGGGAAACAGTGATCATAACATGATCAAATTTGTGCTCAAACCGGGAGTGACATCAAAAAAGAAATCTACTGTAGAGGCATTTAATTTTTGAAAGGGCGACTATGATAAAATGAGGAAAATGGTTAAAAAGAAGCTAAAAGGATCAGTTGCAAAGGTTAGGACTGTAAACCAGGCGTGGATGTTATTTTAAAATACCATTGTGGAAGCCTAGACCATATGGGCTGGGTCACGAACTGGTTGAGTGGAAGGCGACAGAGGGTAGTGATCAATGGAAATCGCTCTGAGGAAAAGGAATGTTACTAGTGGTGTGCCTCAAGGTTCTGTTCTTGGGTCTGTTCTTTTTAACATTTTTATAAATGATATTGCTGAAGGGTTGTCAGATATTTGCCACTTTGCGAATGATACCAAAATCTGCAGTACAGTAGACACCAAGGATGGTGTGAATAACATGAAGAAAGACCTGAAAAAGCTTGAAGAATGTTCTGAAATTTGGCAGCTAAAATTTAATGCTAAGAAATAGAAAGTCATGCATTTGGGCTGCAAAAACCTGAGGGAATGGTACAGTTTATGGGGTAAAGAACTTATGTGTACAACAGAAGAGCAGAACATGGGTGTGATTGTATATGATGATCGTAAGATGGCCAAACAGGTTGAAATGGTGACAGCGAAAGCTAGAAGGATATGGCCAGTAGGAAAAAGGAGGTATTGATGCCCTTGTATAAGACTTTGGTGAGACCTCATTTAGAATATTGTGTACAATTCTGGAGGCCACACCTTCATATAAAAAAGATGGAGTCGGATGGAGAGCGTAAAAGATAAGGCTTTAAATAGGGTGAACTGGCAACACGGATATCTCTGGCGTGTTTTTGTTGGTGCGTGCTTGTCAGTGTGGCTTTGTCCACCACGTTTTTAATGGTATACCATGAATCTGATTGAATTTTTTGATTGGGTGACTGGAGAATTGGATCAAGGGCATATGCTAGATGTAATTTACTTAGATTTCAGCAAAGCCTTTGATACAGTTCCTCATAGAAGGCCCTTGAGCAAACTTGATGGGCTGGAGTTAGGACCCAAAGTGGTGAACTGGATTAGAAACTGGTTGACAGACAGACGCCAGAAGGTGGTGGTTAATGGAATTCGCTCGGAGGAGGGAAAAGTGAGTAGTGGAGTCCCTCATGGATTGGTGCTGGGGCCGATTCTGTTCAATATGTTTGTGAGCAACATTGTCGAAGGGTTTTTGCGGATGATACCAAGATTTATAACAGAGTATTGCCGAAGGGTTAAAATGAAAAGTTTGCCTTTTTGTGGATGATACCAAGATTTGTAACAGAATAGACACCGAGGAGGGAGTGGAAAACATGAAAAAGGATCTGCAAAAGTTAGAAGAATGGTCTAATATCTGGCAACTAAAATTCAATGCAAACATAGAAACATGATAGCAGACAAAAGCCAAATGGCCCATCTAGTCTGCCCATCCGCAGTAATCATTATCTCTTTCTCTCTCCGAGAGATCCCACGTGCCTATCCCAGGCCCTTTTCAATTCAGACACAGTCTCTGTCTCCACCACCTCTTCTGGGAGACTGTTCCATGCATCTGCCACCATTCTATAAAAAAGTATTTCCTTAGATTACTTTGGAGCCTATCACCTCTTAACATCATCCTATGCCCATTCAAGATAATGAAGGGAATAGACTTAGTAAATAAAGACAGGTTGTTCACCCTCTCCAAAGTAGAAAAAACGAGAGGGCACTCTCTAAAGTTAAAATAGGATAGATTCCGTACAAACGTAAGGAAGTTCTTCTTCACCCAGAAAGTGGTAGAAAACTGGAATGCTCTTCTGGAGGATGTTATAGGGGAAAACACCCTCCAGGGATTCAAGACAAAGTTGGACAAGTTCCTGCTGAACCATAACGTACGCAGGTAAGGCTAGTCTCAGTTAAGACACTGGTCTTTGACTTAAGGGCCGTCCTGTGAGCGGACTATTGGGCACGACGGCCCACTGGTCTGACCCAGAAGCGGCAATTCTTATGTTCTTATGTTCTCTCATTGCAGAGTTTCCTTTCAAATTAAAGAGACTCGACTCATGAACATTTATATTACTTAGGTATTTAAACAACTCTATCATATCTCCCCACTCCCACCTTTCCTCCAAAGTATCCAGATTGAGATCTTTAAGTCTGTCCCCATACACCTTATGATGAAGACCACATACCATATTATTAGCCTTCCTCTGGACCAACTCCATCCTTTTTATATCTTTTTGAAGGTGCAGCCTCCAGAATTGTATACAATATTCTAAATGAGGTCTCACCAAAGTCTTATACAGGGGCATCAATACCTTCTTTTTCCTACTAGCCATACCTCTCCCTATACAACCTAACATCCTTCTAGCTTTCACCGTCACCTTTTCAACCTGTTTGGCCACTTTAAGATCATCATATACAATCACACCCAGTCCCGCTCTTCTGTCATGCACATAGGTCTTCACTCCCTAATCTGTACCATTCCCTCGGATTTTTGCAGCCCAAATGCATGACCTTGCATTTCTTAGCTGCCAAATTTCAGACCATTCTTCAAGCTTTGCCAGGTCTTTCTTCGTGTTATTAACACCATCTGGCATGTCTACTCTATTGCAGATTTTCGTATCATCTGCATAGAGGCAAATCTTACCTGATAACCCTTTAGCAATATCATTTATAAAAATGTTAAAAAGAACAGGCCCAAGAACAGAACCTTGAGGCACACCACTAGTAACATCCCTTTCCTCAGAGCGATCTCCATTGATAACTACCCTCTGTTGCCTTCCACTCAACAAGTTCATGACCCAGCCCATCACTTTGTGACCCATCCCAAGGGCACTCAGTTTATTTATTAGATGTCTGTGCACATCCTCTATCCAATTTTCTAGTCGCCCAGTGAAAGAAATTGATCAGATTTGTCTGACAAGACCTACCTTTAGTGAATCCATGTTGCCTCCAGTCCTGTAATCCACAGGATTCCAGAAACTTGACCATTCTCTGTTTTAAAAATGTTTCCATTAATTTGCTTACCACAGAAGTCAGACTTACCGGCCTGTAACTCCCTACTTCTTCCTTACTTCCACTTTTGTGGAGAGGGACCACATCCGCCCTTCGCCAGTCCTCCGGTACCACTCATGACTTTAGGATGTACACCATCTGGCCCCATTGCTTTGTTTACCTTTATTTTAGCTAGTTCCTCACGAACACAACCCTCTGAAAATTGATCAGGGTCTATTACTCCTCCATTCCTATTCACGTTTGTCTTCTGCAGTCCCGCTCCCAGCACTTCAGCCGTGAACACAAAATAGAAATATATGTTAAGCAATTCAGCCTTTTCTTTATCAGCTTCTACATATTCCTCCCCTTCACCTTGAGTCTCACAATGCCACTTTTGCACTTCTATCCTATCACTAATATATCTAAAAAATGTCTTGTCTCCCTGTTTTACCTTGTCAGCTATTGTTTCTTCCATTTGCATCTTTGCTTTCCTGACTACAAGACCAGCCTCTCTTAACTTTTTCAGATATTTTTGCCTCTCTTCCTCATTCTGTGATCTTTTGTAGTTTGTGAAAGCTAACCTCTTATTCCTTACCTTCTCAGCTACTACTTTTGAGAACTAAACTGGCCTTCTTTTCCTCTTAGTTTTACTTTCTTGCCTCACAAAAAAGTTTGTCGCCCTTAGAATTGCTCCTTTCAGTTTTGCCCACCACATTTCCACTCCTAACAGACGTTCCCATCCAGGCAATAATTCCTTGACATAAACCCCCCATCCAACCCCAAAGAAGTGCAGAATAATGTATTGGGGATTAGAAATCAGAAGAAGCCCTGTGTGCTGGCAGATGAGAGGCTGATATGCACGGATGGGGAGTGGGACCTTGAGGTGATAGTGTCTGAAGATCTAAAGGCGAAGAAATAGTATGACAAGGCGGTGGCTGTTGCTAGAAAGATGCTAGGCTGTATAGAGAGAGGCGTGACCAGTAGAAGAGAGAAGGTGTTGAGGCCCCTGTGAGGCCCCACTTGGAGTATTGTGTTCAATTTTGGAGACCGTATCTGGCGAAGGACATAAAAAGACTTGAAGCAGTCCAGAGGAAGGCGACGAAAATGGTAGGAGGTTTGCACCAGAAGATGTATGAGGACAGACTGGAAGCCCTAGAGGAAAGGAGAGACAGGGGAGACATGATTCAGGCCTTCAAATACTTGAAAGGTATTAACTTTGAACAAAATCTATTCCAGATAAAGGAAAATGGTAAAACCAGAGGGCATAATTTGAGGTTGAGGGGTGGTAGAGAAAAAAACGGTGATAGAGTTCAAAGAAGCATGGGATGAACACAGAGGATCTCTAATCAGAAAATAATGGGTATACATTGAAGGAACTAAGGCCAGTACTGAGCAGGCTTGCACGGCTTGTGTCCCGTATATGGACATTCAGTTGAGGATGGGCTGGCGAGGGTTTCGATGGCTGGGATGGTTAAGATGGGCTACAGTGAGCTTTGATGGAGACTCCAGTAGATGGAAACTAAACACACTACTGAGCATGGCTCTGGGTTTCTGGCCCAGAAATATCTAAGAAAAAGGACCATTTAAACTAAATAATTAATTTATGGTGCATGTATGGTTGAGCAGACTGGATGGACCACTCAGGCCTTTATCTGCCATCATTTACTATGTTAACTGCCTGGAAGAAGAAACAGTGCTTAGGTCTATTCCTTGACTTCATCCTCCTGCACAGTTATTCACATATCCGCTTCTGGGTCAGCCACTGCCAGCGGATTTCTATGCCGACATGATAGCCGGCAAGGAGTAGACCTATGTGGAGAGGTACAAGCCTACACAGAAAGGTACAAAAACCCATGGAAGGGGAACATGAAGAGGTACATATCATGGTAGAGGCCCCCCACAGGAGGCCTTCCCATTCCAACCCAGTAAGCCTATACAGAGCGGTACAAAAACCCATGGGAGGAAGACATGAGATGTACATACTGTGGGAGGGCCTCACATTATGATACAGTAGGCCCACACGAAAGGTACAAAAAAAGTGTTTTGGGGGGGACATGAAGAGGTATCTGTAATAGGTAGGGCGACAATTCATAGGTACACAATTGGTAGGATTTTTCCTACCAATTGTCATATCCTACAAATTGCTTTCCTACCAATTTTATCCTACTAATTGTCTTCCTACGAATTATCTTCCTACTAGTTGTCTGGATTCCTGCTTGGTCACTTCACTGCCTGATACAAAGGAGGTAGACATCACATATAACCTAGGATTTTGGACAGTGCTGGAGAAGAGCCAGATATCTTGGTATATGTGGGTATCAACAACATAGGAAAATGAGAGAGGGAGGTTCTGGAAGCCAACTTTAGGATCTTAAGTAGAAGGCTGAAATCTAGAACCTCCAGAGTAGCATTTTTAGAAGTCCTACCTGTTTTATTTGCAGGAACCAAGAGACAAGCAGAGCTCCAAAGTTTCAGTGCATGGAAGAGATGATAGTGCTGAGAGGAAGTTTTTTTAGATTTCTGGAAAGGAAGAACTTATTCTAGAAGATGAGGCTCCACTTTAACTATGGTGGAACCATGTTGATGGCATCAACATTTGAAAAGGAGATAGAGCAGCTTTTAAACTAGAAAGTTGGGGAAGGCCAACGGTCGCACAAGAGCACACAATTCAAAACAAAATATCTTTAAAAGATATCACAAAACAGAGAGAAGTTAAGGCATACTGATAGTGAGGTTGCAATAATGACCATAGTAGACCAGATGCCTTTAAATACAAAGACAGACAAACTTTAAAGATTGCAAATTATCACAGCCAAATGCTCAGCAAGTTGTTAGTAGGAATAAAAACATTGTCTGAACCGATCATGACACAATCAGATTTGATATACTTTAATAACTGTAATAATTTCATATAGAAAATCCAATGTGTTAGCATTTAACTTTTAAAAAGGAGACTATGATAAAATGAGGAGAATGGCAAAACAAACAAATAAACTTTAGAGGAGCAGCTGTAAAGGTCAAAAATGTATATCAGGTGTGGATATTATATAAAAATACTATCCTGTGAGCCAAGACTAGAGATATTCCACCTAATAAGAAAGGTGGAAGGAAGGCTAAATGATATCCAGCATGCCGAAAAGTGAGCTGAAGGAAGCTATTAGAACACAAAGAACATCCTTCAGGAAATGAAAGAAAGATCTAACTGAAGATAATAAGAAACAGCATAAAGAATGGCAAGTCAAATTATATAAAGCACTGATAAAGAAGGCAAAGAGAAACTGTGAACAGAAGATTGAGTTGGAGGCAAAAACACACAATAAAAATTTTTAAAAGTAAACTAGAAGCAAGAAATCAGTAAAAAGAATCAGTTGGACTGCTAGATGACTGAGAGGTAAAAGAAGCACGCAGGGAAGACAAGGCCAGAGTGGAGAGATTAAAACCTTGATTCTATAAAGTCCGCCTAAACTTAGGTGTCAATATTGGCACCTAATTTAATGGAGGAATAGGCTTAATCAGTGCTGATATTGGCACTCACAATTGGTTTTAATTGGACTCTTCTAATGATGTGACCAAAATAAGACAGTCGTAACTTCATGATTTTGGGCTTCGAGTGACATAATCAGTTTCCTTTCTTCCTTACTTCCATTTTTGTGGAGAGCGACCACATCCATCCTTCTCCAGTCCTCTGGCACCACCCCAGATTCTAGAGATGCATTGTAAAGGTCCATTCCTATCACTATTCTTTTCCCATTTACATATAGAATTTCTACCCATTGGGAATGCAAGGTGTGTTTTGGTTCCTGTAGAATTCTTGGTCTATTTGATTCAGGGCCCATGTTAACATATAATGTTATGCTTCCACCAATTCAATCTATTATATCACCGCTATATAATTTGTACCCTAGTATCACATTACCCCATTGGTTATCTTCCTTCCACCAGGTCTCAGAGATGCCTATTACTGCATATATTCGAATATAAACTGATACAAATATACACTAATCCAATTCACCACTTTGGGTTCTAACTTCAGCTGATCAAGTTTGTTCATGATCCTCCTATGAGGAACCTTGTCAAAGGCTTTGCTGAAATCTAACTAAATTATATCTAGCACACTTCCTTGATCTAATTCTCTGATTACCCAGTCAAAAAATCCAATCAGATTCATTTGGCATGATTTACCTTTAGTAAAGCCATTTTATCTCAGATCTTGTAACCCATTAGATTCTAGGAATTGCACTATCCTCTTCGGCAATGATTCCATTATTTTTCCAATAACTGAAGTGAGGCTTGTAGGTCTGTAGTTTCCTGCTTCATCTATGGGACCGCTTTTGTGAAGAGGAACCACATCTGCTCTTCCCAGATTTCATAGAACCACTCCCATCTCCAGGAATTTATTAAACAAATCTCTCTGAGCTCCCTCAATATTGTGGGATGGATGCCGTCTAGCCCCATGGCATTATACACTTTCAGTTTTTCAAATTGTTTATAAACTCTCTCTTCCATGAATGGTGCGGTACACACATTATTCTCATGTGTAATTTTGCCAGCGAATCCCAGTCCTTCTCCAGGATTTTCTTCCAGGAACACAGAACAGAAGAATTTGTTTAGTATGTTTGCTTTTTCTTCATCTCTCCACATAACGGTTCATAGCTTCTTTTAGTCTCGCAATTCAATTTTTTGTCTTCCTTCTTCCACTAATATACCTGAAAAAAATTTTGGCTGCCTTTTTAATATTTCTAGCCATTTGCTTTTCTGCCTGTGCTTTTGCCAGATGTCTCTGTCTTTTTATTTTTATTTTTCATACTGTTTCTTCAGGTACTTTAGTTAGATTGTGAGCTTTTGGGACAGTTAGGGAATTTACAAGTACCTATCTTATTTATTTAGTTTTTATTTATTTTATCTTTAATGCATCATTTTTGTAAACCGCTTAGAAACCTCACGGTTATTAGCGGTATATAAGAATTAAATTAAATTAAATTAAATCAAATCTCTTCCTTGGCTTCTTTCATTTTCATCCAGTATTCCTTTTTGTGCTCCTCTTCTTGAGTATTTTTATATTTCACGAACGCCTTTTGCCTTTATTTTCTCCACCACTATTTTGGAGAACCATATCGGTTTCCTTTTTCTCCTGTTTTTGTTTATTTTCCTGACATATAGGTCGGTAGCCATTTTTATTGCTCCTTTCAGCTTGGACCACTGTTTTTCCACTTCTCTTATGCCCTCCCATCCTATTAGCTCTTTCTTTAGACACTCCCCCATGTCTGTGCCTATATGTTAGTCAAAAAGTACATAAATTATAAAATATTGTAATTTACATGTATTTGCAAACTGCATCCATACTTTGTCCAAACCCTGTCTCTTCTCACCCCAACCAGTACACGCCATCAAATTATGGTATGTGGTTTTCCACTTGTCAGTATTCTGTGAAAGATCATTTACATGTGTAAGTGGCCTCTTGGGTGTGTAAATGGCCAGAATATCACCATTTACACATGTTGTTGCCTCCTAAAACTATATAGACTAACCCACAAAGATTGATATATAACTTCAGCATTTCTTTTCTTTGTTCTCTGCAGATTTTAAAACATCTTCCCATTACAGACTTCTGTTAACAACGACTTCATAACTAATAGTGCGTTCTCTGTCACTAAGCTTGGAAGTCCCTACTGGATTTGACACAGTGAAGCATTAAGGAGATGAAATACATGTTATCATTTAAAATGCATACGGTAAGGTTTGATTTGTTGAGAGCATTTCTTGATCTGACAAGTTTCAAGGCATGTCTGAAAAGCTCACAGGGAGCTTTAAAAATCTGAGCAGCAGTTTCTAATCACTGAATAGCATTAGCATTTCAGTGGATATACTTTTGATAAGAAAAGTCTTCACAAATAAAAAATGGCATTCAGAAAAAGAGATGAGTTTTCAATCACGTTTTTAGCACTTCAGAGCACACTAGCAATGGATCCTTATACTAAAACCTGTACACTATGACATACAGCACATCTTCTCCTTTTATCTACCCACAAAAGTTATATTTCTTTCTTTTGATACGTAGATTAAAGAGGCCTGAGCAAGACACTGATCTATGCAGGACACGCAGATCAAAAGATGTTCCATGTTTTGTCTGTCTGCAAAGAGTATCCCCATTTTTCATGTCAGATTTTGACCCACCAACTTGGGCACAGAGGTAATGTAAGCATTGTATATAGTTCATTTCTCTGCCCCTGCAGAAAGCTGCACAGCTGCTCAGATACAAAATGCTAATTCCAGGATAAAGATTTCCAACTTGTGCCTTTTATTTCTCCTCCCTTGTAGTAATGTGGTGTTAAGTACTTCCTACACAACTTCAAGCATTCATTATTATTATTATTATTGGGGTCAATATTTAGCCTGCTGTTATAAATGGCTTGTAAACTGCTCATAGCTGTGAACTGAGCTAATCTCAGATATTCAGTGCCTGGATATGTCCAGTCGCCTTCACTGAATATCTGGCTTACTGTAGCAAACCTGGAAGCAATGTACTTAACGGCCAATATTTAGACCAGTGCATAGTTGGCTTGGCCTTCAAATGGCCTAACTTTATCCACTCACGTAACTCGTTAGTGGATTGAACATTGCTGCTAACCAGTTAAGTGCTGGCTCCCCCACATTCAGTCCCTAGACCACCCCTAACTTTGCTGATTAGTGTTTTGGTGGTCAGAAAAGATAGCAGCACTTTTTGGATATCAGAGAATACACAGGTACTTATTTTTTACCTGGGGCAATAGAGAGTTAAGTAAAATCTAGTAACCCTAAACATTGGGAGAAATTCAGCACAAGTATGAATTTATCCCTGCCCTTCCTAATTTTGTATGCCTGTTTCCTATGCAGCTTTTGGCTATCATAGATGCTCAGCCAATAAGATCAGACTGCCTAGAAATTGAGCCTGCATCTTGTTTCCATTTTCCAATCCTAGAGCTACTAAGTCAGTGTTTCTCAACATGTGGTACATGCACCCTTGGGGGTATGGCTGCTTGTTGGGGGTATGCGGCCTGGCCACCGGCGGGGATCCCTCCCTATCCACTCGCTGCTGAAGCCTGCCAAGCCTGCCACTGTTTTTGTCATTTTGAGAATCAGCTTGCTTAACCCCCCCCCCAAGATGGAAAACAAAGGCATTTGTTTTTGAAACAAAGATTCAGGAGTTCCTGGGACCAGAACCACAGCAGACAAGCCTGGCATTGTGTGGAGATATGGCATACCACTGCCCCCAGAGAAATCCAGGTGAAGAAGAAAGAGATTTATTTAAGCAGTGTATTTGTGAAAGCTGGAAACTATGGAAACAAGACAGAAAGAAGACTAACTCATTTCATCTTTGGTACTGCCAGAAGAACTAACAAATCAATTCTGGAAGAGATCAAACCGGCTATGTCACTCGAAGCCCAAATAATGAAATTACGACTGTCTTATTTTGGTCACACCATCAGGAGAGATCACTGGAGAAGGACATGTTTGGGAAGATCAAAAGAACCAGGCGAAGAGAGTGACCTGCAATCAGATGGCTAGACATGTTGAACACACCATGGGGATGATGCTGGAGGACCTTTCTGGACTAGCACAAAACTAGTTTCTTTTTAGATCCACAATTCATCAAGTCGCTAGAACTCAAGCACGAATTGATGGTACCTAACAACAACATTTGCATTTAGGCTGCAGACCCTTTTCCAGCATGAGACTGGTTACACCCAGTGGCGTACCTAGCATATGTGACACCCGGGGCCCATCATTTTTTGACACCCCCCCCCGTCTATATGAAAAATATGATTTTTAGTAACAATCTACATATCGCACAACAAGAGTGTACCTAGGAAAAGGCAGCATCTTAAACACTGCAGTGAGCACTAGAACACCAATACATACATTGTAAAACTAAACAAACCAGATCCTGCACAGTCAATTGATCCAGTACAGTCGATGCTATCAGAAAGCCATGTCCCTTTCATACACACAGACAGATACACCTTTGCCTAATATGGAATAATCACAAACTAAAAATAGAAATATGTAGATAAAAGTTAAACTGAACTGCCAAGAAACCAGACTCTGCATACAATGCAACACCACAACACCACAAAAACAGTAATACATGTCCTCTAATACTGTGCAAAATATAAAGACAGTAGGGCCCTGATTCTCCAAAGTGCCGTCCCGATTTTAGGCAGCTGTAGGCGTCCTACAGCTGTGTAATCAGCCAATCGGGATGCACGTTTTTTTAAAAAAATGCTCCCCAGGCAGGCCTGAAGGCGCTTCCGGGAGCCTAGGGAGACCCGCAAGATGCCTAAGCTCGCCTAAGGGCCTTAGGCGGGCCTTAGGCGAACCTAGGCGGTCCTACGCGTCTCCCTAGTAGAGGAGAAGCTTAAAATGTAGGCCAGCAAAATGCTGGTCTACATTGTAAGTAGACGCGGCCGCTATACTTATCGCGGCAAGGGATCTCTCTGCCGCGATAAGTATAGCGGGCCGCGGCCTGTCCGATCGCTGGCAGGAAGGGTGCCCAATCCCTCCTGCCCGAAGATGCACCCTCCCCCCCCGGCGCTAACAACCCCCAAACCTCCACCCCACCAAACTAACCTGTTCTTACGGCCAGATGGGTCTTGCCCGTCCAGCCGGCAGGCACGCCTGGTCGAAATGAGGCGGGCCCGCCCCTTCCCGGCCCATCCCGCCGAAGTCTAAGGCCTGATTGGCCCAGGCTCTAGAAGCCTGGACCAATCAGGCCTTAGGCATAGCGGGTCCGCCCATCCCCACTTAATCTAAGGCCTGATTGGCCACTCTCTCTTCCCCATTTCCCTTCAGTGTCCTCAGCCCACTCTCTCTCCACTTTCCTTCAGCGCACGCACATAAAAACAAGCAAGTAATTTTATATCATTTTCATTCTATTCATTCATAGAAATTAAAGTCTAAATAATGCCAGTCACATAACAAAACATGATTTTACAAAAATAATTCCCTGCAGTCAAGCCTGCAAGGATTACTAGATGTCTTTCAGCAGCTCCCCTCCCTCCCCCTTACCTTCGTGGCCAAGTCAAAATGATCTACCAACAATAAAATTTTAAAAACACAAAGCACATTGTACGCAGAGAAAATGTTAATTATCATTTATATTCCGCGGGTTTTCAAAGAGGTCAAGACAGATGACTTTATGCAATGATACCTCAGTAATAACTATACAAAAATAGACAAATATACCCCCTCCCTTTTTATTAAACCGCGATAGCGTTTTTTAGCGCAGGGAGCTGTGCTGAATGCCCCACGCTGCTCTCGACGCTCCCTGTGCTAAAAACTGCTATTGCAGTTTAGTAAAAGGGGCCCATAGTGCAAAATATAGACAGCATATATAAATTCTCAAAATGGACACATTTTGATCACTAAATTGAAAATAAAATCATTTTTCCTACCTTTGTTTGGTAATTTCATCAGTCTCTGGTTGCACTTTATTCTTCTGACTGTGCATCCAATATTTCTTCCCTTCTTTCAGCCTCCTGTATGCTTCCTCTCCTCCAGACTTCATTCCCTCCCCCAACTTTTTCTTCGTTTCATCCTGTCCCCTTCTTTCTTTCTCTCTCCATGCCTCCTTTCTTTCTGTATGTCTGTCTTTCTCTCTCTCTCCGTGCCCCATTTCTTTCTTTCACCCTGCCCCCTTCTTTCTTTCTCTCTCCATGCCCCCTTTCTTTCTCTATGTCTGTCTTTCTCTCTCTTTCCCCATGCCCAATTTTTTTCTTTCTTTCAACCTGCCCCCTTTCTTTCTTTCTGGATCCCTGTCCTCCCCTTGCTTTCTTTCTGGCTCCCCCCCCTTGCTTTCTTTCTCCCTTCTCTCCCCCATGCCACCGCCGCTACCACCACCATGCTGCCACCACCGCCAGGGAAAGGCTGCCACTGGCCATCGGAAACAGGCCAGCGCCAAATTTGCCCTCCTTCTTTTCCCGCGGGCCGACTAACTCTGGCTGCCCGACATCAATTCTAACGTCGGAGAGGATGTTCCAGGTCAGCCAGGCAGTGATTGGCTGGCCCAGAATGTCCTCTCCGACGTCAGAATTGACGTTGGATGGCTAGAGTTGCTCGACTTGGGGAAGAGAAGCAGCAGGGAGGGAGAATTTGGCGCTGGCTTCTTTCTGATGACGGCAATGGTAGCCTTTCCCCGGTGGCAGCCTACTCCCCGGTAAGTGGCCAGCTGTACACCCCCTCGGGCCTTGCACCCGGGGCGGACCTCCCCCCCCCCCCCCTTTGGTACGCCACTGGTTACACCTCAGACAAGGGGATTTTCTTTTACTGTTCCAGAAAAGCTAAATGCAGGTATCACATCATTTCTTTCTGACTATTGGAAGGTTTTCATCAAGCTGACTGTGTTCAGTGATGTAGCGAGGCTGAGAGGTGCCCGGGGCGGTGACATCCCTCCCCCTCCCTCCTCTTCTATGCCCCCCGCCCCCCTCCCAACTGAGGTGCATGTGTGCCTCTTCCCTATCCCTGTACCTCTGTAACGTACCTGACACAAGCAGCAACCTCCACTGCCACACGCATGTGCACCGCTTCCCTTCCCCTTGAACCTCTGTAACATTCCTGGCGGTGAGCAGTAACCCCTAACTTGCTGTTGTGCCTGTGTGTTCTCTCCATCTGACCTCATTTCCTAGGCACGGGTCCAGGAAGTGATGTAAGAAGAAGAGCCAACGCAGGTGCGACAGCAAGTTAGGGGTTATTGCTCACTGCCAGGAGTGTTAGAGGTTCGGGGGGTGGAAGGGAAGCAGTGCACAAACGCGTGGCAGTGGGGGGCGGGGAAGGAGTGAGGGCATAGAGGAGGATGGATGCCACACCCCTATCAAGATGGCACCTGTGGCACACACCCCCCTCCCCCCGTTAATACACCACTAGCTGTGTTATTCTATCAGGATACTACAATACAGAATTATAAAATTCATAACTAAAGAAACATTAGTATACCATCTTTTAGAAGTATTTCTGTGCTGGAGAAAAGGAAAACTGTGTAAATAGATGGCCATTATTGAAGAACTGTTTGAAGTTTTGTTTCATTAATCGAAAGCATTAGTAAAACTGTGTTTGATTTAAGATGAAATCTGATGTGGACCACTTTGTTTCGAAAGGATCACAAATCTGATACTAACATAAATATATATCTTGAAACAGTTAAAATTATCTGTAGAATATGTTTGAAAGCAAGAGTCAATGGGGAGTGGAGTCCAGGCCAAAAAAAAAAAATGGAGTGGAATGGAAATCCGCTTATTTAAAATATCATGCAGCTGAACAGGTACTCCTCAAATGATCTGGAAGTCTAAAATGGCTTTGGCTAACTTCCTTCATTACATTTCTCTCCCACCTCCATACTCCTCTCCTCTTTCCCCTATTTCTTCTCCTTTTACCCTTTCTGTGCCCTGTTCTCACTTTTGATAAATTTGTAGAATGATGTAGAATAATTGCTTTTGTTGTATTTTCTGATTTTGTATCTTCACTGAAATGTAACAGTTATCTCGATGTGAACCACCCAGAACTATTGGTTGGGCGGTATACAAAAAATAAATTATTATTTTTTTTATTTGCTTTATATCATAGGAGCCAACTTTTCACAAAGATTTGTGGTACTAAACCTAATAGGAATTATTCTTCCCTGGACACAGCCAATGCTCAAATGGGGATGCTCAAGTACCCAGAGCTGGCACTTAAGGCTTATATTATAAACCAAATGTAAACAAAAAATTGGGCATATTATAAACCAAATGTAAACAAAAAATTGGGAGAAGGAGATACAAATACTATCAGTAAAAAATAAAAAACCTATCCCCTATACTGTTTTGCATTTAGTGCTCCCATATAATAGAAATATTAGCCAAATGGACCTGAAATCCCTATGGGACAACAACTCAGGAAGCTCCACTATGAGTCAATGTTTTAATCACCGGTCTGCTCCACAAACAATCATAAATAAAGACACAAAACAAATTCCAAGTGAGGTCATAAACATTCACAGGGAGAGCCCTACTATCTTAAGGGTTACAGACATCAACATAAGCAATGTCTCCATGGCACTTAGCTTTTCAATAGGCAGGTTTGATCTTTAATCTGAAAAAGTATGACCATATTACTCCCTTTTTGTGCAAACTACATTGTTTGCCGATAGAGGCACATGTGAAATTCAAGTTTGGTTGTTTTTGCTTTTAAGGTATTGTCTGGACTTGCACTTAGTTATTTAGTGAACGGTTTCACATTTGTTATGTAAAACGTGCTAGGTGCTTAGATACAATTTTCTCTTTTCCATCTGTGAAAGGATGTAGATTCAAAAAATATTGTCTTCTATCTTATCAGGTATCTTCCTGGGATAAGAACCTAAATTCATTATTATTGACTGCAATTTAGGAAACATTTAAAAAACATATCTATATGCTGAATTCTTAGGTAATTAATTCTTATTTTGATTATTATTCTTTCTTTTGTGAACCGCAGGGAACTTTACGGTTATGCAGTATAGAATTGAGCTGTTATGTTAGACAGGTCTAAGAACATGAGAAATGAGATAAGGCCTTTTTCCAGGGAAATATGAAGGTCATTTAAAAGGGTAATGATAATAGTTTCAGTACGGTGCTTTTGGCAGAATCCAGATTAGTGCGGGTGAAAAATCAAGGTTTTGTTGGTAGAGTAGGCTTAGCACAGGGGTCCCCAAAGTCCCTCCTTGAGGGCCGAATCCAGTCAGGTTTTCAGGATTTCCCCAATGAATATGCATTGAAGCAGTACATGCACATAGATCTCATGCATATTCATTGGGGAAATCCTGAAAACCTGACTGGATTTGGCCCTCAAGGAGGGACTTTGGGGACCCCTGGGTTAGCAGATGTCCGGGAAAACCGAGAAATGTTCTCTTTTTAGAGGACTGTTTAGGTGCCTGGACGGACTTTCCAAAACTCGGCAGTTTGTCTGGTTTTAGACAGCCCCAACGAGCTCCAGGTCCTCCAGGTGTGGCCGTAGCTCATCAGGTTATCAGGTGGGGACAGGCTGGAGGCAGAACTGGGGATAGGGCAGGGTTGGAGGCGGTACATGGTGAGGCCATGTGTCCAGGGTTTTGCAGCCCAAAATATGGTAACCCTATTGTAAAACAGAAGGTAAGTGATTGCAGGATACCTAAGGATACCTAAGCACTACAGTATTTTGTATGGGAGCATGTAAGTGGCATACATGTAAATATAAGCGGGTAGAATATAGAAGGGGCAATGGCTGGCACTGCCATTTACATACACAACTTACAGAACACTACAGGTTACATATGTTCTTGTCACATTGGGTTGCCTATACTTATACCAGGTCTATGCCTGCTGTAACTGCTGATGCCTGAAAGTTAGGAGCACTGATGACAGATTACATTGCTGTTCTGTAATGGAATCTGGGTGTCCAGATGCTATTATAGAAAAGGTTCTCACTACACAGCATCAGGACACGTAAATAGAGGTGCCCATTTATAGAAATACCTCCAAAGTGTTTAAACAGTGATTTTAAAATAGCAGCCACTTACATATGTAGAGTAGCTGTATGTGCAGTTTTGATGGAGGGTATTTTGAGCAACATGGGACTGAACAGCATGCATGCATTGCACCTGCTCTGAGACAGGTATGTCACCTGTTTGTTTGGACCTGGAGTTTCCATGACTGACAGAAGAGTCAATTGTGCTTACCTCTCTAGCATTTAAAACCCTCCAAAATTTAAAAAAACAAAAAAACAAAACCCCACAAGATTTTTAACTCAGCTTCTTAATTGGCTCTTCTTTCCTAGAAATCCAGATTTGTCAAAACAAACATGTGGGACTTATAAATGCCTGTACACTTTCACAAATAGGTTGTAAAATTGTGTATGTTGCCTGAATGCCCTATCAAGCTTCACACCTACATTTGGAAGAGGAGTACATATGGGAAGAGTTGAGATAAAGACAGAAATATTTGATATATTTTTTAATTTCCAAACATATGCATTAGAATTTTTTTTATTAAAAAATATCTTCACAGAAAAGAGGTGTGTATGTGTGCAGGTATGCTTTCAAGCAATTTCAAATTAAAAATACAGTATATCTTTGAAAATTAGTGCAAAATTCATGGGTGAAAAGCATTTTCAGACTTCTTACATATGTAGACAATATGACAATTGAATTGCTCTTGTAAATAAAAAAAAACCCCAAATAGAAACTTTAGACATTTCATAACTCTCTTTTTTTTTCATATGAAAAACTTTCTTGCTCCTCCACAGCTGCCCTAACTAGTCTTTGACAAGTGGGAGCTGAAATCTGACAGCGCCTGTGAGAAAGAAGAGGAAAAAAAGGGAGAGGAAAAGAGGCTATCTTCAGTCCCTACTTGAAGCTGATAATTAATAAATGAAATGCCCTGGGACTCCACTAAAGCTTCCATAGATGACATATCTGTCGTGAGCTCGGCAAAGCATTAAATGGCCATTTTCTGACAGAATGACTTCACTGCCTTGGAGCTTCCTTGACTTTGTGTGAAATTTGTTTCTCTTTTCTCTCTCTCTTTCTCTCTCTCTCTCCCTCCCTTGCTCTCTTTCTCTCCCTGTTTGACGGCTCTAGTTCATTTCTGCCTGTTTAATTGGGCCCCGGATGAATTTACTCGACAGGGCCATTCATCATGTGGCAGCCGCCGGCGGAGGAGCCCAGGGGGAGCAAGGCTGACAGTTTCACCATCCTCTGATGCTGCCTGACTCTGGAAGTTCACATATTTGGGCATTAGTGCAGCTATTAGTTTAACAAGCTTCGTTTATCCTTGTCACTACCACTTCAGCTTCCCATGTAATCATTTGAAATGTAGATTACTGCTAGACAAATGAGACAGAGCAAGAGCATACAAGAGGAAAAAAATGACAAGAATTGCTTGCTAAACTGTTTTTTTTTCCCCTTCTTTTAATTTCTTCCGATGAGAGCACTTTGATTAACTTAATATTCACATTATTTCAATGGTAAGTAGTTTGTCCCCTATGTGCATCATCCTTTTGAAAAGTAGTTGGCAGGGATGTACTATCAATGTTTTAAGCAATTATTTTAGTGTCCAGGTAGCAGAAATCTATTGCTTTGACAATTGTCTTCTGCAAATTTTCTCTGTCATTGATTTCACCAAAGACATGCAAAGCATCCAAACGAAATAGGTACCATAACGGCAAGATCATGCAACACGAAGAATGATTATTCACATGGCACGACAGAATTATCTTTCCAAACTCTTATGTGCTATCCCTAGTCTAAAGGTTTTTGGTGAAAGCTGGGAAATCATTTCCCTCATCATAATAGTTAAGGCATTTGACAAAGTACCTCATGAAAGATTTCTGAGGAAAGTAGAAAGTCATGGGATAGGAGGTAATGTCCTTTCATGGATTGAGACAGAAAACAGAGAGTGAATTTAAATGGTCAATATTCTCATATTGACACATAGCACGTCTCATATCAACCCCCTTACAGACGCCTTTGACACATAGCACGTCTCATATCAACCCCCTTACATTTAGTAATGACTATCACACTTTCCAATCCCCTTCATTACCTATTGTGTTTTCCCTTTTATGTTAATTTCAACAGATAAAGAGATTGTAACTTTTCCCGCCTTTCCTACACATTCATACTTATCTCTATCCCTACTGTCTAAATGTCAATTGTTTGTTTTTATGACTAATTTGTATAATATATATGTGAGACCACCATCTGGCGGTTTTTAACTTGTACATCGCTTAGAAATATTGTATAAGCGATTCATCAAATGCTAATAAAACTTGAAACTTGAAACTTAAATAGTGGGGTTCACATCCCACAAACCCTCACAAGACAATATTGCAATTCTACCTACAGGTAGACTACTCACACAAAGTGTTGAACTCTTAGATCTTAAGGTTTGTTAAGGAGGATAAAGCCTCAGACTCAAGCCTCTCGCTGTCACATTTGCATGCGGGCAGGCATTAACCACAGAGATACCTTATTAGCATAAAAAACCTCCTCCATTCCAAACCAATCCATTATAACCAATTGTAAATGCAACAAACTTTTAGGGCTCCTTTTACAAAGATGTGTTAGGACCTTAACGCGCGGAATAGCGTGCGCTAAAATGCCACACGTGCTAGCCGCTACCGCCTCCTCTTGAGCAGGTGGTAGTTTTTTGGGTAGCGCGTGCGTTAACCTGGTGTGCGCGCTAAAAACGCTAGCGCACCTCTGTAAAAGGAGCCCCAAGTGTGCTATAAATGTTCAGTGTCCATTAATAAGTTTTGGAAACTTAAGTGAATTAACGGTTCTTTTAATCTTCTTCACTTATCTTGATTGTGCTTGAAAAACTTCAGACAAATCTTTCAAATTCAGTCAAGATCTTATGTAATTTGGCCAAAGCCAGTTCAGCCAAAGTGACAGCGAGAGGCTTGAATCTTGTGGGGTTTGTGGGATGTGATTATTTTTTGCATCAATTGTGTGAAATTGATGTTTTTCAGTTGGTAATTTAAATAGTGGGGTTCCCTAGGGGTCTGTTCTGGGACCGCTGCTTTTTAACATATTTATCAATGATCTAGAAATGGGAATAATTAGTGAGATAATTAAATTTGCTGATGACACAAAGTTGTTCAAAGTTGTTAAATCGCAAGAGGATTGTGAAGAATTGCAAGAGGACCTAGTGAGACTGGAAGACTGGGCGTCAAAATGGCAGATGATGTTTAATATGAGCAAGTGCAATGTGATGCATGTGGGAAAGAGGAACCCGAACTATAGCTATGTGATGCTGGTTTCTGTGTTAGGAGTCACTGCCCAGGAAAAGGATCTAGGTGTCATTGTTGAGGATATGTTGAAACCCTCAGCTCAATGTGCAGTGGCTGCTAAGAAAGCAAATAGAATGTTAGGAATTATCAGGAAAGGAACGGAAAACAAAGATGAAAATGTTATAATGCCCTTATATTGCTCTATGGTAAGGCTGCACCTCGAATACTGTGTGCAGTTCTGCTCACCATGTCTCAAAAAAGATATAGTGGAATTAGAAGGGGAGGAATATGTAGAAGCTGAAAAAAAATAGGCCGAATTGCTTAACAAATATTTCTGTTCTGTGTTCATGGCTGAAGTGCTGGGAGCGGGACCACAGATGACAAATGTAAATAGGGATGGAGGAGTAATAGACCCTAATCGATTTTCAGAGGGTTGTGTTCGTGAGGAGCTAGCAAAAATAAAGGTATACAAAGGGATCCTTTTATGAAGGTGCACTAGCGGTTTTAGCACTTGCTACATTGCCCCCCACGTGCTACACGCTAATGCCTCCATAGAGCTGGCGTTAGTATTTTCCATGTAGCGTGGGGTTAGCGCATACGGCATTGTAGCGAGCACTAAAAATGCTAGTGCTAGTGCTAGGAGCTTAAAGTATTGGGGCTGGATGGTGTACATCGGAGAGTGCAGAAAGAACTTAGAGAAGTTCTGGCAGCTCTGCTGACTGACCTTTTCAACGAGTCTCTAGAGTCGGGAGTGGTACCGGAGGACTGGAGAAGGGCGGATGTGGTCCCTCTCCACAAAAGTGGAAGTAAGGAAGAAGTAGGGAATTACAGGCCAGTAAGTCTGACTTCTGTGGTAAGCAAATTAATGGAAACACTTTTAAAACAGATAATGGTCACATTTCTGGCATCCTGTGGATTACAGGACTGGAGGCAACATGGATTCACTAGAGGTAGGTCTTGCCAGACAAATCTGATCAATTTCTATGACTGGGTGACCAGAGAATTTGATAGAAGATGTGCGCTAATGTGGTGTATTTAGATTATAGCAAAGCCTTTGACAGTGTTCCACATAGACGCCTAATAAGTAAACTGAGTACCCTTGGGATGAGTCTCAAAGTGATGGACTGGGTCAAGTATTGGTTGAGTGGAAGGTGACAGAGGCTAGTGATCAATAGAGATTGCTCTGAGGAAAGGGATGTTACCAGTGGTGTGCCTCAAAATTCTGTTCTTGGGTCTGTTCTTTTTAACATTTTTATAAACAATATTGCTGAAGGGTTGTTGGGCAAGATTTGTCTCTTTGTGGATGATTCCAAAATCTGTGATAGAGTAGACATGCCGGATGGTGTGAATAACATGAAGAAAGACCTGGTGAAGCTTGAAGAATGGTCTGAAATTTGGCAGCTAAAATTTAATGCTAAGAAATGCAAAGTCATGCATTTGGGCTGCAAAAGCCTGAGGGAACAGTACAGATTAGGGAGTGAAGACCTATGTGTAAGATAGAAGAGCGGGACTGGGTGTGATTGTATATGATGATCTTAAAGTGGCCAAACAGGTTGAAAAGGTGACGGCGAAAGCTAGAAGGATGTTAGGTTGTATAGGGAGAGGTATGGCTAGTAGGAAAAAGAAGGTATTGATGCCCCTGTATAAGACTTTGGTGAGACCTCATTTAGAATATTGTGTACAATTCTGGCGGCCGCACCTTCAAAAAGATATAAAAAGGATGGAGTCGGTCCAGAGGAAGGCTAATAAAATGGTATGTGGTCTTCTTCATAAGGCGTATGGGGAGAGACTTAAAGATCTCAATCTGTATACTTTGGAGGAAAGGTGGGAGAGGGGAGATATGATAGAGACGTTTAAATATCTATGTAATGTAAATGCGCATTAGTCGAGTCTCTTTCATGTGAAAGGAAACTCTGCAATGAGAGGGCATAGGATGAAGTTAAGAGGTGATAGACTCCAGAGTAATCTAAGGAAATTGTTTTTTACAGAAAGGGTGGTAGATGTGTGGAACAGACTCACAGAAGAGGTGGTGGAGACAGAGACTATGACTGAATTCAAAAGGGCCTGGGATAGGTAGTGGGATCTCTCGGAGAGAGAAAGAGATAATGGGTACTGCGGATGGGCTGACTAGATGGGCCATTTTGACTTTATCTGCCATTATGTTTCTACAGAGAAAGGCAACAAAATTGATAAAAGGAATGGGACGACTTCCCTATGAGGAAAGGCTAAAGCAGCTAGGGCTCTTCAGCTTGGAGAAGAGATGGCTCAGGGGTGATATGATAGAGGTCTATAAAATAATGAGTGGAGTGAAAAGGATAGATGTGAATCACTTGTTCACTCTTTCCAAAAATACTTGGACTAAGGGGCATGTGATGAAGCTACTAAGTAGTAGATTTAAAACACACTGGAGAAAATATTTTTTCACACAACATGTAATTAAACTCTAGAATTCGTTGCCAGAAAAAGTGGTGAAATCAGTTAGGGTTGGATAATTTCCTAAAAGAGAAGCCCATAGGCCATTATTGAGATGGCTTGGGAAATCCACTTCTAATTCCTAGCATAAGCAGCATAGCATCTGTTTTGCTACTTGGGATCTAGCTAGGTACTTAAGACCTGTGTTGGCCACTGTTGGAAACAGGATACTGTAGACCTTTGGTCTATCCCAGTATGGCAATTCTCATGTTCTTATGAAATGTGCCAGGTTATTGTGGGAAACTCCCATTTACTAAAAATAAAATTTTGTGGGAGTCATGGACATAGCTGTACCAGCCTACCACAAGAGGCAATTTGTAAACAAGTTATCTATTTGCAAACTGCACAGCACATATTTTGTATACATTTTTACCAGTCTCCGCTTTGTTTCTTTTGAAAATTGGCAAAATCTGTAGCATAACCAGGAATGATTTTTGGTAGCTGACAAGACTAGATAAGCCAAAGGGAAATATTCAGAAGAACTAGTATTCTTGTGGAGGATGCACAACATTAAAAAAAACCTGACACATACTGTGTTTCGCCCACACAAGGGCTGCATCAGGGGCTGAAGGAAACCTGAGGGTATAAAATAGAATACATCACCAAAATGGACCATGATATCCATAAGATGGCAGTCTCACAATAAATCCAAATCAGCAGCTAACAGCCAGTTTCAGCTTGGGTCTATTTGATACTCAACATGTGGAAGCCCCCATATCAACCATTCCTGACCAGCCCAATGGATTCCGCAGTGGATGACTAAGGTGTGTTGCAGGAGTTGTCTGCAGCATGGGAGAAGGTTCCTATGGTGATAGAGGAAGAATATCTACTACATCAAAGTTAACTAGCTTTGGATACAGTTACAGAAGGTAGTAATGCTGCGCCAATGAGGGAGGGAGACCCTGCTGCTGACAGAGGCATTTTGGCTTTAAAATAAAACTTCAGAGGCTTCTAGTTTTCACTCTTGCGTCGATATGGGCTGCAGTCTCAGACTTGGGTAAAGCATTCTCTGTGGTATTTGCCACGATGAATATTAATATTCATGCTAGTTCAAATAATATAAAGTCCACGTAGAAACAGATTTTTAAAGTGTCTCAAACTCCTGAAGACCAAACTGAATATTTAAGAGCTCTCAGTTGATGAATTCTGTATTGATGAAAGAGAATATGCTGTTAAGGCAGAAAGTAGAAAATTTGGAAAACGTGCTAAGGTTTTTAAATCTCCAATTGATTAACTTTGCAAAGTCACCATTTACAACAGGCAGAAGATCAGGTTAACCCTGGGAAGGTGAGCAAACCCTGAATGCACAGTCCTGCACACACAAGACAGAACAGGGCAAGCTACTGAACCACCATGCTAGAGCCACACATTTATTTATTTATGTACCCAGCTTCTCACAGTGTGAGTCAAAGGGAGTGCTAAGATAGACAGCACAGTATCACACTGGCATAGTAAGGGTTAGCGGCGACTGGGGCACAGGTGTCCCTCCCCCAACCCCCACCACATGAACGCCCTTTTCCCTTTTCCCTTCCCTTTTAAACTTCTCTGGTGTGAGCAGAATGCCCATGTCAGTGTCGGCTCGCACTTTGACATTATTTCCTCTGTGCAGGTCCCGGAAGTGACATCAGAGAGAGCACCGATGCTGATGCGGGCAGCAACCTCACGCCGGGGAAGTAAAAAAGGTATGGGAGAAGGCAAGGGGTGTGTGGCAAGGAGAGGAGTAGAGCGGGAGGGGCAGAGAGGAGGAGGAGGGGTGCCATGCCCTTAGGAAGACCGCTTCCCCTTACTACACCTACAGTAACACAGTGCAGATGTGCTGCATAGCGAACCACCATATCACAATTCCTGCCCCTCCCCATACAGTGCATATACCTGCAACAATGGCATGAACCACCAGAATATAGGCAGTCCCTGGGTTAAGAATGAGTTATGTTTTTAAAGATGTTCTTAAGTCGGATTTGTATTTAACTCAGAACCTGTAGATTTTAAAATTCTTGAGGCTTACCTCTACCAGCTGACAAAACGGCCAATTGTCCCTACCAGTGTTCTCTCTAAGGCACAGGTGTCAAAGTCGGTTCTCGAGGGCCGCAATCCAGTCGGGTTTTCAGGATTTCCCCAATGAATATGCATGAGATCTATTAGCATACATCGAAAGCAGTGCATGCAAATAGATCTCATTCATAGTCATTGGGGAAATCTTGAAAACCCGACTGGATTGTGGTCCTCAAGGACCGACTTTGACACCCCTGCTAAGGCATAGCATGCAAGAAACACACACTGTGGGGCTCATAATAATAATTTTAAAAAATGTGTAAAAAGTGGCCTAAATGGGTATTTGGGTGATCAAAAAGCCTGATCGTCCAAGTACCCATAATCAAAGCTGCTTTTAGACGTATCTAAAACCAGCTTAGGCCTTTCCCCTGCCTCTAAACCAGGGATAGGGAACTCCGGTCCTCGAGAGCCATATTCCAGTCGGGTTTTCAGGATTTCCTCAATGAATAGGCATGAGATCTATTTTCATGCACTGCTTTCAATGCATATTCATTGGGGAAATCCTAAAAACCCGACTGGAATGCGGCTCTCGAGGACCAGAGTTCCCTACCCCTGCTCTAAACGCATAGAGCGAAAAGAGGCATTTTTAGAGGAGGGAAAGGGCAGGAGGTGGGCTGACCTAGACCTAGGCGTCCAGCAGGTATAACCAAAATTTTAGGCTGGTTGCCTAGTTGGCACTTATATGTTTTGACTTAGACCAAGTCAAAAAAGGTATAAGTGCCAAAAAGGGCCTGCTGAGCTGATGGTGGCTGGTGCAATCAGCTCAGCAGCCTGGCAACCCACCTACCCACCCCACCACAACCATCGCAGCAGGAGAGATGGCTCATCTCCCCTGCTGCGATGCGATCACCCCTCTACCCAAACTGCTGCGATCTGCAGTAGGAAAGATTACCAATCTATCCTGCCATGATGCATCACCCCCTCCACACACAATGATCCAGGCAGGAGGGAGCCCAAGCCCTCCTGCCCTGTCGAGCAGCGACCCCTCCATAAATATCAGGGCCGGAGGGAACCCAAGTCCTCCTGCCCCATTGAGCTGCGACCCCCCCCCCCCCCGACAACATCGGGGCCGGAGGGTGCCCAAGCCCTCCTGCCCTGTCGAGCTGTGACCCCCCTGCAATTACGATAGGGCCAGGAGGGAGCCCAAGCCCTCCTGGCCCAGTGACCTCCACCCCATCTTTATAAGCATATTTTGCTATATAAGAAATCACACAAAAACATTGTCTCTTTTTGTTATTTGTAACTATGACTACTGGCTGTGGAATTTCCCACCCCCCTCTCTGTTTCCATGAGAAATTAAACTTACTTTTCCTTCATAAGCTACACCCATTATTAGCTTGTGACTGGGCATGTACAAAGGGGGGGGGACTATAAATATGTGATGTTGGTCTGAATAAATACTTCATCTTTCTTTGGCTATCTGTGTGTGTGTGTGTGTGTGTGAGTGTATGTTTTCTGTCCCCGGATGCATCTGTAGTCAGGACAGCAGAACGAGGCTAATACTAATTGGGACCTATTCATTTCAGCTGGGGGCTCGCCCGTGAGTGGAGATTTATTTGTGCCGTTCTAGTGAGTATCTGTTTTCTAGTGCTCACTGGTCTCTGCCCTCTTCCACACCCTTATTTGATTATTGAGGCTTTTGGCAAGTCTCTTGAGGTTTTTTTTTACCCTTTGTGAGTTTATAGTGGTGGTTTTGGGAACCCCACAGATAACCTGTCCTTTTGGGAAGGACCGATTTAACTAATTACCTGTCCTTTTGGGAAAGACTGCTCTCACTAATTCAAATCTGTACTGCCTTGCCTGTTCTGCTGTTCTTGCATGGTTTTTTTTTCTTTTTCTATTGCATTGTATATTACGATGTCTTGTGTAGACGGGCACTAAGGATCCTCCCCTTCCTAAGAACGACAAGTCTGCTGTTTGTTGAACAGAGAAGCGTGTCTGAATTACGTTCCTAATTTCTGTCTGTGAATTTCTGTCAGGTCTCCTTCCAACTATTCCGTAAACATCTGAAAACCAGTCTTTTCACAAAAACGTAACGGTCTCCTCCCACCCTATTCTCAATCCACCAAACTCAATGTGCTATTCTCTTCCTTTATTAAACTTTTGTAAACCGTGCCGAACTCTATATTCATGGAGAGGATGCGGTATATAAACTTAAGGTTTAGTTTAGTTTAACAAAAAAACAAAAAACAAAATGCAATCTGCCTTTTCTTTTGTTCACTTGAAAAAAAAAACAGTTCCCCACGCTGTGCTTCTGGGCAGCAGTGAGAGCTTTCATCCCCTCCTCCTTTTTTCTAGGAGGAAGGGGGGTTAGAGCAAGTTTAGTGCGGAGAAAAAAAAATTGGCTATGTCCATAACAAAGGGGATTGTACAGAGGTAAAAAAAAATCTGCCTCTTAAACTATTTATCTCTTCCTTGTAAAACCCTCGGGGGAGAGGGGATGTTCAGAGAAAGTAATTTGAGACGGTGCCTTAAACAGAGATGGGAGGAGCTGAACGGGAGGGTGCAGTAAGATCAAATGGATAAGACCCAGGAAGAAATACAGCTTAGGTAGGGAGAAGATAATCAGAACTAGTTTTCTGATCTACATGAACAATTTATGAATTAATAGTTTTCGGATATCTTTTGGCTTTAGGAGACATTAGAATTCTTTTATAAAGCTGTGGGTGTGTGACGAGGAACACTATCGCCTGCATATTAAAAAAAAACAAAAAATCTAAGCATAGGATTATTGCCAAAAGTTATAGCACTGTGCTCATTTAGCAGTTTTGAAAAAAAAAGTCAAAGGCTTAGTATTTGGAATTTAATCGAGTTTTTAACTTGGAAACTTGGTCAAAGAAAGCACTGGGGAGATGGTAGAAACATTTTGGGGTTAGAAACATGGGAAAGGCAGGTTTGCTCTATGGCTAATGTGGATTTGGTGACAGGATAGTGTACGTTGCTAAATAGGGATGTGTTATGTGTTTTGAAAGAATGTGCATTTATTATGTCCTTATTATAAGGGATATTCTAGTTGGAATAGGCAGGTGTGAGTAAATTTCCAAGTTATTTTTGTTTGGGTAAGCTCTTTAGGGTAGGAACTGTATACAGCAACTATGAATTGACACTGACACATATGTTCTAGTGGAAAGTGCAATTTACTTTTGTTTTACAGTATACTGTACAAGTCTCTTTTACAGGTCTGGAAGATGCAGCTTGTTGGCAACTGCTTTACCACCGGTATCTGGCAAGGAGTGTTTCCCCTATCACTTTTCTTTTTTCTTAACAATGGGTATGTGTTTCCTTATGAAGTGTTTCTTCTCTTTTCTCTTATCAGGCAGTTGGAATACATACATAGCTATCTTGGATTATTTTGGCACAAAGCATCTTTTGCTGAACTGAAACAAAATAAACAGGAAGAACAAGTTGTGCTTCAAGTAACCTTGAATTGACACTGTAATACTTCATACTACCTCTGTATTTACCCCTGGACACTGCATTGTGCTTTACCTAGTAAGATCTGCCTATTTCTGTAGATTGAAGCCAGTTGTGTCTTTGATTGCATTATCTCTTATGGCTGTGTGACTTGCTTGAAGATATGCCCTATGAATAAAATAGGCAGAGCAATGGAGCCCATTGACTAAATTGTTTATTTTCTCTTTCAGAAGTTCAAGCATACGTTTAGACTCCAGACCCTTTTCTGATTATTGATTATTGTGCCATGTGTTACATGAAAATTTACTTTGCTAGTGCTGTTCTATGATGTTTTCTCCTTCCTTTTGTATAATCGTGTTTATTACAGATATAAGTTCAGCCCTTACTCCGTGATGGATGAAAGCAAATTTAAGGCCTGCTGGAGCTCTTTATTTGTTTGTGCCATGTAATCTCTGTGTTGTCTGTCTGTTTGGTTTGTGGGGTACCCCGGAAAAATATACCATTGGCCATTTTTGGAGTTTTTTTATCCCCATTTTTTTGCATTTTTGTTGTTTCCTATCTAAATTGCACAATATCTTTTTTGGTTCTTGTTTTCATGGCCTGAGCGCTACTTAGTTAGGGGTTATGTTATTAAGACAAAGGTTCTATACAGTGTTTATTCCATGGTGCTCACTGGATCTGCTCAATTCACACATTTCTGGCATAATGGGTTTTTTTTGGTGCCCTACACTGAGTATATCCTTATGGTCTCTCTTGAATGCCTTACTAGTTGTGCGCAACCCACACCAACTTATCACCTTGTCCTCTTATGAACATTGTGTATTTGCCTATTGTCTCTCATTTCCATACTTATACCAAGTCCTCCTTTGACTCATCTCCCTGGACTTTAGCTGCTGGATGATGATACCTGAACTTCTTTCAAGCTGGTGTGTGTCTCTCCCTGTCTGTGCAGACACCTTTCTCTCCGAGTATGGACCTTACCAGTTTAAAGAGACTGATGCCCCTGCAATACCACATTCTAACCTTTTCATTTCTTGGACTGGAACTGTTTACAAGTGTTTGACTGTAACTGGCAGCTTGTGATTTATTACAAACCCCCACCTGGTGCCTTTAGCAGGTGCTGAGAGCCCCCTCATTACCCTCCCTGCCCAGTGCCTTTGTATTTTGATGCATGCATGTTATTTGATGTTGCTTATGGTCATGGTACTGCCCCTCATACTGTTCCTCAATTGGCAGCATTATTATCTCCAATGTGTTCTCTAGCTTAATGCCTTTCCAGTAATGTCCCTATGAGGACATCTTCACTCCTGGAGGAGCCTGTCCTTTATGGGAACGTGTCTCATGTGCTATTTTCTGTTATGTTTCCCTATTTTTCTGCACATATGAAAGTAGATTTTGTTTTTCCTGTCAAAACGAAGCTAGGTTTGAGTCTCTTATTCCCAATGTTGATTGGATTAATTACTTTTATTATAATCAGCAACGCTTTGTGAACTACACTAGGGCCCCCTTGCAAGATGACTTTCCAAAACCGCATGACCCTGGATATGATCCTTGCTAAGAAGGGGGGGGGGGGTGTCTGTAAAATTCTCCCTAGTACTTTCTCCTGTTGTACCTTTATTCCTGACAATTCAGTTCCTATGGGTAAGGTTACTATGGCCATTCAGTAATTAGAGGACCTCTCTGCTGAGCTCAAACGTAACTCTGGTTTATCTAATCCTTGGGACCAGTACTTTAGCTGGATGCAAGGATGGGTTAAACGGTTCGTGTTATCATCTTTATTATTTGTACCCATGTTGCTTATGTCATTTTTAGACTGCTTCTGTGTTATAGTGCTCGTATTACTGCTCCTAAGCCCCTCCTCGAGAGACATATCTGGACTATCTCTCCCTCCAACCTGATGCTGTGCACTTATGATGTCATTTTTATGACATAAGAGGGGATTGAAGGGGCACATATATTCCTTGTCAGTTTTCTATTCCTGTTTGTGTAACATATAAAAGAACATATAAAAGAAAAGAACTGCTGAAAAACAGTTTTCATTTTGCTGAACAGCTACAAGGTCTTTTTTTTCTTTGAACAGCTACAAGGTCATTTTTTTTCTTTGTGTTCTGAGCTCTGTGTTTTATATCCTGTTCTGAAGCTAGCTACTTGTACCAAGGTCATTCCTCCTCATATTCTGAACCCCCCACAGCTGAGAGATCCTGCTTCTCCTGTAGATAAGAAAAAACATATTTGCTAAGAATAAAACATTTGCTCAAACCTTAGGCAAAAGGACAGTTTGCTGAATCTATAGACCAGACTCTTAATGTCAGCAATTGTCTTGTCTGTGGTGGGACCGGTATGGGAGAACAGTGGCTATGAACACGTCTGGATATGCTAGACCTGCCTTCACAGAACCTCTCTTTCACATCAGCCCCACGACTTCCACTGTGGGCCTTGCGGACTTCCATTATTGCATCTTCAAGTTACCAGGACCTCCTCTTCAGCACCTGCTCCATGGAACTTCCTACACCTGATGGCCAGCTCCTGATGGTTGATATTGACTCTGTGGCCTGTTTGCTTGCCCTTGCCTGCCTGCTAACTGGACTGTTACATATGTACTTGGATCCATCCCAGCTCCTTTCTGCTACTGCTGGTTGACGGCGAACGCCTGGGAGCCCCTGTATTCGACACTAGGGGTCGCCAAAAGCAGTTAGCACTCTCCACCCCATACATATTGGAAACTGGGGTGACAACTAGCCTGCTGAACGGATCATTGCTGCTTATGGACCTGCTACGTGGGCCAAAGATGGTTCCTGGGGTTGTCGGACCCCAATCTACCCGCTCAACTGCATACTTAACTTGCAGGATGTTCTTGAACTTTTGCACTGTCATGTACCAGAATCGCCTGTCTCTAAATTACTTGCTGGCTGCGAAAGGTGGCGTCTGTGGCAAGTTCCACCTCTCTTAGTTTCACCTCTCTAACTACTGACTTGACCTTGATGATGATACCGTGCTCGAGGTAGATGTGGACCGCATCACCACACTGGCTCCTGTTCCTTTCCGAAGCTGACGTGCCCTCCATGTTGACTGGCTCTTTCACTCTTGGCTGCCTGCCTTGCCTGGTTCCTGTGATTCCATGATATTGTCAACTCTGCTGTTTATCGCTTTACTGTAGCTCTGGCTAGTACCTACCGGTCCCTACCTACCCGGCAGCTTTGATATTTGCTGCTCTTTTTGATTTGCATATGTAAAGGCATTATTTATTATTTATACTTCTTTTCTAAGGTTTTCTCTATATATATATGTGATCTCAGACAACTTAGCAGAGTACCTTTCTCTCCACGCTGCTGCTGTACGCTTATGACATCATCTTCATGACGTAAGGGGGGATTGTAAGGTTATATTCTTTATAAGCTTATTTTGCTATGTAAGAAATCACACAAAAACATTGTCTCTTTTTGTTATCTGTAACTATGACTACTGGCCGTGGAATTTACCACCCCCCTCCCTGTTTCCATGAGAAATGAAACTTAATTTTCCTTCATAAGCTACACCCATTATTAGCTTGTGACTGGGCATGTACAAAGGGGGGGGACTATAAATATGTGATGTTGGTCTGAATAAATATTTCGTCTTTCTTTGGCTATATGTGTGTGTGTGTGTGTTTTCTGTCCCCGGATGCATCTGTAGTCAGGACAGCAGAACGAGGCTAATACTAATTGGGACCTATTCATTTCACCATCGACTACGATCTGGGCAGGAGGAAGCCCAAGCCCTCCTGCCCAGGTGACCCCCCTACTCCCCACCCCCACTAAGATCTGGGCAGGAAGGATCCCAGCCTCTCCTGCCCTCGGTGCACCCCCCTCCCACGATCGCCCCCCTGAACCCCTGATCGGCTCCCCACCCACTGACCCCCATGACCCCCTGCTGACTCCTCTATCCCTTCACCCCCCAACTCCCTCCTTGTACCTATAAATATGTTGGCCAGACTGATGGGTTTCAAGCCCGGCCGGCTGGCAGGCCCACCATCTGTTGAATGGCGAGCCTTAGGGCCTGATTGTCCCAGGTGCCTCAAACCCTGCCCACAGGTGGGGCCTGAGGCACCTGAGCCAACTGGCATCGGCTCAATACTTTAGGCCCCTTCTGTGGGCGGGGCCTTAGGCACATGGGGCTGGGTTGGGCCCATGTGCCTAAGGCCCCACCCACAGGAGGGGCCTAAGGCTACTGGGATGATACCGGTTGGCCCATGCACTTCAGGCCCCACCTGTGGGCAGGGTTTGAGGCACCTGGGCCAATCGGGGGTTCAGGGGGGGTGATGTGGGAGGGGTGTGTGCCAAGTGCAGGAGAGCCTGGGATCCCTCCTGCCCGGATCTTAGTGGGGATAGGGAATAGTGGGGTCACCTGGGCAGGAGGGCTTGGGCTCCCTCCTGTCCAGATCATAGTCGGCAGGGTGGGGGTCGCCGGGCCAGGAGGGCTTGGGTTCCCTCCTGGCCCGATCATAGTCACGGGGGGGTCGTGGATCACTAGGGCAGGAGGGCTTGAAGGCTCCCTCCAGCCCAGATGTTGGGGGGATCATGGCTCGCCGGGGCAGGAGTGCTTGGGCTCCCTCCGGCCCTGATGTTTTCGGGGGGGGGGGGGTGGCTTGACGGGGAAGGAGGGCTTGGGCTCCCTACTGCCCAGATCATTGTTAGGGGGGGTGGATTCTGTAACTGGTGTTGTTTTTGACAGACACCGGTTACAGATTCCAGCTTTTAGGTGAAGGACTGGCTCCTCCTTCGCCTAAAAGCTCTTGTGTTGGGCGTTTGGGACTTAGGATTTTTCTGGTTGATTATATGTTGTTAGTGTAGACGTAGTGGTGGTCTGGGCGTTTAAACAGCTGAACTTAGATGCAGGCCACTTAAAAAAAAACTCCTTTTGGACATTTTTTTGATAATGGACATTTTCCCTGCTTCTACTTTCAACTTTTAGGGCCTTAGGCCAAAAGGGACTTTACGTTGTTTTTTTTTATTATGCCCCTCTGTGTGTATATGGGGTCATTACTTAATCCCTCCAGTGGCCATCTGGTCAGTTTAGGTACCTTTTTGGCATTTTGATGCTTCCAAAAGATGTCTAGCCCAAAATGTCTAAGTTCTGTCCAGGACTTCTTGAGAAAGGTTTGATTATTCCTGCAAGATGTCCAAGTTTGGCACACCCAAAGCAAGATGTCCAAGTTTGGCACACCCAAAGCCTGCCCATAAATTCTTTATTCATTTTCAAATTTACAATAAGTGTAACAATATATCCAAACAAATTAACAATAAATACAACACTTAATAATCATCAATGGTACAAATAATATGCTCTTATCTCCCACCCTTCCCACCCTTTCTTATCATATAATCAATACCTTATACAATATGTAACAATAAAGTTACCCTCCCTTCCCCCCTTCACAATCAAACTTGTAAATTTAAGGGAAAAAAAAAAATAAAATGTCATCTCATCAGTACAATACTTTGTAAATGGCTCCCACACATCCTGAAATTTCCTGAAAAAACCGCGCTATATTGCAATAAATCTTTCCATTTTATAAACATGACATAAGGAATTCCACCAGAAATTATAATTTAATCTACTCCAATTTTACCAATTATACATAATTTGTTGAATGGCAACCCCAGTCATTATAAGTAATAATTTGTTATTATTTGTAGAAATCTGACTTTTTGCTCTCATTGCCATACCAAATAGCACAGTATCATATGATAATGCCACTGGATTATCTAATACACAATTAATTTGGTCCCAAATTGATTTCCAGAAATTCATAATAAATGGATAATAAAATAATAAATGATCTAAAGTTCCTGCTTCGAGATGACAGTGCCAACATTTATTAGACTTGGAGCTATCCAATTTTTGTAATCGAACAGGGGTCCATAATGCTCTATGTAACAGGAAAAAAAAACCAATTTGTCTCATAGATGCCGACACTGTACATCTCATCCTCCAAGTCCAAATTTGTGGCCATTGAGACGCATTTATTTGGTGCTTAATCTCAATACTCCAAATGTCTCTCAGAACAGTGTTTAGACCCAAGAAGTCCGCCTGAAAGCATAAGAACTCCATATTAAAATGATTATTAAAGTTTTTCCATTCAGGGAACCCTGCCTGAATGGCCTGCTTCAGTTGCAATCATCTAAAACATCGTGGACAACATTGGAAAGATCCTAGGCAGTGCGGAGACAGAAGAGACCGCAGTAATGATCCACATCGGGACGAACGATGTCAGCAGGAGAGACTATAGAAGAAGCAAGCTGATAGAACAGTTCAAGATTCTGGGAAGGAAGCTGAAGATGAGGACTCAGAAGATAGCATTTTCAGAGATCCTACCAGTACCTAGGGCAGATGTGAAAAGGCAGGAAGAACTACAATCAATAAATGCGTGGATGAGGAAATGGTGTGAGGAAGAGGGATTCCACTTCGTGAGGAATTGGACAACGTTCTGGGGCAAGAGCAAGCTTTACAGGAAAGATGGACTACACCTGAGCACGGCAGGAACTAGACTTCTAGCAAACAACGTCAGGAGAGGAATAGAACAGGCTTTAAACTAACAAGAAGGGGAAAGCCGACAGTCGACCAAGCGTTGACGATTCGGAAGAAGGTATCCTGTGAAGATACTGAGGGGAAAAAAGGCCGGGAAGAAGCAAGGGACAAATTGCAAGAGTCGACTAACCCAGAAGAGGAGGTTAGAAAGATTGTAGCAAAAGAGAAGAAAATAAAGACTGTAGCACAGGGAATGGAAATGAAGACAACAAAACACCAGGATCTAAATTGCATATATACCAATGCAAGGAGCCTGAGAAACAAAATGGGGGAACTAGAAGCCATGGCCAATGCAGAAGACATAGACATCATTGGAATTTCTGAAACATGGTGGAATGAGGAAAACAAATGGGATACAGCACTGTCGGGGTACAAACTCTATCGCCAGGACAGATCAGGACAGAAAGGAGGTGGAGTAGCCCTATAAATAAAAGAAAGCATACGATCGACAAAAATGGACACAGCAGAGACGGCCAACAAGCTAGAATCGCTATGGGTTAAAATACCAGGAAAGAAAGGGCCTGAAATAAAGATAGGCCTGTACTATCGTCCACCTGGACAAACCGGAGATATCGATGAAGAAATGGAAGCCGAGATGAAGCGAGAAAGCAAAAGCGGGAACACAGTTATTATGGGAGACTTCAACTACCCTGGGATAGACTGGAGTCTTGGAAGCTCAAAATGCGCTAGAGAGACAGAATTCCTGGAAGCTACACAGGGTTGCTTCATGGAGCAGCTTGTTAGAGAACCAACGAGAGGAAATGCCACTCTGGATCTAATCCTAAATGGGTTAAGGGGACCTGCAAAGGAAGTAGAAATAGTGGGACCGTTGGGAAGCAGTGATCATAATATGATCAAGTTCAAGGTTGAAGTAGGAATACCGAAAGGGAAGAGAACCATAGCGACAACTTTAAACTTCAGGAAAGGAAACTACGAGGTAATGAGGGAAATGGTAAGAAAGAAACTTAGGAACACTTCCAAAAAATGGCAAATGGTACAACAAGCCTGGTCTTTTTTCAAGGGCATGGTGAGCGAGGCGCAAAATACATATATCCCCAGGTTCAGAAAGGGGTGCACAAAGAGTCGAACAAAAGACCCGGCATGGATAACCAAAATAGTGAAGGAAGCAATAGGCAATAAGAAAAATTCATTCAGGAAGTGGAAAAAGGACAAAACTGAGGAGAATTGGAAAGAGCACAGGAAAAATCAAAAAGAATGTCACCGTGTGGTTCGAAAAGCCAAAAGAGAGTACGAAGAGAGGCTAGCTAAGGAAGCACGAAACTTCAAACCATTCTTTAAATATGTTAAAGGGAAGGAGCCGGCTAGGGAGGAGGTAGGACCGCTGGATGACGAAGACAGGAAGGGAGTTGTGAAAGAGGAGAAAGAAGTGGCAGAAAGGCTAAACATGTTTTTTTTCGTCTGTATTTACAAATGAGGACACTTCAAACATACCGGAACCTGAGCAATTCTTTCATGGAAGTCAAACAGAAAAATTAACATCCATAGAAGTGAGCCTTGAAGACGTACGCAGGCAGATAGGAAAACTAAAACCTGACAAATCCCCGGGTCCGGACGGAATACATCCAAGGGTTCTGAAAGAATTAAAGGAGGAGATAGCGGAACTACTACAGCAAATTTGCAACCTGTCCCTAAAAACAGGCGTGATCCCGGAGGATTGGAAGATAGCCAACGTTACGCCCATCTTTAAAAAGGGATCAAGAGGAGACCCTGGAAATTACAGACCAGTGAGTCTGACCTCGGTTCCGGGAAAAATGGCAGAAGCTCTGATAAAAGAAAACATCGATGAACATTTCGAAAGGAACGAACTACTGATAACCAGTCAACATGGTTTCTGCAAGGGTAGATCGTGCCTAACGAACTTATTGCACTTCTTCGAGGGAGTTAAACAAATGGACAGAGGAGACCCCATAGACATCATATATCTAGATTTCCAAAAAGCCTTTGACAAGGTGCCCCATGAACGTCTACTCCAGAAGCTGAAGAACCATGGGGTGGAAGGAGATGTACATAGATGGATCAGAAACTGGTTGGAAGGTAGAAAGCAAAGGGTAGGAGTGAAAGGCCACTACTCTGACTGGAGGAGGGTCACGAGTGGTGTACCGCAGGGCTCGGTGCTCGGGCCACTGCTATTTAATATATTCATAAATGATCTAGAAACAGGGACAAAGTGTGAGATAATAAAATTTGCAGACGACACCAAACTTTTTAGTGGTGCTCGGACTATAGAAGACTGCGAAGAATTGCAAAGGGACTTGAACAAGCTAGGGGAATGGGCGACGAGGTGGCAGATGAAGTTCAACGTTGAGAAATGTAAAGTATTACATATGGGAAGCAGTAACTTGAGGTACAACTATACGATGGGAGGGATATTATTGAAGGAGAGTATACAGGAAAGGGACTTGGGGGTAATGGTGGACACAACAATGAAGCCGATGGCACAGTGTGCAGCGGCCGCCAAGAAAGCGAATAGAATGCTTGGTATAATCAAGAAGGGTATTGCGACCAGAACGAAAGAAGTTATTCTGCCGTTGTATCGGGCGATGGTGCGCCCGCATCTGGAGTACTGCGTCCAATTTTGGTCACCATACCTTAAGAAGGATATGGCGTTACTCGAGAGGGTCCAGAGGAGAGCGACACGTCTGATAAAAGGTATGGAAAACCTTTCATACGCTGAGAGATTGGAGAAATTGGGTCTCTTTTCTCTGGAGAAGAGGAGACTTAGAGGGGATTTGATAGAAACTTACAAGATCATAAAGGGCATAGAGAAAGTAGAGAGAGACAGATTCTTCAAACTTTCAAAAAATAAAAGAACAAGAGGGCACTCGGAAAAGATAGAAGGGGACAGATTCAAAACGAATGCTAGGAAGTTCTTCTTTACCCAACGTGTGGTGGACACCTGGAATGCGCTTCCAGAGGACGTGATAGGGCAGAGTACAGTAATGGGGTTTAAGAAAGGATTAGACAATTACCTACTGGAAAAGGGGATAGAGGGGTATAGATAGAGGATTACTGCACAGGTACTGGACCTGTTGGGCCACCGCGAGAGCGGACTGCTGGGCACGATGGACCTCTGGTCTGACCCAGCAGAGGCACTGCTTATGTTCTTATGTTCTTATTAAGACCATATTTATGTTGCAACTGTGAAAATTCAAGCATTTTACCATTAGAGATAACATCATCTAATAAACGTATTCCTGCTATAATCCAATGCTTCCAGGCGAGCCTTTCTCCACCAATTTGAATCTTGGAGTTCAGCCATATAGATTGATTTGTAGATTTGTGAATTGGAATTGTTGTTAAATTGCTTACATAACGCAATGTTTTCCATGTATCAGCTAATATTCTGTTATCTTTACTGTAACTAGGCACATGACAAAGGCGCAAAGGAGACATGAGTTGCCATTCAAGCCATAACCAATCTGGGAGTTTTTCCATGAGCTCTGGGAAGACCCAATACATAACCTGGCGCAAAATATAGGCTTGATGAAACCTATAAAAATTGGGAAAATTTACCCCTCCTCTGAAATTGGCCTTTGTAAAGATACCAAGGCTACTCTGGGAGTTTTACCCAGCCAAATAAATTTTATGAGAATGCCATTTAATTTTTTATAAAAGGACCCTTGAAAATAAACCGGCAACATACCCATCTGATAACAAACCACAGGCAAGATCATCATCTTAATAGTTTGGACTCTCCCCCACCATGAAAGATGTAAAGGATTCCATTGCTCACACATTTCTGTGACCTTCTGTAATAACGATTTTTCATTTATTTTTATTGTTTCTTCCATTGTATTTTTAATCCAAATGCCTAAATATTTTATTCCATCTTCCCTCCATAGAAAGGGAAATGAATCAAACAAACCTTTTGTACAATGGACATTGAGTGGAAGAATTTCTGTTTTACTCCAATTTATTTTGTAACCTGAAAATTTTCCAAATTTCTCAATCATTTCAAGTAAGCAAGAAATGGTTGTCTCAGGATTTCTCAAATAGAGCAATATATCATCTGCGTAAGCCAAGACCTTATATTCCCGATCTCTACGAGGAATACCCTGAATCTCATCTGCTTGCTGAATAGCTAGTAACAGGGGTTCCAATACAATATCAAAAAGCAGAGGAGATAAAGGACAGCCTTGTCTAACCCCCCCTGCAACCTAAAGCCATCTGAGAAATTATTATTAATATACAATTTAGCAACAGGGGAGCTTCTACTTTCAACTTTTAGGGCCTTAGGCCAAAAGGGACTTTATTTTTTTTTTTTTATTATGCCCCTCTGTGTGTATATGGGGTCATTACTTAATCCCTCCAGTGGCCATTTGGTCAGTTTAGGTACCTTTTTGGCATTTTGATGCTTCCAAAAAGATGTCTAGCCCAAAATGTCTAAGTTCTGTCCAGGACTTCTTGAGAAAGGTTTGATTATTCCTGCAAGATGTCCAAGTTTGGCACACCCAAAGCCTGCCCATAACACACCTCTTAACATGCCCCTTTGAACTCTGGAAGAAACGTCTAGTTAGCCATCCAGGTAAGTGGTTTTAATTCTTGGCAATTGGACTTCCCAGCTTTCGATGTCTAAGTACTAACTTAAGTGGTTTTTTGGATGTTTTAGTTTTTTGATTATGCCCCTAAGTGTTATAATTTTTATGTCAAAGATTACTTGAATACTAAATATTTTCTCTTTTATGTGTTCAGACTCCAAAATCTCCAATAGTTGTATGAAGATCCTGCAAAATGAATACTTGCCACATATCAAAGAACTTACTACTTCAACTGTTTATTATTTTTATAGCGCTACCAGAAGCATGCAGTGCTTTACATTAAACACACACGAGACGGTCCCTACTTGAAAGAGCTTACAATCTAAATTATGACAGCCACACAGGACATAGGGTGGATCAATATATGGTAACAAACAAGGGAAAAAGTGGTAGTGAGAGTAGGGGCTACAGAGGAAATGAGAACAGATAGAGCTGTAAGAGATAGGATCTAAACACATTTTGAAAAAGTGGGCTTTAAGCCTGGATTTGAATACCACCAGGTATAGAGCCTGGTGTACTGATTCAGGCAGGTTGTTCCAAGCATATGGTGCAGTAATGCAGAATGGGCAGAGTCAGGAGTTAGCGGTAGAGGAGATGGGTACAGACTTACCTAAAGAATGAAGTTACTGGGGCAGGGTGTAGGGAGAGATATGAGAGGAGAGCTATTGAGGAGCCACAGAGTGAGTACATTTGTAGGTCACTAAGAGGAGTTTGAACTCTTTGTGGAAGCAGACAGGGAGCCAATGAAGTGACTTGAGAGAGGTAACATGAGCATAATGACCATGACAGAATACAAGGCAAGCAGCAGAATTCTGAACAGATTGAAGGGGGAGATATGGGTTATTGGGAGACCCGTGAGAACCAAGTTGTAGTAAAACAGATGAGAGGTGATGAGGGAGTGCTCAGTAAGGAAACTCCAAAATCTGGAGTTTGGTGAGATTGTATAGAAAGAAACAACAACTTTAGACTTTAGATTCTTTAGACTAGCAGGGACAACATAAAAACTGAGAGGAGACAGATTCATAACGAATGCAAGGAAGTTCTTCTTCACTCAACGGGTGGTAGACACCTGGAACGCGCTTCCTGGAGAGGTGATAAGACAGAGTACAATTCTGGGGTTCAAAAAGGGACTGGATGACTTCCTGGAAGCGAAGAGGATAACAGGGTACAGATAGAGGTTTACCTTACAGGACATTGAGCGAATAGGGTATGGACATTTTAGGTTAGGTAGGGAAAACTTTCAGGTCATGGACCTGGAGGGCCGCCGCGGGAGCGGACTGCCGGGCACGATGGACCCCTGGTCTGACCCGGCAGAGGCAATGCTTATGTTCTTATAACTTTTGTGGTTTGTTAGATATGTACAGAAAAAGGCAAACATGAGTCAAAGATAGGGAAATGGAATGGGACTTGTATACCACCTTTTGGTTGTTATACATCCACACTCAAAGTGGTTTACATACAGGTATTTCAAGCATTTTCCCTATCTGTCCCAGTGTGCTCACAATCTATCTAATGTACCTGGGGCAGTGGAAGATTAAGTGACTTGCCCAGGGTCGCAGGAAGCAGTGCAGGGTTTGAACCCACAACCACAGGGTGCTGAGGCTATAGCTCTAATCACTGCGCCACTCTCTCCTTCTGACCCTGAGGTTGTGAATCAATGAGACAGGGAGGATGAGAGCGTTATCCACCAAAATAGAGAACATAGGGAGAGGAGAGGCAGGTTTAGGAGGAAAGATAAGGAGTTCCATCTTAGCCATGTTTAATTTTAGATGGTGGTGAGACATTCTTGTAGCAGTGTCAGACAGACAGGCCGAGACTCATGCCTGGATTGGCATAGAAAATTTGGGTGTAGAGAAGTAGGTTTGCAAGTCATTAGCATAGGGATGGTACTGGAAACTGTGGGAGGAGATTAGAGCTCTAAGGGAAGAAGTATAGATGGACAAAAGAAGAGGTCCCATGACTGAGCCTTGAGGTATGCTGACCGATAGTGGAATGGCAGTGGAGGAGGATACTCCAGAAAACATACTAAAAATGCAACAAGAAAGGTAGGAAGAAAACCATGAGATAACAGAGCCCTAAAATCCAAGTATATCAATGAGTATGCAGTGATCTAGACTATCAAATGTTGAAGATAGATCAAGGAGGATGAGGACAGAGGCCTTTGGATTTGGCCAGAAACAGGTCAATGTAGACTCTAACATGATAGTTTCCATAGAATGAAGAGAGTGAAAGCCCAATTGAAGGGGCTCAAGAATAGCTTGAGATGAAAGTCAAGACAACGAAAGTGAATAGCGTGGTTAAGTTGCTTAGATAAGAAGGGGAGGAATGAGATGGGGTGATAACGGGTAAGATGGCAGATTGATAGGCTTAAGAGCGATAAATCCCCAGGACCGGATGGCATCCATCTGAGGGTCATCAAAGAACTGAAAGGGACCATAGCTGAACTGCTTCAACTAATAGCCAATCTGTCGATCAAATCGGGAAAGATTTCGGAAGACTGAAAGGTGGCAAATGTTATGCCGATCTTCAAGAAAGGTTTGAGGGGAGATCCAAGAAACTACAGACCGGTGAGTCTTACCTCGGTACTGGGAAAGAGGGTAGAGTCACTGATAAAGGACCGCATCATTGATCATCTTGACAGACACGGGCTGATGAGGACCAGTCAGCACGGTTTTAGCAAAGGCAGATCGTATTTGACGAACTTGCTGCACTTCTTTGAGAGAATAAACAGACAGATAGACAAGGGCGACCTGGTCGACATTGTATATCTGGATTTTCAGAAGGCGTTTGACAAGGTTCCGCATGAACGACTACTTCGGAAAATTGCGAGCCATGGAATCGAGGGTGAAATACTCATGTGGATTAAAAACTGGCTGGAGCATAGGAAACAGAGAGTGGGGCTAAATGGACAATACTCGGACTAGAAGAGCATCACCAGTGGGGTGCCGCAGGGCTCAGTGCTTGGACCCATGCTCTTCAACATCTTTATAAATGATCTGGACATTGGCATGACGAATGAGGTGATTAAATTTGTGGACAATACGAAGTTATTCAGAGTAGTGAGGACACAGGGGGATTGCAAAGATCTGCAACGTAACATAATCATGCTCAAGGAATGGGCATCAACAGGGCAGATGAAGTTCAACGTGGATAAGTGTAAAGTGATGCATGTAGGTAACGAAAATCTCATGCACGAATACAGGATGTCTGGGGCGGTACTTGGAGAGACTTCCCAGGAAAGAGATTTGGGAGTTATGATCGGCAAGTCGATGAAGCTGTCCATGCAATGTGCGGTGGTGGTGAAAGGGCGAACAGAATGCTAGGAATGATAAAGAAGGGGATCACGAACAGATCGGAGAAGAGGGGAGCAGATAGAAAAAAAGAAGGGAGCAGACAGAAAAAAATGGGGAGGAGAGAAAGAGGGGAACAGACACTGAATGGAAGGAGAGAGAGGGAGCAGATGGATGGAAGTGGAGAGGACAGAGAGAGGAGAAGATTTTGGATGGAAGAAATAGAGAAAGAGGGCATATGAATGAAGGACAGGGCACTTGCTGGATGGGGGAAATAGGATAAAGTTAGTGAGATACTGGAGGGGGTGAGGGAAAGAGGTGGTAAGCTGTAGGTAGACACAGTGAAAAGAGGGAAATTGAGGACTGGATAGTAAGAAAGAATTTAAACTAGACAGATGCAGAAAATAAATTGAGAAGGAAGACAAGGGAAGGAAAGGAAAAGAAAGGGAGAGAAGAGAGTGAAATGCCAGATCATGGGAGGGGAGTGGGAAGGGAAAGAGAGGAGAGGAGAGAGATGCCAGACCATTGGGGGAGGGGAGGGGATGGGAGGGGAGGGAAGAAGATGGATGCCAGATCAATGGGGATGGAGGGAGAAATGGCAGGGACATAGAAGGAGAGAAGATGATATATAAAAGAGGCAGACAGTGGATGAAAGGAAGAGAGTAATGAGAAGATGAGGAAAGTAGAAACCAGAGATGGCAAAGAGAAAAAAAAATTCTATTTCTTTTTTAATTTTTTTTCTTTAGGCTAAAGTAGTATTGTAGCTGTGTTGATAAATGCTTATAAATAGAAAACAGAAATATGTTCTTATAATAATAATGACAATATTCATATCACAATTTAAAAGAATTAATCAATAATTTAAATAGTGCTCAGACCCACGACCTTAGTGTTCTAGTGTAAAGACACACAACACCATTTGACATCAGTCCATCATGACACTATTAATGTCTGTACCACCATGTAACAATCCAACATCCATTTACTATAAAATAAACTTATCTTTGTGGTGGTTACTGCTTCTCCGATGGTCATTTAATAAGCAGCTGGTGTCATAAAGTGCTTGTGCATGTGCTAATAAATAATAACTTCTGGAAGCCAAAAATGACAAATATCATCCCTTCTACTCGAGTTTTGCCTTGTGCTTCCTCAGGAAGGGATTATCTATCAAAAAACATATAATATAATATAATTTAACATCTCACTACAAAAACATTAACACTAATGCTATTTATAAAATATATCAATACATAATACAAATTTCCATAAATTACCTAGAAACAGCCTCCAAAGAAGGACCCATCCGACCAGCTCCATCAGTACAGTCTACTAACTGACATCAAGCTGCTGACCTTCTACCTCAACTTAAATAGGGAGTTCTGAGTCCCTATATTTATTTACTTACAATAATAATAACAGTTTATATAGTGCAGGACTGTGAAGTTCTATGTGGTTTACAATGATTAAAAATGCTACAAAATGAGTAGAACTAACAAAGTTATAGATTAGTGACTAACAGTTCTAGAAATCAATTGTTGTGGGAGAGATTGTGCAGTTCAGCTACCTAAGTACTTCAGGAACAGATATGTTTTTAGGTGTTTCCTAAATTACCCATAGTTATTAGCATGCATAAGTAATTGTTCCAGATCTGTTCCACATAATGCTGCTTGATAAGAGAAAAGATGTTGATGATGTCTTTTAAATTTACATTCTCAAACGGTGGTGAGACAAACTCCTATTCGCTGCACCTCTGGACCACCAGGAATGATGAAAGTGGCAATTTTGGGGGAGGCCAAGGCCCCTGTGGTCCCCCCCCATTCCGACACCTATGACAACAACTCCATTCCTATTTGTGTTTAGCTTCTGCAGTCCTGCTCCCAGCCCTTCAGCTGTGAACACTGAACAGAAATATTTGTTAGGCAATTCAACCTTATTTTTATCAGGTTCTATATATTCCTTCCCTTCACCTTTGAGTCTTACAATTAGGGGCATTTTGAAAACATTAAAATGTCCAAAATATGGCATAAATCAGCACATGGACATTTTTCTTGTCAAAATGGCCAAGTGCCGATTTTCGAAGCCATCTTCCTGGATTTCTTGCTAGGCTTCTTAGCTGCTGTGCATCCAAAGTTTGAGGAGGCATGTTGAAGGCATGTTTTGGGTGGGCTTTGGGAGTGCTTAGCACTTGGATGTCTTGCGGTGATAAACAGTTTCCAAGATATCCAGGATAGAACTTTGATGCCCATAGCTAGACTTCTTGTAAAAGCATTTAAGTGCCAAAGAGGAACCCAAACTGACTAGATGACCACTGGAAGGATTAAGTAATGACCCCCCCTACTCCCCCCAGTAGTCACTGACCCCTTTCCACCCCTCTTGTCTCTAGAACAGCAGCAACTGTTATGGGAAAGCCTTTTAGAGTCATAGTAGCCTGGTGGGTGGGCTAGTGAACCATAGAGAAGAGGAACCAGGCCCATAAGCCACTCCTAACCACTACATTTATGGTAGAACGTGTGGTGAAATGTACATCTGACAGCTTTTATGTGAAGTTCCCAGCAGTGCTCTTTTGGCATGTCTGTGTGACCAGTCCATTACAACTCTGGCTCCTTCCACGTCCAAATGGCCTGGGTTTGGATGTTTTTGTGGTAAAAAATGGTGATCAAAGTTAGGCATCCTAAGGTTGGATGTCCTGATGGCCATGATGTCCAAATAGGTCATTACTGGTTTCAAAAATGGACGTTTTCCCGCTCCGACTTTTGGATGTCTTGTGAGAAACATCCAAAGTTGAACTTAGATGTCTTATCAAAAATGCCCCTCCATGCAACTTTTGCACTTCCTCATATTAAATTCATTACATTACATTACTGATTTCTATTCCGCCAATACCTTGCGGTTCAAGGTGGATTACAAAAGAAGTTATCTGACCATTTCCAGATGAATTAAAGAACGTGTTGCTTCAGAGAATTGGGAAGAGTCTTGTGGTGTTAGTTCTTGACATAATCCCCCACCTGAATAAAAGTTAATTCTTTTGAAGTCTAGAACCTTTGCTTTTGAATGTACCCTCTCTTCATATCACTAACATATCTAAAAAATGTTTTTGTCCCCCTATTTTATGATATTGACTATTTTTTTCTTCCATTTCATTTTTGTTTTCCTGACAACTCTACCAGCTTCCTCCTTCTGCAATCTTTTGTAATTTATGAAGGCTATCCTCTTTTTCCATATCTTTTCAGCTACTAGTTTTGAGAATCAAAGCAGCCTTCTTTACCTCTTACTTTCCTTACAAAATAATTTGTTGCCCTTACAATAACACTTTTCAGTTTTGTCCATTGCTTTCCTACTTCTTCCAGTTGTTCCCATCCAGACAACTTCTTTTTTTAATATCTTTATTCATTTTGAAACAAAAAAACAAGTGCAAACATATTATACATCATATTACACTATAATAGCACCTAAATCCAATCAAAATTGTAATCTATGACAAATAAATATATCACCCCATCTTAATATTAAAAAATTGCACTCAAATTAAAGATTAAAAATACTTTCCAACCCCCCCTCCCACCCACCCACCTTCTTGACATAATCCCCCACCTGAACAAAAGTGAATTCTTTTGAAGTCTAGAACCTTTGCTTTTGAATGTACCCTCTCTTCACCTGTCTAAATATTAAACCAAACCATCCAGTGATCACTGGATGCCAGATGATCATCCACTATAACTCTTTCCATTCATAAGCATTAAGTCCAGTATGGCCCCCATCCCACATGGGTTCCATTACCAACTTCTGAAACAGTTCTCCCTGTAGAGAATCCATAATCTCATACTTCTAGGAGACCTTGCAATAGGGATACCCCAATCAACATCTATTAGTAATTCTTCCCCTTTTTTAAAGTTATATTTTGAATGTCTTCAATTAATTCTCTGTCCACTTCTGTCTGTAAAGGAAGCATGTACTGTATATCACACCAATGAAAATACATTTTCCATTCCTTTTCAGATTACCTAATGTTTGCAAACTAAAATTCACCTCTGCTCATTACAATTTATCTTAAAGTCTAATTACATAACATTCTACAAGTATATGTTAATTAAAATGTGCATAAATAATTAATTTAAGGTGAAAAAGATATGACCATAAGACAAATAATTTACTGTTGAATGTTAACTAATGTCATAGCAAGATAAGAGTAAGCAATTGAGCAAATAGTTATTAATATTGCACATTACAACATTGCTTAAATAAAATTTAGCTTACTTTATCCCTTTAATTTATTCCACTATAAACAGTGCAAAAACTGTAATGCTTTTCATTTTTAAGACACATGTGAATTCATGCTGGGGGGCTGTTTATAGGATTTACTCTGCAGACATCTTTAATTTATATTATCATACTTTTATTTATGTTTTCTTTATTTGCTTTTGCCTTCAAAACACTACATTGTAACTTAGTAGATGACAGCAGTGAAAAAATTGAATTGTTTCATCATCTTTGCTCTGTAAGATGGTTAAAGACAGAAAATGACAGAACCATAGAGTTGATATTCATCCAGTGGTGCTTAAAATTTGATTGATTGCCATTGACAGTCAATTTCAGTTACCCCCACAATTTTTTTTTTATTCTAGCTATATCTGGTAACAATACTCTCATTAAGTGCCACACTTACCCACCAGCACTGTGACCAACTACCCTAATCCCCCAACAAAGCACCAAACCCAAAAAACCCTGATTACCCACAGCACCCCCTACACAAGGTAAAACTCACATCCAACCACAACAGCACATAAAAATCTACAGACAAGATAGGAAGGCAGAAAAGTTTTCTCCCTCACTTATCCTACCCTTTACCACTCTCTCCCAACACTTAATACCCAGAAGCCTGCCACAATACTGTGCTTTCTTTTCACTTATTATGCTTGTTTCCTATTCCCATGCTACCAAGTCTTTCCTACCTTTCCAACCAATCCCTGTCTCTTTCTCTCTTGCTAACCCATCAGACCTTGTCCTGCCTCACTCCCCATGTCACCCTGCTCTTCCTTCACCTCTCTCTCACCCAACCACCTTCCTCAGTCTCTTCAGTCCATATTAATCTCTCATGCACCAATATTTCTGGACCATCTTTTGATACCATACACTCCATTTAGGACACTTAGATCTATAGAACAGCATCTGCTGACTTTCCCCTCCTTAAAAGTAATAGGTACAAGAAGATCTACAATTTTTTCAGTTGTAGCTCCTCAGCTCTGGAAAAATATACCAAATTATTTGCATGCTGAACCCTCATTGGAAAAATTCAAAAGTCTTTTGAAAAGTTTGTTGTATAAAGATGCATTTGAGACATAGATAAGATAACTTGCTTAGAGCCATCCACAGTTTCAATCAACCCTTATTCTCAGGACTCAAATCCTATTCCCTTATTTTTCCTTCTTTTTATTTTCTTTACTTCTTTTTCTTCATTTGTCGCCCCCCCCTCCCCGATGTGTTACCCATAGATATCTCTTCCTTTTCTTCAATGATTGCAGTTCATCCCCCTTTCCTTTTGTATGGGTATAAGTTTGTATGAAGATATAGATATATATATATACTAGTGTTTAAGCCCGTTACATTAACGGGTGCTAGTAAAGCCTCCTTCCCTCACATGTCCTCTATTTTCAGCCCCAGCTCCAGCTCCAAACCCATTTTACCCCCCATCCCCCTTCTCCCATATTTTCCCTTTCAGCCTCAGCCCCCTTTTCTTACTAGCAGCATTTCCCTCCCCACCCCACTTCCCTGTGCAGTAGCAGCAGCAGCATACCCTCCCCCTACATTTTCCTGTGCAGCAGCAGCAGCATTACCCTCCCCCACCCCACTTCCCTGTGCAGCAGCACCTCTTCCGTGCTCCCCCTGTCCCTCTTCCCTGATCCCCCTGTCCAGCAGCACCTCTTCCCTGCTCCCCTTGTCTCTTTTCCCTGATCCCCCGGTCCAGCAGCAACCCTTACCTGCTCCCCCGGTCCAGCATGGTCGTTTGCAGCCTGGTGAGGATCGCGGCCAGCTTTTGCGACCCTCGCAGGCCGCTCAGCATCTCGATAGTACATTCCCTCTGACATGATCGCGTACGTCAGAGGAAACATGCTACGAAGGTGCTCTGCGGCTTGCAAAGTTTGCTACAGCCGGCCGCAATCCTCAACAGGCTCCTTTGAAGGTGTCGGCAGCGGTTGGTGAGTGAGGGCAGGAGGGGGGAAGCTTTGGAGTGTTCCCTGCTGCCATGTTCTATAATAGAATTTGGCCAGGGAACAGAAAACACAGCGGCAGGGATCACAAAACCCTAAGTGTGCATGCGCACGTGGGGGTTTTATTATTATTGATTTTTTTTTGTAATAAATTGTCTTATCGTTTGTCCCCTTTTTAATTTGTAATACGCATTGAAATGTTTGAAATTGCATGTACATCAAATTTTAATAAAACTTGAAATTTGAAACTTCTAGGGGCTGATGGCTGCTTCAGCCAATGTTATAAACCCCCAGTCCAAACTTGGGGGAGGGGGCATATTCCCATACATTATCATATAACTGTCAAAAAAGAGACTAAGATAAAATGAGGAGAGTGATCTAAAATACCTTAGAGGAGCAGTTGCAAAGGTCAAAAATGTACATTAGGCATGGATTTTTTCCAAAAATACTATCTAGGAAGTTCAAACCAGATATGTTCCATGTATTAAAAAGGCAGAAGACAGAAGGAAGACCAAACAACAGCTGGCATGGTTAAAAAGTAAGGTGACGGAAGCTATTAGAGTTAAAAGATTATCCTTCTGAAACGGGAAGAGGATCTGACTGAAGATAATAGGAAACAGATTAAGGAATGGCAAGTCAAATGCAAAGCACTGATAAGAAAGACAAAGAGAGACTTTAAAAAGAAGATTACTTTGGAGGCAACAACATATAATAAAAACTTTTTTAGATATATTAGAAGTGAGATGTTGATAAAGAATTACTTGGACTTGGAGAGACTAAATGAATTCTTTGCTTCAAGTCTTCACTGAAGAAGATGGGGAGATACCCATGCCAGAAAGGGCATTTTTGGTTATGTATCAGAGGAACTGCAACAAATCTCTATAAACCTGGAAGATGTAATTCCTCCAAGAGCATTGGCCCCCTTCTGAATTCCCCTCTAAGGGCTTACCCCTCTCTTGGGCCCCTCACAAGCTTCCCCCTCCTGAAGACCCCCCAGGTTGCTTTTGTTCCTCCTGGGCCTACCTTTTGGGCTGTGGGGTCTAAGGAGGTAAGCCAAGCTGAGTTAAAGCCTGTCACTCCTATTTATAAAGGCTCTGAGTACAAAATGGCCACAACTTCTAGAGCAAGTATGGAAAGCTGGCCCCCCTAGTGATAGTGAAAAAACAGGGGAAAAACAATACCACAACCACAAATATGCACAAATCAGAGTGGAATTGTCAGGAATAGGAGGCACTGATTCTGATGATATTCTTCTTTGATTGATGTTTGGTCGTATATCTTCTTGAGTACCAGCATACTTCTTACATCATCATTCGCAATTTTTAAGACTCCTGAGGCAGGCCTGATGGCCGAAACATGTACATGTCGAGTCGATGAATGTGTTTTATTGATGTTTGAACAATAAAGATCTTCAAATCACCAGACATATCTTTAGTGCACATCATTTTCTCCTGGACAATTCCACTCTGATTTGTGCCCCTAGTGATAGTACTATTAGTTTACTGCCAGAGATCAGACACCATTTGGCATCTGAAGTCAGCATGGATAGGAGTGACTGGGGTTTGTTCCTGCTCAGCCTACCCTCTTAGCCATTAGAGACCCTAAAGTTGACTCAGGGGGGCCTACAGGAGGAGTGGGTTGGTCTTTAGCAGCGAAGAGGCTCATTTGCGGTTCCAAGAGAGGGCTACTCTTGGGGGATTGGGTTACTGCTCTCAAAGGGTATCTAGAAGAAGACACTTTTAAAGGAAAACTTGATATTCAGCCCACAGCAGTTAACATTTAAAAGAGTGCTGATCACCACTAGCTGAATATTGATTAGAAAGATTCCCTGCTACCATTTCAAATAAGGTGGAAATCTATTTAATCTCATGAGGCATGGCTTTCAAGTGAACTAGGATTCTTTCTGGATGAATACCGAAGTTCTGGATTGTCCCTCTCCACTTTCTCTATGCCCTTTATTATCTTGTAAGTCTCAATCATATCCCCTCTAAGTCTCAGCTTCTCCAAGGAAAAGAGCCCCAGTTTCTCCAATCTCAGTGTATGAAAGGTTTTCCATACCTTTTATCAAACATGTCGCTCTCCTCTGAACCCTCTCGAGTATCGCCATATCCTTCTTAAGGTACGGCGACCAATATTGGACGCAGTACTCTAGATGCGGACGCACCATTGCTCGATACTATGGCAGGATAACTTCTTTCATTCTGGTTGTAATACCCCTCTTGATTATACCTAGCATTCTATTCGCTCTCTTAGCGGCCGCTGCGCACTGTGCCACCAGCTTCATTGTCTTGTCCACCATTACCCCCAAGTCCCTTTCTTGGGTACTCTCACTCAATAACATCCTTCCCATCGTATAGCTGTACACCGGGTTTCTGCTTTCTACATTCAATACTTTACATTTCTCTACATTGAACTTCATCTGCCATCTCGTCGCCCACTCCCCTAGTCTGTTCAGGTCCCCTTGTAATTCTTCGCAGTCCTCTTTAATCCGAGCACCACTAAATAGTTTGGTGTCGCCTGTGAATTTTATTATTTCGCACCTTGTTCCTGTTTCTAGATCATTTATAAATATATTTAATAGCAGCGGTCCAAGAATGGATTGACGTACTACAGAATCTCCATAAGTCCATAAAGTTAAAAAAAAAATAGTATTCATGGTGATACATGGACCTTTACAAAACTGATCAATAATAATGTACTGTCATTAAAACAAAGCAAATAATTAAAATGAATAGTAAAGAAACCGGTTTTACTGTTGGCATTTTTAACAAACTGAATTTGTTCATTTCCTTAAGTGATAATTTTGCACAAGAACTTGCAATTCAATTCAATTTGTGATTAAATAAAAATGCATGCACTGTTTCAAAAATTTTTCCTTTTGCCCTATCAAGTGAGAACTGAAAGAGAAAACTGAATGTCGCTCTGAAAGTGACCAAGGGCAGGGGCACACAAATTAGTAATGACAGTGTCTCTCTAAATGTGCTAATGGATTAATGTGTATGTGTGCAATGATCTTTTCACAAATTAAATTAAAAAAGAAAATGACCTGCTCCTGACAGATATTCATTCAGTATATTAACTACATGCAGAAATGCATATTGGGCATTTGCAACCCACAGCACTGCATTTTCATATACTGTATTCTTACCAAATATGCAGCACAAAACAGAAAGTAATAGAGAGAAGAACAAAATATTGAATAAAACATCTTAATATGATCAGTTCATAAGAAAATTGAAGAGTAATAATGTGTAAGAACATAAGAAGTTGCCTCCACTGAGTCAGACCAGAGGTCCATCGCGATCAGCAGTCTGTTCCCGCGGCGGCCCATCAGGTTCATGACTTGTAAGGTGATCCTTTGTCTAAAACCCTTCAATCCCCTTTATCCTTCTATCTATACCCTTTCATAATCCTATCTCTACCTCTACCTATATCCTTCAATCCCCGCATCCTTCAGGAATTTATCCAATCCTTCTTTGAAACCCCGTAATGTACTTTGTCCTATCACAACCTCCGGAAGCGCATTCCAGGTGCCCACCACCCTCTGAGTGAAAAAGAATTTCCTAACATTGGTTCTAAACCTGTCCCCTTTCAATTTCTCCGAGTGTCCCCTTGTTCTTGTGATTCCCAATAGGCTGAAGAATCTGTCCCTCTCCATCTTCTCTATGCCCTTCATGATCTTGTAAGTCTCTATCATGTCTCCTCTGAGTCCCCGCTTCTCCAGGGAAAAGAGCCCCAGCCTTTCTAACCTCTCTGCATATGAAAGGTTTTCCATACCTTTTATCATTTTTGTCGCTCTTCTCTGAACCCTCTCAAATATCGCCATGTCCTTCTTAAGGTACGGTGACCAATATTGGACACAGTACTCCAGATACGGGCGCACCATCGCACGATACAGCGGCATGATGTTTTATACATATTCCTCAACAGATTTATAGTGGTAAAATTTCACCATAGATAGCTGATCACTCAACATTCAACAATCTATTGCTTATAAGATAGGATCCTTTTTTCTACTCCAATAGGAAAAAAACAGTGGACAACAGCAGAAGGTTGAATTATGGACCTCCTAGCAACTATTTTGAGAGGGCTCTGTGAGGGAGTATTTAAGAGAACCCCAATCCTCCTTCAACCCATTTCTCCCACGGGGACATCTTAAGAGCCATAGCTGGGGAATTTAGTCAAAAAAGCATGGTCCAGTCAGGGAAAATAGCAGACATCAAATGTGGTCCATCCCAAGGAGTGAGATCTACCACCCCATTGATGGTAGGAAGGGGCAGGAAAGGAGCAGATGAGAGTTAGAGGCAGAGAAGAGGGAGGGGTGCCACCACCCCGGGTGCCTCTCATCCTCGCTATGCCACTAGTTAAATGGTTAATATTCATAATGGAAAAGAGTAAATAGTGGGGTTCTCCAGGAGTTTGTGCTGTGCACAGCAAGCAGGGGGTCAATTGGGTGGTCCACTTGATGGGGGCATCAGCACCTCTCCTCCTCTCCGCTCCTTCCCTGCTACATGTGTACTTCCCTTCCCCCCTTGCCTCTAACTCTTTGCTAGTGTGAGAAGCAGCTCTACCCTTCTACTCATGCTAGCCTCAGTTCTTCCTCTGAAGTCCTTTTTTTCCCTTTAGTATGCCCTTTTTATTTGTCTCCCTTATGATTTCTTTTATTTTTATTATGTTATTACCTTTGAAGCATTTGTACAAATGTTTAGATTTCATGTACCTAGGCGGTGTATCAAATACAATAAACTTGAACTTGAACACTTCCTGGTTGAGGAAGAGCCAAGGCCGGTGCAGGCAGCAGGTTGGAGATGCTGCTTGTGCCAGCAAAGTTAAAGAGGTATGAGGAAGGGAAGGGGCATATGTGTATGTGTGTGGGGAGGTTGGGGATAGAGCAGGGCAGAGAAGAGGGTGGGGACCCCATTGCCCTAGATGCATCCTACCCTCACTACATCACTGATGATGGGGCCACTGTTTTTTAACATATATATTGTGACAAACCAAACACCCATGCTAGTTTTGCACCTAGAACTGCCAAGAAGATCCTGTGCAGAAGAACTGACCAGATCAGCTCTTCTGAGCCACTTGAGACTGACCTCCCTTGTCCTTATTGCAGAAACAGTAGTAATCTGGATCAGGATGTTCATGAGCAGGCAGAAACACAGCATTTGCACCTGGGCAGTACATCAGCTAGGGCAGTTAAAGCCAAGGTAGCTGTGCCTATGAGATTAAGGCAAAACAGACAGGGGAAGCTGGAATTTAGTCAGCCTGCTGTGAAACCAAAGCCCATCCCCCTCTACAGGTTGAAGGGGAGTGGCTTTGGTCTGGTTAAAGGCAGGATGAAGCAAGCAGTAAGGGGAGTGGAGAGTGACATGGCAGAAGCACTCCAGCAGCTGAAGCAGGGCAGGAGCCTTGGAGAGAACAGGCCCATGGAAAAAGTGGAAGAAAGTCTCCCCACTTCCAACTTCCAGATTCCAGAGGTTTTAGACAGAATGGAAATCCAAGAAGCCGTCCCTATCTCAGAGAGCCAGGCAGAGCTAATGGACATTAGCTAAAAACAGCGAGTAGCTGTGAGGCAGCTGATGATTATTCCCTAGCAAAGTATATATTCTGTTTTTTTTGTTTCTTGCTTTTGAGTTGGGCATAATTTATGGCTAAGAAGTTTTTACTTACCTGGATTTGTGGCAAAGAGCACTGAGGCAAAGTGAATGGTTTTGAATACTGGATAAAACTCACTGTGTTTGCCATTGATGAGAAGCAATCATAGAATCTCATTCAGCTGTGTTGCCTACCTTTGTGTGCTACAGTGACTAGGGAGCCTTATGCAGAGCTTACCTACTACTACAGCTTGGTGCCTCGGGGATTATTCAAACTGTCAGCTGCTGAATTATAAAATTCCTGTATTCCTTTCTCTGTGAATATCGTTTTCTGGAAATTACTGCCATGGAGAAGGAGTTCTGTTTTAGTGAAAACAGTTTTAAATTATCTGCTAAGCCAGAGTATATAGTTGCATGCAGGTCCAGTTCATTCGTCTTTTGTTTTCTTCAAAATACTGTTTGTTATAATTACTGCAGTGTTGGACTGGAGCTAATTAAAGCTCATAACAATATTGGTGCTGTTTGCTAGAAGTATTCATTTTCTTTTGCCTGGATTTTTTTTTTTTTTTGAAAACTGTTTTTATCAGGTTATTTTTGCTATACATTTGACCGCTGGAGTCAGAATAAAAGTCATTCTGATTCATGACTTGATGTCTGAACTTGCATTTGTGAACAAAGCAAATATGTACCTGTGCTCCCCATGACCCAGGCAGGCACCTAGGGACAAGTAGAAATCCTTAAGATACCCCTGGTTGTAGGGGACACGCCAGATCAGTGGATTTTTGTTATCTTTCAACTCAGCACTGAGGGGTGTTGGTGACAAGTTCAATGATCTAGAGATGGGAATATCTAGTGAGATAATTAAATTTGCTGATGATACAAAGGAAATTGCAAGAGAATCTTGTGAGACTGGGCATCAAAATGGCAGATGACGTTTAATGTGAGCAAGTGAAAATGATGCATATGAGAAAGAGAAACCTGAACTATAGCTTTGTGATACAGGGTTTCACATTAGGAGTTACCACCTAGGATAAGGATCGAGGTGTCATTATTGAGGATACTTTGAAACCCTCAGCTCATTGTTCAACAGTGGCTAATAAAGCAAATACTTGTACAGTAGAAACAGAAAAATGAAGGCAGCTTTCTTAAATTCAGATGCACTTTTTGTCTCTACCACCTCAACCGGGAGGCCGTTCCACACAGTCACTACCCTTTTCATGAAAAAGTATTTTCTGAGGTTATTCTGAGTCTATCTCCTGCCCCCTTATCCTATGCCCCCTCATTCCAGAGTTTCCTGACAATTGAAAGAAACTCACGTTGTAGCATGAAATGAGTTAATGTTGCTGGGGTTATAAATTTTGAATTTGAATTATTGCCTGACCCAATAGATCATTTATTCTGAGGGACTTAAATTAAAAACAATATGGTTTTATAATTCTGCTTGTAGTTAAAATGTTTTTAAAAATTCTGCTTGGCGTTAAGATGGATTTAAAAGTGAATTTCTGATGTGGTCTTTGAGCCAGCACAGCCATCTGTTAGGTATTAAATGGCCCATTCAATAGAAAACAAAAGGAAGGACTGAGCCAACTGCCTTCAGAAAGTGTTAAGTACCTGGCCCCAGAAGACCAAATTCATCTCTGAACTACCCCACTCTGAACAACAGAAGCTCATTTTTGTGTTAAATGCACCTATTACAAAAGAAAGGACTGAGGCCATCACCTTCAGAAAGTGTTAAGCACACCTATTCAGATAAGACAAAAGACATGGACCAGAGCTAAAAAGAACTTTAACAGGATCAAACAGAAGCCTTCCACACCAAAGTCATCTCTGGTCTGCAAGATCAAACAAGAGCCCTTCACAACAAATTCATCTCTGGGCTGCTCCAGGAGGGAAAATGCTCACTTTCCCTCTGGAACCAGCCTGGATCAAGCTATAATTCTTCTCTTCCCTTGATCACCATGCTGCTTCACTAGGTCATGCTGCCTCTGCTCCATTTTAAGGACTATTCACATTGTGAGCAACTTTTTGAATCCAGATAAATTATTCTTTCTACTTTAGCAACATTTGTCTTGTGCAATCTTATTGTCTTTGCTCAAAAGGTCCCATTTGTAACAACTGCCTACCTGCTTGATTAAACTTTCAGCTTGCTTATAAATGTTCTGAGTCCTACTTCTTCTATAAGTATTCATATATATTCAATTGTTATTACAGAGCTGTTTTAATTAAGCAAGCTAACTTTACCCAAATTAATAGTTCATTATAAAATATATTCCTCTCTATGAGAGTGATATATTTTATTGGTGGAGAAAAATAATAATTTTTATAAAATATTTTAATGTGGGAAGAATTAGAACAGCCTCATGTCCTACCTTTCTTCTAAAGTAATAATAATAATAATAACTTTATTCTTCTATAACTATATTCTTCTATAATCTTGCGACTTCTAGGCAGTTTACAATCAAGATAGCTGCACATTCAGCGAAATAGAATATGCAGATAATCAGATGAAATACAGAGAGCAGAGACTTTAAGAAAGCAAGAGTATAGAAATACAATTTTCTGAGCAAGAGTATAAGATGTACATTTTGGTAGGTAATGTCCGACAAGACCTGTTTGGAATAAATAACAATGAAAAATTACGATGATGTAGATAACAGTTTATATGTATCACAGTACCGTCAAATTTAGGTGGGCTAAGGAGATGGGGGGGTAAAGGTAGGGGGTAGGGGGGGACCGTTATTGGGGAGAGAGAGAGAGGAGAGTGGTCAATTGTTTAGGTATTTCAGGAACAGGTATGTTTTTAGGCGTTTCCTAAATTCCCTGTAGGTAGTGGGCGAGAGTAGTTGATCTAGCACTGTTTGTATCATCGGCACTATATAGTCAAATTTCAACAGAATAGTGAGGAGGCTACAAATTTCAAAGACACAAAGTAACTACCGATGGAGCTCGACACGGTAGTTACTTTGTGTCTTTGAAATTTGTAGGCTCCTCACTATTCTGTTGAAATTTGACTATATAGTGCCGATGATACAAACAGTGCTATTGCTGGCGCTTTCCCTGATGAAGCTCTTCTAAATGTAATATGAGCAAAACGGAGATCTTCCGTCGTCAAGCACATTTGGTGAAGCTAAGTACTTCATAATTATATTTTATAGTGGGAGATTATCGCTTAACAAATGAAGATCATTATATAAAATAAGACCTTTAAAGTATTTAAAACATTGAAAATATTTAAAATATTAAAATATTATTTAAAAAAATTGAGAAGAAGAATTGAAATCAATTAATAAGGAGAATATATGGGACTGTTGATAGCTCACTTTGTGGTTATTAGCTTGAAAAATATATCAGGCTTATAGCTGTGAGTGCTTGAGGTCCCTAGTACCTCTCCATAGCACACAACTTGGGTTTATATTGACTTGTGGTTTAGCCAAGTCTCAAAGATTTTAGTGTGTTTCACAAGAGTTTAAAGGATTACTGGTATTAAATCTTAGCTGTCATATTCTGGACCTTTCTTCAAGCTGCCATGGTCCTTCCTCTTGTTCTCCATATCAACAGGGATGTCTTCCCTATTGTAGATTTTGTTATCATCAGCAAAGAGGCCAATCTTTCCAGACAGCCCTTCAGCAATATTGCTTACAAAACTGTTAAAAAGAACAAGTCAAGAACTGAATTTCGTGGAGCACCACTGGTAATATCCCTTTCCTCAGAGCGATCTCCATTTATCACTACTCTCTGTTGCCTTCCACTCAACTAGTTCCTGACCCAGTCCATCACTTTAGGGCCTATTCTGAGGTCACTCATCTGCTTATTAGATGCCTATGTGGAACTGTATCAAAAGCTTTGCTAAAATCTAAATATACCACATCTGGTGCTCTCCCTCTATCCAACTCTCTGGTCATCCAGTCAAAGAAATTGATCAGATTTGTCTGACAAGACTTGCCTCTAGTGAATTCATTTTGCCTTGGATCCTGTAATCAGCTGAATTCTAGAAACTTCACTATTGTTTGTTCTAATATCATTTCCATTAATTTACTTAACCACAGAAGTCAGATTTACTGACCTTTAGTTCTTTACCTCACTTCCATTTTGTGGAGAGGGTCCACAACTGCCCTTCTCTAATTATCTGGCACCACTATCGACTCTAGAGAAACATTGAAGAGGTCATCCAGCAAGAATGTTAGGAATGATCAGGAAAGAAATGGAAAACAAAGAAGAGAATATTATAATGCCTTTGTATCACTCCATGGTATGGCTGCACCTTAAGTACTGTGTGCAATTCTGGTCCCAACATTTCATAAAATATGTAGCGGTATTAGAAAAGGTACAGAGAAGGGCGACAAAAATGATAAAAAAGATGGGATGAAAGGCTAAAGTGACTAGGGCTCTTCAGCCTAGAGAAGAGACAATTTAGGGGAGATATGATAAGAGTGAGTATAGTGGAACTAAAATGACTCCAATTTTTAGAAAACACTGCTGCTAGGTTCTTGGGTAATGCAGGCCATTTCAACTATTGTATTCCAATCCTAAAATCACTTCACTAGCTTCTACTCTCAATGTTTCCAGTTTAAGATCCTATTTCCCTCCCCCCTTTCCCACACCGTAATACAGTATTTCCCCATTTTTCTTTCCCCTACCTTGCTGCTATAGTCAGCAGTCAGAACTCATTGAAGAGGGAGTTTAAATTGAAAGGAAGCATAGGGCCTTTCAGTCTACATTGTGCTGGAGATCTGCTTTGTCCCCGTGCCCAATACAATGCAGACTTCCTGTTATGGGCAGGAACATGAGAGGCCTCCAGAATGACCAATGCTGAAATATCCTATGCTTCCTTTCAATTTTAGCTTACCTTGCTGCTGCTGAAATGCATGAGAAGTGGAGGCCTTGGTGTGTGCACTGCAGAACAATGCCAGATGTGTGTTGTGACGGCCAAGGAAGCAAACAGGATGCTAGGGATTTAAAAAGGGATGGTTAACAAGACTAAGAATGTTATAATGCCCCTTTATCACTCTATGGTGCCACCTCACCTAGAGTATTATATTCAATTCTGGTCTCCTTATCTCAAGAAAGATATAGCGGTGCTAGAAAAGGTTCAAAGAACAGCAACCAAGATGATAAAGGGGATGGAACTCCTCTCATATGAGGAAATACTAGAAAGGTTAGGGCTCTTCAGCTTGGAAAAGAGATGGCTGAGGGGAGATATGACTAAAGTCTACAAAATCCTGAGTGGAGTAGAACAGGTACAAGTGGATAGATTTTTCACTCCATCAAAAATTACAAAGACTAGGGGACACTCGATGAAGGTACAGGGAAATACTTTTAAAACCTATAGGAAGAAATATTTTTTCACTCAGAGAATAGTTAAGCTGTGGAATGCATTGCCAGAGATTGTGGTAAGAGTGGATAGTGTAGCTGGTTTTAAGAAAAGTATGGACAATTTCCTGGAGGAAAAGTCCATAGTCTGTTATTGAGAAAGACATGGGGGAAGCCATAGTATCGAATGTGGCTACTCCTTGGGTTTTGGCCAGGTATTAGGGACCTGGATTGGCCACTGTGAGAACGGGCTGCTGGGCTTGATGGACCATTGGTCTGACCCAGTAAGGCTATTCTTAGGTTCTTATACAGTATGGGCCTGATTCTCCAAAGTGCGTCCCGATTTTAGGCAGCTGTAGGCATCCTACAGCTGTCTAATCAGCCAATCGGGATGCACATTTTTTAAAAAAATGCTCCCCAGGCAGGCCACCTATATTGAAGGCGCCTCCGGGAGCCTAGGGAGACCTGCAAGACGCCTAAGCTCGCCTAAGGGCCTTAGGCGGGCCTTAGGCGAACCTAGGCGGCCCTACGCGTCTCCCTAGCAGAGGAAGAAACGCTTAAAATGTAGGCCAGCAAAATGCTGGTCTACATTGTAAGTAGACGCGGCCGCTATACTTATTGCGGCAAGGGATCTCTCTGCCGCTATAAGTATAGTGGGCCGCGGCCGCCTGTCCGATCACTGGCAGGAGGGTGCCCAAACCCTCCTGCCAGAAGATGCCCCCCCCCGACACTACTGACCGCCCCCCCCGACACTACCAACCGCCCCCCCAATTACCGATCTCCTTCCCACCCCAACACTACCAATCGCTGACAGGATGGTGCCCAAACCCTCCTGCTAGAAGATGCCCCCCCCCAACAATATCGATCGCTGGCAGGAGGGTGCCCAATCCCTCCTGCCCGAAGACGCACCCTCCCCCCCCCCGACAATATCGATCGCTGGCAGGAGGGTGCCCAATCCCTCCTGCCCGAAGACGCACCCTCCCCCCCGATGCTAACAGCCCCCAAACCTCCACCCCACCAAACTAACCTTTTCTTTTGGCCAGACGGTGTTGCCCGTCCAGCCGGCAGGCCCGCCTCGTCAAAATGAGGCAGGCCCGCCCCTTCCCGGCCCATCCCGCCGAAGCCTAAGGCCTGATTGGCCCAGGCTCTAGAAGCCTGGACCAATCAGGCCTTAGGCATAGCGGGTCCGCCCATCCCCACTAAGTCTAAGGCCTGATTGGCCCAGGCTTCTAGAGCCTATTTGAACATAAGATCTATGAGAAATAAATCTCTATTAATTACTGATTGGCTGAAAGGAAATAATCCTGATTTTGTTTTACTTACAGAGACTTGGTTGCTATCTGATGATGACATTATTATCCAAGAATGTCTTCCCCCTAATTTTAAAATCTTATCCTTAGCAAGAGTAAGGGGAAGGGGTGGGGGATTGGCTATAACTTTCAGAGATAATTTAAACTGTACTATTTTAAGTTCTAAATCTTCCCTCAACTTGGAAATTTTATCATTAAAATTAACTACTGAACCATTAGCACACTTTTTAACTATTACTCTATTTTATATTCCTCCTAAAAAATGGACCTTAGTGAAAGAGGATTTTTTTGAATTCCTATTAACTAACTCTTTTACTGGCTCATATAGTCTTTTAAGTGGTGATATTAATTTATACTTAGAACAAACTGATCAACTAGAAACCATTGAATTTTGGACCTTTCTATCTTCAGGTTATTCTAAATCACCCCCAGTAATAACACATCAGAAAGGACACCAATTAGATTTGGTATCTTTAACCTCAAAAAATCTTACCATTCCCATTATTCATTGGAAACAAGCAAATTGGTCAGACTCACTATGGTCTGACCATAAAATATGTAATTTTGAATTTGATTGGCAACGGTAGACAACTCTAGCCACCAAGAAAGATTCAAAAAGAAATAATCAATTCCAAGTAAGTAAAGGTAAGGTTAACCCCACAGAATTTTGGTCGCATTATGATGTTATTGCTAAACAAGATGCAGAAAATGAGAATTTTATGAGTTCCTGGATCAATACTAGCGCCCATATTTTAAACGAAATGGCTCCACTGAAAATAAGAATAGACTTAGAAACTTAGAGGGTTGGTTTGATTCAGAGCTTTTAGAGATAAAGAGGAAACTAAGAAAGCTAGAGGGGAAATAGTTAAAACTAGGAACTTTAGAGCTTAGAGAGGTTTGGCGCCAAAAACTGAAATATTATAAAAATTAACCAAGGAAAAGGAAAAAAAAATTTCTATGCCCCCAAAATCGGTAATGTATCCACAAATAGCAGTAGCCTTTTAAAACTAGTTAATGATCTGTATGACATCCAGACATTTACAAATCCTGTAGAAGAATCCACTGTGATGGCAGACAATTTGGCTGATTTTTTTAATTCAAAAGTACAAAAATTAAGGCATTCCTTAGTGGGCTCTTTAGACTGTCACTGGGATTTTGCCATTATTCGGGACCCAGATGCCCCCAAAGTTGACATGAGCTGGTCCAATTTTTCTAAGACAGATTGGCAAACATTTAATAAGCTCTACAACAAGTATATTAAATCACACTGTAGATTGGACAGTTGACCTCCAAATGTGATGAAAGTGGCCCCGATCAATTTCAAAACCAATCTGCTAGTTTGGGTTAATCTCCAATTATCTTTAGGAAAGTTCCCAGAAGACCAGGGCCAAATTGTGATAACACCTATTAAAAAGAATAATAAAGAATCATCAAATAATACATCCAATTTTAGACCTATTCCACTGGTCACCAAGCTAATGGAGGGGATGGTAAATGCTAAACTAATTACCTATTTAGATAGGTTTAATATACTGCATAATAACCAATCAGGTTTTAGATCTGGCTTTAGCACAGAAACAGTTATGGCCTCATTACTAAACTACTTACATTCTCTTTCTAGTCAAGGCACTAGCGCTATGATCTTGTAGTTGGATCTAAGCTGCGCCTTTGACCTAGTAGATCATACCATTCTACTGGATAGTCTACAATCCATTGGTATTACAGGAAATGTTTTTAGTTGGTTCCAGGGATTTCTAGGCAAATGATCAAATCGGGTATTCAAGGATGACAATTTATCTTACAACTGGAACATTTGTGGGGTACCTCAGGGTTCCCCCCTATCTCCAACTTTGTTCAATATTTATCTTATTTCACTGGGCAACCTGCTGCAAAGCCTAAAGCTCAATTTTTATATTTACACAGATGACATCACCATTGTGATTCCATTAACTTGTTTGTTGTCAGATATTAATCTTTTAGCTAACATTTTAAATCAGATTGAGCTCTGGATGATTGCTTTCAAATTAAAACTAAATACTGAAAAAAACAAATTTTTTCTAGCAAGTCCCAATGAAAGGATAAAAGAAGACTCAATTCAAGTGAGTGGATGAGAATATAAAATTGAATAATCCATAAAAATACTAGGTGTAACTCTTGACAAACAACTGACCCTGGAAAAACACACAGATCTATTGTTTAAGAAATTTAATTCAGTCTTAGGGAAGCTTCACACTATTAAGAAATTTTTTGACGAACCTACTGGTACAAATATCCATTTTGAGTATTTTGGATTATTGCAATATTATATATTTAGGGGCTTATAAAAAATACTCAAAAAATTAAGACTAATTCAGAACACCGCGATTCACCTTATCTTTGGTCTAAAAAAATGGGAGCACATTACCCCTTACTATCAAAAACTTCACTGGTTGCCAATGGAGTCTAGAGTCCTATTCAAGTTTTCCTGCATTAGTTACAAAGCAGTTTTTGGGATTCTACCTGATTACCTTGCCTCTCAGTTCTCTTTGAATTGTTCTAATAAGAGTACCGTATTTTCTCGCATATAACGCGCACGTTATACGTGGTTTTTACATACCGCGCATACCCTTGTGTGTTATACGCATGAGCGCGTTGTACAAAATTTTTTTTACATAGTTCCCCCCCCGACGTCCGATTCACCCCCCGCAGGACCGCTCGCACGCACCCTCATCCCCACCCCGAAGGACCGCTCGCACGCACTCCCACCCGCACCCGCACCCTCACCCTGAAGGACCGCTCGCACCGCCACAGCCTCCCGACCCCCCCATCACGTAGAAGCTCCTACCGGTGTCCTGCTGCTTCCTCTTGGCGGTCCCGACACCCAACACGATCGGGGCAAGAGGGAGCCCAAGCCCTCTTGCCCCCCCGACTCACCAACTCCCCGACAATATCGGGCCAGGAGGGAGCCCTAGTCCTCCTGGCCCTGGCGACCCCCTCCCCCAGCTAGTTATTCGGGCCAGGAGGGAGCCCAAACCCTCCTGGCCACGGCGACCCCCCCACCCGCTAGTTGTTCGGGCCAGTAGAGAGCCCAAACCCTCCTGGCCACGGCGAACCCCTACCCCCACCCCGCACTACATTACGGGCAGGAGGGATCCCAGGTCCTCCTGCCCTCGACGCAAACCCCCCTCCCCCCAACGACCCCCCCCCAAGAACCTCTGACCGCCCCCCCAGCCGACCCGCGACCCCCCTGGCCGACTCCCACGACACCCCCACCCCCCTTCCCCGTACCTTTCTGTAGTTGGCCGGACAGACGGGAGCCAAACTCGCCTGTCCGGCAGGCAGCCAACGACGGAATGAGGCCGGATTGGCCCATCCGTCCCAAAGCTCTGCCTACTGGTGGGGCCTAAGGCGCCTGGGCAAATCAGAATAGGCCCGGGAGCCTTAGATCCCATCTGGGGGCAGGGCCTGAGGCACATTGGCCCAATCCGACCATGTGCCCAAGGCCCCATCCCCAGGAGGGACCTAAGGCTCCCGGGCCTATTCTGATTGGCCCAGGCACCTTAGGCCCCACCAGTAGGCGTAGCTTTGGGTCGGATGGGCCAATCCGGCCTCATTCCATCGTTGGCTGCCTGCCGGACAGGCGGGTTTGGCTCCTGTCTGTCCGGCCAACTACAGAAAGGTACGGGGAAGGGGGGTGGGGGTGTCGTGGGGGTCGGCCAGGGGTGTCGCGGGTCGGCTTGGGGGGCGGTCGGAGGTTTTAGGGGGGGCGGTCATTGGGGGAGTGGGGTTTGCGTCGAGGGCAGGAGGACCTGGGATCCCTCCTGCCCGTAATGTAGTGCGGGGTGGGGGTAGGGGGTCGCCGTGGCCAGGAGGGTTTGGGCTCCTTCCTGGCCCGAACAACTAGCGGGGGGGGGGTCGCAAGGGCCAGGAGGACTTGGGCTCCCTCCTGGCCCGAACAACTAGCGGGGGCGGGGGTCGCCAGGGCCAGGAGGACTTGGGCTCCCTCCTGGCCCGATATTGTCGGGGAGTTGGGGAGTCGGCGGGGCAAGAGGGCTTGGGCTCCCTTTTGCCCCGATCGTGTCGGGGAGTCGGGGGGGCAAGAGGGCTTGAGCTCCCTCTTGCCCCGATCGTGTCGGGGAGTCGGGGGGGCAAGAGGGCTTGAGCTCCCTCTTGCCCCGATCATGTCAGGAGTGCCGCGGTTGGCTGGGGCAAGAGAGCTTGAGCTCCCTCTTGCCCCGATCGTGTCGGGGGTGCCGCGGTTGGCTGGGGCAAGAGGGCTTGAGCTCCTTCTTGCCCTGATCGTGTCGGGTAGTCGGAACCGCCAAGAGGAAGCAGCAGGACACCAGTAGGAGCTTGTACATGATGTGGGAGGGTCGGGAGGCTGTGGGGGTGCGAGCGGTCCTTCAGGGTGGGGGTGCGGGTGCGGGTGGGAGTACGTGCGAGCGGTCCTTCGGGGTGGGGGTGCTGGTGCGTGCGAGCGGTCCTTCGGGGTGAGGGTGTGAGCGGTCCTGCGGGGGGGGTGAATCGGACGTCGGGGGGGGCATCAGGCTTTCAGGGTGGGGACAGGACTTCAAGAGGGAGAGGCGGGCGGGCGAAAGGAGAGTCGGGGTGGCCAGAGGAGAGTCAGGGCGGGCGAAAGGAGAGTCGGGCGGCGACGGGAGAGTCGGGCAGCATGCGTGGTATATGGGTGTGCGCGGTATATAAAAATTTCTGTACATAAATTTGTGTTTTTTGCGCGCTATACCCGTGTGCGCGTTTTACACGGGTGCGCGTTATCTACGTGAAAATACGGTACTTGCAGAATAAACCTATTTAATTACCCTTCTTTTAAATCATGTCAATACAAGAAGTTCTTTGACAGAATTTTATCATTCCAGGCCACCAAACTGAATACATGGCTAGGAAAATTAATACTTGAGGCCACTTTTTACTTTGATTTTACAAAATCACTAAAAACACGCTTGTTTGCTATGTCTTCTTCTTAGTCATGTTACTGCCTAATCTATCATGAATTCTTAACAGTTTTTTTATATCTTAATTGTGCCATTGTCTTAACTTTATTGATCTTATCAGATGTATTCTTTTATTGACTGTTTTTATTTTGTATTTAGATACTGACTGTTTATTCTGTATTTTAGATATTGACTGTATGTTATTTTTTGTTGTAAACCGCTTCAAACTTCTGGTATAGCGGCATACAAGAAATAAATTATTATTATTATTATTAATAAAAAAGGAACGTATATCTTTTGACAGATAACACTAAAAACTGCTCTATACCCCATGGAGAAACTGAAATATTGGAAGGGATATAACAAATGGGGAAAGTATATGGAGTTTGACTCATTTGCTGTAACTCATTCCAATCCCACTATTTACTAAACGTACATATAAGGGTGATATATGTCTGCATTGTCTGTGAGTTGTTGAATGTGTGCATGTGTGTAGTGGTGGGAGGGGTGGTGGTTGCATGCTTGTGTTAGTGCTTTTTTAGTGGCAGTATTTGTACATTATAAATGTTTGGTTTGTGAGATGGAGAGGCAGTTGCAGTGGAGTATATTTGGGGTGACCATATAATTGGATAGAGTGAGCGCGCTAGATGTAATGCATTTAGATTTTAGCAAAGCTTTTCACAGTCTTCAGCACAGACTTCTAATAAACAAACTGAGTACCCTCGTTATGGGCCCCAAAGTGACGGAACTGGATGAGTGGAAGGTGACAGAGAGTAATGGTGAATGGACATTGTTTTAATTGGACAGAAAAGGAATGTTACCAGTGGTGTGCCTCAAGGTTTGAATCTTGGGACGGTTCTATTTAATATTTTTGTAAGGGATATTATTGAAGGACTGACTGTTAAGATTTGTGTCTTGTGGATGATACCAACATCTGCAATAAAGAAGATACCATTGATGGTATGGAAAAATAAGAAAGGACCTAGTGAAGCTTGAGGAATGGTCTGAAATTTGGCAGCTAAGATTTAATGCTAAGAAATGCAATGCCATGCCTTTGGGCTGAAAAAAACTTAGAGAGCAGTACAGTTTAGGGGGTGAAAAATTTTTGTGCATGAAAGAGGAGCGGGATTTAGGTGTGATAGTATGTGATGATCTAAAGGTGGACAAACAGGTTGAAAAGGTGATGACAAAAGCTAGAAGGATAATTTGGTGCATAGGAGGAGGAATGGCCAATAGGAAAAAGGAGGTATTGATTCCCCTGTATAAGGCTTTGGTGAGACCTTATTTAAAATACTGTGTACAATTCTGGAGACCACACCTTGAAAAAGATATAAACAGCATGGAGTTGGTCCAGAGGAAGGCAACTAAATTGGTTGGTTGTCAATGCCAGTGGCGTACTAAGGGGGGTGCGGGAGGGGCGGTCCGCCCCGGGTGCCAGCCATGAGGGGGTGTTCCCGGCCTTGCCATTCATTCCCCCCCCACCACCCCCGAAGGACCTCTCGCCCCACTGACCTTCCTGCACCACCTGTGAAGCAGTCCGCAGCAGGATCGCAACTTCAGCGCCCCGGCCATGGATCGAATTGCTCACAGATCGGATCGGATCCATGGCCTTAGTGAATCTAGCTCTTATATCTCTGAACCCTGGCTTATTTTGGTGCCTTTTGAACTTGATATGTCTTTATGCTGATTTAACCCACATGCCAAATTTTATTCCATTTTGTTACATTATGTATGCTACAGCAACTGGAACTCCTACTTTCACAGAAATGCATTGGAACATTTTTTTTTGTGGGGGAGGGCTTATTTCTCAAAAACTCCATAGTCCAATTTGACCAGTTTTGAAACTCATAGTGTTCTTTTACTGTTTCTTTCCACATGCTTGAATTGTGTTTTTTAATTATGTACATTATCCCTCTCCTTTACTAACACATAGAGTGGGTTTTAAATATCCACTCGGCTGGAATTCCAGCTGAGTGGATATTTAAAACCTAAGGTAGATGCTGGAATTCCAGCTGAGTGGATATTTAAAATCTTAGATAGTTGCCACGGCCATCTTTGAACAAAAGAGCATCGGTGTGTGCGCTTGCAATGAAGAGGTATGATTTGTTAGGAATCAAGTTTTATATTACTTTTTCAAAAAGATTGAAAAGTTTAGCATCATTGAGCTGTTTATGTATTGTCTGCAGGGGGCTGTTCTTGACAAAGCGAAACATATTGATCATTCCCTTCCCGGCGCAGATGATTACATACAATGGAAGTTATAAGCCGACAGTACTGCGGCGATTAAGCTAAGTAAAACAACAAAAAAACTATTGAATGGTTTTCTTAGCATCTAAATTATAGGTGTAAAATTATTGAGAAGAAGATTTTAAGACTTTCCCCCTCTTCTACGAAACCGCATTAGCGTTTTTTAGCACAGAGAGCCATGCTGAATGGCCTGCGCTGCTCCCGAAACTCATAGGAACTCAATTAGCGTCAGGAGCAGCGCGGGCCATTCAGCGCAACTCTCAATGCTAGAAACCGCTAGCGCAGTTTCGTAGAAGAGGGGGTTTATTTTGCACAAGAAGTACTTTATTCAAAAAATAATTAAAGAAAAGCAGATTCAATGATGATATATATGCTGGAGAGAAATCGTTCAGTCGTATTTAAATAATAACAGGCTGGAGGGGACATATCTGAAGAAACTGCTAAAAAATATATAAAAATATAGAATCATGATATTTTGTAATTTTACTGCTTGGTTATGGTTTTGTTGATTTTTCTAAATATACATAGACACGCTTTTAAACTCATATGTTATTAGATAGCCCATAAATCAAAAATAAGTAATATTAGTATCCATGATTTAATATATTAAAACGCATTAGGTAAAAATGCACCATGTCAGAACAGCTACAGTATAACATAGAAGTCTAAAGATAACTTCCCTTGAGACTGACACAAATAAATAGTTTATTGCAGAGTATATTGTGTTTCAATTTAAACATCTATGTAATACTTTAAATACAGAAAAGAAAGCTTAATGAAACAGTGCATATAGGCAAAATAAAAACTCAATCAATAAAAACTTAGCTAACAAAGTCCAGACTATGGGGCTCATGATCATAATTTTAAAATGTTCAAAAACCAGCCTAAGTCGGCACTTGGACATCCTAATGGCAAGGACATCCAAGTGCCGATAATCAAAACCAACTTTCTGGATATGCAGCCGCACTTCTAACTTGCAGTGTGTCCAGAGATCAAAGGGGCATGTTGGGAGGTGTGTTATGGGCGGGAATTGGCTGGGCTTCAACCTGGATGTACCCCAGCCATAATCAAAACTTTCCTAGAGGGATCTTAGATGCCAGGTGTTAAACCTATTTGAGTTGCATCTAAGTTCCATAAAGGTGCTCAAACTGTCAAGAAGACCACTGGAGGATTTAAGGCATGACCCCCTTTACTCCCCCAGTGATCACGAACCCCTCCCACCATCCAAAGTGCAAAACCCCCCCATAAACCTGTAGGCTTCCCAACAGCTGATCACGACAGAGGAATCCCTATCAGCTGAGCCGTTAGGAATCCCCGAAACTGGCTCAGCTGATGGGGATTCCTCTGCCACGATCAGACAAAATAGTTGGTGGATATGTCTACAAAACTAAACTTTCATGCAAAAAAAGCCCCCAAAACAAACAAACTTGCTTTTGTATGTTTTTCATGTGGACACTTTTATTTTTTTAAATGGGCAAAAAAGGTAGAAATGCCTAAGGACCAAAACTTATACCTAGCTCATTTTCAAAAATAAAAGATAGATATTTGGCAGCTATTAAAATTTTTCCTACTGGGGTTGTGGACATCTTGCACAAAATGTCCAACCTCAAACTTAGGCACACTTTTGATTTTACCCCTTCACTTATATCAAGTAATACATATAAAAACAAAAAGAAATCACACAAAATGGTGATATAATGCATACATCAAACCATACAAGAAGGTAAGAATATATATGTATGTATAAATAAATGAATACCAATTAAAATAATTAATTATCAGATGAAAACATTTTCTATGTTTTCACTTCACTTTTGATTGTGCATAATTTACAGATTTTGCACTGTATTTGGTGCCATCGAGTCACATTGTTTTAGGGCATCTTTCCATTTTTACTTTACTTCTTATTCTGTATAATTCACATATGTATGGTTTTGTGCCATTGGGTTATGGTTTCCATATAGGCACGTATTTTGGCTAGGTTTCATACTTTGTCTTTCCACTATATACTGGTTGTTCAATAAAGTGGTGGTCATAATATCACTTCTGTTCTTGGTTTATTGTTTTTTCCTAATGGCCATATTCTGGCTAGGTCTCGAGTCATCTCTTTGTTATACGAGTATAATATTATTATCCTTTTGTTATAATAATAAATCGATGTTGTGTGCTATCTGTCCATCCTGGGGTTTTTTTGTCTTCTGCCATAATCAAACATAAGAACATAAGAATTGCCGCTGCTGGGTCAGACCAGTGGTCCATCGTGTCCAGCAGTCCGCTCATGTGGAGGCCCCCAGGTCAAAGCCCAGTGCTTTAAATGAGTTCAGCCTCACCTGCATACGTTCCAGTTTAGCAGGAACTTGTCCATCTTTGTCTTGAATCCCTGGAGGGTGTTTTCCCCTATAAAAGCCTCCGGAAGAGCATTCCAGTTTTCCACCACTCTCTGGGTGAAGAAGAACTTCCTTACGTTTGTATGGAATCTATCCCCTTTCAACTTTAGAGAATGCCCTCTTGTTCTCCTTACCTTGGAGAGTGTGAACAATCTGTCTTTATCTGCTAAGTCTATTCCCTTCAGTATTTTGAATGTTTCAATCATGTCCCCTCTTTTCAAGGGAGAAGAGGCCCTTTTTCTCTGGCAACTTCTCCAGCCCTTTAACCATTTTAGTTGCTTTTCTCTGGACCCTTTCGAGTAGTACCTTGTCCTTCTTCATGTATGGCAACCAGTGCTGGACGCAGTACTCCAGGTGAGGGCCCACTATGGCCCAGTACAGTGGCATGATAACCTTCTCCGATATGCTCGTGATCCCCTTCTTTATCATTCCTAGCATTCTGTTCACTCTTTTTGCCGCCGCCGCATATTGCGCAGATGGCTTCACCAACTTGTCAATCAGAACTCCCAAGTCTCTTTCCTGGGAGGTCTCTCCAAGAACCATCCCTGACATCCTGTATTCATGCATGAGACTTTTGTTACCGACATGCATCATTTTACACTTATCCACGTTGAACCTCATTCAAGAATATGCCCAGGGCACAATTTAGACATTTGGGGTTAGACCTCTTAATAGCGAATAAGTTCCAAAAGGTGCCCAAACTGACCAGATGACCACTGAGGAATGTAAACATGATCCCCTCCCCCCTCCAAAGGTATAAAGGAAATACTGTAGTATATACCTGTCTGTATGATAGCTTCAGATTCAGGATCCCTTGGTTTGCTTTAAGGTGGTAATGTTAACCGCATTCAATTATTTGATATAATAAATTTAGTCTGCATCATTGTACGTTTGTCTGCAGTTTTTCTTTGTTTTGCTTTTGTATTTTTTACTGCAGACCTTGTTGGTTTTTCTTTCTGTTGTTTGTTCCAAAGTTAAATCACTACAGATTATATTCAGGTGGAACAACCATGAGCTTTAAAGGCTAGTGGTCTGTATTATACTCTCATCATAGCATCTCATCATAGCACATAGCAGCACTTAGGTGTGGAAGTTGAGCTCATAATATGGAAGCTGTCTGGAGAAGAGACTGATGCAGGGTCTGTTGGCAGTATATTTGCACTAAAACTGGAGAGTTCGCATTATAAGAGAGCTAAGCTGAACCACACAAAATGGAAGAAAATGTGAAGGTTTCTAGGATGTTTGTTCTGTATATTAAGGGACCTTTTTACGAACTTATGTTAGCTCTTTAATGCACACACTAGGAGCATGATACCATGCTAACAGCACAGTATGTTAGCTGTTAGGGCTCATTAACTGGCACATTAAACAACTAGCATGGAAACTGCCATCATGGGGTGAGGAACGGATAGGAATGTTGCCTTGCAATTAATACACAAGTCATTACATTGTATTAACTGCTAATGTGGCAAATAAGGCAGAGCAATTAATGCCACCTTGAGAGGTGTAGCTATCAACTCTGCTGCTAGCACTCAGTAGCTACTTTTCCTCTGAGTTAATTGCATTGCTGCCTTCTCCAACTTTCTGGAAATATATCAGTTATCACTATTTAATTTTGACTGTTATCACATGGAAACTGCAAAACCTTAGCACATCTTAATATTTAAGGGTATAAGAAAGAAACAGACTATTTATATTGCAAACTTGCAGTCCCTTACCTTGAAGTGTAAATAAATGCCTCTCTGAAAATGGCAAATGTGAGACCATTCTGTCATCTTGGTGCATTTATCTCATGGATCTTTTTTTATCAAGCCTGAATATAGGGCTTTACTTGGTTTAATACTAAAAGAAGTGACCAGGGAACCAATCTATATGATGGAATTATACAATTTGCATATGTGCATATATATGATGCATATGCAAATGCTTGGCTTTATAAACAATGGAACAAAGAAAAGGGAGAGACTTGCTCAAAACTTCAACCATCCTGTCTGAGTATCCTAATGCAATTGTCCTGCTTGACTGTCATAATGCCATCCTGGTGGCAGAAGCTTTATGCTGCCTATTTCCAACCCTGAGAAAAGAAATTCTCCTAATTACCAAAGACTACCTTGGTTCAGGTTTCACTATCATTCCTAAACATTAAATCTCAAAAATTGTACAAGTGGAATGGCATAATAATAAAAAAAAGTCTAAGTCTATTTTGGGCCTAAGGCACTAGTCGCCCAAAGTCAGGAGCGTCTAAAGTTCATTCTTGAAAAATACGTCCAAAATATTGAGAATCATCTAATTATTTGTCCAGCTGTTTGATCATCCAAACTGCCAAGTCATCTATCTTTATACCGCATTCTCGTCCAAAAAATCACCCAAGTCCAAAACGCCTAGAAAAAAGCCTTTCAGAAAAGTGATGGACTGGCCATCCAGACATGGCAAAAGAGTAGTAGGGCACTTCACAGGGCCTCCCGACAGCCTCCCGACAGCCCTAGCAGCGCTCAACTTTAAAAATCCTCCTCAGAGCATCTCCACTACCAACGGGAGCTGCCCCAGCGCCTCAATCAACCTCCTCACTGCTGGGATCTTGCTCAGGACAATGTGGGAGACGAACTCCGCCTCCCGACATCCCCAGCAACGCAAAACCTTTAAAAAATCCCCTGCTTCAAGAATAATGAGCTTTTAAGCTCAAACATATCTCCTGTGAACTAAAGATCATCTACTTCTGCTTCCTCTGCCCTGCGCCGCTAGTGCAGGTTGGATCGGGCTTGTCTCTGCCTTTCTTGAAGCTCCTGCCCCTCTTCAGCCTGTTTGAGGGCCACCGAAAATCTCCCCCGAAGCCGTTCCGCCCTCCTTCCTTTGCCCGACACCACTTGTGCAGGAAGGACTGAACTTGTTGCCAAATCATTCCTTAACTAGATACTAAGGCCCTGATTCTGTATAGGACGCCCGGGAGAGGTGTCCTATTCAGAATCGGGCCTACACTAAACCCCGATTCTGTAACTGGCGTCCATGTTACAGACGCTGGTTAGAGAATCAGGTTAGATTAGACACGGCCCACTACACTTATCGCGGCAAGGGATCTCTCTGCCGCTATAAGTATAGCGGGTTGCGGCCCCCTGTCCGATTGCAGGCAGGAGGGTGCTCAAAACCTCATGCCGAAAGATGCTCTCCCCCCGACACTACCGACCGCCCCCCCCGACACTACCGATCTCCCCCCACCCCGACACTACCGATCTGTCAGGAGGGTGCCCAATCAGGCCTTAGACTTAGTGGGGATGGGCGGACCCGCTATGCCTAAGGCCTGATTGGTCCAGGCTTCGGTGGGATGGGCCGGGAAGGGGTGGGCCCGCCTCATTTCGATGAGGCGGGCCTGCCGGCTGGACAGGCAAAACCCGTCTGGCCAAAAGAAAAGGTTAGTTTGGTGGGGTGGAGGTTTGGGGGCTGTTAGCGCAGGGGGAGGAGGGTGCGTCTTCGTGCATGAGAGATTGGGCACCCTCCTGCTAGCGATTGATATTGTTGGGGGGGGCATCTTCTGGCAGGAGGGTTTGGGCACCCTCCTGCCAGTGATTGGACAGGTGGCCGCGGCCCGCTATACTTATAGTGGCAGAGAGATCCCTTGCCGCAATAAGTATAGCGGCCGCGTCTACTTACAATGTAGACCAGCTTTTTGTTGGCCTACATTGTAAGCGTCTCTTCCTCTACTAGGGAGACGCGTAGGGCCGCCTAGGTTCGCCTAAGGCCCGCCTAAGGCCCTTAGGCGAGCTTAGGCGTCTTGCGGGCCTCCCTAGGCTCCCGGAGGCCCCTTCAATATAGGCGTCCTGCCTGGGGAGCATTTTTTTAAAAAACGTGCATCCCGATTGGCTGATTAGACAGCTGTAGGACACCTACAGCTGCCTAAAATTAGGACGCATTTTGTAGAATCAGGGCCTAATTGTCTACCTCTGACCAAGTTCTTACAAGAAACTAATAACTGTTAAGCTCCACCTCTGTTTTTATCTTACTAGAAACAATTGGGTGCTTAGTTTTTCATCTTGATTTAAGTTTTTCCTACGCCTGTTTTTATAGAAGCAATCAGGTGCTAAGCTCTCATCTGCTTTAAGCCACTGTGCAAAATATCCATACGTCTTAAACCACCATTCAGAAAATTAAGCATGTCCTAAGACACCTACTATTCAAACACTCAACAAGAATCAAACCTCTGATTCCAGATTAGTGCACGATAATCAAACAAGCTTCTGCCCCCTACCCTCTTATTGGTTCTCCTTGTTCTCACCATGAAGCTACCTTCTTGACGCCTTCTCTAACTCTGCTCATTCACCAACACTTCTCACTGCCTGAAACCTCTCCCTCCCAACTTACTCGACGCCACAAGTGCCAGTAACACTTGCCCTGGCCTCAGAATTCCCGTACTAGTGCGCAACAGAACTTACCCCTTAAACCCCCCCCGAGGAATCAACTACTCCTCTTTAAAGGCCGTTCCTCCTGCCAACCTACCCAACCTCACCTCTGACTTGCTCACCCCAGTTCCAACACTCTACTGTAACGTCAGATCAGTCTGCAACAAGACCCAAATACTAAAGGACCTACTTGGGGACTTTGATCCTGGATTCCTGTGCATCACTGAATCATGGATCGAAAAAGGTGATTTATTCACACAAAATGAACTCTGTCCCTTTGGTTACCATGGCCTCTTCTCTCCCAGAATTAACCAGAAAGGAGGAGGACTGGCTCTCCTCTACAAATCATTCTTCGATGTTCAGCTCCTTGAAAAGGGCAGCTATACTTAACTAGAATACATGTTAGCTTCAGTCAACGACAAATTCTACCCCTACCCATTAGGTATCTTGTTACTATACCGGCCACCAACCCCCTGGAATAAATCATCCGAACTCGTTCTCGAGACCATAACAAGGGCCTTCCTAAAATTTCAGAGACTATTGATCATTGGCGATATTAATCTCCATCTAGACGATAACACCAGCAAGGATGCAATCGAATTCAACAACTTCCTCACCTCTCTAGGTTTCCCCACTCCTGTTCCCTCCCCTACCCACGAAAAGGTGCATACACTAGACATCATCAGTTTCCTAGACCTGACCGAGCACAAAACTTCTGCCGAAGTTCTTCTTCACCCAGAGAGTGGTGGAAAGCTGGAACATTCTTCCAGAGTCTGTCATAGGGGAAAACATCCTCCAGGGATTCAAGGCAAAGCTAGATAAGTTCCTGCTGAACACGGACGTACGCAGGTAGGGCTAGTCTCAGTTAGGGCGCTGGTCTTTGACCAGAGGGCCACCGCGTGAGTGGACTACTGAGCATGATGGACCACTGGTCTGACCCAGCAGCGGCAATACTTATGGTCCGATCACCTTCTAGGTTCTTTCTGCCTTCCCATTTTCATGTCTCACCTTGGTTCTCTACCCGGGCCACAAATTCTATTACCTACTGCAAAAAAAATCACGAGTGAACTGTTCTGGACCCAATTTCTCAACCAACTTCCCTCTTGTCCTAAACCTGTTAACCCAGAATCCAACTGGCACAACTGGGTAAACCTCTCCGAGACTATCTACTGTGTTCTTGCCCCTTTATCTACTAAATCTATCTCCTACTCCCGCAAGGCTCCTTGGTATCTTCCGTACCACAGGGAATTGAAGCAGAAATGTCGAGCACTGGAGAGTAAATGGAAAAAAAATCTAAATCCCCTTCAGACAGACAATCCTGGAGAGACAATATCAAGTTCTATAACACAGTATTAAAAAAAGCAAGGAAGAATTTCTATGGTGATAAAATTTACAGATCCAACAAGCAAAGTAGCACACTGTTCAACATCTGGCGCAACTAAACATAAGAACATAAGCATCGCCTCTGCCGAGTCAGATCATAAGTCCATCATGCCCAGCAGTCCGCTCCCGCGGCAGCCCCCCTGGTCAATGACTTGTAAGTGATCATCTTCTTAAAATATTTTGTCCTGTATAGTATCCCTCTAATTAAACCCTTCAATCCCCTTTTCCTCCAGGAAGTCGTCCAATCCCTTTTTGAAACCCAAAATCATACTCTGCTCTACCTGGAAGGCATTCCAGGTGTTCACCACCCTCTGAGTGAAGAATAACTTCCTAGCATTTGTTCTGAATATGTCTCCCTTCAATTTTTTTGAGTGCCCTCTTGTTTTTGTTGCCCCCACCAGTCTGAAGAATCTGTCCCTCTCTACCTTCTCTATACCTTTCATGATCTTGTAAGTTTATATCATGTCCCCTCTAAGTCTCTGCTTTTCCAGGGAAAAGAGCCCCAGCTTCTCTAGCCTCTCAGCATATGTAAGGTTTTCCATGCTGTGACCAGCCAGGTATTCTCCCTGCCAAGGTCCCAGTTAGGGCAGGGGAAAATGTAAAAAGGAAAGCCCGGGGTGGAATCAGGAAGGGGCATATGGTTCCTGAGAATGCTAATTTACCCTGTGACCACCAGAGGGAGCCTGAGGTGTTTGAGGAAGAGGTAGGTGATCTTGCCCCGAGCCACCACCGGGGGAGCCCAAGAGGTCCCAGGAACACTGCTGACTCGATTAGAGTAGGGCGTGGCCCCAGAATACTTAAACCAGCAGTGGAGAACAGACAGGCAGGCCAGCTAGGGAGAAGGTTTAAACCTTTTCTCCCTAGGGAGTCCCCTGGGCCAAGCAGGAGCCACCAACCTACACCCATGGAGCTGTTAGAGGCTGGACAAGCTGAGGAGCTACTGATTCCAGAAGATGAACAACCCATGGAATGTGAAGAAAGTCTGACCGAGGGTGCTCCTGATTTTCCTGAAGCCATGCAGGTGGACTGGGCCTCAGCCTGCAAACAGTGAGTTGATTTTGCACTTTACTGTTTGGGACTATTTTGTTTTTTTTTTAAGCTAGGAGTGTGAATTGTTTGGGAGAGGTTTTGCTAACACCCTGGGAGGGAATTTTTGAAAGCCTGTCTAGAGGCTTTATTTTGCAAAACCTGACACTCTCCTGTCCTGGCAGTGAATTGAACTGGCCAGAGGCGTTAATGAACTTTGAGCACTAGTACTACTGAATGAGTGCCATGAACTGTTTTTTGTGTTTTTGAAACTGCCTGCCTGGGAGCAGTCAGAACTGGCTCTGAGGAGAGCAGAATTCTCAGACACAGTTGAGACTAAATCCTTGCTGAGAGCAAGCCAAGAACTTTATTGTAGGCTGGTTGTTTGCTTGCTTGTTTTGATATTTTTGTTTGCTGCTGTTTGGGAACATTCTGACCAGTTTGGCAGCTATATTGAAAGACTACTTACCTTGATGAAGGAATGAATAAAATGGTATTATTTTCCTTTGAATTACAATTCTGGTGACTTTGTTTTTGTTGATTCCGGTTTGGAATCCGGTCCTGCAGGGTGGCTCCATTTTGGGTCACACGTCAGAGTGCTTTATTGTGGTTACCACTGTGAGTGATATTGAGCCCTCTCCTGGGCTACAGTGGGCCACAATGCCCTTTAACATTCTTTTTGCTCTTCTCTGGACCTTCTCGAGTATCACCATATCTTTCTTATGATATGGCAACCAGAACTGAATGCAGTACTCCAGATGCGGGCGCACCATCGCCCAATATAGCGGCAGGATAACTTCCTTTGTTCTGGTAGTGATACCTTTCTTGATAATGCCCAACATTCTGTTCGACTTCTTTGAGGCCGCCGGCTTCATTGTATTATTCACCAAAACCCCCAAGTACTTTTCAAGGTTGCCTTCTCCCAGTACCATCCCCCCATCATGTAGTTGTACATTGGGTTTCCTTTCACTATGTGAAAGACTTTACATTTCTCTACATTGAAGCTCATCTGCCATTTATTTGCCCACTCACTCAATTTGTTCAGATCACTTTGTAGTTCTTTACATTCCTCAACAGTTCTAACCCTACTGGAGAGTTTTGTGTCGTCCGCGAATTTTATAACTTCACACTTTGTCCCTGATTTCAGGTCATTAATGAATATATTGAACAGCAGCGGTCCCAGCACTGACCCCTGCGGGACACCACTCGTGACCCCTTTCCAGTCAAAGTAGTGTCCCTTCACTCCTACCCTTTGTTTCCTGTCCGCCAGCCAATTTCTGATCCATCTGTGTACGTCCCCTTCCACCTCGTGGTTCCACAGTTTCCTTAGTAGGCGCTCGTGGGGTACCTTGTCGAAGGCTTTTTGGAAGTCCAGATATATGATGTCTATGGGGTCACCTTTGTCCAATTGTTCGCTTAGCCCCTCAAAGAAGTACAGTAGGTTCATTTGGCATGATCTTCCTTTACAGAACCCATGCTGGCTTGTTCTCATCAGATTATTTATTTTCTATATGTTCATTAATACTGTCCTTGATTAATGATTCAGCCATTTTCCCCGGAACTGAGGTTAAGTTCACCGGTCTGTAGTTCCCCGGGTCGCCTCTGGATCCTTTTTTGAAGATAGGTGTAACATTCGCTATCCTCCAGTCCTCCGGGATTATCCCTGTTTTCAAGGATAGGTTGCAAATCCGCTGCAGTAACTCTGCTGTTTCGTCTCTGAGTTCCTTCAGTATTCTCAGGTGCATTCCATCCGGTCCTGGGGATTTGTCAGTTTTTAATCTATCTATCTGTTTGAGTACGTCCTCGAGGCTTACCTCCATGCTTGATAATTTTTCCTCTTGATCCCTCTCGAAGATTTTTTCTGGTTCTAGCACATTGGATGAACGTGTTTAATCTGTCTGCTACCTCCTTTTCCTCCTTTACCACTCCCTTATTGTCTCCCTCATCCAGGGGTCCCATCTTCTCCCTCGCCAGCTGTTTTCCTTTCACATATCAAAAGAATGGTTTAAAATTCCGTGCCTCCTTGGCAAGTCTCTCTTCATACACTTTTTTTGCTTTTCTGACCACACGGTGGCATTCTTTTTGATGCTTCCGGTGCTCCTCCCAATTTTCGTCGGTTTTATCCTTTTTCCACCTCCTGAATGATTTTTTCTTGTCTCCTATCACCTTCTTAACTTCATTGGTTATCCATGCTGGGTCATTCGCTTGATTCTTTTTGCACCCTTTTCTAAATCTGGGTATATACAGGTTTTGCACTTCGTTTACCATGTCCTTGAATAAGGTCCAGACTTGATCCACCATTTGTGTTTTCCTGGAGCTGTTCTTGAGTCTCCTCTTCACCATTTGTCTCATGGTATCATGTTGTTGCAATGGTTCTCTTCCCCTTTGGCATTCCTAATTCCACTTTGAACTGGATCATGTTGTGATCACTGTTTCCTAGTGGTCCCACTACTTCCACTTGGTGGGCAGGTCCTTTCAGCCCGTTGATTAAATCCAGAATAGCCGTCCCTCTTGTTGGTTCCTTTTCAAGATGTTCCAAGAAGCAGTCCTGTACAGCCTCCAGGAACTCCGTTTCCTTTGAACAATTTGAAACTCCATGGCTCCAGTCTATCCTGGGATAGTTGAATCTCCCATAACTATGGTGTTTACGTTTTTATATTCTCGCCTCAACTTGGCTCTCAGTTCTTCATCCTCTGATTCTGTTTGCCCAGGTGGGTGGTAGTACAGCCCCATCCTTATCTCGGTTCCATTTTTTCCTGGTAATTTAACCCATAGTGATTCTAGTTGGTCATTTGACGCTGCTGTGTCCACTCCGATCGAGTGAATGGTATCCTTTATGTAAAGTGCTACTCCTCCTCCTTTCTGATGTGTCCTGTCTCTTCGGTAGAGCTTGTACCCTGGCAGTACTATGTCCCATTTGTTTTCCTCGTTCCACCATGTTTCTATGATCGCTATGATGTCTAGGTTCTCATCTTTGGCCAAGATTTCTAGTTCCCCCATTTTGTTCTTCAGGCTTCTTGCGCTGGTGTACATGCAATTTAAGTTTTGATATTTTTTTTCTTGGTTTTTTCCCTTGTGATTCATTTTTCTTTCCATCCCCTTCCTGTCCTTCAGACTCCTGTTTATCGTCTCTCTTGTCACCCCCTTGTGGTACGTTCTTATTTTCCTCCTTTTGTTCCTTCCCTTCCTCTTGTTTCATTTTGTCTTCCCCTTGTAGCAGACTCCTCCTATCCTTTTCTTGATTCGTCTAGCTCCATTGGTTTTTCAGCTCCTGTTTTGTGTCATTTGTGTCTTCCCAGCACTTTCCCCGCTCAGTATCCTTTTGGGATACTGTCTTCCGAATCGTCGACACCTGGTCGACTGTCGGCTTTCCCCTTCTTCTTAGTTTAAAGCTTGCTCTATTCCTCTCTTGACATTGTTTGCTAGTAGTCTAGTTCCTGCCGTGCTCAGGTGTAGTCCATCTCTCCTGAAGAGCTTGTTCTTGCCCCAGAACGTTGTCCAGTTCCTCACGAAGTGAAATCCCTCCTCTTCACACCATCTCCTCATCCACGCATTTATGGATTGTAATTCCATCTGTCTCTTCACATCAGCCTTCGGTACTGGTAGGATCTCTGAGAATGCTATCCTCTGAGTTCTCATCTTCAGCTTCCTTCCTAAGATCTTGAACTGTTCGGTGAGTGCCTTCCTGCTGTAGTCTCTCCTGGTAACATCATTTGTCCCGACGTGGACTATTACTGCCGTCTCTTCCGTCTCTGCTCCTTCCAGCATCCTTTCAATTCTGTCGATGATGTCCTTAGTTCTTGCCCTTGGGAGACAGGTCACCAGTCGATCCTCTCTCCCTCCTGCTATGTGACTGTCCACTTGTCTTAGGATTGAGTCTCCCACTAAGATTGCAGATTTCCCTTTTTTCAGCCTCCGCTGTGGTCACAGATCAGTGTCCTCAGTGCTCTTCCTTTCTTCTCCCTCTGGTCGCTGGTAGGATCTTGCCTCTTCTTCCTGCGAGTTTCCTCCATGGGATCTTTCGGCCTTGGTGTCAGGTGGTTCTTGTCCTCCGTTTAGTGCATCTTCCTTATTCCTGTGCTGCTCGTGTTCTTGTTCTTCCACTCTCCTGTAGGCATCCTCAATGAACTTCTCGAATTCCCTGACTTGTTCCTCGATGTTCCTCTTCCTCATAGGGTCTTCGGCTGTCTTAAAAGGATCTTCTGAGATGTAGAGTCCCTCCAGCCCGGATCCTGTGCTTCAGATGACTGACTTCACTCCTCAAGCTCTTCAGTTCCTGACATCGTCCGCACACTTAACCTCAAAAAACAATTCCACCATTCCCCCCCTCCTCCCCATCTGCAGATGACTTAGCTAAATTTTTCAATGAAAAGATCACTACCATAAGGAGCTCCTTCCCTCCAGCAGTCTCTTTTTTTTTTTTTTTTTTTATTTATCAAGTTTTCATCATTATCATTTATACAGATAATAATAAAGAAAGGAAAATCACAAGTAAAACATAACTATTACTAACATAAGACATCTCACTAGTTCCTCAAGTCCACATAAATGGGAGAAAGTATCCTAGTAATCTAAAGAAATCAATCAATATCAATATAATCCTTGATCAAAGATCAACATTAATGGTGCATCAATATTTTAAACTCCAAATATTAGTTCACGTGATGTCTAACTAACTTCATTAAGTTGTAAAAATTGTTCCAACTGAATCGAGTCCCAATATACATATTCAATATCTTTAAATGTAATTAAGCATTTACAAGGAAATTTTAAATAAAAGGTGGCTCCCAAAGCCAACACTCTTGGTTTCAAAGCTAAAAAAGCTTTTCTCCTCAATTGTGTGGCTTGGGCCACATCTGAAAAAATCAGTACATTATCACCACAAAATTTCACTTGCTTATTCCGAAAATAAGCTTTCATTATTAAAGATTTATCTATTTCTCTTGCACATGTTATCAATAGGGTAGATCTAGTTTGAATTCTATCTTGAGAGTCCTCCAAAAAACCAGTTAGATCAAAATCAATTTGTTCCAACTGATCTACACCCATTTCTATGGGAATTTTCTTTCTCTGAGGAATATAATATAAATTAGTTATGGGCAAGTTCTCTGCGTCAGTTAATCCCAATATTTCCTTAAAGTATTTCCGAATCAATATTTCTGGGGATAGTAATTGAGTTCTTGGGAAATTAACTAACCATAGGTTTTTTGCTCTTTGTAAATTTTCCATTTTCTCAAATTTCATATGAGTAATATGAGAATCTTTAACAATTGTTGAGGTCACTGCTTGCAATGTAACCACATGAGACTCAGTTGTTCTAATACATTTTTCCATAATTTTTAAATTAGAATCAACATTTTCAACTTATCAATTACCTCCTGCGAAAATCTTACATCTTGAGTCACCACTTACTTTAATAACCCCTCCATTCTAATATTTATTTGCCATAGATCTTTAAGCGTAACTTCCTGTGGCTCTACCTGGGAGTCTCTTGCAAGTAAAGCCTCATCTTGAAATGATAAGGCTTTAGGTATGGCCCCATAAATTAATGAGGACAACCCCTGTTGCTCAGGTACTCCAACAGGTTGAGAACTGGAACCTGAGTTAGGATCCAAACCTACTGGAACATTTGATGGAGGCGGTGGAGTTCTTCCTGGGGGACTAAGAGACGCCCCTGATAGCGAGTCAGCTCCCTGACTTTGGCCCAAGGCACTGGTTGAAACAAGGTGTCTCTCTATGGGACCAGGCAAATTAGGTGTTGATACTTTCTTTTCCCCATAGTAATTCAAGAATACATACAATTAGTGCTGCTTCCCTTGTCTCCAAGGGGCTCCCAAGGGGCTGGCCCCTTAGGGCACGCCCCTTTGGCCATGCCCTGCGGCCGCGCGCCGCAGTTGCGGTGTCCCTTTCACTGGCAATGAAAGGACCCGCGTGATGTCAGGGCAGCTATCCCCGCAAGTGCCTGCAGAGATCTGCTCCCGACGCTCTGACTCGGGCTGTTAGGTGAGTGCTGCAATCCTGGGCAGATATAGTCCACCACTTCTGGCACCTCAGAATATGATAATTTCTCCAGGGAAGTGCAGTTGCGGCGTCCCTTTCACTGGCAATGAAAGGACCCGCGTGACGTCAGGGCAGCTATCCCCGCAAGTGCCTGCAGAGATCTGCTCCCGACGCTCTGACTCGGGCTGTTAGGTGAGTGCTGCAATCCTGGGCAGATATAGTCCACCACTTCTGGCACCTCAGAATAAGATAATTTCTCCAGGGAAGTGCAGTCGCGGCGTCCCTTTCACTGGCAATGAAAGGACCCGCGTGACGTCAGGGCAGCTATCCCCTCAAGTGCCTGCAGAGATCTGCTCCCAACGCTCTGACTCGGGCTGTTAGGTGAGTGCTGCAATCCTGGGCAGATATAGTCCCCTTCCTGCAGTCTCTTACAATTCTCTGGCCCCCAACGACTCTAACCCTATCCCAGCAGATAGATCCTGGACTGCCTTTGAACTCATATCCGAACCCCAGATCTCTAAACTCTGTCTCAAGCTAAAATCCTGCAAATGCGCCCTGGATCCATTCCTTTCCTACCTATACGAGAACATTCCTGCGCAGGCCATCTCCTCCCACACAAGACTTATAAACTCTGCTTTACTATCCAGCCTATTCTCCGCAGAAATGGGACATATTGCCTTGTCTCCATTACTGAAAAAAGCTGATCTCGACCCTTTCTTACCATCTAACTACTGTCCCATAGCAAATATCCCTCTCCTGACTAAAATGCTAGAGGCCATCATTTTTACCCAGCTCTCATCTTAACTAGAGAGATTCTCCATTCTCTTAACCTACCAACATGGCTTCAGACCCAATTTCAGCACCGAATCCCTACTGGTCTCCTTAATTTCAAAGGTGCAACAATTACATTCTCGTAATAAGTTTGCTGTCCTATTACAATTCGATCTCTCTGCAGCTTTCTATGTCGTCCACCACGATATTCTAATTTATCAACTTTCCCGAGATAGGCATCGACTCCATCGTCCTAGAGTGGTTCTCAAACTTCTTACACTCCTGTTCCTACACTGTCAACACAAATGGCACCACGTCTGCTCCTTGGAAACCAACTTGCGGAGTCACGCAGGGATCACCCCTATCCCTTATTCTCTTCAACATCTATATGTCTTCCCTGAAACTCTTCCATCTATCTCCCCTTGAAACAATCTATACATTTGTTGATGGCATCCTTGTTCTTCAAGAGACAGACCCAAACCTCACCAACCTCTCTGAGAACATTACAGCTTGCATAACGAGACTCCATTCCTGGTCCCTCTCAGTACAAATGAAACTGAACGAATCCAAAATGAAACTACTCTGGCTCGGCCCAAAATTAGAACAGATGCCCACCTTATTCTTACTTCCCTCTGGCGCCACACTGCAGCTTGAGTTCTCAAGCAAGGTCCTAGGCATCATTATCGATTCTTCCCTTTCCTTCAATGACCACCTCAACTCCTTGGTAAAATCATGCTTTTTTAGCCTCCACATGTTGAGGAAAGTAAGATCCTACTTCTGCCATCAACATTTTGCCATCCTTGTCCAATCTATCATCCTCTCCAGACTAGACTACTGTAATGCCATCTATTTAAGTCTAAAAAAAGTCTTCAAAGACTTCAGCTAATCCAGAACACTGCAGCCAAGTTGATCTTCGCAAAATGCAAATTTAATCATGTCTCCCCATTTCTGGCCAAACTTCATTGGCTCCCAGTAATTTCCAGAGTTCATTTCAAATGCACCTGCCTAGCTTTTAAGATCCTTCATGGAATCCTCCCTCCTCTAATTCCACTATCTTATAACTCCTCGAGTGCTGACTCCATCGGGCCCACACAAAAATATAAACTATCCTTCCCCTCTCTACAAGGTATTCTCTATGCGGGTAAATTGGGAAAATCTCTCCTCTTCAAAATCACAGGGCTTTGGAATAATCTTACTGTTCCACTACGGAATCTGGGCTCCTTCCAATTATTCCGTAAGCACCTGAAAACTTGGCTTTTTTTTTTTTTGAATATTTTAATATTTTATTCAACAAAATGAAACAACAGTACACAGGCAGCATGCCAACAGCAAAAGTACATTGCCCATAGGAAATAACATAACCCCCCCACCCCCAACCGAGTGATACAGCATAAGCCTGAAACAAAGGAAGAAGAAAAAGAGGATAACTCAAAAAAGACCCCGCCAGGAGCCATAACGAGACCACTGACGATGAAACGTACCACAGGAATCATTATTCAAAGCAGTCAATTTAGACATTAAGTAAATTTGGTCAATCTTATTTAACAGTTCAGCACGAGAAGGCAAAGAAGCACGCTTCCAATATGTGGCCACAGTAAGTCTAGCCGCCGTAGCAACTAGGGCCACAAAATGATTCTGATCAACATCCAAACTCCCCAAAGGATAATTAAGTAAAAATACTTCCATACGCAATAGAATGGGTAAGTGTAACACATCAATCATCAGTTGTTGAACCATCTTCCAAAAAGGTACAATCATAGCACAATCCCACCAAACATGCCCAAAAGTGCCCAGACTCCCACAGTTACGCCAGCAGTGCCCATCTCCACAATGATAGAAACGGTGCACCTTTTCCGGCGTAAGGTACCACTGAAATAGCATCTTATACCCCTGCTCAACTAAGGGGGACGCTAAAGAAACTCTTAGCAATGTACCATAAAGGCGGTCCCATTGTTGATAATCAAAGGTCTTTCCCAACAAGGTTTCCCAACGATGTTCGTATGTGCGAGCCTGAGGCCTAGTGTATAAAAGAGCTTTATAAAGACGTGAAATAAGGCCCACTCCAAATCCCATCCTAAAAACCTGAAGAAAAGCAGAGTCTGCCCCTTCCCACTCAGGAATCACCCTCTTCACCATAAAATCCCGAAGTTGAACATAGGCGAAAAAATCCGTTGAGGGTAGGTCATATAAAGATTGCAAGGCAGCAAAGGATACCAGATGTCCACCCACTACCAACTGACCCAGGACCCGAAGACCCTCCATTTCCCAACGCCGAAAAATCCCAGTATCCCTAGCAGGCAAAAAATCAGGGGCAAATCTAATGGGAGTAGCATAAAAATAGCGCTGACGTGGGAACCAAGCTCGTCGAACCCGGCTCCACGCCTGCAAGGTATACGCCATCCCATAAGAAGTCCCAGTCTGCAAATCCCGAAGGATATCAAAAGACAGCCAAGGCAATGCTGCCAATGGGTAGGTTGGCTGTAGAGCCTGTTCCAGAGAAACCCAGCGTTGGGAGGGATAAGCCCAATGAAACAACACTTGCAGTTGGGACGCATAATAATATGTAGTAAAATCAGGGACACCCATTCCCCCATGTAACCTGTCCCAATACATACGTTCCCTCCGCACCCTAGGAGGCTTACGTGTCCAAATATAAGCAAAGGCCCGCCGTTGTAGCCTAAGTAAGAACCGCTTAGGAATTGAGAGAGGCAGGCAGGAAAACAAATATAAAAAACGAGGCAACACATTCATACGCAAAGCACTAATCCTACCCATCCAAGACAACCTCAATCCTTCCCAGCGATCCAGATCTGCAAACACAGTTCGTAACAACGGAGGGTAATTCAATTCAAAAAGGTCAGAGAGTCTTCGAGATATACGCACACCAAGGTACTTAATGGATTTAGCCGCCCATCGAAACGAAAATTTAGCACGTAAGTCCGTTACCAACAAGTCCGGAAGGGAAACATTAAGCAATTCAGACTTTTCAATGTTAATTTTAAAGCCAGCCACCACACCAAACATAGTCAAAACACGAAGCACCTCCGTCAAAGAAAGATGTGGGTGGGTCAAGGTAAACAAAATATCATCAGCATACAGTAAGATCTTATGTTCTTCGCCACCCACCACAATCCCTTGAATATCAGCATTCGCACATATAGCAGCTGCTAAAGGCTCCATAACCAACGCAAAAATCAGCGGCGACAAAGGGCACCCCTGCCTTGTTCCTCTACGAATCAGAAGCAGTATATCTTCCATTAACCCTTAAACAAGCCTCCGGAGCAGCATACAATAAGGTCACCCAATGTAGAAAAGCTCCCGAAATGCCCATCTTCTTTAAAGCTGCTAGCATAAACGGCCAATAAACCCTATCAAAGGCTTTTTCAGCGTCTACTGATAACAAGACAGCTGGAACAGAATTTTGATGGGCCACTCCAATAAGATCTAACACTCTCCGAATATTATCACCAGGTTGCCTCCCAGAAATAAAACCACATTGATCACCATGAACTAGGAAAGGCAAAAAACGTTGCAACCGGACTGCCAAAATACGGGTAAACAGCTTATAATCAACTCCTAACAACGAAATAGGGCGATAGGACCCACAATGGAGGGGATCTCTCCCGGGTTTAAGAAGAAGAGAGACCGCAGCCTGACGAAACGAATACGGCAAACAATCCCCCTCCAAAAAAGAATTAAACAATCTGGTCAAAGGAGCGACTATATGGGCCTCCATTTTTTTATAAAACAGGGGCGAAAAACCATCAACACCCGGTGCTTTAGAAGCAGCTAAATGATGTATAGCCGCCACCACCTCAACAGGTTGAATAGGGGAAGAGAGCCACTCCGCATCAACCTCCGCCAAACAAGGCAAGGTTACGTTAGATAGAAAAGCATCTATCTCCCCCTCCGTGGTTTCAATCTCCGGAGAGTACAGAGTCCGATAGAAAGATAAAAAAACCTGGTGAATGGCCTCATCATCTGCACAAAGCTGTCCCGACCCATTCCGAATCTGTGTGATAGAATGTTGCGCCTGAGTTTGCCTGATCTGTGTAGCTAACAAGCGACCCGCCCTACCACCCCATTCAAAAAACCGTTGTTTCCGTCTCTGTAGGGCCCAAGCCATTCCCTCTAAATCAAGCTCCTGTAAATCCCTCCGGCACTCCGTCAGCGCTACACCACCAGCCACCGACGGGGCTCTCTTATGAGCATTCTCCAAGCGCCGGAGGCGGGACACCAGCTCTAATCTACGAGCAACTCGACATTGGTTACGATACGACCCTCTCGAGATACAACAACCTCGAAGGGTGGCCTTAAAACTTTCCCATAGTATCGCAACATTAATGCCGGCCACATCGTTAAAAACAAAAAACTCCTTAACATCAGCCTCTAACAAAGTCAAGGTACTGGGATCCTTCAACAAAGAATCATTCATACGCCACAATCGACGACCACCTCTAACCAGTCCAACTTGTAACTCCAAAGTCAAGGGAGCATGATCAGACCACACACGGGGTTCAATACTGGAGGCTAGGGCACGGGGCAGAGCAACACGAGGCAGCATCCACATATCAATTCTAGTATACGAATCATGTTTTGATGAATAAAAGGTGTAATCTCGAGCGCCAGGGTGTAAATAACGCCACACATCTATCAAATCCTGCCGACGCAGAAAGCGCAAAAAAGCCCTTCTGTCACTTCTAGCATAACGGATGGAAGAATTGGAATTATCCTCCTGAGGATAGCAGGTAAGATTAAAGTCTCCACCTACAAGGAGAGTACCTTCTACATGATCCAACAGCACACGTTCTAACAACGTAAAGAAGGCCCCCTGACCAACATTTGGGGCATAGACATTCAGTAAACTATATAAGGTGCCATCCAACTCAGCCTTGACCAGAATGTAGCGGCCTTCAACATCCCGCACCACCTCTCTCAATACCACCTGGACACGTTTATGGATTAAAATACCCACCCCCTGAGTCTTTTTCCGGATCTTATTAGAGGAAAGGAAAACATGAGGATAGCTTTTGTGTGTAAGCAATTTCTCATAGTGAGATTGAAAATGGGTCTCCTGAATGAATCCAACAGCACTATTCAGGCGACTCAATTCCTTAAATAACAAGCGTCGCTTTTGTGGAGAATTCAAACCATGTACATTATAAGACAGCAAAGTAAGTTTATCCATTTATACAAGAGAAAAAAAAGCACTTCATCACCAAACCCATACCATGTTCCAAAGCAGCCAAGTCAACCAACCCCTGCAATCGCAACCTTAAGAAAAACAATATACAAACATACTCCCATACAACCACGCAAAAGAGCACTCGGTCACAACCCTTCCCAACACCAACACCCCACCCCCCTCCCCCCAACCCCCCAACAACACCCCACATGGTCCAGCTACCAAAGCACCTGGTAACCACGGTACAGGAAGTGTAGAGAAACAGCTCACAAAGGGACCCCCAGAACAAGCCCTAAAAACAACCTTCGCAACAGAAGCCTCTCTGCAAAAATAATAAGAAACAAGCACAGCACAAAAGCTCAGGAACACATCCCACAAATACAAAAGTTCAAAGGGATGAAGACGTGGCCACTTCCAAAGGGCGACGGGCTGCAGTCGACCTAGCCACTCTCTGCCATCCCAGCCCTCTTCCTGCTTTGGGTATAGGTGACCTCTGAGGCAGTGGAGCCATTTCCGAAGCCGTCATCAATCCTGCTTCCACCATTCGAGATTGAACATCAGCCACAGATAATGCAGAGTAGTTCTTGCCTGCATGTGTAAAAGCCAGTCCAATAGGATAAATCCATCTATATCTAACACTGCGCTCCTGCAGTATACGGGTACAGTCTCTATAAGTGCGACGGCGGGCCAGGGTTGCTGGAGCCACATCAGGATAAACATCTATTTCCGCTTCTTCCCATTTAACAGCTCCCCCAGAACGCCTCACCGCCCTAAGCACATGTTCCTTATCCATATAGCGATGGAAACAGGCCACAACATCACGAGGGCGGTTCACATCACGAGGGCCAGGGATGCGATGAGCCCTATCAAGCAATGGTTTTCCCACTTCCACAGGTAAGCCAGCAGTCTCTAGCGCCTGAATACAGATATGATCAATCACCTCCATACAGCGAGAATCAGAGACAGTGTCTGGCACACCCCGAAAGCGAAGGTTGCATCTCCTGGAACGATTCTCCAAGTCCTCCAGTTTTAGGGTGCTCACTTCAGCTTTTTCCTCCAGCGTTGCAATCCTGCCTCTCAACTGGGCTAATTCAGAGCTGTGAGCCTCCACTGCAACCTCTGTTTCTCCCACTCGACTCCCGATCTCACCCACCTCACGTTTCAGTTCAGCAACGACTGTGTGTATATCAGCCCGAACCGCTGTAATTTCAGTTTTCAGGTCCTGAAACCAGCCGCGCATCTCCTGATGTAAAGTCGGCAACGCTGCATCCGAAAGCGAAACCTCCGCAGCTGCAGCCGGGTCGGGCGCCATTTTGGAGCCAGCTTTAGTCGGCCCATGCGGGAGCGGCGAGGAGAACGCCTTAATGTCCATTTGTTTCTTCCGTGTTGCCATCAGAGTGCAGCAAACAGCTTTGCAAGTAAGCTGAGAGAAGTGAGAAGTGCAGGCACGCAAAATCGCGCGAAGGCAGCGAAAAACAGCACCGGGGTCCGCGGAGCTATCGCTCTAGGCTGCCATTAGCCACGATGATGTCACTTCCTCTCCAAACTTGGCTTTTCACAAAAATGTAATGCTCTCTTCCTCCTGTACTCAACCCCAACCCCTTATTCTTTTGCTTCCTATATTTGTTCTTATAAACCGTGCCGAGCTCTATAATTATGGAGAGGATGCGGTATATAAACTTAAGGTTTAGTTTAGTTTACTATACCCACCTGTCTACCACCCCAATAGCCCTTATGGTTGCAAGTGGTACCTATATGGCAGTACAGTAGGGTTTGGGGGGGATTTTGGTGACCACATTTTTCACCATGAACACAGTGGTTAGAGTGGTTTCTGGGCCTGGGTCCTCCTCTCTATGGTTCAATAGCCTACCCCCTAGACTACTTAAGCCACCTCTGTGCAGCTCTATTAGGATTTCCTATGCCAGGAGCTGATGTTCTGGAGACAGATATTTATGCTTTTATTCCGATTTTTATGGCGGTGGAGGGGGGTGTGTCAGTGATCACTGGGGGAGTGTGTGGGAGTCTGTACTTTGTCCCTGCAGTGGTTATCTGGTCACTTTGGATACCGTCTGGGCACTTATGCCTGTTTTTAGATTGCCTAAGTCACAACGTATAAGTTCTGGCTAGGCCACATGTGTCAAACACAAGGCTCGCAGGCCAAATCCAGCCTGCCTGGCCTTTTTATGTAGCCAGCGGTGACTATGCGCTGGCTTGAGGGTGATGCAGTGTTTTCCTTATTTCCACCCCTGGGTGTTTTACCTTCTGGCCAGCTCCCTCCTCCTCAATGCCGCAGTCATTTCTGTGCACAATGCCGTGGGCGGTGGCTTCTCATGTGACCCACACCTCATCTGGAAGCCTTCCTTCTGATGTTGCCTAAAAAGCGAACACCGATTGCCTGTCAATCAGTTTAGGGCGCCGGTTACAGAATCGCTCCAAGATAGGTGGCTGAAATATAGGCCAAGGCTACATTTCAACCACTTATCTTTGCCGCTAGACCACAGCAGCTGATTGCGGCAGGGGAATTCCCCCTCTCCCATCACCAAGCTCTGGGTGGGGTGCTTCCGGCAGGAGGGAGTGGGCATCTCTCCTGATGGCTGATATGAGGTGAATTTCCCCCTCCAAAATCAGCTGAGCGGCAGGGACTCCCTAAAGCTGCGATTCTGTTATTGGGGCCCAAGAATTGGAGCTTTGTGGAACCCCTGCCACTCTGCTGATGGGGGAGGGGAGAATTCTCCTGCCGCAATCGGCTGCTGCAGTATAGGCAAAGATAGTTGGCTAAAATGTAGGCCTAGATTATCCGGTACTACATTTCAGCTGCCTATCTTGATATGATTCACGGCTGGGTAACCGCTTTAGATTACCTAATGCTACTTTGGGCATTGGCCACGCCTACTTTGGCATTAGGCGATCTAAAGCACCAACCTAGTCGCGATTCCAGCAGTCATTTTAGCCACCTTTTATTTAGGCATTGGTAGGTGCTTCAACCCTGCCGTTTCTGACCATTGGCAGGGCACCTACGATGTCTAAATTTAGGCACTGGTTATAAAATCAGGGCCTATATGCCATAATAAAATCACGATTTCAAATGTCATGTTTTTTTATTATCCCCTACCAGAAACTGCTATACTCATCTCTCATCTGGTGGCAACATTATGAAGTACATGCCACACACTTCAAACATATATTATATTTCCAGTTTTTGAAGAGAAAAAATAATAGTTGACTTATGAATCAACCCTCGTATAAGAGGCCTTTCCTTAGCATTTCTAAAGCACTAGTACATACTTGTGGGTTGTGCCCAATTACCAGCAGGTGAAGATAACAGGTACATTAGAGCTTTGCTATATAAGGCAGCTGTGCACTGGGTTCCATTCAGGATCTCTCTATCTCTAGCAGGTAGTCGAACTTCATTGTGGAGCTCTAAGGTTCCTGTGGTGGTCTCCTGTTTTCTTTCTGAGGTTTCAGTTACGCTTATGGGGCAAAGGCTTTATATATTGGTCTTTTGGGTATAAATATGATGGTGTCAGGTCCTTCCCCCTCCCCTTTCTTCATTTTCTATGGTAGGCTCCTGGCCTTTTTATTGGGGCTTCAGTTGAGTTTCTGGGGCAACAGCTTTCTCTCTTAGCCTTATGGGTGGTGCCATGCATTCTCCCTTCCCCACCTCCTCTCCTCTACCCAGGACAGGATTAACCAATAGGCCAAGTAGGCAAGTGCCTAGGGCAAAAATGGTCAGGGGGGCCCGATGAAGAAGGGCATCAACATTGTTTTTTCCAAACGGCGATGGGCCCCTCCAGCATCGATTGGCAATGCGGGGCTCCCCGATCAGCAATATGGGCCCCACCCCGATCGGCAACAAGGGGGCCCTACCCCCATCGACGGAAAGTAAGACAAGCAAGCAACGTGGGTGAGAAAGGCAACAGGAACTGTAATTGTGCAAGCGGTGCTGCTTGCCCAAAGCTTCCCTCTGACGCAGCTTCCTGTTTCCACCTGGGCGCATGGTGGGGTGGGGTGGGGCAGGGGGCCCAGTGTACTTGTGTGCCTAGGGGCCCTCGATGAATTAATCCTGCCCTGCTTCTACCTTAGAAAAAAAATGTCTGAGCCTGTGATTTCTCTTTATAGAGACTTTATTTGGGGAATATTCTCTCCTAAGGAATTTTACTGCAGTACTTTGTGCCTGTGTGAACCAGAAATCACCTGTTTCTTCACTGTAGTGAGTTATTCAGATTTTATTTATAGTTACAGAATTTGTAAGATGCTGTTTCTGGTGTTGGAGCTGGAGAACAGCATCAAGGCAGTGTACCATGTGTGTTAGGTTGTATGAAAGTGCACATTTAGGGACATATTCTATAAACGGTGTCCCAATTGCAAGCGGCCTTAGGCATCCTACTTTTGTTTAACCGGCCAATCGGGACGCATGTAAAAAAAAACCCAAAACACCCCGAAGCAGGACATGTACACCATAGGCATCTGTTGTGGTTGAGGGAGACGCATAGGAACGCCCCCCTGAAGATTGCCGGGACTGGGCATCCCTCCTGCCGGAACCCCCACCCACCCACCCTGTACATCACCGGCAGGAGGGATGCCCAGTACCTCCTGCTGGAACCCCCCCACCTCACCTCCACCATACATTGCTGGCAGGATGGATGCCCATTCCCTCCTGCTGGGTTCTGGGGGGATGGGTGGAGGGGGGTCCAGGGAGGTGGGCTAGAGGGAGTCTTGTGGGGAGGATGCCCACAATGGTGCATGTTTGTGATCATTTCAATCAAAGTGACCTCTGTATAATAGTGATTTCTAAATCCTTTTTGGTGAGGATGAAGCGCGTTTGGTTTTTCTAGGAAATCTGTCAGGTGTTGGAAGACTATTTTTTTTATATTTTCACCTGAAAGCTGAGATTGGCAATGGGGCAATAGTTATCACAAGCGCTTGATGATTGCTTAGTATCTTTGAGACTGGCATGCATGTGTAAATGCAATTTCAGAAAATCCAAGTTACAGAGATTCCAAGAGAGCATGTCATGGGTATGATTTGGATAAGTCAAAAAATTTATACATGTATTTTTACATATACTGTATTTCCCATTTTACAAACAAACTTCCCCAGTAACTATTGGCCCAGTGGCATAGTCAGACAGCCAGTTTCGAATTGAGAAATGGGTAGTTTTGGGTGGGTCTGAGCCCAAAGTGGATGGGCATCTCTTTCCCTCCCTTCTCACCCCCCCAAACCCATACAGCATTTCTATTTCTTCTTCAGGTCCCTGGCAGGGGTTCTTATATCCTGCCTGCAGCTGACCCAGAAGCCTTCTGTCTGAAGATGTCAGAGGAAAGGTTTCAATGTTAGCCATTGGCAGCACTGCCAATGGCCTGTGGCTGCTGGATAGGTGGGCCTCAGCCCATACTGGGTGGATCAAACCCAGCCAAGCCCATCCTGTGGCTGCGAATCAGTACTGACCTACTCTGAACTGACCACAAATTTTTTAAAAATGCTTCCAGTTAATATTTAACTGACAGTGTCAGCATTTCTGTGAAAGCTAACTGCTGCCAGCTAATTTATGCTCAGAAATTCAGAGCCAGGCTTTATCTGGGCATTGGCAATGAATACCCAGGTCTTTGGTAGCCTAATGACTATTTTTCATGCCACTCATCCATATTGGCACTAATGATACTGCTAGGTACCCCTCTGAAGTATCAAAAGTGACTTTGTGGCTTTGGGACAGAAGCTAAAGCAGTCAGGTCCACAGGTGGTATTCAAGTTGATCCTCCTTGTTGAGGATAAAGGCACGGGCAGAGAAGCTTGCATCCTGGAGATTTGTGGCTGTGTGGCTGGTGACATTGAGAGTGTTTCAGCTTTCTAGACCATGGGATGACTTTCCAAAGGCTGCTGAGCAGGGATGATGTACATCTATCAAAAAACGGAAGAAGTGTCTTCAGCAGCAGACTGGTTAACCTACTGTTATGCCTATGGCCAGGGGGTAACTGAAACTCAGCATACTACGTGACATGTCTCCTCAAGCCTGCTCCTCAACCCCTTGACCTCAGTGACCTAGGTGTTGCCAAAACAAAGAACAAAAGGACAGTAAAACCAGGTTGACCAGGTGTCCGAGTGAAGAAAGCTGGTTTCTGCAACAAGCCTGCTTATCTGCTATCCTGACCTCCTGACCTCAGTGACCTGGGTGTGGCCAAAACAAAGAACAAAAGAACAGGACCGGGTGTGCCTGAGTCGTAGTGAAGGACGCTGGTTACTGCAGGATCAGCTTGTATAACTATGAACTCAGCAGTTTTCAACCTATATAAGAAAGGGACTTTTCTCCCATCAGAATTCATTACGTTGCAACCACGGGTCAATCCTGTGTCCTACCAACCTATCAATCGCAGGGATTCCCGATTGTGAAGGATGGTGACGCATGGGATCACGGTGAAGTTATTCTATTTTTATATTCATCTATATATATAAGTATAATAAAGGGTTATTGTCTATGCTTTTATATTGTCTGTGTGCTTTTCTGAGTGTCACTGATCATCCCATCTGACAGAAATAAGTGACGGAACACCTACTGAAAAGGGCTTTAAACTAGAATCATTGGGGCAGGGTGATCAAAACCCCCAGGTGAGTATAAGCCCTCAGGTAAGTGAATCACTACCTCTACACAAAAGGGAAAAGGGGGCAATGTCTGCAAATCTGCACTGTATATACCAATGCTCGAAGTATGGGAAACAAGGTTCTGGATCTAGAGGCTGTGATGGAAGAAGCTGAGTTGGATTTAGTGGTGGTTACAGAGAGGTGGTTCACAGAGAAACATAACTGGGATTATAGTTATACTGGGCTATAATCTGTTCAAGAAAGACAGAGTAGGAAGGAGGGGTAGTGGTATTATATGTAAAAGATCATATTAAAACCACACAGTTGCAGGATCTGCAGGATAAGGAAGAGGCACTGTGAGTCAGTCTGGAAAGAGAGAATTGAAAATGTATTTACATTGGTGTGATATACAGACCTCCTTCACAGACAGAAGTGGGCAGAAATTTAATAGTAGACATTTAGAATATAGCTGTAAAAGGGAATATATTACTAATAGGTGATTTTAACATGACGGATGTTGATTGGGGTATCCCTACTGCAGGGTCTTCCAAAAGTAAGGAGATCCTGGATGAGGCGGTCCAGAGGAGGGCGACGAAAATGATAGGAGGCTTGCGCCAGAAGACGTATGAGGAGAGACTGGAAGCCCTGAATATGTATACCCTAGAGGAAAGGAGAGACAGGGGAGATATGATTCAGACGTTCAAATACTTAAAGGATATTAACTTAAAACAAAATCTTTTTCAGAGAAAGGAAAATGGTAAAATCAGAGGACATAATTTGAGGTTGAGGGGTGGTAGATTCAAAGGCAATGTTAGGAAATTCTAATTTACAGAGAGGGTGGTGGATGCCTGGAATGCGCTCCCGAGAGAGGTGGTGGAGAGTAAAACTGTGACTGAGTTCAAAGAAGCGTGGGATGAACACAAAGGATCTAGAATCAGAAAATAAGATTAAATATTGAACTAAGGCCAGTACTGGGCAGACTTGCATGGTCTGTGTCTGTATATGGCCGTTTGGTGGAGGATGGGCTGGGGAGGGCTTCAATGGCTGGGAGGATGTAGATGGGCTGGAATAAGTCTTAACAGAGATTTCGGCAGTTGGAACCCAAGCACATTACAAGGTAAAGCTTTGGATTCTTGCCCAGAAATAGCTAAGAAGAAAAAAATTTAAAAATTTAAATTGAATCAGGTTGGGCAGACTGGATGGACCATTCGGGTCTTTATCTGCCGTCATCTACTATGTATGTTACTATGTTACTACAAGGAGAACTGTTCCAACAGATGGTAATGGAAACCACATGGGATGGGGCCATACTAGACTTAATACTTACAAATGGGGAAAGTTATCATAACATGGTGTGGTTTAATATTAAGATAGGTATAGAGAGGGCTCATTAAAAAGTAAAGGTTCTAGACTAAAAAAACTAACTGTTCACATGGAGCATTAGGTCAAGGAATTGTTGTCTGGATGGGAACATCTGGAAGAAGTAGGAAAGCAATGGGCAAAACTAAAAGGAACTATTATTGTAAGGCCATCAAACCATTTTGTAAGGAAAGTAAGTAAAAGTAAGAGGCAAAGAAGATAGCTTTGGTTCTCAAAAGTAGTAGTTGAAAGGTAACGAAAAAGAGGTTAGCTTTTATAAACTACAAAAGATGCAGAAAGAAGAAGACAGGCTAAAATATCTGGAAAGGTTATGAGAGGCTGATCGAATAGTCAGGAAAGCCAAGATGCAAACTGAAATAAAAATAGCTGACACAGTAAAATGGGAAGGGCAAGATATTTTTTTAGGTATAATAATGATAGGAAGAAGTGCAAAAAGTGTCATTGTGATATTCAAAACTGAAGGGGAGAAATATATAGATGTTAATAATGATAAGGCTGAATTGCTTAACAAATATTTATGTTCTGTGTTCACAGCTGAAGTGCTGGGAGAGGGACTGCAGAAGACAAATGCAAATAGGGATGGAGGTGAGGTAGGCCCTGATCAATTTTCAAAGGATTTTGTTCATGAAGAGCTAGCTAAACTAAAGGTGGACAAAGCAATGGGGCTGGATGGTATACATCCTAGGATACTGGAGGAACTTAGGGAAGATCTGGTGGCTCCACTGGATGATATGTTCAATGTTTCACCAGAATAGGGCTGGAGAAGGGTAGATGTGGTCCCTCTTTACAAAAGTGAAAGTAAGGAATAAGTATGGAATCGCAGGCCAGTAAGTCTGACTTCTGTGGTAAATATAACAGAGAGTAGTGACGTTTCTGGAAGCCTGTGGATAACAGGCCCTGAGGCAACATGGATTCACTTGAGGCAGGTCTTGTCAAATCTTATCAATTTCTTCGACTGGGTGATTAAAGATTTTGATAGAGGGAGTGCGCTAGATGTGGTGTATTTAGATTTTAGCAAAGCCTTAGACAGTATTCTATATAGATGTCTAATAAATAAACTAAGTGCTCTTGGGATGGGCCTCAAAGTGACAAACTGGGTCAGGAACTGAGTGGAAGATGACAGAGGGCAGTGGTCAATGGAGGTCTCTCTGAGGAAAGGAATTTTACATGGTGTGCCTCAAGGTTTGGTTCTTGGGCCTGTTCTTTTTAACATTTTTGTAAGCAATATTGTTGAAGGACTTTCAGGTAAGATTTGCCTCTTTGTGGATGATACCAAAATCTGTAATAATGTACACACCCCTGATGGTGTGACTAACATGAGGAAGGACCTAGTGAAGTTTCAAAAATGGTTTGAAATTTGGCAGCTAAGATTTAATGCTCTGAAATGCAAGGTCATGTATTTGGGCTGCAAAAACCTGATAGAATGGTACAGTTTAGGGATGTGTTCAAGTTTCAAGTTTATTAAATGGCTTGATTAACCGCTTAAACCAAGTTTCTAAGCGGTGTACATTTAAAAAGTTACATATGTTGGGTAACAAAACAGTCCATACAATTAATAAATAAACTTATTGTACTAAAAATTTACAATGTTAAACACAAGGTAAGGAGGGATGAAATATACATATGTTGGGTAACAAAACAGTCCATACAATTAATAAATAAACTTATTGTACTAAAAATTTACAATGTTAAACACAAGGTAAGGAGGGATGAAATACAATTTATAAAGAAAAGAGGAGACATCAAAGGAAAATACAAAAGGGTAATAAGACATTAAGAGGGAATAAAATAAGCGAAGCAATTAGTTAAAAGATTAATCTGCAAATGCATCTCTAAAAAGGAAAGTTTTTAACTCGTTTTTAAATTTTACAAACTCTTTCTCCTCCCGTAAAAACATAGGGAGGGCGTTCCATGTCTGCGGTGCTGTGCAGGAGAAGATAAATTGTCTCCTTGTATTAATGATTTTTAGGGAGGGAATAGATAAAAGATTTTGTTCGCTTGATCGTGTGTGTATATGTGAAAAACTTTTGTGCATGAAAGAGGAGTGGTACTTGGGTGTGATGGTATATGATGATCTTAAGGTGGCCAAATAGGTTGAGAAGGCAACATCAAAAGATAGAATAATTCTAGGGTGGATAGGGAGAGGTATGGCCTATAGGAAAAAGAAGGTAGTGATGCCCCTGTATAAGACTATGATGAGACCTCATTTAGAATATTGTGTATAATTCTGGAGACCATTACTTTAAAAAGATATAAACAAGATGGAGTCGGTCCAGAGGAAGACTACTTCACCAGATTACAAAACTTTCAGGAAAGAAATAAAGACTATACTTTTCAAAAAATCCCTGAAAAAGTCCTAATCTCAAGCTTCCTTCTTTCATCCCTCTAACCCCTCGAACCCTCAAATAAACCTGCTTTACTCTTTTTTTCCCCCAAAAGGACCAGAAATCTTTTTGTAAAACACCCTCTTTAACTCTTTTGTAATCCGCCTTGAATCACAAGGTAATGGCAGAATAGAAATCCCTAATGTAATGTAATGTAATATCTAAGGAAAGACTGGAAGGAATTACCAGAAAGTACCTTTCAAGCTTTCTTCCCTTTAGCAACCAAATCAGTGAGTTTTCATCTTATCATCGAGAGTTAAAACAGGAATGTAAAAGATTGGAATGGAAGTGGAAAAAAACTAATTCAGAATCTGACAAGAAGATTTGGAGAGTTAACATCAAGAAATATAATTTAAATTACAAGAAAAAATTACTATGGGGTTAGGATAGCTAGTTCAGATAATCAAAGTAATACCCTTTTAAAGCTATGGTGTTTATTAACCTTAGGGAGCACAAATTCAAAACAAAACTGTATTCCAACTGCAGAGGAGTTAGCAAAATTTTTTAATAGTAAAATTACACTCATTAGAGATACATTTCCGGTTGTAAACCCTGACTTCCTTTTAAACCCCAATAGGCCGATGGTAATTCCAGTGGATTGTTTTTGGAACACCTTTGATCCTGTCTCAGAAACTTATGTTTCAAAATGATGTGAAAGTTGAAAAAATGCAGTTGTAAATTGGACCCATTTCCTTCTTATCTTTTCAGTGATACTCCTTTACAAGCTATTATATGGCTGACTTCATTATTAAATCATTTTCTTGAAAATGGTTGAGCATAGGGAACATAACTTTGACACCATTATTGAAAAGCGCCAATCTGGACCCTACAGTTCCCTCTCATTATCGTCCGATCGCAAGTATACTCCTTTTGACAAAAATGATGGAGTCAATTATTTCTAGCCAACTTTCCAACTACTTGGAGAAATTTTCTATTTTGTTACCATTTCAACATGGGTTTAGACCAAACTTTAGTATGGAGACTCTCCTAAAATCGTTAATCTCAAAGATTCAAAATTTACAGATACAAAATAAATGTGTGATATTGTTGCAATTTGAACTGTTGGCTGCGTTTGATGTAGTTCATCATGACATCCTGATTCATATGTTATCAGATACTGGTTTAAACCAAGTTGTACTGAATTGGTTTAGTAAATTCCTCTCATTGCAATCTTATGAGGTATATTTGGAGGGTGAGACTTCCTCCACTTTGAAATCCAGCTGTGGGGTGCCACAGGTCTCTCCGCTGTCGCCAATTTTGTTTAATGTATATATGACTTCTCTGAAAAATTTTTGCCTTTCATCAGCAGAGATTATATATACCTATGCAGATGATATTTTCATTTTTTTAGAAGTTGATCCTGATTTTAACAACCTGGTCCCTAGTATAGACTGCTGCATTTCTAAACTTCAACTGTGGGCTTTGTCTATTCAAATGAAAGTGAACGCTGCCAAAACCAAATTGCTTTGGATTGGGCCAAAATTAGAAAACCTCCTTTTCTCTGTTACATTAAAAACAGGTATCGCATTACATATAGATTTTTCATCTAGAGTCCTGGGTGTTATCTTGAACTCATCACTTACATTTCATAAACAGATAAATTCCTTGACAAAAAGTGTTTTTTTTTAGTCTGCGCATGTCGAGGAAGGTCAGATCACTATTCCATCAAGAACATTTCTCAGTATTGGTACAATCCACTGTGCTTTCTCAGCTAGATTATTGCAACTCGGTTTATCTGGGCATTAAGCAGAGCAGTCTATAACGACTTCAGTTAATACAAAAGACTGCAGCTAAGCTCATTTTTGGGAAACAAAAGTATGATCGTGTTTCCCCTTTGTTGATAAAGCTTCATTGGCTCCCAGTTCACTTTAGGATCCAGTTTAAATGTGCATGCATAATCTTCAAGCTTCTCTATGGAATTTTGATCCTTTTGTCCCTGTATGTTGGAATACCCTTAGACTTTGCCATTTGAGAAACATACAAAGATATAAGTTAGCCTTCCCTTCCTTTAAGGGAATTAATTCTGCTGGGAAGCTCAGTCGATCTTTTGTTTTCAAGTTTGTAGAGATCTGGAATGAACTTCCTGACTCCATTAGGCTTTTAGGCCAGCTGCAGTTATTTCATAAATTCCTGAAAACTTTATTGTTCTCACAATTTTTAAATGGTTTAACTACAGCCTCAACGAAATGATAATATTATAGTTATTTTTCTTATGCTTTTCTTATGTACTTTAGTTTTTAATTAGTTCTTCCTTCTCCTATGTTTTCTGTTATGTACTCTAGTCTTAATTATATGTGAACCGAGTTGAGCTCCACTGGGAGATAACCCGGTATATAAACCAAAGATTAGATTAGATTAGATATGACATACAGGAACAGACTTAAAGATCTCAATATGTATACTTTGGAGGACAGGTAGGAGAGGGGAAGTATAATAGAGCCGTTTAAATACCCCCGTGGCATAAATGCAGATGAGAAAAATCTCTTTCATTTGAAAAGAAGCTCTGGAAGGATGAAGTTAAGAGGTGATAGGCTCAATACTTTTTTTTACTGAAAGGGTGGTAGATGCATGGAATAGTCTCCTGGTAGAGGTGTTGGAGAAGAAGACTGTATCTGAATTTAAGATAGTGTAGGACAAGCATGTGGGTTCTCTTAGGAGGTGATAGTGGATGCTGTGGAAGGGCAGACTGGATGGGCCATTTGGCCTTTATCTGCCTGCATGTTTCTATGGCACCTAGAAGTTAATGCAAGAATGCCCATTATTCATTGCCATACTCATAGAGCTAACCAGGCATATTTAGGGCTATCTTCTCTGTGGTCCTATATAGGTAGTTAACTATAGGGCACTGCCATTGAATTTAGCCAGTGCTGCATAACACCTGGCTCTTCCCCTGCACTAAATGTCAAGTTCCACAGTGAATAGAGGCAATATTCAGCAGTACTGCTCTGTTAGGTGCCACAAAATATCAGCTCCTGGGCTGCCCAGTGTTATTTAACTAAGCAGGAGCTTCTCTTACCCAGTTAAATCATTTAGAATATTTATCCCTTTGTTTCAGCTAAGGATTAATAGAAAGGATCCAGAAAGTTAATGTCCTTAAACCTCTGTATTTGTGTCTTTAAATTGGAAAAAAGGCCCCTTAGACTTTTTTGGTTTTCATTAGTGATTGGTGCCTTTCACATGCATTTTTTTTTTAAATAACTCAGTAATATTTATAAGTTCTGCCTCTTATACAAAGAGTAAAATGGCCATTTCCTTGTATAAGTACTGGCACTTATATGCAGAAGCTGACAAATTATGTTGCTTTTTCTACATGTAGTTTTGTAAAATTGCTTCTCCTACAGTGTGTTCTGACAAATCCATTTGTATTTGGCAGTAATCTACATATTTTCCAAAAGGCTCCGTGTTTGGCAGAGCTTTTTGTAAAAAAAAAAAAACATGTTTCCCACACTGAGCTCTACACAAAATGGGCCTCCATATATCTTTATAAAATGGATTTGAAATAGGCATATATTTGGCTTTCACACCTAGTAACCCCATATAAAGTTACCTCCCAAGTGATTTTTAAATATTGACCCAGGTGTAAACAGGCATTTGAGGTACTCACTGAGATTGATAGTAGAAAAAATTTGTTGGCTTGGGTCTAAAGTTAGCAAAGATTTCCTTTAGTCTGTTCAGATAGTGTGTAAACCTATCTTTATCTTACAAGTAAGAACACATATATAACACACTCATAACTTTGAAGATTTCATTCTAAATTGATCATTTTCAGCTCAAAGAAAATAAACCAGATTCTTTGAACTTAAAAAAAAATTACTTTTATTTTCAGAACCAATAAAATTATGGTAAATATTTACAAATAATTATGTCACATAAAGGTTACATAAAATCAGTTCTTCACAATTAACAGTCACTCTCATGGAAAGACACACAGATATCGAAACTACGCCAATCTTATTGCATGTTTCTTCAACTAATCTAAATAAACAGATTTGCAGTCAACCATTTAACTTAGAAAAACCTGACAATTCCAATACTGGCAGGAAAATAAAGTTAAAAAATAAAGAGAATGCTTTTCCCCATCTTAAAAAAAATATAAAGAAACAGAAAAATATGTTCAACATCTTTGGCAAATTGGCACTGCTGTAATTACATTCAAATATTATCACACACGAAAGCAATACACCGCACTAAGAAAAAAACACCAAGATTTTTCAAGTTAGTCCTTGTCCTACTTAAAAAAAAAAATACAAAACATACGCATTTTTATAAGAAGCAATGTTATCTGTGAGGAGACTGATCTATCTCCTGTTTTCAAAGGCATTAACTTTTTTCCCTTTTTTAAACAAACTTTTATGCAGGCATCACAGACTTTGGTGGATACAATAGATATGTATTTCTTTGATGCTGAAAGTCCCTAATACAAAGTTGTCTTTGTCTCAAGAAAACAATTATGATTGTGTTTTCAAGCAAAAGAATTCCAATGACAATTTTTATAATGCATTTCAGTATTTTTAGAATGCACAAAGGCCACTAAAGAGTGAAAACCAGGATGTGGTTTACATCAATGCAAGGCTGTGCTACAGAAGAGAAAGACGTAAATCTCCATTGGCCATTCTCCTGTCTTATATAGATCTAGATACAAGGCAGAGTGGAAAATGCCTGAACTTATTACAGTCCCCACCAACAAAGAAACATGAATTTTACAAATAGGCCTATATTATTAATATGTACATAAAAGCATTCTGCAATCATCCTTAGTTCTTTTGTCTTTTTAAAATAGAAACTTAGTTAAAAAAAGGTCAGCAACAAGTATCTTAGCTGACTCAGAATAACAGATTAGGCAGTTGCATCTACAGTATTATATCACTGATTACAATTGTCATTAACCATTGGTTTATAATGTAAACACTGCATAAAAAGGCAAAGTACAACTCTTTGGAGTAAATTTTCAAAAATGCAGGGCCAGACATGTTTAGCTTTTTTCCCCTAGATACACTGTAGGAGAATACCTTTAGAATATAAACTCCTTAGTCATCTATTCTACAGGTAACAATAGCATTAACCCAATTAGCCGTATGTAGGTAAATGGATTTTCAGCCATGTCAACGTAATTGTATGCTTTCATGATGCACAGGAAGCTGGCAAAAGAGGTGTTTGCTTCAGGGGTGCATATTAGATGCACATATGAACGTTACATTTTCAAGAAGTACACATGTACATGACATGCTGCTAATATCTCTAACTTTACATTCCTGATTTATATCACATATATATCTATATCTATCTATCCAAACAACCATCCATTTATATATATAGACAGAGATATAGATATATATACTGTATATTTAGCCACATAATCTGATTTTCAAATTCAACTTAATAAGGCTTTTTAGTATTTTATTGTATGAAGGAGGTTTGTAAATTTAGACTTTTTAAAGTACTGTAAAGTTTTAAAGTATTTTAAAGTTTATCTGGTTAATTTGTATTATTGTGAAAGTATGCTTGTAAATCACACAGAAACGTAAAGACAGGTGACTATAAATCTAATAACTGAAAGCACCTTGTATTTGAAATGGGCTTGTTTTGTGCAGTCTTAAAAAGTATACAGTTAGGCACTCTATATAAAGTTTTTTCCATTTGGATTAAAAATGTTACCATTTGTAAGCAATCTTCAATAGTAAACATTACCTAGGTAATTACCAACCAGAAACCTCAACCCTCATAACAAAATATCCACTTTAGAGTATAGTACTACTATTGCAAAACTGGCACAGAATATTTAAAATATTGCATTTTTGAAGACTTATAAATAAACAGCCAAAACTATAGTTCATAGAGAGAACATGCCCAGTTACTACCAAACAAAACTGTTAGTCAGGAAGAAGCTGACTTTGGGATTTGACATTTGTTGCCATGATTTCAATGGACCCGACTATGGGCTATTATTTGCCACAGAAACTTCAAAGAGTACTATTGGATGCCAGAAATTTTCCACCTCTTATATACAGTACAGTAGTATACATTGTTTTCCTGACTCATTGGGACCCTTTTACCAAGTTGTGTTACATGCTAATAATGTATGCTTAGTGCAGGAAGAATTGCCTCCTGCAGGACACACTAAAAAAAATGTGCATTAGATTTATCATTTGTGCGTACTAAGCAAATGGTATTTATTTTTAAAAATTTTTTGAAGGAGCATGTTGATGTGGAGAATGTTCATGGAAGTGCTATTCAGCTAGTGCACTAACTGGTTAGCACATCCATAACACGGGAGCCCTTAGGCCCGGATTCTAACAGCACCTATATTGACTGGCTCCTTGAAATACAGCTCTGGCTGCAGGTCAATCATGGTTAGGTGTTGTCAACAGAATCACGACTAGCAGCTCCTAAGAAAAAATGTAGGTGCTGGTAATATGGGCCTGAGTTTTAAAGATCTACATTATTAGCATTGGGCCTAGTGGTGCCTAAGGTTATCTCTGCCCCTAACCATGCCTACTTTGACCTTAGGCATCGCTAGCTGCCATGATTTAGGCGCAATTCTGGCACCTACTTTTTTGACAAGATTTTAATTGGTTTTAAATGACATGGTCAATTGCTGTGCTAACTAAAGCCACTTAATGCAATTAATTTAGGCCCCAGTAGGCGTGATCAAGGTGCCTACTGGTGCCTAACTTATAGTGTCATTTACTGAATATGGGCCTCAGTGCCTCCTAAATAGAAGATAGCTTGTGCTCTGGTAATTTTTTTTAAGGGCCAAGTGCCCATGCTAACAGTAGCATATGGCCGGGAATCCAACAAATAGAAACGTGCTTCTTTTACAGCCATGCTAGAAATGGGTTTAGTATGTGGGAAAGTATGTTTGGGCAGCTAAACTCTTTTACTAGCACCATTTAGTAAAAGAGATCCATTGAAATAAACTCACAGGTAACAAAATGACACCAAATGCATCTCTGAGATATCTAGCATCAGCAAAGAAGGGGGAATATGATATAACTATTAGAAAATATGGGCAACAGGTTTTGCTTTTTTTTTTTTTTCTAAAAACTCTTGTATTTTCATATATCAACGTATGATATGCATTTCCTATATAGCTGACCACTATTTATTTGTATCTGTTTCTCTGAAGGTTGTTTTGTCACTGCTGTAGTTATGCAGGATGCAGTCTAGGCCAGTGTTTTTCAACCTTTTTACACCCGTGGACCGGCAGAAATAAAAGAATTATTTTGTGGACCGGCAAACTACTAGGACTAAAATTTAAAAACCCTGTTTCCGCCCCATCTCCGCAAGCTCGGTCAACTCAGTAACTATAGAAAAATAGACAAATATAGTGCAAAATATAAACAGCAGATATAAATTCTCAAAACTGACACGTTTTGATCACTAAATTGAAAATGAAAACATTTTTCCTATCTTTGCTGTCTGGTGATTTCATGAGTCTCTGGTTGCGTTTCCTTCTGTCTGTGTATCCTTTCTTTCATTTCTTTCTTTCTGCACTCAGCCCAAGAATTGTCCCTTTCTATTCCCTCCCTCTTTCTTTCCTATGTCCTTAGTGCCCCCATTGCCTCCTTCCCATGTGTTTAGTGCCCCCAATGCCTCCTTCCCATGTCCTTAGTGCCCCTTCCTGTCTTTAGTGCCCCCATTGCCTCCTTCCCATGTCCTTAGTGCCCTTTCCTGTGTTTAGTGCCCCCAGTGCCTCCTTCCCATGTCCTTAGTGCCCTTTCCTGTCTTTAGTGCCCCCAGTGCATCCTTCCCATGTCCCTCTCACTGCCTTCCACACTTTGTCCCACCCCCACAGCCAGCCTGCCTGCCTGTCTACCTCTCTCCCTCTCTCCTTGGCGAAAGCCAGCCTGCTTGCCAGTCTACCACCTTCCCTCCCTCCTTCCTTTCCCCTGCTCTTACCACCCTGCCACTGCTGCTAAAGCGATTGGCTGGCCCAGAACGTCCTCTCCAACGTCAGAATTGACGTCAGAAAGAAGACTTCCTGTCGGCTTTAGCAGTAGCGGCAGGGCGGTAAGAGAAGGGGACCCGGGGAAAGGAAGGAGGGAGGTACAGGAAATGATCGCCTGTCCCATTGTCCCCGAGCACAACTTCGGGACGCTGTCCTGAAGCTGTGTGGGGGGACAATGGGACAGGAGGTCTGAAAATGGACCTATGGTCATTTTAATCTTGCCGGCCCTGCGCAGACCGGCAGAAATTTCCTGCAAACCGGCACCGGTCTGCGGACTGGCGGTTGAAGAACAGTGGTCTAGGCCACTTTAATGGCTAAAATATGGATTTTAAGCTAAGGATTCAGGAAGTGCTGAATTTACATAACAATGTTGCTAACCTGTAACAGATGTTTTCTAGACAATAGGATTGATAAGGCACATAGGCAGGTGACATCATCCAATGGTACTGTAGTGGATCTGTTATCCCAGAGCTCAGAACTTAAAATTCCTCATATGTGTGGCCCTTTCTGCTCGCAGCGGATCTCCTCAACTTCTCAGTTGACTTAAAACTCAGACACTGAGACAACTGTCTTGGAGAAGGAATAAATGTATTCCCTCTCTGGCCTGTTGTCTATGGAAACACATGGTACAGGTGAGCAATATTATGTTTTCCATCAACAAACAAGACTGAGTAAGGCACACAAGTTGCTCCTCTTGGTTTTTAAGATTAAACTTACCCACTCCTTATGCTTCTCCCCGGACTCCGAGATCTGCTGATCTTAACCTACTGACTGTTGCATCTCTCAAAGATCTTTTCTACACTCGAAACTTTATCTTTTCTGTCACAGCCCCCTCCCTCTGGAACACAATCCCATCTCATCTTCGATTGGAAAACTTACTCAATAAATCCAAAACTAAGCTAAAAACTTTTTTATTTCATGATGCATACCAACATTCCGGATAAGATCCCTTTTGCTTCTATTTTTTTTTTTTTTAATTGCTCAAAACAACCACTTTTATGAAGCGACCTCCTTCCCTGCTCCTTTTTGTTCTCTCCCATCCTCTTCCTACCTCCCTTTTATTTTTATTTTTTTGACTTCGATGTAATTTTAAATCTTCCCCTCTCTCAGTGCCTATCGTACCTACTCTGCCCATATCTTTGTCTGGTTTTTATGTTCCCCTATTTATTTACTTATTTTTTTATTTCTATTATTGCATTTTTTTAATTCTAATTTTAGGAACTGTAAACCGTCCAGATATTTGATGGTTGGTATATCAAATTGTAAATAAACTTGAACAGCTAGGGCTGGCCTCAGGGCACTTGTCTTTGACCTAGAGGCCACCACGGGAGCGGACTGCTGGGCACGAAGGACCACTGGTCTGACCCAGCAGTGGCAAATTCTTATGTTCTAACAGCTCTTTTTGTACAACCAATGTACAACTTTGTGCATGGGCAAAAAATCATATAAACTGACTAGTCTGTACAAGCATTGATTGTTTCTATGCAGATGCCTTTTTGCAATATTTCTAGAGATACAGCTTTTTTTCACCATCTAAATGTTCTCCAAGATAATTTAGATAGTCTGTTCATGCTCCTGGTGACATCTGAATACAATGCTTACATTTCTAGTCATGGTCAGAACCAAGGCACATGAGACACTTGGGGGCCAGATTCTATATATGTATGTCAACTAAAAAATCAGCACCAACTAGTGCAGTGCTAAGCGAGATAAGAAGTTGCCTCCGCTGGGTCAGACCAGAGGCCCATCGCGCCCAGCAGTCTGCTCCCACGGCGGCCCATCAGGTCCATGACCTGTAAGGTGATCCTTGTCTAAATCATTTAATCCCCCTTGTCCTTCTATCTATACCCTATCATCACCTATCTCTACCTCTATCTATATCCCTTAATCCCCATATCCTTCAGGAATTTATCCAATCCTTCTTTGAAACCCGGTAGTGTACTCTGTCCTATCACAACCTCCGGAAGCACATTCCAGGTGTCCACCACCCTCTGAGTGAAAAAGAATTTCCTAGCATTGGTTCTAAACCTGTCCCCTTTCAATTTCTCTGAGTGCCCCCTTGTTCTAGTGGTTCCCAATAGGCTAAGGAATCTGTCTCTCTCTACCTTCTCTATGCCTTTCATGATCTTGAAGGTCTCTATCATGTCTCTTCTGAGTCTCCGCTTTTCCAGGGAGAAAAGCCCCAGCCTTTCCAATCTGTCTGCGTATGAAAGGTTTTCCATATCTTTTATCATTTTCGTCTCTCTTCTCTGAACCCTCTCAAGTATCGCCATGTCCTTCTTGAGGTACGGTAACCAATACTGGACACAGTACTCCAGATGCGGGCGCACCACCGGCATAATGACTTCCTTCGTCCTTGTTGTGATACCCTTCTTAATAATACCCAACATTCGGTTTGCTTTCTTTGAGGCTGCTGCACATTGTGCCGTTGATTTCATTGTTTTGTCCATCAGCACACCCAAGTCTTTTTCAAGGGTACTTCCCCTAGCACTGATCCCCCCCCATTTTGTAGCTGAACATCGGGTTCTTTTTCCCTATATGCATGACCTTGCATTTCTCTATATTGAAGTTCATTTGCCATTTATTTGCCCACTCTTCCAGTTTGTTTAGGTCCCTTTGTAGGTCTTTAAAATCTTCCTCGGTTCTAACCCTGCTACAGAGTTTGGTGTCATTCGCAAATTTTATAACTTCACACTTCGTCCCCGTTTCTAGGTCATTTATAAATACATTGCACAGCAGCGGTCCTAGCACTGACCCCTGTGGAACACCACTCGTGACCCTCCTCCAGTCCAAGTAGTGGCCCTTCACACCAACCCTTTGCTTTCTGCCTGCCAACCAGTGTTTAATCCATCTGTATACGTCCCCTTCCACCTCGTGGTTCCACAGCTTCTTAAGTAGCCGCTCATGAGGTACCTTGTCAAAGGCTTTTTGGAAGTCGAGATAAAAGTCTATGGGTTCCCCTTTGTCCATCTGGCTGTTTATCCCTTCAAAGAAGTGCAGTAAGTTCGTTTGGCACGATCTTCCCTTGCAGAAGCCATACTGGCTCGCTTTCAGTTGTCCATTTTTTTCTATGTGCTCACAGATGCTGTTTTTTATCAGTGCTTCTACCATCTTGCCTGGAGCTGAAGTCAAGCTTACCGGCAATAAAAGTTATGTGCATTGTATAGAATCATACTTAGGGCTGCCTGCATTGCTAGATGTCTCAACATTTTGCTGCCCCTATTTATGCCAGGGTTTTCTTGGCTTAAATGCCTGCACCTAAGTTGTTTACACAATGCCAACTAAGTCAAACACATGTACATAACTTGAAAACATGCCCACGATCCGCCCCTAACTAAGCCCACTTTTAACCATGTGCTTACTAAGGGCTCCTTTTACTAAGGTGCGTTAGTGTTTGTAGCACATGCAGGAAATTACCGTGCACTACGCTTCTAGAACTAACACCAGCTCAATGCTGGCGTTAAGGTCTAGCGCGCACGGCAATGTAGAGCGCTATTCCACGCGTTAAAGCCCTACCACGGCTTAGTAAAAGGAGCCCTAAGTTGTGTACCTAACTTTCAATTAACATCAATTAATGTCAATCAATGCCGATTAAGCCTATTAAGTTATGCACATACATCAGCTAAGCGTGTGACGTATGCACATAATTTTAGTCACCAAATATAGAATTTGGCGGTTAGTGTGAATGTTGAAGTTCTGAATTTTCCTGCTAAATTTTGGGCATGGTCAAAAACCTGACAGATTTGTACTTTTCAAAATGAAGAATGAAGGCAAATATGTTGATAAATAGCACTAAAAACCAGAAGATTTAAGCTGTCTAGCATTGTAGCTGCAAATTTTTTGAATGAATGAATGAAGTAAATATACAGGACAGCTTTGTTTCAAGGACATTCAACTAAGAATAAGAACACCCTCCCCCCTCCCAAAAAAAAAAAACAATCCAAAACTGAGCTGTGGCCTACAACTGGTGCAGAATGGGCCTCAAATGTTTAGAACTTTAGATTGAGTTCTGAGCTCTGGGAGAGTTCTGTCCCAGTACCCACAAATGAGGTTATCTTTTGTGTACCTGACTCAATTCTGCTTGTCTATGGAAAAGAGTTTTTATACTAATTAATGATCAATAATCAATTCTGAGAAATTGAAGAAGCTGAGACAGTGACTTTACAGCATACTCATGACTTCAGTTGAATACTGTGAAATCCAAACTAGAGAATGACATGGTGACCCATTCTCACGGTAAACCACGGTAAAACCATGGGCACAAGTAAAAACTTTAGCCATTTACCGTGGATGCGGGAGCAAAGCTTTTTACTGTTCCATGGGAGCAATAAAAGGCTTTGATTCCACTGGGGAAAAAAAAACCTTCTGACTACTGCAATTTCCTGCAAGTGCTTACCTCTCACAGTACTGAAGTACTGAAACTGGCCTTTTCCATGCCTCAACCTCCTCCTTTTCTTCTTCCCCTCCACAATGGCAAATGTGTGATGTCAGTGTAGAGTGCTCAATTAGGCTTCTCCTCTCTCCTTCTCCTTCTGAAGAGGACCCAATTAGCCTTAGCTTCTCTTCCCTTCACCTCCTTCTTCACTGCCACATCAAAGAAAGGGGCCCAATTTCTGCTGCCACACACATTTTAAAACCCTGTGGCAATGAGTGCCATTTTGTAGGGTTCAGTTATGGTTTTGGCAATGGCAGTAAGGCAGGCATGCACACATGCAAAGACTGAGGAGCGGAAGAAGCTAGGACCAGGAGGCAGGCGAGCAACTGCAAGTGACTGAGCAGTGGAGAATCAGGGCAGCGGCAGACAGGCACACATGCGAGGACTGAGGAGCAGAGGAGGCCAGGACCAGGAGGCAAGCAAGTAAGCAACTGAACAGTAGAGTCTCAAATCAGAGGGGGAACCAGACAGAGGAGCTCATGAAGAGCTCAACTCCATAGTAAGATGGCCTTTTTTTAAAAATTAAAAATATTTCTTTCCTTCCTTCTGCCCTTCCCCCCCCTCCATTTAAGACTTTGATGCTGGCCAGCTGGCTGTGGGTGAAGGAGAGGCAGTCAGTGTGTGGCCTGTGCCTTCTCCACCCACCGAAGCCACATGGCAGGGAACCTGGAATCTGGGTGCACATCTTTTTCTTGGCTAAGTGGGACTTTGTTCTCAGTGGAATTCCATTGAGAATAAAAGATTCTTTGGGTTATTTCTAAAACACAGATGAGTTCAGTGCACAACATCTGTCTTATTGATGTTCTGCATTTTATTCATCTGTATTTGAGAAATAATCCAAAGGACATTTTATTCACGGCATTTTGTTGTCTTATTTTCAGAATGGCTTATGCGAAACTAAAATCCTGTACTCTTATTTATTGATCTGCTATAAATGAGAATAGCTAAGGCTGTTTTGTGATGGACTATTAGCTAATAGACCATCAAAAAACAGTCATACTGTACATTCCCTTGGAGAGGATGTTGATTAAGGATGATAGCAGTAGAAAAATCAATATACTAGAAGTATTGAAATTTAGAGAGCAGTTTGATAATCCTTTTAAAATGTTAAAATACACATCACAACAGCTGGATATGGTCTTGGAAATTTACTTGTAATTGAATGTTTTTTTTCTGTTCTTATTACCTCATTTTAAAAGCACTTAGACACACAAAGTAGCACAGAAACGTATGGTAATTTGTGTGTCTAAGTGCTTTGAAAATGAGCACTTCTATGTATAAAGGAAATTTTCATTTTCACATATGTTTGCATATACTGTATGCATCAAAATGGTTAAATTTAGCTGTTTTGCCAGTTTTCATAAAATGCAAAACTGATTAAGCTCTGTGTGGGGAAAATGTGGTATATGTTCTCTTAGGGTTTGTCAAAACCAGTTGGCTAGGGCTTGAGGTGAATGTGACGGGAAAGACATTGATCACTAATTTGGACTTTGACAGGAAAGTCCATTGATCACCAATTTGAAATCCTGCTGAAATTCAAATAGGTGACCAATGGACTGTCCTGCCTACTCAAGCCCCAGCCAATCAGGTTTGAAGACCTACTATATGGGCAGAGAGAGGTACTGAAATTTAGAGAGCAGGAAAGTCTGTGAGCCAATTTGAATTCTGACAGGAAAGTTTGTAGGTCACAAATTTGAGTTTTGGAGGGAAACTGCATTAGTCACAGCATACCCTGAAGAAAGCCTGAAACATTGGTTCTATCTACTCAGACACAGCAAAACTCAGAAAACTGCAACAATCAAAATGTGCTGTAGTTGATATTTCCAGGAATTATTTAAAGGAGCTCAAAAGCTCCAGCCTCAGCCTGAGATATTTCTTCTCTTAAGTTCTCTCCTATAGAGCAAGACTCTATTTTACAGCAGAAAAGTCAACTACAGCTGTGAATTAGTAAGGAAAAAGGACTGAACTAAATTGATGTTGGTTTCTGATTTAGAAAATATATTCCATGCCATAATCTCAGGTCTTGTCACAATTTTTTCTTTGTTACTTCTGTTTTTAAATGATAGATTGCAGTGTACTTATACTTATGCTCCACTTGCTTGGAAAAAGAGAATTTGTGCTCCTCCAGTAAAACTTATTGATAATATCATTAAAAGCAGTACATTTGACAAAACTGAGTAATCCAATCCATTGATGAAACAAACTACTACAATGTATTGAATTTGGGTATAGCGGTATATCAAATAAATGAAAGTGTAACCTGTAAATGTGCATTCCCCATTTCACAAAGGGAATGCAATCTCTTCACATTTGTCTAAAGTGCATGTTTGGGTCAACTTTTCATAGGAGAGACTAAGGGAATGTACCCCTGTAATCCAGCATTGCTTATTTCCTGTCCTAGCGGAAAACAAATATGGATTGCAGCCACTGGTGTCAGTTAATGGCATATATATGTACAGTATAGATATGCTGAGTTTCCTTCATTCAGTATTTCAACAAGGATCTTTGTGAAATGGTTGCCTATACCTGCATGTATAGGCAAATACAAGTGCACTCCTATAAGATATTTTACAAAAGACTCTAGGTTGGCAGATCCTTTTCTAAAACATTACTGGAATTCTACATGTCCCAACCTGGATGTGTCAATTCTGATTTCTACACCTCACCTGTATTACAAATGCACTTGACACCATCTACTGAAATAATTTCATGTGATCTGTATTATCTTAAAGGCAAGAATTTGTACTCTATAAAGGAAAGTAGGCACCTAAGTTCCTTTAAAGAATAGGCTCTTATCAGGTTTCCAGTTACAGAATTATCCCAAAGGCATTCACATTTTTATTCCCTTGCTCACGTAAACATATACAACACTCGACTTTACATGTCTAAGTGTGCAGTTGTCTGCAAAAGTGCCAGCAGGGCACCTAAGGGATATTCTGAAAAGTGCATGCTAAATTACATAAACATACATGCAAGGGAGGAGCATAGGCAGAGCTCCCAGTTATGTGCGTAACTTACAGAATACAGTAAGTTACATGCATCACTGCCACAGTTAGGAGCCCGCCATATCTATGGTTGGTGCAAATACAGGTGCATTAATGGTAGGTTCACTGGGTTATGCTAATATTTTGTAACCAAAACTGTGCATTCAGGAGCTGTTATAAAGTAGCCTCATCCTGCACAGCCTCGGGTTGCCTAAACCAGTACCCCCTTGCCATTCAGGTTTTCAGGATATCCATAATAAATATGCATGAGACCAATTTGCATACAATGCCTCCACTGTATGGAAATCTGTGGATATCCTGAAACCTGACTGTCTTTTATTTCAAAAATGTCAATTTCACAGATGTGTTTGTGCACTGTGTGGGATATAGGAAGGGCTAGCCTTTTTAGCAATCTGGCCACACAGACATCCCAGAATAGCAATGGGTCACCCTATGGGATATTGTATTGAACTTCACATAAAAAGTCCCAGGTACACATCTCACCATAACCCCTTTATATTTTATGATGAGCCCTCCACAATTCACTGAAAAGTTCAAGGGAGATGGTTTATGGGATTCCTTAGGAATAATCCACAAATATGAGAAAAGCCCACAATAGAGTATTTCAGGAAAACATGGAGATAAAGGGTCTCAGAAACCTACTGTATGATTTAAAACTTGCTTGTATTTCTGAATTGATTGAATTTGCACTCTATCTCTGTTTATAACAGGAACATATCTATGTTATATGTGATAATTGTAGGGAAACAAGGTTTTATATATGTGAAATGGAAACCGCATAGTTGTTTGCGGTATATACATTTTTAAATAAATAAATAATATTTAATCCGATACCAAGTTTTTAATGGTTTACCATTTCCATCACTGACCCATATAACCTCCACCACCTTTTGTGTTTAACTTAATTCTCACTATTTAAAAATTTATTTTAGTTACTTATCTCTAGTGCGCAGAGTTTCATGATATGCCCAATGGGGACCTGTTTCGCCACAATCGTGGCTTTATCAAGGGTACTCAGGATGCTCTGCAATTATTTATTCTGTAGCCCTAAATGAGGCTGGATGTCCAGATAAATAAATGCGGAGCATCCGGAGTACCAGGAATTCCTGGGATTGGTTGAAGTAACTAGACTGCCAAGGTAGGCCAATTGTCCCTTAGCTGTTTGAACTATGTAGCTATGTCTGGGACAGGGTCCTAGAGCTGTGATTATATTAGAGAAGGCTATTGCATACTGAAATGTGTTGTCATGTCAGGGACAGGCTACTGAAACTGAGACTGTGCTTGAAGAGACTTTCTTAGAAGTACCAAGCCTGTGTACATAAATAACATGCATTAACTTTTACTTGCAACCTGTTTGTGTCACAGTTTGTGATGTCCTACAGCCAGACACTAAATCCACACTACCACATCCCAATTCAGAATTGGCTGTGTAAGCAATTGTTTGAGGGGTGTAAAAGTCATCTAATCTCCAAATTAGCCATTTCAATATGTTAAATTCCTTAAACTAATGTACAAGGGTGATAAGTACAGCCTGAAAATATTTGCTCCTATTCTGTAATCAGAATCTCCATTGGACTACAGCCAAGGAGTCTCATCACCTCATGGTTCCACTGACTATCCCCTCTAACAACTGTGACTCTATGTCATTAGTGCCAGGGTGGCCTGTGGGTAGATGTGGGGAGGAACTGGCAATTATGCAAGCACCAAAGGTAGTCCTATCTTTGCCCGCTTAGTTAAGTGGGGGCTGCTACTGAGAATCGCCCAGCAACCACACAACTTCAATGTCAGCAGCTGACACAGATAGACAATGCTGGTGAGGTGTTATGGCTCCAGCAATGATTATCTGGGTTAGATTCAGCCTGCAATAGACAGTGGCTTTAAAAATGCTGACTACTCTGGCTGAATATTGAGCGGTTTGTTTTTATAGCACCATTGTATATATATCATGCACAGTAGCGATAAATATTCAGGTGAAATATATCTTTTCCTATAAAATTACAATTGAAGTGGATACCTGTGGCACTAGGAGATAATGTGACTTACCCAAGGTCACAAAATGTATCAATGGCAGAATCAGGACTAGAAACTTGGGTTTCCTGTTTCTCAGGTCATTACTCTAACCAATAAACCACCTCAGGTAGTGTTTCTCAAAATGGACATGGTGTATTCTCTAGCCAGTCTGGTTTTCAAAATATCCACAATGAAGATACATGAGTACGATTTATAGTGCCTCCATTGCACACAAATATATCTGAAAATCAGACCAGCTAGCAGGTTCACCAGGGCTGGTTTGAGAAACACTGCTTTAAACTCATAGGTCTTCATAAACTGTTCAGCTAGTCATTTGAGAACTGCACTTTTTTTTCCATTTGTTCCATGGACAAAAATATGTTTAAAATACAGTATAAGTCAAAAACAAAAAGGAGGAAAGCGTGAAAGATTTGATCAAAAAAATAATAAACAACATGCTTACATGAAAGCTATAATGAAATCAAGAAAAACTTTCAAAGAATTGTTAGTTCATATTCTCATGTGTAGGAAGGTTGTGCTCAGAGACATGGAGGAAATAGAGGAACTTAGTAGTCCCCAAAAAACCTCACCACCCAATCATTGCAGTACTTCCACTTCACAAGTTAATATTGTTGTGCAATGCATCAAAAATAAATAGCACTTATCTTACTGAATAAAATTCTTTGAAAGTTTTTCTTGATTTCATTATAGTTTTTCATGTAATCGTGTTGTTTACTATTTTTTTAAAATACAGTATATATACTCCTCTGTAAAAGTAGGTAAATGCATTTTCTTTTAAAAATATGTAAATAAATTTTAAGCAACAATTTTAAAAATCATGATATGCTTAATTGATTAAAAGCTTATGTTATCTAAACATAATCTCACTGTTAAAGCCACACTTTTATTCTATAGTATGTTTTTAACCTCATTGTAAAGTTATTTCCAATACCAATATGGCAAATTCAGGTTGGGACATCTCAAGTTCCGCTAACATTTTAGAACAGAATCTGTCAACATAAAGCCTGTTCTAATATACTTGGTGAAATGGATGCTTATGCTCCAGTTACATGCAGCTGGAGCATCCATTTCAGAAACATAAATATTTTAAATATCGATGAACATAACATGGCAACATAAACATGTATGTGCTGGTATGTCAGAACATACATATTTATGTGCCAATACAGAAATGTGCAAGCTGGCCATTTTATAAATTTCCAACATTGTTAAGTATCACTTGGGGGACGGGGGTGGAAATGGTGGAAGATTAAGGGGGTGACCCTCCAGTGAAGCATTACATGCAAAAAAGCATTTTTTTTCCTGAAACCTAGATCCCTAATGAAACAGGTAAATCTTATTATCCATCTTTTTGGATACAGACATGTAATCTGTTTCTGAAATGGGGAATACACATTGATTTTTTCACATTGTATTAGTGCAGCCTCAAACACACCCACACCACGCCCCCTTCCCATATGCACAATTTTGATCTTTAGATTTTGAGCTGTATGCAATAGACATGTCATAATGCCTGGTTATGGATGTCTAAAACACATATAGAGCTTCTAAATAAGCCCCATAATTTGTCTAGTTATACAAAAACAGACACTATAAGGGCAATTCTATACCTGGGCTCAAAAGTCCTGTTATAGAACACTAGTGTAAACTGGCTTTGACACACCTAACATTTAGGTATGTGCATCTATGCCAGCCATAAAGCTGGTATACGTGCAAGCACCTAAATATAGCAGCTTACAGTATTATGTAATTTAAACATATGTGTTGAAAACCCCACTCCTGTGTAGGTGCCACTTGCAAATATGTACTATGTATGGTGCATGGGTACTTGCAGAATAGAGCTTAGCATGCTAGCACATACATGCATATTTGTACACATCCATGAACATATGCAAGTATTCTAGACATTTATGCATGTAATACACGTGGAACTGTGAGCACCTAGGTTATAGAATTGTCCCCATGTTGATCAGTGCCCTATCTGCTAATTTTCAATGGAGCAATCTGGATAGTGCTGTTCAAATTCTAGCACTATCTAGATAGGGGGTAATTCTCATAAGGACACCTAAAGTTAGGCACTATTATTGAACAGCATTTGTACACTTAACTTTAGGCTGGTATATGCTCACATCTAAATGCAGGCGGGTACGTTTGTAAATACTAATATTCTGTAAATTGTGTGTGCTACTGCTAGGCACTCCCCTGACCTATCTAGGCCTACTCTCTCAGGTCGATGCCCCCATTCTGCCCAGCTCTACTGATAGTTGGATGTATTTAGCTGGTATCCTCAAAGCTATGCAGATAAACATAGGCCAGAAAAATGGCTGGCTTAATATACTGCTGAATACTTAATATACTCTCCTGAAAGCAGGCAGCGGTCACTTCGCCATTCAGCATCGCTTACCTCTGGTTAAGAATATATGGAATTCGCTGGCTGCAGTGTTTCTGAATATTATCTTGAAGGTACTGTGGCCATTATAAATATATTTTTTGATGCTAATTGCTGAGAAACCATTTTTATGAGTGCTACTTAGAATTACAAATTCTAACTCTTAATATTTAAGCTGCAAAATGTCATAGAATGCTGGTTTTCTTTTTGCTCATGTGCTCCAGTTCTAACATACAGCATGATTCCATGGCCTTCATACTAAGCTACAGCACCTCTACTGCCTCAGACCCAAATACATCAAAATGAAGTTAACCTGGATCAAAGTTGGTTAAAGCTTTCTGGATTCTTTGATTCAATGCAGTATTGTTTTTGGATGTATGGTATTTTGAGAGAATAATGTGTATGACTTTGCTGTTTATGCTAAGCCACTCATAAAATCACAAGGAAGCGAAGTATTTACATGGATACTGTGAAGTTGAACAGGTTGATCTTCCATTACCAATCAGCTGGCAGTCCATGCTGAGTTAGAGAGACTGGGTCAATGTATATTAAGGATATCCCATCTTGGACTGCTCATAATTAGAAATGTTTAGCCATTATTCCAGTATAACTCTCAGATGTAAATGCAATTTGTCCAGTAGTTGGCAGATTAGAGACAGGAGACAGCCATTGTATTTTTTAAACAATATGGATCATCCATAGGATTTTTGTTTTTTGTTTGTTTTCTTGTTAGATTTAAAATCAGTAGAACTTTAGTAATATAAAATTCTGTTCACCCAGCTTAGGGGGAAACTATGTCCTTTCGTATACAAGTTTTCATTCTAGAACTTGCCCGCTGTTGTTTTTCATTCTGGATTGTTACAAATTTGGGTGATGTATGCCTCTTTCCCAGATGATATGTGTAGTAAGTGCTTGAGTTTGTAGTTCCTTGGGTCAGTGGCGGTCATAGGCCGTAGCAGCTGTAGGTGGCGCTGCTCCTCGTGCTGCACTATAATAGTATGGAGAACCTGAAAGATAGAAGAAATCTGTAAGAATTCAATAGCTAAAAATAAAGCATATAGGTCACAGTAATGCTCTTCAGGATATGGAATTAGTGCAAAACCAAATATTTATTCAGACGCATTCCTTTGCAACAAACTGTAATTATGATACAATAATCTTGTTCCCAAAAGCCCAGAAAATCTGGTATTTATTAGCAAATGTTGCTATAAAATCTCCATTATTATCCAGCAAATATATTTCCTCATTTAGTTTTAAATAGGCCTTTTCTGGGTTAAGAATAGCTTTTACACATAGGCAAGAAAAAAAAGTTATGAATGTAACAATAGATCGGAATATGTGGCTCAAGTATGTATGAGCATGTAATAGGTTGTAACTTTTCTGTATGTGCAATAGATTAGGCACCTCCTTGTACAGCATCTTTCTATTCCTCCCTCCTATGCCCATGTGCAGGAGAACCCCACCGACTCTCATTGTGAGACTGGCATACCTCCGCTCTGAGGCCTCCAAAAACAGCAGCTGGGCAGCGCTCAGTGATGTGGCAGAGGGAAGGCCTCAGCGGGGAAGGCCATGAAGCAGCCCGCTCAGAGCATTGCCACCGCTGCTGCTTTAGGAGGCCTCGGAGTGGAGATATGTCAGGTCTTACTGGGGTGGGGAGTTGCTGAATCGACAAGTCTGATTTTTTGGGCGAATCAAGCAGGGATGGAGTCAGGGAGTGTTGGGGACATTCGGGGGGGGAGGGGAGCTTTGGGAGTTGATCTTAATTAGGGCTTATTTTTTGAGTAGGACTTATATTAGGAGCATCTTTAAAAATCATGCTAGGGCTTATTTTGGGGATAGGTCTTATTTTCAGGGAAACAGGGTACTACACACATCTGAAACTAGCTATACCACCAATAGACACTATAAAATACCCTAAAACTAAGAGCTTAAACCACAACACTGCCCAATGATTCCATCTAGTCACTCTCACTCTACCCATCTACCACTAAATAATTACCACAAACTCAAACTTAAGCTGCACAAATTAACTTTGAAGCAGGCTGGAAGGGTTCCTCTATTATACACAATTACTACTAGTACTACCATAACAAAACAGCTGGGATAGCCTACAGAGATACAGACCAAGACTCTAGAACCCAAACCTTAATTACACTACCTTCACAATACTAATGCCACAATCTCTGGTCTCCTATTTCAAACCAATTACTCTCCTTACCTGCATGTATTCCTCCATCCCAGTAATCACAGGCCGGGGTAGATATGGTGACCTCTGTCATCTTCCCCGCAGTAAATCCTTAGCAAACAGACCCTGCTAACTTAGGTCTATCCACATCACACCCCCCCCCCCAGCATCCACACCCAATAACCTCACAATTGCACTGGCAAATGCAAGGCCCATAAACAACAAAGACATTATACTAAATGATCTCTTCACAGACAATAACCAAAACCTGGCTTAAAGACAATGATGGAGCTACCCTGGGTATGCTTTTTCCACCACCGACACTAGAGGTGGAGGTGTAGTCCAGCTTCAACCACGACTGATGGACGCCATTACACTAGACGCACTAGAGGGCCTCACATTCTTGGTGGTTCACAACAGAGACCTAACCTTCACCTTAATATACAGAGCACTGCACTCTCCAATGGACATCTTAAATGACCTGCTATCCATCCTTAGCAAACTGTCATGACATACAACCAGGTCATAATACTTGGAGACTTTAACTTCACAAGCTACCCAAATGTGACTGGATCCCCAGAAGACTTCTTCACTTCAATATCCAGCACATGCTCCTCTTGACGACTCATTCTGCGGGACACATCCAAGACTTAATCTTTACTCAAAAAAGATACACTGCTCACCACTGGAACTCCTGGATGCACTACCAAAACAGTACCCTGGTCTGATCACCATTCGATTATATTCAACCACACCTACACAACGAATTAACCATCAAACAGAAAGCAAACCCATAATAGGAAGATATATGACAATGACGCGATCAACTTAGAGGATCTTTCCATAGGCCTTTCCAACCTAGTGGGAACATTAAAACCCAATTCTGAATCTGTTGACGAGGTTTGCCATGGACTGGTACATTGAAGTAAAAATCCCACATGAAGGGCTAGTGCTAGTCAAAGAGATCAAGTACAATCCCTGCAAATACTCATCACCCTGGTTTACGGAAGACTTAAGAACTAAGAAAAGAGAAATAAGGAAAGAGGAAAGGAAATGGTATAAATCCAGGCTTAACAGTGATAGGTTCAAATGGAAGGAACTGCATAAAGAATTTTAAAAAGCCACCCTAGAAGCTAAAAACATATTCTACTCCCAAAAACTATTAAAGACCCCCAGTAGAATGAAAAACCTTTTTAAATTAACAAAAAAAAAAAATACTCACATCACAAGGAGACAACCAATGCTTTAACAACGAACTCAATAGCGAAATGCCCTCAGACTACTTTGCTGACAAAGTAGACAAAATAAGCTCTTACTTCGACTCCGCCATGCTACAGACATTGTCCCTCCACTACTTAGACCAGATAATTAAAACTACAATGGGGAACCTAACTCACTTCGAAACTGTCTTCAACAATGACATCGCCAAAATACTAGACACTACTGACCCTTCTGGCACAAACCTAGACCCTTGTCCGCCACTCCTCCTGGTGGCTGTGACAGATGCCTTTGTAGACTCCATCTTTCTTCTCATCAACACTTCTCTACAAACAGGCATAGTGCCCGCACACCAATCTTGAAAAAACCTACACCCGACCCTAACGTGCCCTGTAACTTTAGACCTGTCTCCAACCTACCCTTTGTCTCCAAGCTCCTGGAAAAAACAGTGTTAAATCAATTACACTCTTTCATTGACAAAAAAATCAGGATTCAGGAACTTCCACAGTATTGAAACCATCCATCTTGACATCATTAATGACTGCTGGAAACTCATGGATAAGGGTAATGATGTCTTTCTGGTGCTGGTGGATCTCAGTGTGGCGTTTGACACTATTGAGCCTTACAAGGCTCTCTGAAATTGGTATCCAAGATTCTGCATTACAATGGTTTGCCTCCTTCTTGAATAGATCTCAAAGCATACTGCTCAATGGTGCACTATCGAAACTGAAACCGATCAAATACGGTGTTCCGCAGGTGGCTCTGTTATCCCCCCTATTATTCAATCTCTACCTTAGACCTATCCTAGACATAGCCCACAATTATCAAATACAGATTCTCTCCTTCACAGATGACATCCAACTGTACCTACCGCTAGGATAAACCCGTGACATCCACATCACAAAACTCCTGAGCTGCCTCCTGGAAACCAAAATTGGATGCCTGGCAATAAATTACAACTGCCTCCAAGACGGAACTCCTTTGGATCCACAAAGAACACTGCAACTACATCTGTCCCTTTCTACAGTGGGACTCAACTACCATAAATGGAAAAGACCAAACACACAGCCTAGGAATACTCCTTGACTCCAACCTATCACTCTCCAACCACATCTCTCAGGTGGTATCTTCCTATTTTACTACCTGTGACAGCTCCGAAAAATAAGGAACTACTTTTCTGAGTCTGACTTCACCCTGCTACTCTTTTCCGCATGGACTACTGCAATGTCCTATTTAACGGCCTCACATTGAAGAACATATGACGTCTCCAGCATGTACAAAATGCAGTGATCAGACTTCTAAAGAACCTCCATCCCCATAACTCGGTCTCTCAGACCCTATCGCCGGCTCACTGGCTGCCCGTAGCCAAACGTTGTATCTTCAAGGGCCTGATGTTAGCGTTCAAGTCCTTACACAACATAGTGTCGGGCTACATGACGGCCAAGCTTCCTCTGTATGTGCTGAACAGGTCCCTCTGCTCCCAGGATGAAATACGCCTCAAAACGCCCCCAGGCCGTGCCCTTCAACTGCAAACCACCAACTGACATTCTTACTCCCACTTCAAACCAACCCTCTGGAATCTTTAGGAAATCAATAAAAACATACCTGTTCACCTAACCCCCACAGCTGATAGATTACAAAGAAATGTAAATTGATACAAGATCCTCTGTATGTTTCATGTTAGGATAAAAACTTGCATTGCTAAATCTTGTACTGTAACTGACAATTTTAACCTATAAACTGTATATTATAGATATGAGTATTAGATCCCTAGTATGTGTCATGTTAGAACAAAATCTTATACCAAAAAAAACCCCTTGTACTATAACTATGGCAAATTGTAACCTGTTAACTGGATATTATGTATGCTAACCTGTAACCTGTCCTGAGCTCTTTGGGGATAATGGAATAGAAAGTGAATTAAATAAATAAATTACCTATGACTTGCAAACATAACCCTAAGCATTGTATACACTTCCTGAGTCCACAATGTGTATTTAAAACTGTATATCATCTCCTTACAGATGATATTGTACTCCTGAACAGTTTAATAATCTATATAATAGTAAAAAAAAAAAAAAAATATTGAACAATATAGGGGATAAACATGATCTTTGAGGAGCCCTTATATCACAATGAATGAGTTCTGATTTTTGCCTTCTAGCTGACACCTGAAATTGTCTCCTTCAAAAAGGAGCCAAACCACTAAAGACTGTAAACGATTAAGCATCTAGGAAGGGCAGTATATTAAATAAAATACTTTTCACCTAGATTTTACATTAGTTTTAGACTGAAAAATGTTTCTATGGAAATTGATTCAGCTTAAGCATGCTCATAGATCTGCACATTCTATTTGTGTGCATACTTTTCCCATAAAATCTTTCATGTCTATTTTCAGTAAATTGAAAGCATGCACACAAGTACACTCTCTGCCCCAACTCCCTCCCAGAGAAAACCTCCCTGAGGAGTATGTACAATCCTATATAATAAAACCCTAGCTGCGCATGCGCACTCCTACTTGTGTATTCCGTTTTCCCTGTTCCATGTTCTGTAGGTCCGTGGCCGCAGGAGTGCACATGCGTAAGTCCCCAGCCCCTACCTACACTCGCAGGACTGGCCACCAGCGCTGGACTCCCTGCTCTCCACAGGATCGGTAAGTCAGTTCTCCCGACATCTGACTGGCTCACTTAGTCCCTTGCCGCCCCCCCATTCCTACGGTCCCGGCTCCAAACCTGCCAACTCCAGCAGCCTGCAGCACTCTACACACGTTGGTTTGGGGCCTTCTACTGCCCTGATTTACTCTGGCACGTCCCTGATGACATCATCAGAGATGCGGCAGAGCAAATCAGGGCAGTAGAAGGCCCCGAAGCAGCGTGTATACTGTGCTGCAGAAGCTGCTTGAGTCGGCAGGTTTATCGGGACCGCGGGAGGGGAAGGGAAGGGGGGGACGGCGGAAAGGGACTAAAGAAGCTGGCTAGACCTTGAGAAGGAAAAGGGGGGGGGGTAGGGGAAATGCTACTGCTGCACAGGGAAGTGGTGTGGGGGAGGGAAATGGAGGGGAAGGGAATGCTGCTGTGGCTGCTGCACAGGGAAGTGGTGGGGGAGAGAAATGCTGCTGCATAGGAGGCAGGGAGAGAGACAGAGATAGATAGAAAGAAAGACAGACAGCGGGAGGAAGGGAGACAGAAAGAAAAGAAGAAAGACAGGGGCAGAGAGAGACACAGAAAGACAGACAGACAAAGGGGGCCAGGGAGAGAGACAGACAGAAAGAAAGACAGCGGGAGGGAGAGAGAGACAGAAATAAATAAAGAAAGACAGACAGACATATATTCTAGCACCCGTTAATGTAATGGGCTAAAATACTAGTTGGTTATATGTGTACAAGTGTGTACATGAATATGGTGGACAATTTTCACCTTTTATGTGCAGAAATGGCTTTGATAATTTCCGTGTCTGGTATTTTACAAATGGAAAAGAATTTAAAAGAAGTTATTCTGTGTATTTCTCCCCAAAAATCAATTTTCATGTTTTTTTTTCTACTGTCAGAGACTTTCAAACATATAATCTAAGGGACTGATATTTAGCTAGCGGCACTCATAAGAACATATGAATAGCCTTACTGGGTTAGACCAATGGTCCATCAAGCCCAGTAGCCCGTTCTCACAGTGGCCAATCCAGGTCACTAATACCCAGTGAGGAACCTCTAAGAATGCCATACGGGTGGAGGGAAAATAGAAAAAGTAGGCAGTATGCATACCAAAATAGAATAAAAGAGAAGGCAAAGTAGTGTATACTAAAAATTCCCCGTTCATTTGAATGTGAGCATTACCGAGCACCAAGGTATGTACAGGGTAAAGTCACACATGCTTATCTGTGCAGATTCCAAACTAATGTGGTCAGTACACTAACTTCCTTGCTTCTAGAGTGAGCTTGCTAATGGATCAACTTACAGAATTGCATTTCAGATAATAACTGCTCTTTCTTTCTTTTTTTAATATCTTTATTCATTTTAAAGCTAAAAATAAGTGCAACATATTTTATACTTTAACAACACTTAACTTCTATCAAATTATATTTATGACAAATACATATATCATCCCCCCTTTATACATATCCAACAATTGCACTCTAATTAAAACTATCTCCCCACCCACCCACTCTGGATGTGTATGATCAAAGGGCAAAATCAACAATCACTCCTTACAGAATTCTGTCAATGGCTCCCAAACGTCCATAAATTTCTTATAATGTCCCTATTGTATGGCTATCATACGCTCCATTTTAAAAATGTGGCATAGAGATTCCCACCAGAAAGTATAATTTAAGCGATCCCAGTTTTTCCAATTCCTCATAATAAGTTGTATGGCAACCCCTGTCATAATACAGAGAAGTTTATTATTATGGGAAGATATTTGGCTTTTGGCCTTCATTAACGTTTGGCCCTCATTGGCCAAATAACTGCTCTTTCTAATATTCCTGTTTTCTCTGACTCAATATATTGGTGTCTTTGTATGTACACTGCAAAAGATAAACCTGTAAATCAGCTAGGGGACCCCTTGGTTGTCAGAGGAATAAATCCTATTTTTAACAGCTAAACTAGGAAATGTTTAAGGCACCGTCTCAAAATCATGGAGTTTGCAGGAATTAGACCAGCACCGCTCAGTGCTATGGGACAGGAAAAATAAGTGATAAAATGTACATTTCAAATCGAGTACAATAGTCCGTGTTTCTATATTCTTGATTACTCATAAATGAAGGCCAATAAGTAATTTCCTAAAGTGCACTGTATACAAAACACAGTCGTAAGAAAAGAATGCAGGACCACATGATCCACTGTGAGTAGAAGACTGCAGTTTTAGAGCTCTAGAAAACAAATTAGGTATTAATACTGGGGAACAAGTGGCGACAATCTCTCAGACCTGTAAAAATAAAGGGTTTATCTCACATCATACAATAAACAAGCATGCTAGGACGCCATGTAGAAAGATTTATGGTGCACTAATCAGTTACATAAACAAATACGTGCCTGTTAGTTTTCTAGGGAAGACCATAATATCTCATCCAGGTTCAGCTATCTTTGCCTACTTACACAACACCAGACCCAGGCTAATGAGAAATACTTTTATTATGAAAATAGAAAAATATAGCTCATAAGCCAGCAGCAATAACTAATTATTGTTCACAAAATATCCGAATACATATTTGAATCTCAGTACATAATTATCACACAACACTTGTTAGATAAATGAGATAAACTAATTCTTACACTCTAAATAATTCCTTATAATAATAATTCCTGATTAGCAGCAAACTAAATATATTGCTTATCACCAAGAGTAGCTTTACAAATCCTTATCCTATAGACAATAGAATTCTCTCTCTCTAACCCAGCTGAAAAGACATATAATACCTTATCCTCACCATTCAATTAGGCCGTAGCATAAAATCAGGTGAAACGGAAGACGTCTTCCCTCAGCTTAGCAGATATAGAAATTCTTCTGTTTAGGAACAGTCCGTCAGCAACTGGAGAAGCTGTAACTTAGGTTGACAGCAAAGGTTTCCTTTATGTGATGGAATCCAGATCTATAAAAGTCCGGTTCTCTCTTTCAGGCAGAGGTCACAAGAGGTAACTTTTCAGGTCTTAAATATTATAAGATGTGCAGAAAATCCAATGTTAAGATGTAAGCTCCCTCACATCCCAACACAGAATAAATTATAATTAGCACATTTCACTTGGATCTTGTCAGATGACCTCCCCGGACCAATCCAGAAACATAACTTAGATGAATAGCCTTTCTGTATAGTCTCGTACAGGCTGAGACAGAGGCGCCTTCGTTAGATAAGAAGTACAGGAGCAATTCCTCCCCCAAGATTCACACAGGCTGACCATGGAGGCATAACTGGATATCCTTGACTAGAATACAGTTCTGATACATACCCAGAATTCATCAGTCAGAAACAGCAAAGATGTGTTAAGAAACATAAGAAATGCCTTCACCGAATCAGACCTTTGGTCCATCTAGTCCAGTGACCCACACACGCGGAGGCCAATCCAGGTGTTCCCTGTTTAAGATCTAGGTGTTCCCTGATGAAAACCTTATTTTCCCGTATCCCTCAATGTGATTTGCAAGGAGGTGTGAATCCAACTTGCACTTGAATCCCATAATGGATGTTTCCGTCACTATCTCCTCCGGGAGAGCATTCCAAGCGTCCACCACTCGCTGTGTAAAACAGAACTTTCTGACATTTGTCCTGGGCCTGTCGCCCCTCAATTTCAGTCTATGATCTCTTGTCCGAGTCACATTTGACAAGGTCAATAATGATGTTTCTTGCTCTATTTTGTCGAAACCTTTTAGTATTTTAAAAGTCTCTATCATATCCCCTCTCAGTCTTCTCTTCTCAAGGGTGAACAAGCTTAGTTTTCCGAGGTGTTCTTTGTAGCTCAAATTTCCCATACCTTTTACTAGCTTTGTGGCTCGCCTCTGCACCCTCTCCAGCAGGGTTATATCCTTCTTTAGGTAAGGAGACCAGTGTTGGACACAGTACTCCAGGTATAGTCTGACCATTGCTCTGTAAAGCGGCATTATGACGTCTGCCGATCTACTCGTAATACCCTTCTTTATCATGCCCAACATCCTGTTCACTTCGCTGTGCATTGTGCCGATGGCTTCATGGTCCTGTCTATCAGTACCCTCAGGTCCCTTTCTTGTTCGCTCTTGCCCAATGTCACACATAAGAACATAAGAATGGACATCACCGTATCAGACCCTGGGTCCATCAAGTTCGGTGATCCGCTCACGCGGAGGCCCAGCCAGTTGCGACCTGGCGAAAACTTAGTCACCGGTATCCCTCTATTTGCCTTCCGAGGAGATGTGCATCTAACTTGCCCTTAAATCCTAGAATGGTGGGATTTAAGGGCAAGTTAGATGCACATCTCCTTGGAAGGCAAATAGAGGGATACCGGTGACTAAGTTTTCGCCAGGTCGCACCTGGCTGGGCCTCCGCCCTAACATTTTATAATCATGTTCCTTGTTTTTCGTACCCAGATGCATCACTTTGCATTTGTCTTTATTAAACTTCATCTGCCACTTTTCCGCCCATTTCTCTAGCTGGTTCAGATCTCTCTGGAGTTCTTCAATGTCATTTTGTGATCCAACTGATCGACATAGTTTCGTGTCATCTGCGAACTTGATTATATTACTCGTCGTTTCCTCTTCCAGGTCATTTATGAATATGTTGAATAATATTGGTCCAAGAACCGAGCCCTGGGGCACACCGCTTGTCACCTTTTCCCAGTCCGAGAACTTCCCATTTATGCCTACCCTCTGCAATCTGTTCTCTAGCCAATTTTCTATCCATCTTAGTATATCCCCTTCAATCCCATGGCTTTGTAGTTTCCTCAGAAGCCTAGCGTGTGGAACCTTGTCGAACGCCTTCTGGAAGTCCAAGTATCCAACGGGTCTCCACTATCGATTTGTTTGTTCACCTTCTCAAAAAATTGAAGTAAATTCGTCAGGCATGACTTTCCCTTCCTGAAGCCGGGTTGACTAGCTCTCATCAGGTCGTGATTCTCCAGGTGTTGCACTATGCTATCCTTGATTAATGCTTCAACCATCTTCCAAGAAACTGACGTAAGACTCACAGGTCTATAGTTGCCCGGTTCTCCTCTCGATCCTTTTTTGAAGATTGGAATGACATTTGCTATCTTTCAGTCGTCTGGTATTTGTCCGGTTCTAATTGACAAGTTAGCTAGAGTTTGTAAAAGCTCTCCAGTTTCTATCTTAAGTTCCTTTAGCACTCTGTCCATCCGGTCCAGGGGACTTGTCACTTCTTAGTCTGTCGATCTGATAGTATATCATGTCCAAGTCCACATCCACTGTGATGAGGCTATCCTCAATTTCTCCCCTGAATACTTTCCCTGGTTCGGGCTTTGATGTAGGTCAGGGCTGCCCAAGTCCGGTCTTCGAGATCTACTGGCAGGCCAGGTTTTCAGGATATCCACAATGAACATGCATGAGAGAGATTTGCATACCAAGAAGGCAGTGCAGGCAAATCGCTCTCATGCATATTCATTGCGGATATCTAGAAAATCTGGCCTGCCAGTAGATCTCGAAGACCGGACTTGGGCAGCCCTGACCTACGCTATCCTATCTTTAGCCTCCGGTAGCCCTCCTGCATTGCCCTTACATCGTTAGATTCCTGATTGCAAACGTGCATCTGCATCCTTTCCCATCTGCCCAACCTAAACATTTTATTTCTCCCTCATAAACACGTGATGCTATCAAGACCTCTGCATATTTTCTCACCAATTTCTCTTTACTCCGTAATGCACAAAAACGATGATGTTTTAAATCCACAAGAACAGAACAATGCAACCTCAAAAAAACTTCTAATGACCTGCAAAAGCACCACTTTTTACTTCATTCATTTAGGGCTCCTTTTACAAAGGTGCGCTAGCGTTTTTAACGCACGCACTGAATTAGTGCGCGCTAGCCGAAAATCTAACACCTGCTCAAAAGGAGGTGGTAGCGGCTAGCGCACGTGGCAATTTAGCATGCGCTATTCCGCGCGTTAAGGCCCTAGCGCGCTTTTGTAAAAGGAGCCCTTAGTCTTCATTTTTAGTAGACCACAAAAGAACAGGAGACAAGCCTAGTCTTCCTGAATTGAGCGATAACAGCAGCAAACGCTAAAGAATTCATGGGCGCAAATTCTAACATAGAAAAGCCCCAAGAATCATAACGGCAAACTTATCAGACGAAGCTAGCACAGAAACAAATGCGCACCCTCCATAGCACATTACGACGCACAAATTAGTACAAGTCGCTGCTGATTCCAAATGACAAACAAAACAAAGACGGCAAACATACATGACCGGCCAAAGGGAACACACAGAAATCCTTCCCACTAATGTTTTGGGGATTTTGCCTTACATTTTCTTCTGTTTTTTTTAATTTCTTTATTCTTTTGTTTTCTTGGTCTCCTTTTCTCTCTGTGATGTGGATTTTTTTTTTTTTTTTTAAATTAATAATGAACCTGATATTCAAAGGATTTATGCTCCTAACTTTGAGAGCTATGCTCTTAAGTTGGCCTCTGAAAATTTGCTTGGGCTGAATGTCTACATTTATACAGCCATCAAAAAAGCAGCATTTTTTGGCCGCTGCCAATTTTATCCCTGGATATTAAATGCTGGGCCGTGTCCAGGCACTGGCATTGAATATCTGAGCATAAACAGCCGGCTAACACATATGTAGTTAAGTGCAATAGTCAGCACTTAAGTGTATAAGATGAAATGCATAAAGACAGGACTGTATCTGATGCTGTCCTATTTATGCAGTTACTTTATATGGCTAAACACTGACTATCGGCACTTAACCCCATAAATGAGCCAGTTTCAACTTTGGCAGTGGTATTATCTGGCTAAGTGCTACTGAATATCTTGGATTAGCTCAAGCCAAGCAATTTATACAGCTAGGAACCTACATATAAAATATAAAATTACATATGACAATATTTATGACATACAAAATATAATAAACAAGTCGCATCAACAACAAACATCACTCCAACCATAAAACAGATCAGACCATTGAATACATCAGTGACCAGCACCCTGCAATCCACAGTCTCCACTCCTCTTTGTTCAAACAATCTCAGACCCTATATTTCATCTGACAAAACAAATGCCTTTTGAGTAATTTCTTCAAATGTATATTCTGCTGTTGATGAATGTATTCAGGGAAGTTGTTCCATTCCCTTGGGCCAATACAATGAAAAATACTATCCCTGGATGATATTAACCTCAGATCCCGCACAGATGGAATTTGCAGATCACAGTGGACTAGAGAAATCGAGGCGGGTCATGTGGCGTGATACTCTAAACTAAACTAAACCTTAAGTTTATATACTGCATCCTCTCCATAATTATAGAGCTCGGCACAGTTTACAAGAACTTAATATAGGAAGGAGCAACATAATGGGTTGGAGGAAGAGTATAGGGGGGAAGAAAGCATTACATTTTTGTGAATAGTCTAGTTTTCAGGTGCTTTCGGAATAGTTGGAAGGAGCCCAGATTCCATAATGGGGCAGTAAGATTATTCCAAAGCCCTGTGATTCTGAAGAAGAGAGAATTCCCCAATTTTCCTGCATAGAGGATGCCTTTTAGCGAGGGGAAGGATAGTTTAAGTTTTTGGGTGGACCTGGTGGTACCAGGACTCGAGGAGTCTGGAGCAGGTGTTTGGGAGCCAAGTTATGTAGGCACATGAAAACATTTACCAATAACTTACACCTTATCCTGTCCCTTACCTTCAACCAGTACAAACCTATGTAATATTCCGTCACATGCTTTGAATATGAACCTCACAATTTCACAATACTCTTGAATTTAGGAATATAAAAAGTAGGTAGTAATAGGAGTGGCTATAAGGCAGAGAAAAGAGGTTAGCAGAACTAGACTCATAAATCTGTGCAAATAGATGGTAAGCCTTAGGACTCCTTTTACAAAGTCATGGTCGCGATTCCTGGTGCAGCAAATGCGACAAAGCCCATAGGAATTGAATGGGCTTTGTTGCATTTGTCATCCGGAAATCACTACTGCAGCTTTGTAAAAGGAGCCCTAAGTTTGGAAAATTTAGTTTATACAGTCACAGAAAGGAGCCTAACATAGATGCAAGTTTACTAAAGTGCATTAGAATTTGGAGTTAACATAGATTTTAGTGCATGTTAACTGCAAGTCTAACACGTCTCTTTTTGAGGGCATGTTTTATGCAGGTTGTGTGCTAATCTAGTCATAAGCAGTGCTAGGATATAATGCTGAAGCAATTACTGACTCGTGTGCCAGAAGCACTGAGTGATCCATTGTTACCTCAGCTGTTATCCTGTTAGTGCACAATGCCTAGATTTTACTAGCAGGACAATGTTTCCACACCCATGGCACACCTTCTCCCAGAAAAATTCCCTAACACAGAATACCTTAATATCAGCATGTGTTAAGAGCTTAATGCCCTTTTGTAAACATGCCCCATAGCTGTTTTGAATACTGGGCCCGATATTTCTTCATGTTTTTTCCCCCACTGTATTGTTATGTAACTTATAAAGTTAAAACTTAATAAAAAAAAGATTTGGTATTAGGAAAACAGCACCTATTTTCTAGTAACATAGTAAGCGATGGCAGATAAAGATCTATATGTCCATCCAATCTGCCCAGCACTCACACTTATTACCAAATCTTTACTGAACCAACAATGCAATGGTATTATTACATTTTACTTGCTAAGTTCCACTTTATAATATTTTTTTCCTCCTCCTCTGAGATATAGAGCATACCATATGAATGTGGTTTAAATATGCATCATTGATCCTGATCCATCTTTGCTATTTTCAGGGCTCAGACCATAAAAAGTCTGCCCTGCATTGGCCCTACTTCCCAACTACTGGAGTTGCAGTTGAAATCCTCTCCAGCCCATCCTGATCTGTCTTGCCATAGAAGACTGTCTGGCATTGGCCTCACTGATGGGCTCCTTTAGTAGTCCATTTGGTCCAAATGGGACATGCCTTGTTAGATTTTTTAAATATATATATATATTTATTTATTTAGACAATTTTAAACAATTGCTAAGCATAAACATCTTGTACAGAAAAGTGTAATCAAAAACCATATTAACTTAAATCAACTTTTAAAACTTGAAAGATACGTCAAATTATTAAAATAAAAACACATAAGATAAGTTCACTTGATCATACACTAGTCCTCCAATCTCGGATCCAAGACTTAAAGAGTAGAGAGGTTAAATTCATATATTTATCTAAGAAAGCCGTATAACTACTGCAGCACTGAGAACTAATCCTTATTATTAGGCGCAGTTATTGTTCCATTCTCAAGACGTTTCATATGAGAGGCTTTGTTAGATTTTAAATGGCATGTTTTAGAAGAGATTGTTATGGAATGGGAGGGTGGCGAAAATGAATCTCTTTTAAATTATAAGGAACAATGATGGATTTATGAATTGTAAACTTTAAAACCTTTTTGCTTGAATGCGGAATTGCATTGGATGTCCCTGATGTGATTTTTTTCATAAGTCCCACTTCCATTGGGATTGGTTTGGTTGATTGTGTAACCCTATCAGGATTGGTTATGTCATAGATGATGTTTCTAACATTTTTCTTTTAACAGCATCCTAGTATATTGGGAGCCATGTTGCAAAGTGTATAAGGTTGGAAGCAGTTCTTTTGAGAATGATTAAGTAAGCATATTCTTTATTGAAATTTCTTTCAGTGAGAATGAGATTACTTATTCTAATTCTTATTTTTTGTTGCTTCAAAGATATGTTTGGAGAATGTCCATAGACCATGAAGCAGATATACACGAAACATGCATGTCGGCATCGGGTCTTGACTATAGTTAAAGATAAGTGTGATTTACCGTAAGTGATTAAATTTGCAAAGATGTATTTTGATGAGCTTTGAATTTATAATCTTTCTGTTTCTCTGGCCAATGAAAAAGCTAAGTGGTGGATATTCATCAAAAGAAATGGTTTAATGAAGTGCCGCTTCTGAGGGCCGTTTAGAGAACAGAAACTGTTTGTTATAAGATAATTTATTCTGGATTTTTGGTGATATAGGGGATATAAATGTTAGCATTTCCAGGGAGGGAGAATGGGCAGAGTAGGGATAGATCTATAAAAATACATATGTAAATTTGTACTAAGACATATATATATATATACAAAGTTTATCTTGTCTCAAAGCAGGTATAACTTTGTGCAGTGGCTTTTAGTGAAGCAATTTTATAAAGGTGCATAGGCATAACCTCCAGATTTTGTGTATGTGCCCAGATTTCTATGCCCAAATCTTTGCGCCTACCCAAGAGGTAAACGTAAATTAATTGCTTAATGAACTTAATGGTATCAATAATTGAGTGTTAATAACCAATTATTTATGTTAATTGATACTCTAATATTTGTGTATGCATCTGGCTGCATGCTATTCTATAAGACAGTGAGCCTAACTGCCATAGTGTGTATCTCAAAAGGGGGTGTGGAAGGAGCATGAGCAGGTCAGGGACATTCCAAAAACTGGCGCATGTGCACCTTACTGAGGTGCCAGCATTTACACCAGGTTTCAGCACTTTGCAATGATTTTTTGCCAGCACCTAATTTTCTTCAAAGACTTGTCATCGGTTATAAAGCAGGTAACCATAGCTTGGATGACTCCAATGACATCAAATTCTGGTTGCCCGAGAAACCTGGCTCTTAACTGAAGTGATGAGTAACATTATGGTTAGCGCAGTGGGCTGAGACCCAGTCTTCAGAGACAGAAAAATACCTACTACAGTATACCTGAATGTACACCACTTTTATAGCTTTCAGGCTGGGAGGCGGTATATCAAAAAGTAAAAAAATAAACGAAATACTTCCACATTGCCAGCACAGTGATAACATCAATTATATAACTGCTGGCTCCAGAATGATCGTAAGTTCTGCTGTAAGGAAGCTTGAAATTTTAATATCAGTATCAATGCTTTGTCCTGATTCATTAAGACTTGTGTTCTGTTCTGTGCCTATGGGTAAAACCCCTCATGAATCTAATTCACTGCTCTTATTATTATTTTTTAAAATGGCATTTGGATTAGGGCTAAGATTATTATTTAAATAATTGATTTACCCTTTACACGACATTTGTAATCTCTTTTCCACTCTGCTGACTTATGACATTCTCTTCCAAGTCCATTGTGTTTGTAAAGGTTTTCATTTTAAAACTTTAGGGCACAATAATCTGCTTTTGCATAGTTTATTTCATAGAAGTTGTATGCGAAATGTTTCACAGTTACTAGAAGTGAGAGAAAAATGACAAATTAAACTGGAGGGAAATAAAGATTTCAATTATTTATATAGCACAAACTGTATGCACCAAAGCACAGGGGAGATCAAGCAAAGCAATGACAGAAAATTTAGAGGGCAATTTTCAAAATGCCTGCAATGGATCAAGGGCTATGGAATTCATTTTAGAAGGGTTAAGTGTCATTTTGCATATGTAAAAGAAGCTAGTCTACAGGTACAAAAGGGCATACATATGAATGTTTTTAGAAAAATCATTTCTTACACATTTTCTGGGTGTAGTATGGACATGGTGTTGGGTTTTTACTTAATATGCATACACTTCCCATCTTATAACTGAAATGTATATTAATTAATTTATTTATTTTAATTCCCCATCAGAGTTTACAACTCCTCCTGCTAATTTTGAACCTGGAATTCTGAGGAGTGAGTGAGGTAGCAATTGGGCTTATCTTTAATCTTAAAAGCAACCTCACAAAGCCAAAAAGTTGAGAATTAGAACCTGGTTCATTAATTGACTCCTCTTATATGTGTAGATTTCCAAAATTCAGCACTTATGATTTATTTGCCTGTAGTTCTGCATGGAAGTTGCAAACCATCACTTACAGAGATTTAAATACCACTGCTCAGTGTGAATGAAACAGTTTTCTTTTTTTTCTAATCAAGGGCCTATTTTCAAAATGGCTATTCCTGCTATTTGTCACAGAATATACAACTGTTATTTCCAACACCCTTCTATATATTTTACAAAAGGCTCTGTGTTCAGGAGGCCTTTCATAAAACAGCTTGAAAATTTTGACTAATTTTAATATCCCTTTTCCAAACTAGATGCCATGTACTTTTCATCCCTGAACTTTGCACTAATCTTGAAAGCATTCATCCGAGGATAATCAAGGAACTGAAAGGGGTTATAGCTGAACTGCTCCAACTAAAAGCCAATCTGTTGATCGAATCAGGAAGGATTCTGAAAGACTGGAAAGTGGAGAATGTTACGCCAATCTTCAAGAAAGGTTCAAGGGGAGATCCGAGAAACTACAGATAGGTGAGTCTGACCTTGGTACTGGGAAAGATGATAGAGGTGCTGATAAAGGACCACATCATTGATCACCTTGACGGACACAATCTGATGAGGACCAGCCAGCACGGCTTCAGCAAAGGAAGATCTTGCTTGATGAACTTGCTGCACTGCTTCGAGGGAGTAAACAGGCAGATAGACAAGGGTGACCCAGTTGACATTGTATATCTGGATTTTCAGAAGGCGTTCGACAAGGTCCCGAATGAACGACTATTTCGAAAAATTGCGATCCATGGAATCGAGGGTAAAATACTCACGTGGATTAAAAACTGGTTGGCAGATAGGAAACAGAGAGTGGGGGTAAATGGACAATACTCGGACTGGAAAAACGTCATGAGTGGAGTGCCGCAGGGTTTGGTGCTTGGACCCGTGCTCTTCAACATATTTATAAATGACCTGGAAATTGGTACGACGAGCTATTTGCAGACAATATAAAGTTATTCAGAGTAGTGAAGACACAGAAGGATTGCGAGGACATGCAACGTGACATAAACATGCTCGAGAAATGGGCCGCAATATGGTAAATGAGGTTTAACATGAATAAGTGTAAGGTGATGCATGTCGGTAACAAAAATCTTATACACGAATACAGGATGTCCGGTGCAGTACTCAGAGAGATCCCTCCCAGGAAATAGACTTGGGAGTACTGGTCGACAAGTCAATGAAGCCGTCCGTGCAATGTGCGGTGGTGGCATAAAGAGCAAACAGAACGCTAGGAATGGTTAAGAAGGGGATCACAAACAGATCAGAGAAGGTTTTCATGCCGCTGTACTGGGCTGTGGTACACCCCCACCTGGAATACTGCATCCAGCACTGGTCACCATTCATGAAGAAGGACACAGTATTACTCAAAAGAGTCCAGAGAAGAGCGAATGAAATGGTTAAGGGGCTGGAGAAGTGGCTGTACAGTGAGAGATTAGAGAAACTGGGCCTCTTCTCCCTTGAAAAAAGGAGATTGAAAGGGGACATGATCGAAACATTCAAGATAATGAAGGGAATAGACTTAGGCCCAAATTCTGTAACCGGCGCCTAATATTTCACCTATTTCAGAGGTGCCCATCTAGATAGGCGCCTATCTAAATCGAATAACAAGCTCAATTAGGCTTTTAAATCAGCAATAATTGAAACTTAGGCGCCTATCAAGAAAGAGCGATTCTGCAACAAGGCGCCTCTAAAAATTTAGGGGGCCTTAAAAAAAAAATGCGCTATGCACATTAGGTGTGGGCGTGGCTACATTTTAGGCACCTTGTTGCAGAATCGCTGCTCTTGAGCATGCTTAAGTGCTCAGCTAGACACCTAACTTTTAGTTGTCTCTAGAGCTGGCCTATTTCTTGGGCGCCTCCACAATAGGTTCTGCTCAACGTGATTCGTTAAACAGCACCCAATTTTACTTGAATCGCACTGAACAGTGCCTAATTAGATGCCTAACTTTTGAGCACTTCTTATAGAATTTGCCCTTTAGTAGATAAAGGCAGGTTGTTCACCCTCTCCAAGGTAGAGAGAATGAGAGGAAACTCTCTACAGTTAAAAGGGGATAGATTCTGTACAAATGTATGGAAGTTCTTCACCCAGAGAGTGGTGGAAAACTAGAACACTCTTCCAGAGGCTGTTATAGGGTAAAACACCCTCCAGGGATTCAAGACAAAGTTAGACAAGTTCCTGCTGAACCAGAACGTATGCAGGTAAGGATAGACTCAGTTAGGGCACTGGTCTTTGATCTAAGGGCTGCTGCGGGAGTGGACTGCTGGGCACGATGGACCACTGGTCTGACCCAGCAGTGGCAATTCTTATGTACTTATGTTCTTTAAAAAGTAATGAGGATGCAAAGTATTTGCAGTAACTTGTACTTGAATTATGCTTAAAAAGTACACTCATACTTTTGAAAATGCAATCTACATACACAGTTTTCCTCCAATAGCCTTTTTATAGATACATTGACTTGAATATTTCAATCACAGTAGAAAAAACAGACTCCGTTTAACTGTATTATCTTCTAAGCATAGTTGATGTAGGGGCAGGAAGGATTCATATAATGTACTCTTCAGGAGCCCAATATATGTCTTGTCAACTTGGCCAATGCAAGAAAATGTGCAGCACCCTGCTGGATTCGTAAAACTGATTAGGGCATCAGGTTCTTCCACTGAAAATGAGCCCTATAGTGAACTCAAGACCAGGGACAGGTGTGAACATTTTCCCTAGGCACAGACATCTCCCCACATTTTGGGGCTCGTCTATTTGAGATTGTGGCACACTCTCCCTATAATACAGGTTCTCTAACAAGGGAGAATGAAGAACAAAAAGCCACAGATATAGCCATGTCCCTGGTAAGTGGCACTCATCAAATGTCTCTCCCAACTTTCTTCTACTCCTGTGATCGATATCTAAAAAGCGAGATCCAGCTGTAAGCACATTTGTGGTTTTCTGCAGTCTGAATTGAGGCACAATCTGGTAATCAGTCTGGTTCATTATGAAAGGCAGCAGATGGGTAGTAGGACTGTGATTTAAAGAAGAAGATCATTCACATGTCATCTCTTAACAGGACTCCCTCACTCCCTTCTGATCTTTCTAACTCATTTGACCAAAATTCCCTCCACAAACACAAAACTAGAAGAAGAGCCTAATATCTGACTAGGCCAGTGCCTCAGATATAGACAGGTACTATACATAGAAGAAAGTTGAGAACAAGAAGCAACAGAAGATGATGACAATGAAGAAGGGCTGTATGTAAGATCCCACAGAGTTTCTAAGACAGGCATTTGCGGACTCCACAGTCTCAAAATTTGGGTTAGTTAGCACAGTAGCAAGTCCAAGTGTGGCAAATGCAACACTGCCCATAGGCATTGAATAGACTGCGTCACATTTACCATGTGGGAATTGCTACCATGGTTTTGTAAAAAGGGCCTTTAGTCATCTAAATATAGAGGAAGTTAGTTAAAAACATACCAAAAATTCCATAACTATAATTCTGCTGTCTTTGTAAATTTATTTTATCCACTTGAATAATTCACAACATGTAGTAACTAGCTTATGATTATACTAAGAATAAATTCCTGGTATCAGAGACAAACATAGTTGTGGAATAGTGCTGCCCGATTTCCGATTCAAATCGATTTGTTATTGTTGTTTTTTTAAAATGTACTCACCGATTCACGTCGGCCCCCCTTGCCGCCGATCTATTTTTGCAACCTAGAGACCTGTTTGGGCTTTCCTTCTGCCGGAATCCTTCCATCTAATGTAATTTCCTGTTTTGCAAAACCGGAAGTTACATCAGAAGAAAGGACTTCAGTAAAGGGAGTGCTGAGCAGGCTTCTGTGTGCGGATTGGCGGCAGCAAGGTGATTTTTACATTGGTTGGCTGGATCTCTCCTTCCTGGAAGCATTTCTCTTCTCTTCCCCGCATCTATCTTTTAATTCCAGGCAAAAGCAGCGGTAGTGAATACGATTCACTACCCTGCCGCTAGTCCGGGCATCTTCTCTCCATTCGGCTGCCCAAGTGGAAACAGGAAATTTTCACTGAGGGCAGGCCACAGTGGAGAAAACACGCAAGGACTGGTGGCAGGAGAAGTCCGTGGATTGCTGAATCACTACCGCCACCGGCAACAAGTTTTAACATCAAAATAAAAGTAGATGGAGGAGAGGGGAGATGGACTTGGGGGAGCTGGTGGACTGGAGAGGGAGAGATGGATTTGGGGGAGAAAATGAAAGGGAGAGATGAACTTGGTGAAGGGGGGGGGAGCAGATGGATGGTGGAGGGGGGATATGGACTTGGGGGAGATCATGGAGAAGGGATTAGGCACCCTCCTGTTGGTTTTGTTTAGGGGAGTGTTCCGGCAGGATGGATTGGGCACTGTCCTGCCGGCGATCTTCAGGGGGGTGGGGGTGTTCCGGCAGGAAGGACTGGACACCCTCTTGCTGGCGATCTTCAGGTGTTGGTGTTCCGGGCAGGAGGGATTGGGCATTCTTCTTGCCACGTTCATTCAGGGGGGGGGGGGGACGACGACATGCGGCTACAATTGCGGCCGCTAAACTTATCACAGCAGGGAGATCCCTTGCCGCAATAAGCTTAGCAGCCGCATCTACAATAACTCAATTCTCCAACCGGCGTCTGTATCATGGACGTCGGTTACAGAATCGGGTTTATTTTAGGTGGCCTTAGGCCCGATTCTATATAGGATGCCCATCGACTTCTGAGACCATCCTATCCAAAATGTAGGAGTTGTTCACTGCATCAATTAAAAAACCCAAAAAACTGCACCTACAATTGGGACACTAGTTTTAGAATCAGGTACTGATTGTCTATACATAAATTTGAAAATAAAGTTTAAAAAATGATACTGACAAAGCTCAGAAATTCCAACCTATTCATCTTCTGCACACCAAAATATCTATAGTAGAGGTAATGTTGTTGGGACTGACAAAATACACCGGCTCCAAGATTTTCTTTAATTTCTCAAACAGTACTAACAGGTTCATAGACAACCCCGCTAAAGACAAAGGCGCGCGCTGACAACTGAGCGCAAGACAGAGGCGCGTGCCGAAGAAAATTACAGTTTTTAGGGGCTCCAACGGGGGTTTTTGTTGGGGAGCCCCCCCAGTTTACTTAATAGAGATCGCGCCGGCGTTGTGGGGGGTTTGGGGGGTTGTAACCCTCCACATTTTACTGTAAACTTAACTTTTTCCCTAAAAACAGGGAAAAAGTGAAGTTTTCAGTAAAATGTGGGGGGTTACAACCCCCCAAACCCCCCACAACGCGGCGCGATCTCTATTAAGTAAAGTGGGGGGGCTCCCCAACAAAAACCCCCATCAGAGCCCCTAAAAACTGTAATTTTCTTCGGTGTGCACCTCCGCACTGCGCTCAATTGTCTGCGCGCGCCTTTGTCCCGGCGCGGTTTTGACCTGACACCGTACTAACATTGGGGTCCTTTTATTAAAACAAGCTATAATAGAGGCTTATCACATTTTAAAGTGGGACTTTCTTGTACACAAAGCTCATTACGCAGCAGTATATTAAGGAGGTTTTGGTTTTTGCAGGTCCCACGCCAATTTTTCTTTTAAATATATGGAACTTGCAAAAATTAATGAAGGAGCATTGCTCCCTCTTTAAGTTCATGTTATTCAGTTAGCATGTGCTAAACATGCTTGCTGGATAATGCTTCCATGGTACACCTCCTCCTGAAAAAAACAGAAAAAAATAATGCATGATTAATGCATGCTGACTGGCATATTACTGCAAAACATTTTAATGTGTGTTGTGTTAAGCCTTTTTACCTAAGTGCCCTTTATCAGTTAACAGGGTTTAGTAAAAGGCCCCATTTTTTGAAAAATAGGACTCTATGCACAACAGATAAGTTAAAGGAATATTCTTTTTTACAATGGCATCCATGCCTTCAAATCACCAGGCCATAAGGTGACACCAACAGGATCAAGTGCCATAAGAGTTAGATGTCCTTAATGAAAATAAATTCAGAAACACATTTACTAGAAATGCTTTTGCACCCTACCCCTCAGAAAATTGCAACAACCTGTCAGGCAAAAAAGTTAAGGCCCAAATTCTATAATCAGCACCGTTAGGTGCCCTAATGGTATCATTTTTAATTGGTTTAATTACCTTTAATCGATACAATAACTGATCACACCATTTAAAAGCAATTAAAATCTCATTTAAAAAGATGGCACCTCAACAAATGGTGCCCACCGGCGCCTAAGATAAAATAAGTGTGGTTAATGTCAGAAGTACCCTTAGGCATCAGTAGGTGCCTCTGTAGTCGCGATTCTTGTCACAGATAGGCATCAGAAACATAGGCCTTGAAAACTCTAGCTACATTTCTGGCGCTTATATGTGACATGGTTGTGATTCTATAGAGGGCGCCATTGTGTGATTGACCCACGATCGACACCACTTTTGTGGGAAGCTGCTGATCGCGGCACCTTTTATAGAATCTGAGCCTTAAGCACAAGCTCTGAGTTCATTCAGGAGAAAATGAAATGGCTTTCAAAGGTAGCAAAATTAATGTACTACAGAATGAAAATAGAAGGAGCTTTGTAAACCAGATTATTATTTTGCTCTCATCTGGTTAAACTGCTGTGAATTTCCTATCATGTTGTCTTCTAATTCATAAGAACAACTAAAAGATATTCTTTTTAAAGCTCCTTCTACTTCTTATACTGTCTGACAAGTCCACATTTATTCTCCTTGGTTTGATGTGTTGTAATTCACATTTGTATGATGAAATGAAAAAAACAACAACACTCTACACACCATTTTTCTAGCAAGATGAAAATCTCCCATCAGAAAGCATTCAGTCTTTCTCTATCATTAGTCTCATATTATAAAAAAAATGGGCCAGTCCTTTGTCATTATTATTTTTGCCTGCTTTCTAATTCATATTATCATCAATTTGCTCCTTGACACAGTCATTTCTGCCTCATACTTGTTCTCTAATCCTTTTATAGAAACCCAGAGAAAAACTGATTCTAATCCTAATTGACTGGCTCCAAACCTTTCACCCACTCTGAAGCCTATGCCAATATCGTCAATCTCATGCTGACCCCCGTCCCCTATAACAACAGCTAGATAGCTCAGGTGTATTCAAAAGGGAATCCTGTCAGACTCACTTACATTTCACAATGCACACAAATCACATCAGTTCAGAAGTGGGAACAGTGCATCAAACAAAATCTGCCATGATCAACATCAAGTCGAAAGTAATGAGTGGAAATGGTAAAATAAGTTATTACTACAACCCAGAATGAAATTGAATCATTTTTCTTCATTAGACTGGGTTGTTATTATCTACTTTTAGCATGTTTTTATTAAGCACATTGTATTCAGCAGCTAGCTATACCCCTTCTAGGCTCCATATTATCTAATATATCACAAGAACTTTGATGATCTTTTTTTTTGTTTTTTTGTTATTACAATGCACTATGTAGAAGTGCCATATATCATGATACACACTGACATCTGGTGGAATTAGTGAGCACTTCACAGGTTGAAGATAAAGTATTCACAATTGACAGTAAGTATGTGATGTTACTGATTATTATCAATCACATATTTTTTCAGATTACAGATAAAATGATAATCTGGCCCAGCAGATTTCTTCTGTTATTTTAAAATCAATTTGAACTAATAGTTTAGGGCAGCAGGCTCAGAACCAGAGGAGACAGGTTCAAACCTCATTGCAGTTCCTTGTGAGCTTGATCCCTCCATTGTCTCAGATACAAATCTGAAGGAAGAAAAATACTTACTGTACCTGAATATACACCTCTCTGATAGTTTTCAGGGTTGTTAGCAACATACTGTATAAAAATTTAGAACATAAGAATTGCCACTGCTGGGTCAGACCAGTGGTCCATCGTGCCCAGCAGGCCGCTCACGCGGCTGCATCTGATCAAAGATCAGTGCCCTAACTGAGACTAGACCTATCTGAGCACGTTCCAGTTCAGCAGGAACTTGTCTAACTTTGTCTTGAATCCCTGGAGGGTGTTTTCCCCTATGACAGACTCCGGAAGAGCGTTCCAGCATTCTACCACTCTCTGAGTGAAGAAGAACTTCCTTACGTTCGTACGGAATCTATTCCCTTTCAAGTTTAGAAAGTGCCCTCTCGTTCTCCCTACCTTGGAGAAGGTGAAGTTTCAAGTTTCAAGTTTATTGGTTTTTTATATCCCGACTATAAAACAAATATCTGTCCTTATCTACTAAGTCTATTCCCTTCAGTACCTTGAATATTTCGATCATGTCCCCTCTCAATCTCCTCTGTTTGAGGGAGAAAAGGCCCAGTTTTTCTAATCTTTCACTGTACGGCAACTCCTCCAGCCCCTTAACCATCTTAGTCACTCTTCTCTGGACCCTTTCGAGTAGTACTGTGTCCTTCTTCATGTACGGCGACCAGTGCTGGATACAGTACTCCAGGTGAGGGCACACCATGGCCCAGTACAGTGGCATGATAACCTTCTCCGATCTGTTCATGATCCCCTTTATCATTCCTAGCATTCTGTTCGCCTTTCTCGCCGCTGCCGCACATTGCATGGACGGCTTCATCAACTTGTCGATCATAACTCCCAAATCTCTTTCCTGGGAGGTCTCTCCAAGTACCGCCCTAGACATCCTGTATTCCTGCATGAGATTTTCGTTACCTACATGCATCACTTTACACTTATACACGTTGAACCTCATCTGCCATGTTGATGCCCATTCCTTGAGCCTGATTATGTTGCGTTGCAGATCTTCGCAATCACCCTGTGTCTTCACTACTCTGAATAACTTCGTATCGTATGCAAATTTAATCACCCCACTCGTCGTACCAATGTCCAGATCATTTATAAAGATGTTGAAGAGCATGGGTCCAAGCACTGAGCCCTGCGGCACCCCACTGGTGATGCTCTTCTAGTCCGAGTATTGTCCATTTAGCCCCACTCTCTGTTTCCTATGCTCCAGCCAGTTTTTAATCTACGTGAGTATTTTATCCTCGATTCCATGGCTCGCAATTTTCTGAAGTAGTTGTTCATGCGAGACCTTGTCAAACGCCTTCTGAAAATCCAGATATACAATGTTGACCGGGTCGCCCTTGTCTATCTGTCTGTTTACTCCCTCAAAGAAGTGCAGCAAGTTTGTCAAACACGATCTGCCTTTGCTAAAACCGTGCTGACTGGTCCTCATCAGCCCATGTCCATTTAGGTGATCAATGATGCGGTCCTTTATCAGTGACTCTACCATCTTTCCCGGTACCGAGGTCAGACTCATCAGTCTGTAGTTTCCCGGATCTTCCCTTGAACCTTTCTTGAAGATCGGCGTAACATTCGCCACCTTCTAGTCTTCCGGAATCTTTCCTGATTTGTTCGACAGATTGGCTATTAGTTGAAACAGTTCAGCTATGGTCCCTTTCAGTTCCTTGATGACCCTCGGATGGATGCCATCCAGTCCCGGGGATTTATCGCACTTAAGCCTATCAATCTGCCTACACACCTCCTCTAGACTGACCATACAGCAATGCAAATGCTATGAAGTTTCATTTGTGATTGTATGAGGATCTCACTATTTTTAAAACCTCTCTTTATTCTTTCCAACCCAAAGGAAGCTGGAAAAAAAAGGATATAAAAATATATGCAAGAATGTCTATCTGTAAGTTTGAGCGCAAAATAACTCTTTGAAAAATGTAATGCAATGAGGGGAATCTTGGGATGAGGGAAAACATATAAAGACATGCGTTAAAAACTAAGCCACATTTGACTGGAGGTCCAAAGATAAGTCACCTCAATAAATGGCCCAATGCCTTTCTATGGATAAGAAGATCCAGTTTCTGTAGCAGAGAAAAATTAATGAAATGGGATGAGACTTGCCATGTGAAATGCCACAGTGAAATTGAAAAACAAAATCAAACCAGGGTTCTTAAGCAATGCGCCCCTCAAAATATTATCAATTGCATTTCTACGGGAAAAGGATTTCCAGCTTTTGCAGCAGAGAAATGCAGATAACGTAGCATTTAGTGAAATGTAGCATTTAGAGAACTGCACATAGCAGTTTAAAAGGTGGAATTCCCTAAGCTTCCAAACTCTCAAACTGCTGTTATTCCCCCTAACTACTCACTTCACAACTGCCCAACTTCACTAGTGCCCCCACAGCCCCAAAACTACCTCCACACAACAGTCCCACCATCCTACAACTATACATCCCCAAAGCTGCCCATCCCATAATTGCCACACAGCCCTGCATACTGCCCCCACACCTTAAAAAATCCCCTGCAACTGTCAGACTACCAGCAAACTGCCCTGTCCTCTAAAACCATGTCTGCAAACTGCCCCATTCAAAAAAACTACTTCTCAAACTGCTCCACCACATTGTAACTTCCCCACTCGCAACATCACTCTCCCTGCAACTGCCCTATCATCTCACAAACATAGACAGAAACAGCTTCACTGTTATTTATTATCAAGTTTATACTTTTAATTATATAAATATATTTTTTTTAATAATCATATTTATTAAATTTTAAAAAAAATACAATTAAGAGAACATATAACATTACAAGAACAGCAATAAAGAAACAAAGCTTACAATCAAAACAATAGCATAATAAACAAAATCAATAAAAACAAATTATCTAAACTCTCCCCCCTTCCTCCCCCCCATCCCAGGGCTGTGATTACAATAGTATTCATGAAATCAACTCATACTAATTAAGATATGACTGCGAGTATGTGGTGTTAAAGTATCCAAGTAAAGCTGCCAAATAGTAAGCAACTGACGACCCTGTCTAGTATCCCAATCTGATAATTTCATACTCTCCATCATCAAAAGGTATAACATTTGAGAAAGACAATGACTATAGTAAGGCTCAGGAGTCCAATCCAAGGAAAAGTATTACCTTCAAACCTGATAAAATTGTTCTCTGAAGGAAGCCTTTAAGGCCTCTAGGAATAGGGTCACTACTATCCCCATTGCTTTTCAATGTCTACATATCTTCTTTAGGTGCACAATTGTCCCAGCTGGGGATAAAATTATTTAGCTACGCAGATGACTTCAAAATCATTATCCCATTCACTAACTTCAATATGCCTGATGCAGACTGGAACTCATTTTCAGCGACAACCAGCGGTAGCAGGAGGCTCTTAACCTCCATAAAGGGAGCACGTCTCAAACAAATGGTAACGGAGCCCACTAGGGCCCAGGCGATCCTCAACCTGGTACTCACCAACAAAGAAAGCGTCTCAGAGGTCTCAGTAGGAGATACGCTAGCCTCCAGCGACCACAACATAGTATGGTTCAACCTTAGGAAAGGCTTCCCTAGATCAAACACGAAAACAAAGGTACTCAATTTCCGGGGCACAGACTTCGCACACATGGGAGATTTCATCCATCAGACGCTGCAGGACCAAGCGGAGACCGATGATGTAGAAGCTAAGTGGTTAACACTGAAATCAACCATACATGAAGCAACTAGCCGCTTCATAAAATCAGTAAATAAACGACAAAGAAACAATAAACCCCAATGGTTCACCGCGGAGATCTCGCACCTCATTAAGGAGAAGAAAAAAGTGTTTCTCTCCTACAAGCGCACGGAGAAAAGAGAGGCAAAAGGAGAATATAGGACCAGGTCTACAGCGGTCAAAATGGCAGTTAGGGAGGCAAAACTTCGAGTGGAAGAAATTCTGGCAAAAAACATTAAAAAGGGGGACAAATCTTTCTTCAGGTATATTAGTGACAGAAAAAGGAACACAGGCGGGATAGTACGCCTTAGAAGACCGGACGGAAGTTACGTGGAAGCAGATTCCGATAAAGCCGAACTACTGAATGAATACTTCTGCTCAGTCTTCACCTGTGAGGCACCAGGACATGGTCCGCAGTTGAAGGCAACACAAAGCACAGAAGACCCGTTTCAGAATTTTGAGTTCACACCAGGTGAAGTTTACAGTGAACTGGCAAGACTCAAGGTGAACAAAGCCATGGGACCAGACAATTTGCACCCAAGAGTGCTCAGAGAATTGAGCGATGTCCTGGCGAAACCGTTGGCTGAGCTATTCAATCTCTCCCTAAGTAAGGGGAAAGTTCCCCTGGACTGGAAATTAGCTAATGTCGTTCCTCTGCATAAAAAGGGTTGCAGAGCAGAGGCTGTGAATTATAGACCGGTGAGTCTCACATCAATAGTGTGCAAACTCATGGAAACACTAATTAAAAGCAAATTGGACACGATCTTGAATGAAGGGAATCTTCGGGATCCCAGTCAGCATGGATTCACCAAGGGTAGGTCCTGCCAATCCAATCTCATCAGCTTCTTTGACTGGATAACAAGAAAGTTGGACTTGGGAGAGTCTTTGGACGTCGTGTACCTGGACTTCAGTAAAGCTTTTGACAGTGTCCCACACCGCAGGCTGCTAAGCAAGATGGAATCGATGGGGTTAGGAGAGACACTAACTGCATGGGTCAATGATTGGTTGAGTGGCAGACTTCAGAGGGTGGTGGTTAATGATACCCTCTCTAAAACATCGGAGGTGACCAGTGGAGTGCCACAGGGCTCGGTCCTGGGTCCACTCCTATTCAACATATTCATAGGAGATCTGACTCAAGGGCTTCAATGTAAAATAACACTATTCGCCGATGACGCCAAACTATGTAATATAGTTAGTGAATGCAGTTTACAGAATTATATGGTGCAGGACCTGCTTACATTGGAAAGTTGGTCCTCAACCTGGCAGCTAGGCTTCAATGCTAAGAAATGTAAGGTCATGCACCTCGGAAGCGGAAATCCATGCAGGACGTACTTCTTGAACGGAGAAACTTTAACTAGGACTTCAGCAGAACGAGATTTAGGAGTAATCATCAGTGCAGACATGAAAACTGCCAATCAAGTGGAGAAGGCTTCATCTAAGGCAAGGCAGATATTGGGTTGTATCAATAGAAGTTTCGTCAGCCGAAAGCCTGAAGTCATAATGCCGTTGTACAGGGCCATGGTGAGACCTCATCTGGAGTACTGTGTGCAATTCTGGAGGCCACATTACAGTAAAGATGTGCGCAGAATTGAATCGGTTCAGTGGACGGCCACCAGGATGATCTCGGGGCTCAAGGGTCTCTCGTATGAAAAGAGACTGAACAAATTGCAGCTCTACTCTCTCGAGGAACGTAGGGAGAGGGGAGACATGATCGAAACATTTAAGTACCTCACGGGACGTGTCAAAGTGGAAGATGATATTTTCTTTCTCAAGGGACCCTTGGCCACAAGAGGGCACCCGCTCAAACTCAGGGGCGGAAAATTTCATGGCGACACCAGAAAGTATTTCTTCACAGAGAGAGTGGTTGATCATTGGAACAAGCTTCCAGTGCAGGTGATCGAGGCAGACAGCGTGCCAGACTTTAAGAATAAATGGGATACCCATGTGGGATCCCTACGAGGGTCAAGATAAGGAAATTGGGTCATTAGGGCATAGACAGGGGTTGGGTAAGCAGAGTGGGCAGACTTGATGGGCTGTAGCCCTTTTCTGCCGTCATCTTCTATGTTTCTATGTTTCTATGTTAACTCTCTCTTGGAAGTCACTCCCAAAGCAACAGAAGTACTAAATTTGAAGGAGAAATGGATGACAGAATTCAGACTGAAACTTAACTCAGATAAAACAAAAATTTTTGTTGCTTGATACTAAAACATCACTATGCATCAATAAACTCAGTTATCCTATTCAATCTACTATGAAGGTACTGGGTGTAATACTGGACCAGAGCCTAAGCATGAAAGACCAGGTGGACTCCATAATCAGAAAAGGTTTCTTCACTCTCTGGAAGCTTCAGTCCATTAGAGCATATTTTGATGTGTCATCATTCAGAATTCTGGTACAATTCCTCATACTGAGTCAACTTGATTACTATAACATCGCCTACTTGGCAATTTCCCTGAAAAATATGTGGCGACTACAACTAGTGCAAAATACAGCGATCACACTGATCTTCAGGTTGAAGAAGTTTGACTATGTTACACCTTCCTACCGACTTCTGCATTGGCTGCCGATGGAGGAACTTGTGAAGTTCAAGTTTGGTTGTTTCTGTTTTAAGGTACTATTCGGTTTAGCCCCTAAATACATAACTGACCTTTTCTCTTTCTCAGCCAACAGACATAAGAGAAGCTCACACTTGAATTTTGTTTCCCCTCTGGTTAGAGGATGTCAATTTAAAAGACATCATCAACATCTCCTCTCACATCAGGCAGCATTATGGGATAAAGATCTAGAACAATTGCTTACATCTACTACTTATGGGGAATATAGGAAACGCCTAAAAACATATCTGTTCCTAAAGTACTTAGGCAACTAACCTGCACAATCTCATTCCACAATAACTGATCCCTAGAGCTGTTAATCACTAGCTTTTAACTTTGTTAAAGCCACTCAATTTGTAGTATCTTTCAATCAATGTTAACTGGCAGAACATTGTTAAATCCACTCAATCTGTAACATCTTTTAATTATTGTAAACTGCATAGAACTTCACGGTACTGCGGTATATAAACTGTTACATTATTATTATTAACCTTCAAATTCTATTTAAAAAATGCTAACAATGACATGTAAAATTGGGTGCACACCCAATTTAAATGTGCAAATTAATTGATTAATGAGCCAAATAGCACTGAAAATTGTGATCTTAACAAGCAATTATTGGTGCTAATTGGATTTAATTTATATGCATGTGGGTAAATTTAGGGGACGCGGAAATAGGAGGGTCATGGGCAGATCAGAGCAGATCAAGGCATTCCTCCTAGTTACAAGCATAATTAAAGAATAAGGGGAGATCCACACTTAATTTAGGTACAAGGATTTGCACCACATTTCTGGTTAGTGTAGATGGCTATGCCTAAAGTTAGGCTGGTTCTCAACATTAAATGCTATTCTATAAACGGTGTGTAACTTTGAGCACAAAAAACAGGGAGGAATGGAGGGAAGTGTAGTACAAAAATCCAAAAATATCACTCCAAGACAAAAGCACCACACAAGCCAAGAAAGCTAGCTTATTACTTAAGCAAAAGAAAAGCCTCAGACAAATAGAGAGGTGTACCCACACTCTTCCACCCAAGCATCATAGGCAAAAAACTTCCATACAAGTTTAAAGTTAGCAGGTGGGAATAAAAAAATAGCTAAGAATGATTAATGGTAAAAAAAATCACTGAACACAAACAGGCCAGGCCGACAATCGTTTCGTGGCCGGTAACCACTGCTTCAGGGCCTTAGCGCCAAATCCAGGCTATCCTATAACACAAAATACAAACCCAAAAGGGAAATGAAAATGCTCACCTGCTGAAAGCTGAAAAAGAGCAAAAGCTCATTCAACTACTTACAGTACGCAGATCCTAACTGCTGCTTTCAACCACAACTTTCAAAGCACTATTGTGGGGCTTATAACCACATCCAGCCGTCAGGAGAAAAATCACGTGACAGGTCAACTGAACGCGAACCAGCCAATCTGCTCATTTATTGGGCCGGTGCTTGTTTTGCGAGTTAAGGTTTGCGGGAGTGTTTTGCTCGTCTTGCAAAACACTCGCAAACTGCATTACTCGCAAACCGAGGTTTGATTGTAATTAAATATAATGGTAGCAATCTAACTATATATTGCAAAATAAAATCTAAACTTCTTACTGGCTACTCTGGAGATATTTTAGTATCTATATCTAGAGAAAACAGTTTTGAATTACTGTTTTACTTATTGGCTTTGTTACTTAATACTCAGAATGCACCGGGAATGGGAAGACACGCCATTTTGGAGTGGCAGTCCAACTGGCCGGAGGATGTATGAAGAACTGTATGTTGGTGGAGAACAAATGTTTTCAATTTTGGTCGTATTATCTCAAGAAAGTCTGCTATTGAGATAGACATGGGGAAGCTACTGCTTATCCTGGATTGGTAGCATGGAATGTTGCTAATATTTGTTTTTTTGCCAGGTGCTAGTGACCTGGATTGGTCACCGTGATTAGAGGCTTCTGGGCTAGATGGACCATTGGACTGACCCATTAGGCTATACTTATATTTTTATTTGCCTGTGGCCAGCTTAAACTTGAATATTTGCTTTTGCAGATATCCAGATATTGGCTCTGAATATCCAAGCACACAAAACTCACAGCAGCTGTTTAAAAAAAAGGATGCTGATTGAAAATTTCAGATGGATAAGTCCATTTTTAATTGTCTGGGCAAATTCCCTCAAAAACTGTCCTAACATTTCTTCTATTCTGTCTATATCCTTTCAAAGGCATCACAGAAAGCTAAGGGCTCCTTTTACTAAGGTGCGCTAGTATTTTTAGCACGCGCTGCATTGCCTTGCGTGCTAACCCCGTGCTACGCGCCAAGAACTAACGCCAGCTCCATGCTGGCGTTAGCATCTAGTGCACATGCTAAAACCGCTAGCACAGCTTAGTAAAAGGAGCCCTCAATATCATTCTCAATTATTTCTTTCATTTGTGAAGCCTTTTAAACTTTTACTTCTATCAAAATATTTTTCCAAATCTATAGAATATTTTTATATAGCACCATTCAAGCCGACCCCCTCCCCTCTCTCCTTTGAGTCAAAGATAATTTTTTTATTTTAAAGATACGCAGAGACAACATAACTACAAAAACATACACAGAAAGAATTCCATAAACCACCTGCTTTCCCCACTTATCTTTAAAGTATTTGTTGCGTTTTCCTGTGGCCTTATATATATTTTACAAAAGGCTCCAGTTTAGCAAGCCATAACGTTGCCCACAATAAAATGAAAGCGAAAATATCACTTTATCCAACATAGGTCACATATGGTATGGTAGCTTTGACTCTAAAAATCTCTGAATAAGATTCTGTTGTTGAGTGATAACGGGTAATTGAAAATCTTACTTACCTCGGTCATGTAAATTATGAAAATTAATTATATTATAAAAGGTTAAAATAGGCTCCTTTTTGGCAGTGGTCTAAAATATTATGCCTGTGCTTCATTCTCTGTGTTGTCAAATTGACTTGATGAACAAGCACAAATTGGGGTCTGCATAGGACGTATTTTGAATTACAAGACCAGGTCAAATTAGTGTTACAGAATGAATGGGATCTGTGGTCAGATTCAGTCTAGCAAGTAATTTATGTTGTAACAATCATTGAGAAGCGTTCACAATTTCTTTAACATACACGAAGTTACAGTCCAGTGATGTGCTTTATGGAAATGATTCGGTGTCCTGGAAATTACTTACTTTGACCTTGTATAGTGTAATCCAATTTGTAAGTCAATGTTTTTTTCATTCTCAAAATTAGTAGAATGAAAGAGGCATGTTGATTTTACATGTTAAATCTCATTTGCATATTTTGTGAAGGTAATATATTGGTCTGTTCTGGAATGAAAATTGGATTTGCAGTGCATTCTAAGTGTGTGTTATACTATATGTTTTTCCTTATATGTAAAGGAAATCAATAATTTATTGCTGAAGGATATGATAAAAATAATTAACATAGATGGGGCGAAAAAAAGTTTGGACCAGTTCTTTTTTTAATTTATGCAAATTTTTTAAATATTTGTCAAGTATACAGTTGAATATAGAAATTGCAATCCATTACAAGAACAAATAGAAAAGTTCAGTGTATAAGTAATCAACAAAAACAAAAGCAAAATTAAGAACAATTTAGAATGGGCACCCATTCAACACAAAAAGAAAAACAAAAGGAACTTCTTCCAGAGCTTTTTTTTATAATGGTCACATAACAAATATAAGCCTTAAGATTTTCATGCACGGCCAGCTCTTAATATTGGAGAAGACATTACAGTCAGAAGAAGGAGGCATCCACGTTTCCAAAAAATTCCTTAAATGAGTTGGATCAACAAACCCAAATGGTTTCACTCCCAAGTTTATAACACATTTACATGGAAACTGCAGGAAATATGTCTTTCTCAGAGTTGCTACATGATACACCAAAAAGGCCTACCTCATCAATTATGTAACCCTGGAATAGTCAGAAAATATCAACATTTTTTTACCTCAAAACATCTGATTTCAATAGCAGAGATTTAAATGAAAGACCCAGTTATGAACTGGTTTTAAGGCAAAGGCGGCTATTAAAGAAGCTTTAGTTATTATTTCACCACACCTCTAGGAATTCCATCAGATTTATAGTCCAGGAGTTTCAATTTTTCCTGTAACCCTGTAAGGCTTGGATAAAGCCCTCAACATAATAAGCTCGAGCTATAGGTGGCAAGACATCTATAGATATCTTTAATACGTCATCCAACTACTTTCTCAATAGTGACATTAATGAAGATTTAAGAAAATTTAAGAAGTAGAGATTCAAATATCTCTCACAGTTCTCTAAAGCCTCCAGATCCTTACCAAATTGAATACATTTTAAATATTGCATGAATATTCTAGCTGCAAGACTTTTTTCCTGCATCCTTACAGTCTTGCCCTGAAGTTGTGATTGGAGAGGACCAGAACCTTCCAAATCTTGTCAAAATTGTCTTAGTTCCACTTGCATTTTCAGTTCCCAAGCACAAGCATTCTAGAGTCCCCCGCTTTTGCTTTCCATCAGCAATTTCTCCCAGGATCTTAAAGGTATCTCCTTAACTACTTTCAGTCTGGGAGGGACAGAGGGGTGAATCAATATAGTTAACTCTTAATGCCCTTGTCATCAGGATTGCCTAAACATTGACAGCATCAATCTGCAGTTCAGAACCGTGCAAACATCCAGATCTGTGAGGAGTCTCACATGGGCAGGGCTCAGCATTATGTACAACACTGCTGGAATAGATGCTCCATTGCCAAGCTCTAGATCCTGGCCCAAGGCATTAACTATTGAGGTAAGAAAGCCCATCAACATCTGTCACACCAGATTCAGCAAAGATGCATCTGCAGATGGGTAAGCACACACCTTGCCCTTGTGCTTAACCATTGATCTCATTGCCCCAATCTCCAAATGCCAACAAGCTATGCACACAACCTTCACTCAGTCCACCATCTTGCCTCCTGAACCGGTTCTTGGAGGAAAAATCCATTAACATTATTAACCGCATAGATTTGGGGAAAGCAAAATGGAATCTATCTGCCCTTTAGGTTCTTGCAGACATTTGTGGCTTAGATTGACCTATTGGAAATATGATACTGGACTTGATGGACCTTTGGGTTTCATTCAATATGGCAGTTCTTTTGTTACATAGTAACATAGTAAATGATGGCAGAGAAAGACTAACAGGCGAAAAGAAGAACCCCTTGTCTTGGGATAAAAGTACAACAACAAAAAAAGACAAGGTGGATGTCTAAATCAACCAATAAAAGTCTTTATTAAAGTGAACAAGTGTTAAAAAAGAGTCCCAATAAGGATCCCTGTTTCAGTGTTTCAAAATAACGTTTTCTTCAGGGGACACTAAAAAATGACATATATAAAAAAACATTAATATCATAAAAACATCAATAGAGAGGAATCAAGATGGCGACGGGAGTGGACACCTGAGAAGGAGGCTCCGTCATTTTGGGTCTGCCGGCATTCTTAACAGCACTCCTCTTACCTAGTTATGGGTAAGAGGAAAGGAGCCCTTTGCGGCAACCCTCCGACGGCGATAACGGCACCACAACGGTTTGTGCAGACAACTATTGAAGGAGCCTTTACCCGACTGGGTGAATCTGCAGCTTCTACTTCGGGGGTAAGCCCGAACTTGTCGGGTGAGCTCGGCTCACAGACTTGGGTGCTGTTAAGCCCGGAGCAAAGGCAGCCTCCACCACAACCTGGAAGCAATCCAGTGTTGGGAGTGTCTGAGGTACTGATGCCCCGAGAGGAGACTTCGAGCCTCAGTGAAGGAGGGTCAGTAACTCCAACTTCATTGGGAGCTGGAGAGACTAGAGAACAGCAACAGTTACCTCACACTGAAGCAGATGTGAGAGGAGCTTCTGGTAGGATTAAGATCTCATTTGGGGTGTTGGAGAAAATACACATGGAAGCATTATGGCAGGCTATTTCAGTTATGGACGCAAACCTCAAATAGCACAGTTACTTACCGTAACAGGTGTTATCCAGGGACAGCAGGCAGATATTCTTAATGCATGGGTGACGTCACCGATGGAGCCCCGGTATAGACACTTTTACTAGAAAGTTCTAGTCGGCCGCACCGCACATGCGTGAGTGCCTTCCCACCCGACGGAGGAGTGCGTGGTCCCCAGTTAAGATAAGCTAGCTAAGAAGCCAACCCGGGGAGGTGGGTGGGTCGTAAGAATATCTGCCTGCTGTCCCTGGATAACACCTGTTACGGTAAGTAACTGTGCTTTATCCCAGGACAAGCAGGCAGCATATTCTTAACGCATGGGTGACCTCCAAGCAAACAGAGAGGGAGGAGGGATGGTTGGCCATTAGGAAAATAAATTGTGTAACACAGATTGGCCGAAGAGCCCATCCCGTTTGGAGAAGGTATCCAGACAGTAGTGAGTAGTGAATGTGTGAACTGAGGACCAAGTGGCAGCCTTGCAGATTTCCTCGATAGGCGTGGAACGGAGGAAAGCCACAGAAGCAGCCATAGCTCTGACCCTGTGGGCTGTGACAGCACCTTCCAGTGAGAGACCAGCCCGAGCATAACAGAACGCAATGCAGGCAGCAAGCCAGTTAGAAAGCGTCCGTTTAGAGACAGGGCGACCTAGGCGGTTAGGGTCGAAGGACAAAAAGAGCTGAGGAGACGAGCGGTGAGCCCTGGTGATGCAAGGTGATGCAAGGTAGTATGCAAGGGCACGCTTACAGTCCAGCGTGTGCAACGCCTGTTCCCCAGGATGAGAATGGGGCTTAGGGAAAAAGACAGGCAACACAATGGATTGGTTGAGGTGGAAGTCCGAGACCACCTTGGGAAGAAATTTTGGATGGGTACGCAGAACCACCTTACCATGGTGAAAAACAGTGAAAGGTGGGTCGGCAACCAGTGCATGCAACTCACTAACCCTCCTGGCAGAGGTGATGGCAATGAGGAAAAGCACCTTCCATGTAAGAAATTTGAGGGAGGTTGTGGCAAGAGGCTCAAACGGAGGTTTCATGAGAGCCGATAGAACCACATTCAGGTCCCAGACGACTGGAGGAGGTTTCAGAGGTGGTTTGACATTGAAGAGGCCTCTCATGAACCGGGAAACCAGAGGGTGAGCCGTGAGAGGTTTTCCAAGGATAGGCTCATGAAATGCAGTGATGGCACTGAGGTGGACTCTGATTGAGGTGGACTTAAGTCCAGCATCGGATAGAGAAAGCAAATAATCCAGGACAGTTTCCACCGCCAAAGAGGTGGGGTCGTGGTGATGTAGGAGACACCAAGAGGAGAACCGGGTCCACTTCTGATGGTAACATTGGAGGGTGGCCGGTTTCCTGGAGGCATCCAAAATCCGACGGACAGGCTGAGACAGATTTGCTGGAGAGGTCAGCCCGAGAGAAACCAAGCTGTCAGGTGGAGCGAAGACAGATTGGGATGCAGTAGAGACTGATGCTGCTGTGTAAGTAGAGTAGGAAACACAGGCAGAGGAATGGGTTCCCTGGAGCTGAGCAGGAGCAGGAGGGAGAACCAATGTTGACGAGGCCACTGAGGGGCGATGAGAATCATGGTTGCTCTGTCCCTGCATAGTTTGAACAATGTCCGCAACATCAGAGGCAGTGGAGGAAAGGCATAGAGGAACCGATCCGTCCAGTCGAGCAGGAATGCATCCGGGGCCAGACGATGAGGAGAGAAGAGTCTGGAACAGAACTGGGGTAGCTGATGGTTGTGAGGAGCTGCAAATAGGTCCACCTGAGGAGTGCCCCACTGAGCAAAAATGGAGCGGAGTGTGGGAGGATCCAGGGTCCACTCGTGAGGCTGAAGGATGCGGCTGAGATTGTCGGCCAGGGAGTTCTGTTCGCCCTGGATATAGACAGCCTTGAGGAAGAGGCTGCGGGCCGTAGCCCAGGTCCAGATGCGGATGGCCTCCTGACAGAGGAGGGGAGATCCGGTGCCACCTTGCTTGTTTATGTAGTACATGGCGACTTGGTTGTCTGTACACAGGAGTATAACCTGAGGATAGAGAAGATGTAGAAGGCCTTGAGGGCATAGAACATGGCCCGGAGTTCTAGGAAATTGATGTGATGTTGACGCTCCTGAGGGGTCCAGAGTCCCTGAGTGCGAAGTTCTCCCAGGTGAGCTCCCCATGCATAGGGGGAGGCATCTGTGGTCACGATCATGGAGTGAGGAGGTAGATGAAAAAGTAGACCCCTGGAAAGATTGGAGGAGTTCAACCACCATTGAAGAGATTGCTGAAGAGACGATGTCACAGAGATGGGATGAGAAAGAGGATCCGTGGTCTGTGACCATTGGTTGGCTAGAATCCATTGAGGTGTCCTGAGGTGGAGTCGCGCCAGAGGAAGCACATGTGGCCCAGGAGGACCATCATCTGCTGAGCTGGAATGGAGTGACGAAGGAGCACCTGACGGCAGAGGTGGAGCAGGGTCCGTTGGCGGTCGGAGGGGAGAAACGCCCTCATCAGAGTGGTGTCGAGAACGGCTCCAATGAACTGAAGTCGCTGTGTGGGAAGTAGATGCGACTTGGGGTAGTTGATCTCGAACCCCAGGAGATGGAGGAAGGAGATGGTGTGCTGAGTGGCTTATAGCACAAGCGGAGACGTAGGTGCTTTTACTAACCAATCGTCCAAGTAGGGGAGCACCTGGAGGTTGTGAGACCTGAGAAAGGCCGCCACCACAATAAGGCACTTGGTGAACACCCTGGGCGATGATGCGAGGCCAAAGGGTAGCACTTTGTACTGATAGTGGCGGTGCTGTATCTGAAATCGGAGGTATCGACGTGCATTCAGATGGATTGGAATGTGAGTGTAGGCCTCTTTGAGGTCCAGGGAACATAGCCAGTCGTGTTTAGAGAGAAGAGGATAAAGCGTGGCCAGGGAGAGCATTCTGAACTTTTCCTTGACTAGGCACTTGTTGAGGTCCCGGAGATCGAGGATGGGACGAAGGTCTCCTGTCTTTTTGGGAACCAGGAAGTAGCGGGAGTAAAATCCCTGACCCCTTTGGTCCGGAGGCACCTCTTCGATGGCATTGAGAAGAAGGAGGGATTGGACCTCCCTCAGGAGGAGGGGTGTGTGGGAGGAGTGAGAAGCAGACTCTATTGGAGGATTGTCTGGTGGAAGAGTCTGGAAGTTGAGAGAGTAGCCGTGGCGAATGATGTTGAGGACCCACAGGTCTGATGTGATGACCTCCCAACGGTTGAGGAAGAGTTGAAGGCGTCCTCCGATGGGTTGAGGGAGAGGTAATGATGGTGGGAGACTGGCTATGCCCTGGAGAAAGGAGTCAAAAGGGCTGAGATGGTTTTGACGAAGGAAGAGGCTTGGCAGGTTGGTGAGATTGAGAGCGAGCTTGAGTGTGTTGTTGCTGACAAGGTCTCCGAGGCTGCTGCTGGGGCGGGTTGCCAGAAAGGCCTGGGACTTTTTAGAGTCGGACTCTAAAGGAATAGAAAGAGCTGCCAACATCTCCCTGAGGAACCTGGTGAAAGAGGATTGCTCAGGCTTAGAAGTGGTATCGGGCGCTGAGGGTTCCTCGTCTGTTGACGATGCGTCCTCCTCGTACCGGGTGGGGATTCTTCCCATAAGTCCGGGTCTCTGATATCAGTGTGCGCACGCCAAGATATCGGGATGGAAGGCTCGGTGTGGTGGGTCTTAGAAAAAGACTTGCCAGAGCGCATTGAGACGGTACCGGGAGAGGAAGACCGGTGCTGATCCCGGTCCCGGGAAGAGCGGTGCCGTTCTCGGTCCCGGGGAGACCGGTGCCCTTCCTGGTCCCGAGGAGGTTCGGCTGCAGCGCGGGTCTGAACTACAGGATGAGCACGGAGTGATTCAGCCGAGAGGACTGACATGGAAGTGTTGAGTGGCACCGAGGGAGTGGACACCGGTGGGACGGTGCGAGGCTCGGGCCGGTCTGGTACCGAAAGGAGTGGTGCCAAAAGGGTCGGTAACAGGTGCTGGAGTTGTTGCTGCAGCTGTTCCTGCAATTTGTCTTGGAGTATGGCCGCGATGCGGTCATCCAGGGGTGGCACCGGAACTGCTTTTTTCTTTTTCGGTTCCATAGGTGCTGCTCCACGCCCCGGCGATGAGGAGGCCGATGACGAGGCACTTACCGAGATCGGGGCGGAGCGTTTGCGGGGTCGGCGTGAGGCCAGGAGGACCGGCGTCGCCACTGTGGCAGGTGGGCGCTCAAGGGAGGTGGAAGGCTTCTTAGCCGGCTTACCTGGTGCCAGCGACCAAGAGGAAAGATCGGGCGTCGTCGAAGTAGTCGGTGCCGTCTTTTGCGGTACCGTCGATGTCACGGCAGGCTCCATAGCAGATCTGGTATCGAAAAGGATGTTCTGCTGGATCTGGCGATTCTTTAAAGTACGTTTCTTAAGAGTGGCACAGCGGGTGCAGGTGTCAGCCCGATGCTCTGGACCCAAACACTGTAGGCACCAATTGTGTGGGTCAGTGAGGGAGATCGGGCGTGCACACCGCTGGCACTTCTTAAAGCCCGGTTGCGGGGGCATGAAGGGAAACACGGCCTCCGTAAAATCAAAACCGGAGGCCTGTATGGTGACAACAGGCCCCGCTGGGGCCGGTTTCAAAAATCGAGAAAATCGAGAGATTTTTTTTTTTTTTTTTTTTTTTAATTTGAAGAAAAAGAGAACCCGAAGAGGGAAAAAGAGAAAAACCGAGAAAAAAAAAAACGCGAGCGGGAAGGCAAAAAGGATGTTTTCAACGGCCGTTGAAACCACATGCGACTTCTTCGCTCCACGGAAATGAAGAAACTGGGGACCACGCACTCCTCCGTCGGGCGGGAAGGCACTCACGCATGCGCGGTGCGGCCAACTAGAACTTTCTAGTAAAAGTGTCCGTACCGGGGCTCCGTCGGTGACGTCACCCATGCATTAAGAATATGCTGCCTGCTTGTCCTGGGATAATGTCTTTTTCCTTAGTTTGCTCCTTTGTTGGAGACTCTGGAGATATTTATCAGCTTGTGGCTTGGGAAGAATAGTGTTGTCGTGGTTTAGATCGTTCCTTCATGGACAGAGATAGGAGGTTTATGTTCATGGAATTCTGACCTCTCAACAGGAAATGAGAACAGGGGTGCCGCAAAGCTCGTCGTTATCGGTGGTGTTGTTTAATTTATATATTACTAGCTGATGCCCCGGCGTTGCACGGGCATTTAATTATAGCAATAACACTGTAAATGGATTCAAATAAAGATACTTTATAGTGGTGAATGAAATTATTTTTTTACAGCTTAATAAAAAGTACAATATTCAAATTATAATGTGAAATATTTGACAAAATGAATATAATACAACTAACGCAAAACGTGATTATAAACAACATTTTTAGTTTCACCTCCAGGAGCAAGAACATATAAATTGTTGGGTGAACCCACCCTTGAGCAAGCAACATAGAGTTGTGGGCCGAGAGACCCCCAGAACATAACACCCCAGGTAGTGAGGGATCTGCATACCAAGTTTCGTTCAAATCGGTCAAGCCGTTTTTGAATTACTGTGAGAATGGCAGCTGTTTACATTTTTTCCATTGACATGAATGGGTGATATCTGATTTTCTGTTTGTAGCTCCTCTCACGTGTGCAGGTGGGCCGTGAGACCCCCAGAACATATCAGCCCAGGTAGTGAGGGATCTGCATACAAAGTTTCGTTCAAATCGGTCAAGCCGTTTTTGAATTACAGTGAGAATGGCAGCTTTTTACATTTTTTCCATTGACATGAATGGGTGAAATCTGATTTTCTGTTTGTAGCTCCACCCACGTGTGCAGGTGGGCCGCGAGACCTCCAGAACATATCACCCCAGGTAGTGAGGGATCTGCATACCAAGTTTCGTTCAAATCGGTCAAGCCGTTTTTGAATTACTGTGAGAATGGCAGCTTTTTACATTTTTTCTATTGGCATGAATGGGTGAAATCTGAATTTATGTTTATAGCTCCGCCCACATGTGCAGGTGGGCCACGAGACCCCCAGAACATATCATCCCAGGTAGTGAGGGATCTGCATACCAAGTTTCGTTCAAATCGGTCAAGCCATTTTTGCGTGATCGCAGCACATACACACACACACATACATACCTCCGATTTTATATATATAGATACCTTTATGTTCTTTATTGCATAGCTTGAATGTATCTTATAGATCAGTGTTTCTCAACTCGGTCTTGGAGTGCCCCTTTGCTAGTCAGTTTTCAAGATATCCACAATGAATATGCATGAAAGACATTTGCATATAATGGAGGCAGTGTATGCAAATCAAGTTTATGCAAATTCAATGTGGATATCCTGACTGGCAAGGGGGTACTCCAGGACTGAGTTGCGAAACACTATTATAGATTATATGCTGTTGACTTGATTTTTTTCCCCCCCCATGGAGGGGTCGATGGATAAGGCTATTTATAGTCTAGATTTCATTATGTCACGAATCAAACAGTGGATGTGTACAAATAAATTAATGCTAAATGTACAAAAAACAAAAGTAATGCACTTGGCTAGAGTACCACAGGCAAGTCCTTTGCCATCAGTGAGAATCCTTGACTCTGTAGAACAGCTGTCATCAGAATTTCAGTATTTAGGGATAATTCTTGATTCACAATTGCCTTTTAGACAACATGTGCTGAATCTGATTAAGAAGGTGTATTTTAAATTGCACCTTCTGAATAAACTTTATCATTACTTGCGATGGGATGACTATAGGAATGTACTTCAAATGATAGTGTTGACCACGGATTATTGCAATACTGTACTGTATTGCTGGGTCTTCCTTTGACTATTGAACTCTTTGCAGGTGGCTCAGATCTCTATCATCAGAACATTGTTTAGATTAAAAAAACATGACCATGTCTCTGATTTTTACTATAAGCTTTATTGGCTTAAAATTGATTTCTAGATTAGATAATAAGTTTCTACTCTTGACCTATTTGAGTGTGCAGGGTCATGCTCCTAACATTTGGTAGAATGTATAACTCCTTATACCTTGCTACTGAAGTTGCACTCAGGGAAGGATTAACCAATAGGCCAAGTAGGCACATGCCTAGGGCCCGAAATGTTCAGTGGGGCCCGATGAAGGAGGGCATCAACATTGTTTTTTCCAAACGGTGATGGGCCCCTCCAGCATCAATCGGCAATGCGGGCCCCACCCCAATCGGCAACGCGCCCCCCCCCATAGATGGAAAGTAAGACAAACAAGCAACGCAGGTAAGAAAGGTAACGGGAACTGTAATTGTGCAAGTGGTGCTGCTTGCCCAAAGCTTCCCTCTGACGCAACTTCCTGTTTCCACCTGGGCGCATGGTGGGGTGGGGTGGGGCAGGGGGTCCAGTATACTTGTGTGCCTAGGGGCCCTCGACGAATTAATCCTGCCCTGGTTGCACTCCTCTGCACAGTGTAGTTTGATAATACCGACCAGGAAAGGGGTCAGATTATAAATGGTCAGAGCAGGAATTTTCTGCTGCGCGGGACCAGAAGAGTGGAACTAGCTTCCTTCTTACATTAGGCAACAGGTTAAGTGAATTAAAAAAATTGTTGAAACATCACCTGTTTTGCCTCATGAAGTATACTAGCTGAGACTGCAGTTATTACGGAGTCTTACTGCTGTTTGATTAATGATTCATGCTATGGAAATGATGAACTGACGATTGTATAACAATGTTGACTTTATGGATTTGATGTATGATAGGTGAAATTGTCATGTTTTATGAGGCTATTTAATGTACTATATCAATTTTATTGTGTGTGTTGTACTGTACTCCGTCTTGATAAAGGTGGATTATAAATAAATAAACAAATGCAAGAAAAATAGCTGACAAGGTAAAACGGGGAGACAAGATATTTTTTTTAGATATATCGGTGATAGGAAAAAGTGCAAACGTGGTGTTGTGAGACTCAAAAGTGAAAGGGAGGAATATGTAGAAGCTGATAAAGAAAAGGCTGAATTGCTTAACAAATATGTCTGTTCTGAAGTGCCGGGAGCAGGACCGCAGAAGACAAATGTGAATAGGGATGGAGGAGTGGTAGACCCTGATCGATTTTCAGAGGGTTGTGTTTGTGAGGAGCTAGCTAAAATAAAAGTAGACAAAGAAATGGGTTTACATACGAGGGTGCTGAAGGAACTTGGGGAAGTTCTGGTAGCTTCACTGACTGACCTTTACAATTCTTCTCTAGAGTCGGGAGTGGTACCGGAGGACTGGCAAAGGGCAGATGTAGACCCTCTACACAAAAGTGGAAGTAAGGAAGAAGTAGGGAATTACAGGCCAGGAAGTCTGACTTCTGTGGTAAGCAAATTAATGGAAATGCTTTTAAAACAGAAAATGGTGACATTTCTGGAATCCGGTGGACTACAAGACCAGAGGTAACATGGATTCACTAGAGGTAGGTCTTGTCAGACAAATCTAATCAATTTCTTTGACTGGGTGACCAGAGAATTGGATAGAGGGAGTGTGCTAGAAATGGTTTATTTAGATTTTAGCAAAGCCTATGACAGTGTTCCACACAGATGTCTAATAAATAAACTGAGTGCCCTCAGGATGGGACCCCAAAGTGATGAGCTGGGTCAAGAACTGGTTGAGTGGAAGACGGCAGAAGGTAATGGGTTAATGGAGATTGCTCTGAGGAAAGGGATGTTACCAGTGATGTGCCTCAAGGTTCTGTTCTTGGGCCTGTTCTTTTAACATTTTTATAAGTGATATTGCTGAAGGGCTGTCGGGTAAGATTTGCCTCTTTGCAAATGATGCCACAATCTGAAATAGAGTAGATTCCCCTGGATGGTGTGAATAACATGAAGAAAGACCTAGCAAAGCTTGAAGAATGGTCTGAAATTTGGCAGCTAAAATTTAATGCAAATAAATGCAAGGTCAGACATTTGGGCTGCAAAAATCTGAAGGAACGGTACAGTTTAGGGGGTGAAGAACTTATGTGCATGACATAAGAGCGTGACGGGTGTGATTGTATGTGATGATCTTAAGGTAACCAAACAGGTTGAAAAGGTTATGGTGAAAGCTTGAAGGATGCTAGGGTGCATAGGGAGAGGTATGACTAGTAGGAAAAAGGAGGTATTGATGATGCCCCTTTATAAGACTCTGGTGAGATCTCATTTAGAATATTGCATACAATTCTGGAGACATCACCTTCAAAAAGATATAAGGATGGAGTCGGTCCAGAGGAAAGCTACTAAAATGGTGTGTGGTCTTCGTCATAAGGCATATGGGGACAAACCTACAGATCGATGAGTGAGGTGATGAACTTTGCAGATGACATTAAACTGTTCAAAGTGTTAAAACGCATGCAGATTGTGAACAATTGCAGGCAGACATTAGGAAATTGAAAGACTCGGCGTCCAAATGGCAGATGAAATTTAATGTGGACAAATGCAAAGTGATGCACATTGGGAAGAATAACCTGAATCACAGTTACCAGATGCTAGGGTTCACCTTGGGGATTAGCGCCCAAGAAAAGGATATGGGTGTCATCGTAGACAATACGATGAAACCTTTCGCCCAATGTGTGGCGGCGGCCAAAAAGGCAAACAGGATGCTTAGGAATGATTTAAAAAATGGATGGTTAACAAGACTAAGAATGTTATAATGCCCCTGTATCGCTCCATACTGCGACCTCATCTGGAGTATTGCGTTCAATTCTGGTCTCCTTTCCTCAAGAAAGATATAGTGGCGCTAGAAAAGGTTCAAAGCAGAGCGACAAAGTTGGTAAAGGGGATGGAACTCTTCTCGCATCAGGAAAGACTAAAACAATTAGGGCTCTTCAACTTGGAAAAGAGACGGCTGAGGGGAGATATGATTGAAGTCTACAAAATCCTGAGTGAAGTAGAATGGGTACAAGTGGATCGACTTTTCACTCCATCAGTGATTACAAAGACTAGGGGACACTCAATGAAATTACAGGGAAATACTTTTAAAACCAATAGGCGGAAATTTTTTTTCACTCAGAGAATAGTTAGGCTCTTGAATGCGTTGCCAGAGGATGTAGTAAGAGCAGATAGCGTAGCTGGTTTTAAGAAAGGTATGGACAAGTTCCTGGAGGGAAAGTCCATAGTCTGTTATTGAGAAAGACATAGAGGGAGCCACTGCTTGCCCTGTATCAGTAGCATGGAATATTGCTACTCCTTGGGTTTTGGCCAGGTACTAGTGACCTGGATTGGCCACCGTGAGAATGAGCTACTGGGCTTGATGGATCATTGGTCTGACCCAGTAAGGCTATTCTTATGTTCTTATCTCAATATGTAAAGATCTCAATATGTCGCATACTTTAGAGGAAAGGCGGGAGAGGGGACATATGATAAAGACATTTAAATCAATCTACAATCAAAAAATGTTATTAGCCAAGTGGTAGAAATGCCCACTGAAACACCATTTCCTTACAGTGGAGAAAAAGCCTCAACTTTGTTTTATATGCAGATGGCAACCCAATGAGTTTATCAGCCGTTCTTATTCTGTATCATGGGCAAACAACTCCACTATTTTTCAAAAATGAAATCTTTCAAAATGGGAACATATCCCACCACTGTGCACAGGGAACAGGTAAAAGAACCTAAGGAAAAGTTTCACTTATCTTCACAACTGTTAATCGAGCCAGGATCGCAATCCTACGCAAAGATCTTCCTGCATATTCGGCATTTAGAGTGAAGATAAGGAACCGGTATCCAAGTCCAACAAGGCTCTTGTTTCACGAACAAATAGCTGCTTCAGGGAGTTCCCTCCTATTCCATCCACAATTTGGCTCCACTACATTGTCTGATTTATGGCTCCGATTCTAATGACGTCATTTCCGCCGGAAACTCTATTAGCAAAGCACAGTATTTATTGTCAAAAATCAAAAACCAAAAACAGAAAATAGAGAGTTAGTAGAACGCATACCTTTCCATTTTGTTGATTAAGGCTATTAGGCCAGATGGTATTCAGAAAATAAATGGATCTTTGCTCACTTTGGTATAATCCAGTCTTCATATCCCCCCTCCGTGCTGTTATTGGGATATGATCTAATACGAAACATCGAAATTCTTCAAAAGAGTGCCCTTCTTCAGCACAATGCCAAATAAGTACAACCACCTGTCTTTTGTGTGTGATGTTAGAACGATGTTCAAATAATCGAGTTTTTAAACTTCTTGCAGTATGCCCTATATAACAAAGATCACATGGGCATACTATTGCATATACTACACCTATTATTTCACATGTGACCATACATGTCATTCTCCAGGGTTTTCTTGATCTCCTTCACATATCAAAGAACAGGCTGTACAATTGTTGCAGCTAAATAAGTCCACCCTTTCCACCCTCTTGCTGGACCATATATCTGAGGAACATAATAGATCTTTTAAGTTCTTATTTCATGAGAATGACACTTTACAGTCTAGCATTTGACAATTTTGTTTAGTTTGTATCATCAGCCATAAACTTTTAATCTTCCTTCCCAGCCGCTAGAAAATGCTGGAGAACCTTAGTACACATGTTACAAAATCAGTGGTCACAGGATTCTGTTTATACTGTAAGAGCGTTCTAGAGAGCTATATCTTGCTCGTTTATATGCCTCTGAGATCACTGAACTGGGATAACCACGTTCTTTATATTTGTTTTTCAACACACTTGCTTTATTCATAAATTCCTCAGTAGAATGGCAGATCCTTCTATATCTAAAGAATTGCGACACTGGAAGGTTATTCTTTAAAGTGCTTGGGTGCATACTTATATAGCGCAGTAGTGTGTTCCTATCAGAAGGTTTTGTGAATATAGATGTTAAAAAGTTTCCATTAACTTGAGTGATCTTAACATCCAGAAATGTTATTTCGCAAGGATCACTTTTCATCTCAAATTTAATAGTAGAATGACATTCATTTAGATAACATAAAAAGATATCCAGCTGTTCCTGAGTAGAAGTCCACAGCACAAAGATATCGTCTATAAATCTCTTCCATACTTTAATATGGGTCATAAAACTTGATCCATAGACCCAACTGTTCTCAAATTTAGCCATAAAGAGATTGGCAATGGAAGTGGCAAAAGATGCCCCCATTGCCACCCCAAATTTTTGTTGAAAAAACTTATAATCAAAAATGAAGTAGTTTTATGACATGGCTATGGTAGTTAAAGATAACAAAATCTCAGTGGGCCCTTGATGGGGTCGAGGACGATTATCAGGGGCTTCTCTCACCACTTCAAGAGCTTCCTCTTGAGGGATACAAGTGTACAATGATTTTACATCTAAAGTGGCCATAAGGACCGAATTATCTACCTGATTATGTTCTGCTAAACATGTAAGGAACTGTGGTGTCCAGCAAAAAGGAAGGGATGGTAGACATCAATGGCTGCAAAAAAACATCTACGTATTTACATACCCTCTAGCTGATACAATTGGTCGCCCAGGGGGGTATTGTAGATCTTTGTGAACTTTCGGGAGGAAATACATCACCAGAATTTTAAATTGTTGAAACGTCAAAAATTTGTATTTAGCATTAGTTACACACCCAGATGTCTTTCCATCATTTGCTATATTTAAGATTTCTGAAAAAATCTCATCTGAAGGATCATCTGGCAATAATGAATAAAGACTCATATCATTTAGCTGGGAATATGCTTCCCGCAAGTATTCAGTTTTGTCCCAGATGACGACTCCTCCCCCTTTATCCGCTCTTCTTATTACTATAGTGGGATCATTCTGAAGATTCACTAACATCTTCCACTTGGTAGCTGAAAGATTCTGTGTTTGAGACAAACGCACCCTCTCTAACTTTTCTAATTCAGCATACACTAGACCCAGCTTGCACAGGGTCTAAATTGCCTGGAGGAGTCCATTTGCTTTTTGCACAAATCACAGATCTGTCCATTCTAGGTTCCAAATCTGCAAAGAAAAATTTTAAATGAAGAGATCTGAAAAACCATTCCAAATCTACATGCAAAGTGAACGGATCATAATTTTTCAAAGGGGATATGATATGGGATTGATTAAAGCTTGTTGAATTGTTTATAAATATTTTAAAGATTTTCTTAATTAACTGGTTGGGGAAAATACATTTTCTTATTATCTTTTAAAGTGTATTGTGCTATAAAATTATTCTTCTATGTAACTATATCATTTTTTGTGCACAATTGTGCAAATGAATAAAGAAGTTAAAAAAAAAATTTCAAAGGGATAAATGACAAGCCTTTATTTAACAGAGACAGCTCATGTTTAGATAGTTGTTTAGAAGATAAGTTAATTATTCCATCTGGGCTATTCTGGCTGATTGTGTTATCGGGCCCCCTTGGGGCATTTGCTTCCGAGGTCCTCTTCTGAACTGACCTCTTCTCCCTAAAAAAGGCTTCAGACATAGTTTTACTGGTGTCATCACTACTACCAGATGAATCTACTAGCTTTACTTCCATCTTCACTTATCTTCATCCATTTATACACAAAACCCTCTACATAATCCTTTTCATCTCTTTGATATTTTTTATATATTTTTATTCTTAATTCTTCTTTGAATTTATCTACCTTATTCTGTAGATCTTGAAATTGCTGTTGAAAATCTATTTCATCTTTTAAGACTTCAATCTCTTTATTAATCAAATTATTAAACTCATTGGGTTGCCGTCTGCATATAAAACAAAGTTGAGGCTTTTTCTCCACTGTAAGGAAATGGTGTTTCAGTGGGCATTTCCACCACTTGGCTAATAACATTTTTTGATTGTAGATTGATTGATATATTGTTATTATTTTTCTAGAAAGACGTTTAAATACCTATGTGGCATAAATGCGCATGAGTTGAGTCTCTTTCATTTGAAAGGAAGTTCTGGAATGAGAGAGCATAGGATAAAGTTAAGAGGTGATAGGCTCAGGAGTAATCTAAGGAAATACTTTTTTTTACAGATATGTGGAACAGTCTCCCAGAAGAGGTGGTGGAGACAGAGACTGAGCCTGAATTCAAGAAGGCAAGGGATAGGCATATGGGATCTCTTAGAGAGAGAGGAAGAGATAATGGTTACTGCAGATGGGCAAACTAGATGGGCCATTTGGCCTTTTTATCTGCCATCATGTTTCTATGTTTCTGTTCTTCATATACCACTTAATTCATTTGTAAACTGCCTTGTACTGAATTAATAACATAATGAAATCAGAACACTATTTTTGAAGGAAAACCTAACTCAGTTATATAGAAACAATTATAATATTATCATAGATTTTATCTTCTTTGAATGTTTTTCTGCAGAACTACCCAAAATGTCACCTCTGGTAATGTTAGTTATTGTAAAAATGCCTGAATAAAAAAAAATGTTGCTTTGGGTAAGTCATTAAAAAAAGATGGTGCCAACCACAGGAAAGCCTTTTTCGGGTCCATTTTCCTGAAGATCTAGTAAAATGCAGTATGACCATTCTGTGGTTTTGCAGGTATCTATGGTTCTGCTTGTTTCTGCAGGTTTTGTGTTTGGAATAACTAATGAATGTAGTAAGTAAGGTAGCTGTTGATAATTAACGTTCCCCCCCACTTTTACGAAGGCACATTAGAGTTTTATTATTGCAGGCCGTGACTGTAAAAGCTCCGAAGCTCATAGGAATTCTATGAACTTCAGAGCTCTTATCGCCACAGCTGCCGATAAAAAAACCTTAACGTGGCTTCATAAAAGGAGGGGGAGGGGATATATGCAATATGCACCAGCTGTAATATTTAAAATCTAATTTAACAAGCTATTGGTAAGCAGTAATAGTGTTTGTATAAAAAGGTGTTGGATGATCATATTTTTAAGCCTTCCAAGCAGCGTTTTGTAGCATTTGCAATTATTTTAGATTGGAATGAAATGTTCCTGCTTAGATCATGTTCCCATAATCTAATCATGAAATTTAAAGTGCTTGATTCAAGTATGTAGAGTACATTCATCAAATTAATGCTTCACTGATCTTAATTGTCAAAGGGTATAGAAAGCCTTGTGTATACTCTTAATATTTGCTTGTTGAAAGTTAACTAGGGTCACTATTTTATCAAAGAACACGGAGGGACATTTTCAATAGTGCGTCTAAGTCCAACTTTGGATGTTTCTTGCAACTCATCCAAATGATTGCGTCTAAGTCCAACTTTTGATGTTTCTTGCAACTCATCCAAATGATTGCGTCTAAGTCCAACTTTTGATGTTTCTTGCAACTCATCCAAATGATTGCGTCTAAGTCCAACTTTGGATGTTTCTTGCAACTCATCCAAATGATTGCGTCTAAGTCCAACTTTTGATGTTTCTTGCAACTTATCCAAACGTTGGGGCAGGGAAACATCCAAATGTTGTTGTTGTTGTTTTTTTTAAGTAACCTATTTGGACATCTTGACCCTTAGGACGTCTAACATTTGTGGCCATTTTCAAATATAAAAACATCCATGTTTAAAACGTCCAAATCAAATCTATTTGGATGTGGGAAGGGCCAGCATCTTAATAGATTGGCCACACAGGCATCCCAACATAGAAGTGAGGCCCCTTAGGGGACACTGCTGTGAACTTCACATAAAGGGGGAAATTCTGTATAGGATGCCTGTTTCTGCAGCTGCTTAAGAATAATAATAATAATTTTATTTTTTATAAACCGCCTAACCAAAAAATGGTTCTAGACGGTTTACAACAAATAATAACCAGTCATACAGTGAAGAGTACAATTTAAAAGGAAAATACAATTCTAAGCAATGCACAATGAATAGAAACTGATCCTACAGTGGAGAATATGATTTAAAAGAAAAGTTTACAACAAATAAGAACTGATCGTACAGTAAAAATGCAATTTAAAAGGTGATACCTTACATAAAAGAAGCATAGAATTTTTAAAAGAGAAAACCAGTCAGGATACAAATTTTTCAAATAGTTGGGTCTTCAATAATTTTCTAAATCGAGATAAGAAGAAGATCCTAACATAATTTTACCGAATCCAACCATTCAATTTAGCAGCTTGAAAAGAGAGAGTTCTCTCCAGAAATCATTTGTAACGACATAATTTAACAGAAGGAAATGTAAATAAACAAACTCTGAGTGTGACCTTATTTGGGTGGCTCGGAGAAAAATGAGAAACAAAGTATCCAGGTGACAAGCCAAAAATAGATTTTTAACAGATACAAGCACACTTAAACAAAACTCTGGCCTCAATCGGCAGCCAGTGAAGTTTCAAGTAATATGGTGTAATATGCTCCCATTTTTTCAATCCAAAAATCAATTGATCTGCAGAATCGCATACCAGCATAAACACAAAATGGAAGGCCTCAAAGCGGCGGAAGCGGTGGCGTGCATTTGTCCTGCGCTCAAATGTCAGTGTGGGACTGTCGGTGTGCCACTATCCTCTGCACTTTTGACGGTGTACTGAATTTCCAGCCTATTTTTGGCCAACCAAGATATGGGGCTCCTTTTATGAAGGTGCGCTAGGGTTTTTAGCGCACGCACAAAATGACCGTACACTATAGCATGCGGTAGCCGAAAATCTACCGCCTCCTAAAAAGGAGGCGGTAGTGGCTAGCGCACTCGGGAATTTAGGAGCCCATAGTCAGCTATGCCAATATTTAGCAGCTAGCTGGCTAAATCTCAGTGGCCATAGATATACCACCCTTTTAGGCGATTATCTTTAGCCACCAAACTTAGAAAACAAGCTGCTGAATATTGGCAGTGACCGGTTATGTTGCACAACAAAGCTGGTCACCAGTCAATCTGCTAAACTGGATATTCAGCATGAGATAGCTGTCTATCTCATGCTGAATTTTGACGGATAGCTGGCTATGTGCTATTTAGACGGCCGGGAGCCTTTCCCAGCTGTCTAAATAGTGTTAAATATTGGCCCCTTAATTTCCCAAGGCTTTCATCTTTTGCTGAACATTCATAACTTGCCTAAGCACATTGCATCTTTCCCATCTGATTTTCAGTTTCATTCATTTATTCAACATGCCAACAGTATCTTATGTTCTTATGATTGAACAAACTCAGGAACTTGTAAAACAAAGTCCAAGCGATTCAGCAAGGAACATTCCATCATTTCACACAATGCTTCCCATACTTCCTAGAAAGTAATTTTCTGTGTTTTTGTCTTCAACAATGGCATAGCCATAATGGCAGACTCACCCAGTGCAGCTTGTTCTGATGCCTTTCCACTTTCAAGAGCCTCGGTTTGCAGTTTCCTGAGTTCTGTGAGAGCAAAAGCAGCACCTCCAGCATCCAGCTTCCCTCACAATGCTGACTCAGCCTGTGTACTTCTGGGAAAAGGGGTGGGGGTGACATGGCTCTCAGGGATCAGCATGGTATCAGTCGCACTCAGAGCCACTGCCTCTCCAGTATGCTCCAGCTCCCAAAATTGTTGTCCAGACTGTGGGAGCACAAAGCCCTTCAGTCTGCTGGGTCCAACCAAGGGAAGAAGTTGATTCAGCCATGTAAATTCAATTCTTTCTCTTGCATTTTACCATGCTGTTCACAAGGTTCAGTGAGCAAGCTATAAGAGCTTCCAGCCTCACATCAGTTCAGTTCATTATTTATTTATTTATTTTTGCATTCCATAACACAAGGTACAAAATCAGATTTAGAATTATTGTTTTCTCCTTTAAAAAAAAAAAAAATTTTATATCTTTTTACATTTATCATCAAGCATTACAATCTTGAAAAAAGATCGGTATATACAGAAAAGAAAAAGTTAACATATAAATATACCAAAGTGTATATTGGAAATACAATCAGCTATTTAGTCCACAAAATCTGGAATCAAGAAAGGAAATAAACTTCAATAAGCTGAAAAAAATATTCAAAAATAAAGTATCGGCAATGGTTATCCACCCTACAGCCGATAAGAACATAAGAACATAAGCGTTGCCTCTGCCGGGTCAGACCAGGGGTCCATCGTGCCCGGCAGTCCGCTCCCGCGGCGGCCCCCCAGGTCCATGACCTGAAAGTGTTTCCTACCTAACCTAAAATATCCATACCCTATTCGCTCAATGTCCTGTACGGTAAACCTCTATCTGTACCCTGTTATCCCCTTCGCTTCCAGGAAGGATAGATAGGTCATTCACCAATGGACTATGAAACCAACCCTTCTTTTGGTCCTAAAAAAAAATCTAATCACTGTTTAGGCTCAAAGAAAAGAAAATGTTTATTTTGATAAGAAATAAAACATTTTTCTGGAAATTTTAGCAGAAAAATAGCCCCAAGGGCCAGGGTTCTAGGCCACAAGGCCAAGAATTCCTTTCTACACCTCTGGGTTTTCTGAACTAAGTCTGGGAAAATTTTACCATTTGAGCCCCAAAATTTGTCATTCATATAACGGAAATATAGACGTAAAATATATTCCCTATCACTTTCCAAGGCTAGAGTCAACAAGAGAGTGGTTCTATCTGTAACATTGTTTTCTCCTTTGATTGTACTTAAGGCTCCTTTTACTAAGGTACGCTAGCGTTTTTAGCACATGCAGGAAATACCGCATGCTACATCGCGCGTTATGCTTCTAGAACTAATGCCAGCTCAGTGCTATTCCGCGCGTTAAAGCCCTAGCGCACCTTAGTATAAGGAGCCCTTAGTATTTGATTTGTATTTCTGCTGGTTGAGCATCTTGAAGACATTTTACCTTTTTGAGGTCTTTGGACTGTATTCCCAAGCTAATGTTGGTAGTTTTAAATAAATAATGCTGTGCCCTGTGGTACAACCCTGAAACCCCACCCGAAAATTTAAAATAAGAACTCTGGTATCCCCCCCCACCACCCCTCCGTTTACCTCTAGTAGCCCTCAGATATTAAAAGAGAAGTAATCATAAAGTAAACAAATTCTCTAAGAAATTCAGAAACATATTGTTACATACAGGTAAACAGGTGGTAGATGTGATAGCAATTTCTTAGTGCTTATATTCTGACAATTTTTGAAATATACAGTGTATAACATTACAATTACAACAGGCTAAACTGAGGAGCTCTTTTACTAATCTGTGTCGGGCAGCTAACACTTTAATATTTCCTGCTCTAAAAGGGCAGCCTTTGTGGTAAAAATCCTATATTAGCTGTCTAACATGGGAATGGGCAGAGAATATAGGTAAGCTGAGGTGTGGTCAGCTGTGATAGTGGAGGACGAGAGCTGCTGCCTGGGACTACTGCTTCAGCAATGCTGGCCCTCAAGTTCAACCTTGGGGTGGTGGGTGGAAGTAGGGAGGAAAGGGCTCTGGCATGTAGGGCTTTCTGTTGGGGTAGGGCTTCTTGAAGGAAGTAGGGGTTTTGAATTGAGCTAGTTGGGTTTTTCATCTGGGGTCTGATTGGGGAGGCAGTTAGGATTGTGTTGAGGGTCAATATTTTGCTGGGGGGCGTTTTATAGTTTATTTAAAACTTTCTATACAGTTCCAGCTAGCAAAGCTGAAATGTGGGTTAACACAAAGCTACTGCGTTACATGTCTGGGCCCAAGCTATCAGCCCAGGCATCTAACATGGTGGCCCTGTGCACTAAATGGAGGGAAGATTCAGAGTATGTTTCCTTTATTTACACAAGAACTCTGAACTTACTGCACATTAAGTTCTGCTTTTAATATGTGTTAAGTGCAAAACTTTCTGCATTTTAGTAAAAAGGCCCCTGAAGCTTTTGGGAATGCATCTGTCAAATCAGTGATTCAGCATAGCAATAGGGCCACAGAGAAAAGGTATGTGCTCACCTAGTAATCCAGGATTAGGAAATCTCCAAGAATCATTGTATGTTGAGTACTGTGGATGACTGTAGGGACTTCCAGAGAAATCACTCCCTATGTTTAAGAGAAAGCATAACATTTATAATGCTACTTTTATAGAAGATATTGTATGCTAAAAAGAAAACAACATAGCACAAATATGCATTTCACAAATTATTACATGAAGAAAATTTCAGAGTCAAAGCCCCGTTTTGCAAAGGATGACTAGGTAGGAAGTGGGACTTCCAGGTGATAATGTTTCCAATACAAAAAGTAGTTTACAAAAGGCTCTGCTGAACATGGGAGCTTCTTGTAAAATACATATAAGTATGTTCAGAAATAGAGCTTTATCACTTAGGGCTTTACACCTGTAAACAGCAACCACAAATGTAAATGCTTATCTTGCAACATACCATAGATCAGGGATGCCCAATAGGTCGATCGCGATCGACTGGTAGCTCGCCAAAGCAAAGTGAGTCGATCACCTAGGACTCACTTTGCCTTGGCGATCTATTGGGCTGATCAGTCTTCCTCTCCCGACATCAATTCTGCCGTCGGAGAGGAAATTCGGGCCAGCCAATTGCTGCCTGGCTGGGCGGAACTTCCTCTCCGACGGCAGAATTGACGTCGGGGAGAGGAATGCTGGTCGGCCCGAAGCAAGAAGAGCATGGGGCGGTGTCGGCGTCAGCTTTGGAGTCTGTTATCCATTGGTGGCGTTTTGGCTCCTGTTCACCGATGGCAGCGGCAGTGGCAGTGGCTTGGGGAAGGGTAGGGAGAAAGAAAGAAAGGGGCCAGGCAGGGAGACAGAAGGAAAGAAGAGAAACAGAAAAAAGAAAGGGGGCATGAAGAGAGAAAGAAAGAAAGGTCAGGGAGAGAGGAAGAAAAGTTGGGGGAGGGAATGAGGTGTGGAGGAGAGGAAGCATACAGGCTGAAAGAAAGATTGGATGCACAGTCAGAAGAAGAAAGTGCAACCAGAGACTCATGAAATCACCAGACAAGGTAGGAAAAATGATTTTATTTTAAATTTAGTGATCAACATGTGTCTGAATTTATATCTGCTGTCTATATTTTACAATATGGTCCCCTTTTACTAAACCGCAATAGTGGTTTTTAGCGCAGGGAGCTTATGAGCGTCGAGAGCAGCGCTAGGTATTCAGCGCAGCTCCCTGCACTAAAAACTGCTATTGTGGTTTAGTAAAAAGGGAGGGGGGTGGGTATTTGTCTATTTTTGTATGGTTGTTACTGAGGTGACAGTGCATAGAGTCATCTGCTTTGACCTCTTTGAAAAAACCCCGGAATAGGAATGATAATTAACAATTTTATGCGTACAGTGTGCGTTGTGTTTTTTTAAATTTTATTGTTGGTAGATCATTTTGACTTGGTCATTTTAAAAGTAGCTCGCGAGTCAAAAAAGTGTGGGCACCCCTGCCATAGATACTTGCATATCTATCACTTTCATGTATAAATCGCATGTCTAACCTTCCCCTTGCATCCTGAGAAAACAGGATGATTCATGTATAGATTATATTTGAGGGAGCATCCACTCTTGTGGACAGCATCTTCCATTCCCATTTCTACTCCCTCCCTGGTGTCTAGCATCTCACCTCTTGTTCCCTGCATAGACAGTGTCTCCCCTTCCCATCACTATTCCCTGATGGTCCAAAATCACATCTCCCATTCTCATGACCAGCATCTTTCCTTCCCCTCCCTTTAAACTCCTCATCCCTCATGTCTTCCGTCTGATCACCCAATCCCTGGAGAGGTCTCGCAGCCAGCATTGTCTCACCCTTCTTTTCCCCTTTTGGCCACTGTTCTCCATACCTCTTCCAGATTTTGTGCATCAGTACAGGGCCTGCACTCAAGAATGCTGCAGCCTCCCACCCTCTCACTAACAGGAAATGCATCATGGTTGCTCTTAAAAGACCAAATCCTCTTTCCAAATAGTTCCAGTGATTAATTTTCCTGTTGGGACAAGGGTAGGATACAGCAGTATTCTTGAGCATAGGCCTGAATAGGAAGGCCTTGCCCCAGCAACACCACCTTTAGAGTGCAAGAGGTATGGAGGACAGTGACTGTATAGGGAAGGGAGGGAGGAGAAAATGTTGGCCATAGGACCAGGTGGGGTGCATGGGAGATAAGTTGCCCCCACACAGGGAGGAGATAGGATGAGGAAAGGGAGATGCTCGGCCTGGTGTGGGCAAGTATGGAAGGGAAGGCAAATGCTGGATCCATGGACAGACTCATGCATTCCTCGCCTTCTCAACTTCTGAATTAAATTAATAAATTTTTCCTATATATGAGTATCTATGGTAGATGTGCATTTGCAACCACTTAAAAAGCTATCTCTGCTGATATATTTGTAATTAAGTGATATAGTGGTAAAAGGTTTGTTTTTCAAGGAGATTTTTTATGCTGTTGATTGGAACAATTAAGTTTTAATAGTAGTGAATGCTTACAACTCTTCTGAGGATTGTTTCCTCCTTATAATGAAGTCATTTGTTTTCTTCACATATTAAAAGGTATTCTATTGAGTGAGCAATTATATGGAGAGCATTGAATAGAATATATAGTTTATCTCTCCCATCCTGTTTATGAATTTGCTGCCAATTATACATGGAAGTGCTGAATGTTATGGATCAAAGTGAAATAATCATTTGTACTTTTTGAGGTGGTGGTAGATACTGCTGAGAGAATAGGAACAGTGCTGTCAGTGGGTAGTGATGCTTCAATATTTTTGTTTTTAATGGCTAATGGCTAGGGATAGGCAGGTTCCCTGGAGCGCTGCAGAGCTTGCCTGTCCCTTACTATTGAGAATGTGGTAGTGAAACAGCACCCCCCACTGGCAGTCCTGTAGATGGAAGACTCCTACTCAGAAGGAATAGTGCTGCTGAGGTAAGCATAATTACTCCCTCAATTACTGGTAGAGATCCCAGATCCAAACAAGCATGTAACTTGATACATGCCACGGAGCAGGTGTAAATTTTAGGAAAAGATTTTAAAATATGCATTATAAAATGGGAAATATACATTTTCCTAGACTGCCCAAACTCTACCTAGAACACACTCCATTTAAACCTATGTATTCCGTGGCAGCTATGCATAAAATTGCAGCCTTATAGAATAATTTACACAGTTAAATATTGCAGCTGGATCATTCCAATGTATAGTTTCTCTTTCCAATTTTTTTTTACCTTTGGAGCCTATTTACCAAGCTGTGATAACACATTAACACATATTAAATACAGAAATCAGTACTCAATGGGGGAAATTCTATATATAGTGCCCAAAAAAGTTACTGTAGAAAAATCCCTGCTTAGTGCTATTCAATAAACCATACCTAAAGTTAGGCAAATTGGTCCTGATTCTCTAAGTGGCACCATTGTCGGCGGCTGCCTTAAAGACAGCTGCTGATCCCATGTCAATCATGCAATGACACCATTTGTAGAATCACGACTACCTCAAATATAGGCGCTGGAAATGTAGGGTAGAGTTTTTTTGAGGCCTACATGTCCAGCACCTATGTTTGACATGAATTGTGTCTAAAGCAGTGCCTAGATGCGATTCATTTTATTTCCATTTTCAAGCAATTCAGGTCATTTCCAGTGTTATATGAAATATTTGAAAGATCTCTTATGAGATATAACAGTTCTAATGTGAATATATCAAATTTTTTTAAATTCTTATTTAAACCCCAAATGTTCAAAGATGTGTAGCCCTGTCAGTGCTGTTCACTGGTCCTCAATATTTGGCTATATTGCCACCCCTTTTCATGATGGGAACTTCCAAAACTGAAAACCGGAGGTCATCTATGCTATGTAGTTTGTCTATATAGCACAGATGACCTCTGGTTTTGGAAGTTCCCATCATGAAAAGGGGTGGCGACATAGCCAAACTACTGAGGACCAGTGAACAGCGCTGGGTTTACAAACTTAACACTTTTCAACCTTATGGCCTTAATTCTGAAATAGAGTGGCAAGCTTTTTTGTTTCCTGCACATATGAGTCCTTGTAACTCCAGTGTACCTTTTTGTATGTCTCTATCCCCTAATTAATTCTTTGAAAGTACAACCAGCTCGCAAGGTTTTTCTAGCCAGCTGGGAAGTTCGATCTGATAGTTCTGCCCTAGCCCTTTAAAAATGACGTCATTGCGCCACGGTGCCAAAGATGGCATGGGGTGACGCATAATATTTAAAAACTGATGGCGGCTTGTGCCGTCCATTGCACATTTCAAAATCAAGAAGACGCCTCACACATATTCTTTTTAATGGCAGGTACTCTCCTTACATGATTGCCTCTTACTGGTTTATAACAGTTGGTTTTTAGTAAGCATAGTTAAAGATGTAATGCGTTTTGTTTACAGATTAACCATTTATCCACGCCACTGATTCATAGAAGCGGGACATCATTTATTTGTGGGTCCCTTGAGAAAGATTGTGAAACGTGGTCCGCGTCGGGACCTTTAAGCTTCTTTAAGAGCTAAGTAGTATTTTGTGAAAAATTATTTGACGGTCAATGAGCAAATCTATGGAAAAGTATATTTGATATTCTGACATTTTGAGTTAGCAAACATTTTGGCATTTTGTTTTACCACAATTGCTATGATTGGATGGTGGGTCTTGCTATAGGTGCCACGGCTCTTGGCAGGGCTACACATCTCTGAGCATTTGGGGTTTAAATAAGTATAACATTTTTTTATATATATATTCACATTAGAACAGTTATATCTCATAAGAGAGCTTTCAAATATTTCATGTAGCTCATTTTGGATCTCAATTTTTCATAATAGTGTTAGTTCCTTGTTCTTCTATTTCTAAGTTGACCGTTTTCCAGTGTTAACCATGCCTATTTCGACCTTAGGCATCCTTAGCTGCTGCCGTAAACGCGATCTAGGTGCCGGGTTTGTAGGTGCTTCTAGGTGCTTATGCTTTTTGTTTTAAATAATTTTAAGGAGTTTTTTTTAAAAAGTTTGATGCTTAAGTTAGGTGCTGGTAGGGCATCATTCGGCACTTAACTTATGGTGCTGTTTATAGAATATGGGCCATAGTGCTTAGCTCTGGGACCTGTGACTAAATTTAGGCATGGCCATTTACACCAACTAAATCCTAATAAGGCATCTTCTATAATGCTATGTGTACATTTTTACAATGCCCACAACTTGCCCATGCCCCTTCCATGGCCACACCCTCTTCCATTCCATGCACTGGAATGAGCACCTCTTTGCAGAATATTCCAAAAAGATGTGCACGTAAATTCTAATTAATGTCAATTTGTGCCAAAATATTGCTCTTTAGTGGTCAATTATTGGTGCTGATTGATTTGTTAATCAATTTTTGCATGTACAGATTGGGGGCATGCCCGAATTTACACACGCAACTCAAAGAGCTATATATAGAATCCAGGGGACTGTGTGTTAAAATATGCTCTTGTGCACCATAAGAAACTAGTGTACCGTATTTTCAGGCATATAACGCGCGCGTTATACACGGTTTTTACAAAACCGTGCATAACCTTGCGCGTTATACGCATGAGCGCGTTGTACAAAAATTGTTTTACATAGTTCCCCCCGATGTCCGATTCACACCCCCCCCCGCAGGACCGCTCGCACCCCCACCCCGAAGGACCGCTTGCACGCACTCCCACCCGCACCCCCATCCTGAAGGACCGCTCGCACCCCCACAGCCTCCTGACCCCCCCCCATCATGTAGAAGCTCCTACCGGTGTCCTGCTGCTTCCTCTTGGCGGTCCCGGCCCTTCTGTGAGCCCTGCGCCTGCGCTGCTTCTTCCGGCTGTCCCGCCCTTTCTCTGACGTCAAGCCCTCTTGCCCCTCTGACTCCCCGACTCCCCGACACGATCGGGGCAAGAGGGAGCTCAAGGCCTCTTGCCCCAGCCAACCGCGGCACCCCCGACATGATCGGGGCAAGAGGGAGCTCAAGCCCTCTTGCCCCCCCCCCGACTCCCCGACACGATCGGGGCAAAAGGGAGCCCAAGCCCTCTTGCCCTGCCGACTCCCCAACTCCCCGACAATATCGGGCCAGGAGGGAGCCCAAGCCCTCCTGGCTCTGGCGACCCCCCCGCTAGTTGTTCGGGCCAGGAGGGAGCCCAAACCCTCCTGGCCACGGTGACCCCCTACCCCCACCCCACACTACATTATGGGCAGGAGGGATCCCAGGCCCTCCTGCCCTTGATGCAAACCCCCCTCCCCTCAACGACCGCCTCCCCAAGAACCTCCGACCGCCCCCCCAGCCGACCCGCGACCCCCCTGGCCGACCCCCACGACACCCCCACCCCCCTTCCCCGTACCTTTGTGTAGTTGGCCGGACAGACGGGAGCCAAGCCCGCCTGTCCGGCAGGCAGCCAACGATGGAATGAGGCCGGATTGGCCCATCTGTCCCAAAGCTCCGCCTACTGATGGGGCCTAAGGCACCTGGGCCAATCAGAATAGACCCGGGAGCATTGGTCCCTCCTGGGGGCGGGGCCTGAGGCACATGGGCCCAACCCGACCATGTGCCATAGGCCCCGCCTCCAGGAGGGACCTAAGGCTCCTGGGCCTATTCTGATTGGCCCAGGAGCCTTAGGCCCCACCAGTAGGTGGAGCTTTGGGACGGATGGGCCAATCCGGCCTCATTCCGTCGTTGACTGCCTGCCGGACAGGCGGGTTTGGCTCCCGTCTGTCCGGCCAACTACACAAAGGTACGGGGAAGGGGGGTGGGGGGGTCGTGGGGGTCGGCCAGGGGGCTTGCGAGTCGGCTGGGGGGGCGGTCAGAGGTTCTTGGGGGGAGGTCGTTGGGGGGAGGGGGGTTTGCGTCGAGGATCCCTCCTGCCCGTAATGTAGTGCGGGGTGGGGGTAGGGGGTCGCCGTGGCCAGGAGGGTTTGGGCTCCCTCCTGGCTCGATATTGTCGGGGAGTTGGGGAGTCGGCGGGGCAAGAGGGCTTGGGCTCCCTTTTGCCCTGATCGTGTCGGGGAGTTGGGGGGCAAGAGGGCTTGAGCTCCCTCTTGCCCCGATTGTGTCGGGGGTGCTGCGATTGGCTGGGGCATGAGGGCTTGAGCTCCCTCTTGCCCCGATCGTGTCGGGGAGTCGGGGAGTCAGAGGGGCAAGAGGGCTTGACGTCAGAGAAAGGGCGGGACCGCCGGAAGAGGAAGCAGCGCAGGCGCAGGGCTCACAGAAGGGCCGGGACCGCCAAGAGGAAGCAGCAGGACACCGGTAGGAGCTTCTACGTGATGGGGGGGAGTCGGGAGGCTGTGGGGGTGCGAGCGGTCCTTCAGGGTGGGGGTGCGGGTGGGAGTGCATGCAAGCGGTCCTTCGGGGTGGGGGTGCGGGTGAGCAGTCCTTCAGGGTGGGGGTGCGAGCGGTCCTGCGTGAGGGTGAATCGGACGTCGGGGGGGGGGCATTAGGCTTTCAGGGTGGGGACAGGACTTCAAGGGGGAGAGGAGAGTCGGGGCGGGTGAAAGGAGAGTCAGGGTCTCCAGAGGAGAGTCGGGGAGGGCGAAAGGAGAGTCGGGCAGCATGCGCGGTATACGGGTGTGCGCGGTATATAAAAATTTCTTTACATAAATTACAGTTTCCCGCGCGCTATACCTGTGTGCGCGTTTTACACGGGTGCGCGTTATCTACGTGAAAATACGGTAAACTAATGGAAATTAGTATGCACTAATAGGGACAGCATATGCCAAATAAATAACCGCAGCACATCACATTAATATAGTAACATAGTAAATGTCAGCAGATAAAGACCTGAATGGTCCATCCAGTCTGCCTATTAGTTACATGCATTATAAATTTATGATTAAATTAAATTGACCTTTTTCTTTGATATTTCTGGGCCATAGACCCTAAAGTCCACCCAGTACTGTCCTTAGGTTCCAACTACTGGAGTTGCCATTGAAGCTAACTCCAGCCAATACCATAAAGTCTGCCCAGTAATGTCCTCATGTTCCAAGTTACCAGAGTTCCCATGAAATGCCCTCCCTAGCCCACCCTATACTCAATTGCCATATATGGGACACAAACCATAGAACTCTGCCCAGTATCAGCCTTAGTTCTCCAATATATACATTAATTTTCTAATTAGAGATCTTCTGTGTTTATGCCACACTTTTTTGAATTCTGTCATAGTTTTCCTTTCCACTACCTCCCTCAGGAGGGCATTTCAGGCATCCACTAATCCCTCTTTGTAAAAGAATGTCCTAACATTACTCCTAAGTCTATCTCCCTGCAGCCTCAATTTTTGCCCTGTAGTTTTACCATTTTCCCTTTTCTAGAAAAGATTTGATGCTATATTAATACCTTTTGAGTATTTAAACATCCGTATCATATCTCCCCTGTCCCTCCTCTCCTCCAGAGTATACATATTCAGGTCTTCCAGTCTCTTCTCGTACTTATTTTGGCACAGAGCCTTCCTCTGGACTGCTTTAAGCCTTCTTATATCCTTTGCCATATATACTCCAAATGTGGCCTCACCAACGACCTGTACAGGGGCATCAGCACTTCCTTTTTCTGCTGGTTACTCCTCTTTCAATACAACCTAGCATCCTTCTGGCTATAGCCACTGTCTTATCACACTGTTTTGTTGCCTTCAGATCCTTAGACACTAAACACCCCAAGGTCCCCATCCATATACATTAGCCTCTCACTTCCCAGTACTTATTGCTCCCTCAAATTTCTACTCCCCAAATACATCACTCTGCACTTCTTTGTATTGAATTTTAGTTGCCAGACGTTAGACTATTCTTCCAGCTTTTGCAGATGCTTATTCAAGTTTTCCACTCCCTCCGGGGTAGCCACTCTGTTACAAAATCTTGGTTTCATCCGCAAAAAGGCAAACCTTACCTTCTAACCCTTCAACAATGTCACTCACAAACATATTGAACAGAATTGGCCCTAGCATCGATCCTAGAGGCACTCTGCTAATCACCTTTTCCTCCTCTGAGCGAATTCCATTAACTACCACCCTCTGGCATTTGTCCATCAACCAGTTTCTAATCCAGTTCACCACTTTGGGCCCTAACTTCAGCCCATCTATTTTATTCAAGAGCCTCCTATGAGGAACCATGTCAAAGGCTTTTCTGAAATTTAAGTAAATTACATCTAGCACACGTCCTCGATCCAATTCTCTGGTTGCCCAGTCAAAGAATTCAATCAGATCCATTTGGCACGATTTATCCTTTAGAAAAGTCATGTTGCCTTGGATCTTGTAATCTATTAGATTCTAAGAAATTCACTATCCTTTCCTTCAGCAATTCTTCCATTATTTTTCCAATAACTGAAGTGAAGCTTACAAGCCTGTAGTTTCCTGCTTCATCTCTGCAACCATGTTGTGAAAAGGGACTACATTTGCTCTTCTCCAGTCCCATGGAACCTCTCCCATCTCTAAGGATTTATTGAACAAATCTTTAAGAGGACCCACCAGATCCTCTCTGAGCTCTCTCAATATTCTGTGATGGATCCCATCCGGTCCCATGGCTTTGTCCACCTTCAATATTTCAAGTTGTTCATAAACACTTTCTTCCGTGAACAGCGCAGTATCCACTCTGCTCTCAAGTGTAACTTTGCCAGCCAATCGCAGTCCTTCTCCAGGGTTTTCTTCTATGAACACAGAAGTATTTGTTTAGCATGTTTGCTTTTTCCTCATCACTCTCCACATAGCGGTTCATAGCTTCTTTCAGTCTCGCAATTCCATTTTTTTGTCTTTCTTCTTTCACTAATATACATGAAAAAATTTTGTCTCCATTTTTTAATATTTCTAGCCATTTTCTCTTATGCTTGCGCTTTCGCCAGACAAATCTCTCTCTCTTGATTTCTTTCAGTTTCAACTGATATTCCTTTCTATACTCCCCCTTCTTGAGTTTTAAAAAAAATATTTCATGAACGCCAACTCTTTTGCCTTTATTTTCTCCACCACTAGTTTGGCGAACCTTATCGGTTTTATTTTTTTCTTGTTTTTATTTATGTTCTTCACATGAAGGTCAGTAGCCATTTTTATTGCTACACATGAAGCAGCTTTAAGGAAATTTCTTCATGAAGTAGTCTTGTGGCAAATGCATTCTTGTAACACATTTTTCCTGGGTTTTCTCTTTAAAGAAATAAAAATATTGCAACTTATATAAAATACTGCAGATGAGATTTTGCACCACTGCTTAGGCAAACTGATCATTTGAACCAGGGATTTGCAAAAGTAACTTCAGGGCAATTGTGCTTACCTCTCTGGTGTTTAAAACTACTTCAGAAATTCTTTAAAAAAAAAAAATCTTTATTTAATTTTCAATGCCAACAAACTACTTCATAAATTCAATATTGAAAGGACCAGTTATTTAAAAGTAAATAATGGCTATCATTATCCAGGTATTTGACATAAAAGGTGCTACTACAGATATTCAGCTGCACTGAATACAGTATTGCGGAGAAAGAACAGGAAGAAATTATTCAACCTCCTATCCAGATAAGTATATATATAAAGTTTTAGGCCAGACAAATTTGTTTTAACTTTATCCGGATAGCAATTTGAATATTACCACTAACTGGATAGCAGTGGCACTGACTGATCTACCCAGATATTCAGCAGTACTCAGCATCCAGAAAGCAGCATTGAGTATTTGTAGTTAAATTTTAATTAACAATCATGGCTGGTGTTTTTAAAACACACTAACTATGGTGGCCAAATGTTACCACTAAAGATTTGGGGGTTTTTTAAAATTCAACTCTGTAATTAGTTGTTCATGGATGGCCAGGTTACAAAAATCAGCACTTGTAAATTCAAAGCTCTATGATCTTGGATAAACTACTTAACCCTCCAATGCCTTAAATACAAACTTAAATTGTCAGCCCCCCAAGGACAGGAAAATACTCACTGTATCACAATGTAATTCACCTTGAAATACTAAAGAAAGGTGTAGGCTAAATCAAAATCTCTTTATATGTTTCAAACTATAGTATTTTACAAATGACTTCAAATTCAATGAGCCTTTTGTAAAAAGTGCACATCCTGACTTGGATGTCTTTTTTTATTTTCTCCAGATGATCTAAACACCCTCCTCTTATTTTATTTCACTTAAATTTTAAATGTTATTAGATTTTTCTAATTTTTAATATTGTAAACCGTCCAGATACATGTGATGGTCGGTATATCAAGCCATAAATAAACTTGAAACTTGAACAACCAATAGCTGGATGTCATCTGCATAAATGTAAGCAGAAAGGCCCAAATCTTGCACTAAGGTAGCCAGTGGAGCCAAGAAACAGGAGCTAAAATCAAGCCTTGGGGACCTTCTGCAGAAAGAGGGTAAGATGGAGGAGATGCACTACATATTATTCAAAGTTTACTTCAACAAAACAAAAAGTAAAATATGACCTAAATCAGTATTAATTCCAGAAGGAAGCTAACTTTGGCATGATGCAAGTACTAAGGCAAGAATTATTAGTGCATTTTTGGGCCTCGTATATAGAATTTCCCCCATTGAGTACTGATTTTGGTATTTAACATGTGTTAATGCGTTATCACAGCTTAGTAAATACTCCGCATATCCTATCTTAAGTGTAAGGATCATGGTATTTAGACAATGCTTTACTCCCCTCCCCCCACCACCTAAGAGACATTGAGTGGAAGCTGTACTGTCATCTTCTGTGACGCAGTCTCATGAGCAACAGGGTTAGATTCAGCAGCACCCAATGCTGGTGCCAGGTTAATGCCAGCCTGAAGTTCCCTCTTAACAGGAAAAGGGAGGACAGGTACAGATTGAGAGTCCTCTGGGTAATAGGTATGTATCTTTTCTTTTCTTTCAGTCATTCTGCAACCATGGAGGATAGGAAATCAATTCAAAAAGGTAAAGATTTTCTGATGGATGAAGGAGAAAACCAAACAAAGCTAGCTTTTCTGCCACTATCTTGGAACCGTTTCTTCAGTCAGATCCTTAAAGAGAAGTAACAAGCCTGAAACCAAGCTATTCAAGCCTTTTTTACTCTTTTGCACAGAAATGTACAGTATATTATTGCCTATAACTTGATCCATGTATTCTAAATCATTTTCTACAACAGTGCATTGAGCAGTACTATTTTGTTCTCAAGAGAGACAACTTTTACAAAGTGTATTTGTCCACAAAAACAAGAAAAGAAAAAACATTTTATAGGTGGAAGAGTTTTTCATAATCTTGCAAGTAACTGTGTGCCAAAAAGCCCAGAAATCCTCCCTCTTGGCTTGGTGTGCTGATCAGTAGGGGATGATACTTTTCAGATCATCAAATTAACTCCTATATGATTTTCAGAAGATAATTTGGCATTGGATTTTTTTTAATTTTTGTGTATGTGTGTCTGTCTACCAAGCTACCCTATTCTACTTCCTTCTCAGACTACAGAATAACACAGGCATTTCTCTGGGCCTCTCTGGGGGACAGTCCAGGACCTGACAAGCTGAGGTTTCCAATTCTTTCTTTTTTATGCCTCAGTGATCAGGGTGTCAGACTCCTGCAAGACAGACAAACCAAGCGCTACAGTAGTTAGTGAGCAGCACTATTAGCTCAGTGACTGTATTGCTCATTCCACCCCACATACTCTGCATATCCATTAGCCATTCAAAAGGGAAAAAGAAGAGGATAAAGAGTAGGCTGAGAATACTCTCCAAAATCTTGGACAAGCAAATGACACACAGAGACATACAGTGAAACTAAACTGCAAGAATGACCACTGTGTGAGCACCTGGAGAGATTCCATGAAATGCATTGCGGTGCTCATCATATCCACTTCTAGGCAACTCTCTGAAATGATCAACAAAGCCACAAAAAATACTATATTTTTTTGGGGGGGATAGGTTATAGATGTCCATAGTGATTAAAAAAAAATACTATAGGCTTGTTAATGCCTTAACAAAAGGACATTGTATTTCTTAAAGACATTGTTTCTCCGAAGAACTGTAATCTGCAAAGCTCTAATTTGTTTGGAAGCTGTGGGATACTGAACTATCAAGTTAATAAGGCAATGGCTTTAGCTGCCCTGCTACATTTCATATTGCCCTTTGTTCTTTAAGAAACATTGACCCCTTTGCAGCATCCCCAGGACTGAAATTTCAACATTTTCAGCCTTATACACAGAATAAACTGGATATATATCAAGCTCATTTAAGTACAGTGGTGCCTCGCATAACGGACGCCTCGCACAGCGAACGCTGCGCACAACGAACTTTATGTCTTGATCCGTACAACGAACTTCGTTTCACACAACGAAGTCGCCCGAGCTGCATCCTTCCGCGCAGGCACTGCGCTTAACTGCCCTCTCTCCGTCTGGTTCCCTCTTGCCCCCCCGACTCCCCGACACGATCGGGGCAAGAGGGAGCTCAAGCCCTCTTGCCCCCCCGACTCCCCGACACGATCGGGGCAAGAGGGAGCTCAAGCCCTCTTGCCCCCCCGACTCCCCGACACGATCGGGGCAAGAGGGAGCTCAAGCCCTCTTGCCCCCCCGACTCCCCGATACGATCGGGGCAAAAGGGAGCCCAAGCCCTCTTGCCCCGCCGATTCCCCAACTCCCCGACAATATCGGGCCAGGAGGGAGCCCAAGTCTTCCTGGCCACGGCGACCCCCTAACCCCACCCTGCACTACATTACGGGCAGGAGGGATCCCAGGCCCTCCTGCTCTCGACGCAAACCCCCCCTCCCCCCAACGACCGCCCCCCCCCAAGAACCTCCGACCGCCCCCCCAGCCGACCCGCGACCCCCCTGGCCGACCCCCACGACACCCCCAACCCCCTTCCCCGTACCTTTCTGTAGTTGGCCGGACAGACGGGAGCCAAACCCGCCTGTCCGGCAGGCAGCCATCGACGGAATGAGGCTGGATTGGCCCATCCGTCCCAAAGCTCCGCCTACTGGTGGGGCCTAAGGCGCCTGGGCCAATCAGAATAGGCCCGGGAGCCTTAGGTCCCTCCTGGGGGCGGGGCCTGAGGCACATGGGCCCAACCCGACCATGTGCCTCAGGCCCTGCCCCCAGGAGGGACCTAAGGCTCCCGGGCCTATTCTGATTGGCCCAGGCGCCTTAGGCCCCACCAGTAGGCGGAGCTTTGGGACGGATGGGCCAATCCGGCCTCATTCCGTCGATGGCTGCCTGCCGGACAGGCGGGTTTGGCTCCCGTCTGTCCGGCCAACTACAGAAAGGTACGGGGAAGGGGGTTGGGGGTGTCGTGGGGGTCGGCCAGGGGGGTCGCGGGTCGGCTGGGGGGGCGGTCGGGGGTTCTTGGGGGGGGCGGGCGTTGGGGGGAGGGGGGGTTTGCGTCGGGGGCAGGAGGGCCTGGGATCCCTCCGGCCCGTAATGTAGTGCAGGGTGGGGTTAGGGGGTCGCCGTGGCCAGGAGGACTTGGGCTCCCTCCTGGCCCGATATTGTCGGGGAGTTGGGGAATCGGCGGGGCAAGAGGGCTTGGGCTCCCTTTTGCCCCGATCGTGTCGGAGAGTCGGGGGGGCAAGAGGGCTTGAGCTCCCTCTTGCCCCGATCGTGTCGGGGAGTCGGGGGGCAAGAGGGCTTGAGCTCCCTCTTGCCCCGATCGTGTCGGGGAGTCGGGGGGGCAAGAGGGCTTGAACTCCCTCTTGCCCCGATCGTGTCGGGGAGTCGGGGGGGGGCAAGAGGGCTTGAGCTCCCTCTTGCCCCGATCGTGTCGGGGAGTCGGGGGGGCAAGAGGGCTTGAGCTCCCTCTTGCCCCGATCGTGTCGGGGGTGCCAGGGACCACACGGAGTCACCCACCGTACCACCCGATTCGGGTAAGCGCAGGTATCGGTGAACATAAGAACATAAGAACTGCCTTCTCCGGATCAGACCTTCGGTCCATCAAGTCCGGCGATCCGCACACGCGGAGGCCCTGCCAGGTGTACACCTGGCTTAATTTATAGTCCACCATATCCTTATATGCCTCTCTTAAGGAGATATGCATCTAGTTTGCTCTTGAAGCCTAGGTCGGTCGATTCCGTCATAATCTCCTCTGGGAGGGCATTCCAGGTGTCAACCACTCTCTGAGTGAAGCAGAACTTCCTGACATTAGTCCTGAACCTGTCCCCCCTTAGCTTCATTACATGTCCTCTAGTCCGTGTCAAATTGGACAATGTAAATAATCTTCTCTGCTCTATTTTGTCGATTCCTTTCAGTATTTTGAAGGTCTCGATCATATCCCCACGCAGTCTCCTTTTCTCAAGGGAGAACAATCCTAGTGTTATAAGTCTGTCCTCGTATTCCAGTTTCTCCATACCCTTCACCAGTTTTGTTGCTCGTCTCTGCACCCTCTCCAGCAGTTTTATATCCTTCTTTAGGTAGGGAGACCAATGTTGGATGCAGTATTCCAAGTGTGGTCTGACCATTGCCCTATAAAGCGGCATTATAACTTTCTCCGATCTACTCGAGATTCCTTTCTTTATCATGCCCAACATTCTATTTGCCTTCTTTGCCGCTGCCGCGCATTGCGCCGACGGCTTCAGGGTCCTATCTATCAGTACACCCAGGTCCTTTTCTTGTTCACTCTTCCCCAGAGTTGCACCTGACATTGTATACTCGTATTCCTTATTTTTATTGCCTAAATGCATTACCTTGCATTTCTCCACATTGAACTTCATCTGCCATTTCTCCGCCCATGTTTCTAACCGACACAAGTCGCTCTGGAGTTTCTCTCTATCATCCTGCGATCTGATCGCCCGGCATAGTTTTGTATCGTCTGCAAACTTGATGATCTCACTGGATGTTCCTTCCTCCAGGTCATTGATATAAATATTAAAAAGGATCGGCCCAAGTACCGAGCCCTGGGGTACACCACTAGTCACTTTCTCCCAGTCGGAGAACTTCCCATTTATGCCCACTCTCTGCTTTCGGTTTTCCAGCCATTTGCCTATCCACCTTTGTATATCCCCCTCTATGCCATGGCTTTGTAGTTTCCTGAGAAGTCTTTCGTGTGGAACTTTGTCGAACGCTTTCTGGAAGTCCAAGTATATTATGTCCACCGGCTTCCCACTATCAATTTGCTCGTTCACGGTTTCAAAAAATTGGAGTAAATTCGTCAAACATGATTTCCCTTTCCTGAATCCATGTTGACTGGGTTTCATCAAGTCATGTAAGTCCAAGTGCCGGACTATGCTATCCTTGATCAGTGCTTCAACCATCTTGCCAGGGACAGACGTAAGACTCACAGGTCTATAGTTGCCCGGTTCCCCTCTCGATCCTTTTTTGAAAATTGGGGTGACGTTCGCTATCCTCCAGTCGTCCGGTATCTGTCCAGTTCTGATTGTCAGGTTTGCAAGTTTTTGCAATAACTCTCCGATTTCAACCTTCAATTCCTTTAAGACTCTCGGATGAATCCCATCCGGTCCAGGGGATTTGTCACTTTTAAGTTTGTCGATCTGATAGTATATCTGGTCTAAGTCCACTTCAACTGTGGTGAGGCTGTCTTCTATTTCTCCTGCAAACACTTTCTCCGCTTCAGGTATTGTTGAGGTGTCCTCCTTCGTAAAGACGGACGCAAAGAAGGAATTTAGTTTGTCTGCGATTTGTTTATCTTCCTTGATGTGGGTGGCTTATTTGCGGGGGGGTGCCTTATTTTACATTTTTTTCTAAAAAGGGGGGGCTGTCTTATTTGATGGCCCTGCCTTATCATCGGGGAAACACGGTAGAAAAAAAAAAAAATGAACAGTTAAGTCCCAGTTTTTGCCGCTGAGACTCTGCCCTCTCACTGTAAAATTAGACTCTACTTAGTCTGTCTTTAAATTTAAAAAATGTGTGTTGTTTTAAAAAACAATTATGTTTTTAGATGTATCTAAATAAAAATAATAACCAAAAATTTATCTTTTTTTATGTCATCTTAGCATATTTTATGCTACAGAACGAATTATTTTTTTTAACATGTATTGTTATGGGAAAACGCGTTTCACACAACGAACGTTTCACATAACAAACTTGCTCCTGGAACGGATTAAGTTCGTTGTGTGAGGCACCACTGTATAATTAAAAAGAAAATGGAACTGAATTACGTTTAGAAGACTGTACTAATTATTTTTTAAAATCTTTATTTTACATTTGATATACCACCAATAAGACCTAAAAAGGCATCAAGGTGGTTTACATTCAGCCTAAAAAACAATAAAAGCGAGACATCATAAAAAAAACAATAAAAAGAACCACACACAAAAAAATAAAGAAAGGAACAGAATAACTGTAGTTATTGTAATAACAGATGATACTTATAAGGTTTCCATAGGAACTGAATATTCATGATTAATGAGTACCAAATATTTGTGTCATCAGATGCATTTTTAGGGATTTCTTAAAAGCTGTGATAACTGAAATATTCTTAATATGGAAAGATAAATTGTTCTAAAGCTTGGGGCCTATGTAGTGAAAAGCTGAATGTTGGGAAATCGAGAGACTAATTTCAGAAAGCGGTGTGAGACAGTAACTTATCAGCAGAGCAGAGAGGGTGGGGAGGATTATTAGGCATAATCAACCTGCTGAGATTAGATGGGGCTGAAAGAGATTGTGAGTGGTATACCACAGTTAAGATTTTAAAGATAATCCATGCAGAAACTGGATGCCAGTTTTACATTACATTACATTAGTGACTTCTATTCCGCCTTTATCTTGCAGTTCAAGGCGGATTACATAAGAATTGTTATGATCTTAATACATAAGATTATATAAGAGCATTTTCTAATTTGCTAGGGAGTAGATTGGTAATGCCGGTGCGGTTTGGGACTTTATTGGTAAAGTTATATTGGTTTTATGTGCTTTTTGAAGAGTAAGGTTTTTGATTCTTTTTTGAAAGTTTTGTAGTCTGTGGTTGAAGTCAGCAGATTGGTGAGCTGTCGGTCAAGTTTTGCTGCCCTGGTGGCCAGAAGGTTGTCATATATTTTTTTTCATTTGACATTTTTGGTTGGCGGGTACGTGAGTATTGTATGGGTTTTCCTGTGTCTGATTGAGGTAGAATGAGTCAGTTGATTGTTCCAGTAGGAAGGGCTGTTTCCATTTATAGCTTTGAATAGTAGGCAAAGTAATTTGAAGTGTATTCTGGCTTGTATTGGGAGCCAGTGTGAGTCGTGGTAGGCCTCCATGATGTGGTCATATTTTTTCAAAGAATAGATAAGTCTTAGGGCTGTGTTTTGTATTGTTTGCAGTTGTTTCATCTTTATTGTTGGGCAGGGGAGATATAGTATGTTGCAGTAGTCTATTAGGCCTAGGATTAGTGATTGAACCACAAGTTGGAATTGTTTTCTGTCGATGAATTTTCAGACTTGTCTAAGGTTTCTCATAGTGGCGAATGATGTTTTTATAATTTTGTTGATTTGTGGTTGCGTGGTACAGCCTCTGTCTATTAGCACTCCGAGGAGTTTTAGCGTGGGTTGAATGGGGTATGAGATCGAGTTAATTTCTATGTTTGTCAAGGTTGGGGTTTTGCAGTTTTCAAGAAGGATGAAGTTTGTTTTGTCCGGGTTAAGTTTTAGTTTGTGCTCTTTCATCCATGTTGCTACTGTTTCAAGTGTTCCGTGTATTGTGCCTATCATGGATGGTATCATCTACGTAGCTGTAATAGGTAATGCCTAGTTTATCTAGGTAGGAACTTAGGAAGGCGATGTATAGGTTGAAAAGTGTGGGAGATAGGGGAGATCCTTGTGGCACTCCACATGGGTTGGACCAAGGATCCAATTTTTCTTTGTTTGTTTTAACTCTATAAGTTCTGGATTGTAGGAATCCTTTAAACCTGTGATTCCTATTGCATTTAGAGTTTGTAAAAGTATGTCATGGTCTACTAGATCAAAGGCTGCAGAGAGGTCTAGTTGTATGATCATAATTTTTTTTCCAGTGCAGAGGTGTTGTCTCGCGATGTCCATGAGTGTTCCTAGTACGGTCTCCGTGTTGTAGTTGGTTCTGAATCCGGATTGCATGGAGTAGAGTAGGTTGTGGTAATCTAGGTATATGTTTAGGGCTTTAGCTACTAGGTCTTCTATTAGTTTGACATATAGAGGGATTGAGGCTATAGGTCTATAGTTAGATGGTTGGTCTGTTGCTCCCTTGGGGTCTTTTAGGATTGGAGTTATGATGATTTCGCTGAGGTTTTGTGGGAAAAGGCCGTCGGTGAGTGGGGTTTGTATCCATTGAAGGAGCAGAGTGCGGAATAGTGTAATGGAGGTTTTCAGTAGGTATGGTGGGCAGTGATTAAGTTTGCAGGCTTCATGACTGTATTTGTTATATAGTTTGTTGAAGTCTGACCTTTGTATAGGTGAGAAGTTTTCTGGTTGGAAAAGGGGAATCACATGATCAAAGCAGTGCGCAAAGTGGATTACATAAGAACATAAGAAACGCCTTCACCGGATCAGACCAAGGTCCATTTAGTCCGGCGATCCGCACACGCGGAGGCCCATTTAGGTGCTCCTTGTTGGAGACCCGGATTTCCCGTATCCCTCAATATGATTTGCAAGAAGGTGTGCATCCAACTTGCGTTTGAAACCCAGAACAGTATTCTCTGCCACCACCTCCTCCGGGAGAGCATTCCAAGCGCCCACCACTCTTTGTGTGAAACAGAACTTCCTGACATTTGTCCTGAACCTGCTGCCATTCAGTTTCAGGCTATGACCTCTTGTCCGTGTCTCATCTGAAAATGTCAGTAATGCTGCTTCCTGGTCAGTTTGGTCAAATCCTTTTAATATTTTAAAAGTCTCTATCAGATCCCCACGCAGTCTTCTCTTTTCGAGGGTGAACAGTCCCAGTTTTCCGAGGCGTTCCTTGTAGTTTAAATTCTCCATGCCTTTGACTAGTTTCGTGGCTCGCCTCTGCACCCTCTCCAACAGAATTTTATCCTTCATAAGGTATGGAGACCAGTGTTGGACACAGTATTCTAAGTGTGGTCTGACCATTGTTCTGTAAAGTGGCATTATAACATCTTCCGACCTACTCGTGATCCCTTTCTTAATCATACCTAACATCCTATTTGCTTTCTTCGCCGCCGCCACACATTGAACCGACGGCTTTAGGGTTCTGTCTATCAGAACCCCCAAATCCCTTTCTTGTTCGCATTTGGCTAATGTCACCCCTGACATCTTGTAATCATGTTCTTTGTTTTTCTTTCCCAGATGCATCACCTTGCATTTTTCTATGTTAAAATTCATCTGCCACTTTATCGCCCACATTTCCAGCTGATTTAGATCCTTTTGAAGATCCTCACAGTCCCTTTGAGAGCCAACCGCCCGACATAGTTTTGTATCATCTGTAAACTTGATTATATTGCATGATGTTTCCTCTTCCAGGTCATTTATAAAAATATTGAACAAGATGGGCCCAAGAACCGAGCCCTGGGGCACGACTCTGGTCACCTTTTCCCAGTCCGAGAATTTCCCATTTATGGTTACCCTCTGCGTTCTGTTCTCTAGCCAATTTCCAATCCATCCGTGCACTTCTCCTCCTATTCCATGACTTAGTAGTTTACTCATAAGCCTTGCGTGCGGAACCTTGTCAAACGCTTTTTGGAAGTCCAAGTAAATTATGTCCACTGGATCTCCACTATCTATTTGCTTGTTCACCTTCTCAAAGAATTGAAGTAAATTTGTCAAACATGACCTCCCTTTCCTGAAGCCGTGTTGACTAGCTCTCATTAGGTTGTGCTTTGGATAAGTTGGATAATTGGATAAGTTGTAATCTTTTCAGTGATGTTTACAGGAGACCAGTATAAAGGGAGTTACAATAGTCTAAATGAAAGATTGCCAATGCATAGATCAAAGAATGGAGAAGGAGAGAAGGAAAGGATTGAATGGATCTGATGTGTTGTAAGGCAAAAATTGATGAACGAATAACTGTACTAATCTGCTTACTGTCAAAAGTTAGACCAAGAATACATATTGTATCAGAGAATGTCAACTGATGATCATCAATGGAGGGGGGAGATGGTGGAGAATCAAGAAAGGATGAAAAACAGATGGATTCACATTTTTAAAGGTTAAGGGCTAAGTGGTTATTTTTGAGTCAAAGGCAAACTTGAGTGAGACAAACATTCACATCATGAATAGAGAAGATGGAGTCTGCAAAGACCACCATTGTCCTGGATCACAGTCATCAATAGAGCAAGAAAGATATTTAATAATGGTGAAAGGATCAAACCTTGTGGAACTCCACAGACCAGAGGAAAGACCTTAGTTAGGGTATTGTGGAAATTTATACATTTTGCACATTTATTAAAATGTTTTAAGGATGTGTATGGGGAAAATGTTCAGTTTGGTTTATGCTCAGATCAATCACCCATTTAGTTCATTTTTGGATGTCAAATTAATTGTTTCATTTGTTTCCATTAAAATCAAAAGGGAAAAGAAATTTTCTTCAACAGTAATGGGGTTTCATTTCTTTTCAATTGCACTAACTCATAACATGTTGTTAGGCATCTGTAACAGAAGCAACAGTACTACAAGACATCTAGAGTGATACAAAGACCCCCATGGCAGTAACAATAGCATGAAGACTTCAAGCCACAGTCAGAAGGGCAAATTAGCATAAACAGTAGAATGGAGACTCCAAGTTTTCAGAGATTGGCAAAATAGCACCAACATAAGCAGGAACAAATCAAAGCTTTAGGACAGGGGGAAAATGGCATCAACATTCACAGTAAGACCCAAGGAACTAGAAGAGGGATAGATTAGCACTAACATTAGCATGAAGGACCCAAAACACTGGAAGAGAATGAAAGCACCATTATTGGTAGAAACATCTTAAAGGAGTGGGGAATGGGAAAAGCTCATTCTTGAAATAAAAGCATTTGGAAGCCTATCTACCACTGAGCCCTGCTCAGTGTGATTCTACAAAGGGCGCTTAACTTGGACATCCAAATGGCACCTAACTTTAGGCATGCTTTGCAGAATCCTGGCCTAAATGCTCTGCCACTTCTCCAATGCTCATGGGAATTCAATGAGCATTGGAACACCACTGGAGCATTTAGTGCTCTGGACCACGGAGAGATATGATACAGATATTTAAATATTTGAAATATATTAAAGAACAAACCAAGCTTTTATACACACAGGGAAACTATAATACTAGAGGATATGAAATGAAGTTGCAAGAGAGAAACTGAAAATCCAAACTGTGGAAACACAATGTTTTTGGACCTTCTTTTATTCAGTAAATCCTAATTAGAAACGCTGTCCACAGGCCATGTTTCGGCTGAGCACGCCTTCCTCAGGGATCCAAGATGCTTAGAAAGCAGCCTTTTATAAATGTGGAAAAGATTGAAAAACCATAAAAACTAAGCCCACCAACAAGGCGCGAAATTGCAGTGACTAAGACTTCAGACAGTTCTCAAAGAGCAGCCACATCATAAAGCAAAACAAAGGCATTATAATATTCTTCATTCCTTTACAAATAAGTCCTAACATTCTATTTGGGGGGGCGGGGGTTTCACCTACGAAATATATCAAGCTGAATGAATCCAAGATATGTTTCCAGAAGAGTGACTCTTAATGCAGAAGCAAGCTTTTTTAAATTTTTAGTTGGGTTATTTTTTTTTCCTATATGCGTCACATTGCATTTGCCAACTTTAAGTTTTATCTAACATTTTGATGCCTACTCCTTCCACCATTTCCCACAGTCCTCCTGCAACTCCTCACAATGTGTTTGTATCATCTGCATATTTGATCACCTCACTTACCATTCCCTGTTACAAATCATTTATGAATATGTTAAACAACACTGGTCCCAGTATAATCCCTGTGCATTGCATCATTTACCCTTCACCCTTAGGAAAACTGACCTTTTAATTCTATTCTCTGTTTTCTAATTTTAACCAGTTGCCAATCCATAATACGTTATTGCATTCTATCCCATAAGAACATAAGAAAAGCCAGACTGGATCAGACCAAAGTAGATAGTTTCCAGGGATAACAATGGCTTTCCACAGGTCTACCTTAATAACCATATATTTATGTTTCCTACAATAATTTGTATAACCCTTTTTAAAACCCAGCTATATTAATTCTCTAGCAACGTGTCAGAGCCAACTATGCATTTACCCCCAAACATTATAAAATGTGCCTAACTTTAGGCACCTACAAAGGCATGCTTAGCTGAGGTATGCTCCTAACTTAATTGACAATGAAGAAATGCCAAAAAGGTGCCCCAACTGACCGTATAAACACTGAAGGGATGGAGATCGCTCTGAGGAAAGGGATGTTACCAGTGGTGTGCCTCAAGATTCTGTTCTTGGGCCTGTTCTTTTTAACATTTTTATTAATGATATTGCTGAAGGGTTATCGGGTAAGATTTTCCCCTTTGTGGATGATACCAAAATCTGCAATAGAGTAGACACACCAGATGGTGTGAATAACATGAAGAAATACCTGGTGAAGCTTGAAGAATAATCTGAAATTTGACAGCTAAAATTTAATGCTAAGAAATGCAAGGTCATGCATTTGGGCTGCAAAAATCGGAAGGAAGGTTACAGTTTAGGGGGTGAAGAACTTTATGTGCATGACAGAAGAGCGGGACTTGGGTGATTGTATGTGATGATTTTAAGGTGGCCAAACAGGTTGAAAAGGTGACGTCGAAAGCTAGAAGGATTCTAGGGTGCTTAGGTAGAGGTATGACCAGTAGGATGCCCCTTTATAAAACTCTGGTGAGACCTCATTTAGAATATTGTATATAATTCTAGATACCTTACCTTCAAAAAGGACCGACTCACTTAAGTACTCACTAAGGAAGTCCCTGATTGGCTGAGGCACCTCAAGCCCCTCCAAAGGGAGGACCCCGAGGTGCCTGAGCCAATCAGGGCCTTAGGCCTCGCCCTGTCATATACCAGGGCGTGGCTTAAGGCCTCAGACTCGGGAAGCATTGGAGCAGGAGGGATTGAGCACCCCTCCTGCTTTGTTAAAGGTACAGGGGGTGGGGAGGGGACCGGGAAGGGGGAGGGGGCATCCAGTGGGTGGCAGGAGGGAGTCAGCCACCCTCCTACCATTTGGGTTTTTTTGGGGGGAAAGGGAATTCGGGAATGGGACTGATGGAAGGAGGGAGTGGCAGATCATTTTAAAGGGCTGCAGCGGCGGCAGGGTACATTTTTGGGGGGGGCTCGGGGAGGGAGGAGGGACGGGGCACTTGTCGGGAGAGGGAGGGGGGTTCATTTTTTAAAAAAATCGGGCTATTTTTCCTGTGTAAAACATGCAAAATATCCACCCAATTAAAAAAAAATGTAAAAAGTTAGCAGAAGCCCTGACAGCAGTGACAGGAGGCTGCTTCTCCTGTCACTACTGTCAGGGCTCTCCCCGATTCAATCAGCGATCTGTGCAGTCAATTGGAGGCATGCCTCTGATCGCTCCCACTTGCATGAAGATGGTTGGTGAATCGGTCGGCCTGCCTCCAATTGTCCATGGATCGGACACGGACCGGAAGGTTAGTGAATCTAGGCCTTAGCCATGTGAATATCAGTATTCTATAAATTTGAGCACGTAAATGGTGCTAAAATTTAAGCAATCTATTATAGAATGAGAGAGCGAGCAGCTGCAACCATTGAAATACATGCTTTTGAATATCGAGTCTAAATACTGTATTATATGTCTGATTTAATAGAAATAAACTTTACTCAAATCACAGCTATAAAAAAAATTAGTTCATAATTTATTTTTCTGCAAAACTCCCTAAATATTTATTTTATATAATACTATAATAATATAAACAGTACTGGCACACTACAGGAGTCTTTTTTCTATTGACAACCATTGTGCTTTGTGTGCTCTGAAAGAAATGTAACTTTCTTAAATTAACAGCTTAAAGATCTTATGTTTGCATTCTATCATTTTTTGTGTGTGTGGCAGTAATTATATAGGCCATACATTTTTTCAACAAATTCCAATAACAATCATAATCCAGGGAGTTACGATATGCATGACTGCATGGAGAACAGGGATAAAGACTGCAGTTAGCAACTAAATTAACAGAAGCAGTTGGCACAGTTTCCTGAGCGCAACATTATAGAACAACTGCTAAATGCATACACATTCTGGCCTATAAACAGTCTAGTTTATAATATTTTATTATGCAAAATGTAATGGAAGTTTAAGTATTCATTGGATCCATTCAGTAAATAACATTAACACTGTGCATTTAATACAACAGGGTTCGTAGTTGATAGTATTTATTTTTTAGACTTTCTCTCTGTATTTTACAAATTTATTTTTAAAGAAGAAATACAATATTTTTCGCTCCATAAGACAAACCTTTTCCATCCCCAAAAATGGGGTGGAAATAAGGGTGCGTCTTAAGGAGCGAATATTAAAAAAGAAAAAAAAAGTAGGGGGGGGGGCTAGCTGGCTGGCTTGGGGAAAGCTGGATGGCTGGGGGCTGGCTGGCTGCCATTAGACGTGCCTACCATTAGAATTGCCCAGTACCCTGTCCTGGCCTACCACTAGACCCCCCGAGGGGGTACAGGGTACAGGGCACACCATTTGGTTCAGGATTTTTTTCTTGGTTTTTCTTCCTCTGTAGGTGGGTGCGTCTTATGGTCAGGCGCGTCTTAAAGAGAAAAAATACAGTATTTCTAGCTTTCAACATAAGGGCATTTTTTACAAAGCCACATTAGCGGGTTTAACACGCGTGACTTTTCATCATGCGCTAACCCCTGCACTGGCTGAAAAACTACCGCCTGCTCAAGAGGAGGCAGTAATGGCTAGTGCGGCCAGCGATTTAGCGTGCGCACTAGCGTGGCTTTGTAAAAGGAGCCCTAAGTTGGGATATTTAAGAAGGCGGAGATGGTAATCTATCCATACTTTTACAAGTTTTTAACTGGGGGTACCTGGACATAAAACTAACAAGATCCTTGGTTCTAAGTGGGTAGCTTACAGATAGAATATCAGGGTCTTGAACCTAAGACTAAAATTCCCACTGCTGTGAATGAGAACAGAGAAACAGAAAGGGGAGAAGAGAGAAATAGAAAACAGAAATAATTTTCTGCAGCACCTAAAACTCCAAAACTTTTACTTCTGCATGATTCACTTCTTATTGACTCAGTTCTGCATTCCAGTTACCAGGTAATACCATTACCTTTTCTGGCACCTTTATAGGCTCTTTTCACATAGGTTAAAATGCTTTTCATTACGGTTTGTCCATCAATCTGTCCAACAGTTTGTCAATACATCTGTCCAAATTTGTGGAGCCTGGAATTAGTGTAGTTTGTATATGCATGACTTTCCATGGAAATGAAACACCAGAGAAAGCACTGAACTGCAATGCAGTTCTTGTATACCAAAGCAAGGACACACCAAAGTCAAGAGCCAAGTGGCACAGCAATTGTGGCAGTAAGCATTGAGGAAAGTGAGTAATGCAATCCCTGTTTCCAAGTACAGGCAGCATGGGAAGCAAAGAGAGGAAAAGCAGGCAGGGCACCTGGTTCTCACTTGCTGAAGTAAAAAAGGTAGTGAGCAGTAGGTAGTGAGCAGTAGTAGTGAGCAGTAAGGCAAAACTTTGATTCAAAGCTCAACTCCTTAATTAGTTCCCCTTGGATGAAAAGTTTTTCAAACTTTAAATGCTTACAAATAGAACAGTTATTGCTTAAGGGGCTAATTTTCCAAAAGATCTACAATGGAACTGCTTTTATCCTTATATTACTGTATAAAAAGCAACATTGGCCCTATATGACTTTTTTTATTGTATAAGTCAGGGGTAGGGAACTCCGGTCCTCAAGAGCCGAATTCCAGTCGGGTTTTCAGGATTTCCCCAATGAATATGCATTGAAAGCAGTGCATGCAAATAGATCTCATGCATATTCATTGGGGAAATCCTGAAAACCCGACTGAAATTCGGCTTTCGAGGACCGGAGTTCCCTACCCCTGGTATAAGTCTTCATTTATTTTTTAATTTTTTTAGTTCTTTATTGATTTTCCAAACATCAACAGTGCAAAACACAAATATATATACTTATAATAAATCAAAGCACATTCATCTTACAGACATACACTAGCAACCATTTTATCCCACCCACCCACCCACCCACCCAATGACTAAACACTAAAAACATAAAAACACAGATTCTTTCAATAACCTTTCCCTATTTAAAATAGTAATGTAATCCCACCCTCCTTCCACCCACCCTGAATGTATATACTCAAAGGGCTAAAATTAAAATAGAAATAGCCCCCCCCCCAACCCTCTCACCCTTCCCTGGATGTGTGTAGAAATAAACAAAAATTAAATTAAAGACAAAGGACAACTATAGTGAAGTAATAAAAGATGTCAATGGGTCCCAAACCAATTTAAATAAATTACTATGCCCCAACATGTCAGCATTCATTTTCTCATACCTATAGCTGGAGCATAAATTCACCCTCTAAAAAGGAAAATTGAGGCAATCATAATTTTTCCAATTACAAGTTACCATCTACATAGCTATCCCAGTCATAATTAGGAAAAGCCGGCATTTACAGCAGTCCATGGGGGGCTTAATATGCAATAATGTTCCTCATATGTCAATGGAATTGATGATAACAGTATGGTATTAACCTTTCCCCATATTGACTTCCAAAAGTTGAGTATCAAAGGACAATAAAACAACAGATGATCAAATGTCCCAACGTCTAGATCAGTGTTCTTCAACCTTTTTACACCTGTGGACCGGCGGAAATAAAATAATTATTTCGTGGACCGGCAAACTACTAAGACTGAAATTTTTTTTAAAAAACCATCGCCGCCCTGTCCCCGCGAGCTCGGTCCCACAAACCATCTGATCCCATCCGCACAAGCCTCAAATAGTTATGATTTTATATTGTACATATTTTATTAAAGTATAAAAAGAAACAATATTCTATACAATTGTCATTTTATAAATACAAATAATACAGAGCAAGGATCAACAAACCCCCTGTCTCCCCTCCCCTTCACATATATCCCCTCTACTATCAAGAAAATAAGCCAAATTTCTCTAATCTTTCGCTCTATGGCAGCTCCTCCAACACCTTAACCATCTTAGTCGCTCTTCTCTGGACCCTTTCGAGTAGTAGTACCGTGTCCTCCTTCATGTACGGTGACCAGTGCTGGACGCAGTACTCCAGGTGAGGGCGTACAGCATCATGATAACCTTCTCTGTCTCTTCAGTCCAGCATCTGCCCCTTCCATTCACTGTCTGTCTTTCCCTGCCATCTCTCCTCCTGCCCCCTCCCCCAATTTGGTCTGGCATCCATCATCTTCCTTCTGTTCCCCTCATGGTCTGGCATTTCTGTCCTTCCCTCCCCCCTGTGGTTTTTAGCATCTCTCTCTTCTCATTTCCTCCACTCAGATCTGATATCGTTCTCTGCTCTCTCTTCCCTTTTCTTCTCTGGTCTTCCTTCTCTATTTTCTGCCTCCATCTAAATTAAATTCTTTCTTACTATTTAGTCCTGTTTCCCTCTTTTCACTGTGTCTACCCACAGCTTGTCACCCCTTTCCCTCACCCCTCCATTATCTTACTATTTTCTTCCCCCTTTATTTAGCTCCTCCTTCCATCCAGTATGTGTTCTTTCCCCACTTCCATTCAGCATCTGCTCTCCCCTCTCAACTGACATCCATCTGCCTTCTGCTCTCTCTCCCTTCTTCTCACTTCCATCATCTGTCTCCTTCTCTCTCTCATCTCCTCCATTCCATCATCTGCCCCTTCTCTCTCTTCCCCCCCCCCAACTTCCATCATCTGCCCCCCTTCCCCTCACCTTTGCGGGTCACTTTCTTTCCCCTGAGGGTGGTTCATGTCAGAGGGGAAGCTTTGGCCGAGCATAACTGCTTGCAAGGAACAGTGGAACTTACTTGATGTCATGCTGGGGCCCGTTGCCGTTTGAAGAAAAAAAAAAAAAAAAGGGACCTCCAAAGGTGAGAGGAAGGGAAACCTCCAGGACAGCTGCTCTTTGCCCTCCTTCAGCAGCCCAAGAGTCTTTAGGCAAGCGGCAGCTCTGTGTGCTTTTAACTTCGGTACAGAGCTGCCTCTAAGCAGTAGTTTAGCGTGGTTTCATGAGGCAGCCTCGGGGCCTTTGCTAGGCCGGCCCACATCGCATCATCGAAGCGGGCCGGCCTAGCAAAGGCCCCGAGGCTGCCTCATGAAACCGTGCTAAACTACTGCTTAGAGGCAGCTCTGTACCGAAGTTAAAAGCATACAGAGCTGCCGCTGCTGGTCGGGAGGTGCGAAGACAAGGCAGAAAGCATACGCTGCAGGAGTCCCGGCGAAGGCAGAAATCCCGGCACAGCGACGGCAACAGGAAGTTGCAAGTCAGCTGACGTCGGCACTTTTCGTTGCGGCGGGGACCCGAGTCCTTCGCGGACCGGCAAGATTTTTTTGCGGACCGGCACCGGTCCGCGGACCGGCGGTTGAAGAACTGTGGTCTAGATGACAGTGCCAGCATCTATTAGATTTAGAACTATCTAACTTTTGTAACCTAACCAGGGTCCAAAGAGATCTATGTAACAAAAAAAAAACATGTTTGTCTCTTAGATGCTGATGCTGTACATCTCATGCTCCAAGTCCAAATTTTTAGCCATTGAGACGTAGAAATATCCTGCTTAATCTCAATGCTGTAAGGCCCGGATTCTGTATAGGAACAAAACCCGCCCAAAGTAAACCCGATTCTATAACTGACATCCATGTTGCAGATGCTGATTACAGAATCGGGTTTTTGGCCTGGATTCTGTATAGGACGTGGCCGCTATACTTTTTCATGGCAAGGGATTTCCCTGCCACGATTAGTATAGCGGCCACAACTACGGCCGCCAGTCTCCCCAACCTCCCGACGTTCGTGGCAGGAGGGTGCCCAACCCCTACTGCCGAAATAACCCGCCCCCCAAAGATTGCTGGCAGGAGGGTACCCAACCCCTCCTGCCGGACCCCCCCCTCCATTAACCCCCCAAACAAAATGTCCTAACCGCCCTCCCCGTACCCCCTCCCCACGGCCTCCCCGAAGATTGCTGGCAGGAGGGTGCCCAAATCCTCCTGCCGGACCCCTCAATGCTCCCCCGAAGATCGCCATCAGGAGGGTGCCCAACCCCTCTTGCCGGACCCCACCCAACAAACCCCCCACCCCGGAACCCCCCTGAAGCTTACCGCCAAGTTAGCCAGACGGGTCTTCGCACCGTTCTGCCAGCAGGCCTGCCTCTGTCCTATAGCGGGAGGGGCCTTAGGCGCTTGGACAGAGGCGGGCCTGCTGACTGGATGGTGCGAAATCCCGTCTGGCCAACTTGGCGGTAAACTTCAGGGGGGTTCCGTGGTGGGGGGGGTTCATTGGGAGGGTCCAGCAGGAGGGGTTGGGCACCCTCCTGCCAGTGATCTTTGGGGAGGCCGTTGGGGGGGTCCAGGGAAGGCGGTTAGGGCATTTTGTTTGGGGGGTCCAGCAGGAGGGGGTTGGGTACCCTCCTGCTGGCGATCTTTGGGGGGCGGGGTTCTTTCTGCAGGAAGAGTTGGGCACCCTCCTGCCACGAACGTCAGGGGGGTTGGGGAGACTGACGGCTGTAGCTGCGGCCGCTATACTAATCGCAGCAGGGAGATCCCTTGCCGCAATAAAGTATAGTGGCTGCATCTACTTATCATGTAGGCCAGCATTTTGCTAGCCTACATTGTAAGCGTCTCCCACTCTGCTAGGGAGACGCACAGAGCTGCCTAGGTTTACCTTAGGTGAGCTTGTGGGCCTCCCTAGGCCCCTGGAGGCGCCTTCAATATTGGCGGCCTGCCTGGGGAGCATTTTTTTAGAAAACGTGCCTCTCGATTGGCTGATTAGACAGCTGTAGGATGTCTACAGCTACCTACAATCAAGATGCACTTTGCAGAATCAGGACCTAAATGTCTCTAAGACTAGATTTTGGTTTTTTTTCAAGAATTCAGATATTAATTTATATCACTGGACAGCCTGATGTCCTAGGAAATCTGTCTGGAAGCATAGGACCTGCAAGCTATAATGATTTTTTAGATTTCGCCAATCAGGGAACCCCTTCTGAATGGCTTGCTTCAACTGCAACCATTTATAGTTTTGAGACTTTGAAATACCGAATGTTTGTTGCAGTAGTGAAAAATCAAGCATTTTCCCATAACATCATCTAGTGTACATATGCCTGCCTCCATCCAGTGCTTCCAGGCGATCTTAGACTCACCCTATATGACTTTATAAAATAGCTACCTAAAACCTGCTCCAATAGGATGCAAATTCACACACACAATATACACCCACTGCAAAGATAGTGGAAATGTATGTATAGTTATAGTTACTTTATTTGATATACCACAATTATTAACAAGATTGTTAAACCAAAGTGGTTTACAATGAAAATGGTTAAAAATTAAAAAATCAATAAGAACAAACAGATTAAATCAACCATGACAAAACAAACACAATTTGGCTACAAAGGGAAGGAAATATTTACAATATATTATGAGAAAGAACAAAAAGGAAGACAACAATAGATAAAGGGAAATAGAAAAACTGTATTAACAAGAAAGAAAAAAAAAGAAAATTATAAGAGTAATGTCAAATGCCATTTTAAAGTAATGAGCCTTTAATTGATATAGTGGAAAGGAACTCCAGAGAGTAGGGGCCATTGCTGAAAAGCTAGAATCCCTGTAAATATCCAAGAACATCTGCCTGAAAGATGGCACAGTCAGCAAGTGTTGAAGAGAGGAATGAAGGTTCCTTTGAGGTGAGTAGGGGATCATATGGCTAGCCATGAATAAGGAAAAACCTGAAGACTGAATCTGGAAACAGAGTATGTTAAACTTGAAAGGAATTCTATAAGCAATTGGAAGCATATTTTCTGCTTTGAGCAAAGGTGTAATATTTAGATTGACAGTAAAGCAATCATAGAGCAGTATTTTGCACAAGCTGAAGTTGACAAAGTTGATATTGAGGAAGGCCGATTAAAAGTGAGTTACAATATTTGAGTTTAGAAAAGACCAAAGAGTGTAGTAGAATCCGGAGTGAAGGATGATTTTAAAGTGACCGAACAGAATGAAGCTGGTGAAGTTTTAAGAATGAAGTAGAAGCAACTTTAGAGATATGAGAATTAAAAGATGAGGTAGTCAAAGTAACTCCAAGAATTTTAATAGATGTGGAGTATGACAGAGAAGTTTTTCATAGTGAAACATGGAAGGTTCAATGGGCATTTAGTGGAGGAAAATATCATAGTAGATGTTTTTGGGAATTAATTTTCAGCCTATTCAATGTTAACTAGTTAGCCTCTACCTCATCTAATTTTTGGGAAATAATGGAGAAATTGTTAGAATACTGAGAATTGAATGGATAAAGAAGCTGAATGTCATCAGCTGAATGTTTTACAATGGAAGAACTACAGTGTGTGCTCAGTTCTGCAGATCATGGAGCTTATTCTCAAAAAATAAAGACGTCCAAAAAACGGCATAAACTGGCACTTGGATTTCCTATTCGCCAGGATGTCCAAGTGCCAATTTTCATAACTGAATTTCTAGACATCTCGTTAGGCTTCCTAGCTACTGTACATCCAAAATTTATAGGGGGAGGGAGGATGTTAGAGGTATGTTATGGGCGGGCTTTGGGCAGGCTTAGACTTGGATGTCTTCTGGTGATAATCAAACCTTTTCCAAGATGTCCAGGACGGAACTTAGATGTTAAGAGCTAGATCTGTTTTAAAAACTTCTAAGTGCCAAAAAGGTACCCAAACTGAATAGATGACAACTGGAGGGATAAAGAAATGAATCCCACCACACTCCCCTCCCACCCCACAAAGATCTGAATGAAACATTACATCCCCACCCCCTCCCTTTTCTTTATAATTCATATTTCTTTTTTTTTAAACGATGCAATTATTAACCCCCCCTTTTCCTTTTACCTCCATGTTCATGTTTGTCTATGTAAAATGTATTTTAATGTTCACTCTCCCCCCTCCTATAAGTATTATTTTAATCTTTTATTCTATTTTAGAACTGTAAACCGGCTAGATACTTGTCGATGATCGCTATATTAAAAATAATAAAACTTGAAACTTGTCTCTAGAACAACAGCATCTGGTATGGGAAAGTATCACACAGTTGTCTTAAGTAGCCTGGTGGATGGGTTAGTGAGCCATAGAGAGGAGGACCCAGGTCTCTAAGCCACTCTAACCACCACATGTATAGTGGAAAGTGTGAGCCCACCAAAATGCTACTATACTGCCATATAGGTGCCATCTGCAGCCATAAGGGCTATTGGGGTAGTAGACAAGTGGATAGAATAGCTTATGGGGGAGTTAGGAGGGCTCACCATACATTATAATGGGGTTATGGTGAGATATACTTCTTGCACCCTTTATGTGACATTCACAGCAGCACCCTCTAAGGTGCCCCACTGCTCTGTTGGGATGTCTATGTGGCCAGTTCATTATAATGCTGGCCCCTCCCATGCCCAAATGGTCTGGATTTGGATGTTCTGAACGTGGACATTTTTATTTTATTTATAGATGTTTACAGTTGTTAGGACTCAACAGGATTTTGATTTGCAGTATTTTTGTCCCCTCCTTCTATACTCTCCCCTTTCCCTCATTCTCCTTTTCACAGATTGTATTTCTCCCACTCTTCCCCATTTGTCTCTGTCAAAAGTCTTTCTATGGATATAACATATCTACTTGTACTATTAAATTTTTAAAACATTTTATTGTACACCGCCTAGATTTTTTTAGATAGGCAGTCTATCAGAACCTAATAAATTTGAAGCTTGCTATTGAAAATGGCCAAAAAAAGTTAGGTATCCTAAGGTTGGATGTCTGGTGGCCAAGAAATCTATGTAGGCAATTAAAAAAACAAAAATTGGACATCTAACAATTTAAAAAATGGACGTTTCACTGCCTGACTTTTGCTCGTCTTGCAGGGAATGTCCAAAGTTGGCCCTCCACATGTTCAAGTACACAGAAATAGTCAAGAGAGCTGCTAAAGAAAATGGTACAGAGCTTCTCCTCAGCAACCCAATAAGATGAAAAGAACTTCAAAGGGTAATTAGAACACCTATGTGAGAAATTCAAGTGTCTATTTAAGCCCCACTCATAAAGGTATCAAAGGCACCTATGTGCTTTTATAACCTACGCAACCTGAAACCAGCCTCTGTAGCAAAAAATACAGATACACACATTTACAGCTGCTTTATATTTTATAAAATACAGTATACAGAAACAACTAAACTAACAGGTAGAGTACTCTAGTGGCTAGAGAACCAAGCTGACAACTGGCAAAACCTGGTTCAAATCCCACCAATACTTCTTGTGATCTTGGTCAAGTCATTTAACCTTTCATTCCCTCAACTACAAACTTAGGGGGCACTTCTACAATTGGGCATCTCTAATGAAGCACACCAATGCTGAGTGCTAATTCTATAAGAGAATTTGTGCCTCAAGATACCATTATAGAATGTTAGCATTAGTCGGCATTGACGCACCTAAAAATAGGCACAATCATTTACATCAAGCCAATAGCAGATGTAAACATGTGCATTTAAGCAATCTGTGCTATGCACATAACTAAAAGTATTCTATAAATTACATGCAGCAGTTGGAAACATACCCTTGCCCATCTCATGCTCTGCCCACATTCATGTCCCTCTAGCAATTATATGCCATCTTATGAAATAGTACATGTTGCACTTACACACACAAGGAATGCCTAACTACACGTGTCCAGTTATGAAATAACCTATAAGAACATAAGAACATAAGAAATGCCTTCACTGGATCAGACCTAGGTCCATCTTGTCCGGCGATCCGCACACGCAGAGGCCCAATTAGGTGCTCCTTGTTGGAGACCCGGGTTACCCGTATCCCCAGATATGATTTGCAAGAAGGTGTGCATCCAACTTGCGCTTGAAACCCTGAACACTAGTCTCCGCCACAAGCTCCTCCGGGAGAGCATTCCAAGCGCTCACCACTCGCTGTGTGAAAAAGAACTTTCTGACATTTGTCCTGAACCTGCTGCCACACAGTTTCAGGCTATGACCTCTTGTCCGTGTCACGTCTGAAAATGTCAGTAATGCTTCTTCCTGGTCTATTATGTCAAATCCTTTTAATATTTTAAAAGTCTCTATCAAATCCCATGGTTGTAAACTCTCCAGGGACAGGAAAATACCTACTGTTCTTAAATGCAACCTACCTTAAACTATTATTGAAAAGGTGTGAACTAAATCTGAATAAATAAAATATACCTCTGCTCTGCTAGGCTCAAACAAAGCCCCTGGGAACACTTATATGTAACACAGATATAAAGTATGGACTGGCTTGTTACCATGTGTACTTATACATGTGTATACCATGAATTAATTTTATAACAAGCCTGTCCATTTGTACATGTGGAAAAACCTTATCAAAATTAATACACCAATGAAAATAGAACACAAGCAAATGGCAACACAATCTAGGTCTTCCATGTGAATACACAACATCCATGGCAATTATAGTCTCAGATTTTCCATAAAATCAATTGGAAATTCATGAATTGTCAATCGGAATTAATTTACATCAACAGTATATCAATGGATGTAGCTGAGAAGGAAAGTGTTATGAAACATCATGCATTAATCCTCAGGAATAAGATGATTCTGAGGAATTAAAGTAGGAAGTTTATGATGTGTATGTTTCAAATGTCATTTGCAACATGTTCATGACAATCACCCCTGATTTAAAAAGATCCTGAAGCTATACTACTTATTTCCAAAAATCCTACAGTCAGAAGTTTATTCTTCATTACATTCCTTAACTATAAATACAATTTGGGCTAGATTCTATAAATGGCGCCTAAATTGGCAGCTGCCTTCAAAAATGGCTGTCAATCACATTTAGGCACGTACCAGAAAACATAAGTGTCTGCAATGTAGGCCAGGGTTTTACTGGACTACACAGCAGACGTCTAAGTTCTTTAGTATACGCACTTAATGTGCTCAAGACCCACTCCACCCCTAACCATGCCCTTTTAGGCATAAGATACCATTAGGTGTTGTGCTGTAGCCAAGATTTCAGTGCTTACAGTGTAGCATCCTGGCGCCTACCTTTTTTAAAATGAGTTTTAAATGACAGTCAATTACCGCTCTGATTATAGCCAATTGAAACAGCAACTCCCTGTCTCCTCTCCCCCTTCACCCTTGTGGTCCTCTAGTATCCTATTCCCCCTTTTCCTCCCCTATAGTCTAGCAGTTCCCTGTTCCCTCTCAATTCCCTTCCCCTTTGTGGCCCAGCATTTCCCTATCTCATCTCCCCATCCCTTATGGCCCAGCAACTCTCTAGTCCATCTCCTCTTCCAGCATTTATCTGTCCTCTCTTCCCTTTCTTCACCCACTATGGTCCAGCAATTCTCCATTCACTCCCCTCACTCCCACCCCGGTCCAGCAATTCTCTCTCTGCTCTCCCTTCCCCTCTATATCTTAGTCCAGCAGCTCCCTGTCTCTTCTCCTTTCCCCTCAACCCTTGTGGTTTCCCATTTATCTCCTCTTCCCCCTTAGGGTCCAGCAGCTCCTTGCCCTCCCTTCCTTTTCCTGACCTGTGATCCAGCAGCTTCCTGCCTCCCTTCTCCCCTTCCTCTTTCAAAAGTGCACTTTCAACATTCCGTGGCTGGGAGAGGAAAGCAGCAGCAGGAAATACAGCCCAATATAGAAGATGCAGCTATACTAACCCCACTGCCACACTTTCCTGCATGTATAGGCAGTGAATAGCACTTAGGCCTTCACCTCTCATGGTTGTTGGCAGCTCGGAGAAGGAGCGTTTCATCAGGGTGAGCAAAGCCACATCTCCTGTGGCTAGGCTAGGTTTCCTACTGTTGCTCTCCCCTTCATTTTTCTGTCTGGTTCCACTTGTTTTTTTTCCCTACAAATTAAGCCCTGATTTAAAGTACAGATATCATTGTTATTCTTGTAACCCCTCCATCCTTGAGCAAAAATGGAGGTTTATAATGGGTTTTGTTTTATTAAAGTTTTGTTAATTGGATGCTTTGTAGTCATATTGAGTGGCCATTTTTCTAAATTCTGACCATATCAAAATTGTCAATTTATGTTGCAGCAATGAAGGAAAGAAGGTTTTACATTATTTTATATTTTATTAACATATAAATTGATTATGCATTCTGCTTGACGTTACCCAGCACTTGTGCACTGAAGCTTCCCTCCATCTCCTGCAATTGTAGATAAGTTCTGATGTTAAAGAATTAACAATTTATTTTCATATTTTACCCTGGCAACATGCAGACATTTATAATTTCACCTCATTGCTTAGTGACTATAATGCACAAAAACCCCTATCAATGAGTAATGAGTGGTAGGTTAAGGTGGACATGCCTTGCTGTGAAGTCATTGTACCATTTGCGACCTGTGCTGCCTGCCATAAAATTTTAATGCTGTTTCTGACATATTTATGAAATGCTTTACAAAGTCGTTGCTAGAAGACAAAAAGATTTACCTGTGTAATTACTGCTGGCAAGCCCTTTCTAGCTATGCACTTTAAACTTTTGTACATAAAGGTATTTAACTTTAATACAACAATAAAGTCTGTGATGCCATGTGACAAATCTATGGGTAAAGTGATTCATCACAAAAAGAGAAAACTGCTTTATGTTCTTATTTTGAGGACACATGTCATGTTGGACTTTCTAATAAAGAAATTAGTTAGAAGAAATAGAGAGCTTCATTTTATTAGAGTAAGTAGCACTGAAAATGTTCTGAACCCTTTGGGGCTCATAATTGAAAGAGAAAAACTTCCAAAAACCGGCCTAAGTCGGCACTTGGACGATCATAAACGAAAGACGTCCAAGTGCCGATAATCAAACCGGGTTTTGGACGTATTTCTAAATGACCTAGACCTTCATAGTGCCGCTGAACGACCATAGCTAAATGGGGTATGTCAGGAGGAGTATCGAGGGTGGGATTTGGGCGGAATGTGGGCAGGCTTAGACTTAGTCGTACTGCATGTATAGCCGAAAGTTATACAGCACAGGATCGACAGAACAAAAGGAAGATGCAGATGACGAATTAATGGAAGACATTGAGACCATCACACTGGAGATACAGTGCTGGTGGGAGGCTTTAATATGCCCGATGTGGACTGGAATCAGCAGCAGCAAGAGGTTGCTAGCCTCCATGCGAGGAGCACACCTCAAGCAGATGGTATTAGAACCCACCAGGGACCAGGCAATCCTGTTGCTCACCAACGGAGACAGTGTCTCAGGAGTATCGGTGGGAGACACCTTGGCATCCAGCGACCACAACATGGTTTGGTTCCACCTCAAGAAAGGAACCACTAGGTCAAATACATCGACTATGGTCCTAAATTTTAAAGGAACTAATTTTCAGGGCATGGGGGACTACGTCTACAATGTGCTACAAAACCAAAGCACGACAGACAATGTAGAGGATCTATGGTCGACACTGAAGTCTACCCTGCATGAAGCAACCAACATATACATAAAAACTGTGAGCAAACAACACAAAAACAATAGACCACAGTGGTTCTCTGTGGAGATCTCAGAACTAGTAAAGCAAAAAAAAAAAAAAAAAAAAGCTTTTGTTACCTACAAACAATCACAACGACCGGAAGCTAAAGAAACCTATCTGGCTAAATCCAGAAAAGTTAAATCGACAGTCAGAGAGGCCAAACTCCGGATGGAAGAGAACATAGCTAGGCAGGTGAAGAAAGGGGAGAAATCCTTTTTTAAATACGTTAGCGACAGGAAGAAGAACACAAGCGGTATTGGGCGGCTAAAGAAACCTGACGGCAGTTTTACAGACTCGGACGCAGACAAAGCAGAAATACTCAATAATTACTTCTGCTCAGTCTTCACCTGCGAAGCGCCAGGATCCGGTCCTCAGCTACAGACAAAGGGAAGTTTGAAGGACCCATTCTGGGACATGGAATTTACTGCGAGCGAAGTCTACCAGCAGCTATCAAAATTAAAAGTAAACAAAGCTATGGGCACAGACAATCTACACCCTAGAGTACTTCGAGAATTGAGTGATGTCTTGGCAGAGCCGTTAGCCGGGCTCTTCAATCTTTCCCTAAGCAAGGGAAAAGTTCCCCTGGACTGGAAAACTGCCAACGTTATCCCGCTCCACAAAAAGGGATGCAGGTCAGAGGCCGAGAATTATAGACCAGTGAGTCTCACGTCAATAGTGAGTAAACTCATGGAAAAGTTGATTAAGAACAGATTGGACACGTTTCTGGATGATGAAAGATTAAGGGATCCCCACCAGCATGGCTTTACAAAGGGAAGGTCTTGTCAATCCAATCTGATAAGCTTCTTTGACTGGGTAACAAAGAAACTGGATGGGGGTGAGTCCCTGGACATCGTATATTTGGACTTTAGTAAGGCTTTTGATAGTGTTCCACACCGTAGGTTATTGAACAAGATGAACTCATTGGGACTAGGAGAAACACTGACACCATGGGTACAAGACTGGCTAAGCAGCAGACTTCAGAGAGTAATGGTAAACGGTATTCCCTCAAAAACGTCGAGAGTGACCAGTGGAGTTCCGCAGGGCTCGCTCGGTCTTGGGCCCGATGCTATTCAATATCTTTGTAAGGGATCTGATTCAGGGACTTCGAGACAAAATTACATTATTTACCCACGACGCTAAACTATGCAACATTGTGGACAGGGCAACAGAACCTGACAGTGCAACCAGGCCGAGCACTATGGAACAGGACCTGCTTTTATTAGAACAATGGTCCAGTACTTGGCAACTAAATTTTAATGCCAAAAAATGTAAACTAATGCACCTTGGGAGCGGAAATCCATGCAGAACATACACCTTGAATGGGGAAAACTTAACAAGAACTACTGCAGAAAGGGACCTGGGAGTTCTCATCAGGGAAGATATGAAAGCTGCCAATCAGGTGGAGAAAACTTCAGCAAAGTTCAGACAAATGCTGGGTTGCATCAGAAGGAGCTTTATTAGCCGAAAGCCTAAAGTCATACTACCGCTATATAGAGCCATGGTAAGACCTCACCTGGAGTATTGTGTCCAGTTTTGGAGGCCACATTATCAAAAGGATGTGAAGAGGATGGAGTCGATCCAGAGAATGGCCACTAGGATGGTTTCAGGACTTAAAGACATCCCATATGAAGAATGTCTGACCAGGCTGTGCTTATATTCTCTCGAGGAGTTCAGAGAAAGGGGGAACATGATAGAAACATTCAAATACTTCACGGGTCACATTGAAATGGAGGAAGAAATCTTTTTTCTAAAGGGTCCCACGGTGACAAAAGGACATCCGCTGAAACTTAAGGGGGGAAGATTTCATGGTGATACCAGGAAGTACTTCTTCACCGAACGGGTGATTGATCAATGGAATTGTCTTCCACGCCAGGTGGTCGAGGCCAGTAGCGTGCTCGACTTCAAGAGTCGATGGGACAAACAGGTAGGGGTATCACAGAGTTATGTTTAAAATATGGATATCCCAGGGAGGGAGGGTTAGTTTGAGTGGGCAGACTTGTTGGGCCGCCGGCCCTTATCTGCCGTCATACTCTATGTTTCTATGTTGTGACTTAGACCATTTAAAACATGGTCTAAGTCATAAAACCCACCTAAAGTCACCAGATAAGCACTGCAAACACATAATACAGACATCCACACACTACCCCAGTGATCACCGACCCCCCAACCCCATAAAAATCGTAATCACACCTTTAAAATTCAGCCTCCAGAACATCATCACCTGGTAGCCTGGCATAGGAAAGCCTATTCATCCTGTATAGAGGCGGCTTAAGTCATCTTGGGGGTGGGTGAGGGACCCATGGAGAGGAGGCCCTATGCCCATAAACCCCTGTAATCACTGCATTGTTACTGAAATGTGTGCACCCCCAAACCCCCTATAAACCCCCCAAACCCCTTTGTACTGGTATATAAGCTCCTGCAGCCATAAGGGCTATTAGGGTTGTAGATAAGTGGGTCTAGGGGATTCTGGAGGTGGCTTGGGGAGCTCACCGTGACCTATAAGGGAGCTTTAGTGAGATGATGACATTGCACCCTTTTTGTGAAGTTCACAGCAGTGCCCTGTAAGGTACCCCACTATTTAGGTGCCATGTCTGGGTGTTCAGTCCATCACTTTGCAGACCCCTCCCACTTCCAACAGGGCTTATTCTAGGCTTTTTTGACTTGGATGAAAAGTTGGATGAAAATGTGGTATAAAGATGGATGATTTAGCGACTTGGACGATCAGATCGGCAGGACGTATATTTAGACAATTTTCAAAAGGGAAAAAAATTTGGATGTATTTTTCGAAAATATATCCTAAGCTCTTTTTTACTTTGGATGACTTGCGACAAACGAAAATGGACTTAGATGTTCCTTTCAATTATGCCCCTCCATATCTTTAAATTTTCTATTTATCAGTATTTACTTTATGAGGGGCCACTGAAAAGTTCTCTGCCCAACCAAAAAGAGAATGATCTGGAGCCATTAAATTTACAAGTTATTCCATACTTTTCTTGACACTTTTCATTTCATATTATTGAAACAAAAAATGTCAAGACAAGTGTGGAATAACTTTTAAATTTAATGGCTTCACATCATTCTCTTCTTGGTTGAGCTGAGAACTATCCAATGGCCCCCAGGATGACTGATCAGATGGTACAGATCCATTTGCTGTTCAAGGGTAAAGAATTAGTTCTGCCATATTAGCGTACTTGGACATATAGAAATAAGAGTCAAGGGTCAACTTGTAGGTGACATCTTTATGCTAGGGCTGCACTTTGATTAAATATCTCAATTGATTAATCATGATTAATCTTGCAATTAAAGGATCAATATCAGAAGCAAGAAGGGATATGGTGGTCAAAAAGAAAATGAGAAAGAGGATGTGGGATAGGTGAGGAGGTCTGATATACTTCCAGGTGAAGGTGTCAATTGTAAAATAAGGGGAAAAAATGAAGTGATTGAAAGGAGTATGGTAGGGTTGACTAAGAATGCCAAAGGGGACTGGAGGTACAGTGGGTTATGAAGGGAATACAGAATGTGAATGAGAAGTAGAGAGAAATATGGTAGTATGGGGAAGTGAGTGAGTAGATCAGAGGGAGTAAGTGGGGGGAGAGTATGTGAGTGGAAATCAGAAATGGGGACTGTGGAGAAACTGAGGGGATCAGAGAGGCTGTGGGATGATTAGTGAGGGGATCAGAGTGGGTGTGCAAGGAAAAAAAGTGACTCCTGTCCTCTGTCCTTGATCCCCTCTTTTTCTGTTTGACCCATCTTTCTCTTTTCTTTTTCTCCCTATCTTTCTCACTATCTTCTTTTTCTTCCTATCTTTCTCCCTATCTTCCCAGGTTTCCAAATTTATTCAAAATTTGATATATTGTCCATATGAAAGACCTTCTGGGAGGCTTACAATAATAAAATTTAGAAAAATAAAGGAACACTATTAGATGAAAAACAAAAGGAAGAGTGGAGAAAAGAAAAAAAATAACAGAAAAAAAAAATGTTTTAAAAAAATAATTTATCATTATATATTCAGTTGTATAATGGCTGCCCCCCAACTGAGACCAATGAACAGTTAGGAGTGGAGGAGTGGCCTAGTGGTTAGAACTCCTTCCTCAGCACCCTGAGGTTGTGGGTTCAATCCTCATGCCGCTCCTTGTGACCCTGGGCAAGTCACTTAACATTTCATTGCCCCAGGTACCATAGTAGATTTTGAGCCCACTGGGACAGATAGGGAGAAATACTTAGGGCTCCTTATACTAAGGTGCACTAGAGTTTTTATCGCACACAGGAAATTACCACGAGCTACGCTTCTAGAACTAACGCCAGCTCAATGCTGGCGTTAAGATGTAACGCGCGCTATTCCACGCGTTAAAGCCCTAGCACACCTTAGTAAAAGGAGCCCTTAGAGTACCTGAATGTAAATAGCTTCAAACAATGGTATATACGAAATGTAAATAAATAAGTAAACAAAGGGGTATTATATTCCAAAAGCATCTTGAAATAGAAAAGCTTTCATTTGTTTCTTAAAGGTAATGGAATCGTATTCCAGAGAGGCACTGTGATACTGAAAATCCTAGCTCTTACCATATCCAATCCAATAATACTAAGGGAATGGACCACTAATTGATTTTGCTCTGCTGATCTAAGTCACCTAGATGTAGTATATGTATTAATCATCTACAAATGTAAAATGGAATTCCTGTACAATGAACCTGTAACCTAAAAATAGGATCTTAAAAAGTTATCCTATGAGCAATGGAATGCCAATATTCTGCTTGCAATCAAGCAACCTAACTGACATGTTCTGGATATTTGAAATCTGAATACTATTATAAAGAGCATTTAAGAAAATCAAGCTGGATCATTATAAAACCAAATAAATATATAAAATTATAAAAGAATCATAAGCTGGCTCAATATAAAAGAATCGTAAAATACAAAGAGCTGACATGAAAAATAACTTCCCTGCAGAGAAAATCATCTGCAGTTTAGAAAGCTATGTTGAACCACACTAGAAGTTGGAGTATGAAAATTTAAATTTTGATAAAATATCACTCCTATATTTTTTTTTACTTTTGGTCCAAAAGTGACATTATTTGTTATTGAGAGAGGAACTTGTAATTTAGATGATCCACTTCTGGGAAAGTGAACTCCACATGACTTATCAAGGTTTCATTTTAAACTAAGAGTCCATGGATAATCAAAAACCAGATTAACCTTACAGTTTTTGACAAGTCAATCTTCTGCTATTGGATCTGCAGAATGGAGAGTTCAGCAACAATAAAATCCCCCGATGAAGGTCTGTTTAGACTGAAGCACTCTTGAGAAGGCAGAGCATCAGGCATTCTATTACAACAAAACCAGCGTTGTAATTGGTGTTTGGCCATACAAGATAAGTGTTGCTGCTCTGACAAATTTTATTTGTTGAAAAGCGAATGCAATGTAGATTGAATATTAAAAACAAATAAGATGCTGCACTCATATAAGAGATGGGAATGAGGTAGTGATATAAATGATTATATGTCATAAATCATACAGGATGTGGACTTGGGATAATATACAAGTTGTGTGAGGTCCTATATACAGTGGAACCTTGGTTTACAAGCATGATTCGTTCCAGAAGCATGCTCGTAAACCAAAATACTCATATATCAAAGCGAGTTTCCCCATAGGAAATAATGCAAACTCGCTTGATACGTTCCCACCCCCCACCCTCCCCCAAGGCCAGTGGTGCTGCTCTACCCCCACCACACCCCCGCTCGCAAAGACCCCCCGCGCGAACCGGCACCCCCCCCCCCGCCCGAACAACTTGAAACTTACCACCCCGTCTGGCACCGGCATGCAGCCCACAGGACGTGCTGGTGCCGCTTGAAGAACTTCCTGCCTATGCTGGGCTTTGAGCATGCATCTGCGCATGCTCAAGGCCTTCTAATTTCCCCTCTCGCCGGTTCTCGGGGGGGGGGGGGTGCTCGCAAATCGAGTCAACACTCGGTTTGCGAGAATGTTTTGCTCGTCTTTGAAAACACTCGCAAACCGGGTTACTGGCAAACCAAGGTTTGACTGTACTGAGCTTTTTTCAAATAATATATCATCTTCCTAGTTAATGTGTCACTTGGGAAAAGGTGGATATATGTGGCTGATGTTAATTTAGTTAAGGACTGTAGTAGAGAATGACAAGGGGAAAAAAAATCTGTCACTGGACTACCGTTCCCTTCACCGCCCCGTCCCTGCCGTCCCCTTCACCGCCCCGTCCTCGTCCCTGCCATCCCCTTCACCACCCCATCCCCGCAGCATCCACCCTTCCCTCTCGCCACCTCACCACCCTTCAGCGGCCCGATAATCTTCCTCCCTCCCCCTTACCTTCGCGGTGTACAGAAACTTAAGGGAGGGAAGTTGTGTGGTCCCTTCCCTCCCTCCCTCCAGCCAAATCTATCTCCCTCCCTCCCACTTACCTTCGTGGCACTTTAGAAAAGAAACAGATGCCAGCGAAGCCTGCCTGTGTTGCCCTGCAGTCGAGTGCGTGTGGGCGGAAGCTTCTCCTCTGACAATTGTCATTTTATAAACACAAATACAACAGAGCAAGGTTCAACAAAACCCATCTCCCCTCCTTTTCACAAATATCCCCTTCACTATTGTGAAAACTGAACAAACCAAATTACTACAGAATTTTACATAGAAAAATCAAGTTAACAGAATACTTTAGTCACACATGGCAAGAATAATGTTAGGAGAGTGCAACTAGGGCAACTGCCCCTTGGTCAGAGAGAGAGTCCTAAGCCAGCTGGAAGCTAAAGAAGCACAGCCTGGATTTTGTGGTCCCCAGTTATGTCTAATACCAGCTCTAGCAGGATACATATTTCAAATCTGAAATATTCTAATCACAAAATATAAAATAATTTTTTTTTTTTTCTTTATATTGTCTGGTAATTTTATTCTTCAAATTGCATTAGTCTTAGGCTTTGGTTTTAGGTTCCTTCTGTCTTCATCGTGGCATGGCTGGCTCCTGAAGGTAAAATAGGCACAAGAGCAGCTGGGGAGAAGATGCTGAGTCTGACACGGGCGCAATTTTTTTTACCACAGGAGTAAGACTTTTCACCGCTCCCATGGGGCGGTAAAAAGTCTTGTCCCCATTCCCACGGGGCGATGAAAGGTCTTGTCCCATTCCTGCCGTAAACCAGTTGCACATGTCTCCATTCCTGCGGATTTACTGCAGTAACCCATGGTTTACCGCGGTAAACGGTCCCCGTGCCATTCTCTAGGCTGTAGCTCAAAAATTGGGATTGTAATTGTGAAAATTGTTGGCATTGCATCAAAAACTAAGGATAATTTGGTTAATGATTATCCATGGACCCTTATCTTTACAACAATTTAAACATAAGTTGGATATAAACTATAAAGATCTGTTTTCTTGTATATTCATTTTAAGCTAAGCCATGCTACCAGCTCAGAGAATGAATTTCATGCTTGGTCTGATTGATACTAGTTTGATTGATAGGACATAAGATCTGAATTTATGACTCAGTTCAGTAAATGGCACCCAAACTTAGGCACCAAAAAAAAAAAAGTGTGCTAAGTACTATTTTATAAATGGTACTCCAAGTTGAGCACTATTTATAGAATAGTGCTTAGTGCCAGGATTTGTGCCCAATTTTGCAACACAAGTATTTTTAGTAACTGAACCCTGGTGTAAATCCTCATGCTTAAATTAGACATGGATCTTAAGAACATAAGAACAGCTATACTGGGTCCAATCAATGGTTCATCTAGCCCAGTATCTTGTTTTCACTGTGACCAATCCAGGTCACAAGTACAGCAAAGACACTTAGCTGTATCAAGTGTTCTCTGAGGACAGCAGGCATATATTCTCAAATATGGGTGACTTTATCCATGGAACCCAGTAGGGACACTACCAAGTGCACTGTCACTTTAAATCTTTAGGAAGTGCCCATACTGCATGTGTGCTGGTGCCTTCCCATGAAATCATCAGTTTAACAACAAAGCTAAGAAATCAACTAGGGGAGGTGGTCAGGTTATGAGAATATATACTTGCTGTCCTCGGAAAACACCAGCTACAGGTAAGTATTTTTGCTTTCTCTGAGGATAAACAGACATAATAATCTCACATGTGGGACTCCAGAATCATGTCTCTGTAAGAGGTTGAATATACAGGAGCTTGACGAAACTCCACAGGGTTAGAGGTAAAGTTGACGGTAAGTAGAGAATAGATTGTGCAGAAGTGCTTGCCCAAACCGACTATCTCTTCTGGAGTTGTGCTTTAAACAGTGGTGAGAGGTAAATGTGTGAATTGAAGACCAAGTAGCTGCTTTGCATAATAGATGCAGAGTGAAAATGAGCTACCAAGACAGCCATAGCCCATAGTATATTGTGAGCTGTCACATGACCTTGTAGACTGAGAATATTAAAATGATACAGTCCACTAGCCAAGTGGAGACAGTTCTTTTGAATAAAGCAACTCCTAGCCCATTAGGATCAATGGTGACAAAGAGCTGAGATTACCCTCTATGTGGCTTAGTCCGGTCCTCATAGTATGCCAAAGTATGTTTGCAGTTCTAGGTGTGAAGGGTTGCTGTTTCAGGATGGGAATGTGGCTTTGGAAAGAAAACAGGTAAAATGATGGATTGGTTGAGGTGGAATTCTAAGAGTACTTTAGGGAGGAATTTTGAATGTGTTCAAAGAACTACCCTGTTGGGATAGAATCTTGAAAACAATGAGATGAACGCTAACTGAATTAGTTTTTAGATCAGAATTAGAGAAGTAGAGAAGGTAGTTGAGAATGGACAGAAATGGACATGAGATGGGCTCCAGAGAATTCAATGCACACCAGGAAGAAAATCTTATCCACTTGAAATGATAATAGCACTGAGTGGAAGGTTTTCTAGATTCTTCAATGAATCAGATGCCGTAGCTAAGAGACAAAATGCATTTACTTGTTTGATGAAAGAAACCTCACTGTTAATGCTAACGAGGGGAGTTGGGATCGAGATTGGACCAATTGTTCTCAGTTAGCAATATTGGAATGGTTGCAGTTTTCACAGTTTCCTGATCATGAGCTCTAGGAGGAGTGGAAACCAAACCTGGCATGGCAAAAGGGGTGTTATGAGGACCATGGTACCCTAATCTTAGTGAAGTTTGAGTAGCATTTTGCCTATAAGAGGAACCTAGTCCCTCAATGAAGTAGAAAGGCCTCCAACACAATGTGATCAGAGGCAAAGAGTCTGAAACAGAATCATGGAAGTTTGTTGCTGTGAGGGGAAGCGAAGAGATCTATGTCCAGTGTTCCCCATCGAGAGAAAATCGGATACAAGACTGTCATGCTGAGAGACTATTCATGAGGCTATAGAAGTCTGTTTAACTTGTCTGCCAACACATTCTGCTTCCCTGTCAAATAAACCATCTGAGTAATCCAGTGTTCCCTCTAAGGTGAGCGCATGAGCGATCGCTCACTATTTTCAGTGGCGTCGCTCATACGCTTTCTCCTGTCGCTCACTCGAGGGCGGGCGGAGGTGAGAGGAAGCGGCGACGGCTTGTATTTTAAAGTTGAAAGATGCAGCGGCGGCTCCTCTCAAGATCCCCGACTGCATCGGACTTCCGACGCTGACCACGCCTCTCTTTATACAGCCCAGCATCCTTCTGGCAGCAGCCACTGCCTTGTCACACTGTTTTTTCGCCTTTAGATCTTCGGACACTATCACCCCAAGGTCCCTCTCCCCGTCCGTGCATATCAGCTTCTCTCCTCCCAGCATATACGGTTCCTTCCTATTCTTAATCCCCAAATGCATTACTCTGCATTTCTTTGCATTGAATTTTAGTTGCCAGGCATTAGACCATTCCTCTAACTTTTGCAGATCCTTTTTCATATTTTCCACTCCCTCTTCGGTGTCTACTCTGTTACAAATCTTGGTATCATCTGCAAAAAGGCACACTTTTCCTTCTAACCCTTCAGCAATGTCACTCACATACATATTGAACAGGATTGGCCCCAGCACCGAACCCTGAGGGACTCCACTAGTCACCTTTCCTTACTTCGAGCGACTTCCATTAACCACCACCCACTGGCGTCTGTCCGACAGCCAGTTTCTGACCCAGTTCACCACTTTGTGTCCTAACTTCAGCCCTTCAAGTTTGTTCAACAGCCTCCTATGAGGAACTGTATCAAAGGCTTTGCTGAAATCCAAGTAAATTACATCTAGCATATGTCCTTGATCCAGCTCTCTGGTCACCCAATCAAAAAATTCAATCAGGTTCGTTTGGCACGATTTACCTTTTGTAAAGCCATGTTGCCTCGGATCCTTTAACCCATTAGATTCAAGGAAGTACACTATCCTTTCTTTCAACAACACTTCCATTATTTTTCCAATAACTGAAGTGAGGCTCACCGGCCTGTAGTTTCCTGCTTCATCCCTGTGATCACTTTTATGAATAGGGACCACATCTGCTCTCCTCCAATCCCCAGGAATCACTCCCGTCTCCAGAGATTTGTTGAACAAGTCTTTAATAGGACTCGCCAGAACCTCTCTGAGCTCCCTTAGTATCCTGGGATGGATCCCGTCTGGTCCCATCGCTTTGTCCACCTTCAGTTTTTCAAGTTGCTCATAAACACCCTCCTCCGTGAACGGCGCAGAATCTACTCCATTTTCTCGTGTAACTTTGCCAGACAATCTCTGTCCTTCTCCAGGATTTTCTTCTGTGAACACAGAACAGAAGTATTTGTTTAGCACATTTGCTTTCTCCTCATCACTCTCCACATATTTGTTCCCAGCATCTTTTAGCCTAGCAATTCCATTTTTTATCTTCCTCCTTTCACTAATATATCTGAAAAAATTTTTATCTCCCTTTTTTACATTTTTAGCCATTTGTTCTTCCACCTGTGCCTTTGCCAAACGTATCTCTCTCTTGGCTTCTTTCAGTTTCACCCTGTAGTCCTTTCTGCTCTTCTCTTCTTGGTTTATTTTATATTTCATGAACGCCAACTCTTTCGCCTTTATTTTCTCAGCCATTAGGTTGGAGAACCATATCAGCTTCCTTTTTCTCTTGTTTTTATTGATTTTCTTCACATAAAGGTCCGTAGCCATTTTTATCTCTCCTTTCAACTTAGACCACTGTCTTTCCACTTCTCTTATGTCCTCCCATCCTAATAGCTCTTTCTTCAGGTACTCTCCCGTAGCATTAAAGTCCGTACGTTTGAAATCTAGGACTTTAAGTATCGTGCGGCCGCTCTCCACTTTAGCCGTTATATCAAACCAAACCATTTGATGATCGCTACTACCCAGGTGAGCACCTACTCGAACATTAGAGATACTCTCTCCATTTGTGAGGACCAGATCCAATATCGCTTTTTCCCTTGTGGGTTCCGTCACCATTTGTCTGAGCAGAGCCTCTTGAAAGGCATCCACAATCTCCCTACTTCTTTCCGATTCCGCAGACGGAACATTCCAGTCCGCATCCGGCAGGTTGAAATCTCCCAACAGCAGAACCTCCTCTTTCCTTCCAAACTTTTGGATATCCACAATCAGATACTTATCAATTTGCTGCGATTGAGTCGGAGGTCTATAGACTACACCCACGTAGATAGAAGTTCCATCTTCTCTTTTCAGAGCAATCCATATCGCTTCTTCCTCTTCCCAGGTCCCTTGCATTTCGGTCGCTTGGATATTGATCTTTACATAGAGAGCTACTCCTCCACCTTTATGACCATCTCTGTCCTTCCTAAAAAGATTATATCCCGGTATGTTTGCATCCCATCCATGTGATTCACTGAACCATGTCTCTGTGATAGCAACAATATCTAGATCTGCCTCTAACATCAGGGCTTGCAGATCATGAACTTTGTTGCTTAGACTGCGAGCATTTGTGGTCATCACTTTCCAGCTATTTTTCAGCGATAATCTCCTTTTTCGTATGGATTTTTGTGTCGTTTCACTTTCCGTTGCTATACTAAGAAATGAGTTGCTGATATTGCTATACTAAGAAATGAGTTGCTGAGTTGCAGCCTTTATTACTATCACATCTTTTCTTTTGCCGGGGGTGGTCTCTATAATTGTCCTTCGTACATACACCACCCCCACCTTCTAGTTTAAATGCCTAGAAAAATATTGTCTAAATTTCTCTGCAAGGTTTCTTTTTCCTGCTGTAGTAATATGTAGCCCATCAGTGCAATATAGCTTCTTGTCCTTCCATGTATTTCCCCATCCTCCTATGTACCTGAAGCCTTCTTGATGACACCAGGCTCTGAGCCATCTATTAAAGTCCTCTGTGTTTTTCACTCTTTGCTCTCCATTTCCATATGCAGGCAGTATTTCAGAAAAAGCTAAAGTCTTTACAAAAGGTTTCACGCCCTCACCAAGCTCCCGAAAAGCTTTCTGTGCTGCAAGTGTGGAGTTGTTGGCCAGGTCATTTGTTCCCAGATGGATAACAACATCAGTGTTAAAATCCTTAGTTTCTTCCTTAATTATAGTCAGTATTTGCCTGGAACTCCTGGTAGCTGAGGATCCTGGAAGACATTTCACTATTTTGGTCTCCTCGCCCTGTGTTCCAAGGTTAATGCCTCTGATGATGGAATCCCCCAACAGTAATAGTTTTCTGTTTTTGGCTTTTTTATTTGTACTTAGGGTGCGCTTGTTCTCTTGAGTTACCTTCATTGGTTCCAGTCCCACCTCCCTTCTGTTTTCTTGAGTATCGCAGTGCACTAGTGGAGCGAAGGAATTCTGTAGAGGTAATATTAGTGAAGGTGGATGTTTCTGTGTTACATGTCGCAGTCTTCCTGAGCCTTCTGTGACCCATTTATTCCTGGGCTGTTTTATTCTTTGAGGTAGAGGTGGTAAGTTGGTATGATTTTGTGGAGTGATGGAAGCTGCTTTAATTGTATTCAATTCCTGTTTAAGTTTGCAGAGCTCCTTCTTAATACAAGTTGAAGACAGATGGGGCAAGCCTTAAGCCTCCAAATAGTATGTCTTGGAATTAAAGCACCACAGTGATTGCATAGAATAAAGGTCATCTTGATTGGTTGTGAAGTGACTTGATTTGAGTAGTCCTGATTATATGGGTCTCTATATATGAATAGTGGTCCCTGGGGTTGGTGGGACTATAAGTCTTACCCTTATTCCTATGAAGGGAAAAGGAAAGAGGAAATAAAATTTAACAGAGGAAAGAGAAGGGTTTATTTTTTTGTGCTTTTTTTTATTTTTTTTTTAGTAAGAAATAGGGATAAGAAGAGAAATTAAGCAGATATAATGCTGAAAACCAGTGAAAAGAGCAGAATATGAAATGCTGAGTAACTTAGCTTTTAGAAGTTCACAGGACAGCCTTGCTCACAGCAATGTCCCAAAGATAATGCAATTAACCTTAGAAGTAAAACAGAGCCCCTCCCTTCTCCACCTAATCAGCAGAAAACAATGGCTGAATAACAGACAGAAATATAGGCTCTATACCACCTAAAACACAGTATTTTAAACAAAAATGCAGGTTCTATCAGTGCTACCCTAAAACACAGGATTTATAACAGGATTTTTCCCTACTTTAGTCACCCTGAGCCACAGGCACCAGGATTTAATTAGAGTTAACAAAGTCTTACCCTTTTTCCTATGAAGAGGAAGAGGAAATAAGATTTAACAGAGGAAAGAGAAGGGTTTATTTTTTGTGCTTTTTTTTTTTTTTTTTTTTAGTAAGAAACAGGGATGAGAAGAGAAATTAAGCAGATATAATGCTGAAAACCAGTAAAAAGAGCAGAATATGAAATGCTGAGTAACTTAGCTTTTAGAAGTTCACAGGGCAGCCTTGTTCACTATGGCCCCCTTTTACTAAACCGCAATAGTGTTTTTTAGCGCAGGGAGACATTGCGCGTCGAGAGCAGCGCTGGGCATTTAACGCAGTTCCCTGCGCTAAAAACTGCTATTGTGGTTTAATAAAAAGGGAGGGGGGTATATTTGTCTATTTTTGTATGGTCGTTACTGAGGTGACAATGCATAGAGTCATTTGCCTTGACCTCTTTGAAAAAAACCCAAAATAGGAATGATAATTAACATTTTCTCAGCGTATAGTGTGCTTTGTGTTTTTTAATTTTATTGTTGGTAGATCATTTTGACTTGGTCATTTTAAAGTAGCTCGCAAGCCCAAAACGTTTGGGCACCCCTGAGCTAGAGCGTTGAAGCTGTGTATTTCTATTTTATCCCCCCTTTTACAAAACTGTGGAGAGTTTTTTAGCGCCAGCCATGGTGGTAGCAGCGTTGATGCTCAGAATTCTATGAGCGTCAGAGCTGTTACCACCATGGCTAAAATCCACACTACAGTTTTGTAAAAGGGGGAGGGGTTAGTTTGTGATGACATATTCCATACTAGGCGAAGGTATTTTATGTGTTCTGTGTGTTCGAAAGACATAGTTTTTTGTTAGGATTGACGGTGTAGGATTGATCTGTGCTGGTCTGGCTTGTTTAGTTTTACAATGGGTGTATTGATGTACTGCTCACTGCAATATGTAAGATGCTGCCTTTTCCTAGGTACTCATGTGTGACGTGTGGCTTATTACTAAAAATCATGTTTTTCGTACAGATGGGGGGGTGCCAAAAAATGATGGGCCCCGGGTGTTACATATGTTAGGTACGCCACTGTATGTAAAGATACCAGAAAGCTGGCGAAGCAAAAACTTTAAGTAAATTGTTATTCTTCTAAGTTTTGAGTATTTAACCCTCCCACAATCTCATGGGCACTCGTTTCAAGTTTCAAGTTTATTGAGATTTTGATTTAAACGCAATATCAAATATTTTCAATGCGTATAACAAAAATAAATTTGGGGAAATAAATAAAACCATTTGAACAATAAACATACAAACATATCCATAGATGATTAAAAATGCATAAGATGTACAAGGATAAACTACATTTGTTTAAAAATGCGTCCTCCGTGCCTGCTCATAAAGTTGTGGAGTATGTAACTTGTCGCTCATGCATATTTTTTTTTGCACACACCTCATCAATCCTTAGAGGGAACATTGGTAATATCCCACAAGCAGAGGCCCAATTCCAAATCATGATTGTCTCCATACAAAGGAGATGAAATCCTGTGCTTCCTTGTTTCTTCAAACAGAACATAGCAACCTGGTTGTCCATATGGATGATTACTGTAAAATGTTTGGAGAACATTCCCTATCGCTCATAGCTCTATAACAGGGGTGCCCAATACGTCGATCGCGATCGACCGGTAGATCGGGAAGGCAACGTGAGTCGATCGCGGAGCCCATCTACTGGTCAATCAGCCTTCCTCTCCCTGATGTCCCCCACCACCCTCCCTGTAGAAACATCGGACCAACCAGCATTCTGCTCCCCGACGTCAATTCTGGCGTTGGAGAGGAAGTTCTGGGCCATCTACCTGTACTAGAGCATATAGGGATCCCATGCCTTGGGAATACTGGATTGATAAGGACCACTGCGGGATTCTGAAGTGAAGACTTGCAAATGGGGGTTACGTGAACTGTTGATGCCATGTGACTGAGACAGCATAAGATCTGGCATGTGGAAGTGCACTTGAGGGTGGAGATTGTTTAACACAGATGAATGAAATTGTTGACCCTCTGCTTGGTTAGAAAAGACCGACCCTGAATAGTGTTCAAGAGTACTTCTATGAACTCCATGGTTAGAGATGGCTGTAGATGTGACTTTTGGTAGTTAATGGCAAACCTAGAAGCTCAAGAAGATGAACTGTTGAGTTTATGAAATGCTGAGCTGCTTGCGATGATGAAACCTTGGTCAACCAGTTGTACAGTAGAGAAATACATGAAACCCCCATGTGCAATGGGCTGCCGCAGCTACTGCTAGGCATCTTGTGAAGAAACAAGGAGCAGAGGCTAGTCCAAAGAGCAAAACATTGTACTGGAATTGCCAGAGACCTATAGTATGTGGAAGTAATAATAATAACAGTAAATTTTATTTTTATACTGCAGTACCTCTCAGCTTGCCTGAGTTCGGGGCAGGCAGGAGAAGTCGGGCAGAGGGAGAGAGGAGAAATCCAACGAAGGAGGCACAAGGGAGCAGAGAGGAGGCAGAGAATGAGGGGCTGCGGCGAGAGGTAGCTCCGCCCACCCCCTGACATCACCCGAAGCAGACCCAAAGCTCCCCCTTAAAAGGGGATGAGCCAACGGCACGCGGCTGTTCAGCACACGGCGAAGGCGAACGGCAAAGGCGCTCGCCTTTGTGAAGGGCCTCAAGAAGGGCAGAGTCACCACACCCAAGGACACCAAGATTTGGCAACAAGGTAAGGAAGCCAGCAAATATCACAGCTAAATAGCCAGACAAGAACATAAAAGCAAGAGCAAAGCAGACACAGAGGGCACCTACATAAGTAACAACAGCAGGACACACTCTAACTGCCAGCCTAAGTTTAGGAACACCAACCAGCCAACACAGAATACCACAACACTAGTCAATACTAGTTAAATGCAGCACATTAGGAGTGGATACAGGGAAAAACATAACTAGGGAATAAAGAAATAGCAAGCAGCAGGCACAGAAGAGCATACACACTCATACAAGCAAAAAGGAACCAGTGAAATAAAAGAGAGTACTCCACAAAGGTGGACATCAATGGAAACAGAGGGAAACCAGAAAATGAGCTTTCCAGTGTTCTCCACAGTCTGTCATATGTATGTCTACCTCCCCTCGGGGAGGCAGTCATATGTATGCGGTCGGTGTCAGGAGCTGAAAAGCTTGAAGAGAGAAGTCAGGCAACTGAAGAACAGGATACATGAACTGGAAAGACTTTACATCACAGAAGACCCAATCAAGACAGTGGAGGACTTCATGAGAGGGAGACACATTGAGGAAGAAGTCAGAGAACTCGAGGAATTCATTGAGGAGGCCTATAGGAGGAGGGTAGAAGAACACGAACATCAAAGGAAAGATGAAGACACACCAACATGGAAGGGAGAACAAGTGGAAGACGACGCCAAGGAAGAAACCCACAGAGGAATCCTGCAGGAAGGGGAGGAATGATCTAGTCGATGCCAGGAAGAAGAAGCAGCAAAGCACACTGAGGACATAGAAAATGAAGTAGCAGCAAAGCACTCTGAGGACATAGACCTGCGACCGGAGCGAAAACTGAAGAAGGGGAAGTCTGCGATCCTAGTGGGAGACTCAATCCTTAGGCAAGTAGATAGCCACATAGCAGGTGGGAGAGAGGATCGACTGGTGACCTGCCTCCCAAGAGCAAGAACAAAGGACATCGTGGACAAAATTGGGAAGATCCCAGAAGGAGCAGAGATGGAAGAGACTACAGTAATGATCCACATTGGGACAAATGATGTTAGCAAGAGGGACTACAGTAGAAGTGCACTGATAGAACAATTCAAGATTCTGGGAAGGAAGTTGAAGATGAGGACTCAGAGGATAGCATTTTCAGTGATCCTACCAGTACCGAGGGCAGATGTGAAGAGGCAGATGGAACTACAATCAATAAATGCGTGGATGAGGAGATAGTGTGAGGAAGAGGGGTTCCACTTCATGAGGAACTGGACAACGTTTTGGGGCAAGAGCAAGCTCTTCAAGAGAGATGGACTGCACCTGAGCGCGGCAGGAACTAGACTTTTAGCAAACAACGTCAGGAGAGGAATAGAACAGGCTTTAAATTAAGAAGAAGGGGAACCGACAGTCGACCAAGTGTCGACGATTCAGAAGAAGGTATCCCATGAAGATACTGAGTGAGAAAAATGCAGGGAAGAAACATCGAGCAAAACACAGGAGTTGACTGATCCACAAGAGGAGAATAAGAGGATTATAGAACAGGAGAAGAAAATAAAGATCGAAGCACAGGAAAAGGAAACGAAGACAAAAAAATACCAGGACCTAGATTCCATATATACTAATGCACTTTAGAGAAGTCCATCAACGCCAATCGTATTGCACCCTCAGACTGCAGAGTTCTAAGTGGTCAATAGATTGCCATAGCTTGTGATAAATACCAAAGAATCCCATGGTAAATGACTTTGAACACCATTACTAATGTCTTGAAAATAATACATAGACGTACAGATATCCAGTGGAGTTTCTTCACCACAAATCAACCTTGCAGCAACATTTTGAATCATTTGTAATGCTTTTTACACTATACTGTTGTAATTCCTAAATAAAAGGCATTGCTGGTGCCGAAGATCCTCCCTCTTGGCTGTGCTGGGCTGGGCGGTGCGTCGGAGATCCTCCCTCTTGCCTGTGCTGGGCTGGGCTGGACTGGGCCTTGAGCATTTGCGCATGCTCAATGTTATTTCGGTGCTCGTGGGGGGATGTAGGATCGCGGAGGGGGTGACGACGCGAGCGGGAGGGGGATGCAGGATCGCTGGGGAGGATGCCAGATCGTGGGGGGTGGCATTCGTAAATCAAGTCAAACTTGATTTCCGAGGCGCCGATTTTGCGAATGTTTTGCTCGTCTTGCAAAACACTCACAAACCGGTGTACTCGTAAACCAAAGTTTGACTGTATTATGGAGAGCTGTGAACTAATTGCCTAATCATTGATGTTTGTACAAGTCTTGTTTGCTTTATTCTATGTACGTTATTATTTATAAACCTGCCTAGGAATAGGCGGTTGAGAAATCTTTTAAATAAATAAATAACCAGTTTTGTGGCAGCCCTCTGGACCCACTCCATCCTATTTATATCTTTTTGAAGGTGGGATTTCCAAAATTGCACACAATATTCCAAATGGTGCCTCACCAAAGACTTATACAACAACCTTATCACCTCCCTTTTCCTACTGGCCATTCCACTCCTTATGCACCCAAGCATCTTCCTGTCTTTGGCTGTCATCTTTTCTACCTGTTTTGCCATCTTGATATCACCAAACACAATCACTCTCACATCCTGCTCGTCTCTTGGATTTTTGCAGCCCAAGTGCATGACCCTGCATTTTTCTTAGCATTAAATCATGGTTACCTATTACCAGACCATTCTTCAAGCTTTGCCAGATCCCGTCTCATGTTATCCATACCCTTTGGACTATCTACTCTATTCAGAGCTTGGTATCATCCGCCAAAAGACAAACTATGCCAGACAGTCCTTCTGCAATATCATTTACAAAGATGTTAAATAGAGCTGGACCATGGACAGATATCTGTGACACTCCACTAACAACATCCTTATCCTCAGAGCAAACTCTATTTACCAATACCCTTTGGGCTCCTTTTACTAAGGTGCACTAGCGGTTTTAGCGCACGCTACATGCTAATGCCTCCATATAGCTAGCGTTAGTATTTTTTGTGTAGAGCGGGGTTAGCGCTCGCTAATCTTCAGCGCGTGCTAAAAATGCTAGCACACCTTAGTAAAAGGAGCCTTTTGTCTCCTTCCACTTAACCAGCTTTTAATCCAGTTTGTCACTTTAGGGCCTATACCACATGTATTCAGTTTATTTCTCAATCGCCTATGTGGCAACATGTCAAAAGCTTTGCTAAAGCCCTAGTACACTACATCTAGCGCCCTTCACATGTCTAACTGTTTGGTCACCCAGTCAAGGAAATCAATCAGATTTGTTTGACTAGACCTGCTTCTCATATAACCATGCTGCCTCAAGTCCTGCAGTCCATTTGATTCTAGAAATCTCACTATACTCCAATTAAGAAGCTTTTCATTAGTTTACATTAATGTTTTTGATAAGGTTTATTAGATAGCTGGTTTTATGCTATAATAATTAATAAATATTTAGTCTGCAATAGTCAGTGTTTTTATAGCATTGATCATCATGAACATAACTTCTGGGTCTGCCCTGATTCTGCCCCTGGATTGCCCAAGCACTAACCAGAGAATGCCAAGGCAGTCAGACCAGATATTAGGTAGTAATCTCAAAGTACCCCTGAATATCTTCTCCCAATCCTCTACTACCTAATTAAATAATGCTAAATATCTACCCTATTTTTATTAGAATATTTACTGTGCTTTTGTCATTAACCTTATATATTTAGTTGTTGAGTTTTAAATTATGACTGCTTCACCTTCAATCTATTTTCGTTATGTGCAATTTTGGATTGTTGCATATTAGTAGCTGATGACAACTTTAATCCATAAAATATCTCTTATCTATTTATCTATAGATATATATGAAGATAAATCAAAAAGTAAAGGCAAAATACATTTAAAGGCTTTAATAGAAGTAACTGTGAGCAATTGAATATACAGTACAACTTTTCTACATAGCCTCCATGCAAGATGACACATTTGTTGCATCGTTCAACTAGCTTCTGCATTTCTGCAGAGAAGTTTTTTGGTTGCTCCTGAAGCCAGATGAGCACCGCTTCCTTTACTTCATCATGCTTTGTTTGTTGCTTTCCAGGTTGCAGTGATGCATCCATGTCTCATCGCCGGTGACAATTCTCTCCAGAATACTTGGATCTTCTTAATACCATCAGAACTGGGTCGCAACCGTCATACCATCTCAAGAACCTGGGTCGCAACTGATCTGTGCAGCTCAGTGAGCTGTTTGGGAACCCATCATGCACAGACTTTCCTGTATCCCATGTCATTATGCATTATGGCAAATGCAGATCCATAGCTGATATCCAAATTATCCATCAGTCTTTTATAATCAAGGATCTGCCCTGTCAATGTGCTCTTGTGCACGACATTGATGGTGACCAAAATGGTCTTTGTTGGTTGCACCTGTTCTTCCTGCTTTACACCTTTTTACCTACTCAAACCTTTCATTGATTCATGGTGCTATTTCCATCCTGAGTCAATATCCAATGGTGAACTTCCACAGGTTTCACTCCCTCTGCTCAAAGAAAATGCGCTACTCCACATTGTTCTTTGATGTTGCAATCTTGCAATGGAGCATCCATGTTTCTGACCTTGTGGCTGCCACACAACTAAAGGCAGAGTGCTGCACTGTGCATGGACGAACTATCTAATAGGCCAGGGGTCTTCAAAGTCCCTCCTTGAGGGCCGCAATCCAGTTGGGTTTTCAGGATTTCCCCAATGAATATGCATGAGATCTATGTGCATGCACTGCTTTCAATGCATATTCATTAGGGAAATCCTGAAAACCCGACTGGATTGCGGCCCTCAAGGAGGGACTTTGAAGACCCCTGTAATAGGCAATGTACGAGTACATTTATATATTGCATTTTGCTAGCTCTGTTCTGGTTATCACATAATTTAACAATTGCCTTTCATTTTTTATTTGCCCTTGTGCATAAAAGGTTGCTAAGCAATAAAACTTTAACTATCATTAGGCACAAAGGCCCAGCCCACAGGAGGGGCCTAAGACTACTGGGCCGATTCCGGTTGGCCCAGGTGCCTCAGGCCCCACCTGTGGGCGGGGTTTGAGCCGCATTGGCTAATCCGGCCCCATTCCTGGGATGGCTGGCCTGCCGGATGGGCAGGCTTGGCACCCGTCCGTCCGTCCAATGATTTGAAGGTACGGGAGGGATTAGGGTGGGGAGGATTGAGGGGTCAGCAGGGGGGTCTCGCGGGTCGGCCGATCAGGGGTTCGGGGGGGCGAGCGTGGGAGGGAGGGTGCGTCGAGGGCAGGAGGGCCTGGGATCCCTCCTGCCCGTATTTTAGTGGGGGTGAGGGGTAAGAGGTTGATTAAATGTTGTTAGTGTAGACGTAGTGGTGGTCTGGGCGTTTAAACAGCTGAACGTAGAGGCAGGCCATTATAAAAAAAGAACTCCTTTTGGACGTTGTTTTTTATAATGGACATTTTCCCTGCTTCTGCTTTCAATGTTTAAGGCCTTAGGCCAAAAGGGGAATTAAATGGGTTTTTTTAATTATGCCCCTCTACGAATATATAAAGATAAATACAGATAAAGATATATCTGTATAGATATACAATATTTAAATAGAGATCGAAATTATATCTATAGGTCTAACAGGCCTGCAAGCTATCATCTACCCACTGCTGGCATGCAATTTATCCATTGTTCAGGTCTTTCATCATGTCTAGCATAAGCTGATTGATACAAATACAAGGAGTCTTTTAAAAACACATGGCTAGGCATAAGTATTCATTCTTCATCATTAAACAAGCAATGATTCATGTTGGTCCCACTAACATTTTTTCCCAGCAAACAGAAACTATGTTTATCATCAATATCTTGAATATAAAATCCTTTGATCCAATACATCGCTCCCATGGATAATGTTTCAAATAAATTGTACAGAAAGCAGCAGGACACCTACGCTTCCTGTAATATTCCTTTAATAGGGACATAGAAAATATATATGTGGGGTTCAAAAAAACAATGGTCGCTGAACCACTCTCTTTGTTCTTTTTGCATGTCCACTTGCCAAAAGAATACGGCCATATATTGCTATAAGTTCAGCAGATTTATTTTACTGAAATCAGCCTGTCATTCATACAGTGCCCCCTTGGAGCCTCTTCTGCCTAGATCTACTTAAGGGCTGGCTCAGGCTGCTTCTGTCTGAGTTCTCAAATGAAACAAGTCACCGAATGTGAATCTGACAGCTCAACTGCCGAATTACAACCATTTGCATGCTAATTTTCAGCATGCTTAACTCACTGGCAGACCAGGAGCGAAAAACATCCTCCTCATATCTGGAACAATGCTTGACTGATCTAGCTGTGTTAATGAGCAAATTATGGTAATTTTTTTATTACAAATGCATAGAAATTTCCACAGAGTTAAGCCATACAACATGTTTTCCCCTCCTTCTCACTTCTAAATGTGGAGCCTTGTGTTTATACATGCTTTTTCTTGCTTACCTATGTTTTGAATTTTCCCTTTCTTGCTTTAAAGCAAAGTATTAGGTCTGTCTAAAGCACAGAAAACTATCTAAATAACCTAGAAATTTCACAAGGGCCCAATTCAATTTTGCTACAGAAATAAGAAAAAATCAAACTGTAACAGGCCTTTAAGGAAAGTGATCTTGCTACAGGCAAAGGCCTCATTATATAATTTGTTTATATTATAGAATACTTGCATTTACTTGTACATGTGTTAGGGTACATTGGTGCATGTAAGAGCCAGATAAATTGCTCAGTATTAATCTATTTATGACACACACAGCTTACTTAGTTCACAGAGCATGGGTGGCACCAATATTTATGTAGAACTGATATGTTATATGTTAAAGTGCTGCATTTAGATGCATGCATTACTCTTTTGGGATCTTGCCAGGTATTTGTGACCTGGAATAGCCACTGTTGGAAACAAAATACTGGACTTGATGGACCTTTAGTCTGTCCCAGTATTGCAACTTTTATGTTCTTATAAATGGATTCTATATATGATACTCAAAATTGTACACATTAAGTAATGACCCAATTAGTGCCAATAATGGGGTACTACAATTAGTTATTGGCACTAACTGACAACAATTTGGACTTGCACATACTTATCACTAAGCATTAGCCCAGTGGTGTACCAAGGGGGGAGGGCGGTCCGCCCCGGGTGCAGCCTTAGGGGGAGTACACAGCCGGCCAGGTCCAGAAAATGGTCAATCGCCAAGGCAAAGTGAGTCAATTGTGGAGCCCATCCCGGACTCCGTGGTAGACTCACTTTGCCTTGGCGATTGACCATTATCCGGACCTGGCCGGCTGTGCACCCCCCCTAAGGCTGCCGTCGGACAGGAAGTTCGGGTCAGAGGAATGCTTGGTCGGCCCGATGCAGGGAAGCAGAGAGAGCTTGGGGCAGCCGCGACGGTGGCTTTGGAGACTGTTCCCTGATGGTGGCAGCAGTGGCTTGGAGGAGGGCAGGGAGAAAGAAAGAAAGGGGGCAGGGAGGGAGACAGAAGGGAAACAGAAAAAAAGAAAGGGGGCATGAAGAGAGAAAAAAGAAAGGGAGGCAGGGAGAAAGAAAGGGCATGAAGAGAGGAACAAAGAGTTGGGGGAGGGAATGAGGTCTGGAGGAGAGGAAGCATACAGGCTGAAAGAAGGGAAGAAAGATTGGATGCACAGTCAGAAGAAAGTGCAACCAGAGACTCATGAAATCAACAGACAAGGTAGGAAAAATGATTTTATTTTCAATTTAGTGATCAAAATGTGTCTGAATTTATATCTGCTGCCTATATTTTGCACTATGGCCCCCCCTTTACTAAACTGCAATAGCGGTTTTTAGCGCAGGGAGCCTATGAGCGTCGAGAGCAGCCCTGGGCATTCAGCGCTGCTCCCTGCGCTAAAAACTGCTATTGTGGTTTAGTAAAAAGGGAGGCGGTATATTTGTCTATTTTTGTATGGTTGTTACTGAGGTGACAGTGCATAGAGTCATCTGCCTTGACCTCTTTGAAAAAACCCCAGAATAGGAATGATAATTAACATTTTCTCAGCATACAGTGTGCTTTGTGCTTTTTTTTAATTTTATTGTTGGTTTTGACTTGGTCATTTTAAAAGTAGTTCACAATCCCAAAAAGTGTGGGCACCCCTGAGCTAGAGCATTGAAGCCGCGTGTGGCTGCCGTAAAGGTCATCTCTGACACAACCGGAAGTTGCATCAGAGATGACCTTTACGGCAGCCATATGCAACTACAATGCTCCGGCTACTGTAAGAAGGCAGTTTAGACATCGCCGGCCACAGGGCAGGAAGGTTTGTCGGACCGGGCCTGTTGTCCGGGGGGGGGGGGGGGGGCGTTACAGATCTTGTTGCCAAAATCGGAAAGGTGAGGAAGGGAGAAAGATGGGCCTATGGTGAATGGAGAGATTGAGAGAAGGGGGCAGATGATGGAAGTGGGTAGAAAGGGGAAAGAGAAGAGGACAGATGATGGAAGCGGGGAGAAGGCAGAGCAAATGCTGAATGGAAGTGGAGAAAGAGAACACATACTGGATGGAAGGAGGGATAAAGAAAAAGGACATATGCTGGATGGGGGAAGAAGATAGAGTTAGTGAGATAGTGGAGGGGTGAAGGAAAGGGGTGGCATGCTGTGGATAGACATAGTGAAAAGAGAGAAACTGAGGACTGCATAGTAAGAAAGAATTTAATTTAAACGGGGGCAGAAAATAAAGAAGGAAGACCAGAGAAGGAAAGGGAAGAGAGAGAGGAGAGAGAGATGCCAGAGAACAGGGAAGGAGACAGAGATATCGGATTTGAGCGGAGGAAATGAGAAGAGAGAGATGCTAAAAACCACAGGTGGGAGGGAAAGAGAGATGAAAGGAGAAAGATGCCAGACCATGAGGGAACAGAGGGAAGATGATGGATGCCATACCAAAGGGGGGGGGGTCTAGAGGAGAGATGGAAGGGGGAGGCATACAGTTTCTGGAAGGGGCATAGAAGGAGAGAAGATGCCATATATGGAGGGGCAGAGAGATGGCAGACAGTGGATGGAAGGTAGACAGTAACAAGAAGATGAGGAAAGCAGAAACCAGAGAAGACAAAGTAGAACAAAAAATTTCTATTTATTTATTGCTTTAGGAGACATATGTCACTGTTTCTGTGGTGTTGCATTTTATGCAGAGTCCAGCTTCTTGCTGGTTCAATTTAACCTTTGTCTATGTATTTCTATTTTATCCCCCCTTTTACAAAACTGTGGAGCGTTTTTTAACGCCAGATGTGGTGATAGCAGCTCTGATGCTCAGAATTCTATGAGCGTCAGAGCAGTTACCACCATGGCTAAAATCCACACTATAGTTTTGTAAAAGGGGGAGGGGTTAGTTTGTGATGACATATTCCATACTAGGCAAAGGTGTTTTCTGTGTTCTGTGTGTTCGAAAGACATGGTTTTCTGTTAGGATTGACGGTGCAGGATTGATCTGTACTGGTCTGGCTTGTTTAGTTTTACAATGGGTGTATTGATGTACTGCTCACTGCAATATGTAATGTAATGTAATGTAATTTATTTCTTATATACCGCTACTTCCGTTAAGTTCTAAGCGGTTTGAAGAAAATATACATTAAGATTATAAATGAGAAGTAAGAAGGTACTTAAAAAATTCCCTTACTGTCCCGAAGGCTCACAATCTAACTAAATATGTAAGATGCTGCCTTTTCCTAGGTACTCATGTGTGACGTGTGGCTTGTTACTAAAAATCATGTTTTTCGTACAGATGGGGGGGGGGGGGGTGTGCCAAAAAATGATGGGTCCCGGGTGTCACATATGCTAGGTATGCCACTGGGTACGGAGCACCAGAGGTCAGCACTCCCTCCTCAATCTGCCATCGAGATTAGTAACTGCTGCTGCCGGCTGTCCAAAGATTCAATTATAGCGGTTGGGCCCAGGGAGGAGATAGGTGGGGGAGTCGGGAGCTAGAGAGGTTATAAGTTGATGCAGTGTCAGAGGAGAGAGGGCAGATGGCTGGAGAAACAGCATGAAGAGAGTCTGGAGAAACAGCATGGAGGGAGGGCTGCAGAAGCATTATGGAAAGGAGAGAAGAGCATGGAGTAGGGTAGTGCTGGATGGGAGAGGAGAGACAGAAACAGCAGGACAGGAGGTTAGAAGGAGAGAGAGGGGCACCTGATTGGGGGAGGGGAATAGGAAGGAGAAAAGGAGAGAGAGAGAAGCACCTATGTGGGAGGAGAATTGGAGGAAAGGAGACAGAAGCACTAAAAGGGTACAGAGGCTGGGAAGGGGGACCAAGAAAATAGGTGGTGTGGGCAGGGTTGTGGGTAAAATATGGATCGGGCTGTGGATAGAGTGTGGATGAGGAGTGTGTGGCGCAGTGGTTGGATCTACAGCCTCAGCACCCTGGGGTTGTGGGTTCAAACCCTGTGCTGCTCCTTGTGACCCTGGGCAAGTCACTTAATCCTCCATTGCCCCAGGTACGTTAGATAGATTGTGAGCCCTCCGGGACAGATAGGGAAAATGCTTGAGTACCTGATTGTAAAAACCGCTTAGATAACCTTGATAGGCGGTATATAAAATCCTAATAAACTTGAAACTTGAAACTTGGATGGGGGTCATATGTCCTCTTTTTTGTCTTCACAAATATGATAACCCTACATATGGGCTACTGCTTATTTTAGCCCAGGGTCACACTGCATAAAATAGGACTCTGTACAAAATAACCTAACTTGTGGTAAAATAATCCATCTTAAAAATATCGTAACCCACATTGATAACTTCCAAGTTAAACATACATTGGGGGAGGAATAGCCAAATGGTTAGTGCAGTAGACTGAGAGCTTGGAGAACTGGGTTCAGTTCCCTCTGTAGCTCCTTGTAACTATGGACAAGTCAATTAACCCTTCATTGCCCCAGGTACAAAAATAAGTACCTGCATATAATATGTAACCTGCTTTGATTGTAAACAAGGTGGTATATCAGGTCCCTTCCCCTTTCCCATATATAACAAGTAATTTTTAATTATAAAGTAAACACATACATTAAATTTGAAAATCAAAGTCACTATGAGGATCATGTACATGCATTCACTGCAGTAAAGTATAACAGGAGTATAGCGGTAGGCTGGTTAGCAATATGCCATCTAAGCACATAGGAGTCAATATTCAAAAGGGTTTACCGTATTTTCGCGGATATAACGCGCGCGTTATACGTGATTTTACGTACCGCGCATACCCCTCGCGCGTTATATGCCTGAGCGCGGTATACAAAAGTTTTTAAACATAGTTCCCACCCCGCCCGACGCCCGATTCACCCCCCCAGCAGGACCGCTCGCACCCCCACCCCGAACGACCGCTCGCACGCGCTCCCACCCGCACCCACGATCGGAGCAAGAGGGAGCCCAAGCCCTCTTGCCCGGCCGACTCCCCGACGTCGGATACATCCCCCCCCCGGCAGGACCACTCGCACCCTCACCCCGAAGGACCGCCGACTCCCCAACAATATCGGGCCAGGAGGGAGCCCAAACCCTCCTGGCCACGGCGACCCCCTAACCCCACCCCGCACTACATTACGGGCAGGAGGGATCCCAGGCCCTCCTGCCCTCGACGCAAACCCCCCTCCCTCCAATGACCGCCCCCCCCCCAAGAACCTCCGCCCGTCCCCCAGCCGACCCGCGACCCCCCTGGCCGACCCCCACGACACCCCCACCCGCCTTCCCCGTACCTTTGTGTAGTTGGGCCAGAAGGGAGCCCAAACCCTCCTGGCCACGGCGACCCCCTAACCCCACCCCGCACTACATTACGGGCAGGAGGGATCCCAGGCCCTCCTGCCCTCGACGCAAACCCCCCTCCCCCCCAGCCGACCCGCGACCCCCCTGGCCGACCCCCACGACCCCCCCACCCCCCTTCCCCGTACCTTTGGAAGTTGGCCGGACAGACGGGAGCCAAACCCGCCTGTCCGGCAGGCAGCCAACGAAGGAATGAGGCCGGATTGGCCCATCCGTCCTAAAGCTCCGCCTACTGGTGGGGCCTAAGGCGCGTGGGCCAATCAGAATAGGCCCTGGAGCCTTAGGTCCCACCTGGGGGCGCGGCCTGAGGCACATGGGCCAAACCCGACCATGTGTCTCAGGCCGCGCCCCCAGGTGGGACCTAAGGCTCCAGGGCCTATTCTGATTGGCCCACGCGCCTTAGGCCCCACCAGTAGGCGGAGCTTTAGGACGGATGGGCCAATCCGGCCTCATTCCTTCGTTGGCTGCCTGCCGGACAGGCGGGTTTGGCTCCCGTCTGTCCGGCCAACTTCCAAAGGTACGGGGAAGGGGGGTGGGGGGTCGTGGGGGTCGGCCAGGGGGGTCGCGGGTTGGCTGGGGGGGAGGGGGGTTTGCGTCGAGGGCAGGAGGGCCTGGGATCCCTCCTGCCCGTAATGTAGTGCGGGGTGGGGTTAGGGGGTCGCCGTGGCCAGGAGGGTTTGGGCTCCCTTCTGGCCCAACTACACAAAGGTACGGGGAAGGCGGGTGGGGGTGTCGTGGGGGTCGGCCAGGGGGGTCGCGGGTCGGCTGGGGGACGGGCGGAGGTTCTTGGGGGGGGGCGGTCCTTGGGGGGAGGGGGGTTGCGGCGAGGGCAGGAGGGCCTGGGATCCCTCCTGCCCGTAATGTAGTGCGGGGTGGGGTTAGGGGGTCGCCGTGGCCAGGAGGGTTTGGGCTCCCTCCTGGCCCGATATTGTTGGGGAGTCGGCGGTCCTTCGGGGTGAGGGTGCGAGTGGTCCTGCCGGGGGGGGGATGTATCGGACGTCGGGGGGGGCATCAGGCTTTCAGGATGGGGACAGACCTTCAAGGGGGGACAGGACTTCAAGGGAGGACAGTGCACGGAAGTCAGGGGGGGTGAACGGAGAGTCGGGACAGCGCACGGAAAGTCAGGGCGGGCGAAAGGAGAGTCGGGCAGCATGCGCGTTATATGCCTGAGCGCGGTATAGAAAAGTTTTTGTACATATCATCGTGATTTCTGCGCGCTATACCCCTGTGCGCGTTTTACAATGGTGCGCGTTATATCCGCGAAAATACGGTAACTGGGCAGGACAGACTCCTTGCACTGAGCAAGCTGACACTAATATTCAGCAGTACTTAACCAGTTAATACAGTCAAATATCACCACTAATCAGTCATCCCCCTAATTGGTCAGATTAGGGGCCGGACAGGAATGGAGTTAGGGCAGAGCAGCTAGTTAGTAGTGATTTTTGGTCTACTAACCAGCTATACAATTGGTTTCAAGGATTTCTTTCCTCACGTTCCTCTCAGGTTCAGTTTAACGATGTCTGTTTTGGAAAGTGGAATAGTTCGAACAGTGTTCCGTAGGGCCCTCCGCTCTCTCCTCTGCTTTTTACTGTATACCTATCTTCACTGGGCTCTAGATTACTTAATCATGGGATTAAACTGTTTTGTTATGCCGATGATACTACTATTGTAATCCCTACTGCATTTTCAATTTCCTTTATCAGTCATAGAAATTTCCTGTGTCAGTCATAGAAAAGTGAATGATGGAATTCAAGTTGAAACTTAAACCAGAGAAGACAAAATTCTTCTTTGCATCATCCCGTATAAACAACATTGAGATCTCCCTAATGCTAAATGCCACTACCTACCCAATCCAACCAACTATAAGATCTTGTGGGTAATTCTGGATCAGAATTGAACTATGAAAAATCTGGTCGATGCATTAGTGCGAAAGGGCTTCCACACACTGTGGAAATTGCGCACTATAAAAACTTATTTTGACACATCATCTTTCAAATTGTTGGTACAATCTCTAGTGCTAAATCAGCAGGATCATTGTAACAATGGAATATTTTATGGGTATCCAAAAAAATCTTTCTAGATTGCATATGATTTAAAACGCAGCTGTTAGACTCATATTCTGTCTAAAAATGTCAGTCCATGTCATCCCTTTTTATCGTGAGCTGCACTGGCTTCCTGTTGAGGCTCGTGTGAAATTTAAGTTTGGATGTGTTTGTTATAAAGTTTCAGCTGGGCTAGTACCTAATTATTTAATAGATTCATTTCTTTTTGACAATTCAAAGAGGTCCAGAAGTTCACATGCTTTTTTAGCTTTCCTACCAGTTAAAGGTTGTCAATTTAAAAAGTACCATCGTCTTTTTTCCTACCAAGCAGCATCTTGGGACAAGGATCTTAAATTAATAATACTGGCCTCCGCTTCTTATCAAGATTTTAGGAAACAAGTGTAAACACATTTATTTTCTGAATTTTTAGTGAATTGAAATATTTAATTATCTTGTTTATTTAATTTTTGTAAACCGCAAAGAACTTAACGGTTTTGTGGTATAAAAATTTTATGTTATGTTAGGTTAACCATGTAATGTTAGCACAAGACAGCTATCCTAACTTTACGTGGCAAGTTAACTGGGCAGCAATCTGAATATCCCTTTTAATAGGTAAGGCTAATCTCAGTTAGGGCACTGGTCTTTGACCTAAGGGCCGCCGCTTGAGCAGACTGCTGGGCACGATGGACCACTGGTCTGACCCAGCAGCGGCAATTCTTATGTTCTTATGTACCCTGGTGCTATGGACCAACCTGTCAGGTACTCATTCCTAGGTCAAGCTTCCGGCACTCCAATCCTACATCTTCCAGACTCTCTTCCTTTCTCCTTATTGCTTCTGTGCTGGTGCTATGGACCTGGCTTTGCTGCATCCCCACCCCCCTCAAAGGGTCAAACATCACAGTACTCACATCCTACATCTTCTTGGCCTTCTTACTTTATCTCATTTTACCTTGTTGCTGTGGACCTAGTTTTGCTGTACCACTTTCTGAGCCACACCTCCCAGTATACCTTCCACCTACACCTTCCAAGGTTTTCCTTTCTCTCCTTCTCATCTCTCTTTAGCTTTTTGGGTTTTCAATCCCTACAACATGGAGGTCTACTCCCTCTATGTGAAGAGAATATGCTATTCAAAACAATTAGATGGAAATATATTCCCTTATGCAGAGGAAAGCATTAAGCTTTTCTGAAATAAAGTAACTTTTCTACCATTCTGTAGTGGACTGTTTTATCCAACACTTCTTCACACTTCATTTTTAGCTGGAGTTTGCTTCTATTTCTTGGTGGACTGCTCCCTCTGGTCTCATCCCTTGACCTAGGACTTCTCAAGAGTCTTATCTCCTGAGGTTGGTTCTCTATTTTTTATCTTATTAGACTACCGTAATTCCATCCTTGGTTAGGAGAGTTCCAGGGGGGTACCTGCTAGCTTCCCTGAGAATTAGGAAGTTAATGTGCTATGGTTTAAATCTTCTGATTAGTTTACAGTTAACTGCTGTATCAACTGACTTTCTGTAGATTTTTGTCTAGCCTGGATCTGCTGGTCTCAAAGTCCATGGCCTGAGGGGACTTGTAGTTCTCCCTTTCTTAATAACCAATCCACTATTCCTAAGTTGCTCAGCAATAAACTGGAAATAAATACCACAGTACTGGACTCTCCTTCTCTGCCATAACAAGGGCATAGTAGTGATGCCTTGTCACAATATACATTCTTACATAATAATGTATGTTTCAGTGTTACCCCATAGATGGTACCCCTGCAGCATAAAGATACCATTGTCATCAGGTACTGGGTTAATGTTTGAGACCATAATACAAGGGAGTTAGGATTTACTAAGGGCCTTTTTCTTATGGCCGCTTATAGTTAGGCATTTTTACTTTTTTCAACATTCAATGATGCTTTAAGAAACCACAAAAAAAATTGATATGCATTGTAGGCTTAAGAATATTTTCATGAATAGTGAGGAATTAAAATGCTAATACTTTATTTTGCTGAAGTGGTGAGAGTTTTGGATCCCATACTTTCTGGCTTACAACTCTTATATTTCTTTAGAAAATCCAGGAACTTTTTGTGAAATGCTTGCTCCTTTCTTTATTGCAATACTTGCATATCCTAGAGGTAATGGTTACTTAAATTAAAATGCTTTGAAATTATGTTTTTACATTTTTTTCATATTGATAATAAAACACTCCAGGGTATATATAATATTAGAATGCTGTCATGTTTGCATTGATGGAGAGCATAGGCCTTAAACTTCAATGCCTTATGAAGCTTTAGAATTGCGATGTTACTTGCACTAATAAGTATTTTGTATTTATTGAGCAGTTTTCAAGTAGTCCACATAGCTGAATATTATGAGGCCCTTTTACTATGCTGTGTTAGGTGCTAACTTGAACCTAATATAGCTTAAAATGGCATGAAGCAGGATGCATTCAGGTATCCTGTGGTAACTGCCAAATCAGCATGTACTAACTATGTGTTAAAGTGCAAAAAAACAAAAAAATGCCAGACAGTTATACTCATTATAAAATTTATGCTTAAATTGAATCATCTTTTGTCTTTGATATTACTCAGGGTTAGACTATAGAAGTTTGCCTGGAACTACTTGGAGTTACTGTTAAAGCGATATCTTGGATTCCAACTACTGGAGCTGCTGTTGAAGCTTACTCCAGCCTATCCAAACCATCACATCATTTGTGGGATACAGACCATAAAAGTCCGCCCAGCGCCTTCCTCATGTTCTAAATTACTAGAATTTCCATCGAAGCCCTCCCCAGTCGATCAAAAATCTAATTGCCATATACAGGATACAGACCCTGCAATTCTGCCTAGTACAGGCTCCTGTTCTTCAATTAATACAATTCATTTTCTCATTAGAGATCCCATGCTTTTTTGAATTCTGTCACCATTTTCCTCTCCACCACCACCCTCAGAAGGGCATTCCAGGTATCAACCACTCTCTCCATGAAAAAGAATTTCCCAACATTACTCCTAAATCTACCACCTCGCAACTTCAGTTTAAGCCCTCTAGTTTTACCATTTTCGCTTTTCTGTAAAAGATTTAGTTCTATATTTATTCATGATATAAATTAAATTGTCTATTTTCTGAGATATTTCTGGTCCAGAGGCCTAGAGATCTGCCCAGTTCTGTGCTTAGGTTCCAACTACTGAAAACTCCTTCAAAGCTCACTTTAACGACCTATCTACACAATCCCAGCTGTCAAAGCCCACCCCAGCCCTTCCTCAACTGAATGGCCATATATGAGACACAGACCGTGCAAGACTATCCAGTCCTAGCCTTAGTTCTTTAATACATGCCCATTATTTTCTTATTAGAGATTCTCTGTGCTTATCCCAAGGGTTTTTTTTTTTTGTTTGTTTTTTTTAACTCTGTCACCGTTTTCCTCTCTACTACCTCCCTTAGGAGGGCATTCCAGGCATCAACTCCCCTCTCCGTAAAGAAGAATTTCCTAATATTACTCTTAAGTCTACCACCCCTCAACCTCAAATTATGTTATGTATCTAGCAAATCTAACAACTGTTTTTTCTTTTACAGCTGTTTAAATGTTGTGGTGTCCCAATGCAATTTATGCAGCAACTGTAGTTGGATATTTTCTTGAACTACTTGGGTTCTGTATTGTTCTGCAGAGAAGGTGACCCAGACCCATATCCCACTCTAACCACTACTATCTTATATGTGATACCTGCAGGCATAAGGGCTATTGGGGTGGGGTACAGTAGGTTTTGGAGGGCTTACCATACAATATAAGGGGGTAATGCTGAAGGGTGTACCTGGGATTTTTTTTTTTTTAATTCTTTATTCATTTTCAAAATTACATTTTTATGTGAAGTTCACTGCAGTACCCCACTGCTCTGCTGGGATGTTTTTATGGCCAGTCTACTAAAAATGCTGCCCCCTTCTATATCCTAATGTTTTGTTTTGTGCATTTTTCTTTTGTATGTAATTTTTTCAAGAATGATTCAAAATGATAGATGCACATTTGAAAATTGGCCATTTTCAAAACATAGGAACATAAGAACATAAGTAATGCCTCTGCTGGGTCAGACCAGAGGTCCATCATGCCCAGCAGTCCACTCACACGGCGGCCCATCAGGTAACTGTAAATGAAGATTTTAAAAATGTTCCCTTGGCACCTGTACGGGTATAGATATTTAAAAAGTGTAAATTCAAAATCATCTATCTGGCCTTTGACACAGATTATCCCTCCCTTTTCATCTTGTTTTGAGGTATAAAGTACAAAAGGCAACATGTTTTTGATCAGGATAATTACCCCTCTTCTTCTGGAGCCCTCTGAGGAGAATACTTCGCCCCCCATCCACCTTTTTTCCATTTTTCTGCTTTCTTAGTGCAAGTTTAGTTTCCTGTAATATAGCTATATTTATTTTTTCATGCTTAAATTTTACGTCGATATGGCTAATGATATGTTTATGTTTTATGGAGTTATTTAGGCTACCTACATTCTATGTGACTACTTTAAATTGATATTTAGGCATTTATCTTACCCAACAGCTACCAGGCACCCATCCAGATACCTCATTATCCCAATTACAGCGTATTATCTAAATATGCATGTTTCCTAGAACAACCCATATACCCTCTCCAACCACTAATACCCACCCTTCTCCAAAGAAAACCCTATAAACACCTATAGACCTGTGAGTTTAACCTCAGTTCCAGGGAAGATGGCCAAATCACTGATCAGGGAAGGTATCAATGAGCATATAGAAAAAAAATAATCTGATGAGAACAAGTCAGCATGGTTTCTGTAAAGGACGATCATGCCAGACGAATCTACTGCATTTCTTTGAGGAGATAAGTAAGCAATTGGACCAAGGTGACCCCATAGACATCGTATATCTGGATTTCCAGAAAGCTTTCGACAAGGTACCCCATGAAAGCCTGCTGAGGAAACGGGGGAGCCATGGGGTGGAAGGGGACATACACAGATGGATCAAAAATTGGCTGGCGGACAGGAAGCAGAGGGTAGGAGTAAAGGGGCACTGCTCTAACTGAATAGGTGTCACGAGTGGTGTTTCGCAGGAGTCAGTGCTGGGTCCGCTGCTGTTCAATATATTCATTAATGATTTGGAAACAGGGACAAAGTGCGAAGTTATCATGTTCGTGGATGACACAAAACTCTCCAGCAGGATCAAAACTGTTGAGGAATGCAAAGAACTGCAGAGCAACCTGGACAAACTGGGTGAGTGGGCTAAAAAATGGCAGATGAGCTTCAATGTGGAGAAATGTAAGGTCTTGTTCATAGGGAAGGGGAACCCAATGTACAGCTATACAATGGGAGGGAGGGTACTGGGGGAAGGCAACCTAGAAAAAGACCTGGGGGTATTGGTGGACAAATCAATGAAGCCGGCGGCGCAATGTGCAGCGGCCTCAAAGAAAGCGAACAGAATGTTGGGCATTATCAAAAAAGTTATCACTACCAGAACAAAGGAAGTCATTCTGCCACTGTATCGAGCAATGGAATACTACGTCCAATACTGGTCGCCATACCTTAAGAAGGATATGGCAATATTCGAGAGGGTCCAAACGAGAGCAACAAGGATGATAAAGGGCATGGAGAACCTTTCATATGACGAACAGTTGGACAAGTTGGGACTCTTTACCCTGGAAAAGTGGAGACTGAGAGGAGACATGATAGAGATTTATAAAATCATGAAAGGCATAGAGAAGGTGGAGAGGGACAGATTCTTTAGACTAGCGGGGGCAACAAAAACAAGAGGTCATTCAGAAAAACTGAGAGGAGACAGATTCAAAATGAATGCAAGGAAGTTCTTCTTCACTCAACGGGTGGTGGACACCTGGAACTCACTTCCAGGAGAGGTGATAAGACAAAGTACAATAATGGGGTTCAAAAAGGGACTGTATGACTTCCTGGAAGCAAAGGGGATAGCAGGGTACAGATAGAGGGTTACTTCACTGGACATTAAGCGAACAGCATATGGAAGTTGTAGGTTAGGAGCACTTACAGGTCATGGACCTGGGGGGGCCGCCACGGGAGTGGACTGCCGGGCACGATGGACCCCTGGTCTGACCCGGCAGGGGCACTGCTTATGTTCTTATGTTAAGATTTGTACTATACCTCTTCCCTACTTCTTCTATATCTTTTCTCTAACCCTCTCCCCTGTCCCATAGGATCTTTTCCAAATTGATACTATTCTCTTTCTTCCCCCACCCCAGCTAATACATGGGAGTCTTCGTGATGTCCCATGTTAGAAAAAGTAACAGCTGTAGTGATATTAAACCATGTCAGAAATATGAAACCATAAACAAACATCTTGATAGCACTGCATTATGAATTTGTAGGTTTTCAACCTAGGATAGCCTTCATGGCCACCAGCCATCAAACCCCATGTAATATAGAATTCAACACAATACTGTAACCACCTAATACTGAAAAATTTGCAACATAAAAAATAATATAAGTAACCATGTGATAAACCAGTCAACAATACCAAAGTCAACAGCACACTGATCCTCCATTCAGATAGTGTTCACTGTAGACATACTCAAATAGGAAGTATTAAACAGCAGCATTCTGAGATACAGACAAGTCTGCCATCAATTGTTCTGTCTCCGATGTGCCTGATCTCACATCACTAGATTCTCTGTCCTCATCTGTGCACTTTCTATTTTCTCAAATGACTGTTTCACAGTACTACAAGTGTCCAGGGATGCCTGCTGTATCACAAAAGCTTGGGTCTTGGCTTTCGTTGATGGACTGGCTTGCTTATAACTAGAAACATTTGGGCTTCAATTTAACTTAAAGTCTAGCCATAAGGGCTATTGGGGTTGTAGACAGTTGGGTATAGTAGGTTTGTGGTGGGGGGGGGGGCTCACTATGACCTATAAGGGAGTTCTGGTAAGATGTTTATGTGGTATCCTTTTTGTGAAGCTCACAGCAGTGTCCTGTAAGGTGCCCACTGCTCTCTTGCTATGTCTGGGTGGCCAGTCCATCACATTGCTGGCCCTTCCCACGTTCAAAAAGTCATGTTCTGGGTATTTGGGACTTGGACGAATATTTGGATGAGAATATGGTATACAGATAGATGTACTGGCAGTCTGGACGATCAAATGCCTAGACGTAAAGATAGTTGATTTTCGGAAAAAATAAAATAAAAAATTGGACATTTCAGTGCTGCTGACTTTGGACGTCTAGCGCCCTATATCCAAATGGAACTTAGACGTTTCTTATGACTATGCCCATCCATGTCTGAATTCAAGAAATCGTGGGATAGGCACATGGGATCTCTTAGAGAGAAGAGAATGGAAGAATGGTTACTGTGGATAGGCAGATTGGATAGGCTATTTGGCCTTTATCCACCATCATGATTCTACTGTATATTTCTATTTTGGAAACTAATAATAATGATATTTTTATAATTTTAACATTTTTATGTTGTTTTTATGTAGTGGTTGAGAATCTAAGGTTGAATGTGTTCTGTTCTTTTATTTACAAATTGGAGTTCTTTTTTTTTTTTAACATATTAGTTTGTACACTGCTTTGACCTTTGTAAAGGCGATATAGTATGTTTTAAATAAACAATAAACCTCACTCAGAACTTTTTGAACTCCTTGATTATGAGGTTCTGCCTAGTGAATATATAAAAGTACCACTACATAGAGTCATGAAAGATACTTTATTTAAAAATTGGAAGAACCCTTTGACTATTCCAGTTGTTTCCTGCAAAATAAACACAATGAGGAAATTTCTATAAATGGCGCCTACAAAGAAACATAGAAATAGATGGCAGATAAGGGCCACGGCCCATCAAGTCTGCCCACTCCAGTGACCCTCCCTATCTATCTTTGCGGATAGATCCCACATGTCTATCCCATCTGGCTTTAAAATCTGGCACACTGCTGGCCTCAATAACCTGAAGTGGAAGACTATTCCAGCGATCAACCACCCTTTAAGTGAAGAAGAACTTCCTAGTGTCACTGTGCAGTTTCCCGCCCCTGATTTTCCATGAATGCCCCCTTGTTGCCGCAGGACCCTTGAAGAAGAAGATGTCTTCTTCCACCTCGATGCGGCCCGTGAGATACTTGAATGTCTCGATCATATCTTCCCTCTCTCGACGTTCCTCGAGTGAGTAGAGCTGCAATTTCCCTAACTGCTCCTCGTACGGGAGCTCCTTGAGTCCCGAGAATATCCTGGTGGCTATTCTCTGGACCGATTCCAGTCTCAGCACATCCTTGCAGTAATGTGGCCTCCAGAATTGCACACAGTACTCCAGGTGCGGTCTCACCATGGATCTATACAGTGGCATAATGACTTCAGGTTTACGGCTGACGAAACTCCTGCGTATGCAACCTATGATTTGCCTTGCTTTGGATGAAGCTTGCTCCACTTGGTTTGCAGACTTCATGTCTTCCCTGACAATCACTCCTAAATCTCTTTCTGCTTCAGTTCTTGTCAGAATCTCGCCATTTAGGGTGTAAATCTTGCATGGATTTTGGCTTCCCAGGTGCATGACTTTGCATTTTTTGGCATTGAAGCTGAGTTGCCAGGACCTAGACCAGTGCTCCAGCAGCAGTAAGTCATGCACCATATCGTCTGCCATTGCTTTTTTGTCTGTTGTGCTTTTGCTCACTACATTGCTCAGTTTGGCATCATCGGCGAATAATGTTATTCTACCTCGGAGCCCTTCTGTCAAGTCTCTTATATAGATGTTGAACAAGATCGGGCCCAGGACGGAGCCTTGTGGCACTCCACTTATCACCTCCGACATTTCGGAGGGGGTGCCACTCACCACCACCCTCTCAAGCCTACCCCCAAGCCAGTTCCCAACCCATTTGGTTAATGTGTCGCCCAAACCTAAAGAACTCATCTTGCTCAGCAACCTGCGGTGTGGCACGCTATCAAATGCTTTGCTGAAATCCAGGTAGACGATGTCCAGGGACTCGCCAACATCCAGCTTCCTCGTCACCCAAAGAAGCTGATCAGATTGGATTGGCAGGATCTCCCCTTAGTGAATCCATGTTGGCGGGGATCCTGTAGATTCTCCTCATCCATGATCCTATCCAATTGGCGTTTGATTAGGGTTTCCATTAGTTTGCTCACTATTGAAGTGAGACTCACTGGTCTGTAGTTTGCCATCTCTATCCTGGAGCCTTTCTTGTGTAGTGGAATGACGTTAGCCGTCTTCCAGTCCATCGGGACGTTACCTGTACTAAGGGAGAGATTGAAGAACGCGGATAGCGGTTCCGCCAAGACATCAACTAAGTACCCTGAGTACCCTAGGGTGTAGGTTGTCAGGCCCCATTGCCTTGTTGACCTTGATTTTTGACAGCTCGCAGTAGACGCTGCTGGCTGTAAATTTGAAATTACTAAACGGGTCTACTGATTTAATCCTTGTCTGTGGCTGAGGGCCGATTCCCGGTGCCTTGCGGGTGAAGACTGAACAGCAGTATTCATTTAACAGTTGGGCTTTTTCCGAGTTCATTTCTACATAGTCTCCATCTGGTTTTCTGAGTCGTACTATCCCGCCCGAGTTCTTTTTTCTGTCACTGATATACCTCAATAAGGATTTATCTCCCTTCTGGATGTTCTTTGCTAGAGACTCCTCCATGCGGAATTTGGCCTCCCTAACTGCTGCTTTGACGGCTCTTGACTTGGTCAGATAATCTTCTCTGGAGTCCTGTGTCCCTGATTGTTTATAAGAGATGAATGCTTTTTTCTTCTCTTTGATGAGGTCCGAGATCTCCGTAGAGAACCACTGTGGCTTGTTGTTCCTACTCCGTTTGCTTACTGATTTAACATAGCGGTTGGTTGCTTCCTGTATGGTGGTTGTCAAAGTTGACCACATTTCCTCCACGCTGTTGGTGTCTGCTTGGATTTGAAGCGCTTGGTGAACGAAGTCTCCCATGTCTTGGAAGTTTGTGTCCTTGAACTAGTTGCCCTAATTGAGGATGCCTAGCAACATAACATAACATAAAATTTATTTGCGGACTACAAAACCTCTAAGTTTTATGCAGTTAACAAAGAAACAAAACTGAACAAACTCAAAGAAATACAAATTATCAAACTTTCAAGAATTTTTCAAATAATGCCTAACTGAATTCCACACACAACTTAATTGTTTTTAATTGGTTTAATTGGTGTGGTAATTGACTACACCAGGGGTGTCAAAGTCCCTCCTCAAGGGCCACAATCCAGTCGAGTTTTCAGGATTTCCCCAATGAATATGCATGAGATCTATTAGCATACAATGAAACCAGTGCATGCAAATAGATCTCATGCATATTCATTGGGGAAATCCTGAAAACCCGACTGGATTGCGGCCCTCAAGGAGGGATTTTGACACCCCTGGACTACACCATTAAAAACATTAAAAAATAAATAAAAAAACAATTGGAGTAGATTAAATTATAATTTTTGGTGGAATTCCTTATGTCATGTTTATAAAATGGAGAGATTTATTGCAGGGATGTTTCAGGAAATTTCAAGATGTATGGGAGCCATTAACAAAGGATTGTACTGATTAGATGAGATTTTTTCCCTTAAATTTACAAGTTCAATTGTGAGGGGGAGGGAGGGGGGTAATTTTATTGTTACATATTGTATAAGGTATTGATTATATGATAGGAGAGGGAGGGAAGGGTGGGAGATAAGAGCATATCATTTATACCATTGATGATTATTAAGTGATATATTTATTGTTAATTTGTTTGGACATATTATCACACTTATTGTAAGTTTGAAAATGAATAAAGAATTAAAAATAAATAAATGAATAAACAATTTAAATTGTGCATGGAATACCACGCAGCTCCTAGTGACACCTAAGTCGATGTGCCTAGCAACACCTAATGATGCCTACCTGAAAAATAGGTGTGCTTAGGGGCAGAGAATAGGCATGGTTGATTTAGGTGTTGCTAGATATCTGTGTTAGGTGCTGGTAAGTTAGGCTAGAAAAAACCGTGTTCTAATATACCAGCACCTACTACATGGATATCTAGTGATGCCTAAGCACTTAGGCTTGAATCTATAAGCCATTAGGCTTGAATCTATAAGCAGTGCCTAACTATTGATTGACAACAATGCCATCCGGTGCCTACATGTTAGGCCCTCTGTATAGAATACAGATATCTGGCTTTGATAGGCCTCAGCTCCAACATCAGTCTCATCAGCCAACTCAAATCTTAGAGTACATGGAAGGTGAGAATGACTCACTTTATTTAATTAGCTACCAGAAAGGTTGTGATAGCAGCCTGTCATGTTTTAACGCCTTTTTAAAAAAAAAAATCTAGGCCTAAATAGTTAATATGCCCAAATGTAGAAGAAACCAATCTATATCCTAGAAATAACTAAGATATAATTGCAATGGGATCTATTCATACGTAAAACAGCAGTCACTTTCATAGTGCACCACCTTATTATTTCATATCCATTGCATGAGGCAGGATAAACTAGCATTCTTCAACATGAACCCTACATTAAAAATCAATATATAATAAAACCTAATTTTCTGTGCTTTTTGCTTTTTTTTTCCCCTAGCTTTCTAATATTATTGGCATCACAAAGAAATTAAATAAATTACCAGCCTGCACATAGTATACCTGTGATGCACGAGATTCCATCAGGAATACAAAAGACAAAATAAAAGCAAATAAGGACTTGCCTTTTTAAAATAAACCTCACTTTGGCATGTAACTGTGTTTTCTGCAGGAGCTTTAATCGAGTAATTGCATATAGACTTCATATAAAGGAAATTCATTTGTTCAGGGTCATTGCATGGTTTTTCATTAGAAACAAATTACCAGTGTTCAAAAAGGACATCTGGGTTTCAAGAGCCCCATTAATGGCAATATTTTCAGCATCACTATCCTGGACAGTCTATCCTTTCCTGTCACCCTCTGTTCAGAGCCCTTGGAGGACAATGAGAGAGGCAACCCAGGAAAGAGAAAACATAAGGGAGAAGGCCAATAGCGCAATCCCCCAGAGGGCATGAGAGAGGAAAAATGAAAAATATAAATAAACAAAGCCAAGGGTAATAAGGGCCATTGCCTGATCATTTTCAACACAAGAATCAGAAACACATATTTAAATGAATAGAGCATGATTATTACTTTACTATAATTCAATTACAGTATGATACATTCCTTTGCCAGGATGTAAAGGGTCATGGTGTTTAAGATCCTTTCTTTTATTCTACAATAAATAATCTTTATTTTCTAGTGTTCTTTTAAGATTTTTTTTATTTATATACTGTATTTTTCGCTTTCAGAATAGCTTCCGTCAGTTCTCGCGGGACGTGAAGCTATTCAGATAGCAGCGCAGGACCAGGCAGGCAGGAAAAGCTTGCGCCTGCCTTCTGCACCGCTCTGCAGCTGAAGGAAGACATCAGGAGGCAGCAGCTTACGGAGGGAAAGGCAGGAACACAGAAAGCTCCTGCCAATAAAGCGCAATTAAAAAAGGTACCGGGGGGGGGGGGGGGTATTCTCTCCATAAGAAGCACCCTTATTTCTACCCACTTTGGGGGGAAAAGTGCGTCTTATTGAGTGAAAAATACGGTACTGCTTATATCCTATGTGGCTTACATTGAATGGTAATTAGGTACTTTAGGGATTTTCCCTATCTCTCTCCTGGTAGGCTCACAATCTATACCTATGGTATCTGGGGCAATGGAGACTTTGGTGACTTGTCCAGGGTCACAATTGAACCCACTGCCTCAGGGTTCTAGGGCAGCAGCTCTACCCACTAGGCCACTCCTCCTCTTTTAACTCAAGGGCAGGACAGGTAATATTTACTCTTTGGGGGGGGGGATTCTGCACAGCTGTGCAATAGAGAATTTGCAGAAATCTGTCAACCATGAGGGCTGAAGGAAGGCAGAAGGTGCATGCTGTCAGTCATATAGGCTGAAGGGGGAGAGGGCTGCATGAGCTGAAGGAAAATGTGGTTAGAAGGACAGGCCAAAGGGAGATTAGAAGTGTGTGGTTTTCAGGAAAATAAGAGTCTGCAGTGGATGGTTTCACTGGACCAAAGTAAATAATGGAGGTCTGATGGAACCTTAGGGCAGAGGGGAAACACGATAGAGTTGAGGAGAGGAATAAGATGGGAGAGAGAGTTTATGGTTTTGTTATAGGGGAGTTTGCAGAGGAGTGAGACTAGTTGAGAGTGAACATGAATTGGTGAGGAGAAACCAGGCCTTATCACTGGAAAACTCAGCATAAAAACTGATACATATGAATAATAACTTTTCTGTACCGAATCACCAATAAATATTTAAAGACTGTCATCACCCCCTCCCTCCCCCCGGATATTCAGCACTATTTAACTGGCCAGGAATGGCTAGCTAACCGCTAATATTCATTTCCTTATAGAAAAATCAGGGATGTTGATTATCAAAAAAGGAAGTCAGGAAAGAATTTAAATGCAACAAAAAGCTGACTTCTATAGAAAGAACTGTCTGTAGAGAGTGATCAATTAAATATATAAAATGCTCAGAGACATGAAACTCTGAAGGGAAGGCTGCTAGATCTCCCTGCAATAAGAGTTCACCTTCCAGTCATTGCAACTTCATAAATCAATGATCATGCTCTAAGACTGAATTTGTATAAATTTCAAAATTCTTGTAATCCTTCAAGTATATTGAGAGTGATATCTTCTCTTCATTTATCAAAAAACAGCCATCACTATGTTAATTAGATGTATTAGTGTTCACTTAGCTTTAAAACTTAGTTTGAGGGGTCCCAACGTGGCCCCGTTTCAATCTCTGCTTCAGGAGACCCAATTGTAGGTTTTCAAAAAGCTTAGTGCTGTAAATTGTAATAGTTCTTTAAACTTCGTGATGTACGGTCACATCGCCGCTAGATTTCAATGTTAATTCTGAAAGTTCCAACCGGTTCTTCCACCCTAGTCTCACTGCTTTTCTTCCTTTGAAGTTCATTCCATCCACCCATTTACTCCATTACTTCTCTACACAGAAGTCATTTATTGATCCCCTGTTGAGTCCCTCTATTCCTTTCTCACTAACTTTGATTTCTGCTTTTATATCTTTCTTGTGCTAGCCAACTCTCTCCTCATTCTTGAAAATCTCTCCCCCCTGCCCCTCAATGTTCAGAGTTATTTAGTTGGCTGCTCAAATATAGGTCAATTGGTGTTCAGTGTGTTTTTACACACCAATTGCCGCTGGTTTTAAGAAAGGTTTGGACAAGTTCCTGGAGGAAAAGTCCATAGTCTGTTAGTGAGAAAGACATGGGGGAAGCCACTGCTTGCTCTGGATCGATAGCATGGAATATTGCTACTCCTTGGGTTTTGGCCAAGTACTAGTGACCTGGAATGGCCACCGTGAGAACGGGCTACTGGGCTTGATGGACCATTGGTCTGACCCAGTAAGGCTATTCCTTTGTTCTTAAGGTTAAATTATTCCATGATGTACAGTGCTGGGGCATATCTGGGCACCAGCACTGAATGTAACTGGATAATTTGAGGCAGCCTAGTCACCTGGAGCTTTAGTGGCCTGGCCAATATTCAGCCAGGGCTGAATATTAGGCCAGCTGTATAAGTTTTTAATGTTTTACATAAAATAAACATTTCCCCAACCCTTCTTGCTCTCTGCATTGATCTCTCCAAACATACCCCCCTACCCCCCCCAGCTATGACAAACCCCCTGTGTAAGATCTCCTCAAGCCTCCCAAACCCTTTGTCCCTGGTGGTCCAGCAGGAGTCAATGGGGACAGGAGCACAGCCCATTTGCTCCTACCCCTAGCAGCAGCTCTTCAAAATGGCATATACAAGTATCTGTTGCCCCACATAAAAGAGAATTTGGTGTCCACTAGAATGGCTCTTAATTCTTTGCTTCATGAGCAGATGACTCAAATGCTGCTGTACTGTAAATATAAGTTGTTTAAATCTGGTAATAGATGTGGGAAGCTTTTGGCACAAATCACTAAATCTTGGAGCAGGACTCATTGTATTGCCTTCCTACGAACTTATGACACCATGTTAACCAGACTTAAGGTCTCTCACCACAAAGGCAAAGACTCTCACCACATACTTTAATTTAATTTCTACATTTATATCCCACTTAAACACAAAGTTCAAAGCGGGTTACAATAAAAGATAATATCATATAAAAAACATTTAAAAACCATTAAATACATCTTAAATATAATATGCTGCTGATGGTGAGACCTCTCAGGAGGAGACTCTTATCTCCCATTATCTGCAGTCTTCAGAGATGCCTGTACTTGTGCAGGAGGCTCTTGATTCCCTTAATAGATCCACAGCAATCAAAGAGGTTCAACTTGCTACAAGGGCTCTTAAATTATGCTCATCTCCAGGTCCTGATGGCTTTTCAGGAGAATTTTATAAATTTTTTCACAGTTGATGAGCCCCCTGGTGTATTATTTTAACACAGTAGTGGACACATCTCCATCCTCCCCCGCCCCGCATGAGAATATAGCCCTAATTAGTTTGCTTCCAAAGCCAGAGGCCATTTGGCCAATTTCTTTTTAATAATGTGGATATCAAGATCCTATCCAGAATTTAGCAGAGTGGCTGGAGGAATATTTGCCTAATTTGGTGGAGGAGGAACAGACGGGTTTTTTAAGAGGCAGGCAGTCGGTGGTCAATGTCTAGGTGCTGATTTTGGTAATCGCTCAGTGTCAGAGGCACAGAATGCCTTCTCTGCTGGCCAGCTTGGATAAAGAGAAAGCCTTCAATAAAGTCCAGTGACCTTTCCTTTTTCAAACTCTGATGCATGTGGGCAATAGGGGTTGTTTTTTGACTATGATCTCTGCTTTCTGTGAGGATCCTCAGACATATGTACTGGTGAATGGGTGACAGGACAATCGCGTGCCAGACACCAGCGCGCTGATAATCGACCACTGACAATTCGGCGCAAGACACAAGCACGCCATGGAAAAACTTAGTTTTAAAGAGCTCCGAAGTGGGGTGTGAGTGGAGAATACCTCCGACTTTACTGCATAGTGTTCATACTGCCGTTGGGGGGAGGGTGGGGTGTGCAACCCCCCCCCCCCCATTATAGAGAACACGGAACTTTTCCCCAAAAAAATCAGAAAAAATTCTGTTTTCTCTATAATGGAGGGTTCCAACCCCCCAAACCCCCCCAACAGCAGCACGAACACTATGCAGTAAAATGGGGAGGGGGTTCCCCACTCACACCCCGCTTTGGAGCTCTTTTAAACCAAGTTTTTCTGCGGCGCGCTGGTGTCTTGCCCCGAATTGTCAGCGCTCAATTGTCGGCGCGTTGGTGTCTCGCGCGCGACTGACTATGAACTGGTGAATGGGTACAAATAGTGGCTTTCCCTGTCTTCTGCAGCACCAGGCCCCTCGCTCTTTGTGTTATCTTTGAAGCCTCTACTTTGTAGGTTGCATGCCTCAGATGAGATCTTGGAGGTGTAGGTGAAAGACTCCCAAATCAAAGTGTTGACTTTTGCTGATGACTTAATGCTCCATCGATCCCTTTTTGCTGAGTTACAGATGATAAGAGCTTATGGGGACTTAGCAGGTTTTAAGCTAAATTTAGTTAAATCTAAGGCCTTGCTGGTGCTGCTGGGGATGCGGGACTGTTGGGAAGATGCATTTACTCTTACTTGGGTGGAGGACAAATTAAAGGATTTGGGAGTTTTTATTCCACAGGGTCTGTCCCTTTTATATGATGGTAATGTGTAACCTTTACTTGTTGACATGGGGCAGTTATTAAGAGTTTGGCAAGCATTCATTGTTTCCTTGATGGAGCACATCAGTCGCTTTAATATGATGATGTCACTGGCTTTATGTGTTTCAGATGCTGCCATTGTTTCTCAAGGTTACAAAGGAACAACACATCAATAGAGCATTACAAGTTGTCGCAGGGCAGGCATGCCAGACTACTAATTGCTATCATTCAGACTCCTAAGCCACAGGGAGTTTTGGGATTGCTGAATATTAAGTAGCTTATAGTGGTCTGCGATTAGTATAGAGCAGTGGTCTTAAACTTGCGGCCCACCAGGTACTATTTTAATGCCCTCAGTATGTTTATCATAATCACAAAACTAAAATAAAACAGTTTCTTGATCATATGTCCATTTAGCTATAAATTACAATATTATTATTAAGACTTAGCCAAAAGGAAAGATTTATAAACTATAAAGAGTTTTACCTCATGCACAATTGTCATTTCTTTAATAAGACATTAACTATTTTTTCTGAGGCCCTCCAAGTACCTACAAATCCAAAAAGAGGCCCTGCAAAGGGTTTGAGTTTGAAACCACTGGTATAGAGGAACCACAGACTCTTCTATTACTTCTCTGGAAATTGTCCTCCCCCAAATGGAGCATTTTAATTAGGCACTGCATACTATTAAAAGGAGGACCCCACTTCTCTTTTGAGATTATATTCTACTATGGGCAGCAAGGGCAACATAGCGTTGGTTATGTATAACGTGACCATTTATTTGTTTTCATCATAAGGGGACATCTATTAATTGCCAGTCCCGCCCACAATCCCGCCCATGTCCTTAGTGCCCCCAGTGCCTCCTTCCCATATCCTTAGTGCCCCTAGCGCCTCCTTCCTATGTCCTTAATGTCCCCAGCACCTCCTTCCTATGTCCTTAGTGCCCCCAGTGCCTCCTTCCTTTGTCCTTAGTGCCCCCAGTGCCTCCTTCCCATGTCCTTAGTGCCCCCAGCGCCTCCTTCCTATATCCTTAGTGCACCCAGTGCCTCCTTCCCATGTCCCCAGTGCCCCCAGTGCCTCCTTCCCATGTCCCCCTCACTGCCTTCCAAACTTTGTCCCACCTCCACCCCCAAAGTCAGCCTACCTGCCTGTCTACCTCACTCCCTCCCTGCCGTGCCAAAGTCAGCCTGCCTGCCTGCCTACCTCCTTCCCTCCCTGCCACGGAAAAGAAAAAAAAGCCTTCCTTTCCCCCAGTCCGCTGCTGTCTTACCTCCCTGCTACTGCTGCTGCTGCTAATCACCGACAAGAAGTCTTCTTTCCGACGTCAATTCTGACGTTGGAGAGGATGTTCTGGGCCAGTCAATCACTGCCTGGCTGGCCCAGAACATCCTCTCCGATGTCAGAATTGACGTCGGAAAGAAGACTTCTTGTCGGTGATTAGCAGCAGCAGCAGTAGCAGGGAGGTAAGACAGGAGCAGACTGGGGGAAAGAAAGGCTTTTTTTTTTTTTCTTTTCCACGGTAGGGAGGGACAGGAAGCGATTGCATGTCCTGTTGTCCCCACGCACAGCTATGGTCAGCTTAGTTATGTAGAAGGAATTTCTTCTCAGCAGACACTACATCTTTCCTTTATATATAGCATAATCCTGATTTTATACCAGTGTTTCGGCACTGGGGAGTCCAGGGACTTTGTTACTTATATCAAGTATTAACTGATGATGCTAAATTAAAACCTTTTCAAGAGTTACAGAACATTTACTCTCTTTTTGCATCTGATTATTATACTTACCTTCAATTTTGTCACTATGTTACAACAGTCTTGAACGGACACGTTTATGTAAGGATGTCCAGGACACACTTACTGCATATACAATGGGTTCTCAGCAAAGAGATCCATTGGCATATCATCATAGGTTCTTGCAAGAAATGACAGCTAAACTGGATTACGCATGTTTCGCCACTACTTGGAACAGACTCACAGCATCTAACCTGGAGGAGTCCTTTCGAAACATGAAAAGCCTGTCTGGTTTAGCGCTTTTGTGGGAGTTACAATATTGCATATATCTCCAGCTCAAGCACACAAGGCCACTGGCTCACTGTCCTAAATGTGACTTTCATCCCGCCATTTTGGGACATATGTTTTGGCAGTGTCCTAGGAAACAGTTTTTTGGGGCAACAAATCTTTCAAAATATCTCGGATCAATGATCTTAGCATTTTGAACTGACTCCTATGCTTTTGCCACTGACATCTCCTGTGCCTTGAGTCTAAAGGTTTTTTTGTGGAGAGCAGTCTTATTAGCAAAGAAAAATTTATATACCGTATATTACCTACACGGTTTACATAATAAGAATCATAAAATATTAAACAAAACATACCTATTTCGATTGTTGCAAATCACCATCCTGGTTGGAGGCTGCAGTGGCGTAGTAAGGGGGGGCAGTCCACTCCTGGTGATGTCTTAGTGAGGGCACAGGCACCTGTCCTCCTCTCTGTGACCCCCCCCCCCCAGTGCCATGAATGCATGTTGCCTCCCTTCCCCCTTACCTCTGTAATGTTCCTGTTGCGAGCAGCAACCCCCAAGCTGCTGTCGTACCAGCATTGGTTCTACCTCTGACATCACTTCCTGGACTCGTGTTTAGGAAGTGACATCAGAGGAAGAGCCAATGCAGGTGCGACAGCAGCTTGGGGGTTGTTGCTCATGCTAGGAACATTACAGAGGTACAGGGGAAGGGAAGCGGTGCACGCACAGCAGGAGGAGGGAAGGTTAGGAGCATGTGGAGGTGGGAGGTGGAGAAGAGGACAGGGGAGGGGCACCACCACCCTGGGCGCCTCATACTCTCACTATGCTACTGCCTGGATGTTACAGATTGACTTCCGCCAATGCAGAGGTGTAGTAAAGGGGGTGGGGAGGGTCAGCCATGGGCATGGCCTTCCAAAGGGTGCAGCATCCTTCCTCCTCTCTACCCCCTAATCCTCTCTTTGCTGCATGCATGCACCCCTTGCCTTTCCCATACCTTTTTTACTTCCCTGGTGTGAGGTTAGAAACATAGAAAGATGACGGCAGATAAGGGCTACAGCCCATCAAGTCTGCCCACACCATTGACCCACCCAGGTTGCTGCCTTTGTCGGCATCGGCACTCTCTCTGATGTCACTTCCAGGACCTGTGCCTAGAAAGTGACGTCAAAGGGCAAGCCAACACCAACATGGGCATGCTGCTTACAAAGGAGAAGTTAAAAAGTTATAGGGAAAGGGAAGGGGGTACATGCGCGGCAGGGCGGCGGGGAAGGGTGCCACCATCCCATGTGCCACTCACCCTTACTATGCTACTGCTCCAAGGGGATTGCTTTTCAAAGGACTTGAGAAAAATTTATGGTTATAGTCTGCTGGAACCCTCTCCTCCCCTCCCCCCCCCCCCCCCGCCTCCAGAACTGAGAAAAATGCTTTTCCATGATCTCTTGCTGGACTTGTAGTTGTTCAGCAATCCAGTTGATTCCTGCTTTTTATCCCTTGCTGCTGGAAAGGCACGACAAAAAAACAAGGTCCAAGTATGAATTCTCCAGGAAGTGGGGTCCCTCAATCACTTTTGTTGGCCTTAGAGGCAGTTTCAGCAGGATACCACCACTGCCATAAATATTGGACAGAGGGCTTGGGTCCCTCTGGTTCTTCTGGATAGTCTGGTCACTCATGTATTTTTTAATGGGTATAACTTATGGGCAGACTGGATGGACCGTTTAGATTTTTATCTGCCATCATTTACTATGTTACTATGATTATACTGCCACCTCAGGGCATTCTGGTCACCTCCAGTTTTTCTGGTGACTCTTTTCACCACCAGTCACTCTGGAGAGTCACCTGAGAGCTCCAACTTCCAAAGGTTTTCAGGTCTAGAGTCTTGGTAATGGTCTCCCAAATTAGTCAGGGTGAGGGTATCATCTCTGGGACAAAGGACCTTTAAAATCTCCTCAAAGGGACCACCCTTTCTTGTTCATTTCCTGGATGTCCATTGTTCCACCTCGATTTTGTTTCTCTGGAAACAATCCTTTTCTCTTGTATATAAATTAAGATGCAAATTCCCTTCTATATAATTGTGGTCCCTGTTACTAGACCCAGAAATTCTTGCAATAATAGTTTCTCATAGTGAAGGCCTCCTGTGGGGGCCTAAGGCTCCTGGGCCTATTCTGATTGGCCCAGGCGCCTTAGGCCCCACCAGGAGGCGGGGCTTTGGTGCCCCTGGGCCAATCCAGCCCCATTCTTCGTTGAGCTGCATGCCGGACGGACGGGTTTGGCACCCGTCTGTCCGGCCAACCTAAAATAAGTACGGGGAACGGGGGATGGGATGGGGTGGGGTCGTGGGGTCGGCCGGGGGGGGTCGCGGGTCGGCTGGGGGGACGATCGGGGGTTCTTGGGGGGGTGGACGTTGGGGGGGGAGGGGGGTGCGTCGAGGGCAGGAGGGCCTGGGATCCCTCCTGCCTGTACTGTAGTGGGGGTGGGGGTAGGGGGGTCACCTGGGCCAGGAGGGCTTGGGCTCCCTCTTGCCCCAATGTTATCGGGGGGGGGGGGTCACGGCTTCAACGGGGCAAGAGGGCTTGGACTCTCTCTTGCCCTGATGTTATCGGAGGGGGTAGCGGCTTCAATGGGGCAAGAGGGCTTGGACTCCTTCTTGCCCCGATGTTATTGGGGAGGTCGCGGCTTCAACGGGGCAAGAGGGCTTGGACTCCCTCTTACCCCAATATCGTCGGGAGGGGGGGGTCGCGGTTTGACATGGCAGGAGGGCTTGGGCACCCTCCTGCCTGGATCGTTGTTGGGGGGGGGGGGAGGATTCTGTAACCAGTGTTGTTTTTGACAGACACCGGTTACAGAATCCAGCTTTTAGGTGAAGGACTGGCTCCTCCTTCGCCTAAAAGCCCTTCTGTTGGACCTTTTTGGCTTAGGCGTGTTTTTTTTTTCATTATAGTTAAAAAGTGTAGACGTGCTGTGGGGGTACTTTTACACGTAGTGGAGATTGGGCATTTAGGCAGAGGAAGGCCATAATCAAAACATGGACGTATGTTTTGGTTATGGACACTTTCCCTGCTTCTGGGTTGAACGTTTAGGGACTTAAGCCAAAAGGGGACTTAGACATTTTTTTTGATTTTGCCCCTCCACTTGTCTATTTTTCTATAGTTACTGAGGTGACCGAGCTTGCAGAGATGAGGTGGAAACGGGATTTTTTAATTTTAGTCCTAGTAGTTTGCCGGTCCACAAAATAATTATTTTATTTCTGCCGGTCCACGGGTATAAAACGGTTGAAAAACACTGGCCAAGCAGAGCTACATACAGGTGTTTTAAGTAGGTAGGCTAGTGAACTATAGAGAGTAGGACCCAGGCCCATAAGCCACTCTGAACACAACATTTATGGTGGAAAGTGTGAGCCCTTCAAAACCCTACTATATTTCTATATATGTGCCAAAGCAACCAAAAGAGCCTGGTAGATAGGTAGCTATAGTAGTTTATTTATTTATATCCTGCCTTTCCCAAGGCAGATCACAATAACATACAAATATAATCAAAATTACATACAGGACATTTCAACAATATCAAAGATCATAACATATACAAATAATATATAATTTGCATGAAAATCACAAAGTAGGTTTTGGTGGAGTTTTGGAGGGCTCAGCATAATTATAAGGGGTATAAATTAAGATGTATATCTAGCACCCTTTATGTGTGAAGTTCACAGCATTACAATGCTGGCCCCTCCCACTTCCAAGTGGTCTGGTTTTGGACGTTTTGAACTTGGACCTTTTTTGGTCAAAAATTGGATTTAAAGTTAGGAGTCCTAAGGGTTGGACATCCTTTCAGCCTAGATGTCCAAGTAAACGATTTCCCCTCCCCCCAAAAAAAAAATTATTTTGGATGTCATGCGGTTTTGCCAGTTTTGAAAATGGTCGTTTCTCTGCCTCCAACTTTGGATGTATTGTGGAAAAAATCCAGTTAAGAACATAAGAACTGCCATCACCGGATCAGATCCATGGTCCATCGAGTCCGGCGATCCGCACATGCGGAGGCCCAGTCAGGTGCACACCTGATGTAGTTTTAGTCACCCGTATCTCTCTATGCCTCTCATAAGGAGATGTGCATCTAATTTGCTTTTGAATCCTAGAACGGTGGATTCGGTAATAACCTCCTCTGGGAGAGCATTCCAGGTGTCCACCACTCGCTGCATGAAGCAGAACTTCCTGACATTTGTCCTGGTCTTGTCCCCTCTCAGCTTCAGTCCATGTCCTCTTGTCCATGTCACACTTGACAGGGTAAATAATTTATTTTCCTGCTCTATTTTGTCGATGCCTTTCAGTATTTTGAAAGTCTCAATCATGTCCCCTTGCAGTCTCCTCTTCTCAAGGGAGAACAATCCCAGTTTCCTGAGTCGTTCCTCGTATTCCAAGTTCTCCATACCAGTTATTAGCTTCGTTGCTCGTCTCTGCACTCTTTCCAGCATTTTTATATCCTTCTTTAGGTTGGGAGACCAATTTTGGACGCAGTATTCCAAGTGTGGTCTGACCATTGCCCTATAAAGTGGCATTATAACTTTCTCCGATCTATTCGTGATTCCCTTCTTTATCATACCTAACATTCTATTTGCTTTCTTTGCCGCTGCCGCACATTGTGCCGACGGTTTCAGGGTCTTATCTATCATTACACCCAGGTCCTTTTCCTGTTCGCTCTTACCCAGAGTTGTACCTGACATTCTATACTCGTATTCCTTGTTCTTACTGCCCAAATGCATTACTTTGCACTTTTCCACATTAAACTTCATCTGCCATTTCTCCGCCCATTTCTCTAACTGACACAAGTCACTCTGGAGTACCTCGCTGTCCTGCGATCTGATTACCCGGCATAGCTTTGTGTCGTCGGCAAACTTGATGATCCCACTGGATGTTCCTTCTTCTAGGTCATTTAGGAAAATATTAAATAAGATGGGCCCAAGTACCGAGCCCTGGGGCACACCGCTAGTCACTTTCTCCCAGTCTGAGAACTTCCCATTTATGCCCACTCTCTGTTTTCTGTTCTCTAGCCTATCCATCTTAGTACATCCCCCTCTATTCCATGGCCTTGTAGTTTCCTGAGAAGTCTTTCCTGTGGAATTTTGTCGAACGCTTTTTGGAAGTCCAAGTTCTCCACTATCAATTTGTTTGTTCACTGTCTCAAAAAATTGAAGTAAATTCGTCAAACATGATTTCCCTTTCCTGAAGCCATGTTGACTGGATCCCATCAGGCCATATGTGTCCAAGTGCCGGACCATGTTATCTTTAATCAGCGCCTCAACCATCTTTCCAGACTTCCTATCGAAAATGCCATTCCACATGTCTAGATGGTAGCAAGAACACCTGCAAATTAATTTATAATTTATGTGCATACATGTATGCTTCACCTAAATTCTGCCCATACTAGGGTTACCATATGTCCAAATTTCTCCGGACATGGCCTCCTTTTGGAGATGACTCAGGGTGTCCGGGCAGATTTTGAATTTGACCTCAGAAGGACTCATTTGTCCAGGTTTTAGCTTTGCGGGGTGGTTGTGGCGGGGGAGGGGGTGGTGGCAGCAGAAGAGCAAAAATTAAAAATCAGTGCTGCGCTGCTCCGGAGGACCCAGCTGTGACAATCATCATGCAGACGCACAGCCTCGTCAACACTTGCCGACTGGTCACCTGATGCTGCACTGGAACCTCCTTTCTCCTCTTCTCCCTCCCACCTTGTGCACACGCAGTGCAGTGCATGCCGGACAGCCAAAGATAGAAGGCCTGAGATCGGCAAGAACTCTCTTCCTCCCCCCCCTAGGGCCAGCATTAAGGGAAGGCAAACTGGGCTGCTGCCCTGGGTCCCACAGATCCAGGGGGCCCCATGGTCCGAACTTCTCTTCCCCTTCTCTCTATCTCCCTTGCTTCCCCTCACCTTCCCGATCTTCATTAAACACCTAAGTGTTACTTTTCAGTGGAGCCCCGGCATCTGTTTCTTACAAGCTGCTGGCGGATGCCCTGAAGCTTTCCCTCTGCAGAAAACTGCTCTGTTGGAAACGGGAAGTTGGGGCAGAGGGAAAACTTTGGGACAGTCGTCGGCAGCTTGTGAGAACAGCTGCTGCTATGTCGGAGCCCTTCTGAGAAAGGAACATTTGGAGAGTGACATACCGGGGTGGGGAGGGGGGGAGAAGAAGCAGTCTGCCCTGTGTGCTCCAAGGCCTGGCATCATTAACTTCTTCGGGCAGCAACAGCGTTTACAATTCGCTGCTGTTGCCGGTTTCAGGCCTTCCTCTCTGCTGGGTTCTGCCTACTTCCTGTTTCCATGAAGACAGGATCTGACAGAGAAGAAGGCCCGAAGCCGGCAACAGTAGTGAATTGTGAATACTGCTGCCGCCTGAAGAAGTTCATGATGCCAGGCCTTTGAGCACCTGCTTAGGAGCTGCACTGCCGACTGGGGACATGGTGACAGAAGGAAGAAAGGGAGCAGAGGGGGAGAAAATTTCTGCACCCAACTGGAGGGAAAGAGAGAGGGAGAAGGAAGATGAGGAAGGGAGGGAGGGAGGGAAAGGAAGGAATGAAAGGAGATGCCAGGGCATGGAAGGAAAGGCGGGAAGAAGAGATGCCAGGGCATGGAGGGAAAGGAGGGAGAAAGAGATGCCAGGGCATGGAGGGAAGGAAGAAGGTATGCTAGAGAATGGAGGGAAGGGAAGGAGGAAGGTATGTCAGACCAAGGGAAAAGGAAGGAAGAAGGGGGAAAGGAAAGAGAAGAGATGTCAGAGCATGGAGGGAGAGGGATAGATGGAAGAAAAGGAAAGGAGAGTGATGCCAGGGCATCAGGGAAGGGAAAGAGACAGAGATGCCAGACTGTGGAGTGGGAAGGAAAGAAAGGAGAAGAGAGAGATGCCAGAGCATAGGGGAGGGGGTGGTGACAGAGAAAAATGGAGAGGTGGCAGAGCTGAAATGAATCATGTACAAAGGAGAGATGGGGCACAGGATAGACAATTTATAGAAGGAGCATAGAAAGAGGGAAGATGCCATATACCATTTTATTGGACTAATCAATTTTTCAATTAACTTTCAGAGGCCATAGCCTCCTTCAGGTCAGTTTAGTATCCTGTCCTGATATGAGAAAGGGGGTTTGGTCTTTGAAAGTTAGTAAAAAAAAAAAAAAGGTATTAAAATTAGACCAATAAAAAGATTACCTTATTTTCTGTTTATAAAAGTTTTATCAATACAACTACAATACTATTTTATTCTAAAGCAACAAAAAAAATATAATTTCTACCTTTTGTCGTTTCTGTTTTAATCATCTTGTCTTCACTCTCTTTATATCCAGCCTCTGCCCTCTCTCTCCTTCTGTTCACAGATTTAACGGGAGAGAGTTCCAGAGAGTTGGAGCCATTACAGAGAAACTAGAGTCTCTGTAAATATCAAAAAACAGCTGCCTAAAGGATGGAATAGACAGTGAGGATTGATTTGAGAAACGCAGCTCTCTCCTGAGTGAATAGGGAATCAAATGAGAAAATAAGAATAGAGGAAGACCAGAGTCCAGAATCTGAAAAGTGAGAAGGTTATATTTGAAAGGTTTCTTGAAATAGATTGAAAGAACGTGCTCAAGTCTGAGAAGCGGAGTGATATGGTTAAATTTTGAGCGATTATAAAGAAGCCTGAGCACAGTATTTTGTACTAGCTTGAGTCGAAGCAGTTGGTATTGCAGAAGTCCAATAAGTAATGAATTGTAATAATCCAATCTAGAAATAACTAGTGAATACACAAGGGTCAAATCTGTGTTATAAATGTCAGGGCCCAGGCCAGAAAATAAAGAAGGGCTCCCTCCACGATCCCCTCTCCTCTAATTTCTTCACCTACCATTAGTATCTCACTGCCAAACCCTCACCAAATACAGAAAAAGGGATCACAAATTAGAAATAAAATTAGTTAGGCAAAAAATGAACTGGGAGCCCCAAGAAATTAAATTTAGCAGGTACTACAACATGAGAAATAAAATCAGAAAAACACATTTCCTTTTCTACTGAACACAATATAGACATTTGCAATGCATATTTCCCAAAGCTAACATATTCCATTTAGAACATTCAAAATAAAATGCTTTTTTCTACCTTTATTGTCTGGACTTTTTTAATTTCTCTCACATTGGTTCCTGTTCTCTTTTCTGCTTTCCTGTCTTTCATGCAGCTGCTGTTATTTGTCTTTTCTCCTCTTTATTCCCTCACTATACCTGCCTCTGACATACTGATTGTTGCTCTCTCTTTTTTTTCTGTTCTGTTTCTGTCAACTCAAATTTCATCCTCTTTCTCACTCTTTTCCTCCTTTTTACTTTTCAGCTACCTATAAAATTTCCATCTTCTCTTATCCACTTGCTCTCCCATTCCCCATCTCACTCCTTCCCCAACTCTCTGTTCCCTTTCATCTTTAATCTATTCCCCATTGCCATATTTCTACCCTCTGTAATCACTATCATCTCTTGTCACTCCCTCCTGGCCTCTCTCACATAGTTCTACCATTCCCAGTTCTTCCTCCCTCTACCTTTCTGGACCAGCATCTGCTCCCTCTTTTTCCTCTCCCTGTCTTCATAGCCTCTAATCTCATTGTCCCTTCTTTCTTTGCCTCCTGCCTTCTCCCCCATGGTCCAGCATTCTCCCTCTCTTCCATCAATCTCATATCTCTCTATCACTCCCTTCTGTTTCCAATATCACCATCTTTCTCCTCTCTTCACCTCTCCCTCCCGCTCATCCACCCCATGCCTAATATATCTCCCTCCCTCCCTTGTGCCCTGTCCAACATCTTTCCTATTCCCTCCATGCAACATCTTTCCCTTCCTCTCCTCCACTATCATGTCCAATATTTCTCCCTCGCTCCCCCATGCACCATCTCTCCTTCCCCTCCAGCTCCGTATCCAACATTTTCTCCCTCTCTTGATCATCCCCATCCCTATCTACAAAATTTGTCCCTTTTCTGGCTCTTCTCCACCCCTTTGCTGCATCTCTCTCTTCCTCCTCAGTCCCTTCCACCCCATGTCCAGTAATTTTCCCTCTCTCACTCCACTCAGCATCTCCACTTTCCTCCCTCATCCTACTTCACCCACAACTCTCCTCTTGCCAATGTGGAGGGAATAGGTTGGGCTCCCACGGTCCTGGTTGCATCCCTCTTTTTATAGGTTAGCAGCAGCAGCAGTGATTTCCATGAGCTGCTTGACCTGCTCACCTGAAAGCCTCCCCTCTGCCGCATCCCTGCCAGGCAGAGAAACAGGAAGATGTAACAGAGGGGGCGGGAAGCGGCAGAGGGGAGGCTTCTAGGTTAGAAGCAGTCAGAGTGTGGAAATTGCTGCCACTGCCACTGACCCATAAAGAGAATGATTACATTACATTACATTAGTGATTTCTATTCCGCCATTACCTTGCAGTTCAAGGCGGATTACATCCAAACTAAAACAAAAATTACATTCAAAATTTGAAGGAATAGAATAAGCGATGACATAGAATTTTTAAAGTAATATATATTGGGTAAAGAGTTACCAAAGGGAAATGGAGGTCTTTAGGAGATAAGAATAGGGTAAAATTATTGGTTTTTGATAACGTTTGGTAGATAAAAGAGTATTAGAGAAATCTAAGGGTAAATAGAGTGTTGGATATTGATGCAGCTAGGACTGCAGGATTCCAGCCTGTTGCCTTCAGGTCTGTGCTGGGTTAAGGTGCACTGTTGCTGGGCGGGCCTGAGCCCAAACTGAGTGGGCTCAGGCCCACCTGTGGCTATGCCCCTGCTGGAGGCACAGCAAATGTGTTCAGAAAGAGCCAATTACAGAAGGACTACAAAAATATAGGAATATGGAGAGGGTGGGGGAAGGAATTCATCAACAGGCATTATACAATTTAGCATACACTAATCGTGTTAGCATGCACTAACGATTAGCAAATGCTAAACAAGATGCCCATTATATTCCTATGGGCATCTTAGCATTTAGTGCACGCTAATCATTAGCACACACACACACTAAATCGCTTAGCACCTACTGAATTCCCCCCTTGTCGTCCACAATACAAGAATACACTATGTAAACAAACAACCTAATCTGCTCACATTTAGGAGCAGCATAAAGTGCATAATTTTTTGCTGGTCAAAATTTTATAAGAGATCATTTATAAGCATAAATGATTAAAATACTGCCATTTACATGCAGTACATTCTTGCCACCTAAAACTACTTGGCTCCTTATATAATTATCCCTATTGTGTTTTCCCCTGTAACAGCCTCCGGAAGAACGTTCCAGTTTTCCACCACTCTCTGGGTGAAGAAGAACTTCCTTACATTTGTACGGAATCTATCACCTTTTAACTTTAGAGTGTGCCCTCTCGTTCTCTCTACCTTGGAGAGGGTGAACAACCCGTCTTTATCTATTAAGTCTATTCCCTTCATTATCTTGAATGTTTCAATCATTACCCTTTAAGTCTCCTCTTTTCAAGGGAGAAGAGGCCTAGTTTCTCTAACCTCTCACTGTACGACAACTCCTCCAGCCCCTTAACCATTTTAGTTGCTCTTCTCTGGACCCTTTTGAGTAGTACTGTGCCTGCATGCAATTGGACACGGAATAGGGGTTAGTGAATCTAGCCCTTAGAGCAGAGCTCCAGTATCAGGAAAAACTCTCGTTTTTCAATCATAGCACATAACATGCTGACTTTTCATGATTGTTTGTATAAGCCTTCTCTGGCTTTCATCCTTTCACTGCTGATTTTCTGAGAATTATTTGTTTATGCTTGTCTGATTTTATTTGCTTTATAGAATTATGTATGTAACATGTAAACTGTTTAAGTTTTAAACGACATAGGAAATTTTAAAATAAATAAATAAACATGGCATTGCATGTGATAAGTTTTCAACAGTTAAATCTTGCATTACTTATTGTAAAAAAAAAAAAACCCTTATCTGTGATTGAGTGGCGCAAAGGCTTAAGTGAGTCTTGACACATTTCACATCCAGCTGCCTCAGAAAACCCGATACACACTTTATTGGTGCTGGTCTCATGATCTGTTGCTTCTCTTCACTTCTCACACAAACCACCCCCATGAGAGACAGAAGAGATGCCTCCTGCCTCCCTCCTGCCTCACTAACTCGCGGCAACGAAAATGGCAGGAGGGATGCCCACAAGGTCTTTTAAGGCGAAGAGTTGCATTTCACATCAGATGACCCTGCTGCTCCTGCAAAGGATCTTTATTTTAGCCCTAAGCTGAAGTAAAGATTCTACACGAAGGAGAAAGTTAAAAACATTACAAAATTCAATGCACATTTTTACCATTTAGGTTTTAAACGATATAGAAATTTTTAAAATAAATAAATAAACGTGGCTTTGCATTTGATAAGTATTCCAACTATGCTGCCCTTTAGCATGATAGTTTTACTGTGCATTATTCAGCAATAAAATTCTTACTGCATCAGAAATTAGGGGCTCCTTTTACTAGAAGTCGCAAGATTGTGGCGGTATAGAAGAATAAAGTTATTATTATTAAATCTATTATTAAGCTGCGTTAGGGCTTTAACGTGCGGAATAGTGCGCACTATATTGCTGCGCGCGCTAGACCTTAATGCCAGCATTGAGCTGGCGTTAGTTCTAGCTGCGTAGTGTGCGGTAATTTCCTGCGTGCGCTAAAACCGCTAGTGCACCTTAGTAAAAGGAGCCCTAGGTTAGTGTGGGAAAATCTAAAGCAAAATACCTCACTGCTGGATTGCCCAACTTTTTTTAAACTGGGCCCAGTTATTTGACTTGTGTCTTTCATTTCTTCTCTCTTTATTTGTCAAATGAATGTAATCTTTTTATGTAGTCATTCCACCTTGTAAATTTAAACTGTGGCTTTTTATGAGAGCTTTTCCTGGTTACTAACATTGATCTTTTTTGATTCTTAGCTATTTCCTGAAATATGATCTTGTCTTGATCCCTAATGGAATCTCATTCCAGATGGCATAGCACCACTCCCATCCCCTCTCGTTGTCCTGGTTATCAATTTGCTTTGCTTTCGGAATAAGATTGAGCTTTGCATCCCCCTTTCTCTTGTTTCTTGTTATGTGACTTTTTTATTCATGTTTTACTTGCTGACAGTTATTCTTTGGAAACTACACCACCATGATCCCAGCTGGCGAATGACAGTATAACAAATGACATAAATAAATCAACATACACACAAAATTCTGTTTGCTGGTCTGCATTCTGTAAACTCACCAGGCACCATTCCAGTCAGTGTTGGAGCAGAGTAGCTGCCCTGTCCAGCAGGGGGCACATGTGGAGGGTATCCTGGAAGGGTTGTGCTTGCCAAATCACGACCTGAAGAATCAAACCAACAAATCATATCATGAAAACTACCAACAACTTAACATGTGTTAACATTTCTGTCAACAGTCAGATAATTGGTATTGATGACAAATACATAGCCAAAGTGGAATTTTTCCCTCAGGCTCAGCTTGAAAGACATGGAAGACACTTCTTTTCTTTATAAGATGCCATAAAATTTGAAAGTCATAATAAAGCAAGAGTGTGGAAAAGAAAGTAGAGAAGTATTATGGTTTACTACTACATGAGACAAAGAAAGAAGTTTATATAAAAGAGTTGCCAAAAAACATAATTCTCTAGCAACTTATAACAGGATTTGGGCTCTGGTACAAGATTATTGTAAAATAGGCTACAACGTAGATTTTGAATGACTTTTTGATATTGGGAGTTTATAACTTCCTTATCTCTCTTTTTTTCACTTGGTTTGAATTTTTGCCTAAGGCTTGTGGATTTTTTGATTAATCAATTAAAAAATCGGACATAATGATATATGGGGCAGATCTTATTTAGACTTTCAGTCTGATGCTTGTCATCTATGAGATCCTGCCCGGGGCTAAATTTTACTCCTAAACAGTGAGTTGTGCCTATACTGATGTCCTTTTATTAACTGCATATTTTTTCTAGAATTTAGTCGAGACTAAATATTTTAGCATTTTCTCACCAGGTGGAAAAAGGTTGTTGTCAATTACATGTTGGACAAGATTATTGTGACACGTATTTTTGACTCTTGAATGACATCATCAATATTGCTCTTGCTCTACTTCTGTATTTAGACAAGTATAATCTTTATAGAATATGCTCTATTGTCTATCATTATTACTACAGGCAGTCCCTGAGTTACAGACGCCTGACATAAGTACGACTCGTACTTAATAACGCTTCATTTGATTTCACTGAGCAGTATTTCCAGTGGCATAGACTCCTACACTTCTCCTGTAGTAGATTCAGGAATGATGCATGGCACATTAAGAATAGTGTGTGGTTGGGTATGCTATATCTTAGAGGGAACACTGGTTGGGACAGTTGGCCCTTTGGTCAGCTGGGAGCAGATTACTGTAGCAAGAATCTTAATATCTACAAATTCTGAGTTACACACAAATCCAACTTAAGAACAGCTTTAAAAACATATCTTGCTCTTAACCCAGGTACTTCGTATTCACTTGGCTGTTGCTATGTATCAAATTTCTTTTTATCATCTGTTATGTGATGAATGTTCACTTCCTTTAATTATTCACTTAAAATCTTCAATAAAAAAATTGAACAACAACAAAAAATGAGTTGCAATTCATTAGTTGCTATCTTAAGTTTACAAGCTTGGTTTACTTCCAAAATAAATTTAGACAGATTTCAGTCAGAAGATAGAATTCTGAGTAAGTTTTTACACAGGTATTCTATAATGGAGGGATTGTGTGCTGGCCTTGCTGAGCTGCTGATAATTTCCAATTAACATCTCATAATTGGTACTAATTAAAAGTTATGTGCAGAACTTGGTGCTGCATAACAGTTCTAGTGTGCAAATCTGAACAGGTGGAGTGGCCAGGACAGTAGCATGGGTAGATTATGGGTATTCCTAGAATTTATGCACACGGTTATAGAATATGTCCAGTGTGTACACAAGTTAGGTACAGGAATTTAGGCCTATTTCTCCTTAGCCTAAATGAGTGCGCCTAAAAGTTGTGATGTGCATTAGTACTTAGCATGATTCTATAGAGTGTGTATACTTTTTAGAGAATTGTGCTAAGTGCCATTCATGTCCAAAGTGCTGTTCATGCCCAACTCCTGGAAAAAGTAGTACTTGTACAGCTATGAGATTTCATAGAAAAAAAAAACACACCGATTCCCTCTCTACCTACCAATCAGGTTTTAGGAAATTATATAGCACAAAAAGAGTTATATGGAAATTTCTTGAAAAAGGGGTTGACATTTAATTGATTCTTCTGGACCTAAGTGCAACGTTTAACACCATAGACCATTACCTTCTCTTGTCCAGGCTGAAGCACATTGGAATCCATGATGCTGCACTAAGGTGGTTCTCCTCCTTCCTCAATGAAAGATCTCAGAGAGTACTACTAGGCCAGACCACATCTCAACCAAAACCACTTAACTATGGAGTGCCACAGGGTACCTTACTATCTCTGCTACTTTTGAACATATATGTCAGACCAGTAATTAACTTGCAGAAAAACACCACATCCAAATCCATTCATTTGCCGACAATATCCAACTCTATCTCCCCCGGGCCCAAATCGAACTGAGCAAATCAAGAAACTACATTGCTGTTTATCCGAAATAAAGGATTGAATGACCATAAACAAACTACAGTTAAATGCATCAAAAACAGAGCTCCTCTGGGTTCACAAAGAAAACTGCGTGTACTCTTGTCCCTGCCTTTCTCGGGAAAATTATACTCTCACAACCAAAGATAGCGTCCGCAGCCTAGGGGTACTACTGGACTCAAAACTATCTCTTACAGATAGGGTTACCAGATGTCTGGATTTCTCCTTTTCGAGGACATGCCCGGGGATCTGGATGGCTTTTCAAAAACCTGGCACTTTGGGTTTTAAATAGCTTCCTGTACAAATCACGCTGGGCATTCGCACATGCGTGGATGTGATGTGGTGACATCATGTGCATATTTGCATGCGCGTGATGTCATTGTGTCGGATCCACACATGTGCGAATGCTGTCTGGGGCGGGGCTGGGGGGTGGAATGAGGCATGATGCAGGCAGAACAGGGCAGAACTGGGCAGGCCTGTGGGTGTGGCCATGGGTCCAGATTTTGCTTTGGGAAAATCTGGTAACCCTACATACAGATCACGTTTCCCAAATAGTGTTAACCTCCTTTTACTTCCTCCGCCAGCTGAAGGACATCCAAACATACTTCTCAGAACCTGAATTTGCCCAGTTACTATGGGGGTCTTTTACTAAGGCGTGCTAGCCAATTTAGCACAAGTTAAATACTAATGCTCCCATTATAGTCTATGGATGCGTTAGTATTTAGCTCCCCGGATCCGTTGGCAAACATGCACAGACCGTTGGTGATATGCTTTGTGCTGGGCTAGTGGGAGCCATGTGCATCTCTGCATGTTCAGGGTCTGCTGGCTCCCACCCCCTCTGAGATTCTTGGAGAGGGCAGGAGCCGCCTGGCCTTGGGCATGTGCAGATGGAATGGTCCGGTGTGGAATGGACTGCCGACGGTCTGTGTGAGGATGTCAGCAGCTCTGGGGGGACGAGCGCAGTGGTCGATGGCTCTGTGCATAGAGGTGGCGATTCCGGTGGGTGAGGTGGAGTGGAGGAGCAGCTGGGGGGGGGGGGGGGGCACATGGAGGTCAGAAGTTCTGCAGGGCAGGATGGGTTAGCAGCTCCAGGGGTGGCCGGTCCCATGCATGATGAAGGTCAGCGATCGGATCTGTGGCAGCACCAAGAGTGTATAGAGATCAGTGGTTCTTGAGGGTGGGCCTGTGCATGGAGGTCGGTGGCTCTGGGCAGTTGCCAGGTCAGCATATCAGCGGTAGCAGCACCAGTAGGCTGCGCATGTTGAGGACAGCGGCGTGGGTTGTGGGGTTGGCCTGCATGCAGTAGAGTGATGCAGGAGTTTAGCAGTGAACCAGAGGAGGACAGCTGTGCTGGTGGTGAGGTGGTGGCTCGAATATAAACCGAGACCCCCATTTTTGGGCTATTTTTTTGGCCCATAAATCTCGGTTTATATTCGAGTATATACAGTACAGTAGTTTTTGGAGAGAGAGGCATGTTCCATGCGTGCTTGTTAAAAGCCAACGTTTGTGTATGATATCCTTGTCTTGTGTGTTTCTGGCTATGGGTCTTGATTAAATTTTACATTAAAAACAAATTACAAGATTTACCTGAATTATAGTAATTTTTTGGAGAGAAAGACATGTTTTATGTGCGATTGAAAAAAGTTGACATTGCTTCTCCCCTCCTCTCCCTTCCATTCGTCCAATAGAGCAGCAGGAGAGTGGCTTTTTTTAAAGGTGTTTTTCTGTGCATGCAAATGTAGGAAATCTTTGCTGCTGTCTGCCAATCTTATTAGGATGTGTGATTTTTTTAAGAATGTCTCAGGTTTTTAGATTCATAAAACTAGACAGGTTTTTATTTAAATATACTCACATTTTTATGAAATAACACAAATCTTAACACTATATTATACGTTAAACATAAATGAATCCATATTGCACTTCTAGTTACTAAAATCTGTATTATCCCACAATATAGTGGAAGAAAACCTGGAGCTTGTACTCAATCCTTTTCTGATGAAAATAAAGCTGTTCCACACCATAGTCTGTGTGTATTATTTCATTTCTCCAGTATTCTCCAATATTCCAACAAGCATATATTGATCCTTAGACAAAGTTGTTATAATGCTTTCTCACTCCAATTCAGAGTGTATCCAGCCAGCCCGATGTAGCACCACGTTTCGCTATTACAGCGTCTTCAGGAGCTGAAACTGTGGCAGGTTTTCAACTTCTTTACTGCTTCATTTCATTATAGATTAGCAACCGCACAGGTACACAAGCCCACTCTCCCCTCTGACAGGATACAAACTGTTTGTTCTGATAAATTGTCAGAGCCCCTCAAACTCACTTAAAATTAATGAAATGACATCATGTCATCTCAAACAGGACTGACTGCAGACAAATTTTTTGTTTAATTTAATTTTCTATACCGTTCTCCCAGGAGAGCTCAGAACGGTTTACATGAATTTATTCAGGTACTCAAGCATTTTTCCCTATCTGTCCTGGCAGGCTTACAATCTATCTAATGTACCTGTGCAATGGGAGGATTAAGTGACTTGCCCAAGGTCACAAGGAGCAGCGTTGGTTTGAACCCACAACCCCATGGTGCTGAGGCTGTAGCTTTAACCACTGCACCACACTCTCCCCACAAATGTACTTTTTGCTCATATTCAGGAAAACAAAAGTTATTAAAAACATAAGAACTGCCATACTGAGTCAGACCAAAGGTGTATCTAGCAGTGGCTAAGCTAGGTCACAAGTTCCTGGCAGAATAAGTAGTGTCGTATTAAGAGTGAGTACTCAGAACAATTTCCTATAATAGGTCTACTCCCAATGTAGAAAGACTTCAAGCTTATTGTGTAAGACTTTATGCCCCCCCAGACAATGTAAGGTAGGTCTAGAAAGGGGGGCTAAGGGTGTGTGTGTGTGTGGGGGGGGGGGGCTGTTTGGAAAGGAAGATTCCAGCGAGAGGGAACCTCCAAGTTTGGGTTCTTGAGTTGGAGGCTTTATTTGGGGAAGACACTTGACTTGGCAAACTTTCTAGAGCTGGTTATGAGATTGAGGGTGCACTGAGGAAGCAAGTGATTTGGAATTTGGCAGCTCTTTTAAGATGCAGCCTGGGAGCAATCAGTGCTATGTATGTACCTTGGAGTCAGGAGCCTTTGGTAATGTGTTGTTGACTCCTATGGTACATAGCCTGCCTTTTACCACACCTTGATAACTTCCCACCTAAATTAAAAAGTCAAAAAAGTTTCCTTAAATCACTTTTTGATACCAAAATGTAAGGGGCTGATATTACAACAACACAGCATTTTTTGTTTTGTTTTGTTTGTATTTTCTTTACAAGTCACTTAATCCCCCCATTGCCCCAGGTACATTAGGTAGATTGTGAGCCCACCGGGACAGACAGGGAAAAATGCTTGAGTACCTGAATAAATTCATGTAAACTGTTCTGAACTCCCCTGGGAGAACGGTATAGAAAATTGAATAAATAAATAAAAATAATAATAATAATAATAAAAAAATATTCAGTGCCACTATCTGTATACAGCCAATGAATATACCTGGCTGCTTCTCTATGAATATTTGTCTTTGAATATCGGTCCCTAAATTTTCTTAGAAAATATTTAGTAATACTTTAAATAATCTTTTTTTTTTAAAATCAATACATAGATTTAATGAAGACCAGGTCTGTAATGATTGTCCTTTCTATAAGAATTATTTGTGAATCAATGGCTGAAAATATGAATCCAATTAGCTACATATTTAGTTCATAATGAACTCCTCATTTTATTATAAGACCACTTTTTATCCTGTGGCAGTAATTAACCACTGGGGGTTGTCACTCTGAGATACATGACACACAGATCCTCTGGCCCAGACATTTCAAATCCTTACAGAATTCATTACACTGACAGTGTAAAACTGAAAACTCACTTTTAGTACTATAGGGCATTAAAAAAACCCTTCCTTTTATTTAACAGATTGCCAGAAAGATGGGAATTAATCCACTAGAGATGTAATTAATTATTGCAATGGATATAGAATTAAATGTAGGGAAATTCAGGTGTTGAGGCAGATGAACATTCTTCTAGGAAGGGCTTCATTTTAAACATTTTCAAAAGTGCTTGTATTCGATTTGCATTAGATTTCCACTAGAATGCATATTAAAATACATTCTTCCCAGGCACTTAGAAAGAATATTTGACTTTTATAGTAGCAGCCCAAAATAAAACAGGGATCGACTATTATTTGTGCTGTAGCATGGAACCCACCCTTTGTAACTGCGCATATCATCCCCTTTGTTATTTGACTGTTAGAAGCCCACCAACATCCATCATAATGTTCAATCAATCTCTGTACAAATTTCAACTTAAACAAAAATTACAGTGCTTGTATGCAGTGAACATTTTTTTTATTTTAAATGTATGAAGCCCTACTTTACATATGATGTTGAAGCAGGACTTGGGATGTCTGGTTCCAAATGTTCACAATTTCTCCAGTTTTCTGCAAAAAGCTTTGACAAATTTAAAACCTTTTGTAAATAAAAAAATATATATTTACACTCTATGGGCTCCTTTTACAAAGGCGTGCTAGTGGTTTTAGCGCGCACTAGCCGCTACTGCCTCCTTTTAAGCAGGCGGTAATTTTTCAGCTAGAACGCGTGCTAATCATGTGCGTGCGCTAAAAATGCTAGCACACCTTAGTAAAAGGAGCCCATAGAAACTTGAAGGCAGATAAAGGCCAAATAGTCCATCCAGTCTGCCCATTAAATTGCATATGTAAATTTTAGCGCTTTTTATAGAATTCAGGGGATGATGTCAATAATTACAGTATATCTGGAAGTAGTGCTGCCCGATTCAGGAATAAAAGTTTCGATTCGATTCAGCCTATCGAATCGATTTTTCGATTCGATTCGATTTTCCTGCCCAATTGGGTGGTTTTTTCCAAACATCCTGGTGGGTTTATTTTATAGCCTCTTCGCCCCCTTTGCCCTCTCCTTTTGTGTAATAATAAGATATTTAAATTAACGTGGGGTCCATTGACAAATTTTGTTAACACTGATTAGCTGGATTATCCTATTCGATTTGCACATTCAGGGAGGGTAGGTGGGAGGGAGGGGGGATATTATATTTTATTGTATTAATTGACCAAATAAAAGCGTTCGGGTTCTTGAATAGGGTGGGGGGAGGGGGTGGAAATGTTTTGTAGTATTTCTTTGAATGATTATAAGTGCTGTCTTGAAGTCAATTGTATGTATAATTCAATGCACTGTTTTTGTATGGAAAATTAATAAAGATTTATATATAAGAAAAGAAAGTTCCTGTGAGATAGACATATATATATATATATATATATATATATATATATATATATATATATATATATATATATACACACACACAAGTGTTTAAGCCCATTACATTAATGGGTGCTAGAATAGATGCGTCTGTCTATCTTTCTTTCTTTCTTTCTCTCTCTCTCCTTTTCCGCTCTTTCTTTCTTTCTTTCTTTCTTTCTTTCTTTCTTTCTTTCTTTCTTTCTTTCTTTCTTTCTTTCTTTCTTTCTTTCTTTCTGTCTCTCTCTCTCTCCTTGGTCGCTTTCTACACTCAGACCTAACAATTGTCCCTTTCTATTCCCTCCCTCCTTCCTTCCTATGTCTTTAGTGCCCCTTCCCATGTCCTTAGTGCCCCTGTTCCTCCTTCCTATGTCCTTAGTGCCCCCAGTGCCTCCTTCCCATGTCCTTAGTGCCCCAGTGCCTCTTCCCATGTATTTAGTGTCCCCAGTGCCCCTTCCCATGTCCTTAGTGCCCCAGTTCCTCCTTCCTATGTCCTTAGTGCCCCCAGTGCCTCCTTCCCATATCCTTAGTACCCCAGTGCCTCTTCCCATGTATTTAGTGTCCCCAGTGCCCCTTCCCATGTCCTTAGTGCCCCAAGTGTTCCATCCTATATCCCCCTCACTGCCTTCCAGCCTTTGTCCCACCCCCTCCCCCGAAGCTAGTCAGCCTACCTCCCTCACTATCTGCCGCGCTAAAGCCAGCCAGCCTGCCTGCTTGCCTCCAGCACCGAAGCCTGTTTCCAGTTTCAAAAATTTTTTTTTTATATATATACAGTATGTAAAAAAAAACTACCCTCTAAAAGTTTCCTTTGTTGACAATAAAGTGTTAAAAAAAATGAAGCCAGTGAATAAAGTTTATGGACATTGATTAATACAATAGATATAAGGGCCCCTAAAAACAATTCACACATTAATGGAAGGTTTTATATGTTTTAAGTTCTTTTAATTTTGATTCTTAGTGTTGCAAACGAAGCACAATTGTTCTATCTCAGTATAGTTTGTCAGCATTTCTATATCTTTCCTTTTTCACCTTCTTTTTTTGTGGTATTATATGTTTCTTTTTGTTTCTTGACCTCATTAATGAAAGGAAATAGTGTCCATGTCATAGGGTTGTAAAATTTAATGACAGCACTGCTGTTTCCAAGGAAATCTACCTGAACTAGTGAATGAATCAGGTTTACTTGACAGAACTGACTGCTAGCAAATTATAACCTTAATTGAGCAGTATGCCAGTATAAGAGTAGTGAAAATGTAGCATTCCACCAAACTTTAACTCTATTCTGCCTGTCTACAGTATATTTACACTTCAATTAAGACAAAATGAAGAATTAAATGCAAAATACAGATTAAATAACATGAAATGAATGTGTACCCCTGATGATAGTGCTAGTAAGTTTAGTACAGAGGTGCCCAATAGGTCGATCACGATCGACCAGTAGATCGCCAAGGCAAAGTGAGTCGATCATGAAGCCCATCCCAGGCTCTGTGATAGATTCACTTTGTCTTGGCGATCTACCGGGCCGATCAGCCTTCCTCTCCCCGAAGTCAATTCTGCCGTCGAAGAGGAAGTTCTGGCTAACCAATCACTGCCTGGCTGGGCCGGAACTTCCTCTCTGATGGCAGAATTGACGTCGGGGAGAGGAATGTTGGTCGGCCCGATGCAGGGAAGCAGGGATAGCTTGGGGCGGCAGCGGCAGCAGCTTTGGGGCCTGTTATTGGATAGCGGCGGCGGCTTAGGGGCCTGTTATTGGATGGCGGCGGCGGTGGCAGTGGCTTGGGGGAGGGCAGGGAGAAAGAAAGAAAGAGGGCAGGCAGGGAGACAGAAGGAAAGAAGAGAAACAGAAAAAAAGAAAGGGGGCATGAAGAGAGAAAAAAAGAAAGGGAGGCAGGGAGAGAGGAAGAAAAAGTTGGAGGAGGGAATGAGGTCTGGAGGAGAGGAAGCATACAAGCTGAAAGAAGGGAAGAAAGATTGGATGCACAGTCAGAAGAAGAAAGTGTAGCCAGAGACTCATGAAATCACCAGACAACAAAGGTAGGAAAAATGATTTTATTTTAAATTTAGTGATCAAAATGTGTCTGAATTTATATCTGCTGTCTATATTTTACACTATGGTCCCCTTTTACTAAACTGTAATAGCGGTTTTTAGCGCAGGGAGCCTATGAGCTTCGAGAGCACTGCTATCGTGGTTTAGTAAAAGGGAGGGGGGTATCTGTCTATTTTTGTATGGTTGTTACTGAGGTGAAAAAATCCTGGAATAGGAATGATAATTAACATTTTCTATGCGTACAGTATGCTTTGTGATTTTTTAAAAATTTTATCGTTGGTAGATCATTTTGACTTGGTCATTTTAAAAGTAGCTCGCAAGCCCAAAAAGTGTAGTATATGAGGGAGTGCTGAAAGGTTCTCAGCCCAATCAGCTTCCTAAATTCTGAGTGTTATTTTGACACTATAGCTGAAAAGAGGGTTTTATTATTTTGCAAAGTGCAAATGTGCAGAATTGCAATGCTATGCTTTGACATTGTTTAAGATCATTGATTGAACCATGTCAATAAAAAGTATGGAAATTTCAAATGTGGAGCATTGAGCCATCATTAAGTTCGTATTCCTGCAAAAGAAAACTCCAAAGGAAATCCATGAATGTATGATGCAAACATTGAGTGACAAATGCCCATCATACTCCACAGTAAAGTGGTGTGCAAACTTTCAGCATGGAAATTTCGAGAATGAAGATGCAGCAAGGTTTGGGAAGCCTCAAACGGTGTCAGCTCCTAAAATTGTTGACCATGTCCATGACCTGATTACTAGCACCTGGGTATGCAGAAACTCAGTCAAGTGGGTGCCTAAATGTTTGAATGCTGATGAGAAACAATATTGAGTGGACACTTCCAAGTTGATTTTGTAGCATTTTCAGCAAGCTGGTGCCAACATTTTGGAACAGCTAGTTACTGTTCATGAAACATGGTTACACCACTATAATCCTGAGAAAAAACAACAGTCCATACAATGGAGGCACTCAGGTTCTCCAAGGTGAAGGAAATTCCAGACCCAAAAGTTAGCAGGAAAGGTCTTAAGATCAGGAAGGTCTTCTAATGACTATCTTTCAAGGGACCAAAGGGTTAATGCAGAATTCTACTGTAACTTGCTGTGCCAATTAAAGGAGGCATTGAAAGAAAAAAGGAGAGAGAAGCTGTAGAAAGGAGTTCTCTTTTAGCAAGACAATGCACCTATTCACAAGGCTGGCAAAACGATGGATGTTTTGATGCAGGTGGGGTTTCATCCACCCTACTCACCAGATCTTGCTCCATCTGACTATTTTCTGTTTCCAAACCTTAAAAATAGTTTGAAAGGGTGACAATTTTCGAGTGATTTGGAGGCGATTGCAGCAGCGGAGTATTATTTCAGTGACCAGACATAAGAACATAAGAATTGCCATACTGGGACAGACTGATGGTCCATCAAGCCCAGTATCCTGTTTGTAAAAGTGGCCAACCTAGGTCCCAAGTACCTAGCTAGATCCTAAGTAATAAAACAGATTTTATGCTGCTTATCCTAGAATAAGCAGTGGATTTCCCTAAGCCATCTCAATAATGGCCTATGGATTTCTCTTTTAGGAAATTATTCAAACCTTTTTTAAAACCCACTAAGCTAACTGATTTCACCACATTCTCTGGCAATGAATTCCAGAGTTTAATTACACATTGTGTGAATAAATATTTTCTCCAGTTTGTTTCAAATCTGCTGTTTAGTAGCTTCATCACATGCCCCCTAGTCCTAGTATTTTTGGAAAAAGTAAACAAGCAATTCACATCTACCCTTTTGACTCCACTCAGTATTTTAAAGACCTCTATCAAATGACCCCTGAGCCATCTCTTCTCAAAGGTGAAGAGCCCTAGCTGCTTTAGCTTTTCCTCATAGGGAAATTGTCTCATCCCTTTTATCATTTTTGCCCTTCTCTGCAGCTTTTCTAATTCATCTATATCTTTTTTGAGATACGGTGACCAGAATTGCACACAGTATTTGAGTAGTGGCCATACATAAGAACATAAGAATTGCCACTGCTGGGTCAGACCAGCAGTCCATTGTGCCCAGCAGTCCACTCACGTGGCGGCCCTCTGGTCAAAGACCAGCGTCCTGAGACTAGCCCTACCTGAATACGTTCCAGTTCAGCAGGAACTTGTCTAACTTTGTCTTGAATCCCTGGAGGGTATTTTCTCCTATGACAGACTCCGGAAGAGCGTTCTAGTTTTCTACCACTCTCTGGGTGAAGAAGAACTTCCGTACGTTCGTACGGAATCTATCTCCTTTCAATTTTAGAGAGTGTCCTCGTACCATAGAGCAGCGTTTCTCAACACACAGTGCACTACGTGAGCCGCTTATGAGGGGTACGTGGCATGGGTCTCCCTCCCCCCCTTCCTCCAAAAAGCCTTCACATCCATGCACTCAGGAAGGTCCTGTCATCTCCACCCACTTTGACACATTTGCGTCAGATAGGCGGTACCAACAGGGCCTCTCAAGCAGATAGACTCAAAAGCTCTGCGTCAGTTAAGTTAGTGCCAGTGTTGGGCTTTGTATAGACTCCGGACTCTCTGACATGCAGTGGGAGGGTGGCAGAAAACGGAGGGCTTTTCATTGCTGGAGTTAGTTTGGTGTTGCCTAGACTGTGGGGCCACCCCAGCTTCCGCCTTCTGGGTCATCTGGGGTGGCCCCACACTCCAGCCAACACCAAGCTAACTCCAGCAATGAAGAGCCTTCCATCTTCTGCCACCCTCCCCCATTCAATCACCTATCCTAGGACTGAATGGAGTGTGCAACAGTGACCCCTGCTTAACATCCCACAAGAGCAATTAAAAATTCCCAAGAACCCCTGCCTCCAAGTACAGTCACTACAGGGAAGATGGAGGAGGAGCAATAGTCACCATAGAGCACCACCAAGGTAGGTGCCGAAGGCCTAAGAAAGGTTATTGCCCTAAGGTCAGAGTACAGCACCCAGTCCGTGGCAAGTACAGTGTTCTTAGATTTGCCTAACATCCTGGGAGACCACTATCCCCCTCCTTAGGGAGGCATTGGTCCGCTAATAAATTTTACTTAGTTTTCTTCCTGTATGAACTTCTAAAGGAGGAAAGAAATTGACTATTTCAGATTTATAACTTAAATGTATGCATCTATATAGAAAGTAATTTATTAGCTCTCAGTTCCCCAGTTCCTGGGAACATGGCTGGATTTTATGACAGAGGGTAGTGGTAAATGGAGTTCAGTCTAAAGAAAGGGATGTTACCAGTGGTGTGCTGCAGGGATTGGTTCTTGGTCTGGCTTTTAAAAATATTTTTGTGAGCAACATTGTGAAAGGGCTGTCAGGTAATGTTTGCCTCCTTGCAGATGATATCAAACCCTGATGGTATGGATAGCTTAAGGAAGGATCTAACAGAAGTATGGTCTATAATTTGGTTACTAAGATTTAATGCTAAAAAAGTGAGATCATGCATTTGGGCTGGAAAAACCTGAGGAAATGGTATAGCATAGGGCAGGGGTGTCAAACTCAATCACATAAGGGGCCAAAATCTGAAAAAAGGCTAAGTTGCGGGCCAAATTTTTAATTAAGATACTTAGGGGTCCTTTTATTAAGGTACGCTAACCGATTTAGCACGTGCTAAATGCGCACCTTAATAAAAGGAACCCTAAGTGACTAAGGCTTAGTCTTAGCAGAAATAAAGGGTTACAACATCTCCAACCCTACACCAGCTCTGAGATGTAAACAAAATAAATATTGTAATCACAAAACAGAAAATAAAATTATTTTTTCTATCTTTTGTTGGTCCCAGGCTCTGGTTGTCTTCTGATAACTTCCTTGCCAGGGTCTCCTGCCCATTTGTTGTTTTCTTCTTTCTCCGTGCTAACCATCCATCTTCCATCTCTGTCCTCCCCTTCCGTTTCCCTTCCCTCCCCCGAAGGTCTAGCATCTTTCCTTTTTTTCGTGTCCATATTTGCAGCTGCAGCAATGGACATCACCATCCCCAGATCCACCATCTGTCCATTTCTCAACTACCCTTTCATCTAGCATCTCTCCCTCCTTCCCCACCACCCCAGGGTCCACGATCTCTCCGTTTCTCTTCCCAACTACCCTCCTATCCAGTATCTCTATCCCCCCTCCAAAGCATCTCTTGTGTCCAACTTCTCTCTCTTTCTGTTCCTTTCTTCCCTCCCTCCATCCCATTGCCCACCATCTCTCTCCCTCTCCTGTTTTATTTCTTCCCCACTCCACCCCACTCTCCCTCCAAGCAAACATATTCCCTTTCTTTTTAGCCTCTCTTTCTATCCCTCCCTTCCTTTGTTCAGCATTTCCTCTCTTGCCCCTCTCCATTGAGCATCTTCTCCTTTCCTCCCTGCTTTCCCCTCTCACATGTCCAGTATCTACTCTGTTTCCTTACTCCCTCTCTCCATGCTTACGCGCTCCCTTTGTCATTTTTCACCCACCCCTGATCTAACATTTTCTTGGTCACTCTGTTCCCTGCAGTATCCAGTACCCCCATTTGTGTCCCTAAATGTCTGTATTCTTATTCTCCCCTCACTCCTCCTCAGTCTGGCACTTGCACGTCTGGACCCCTTCTTCTCTCCCTCTGGGTACTTCTACACCAGGGCCCGCCCCCATCCCGAAGGCCTGCATGTTTTCCCCCCTTCTTCCTGGTCTCACCTTCATATTTGGCCTGCCGTTCCTACCCTCCCTCCATCCCGGATTCCTGGTCTCCTCTGGCCAGCCAGAAGTGGCTGCTGCTACTGCTGCTCTTCACGCGCGTCTGCCTTCGCCTGGTCTCCTCTTCAAAGCAGCCTGCTGAGGATTACTGGCCTGCTTTAGCGAACCTCGCAGCCTCTGTCGACCTCAGTAACACGTTCCCTCTGACGCGATCCTGTCCCTTCTCCGACGTACGGGATCGCGTCAAAGGGAACATGCTACTGAGGTTGACAACAGCCTGCAAGGTTCGCTACAGCCGACTAGCGATCCTCAACAGGCTGCTTTGAAGAGGAGATCAGACAAAGGCAGACGCGAGTGAAGAGTAGCAGCAGTGGTTCATGCCAGCAGGCCAGATTGAGTTTAAAGTTTAAAATGTCTGGCGGGCCAATTTTTAACTCACCGTGGGCCAGATTTGGCCTGTGGACCAGAGTTTGACATGTCTGGCATAGGGAGTGATGCATTTCTGTACACTAAAGAAGAACAGAACTTGGGTGTTGTATTGTAAGTTCGTTTTAGGTGTGATCATGTCTGATGATTTCAAGTTACATAGAAACATAACATAGAAATAGACGGCAGATAAGGGCATGGCCCATCTAGTCTGCCCACCCCAATGACCCTCCCCTACTTATCCAGCCATTCCTCGTACGGGAAATCCTTGAGTCCCGAGACCATCCGGGTGGCCATTCTCTGGACCGACTCCAGTCTCAGCACATCCTTACGGCCTCCAGAATTGCACACAGTATTCCAGGTGGGGCCTCACCATGGATCTATACAATGGCATAATGACTTCAGGCTTACGGCTGACGAAACTCCTGCGTATGCAACCTATGATTTGCCTTGCCTTGGATGAAGCTTGCTCCACTTGATTGGCAGTCTTCATGATCTCACTGACGATCACCCCTAAGTCTCGTTCTGCTTCAGTTCTTGTTAGGATCTCGCCATTAAGGGTGTAAGTCTTGCATGGATTTTGGCTGCCCAAGTGCATGACTTTGCATTTTTTGGCATTGAAGCTGAGTTGCCAGGACCTAGACCAGCGCTCCAGTAGGAGTAGGTCATGCATCATGTTGTCGGACATTGAATTTATATCTGTTGTGCTTTTGCCCACTACATTGCTTAGTTTGGCGTTGTCAGTTTAATAAAATGTAAGGATGGTCGCACCCCCACAATGTTAGGTAGTAGGGGTTAAGTGAAATGCGCACTGACCAACGCCAGGTCCCAGGTTCAGTTCCCTCACCGATGACTCACCAGGAAGTAGAATCAGAGGCACAGCCAGAGGTTTTTGCATAAAGAATATATTATAGAAATAGTCTTACAGAAAAGCAATATTTATAATCATTACAATTAAGTAGAGAGTATTACACTTAAATAGAGAGCCCAGCAGTTCCCCTGCCTTACAGAGTCCAGAAGGAATTGAGTGTGAAGTTTCAGGGAAAGGCAGAGAGAGAGAGAGGGGGATGGGGTGATGTTTGTTCCATAGATAAAGAGAAGGATAGACAGAGAGATAGAGAGAGCTCAAGAGAGAACCAGAGTGCCAAGCCAAGAGCCAAGAGATAGCTAGATAGAAAGAGAGAGAGAGAGGGCCAAGACCCCTCTCCTGATAGCTTGATAGGAAAAGAGACACACACCATTGATAGAGCCGAGAGCAGGCTTTTATACCTTGGAATCTTATTCTGAATAGAAAAAATATTGTATCTCCCAGTATCTTTCTGTTTAGAATTTGTAAACTGTTTGAGACAATGGTTAATTTAATTAACAAAGGAGGGTGTAATACCTGCAAGCATGGTGATGGGATTAGGTCTCTGGCTTCTTTGTTTCTTGATCTGTGCACTTGGACCTAAGCACCCTCTTAATCAGACATTAACACCTTTTAGCTAGTCATGATTCAATCAGGGAAACTTAACACAGTTTCCCTGCACTAAGGGTCTATCTGCCTTCCCATGCCAGGGTCAGATTGATATAATCTCCCATAGGCCTCTAGGCTGACAGGCGTCATCGGCGAATAATGTTATTTTACCTCGCAGCCCTTCTGCCAAGTCTCTTATAAAGATGTTGAATAGGATTGGGCCCAGGACCGAGCCCTGCGGCACTCCTCTGATTACCTCCATCATTTCGGAGGAGGTGCCGTTCACCACTATCCTCTGAAGCTTACCTCCAAGCCAGTTCCCAACCCATTTCTTCAATGTGTCGCCCAATCCTATAGAACTCATCTTGCTCAGCAACCTGCGGTATGGTACGCTATCGAATGCTTTACTGAAGTCCAGGTATACGATGTCCAGGGACTCCCCAACATCCAGCTTCCTCATCACCTAGTCAAAGAAGCTGATCAGGTTGGATTGGGAGGATCTCCCCTTAGTAAATCCATGTTGACGGGGATCCCGTAGATTCTCCTCGTTCAGGATCGTATCCAATTGGCGTTTGATTAGAGTTTCCATTAGTTTGCACACTATTGATGTGAGACTCACCGGTCTGTAGTTTGCTGTCTCCATCTTGGAGCCTTTCTTGTGGAGTGGAATGACGTTAGCCGTCTTCCAGTCCAACAGGACGTTACCCGTACTAAGGGAGAGATTGAAGAGTGCGAATAGCGGTTCCACCAAGACATCACACAACTCCCTGAGCACCCTGGGGTGTAGGTTGTCAGGCCCCATTGCCTTGTTAACCTTAAGCTTTGACAGCTCGCAGTAGACACCGCTGGATATAAACTCAAAATTACTAAAGGGTCATCTGCGTCAACCCTTGTCTGTAGCTGAGGGCCGAATCCTGGTGCCTCGCGGGTGAAGACTGAGCAGAAGTATTCATTTAACAGTTGGGCTTTTTCCGAGTCTGCTTCTACATAGTCTCCGTCTGGTTTCCTAAGACGTACTATCCCGCCTGAGTTCTTATTTCTGTCAATGATATACCTGAAGAAGGATTTATCTCCTTTCTGGATGTTCTTCGCTAGAGACTCCTCCATGCGGAATTTGGCCTCCCTAACTGCTGTTTTGACGGCTTTTGACTTGGCCAGATAGACTTCCCTAGAGTCCTGTTTCCCTGATTGTTTGTAAGAGATGAATGCTTTTTTCTTCTCCTTGATGAGGTCCGAAATCTCCGCAGAGAACCACTGTGTCTTATTGTTCCTTCGCCGTTTACTTACTGATTTAACATAGCGGTTGCTTCTTGTATGGTGGCTTTCAAAGTTGACCACATTTATTCCACGTTATCGGTTTCTGCTTGGCTTTGTAACGCCTGGTGAACAAAGTCTCCCATTTCTTTGAAGTTTGTGTCCTTGAATTTGAGGACCTTGGTCAGTGTGGTAGATTTAGTGAAACCTTTCCTGAGATTGAACCATATCATGTTGTATACCATTGAACCCATTCTGGACCCAGCTGGCCTGCCGGACGGGCGGGCTTGGCACCCGTCCGTCTGGCCAACATTAAAGGTATGGGGAAGGGGTGGGGGTGGGGGGGTCGTGGGGTCGGCCGGTGGGGTTGTGGGTCAGCGGGGGGGTCTGTTCGGGGGTTCTGGGGGGTGGTCATTGGGGGGGAGGGGGTTGTGTCGAGGGCAGGAGGGCCTGGGATCCCTCCTGCCAGTATTGTAGTGGGGGGTGGGGGTAGGGGGTCGCCGGGGCCAGGAGGGCTTGGGCTCCCTCCTGGCTCAATCCAGTCGAGGGGGTCACCGGGACCAGGAGAGCTTGGGCTCTCTCCTGGCCATTGTGTCAGAGGGGGGGGGGGTCTCTGGGACCAGGAGAGCTTGGGCTCTCTCCTGGCCCGTTGTGTCGGAGGGGGGGGGGGGGTCGCTGGGGACGTTTGTTTTGGTTATGGACACTTTCCCTGCTTCTGCTTTGAATGTTTAAGGACTTAGGCCAAAAGGGGACTTAGACGGTTTTTTTGATTATGCCCCACCACGTGTTTCTTTTTTCTCTTTTTAAAGGTGACCTCAATATTCAACCTTGCCATTGCCACAGTAAAGAAATTGAAGATACACACATACCTTTCAAAATGGGACTCGGACTAAATGTGTCTCCTTGCTCAAAAAGATAATAATAATAATAATAACAGTTTATATACCGCAGGACCGTGAAGTTCTATGCGGTTTACAATGACTAAAAGATGATACAACTTGGGTGGAATAAACAGAGTTAAGAGCTAGTGATTAACAGGTATTGATTAACAGTTATTTTGGAGTAAGAATTGTACAGATCAGCTGCCTAAATACTTCAGGAACAGATATGTTTTTAGGCGTTTCCTAAATTCCCCATACGTAGTAGGCGTAAGCAATTGATCTAGATCTTTACCCCATAATGCTGCCTGATGTGAGAGAAGGTGTTGATGATGTCTTTTAAGATGGCATCTGATACACAGTGCAGGGCAGGTTTTAAGCAAACAAACAGATGCTAAGCCGCTAAGCTGGAAGTAACCTCATAGTGCTGCCATAACAACGGTACTACACAGCACGGGCCACCCAGAAATGAAAAAAGTACCAAAGTACAAAAATTGGAATGAAAATTTTTTTTTTAGAAACATTGAGTCCACTCAAGTTTTTGGTTTAAACCTTTGGGTTCCTCACTGTTAAGAGAATGTATCCAGAATTGTTCCAACTGCAGGAGACCCTGTTGAGTTTATTGGCAGGAATATGGTCAATGATGAAGCACCATAGATCTGTGAACTGGCGATCGTATTCAAGACAATGGGTAACGAGGGGAGCTTGTATCCTATTATGGCAGAGACAACTTTTGTGCTCAGTAACTCGAATCTTAAAGGGTCTTGTCTGCTCAACATAAATCCTGTAGCATGGGCAGACAAACATGTACACTACAAATGCAGATGTGTGTGTGGTCACATGTCTAGTTGCAAACATCTGTCCAGTGCAAGGATGAATGAAGCAAATGTGGCAACTGTTTGGCATGCTACATCACTCTCAAATATACCGGATGCTTCATTCATCCTTGCACTGGACAGATGTTTGCAACTAGACATATGACCACACACACATCTGCATTTGTAGTGTACATGTTTGTCTGCCCATGCTCCAGGATTTATGTTAAATCCTCTGTGGCTGCTCACTGATATTAGAATGATTTAACAGTTCTTTAAAATTCTTTTGTCTTGTGTACGCTATACAAAAATGAAGAGTTAAACTTCATCACCTCCCAATGTTGTCTAAGATTCTTAGTTATAGCTGTCATCTTCGGAGAGTATTGCAAAATACATGTGACAGTATCCTCATCTTTGTCCTTTACTCGTGGGGTAAAAAGTAGATCCCTGTTCAAAAATTTAGCTCTCCTGTAGGCTCTCTTTAATACACAGACGGATAACCTCGATCTTTGCTTAAAACCCGCCCTGCACTGTGTATCAGACGCCAAGGAGACACGTTTAGTTCATGTCCCATTTTGAAAGGTATGTGTGTATCTTCAATTTCTTTACTGTGGCAATGGCAAGGTTGAATCTTCACTTCTGCTTTTTCTGTTTCTAGCTCTTGTTCGGATTGGTCACACCCTGAGGCAGCTTTATGTGAAACGCTGGCCATCGTTGGTGTTCCGATTGAGCTTTAAAGATAAGTTTTGAGTTTATCATATTTAAACCACTTTTTGATCACTGTTGTGATACATGCTTGCACTTACCTGCACAAAACTTTGAGATGCCCCATGGGAGGTTTTTTATGCCTATGAGGTTCTCTGCCTGACCACCTTAACCATTCATTGTGGTGATGGGAGAGCCCTTGTCTGAGGCTTTTTCCTCCTGTGTGCGGTTTATCTGGTTTGTGTGGTAGCTGTGAATCTCCTTTGCATTATCCGTGTGAATGTGTTACCGATATTACCATTGGATTATTCACTTCATCTGAGTTACTTCTACATCTTACGAGAACTCTAGAGGAAGTTAGGGTTGTTGGGGTTTTTTTTGCATAATGCAACAGTTTAAGTTACAATTGAGAGACTGAGATCATATTCCACATGCTTTGGTTTAGGAGTGAGGTATGGTACATTCCTGTCATGGTAAGTCATGTGCAAAACTGACTCATTTGGAGAAGTTGCCTCAGAATGAAAACATTAAGCTGCATGCCCTAATTTCCAAAACATACTAGAACAGTTTGCCTCCATCTTCTCCCATTCCAAATAAGCCTGATGTCATGATTTAGTGTCTCTCTTATCAGTTTAATCACATTTCTGGGCATGAAAGAATAATTAGGAAAGATAACACTTTTATAAGTAAGATTGTTCAAGGGCATGGTCAGAAATTATAAAATGAATAACATAAGTCACACAAAAGTGCTGAAGTATAATCATGTGATTCCTGGGTACTAGTTATTAACTCAGAATGAGGATATTCAGCTTATAACGCCATTTGAATACTGCTTACAATTGATTGTTGGCACAATACTAATTTTACAGAATCAGGTCTTAGTTAACTACTTTAACAAGAAGCCCATTCTCCTTTCTCCTTTCCTTACTTATCTAACATTACACAAATCATTTACATCAATGGTTCTTAAATCTGTCCTGGGGGGGATCTCCCGCCAGTCAGGTTTTCAAGATATCCCTAATGAATATGCATGAAAGAAATGTGCATGCCTACTACCTTCTTTATAGGCAAATCTTGATCATGCATATTCATTAGGGATATCTTGAAAACTCGACTGGCTGGGGGTCTCCCAGGACAGGTTTAAGAACCACTGATCTATATCTAAACATTGCCTCATTCTGGGTCATAGGCTTTGTTTGTTTAAAATTAAAATTTTACGTGCTAACTCTGGGCAGGAACATTTTTGAAAACCTATGCAGCTAAAATAAAGATTGAATTTTTATGCTGTTCTGCTTTTATATATCAAAGCCTGGTTGCTACCATTTTCTATATCCTCTTTAGCTAATTAGAGAGACAGTTAAAACAGTGATAACACACAGATCAGCTGTAATGATTTCATTAGCTCTATTATTCTTTTTGGCATTCTGGTCTTCCTGCCAAAGCCTCCCAGGAATGTCAAAATCCACTTCCTACTAAGCAGGTAATGCCACAGGTGCTAAGCATGAAATCAATAACAAGGCATAGCACTCACAGAGGGCATCTGGGTCAGACAGAACAGCCCTTAAATTAAACATTGATAAGCAGAACACAATTATCCATCATGTTTAAGTGGCTGCGTGAAATTAGTAGCTGGGAAATGGGAGCAGTGGGGGAAGGATTAGCAAAGAGGTATTGAAATGCAGTGTCCACCGTGACTGTTGCTGTAGGGCTTTGACAGCAAAACTGTAATCTGTTATCTAAACTGTAAAATTTAGATTAAGATAACTGCAGGGAAATGATGGCCCCATATGTGTCTCAGTTTTTATTTTCTTCTCACTGGCAAGGTGGCCGGTTTTATCTCCGCAGGTACCATAAACTGCTAGAGGTGCAACCTGCCCCTACAAATAGTAGGAAAGGAAGATCAATAAAATTTGGGGGCATAGAGATGATTTATAATAATAAATAGATTTGTTATGTCATTTTGAATTGTTTAAAGTATATGCATGATCCTAATCTTAATTCATATTATTAATATGGCCTATAATGCGATTTAACTGGCCAGAAAGGGCTCCAGTTCGGTTAAATTACCAGTTTGGGACTAAATGCTAATTTTTGAAGGCACTTATCTGGCTAGTGCTGCTGAAAATAAACAGTTAGGGCCAAATTTTATAAACTATGTCCCGATTGTAGGTGGCAGTAGGCATCCTATCGCTGTCTAACCAGCCAAATGGGACGCACGTTTAAAAATAAATAAAAACACCTCGAGGCGTCTATCGCTGTTGAGGGAGACATATAGGGATGCTTAACCTCGCCCAAGGCAGGGGAGGGGCCTTAGGTATCTGAGTCGATCAGGGCCTTAGACTCCTCCCCAGTGCATCCCAGAATGCACTGGGAAGGGGAAGGCCCGCCATTATGCAGTGGTGGGCCTGCCAGCTGGAGGGTGCATGCCTCTCTCCAGCCGGACCTTCATTTTAAAAGATACGGGAGATGTAGGGGGTGGTCTATTAGAGGGGATGCTGGGTGGGGTCTCCAGGTGGATAGGGGGGCCCTGGAAAGGGGGGTGGTTACCGGGTAGCCAGGGGATGCTTCAGGGATGATGTAATTGAGTACTCCTCCTGCCGAGGGATGCTTCGGGGGGAGGAGGTGATGCTTCAGGAGTAACAGCAAGAGGAATTGGGCACTCCTCCTGTTGTGGACAGTTGGGGAGGGTGGTAGTTCTGGCAGGAGGGAGTGGGCATCCTACTTGCCAGCCAACTTGTGGGGGTGTTCCCTGCCGCTACTGCTCAGCTGACTGCAGGAGGGAGATTCCCTTGCTGCAATCAGCTCAGCGGCAACATGATTCTCTAAAGGGCATCTGTAACATGGACGCCAGTTAGAGAATTGGAGCGATTCTGTATCCTATATAGAATCAGGCTCTTAAGCCCGGATTTTGCATATGGCGCTTGGTCTCAGAAGTCGACGGGCATCCTATACAGAATCGGGCCTAAGGCCAGCTAAAATAAACCCGATTCTGTACCCGACATCCATGTTATAGATGCTGGTTATAGAAACGAGTTATTGTAGATGCGGCCGCTACAGATATCGTGGCAAGGGATCTCCCTACCGCGATAAGTATAGCGGCCATGGCTATGACCGCCAGTCTCCCCCCCAAATGAACGAGGCAGAAGGGATGCCCGATCCCTCCTGCAGGATAGACCACCCCACCCACCCCCGATGATCGCCAGCAAGAGGGTGCCCAACACATCCTCCTCTCCTCTCCCATGGTCTGACATCTCTCTCTCTCTCTCTCTCTCTCTCTCTCTCATTCCCTCCCTCTTCCCAAGGTCTAACATCTCTCTCCTTCTCTCCTCTCCTTTCTGCAGTCTGGCATTCCTCTCTACCCTCCTTCCCTTCCATTCCATGGTCTAGCATCTGTCTCTCCTTCCCATTCCAGTGGTCTGACAACTCTCTCCTCCCTCCTTCCATCACCCTTCTCTGGAATATGACATCTCTCCCTTCTTTGAGTCATTTCTCCTCCCTCTCAGTATAAAATTTCTCCATCCCACCTCTCCACCACTATCATGTCCAACAATTCTCCCTCTTCCCCATGTATACCATCTCTCTTTCCCTCCCACTCCACACACCTATATCCAAGAATTTTCTTTTTCTCTTCCCCTCACTCACTGGCAGCATCTCTCTTTCCCTCCCTCCCTAACTGCCAGTCAGTGCAGCCTCTGTACTTCCCAACCCCCTCCCCCCACAGCCTGTGCAGCATGTCCTTCCCTCATTCCCAATCCCAGCCCTCCCCTGTCAGCTGGATCCTACAGTACGAGCTGTGCCCAGTTTCCAACTTTCCACCTACCACATCCCCGCCATTGAAATTTAAAATTTTCAGGCAGCCAACAGAGCAGCAAAGCCAGCCTTCCTCCTTCGGCCTGCCCCAGAAGTGTTCTTTCTGCAGCACTTCCTCTTCCCGCGTAGGTAGGAGCTGCAGAACACTTCTGGGGCAAGCCAACAGCTGGAGGCTAGTTTCGTTGCACCGTCGGCTGCCCGAAGATTTTAAATTTCAGTGGTGGTAAGGTGGTAGATGGGTGGAGTAGGGAGGATCCTGGAGAGGGTTTCACTAAAGTCAGGCGCACAGTCACCACAGGCCGCATAAAACAGTCAGGTGGACCGGATATAGCCAAGGGCCTTGTGTTTGACACATTAATTTACTTATTTATAGATTTCTATACCGTCCTCACGAGAGTTCAGCTGCATACAACGCAGTACATTAAACACACATGAAATAGTCCCTGCTCAAATGAACATACAATCTAATTATGAAAGACACACTGGACAAAAATGGTGAATCAATATATTCTGCTCATGTAGGGAACTAATAAAGGGAGAAGAGCTAGAGAGGGTAGGGGGCTACAATGGGAATAACAAATGTGGTGCTTTGCAGATTGGTAGGGTTAAGACTTAAAACACAGTTTTAAAAAAATGGACCTTCGGCCTGCACTTGAATACCGACAGAGACAGAGCCCAACATACCAAATCAATCAGGTTGTTCCAGGCATAAGGAGCAGCAAGGTAGAAGGGACCGAGTCAGGAGTTGGCTGTAGAGGAGAAGGATAAAGACAAGAGAGACTTACCTGATGAACGGAGTTCCCAGGGCAGAGTATAGGGAGAGATGAGAGGAGAGATACTGAGAGCCGCAGAGCGAATACATTTGTAAGTCTGTAAGAGGAGTTTGAACTGTATGCGGAAGTGGACAGGGAGCCAATGAAGTGACTTTAGGAGGGTGGTAACTGTGAACATAATATACTTGGCTGAGTACAAGGTGTGCAGCAGAATTCTGAACAGATTGAACGGGAGAGAGATGGCTTAGTGCAGTGTTTTTCAACCTTTTTTGGGCAAAGGCACACTTGTTTCATGAAAAAAATCACGAGGCACACCACCATTAGAAAATGTTAAAAAATGTTAAAAAATCTGTGCCTATATTGACTATATATAAAGTAATTCTCTTGAATAGGAATCAAATAAACACAAAGAAAGTATTTTATAATGCTGCCACAGCCAACAACACTGTTGGCGGCAGTGGCACTCAAGTGGCTAAAGAGCCGCAGTTTGCCGGCCTAGGGACAACACTGGAGGGTGGCCAGCTGTGCACCCCCTTGGGACGTAAACCCGGGGTGGGGCAGACCGCCCCCCCCACCCTGGTATGCCACTATCTGTACCTCACTCCCTCCCTATGACCAAAAATTCTCCTTTCTTCTATTCCCGGTGTACACAACCATCTCTTTCCCTCCCTTCCTCTCTCCAAAGTCCATGCCTTCTGTGTCCAAACACTCATTCCCTCCCCCACCTCAGCATCTCTTTCCCTCCCTTCCTCTCTCCCAAGTCCATTTCTTCTGTGTCCAAAAACGCATTCCCTCCCCCACCTCAGCATCTCTTTCCCTCCCTTCCTCTCTCCCAAGTCCATGCCTTCTGTGTCCAAAAACCCATTCCCTCCCCCACCTCAGCATCTCTTTCCCTCCCTTCCTCTCTCCCAAGTTCATGCCTTGTGTCCAAAACGCACTCCCTCCCCCTTTTGTGTTCCGTGTTTGCCTCCCAGCCCATCTTTGCAACTTTCTCAACAAAACGAAGCTCAAGCCGCGAGGCTTGTCTTTTGCTTCCTGCCTACCCTGCCGCGCACAAATAGCCGAACGGAAGTATTTTCCGACGTCAGCGCTGACATTGGGGAACGCTTGCGATCGGCTATATGTTAGCTGCAGGGCAGGCAGGAACAGAAGACGAGCCTCGCGGCTCGAGATGTATTGAACTCCGCGGGTCCCCCGTCCAGCTCTTTCCTGTCCACGTGGGGCGGACCGCCCCTCTCCCTAGACTGGTGGTACTGCCCTGATGGCGGCCCTGACCGTACGGCACACCAGGCAACATCTCGCGGCACACTAGTGTGCCGCGGAACAGCGGTTGAAAAACACTGGCTTAGTGGATGATCTGTGAGAAGCACATTGCAGTAATCTAGGCAAGAGGTGACAAGAGCATGGATAAAGGACTTGGCAGTGTGTTCAGAAAGAAAAGTCCAGATCTTAGTGCTGTTGCATAAAAAGAAGTGTCAAGTTTAGGTGGTCTGATAGATATGCAAAGTGAAGGAGAGGGATGAATCCAAGATGACCCAGAGGTTGTGAGCCGATGAGACAGGGAGGAAGAGTGATATCTACTGAAACAGAGAACGGAGAACTATTCTATGAAAGAAAGTAGATGCCTCAGGGTTTTTAAAAAATAGAATATTTGCTTATCTGGCACCTCTGGGAGTGGCTGTATGGAAGAATTTTAAAAGCATATTCTGTGTATAAAGAATGTTCTACAGAGAGAAGGGCCCTGATTCTATAAAGTCTGTCTAAAGTTAGGCACCTACATCAGCATGCCAATGTAGGCACCTAACTTAATTGATTAATAGGCATAATCAGCATTGTTAATTGGCACTTACCTCATAATTGCTGTTAATTGGACTCAACTGAAAGACACCTAACTCGAAAATGCAATTCTATAAAAAGTAGGCATCTAGTCCAAAGTGTCTACCTAAAAGTGTGCACGTTGAGTGGCAGATTGTGGGCATGTTTTCAAGTTAGGTGCCTGTTTCTCACTTAGTCACCGTCATATACCTAATTTAGGTGCACACATTTAGACCAAGAAAACCCTGGAATATATACAGTGCGCCTAAAAGTTGGGAAGCCTAGAGATACCAAACACCACTTAGGCAGTGCTAAGCGTGATTCTATAAGGTTTACCTAGCTTTCATAGAATCACACTAGTTGGTGCTGATTTTTTAGATGACCTATATAGAATTGGTCCAAAAATGGCTATTATAACATTAATTAGAGATAAAAATATGTGCAGTAAAATTAACGACTTAAAATCATGCATACTTTTATTCTTTGGCGTAATAAGGAAAGACAGCACCCGGGGTGGAGTGAAGGTGGCATCCAGCATCACCCCAATAGCACTCTTCCTCCTCCCCATACCTCTTAAATCCTTCTATTCTTCTCTGACAGTGAGTAGAGACCCCTACCCACTGCTCATGCCAGCTTGAGCCTTTCCTCTGACATAACTTCCTGGTTCCATGTACAGGAAGTTATGTCAGAGGGAGGGTTTGGGCTGGTATGAACAGTAGGTAGGAGACCCTACTCACTGCTGGTGAAGAATAGGATTTAAGAGGTACTGAGGAGGGAGAAGGAGTGCAGTTAATAGATCCTCCCTTACTGGGGAGGGGGGGGAGAGCAGAGAGAATTTGTGCCAGGAATCTTCAACTAGTGAGTCTTGGGGATGCCCACCAGCCACATCGCTGCTGTGCTGCTGCTGAGTGGTATCTCTACGACAGCACTCAGGGAACTCCACCTCCCCCCTTATTACGCTATTGCTTTTATGTGATCTATGCATAAGTGCACTAAGGCAGAGCTGGGAGATTTTAAGTGTATGTTTGTATTTTATAAAACCAAACAGAACAAAACTGTGGAAACAAAACAATGTTCAGAATCTTCATTTTATTTCTTCATAACAACTAAAAATATTGTCCACATTGATATGGAATGGATCCAACATGTACCTCAGGGGTCCTAATACATTAATTTAGAATAACAGTAAATGATAATAAATAACAAATTTATTGACTTAGACCAAGTTAAAACGCGTCTAAGTGCCGAAAACGCAACCTGCCTACCCCTCCACCGCAAGCATCGTGGCAGGAGAGATGCCTCATCTCCCCTACCGCGATGCCATCACTCCTCTACCAAAACTGCCGTGACCTGCGGAAGGAGAGATAGGGCATCTCTCCTGCCGTGGGTCGCTGCAGTTCGGGTAGAGGAGTGATGGCATCGCGGTAGGGGAGATGAGGCATCTCTCCTGCCGCGATGCTTGCGGTGGAGGGGTAGGCAGGTTGCGTTTTCGGCACTTAGACGCGTTTTGACTTGGTCTAAGTCAAAAACGTATAAGTGCCGACTAGGCAACCTGCCTAAGGTTTTGGTTATACCTGTTGTACGCCTAGGTGTAGGTCGGCCCCCTCCCGCCCACCGCCCGCCCTTTCCCCTCCTCTAAACACACCTCTTTTCTCTCTGTGCGTCTAGAGGCAGGGGAAAGGCCTAAGCTGGTTTTAGATACGTCTAAAAACCAGCTTTGGTTATGGGTACTTGGACGATCAGGCTTTTTGATCGTCCAAGTAACCACTTAGGACACTTTTTAGACGTTTTTTTTTTTTATTATTACCCCCTTAGGGAATTCTAATAGGAGGCTCAATTTGCGCTTATTGAATTTCCCGAAATCATCGGAAACGTCAGCAATAGAACTTGTTCAGAAAATATTTAATACAAAATCTCTGTTTCGCTCCCGAAGCAATACTTCCATTAAATAAGATCTACTATTTACCTTCGCCAAAAAAGCCAGAGAGCGAAGTAGAAGCAGCAACAGTGAATCAAATACAGCAAGCTCACGCTACAGTGGACTTGGGAAATATTTCAGAGATACTGGAATCAACAATATCAAGAATCGATGAGAAGCTACTTTGCTTGTTTCCTTTATTTTTCAACAAGATTTAAATTCTGTATTGAAGTTTTACTTTCATAAACTACAAGTTCCTTTCTTGGGGCAGCAAGCATGGATATTCCCTGATGTGAATAAAGAAATGCAAGAAAGAAGAAAATTTTTCCTAGTAATGAGGCAAGAAACCAAAGAAATAGGTGCTTCTTTTCAATTGATGTACCCATGCAAGTGCCTCATCAAATATGCAGGGACAAAATATACTTTTTTTGTTCCAGACCATCTTTGGACTTTTCTAGACTTAAAGAAGATCACCGGGGGGAGGGGGGAGGGGGGAGGGTAAAAGGATATAATTAGAGACAGTAAGCCTATTTCTTATAATTAGTTTCTTTTTTCTTCATTTATAAAAATTTAGTCCCATGTATTAAGACTACTCTCCTTAGATATTGTTGAGGTCTAAGAAGAAAATAATTTGTTTCCTACATAATATTTAGTTAATATTGTGATTGTTAATTGTTTCCTTTTGTTTTTCTTGCACAAGTTGTAATGCTTGTATATTATTTCAAATAATAATAAAGATTTAAAAAAAAAAATAAATTATACCTCTACCGATATTTTTAACTTCACAAGAAATCAATTTAAATAAAAGTGATGGACCCATCATACAGGTGTCAAAAGCTACTTTACTGTGTATTGCTTAGCTTTCCATCTCAGCCAGTATAATCATCAGCCTATATGTAACACAAAATAAAAAAATATGATCATTCCTATTTGTATCGAAAATGTCCTTAAATAGGTCCAAAATTCTATTTCTTTTAAACCTAAAAAAACCCTCCATCTTTGCAAACCACTTACCTTGTTTTCCAGAATTACTTTTTCTGGACCAGATTCTACCACTGCACAACTATGTATCATTTTGAATATAAAAATTTAATAGAAATATGATATTTTAATGGTGGTATTCCCAAGCATACCTTATTAGGGATATTAGTGACTCATATTGAGGTCTTTATTAAAGACATAAAATAGGCACTTTTTTGACAAGTCACATAGGTGACCTATTATGGAATTACCCCTATTTATATATGTTTTTAAGTGCTTACAAGTAAAGGGGTAAAGAAGGGGTGTCCAACCTGTGGCCCGAGGGTTGTATGCAGCCCCGTGAAGTATTTTGTGTGGCCCCGGTCGAGGGTGATGCAGTGTTTTCCTCTGCTGCCCCCGGGTGTTTACCATCTTGCTGGCACCCTCCTCTGTCTTGCTGCAGCGTTTGCACATTTGTGCGGCCCCAGAAACATTTTTTTCAGCCAATGCGGCCCAGAGAAGCCAAAAGGTTGGACATCTCTGGAGTAAAGGGTTATGTACTTGATATATCACCTTTCTCTGGGTACAATGAGCAGTTTACATATGCAGGTACTTGAAAGACTTTGCAGATAAATGAAAGAGACCCAAGTCTGACCATTAATACTTAAGCTTGTTTGAATTGAAGAGGATTCAGATTCTTCAAACCAGAAAAGCATGGGATATGTTGGATTTTGAATCAATAACCTAATCATACATGTTACAAATGCAAACATTCTGTGCCTTAGGACAAAATCTTCACAAACAAAGCAATTAGAGTACCTACACTACCAAACATTAACATGAATAACATTGATCAGTGCATTGAAATCCAAGAAGCCAGAGACTGCAGGATTGTGTTACAACTTGTTCTCAATATTTGACTAGTCCAATAGGTCACCAGTATTTAATATCTATCCACGTATAAAACCAAACTGCTGTCATAATTCTCAGCTGTTTAAATAAGCACAATCATTAAGGTTCTATTATTTCTGAAATGCACTGCAGGCATGCAATGTGCAATGAAAGAAGAACTCAGAGAATTAAAACTTTGCAGTGAAACAGCTTCTTGACGGATAAAGTCATGGGAATTTTAGGGTCCATTTACTTCTCAATCTAATTTTGTCCTCTGATGCACATTTTGCCTGAAATGGGATCTCATGTGGCTTGATCAGTGCTTTTAATGCATGCAGAGTCGATATAGTTCCTCTGTTGTTCCCCCTCTATAGCATAGCAATACTTCTAATAAGAGAAGCTCAGCAGGTACTGAAAGCCACTCTCTTCAGCAATCACTCTTATACAAGAGAGCTCTCAGACAATAAAGGTTGCCTGCAGTTTTCAAACTAGTATGCCAGACTGCATCGTTTCCGATCTTTCTTAGTTTAGAGATTTTTTAACACAGTAATATGCAGAGATTAGAGCACAGGTTCAAAAGTTAAAGGAGGAATTTTTCACATTTGTAATACATATGAGGAAATGATATGTAGTAGTAGTAACAGTAGCAGTAGAGAACAAATGAGACATGAAACTCCATTTTGCTATGACATCTAAGCAGAATTGCAACATCCAGGTTGGAACAGTCACAGTTTCCAGAATATTTTACAAAAAGCTCTGTCTGTATAGTTGGATTAACTGATATGATACCAAAATAAGGCTGGAACTAAAAGATGTAACATAACATAGCTTTATTCTTCTATACTGCCACAATCATACAACTTCTAGGCGGTTTACAATGAACAGAACTGGACAATCTGCGAATTACAGAATACAAATAGTAAAAGTACAACATGTTTCTCAAGAATAGTCAGTATAGAATTATTAATTTTAAAATGATTTCTGTTTAGGAGATAAATCTGTCAAACAATGCAGTCTTAATTTCTTTCTGAAATTCGTCATAAGTCAACCTGGCTCCATTGATGTAATTGCCTAACCAAGACTGCTCTTTACTTGCTTGAAACATGAAAGTTCTATCCAGAAAGGACCTGTATTTACAAACAGTGATCCTTGGATAGGCAAAAAGATTACAATTTCTGGTTATCCTAGTGGGGATGTATAGCACGAAATGAGGTAAGAGATAGGTAGGAGCTATTCCCCAAACCGACTTAAAACAAATACAAGAGAACTTGAACATTATTTGTGCCTCTATTGGTAACCAGTGCAGCAATCTGTAGTAGGAACTAATATGATTGCTTTTCTTCAATCCAAATATTAAACGGACGGCCGTATTCTGCACTATTCTTAATTTTCTCTGTTTTTTTTAGATACGTAAAAGGAAAAAAACCTGCAAAAGAGGCAGTGGGACTGCTGGATGACCAGGGAAGAAAAGGATACATCAAGGAAGATAAACAAATTGCAGACAGACTAAATTCCTTCTTTGCGTCTGTCTTTACGAAGGAGGACACCGCAACAATACCAGAAGCAGTGAAAGTGTTCAAAGGAGTAATAGAGGACAGCCTCATCATAGTAGAAGTGGACTTGGACCAGATATACTACCAGATCGACAATCTTAAAAGTGACAAATCCCCTGGACCTGATGGAATTCACTTGAGAGTCTTAAAAGAACTGAAGGTTGAAATCAGAGAGCTTTTGCAAAAACTTGCCAACCTGTCAATTAGAACTGGACAGATACCAGATGATTGGAAGATAGCGAACGTCATGCCAATTTTCAAAAAAGGATCAAGAGGAGAACTGGGCAACTACAGACCTGTGAGTCTTATGTCTGTCCCTGGAAAGATGGTTGAAGCACTGATTAAAGATAGCATAGTCTGGCACTTGGATACACACGACCTGATGAGAGCCAGTCAACATGGCTTCAGGAAAGGGAAATCATGTTTGACGAATTTATTTCAATTTTATGAGACAGTGAACAAATTGATAGTGGAGAACCGGTGGACATAATATACTTGGACTTCCAGAAAGAGTTCGACAAGGTTCCACATGAAAGACTTCTCAGGAAACTACAAAGCCATGGAATAGAGGGAGATATACTAAGATGGATAGGCAAATGGCTGGAGAACAGAAAGCAGAAAGTGGGCATAAATGGGAAGTTCTCAGACTGGGAGAAAGTGATTAGTGGTGTGCCCCAGGGCTCGGTACTTGGGCCCATCTTATTTAATATTTTCATCAATGACCTTGAAAGAACATCCAGTGAGATCATCAAGTTTGCAGATGACACAAAGCTATGCCAGGCAATTAGATCTCCAGAGTGACTTGTGTCAGTTAGAGAAATGGGCGGAGAAATGGCAGATGAAGTTTAATGTGGAAAAGTGCAAAGTAATGCATTTAGGCAGAAAGAACAAGGAATACGAGTATAGAATGTCAGGTATAACTCTGGGTAAGAGCGAACAAGAAAATGACCTGGGTGTACTGATAGATAGGACCCTGAAACCGTTGGCACAATGCGTGGCAGCGGCAAAGAAAGCAAATAGAATGTTAGGTATGATAAAGAAAGGAATCATGAGTAGATCGGAGAAAGTTATAATGTCGCTTTATAGAGCAATGGTCAGACCACACTTGGAATACTGTGTCCAACATTGGTCTCCCAACCTAAAGAAGGATATAAAACTGCTGAAAAGGGTGCAGAGACGAGCAATGAAGCTAATAAAAGGTATGGAGAACTTGGAATACGAGGAACGACTTAAGAGACTGGGATTGTTCTCCCTTGAGAAAAGGAGACTGCGAGGGGATATGATTGAGACTTTCAAAATACTGAAAGGAATTGACAAAATAGAGCAGGAAAAATTTTTTTTTACAATATCCAATGTGACATGGACAAGAGGACATGGACTGAAGCTAAGGGGGTGTAGCAAGATTTATGGTAGACTAATCAGTTACATAAACAAGTTACGTGCCTGTTAGTTTTGTCTAGGGAAAACCATAAACTCTGCCAGGTCCAAATTTCTTTGTCTATTTATACGACACAAGACCCAGGCTAATGAGAAATACTTTTATTATGAAAATAGAAAAATATACTTCACAAGCCAGCAGCAATATCTAAATATTGTTCACAAAATTTCTGATTACATACATGAAACTCAGTACATAATTATCACAATACACTTGTTAGATCATTAAGTAAAACTAATTCTTACACACACTAAACAATTCCTTATAACAATAATAATAATCCCTGATTAACAACAATTGATTACAGTTATCACCAAAGATAGCTTTCCAAATCTTATCCTATATCACAATCGGATGCACTTATCTAACCCCAGCTGATAAGATAATAAGTTCCTTATGCTCACCATCTAATTAGGCCTCAGCACAAAATTAGGTGAAATGGAAAACATCTCTCCTCAGCTTAGCAGACGTAGAAAATCCTTTGGTTATAGGAACAAGTGTTCGTCAGCCACTGGTACAGCTATAATTTATTGGCAGCCAAGTTTCCTTGAAGTGATGGAAATCAGATCTGTTTAAGGTCCGATTCACTCTCTCTCAGGCAGAGAGTCACATGAGGTAACTGTTCAGGTCTCAATTATTATGAAAAAGATGTGTGCAGAACACCTGTGGTAAGATGTGAGTTCACTCGCATCCCGACACAGACTAATTATAATTAGCAGCTTTTCACTTGGATCACGTCAGATGACTTCCTTGGACCAATCCAGAAACAGATCTTAGATGAATAGCCTTTCTGTGTAAAGTCTCATACAGGCTGGGAGACACAGGCGCCATTCGAAAGATAAGCACAGCATAGGAGTATAACTCCCCCAAGAATCACACAGTCTAAGCATGAAGACATAGATGGATGTCCTTGAGTAGAATACCATTCTGGTACATACCCAGAATGCATCAGGCAGAAACAGCAAAGATGTGTTCTTTCTCACTCTGTTCTTGCAAGGTTCATGCTGGAAAGATTTCTTGCAAACAATGGTTCAGGCTTGATGATGTCAGAGAAGCCTAACCTTCAGGTGCAAATAAGGAAACACCCCTACAGGGGGACAAGTCCAGGACAAATATCAGGAAGTTCTGCTTCACATAACGAGTGGTGGACACCTGGAATGCTCTCCCAGGGGAGGTTATTGCGGAATCCACCGTTCTAGGATTTAAAAGCATACTAGATGTACATCTCCTTACGAGAGGCATAGAGGGATATTGGTGACTAAAATTACACCAGGTGTACACCTGGCTGGGCCTCCTCATGTGCTGATTGCTTGTCTTGATGGACCAAAGGTCTGATCCGGAGATGGCAGTTCTTATGTACTTATGTTTTTATGTAGGTATACCCAAGTAAATGATGTTACAGTAGTCCAATATAGATAAAACCAATGACTGAACCAGTAATCTAAAAAATAAAGAGTCAAAATATTTTTTAATGGTCTTTCCATAGTGCAAAAAAGCACTTCTTTGCCACTAAGTTTATGTGTTCAACCATGGTCAAATGGGTATCTAATGTGACTCCTAATATTTTTATAGTTTTAGATATCGGATAATCATGGCCATTTAGGTGTAACGATATTCTAGTAATTTTATCCTTTGGCCTTGCCAAGAAAATTTTTGTCTTTTCTGTATTTAATTTCAATTTAAAATTGGTTGTCCATTGTTCAATTTCAGTCATAATGTAGGAAATGTGTTCTAAAATTTCATTGGTCATGCTATTCAAAGGAATTAAAATAGAGATATCATCAGCATATATATATAGTATTTTAGGTTTAACTTTTGTATAGGTATCCTAAAGATGAAATGTAAATATTAAATAAGGTGGGTGATAGCGGGGAACCTTGAGGTATCCCACAAGGATTTTTCCAAGAGCTGGAGTATTTCCCATCACAAACCACTTGGTATGATTCAGGTTACAGAAAGCAGAGATTTCAAACTGCCATTTCTCTCAATGTGGAGGCTCTGCCCCTTAATCTTAAAAAGGTTTTGTGTAACACTGTCCTGTATCTCTTACCTGACCAGCATTACAACCACATTCACATCACATGAAGATCATTAACTAAGGCCCCCTTTTATCAAGCCGCATTAGGGTTTTTTATCGCTGGCCACTGAAGTAAAAGCTCCGACGCTCATAGAATTCTTATGAGCATCAGAGCTTTTACTGCAGCGGCTTGATAAAAAGGGGCCTTATATTGGTGTACTGAAAACTAAAGCTTTTGCAGGTTATCAGCCTTTCTAAAAGGACTTGGGAAGCACCCAAGCAAAACATTTTTGGTTTTATTGGAGAGGGGAGGAGTAAGACTTCAGGTATTTGCATTAATATATAACATTTGAATACATAGAACATTTTAACATGAACAAATTCATTATATACACATTAATTCATTGGTAAAAGTATGTTCAATCAATTTTGTGCATACTGAACTTTTAACAATATGCAGTGTTATATGAGTAAGCAATATTGCTCAACTGTGTTTTCCAAAGATAGCAGGAATAAAAAGGCACACAAGTGAAACCCAAAACTACATGATGCAAGATTCCATATTAGAAGTCACTGCTGTAGTGAGATCTATAGTTCATATACATCTGACAGTTCTTGTATTACAGTATTTCTTTAGTTGGTCCTTTAAAGTGTTACAATTAAGGATCTCTCATGAACAAGAAAAGCATAATAAGACACAATAATCCTCTCCAGTCCTAAGACCTTCCTTTTATTCCTTTTAGAGTGAATAAACACTAAGTTATTCTATATGAATATTTTACAATGAATATGTGTATTAAAGCATTCAGTAATTCTTCCCATGGAAGTTATTCTTCATTCAGCATACAAACCCCCAAAGATACAAATCATTTCCTAGCACCCTTTTCAGGTATGCAAATTAGTTACTCACTGACTGCGAATGTTGTCCCTCTCTTGAGAAAGTACAAACCCCTTTGCTTTGAAAGAGCGTACCACCTGGGTCGGGCTGTAGATGAACAGCAGAGACCGCAAGCAGTGATTGTGAAGGTGCATAACTATCTTCATAAGGTGGCCTTGCTCCGCAAATACAGAGCTAATCGGGACTCTTTGCAGTATGAAGACCATCGAGTTCATAAATTTCAGGATTACTCTCCAGCACTGCAGTCCCATCGGAAAAAATTTCAGTCTCTATGTGCTGCTCTGGCTGACAAAAAAGTTTTTGTTCCTCTACCCGGCCATCCTGAAGATTTTTCGGGATGGATCCTGGACAGTATTCGACTCTGTGGACAAGCATTTCTGGACTCCCTAAATCACTGACTTGGCTCTTAGATTGATTGTTAGCTTCTTATCTTTGTAGGCCTGCTGTGGGGCTCTGGGGCTGTTTTGCACATTCTCGGGCCCTCTTAGGGCATTACGCAGGTGGTTGGTGGGGTGGGGTGGGGCACTGTACGTTATTGTGAATCTCTCCAGCGCTTGTGCTGTTTTCTGTGGGACTTATGCCCCTGTGGTTTGTGTGGGATTCTGTGGATGGGGGTTAGGATTCTGGGGTTTGGGACTGGGTGTGGGGTGGTTTCTAGCCTGGGTACTGGGGTGGTCTTTTTTGGTTTTCTTTTGTCTTTCTTTCTAATGTTTTTCTGTTCTTTGTGGAATTTTTGTTTTATTTCCTTTGTTGAGGGGACTGGATGGCTTCTCTTGCACTTGAGTGAGGGGGAAGGTATGGGCTGGGTACCTTCTTCTCTGGTTCTTCTGGGTTTTGTCATTTTCATCATAACACTCTTTCCCCTTACTTAATCTGGCCAGTACTAAAATTGTTTCTTGGAATGTGGGGGGCATCACTTCTCCTGTAAAACGCACCAAAATCTTACAAGCTCTTCAAAGGCATGGAGCTGATATAGCGGTAAGAGGGGCCAAAAGAGACTACGAGGAAAAAATAGCCAAGGAGGCAAAAAACTTCAAGCCATTTTTTTCATATATTAAGGGGAAATGACCCGCGAAGGAAGCGGTGGGGCCAGTGGATGACCATGGAATAAAGGGAGTGCTAAAGGAGGACAAAGCCATCGCCGACAAACTGAACACATTTTTTGCGTCTGTATTTACCGAAAAGGACATACACAACATACCGGAAGCCGACAGGCTATACGCAGGAAAAGAAGACGGGAAACTGACAGGGTTGATGGTCAGTCTAGAAGAGGTATGCAGGCAGATTGATAGGCTTAAAAATGATAAATCCCCTGGACTGGATGGCATCCATCCGAGGGTAATCAAGGAACTGAAAGGGTCTATAGCTGAACTGCTTCAACTAATAGCCAATCTGTCGATCAAATCAGGAAGGATTCTGGAAGACTGGAAAGTGGCGAATGTTACGCCGATCTTCAAGAAAGGTTCGAGGAGAGATCCGGGAAACCACAGACCGGTAAGTCTGACCTCGATACCGGGAAAGATGGTAAAGGCGCAGATAAAGGACTGCATCATTGATCACCTTGACAGATACAATCTGATGAGGACCAGCCAGCACGGCTTCAGCAAGGGAAAATCTTGCTTGACGAACTTGCTGCACTTCTTCGAGGGAGTAAACAGGCAGATAGACAAGGGAGAGCTGGTTGACAATGCATATCTGAATTTTCAGAAGGCATTCGACAAGGTCCTGCATGAACGACTACTTCAAAAAATTGTGAGCCATGGAATTGAGGGTGAAATACTCACGTGGATTAAAAACTGGCTGGCGGATAGGAAACAGAGATCGGGGGTAAATGGACAATACTCGGACTGGAAAAACGTCACGAGTAGAGAGCCGCAGGGTTCGATGCCTGGACCCGTGCTCTTCAACATATTTATAAATGACCTGGAAAGTGGTACGATGAGTGAGGTGATTAAATTTGCAGACGATATGAAGTTATTCAGAGTAGTGAAGACGTAGGAGGTGTGACAAACCTGTGGCCAGCTTTGTCCCTGTAAGGGATAAAAGCAGAATACGGTCCCTGGTCAGAAGGGCTGACCAGGTTAAAAGTAAAGGTTTGGATTTGGCTGACTACCCCTCAGACAGTGAGGTAGAGCAGGAGAGGCATGAGCATAGGAATATCCAGCAGAGAGCGCCATCTCAGGACAGGTACTCTAGAAAGCCTGATAGGACTCTTATTGAGAAGTGGAGTCCCAGTGCTGGAAGGTATGCTCATTACCAGCCTAGGAGAAACCTGAATTATTTCCCTAGGGATTTCCCGCCTAACGCAGCTGCTCCTAGGAGAGAGGGGTGGAGCTTTAACTCACATAAGAACAGAGCATGGGATCACAGTAGGAAGAGCAGGGACGGAGCTAGAGCTAACGAGCTCAGGCAGCGGCAGGAGAAGCAGCAATGCTTGGATGCAGATGAGGAGAGAAGTCTCTCTCCTCCAACCCACAGTAGTGAGGATGTAGAGATGACCGAGGACTACCTCAGCTCAACCCCAGCTGCTGCAGAGCAGGCAGAGGCTATGGATGTCTCTGAACCACTGCTGGAAGCTGGCTATTTCCCCACTGACATGGAGGTTAGTTGCTAAAGGGAATGAAGCAAGGCTGTGCTTGTGCTGGCTCCCGTAACCCAAGCCCAGCTGACAGTAATTAGAGGGAGAGCAGGAAAATCTCCCTGTTACTCTGTGCGACTGGGGAGGGCATTGTTTGTTCAAGGAACTTTATCTATGTGGGTGTGAAAGCTCCTTGTGAAAACCTAAGTAAAGTTCACAGCTTATCTAATGCCTTGCTGTGTTCCGTCGGCTAGGAAGCCCAGCTGATAGTAACGAGCTGTGAAGCCTGCTCTGCAAAACCTATCCCTGTCTCAGCTAGGTAAGCTGAAACGTTTAAGGAATTCATTGCCAAGTTTGGGAACTGCAATTACTCTGTCTGTTTTCACAAGGTGTTTGCAAAGTTTGAAAGTTTGTTTTCCTGATATTTGCATTTACTTTAACCCCTAGTGAAGAGGACTGTATTTAGACTGGAAAAGTCCAGGGTATTGAACTGCATGTGGCTGTTGTAGCAAGCCATTCTGACAACTGCAAGCTATTTTGTGTTTTATGTTTTTCCATGACATGCGGGTGGCTGATGGTATTCAGACCCCCGGGTTTAATAAAGTACAAGAATATTCTTTTGGAAAAAACTTACCTGTGTGGTCTTCTCTTTGCAAGCTACTCTCAGACTGGCAGACTAGGTAGGCGCCTAGGTCTGTTATAACCTGAAAAGCCTTCCTCCTACCTGAGGAGGCCACGCCGACAGGCCAGAACTCAACACGACTAATCCCTCTGCTGGTTGAAGCAAGGGATAAGTGTGTCACAGAGGATTGTGATGACCTGCAACGTGACATAAACACGCTCGAGAAATGGGCTACGACATGGCAAATGAGGTTTAACGTGGATAAGTGTAAGGTGATGCATGTCGGTAACAAAAATCTTATACACGAATACAGGATGTCCGGTGCAGTACATGGAGAGAACCACCAGGAAAGAGACTTGGGAGTACTGGTCAACAACTTGATGAAGCTGTCTGCGCAATATGCGGCGGCAGCGAAAAGGGCAAACAGAATGCTAGGAATGATTAAGAAGGGGATCACGAACAGATCAGAGAAGGTTATCATGCTGCTGTACCGGGCCATGGTATGCCCCCACCTGGAATACTGCGTCCAGCACTGGTCGCCTTACATGAAAAAGGACATGGTACTACTCGACAGGGTCCAGAGAAGAGCGACTGAAATGGTTAAGGGGCTGGAGAATTTGCCATACTGCAAGAGGTTAGAGAAACTATGCCTTTTCTCCCTTGAAAAGAGGACGCTGAGAGGGGGCATGATCAAAACATTCAAGATAATGAAGGAAATAGACTTAGTAGATAGAGACAGGTTGTTCACCCTCTCCAAGGTAGAGAGAACTCTCTACAGTTAAAAGGGTATAGATTTCGTACATACGTAAGGAAGTTCTTCTTCACCCAGAGAGTGGTAGAAAACTGGAATGCTCTTCCGGAGGCTGTTATAGGTGAAAACACCCTCCAGGGATTCAAGACAAAGTTAGACAAGTTCCTGCTGAACCGGAATGTACGCAGGTAGGGCTGGTCTCAGGGCACTGGTCTTTGACCTAAGGGCCACTGCGAGAGCGGACTGCTAGGCACGATGGACCACTGGTCTGACCCAGCAGTGGCAATTCTTATGTTCTTATGATTCCGTTGTCCTATGATGTAATCATTTGTGGGTCGTTATTGAACACTAAAAATCCATTAGACAGGTTTAAAAGCAGACCCCTTATAATTATGACAGGGATTGCCATGCAAGATTACTAAGAATTTGGAAAACTGGGACAGGCTAAATTTTTCCTTTTGGGGAATACTTTATGTGTATGTTATAGATATAAAAAATGAATTCAGAAATATTGGGTCATAATAAACTATTTCTAACAACATGGACACCATTAACAAATTTTATTAACTCTGATTAGTTGTATAATGCCTTTATTTCCTATTTGATTTGCACACACATCCAGGGAGGGGGGAAAATATATTTTGTATTATTCTTTGATCAAATGTAAGTGCTGTTCATGATATTAATTGTATGTATAATTTATTGCACTTTGTACTCGAATTGAAAACAATTAAAGAATGAATTTTTTAAAAAGACACCTAAAATTACAGCGCTCATGGGTCGGAGCTGTCCACTTTTCCTCCTCTGGGGGCAGACATGGGGGGGGGGGCGGTTTTCATACACAAATCATTACAATGTACAGCTATCATCCACCAGAGAGACTCTCGGGGACGCTACCTATTGCTGGATCTGAATTTAAGGGGTTGTGCCCTTTCTTTGTTAGTTGTATATGGTCCAGCACATAGAGATAAGCGATTCTATAGGGATCTGTTGCGCCTCTGTACTACTGCTAACTTAGACAACTTGATGGTGGTGGGGGATATGAACCTGGCTCACGACCCTACTCTGGATAGATCCATGGGTCTCCCTTCTGGTGGTGAGGGGGTGGATAATGATTTAGTGGCCTTCACTACAGTTCTGGATTTGGTGGATACGTGGCGTGCATTACATCCACGGGAGCAGGACTACACACACCTCTTCAGGGCTCATGGTATTTATTCCCGTCTGGACTATGTTTTTGTCCAGCGGGGATTGTTTCCTTTCATTTCTCTGGCGGCAGTGGACCCTGGGGAGGTGTCTGATCATTGCATGGTATAGATTGAGCTAGAGTCCCCTCACTTTTGTCATCAACAAGGGGGGTGGCGATTTCTCGCTTACCTGTTTAAGGATCCCCATTTTTCCAAGTATCTCCGTACGAAGTGGGAGGATTATGTCCGCAATAATTCGCTACATCTTAATGACCTGTTTTTTTATTTTGATCAGCAGGGAAGGCTGTGATCAGAGGAGATATAATTACCTATGTCAGTGCTCGCAATAAACAGTTGACTGCCGGTATTTTGAGTTGGAGAAACAGGTACAGAAACACAAGGCGGCATATGTCAGGGTCCCTTCTCGGGCTAACAAAGAGGTCTTGTTAACTTCTCAACTAGCTCTGGACTCTATGATTCATGAACGCACTACGCGTATGTTGCTCTATAGGAAGGGGCAGTTTTTTTCGCTATGGCAACAAGAGTGGGAAGTTGCTGGCGACTGTAGCTAAGGCTTGGGGAGGGTCCAGACATATACTCATCATTAAAGATTCCAAAGGCATGCTCCATTCTAAGCCAGCCCATATCTACCGCTTATTTGTAGAATTCTTCTCCTCCTTATATGATCGGGGAGCCTCTCCCTCAGAGGACTCCCTTGGGGACTACTTACTTCAGTCTCAATTGCCTTGGCTCTCTGAAGCACAGTTAGATACTTTAAATTCTCCTTTCCGGGCCAAAGAGCTTCAGAGACCCATAGCTTCTCTTAAATTGGGCTCCGCCCTAGGGCCCAATGGGTTCTCTGGCGAGTTTTATAGGATACTACAGGTGCCTGTGGTGTGACCACTCCTTGCATACTGCAAGAAGGAGCGTTTCTGGACCAGGCCTATTCAGCTTTGATCATTTTGCTCCCCAAGCCTAAGGCGGATACAGAACTGGTGATTGCCTATCACCCGGTTTGTTTAGTACATGTAGATCTTAAGTTGCTTTCTACTCTTTTGGCATCCAGGCAGTTCACGATCCTACCGGATCTTATTGGGGAGGAGCAGGTGGGCTTTGTTAGAGGTCATCAATCGATATTGAATGTCAGGAAATTGCTTTTGACCATGGCCTATTACCAACATCATGAGGTGCCCTCCATGGTAGTCAGTCTGGACGCTGAAAAAACTTTTGATAAAGTGTTGTGGCCCTTTTTATTTGGGGTCCCTTCCCACCTGGGTGTGCAAAACATGTTTTTACAAGCCATTAAAGCTCTTTATCATTATCCAACAACTAGTGTGTTAGTCAGTGGGATATGATCCCTTCCCTATAGCTCGAGGAACTAGGCAGGGATGTCCCCTTTCCCCTTTATTATTATTTTTTTTTACTTTAGAACCGCTACTTTCCTTAATTAGGTGGTCCCCAGGCATCATGGGGGTCCCTTTGTCTGAGGTCTCAGTTAAGGTGCTTGCCTATGCTGATGATCTCTTGCTGGATGCTGTAGGTGATTGCTTCTTGGAACAACTTGTCAAGGAAAATACGAGAGGAAATGCAATTCTGGACTTAATTCTAAATGGACTGCGAGGACCGGCACAAGGTGTAGAAGTAGAAGGGATGCTGGGAAGCAGCAATCACAATATGATCCGCTTCGACCTGGATGCATGGAAGAAACATTAGTCCAGAACGACGGCCACGGTGCTGAACTTCCGAAAGGAAAATTACGAAGGGATGAGACTCATGGTGGGGAAGAAGATTAAGAAGAGGATAAGCACTGTAAAAATGCTAAAGCAAGCTTGGTCCCTTTTTAAAGATACAATCACCGAGGCACAAAATCTACATATACCGCATATCAACAAAGGATCCAAGAGGAAAAAGAACCGGCGTGGCTCACTGTAGAGGTGAAGGAAGCAATCAGAGAGAAGAAAACTTAGTTTAAGGAATAGAAAACTGGAATAAGCACAAACAACATCAACGCAGGTGCCACAAAGCGGTGAAAGGGCCAAAAGAGACTACGAGGAAAAAATAGCCAAGGGGGCGAAAAACTTCAAGCCGTTCTTTCGATATATTAAGGGGAAACGACCCACAAAGGAAGTGATGGGACCGTTGGATGACCATGGAATAAAGGGAGTGCTAAAGGAAGACAAAGAAATCGCTGACAAACTGAACACATTTTTTGCGTCTGTATTTACCGAAGAGGATATACACAGCATACCGGAACCCATTAGGCTATATGCTGGAAACAAAGAAGAGAAACTGACAGGGTTGACGGTCAGTCTAGATGAGGAATGCAGGCAGACTGATAGGCTAAAGAGCGATAAATCCCAGGGACCAGATGGCATCCATCCGAGGGTCATCAAGGAACTGAAAGGGACTATAGCTGAACTGCTTCAACTAATAGCCAATCTGTTGATCAAATCGGGAAAGATTCCGGAGGACTGGAAGGAGGTGAATGTTACGTCGATCTTCAAGAAAGGTTCAAGGGGGAATACGGGTAACTACAGACTGGTGAGTCTGAGATCAGTACTGGGAAAGATGGTAGAGTCGCTGATAAAGGACCACATCATTGATCACCTTGATGGACATGATCTGATGAGGACCAGCCAGCACGGTTTCAGCAAAGGCAGATCTTGTTTGATGAACTTGCTGCACTTCTTCGAGGGAGTAAACAGGCAGATAGACAAGGGCAATCCAGACATTGTATATCTGGATTTTCAGAAGGCATTTGACAAGGTTTCGTATGAACGACTACTTCAGAAAATTGCGAGCCATGGAATCGAAAGTGAAATACTCACGTGGATTATAAACTGGCTGGCGGATAGAAAACAGAGAGTGGGGGTAAATGGACAATGCTCAGACTGAAAAAGCGTCACGAGTAGAGTGCTGCAGGGTTCGGTGCTTGGACCCGTGCTCTTCAACATCTTTATAAATGATCTGGACATAGGAACGACGAGTGAAGTGATTAAATTTGCGGACGATACAAAGTTATTCAGAGTAGTGAAGATACAGGGGGATTGCGAAGATATGCAACATGACATAATCATGCTCGAGGAATGGGCATCAACATGGCAAATGAGGTTCAACATGGATAAGTGCAAAGTGATGCATGTTGGTAACAAAAATTGCATGCACGAATACAGTATGTCCGGGATGGTACTTGGAGAGACCTCCCAGGAAAGAGACTTGGGAGTTCTGATCGACAAGTCGATGAAGCCGTTCGCACAATGTGCAGCTGTGGCGAAAAGGGCGAACAGAATGTTAGGAATGATAAAGAAGGTTATCAAGCCGCTGTACCGGGCCATGGTGTGCTCTCACCCGGAGTGCTGCGTCCAGCACTGGTCGCCGTACATGAAGAAGGACACAGTACTACTCGAAAGGGTCCAGCAAAGAGCAACTAAGATGGTTAAGGGGCTGGAGGAGTTGCCGTACAGCGAAAGATTAGAGAAACTGGGCCTCTTCTCCCTCGAACAGAGGAGATTGAGAGGGGACATGATCGAAACATTCAAGATTCTGAAGGGAACAGACTTAGTAGATAAGGACAGGTAGGGAGAACGAGAGGAAACTCTCTAAAATTGAAAGGGGATAGATTCCGTACGAACGTAAGGAAGTTCTTCTTCACCCAGAGAGTGGTAGAAAACTGGAACGCTCTTCCGAAGTCTGTCATAGGGGAACACACCCACCAGGGATTCAAGACAAAGTTAGACAAGTTTCTGCTGAATCCGAACGTACGCAGGTAGGGCTAGTCTCAGTTAGGGTGCTGATCTTTGATCAGTGGGCAGCCATGTGAGCGGACTGCTGAGCACGATAGACCACTAGTCTGACCCAGCAGCGGGAATTCTTATGTTCTAACTGATCCTCAGGAGTCTTTACCTCTCCTCTTAGATACTATCTCTTGTTTTGGAGCCTTCTCTGGGTTTATGTTGAACTATCAAAAGTCCCAGACTCTCCCTCTACTTCCAGAGGTTAAGGCTTCCTGGGTGGGTTCCTTTCCTTTACAGTGGGCAACTGATCATATCAAATATTTAGGGGTTTTAATTCCTAGTCACCTTCCCCGTTTGTATGCTCTCAATGTACAGCCTTTGTTGCAAGATACAGCTGTGAAGTTAAATCTTTGGCGAGCCTACCCTCTTCCCCTGCTTGGAAGAATTCATCTGTTTAATATGCGCTTAGCCCCTAAGTGGCTTTATGTTTTTCAGATCCTGCCCCTATTTTTGAAAGTAAGGGATGAACAGAGATTGTGGCAGTCTCTGCAGACCTATCTGTGGCTGGGAAAGTGGGTGAGGCTCCCTTATACTGTTATTTGTACCCCGGTCTCCATGGGGGCCTCGGCCTTTTGAATGTTAAATTTCTTCCTATTGCTTGTGCTATGAGGCACGTCAGTGACTGGATTCGCTCTGCTGATGACTTTACCGCCACTAACCTTGAACTGTCACTTTTGGACTCAGTGCACTTCAGTTGTTACCTCCATGTCCTGGTATTGTGTCCCCCACCTGTTGCCATGCTGTCTCATTTGCTCCCTACGGCTGTTGCTGCATGGTGATGGATCCTCCGCCGTCATCATTTTTCAGCCAAGGCCATCAAACACAACGCGCCATCAAAACAACCCGCATTTTCCAGTGGGTACTTCCTCCCTGGATTTTCAACGTTGGGCGCAGAAAGGAATTCGTTATCTTTTTCATGAGCTTATGGAGGAGGGCAAGCTGATGCCCTTTTCAGACTTGCAAAGGGAGTTCTCTCTTTCTCCACAGGATATTTTTCCTTACTTGCAACTTCGCAATTATATCAGGAGTTTATGTTGGACTGATCTCACCGAAGATGTCCAGGTGGAACTTGTATTTCTATTTACCTTGAGGACCCAGAATAAGGTTCCTCTGAGATACCATCATAGAACACTCTTGGACTCCTCTCCTACCCTTGTGTATCGAGCCTATGCAGTAGCTTGGGAGTCTGATTTGGAGACCCTTCTGGATTACTTTTTCTCCCATCACACAGAGTAGACTATTGAATTGCTAAGATGCTGTGAGTTCTTCTTCACCCAGAGAGTGGTAGAAAACTGGAATGCTCTTCCGGAGTCTGTCATAGGGGAAAACACCCTCCAGAGATTCAAGACGAAGTTAGACAAGTTCCTGCTGAACCAGAACGTACGCAGGTAGGGCTAGTCTCAGTTAGGGCGCTGGTCTTTGACCAGAGGGCCGCTGTGTGAACGGACAGCTGGGCACGATGGACCACTGGTCTGACCCAGCAGCTGCAATTCTTATGTTCTCTCTTTTTCTTCTTTCTTCTTGTTTTCTTTCGCTCCCTTGCATTAGTTTTTGGATTTGGGTGGCTTGGGTGGTAGTTGGATGGGAGGGCGAGGGGTGGACTGGGGGGGTTGGGCTTGGTGGGGGAAACTGAAAATTGTTTGAGCTTGATATTTGCTGTTTTTGCTAATCTTTTGGTATTGCTGGTTCTCTTGTTGGCTGTGCTTGTTTCCTGTTGCTCAATAAACATGATTTAAAATAAATCTACTACTTAGTAGTTTCACCGCATACCCCCCAGTATTTTGGAAAGAGTAAACAAGCCTCCTGTACAAATACTAGACATATGTCAAGAGCTATGACTACTAGTCCGGTTATAGCCTGAATCAAAGTATAGGTCAGGAGAAATGAGGAGTCAAAATAGGCCTTACATTTCTTATTGTAATATTTTTCACAGAGTTTGCTGACTCATAAAAAGGGAGGAAAACTCATGTTATATTCCAAACTTTGCACAGGAACATAGTACCAAGGGTTATAGTAATCCAAAAAATTTCAGTCCTCCGACAGGTTTCGTTGGGCTGCAATGCCTGGACAAAGTGGCTATTTTGTATTATGCGAAATATGGCACTATGAAGGTGACCTCAATTCAGCTTCCTGTAAGTCTCAAGCCAATAGATATCTAGCCTCAAATTTTGCATGGTTTTGTTTGAGACCCTAGGGAACATCAACATAAAATTCTATTCAACCCAAAAAATACATACAGAGAGTCATCTAAACAAACATGGAACTCAACACAAATCATGGTTAAATTGTTTTCAATATAGACCTGTTATTTATCTATGATTTTATATTCTGTCTATAGCTAGGTGGATCACATATTCCAGATATATATAATTAAAAATAACAAAACAAATACAGAAATTAAGAAGTCAAACATATGAGTTACCATGCATTTGCGATGGACATAAAAGATAGACACTATAAAACAAAATGATATCCTATCCCCTGCCATCTGCAGCTATCACTACCAATGTTATTGACGACAGCACCATCAGAGATAATATAGTGACACCAATGTGTTCCATTGCAACAAGTTGTCAAGGATAATGTCGACATTAGTCACCAAAAGCCAGAGTAAAAAGAAATGCCTTAAGTTAAATTCAGTGGTATCAGATGTAAACTTCAGTTCAGTGGGATGTCTTCATTCAGAAGTACCAGCAATCTGCAAAGACTGATCTAGTTTCAGCAAAATGTATTTTAATTAACGAAGGCATAGACAATTAGGCCTGTAGAGGAGCATTTTCGATAGGACATCTAAGTCTGAGTTTGGAGTTTTGGGAAAGACATCCAGAAATCCAGTAGAGTAAATGTTAATTTTCAAAACTGGAAGATGTCTATCTTTTGATTTGAAAATTACCTATCTAGACATTTTGGCCCTTAGTACGTATATTTTTATGGCCATTTTCAAATACATAAAACATTCAAATGAAAAGTGCACAAAAACAAGCTATTCGGACATCCAAGCAGCCAGCTTTCTTAGCAAACTGGCCACAGACCGCTGAGCACAGCAAGCAGAGCAGAGGGGCAGTCACATAAAATGTCCCAGGTACCCATGTCACTATAACCTGCTTATATTGTAGGGTGAGCCCTCCAAAACACACCCAAAACTTACTGTACCCACTTGTATACACAACAATAGTCCTATGTAGGTACAGTAGGTTTTGGAGAGCTCCCCATAAGCTAGTTATGGGTGACATATGTGACATATGTGACATGGGTGACATATGTGACGTTCACTGCAGTAATCCTTGGAATGCCCCTCTGCTCTGCTTGCTGTGCTCAGCTGTCTGTGTGGCTATCTGAAGCTGTAATGCAGGCTGGAATGTACTTTTTTTCACATCTCTGGAGGAGTAAGTGGTGGTCATGCCTTAATCTCTCCAGTTGCCATCTGGTCAGTTTGGGCATCTTTGTGACTCTTATTCATTTTTAAAACAGGTCTAGCTCCAAACATCTAAATCAGGGGTGTCAAATGTCGGTCCTCGAGGGCCGCAATCCAGTCGGGTTTTCAGGATTTCCCCAATGAATATGCATGAGATCTATTAGCATACAATGAAAGCAGTGCATGCAAATAGATCTCATGCATATTCATTGGGGAAATCCTGAAATCCTGACTGGATTGTGGTTCTCGAGGATCGACATTTGACACTCCTGATCTAAATGATGCCCTGGACATTTTGTTAAAAGTTTTATTATCCCTGCAGAAAATCCAAGTCCTAAGCCTGCCCTATGCCCGGCCAAAACACACCTCTAACATGCCCCCTTAAGATTTTGACATACTGGAGACAAAACAATCAGAAAGACATCTGGAAAGTCAGTTTTGAAAATGCCAGTTTATACTGTCTTTTTGGTGTCTATCTTTTTTGAAAATGAGCCTTATATTCTATAAATGGCGCCTAACTTAATTGGTAAAAGACATTTAAAAATGCCTTAAACATTGTTTAAAAAATAATGTAGGCGCTTACTGGCACCTAGAAAAATGGTGCCTTCATCGCATCTACAGAAGCGCCTTAGAACGCCTAAGGTCAAAGTAGGCATGGTTAATGCTAGAAATGACCTTAGGCTTTCTAAGGTACCTCCATAGACACGATTCTCGTCAAAGGTAGGCACCGGACATGTAGGCCTTTAAAACCCTGGCCTACATTTCCGATGCCTACCTTTAACAAAAGCCGCAATTCTATAAATGTGTAATTGACAGATGATCAGTTGCTATTTTCTAGGTGGCCGCCCATAACAGCACTATTTACAGAAAACAGCACCATTTGGAGAATTGCAATTACATGAAAGGTAAACACCAGAAATGTAGGCCAGGGTTTTAAAGGCCTACATTTCCGGCACTTACCTTCCACGAGAATCGTGTCTGCAGAGGCGCCCAAGGCCAATTCCATCATTAACCACACCTACAGTGGCTGTAAGCACCCTTAGGCACCTCTTTAGTTGGGGACAAAGGCACCATTTTTTGGAGGCACCTAATAACCTCCATTTTTTTAAACAATGTTTTAATTGGTTTATAATTGGCACAGTCAATTACTGTGCTGATTGAACCAATTAAAACAATTAAGTTAGGCAGTGGTAGGGTGCCTACTGCCACCTAACAAACGATGCTGCTTTGAGAATTTGTCCTGCTCTGAACCTTGTGCATTGCTTAGACTGCCTTAAAAACTGTTAAATCTGATTGATATTTGAATGTTTACTACTGGTCTTGGTTGAAATGAGATTTTTATCAGTGGCCCTTCTACTTAATTTTATTTCTTTTAAAGTATTTTGTACTAGCTTTCCTACTCCACCCCTTACTTTTTCTCTACCCATAGCTAAAGCAGTCACCTGGTCTAGTAGGCAGGGTCTAGCAGAAGTATAGTAAGGTGTTTTAATACATACAGAATTGGTAATGGGTTTCTCAGCTAACACTGATTAAGGTTATTTTTGAGCTGTCTGCTTTTTTTAATCAAGTGCTCTTTCTGATTTATTGAAAAAGTGTTTTCCTTTATATATAACCAAGTTTACTGTTAGTTTAGTTTATACTGTATATCTTTAATAGGAGGTTAGTTTACTTTATTTTTATTTTATTTATTTATTTAAAACTTTTGTACTCTGTGTCAACCTTACAAGGCGTTATAACTGTCAGTATTTTCTGTTGGCCTAACCAAGGTCAGCAAAGGCCTATGGGAAATTGATATTAAACAGATCTGACCCTGGTAATGTCAGTGCAGCGAAACCTTAGGGCTCCTGGTCATTGAGTCTCAGAAAAGACATTAGAAAATTATCAGTGCTTAAGATTAACAAAGAACCCTTATAGAAGGCTGGATGGATCCACAGGTGTTTTGGGTTTTTTTTTAAAATCCTTATTAAATTTCCAAACTACCATTGTGCAAACAATTTCAATATACATAATATTACACGAAATGCACATTAAACTTATAGACATTAATGCACAACTATTCCCCCCCCAAATAATCATAAAAAGTACATACCTACAGGAAACCATCCATATATTCCCCAAATGAAATTCCAATGCAAAACCTTCCCCCCTCCCACCCACCCTGGATGTGTATGCTTAAGTTTTCATAGATGTGCTAAAATCTGGTGCTTAAGATAAAGAATGGCCCCAGCTGCCTGTTCTAAGACAGATAGTTAGGGGCAAATTTTATAAATGGCATCCCGATTGTAGGTGGTGGTAGCTGTCTAACTAGCCAATCGGGACTTAAAAAAAAAACATCTCGAAGCAGGCTGCCTAAATTGTAGGTATCTTGATGAGCCTAGGGAGGTGCGTAGGGCTGCCTAAGCTCGCTCAAGGCTTGGCGTGGATGTGGTTTTGCTCAAAAGTTGCCTTAGGCAACCTTAGGCGGCCCTAGGCGTCTCCCTAGGGCCACGATAGGCACCTGAAATGTAGGCCAACAAAATGCTGGTCTACATTTCAAATATATGCAGCCGCTGAACTGATTGCAGCAAATGAATCTCCCTGCCACGATCAGTTTAGCGTCCTCACCCCCCCCCTCCCCGTGAAGACTACTGGCAGGAGGAATGCTTAATCCCTCCTGCTGGAACCCCTGAATGTCCACGCCCCCATCCCCGAATGTCCGCAGCAGGAGGAGTGCCCAATTCCTCCTCCTCTCCCCTCCAAGACATCCCCCGGCAGGAGGAATGCCCAGGGCTAGATTAAAGGGTAGGCCCAGTAGGTATGTGCCTTGGGCCTGAGGAGGTCAGGGGTGCCCGATGAGCTGGTCACTCACATGTCTCCCTCCTTCCTTCATTCTCCCTCCTGTGCAGCGGCAGCCGTTTTGCTTTCCTCTATTCCCCGCCCCCCTCGCTCCCCTTCCCTGGTCGATTAGCAGTGACTCTCTTCCTAGCCTCCAGACTAACAGTGGCTTCCTCCCTTCCCCTAACAGTAGCTCTCAGTGTTCTAACTTGCCTGCAGCAGTGCCTGTAACGTCAGAGCAGTGATTCATTTAGGTAGCCTTGGGGCCTCTGTTGAGTCGCGGCCCGCCTCTGAAGATACAATTTCCTCTTTCCTCAGAGGCAGGCACAACCCACTGAAGGACCCAAGGCTGCCTAAGTGAATCGTTCTGCTGACGCTACTGACACTGCTTCAGGCAAGTTAAAACACTGAGCTGCTGCTACTGCTGCTAGTCTAGGTAAGGGAAGGTGCTGTTGCCACCGGTTGGAGGTGGAAAGGGGAAATGTTGCTGGTAGGGTGAAAGGGGGAAGGAGAGCTAGAGTTGATTGGGAACAAAGGAGAGCTGCTTTTGCTAGTTGGAAGTGGGACAGAGAGGAAACACACTGGACTGGAAACTGAGGATGATGAAGGGGAGCTGCTGATGTTAGGGGTGAAAAGACAAGGGGAACTAGAGCTGGTTGGGGAGAAGGAGGCACTGCTTCTGCTGGTTAGGGGAGAGAGAGAAAGAGAGAGATGCCACACTCGAATGGAAATGGAGGATGGTGAAGGTGGAGCTGTTGCTGGACAGGGGCAAAGAAAGGGAGAGCTTCTGATGGACCTGGAGGGAGGGAGGAAGAAGGAGAGATGCTGCTGGACTGGGTGGAGCCCAGTAGAGAAGGGGGCAGAGAGAGTGAATTGATGGATGGGGGAGAGATGCTAACAACAGGGAGGAAGAGATGCTAACAACAGGGGGAGTGCAAGGAAGAGAGAGGAAGGCATACAAGCCATAGGGTGGGGGCTGCAGGCAGAAAAGAATAGAGAGATGATTGCCAGAGAAGAAATGCTGTACATGGAGGATAGGGACAGTCACAGAGGGGGAATGCTGGATGGAGAGGGTATGAGGACACAGAAGGGCTATACTGATCACAGGGGTACAAAGGGACAAGGACGCAGAGGGTAGATGATAGACAGGTTAGATAGAGATGCAGAGAGAAGATATACGTACATTGGAATGATGTGTAGGAAATATAGAAGTCACCTCACTACATACAGGATAGAACATCTTCAAATGTACTAATTAAATATTAATGTAAGGGGGGAAAAGACATGTCTGTTTGTTCACAGGAGACATATAACAGCAGTACATTTTTGTATATGTATGGAAAGGGTTCAGAGTTTTTAAGTCCTGGGCAAGTTGATGGGAAGGGAAGAAAGGGGGGATTTGTTCAGAGATGTTTGGGGGTTGCATAAAAGAAAACCTGTACATTGACACTGGTATGGTAATCTTTGTTGTTAGTTTTGCATTTTAAAATAAAAGAAAAAAAGAAATACAAATGGAAATAAAGAAATAAGAAAACAGGTAAATAAATGGGGGAAGGGCTGGGGTGGGGCAGGTTCAGGGGGACCAGTGTACTTGTGTGCCTAGGGGCCCTCAAAGAATTAACCCTGCCGTGGGAATGCCCACTCCCTCCTATTGGAACCCCTACCGCCTCCCAAAGATCAGCAGCAGGAAGGATGCCCAGTCCCTCCTGCTGGAACTCCCTCCAAAGGGTCTGCTCCTGACCAACCTCAAGCCCACCTGGACCCCACAGTACCGCTGGCCTGAGGGATGCTTCCTCTCTATGGCTGGCAGGCTCACCTCTACTGAATTGCTGGCCTGCCCCTTACCGGTGCTTAAGGCCCTTCCTGGGCCAACCAGAATCTTAGGCCTCTCTCCCAGTGCAATTATATATCTCCCAGTGCATATATTGTCACAACCCCAGCCTTAAGACTAGGGTTGTGCCAGGTCAATCTCCTCCAAATCCAAGCCTTACCCTGAAAAGGGCTAACCAGTTTGACAGGCTAAGCTCAGACAAACAAATAGGGTCTGAGTTCCCATTGAACCACCAGGTTACAGAACCCTGGGGAGGGGAAGATGAGGGTGAGAACAGCCTGGAGCAGCAGGAGGTGCCTTACAAAAAAGAACAGCCTAAGAGGCAGGCTCACAGCTCAGCTAAGGCACAACTGCTGGGTCCAATTAAAGCTAAACAGAAATCTCAGCAGCAGCAACAGGCTGTCCTGCCCACTTACAGGTTAGGGCGTGTCCAGCACAGGGCTTTAGAGGCTGAGCTGAGAAGAAACAATTCAGTCTGCCCTGGGTCAGCCCAGGAAGGAGGCTCGAGGGACTGGGCTCCTGAATCATCACAGAATCAGGACATTGAGATGGCAGATGTAACCACTGTCCCTGAGGCAAACCAGCCAGGACACCATAGAACTTATGGATACTTCCCTGGAACCAGAGGAAAGCTACATGGATCAAAGCTAAGTTGGATTTCTTTGCTGTTTTGTTTGCTTTTGAATCTGGTTTTCTTTTGGGGCTGTCTGGAAGTACAAGGCGAGTGCAAGCAGCGTGAGCAATGCTAGGTTCACGGCTGCAGGTGTGCCTTATTGCCTGAGACAGTGAAGAAAGTGTTTTTGTTGAACATTTTTACTTTTGCCTTTTTTCTCTGTTTGGATGGGACTTTGTGGCTGACCGGGTGAAAGGGGTTGTGGTGGGGAGAATCCACGTAAAATCCTCAGGGCGGGATTGTGGGGCCAATTTTTGGCAAGCTTTAAATTAGTGGATTCAACTACTCCCCTCCCCCACCAGCTGTTTGTTAAGTTGGCCGGGGAAGACCTGTTAAAACCCAGGCCTAGGCAGCACATTCTAACAGTGTTTGAAAACCATAATGAATGACCAGTGTAAAGGCTGGGTGTTCCGGTAACCGTATTTTGCCCTTTTTGACTGTGGGACTGACAGGGCAAGGCTACAATAGAGCCATTTTGGACTTACCTGTAAGAAAGGTGTGGGCTGTATTTTTTGTAAGCCCAAATTTTATGTTTATGTTTGAGTGCAAAGCCTAAACTGTAGCTGTTTGCTACTGGAGAAATAAAGTTGGACTCAAGTTCTTTTGAAACACTTTATTGTTCCTGACATTTGTTTTTCTTTATACTATTAAGAACCAGCAGGACCTTCAACTTCCTTTGAGGGCACGTCAAGGTCGGTCTTTACTGAGTCCTGTCGGTGGCCATCTGCAAAACCCGGCACCGGCAGGCTCACAATATATATCTTCCCCCTCTCAGCTTTTCACTTATTCAGGGACACACATTCATGTAGTTAAAACTGTCCTTCTCTCTCATTTACACAACGAAAAACAACCTCTAAATCTAACTGTATGCCCTTGAAAAAACATATTTCTATCTCTATAACATAATAGTTTTCTGTACTTTAGTACCAAGCATATGTTTGATGTATCTTTCTACTGAACATTGCATATCTGTAATATTAAGCCAATTTCTACACAATATATTTTATGTAATCACTCTTGGCTGTCATTGTCATTAATTTCACTTCCTGCTGAACCTCTTCTGAGGGCAATGGACCCAGGACCTATGGTGCATTGTGGGGGCACATCCTTACACTCCGCTTGATCCAAAGTGGCTAACAATAAAACATACATGATCATCAATAACAAACATCATATTTCAAAGCATTACAGAAGAATCCTATCCTACTATACACATATGGCACAGCAGACCCTATCAGCAGCATGAAAACACTACACATTAAGGTTTCAGATTTATTTAAAAATTTGATATACCACCTTATCAAAATTCAAAGCGGTTTTACATAATATATAAAAACAAAGAGTAGAAAGGCATATAATAAAAACAAATTATAATTATTAAAACAGATAATCAAACACATAGATGAACATTAACTTACCGAAACAAAATGAAAAAGGGTAGAAATACATTTGTGTAATGAAAAAGAGAGGGAGAAGGATCAAAACAAAAGGGAGGGAACAAAAAATAAATAATCTAGCACTTTGTAGAAAAGATTAAAATGAATAAGAAAAGGAAGGAGCAAAGTTCCATTACAGTCCTTAAAGGACTATTATACTCCAAATGCGTCTTTAAAAAGAAAGGCCTTCAAGCTACTTTTAAATTTATCAAGCGATGAACTTTCTCTTATATAATTTGGTGCTGAGTTCCAGATGGTAGGGGCCGTAACAGAAAAGATATTAGTACGCATGGTGCCAATGTGTCTTAAAGAGGGAATAGATAACAGGTTTTGATAAGATAGGGGATGTGGAGGATTAATAACCTGTTGATGTAATCAGGTAGTCCGGAAGCTATGATTTTATGTATCAGTAACATTATTTTATAAGTAATTCGATGATCTATGGGAAGCCAATGGGCATTAATCAAAAGTGGTGTGACATGATCAAATTTTTGAGCTTTTGAAATGATTTTAATGGCAGTATTTTGAATAATTTGGAGGCGTTTTATTTCTTTCTTAGTGATGCCTTTATATAATGCATTGCTATAGTCTAGACATGAAATGACTAGCGAATGAATAAGAGTAATTAAAGAAGTTTGGTCTAATAAAGTAGAAAGAGATCTAATCATTCGGAGGCGGTAAAAACATTTCTTGACTACTGAACTTAAATGATCATGGAACGAGAATTTTCCGTCAAGAATAACTCCAAGAAGTTTAATAGAAGTAACTATTTGAACAGGAACAGAGTTTATTGTAATAGGGATGGAAGAGGAGAAACCATCCTTAACTGGGAAAATCATTGCTTTGGTTTTACTGATGTTAAGAGCTAACATATTTTTGTTTAACCAGTGACAGATCTGATTCAGTTTCGAATTGATGGAAGAAATATCTTTGGGGTTATCCAGGTCAACGGAGTGGGTAAGTTGAATATCATCCGCATAAGCTCTAGTGTGATGAGTGGAGCGAGGAAGATATTAAACAACAAAGGTGACAGAATGGAACCTTGTGGGATCCCATAACTATTAGAAAAAGTATTAGAGGAAGAGCCGTTAAACTGGACTTTAGAGGAACGATCTTTGAAATATGATATAAACCAATCTAATACTTGATCGGAGATCCCTATGTCGCTGATCCTATGGATTAACAATTGGTGATCTATGGTATCGAAGGCCAACGATAAATCCAGTGAAATAAGTATAACTGATTTTTGGTGATCTAATTGATACATGATGTTAGTGGTTAACCCTATCAAGGATAATTCAGTCGAATGGTGATTACGGAAGCCTGTCTGATTAGGATGGAGGACATTTGTTTGTTCGATGAAATCAGAGAGTTGATTAAAGACAATTTTTTCAGTAAGTTTAGCCAAAAATGGTATATTGGAAATAGGCTGGTAATTGGAGATCTCTGCTGCACTTATTTTGTTGTCTTTAATTGTGGGAACAGTACTTGTAGTGAGACTAGTTTCAATCAATTTGCGTATTTGGGGACTAAATATTGAAAAATAACGCTTGAGAATAAGAGGGGGAATAATTTCAACAGAGGAACCCTTGCAGTTCAGTGAATTGATGGTTTGTTGTATTTCTGATAATGAGGGAATCCTGAACCTAGAACATTTTGAATTCCATGTATGTGAAGATGTGAGGTTTAAAGGAGATAAGCTGTCGAATTTTGCTTGGTCAGATGACTGAATGGTAGATCTAATTTTTAAGGTTTTCTCTATGAAAAACTCAGCCAAAGATTGGGCTAATGGAAGCTGAGAAACGAAGGGTTCATTGTGACATTTTATGGTCAGAGAGCGTACTATCTTAAAAACTGTTGCTGAGTATTTTGCCTTTGATATTTTTTGGGAGGTGTGGTAGCAATGATGCAGCTTAAACACACCAAAGCCCATTCAGTTCCTATGAACTTCGGTGCGTTTATCGCAGCAGGATTGCTACCATGGCTTTGTAAAAAGGGCCCTATGTAAAAATACTGTAACGCTATGTTACCACTACACATTACACTGCAAGACCTACTAACATTAAAGGGCATACTTAGCATTTTTTTGCTGCTTCAGCTTGTCTGCGGTGTTCTTTGCTCACATGTTTAAAGACAATAGACTGTTTTCAGTCCAATTCTTTATATGTGAGTTTTCAAACCACTGGACCCCTGAGGAAGGCGTGTTCGCCGAAATACGGACCGTGTAGGGTCCGGTTGGATTTTTATCACTGTATTTTTTATTATTATTGTACTTTTTAAATTGAATTTTTATGATTTTATATGTCATTGTTTAATAAATTATCTCCAGAACATCTGTATCAACAGTTTTTCTTCAACTTCTTACTATATACAAAGATATAAACAAGATGGAGTCAGAACAGATGAAAGCAACAAACATGACTGATGGTCCACATCAGTGTCTCTCTAGATTTTACATATTCCTGACTGTTCTGATCTTGCTGTACGTCTTGGAAAAAATGTCGTACCTTCAACTTACGAATGAATTTTAATAGACATACGCGTGTATCTAAAGCATTATATCTTGTGGTAGCCACAAAAGATAACCCTTTATTAAGAACTTCCAATTCAATATCTGTTAATTGTCTACTGGAAAGATTAAAGACATTTGATGGAGCTTCTATGGTTTCTGTACTTTGTGTCTCGATGGTCATTGGTTTGCTGCCTTTGAGGCTCCTGCTTTGAAGAAGCAGTTTAAAGTTTGTGTAGTGGGTACCCTTGGTTTAGCCATTTGAATTTAGTAAATTTATATTTGAGCACAAAAAGTTTAAAATGTTAGTAAGTTTATTAGTATGTTAAAAACTCATTGGTTTCATTTGTGCTTTCAGAGACAGACGCCACCTTTTAACCACTTAAAATATGCATATTGGTTCCTTGATGCAGGAACGAAACGGGTCACGTCAGAACCTTCAGCTGAGATAAGTGTTTTGGATTTTTTTCAAGTTATCAATTGTTTAGACTACTTATGCAATGAAGAGAAAATGTTTTTCACAAAGGTGTTTAACAATATGCAATGATTGGGTGGTGAGGCGTTCTAGCTTGGGGTTCGCCCCTCGCTTTAGCCTTCATATTTCTGAGCATATTTTGTGACCAATTTATGCATATATATTTATTATTTAAATAAGTTTAAATGTTTGTAAAGGAGAATGATTTTTTGATTTTCATATTGCATCCATCTTTGGCATTAAGTTAACATTCAATTTTTCAATTTGTCTGCTTTCTTCTCAAAATCTACTTTCCATGTCTTACCTTCTCTTCCTATCTTTCTCTCTTTCCCTCCCTATTTCCATGATCTGACATCTCTCTCCTTCCTTCCCTCCTCATCCTCCCCCAGAGGTCCGACATCGTTCTCCTTCCTTTCCTCCTTCCCAGTCTGGCATCTCTCTCCTCTCCTTCCCATAATCTGGCATCTCTCTCTACTACTACTACTAATATTATTATTTCTATAGCACTACCAGACTTTCCTCCTTCCCTTCCTTGGTCTGATATCTCTACCTTCCATTAGTCATCTCTCCTCCCCCCCATGTAACATTTCTCGTTCCCTTCCTCCTTTCTGCCCCCTGCAGTCCATCTCCCTTCCCTTTCTCCTTTCTGGCCTCCCAACCAGTCCAACATTTCTCCCTCCTTTCCACCAGTCTAACATTTTTTCTCTCTTCCTCCTGTATGCTTCTCCTCTGGTCCTCCTTTCCTCCCCTAACCAACATCTCTCTCCCTCCATGAGTCCAACTTTTCACTCTCTGCCCTCTCCTCCTTTCTCTGAGTGTGAAATTTCTCCTTCCCTCCTTTCTGTCCTCCCTATCCATCTTGCCCGCTCCATGAATCCAATCCTTTCTGCCTCCTCCACACTTTCTCTCTCTCTCCTTGCCTCTTCCCTCGAGTGACATCCTTCCTTCCCACTCCTCATGCACCATTTTTCCCTCTCCTCTACCTATGTCCATTTCTCCCTCTCTCATCACTCTCCCTCCTCCTGTAACAATTTTCCTTCCTTTCCTCCCCCCAACCCCACTCACAGCTAATATTCTCTCTCCCCATGTACCAACTCACCCTCTCCTCCAGTGTGTAGCATCTTTCCTTTCCCTTCCCTTCTGCCAGGTCCAGCAGCACCTCTTCTCCCTTCCCTTTCCCTGCCCCCTGTCCAGCAGCACCTCTTCCTCTCCCCCTGTCCAGCCTTCTCAAAATCTTCCCTTCCCTTCCTCCCCTGCCAATCAGTACTTATCTTGTCTAGTGGCAGCTCAGTGTGCTTTTAACTTGGCAAGAGAGCTGCTGCGAGGATTAATTTAGATGTGATTTTCATCAACAGCCTCGGGGCCATTGCTAGGCTGGCCCATTACAATGATGCGACTTCCTTTTTCAAAAGAGGGGAGAGTGTGGCGCAGTGGTTAAAGCTACAGCCTCAGCACCCTGGGGTTGTAGGTTCAAACCCATGCTGCACCTTGTGACCCTGGGCAAGTCATTTAATCCCCTCATTGCCCCAGGTACACTAGATAGATTGTGAGTCTACCAGGACAGACAGGGAAAAATGCTTGAGTACCTGAATAAATTAATGTAAATGTTCTGAGCTCTCCTGGGAGAACGGTATAGAAAATTGAATGAATGAATAAATAAAGATACGCAGTGCGAGGCAAGTCAGCTGGCCAGCGCTTCTCTTCCTCCTCTGTGAGCCTCTGCACACTTGTAATCTCAGGAGGCACACTAGTGTGCCACGGCACACAGTTTGCGATACACTGGTCTACATCATAAGTTTATTAGGCTTTTATATACCGCCTATCAAGATTATCTAAGCGGTTTTACAATCAGGTACTCAAGTATTTTTCCCTACCTGTCCCGGTGGGCTCACAATCTATCTAGCGTACCTGAGGCTATGGAGGACTGAGTGACTTGCCCAGGGTCACAAGGAGCAGCGCGGGGTTTGAACCCACAACCCCAGGGTGCCGAGGCTGTAGCTTCAACCACTGCGCCACACACTCCTACATAAGGCGTATGGGAAGAGACTTATAGATCTCAATATGTATACTTTGGAGGAAAGGCTGGAGAGAGGACATATGATAGAGATGGTTAAATCCTATGTTGCATAAATACTCATGAGGTGAGTCTCTTTCAATTGAAAGGAAACTCCAGAGTAAGAGGACATGAGATAAAATTAAGAAGTGATAATCTCGGGAGTAATCTAAGGAAATAAGTACATGGTATATGGGATCACTTAGGGAGAGGAGATAGTAGATGCTGTGGATGGGCAAACTGGATGGGCCATTTTCCTTTTACCTGCCATTGGGTTTCTATGTTTCTATAACTTAACCTGACAGTGTCACTGAATATTGCTACTAAAGAGACAACTCCTAACTAGCAAATTTAGGGGCAGGCTGGAGTCAGAGATTGGTGGAGCATTGACCATCAGACCATTAACCAGCTAAGTAAGCATATAAAGTTAGGACAGAAGAAAGGCAGTTCTTACTTAATGTGCCAAGTTTAACCGGACACTGATCTAAATATTGGCTGATGTCTGGTTAAACTCACATTGGAATCTGACAGGAAAATCCCCAGGTAGGCCTGGAGAGCCTACAGAGATGAAGTGTGGGGGTGGGGGTAGGGCTAGACAGCTTTCTATTTTCATGAGGGGAGGGGGATTGGGATGGAAGGGCTGCCAGATCTTTGTTTTGGTTTTTTTTAAAAAAATTTATGCAGCTGGAACCTACATAGCTGTCTTATGCGGGCCTCAGCTGAATATTGGCTGGGACCCACCACTGGAACAATTAGGTTTGAATATTCAGTGCTGGTTGTCGGACATAGGTCAGAATGTAATTCAGCTGGTGATGGTCAATGTTAAAAAAAAAAAATACCACTGCTGGCTGAATATTGACAGGATAGTCTTTTAACAGAGCGATAAGATCCTTGATTTAGGATTAGAGTTATACAAATTTAATTTCCAAGATACTCCCTTTGTAAAAGAAAATCAGGGTTGTAGTACTACTCGGTGTTACTCATAATCTTGTCAGCAAACATTAAATTTTTACATGGATATTTTACATTTGGGAATTCCAACATATTCTATAATCCAAACGTTCTGACAGTTAGGCACAGAGAGGTAAATCTATAACAGTTAAACAGACTTGAAGGGGGAAGGGAAAGAAGACTAGCCAGCAGAACTCACTATTTTCATGACCACGAGCTAGTGACGTCAGGATTTATAACTGTATTAAATGGCATGACAGTCAGCCATGATAAATCAGTTCCCCCTTCTTCCCAAATCACAGACAATAAAAGCTTTGGCAGTGAAAGTCATTTATCATCATAAAGACTGGAGACACTCTAGTCATCAATTTCACTCACATCTTTAATACACTGGAGAGAGTGTTAGAGTGTTAGCAAAAGGAGAGAAAAAAAAAGACCACAGTGAAAGACTCAACAGGAATAATTACAAAGGTCAAAAGAAAGAATTCCTTCAGGAAGCAAGTTTTGTTCCAGGCAGACAAAGATGCATCATACTTTGAACTCCAATTGTTTTTATGAAGAAGACTACAGCTTATAATGTCCTCAATTCCATATCATGTACAATTGAATATACATAAATCAGGGAGGCTAGAACTTGAAACCTTCATTTAAATCTTTCCCTTCAACTAGAAAAATCAGCAGCTCACCCCAAATTAAAAGAGAAAAATGATATGGGCTACAAACCAAGAACACATTGGTTTAAAATTATAGGTAGATATGCACCGATTCCTACAAAAGCTATACGGAAAAAGGATGAATTAAATACTGAAACTTAATATATGAAGGCAGATAAAAGCTAAAAATGGCCATCTGCATTGTTCCTTACTGCTTCCACAAAGGCCTCCGTACGTCCAGGTTAAACTCCATTTCCTTACAACAAAGAACCCACTTTGTTTATCCCCTTTTGCACTATAGACTTCCCTAGAAGTACAACTGCTATTAATAAATTTTGTTTCTGGCACTGTAAAATATTTAAGAATTATACACTCATCACTCTTAGGGGCCTAGATACACTAAGAGGATCAGTAAAACCATGTGAGTCTGCACCAATCCGATTTTTTGGCTGATTCAAAAAGAGCTATTGATGCACTAAAAAGTCTGCATGCAAATGATTCACATGGATGTTCATTGTAATCCCAGACTCTGCCATCCGATGATCACTGTGAGAGCGACTCTCACAAATGCACAGAGCCAGCAGGGGAAGCCCGAACATCTGAGAGTCAGGGAAAGCCCCAAAAAGCAGTTTCCCGCCACTCAACTGTTTGGGACAGGAAACTTTGGCTGTTACAGGGGGAAAATGTCAAACTTCCTGTCACAACCAGCGCCTAAGGGGTGGCACTACTTACAGGTTCTGTTCTCGATGGTGGCTGCCATAGAACTAGAGCCCTGGGCAAAGGCACATATGTGTACACTTCAGGAGAGACTCCCTACAGGCTCCTCTACCCTGGACAGAAGCAGCCACAGCAGTATGAGCTGGTAGCTCTACCCACAGTCTTTAGCAAAAGGGATTCCATTTCAGATCAATTCCTGGGTCCCACTGACAATGGATGCCAATCTTTTCATCTGGGGTGCACATAGCAGTGGTCGCCTGGTGCAAGGGAAATGGAAACTATCCCAGTGGAAGTGGTCTGGCTCTGCGAAACCTACAGTCTGTGCTGGAAGGCAGAGCCATAAGAGTATTCTCATAGAATGCCACAGCAGTGGCCTATCTCAGCCATCAGAGAGGCACCAGAAGCACATCGCTCCAACTAGAGAGGGTAGTGGATGCCTGGAATGCGCTCCCGAGAGAGGTGGTGGAGAGTAAAACTGTGACTGAGGTCAAAGAAGTGTGGGATGAACACAGAGGATTTAGAATCAGAAAATAATATTAAATATTGAACTAAGGCCAGTACTGGGCAGACTTGCACGGTCTGTGTCTGTATATGGCCATTTGGTGGAGGATGGGCTGGAGAGGGCTTCAATGGCTGGGAAGGTGTAGATGGGCTGGAGTAAGTCTTAACAGAGATTTCGGCAGTTGGAACCCAAGCACAGTACCGGGCAAAGCTTTGGATTCTTGCCCAGAAATAGCTAAGAAGGAAAAATTTAAAAAATTTAAATTGAATCAGGTTGGGCAGACTGGATAGACCATTCGGGTCTTTATCTGCTGTCATCTACTATGTTACTATGTAGAGGCTGTTTATTTGGGCAGAACAGCAACTGTTGGCCATCACAGTGCCACACACAGCCAGAGCGGACAATGTGCAAGCAGACTACCTCAGTAGACAGACATTGGATCCAGAAGAGTGGTCGTTCACCCTGTGGGTGTTCTAAGACATTATTGCATATTGGGGGCATTAGAAGTTCAATCTGATGGCAACGCCATGCAACAAAAAAGCGCTAGACCAGAAGGGCTGGATGCCCTGATGTAACCATAGCTGAAGTCCAGACTGCTGTATTTGTTTCCTCCATGGTCCCTGAAAAGCTGGGTGGTTCTTTACATAGCATCTTACCCAGGGACGGTGATCCTTGTGGCCCCAGATTGGCCCAGGCATCCTTGGTATGCGGATTTAGTACACCTAAAAGTGGACAAATGTCTCCAGCTCCAGGTGTATCTTGACTTGTTAACACAGGGGCTGATTGCTTTAGAAGATCCAGGTCACTTTGGACTTACAGTATGGCTCTTGATCATGCGGTGCTAGCCAAGAAAGGATATTCAGAAGTGGTCATTACCATCCTATTGAAGACGAAGAAACCATCCACTCTTTCGGCATTTGGCACGCCATGGGATACTTTTCAGTGCTGGTGCAATAAGGAGAATCTGGAGCCCAACAAAGCCCTAGTATTGGTACTGGCCTTCCTTCATGAGGGCCTGGACAAGAGATTAGCAGTGGCAGCCCTTAAGGTGCAGATGGAGATAGAGAGGGCAAGGTAGGGGGAGGGGTGGCACTGTACACCAGAAAAGGCATCAAAACTACGAGAATCACAGATGTCAAATACACCGGGGAATCCTTCTGGGTTAACCTGGCCAGAGGCAACCATAAATGTCTGTACCTTAGTGTAATATACAGACCTCCAAGACAGCAGGAAGACAAGGACATTGCATTAATCGACGACATTGAGAATATCACTTTACGGGGGGATAGGGTACTACTCGGGGATTTCAATATGCCAGATGCAGATTGGAATGCACTTTCAGCATCTACCAGCGGCAGCAGAAGGCTATTGTCCTCCATAAGGGGAGCACGACTCAAGCAATTGGTGTTAGAGCCTACTAGGGCCCAGGTGATACTGGATCTGGTACTCACCAATGGAGATAGCATCTCGGAAGTCTCGGTAGGCAATAAGCTAGCCTCCAGCGACCACAACATGATATGATTCAACCTCAAAAAGGGTTTCTCTAGATCAAGCACGACAACAAAAGTACTCAACTTTCAAGGCACGGACTTTAAACGCATGGGAGATTTTGTCCATCAGGCACTGCAAAACCAATGATGTGGAGACTATGTGGTCAACCTTGAAATCTACCCTACACACAGCAACAGACCACTGCATAAAATTGGTAGGTAAACAGCGAAGAAACAAGAGACCTCAATGGTTCACCGCAGAGATATCAGATCTTGTCAAAGACAAGAAGCGAGCATTCATTTCCTACAAACGCTCAGAGAAAAAAAGAGGCCAAAACAAAATATATGGCCATGTCAGCAGCTGTCAAACTGGCAGTCAGGGAGGCCAAGTTTAAAGTAGAAGAAAACTTAGCAAAGAACATCAAAAAGGGGGACAAATCTTTCTTCAGGTATGTTAGTGACAGAAAAAGAAACACGGATGGGATAGTACGCCTTAGAAAACCTGACGGGAATTACACAGAATCAGACACAGATAAAGCCGAACTACTGAATGAGTACTTCTGCTCAGTCTTCACCTGCAAGGCGCCAGGGTCCGGCCCACAGTTGCAGGAGAAGCATAACTCGGGTGACCTGTTTCAGAACCACGAGTTTACACCCAGTGATGTCTACAGCGAGCTATCAAAACTCAAGGTGAACAAAGCCATGGGACCGGACAATCTGCACCCCAGGGTACTCAGAGAGCTGTGTGATGTCCTAGCAGAACCGTGAGCCGTAATCTTCAATCTCTCCCCGAGTATGGGAAAAGTCCCTTTGGACTGGAAAACAGCCAACGTTGTTCCTCTGCACAAAAAGGGTTGCAGAGCAGAGGCTTCGAATTACAGACCGGTGAGCCTCACTTCAATCGTGAGTAAGCTCATGGAAACGCTAATCAAACGCAAATTAGACACTATTCTGAGCGAGGAGAATCTACACAATCCCCACCAACACGGTTTCACCAAGGTAGGTCGTGCCAATCCAATCTTATCAGCTTCTTTGACTGGGTAACTAGAAAGCTGGACCAGGGAGAACCCCTGGACGTCGTGTACTTGGACTTCAGTAAAGCTTTTGACAGCGTCCCCCACCGTAGATTATTGAACAAAATGAAATCAATGGGATTTGGTGCAACACTAACTGCATGGGTCAACGACTGGCTAAGTGGTAGACTTCAGAGGGTGTTGGTAAACGGTACCCTATCTAAGATGTCGAGGGTGACCAGTGGAGTGCCGCAGGGCTCGGTCCTGGGTCCGATCCTTTTCAACATATTCATAGGAGACCTGACGCAGGGGCTTCAAGGTAAACTAGCATTATTCGCCGACGATGCCAAATTATGTAACACTGTAAGTAAAAATGTTTTGTCCGACAGCATGTAACAAGACCTGCTTTTACTGGAACATTGGTCCACGACCTGGCAGCTGGGCTTCAACGCGAAAAAATGCAAGATCATGCACCTTGGCACCAATAATCCGTGCAGAACATACACACTAAATGGCGAGACCTTGGCTAGGACTGCGGCAGAGCGGGATTTAGGGGTGATCATTAGTAGAGACATGAAAGCAGCCATTCAAGTGGAAAAGGCTTCATCCAGGGCTAGACAAATGCTGGGTTGTATCCGTAGAAGCTTTGTTAGCCGGAAGCCGGAGGTCATAATGCCATTGTACAGGACCATGGTGAGACCTCACCTGGAGTACTGTGTGCAATTCTGGAGGCCACACTACCGTAAAGATTGCATTACATTACATTACGGATTTCTATTCCGCCTATACCTTGCAGTTCAAGGCGGATTACAAAAGATTTGACTGGACATTTTCCAGTGAAGATACATTTTTTTTTTTTTTATAACAGAGGAGAGATAGCTGGATAGATTCCGAGGGGAACTTCCGAGTTGGAGGTAAATTGAAAATGCAGAACTAGTGATTTAAGTAAATAGATTACAGTTAGAGTAGGCAAGATTACTATACATTTCAGGGATCTGTTTACTTGGTAGGTGTTTTGGGGTGTTTTTTTTAGGGGGGAATTATCTGGAGGTATGGTGATGATATGGTGATGAGGGTTAAGATTTTTGGATGAATTTTTTGAAGAGTAGGGTTTTGATTTCTTTTCGGAAGGTTTAGTAGTCGTCCGTTGTCATCAGCAGGTTGGAGATGGTATGGTTGAGTTTTGCTGCTTGTGTTGCTAGAAGGTTGTCAAACATTTTCTTGCGCTGTGTGCCTTTGAGTGGGGGGAAGGCAAAAGGGTTCAGAGTTCTTCTGTGTTTTGAGGTGAACAAAGCCATGGGATGTGCTGAGAGTGCTGAGAGTGCTGAGAGTTGAGTGCTGAGTTGAGTGTTGAGTGCTGAGAGTTGAGTCGGTTCAACGCATGGCCACCAGGATGATTTTGGGGCTCAAAGATTTCTCATACGAAGAAAGGCTGCACATATTGCGGCTATACTCTCTTGAAGAGCGTAGGGAAAGGGGAGACATGATTGAGACATTTAAGTGCATCACTGGTCGCATAGAGGTGGAAGACGACATTTTCTTTCTCAAAGGTCCCTCGACCACAAGAGGACATCCGCTGAATATCAAGGGCGGGAAATTTCATGGGGATACCAGGAAGTACTTCTTCACAGAAAGGGTGGTGGACCATTGGAACGAACTCCCGGAGCAGGTGATCATGGCCAGCAGCATACAAGATTTTAAGAAAAAATGGGATGCCCACATTGGATCTCTACGAGGGTAGTGTAGAGGTAATGCCACCTGTGAGTGACCCCCTGGAGGGTAGTTTGGGGTGGGTTAATAGAGTGGGCAGACTTGATGGACCATGGCCCTTTTCTGCCGTCATCTTTCTATGTTTCTATGACTTGCTTTAGAGTCCAAGAGAAGCAAGTCTCCCTGGCTGCTCACTCAGACATTATAAGATTCTTCAAAGGAGCCCTGAGGCTCAGGCCACCAATCCGAGATCCCTTCATTTCCTAGAATCTCAACATCATGTTAGAGAGTCTTCAAAGGACCTTGTATGAGCCTTTGTAGTCATGTTTATCTCATGGATCTTACGATCAAAGCGGTGTTCCTAGTTGCAATTAACTCAGCCAGAAGAGTCTCATAATTTCAAGCTTTGCCATGCAGGGACCCGTTTCTGACGATCACAGAAATGGGAGTGACCTTGTGTACAGTAGCTTCCTTTTTGCTAAAGGTTGTTGCAGCATTTCACATCAACCAGGAAGTCAGACTACCATCCTTTCAACCTATAGGTTCTAAGAAGAAAGACAAAACTTTCAATCTGCTGGCTGTCTTCAGAGTTCTCTTGCATTACCTGGAAGTGACTAATGAGTTTCAACTATCAGACCATCTCTTTGTTCTAACAAAGAGTCAACCTGAGCAGACCAGCCTCTAAGACCACCGTTTCCCAGTAGATTTGGACAGTGATCTCCTCCACCTACATTGTCTGGTGTAGTTCAAAGCATATTTGACCAGAGGAGTAGCCTCTTTTTGGGCGGAATTGAGGGTAATACCTCCAGAGGAAACATGTAGATCTGTGCCATGGTCTTCACTACACACGTTCACTAAATTCTAAAGGGTGGATGTTCCACCCAGGACTAGGGACTGCTTAGGTATGTCCCTAAGGTTCAGCATACCAGTCCCATTACACTGGAAAAAGAGATTAGGTTCTTACCTTGATAATATATTTGCCAGTAGATAAGAATGGTATGGTGAACCCTCCCCACCCCACCACCCAATAATTTCTGATGTGCCTGTTTCTGCCTTATGCTTCATGGTCCTCTTCATAGCTAAGACTTCTCTGCCAGTCAGACTATGGGTTCAGAATCAGTTTGTAAATAGTATCTCAAGAGATAATTGTGGTCCACTAATATTCAAGCTGCTGCTTTTATTTGATATGTTTTACTGTTCAATGGTAATGTTCGTTAATTTATACGTTGAAGTTTCATTATTGACTGTTAGAATGTTATATGAGCAGATCAGAACCCTGGTTTTGGGGGGTTCACCATATCTCTCCTTCTCCTGTGTTTTACTCTAGAGCTCTTGCATGTGAAAACCCCTATAGCACCCTCTAGCTTCAGCACTATTCTGACCCAAGTCAACAGCAAGTAAATCTCCCTGGAATCAAAGCACACTTCTGCCAAAATGCACTAAAGTTGTTTGTAAAATTTTCAAGGAATTCCAGAGCATGTATGAGCTTCATTGTACACCTGGTAGGTAGAAAAGACTTCACAACAGTATTACAACAAAGTAATAACAAATATTTATTGCACATGTTAGAGTAAAAACATAGCCTCAATACTGGAACATAAAAAAAATCTTTAGGCTCACTAAAGTGCTTTCATCAATTGCAACTTGACAATATTAATATAAAGTGCCTTTCTTTGAAACAGCTGAAATCAGACATTAACATTTTCTTTAAAACTCAATTTCTTGAGACTTAACACTTATCATGTATTCATTCTTCCAGACTCCACTCAGTATAAACCTGTCACCTTACAAGCACAGTAGCCCAGATAAATACTCTGGTATTTTACTTAATTTCTAATTAGCTTTTGTTTTCCTTTAATACCAAGTTACTTTGTATCAATGTATTTTATTCTCTTTTTGTTCCTACAGGAAGCCTCAACAATTAAAAAGACCTCTCTTAGATTCAGGTAAGTTGTATTAAGTAAGTAAAACTTCATTAAAAACTGGTACCAGTATAAAGTGCTTTTCTCTTCTTTAACAAAATTATCTAAAATCAGATAGGTACTTCTACCCTATTTCTCAGTTTCTGATTGTCTCTATATAACTCTGAAAAGAAATCAATGTTCATACACTTTTCCTTTATATTTCCACAGGAGACTCAACCACTAGAAGGGTTTCTGAATTCAAGATGTTTTATCAATGTTCTTTAAAACGTACCTCCTCCACCCTTCTTTACCACATTAGGCTTTTTTTTTTATCACCAACCGCGGTGGTATATGAGCGATGAAGCTAATACCAATAAAAAAATGCCTAATGTGGCTTTGTAAAAGGGGGGGGGGTTAACTTTTTTTAAAATGTAGGGTACACATTAAAAGAAAAGATGTAATTAAAAAAAAATCAAAAACATTCTTTTATTTCAGGCCTTCCCTACTTTCATGCATTGGAGCTCAGAGAAGATAGAACCTGGTCCTCTCTGCCAGCAGATCAAATGCTTTCAGGAACTTTCTTCCAACTTGAACAGGACTTCAGAGTAGAAAATGACATGGTGACAAAATTCATCACCGTTCCCGTCCCAGCAGATAACCGCGGGAAACCATCCCATGTCATTCTTTAGTGTCTATCTCAGCCTCAGTCCTGCTACACCAGCATTCTTCAATGCAAGGCTTGAGGGTCAGTGGCTGTGCCCATTCATACTCTGATTCTTCCCTCTCTCCTTAAAGAATGACATGGAGATGGCTTCCCACGATTATCCACGGGGATGGGAACAGTGATAAATTTTCTCACTGTGTCATTCTCTACTTCAGAACTTCACAGGAAAAGTTGCTCCTACTGCTTGTCTTTAATAAATAAAAAATAGAACCTATCTCCCTCTGTGGTGTTTCTTAAATGTGTCCTCCTCCAGCTAGAACCTAATGTGACTAGTTTCTCCCCAGAAAAAGAAATAAAATTTGATTGTTCACTCTAACTGGAATCCAACCCCTTTTAGGAGTGTGCATGATCAAATACTATCATTCAGAAACTGCCTTCGTGTCACATTCACAGTACTACAGCACATCTCAATTTAAACACCTACTAGAACATACAAACAGTGCTGCAGGCTTTCTTCCAGCTTCGTCTAAGACTTAGGGCTCCTTTTACAAAGGTGCGCTAGCGGTTTTAGCGTGCACACTAGCCGCTACTGCCTCCTTTTAAGCAGGCGGTAATTTTTCATAGTCTCACTTGAAAACCAACTTAAGTTTTATTTTGTTTGTTTGTTTTTTTTTTAATATGAAGGAAAGCAGAATAAAAAATAGAATTCCCCAACAATCAAGTAGCTTCTTCTGCTTAAGGCTGAAACTAACTTTCAGGGTTTTCACCAAAAAACCTCACACAGCCCAGCAAACTCATTTAAAAATTTCTCTGACCTTCCCAAAACAGGTCTAACTTAAGTTTTCCAACCAAAGGCAACATTTTCCAGTCTTTTTCTCTCACTTTAAAACTCATAACTGAATATTTCAATAGCAAGTTTTGTTTTTTTCTAAAATGTCAGGAAAACCTCAGAAATACTTTTAATTCATTCAAACAACATTACTAATCACAGTTCACACTGATACAATATTAAATAAACCTTTTCTAACCAAATTTACTTTTAAAGAACCATCTCACAGGATACAGTCACAGATCAAACCTTAACTCTTCTTCAAAGCTGGTCTCCAACTGCCAATGAAATTTCTCAGAACCCACACACAATATTCCAAACTTGGAACTCCACACACACACTTTATTCATACACGCTAATACAAAACACACACATGCACACTAACAATTTTACATGCCTCTCCCCGCTGCCTGCACCTGGGCTACCAGGGGTTTTGGAAACAAAAAAACATGACGGCAGATAAAGGCCAAATAGCCAATCTAGTATGCCCATCCACAGTAACCATTATCTCGTTCTCTCTCCAAGAGATCCCATGTGCCTATCCCAGGCTCTCTTGAATTCAGACACAGTCTCTGTTTCCACCACCTCTTCCAGGAGACTGTTCAATGCATCTACCACCCTTTCCATAAAAAAGTATTTCCTCAGATTACTCTGGAGCCTAACACCTTTTAACTTCATCCTATGCACTCTCATTGCAGAGTTTCCTTTCAAATGAAAGAGACTCGACTCATGCACATTTATATTACGTAGGTATTTAAACGTCTCTATCATATCTCCCCTCTCCCTCCTTTCCTTCAAAGTATACAGATTGAGATCTTTAAGTCTGTCCCCATACACCTTATCACGAAGACCACACATCATTTTAGTAGCCTTCCTTTGGACCGACTCCATCCTTTTTATATCTTTTTGAAGGTGCGGCCTCTAAAATTGTACACAATATTCTAAATGAGTTTTGAAAAGCCATCCGGACCCCCGGTCATGTCCTCGAAAAGGAGGTGTGCATATCTAGCAAGCATGTCTAGCATGCATATCTAGTGTGCACATGCATATTCAGCCTAAGGCTTTACTAGGCTACCAAAAGCCTTCTTGGACCCTGACCTCCCATAGCCAGGGTCCTAACAAGCCACTGCCATCTTAAACAGGCCCTGAGACACCCCCCCCCAAACAACCCAGGTGTCCCTCCCAAATCTGGCATACTCCCGTGTGCATCTGCCAGGGGTCCTGGCCCAGCCAGGCCCTTACTGGCCTACTGGTAATCCTTGGGACCTGGCCTATAGGAGGGGCCTTAAGCAACCTGGGCCAATCAGAGACTTAGGTCCCTCTCTGGAACATTCCAGGATGCACTGGGGAGGAGAAAGCCCACCATTTTGAAGAGGTGGGCCTGCTGGCTGGAGTAGGAGGCATCTCTCCAGCCAGCTTTCATAAACAAGGGAGGGTGGGGGGGGGGGGTCATTGGAGGCATGGAGTTCATCCCTCCTGCTGCCGGTGGGGGGGGGGGGGGTAGGATTGGAGGGGTTGTTGGCAATGGGAGGGAGTGTGCATCTCTCCTGCTGCTGGGAGGGGCCTCAGGAAGGTTGCTTAACTGCAGCAAAGGGAGGGAGTGGGCATCCCTCCCGCTGCCAGGGGAGGGGGGGGTTGCTTGATGGTGGCAAAATTTTCTGGGAGGTCTGAGCAGTCAAGCCTTACTTTCCTGTCAATGCCTGAGTCAATCAGTGCTCAGGCACTGACCAAGAAAGTAAGGCTAGGACAGCTCAGATCTGCTCGAAAATTTTGTTCGCAAATATAGCATAACAAGGTTAGGGAATCACTTGGCAACAGAGAATCGCCAGGAGTGCTCATTTAAATATTAATGACTTTGTTGTAATACCTTTGCATGGCAGAGTCGGAGACTGTTAGGAAGCTCGGAAAAGACCATGGTAAGCCATTTTGATAATCCACTACTAAAATAAATGAACCCTAAACTGGCTGGAATCAGTTTAGTAACCTTGTTAAAGTTTTAAGAATCTTCCCTTCAAGTTACCTCACCTTTAGAAAGCTACTTAAAACTTACCTATTTGTTAAATACCTATCTGTTCAATAACTTTGTTTCATGGAGTTTTTCTCTCCTGTTATGCTTTTTATTGAGTTGGATCGCTCTAAATCTAATAGATGCTGGCATTGTCATCTTGAAGCAGGAACTTTAGACCATTTATTGTTCTATTGTCCATTTATTATGGCTTTTTGGAAATCAATTTGGGGCCAAAATAATAGTTTATTAGAAAATCTGGTGGCATTGTCATATGATACTATATTATTTGGCACGTCAATGAGGGCAAAGAATCAGTTATCTTCGAATAACAACAAGCTTTTGCTTATAATGACAGGGGTAGCCATACAACAAATTACATGCAATTGGAAGGACTGGAACAGATTGAATTATAATTTTTGGTGGAACTCGTGCCATATATATGAAATGGAAAGAACTATAGCTACACAGCAGGGGTACTTAAGGAAGTTTCAAGATTTGTGGGAGCCATTAACAAAATATTGTAATGAATAGATACCATTTTTCCCTCAAATTTATAAGTTCATTATATGGGGAGGGTGGGGAGGGAGGGAGATAATATTAAATGATATGAATTATTGCTGATTATTAAGTGTTATATTTAATGTTAAAATTTTTCAACCTAATGTCACACCTATTGTAAGTTTTAAAATGAATAAAGATTTTATTTTAAAAAAATATATATACTAGTATTTTAGCCCGTTACATTAACGGGTGCTAGAAGTCTGGTTGGCTCTCATAGTCCCTTCTACGGCCTTCTACGGCCCCGAAGCAGCGTGTGTAGAGTGATGCAGACGCTGCTGGAGTCGGCAGGTTTGGAGTCAGGATCGCAGGAAGGGAAGGGAGGGGGGGGCGGCAAGGCGAAGAACTACTTTTACCAGAGCAGGGAGTCCAGCGCTGGCGGCCAGTCCTGCCGGCGAGTGTAGTTAGGTGCTGTAAGGCTGGGGACTCGCACATGCGCACTCCTGCCACCACGGACCTACATCTCACGGAACAGGGAAAATGGAACACGCAGGTAGGAGTGCGCATGCGCGGCTAGGGTTTTATTATATAGGATATTTGTTCTCCTGGTATTCTCTTTCTCAGTGATATGCATATGTGGGCTTTGCATGGTTTTGAAATTTCTCAGCATTGTAAAACTGATTATAGAAGTTGATGTCTTTCCTTTACTTATTCTACTTTCGCTCCATCTCTTATCTGACTAGATGCTTCTCCCCCACTCCACCCCCATGCACCTTGCATTTATTTTTAAAAGCAAACATTCTGTCGTGCTACCAGGTTTTTGTCTGATATTTATTTTCTGGTAAAAGAAAACAAAGAGCTCCTTTTGCAAAGGTGCGCTAGCGTTTTTAGCGTACGCACAAGATTAGTGTGCGCTACAGTGCGTGCCAGCTGAAGATTTACTGTTTGCTTAAAAGAAGGCAGCAGCGGCTAGCGTGCGGGCATTTTAGCGCACCTTTGTAAAAGGAGCCCAAAATGTTTCAGTAAAGTAGAAACTTTTAGAAGGCTAATGAATATTTGATGATGCGTTCTTTATGAAATGCTAACTTCCTTCTTTTAGGCACTATAACCTTCTTAGTTTTAAACATGTGTTAGCTCCATAATGGTAACCTCTACTTTTTGTTGTTCTACTACTTGTTTCTGAAAATATTAAATCACTTTTGCTGTTTTATTTTTCCCCACTTTTGGTCGTACACTGCTGAACACCAGTTCTAAAACGGCATCTTATTAACGTAAGTTGGCACTAGTGTGCCTATACTGTATTTAGGTGCAAACGTTTACACCAGGTCTACAGTTGGTGTAACTGTTGGCACCTAAAAAGGCAGGTTCATGAATGCTGACATGTTGGGGCATAGCAATTTATTTAAACTGGTTTGGGGCCCGTTGACCTGTTTCATTACTTCATTATAGTTGTCTTTAATTTTTGTTTATTTCCACACACATCCAGGGAAGGGTGAGGGGGGGGGAGGGGGTTATTTCTTTTCTTTGTCTTAATCCTTGATGAAATGTAATGGAAGGAAAGGAGGGATTTATTCTTTATGCAGTGTTATCGATTATAAGTGTTTAACTTGCTGATTAATGCAAATATACGGTTATTGTACTTTTGTTGGTCTTAAAAATCAATAAAGATTTATATTTAAAAAAAGGTAGGTTCATAACAAAGGATTCTATAAGTTAAGCGGGTAAACACTGGCCCTTCCTCTGCTCCGCCACTCCCTTCCCCTATGCCCCCCTCCCTTACAATTACATAATTAATGCATAATTACAGAATAGTGGTTCAGCACGCTCTTGCCATTTAAGCACACAAGTGTAAAACAGATGCTTAAATCACAAGGCCAACCTTATATATAAAGGGGATTATTACTAAGTTGAATTTACTTGTGTGGTTTTTGTTTTGGATGATGGATATAAAAACTGTATCAGATCCTGCAAGAATAAAAACTGTTCGGATCTGGTTTTAAAACTTGGCCATTCTGTACTGCTGGATGCTGCTGATAGAAACCATCCCTTGGAGTTACTGGACACAAAACTGCTAGTGATTTTATCCATCTGCCCTCTGTGCTATACTGGCTAGCCAGTCTAGGGTGTCAATTCCAGCACTATTTTGTCCTTTCAACGTGTTAGTAACCAAGCTGAAGTCAGCAAACCAGAGCACAGAAAATGCATTTGCAGGTAATTAGTAACAATCAAGGCTGCAGTGAAACTGCTGACTACAGCACTAATGAGCTGGGCTTGCAAATAGAGAGCACACTTATGAACCGTGGCAATAAGAGCAGGGATTTTTTTCTCAACCTTAATATCTAATCTGGCAGAAAAACGATGAACAGAAACCAAGTTGTCTTCTAATCAGAGACTTAATCACTATCTTGGAGATGTAGAGAACTGGAGGCAAAAACTGCTGCAGCTAGTTTTTAATCAAAACCTTTCAATCTACAGAACACACTGTAAAGCTATTTGTTTCATGCTTTTACACAATATATTTCAACTATAAAGTCTTCCACAGTTTTGATCTCAATGATTTTCACTGTAAACTTCTTTTACTAATTTAACAGGGAAAGATTAACCCTTTGATGGCTCTATGCAAATAAAGAGATTATATGTAGTTACCCTGGGAAGCTCTTTTCCAGTAGATAGGTGAGACATTCTAAACCAGGGATGTCAAAGACCCTCCTGGAGGGCTGCAATCCAGTCGGGTTTTCAGGATTTCCTCAATGAATATGCATGAGATCTATTAGCATACAATGAAAGCAGTGCGTGCAAATAGATCTCATGCACATTCATTGGGGAAATCCTGAAAACCCGACTGGATTGCGGCCCTCCAGGAGGGACTTTGACACCCCTGTTCTAAACAGATGGGTTGTGTCCCCAGGGCCGCATGCCATCTGCAGAAGGAATCCACTCCGGATTTTTTCTCTCTGCCTCAGGTGTACTTCAATGGGCTCCTTAGCTCTACCTACAGTAAGTACCCAAGCACCGAGAGCCACTACATAAATGTGAAGCAGAGACACCCATGGCAAGTTCAGCAACAACCTTTCTGCTCAAAAAGTTACATAAGAACATCAACTGTAAACAGCCAACAAAGGCCTCAAAGGAGCTCAGAAACTACTCCCACAGAAAAAGGAACACATATACAGTATCCTTTCCAGCAGTGGCGTACCTAGGGTATGTGGCACCCGGGGCCCATCATTTTTTGACACCCCCCCCCCCCCCATGGAAAAAATTTTTTTTTTTTTTTTTTTGCAATAACCATGAAATGGAATAAATGGTCAGAATAGAAACAGGCAGTGAAAATTTTCTTTTATTGAACCTCATTTATGTAACCATTATTCCAAACATAACATAACATAAATTATGTCGGAATTGTCATGACATCAGAAGTACATATGGAGTAGTTGCAGGTGATGCTTGGGACAGTTCTGATTATGTTAGTTTGGTTTTATGTGTTTTTTGAATAGAAGGGTTTTTATTTCTTTTTTTAAGGTTTTGTAGTTTGTGGTCGAGGTCAATAGGTTGTAGAGTTGGGGGTCAAGTGTTGCAGCTCGAATGGCTAGGAGGTTGTCGAACAGTTTTTTTCTTTTGACGTTTTTGGTTGGAGGGTGTGTGAATGGTGCGTGAGTTCTCCTATGTCTGTTTGAAGTGGATTGAATTATTTAGCTGAAGAAATTAGTTACCCCCCCATTCCACACACATTAATTCTCTTCCATTTTTGTTCCCATTATAAAAAAACACTGATAAGTTCCCAGGAAAAAAATACATTAAAATAAGAAGTGAAAACAAAGGCCCCTACAGATGAGAACATAACATAAGAATAGCCTAACTGGGTCACACCAATGGTCCATCATGCCCAGTAGCCCATTCTCATGGTAGCCAATAGTGCTGCCCGATTCAGAGAAAAATATTTCATTCGATTCGATTCACCCTGTTGAATCGATTTTTCGATTAGATTCACTGTTAATGACACCGCTTTTTAAGTTTAAACAAAGTATAACAATAAATTTCACAACAACAATAAATTTCACAAAGTACTTAAAAAAAAAAAAATCACATTTTTCCATTAAAGCAGTTCTGGAGACATTTGCTTGAACAGTCTTTTTTCCCAGTCCATAAGCAAGCAATATGAAAAAGATTTCCTTAATTATCTACTCAAACATTTTTGCTATTTACTTTCATTGTACCTAGACTATTATTCAGTAGAAAAAATTTAGTTTGTTCAATCAAGCAGAACATTCACTCATAGAAGTCCAATGTCCACACAGGATTTGATTGAACAAACCATATTTTTTCTACTGAATAATAGTTTAGGTATACTGAATAGCAAAAATGTTAAAGCCACACAGAAAAGCAGTAAAAGTCAATAGGTTCTCCAAGTGGGAACAACCTGATGTCTCAGCACTTGAGGAAAAGACCACGTAATAATGTTTATAAGATAAATCATATAAATGATTATACTGAAGCAGGGTGTCCTCAGCGTGAGAGGTAAGCGAGAGGAGAGAATTCTCCAGTGCTTTACACAATAAGGCTCCTCTGCCTGCAGTGCACACCATCATAGGACACCTCAGGTGTGCTCAAATTAATCAATGTGATAAATTAAACAGTGATAAACAATTGGTCAATCACAAGAGTGCAAGATCAAACAGGTTGTTCCCACTCAGAGAACCTATTGACTTTACTGCTTTTCTGTGTGAGTAGATAATTAAGCAAATTTCTGATAGCCTACAGAACTGATTCTCACCTTCCATCCCCAGCCCCCAAGACTTACCAGACCCCCCCTGCCGATGCATTTACTTACTGCCTGAACTGGATATTAAATCGTGGGGAAGAGAGGAGAAATGCGGGGAAAGAGCCAGCCAAAACTAGTATTTGTTGCTGCTGAGTGCACCAATCCAGGGCAAGCAGACGCTTCCCCCATGTCTTAATAACAGACAATGGACTTTTCCTCCAGGAATTTGTCCAAACCTTTCTTAAAACCAGCTACGCTATCTACTTTTAACATAACTTCTGGCCACTTCATTTTTAAGCTTAGATCTTTCCTTCCAAACAGAGACCTTGCTAGATGTCAAATACAGCACAAGGTAACTTCACATGGACTTAACTGTGCAGGAAATGAATCTCCTCATACACCCACCATATAGTGCAAAAATGTGCAAAGGTCTGTTTTTTTCTTTCGATCACTACATAGCCTAATGCCACACAAGCAGCGCTGTTACAAACATATTCTGAAGGTCAATGCTAAGGTTGACAAAGTTTCCTTCCTTGGACCAGAAGGAGATACTGACAAACCACTGGAAGAGATTCTAAAACAACTACCCAGAAATAACACCCAAAGACCCACTCAGTGTGTGAACCAGTTGAGTGGAGTGGACTAACTGGGGGTGGAAATGGGCCCAGAGTTTGCTCAGCAGAATTTCCCAGACTACCTCTTCCTCTCAACACACTGACATGCTACCACCACCACCAACACTAGGAACACCTCACCGAGTATGCCAGCAATGCTTATAAACTTTATAAAACACATTATTATATTTTCTTATAAAGCATATATTTTAACTGAACTCAGCCTTGCCATTCACAAAAATAGAAAAGTTCCCATTTCAAGCTGTCTCATGTACACTTTTCAAATCTAACATATTGTAATCACAAAACAGAAAATAAAATTATTTTTTCTACCTTTTGTTCTCTGATCAATATTCAAATCTTGTTGGTCCCAGGCTCTTGTTGTCTTGCTTGCCAGGGTCTCCTTTCTCCGTGCTAACCATCCGTCTGCCATCTCTGTTCTCCCCTTCCGTTTCCCTTCCCTCTCCCGGAGATCTGGCATCTTTCCTTTTTTTTGTCTCCATCCACAGATTCACCTTTTCTCAACTCCCCACCACCCCAGGATCCACCATCTCTCCCTTTCTGTTCCCAACTATCCTCCTATCCAGTATCTCTATCCCCCCTCCACACCATCCCCTGTTTCCAAGTTCTCTCCCTTTCTGTTCCTTCCCTCCCTAAATCCCATTATGCACCATCTCTCTCCCACTCCTCTGTTTTTAGACCCATTATTTCTAACCCCCAAAGTCTGGCATATGCACGTATCTTTGAACCCCCCCTTCCCTCTCTCCCTCTGTGTACTTTTACACCAGGACCCCCCTCCCCCAAAGGTCTGTCCCCCCTCAGAAGGGCTACACCCCACCCCTGAAGACCTGCACCCCCCGAAGGACTTTACCTCCCACCCGAAGGTCTGTCCCCCTCTGAACGCCTAAACCCCACCCCTGAAGGCCTGCACCCTCCCCGAAGGATTGTACCCCCCACCCGAAGGTCTGTCCCCCCCTGAAGGCCTGCACCCATCCCGAAGGCCTGCACCCCCCCCGAATGCCTGCACCCCCCCCGAAGGCCTGCACCCCCGAAGGCCTGTCCCCCCCCCCTTGAAGGCCTGACCCCCCCTTGAAGGCCTGCCTGCTTGTCCCCCCTTGAAGGCCTATCCCCCCTTAAAGGTCTGCCTGTCCCACCCCCTTGTAGGCCTGTCCCCCCTTAAAGGTCTGCCTGTCCCACCCCCTTGTAGGCCTGTCCCCCCCTTGAAGGCCCGCCCCCCCCCTTGAAGGCCTGCCTGCTTGTCCCCCCTTGAAGGCCTGTCCCCCCCTTGAAGGTTGGCACCCCCCCAAAGGCCTGCACCCCCTTGAAGGCCTGTCCCACCCCCTTGTAGGCCTGTCCCCCCCTTGAAGGCCTGCCTGCTTGTCCCCCCTTGAAGGCCTGTCCCCCCCCTTGAAGGCCTGCACCCCCCCTTGAAGGTTGGCACCCCCCCAAAGGCCTGCACCCCCTTGAAGGCCTGTCCCACCCCCTTGTAGGCCTGTCCCCCCCTTGAAGGCCTGCCTGCCTGTCCCCCCCTTGAAGGCCTGCACCCCCTTGAAGGTCTGCACCCCCCCCCCGAAGGCCTGCACCCCCCCGAAGGCCTGTCCCCCCACTTGAAGGCCTGCCTGCCTGTCCCCCCCTTGAAGGCCTGCACCCCCTTGAAGGTCGGCACCCCCCCTGAAGGCATGCACCCCCCCTGAAGGCCTGTCCCCCCTTGAAGGCCTGTCCCCCCCCCTTGTAGGCCTGCACCCCCTTGTAGGCCTGTCCCCCCCCTTGTAGGCCTGTCCCCCCCTTGAAGGCCTGCCTGCCTGTCCCCCCCTTGAAGGCCTGCACCCCCTTGAAGGTCTGCACCCCCCCCCGAAGACCTGCACCCCCCCTTGAAAGCCTGCCTGCCTGCCTGTCACCCCCCTCCCCCTTGAAAGTCTGCCTGCCCGCCCGCCCGCCCCACCCTGAAGGCCTGATGCCCCGACCCACCCCGAAGGACCATTCGCCCCCCTGGCCTCCCCGCACTACCTATGAAGTAGCCGCAGCAGGATCGCGACGTCAGCTATCTTTGCGCTGCTTAGGAGCTGCTTCCTGCGCCGGGCTACCTTAAGCTACTGCCCCCCCCACGCCCGAAGGACCGCTCGCCCCACTGACCTTCCAGCACACCTATGAAGCAGCCCGCAGCAGGATCGCGACGTCAGCAATCCCTCAGCTGCTTGGGCGCTGCTTCCTGCGCCGCGGTCCCGCCCCCTCCTCTGACGTCAGAGGAGGGACGGGACCGCGGCGCAGGAAGCAGCGCCCAAGCAGCTGAGGGATTGCTGACGTCGCGATCCTGCTGCGGGCTGCTTCATAGGTGTGCTGGAAGGTCAGTGGGGCGAGCGGTCCTTCGGGCGTGGGGGGGGACTGAGCGGCAAGGCCGGGAACACCCCCTCAGGGCTGGTACCCGGGGCGGCCCGCCCCCCCCGCCCCCCCTAGGTACGCCACTGCTTTCCAGACTATAAGGGCTTACAGGCATCCAAGAAACAACTTGGAGAAGCATAAACAGATTGAGTCTGTAGACAGGCGCAGGAAGGACAGGGTGGGAGTCTAAAATGTCTGACCTATCTACTGGAAAAGAGCTTTCCAGGGTAAGTACATAATCTTTTTTCCCAGTACAATAGGTGAGATATTCTATACAGATGGGACATACAAAAGTAGTCCCCCAAAAGGTAGGGCGAGCTTGCTGCACCGGCCCATAAGACCGAGGACCCAAAGGCAGAGTCCTGTCTTGCTGTCATATCCACTCTGTAAAATCTGGCAAATGTGTGTAGCGAGGACCACTTTGCCGCCCTGCAGATCTCCTCAAGGGAGACAGCTCTAGCTTCAGGCTACGACAAAACCACACTCCTGGTTGAATGCGCCTTGAAGAAAACAGGAGACTGTTTCCCAGAAAGAATATAGGCTGACGAAACGGCCCTATGGATCCATCTGGAAATCATGGCCTTGGAAGTGGGAGCATCCCACTGAACAAAATGAGTCAGCACAAACAGATGGTCAGAGAGACAAAATTCGTTAGTCACCTCCAGGTAGCAAAGAAGCACTCTGCAGCGGAATGCTTTTTTGTTGGGGGGGGGCCCCGCAAGCTCTTTCCCAGACCCTGCCTAATCTCCACCCCAGACTCCGCCCCATAACAGTACTAATTATAATACCATTTTTTCCATTCATTTTTTATATATACACACAATATAACTTATTAACAATACATAATGGTTAACCACAAAATTAAACTATGCAAAGCACACTGTATGTTTCTCAACATTCATTCCTACTAGAACACCTGGCTTTGGTCACACATGCAGAACACAGCCTTCACATAGCCTGGAATCTCTCTCCTCTCCCATGGCCTGGCATCTTTCTCTCCTTCCATCCCTCTTCTTGAAGTCTAACATCTCTCTCTTCTCCTTTCTGTGGTCTGGCATCTCTCTCTCCCCTCTCCTTCCCTTCCATTCTGTGGTCTGGCATCTTTCTCTCTCTTCTTTCCATTCCAGTGGTCTAACACACTGTTCTTCAACCGCCGGTCCACGGACCAGTGCCGGTCCGCAGGAAATTTCTGTCGGTCCACGCAGGGCCGGCAAGATTAAGGTGACCGTTTTCAGACCTCCTGTCCCGTTGTCCCCACACACATCTTTGAGAGAGCGTCCCAAAGCTGTGCTCGGGGACAACGGGACAGGCAATCATTTCCTGTCGCGCAAAAAAAAGCCTCCCTCCTTCCTTTCCCCCGGTCCACTGCTCTTACCACTCTGCTGCTGCTGCTAAGCCGACAGGAAGTCTTCTTTCCGACATCAATTCTCACATCGGAGAGGACGTTCTGGGCCAGCCAATCGCAGCCTGGCCGGCCCAGAACATCCTCTCCGACGTCAGAATTGACGTCGGAACGAAGATTTCCTGTCGGCTTTAGCAGCAGCAGCAGGGCGGTAAGAGCAGGGGAAAGGAAGGAGGGAGGCTTTTTTTTTGCGTGGCAGGGAGGGAAGGAGGTAGGCAGGCAAGCAGGCTGGCTTTGGCCAGGGAGGGAGGGAGAGAGGTAGACTGGCAGGCAGGCTGGCTTCGGGGGTGGGGGTGGGACAAAGTATGGAAGGCAGTGAGAGGGACATAGGAAGGAGGCACTGGGGGCACTAAAGAGATAGGAAGGAGGCACTGGGGGCACAAAAGACAGGAAGGGGCACTAAGGACATGGGAAGGAGGCACTGGGGGCACTAAAGACATGGGAAGGAGGCTCTGGGGGCACTAAAGACAGGAAGGGGCACTAAGGACATGGGAAGGAGGCACTGGGGTTACTAAAGAAAGGAAGGGGCACTAAGGACATGGGAAGGAGGCACTGGGGGCACTAAGGACATGGGAAGGAGGCACTGGGGGCACTAAAGACATGGGAAGGAAGCACTGGGAGCACTAAAGACAGGAAGGGGCACTAAGGACATGGGAAGGAGGCACTGGGGGCACTAAAGACATGGGAAGGAAGCACTGGGGGCACTAAAGACAGGAAGGGGCACTAAGGACATGGGAAGGAGGCACCGGGCGCACTAAGGACATAGGAAAGAAAGAGGGAGGGAATAGAAAGGGACAATTCTTGGGCCTGAGTGCAGAAAGAAAGAAATGAAAGAAAGGATACACAGACAGAAGAAAATGCAACCAGAGACTCATGAAATCACCAGACAGCAAAAGTAGGAAAAATGATTTTATTTTCAATTTAGTGATCAAAACGTGTCAGTTTTGAGAATTTATATCTGCTGTCTATATTGTGCACTATATTTGTCTATTTTTCTATAGTTACTGAGGTGACCGAGCTCGCAGAGATGGGGCTGAAATGGGGTTTTTAAATTTTAGTCCTAGTAGTTTGCCGGTCCACAAAATAATTATTTTATTTCTGTCAGTCCAGGGGTGTAAAAAGGTTGAAAAACACTGGTCTAACATCTCTCCCTTCTTTGGGTCATCTCTCCTCCCTCCCAGTGTAACATTTCTCCCTCCCTCCTCTCCATCACTATCATGTCAAATAATTCTCCTTCTTTCTTCCTTTCCCATATATATCATCTCTTTTCCTCTCACGCCACACACCTATGTCCAACAATTCTCTGTTCCTTTTCCCTTCTTCCACCAGCAGCATTTCTTTCTCTCCCTTCCCACTACTCCACCTGTGCAGCATCTCTCTCTTCCTCCTTTCCTACTATCACCCACCCCTGCATTTGTCCTTCCCAAACCTCTCCCAGTATGTGCAATATCTGTCTTTCCAATCTCCTGAGCATCTGTCCTCCCTGCCTTCCCAACTCCCTACCCCCTTCACTCAGCCTCTTACTGTCAGGCTCTGCACCCAGCCCCCTTCCCACCCTCTCCTGTCAGGCTCTGCACCCAGCCCCCTTCCCTTCACTCCCCCCTGGTTAGGCTCTGTATCCAGCCCCCTTCCCTTCATTCCCCCCTGTCAGGCTCTATACCCAGCCCCCTTCCTTTCCCTCCCCCCCTCCTGTCAAGCTCAAGCCCCCTTCCCTTCCCTACCCCATCAGGCTCTTCACCCAGCCCCCTTCCCTTCCCTCCCCCCTGTCAGGCTCTGCACCCAGCCCCCTTCCCTCCCCCCTCCTGTCAGGCTCTATACCCAGCCCCCTTCCTTTCCCTCCCCCCCTCCTGTCAAGCTCAAGCCCCCTTCCCTTCCCTACCCCATCAGGCTCTTCACCCAGCCCCCTTTCCTTCCCTCCCCCCTGTCAGGCTCCAGCCCCCTTCTTTCCAGTCAAGAATCCACTCCAGTCAAGAATCCACTCAGCGCCGAGCAGAAGCGTCAAAGTGTGCTCCTGCTCATTGCAGCTCAGTGGTAGAAGAAACACTTTTCCACGAGTGAAGACAGAGCCTGACAGGTGTTGGAAGGGAAGAGGGCTGGGGCAATGCTCGTTGCCGCTCTGCGGCACAAAAAAAACAATTCCATGGGTGAAGAGCCTGACTGAAGTTGGGAGGGAAGGGGGCTGGGCAGTGCCAATTTGGGGGAGGCCATGGCCCCCCGTTCCAATGCCTATGCTCTGCGTACATCAAGTTTCTTCAAAAGGCGATCTTATGTGCTGGAACCAGTAGGCTCAAAAACAGGCAAACATACTTCATGATTACCGTGGAAAGCTGAAATGACCTTTGGCAAGAAGGAAGGAACCGTACATAGGGGAAACCCCAGTCTCCAAAATGCAGAGGAACAGTTCGCTACATGAAAGAGCTTGGAGTTCTGAAACAAGCCATGCTGAGGTAATAGCGACCAGAAACACGATCTTGAGCATCACGTCCAAGAGGGAAGCATCCCAAAGGAGTTCATATGGAGCCTTGGTAGGCTAGACAGCACCAGGTTGAGGTCCCAGGAAGGGAACGGCGGCTTAACCGATGGTCTGATGTGAAGAGCCCCCTTCAAAAATCTAGCAACATCAGAATGAGATGCCAAAGAGGAATGACAAGTCCAGGCTCTAAAACAAGCCACTTGGACCAGGCTCTAAAACAGCCACTTGGACCAGAGGAGGTGCCACAGTGAGGCGTTTATGAAGACCAGCCTGAAGAAAGACGAGAATCACTGAGATTGGAGCTGAATAAGGCTCCACCTGGTCCTGAGCGCACCAATGTTGGAAAGCCTTCAACACCTTAGCGTAAGCAGAAACTGTAGACAACTTCTTAGACTTAAGAAGAATGTCAATAACCACATCAGAATAACCTTTGTGTTCTAAGGCTGCACGCTCAAGAGGTATGCCATAAGAGCAAAGCATCCTGGGTCCTCCATGCAGACCGTACCCAGCATAAGCAGGTCTAGCTGGACATCCAAAGGCTGCAACCCTTGTGAAGACACATCAGATCTGTGAGGCCAATCTGGAGCCACCAGAATGATGCAGCCGGGATGGACCACGCTCCACTGAATGACCCAGCTGATCATAGGTCAGGGAGGAAAGACATACAGAAGAGGCTCCTGAGGCCAAGGCATCGAGACCCTCGCTTCCGGGCTCAGATCTTTGACTGAAGAAATGATCTACTTTCTTGTTCTTTGCTGTGGCCATGAGGTCAAAGCGGAGCTGACTCCAGTGGCCAGTTTGGAATGTTGCTGAGGACAGGGCCCACTTACCCAGATTCAAAGTCTGTCTGCTGAGGAAGTTGGCTGGAACACTGTCAACTCCAACTACATGCACTGCTGCTAGCACCAGGAGGTGGTGTCTGCCCACAGAAAAAGAAGGCGGGCTTCCTGAGCCAGAGGGGTGCTTTTGATCCCTCACTGGTGAATGACATAGGCTACTGCCGTCACATTGTCAGAGAAGACCCTGACTGCTTGGCCCTCCAGAGTCTTCTGCAATTGCATCAGAACCAGCCGAAAGGCTCTCAGCTCCAACCGATTGATTGACCATTTTTTCTGAGAGAGTATCCAACACCCCTGGATGGGACAACGATTGCAGTTGGCTCCACATTCCTAAAAGCTGACATCCATCATCATCACGATCCAGGAGGCAATCCACTGTGGAATGCCCTTGCAGAGCGACTGTGGAGGAACCACCAATCCATGCTGGCCCGAGCTTCCAGAGTCCAGGGAAGACAGGTCTGTAAAGCATCCCTGTGTGGAGCCCAATGAGAGAGCAATGCATGCTGGAGAGGATGCATGTGCGCCTTCACCCAAGAACCCCTATCCAGCATGGCAGCCATGGACCCCAGAACCTGAAGATAGTCCTACGCTGAAGGTGCAAGCTATTCCAGAAGAGAAGAAATCTGGGCACATAGTTTCTGTCTGCATGCCTGTGGAAGATAGACGTGGCCCACAGCCATGTTGAAGAGAACTCCCAAATATTCCAGCAACTGCATGGGCATCAAATTGCTCTTCTGTAGTTCACAGTTCAGTCCATTTCCTCTATTCCAGGTCCTCTAGCACCTGGATCACTTGATCCACTGTGTGCTGACCCTTGACTAACGAGGGGAGCCCTGATCAGCTAGTTGTCCAAGTAAGGGTGTACCTGCAAACCCATTTTCCGTAAATAAGCTGCCATGACCACCATCACCTTGGTGACGGTATGGGGAGCTGTTGCCAGCCCAAAGGGCAGAGCTGAGAACTGGTAATGATGTGCCAACACATGAAACCACAAGTTTTTGTGGTGGGCTGGAAATATCAGAAAGTGCAAGTAAGCTTCTGTGAGATCCAAAGAGATGAGGAACTCTCCCGAGGCCACTGATGCAATAAGAACATAAGAACATAAGAACATAAGAACTGCCATCTCCGGATCAGACCTTTGGTCCATCAAGTCCGGCGATCCGCGCACGCGGAGGCCCTGCCAGGTGTACCCTGGCGTAATTTATAGTCCATCATATCTTTATATGCCTCTCTTAAGGAGATATGCATCTAGTTTGCTCTTGAAGCCTAGGACGGTCGATTCCGCAATAATCTCCTCTGGGAGGGCATTCCAGGCGTCAACCACTCTCTGAGTGAAGCAGAACTTCCTGACATTAGTCCTGAACCTGTCCCCCCTTAGCTTCATTTCATGTCCTCTAGTCCGTGTCAAATTGGACAATGTAAATAATCTTCTCTGCTCTATTTTGTCGATTCCTTTCAGTATTTTGAAGGTCTCGATCATATCCCCACGCAGTCTCCTTTTCTCTAGGGAGAACAATCCTAGTGTTATAAGTCTATCCTCGTATTCCAGTTTCTCCATACCCTTCACCAGTTTTGTTGCTCGTCTCTGCACCCTCTCCAGCAGTTTTATATCCTTCTTTAGGTAGGGAGACCAATGTTGGACGCAGTATTCCAAGTGTGGTCTGACCATTGCCCTATAAAGCGGCATTATAACTTTCTCCGATCTACTCGAGATTCCTTTCTTTATCATGCCCAACATTCTATTTGCCTTCTTTGCCGCTGCCGCGCATTGTGCCGACGGCTTCAGGGTCCTATCTATCAGTACACCCAGGTCCTTTTCTTGTTCACTCTTCCCCAGAGTTGCACCTGACATTGTATACTCGTATTCCTTATTCTTATTGCCTAAATGCATTACCTTGCATTTCTCCACATTGAACTTCATCTGCCATTTCTCCGCCCATGTTTCTAACCGACACAAGTCGCTCTGGAGTTCCTCTCTATCCTCCTGCGATCTGATTGCCCGGCATAGTTTTGTATCATCTGCAAACTTGATGATCTCACTGGTTGTTCCTTCCTCCAGGTCATTGATATAAATATTAAAAAGGATCGGCCCAAGTACCGAGCCCTGTGGTACACCACTAGTCACTTTCTCCCAGTCGGAGAACTTCCCATTTATGCCCACTCTCTGATTGCACTGTCTCCAAGCAAAAGTATGCAACTTTGAGAGCCGCATTCACATGCTGAAGATTCAGAATAGGCCTCCAATCTTTGGAGCCTTTCTTTGGCACGATAAAGTATATAGAGTATCTACCTGATCCCAAGAAGGCAGGCAGCACCGGCTGATAGCTTGAATATCCAGCAAGCATTGTATTGTGGTCTGAACCTTGAGTGCTTTGTCTGGTCAACCTGCAGGAGAGTCCACAAACTAATCCAACCGAGGCTGGGCAAATTTCACCTTGTATCTCAACCAAATAATGTCCAAGACCCACTGGTTGGACAAAATGCACACCCAGGCTGAGAGTATGCACCCACTGGGCTAGCTGAGCATATTGTCACCTGCTTAATCATGGGAGAAGCTAAGCTTGGTGCTTCCGTCTTTCCCAGCTGCGCCATGTGGCATATGGCACAAGGACGCTCTTGAGGTGCAAATCTGTACAATCCTGGCAAGGATTCACAGTAGGAGAGACCAAGTACTCCATTCCAACAAGTTTTGAGGCAAAAATGTAGTTTTGGAGAAGCAGAGAGCTTTAGAAAAACAGAGTGCTAGAAATCCAAGATGGCCACTGCTAAGAAATTTGCACCAAAATTGCAATATTTTTCATATTAAACAAAGTGCAAAAATTGTGATTTTAGAATTTTTCAGGTGGGGGAATACAGGGGAACATACAGAAACCCTCAAAACTTCAATTTTCAAACCTCCCCCAATTTACCTCACAGGCTGTGACTGTCTTCACTCACTGTGACCTGTGCTGAAAATGTGCTGCACCCTGCCTCAGCTCTCTAACAGTAGCTGGAATCAGAGTATCACTGCCTCATGCTGGGAATGCCTCTTCGATGTTGATCTTTGGGCTACCAGTCAGACCCTATGACAGATTGCATCTCCACCCTTGTGGACTGACGGACGCGCTCAGGAACAGGTGGAGGTGAGAAGACGCAGCCAGTTCCCTGCAAGACACCGGCAAGTCTCCTATGGATGCCCAACAGCCTGTGTTTAAACCTTTGGTCAGCAGAAGGAGAAAGATGGGGATAGCCCTGAGCTCCTGTGAAGTAAATGCAGGCTAGCTGACAGGTATGACCAGGGATTAGCCTGAAAGCTACAGACTGAAGTCTGTGTGATCTCAGTGCAGGCAAGCACATGAAACCCTGATAATGGAATGAGAAAACATCTATTAAAATAATAAAATAGGAAGAGCAGAACAAACACACTCCTGCTGACACGCATGCAGAAGGGAAAAACTGTAGGTGGAGCCCAGTAAAGTATACCAAGCACAGAGAAAAAATTTGGCATGGATTCCTTCTGCAGATGACACATGGCCATGGGGAAACAACCCATCTGTTTAAAATGTCTCACTGGAAAAGCAGGTAAGGTTCCCTCCTGTAATATAAGTACATTTTAAAACCCCTGAAAAAGTGTCAACATTAGCTTCTACAACTCATTACATGTTAATTGGAGTGGTTTTAGATTGCCATAGATGCCAGCAACCCCTGAGTGGCATTTTAGAAAGGACATACAAATCAGAATTGAGGCATCCGGGTTGGAATGTTTCATGTTTCAGTAATATTTGAGAATAAGATCTACTAATATATAGCATATCCTGAAATACATGGCAAAATGGGCATTTTTGTTCAGCATGAACATTCATTTTAAAAACACAAATGTCAAAATTATAAACAGGTCAAACCAGACTCATAAACCATTTATGTGGTAGCATATAGACATTTGTGCTGTGAAACAGCAACACAAATGTCTATGTGCCTAAACGTAACTGTTCACCATAGCTATTTTAGAAACATAGATGTTCAATGTTCCCCAAACTGTCCTAGAGCTTGCTTGTTTCCCTTTTGGGGGTGAGGGAGGAACATTGAAGGAGTAAGAAGGTGACCTCCCCTAATCCCTCCAGTGGAACGTAGCTCAAATTTAGATGACCCTGGTAGCCAGTCCACTTGTTGATGTGTACATGTTTTGGACACAGGTGTTTATTCCTTTTCTGAAATGAATGTCTTTATGGTCCCGTCCTAGTACTGCTCACAACATGCTCAGATCACACCCTCTTGCCATGTGGACATTCTTTGATTTCAGAATGTTCTTATCCCGGCTTTGTAAAATTGGGATTTAGACATTCATACCATATGAACATGGACATGCTAGTCTATTGACATCTAAAACAAAAATAGCATTTCTAAAATAAGGACCATTTTCTCCAGCTTCTGAAATATCTAAGCCCCTGTTCTGCTGTTCTCTGCTTCCTCAGAAGGTTAATAACACTGCCCCTTCTTTTGGTGCTTAGTTACTGCTTCAGGAGTTAAAGTTATGAAGAGAGAATGAAGGGCTTATTGTGCCATCTGCTCTTGGATACATACCTAATGATTCCAGAAGAGATGTCATGATGACATAGGCAGCTGATATCATCTGTTCCCTATGTGAGGGCAAAATTAGGGTACATCTGAGAAGGCCCATTAAAACACTGGCGCCCTAGCTACATGCTCTGTTTGTCTTTGCCTCGCTCTAGACTAGAGGTGTCCAACCTGCATCCCACGGGCCGTATGCGGCCCCATGAAGTATTTTGTGCAGCCCCGCTCGAGGGTTAAGGTCGATGCGGTGTTTTCCTCTGCCGCTCCCGGGTGTTTACCGTCTTGCCGGCTCCCTCCTCCGTCTTGCAGCAGCGTTTGCTCAAAGCTATGGGCAGCAGATCCTATGTGCCTCTTGCAGCTGACCCGGAAGTGTTCCCTCTGATGTTACAATGTCAGAGGGAATGCTTCCAGATCATCCGCAGGAGGTGCGTGTAAGCCGCTGCCCACGGCTTTGAGCGAACGCTGCAGCAAGAGGAGGAGGGAGCAGGCAGGACGGTAAACATCCACAGCACAGAAGGGAGGGAGAAGGGTGTATTGGGACGTGAGATGGAGGCGCTGCCCATGGTTTTCAGCAAAAAAAGACTAGCAGTGAGGAGGGAGCAGGCCTGAATGTAAACACCTGGGGCACAGAAGGGAGGGAGGGAGAAGGGCATGTTGGGACTTGAGAGGGAGGTGCTGCCCATGGCTTTCAGCAAAAAAAAAGACTAGAAGTGAGGAGGGAGCTGACCTGAAGGTAAACACCTGGAGCACAGAAGGGAGGGAGAAAGGCATGAGACTTGAGAGGACTTGAGAGGGAGGGAGCACAAACTTAGGAAAAATGATGGAGGGAAGGAGGGAGGAGCATGAACTTAGGACACAGAATGAAGGGAAAGATAGAGGGGAGCATGAGCCATAAGATGGAAGAATGGAGGGAGTGAGGGCAAGAGATGCAGAGGTGCGGGAGATAACAGAAAGAAAGAATTGGGTGTCTGAGAGAGGGAAAAAGATGGTGCAATTGGGGAGAACTGTTGGGCAGAGAGAGGAGGGACGGAGACAGAGAGAGAATTATTGGACATGGTGTTGGGAGAGGAGTGAGACAGAGATGCATGGATACAGAGAGAAGGGGGAGAACATGCTGGGCCCAGGAAGCCTCCTGGACTTTTTTTTGGGGGGGGGAGGGAGGGTACTAAAAGAAGTGCCAGATTGGCCGTGGGGGGAGAGCTTATGGGACCAGAAACAGAGGACAGAGAGAGAGATGGTGGGCAGTGGTCTGAAGGGAGAGAAGTTGGACCTGGGATGGTGTGGAGGAAGAAGGAAAGAGATACTTGAAGGGAGAACTGTTGGGAAGACAAAGAAAGAAATGGTGGACCTGGGAAAGGGAGGCAGACAGGCAGGGGGAGAAATGGGATGGGGAAATTGGGAAGAGAAAAGGAGAGAAGTTGGATCTGGGGATGGGAGGGAGGGAGAAATGTTAGGCCTATGCATGGAAGACAGAGAGATGCAGCATCTCTCTTTTTTTCTCCATTTCATTGTTCAGCATCAAGGGGGAGGGAAGAAGAAAAACAGAAAAGAGAGCGAGCAAAATGTTGGACCATGGAGATAGAGGAAGAGAGATGGAACCATGGAAGGGCAGGCAGGAAGAAAGCTGGGATAAGATGATGCTAGGGGATGGAAAGAAAGGGACAGGGAGTTATAGCCTGATCAGTGGAGAGAGGGAGGGGGGGTTCTGAAAGTGGTGAGCCATGTGGATGAGGTCAAAAGGGAGATGACAAGATGAGTGAGAGAGCAGTGAGTACAGTGGTAGAAATGTGTTAATGGGGAGTAGATAGAGGGGAATAGGAGGCTGGGAAAGGAGTGAGATGGGCAATGGGAGAGCTAGAGACTGAGAGAAGATGGAGAATTGAGAGGTAGCTGAACATTTAAAAAGAAGAAGGGGGGAGAAAGAAGGCAAGATTTGAGTAGGACAGGAGTGAGATGGGAAATGAGAGAGGTAGTGACTGAGAAAAGATGGAGAATTGAGAGGTAGCTGAACATTTAAAAAGAAGAAAGGGGGAAAAGAAGGCAAGATTTGAGTGGACAGAGGCAGAAAAGAAAAAGTTAAGAAAGCTGAAAGGGAAAAAGCAGGCATAAGAAGGAAATGGAACGAGAGAAGAGGAGAAAAAAATGGATAGCAGACACTGGAAAGAGAATTAGTTGAAGATAGAGAAAAAGCAGAAAGATAAACTGGGAGCAAGATGATGGAAAAACAAAACATCCAGACAACAAGGTGGAAAAAATTGTTTTATTTTGAATTTATTAACTGGAATATGTTAGCTTTGGGATATGTGCATCACAATTATTTTTGTATTCAGTGGCGTAGTCATATACAGCTGATTTGGGGGAGGGACTGGAACCCAAAATTAGTGGATGGGCACCAAAGTTTCTCCCTGCCTGGGTGCAATTTATAAATATTTGAGCTAGTGGGGATTCCCAAGCCCTGCCAACTGAAGACATCTTCCTCCAGTCTGGCAACACAAAATTTCCAAGCTTTGCAGCCAATGGCAATATCCTCAAGCTGTCCCTGCTTTCATGCATGCAGTGGGGGGGGGGGGGGCAGGGAGGAGGGAAGGCAGCAGATCTGCAATATTGCTGCCAGCTGCAGAACTCGGGAAGTTGGAGGGGGAATAGGTGGCTGCCAGTTGGTGAGACTTGGGGATCCCTACTAGATACAGCAGGGGAGATATTCATTTTGAGGGAGCCTAAGCTCAAAGTGGGAGGCCCATTAAAGCAGTAATATTTACCTTGATTAAATGATCCTCCACGTGCGCTGCTGACAGCTGATTCAGCATCCCTGTTCTGATGAGGCTCACCTCTGAAGAGGCTCACCACAGCTGTAAAAGAAGTGAATGGGAGAACCAGGAGCGTGCATCCCTGCTCATCAGAATGAGGATGCGGAAGCCTGTGGCTGCTCCCACTGTCAGCCATGTACGTGGAGGATAACTCAGTCAGGGTAAGTAGTACTGATTTTTTGGGTTCCTTTTAGTACTGTCCCTTTAATGAAGGTTTATTATTAGACTAGTCTTATAGCCCATTACATTAACGGGTGCTAGAATATGTGTGTGTTTATTTCTTTCTCTCTCTCTCCTTAGCCGCTTTCTGTATTTCTGCATTTCTTTCTTTCTGTCTTTCTGTTTCCTCGGCTGTCCACCACCACCCCTTGCCTGCTCCCCCTGTCCATTTTCCCTTCCTTTTACCTCCCCTGTTTCCACCACTACCCCTTCACTGCTCCCCTTATCCAGCAGCAGCCCTTCTCTCTTTGTTCCTGCTCCCCCTATCTAGCAGGCCTCCCTTCCTTTTTCTCCCCCCCGTCCATCAGCACTTCTTCCCCTGTCCAGCAGCACCTCTTTCCTGCTCCCCCTGTCCAGCAGTAGGCCTCCCTGCCTTTTTCTTCCCCCCTGTCTATCAGCACCTCTTTCCTGCTCCCCCTGTCCAGCAGTATGCCTCCCTTCCTTTTTCTCCCCCGTCCATCAGCACCTCTTTCCTGCTCCCCCTGTCCATCAGCACCTATTTCCTGCTCCCCCTGTCCAGCAGTAGACCTCCCTTCCTTTTTCTGCCCCCCCTGTCCATCAGCATCTCTTCCCCTGTCCAGCAGCACCCCTTACCTCCATTCGCGTCTGCCCTCCACTACAGCCGTCGACAGCCACTGCGGCCTGCAGGCACCGACAGCTGCCGCACGCGCCTGAAGCTGACAGCTGCCTCAATATCCGCAATCCCTGCCATCGCCGCTGTTTGAGAGGCCCACGGAACTGAAGGCGGTCAGCGTGTCTGTGGCTCGGGAGGAGGAGTCCTGGTGTTGCGCATGCGCACTCCTGCCGACCACTGACCTACAGATCAGGGATCAGGGAACACGGCGGTAAGAGTGCACATGTGCGCTTAGCATTTTATTATTATAGATATGTAGATATGTACATCTTCTATATTAATGATTGCAAATTTGAGACCTGCTCAACCTTATTTTTTTGTTAGTGTTAGTGTTTTTGCTTAGTGTTAGTGTTTGTGCGGCCCCAGAAAATTTTATTTCAGCCAATGTGGCCCAGGGAAGCCCTGGTCTAGACTGTTTTCTATTTCATAAGTATTCTAAGAAGAGCCTTCTAAATCAATCAAGATCATTAGCATTGGATGCTGTCATTTAATTCTTTCAGGCACTGTCTGTGACTACACTACAGTCCTTCACTATACCAGTTTAACTGGGCAAAATTACAAGCAGAAATGATCGACAAACAGACGATAACCTTTTCAAACTTTACAAATTTGTGACCAAAGTCAGTCCAATAAAAACTTGACTTTTTGTTTCAGGTATCTAAGTAATCTAATAAAATTTAATATGACCTTACAGAAAATTACAGAAAAAAATTACTGAAAATTACAGAAAAGAATCACTCTTATTTAGTTTCCTCACACATATTTGGAAGGCTAGAAGAGGGTACTGCCAGAAACATGCCTTTTTACAAATGTTGACAATGATATTAACTTAATTAAGGAATTAAAGAAGATTTAACTAAAGTATTGTTAAAACTGAAGTGACTATTACATTATATTAGTGTCTTCTATCCTGCCAATACCTTTCAGTTCTAGGTGGTTTACAACAAGAGTTGGCCTGAGCATTTCCAGGGAGAATACATGGTTAATATTCTCATTCAAAGCAACAAAGTCTCCTCCCAGTGCAGGCACATGCTCTAACTTCTTTTAAGTTGTTAAAGAACGATAACATCAATAATTTATCTGGGTTCTTAGTTTCAAGATTAGTTTGCAATAAACTGTTTTATAATAATAGTGCAAGACTAGTCGCAGTATGAAGTATACAGTACATGGGATAGCTTGTGGATGCAAACCAAGTGCTGCCCTGAACTGTCTCATAAAAACTGCTGAAGCTTGAACTGCAGATTCCAGTCTATCAAATGGGACAGATTAGTTTCTTGGATACAATAAAACCCATTGCTCAAACACATATCTCTATATATTTCAAGATCTTCATCCTAGAATTCAGAGCTTTAAGCTCCCTGTACGTTTAATACCATGTTAAAGCATAAAGCATTGCACAAGGGAATTTTTATCTGTGGTTTAAGTACAGATCAACTTACTATATGAACAGCCAATATATTGTGAATGGAGCTAAGACTTTAGGATTTCATTCACCTGAACTTGCCATGATTGTCAAACAATAATATTCAAATCCTATATTAAAAAAAACCAGACATCAAAGACCCTACATCATCCTTGTAAAATTTTAAACAAGCTCTAAGTTCAAATCATGTAACACATTATGGCCCTAATTCTATAAAGTCTGCCTAAAGTTAGGTGCCAGTATCGGTGCCTGACTTTAATTGATCAATAGGTTTAATTGGTGCTGATATTGCACTGAACACCTCACAATCGGCTTTAATTGGACTTAAGTGAAAGGTGCCTAGCAGAAAAACAAGTCTATAAAAATTGGGCACCTAGACCAAAGTGCCCACACTAAAAGTGGGCATGGTTAGGGGCAGATCATAAGCATGTTTTTAAGTTAGGCACCTCTGTGAATTAGGTGCGGTTAGGCTTTGATATTGGTGCCTAGCTTTAAGTGAAGAAAATCCTGGCATATACGTGGTGTGCCTAAATGCTAGGACACTGAGCACTACCTAAACACGCTAGACAACATTAAGGGCTCCTTTTATTAAGCTGCGGTAGTGGTTTTAGTGTGCGCTTAGCATGCACTGAATTGCCGCGTGTACTAGACCTTAACACCAGCATTGAGTTGGCGTTAGTTCTAGACGCGTAGCACGGGTTTAGCGTGTGCTAAAATCCTGCGTGTGCTAAAAAGGTTGCGCTCCTGCATTATGTGTTGCTCTGCAGAGAAAGGCAGCCATCCAGCAGGAGACTGCGCTGGACCACCTCTACTTAAAAAAGGTACCGGGGAGGGGAGGCCTTCGGGCTTCATGCAGCTTCTTCAGGCTGCGGGCTGCTTCTTCGGGCTGTTTTGGGCTTTGGGCATCAGGCTGTTTGGGCTTTGGGCTGCTGGCTGCTTCAGGCTTCCCAGCACCAGACCACCAGAGGAGGACAAATCAAAAAGAAAAAAATTCTGAACTAATTTTTTTTTCTTGGTTTTTTTCTCCTCATCTTATGGTCCGGTGCGCCTTATGGTCTGAAAAATATGGTACTTCTTCCGTCTTCCCAAGGTGATGGGTTTGAATCCCTAGTATGGTCAGGTACACCAGCATATATTCCTATTTTTTTTAGTGACAATATGGCATTTAGGTGCATATTGATGATGTCACAATGATGTCAAGATTGTGTGTCAAACATGTCCACTTACTCTGAGTCACAGCCACTGTGAGTAGGGTTTCTCTTTTTTTCTTAAACTTTGGGAATGAGGTTTAGTATGCTATATATATTTTTCATGTGCTTTGATTGAGTAATGCATTAAAGATTTTTTTCCCATTATTATCAAAGAGGTGTGTTTACACCACAAAACAGAAGATTTAGTATGCCATATATATTTTTTTTTCATGTGCTTTGATTGAGGAACACAGAGAAAAAGGAGTTTTTGGGGAAAACAGCAGAGGAACTGGACAAGTGTTGAAGGTACAATACATATTTAATATTTATTCTAGAGGGGGGACTCCATGCTTTTCCTCCCCAAGAAGTACCACTATTATATTTTATTTATTTATATTCATTCACATTCAGCTACTTTCCCTTCTGCCCAGTGGGCTCAAACTCTTATCTAGTGTACCTGGGGCAATGAGAGGATTGACTTGCCCAGGGTCACAAGGAGCAATGAGGGATTTGAACCCACAACCTCAGGGTGCTGAGGCTGTAGCTCTAACCACTGCACGCACTCAGGTATTAAACCATATGTCAATTCAAAAGTCAAGCTTATATCCTCTTTATTCACAAACAGTCATTTCTTTATTCAGTAAGGGGGTGGCCAGTTAGCAGGCAGCATATTCAGCAGCACTCACCCAGTTAAACCCTTTTGAATATCAGGTTCATAGTGTTTTTCCTGATGTATACAACTACTACTATCCATTCAGTCATGTCCGACCCTTACATACTCTGTAGGTCAGTCCTCGCTATGCTTCCCTGTTTTCCATGTATACAAATGCTGTTTTCGTTTGAAAACAATTTTTCTTTATTTCTTTATCAAGGTGTACTTTTACCAAACTTTGGTTAAAAAGTGCCCTTACAGGAGACTTTCCCACACATTGAGGCCATTTTTACCTCAGCAGTAAAATGGTCACATTTCCTAATTATTTCCTAATTTTCCCATTAGTGTGTGGCTATTAATAAAACTGTTAACACCACCTATTTTTGTAGCCAATAATGTCCATCTAAAGTTTAGATGCCACTAGCAGCGCCGGACATAATTGATCAATAAGACTTAATTGAGGCACTCAACGCTTCATAATTGGTTTTAATTGGACCTAATTGAAAGCTAGGTGCCTAACTCAAAAACTTTGATGCTATAAAAAGTAGGTGCCTAGCCAAAGTGACTACACTAAAAGTGGGTGCAGTTAAGGGTCTATCAAAGGCGTGTTTTCAGGTTAGGTGCCTCTTTGTGAATTAGGTGCCTTTAGGCTCCGATATCAGTGATTAACTTTAAGCGAAGAAAACCCTAGCCTAAATCAGGGATGCCTAAATATTAGAATGCTGGACACTGCCTAAACATATAATGTGTGCCTAAGTTTTATAGACTCGGTGCTGATATTGGTACCTAACTTTAGACAAACTTTATAGAATTAGGGCCTAAGGGTTTACATGCTAATCATGCACTAATCAGCCCAGTAATGTAGCTGCTTTAATTAATTAGTGCAGAAACACGTGGAGGGGCATAATCGAAAGGGACATCTAAGTCCGTTTACGTCCATCTCGCAAGTCGTCCAAAGTTAAAAAGAGCCTAAGACACATTTTCGAAAGATACGTCCAACTTTTTTTTACTTTTGAAAATCGTCTTCTGCAAGGGCAGGTCATGCCTCACAAACTTATTGTATTTCTTTGAGGGGGTGAACAGCCAGGTGGATAAAGGGGAATCTATAGACATCATTTACCTTGACTTCCAAAAAGCCTTCGACAAGGTACCACACGAGAGACTGCTTAAGAAGATATGGAACCACGGGGTGCAAGGGGAGGTCCACCGATGGATCAAAAACTGGCTGGCAAACAGGAAGCAGAGGGTTGGCGTAAAGGGCCATTACTCAGACTGGAAAGGGGTCACGAGTGGAGTTCCGCAGGGGTCGGTGCTAGGACCGCTCCTGTTCAATATCTACATAAACGACCTAGAGGTGGGAACCAAGTGTGAGGTCATTAAATTTGCAGATGACACCAAACTATACAGCAGGGCTCAAACCAGGGAAGACTGCGAAGATCTCCAAAAGGATCTAACGCAGCTCGAAAAGTGGGCCGAAAAATGGCAAATGAGCTTCAACATAGGGAAATGCAAGGTCATGCACGTGGGGAAAAAGAACCCGATGTTCACATACAAAATGGGGGGAACACCACTAGGGGTCAGTAACCTGGAGAGAGACCTGGGAGTGATGGTAGACGCAACACTGAAGGCATCGGCACAGTGCGCCACAGCCTCAAAGAAAGCAAACAGAATGTTGGGTATCATTAAGAAGGGTATTATGACCAGGACGAAGGAAGTCATCATGCCGCTGTATCGTGCAATGGTGTGGCCGCATCTGGAGTACTGTGTCCAGTACTGGTCGCCGTACCTCAAGAAGGACATGGCAGTACTTGAGGGAGTACAGAGAAGAGCAACTAAACTGATAAAGGGAATGGAAAATCTCCCATATACCGACAGATTGAAGCAGTTGGGACTTTTCTCCCTGGAAAAGCGGAGACTTAGAGGAGACATGATAGAAACTTTCAAGATCCTGAAGGGCATAGAAAAAGTAGACAGGGACAGATTTTTCAAATTATGGGGCACCACAAGTACAAGGGGGCACTCGGAGAAATTGAAAGGGGACAGGTTTAGAACAAACGCTAGGAAGTTCTTTTTCACTCAGAGGGTGGTGGATACATGGAACGCGCTTCCAGAGGCTGTTGTAGACAAGAAAACATTAAATGGTTTCAAAGAAGGTTTGGATAGATTTCTAGAAGAAAAAGGGATTGAAGGGTATAGATAGGTATAGACCACTACTCAGGCAATGGGCCTGATGGGCCGCCACGGGAGCGGACCGCTGGGTAGGATGGACCTATGGTCTGCCTCAGTGGAGGCAACTTCTTATGTTCTTATGTTCTTATGTCTAATTATACGTCCTGCTGATCTGATCGTCCAAGCCGCTAAATCGTTCATCTTTATACCACATTTCCATCCAACTTTCCGTCCAAGTCCAAAACACCTAGAACAAGTGCTGTTGGAAGTGGGAGGGTTCTGCAAAGTGATGGACTGCACACCCAGACATGCCACCTAAATAGTGGGGTACCTTACAGGGCACTGCTGTGAACGTCACAAAAAGGGTGCCATGGCTTCTCCACACTACAGCTCCCTTATAGGTGACGGTGAGCCCCCCAAACCACCTCCAGAATCCCCTAGACCCACTTATCTACCACCCCAATAGCCCATATGGCTGCAGGAGCCACTTATATGTAAAAAGGGGTTTGGGGGTATATAGGGCAGTGCACATGTTTAAGTATCAATGCAGTGATTACAGGGGCTTATGGGCATGGATCCTCCTCTCTATGGGTCCCTAACCCACCCCCAAGATGACTTAAGCTGCCTCTGGGCTGGACGACTAGGCTTTCCTATGCCAGGCGGCCCGGTGATGATGGTCTGGAGGCTGAAATTTAAAGTTGTGAATAAAATTTTTATGGGGGCGTGGGGGGGTGTTGGTAATCACTGGGGTAGTGTGTGGGGGTCTATGTTATGTGTTTGCAGTGCTTATCTGGTGAGTTTAGGTGGGTTTTAGTGACTTAGACCATGTTTTACATGTTCTAAGTCACAACGTCCAAGTTCTGTCGATCCTGGGCTGTATAACTTTCGGTTATACATAAGGTGACCATACGTCCCATTTTCAACGGGACAGTCCCGTTTTCGGACCGATCGTCCCATTGTTCCGACCCACCGCTTCAGGACACCGAAATGTCCCGTTTTCAGGGACAGCATCCCGAAGCTGTGCGCGGGGACACCAGGACGGGTGATCACTTTCCCTCCCTGCCACGCCGATTCTAACCCTGGGCCGCCACTGCTGCTTCTTCCCTTCTTCCCGACGTCAATTTTGATGTCGGAGAGGACGTTCTGGGCCAGCCAATCCCTGCCTGGCTGGCCCGAACGTCCTCCCCGACGTCAAAATTGACATCTGGAAGAAGGGAAGACTCGGCGGCGGCGGCGGCCCAGGGTTTGAATCAGCGCAGCAGGGAGGCAGATTGGCAAGCAGCGGCGGTACACAGGCAGACGGGCGGGCGGCTTGAATCCGGGGGGGGGGGGGGTTGAGTCTTGGAGGGGGTTGAATCCGGGGGGGGGAGGTTGAATCAGGCACTGGAAGGAGGGAAGGAGGTAGGCAGGCAGGCAGGCTGGCTTCGGGGAGGGACAAAGGCAAGGGAGGCACTGAGAGCACTATGGACATGGGAAGGAGGCATTGGGGGCACTAGGGACACAGGACAGGCACTGGGGGCACTATGGACATGGGAAGGAGGCACTGGGGCACTATGGACATGGGAAGGAGGCATTGGGGGCACTAGGGACACAGGACAGAGGCACTGGGGACACTAGGGACACAGGACAGAGGCACTAGGGGCACTAGGGACACAGGGCAGAGGCACTGGGAGCACTAGGGACACAGGACAGGCACTGGGGGCACTAGGGACACAGGACAGGCACTGGGGGCACTAGGGACATGGGAAGGAGGCACTGGGGGCACTAGGGACACAGGACAGAGGCACTGGGGGCACTAGGGACATATGACAGGCACTGGGGGCACTATGGACATTAGAAGGAGGCACTGGGGACACTAAGGACACTGAAAAGAGACACGGGGGGCACTAAGGACACAGGACAGAGGCACTGAGGGCACTAGGGACACAGGACAGGCACTGGGGGCACTATGGACATGGGAAGGAGGCACTGGGGCACTAAGGACATAGAAAGGAAGGAGGGAGGGAATAGAAAGGGACAATTGTTGGGCCTGAGTGCAGAAAGAAAGAAATAAAAGAAAGGATACACAGTCAGAAAGAAACACAACCAGAGACTCATGAAATCACTAGACAGCAAAGATAGGAAAAATGATTTTATTTTTAATTTAGTGATCAAAATTTGTCAGTTTTGAGAATTTATATCTGCTGTCTATATGTTGCACTATATTTATCTATTTTTCTATAGTTACTGAGGTGACATTGCATATTTTAAAGTCATTTGCCTTGACATTTTTGAAACCCCTCAAATATAAATGATAATTAACATTTTCTCTGCGTATAGTGTGCTTTGTAGTTTTTTTTAATTTTAAGGTTACCATTATTAATTAATATGAAGATATTATGTGTACATGAAAAATGAATGGAAGAAATTGGGGGCGGGATGGGGGCGGGGCTAGGGCAGGGTTGGAGCGGGGCTAAGGTGGGATTGGGGTGGGGCTAGGGCGGGATTGGGGGGCAGGACTGACAATTAATAGATGTCCCCTTTTGATGAAAAAAATAAATGGTCACCTTAGTTATACATGCTGTATGACTAAGTCTAAGCCGGCCCATGGCCCACCCAACTCCCGCCCTCGACACGCCTCCCAAAACGCCCCGTTTAGCTTTGGATGTTGAGCAGCACTATGAAAGCCTAGGTCGTTTTTAAACACGTCCAAAACCCGGTTTTATTATCGGCTCTTGGACATTTTTGAAAAATGTTCATCCAAATGCAGACTTAGGCCGGTTTTTGGACGTTTTTCTCTTTCTATTATGAGCCCCTTACTCTCCACTCCCGGACACACCCCCTGCAAAAAATACAAGAAAAAATATTTTTTTAGCATGCGATTTACATGTGCACATCCCAAAATTACCATGAGACACCGGAGCACCCCACACAGTAAGCCCTTTAACACTGTGGTAGGCATACACTAGGGATCACTGCAGCTTTTTAAAAGGATCCCCAAATGTATAATTTCTATCAATCTTTAAAAAGTTTCTATACATAATTTTTTTTATAGGCCTTACATGCCAATAATTGCTTATGGTTTATTTATGTCTTAAGCAGTATCATTATGAAGACAAACACGAATGGTCTAAAAGAACCATCAATTAATAAATATGCCTGAATAAAAAGAATTATTTAAATAATCAGAAAGGTCCCACAACATCTTGCTGTACCATTTCTGTGGAATGCAAAAAAACTCGGGGGCCTTATTACTAAAGCTTAATGTGTACTAAATGCTGTGTGTCCTATGCACATGTTCATTAGTGCACGCTAAGCTTTAGTAAAAGGGCCCCTCAATCTTCTAAAATGATCTATCCAGAAGTAACCTCTTTTCCCCTACCTATGACGTTTCTTTGTATCTTGATCTGTAATGATATATTCTATTTTTCTCTGCTGGATCCTGTAACACTTAATTGCAATTTCTTGTATGAACGATATAGAAAAAAAAAGTATAGTGTAAATGTTGACATTTAGACTGAATTGTCATTTAAATAAATTCACACCGCTTTGAAACAGAAAATATTTATCTTTCTATTATCTAAACTCAACAGAGCTGAGAATCTTCCTGGAGATAGGCATTCCTAGAGTTACATTTTCAACACTTCACAATCCTGGTGCACTATATATGGAAGTAGTAACCACCTAAATGTTATGTGCTACATTTTCTGCAGGGCACCTATCACTCTTCAGGGTGTACCTGGATTTTCACTTGCACCAATCTAATCAATTTTCAAACACAAGGTCACCAAGAGACTTTTTCCCTAATATTTAAAAACATTTATCCAGGTAGCACCACCTTCTACCCAGGTAGCTGCTTCTGACCAAGGTCAGTCACTGATTTTCAGTGGCATTATTATTAGCATCGCTATAGAATGCTTCAGAGTAAGCCTAGGCAGTGCAGGAGTAGAACCTGGCTAGAGATCCAAATAACTTAGGACAGGAAAAAAGCTGTCCTAAGTTATCCAGATACTGTAGATCTCTGGATACTGGCACTCAGTATCACCATTGTCCAGCTAAAGGTGGATAATCAGCACCAATATGCAGATAGAGTCCAGCACTAAATATATGGGAATATGATTAAGGCTGTGGGCAGCATTTAAAAGATATATCAACCACAAGTTTAATATTGGCCCAGCTATATTTGAATGCTGCTTGTTATAAAGCTAAAAATTAAACCTGTCATTCTAACCAGGGACATAATGAAAACTTTGATACATGCATTTATGTTTTCTCCTCAAAAATCTCTACTTACTATAACGAAAAGTTTGCATTTTGCACACGTTTGAAAATCTGCTTAAGATAATTCTGCTATTCTACCACTGTAACTCTCAGGTTTATCTACACATCTACTGCATAAGCATTTGAAAATTTGCCTTTATAAGGACACAGGAAAAAAAATACAATTATTTTCTTACCTGTTACAATAGGGTAAGACTGTGGGCCTGGAACACTGGCTCCTATATCTGCTGAAGAAGGACTTGTTAGACTGGACTTCATTTCATCTAGTCCACTTGCTAGAGATGCCATAGTTGAATATTCTGTTGTCTAAAAGAAAACGAGGACAAATTATTAATCATAAACTCTCAAATTCTATAAATGGTGCCTAAAGTTACAAAATAGGGTCATTTAGGCATGTAACATAATTAGCTAATTGATGCTAACTTGGCACTTAATTGGAGATAAGTAGCGATAATTGGCCTTAACAAGCACTAATTGAGACTAATTAGCAGTTATATGAGTAAATGACTTAGGGCTAGATTCACAAAGCAAACTGATCGTGTTCCGATCGGTTTGCGACCCCTTTGTGACCAGATTTCCCTCGGGCCCCATTCACTAACCTCTCCAGCGATCCGCTTCGAATCCGTGCATGCAAATGAGGAGAAACGCATGCAAAGTAGGTAGGCACGCGATTCACAACACAAATTTGGGAAACCGATTGGGCTGGCCGATCAAGAATAGAAGCGATAGCTTGGGACCAGTCGCACAGGGCGCTGACAACTCTCCTGATCCATTGCCCTGCTCTCAGCCCCTATCTTTTGCTGTGTAGGAAGAGGTTTCAGGCACCGGGGGAATCGTGCGGCTCCTGTCCTTGCTCTGCTCTCTGCCCTGAGCTCTGCTTTGGAGCTGATTCTAACAAGAGAAGGCAGAAAGTGGACTCTCTCTGCTACCTTTCCTGCAGTGTGAGCCCGCAGGCTTAAAGCTGGGCTGCTTTAAACACACGGGCTCGCACTGCATGGAAGGCGGCAGAGAGCAGGAGAGTCTGGGCGACAAGAGCAGGGCTTGGAAGGGGAGAGCAGGAGAGTCATGTTCTGTTCGTGAGGTCACGTCGGAAATTTATCAAAGCACAGGCCAGCTGTATAGCTCGAGCAAAAGCCTTCACGTCCCAGCTCCTGAAAAAAAAAAAATCTATGCCGGGCCCGGAGGTCCAGCGCACGCGCAGACCATTTACAGATGGTCTGCACATGCGCTGGGATCGCTATCGAGCGATCCAGGCAGGCAGATGGGGGCGTTCCTCCAATCACCCCCATCTGCATATTGGGGCTTCGAGAATTCATCGGACCTGCCCGGATCGGGCAGGTTCATAAATCAAACCCTTATGCTCCTATTCTGTAAACTGAGGACCCAATTCTGTTTATGTCACCTAAAAAAATCAGCACTAATGCGGTGCTAAGTTGTGTGCATAACTTTCAAATAACTCCAATTAAGGTCAATTTTGAGTTGTTAATTGCCAATTATACCAATTAAACCTATTAATCAATTAAGTTGTGCATGCATATTGGCTACACGCATTGATGTGTACACACAACTTTAGGTGCCATATACAGAATTATAGGTGAGATACTAGCTAAACCAATATTCTTAGGTCATTCCACACAGAGCCAAAATACTTGCCTGTGCTCTTCAACATATTTATGAGCTCCCTGGGCAATCTTATCTTCCCCAGTGATGAATATCTACTATCATATGCAGATGGCATCTTTCTTTTGATTCCGCTCTACAGTTACAATGATCTCTTCAAAATTGTCTCCATAAACATTTAAAAAAATCTACTCTTGGGAACTCTTTAATAAACTAAAATTAAATACCACAAAAACATACTTCTCTGGTTTCACTCTGTCACACAATCTGTCCCTACAACCTTGCCCTTACCTTCTGGTGCATCACTAAAATATGAAAAGACTTCAAAGGTGCTTGGTATCTTATTAGATGCTACACTATCCTTTGGACCCCAAGGGGTAGATTCTGTAAAGGACTTCTAACTTTAGGCGTCCACAAAGTGGATGTCCATGGACTTAGGCATCCAAATAAAGTGGATAATAAGCACAATTAATGACTTTAACAAGTAATTATTGGAAGTTAGACATCCAAAGGCTGGACGGGATTCACAAAACAGGCGTCCACAATTTCGTGGATGCCCATCGGAAAAAGCTGCACCTAACGGAATAGGCATGGGTGTGGCATAGGTGTGGCTTTGATATAGACATCCATTAACAGAATCGCATGCCGCCCAGCGTCCTAACGCATCTACCTAACACCTAAAATGTTGGCATTGCAAAACCAGGTCTACTTTTGGGTGTTAGGTGGATGTGACTTAGGTGTCACTTAGGCATGCCGGAGGTGTCCACATATAGGTGAACAGGGCTTTATTTTGGGGGGTAAAGAGGACTCCAGTTTGATATAAAGGTCAAAAGATAAGAACATAAGAATAGCCTTACTGGGTCAGACCAATGGTCCATCAAGCCCAGTAGCCCGTTCTTACAGTGGCCATTCCAGGTCACTAGTACCTGGCCAAAACCCAAGGAGTAGCAATATTCCATGTAATTATATTGTTAAAATGTTAGTTTCTCTTTATTACTTTTTACTTGGATTTTGTACATCGCTTAGCAATTTTAATAGGCGATTCATCAAATGTATTAATAAACTTGAAACTTGATGATACCGATACACCCCATGTCATTCTCATTTCATCCAGGAACTTGTCCAAACCTTTCTTAAAACCAGCTACACTATTCACTCTTACCACATCCTCTGGCAACGTGTTCCAGAGCTTAACTATTCTCTGAGTGAAAAAAAATTTCCTCCTCTTGGTTTTAAAAATATTTCCCTTAACTTCATTGAGTGTCCCCTAGTCTTTGTAATTTTTGACAGAGCGAAAAATCGATCCACTTGTATCCGTTCTAATCCACTCAGGATTTTGTAGATTTCAACCATATATCCCCTCATCCATCTCTTTTCCAAGCTGAAGATCCCTAATCATTTTAGTCTTTCCTCATTTGAGAGGAGTTCCAGCCCCTTAACCATCTTGGTTGCTCTTCTTTGAACCTTTTCTAATGCCATTATATCTTTCTTGAGATAAGGAGACCAGAACTGAACACAATACTCCAGATGAGATTGCATCATGGAACGATACAGGGGCATTATAACATTCTTAGTCTTGTTAACCATCCCTTTTTTAAATAATTCCTAGCATCCTGTTTGCTTTTTTGGCCACTGCCGCTGCACATTGGGCAGAAGGTTTCATCGTATTGTCTACGAAGATACACAGATCCTTTTCTTGGGCACTAATCCCCAAGATAGACCCTAGCATTCGGTAACTGTGATTCAGGTATTCTTCCCAATGTGCATCACTTTGCATTTGTCCACATTAAATTTCATCTGCCATTTGGATGCCCAGTCTTCCAATTTCCTAAGGTCCACCTGCAATTTTTCACAATCCACATGCGTTTTAACAACTTTGAACAGTTTAGTGTCATCTGCAAATTTAATCACCTCACTTGTTCCAATTTCCAGATCATTTATAAATAAGTTAAATAAGCACCGGTCCCAGTACAGACCCCTGCGGCACTTCACTGTTTACGCTCTTCCATTGAAAAAAAATAACCATTTTTCTGTTTTCTATCCGATAACCAATTCCTAATCCACAACTGAACTTTGCCATGATACTATCCCATGACATTTTAATTTTCTCAGGAGCCTCTTGTGAGGAAATTTATCAAAAGCTTTCTGAAAATCTAGATACACTATATCACCGGCTCACCTTTATCCACATGTTTATTCACACCTTCAAAGAAGTCAAGCAAATTGGAGAAGCAAGATCTCCCTCAGCTGAGCCCATGCTGACTCCGTTTTATTAAATCATGTTTGGCTACGTGTTCCACAATTTTATTTTTTATAATTGTTTCTACCATTTTGCCCGGCACTGAAATGAGGTTTACCAGTCTGTAATTTCCCGGATCTTCCCTGGAGCCCTTTTTAAAATCGGCGTAACATTGGCCACCCTCCAATCTTCAGGTACTACAAACGATTTTAGCGACAGGATACAGATCACTAACAGCAGGTCAGTAATTTCATGGTTGAGTTCTTTTAGTGCCTTGGGAAATATACCATCTGATCCTTTCGATTTATCATTTTTTAACTTGTCGATTTGGCTTAGTACATCTTCCAGATTCACTGAGATTTCTTTCAGTTTCTCCGCATCATCACCCTTGAAAACCATTTCCAGTTCTTACATCTTCTTCCATAAAGACCGAAGCAAAGAATTCATTCAGTCTTTCCGCTATGGCCTTATCCTCCCTGAGCACCTCTTTTGCTCCTTGATCATCCAACGGTCCCACAGATCCCCTCACAGGTTTTCTGCTTCTGATGTACCTAAAAAAATTGCTATGAGTTTTTGCCTCTTTTACAAGTTTATCTTCATATTCTTTCTTAGCTGTCTTTATCAATGTTTTCCATCTAACTTACCAGTGCTTGTGTTTCTTTTTATTTTCTTCATTCGGATCCTTTTTCCATTCTTTAAAGGATTTTTTTGGCTCTAACAGCCTCTTTCACTTTACCTTTTAACCACACCGGCTCTCGTTTCTTCTTCTTTCCACCTTTACTGATACGTGGAATACATCTGGTCTGGGCTTCCACGATGGTATTTTTAAATAACATCCATGCCTGGTTTACATTCCTAACCTTTGCAACTGATCCTTTTAGCTTCTTTTTAACCATGTTCCTCATTTTATCATAGTCGCCCTTTCAAAAATTAGATGCCCTTACAGTAAATTTCTTTTGCGATGTTTAATAATGCATTACTTAAACAAGACGCATGAAAAAATATATAGATTGCATACTAAACCTTCTAGTTTTGGGGGTAAAGAGGACTCCTATTTGAAAATAATAGAAAAAGATTTTTAATAATGCATTACTTGAGCACAGCACATGAAATATATATAGCAAACTAAACCTCATTCCCAAAGACTAAGAAGAGAATCCCTACTCACAACGGCTGTGGTTCAGAGCAAATGGACGTGTCTGATACACAATCTTGACATCATTGTGACATCAAAATGTACCTAGATGACAGAATGTCACTAAAAAATAATGGGAACCTCTGCTTAAAAGGAAGTACCTGTGGCTTAATGGTTAAAAGGCACTTCTGCCATCTTCCACAAGTCATGGGTTCTTATTCACACACGCCCCAGTACCTTAACAGCTTCTTTTTTTAATCTCATAAGAGAGTATGGGTTGTGGACTTTGCCATTTACATTTGCACTCTGCCCTTTCCAGGGTCCAGAAAGAAACTTATTTTTACTCTGAGATGACTATGATCTCCTAAGGCGGGGGTCGGCAACCTGCGGCTCCAGAGCCGCATGCGGCTCTTTTCCACCTTTGCTGCGGCTCCGGTAGTGTGTCACGCAGGCATGCAGCTTAAGTCCGGCGTCGCGGCGGGAAATAGCCATGCTGAGCAGTGAGCTCAGCACATACACAGATGAAAGCCTTGCTTGCTGATTGGTCCGGCGGCCCCGCCCCGCCGTGTCGCCGGACCAATCAGCAAGCAAGGCTTTCATCTGTGTAGTGCTGAGCTCACTGCTCAGCATGGCTATTTCCCGCCGCGACGCTGGACTTGTAAGATGCACGCCTGAAAAAGAAATCATCCTGGCCGGGGTCGGTGTCATGCTCCGGAGATCTACAGCCTTCCTATCTCCCTCTCCCTCTACCTGCTTCCGGCCACATCCCCTGCTCCGCGGCTCTCTTCGGCAACTCAGCAGCAGCGAACGACACAAGCTTCTGACGTCGGGGCCTACCCTCTGCGAGTCCCGCTTGTTTCAACTTCCTTTTTCCACAAAGGCGGGACTCGTAGAGGGAAGGCCTCGATGTCGGCAGCTTGTCTTGATCACTGCTGCTGACGAGTTGCTGAAGAGAGCCGCGGAGCAGGGGGGTTTTGCCAGGTGCAGGTAGAAGGGAGAGGGCCAGATGCAGGACTCTTGGGTGAGGGAGCAGAAGAGAGAGAGAAAGAGAGAGGGGAGGGAAACAAAAGGAAATATTTCATACTGGGCTGGGCCGCAGTGGAGGGAGGGTGGAAAGATTCTAGCTACAGGGTGCAGTAACAAAGGAAAAGGGGGGAAAGCTGAAAATGGAGATATTGACACAAAGAAGAGAAAGGGTAAGCAGGACCTACTGAATAAGGATAGAGATACAGAGGGGACATGAAGAGGAGGTGAAATAGAGACATAGAAGTAATGCTGAAAAAGTGTGTGGGGGGAGATAAAGACATTGAAAGGGCAAATGGTGAACATGGCGTAAAGATAAGGACAGAGACAAATGAAGATTCTGAAAAAGTGGTGAGATAGGGATATAGGTGAGATGGACACAAAGAAGGGTGATGCTGGAAAATAGGTGGAATGGTAATTCTGACAGACACAGAAGGGAAATGCTGGATCAAGGAGAGATGGGGCTCAGGCTGGATGGAATGAGGAGAAATGCCTTGTTGGCCCGGAACTTCCTCTCCTACGTCAGAATTGACGTCAGGGAGCGGAATGCTGGTCAGCGCAACACTTCTGCAGGGAAAGCTTGGGACGGCGGTGGCTTGGGGGCTGTTCCCCGATTGCGGTGGCAGCAAACCGAGTGGCTTGGGGGACGGCACGGAGACAGAAAGAAGGGGGAACAGGGAGACAGAAAGAAAAAGTTGGGGGAGAGAATGAGGTCTGGAGGAGAGGAAACATACAGGAGGCTGAAAGAAAGGAAGAAAGATTGGATGCACAGTCAGAAGAAGAAAGTGCAACCAGAGACTCATGAAATCACCAAATAGCAAAGGTAGGAAAAATGATTTTATTTTCAATTTAGTGATCCTGTATATAGCATTAAGATAAGAAACAATATATGCAGTGTTAGATTTGTTTTATAATGGTTTTGCGGCTCCAAGTTTTTTTTTCTTTTCGAAAACGGGTCCAAGTGGCTCTTTATGTCTTAAAGGTTGCAGACCCCTGTCCTAAGGTATCATATCACTTGGCAGGAACCCCTGTCTAAAAGGAAGCTCCTGTGGCTCAGTGGTTAAAGGTACTTCTTCCATATTCCCAAAGTGGTCTGTTTGAAACCCTAGTATTGTCAGGCACTCCAGCATATATTCCTATTTTTTTGTGACAATCTGCCATCTAGGTGCATACTGATGATGTCACAATGATGTCAAGATTGTGCATCAAACATGTCCACTTGCTCTGAGTCACAGCCATTGTGAGTAGGGTTTCTCTTCTTATTTTCTTAAACTTTGGGAATGAGGCTTATTATGCTACATATATTTCATGTGCTTTGACTGAGTAATGCATCATTAAACATCTTTTTCCATTATTATCAAAGAGGAGTCCTCTTTAACCCCCCCCAAAAAAAATTAGAAGGTTTAGTATGCAATATATATATTTTTTGCATGTGCTTTGCTAAAGTAATGCATTATTAAACATCTTTTGACCTTAATATCAAATTGGAGTCCTCTATATCCCAGAAAATAAAGCACCATTCACCTACATGTGGATGCCTCAAGCACGCCTAAGTGACACCTAAGTTGCGTCCACCTAACGTAAGCCTATCTAGCGCCCAACCAATACTCAAACATAAATCTGATTTTGTAAGCAGTCCTCTTTCCACCAAAACATAGAGGATTTAATATGTAATATATACTTATATATATATATACTTTTACGTATATATAATTTTTTTTTTCATGTGCTTTGAATGAGAAACCTAGAGGCCAAAAGAGGAACTGGACAAGTGTTAAAGGTACATGTTTGATATTTATCCTAGGGAAATGACAGTTTGTAAATCAAGAGGATATAAGCTTGGCTTTGGAATTGACATGCAGGTTGCTATCTGAGTGTATATGGTGCAGTGATTAGAGCTACAGCCTTAGCACCCTGACATTGTTCGTTCAAATCCCCCACTAATCCTTGTGACCCTGGGCAACTGGAATAGAATAAAAATAAAATAAAGGAGCCAAATTTAAATACATGGGATATAATAGTGGTGCCAGCATTTTACTGCCTACAATTTTAATGTAAAAAAACCCAGCATAAAATCATTGTTCTAATGATGTCATAATGCTAACATATGACAACGTAATAGACATTATTAGGATGTCTATATAATGCCTAAAAGGTGATTCTCCAAAGAATGTCTAACAATATAGATGCACTTAGATTCGCTCAGCACTGTTGAGCGTGACTTTCTATAGTGCATCTATGCATTATAGAATTATGCTTAGCATTCTGCTGCTGGGTGTCTAAACGATGCCTAACTTTTAGATGTCCTTTACAGAATCTGCCCCTAAATGTCCAATCTCTGAAAAAAAAAACTTTCTACTGTTTAAAGCAACTGAGACTTATCAAACTTTATTTCCACAATAATAATTTTGCAATTCTGGTTCAAATGCTGGTGGTTCTAACTAGATTACTGCAACTCCCTCTACACAGGCATAACCCCTTCTCTTTGAATAAGCTTCAAATGATTCAGAACACTGCAATAAGATTGATCTTTGGCTAAAAAAAATACTATTGCATGCTTCATTGGCTACCTGTAAATACTTGAATCCTATTTAAGCTTTTCTGCATCATGCACTATGCTCTAAATGCCAGCTCACCAGAACAGATAATCCACTTGTTCTTCACCTCAACAAGGATTAACAACACATCTAAGGGAATGAAATATAATCAAATATTCAATGCCCTCATCACATCTGCTGCTATCAGAATATGGAATGACCTTCCAGAATATTTAAGAATGCAACTGAACTACCTCATCTTCAGAAAACATTGAAAAATTTACTTTGTTAAATATCTATCTGCCCATTAATTTTGACTCTTTAGAGGTTTTTTTCTCTTCTGTTGTGCTTTTTTATTGAATTACTATATTGTTCTTTTCTCATTCTTTCCTTTCTTTATTCCTGGTATGTATATCGTATTTTTTTGCTCCATTAGATGCACCTGACCATAAGACGCACCCTAAATTTAGAAGAGGAAAACAAGAAAAAAACATTCTGAACCAAATTCTCCCTGCCAGGCTCTGCACCCAACTACACACTCCTTGCTAAGCTCTGCACCCAGTCCCCCCTCCCTGCCAAGCTCTGTACCCTGTCCCCCCCTCTGGTCTAGTGGTAGGACGGGACAGGGCACAGGGAAGGCAGGTAGGGACAGGGCGGGTAGATAGGTAGGCAGGCAGGCCTCTTCCCCCCATGCAGGCAGCTGGAAAGCCCCGGCCTCTCCCTCCTCCCTCCCTATTTTTAATTTGGCAGGGCAGGCAGGCAGGCCCTGGCCTCTCCCTCCCAGGCAGGCCTCAGCCTCTCCCTCCTCCCTCCCTACCCCCTGGGCATGCAGTAGGCCCCAGCCTCTCCCTCCTTACTCCCCAGGCAGGCGGTAGGCAGATGGCAAGCAGCAGGCAGGTCTCAGCCCTCTTCCTTCTCGTCCCCCACTGGCCCTCTTCCTCCTCCCTCACCCTGCGTGTGCCTTTTTTTTAACTTCTGGTGCCTCACTCGCTGAGAGCGGTGCACAAGGGATGCTGGCTGCCTGGTCCCTGTGGCTGCCTCTTCTGTTCTCACGGGAAGTGGCACGGGACCAGGCAGGCAGCCTGGTGCACCGCTATGCCATGAGAGAACGGAAGAGGAGGCAGCCACATCTGCCATTCTCAGCAGAAGCGGTGGGGACAAGGCAGCCAGCAACCCTTGTGCACCACTCTAAGTGAGTGAGGTGCCAGAAGTTAAAAAAAAAAAAAAAAGATATGCAGGGGGGGGGGGGGGTGAGAAAGAGGGCCGGTAAGAAATGGAGGGTGTCAGCATTAAAATAAGTTAATGAGGGGTGGGGGGGCATTTTGGGTATTCACTCCATTAGATGCACCCTTATTTCCACTCACGTTTGGGGGAAAAAAGTGTGTCTAATGGAGCAAAAAATACGGTAATAATAATTGTTTGTTTATTCCTTTTCATAGGTACTATAATTAGATTGTGAGCCCATTGGGACAGAGAGGGAATTTACTTAAACTACCTGATTAAACTTTCAGCATTGTATTAATCAAATTTTATTTGTTTTGGTAAACCACTATGAAACCAGTGTGGAGATTTAACAGCATATATACACTGCATTAAATTAAATTTCCTGGGGCCTAACACTGGGTGCCATTTACTGAACCTACCATTTTGCTTATCAACTGGCTATAGAGAAAGAGGGTAAGAACACTAAAATACAGAAAATTAAAGTACCCATAGTTAGGCAAACCATACAAGCAGAATTAGCCCATGTTACTTTGCTTTGATTAGTACCAAATTGCAGGTACATTTTGAAGGCAAAACTATATACATATTTGCCTCCAATAGCCTCAGTCCATCCCTGGAATAACTCCTGTACTCCATATGTAGAAGTATGCAGGTCTGTCAAAGTGAAAATGCATGCTTTCTTAATTGTTCTTTAATCTCATTGTTTTCATCTCTCATTCTTCTTTAAAAGTATTTGAAGGGGATTTTAAGACATTGTCTTCTGCCTGGTGAATTTACGTGAGCTTAGGAAAAGGGGTGTTTGTCAAGTGTCTCAATGAATTGGCAGTGATGAACTCTCAAGTGATGAAATGTCCAACCTGACACTTCAACACTGTATCAGTTCATCACATGATACTACATCACTATGGACTTTTCATTATGTGATATTTCACCCAAACTAAATGTATTCAAATTATAGGCATAGAAAACTTGTGGCAAATGAACAGGCATGTCAGCCCAGCCTCTTTTGTGTCTAAATATGAACCTCTCTAAAACTTCTTACACATAAACCCCCAGATTGCAACTAAACTGGCTAATGAGTCAATTAGCAGATGCGGGTGCAAATCTAAATTGTTGCCAATCTATTGCTCCCAATTATTTGTGCTAAGTGCTATTTTATAAAGATCTGTGCGGAAATCTTTTAGCACATAAATCAAAAGGGAGCATAGTCATGGGAGGGGCATAGGTGGATCAAGGGTGTTCACTAGAGATGCACACAGTATTAAGGAACACTAGAGATCCTCAACTAAGTTATGTGCCAGGATTTATACCAGACATTGTAACCTGTTCTGGGCTCCTGGGGAGAACGGGCTATAAAACTAAAGAAATTTCAGTTGGTGTAAATCCTCATGCCCAAATTTTAGCATAGAAATAGACTCTATGTGCTCTTCTATAAATGATGTGCAACTTGGAGTACCGTTTACAGAAAAGCATTCTGTGGATTTTTTGGCCTACAAATTTGTGTGCCATTTAATGAATCTAGTTCAAAATGTTCACAAGGCTCATATTTACAGTACATAAGAACCACAACCATTCGGAACAGCCTTACTGGATCAGACCAATGGTCCATCTAGCCAAGTAGCCTGTCCTCACGGTCACCAATCCAGGTCACCAGTACCTGGCAAAAACATTACATTAGAGATTTCTATTCTGCCATTACCTTGCGGTTCAAGGCGGATTACAAAAGAGTTATGAATGGTGGGTTACAATATAAGATCATTGGTGAATTCAAGAGAAGTTGAGAATAACAGGTAGTATCTGTGGGGCGGGGTGAAGGCAGGAGGATGGAAGGTAATTGAGATGTTAAGAGTGTTTCAGTGATTTCTTGAAGAGTATCATTTTTATTTCTTTTCTGAATATCTTGTATTCGGGGGTGGTTGGAGACTTGGTTATCCAATTTTGCTGCTTGTGTTGCTAGGAGGCCGTCATACAGTTTTTTCCATTTGACTTCTTTGATTGGAGGGTGTGTGAAAGGGGTGTGTGTTTTTCTATGTCTGGGTGACGTAGTTTGGTAGAGGCGGTTGTTTAGGTAGATTGGGCTATCTCCGTTTAAAGATTTAAATAGCATGCAGTAGAATTTAAATAGTATTCTTTCTTGAATTGGTAGCCAGTGTGAGTTGATATATGCCTCTGTAATATGGTCGTGTTTCTTCAGTGAGTAGATGTGTCTCAGAGCTGTATTTTGGATTGTTTGTAGTTGTTTAGTCATTGTTGCAGGGCAGGGGAGGTAAAGGATGTGGTAGTAATCCAGTAGGCCTAGTATAAGGGATTGAACTATGAGCTGGAATTGTGGTCTTTCGAAGAATTTTCGTACTTGTCATAAATTTCTCATAACTACAAAAGATTTTTGTATTGTTTTGTTTATTTGAGGCTGCATGGTGCAGCATCTGTCTATAGTCATTCCTAATAGTTTTAGGGTGGTTTGAATGGGGTAGTTGATTGAGTTGATTTCTATATTGGTTAAGGTTGGGGCTTTGTTATTTTCGAGGACGATGAATTTTGTTTTGTCTGGGTTGAGTTCCAATTTGTGATCTTTCATCCAGGTCGCTACTGCTTCTAGTGTTCAATGTAGTGTGTCTGTCATGACAGTCTTTGGTTGATCGAACGGTATGAGGATGGTAATGTCGTCTGCATAACTATAGGAGGTAATGTCTAGATTGTCCAGGTATGTTCCGAGGGAGGCAGTATATAGGTTGAAGAGAGTAGGGGATAGTGGGGATCCTTGAGGTACGCCGCAGGGGTTGGACCAAGGTTCAGATTTTACTTTATCCGATTTTACTATGTATGTTCTGAATTTTAGGAAGCCTTCAAACCAAGAGTATACTTTATCAGAGATACCTATTGTGTCCAGAATTTGTAGTAAGTTGTTATGATCTACTAGGTCAATTGCTGCGGTCAGGTCCAGTTGTATGAGCAGTATTTTTTTCCCAGTGCTAAGATGTTGTCTGGCTGTGTCCATAAGGGATCCCAGTAATGTCTCTGTGCTGAAGGTGGTTCTGAAGCCAGACTGTGTGGGGTGAAGTATGTTGTGGTCTTCTAGATAGTTGGTGAGGAGTTTGGCTACTAGTCCTTCTGTTAGTTTGACATATAGAGGTATTGAAGCAATGGGTCTGTAGTTGGATGGTTGGTCAGTTGGTCCTTTTGGGTCTTTTTGATTGGGGTGATGATGATTTTGCTGAGGTCGGTTGGGAAAAGGCCATCTGCGGGCATGGTTTGTATCCAAAGTAGAAGTAGAGTGCGGAATTTTGCACTGGGAGTTGTTAGGAGGTATGGTGGGCAGTGGTTGAGGTCACTGGATGCGTGGCTGTACTTTTTGTAGAGTTTATTGAGTTCTTACCAATGTATACTGGGGAAATGGGACCATGTTCTGTCTGCTGCAGTTGATTCTTTTTCTGTGGGTTGAATTGTGTGTTCAATTAGGTGGGATGGGGTACAATTGAGGGTAGCTCTTGAATTTGTTATTTTGTTCCTGAAATGTTCTAAGAGGGTGGCTGATGGGGGGAGGGTATTGTTTGTGGTCATATAAGGTTTAGTGTTAGTTAGATCTTTTAGTATTTCGAATAGTTTTTTGGAATCTTGGGTATTAGTGCCTATTAAGTTGGTGTAGTGTTTTTTTTCTCTTGTCCTTTAGTTGTAGTTTGTATTGTTTGTTAGTTGTTTTCTATGCGTTTTTCATTTGGTCTAGGTTATTTTTTCTCCATTTTCTTTCTAATCGTCTGCACTGTCTTTTAAGTAGATGTGTCTGATCGTCTGCTGGTTCTGGTTTTTGTTTGTAGTGGGGCTAGTTCATTAAGGATGTTTGTGCTCAAGCTGCTCCAGTGTGAAATAAGGTCCTTGGGGTCGCAGTCCTGGATTGTTTCATCTATTTTTGTCCAGAATTTGGTGGGTTCAATGTGTTGGCGTGAGGTGTAGGTTATTTTTTTGGAATTTGGTGTGATTTTGTTTTTGGTCCAGTTAATGTTGAATATGTATGTGTAGTGGTCTGACCAGAGTGAAGGGGACCAGATTCCATTTGATGTTTGAATTTCTGGAGTAGAAAGTTGATGTGTCATGAAGGCTGCGATGTCAAGTTGGTGTCCTTTCTCATGAGTGGTTTATGGGTTTAAAATTTGGAAGGATAAGGCATTGAGGAACGATAGACAGTTATCTACTGGTTTGGATGCTTGGTCTTCAAGATGTAGGTTTAAATCTCCAAGGATAAGGTTCTATTCAGTTGTTAATGGGTTTTGGTATATGAAGTTTTCGAATTCAGGTCTTACTGCGGTCCAGTTTCCTGGTGTTAGGTAACAGAGCATGCAGTTTAGTGGGTGTGATAGATATGCTGTTTGCTACTGTCTTCCAGCTGGTAATGAGAAGGATTATCAGAATGATCTGGATGTGTATATGAGGTATTAATTTCATTTTGGTGGCAGGGGGAGGATTTGGAGATGGAGAGGTTCGGCTGTTGATTTGTGTAGTTTTTTGAAAGGAGGGAGTATGAATTTTAGTGAAGGTGTTGTAGAGAGAACTTGATGTTGTGGTAGGTTTTGAAGGGATTGGATACTACGGTTGAGTTGGTTTGAAGGAGTTGATGGATCGCTTTGCAAAGGCACTTTTGCATTGGGAGCACCTTTGACAGTGCGCCGGGCAGTTGAGCGCCTTTTATTGGCTCAGTGGTGAGAGGCGGAATTCGCTCCTACGCCTTGGAGGTGAATAACCCTGCTCCCGGTTCAGGTCGGGAGGCAGTATGTTCTGAGGAAGGCAGGTAGAATGGTGAAAAGCTGTGAGGCAGATTCAAACTGCAGGGCCATTCCTGCTGAGTCTTCCAACTGGCTCAGCGGTGCAAAGATGAGGTGCAAAGAGTAGCAACATTCCATGCTACCGATCCAGGGCAAATAATGGCTTCCCCCATGTCTGTCTCAATAACAGACTATGGACTTTTCCTGCAGGAAATTGTCCAAACCTTTCTTAAAAACAGCTATGTTATCCGCTCTTGCCACAACCTCTGGCAATGCATTCCAGAGCTTAACTGTTCCTGAGTGAAAAAATATTTCTTCCTATTGGTTTTAAAACTATTTCCCTGTAACTTCATTGAGTGTCCCCAAGTTTTTGTAATTTTTGACAGTGAAAAATTGATCCACTTGTACCCATTTTACTTCACTCAGGATTTTGTATACTTCAGTCATATCTCTTCTCAGCTGGCTCTTTTCCAAGCTTAAGAGCCCTAACCTTTGTAGTCTTTCTTCATACGAGAGGAGTTCCATCCCCTTTGTCATCTTAGCCACTCTTCTTTGAACCTTTTCTAGTGTCGCTATATCTTTCATGAAATAAGGAGACCAGAATTGAATGCAATACTCCAGGTGAGATCGCATCATGGAGCGATACAGAGGCATTATAACATAGTCTTGTTAACCATCCCTTTTTTACATAATTCCTAGCATCTTGTTTGCTTTTTTGGCCACCGCTGCCCATTGGGCAGAAAGTTTTATCGTACTGTCTACAAAGACACCTAGGTCTTTTTTTTAGGCGCTAACCCCCAAAGTGGATCCTAAATATAGTAGGAACGTGGATAGGTCCTGGTGGTGTTTTTTTCTCAAAGTGGTCACAGGAGGGAGTTCTGGACCCCTATTTTCATGCAAAAGTTTGAAGAGAGGGAAAAAAAGGTGTTTTGCCAGTAAGATTTGACAGACATGGGACCTGTCAGGGAAGGAGTGGGGTCATTTTTCTTTCAGGAAAAGTGGAGTAAATCTAAGGAATGCCTTGTCCTAATTGGAGGGGGAGGAGGCAGACATCCCTATAGGTAGGGAAGTTAAGTAGGGGGTAGAGTTGAGAAGATTTAGACCTTTAAAAGCACTCTGTAGCTTGAAGCAGGCAGCAAGGGCCTGGAGGAGAAAGAGCTGGAAGAAGAAGGAAGGAAGAAAAAGCCACTGCCTGCTGTTGAAAACCTGACCTGGAAAACATGGAAAAGGATGCCAGAAGATACTTATCCATAAGACTCCTGTTCATGGATTTTATATTTTCTACTTAGTGACCTGGACTAACAGCTAGAGGTAGAGGACAGCATCTGGGAACACATCGAAAACAATGGGCAGCTAAAGTCGAGCCAGCATGGCTTCTGCAAGGGCAAGTCATGCCTCACGAACTTATTATACTTCAGAGGGGGTAAACAGCCAGGTGGATAAAGGGGAATCCATAGACATCATTTACCTTGACTTCCAAAAAGCCTTCGACAAGGTACCACACGAAAGACTGCTAAGGAAGCTATGGAACCACGGGGTGCAAGGGGTGGTCCACCGATGGATCAAAAACTGGCTGGCGGACAGGAAACAGAGGGTTGGAATAAAGGGCCATTACTCAGATTGGCAATGGGTCACGAGCGGAGTTCCACAGGGGTCGGTACTGGGACCGCTCCTGTTCAATATATTTATTAACGACCTGGAGGCGGGAACAAAATGTGAGGTTATTAAATTTGCGGATGACACTAAACTATACAGCAGGGTCAAAACCATGGAGGACTGTGAAGACCTCCAAAAAGATCTGACAACGCTGGAAGAGTGGGCCAAAAAGTGGCAAATGAGCTTCAACATAGGGAAATGCAAGGTCATGCATGTTGGGAAAAAGAACCCGATGTTCACTTACAAAATGGGGGGATCACCGCTAGGGGCAGTGGCGTACTAAGAGGGGGGCGGGAGGGGCAGTCTGCCCCGGATGCCAGCCATGAGGGGGTGTTCCCGACCTTGCCGTTCATTCCCCCCCCACCACCCCCGAAGGACCGCTCGCCCCACTGACCTTCCTGCACCACCTGTGAAGCAGCCCGCAGCAGGATAGCGACTTCAGCGATACCTGAGCTGCTTGGGCGCTGCTTCCTGCGCAGCGGTCCCGCCCCTCCTCTGACGTCAGAGGAGGGGCGGGAACGCAGCGCAGGAAGCAGCGCCTAAGCAGCGCAGAGATCGCTGACGTCAGGATCCTGCTGCGGCTGCTTCATAGGTGGTGCAGGAAGGTCAGTGGGGCGAGCGGTCCTTCGGGGGTGGTGGTGGGGGGACTGAACGGCAAGGCCGGGAGCATAGGTAGTGCTGCTTCATAGTGGTGCGGGGAGGCCAGGGGGCGAGCGGTCCTTCGGGGTGGGGCGGGCGGGCAGGCAGGCAGGCTTTCAAGGAGGAGGGGGGTGACAGACAGGCAGGAAGGCCTTCAAGGGGGGTCAGGCCTTCAAGGGGGGGGGGGGACAGGCAGGCCTTCAAGGGGGGGGACAGGCCTTTGGGGGGGTGTGCAGACCTTCAAGGGGGAGGGACAGGCCTTCAAGGGGGGGCAGGCAGGCCTTCAAGGGGGGGACAGGTCTACAAGGGGGTGGGACAGGCCTACAAGGGGGGAACAGGCCTTCGGGGGGGTGCAGGCCTTCGGGGGGGTGCAGGCCTTCAAGGGGGGTGCAGGCCTTCAAGGGGGGGACAGGCCTACAAGGGGGTGGGACAGGCCTTCAAGGGGGGTGCAGGCCTTCGAGGGGGTGCAGACCTTCAAGGAGGTGCAGGCCTTCAAGGGGGGCAGACCTTCAGGGGGGTGCAGGCCTTCGGGGGGGGGTGCAGACCTTCAAGGGGGAGGACAGGCCTTCAAGGGGGGGACAGGAAGGCAGGCCTACAAGGGGGGAGGACAGGCCTTCGGGGGGGGGGTGCAGGCCTTTGGGGGGGTGCAGACCTTCAAGGGGGGGACAGGCCTTCAAGGGGGGGACAGGCAGGCAGGCCTTCAAGGGGGGGACAGGCCTACAAGGGGGGGACAGGCCTTCAAGGAGGTGGGACAGGCCTTCAAGGGGGGTTCAGGCCTTCAAGGGGGGACAGGCAGACCTTTAAGGGGGGACAGGCCTTTGGGGGGGACCCTGGTTTAGAAGTACACGGAGGGAAGGGGGTGTTCAAAGAGACGTGCATATGCCAAACTTTGGGGGGGAGGAAGAAATAATGGGTCTGAAAATAGAGGAGAGGGAGAGAGATGATGGACCATGGGATTTAGGGAGGGAAGGACCAGAAAGGGAGAGAAATTGGACACAAGGGATGGTGTGGAGGAGGGATAGAGATACTGGATAGGAGGGTAATTGGGAAAAGAAAGGGAGAGATTGTGGACTCGGGTGGTGGGGAAGGAGGGAGAGATGCCAGATGAAAGGGTAGTTAAGAAAAGGTGGATCTGTGGAGGGAGATGAAAAAAAGGAAAGATACCAGACTTCCTGGGGAGGGAAGGGAAATGGAAAGGGAGGACAGAGTTGGCAGATGGATGGTTAGCATGCAGAAAGAAGAAAGAAGGAGACCCCAAGTTATCAGAAGAAAACCAGAGCCTTGGACCAACAAGATTTGAAATATAACCAGACAACAAAAGGTAGAAAAATTAATTTTATTTTCTGTTTTGTGATTATAATATGTCAGATTTGAAATGTGTATCCTGCCAGAGCTGGTGTTGGACTGCAAACGTGAGCTAGGATTTAACAGAGAGAGGAAAAGTCCTTTTTGTTTCTTTATTTTATTTATACCACAGCGCCAGTGTGATTAGGAGAAGCCAAAGGGGGTGAAAAAGCTATAAAACCCCAGGAGTTTTGAAAAAAATCACCCAACTGGGCAGGAAAATCGAATTGAAAATCCAATTCAATAGGCTGAATCGAATCAAAATTTTTTTTCCTGAATCTGGCAGCATTAGTTTGCGCTACTGTCTTAGACTTTAGGACCTGGGATTGGGGAGAGATGGCATCCTCAGTACTTTATAATGCAAGTGAAACGAGGATTTGGTCAGACTTTTGAAGGGTCTGCAGAAAAAAAATATTGTATAGGCCGGGGACATGAGACAGCAGGAAATGGGAACTTTTCTTCCTTCTATTTTTGTGAATGGAAAGGCTGAGGATGTCAGAGAGTTCAGTTAAAATATGTGCTTTATAAGTAAATATAATAATGTGTTTTATAAAGTTTATAGCATAGCTGGCCTACCCAGTGAGGTGTTCCTAGTGGTGGTGGTGGCAGCGTGTCAATGTGTTGAGAAGAAGAGGTGGTCTGGGAAATTCTGCTGAGCAAACTCCGGGCCCATTTCCACCCCCCAGTTAGTCTACTCCACTCAACTGGATCACACACTGAGTGGGTCTTTGGGTGTTGTTTTGGGATCTCTTCCAGTGGTTTATCAGTATCTCCTTCTGGTCCAAGGAAGGAAACTTTGTTATCCTTAGCATTGACCTACAGAATATGTTTGAAACAGCGCTGCTTGTGTGGCATTAGGCTATGTAGTGATCGAAAGAAAAAAACAGACCTTTGCACATTTTTGCACTATATGGTGGGTGTATGAGGAGATTCACATTTCCTGCACAGCTAAGACCATGTGAAGTTACCTTGTGCTGTATTTGACATCTAGCAAGGTCTCTGTTTGAAAGGAAAGATCTAAACTTAAAATGAAGTGGCCAGAAGTTATGGTAAAAGCAGATAGTGTAGTTGGTTTTAAGAAAGATTTGGACAAATTCCTGGAGGAAAAGTCCATAATCTGTTATTAAGACATGGGGGAAGTGTTTGCTTGCACTGGATCGGTAGCATGGAATGTTGCTACTCTTTGGGTTTTGACCAGGTATTAGTGTCCTGGATTGGCTACCATGAGAATGGGCTACTGGGCATGATGGACCATTGGTCTGACCCAGTTAGGCTATTCTTATGTTATGTTCTCATCTGTAAGGGCCTTTGTTTTCACTTCTTATTTTAATGTATTTTTTTTCTGGGAACTTATCAGTGTTTTTTATAATGGGAACAAAAATGGAAGAGAATTAATGTGTGTGGGATGAGGGGGTAACTAATTTCTTCAGCTAAATAATTCAATCCACCTCAACCAGACATAGGAGAACTCACGCACCATTCACACACCCTCCAACCAAAAACGTCAAAAGAAAAAAACTGTTCGACAACCTCCTAACCATTCGAGCTGCAACACTCGACCCCCAACTCTACAACCAATTGACATCGACCACAGACTGCAAAACCTTCAAAAAGAAATAAAAACCCTTCTATTCAAAAAACACATAAAACCGAACTAACACAATCAGAACTGTCCCAAGCATCACCTGCAACTACTCCATATTTACTTCTGATGTCATGACAATTCAGACATAATTTATGTTATGTTATGTTTGGAATATAAGAAAATTTTCACTGCCTGTTTCTATTCTGACCATTTATTCCGTTTCATGGTCATTACAAAAAAATATTTTTTTACATTGGGGGGGGGGTGTCAAAAAATGATGGGCCCCGGGTGCCACATACCCTAGGTACGCCACTGGCTAGGGGTGAGCAACCTTGAAAGAGACCTGGGAGTGATGGTAGACACAACATTGAAGGCGTCGGCACAGTGCGCCACAGCCTCAAGGAAAGCGAACAAAATGTTGGGTATCATTAAGAAAGGTATCATGACCAGAACGAAGGAAGTCATCCTGCCACTGTATCGTGCAATGGTGCACCCGCACCTGGAGTACTGTGTCCAGTACTGGTCGCCGTACCTCAAGAAGGACATGGCGGTACTTGAGAGAGTCCAGAGAAGAGCAACTAAGCTAATAAAGGTATGGGGGACCTCTCATATACTGACAGACTGAAAAAGCTGGGGCTTTTCTCGCTGGAAAAGCGGCGACTTAGAGGAGACATGATAGAAACCTTCAAGATCATGAAGGGCATAGAAAAAGTGGACAGGGACAGATTTTTCAAACTATGGGGAACCACAAGTACAAGGGGGCACTCAGAGAAATTGAAAGGGGAAAGGTTTAGAACAAATGCCAGGAAGTTCTTTTTCACCCAGAGGGTGGTGGATACATGGAACGCGCTACCAGAGGATGTGATAAGCAGAAGCACGCTACAGGGCTTCAAAGAAGGTCTGGACAGGTACCTGGAGGACAAAGGGATTGAGGGGTACAGATAAGAGTAGAGGTAAGGTTATAGGGATAGGATTAGAGGTAATTTATAAAATTAGTCAGAGACCACTGTTCAGGCAGTGGGCCTGATGGGCCGCCGTGGGAGCGGACCGCTGGGCGAGATGGACCTCTGGTTTGCCTCAGTGGAAACAACTTCTTATGTTCTTATAAAGGTCCAAGGGGTAGATGCTGTTTGACTGAGTTCCTAGTACTCAGTAAAAACAGCTCAATTGAAGGTTATGCTACTTGCAAAAGAGAAGTCTTTGAAAGGAGAATTATCCCCATAGAACTGTTTGGAAGAGGCTACAAAAAACTGGATTTGCATAATGGAAGATTAGGTTTATACCTCTGATAATTTTCTTTCTGTTAGTCCCTGGAGCCATTTGCTAGATGTTTAATCCCAACCCATAGTCTGGGTGTTGCAGAAATCTAAATCATTTCAGAACACATGCTGTACTCCCCCTAGTGGTAGAATCAGTTCAGTCCCAAAGCCAAGCACATACCTGTAAATCCAGGACAAAGGGGGTACAGGGAAAAATCCCCATCAACACAAGTAACTCATGAACTGGTTTGCTCTACAAAATATTAACAAGTAATAAACAGGCAAAAAGGCAATCAGAAAACATTGAGGAACAATGTAGTACTAACAATGCAATGAGCACCTTATAAAAGGCCTTCGATAATTTGTATACTCACAGAAACTCCCCACAGTATCTGGCAACTGGCTGAAAAATCCTCAAGCCTGTAATGAGAGTAACCGAGGCAGAAAGAAGCAGGCTACCCCAAACAACTGAGTGAATACAGAGAAGGTGGGTCGTATGGAATCTTCCAGGGACTAACAGAAAGGAGATTATCGAAGGTATAAACCTAATCTTCCATTCTGTTACGTCCTTTCCAGATTCCATATGCTAAGTGATTTGCCAAAACCACGGAAACTAGGGACAGAAGAGCCTGTCCACAAACCGAGGTCCCAAAAAAACGGCAGCAGAATGAGCCGCCACAACCATTTGGTAAAACCACATAAAAGTATGAAGAGAGGACCAAGAACCACCCTACAAATTTCATCAGGATGAATTGCGTGAAATACTGCCCATGATGACATCACCCTTCCCGTCAAGAGTGCGGTAAGGAAAAAGAGCGATGGCCTTTCGAATCTATCGAGCGATGGAGGACTTGGATGACGGCCTACCACAGTGAGGCATAGCAGTGAGAAAAAAAAAAAGTGATCAGACAGCCTGGAACTCAATTATCTTTTCCAAATGAAGGAGCAAGATCCTCTGGACATCTAATCTGAGGAAGATCCAATTTTCGCGTTCTGAACCTGTCGTAGGAAATGCAGGCAAACTAACCTGATTGACTTGAAAGCCGAGATCATCATTGACAAGAAGGAATGTACAGTATGGAAGAAAACACCCGCGTCTATTATATGGAAAAAGGTTCTCTACACGAAAGAGCAGAAACTCCAAAATACACTGTGCTGAGACAACAGTGACTAGAAAAACTGTTGTGAATGTTAGGTCCAGAAGAATACATCCTATAGTGGTTCAAAGGAAGCTTCATCAAGGCCCTGTAAAACTAAGTTAAGAATCCATGAAGGGAAAAGAAGATGCAAGGGAGGACACAGATAAAGTGTCTCTCTCATACACTTGTTCAGATCTGAAAGAGCAGTAAGCGAACTAGCTCCTATGTGTGCCCAAAAACCACGCAAAGCCTGCAACCTGAACTTTCAGGAAGGCCACTGCCAGACTTCTGGCTAAATCCTCCTAAAGGAAAACCAGGCCTACCTAATTGGAAGCCTGCGCAGGCTCCACCCAACTCCTAGCACCCCCTGTGAGAAAAGCCTGCCAGGCTTTGGTAGAAGAAGTCAAATTAGAGGGTAGTTCAAGTGCAAAAGAGTCGAGATAACTACTTACAAACAACTGCTCATCATCAAGGCTGAGCGTTCAAAAGCCATGCCATAAGATCAAAATGCCGTAAGTTCTCCAAGTACATTGGTCCCTGACTGAGAAGATATTAATGAAAAGGGAACTAGAGCCTCTCGTCCCACTAAAGATGTATGAGAACTGAATATCGCGGGTGGCAAGGCCAAGCCAGAGGCACTAGAAACACCAGGCCAGAATGTGTCACTGTCCGGCAGATGACCAGACCTATCAGAGGCCTTAGGGGGGAACATCACACTCGTGAGCCAGCAGGGCCAAACCAATGCATCCAACCCTAGCTTCCATGCTGTCCATCGACTGAAAAGGTGCCCAGCCTTCGAGAGCTCTGTCAAAACCAATAAGACCCTCTGGGGCAAACCACGGCTTTTGTAACAGCAGATGGAATGGCTCCTGTGAGAGGCCCCTTATACCAGGAAATGTCGGCTGAGGAAGACTTCCGGAACATTGGCAACTCCAGCTCCATGGGCCACTAAGAAAGGTATTCCTCTCAGTAGAATGTCACCGATCTACCTTGCCCAAGAGAAAGAGAGAGAGAGAGAGAGAGAGAGAGAGAGTACTAGAGCTCCCTCACAATGTACATATGTCACCGCCATGGTATTGAAGAAAACTTGAACCGCCGGTCTTTCTCAAGGGGCTGGAGAGCGAGTAGCACCAGCCAAATTTCCAAAGCTCCAAACAAAAGGTCTACCAACATTGTGGACCAGGAGTCCACTACCACTGAAAGGTGCAGGCCCCACAATGAGCCTGCAACCTAGCAGCATTCATACTAAGAGTTATCCACTCGAAAATCCGAAGAAGCCAGCCCTAGCCAAGAGCCACCCTGAAGCCACTATCTCAAATTGCTGCTATCTGGCTACGTCCAGAAGAGGGCCGTTAAAGGTGGAAAAATTCAGCGGAGATCATCAAGAGAAGAGGGACTCCCGTCAAAGGCGCTCTGATCCAGGGGATCGCCTCCAAGAAGGCTGCCTGAGCCCCAGGCCATGAGAGCCGGACAATCCAGAGAATTCTAATCTGTTGACGAAGGTTATGTCTACTCATCCTGTGAAGAAATGCATGACTCTGTCTGGAGATGAAGATAAGCCCTAGAAAATCCAGAGACTAAGAGGATGCCCCACATTGCTTTTTGAACTCGCCCATGCCTGTAGCAGAGACACTACCATCCCCACCACATCTTCATACACCCAATGAGATGGAGCCCAGAGTTCCAGGAAGGGTAGACATGGACCCCTGTTGGCGGAAAAATGCCTCAACTCAATCACTAGGATGAAAGTGCAGGAGCCATTGCCAAGGGGCAAAGCTGTGAAATAGAAATGCTGATGTGGAACATGGAAATGCAGAAACCTATGATGCTCTGGGGAGATTGAAATATGGAGGTAAACCTCTGGGAGATCCAAGGACACTAGAAACTCCCCTGGAGACAGCAGCTAGCACAGTGTACTCTCTGGGAAGCTACAGTCTAGCTCCTCAGGACTGAATCCTTTTCCCCGACAGCGGACTACCGGGGAGGGGTCTCAAAGCACTGAAGCCACCGAGAAGTGAAGTTTAAGTGAAAAAATAAGAAACAGAAGCAGAGCAACAGCAAAATACTTCTGCTCAGACTACTTGCAGAAATTGAAACTCTACTAGCAGGAGTACAGCATGTGTTCTGAAAACATTTAGATTTCTGCAACACCCGGACTATAGGTTTGGATTGAACATCTAGCATATGGAATCCAGAAGGGACGTAACAGAAGGCTAGGTTATATGAGGGTGGTTTGAAAAGTTTGGTGAAAAAGCAAGTTAAACAGTGTAGTCTCCATCAAGGGCTATACACTTAGACCAGTGAGTTTCCAGTTTATTTGTATCAGAAAAAATAGCTTATGAAAAAACTGGAAACTCACTGGACAAAGCGACAAAGTCTACATCTGAGGGTGCTGAAGGAACTTAGGGAAGTTCTGGTAGCTCCGCTGACTGACCTTTTCAATGAGTCTCTAGAGCAGGGGTGTCAAAGTCCCTCCTTGAGGGCCGAAATCCAGTCAGGTATTCAGGATTTCCCCAATGAATATGCATGAGATCTATTAGCATACAATGAAAGCAGTGCATACAAATAGATCTCATGCATATTCATTGGGGAAATCCTGAAAACCCGACTGGATTGCGGCCCTCAAGGAGGGACTTTGACACCCCTGCTCTAGAGTCAAGAGGGGTACCGGAGGACTTGGAGATGAGTGGATGTGGTCCCTGTCCACAAAAGTGGAAGTAAGGAAGAAGTAGGGAATTACAGGCCAGGAAGTCTGACTTCTGTGGTAAGGAAATTAATGGAAATGCTTTTAAAACCGAGAATGGTCAAGTTTCTGGAATCCCGTGGCTTACAGGACTGGAGGCAACATGGATTCACTAGAGGTAGGTCTTGTCAGACAAATCTGATCAATTTCTTTGATTGGGTGACCAAAGAATTGGATAGAGGGAGTGCGCTAGATGTGTTGTATTTAGATTTTAGCAAAGCCTTCGACAGTGTTCCACACAGACGTCTAATACATAAACTGAGTGCCCTCAGGATGGGTCCCAAAGTGACGGACTGGGTCAAGAACTGGTTAAGTGGAAGGCAATAGAGGATAGTGATCAATGGAGATCGCTCTAAGGAAAAGGATGTTACCAATGGTGTGCCTCAAGGTTCTGTTCTTGGGCCTATTCTTTTTAACATTTTTATAAATTATATTGCTGCAAGGCTGTTGGGTGAGATTTGCCTCTTTACAGATGATACCAAAATCTGCAATAGAATAGACACCCAGGATGGTATGAATAACATGAAGAAAGACCTTGCGAAGCTTGAAGAACAGTTGGAAATTTGGCAGCTAAAATGTAATGCTAAGAAATGCAAAGTCATGCATTTGGGCTGCAAAAACCCGAGGGAATGGTACAGTTTAGGAGATGAAGAATTTAAGTACACGACAGAAGAGTGGGACTTGGGTGTGATTTTATGTGATGATCTTAAGGTCCAGAAGCAAACAAACCAAAATTGCGTGTACACGATGCAGGCAAATTTTATTGTGACAAATAAATTATATCTAAAAACCTTTTTACCAAGCAAGGGACCCAACACGGTCCATGTTTGGGACAACCTTCATCAGGGGTCCGTGGTAAAAAAGAAAAGAAAAAATTGTCACAAAAAAAGCTGGAAAGATAACGTTGTATATTTCACCAAAAGTCGCAAACTACTAAGTTTTTTTACTTTGGCGATTATCCATAGTAGTTTGCGACTTTTGGTGAAATATACAACGTTATCTTTCCAGCTTTTTTTGTGACAATTTTTTCTTTTCTTTTTTATCACAGACCCCTGATGAAGGTTGTCCAAAACACGGACCGTGTTGGGTCCCTTGCTTGGTAAAAAGGTTTTTAGATATAATTTATTTGTCACAATAAAATTTGCCTGCATCGTGTACACGCCTGCAGTTTTGGTTTGTTTGCTTCTGGTTGGTTTTTTACTGCAGACAAGGTTGGACCCCCTGTTTTCTATGATCTTAAGGTCGCCAAACAGGTTGAAAAGGTGACGGTGAAAGCTAGAAGGATGCAAGGGTGCATAGGGAGAGGTATGGCCAGTAGGAAAAAGGAGGTATTGATGCCCCTGTATAAGACTTTGGTGAGACCTCATTTAGAATATTGTGTACAATTCTGGAGGCTGCACCTTCAAAAAGATATAAAAAGGATGGAGTCAGTCCAGAGGAAGGCTACTGAAATGGTGCGTGGTCTTCGTCATAAGGCGTATAGGGACAAACTTAAAGATCTCAATCTGTATACTTTGGAGGAAAGGTGAGAGAGGGGTGATATGATAGAGACATTTAAATACCTACATGATATAAATGCGCATGAGTCAAGACTCTTTCATTTGAAAGGAAGCTCTGAAATGAGAGGGCAAAAGGATGAAGTTATGAGGTGATGGGCTCGGGAGCAATCTAAGGAAATACTTTTGTTACAGAAAAGGTGGTAGATGCGTGGAACAGTCTCCCAGAAGAGGTGGTGGAGACAGAGACTGTGTCTGATTTCAAGAAGGCCTAGGGTAGTCACATAGGATCTCTTAGAGAAAGGAAGAGATAATGGTTACTGTGGATGGGCAGACTGGATGGGCCATTTGGCCTTTATCTGCCATCATGTTTCTATGTTTCACCCTCATAGAGAGTAGCTAATTTGCATATTGTCCAAGCTCTCTAACCTTTTTCCTCTTGAACTGAAAGAGTTAGAATGCTTTATTCAAGGAAAGAAGGATTTGTGTGTATTGAAGTCCTGCATAAAATACTTAAGAAAGTCACCTTGAGTGTGAAGATGCATAGCACAGAGGACTACTGGAACTAACCCAAAGATGCAATTGACTGAATCTTTTCCTTAGAGGCAAAGTTTCTCACTGTGTACTGCAAAACTGCTGGTTGGGGCCCTGGTCACATCAAAGTGATTGCTATTGGTTGGTTCTAGGATCTCACCACATAGTCATCATAGTACAGAAGAACAGCATTTTCCTCACCTTTGCCATTTCATCATGTGATACCTCACCACTGCTGACATTTCAGCTGATATTTCATCAAGTATTTAAGCTAAATTCATTCAGATTTATATGCATTGAAAACTTTCAGCATATCTGGGGTGGGGGTGAGCACATCAGTAATCATAGCTTCTTTGCTAGCATGTCTAAAAGAAAACAGAAATGCCAGCACTCATTTTCATCTGTTCTTTTGAGCCTAAATATGAGTACCGCTAAACACATATTGAAGACACACACCTGATTCTCTTTCCTGTTTTATCGACCCAGGTCTCCAAGATGCTACTTTCCTGCCCTTGTTCATCCTATTCCCATTCTCCTAAACCCAATTGTGATATGTGCTATATAATTGCCTGCCTGTTGCGATTTTGACCTTTCATCACCTTTGTGCACAAGTTTTCCATGCATATTCATTGTGCATTATGTGATGTGTGCTATTTCAAATATAAATATCTTTGTTCAATTTGCCATGCAAGTTTTCCACACATATAATTTGAGAACATTTAGCTTTCTGCACATGATGAAGTATTGGGTGATCACAATGCTGTTCTGAGCTTAAATATGAGCTTTGCGAAAAATTTATGTGTAAGAAATTGTAGCAAGGTTCATATTTAGATGCAAAAGAACGGGCATGTGTGCTGGCACACCCTCCTCCACCCATTTGGCACAAGATTTTCCATGCATATTATTTGAATATATTTAGTTTGAATATGTAATGAAGTGTTGCATAATGAAATGTCTGTGGTAATAAAGTAGAATACCAGTACAGATTACCACAGATGGATAAGAAACCAGATGAACAAAGGCATCTAGTTTCCTAACTACTTTCTTTTCTCATCTCTACTGGACTTATGCGTAGCTAAGCTGTGAGATTTTGGGATCTTCTTTTGGGTTTGTGGTGATGAAGTGAAATGTGAACTGAATAGGTGATGAAATCTCAGGTGATGAAGCATCTCACTGATGAACTATGAGATGCTGAAGGGTTGTCAAACCCAGAACAGGATATTATGGTCTGGATTCTCTACATGGTGAGTTTTTTAGGCACCAGTAGGGCACCTAAGCTCAGTGAAAAATGCTATTTAAATGCCAGTTTTCATTGATTTTCAAGGCGCCTAAAAATTGGAACTGGAATTGTGCCTCTGTAGATGCTTTATAGTGCCTAATGCCACTGTGGGTATGGCTAATGCCAGAAGTAGTGCTAGGCAGCACAAAGTGCCTACAGAGGTGTAATTCACAACATCCAGCAGTAGTCAGCCATCATACTCTCATTCCAAAAACCTTGGTAGTGACGCTCCATTAACCGAATGTCCATTAACTGAATATTCTCCTTGCTCATCACTCACCATACCAAGATTTTCCAAAAAAAGTCAAGATGTGAGTGCAAAAAATGTATTTTTAATGACATGCAACACAAAATTTCTGATATGAGTCAAGGAGATTCTGAACTTCTTCCTTGTATGAAGGAGACTTATGGTTGCCCAGAAAGTTTTCCACTAACTACTTGAATGCCTTCCAAGCTTCAAGCTCAGCTGCTAAGAATGATTGCTTAAAATCATTCTACATAACGGACTTGATCTGTGGGCTTATAAATATCCCTTCCTTCAGTTTTATAGTGCTGATTTTGGGAAATTTCTTAACAAGATATTGAAAACCTGGGGAGTTTGCTTTACCCATGGCCTTTACCAGATTCTTCATCAACCTCAGCTTGATATGAAGAGGTGGAAGAAATATTTTATGAGGCTCCACCAATGGCATAAATTTCACACTGCTTGTCCCTGGGTTATAGGTATCCCTCAGCTGCTAGACATACATGACTTAATGTTCAGCTGTAGATCTGCTATCCCACATGCACAGGAAACAGCAGTATTTAGTGAATTCTCTTTGCATTCTCATTAGCATGCCAATGACCTTCAGATCACCACAGATGTTCCACTGGTATGTTTTATAACTGATTCCTTCTAGTAAATTCTTCATATTCTCATAAGACTCCTTTAAATGAGCAGAATTGGCAATTGGTATACTTGGTTTGGAATTTCCGTTGTACAGTAACACAGCCTTCAAGCTTCTCTGTGAAGAATCAATTAAGAGACGCCATTCATCTGGACAATGCACTTGTGACAAACTGTTGAAGAGACCGTTGATGTCATGACAAAAGCACAATGAGCCATTTACAGTGAAGAATGTTGTTAAGTTATGATTCCTTTCTCTGTAATGAGTTATATTAGCATCTTTGCAAGCAAGTGCTTTTGCTTAAGCCTTTAAGTAAGAAGTTCTGCTTTTTCTTTTGAAAGATTTAGATCACAAATAAGATCATTGAGCTCAGCTTGTGTAAAGGTCTCTGGTTCTGAATCTTCATCATTCACATAATCAGGATAAGATAATTCTGGATTGTGACCAACTGCTGCATCATCATCATCACATTCCTCACCATATTCCATAGAAGCAAGTCGATCTTGTGGAGGTACAGGAACAGGCAGCGAGTCATCATGAGGAACAGGCCTAATAGTAGACTCCAGAATAGGATATATAATTTTGTGCTTAGTTTTAGCTGAGAATCCACTTATGTTCACAAGGCAAAAGTAGCAATCTTTAATATGGTCTTGTGGTTCCTTCCATATATCATTGGGATTGCAAATGACATCGCTGCCTTTTGTAGATTGAGCCAGTCACGAAGTCCATTGGAACAACTGGTACAGATGATATGTGGAGCCCAAGACTTATCCTGGTCACCCAGTGGACAGCCAAAGTATAATTTGTATACCTTCTTCAGATCTATGGTAATTGGGTGACGTTGTGCTTACGTTGTGAATGAACCACAGACATAACAGAAACTATCTGTATGATTAGTACAATGTCTTGGCATGATAAAGACTGATATTAATCACCGTAAATAATGTCTGTAGCATAAAAAAACAAAGACAACTGTCATTAATCCTCCTTATACATTTATCCTATAAACGCATGATATATCGCCCAATTAATGTTTGTAATTATATAAAATGAGCCTCATCACAAACATGTGACGTGCTAGTGAAATACTAAACACAGTTTTGAAATCAGCATGCATAATACTACAAAACCCACCCAACATTAACTCTGATGAAAATGATGTGTTGACCTGTGTTATAAGAAACAAATAAGGATTAGGGAATTTCTCACAGAGAGAATGATTAAACAGACATAGGTTCTTTACAACTGAGTGGGATTTCAGAGTTAAAAGCAGCCTCGAAAAAGTGGGGTTTTAGTCCAGATTCGAATACTGCCAGAGACGGAGCTTGACGTACTGACTCTGGCAGTCTATTCCAAGCATACAGGCAAGCAAAATACAGTGGTACCTTGGATTACGAGCATAATCCGTTCCAGGAGCATGCTCGTAATCCAAAATGCTCGTTTATCAAAGCGAGTTTCCCCATAGAAAATAATGGAAACTCGCTTTGATACGTTTCCACCCCCACCCCCCGATAACCGGCATCGCTCCCCCCCTCTCTCCAACCACCCCCCCCCCCCCGCGTGAACCGGCCCCCTGCCCAAACAACTTAAACTTACATCCCCCCCCCCCCCCGTCTGGCACTGGCACGCTTGCACAGATCTTGCCAGTGCCTAGAAGATCTTCCGGCTTCTGCCTGCCTTGAGCATGCATCTGCGTATGCTCAAGGACTTCTAATTCTCCCTCTCGCCGAGAATTAGTAAAAAAACGTATTAAAATTAGTCCAATAAACAGTATCACCTTATTTCCATTTTCTATTAATAAACAATTATCAACACAGCTACAATAATACCTTATCCTAAAGCAAAAATAAATAAATAAAACAAATATAATTTTTTTCTACCTTTGTTGTCTGGTTTCTGCTTTCCTCATCTTCTCATCATTCTCATACTTCCATCCACTGCCTGCCCTCTCCATATAGTGTCTGCCCTCTCTTTCTTCCATATGTCATCTTCCCTTTTTCTATTTCCCTTCAATAAACTGTCTATCTTGTGCCCATTCTCTCCTTTGTACATGATTAATCTCAGCTTCACCCCCTCTCCATTTTTCTGGTCTGGCATCTCTATCTCCTTTCCTTCCCTCTCCCCATGCCCTAGCATCTCTCTCCTCTCCTTCTCTTCTACCTCTCCTTCCCCCTCCATGTTCTGGCATCTCCTCACCTTCCTTTCCTTCTGGTCTGGCATCTGTCTCCTTAGTTTCCCTTCCCTTCCCCCCATGCCCTGGCATCTCTCTGCTCTCCTTCTCTTCCATCTCTTCCTCCATTATCTGGCTTCTCCTCTCCTTCCTTTCTCTCCCTTCTTCCATTCCCCTGGTCTGGCATCTCTCCCTCTCCCTCCATGGTCTAGTATCTCCTTTCCTTCCTTTCCCTCCCTCCCATGGTCTTGACATTTATCTTCCCCTCCTCTCCCTTCCTTGGTCTTCTTTCTCCCTCCTTCCCTCTCTCTCACCAATTGGGTGCAGCAACATTCCTCTCCCCCTCCCCTTCCCTCTCCTTTCCCCCTCTCCTTCTGTCTCACACACCTGTTGGCAGCAAACAGATTCTTTTCTTCCTCCTGTGCCCCTGAATGCCTGCCCGAAAACATCAGGGGGGCCCACCGGCGTTAGAGGAAGGCAAACAGGCTATCCAGGCATCTCTTCCCCTTCCCCTTCCTGGCCAGCGTTAGGGGGAAGCAACAGGGCAGGGGGCCCCCGACTGCATGGTGAGGTGATGTAAGCTTACCTCTTTTCGACTCCCTCGCTGCTCTCTCTCCCGCCGCTGCCACAGCCTGTAAGCAAATTGAAACTATGCCGCGGGGTGCTCTAATACTGTGCGTTCCCTTCTCCTCCCTCTCCCTCAAGACGTAACTTCCTGCTTTGGAAGAGAAAGGAAGTAGGCACGTACAGTATTAGAGCATGGGTTCAATTTGCTTAAGGCTGCGGCAGCGGTGGAAGAAAGGGCAGCAAGGGAGTTGAAGGGAGGGAAGCTTACATCATCTCACCATGCAGTCGGGGGCCCCTGCCCTGTTTGCTACCCCCTAACGCAAGCCCGGGAAGGAGAAAAGATGCCTGGACAGCCTGTTTGCCCACCCCTAATGCTGGTGGGCCCCCCTGATGTTTTCAGGCCCAAGCCACGTGCCTACTAGGCCTACCCTTTAATCCAGCCCTGCTCACAAGGAAAGACATGTGCAATTCTGGTAATATTTTAAAAAGGATCTGCCAATAAAGAGCCTTTTCTAAAAGTCCATGTACAAATGTACATGTATGTACCTAGTATGTGTGACAGAAGCAACTATTTTATGATTTTCAGCATCTAAAACATCCATGTTTCAACACTTTCATGTGTAAGTTGGTATTCTAGAACCTAGACATGTAACTTACATATTTAAATGCCTCCAACTGAGTACAGAGGCTATAATCATCTTGCATTATTAGTTTGGGGAGGAAAAAACACACACTGGGGGGTTAAGTGGGTAAGCTACCCTAATCTTTCTTGCAGAGGTTTCCCAAAATGAGCAATTTTACAAAACCTTAAGGTGCATCTGTAAATCTGACATTGATCTCAGTGATCTACAAAAGTTAGAGGAATGGTCTAATATCTGGCAACTAAAATTCAGTGCAAAGAAATGCAGAGTAATGCATTTGGGGATTAACAATCGGAAGGAGCCTTATATGCTGGGATAGGAGAGGCTGATATGCACGGAGGGGGAGAGGGACCTTGGGATGATAGTGTCCGAAGATCTAAAAGCAAAAAAACAGTGCAACAAGGCAGTGGCTGCTGCCAGAAGGATGCTGGGCTGTATAAAGAGAGGTGTAACCAGTAGAAGAACAAAGGTGTTGATGCCCATGTACAGGTCCACTTGGAGTATTGTGTTTAGTTTTGGAGACCGTAGCTGGTGAAGGACACAAAAAGGCTTGAAGCGGTTCAGAGGAGGGTGACGAAAATGATAGGAGGTTTGCGACAAAAGACGTATGAAGAGAGACTGGAAGCCCTGAATATGTATACCTTAGAGGAAAGGAGGGACAGGGGAGATTCAAAACATTGAATCTTGAATACTTGAAAGGTATTAACGAAGAACATAATCTTTTCCAGAGAAAGAAAATTGGTAAAACCAGAGGGCATAATTTGAGGTTGAGGGGTGGGAGACTCAAGAGCAATGTAAGGAAATTCTTCTTTATGGAGAGAGTGGTAGATGCCTGGATTGTGCTCCCAAGAGAGGTAGTGGAGAGGAAAACGGTGACAGAGTTCAAAAAAGCGTGGGATGAACACAGAGGATTTAGAATCAGAAAATAATAGTAAATATTGAAGAACTAAGGCCAATACTGGGCAGACACATGGTCTGTGTCTTTATATAGCCGTTTGGTGGAGGATGGGCTGGGGAGGGCTTCAATGGCTTGGAGGGTGCAGATGGACTGGAGTGAGCTTTGGAGACTTCAGTAGTTGGAACCTAAGAACAGTACTGGGCATAGCTTTGGGTTCTTGCCCAGAAATAGCTAAGAAGAAGAAGAAAAAAAAAACCCCAACAAATTTTTAGATTGAATCAGGTTGAGCAGACTAGATGGACCATTCGGGTCTTTATCTTCCGTCATCTATTATGTTACTATGTATACATTTCCCATCTGAAATAAGGAGTGCATATTTATTATTTGATTACCTGGTTAAAGCTCATGTCTGTCATACTATTAAAAAGGTTTCTTCAAACCCTCCACCATTACCACACTAGCCCCTTGATCTGACTACTCAAGTCCCAACAACATAACTTCATCTGATTCAGTAGGCTCTTGCATTCCACAGGAAGACAGAGGAAGAATTGTGCTTCCTTCACCTTCTCCCCTGGTGTTCCCATCCTCCCCAGCCCCCTCACCCATTCTTATCCACTATTGTAACAGATATCTTCTACTATGTGTGCATCTTTCTAGTCTTATAATAATTACACCCCAGAGATTATGCATCAACATTTTCAAAATTATGTGCCAAAAACTTTGAAATTCTGCAGAATTCTGCATAGTTCCCTAGGTGCTACCTCTCTTCCACCAATCTTTCATTCTCCTGGCAAACTCTATACTCTCCCCTTCTATGGCTCCCACAAGGTCCAACATCTTTCCTTCTCTCTCACTCTCTCTCACCATTCCCTCCCCCCACCCCCCAACCAGTCAGATTCAGTATTTCTCTCCTTTCCCTTGCCTCTACCAGGTCCAGGTCTATCAGTGTCTATCTCTCCCCCCTCCTCCCCTTACCACTCTACCACCCATCAGCTCCAGGCTATCTGTCCCTCCCTGGCACCGCCTACATGTTACCTCCCCTCACCCAATCTCCCCCAGGACATTTTTGGATCCTGCCCAAACTTCCCAACTCCCCATGCACCTCTAAAGGTAGGAACAATGCCCAATTGCTCTTGCCTCTGGCAGTACATGATCCCTAGTAGTGCGTCAAATGCCACCATTTTGAAATATAATGATGTCAGAAGCAGAAGGGAATTGCATAGCTCATGCCTTTAGACATAGGAGGGGCAGATCACAAAGCCTGGGCAGAGTTGGGGTTTGTTTGGGGGATGGATCAGGAGCCCAGAACAGGTTGAGTCCAGGTCAGAGAATGTTCTGGGGGCTGTGGGATATGTCCTACTGGGCCAGGGAAATGTCTGGGGGAAAGCCCATGTGGAGTCAGGTGTTGTCAGGGAAGTGGGTCAAGGGGGACCAGGGAGATGTTCAGGCAAACTGTATGTGGTTAAATGATTATGTACCCCCGGTGTGGTGGTGCCCCCCCCTTTTCTTTCACCGTACCTTTTTAGCTTCTCCACATGAGCAGCATGCTGCCCACATCGGTGTCGGTTCACCCTTTGACGTCACTTCCTAGGTGGGTGCCCCAGAAGTGACGTCAGAGAGAGCACTGATGCCGATGCAGGCAGCAACCTCACGTCGGGGAAAGGTACAGGGGAAGGCAAGGGGCACACGTGCATGGCATGGAGAGGTGCAGGGAGGCGGAGGGGGCAGAAAGGAGGAGGGGTGCCACCGCACCCTTAGGAAGACCTCCCCCCCGCATCCCCCTTACTACACCACTGTGCACACCCATATAAATTATGTGCAAAACTATGCATGCACATAATTGTGTAATTCCTAAGGGTGTAAATCTGTCTAACTGCTGGTTTTCCCTTATTCAAAAAACTATACTTGATCTTATCTGGGAGACTGCTAATTCTAATCCTATAACTATCCCCACCTTTGCTACTGCTCCAAGTACTGGCAGGTATAACCTTCCTTTCTGCAGACTTCGATACGTTCTTATTATCACAACTCCCTTCTAATATGATAGCCCTTCTGAAAAAAAAACCCAAAACAACCTACAGATCACCAATGAATGGGGAACAAGGATTACAATGTATACAAAATAGATTCAGAGAACACATTTATTTATTTATTTATTTATATACCTCGCAATCCAAAGTTCTTGGAAATTCATAAGAGAACATACATAATAAATCAAGAATAGACAAAACATACACATAGTAATCTGCTTGAAGTTTCTTCCTTTAGGTATCTGATATTCAAAGTTCATCCTTTTGGATGTTCAGAGCATGCCATGCTGCTATTAATTACACCGTTCTCTAGGCAGCGGAATCTTGACACAGGGCAACTTTCACAGCCTACTCCCCGCTCCCATCCTTAGCCTTTTAAACTAGTGTCAAACTTGTAGCTCCACGGGTCCAGCTGGATGGTGTGAGCCGAGCACATGGTCAATGCTACCACTAGCCCTGAACAGCTCACCTTATTTCTCTTGAGTAAATATTTGATTTCTTATGTTTCTTCTTAGATGATGAATTAGGACAACAACAGCTTTGTCAAATAAAACTGAAGTACACTATGTTTTCACTAACCACTAATTCAGGGTCTGATGCAGAAAGCCACACGTAGAGCTGCACACCAGTGGTTGAGCATGTGGCTTCTATTGCAAAATTACCTTAAAGTGTCAGAAAGATGGGGCAGGGTGATCAAAGCTCCCAAGTGAGTATAAGCTGTTAGGTAAGTAAATCACTGAATACCTCTACACAGATGGGAAAAGGGGTCAATGTCTGGAAAGCAGTATATACTAATGCTCAAATTATGGGAAACAAGATTATGGAAGAAGAGGAGTTAGATATAGTGACGATCACGGAGATGTGGTTCATAGAGAACCATGACTGGGATGTAGTTATACTGGGCTATAATCTGTTCAGGAAACACAGGGTAGGAAGAAAAGAAGGGGGAGTAGCGTTATATGTTAAAGATCATATTAAATTATAGATACTCTAAGCATCCAAAAGTTCTTTTAGATCTTTTAACCAAAAGAATTTATGAGCCTCATAAATTCTTTTGGTTAAAAGATCTAAAAGAACTTTTGGAATGGTGAATATATTTACATTGGTATGATATACAGGCCCCCTTCACAGACGGAAGTAGATAGAGATTTAATAGTAGACATTCAGAATATCTCTAAAAAAGGGAAAGTCTTACTAATAGGTGATTTTAACATGCCGGATGTTGATTGGGGTATCCCTATTGTGGGGTCTTCTAGAAGTAGGGAGATCCTGGATCCTCTACAAGGAGAACTGTTCCAGCAGTTGGTAATAGAACCCATGCAGGATGAGGTTATACTGGATTTAATGCTTACAAATGGGGAAAGTGTTTCTGATGTTACAATGGCTGATCATCTGGCATCCAGTGATCACTGCATGGTATGGTTTAATATTTAGATGGGCATACAGAGGGCTCATTGAAAATCAAAGGTTCTAGACTTTAAAAATACTAACTTTCTTTGGATGGGGGTTTACATCAAGGAATTGTTGTCTGGATGGGAACATCTGGAAGGAGTGGAAATGAGATAGGCAAAACTGAACGGAGCGATTGTAAGGGTGACAAATCTTTTTGTGAGGCAAGTAAGAGGTAAAAAAGGCCACTCTGGTTCTCAAAAGTATTAACTGAGAAGGTAAGGAATAAGAGGTTAGCTTTCATAAACTACAAAAGATCGCAGAAAGAGGCAGACAGGCAAAAATATCTGGAAAAGTTAAGAGAGGCTGGTCGTGTAGTCAGGAAAGTAAAGATGCAAATGGAAGATAAAATAGCTGACACGGTAAAACGGGGAGGCAAGACATTTTTTAGATATATTAGTGATAGGAAAAAGTGCAAAAGTGGCATTGTGAGATTCAAAGGTGAAGGGGAGGAATATGTAGAAGCTGATACTTATACTGCCCTTTTAAGGGCAAACCAGTTTTTGGAAAGGTTTTTTTTAAATCTTTAGTCACCCTTCCTTTTGTTTTTTCCCTAAATGTTCTTTTTCCTCCTACCAATTGTAGTTCCAGCCCTTCTTCCCTTCATTTCTGTTTGTCCACATTACTAAAAAAATTGTCACTTTCCCTGATTTATTTTTACCAGTGGTGCCTCACACAACGGACGCCTCGCACAGCGCACGCTGCGCACAACGAACTTTATGTCTTGATTCGTACAACGAACTTCGTTTCACACAACGAAGTCGCCCGAGCTGCATCCTTCCGTGCAGGCACTGCGCTTAACTGCCCTCTCTCCGCCTGGCTCCCTCTTGCCCCCCCGACTCCCCGACACGATCGGGGCAAAAAGGAGCCCAAGCCCTCTTGCCCCGCCGATTCCCCAACTCCCCGACAATATCGGGCCAGGAGGGAGCCCAAGTCCTCCTGGCCACGGCGACCCCCTAACCCCACCCTGCACTACATTACGGGCAGGAGGGATCCCAGGCCCTCCTGCCCTCGACGCAAACCCCCCTCCCCCCAACGACCGCCCCCCCCAAGAACCTCCGACCGCCCCCCCAGCCGACCCGCGACCCCCCTGGCTGACCCCCACGACACCCCCACCCCCCTTCCCCGTACCTTTCTGTAGTTGGCCGGACAGACGGGAGCCAAACCCGCCTGTCCGGCAGGCAGCCAACGACGGAATGAGGCCGGATTGGCCCATCCGTCCCAAAGCTCCGCCTACTGGTGGGGCCTAAGGCGCCTGGGCCAATCAGAATAGGCCCGGGAGCCTTAGGTCCCTCCTGGGGGCGGGGCCTGAGGCACATGGGCCCAACCCGACCATGTGCCTCAGGCCCTGCCCCCAGGAGGGACCTAAGGCTCCCGGGCCTATTCTGATTGGCCCAGGCGCCTTAGGCCCCACCAGTAGGCGGAGCTTTGGGACGGATGGGCCAATCCGGCCTCATTCCGTCGTTGGCTGCCTGCCGGACAGGCGGGTTTGGCTCCCGTCTGTCCGGCCAACTACAGAAAGGTACGGGGAAGGGGGTTGGGGGTGTCGTGGGGGTCGGCCAGGGGGGTCGCGGGTCGGCTGGGGGGGCGGTCGGAGGTTCTTGGGGGGGGCGGTCGTTGGGGGGAGGGGGGGTTTGCGTCGAGGGCAGGAGGGCCTGGGATCCCTCCTGCCCGTAATGTAGTGCAGGGTGGGGTTAGGGGGTCGCCGTGGCCAGGAGGACTTGGGCTCCCTCCTGGCCCGATATTGTCGGGGAGTTGGGGAATCGGCGGGGCAAGAGGGCTTGGGCTCCCTTTTGCCCCGATCGTGTCGGGGAGTCGGGGGGGCAAGAGGGCTTGAGCTCCCTCTTGCCCCGATCGTGTCGGGGAGTCGGGGGGGCAAGAGGGCTTGAGCTCCCTCTTGCCCCGATCGTGTCGGGGAGTCGGGGGGGCAAGAGGGCTTGAGCTCCCTCTTGCCCCGATCGTGTCGGGGGTGCCAGGGACCACACGGAGTCACCCACCGTACCACCCGATTCGGGTAAGCGCAGGTATCGGTGGGTGGCTTATTTGCGGGGGGGTGCCTTATTTTACATTTTTTTCTAAAAAGGGGGGGCTGTCTTATTTGATGGCCCTGCCTTATCATCGGGGAAACACGGTAGAAAAAAAAAAAAAAAAAATGAACAGTTAAGTCCCAGTTTTTGCCGCTGAGACTCTGCCCTCTCTCACTGTAAAATTAGACTCTACTTAGTCTGTCTTTAAATTTAAAAAATGTGTGTTGTTTTAAAAAACAATTATGTTTTTAGATGTATCTAAATAAAAATAATAACCAAAAATTTATCTTTTTTTATGTCATCTTAGCATATTTTATGCTACAGAACGAATTATTTTTTTTAACATGTATTGTTATGGGAAAACGCGTTTCACATAACGAACTTTTCGCATAACAAACTTGCTCCTGGAACGAATTAAGTTCGTTGTGTGAGGCACCACTGTAATTGTTTTGTAATTTACTCTGATACATTGTTTGGTCACTCCTCTGTACACCGCCTTAAAGGTTTGATTAGGTGGTATAAGAAATTTTTAAATAAACTTGAAACTTAAAACTTGATAAAGAAAAGGCTGAATTGCTTAACAAATATTTATGTTCTGTGTTCACCACAGAAGACAAACGTGAATAGGGATGGAGAAGTATTAGACCCTGATCAATTTTCAGAGGGTTATGTTTGTGAGGATCTAGCTAAAATAATGGTAGACAAGCGATGGGGCCAGATGGTGTATATTCGAGGGTTTTGAAGGAACTTAGGGAAACATAGTAACATAGTAGATGACGGCAGATAAAGACCCGAATAGTCCATCTACTCTGCCCAACCTGATTTAATCTAAAAATTTGTGTGGGGGGGGGGTTCTTCTTCTTAGCTATTTCTGGTCAAGTATCCAAAGCTCTGCCCAGTATTGTTCTTAGGTTCCAACTACTGAAGTCTCCGCCAAAGCTCACTCCAATCCATCTACACCCTCCCAGCCATTGAAGCCCTCCCCAACCCATCCTCCCCCAAATGGCCATATATAGACAAAGATCGTGCAAGTCTGCCCAGTACTGGCCTTAATTCTTCAATATTTTCTATTATTTTCTGATTCTAGATTCTCTGTGATCATCACACGCTTTTTTGAACTCCGTCACCATTTTCCTCTCCACTACTACTCTCGGGAGTGCATTCCAGGCATCCACCACTCTCTCCATAAAGAAGAATTTCCTTACATTGCTCTTGAGTCTCCCAACCCTCAACCTCAAATTATGTCCTCTGGTTTTACCATTTTCCTTTCTCTGGAAAAGATTTTGTTCTATGTTAATACCTTTCAAGTATTTGAACATCTGAATCATATCTCCCCTGTCCCTCCTTTCCTCTAAGGGCTTCCAGTCTCTCCTCCTACATCTTTTGTTGCAAACCTCCTATCATTTTCGTCACCCTCCTCTGAACTGCTTCAAGTCTTTTTGTGTCCTTCGCCAGCTATGGTCTCCAAAACTGAACACAATATTCCAAGTGGGGCCTCACCAACGACCTGTACACGGGCATCAACACCTTCATTCTTCTACTGGTTACACCTCTCTTTATACAGCCCAGCATCCTTATGGAAGCAGCCACTGCCTTGTTGCACTGTTTTTTCACCTTTAGATCTTCAAACACTATCACCCCAAGGTCCCTCTCCCCATCCATGCATATCAGCCTCTTCCCTCCCAACATATACGACTCCTTCTGATTATTAATCCCCAAATGCATTACTCTGCATTTCTTTGCATTGAATTTTAGTTGCCAGATTTTAGACCATTCCTCTAACTTTTGTAGATCCTTTTTCATGTTTTCCACTCCCTCCTCGGTGTCTACTCTGTTACAAATGTTGGTATCATCCTCAAAAAGTCAAATTTTTCCTTCTAACCCTTCAGCAATGTCACTCACAAATATATTGAACAAGTTAAGCCCCAGCACCGAATCCTGAGGGACTCTACTACTCACCTTTCCTTCCTCTGAGCGACTTCCATTAACCACCACCCTCTAGCGTTTGTCTGTCAACCAGTTTCTAATCCAGTTCTCCACTTTGGGTCTATCTTTAGCCCTTCAAGTTTGTTCAAGTGCCTCCTAGGGGGAACCGTGTCAAAGGCTTTGCTGAAATCTAAATAAATTACATCCAGCATATGTCCTCGATCCAGTTCTCCGGTCACCCAATCAATCAGGTTCATTTAGCACAATTTATCTTTAGTAAAGCCATGTTGCCTCAGATCCTGTAACCCATTTGATTCTAGGAAGTTCACTATTCTTTCTTTCAGCAACACTTCCATTATTTTTCCAACAACCGAAGTAAGGCTTAACTGCCTGTAGTTTCCCGCTTCATCCCTGTGACCACTTTTATGAATAGGGACCACATCCGTTCTTCTCCAGTCCCTAGGAACTACTCCCATCTCCAGAAATTTGTTGAACAAGTCTTTAATAGGACCCACCAGAACCTCTCTGTATCCTGGGATAGATCCCGTCCAGTCCCATCACTTTGTCAACCTTCAGTTTTTCAAGTTGTTCATAAACACTTTCCTCCATGAACAGCGCAGAATCTACTCCATTTTCTTCCATAATTTTGCCAATCTCAATTCTTCTCCAGGTTTTTCTTCCATGAACACAGAGCAGAAGTATTTGTTTAGCACGTTTGCTTTTTCCTTATCACTCTCCACATATCGGTTCCTAGCATATTTTAGTTTAGCAATTCCATTTTTCAACTTCCTCCTTTCAGTGATATATTTGAAAAAATTTGTGTCTCCCTTTTTGACATTTTTAGCCATTTGCTCTTCCACCAGGCATATCTCCTTCTTGCGTTCTTTCGATTTCACTTGGTAGTACTTTCTGTACTCTTCTTCTTGTTTTTTTTGTAATTTTTCAGGAATGCCAACCTTTTTGCCTTTATTTTCTCTGCCACTAGTTTAGAGAACCACGTCGGTTTCCTTTTTCTCTTGTTTTTATTTATTTTCTTCACATAAAGTTCCATAGCCATTTTTATAGCTCCTTTCAGCTTAGACCACTGTTTTTTCCACTTCTCTTTTGTCCTTCCATCCTAACAGCTCTTTCTTCAGATACGCTCCCATTTTATTAAAGTCCGTATATTTGAAATCTAGGACTTTTAGTATCGTGCGGTCGCCCTCCACTTTAGCCGTTATATCAAACAAACCATTTGATGATCGCTACTTCCCAGGTGAGCACCCACTCGTACAGTAGATATACTCTCTCCATTTGTGAGGACCAGATCCAATATTGCTTTTTCCCTCGTGGGTTCTGTCACCATTTATCTGAGCAGAGCTTCTTGAAAGGCATCCACAATCTCCCTACTTTTTTCCGATTCCGAAGACGGAACTTTCCAGTCCACATCCAACAGGTTGAAATCTCCCAACAGCAGCACCTCCTCTTTCTTTCCAAACTTTTGGATATCCACAATCAGATCTTTATCAATTTGCTGCGATTGAGTCAGAGGTTTGTAGACTACACCCACGTAAATAGAAGTTCTATCTTCTCTTTTCAGAGCGATCCATATCGCTTCTTCCTCTCCCCAGGTCCCTTGCATTTCAGTCGCTTGGATATCAATCCTTACATAGAGAGCTACTCCTCCACATTTTTGACCATCTCTGTCCTTCCTAAAAAGATTATATCCCGGTATGTTTGCATCCCATCCATGGGATTCACTGAACCACATCTCTGTGATAGCAACAATATTCAGATCTCCCTCTATTATCAGGGCTTGCAGATCATGAACTTTATTGCTTAGACTGCGAGCATTTGTGGTAATTGCTTTCCAGCTATTTTTCAGCGGTGATCTTTTTTGTATAGTTTTTTGTTTTGTTTCACTTCCTGTTTCAACGCTAAGAAGTGAGTTGCTAATATTGTTTGTGTTGCAATCTTTTACTCCATTGACTGAACTTTTCAAGGAGTCTCTAGAGTCGGGAGTGTTACCGGAGAACTGAAGAAGGGCAGATGTGGTCCCTCTCTACAAAAGTGGAAGTAAGGAAGAAGTAGGTAATTACAGGCCAGTAAGTCTGACTTCTGTGGTAAGTAAATTAATTGAAAAATAGAGAGTAAGAGAAGAAGAAGAGGTCAACTCGTACCCCTGTCTCCCCCCCTCCTCCTCCCACTCAACAATGCACCAAATAGGTTATAAAGAGTTTAATATGGCATTTCTAGCTCGTGTGGACAATGATTGAATATAGGGGTCCCAAATGCTAAGGAATTGCCATTTGCATTTACAGCTGATATGAGCTGCCCTGCGTTCCAAAAGAATGAGATCGTGTAATCTGTTTCTCCACTCCCAATATGATGGCAGAGTGGGACTAATCCAGACTGAAGAATCACCTTCTAATACTGTTTTTTAATGAAGAACTCTTTCAAGCACTTTGGTTCGTACACTGTTATTTGGCATGTTGGTTATCTCTACTGCTTGGTTTTCTTGTTTTTCAGTATGAAGACTGGTTCTTTTTTCTTTTTTCCTGGGGTTCCTCCAGGACAGGTTTGAGAACCACTATACTAAGGATTTAAGGATCCCCTCTACAAGTCCAGATATTTCTTCTGTGAGTGTGCCAATACTAAGTTAGGTTGGTCTTCTAAAGTTTCTAAATTTATGGTTCTTAGGTAGCATTTAGAAAATGCCCACAGAAGGATGGTTTTGATATGAGATTTTTTTTTTTTTTAGACGAGGCTGAATTTGCTTTGGAAATGTCTTGATAAGATTTTTAAACTGTCTTGTGTTATCCTGTGTGGGTGCATCCAGTTTCCTACAGTACACACTATGAGAAAGGAGGTAATTGCTGATCTTTTACTCCCTGTTTTAGGGTACCATATAAATGCTGAAATAAGCATATATAAAAATATCTTCACCAACACTCATATTTGTATATATGTTTAACTCGATATCACATTTTTATAGTAAATATAGCAGTGACATATAGGGCTCCTTTTACTAAGCTGCAATAGCGTTTTTAGTGCATGCAGAATTTTAGCGTGTGCTAAACCCGTGCTACATGGCTAGAACTAACGCCAGCTCAACGCACTAAAACCACTATCACAGCTTAGTAAAAGGAGCCCATAACATCAACAAAAATTTTCTATTTACCTCAGACCCTAAGGATAGTTTAAGAAGATATGCATTAGCAACACAGCTGAAACACTGCCTGTGCTGGGTCCTTTCTATGTTTGTGTCTCCTAAAGTGTGTTAAGAAAAGTGTTTAAGGAATCTGGATAAGGTTAAATGACCATTTTTCTCAATGGAGAAAGGTAAACAGTGGAGTGCCCCAGGGATCTGTACTGCAACCAGTGCTATTTAACATATTTTGTAAATGGTCTAGAAATATGAACGAGATAGGTGATTAAGGGTGTCTTTTACTAAAGCGCGCTAGCCAATTTAGCGCACACTAAATGCTAACGCGCCCATTATATTCTATGGACGCGTTAGCATTTATTGCGCGCTAAATCTGCTAGTGCACATTAGTAAAAGGCCCCCTAAATTTTCAGAGGAAACAAAGCTATTCAAAGTTATTAAAACACATGCGGACTGTGAGAATTGCAGGAGGACAGGAAATTGGGAGACTGGGTATCCAAATGGCAGATTAAATTTAATGTGGACAAATGCAAATTAATGCACATTTGGATTATTCTTCCCAATGTGCATTACTTTGCAATTATACTATACTTAATCTGGTGAAAGTGGATAATAAATAAATAATATAAATGCTCCACTAACTGGTTTGAGACGTGGCGGAATATGATAGGTGCAGCTCTTTTTAAAGTAAGAATGAGAAATGGCCACAGCTACAGGACACTGGTGAGAACGAGCAAGCAACTCAGTGAGCATTTTAGATTTAAGATACACTGCAGTGAGTGAATTAGACACAAGTAGTGTTTATTTATTTTCACAGAGAGTGTTTATTTATTTTCACAGAGAGTGAAAGTGGACAAGCCCAGAAGAAACGGCTTTTACCGTGAAACGTTGGCTATCACTTGTTTCCATGCAATTTAGAGGCAGCAGCCGACTCAGTCCTGCACAAATAATTGAATGTGGTATCTGCACATTCTCCTCTGAAGTTTTTTGCCGATGATGTGGGTGGAGGAGGTTTGAGCATTTATGCCCTACCTAAATAAAAACCTGAGGCTTTTTCTTACTTTGCAATTATCCACATTAAATTTCATCAGCTATTTGGATGCCCAGTCTTCCAATTTCCTATATCCTGCTGCAAATTTCACAGTCCGCTAGGTTCAACAAGAAGAGTTAAGTGTCATCATGGACAATACACTAAAATTTTCTGCTCAGTGCACAGCAGTGGCCAAACAAGCAAACAAAATGGTAGGAATTAATAGAAAAGGGAGAGAAAACTCCAAGAATATTACAATATAATGCCTCTGTATCACTCTATGGTGCAACCTCACCTTGAATATTGTGTGAAACTCTGATTGTTGTATCTCAGAATTTATAGCAGAATGAGAAAATGTTCAAAAAAGGGTGACCAAAAAGATTAAGGGGATGGAACTCTTCTCATATGAGAGAAGGATTAAGAAGTAGGGCTCTTCAGCTTGGAGAAATGATGGTACAGGGGTGGGGGGAGGGAAATTGAGGTCTACAAAATCCTGAGTGGAGTAAAATGTGTAAAGATGATTAATTGTTTACTCTTTCAAATAGTTCAAAGACTAGGGGATACTCCATGAAGTTGCATATTAATATTTTTTAAAACATATAGGAGACAATATTTTTTCACTCAATGGATTAAGCTCTGGAACTCGTTGCCACAGATTGTGGTAATATCATTTAGCATATTTAGGTTTTAAAAATGTTTTGAGAAGTTCCTGGAAGCAGTGGCATACCAGGGGGGTATGTCTGCCCCGGGTGCAGCCTTGGGGGGGGTGCACAGTTGGCCAGGTCCGGAAAATTCTACCGGGCCGATCAGCCTTCCTCTCCCCGACGTCAATTCTGCTGTCAGAGAGGAAGTTTGGGCCAGCCAATCGCTGCCTAGCTGGGCAGAACTTCCTCTCCGACTGCAGAATTGACATCGGGAAGAGAAATGCTGGTCGGCCCAACGCAGAGAAGACGAGCTTGGGGCGGCGGCGACTTTGGGGCATGTTCCCCGATGGCGGTGACTTGGGGGGCTGTTCCCCAATGGCGGCAGCAATGGCTTGAGGGAGGGCAGGGAGAAAGAAAGAAAGGGGGCAGGCAGGGAGATAGAAAGAAAGAAGGGAAACAGAGAAAAAGAAAGGGGGCATGAAGAGAGAAAAAAGAAAGGGAGGCAGGGAGAAAGAAAGGGCAGGGAGAGAGGAAGAAAAAGTTGGGGGAGGGAATGAGGTGTGGAGGAGAGGAAGCATACAGGCTGAAAGAAGGAAAGAAAGATTGGATGCACAGTCAGAAGAAGAAAGTGCAACCAGAGACTCATGAAATCAACAGACAACAAAGGTAGGAAAAATGATTTTATTTTCAATTTAGTGATCAAAATGTGTCTGAATTTATATCTGCAGTCTATATTTTACACTATGGTCCCCTTTTACTAAACTGCAATAGCGGTTTTTAGCGCAGGGAGCCTATGAGCGTCGAGAGCAGGCCTGGGCATTCAGCGCAGCTCCCTGCACTAAAAACTGCTATTGTGCTTTAGTAAAAAGGGAGGGGGGTATTTGTCTATTTTTGTATGGTTGTTACTGAGGTGACAGTGCAAAGAGTCATCTGCCTTGACCTCTTTGAAAAAACCCCATAATAGGAATGATAATTAACATTTTCTCAACGTACAGTGTGCTTTGTGGTTTGTTTGTTTTTTTATTGTTGATAGATCATTTTGACTTGGTCATTTTAAAAGTAGCTCGCAAGCCCAAAAAGTGTGGGCACCCTTGAGCTAGAGCGTTGAAGCTGCGTGTTTCTGCCGTAAAGGTAATCTCTGAAGCAACTGGAAGTTGCATCGGAGACAACCTTTACGGCAGCCATATGCAACTACAACGCTCCGGCTGCTGTAAGAAGGCAGTTTAGACATTGCCGGCAACAGGGCAGGGAGGTTTGTTGGACCAGGTCTGTTGTTCGGGGGGGGGGGGGGGGGAGAACGCGCCACGAAGGTAAGGGGCAGGGAGGGAGAAAGGGAGGAAAGGTGTAGTGGAGAGGAAAACAGGGTAAAACAGAGGGGGGAGAAGGACGCTGAAAGCACATGGGGAAGACAGAGGGGGAGAAGGACGCTGAAAACACATGGGGAAGACAGGGCGGAGAAGATGCTGAATTGAAATGGGGAACAGAGAGTGGGGAGAAGACGCTGAAGGGAAATGGGGAAGAGAGAGTTGGGAGAAAATGCTGGCAGGGAAGAAGACAGAGATGCCAGACTATGGGGGGAGCGGAGGGAAGAAGATGGGTGCCAGACCAATTTGGAAGGGGGGAGAAAGGGAGAGGCACAGTAACAGAGCAAATGGAAGATGCAGAGAGAAGAGAGACAGTGGATGGAAGGAAGAGAGTAACAAGAAGATGAGGAAAGAAGAAACCAGAGAAGACAAAGGTAGAACAAAAATTTTCTATTTATTTATTGCTTTAGGAGACATGTGTCACTGTTTCTGTGGTGTTGCATTTTATGCAGAGTCCAGCTTCTTGCTGGTTCAATTTAACCTTTGTCTATGTATTTCTATTTTAACCCCCTTTTTCAAAACTGTGGAGCATTTTTTAGCGCCAGCTGTGGTGGTAGCAGCTCTGATGCTCAGAATTCTATGAGCATCAGAGCTGTTACCACCGTGGCTAAAATCCATACTACAGTTTTGTAAAAGGGGGAGGGGTTAGTTTGTGATGGCATATTCCATACTAGGCAAAGATGTTTTCTGTGTTCTGTGTGTTCGAAAGACATGGTTTTCTGTTAGGATTGATGGTGTAGGATTGATCTGTACTAGTCTGGCTTGTTTAGTTTTACAATAGGTGTATTGATGTTGTACTGCTCACTGCAGTATGTAAGATACTGCCTTTTCCTAGGTACTCATGTGTGACATGTGGCTTGTTACTAAAAATCATGTTTTTCGTACAGATGGGGGGGATGCCAAAAAATGATGGGCCCCAGGTATCACATATGCTAGGTACGCCACTGCCTGGAAGAAGGAAAAATTATGTTCTTACCTGTTAATTTTCTTTCCCTTAGACGCAGCAGATGAATCCAGAGACCAATGGGATAGCTCACATCTACCAGCAGGCGGAGATAGAGAAACTGATTAACAGGTGGTCCTATTGGCTGGCACTCCTCCTGTTTATCCAGTAATCTCTATCTCCCAGCAGGAAAAGGTCGCTATTCAACTAGCTCCTGAATTCTGGCTGTGGCTGGAACTTTATTTTCTCCTGTTGAGGTTTCTCTTCAGTGAGACTGCCATTCTGTTTCTCCTGTTGAGGTTTCTCTTCAGTGAGCTGGCAATGCTATTTCTCCTGTTGAGATTTTCTCTTCAGTGAGACAGGGGTGTCCGGCTGAACGGTGCCGGCTTTAGGGATTACACCTGGGCCCCCCCAGGTCCCTGCCTCACCCTCCCTCCAGTGATAGAGGGTCTGACTGGGTCTCAATATTTTTCTTCTTTCCCTTCTCTGTTAAAAAAAAAAAAAGAGACCACAGTTCCTCCATTCTGCCTGGTTACTGCTGATCAACCAGATTTAACTGGCTTCAACCGGCCCTAACAACAAGCCTGTGAGTATGTCTGGCTTTTACAGTTGTTTGAACTTCAGGTTCTGTTTGGAAGTCTTAGCACTGTGGGTTCGGTCATCGTACATTTAAGGTATGGATATTTTATTGAGGCTAAGTTTTATGACTAGAAATCCGTGGAGGGAGCCAGGACTTCCCGCCCTTTGCATGCACACGCTTTGTTTCCTTGTTGGTTACAGCGTGGCAGTAGCGATGCGATTTCATGCTCGTACTTGTTCTCATTGTTGGGTTTCAGTGCAGCAGTAGTCCTGTTTATTCTGAGGCTCTCTTTCAACATAGCGTTTTAGATTTGAGACAGTGGAGCATCGAGCACTTTGGAATTTGATTGGTGCACTCTCATAGAGAGTCAGGGAAAGAGGTGCGTTTTTATTGCCTTCCTCAAGTCCAGTAGAGGAGCGATAGGTAGTGTGAGTAAGATCTTTTTCAGGCATTCTCAAGGCAGAGGGTTCATCTCAAGGTCACACAATCACTTTTCATCTTACGAGTGGAGCGGTTGATTCGGGGCTTAGGGTAGAAGTTTGGAAGTCATATAGGCCAGTACCATGTCGTAGAAGAGTTTGTAGGCCATTACTAGGCCTTTGAGAATATACATTGCTTGTCGATTGGCAGCTAGTGGGCAGCGTGCAATGCTGGGGCGATCAGGTCTCGTATGTGGAGATTCTTCAGGAGTCAAATGGTGGCGTTTTGTACTCAAAGTCGATGGATTTTTTTGCCATGAGTCCATTTAGGAGCGCATTGCAATAGCCCATACAGAAGAGGACAAAGGCATAGAGTAGCTGTGAGAAGTCTGGTTCCAAGAAGTACTGTCTGATTTTCCGTAGCTTCTGGAGGTAGTAGAACAAGGCGGATACTATTTGGGAGATGTGGTCAGAGATCAAAAGGTTGCCACCAAGGATCTGTCCAGGCTGTATACTTTGTCTTTGGCCATCAAGGTGGCTGATTTCCATGAGGCTGACGGGTGGATGAGTTCAGGGTCACCTCTCTGTTTCCAGAGGAGCTCGGTTTTTACCGCTTTTAGTTGTACCTTGTTTCAGGACATCCAATTTTTTATTTCCGAGAGGTTCTCGGTTTGCACCTAGCGGTAGGTACAGTTGTATGTCATCGGCAAATTAGTGGATCTTTATGTGGTGTTTTAAGGAAATGTCTATCAACAGTATGATATAGAGGTTGAAGAGCAGAGGGGACAGGGGAGTGCCCTGCGGTACTCCATATTTTATCAGTATGGGTTGTGATAGAGAAGATCTTAGTAGGACGCTTTGGGTCCTATAGCTCAGGAATGAGAAGAACCACCAGAGTGCTCGATCACCTATTCTTATATTTGTGAGACTGCCGAGGAGGCTGGGTGATTGATGGTATTGAAGGCAGCACTGAGGTCTAGAAGGACCAGTAATCCGTCATTTCCTTTGTATAGTATGCTCCAGCAGTCATCGATAATGTCTGCTAGGAATATTTCCTTGATATGGAATTTTCTGAAGCCAGATTACTGGCCAGATTGGTATAGGGAGAGGGCATTGCATCTGTCAACAAAGGCTTGGAGTTGCGATAATATGGTCTTTTCCAAGATCTTGGAGATGAAGGGAAGGTTTTAACTCACCTTGTTAATAGCTCAGATTAAGTAAAATATCTGAAGGACCACCCCTGGTTGTGAGCTTACCCCACAGCAAGGCACAAACTTTGTTTTATTTCAGCACACCATTATCTCTTCCATATTTAATACAATGTGCTTCTTTTTAATACAAATCTGATTCCAATTATGGCAACACTTCAAAATTTTCCAAAGAAACTGAATTATGTCTGATACACTGCAAGAGACAAATCTACCTTTGATGCATCTAATATAATAAAACGGTAAGCCGTGCATGCGCATTTCCTATGCGTGCGCTGGTTTTCCTTGAGCTGTAGCGACCCATAGGAAGTGCGCATGCGCGGCTTACGGTTCTGTTTTTCGGTCTGGCATGCTCCCTGCCGTATTGCATTTTTCAGTTGAAAGACGCAGCGGTGGCTCCTCTCACGATCCCCGCCTGCGTCGGACTTCCGACGCAGGTGGGGATCATGAGAGGAGCCACCGCCGCGTCTTTCAACTAAAAAAAAAAATACGCCAAGGCGAGCAGGCCAGACCAGACCGAAGCTCAAGACGAAGGGAAGGGGGGGGCCTACAAAGAAGAGGACTCCAGCCGCGAGGAGCCGAACGGAGCAGCCAGATCGCAACAGGCCAGAACGTGGGGGAGGGGCCGAACGGAGCAGGCAAGATCGCGGTAAGAGAAGGGAAGGGGTGGGGGAAATGCTGCAACTGCTGCAACTGGACCTGGAGGGGAAGACAAATACTGCTGCTGCTGCACAGGGAAGTCGGGGGGGGGGGGGAGGGAAATGCTGTTGCAGGGAAGTGGGGTGGAAATACTACTGCACAGGGAAATGGAGGGAAAGAATGACAGACAGACAGCAGGAGGAAGGGAGACAGACAGAAAGGAAGAAAGACACAGGGGCAGGGAGAGGGACAGAAAGACAGACAGAAAAAGGGAGCCAAGGAGAGAGAGAGAGAGAGACAGCGGGAAAGAAAGACAGACAGAAAGAAAGACAGACAGACATATATTCTAGCACCCGTTAATGTAACGGGCTTAAAGACTAGTCAGAAATAACTGGGCAGAGTTTTGACCTAAACCTGTTAAGGCTTCATATTAATTGCATGCTTAACAATACTGAACACTGTATCATACAGTTCAGCAAGAGATACAAATTCAGTATATCCAAGATTAATATTTCTAAAGGGAATGCCAAGTCTCAATGGCTAAAATGTCCCTGGATTTTTTTTTCTTATTTTATACATACAAATAGCTACATTTCCATTCTCTTTTTGTTTCTCATTTTCATTTGGGTCTAATATCTACATGTAAATGTCTGAAAATAGCATCTGTAATTGAAGATTATGAAGTACAGCCAGCTCCTGACAGCCTACTAAGGAAGATGGATTATCCTCATTTTTCTGTAAATTTTGTCAATTTTGGAATTCATAAGCTATCAACACTGATCAAAATGTGACTGCACAGCTGTGTCAAAAAAAAAAAAAGAAAGAAAGAAAAAGAGGAGCAATGCCGATGCTGGTGCAGCTCCCTTGTTCACTGAGAAGATTGGTTTTTGCTCCTTCTCCCTCCCCCTGCTCCCACACCTCATCCAATGCATAATGTGCTGCCTCAGAATCAGCTCTGGTTACTTATGTTATATGGCGAAAAATAAAATAAATAAATAAATAAATTGAAAGCAGGCAAATTCTCTGGTGTGCCGATTCAAATCACAGAGTGTAATTTATTACATTTTTCTGCCCTTTTTTATTTATCCCTAAGTAGTAAACACAATTTCCATTCAGGAGGTTCGTTATGTTTCACTCCTACCAGACAATCACAGCACACTTGAGGCAATTGTTCAGCCTCTTCCTCTCAATTTTCCCATTACTGGGAGTAAGTACTGTTGGGACTCTTTAATAGCCCGACTGCAGCCCATATCAATAACAGATGAGGTTTAATCGTCCAACACAAAAATTATTTAAGCTCAAGTAAGGACATTCAATGTCATTTGCATAATGGCATTTCCTATCCCGTGCACCTAACCCATCGTGAATAAGTAAGGCCGAGGGACCATAAATACTAATAAATCATGACGCCCATGCTCCTCTTGCTGTAATAGCAGCCACTCTTTGTAGAAATTATTCCAGTAAGAAATGGGCACTGTAATTCCAAAGACATGTGGCATGCCACAAGCCAGTAAATCTCTCCTTTACATAAGCTGCCCTGTCCTAAAAGCAAAAGAATCCACCCCAGTTTGGTAGAAAAGAAATGGATATCACCATGTTACTGGGGTTTTTTTTTTCCTTAAAGCATCCAAATAAAAATAAAACCAAGAATAAACTGGTAACTATGCATGTGTTCACACAGGAAGATGCAAAACTAACCAATGTTCCTTTTAAATAGGAATTCAGTCTTTTAAGTCTGAAGTCCTGCATGTAGGACAGCAAATAGAAGTGATGCTCTATTTTCAAGTTATGCCTTACTTGATAATTGTCATTCCCTGAGTTATGCCAGACCAATGGGAGGACCCTGCAGCAGGGAGAAAAGAGCAAATTCCTGCTCCATCCACTGTGTATGCTGGTGCAGCAGTTAACGTATATAGTAAGCTATTGCTTTAGCTAAGCCCTTGGATTTCTCATAGTAACAAGAAGGGCCATTTTTGATAGCACGTTTAAGTCTGACTTTGGATGTCTCCAACAAGATGTACAAAAGTCTGGTGGGAAACCAACCATTTTTGAAACCACAAGACATCCTGGCCCTTAGGACATCTATCTTTTTTGGCCATTTTCAAAAATCAAAACGTCCAAATGTGAAACATCCAAAGCAAGCCATTTGAATATGGGAGGGGCCAGCATTTTAATCGACTGACCACACAGACATGCCAACAGAGCAGTGAGGCATCCTAGGGGGCACTGCTGTGAACCTCACATAAAGGGTGTCAGGTACACATGCCACCATAACCTCTTTATATTGTATGGTGAGTTCTCCAAAACTCCTCCAAAACCTACTATACCCACCTGTCTACCATCATATAGCCCTTATGGCTTCAGGTGTTACCTATATGGTAGTAGAGTAGGGTTTGGGTGGGTTTTGGTGGGCTCACACTTTCCACCATAAATGTAGTAGATAGTGCACCGCTCACCATGCTACTTCAGACACCTGCTTGGTTCTGTACTAGGATGTCCCATAATATCTATAGGTATCATAGAAGCTGGTACTATTTCTCTCGCATCTTGGGGGGGGATGGGTGGGAGGGACTAAGTAACCACTGGGGGAGTGTGGAGGGCCATGATTTCATCCCTCCAGTGGTCATCTGGTCAGTTTGGGTACCTTTTTGGACACTTCCAAAGCATCAGAGGAAAGGACATGGTCTCTTTTTATCAAGCTGCATTAGGTTTCTTTATAGGAATTCTCATAGGAATTCTAAGAGCATCAAAGCTTTCACCACAGTGGCTTAATAAAAGGGGCCTATATTAGCTACCATATATTCTTGACAGTGAGAGTAAGGCTTTTGTGTGCTAATGACAATTTGATTTAACATTTTTCCTCAGCAAGAAGTATTAGCGTTCCACCATCTCCCTCCCTCCACCTCACCTTAGATGCAAAGTTTGCCGGCTTTCTTTTTCGCCCAGCCACACGCTTTCAAAGAGCTGCGCATGCGCGGCTGCTCAAGTTATTCAATTTTCTCCTCTGCTGCAATTTCTGTTTCTGGTTGCGTCAGAGGAGAAGATTGAACAACAGAGCAGCCGCACGTGCGCGGCTTTTTGAACGCGTGCGGCTGGGCAAAAAAGAAAGCCGGCAAACTCGGCATCTAAGGTGAGGTGGAGGGAGGGAGTTGACTGAACGCTGCAATCGGGCGAGAGGGGGCTGCTGAACCACACGATCGCGCATGCTCCCGGCTTACACTAGGAAGGAGGGAGTGGGAGGGAAAGAGATTCTGGGCCAAGGGGATAAAGAGGGAAAGAAAGAAACCCACAGCAGGAAAGAAAGGAGAGGACAGGCAGGTGAGCCAGATGCTAGAAGCAGGGGGGGGGGGGAAGAAAGAGGGAAAGAAGCTAGATGGGGTTGAAGAGAAGAGACACATTGGTGTGGAAGAGGAAGACAGGGGAAATCTGGACACAGGAAGGTAACAGAAACAGAGGGGAAATTATGTGCATGGGGGCATAGGGACAGAGACATAAAGGGGACATACATGCCATGGGGATGGTATATGGACATGGGGGTAGTGGGGGGGGGCAATGCCAGATACATAGGGGCGATATTAGAAATGGGGAAAATAGGAACACAGAAGCGAGATTGTTTGGGGGCTGAGCTCGCAGGCTCCAGCGGCTTGCACAAATTACATTGTAACATGCCACGAAAGTAAGAGGGAGGGAGGTAGATAGATAGGCCGCACAAGAGGAGCTGAAGGGTGGTAGAAAGGAACAGATGGTGAAGGAGGGAGGGAAGGCTGGTGGTGGAAAGGAATAGGACAGACATTGAAGGAGGGTGGAGAGGAACAGACCCTGAAGGGAAATGTGGAAGACAGAGTGGGGAGAAGACACTGGAAGAGAAGAAGACAGATGCCAGACTATGGAAAAGCGGAGGGAAGAAGATGGGTGCTAGACAAATTTGGGGGGGAGGGGGGTGAAGGGAGAGGCACAGTAACAGAACAAATGGAAGACGCAGAGAGAAGACACACAGTGGATGGAAGGAATTCAATGAGAAGATGAGGAAAGCAGAAATCAGACAACAAAGGTAGAAAAAAAAATTATATTTATTTTCTTTTTCTTTTTTTTTTTGCTTTAGGATAAAGTAGTATATTAGTTGTGTTGATAAAAATTTATAAATAAAGCCCTGCCAGCTGAACATCTCTTTCTCTAGTTCAGCAGCCAGAACTTTGATTTATAAGGAAGGAATAAGCTAAATATTACAGTACTGAGGCTTATATGGATGCTGCGGGGACGGTGACAGGCGGTGAATGGGATTACAGTGACGGTGACAGGGCAGTGAAAGGGATGGCGGTGACGGTGACGGGGCGGTGAAGGGGACGATGGGCCGGGATGGGGCTGTGACGGGGACAGATTTTTTTCCCCGTGTCATTCTCTAATGGGGAGAGAGACCTTGGGATGATACTGTCTGAAGATCTAAAGGCAAAGAAACAATATGACAAGGTGGTGGCTGTTGCCAGAAGGATACTGGTGGAGAGAGAAAGAAAGACAGGCAGGCAGGGGGAGAGAGAAAGAAAGGCAGAAATAAAGAGGGGGGCAGGGGGAGAGAGAAAGAAACACAGGCAGGGGGAGAGAGAAAGAAAGAGAGACAGAAAGGCAGAAAGAAAGGAATATTGGATTTACAGAAGAAGGAAGTGCAACCAGAGATTCATGAAATCACCAGACAAAAAGGTGGGAAAAATGATTTTATTTTCAATTTAGTGATCAAAATGTGTCTGTTTTGAGACTTGATATCTGCTATCTATATCTTGCACTATGGCCCTCTTTTACTAAACCGCAATAGTGGTTTTTAGTGCAGGGAGCCTATGAGCGTCAGGAGCTGCGAGGTGCATTCAGCGTAGCTCCATGAGCTAAAAAACGCTATCACAGTTTAGTAAATGGGGAGGGGGTATATTTGTCTATTTTTGTATAGTTGTTACTGAGGTGACATTGCATATTTTAAAGTCATCTGCCTTGACCTCTGGAAAAAAACAACGAATACAAATTATAATTAACATTTTCTCTGCGTACAGTGTGCTTTGTGTTTTTTTAAATTTTGTTGGTAGATCATTTTGACTTGGTCATTTTAAAAGTAGCTCGCAAGCCAAAAAAGTGTGGGCACCCCTGCTCTACACGGATGGGGAAAGGGGGCATTGTCTGGAAAGTAGTATATACTAATGCTCGACGTATGGGAAAGAAGATTCTGGATCTTGAAGCTGAGATGGAAGAAGATGAGTTGGATATAGTGGCGATCATAAAGATGTGGTTCATGGAGAATCATAACTGGGATACTAGGCTATAATCTGTTCAGGAAAGACAGGGTAGGAAGAAAAGGAGGTTGAGTAGCGTTATATGTTAAAAATCATATCTAGCATATGTCATTGGTCTAATTGTCTGGTCACCCAATCAAGAAATTCAATCAGAGCGTTTGGCACGATTTACTTTTAGTAAAACCATGTTCCTCAGATCCTGTAACCCATTAGATTTTAGGAATTTTACTAACCTTTCTTTCATTAATGTTTCCACTATTTTTTCCAATAACTGAAGTGAGGCTTACCAGTCTGTAGTTTCTCACTTCATCTCTGCGACCACTTTTGTGAATTAACACCACATCTGCTCTTCTCAAATCCCCAGGAATCACTCCTGTCTCCAAAGATTTGTTGAACAAATCTTTAATAGGACCCACCAGAACCTCTCTGAGCTCCCTCAGTATCCTGGAATGGAACCCGTCCGGTCCCATCACTTTGGCCACTTTGAATTTTTCAAGTTGTTCATAAACAGTTTCTTCCATGAACAGTGCAGTATTTACTCCATTATCGTGTGTAACTTTGTCAGACAATCTGGGTCCTTCTCCAAGATTTTCTTCCGTGAACAAAGTGTTTGTTTAGCACATTTGATTTTTCCTCATTACTCTCCATATATCAGTTCATAGCATTTTTAGTCTTGCAATTCTATTTTTCATCTTCCTCCTTTCACTAATATATCTGAAAAGTTTTTTGTTCCCCGTTTTTATATTTTTAGCCGTTTGCTCTTCCGCTTGCACTTTCACCAGACGTATCTGTCTCTTGACTTCTTTCAGTTTCACCTGGTAGTCTTTTCTATATACCTCTTCTTAAGTTTTTTTTATATTTCACAAATGCCAACTCTTTTGCCTTTTCTCCACCACTAGTTTAGAGAACCATATCGGTTTCCTTTATTTTCTTCACATAAAGGTCAGTAGTCATTTTTATTGCTCCTTTCAGCTTATGTCCTCCTATCCTAACAGCTCTTCCTTCAGGTACTCTCCAATTTTACTAAAGTCCGTACGTTTGAAATCTTGCACTATGAGTTTTGTTTGCCCACCCTCCACTTTAGCTGTTATATTGAACCAAACCATTTGATAATTGCTACTTCCCAGGTGGGCACCCACTTGAATATTAGAGATACTGTCCCCCATTTGTGAATACCAGATCCAATATCGCTTTTTCCCTCATGGGTTCTGTCACTGTTTGTCTGAGCAGAGCCTCTTGAAAGGCATCCACAATCTCCCTACTTCTTTCCATTTCCACAGATGGAACTTTCCAGTCCGCATCTGGCAGATTGAAATCACCCAACAGCAGCAGCTCCTCTTTCTTTCCAAACTTTTGGATATCTGCAATCAGATCTTTATCAATTTGTTGCATTTGAGTCGAAGGTCTGTAGACTACACCCACGTAGATAGAAGTTCCATCTTCTCTTTTCAGAGCGATCCATATCGCTTCTTCCTCTCCCCAGGTCCATTGTATTTCAGTCGCTTGGATATCAATCCTTACATAGAGAGCTACCCCTCTACCTTTTTGACCATCTCTGTCCTTCCTAAAAAAATTATATCCTGGTATGTTTGCATCCCATCCATGGGATTCACTGAACCATGTCTCTGTGATAACAACAATATCCAGATAACAACAATATCCAGGTCTGCCTTTAACATCAGGGCTTGCAGGTCATGAACTTTGTTGCTAAGACTGTGAATGTTTCTGGTCATTGCTTTCAGTGGTAAACTCATTTTTTTGTATAGTTTTTTGTTTAGTTTTGCTTCTTGTTGCATTGCTAAGAAGTGAGTTGCTAATATTGTTTATGTCTGCTTAGACTACTACATCGTACTTCTCTCGGGCCTCCGTGCACCCATCTCTTACCTCTTCAGTCCATTCAAAATTCTGCTACATGACTCATATTCCATGAGAGCCACTATTCTCACATTACCCCTCTCCTCAGGTTACTTCATTGGCTCCCCGTCCATTTCTGAATACAGTATAAACTCCTCTTGCTGACTTACAAGTGCACTCGCTCTGAAGCCCCCCAATATCTCTCCTCACTTATCTTCCCCTATGCTTCCCTCCCTTCCCCCCATGATCTCCGTTCATTGGAAAAGCCCCTTTTATCTGTACCCTTCTATTCCACCGCCAACTCCAGACTCTGTCCCTTCTTTCTTGCGGCAACTTATGCTTGGAACAGGCTGCCTGAATCAATACGTCGTGCCTTCAACATTTAACTCCCACTCACTGCTGTCTGATACCTATACCCACTTCTACCATAATCTCCCCAACCCTGAAATGTCCTGTCTATATTAGATTGTAAGTTCCTCTGAGCAGGGACTGTCTATTGCATGTTAAAATGTACAGTGCTGCGTACGCCTTTCAGCGCTATAGAAATAATAAATAGTAGTAGTAGTAGTAGTATGTCGCTATGTTTACTACCATCACATCTTGTCTTTTGTTGGTGGTGGCCTTCATAATTGTCCTTCATACATACACCACCCCCATTTTCTAGTTTAAATGCCTAGAAACATATTGCCTAAATTTTTCCGCAAGGATTCTTTTTCCTGCTATAGTAAGATGTAGTCCATCATTACCATACAGTCTCTTGTCTTCCCTTTATTTCCCCATCCTCCTATGTACCTAAAGCCTTCTTGATGCCACCAGGCTTTGAGCCACTTATTGAAGTCCTCTGTGTTTTTAACTCTTTCCTCTCCCTTTCCATATGTAGGCAGTACTTCTGATAAAGCTACAGTCTTTATAAAAGGTTTTAAACCCTCCCATAGGTCCCAAAAAGCTTTCTGCACTGAAAGTGGGGAGTTGGCCAGGTCATGTGTTCCCAAATGAATAACAACATCAGCTTTAGTGTTCTTAGTTTCTTCCCTGATTATAGACAGTATTTGTTTGGTACTCCTGGTAGCCGAGGATCCTGGGAGACACTTCACTATTTTAGGTTCCTTGACTTGTGTTCCAAAGTTAATGCCTCTGATGATGGAATCTCCTAAAAGCAGTAATTTTCTGAATTGAGCTTTCTTACTTTTCCTTTGTGGGTGCTTTTCTTCATGAGTTACTTTCACTGATTCCAGTTCCATTTCAGCTCTTTCTTGAGCACTGAAATGCTCTAATGGAGCAAAAGAATTCTGTAGGTACAACTGTGAGGGTGGATATTTCTGTGTCACAAGTCACAGTCTACCTGCCCCTACTGTGATCCATTTATTCCTTAATTGTATTACTCTTTGAGGTAGTGGTGGTAATTTGGTATGACTCTGCGGAGTGATGGAAGCAGCTTTGATTGCATCCAATTACTGTTTAAGATTACAGGGCTCTTCCTTAATACTAGAAAGCTGAAGACAGATTAGGCAAGCCCTAAGTCTCCAAATAGTGTGCCTTGGAACTAAAGTACTACAATGTTTGCACTGAATAAAATTCATCCTGATTGGTTGGTATGGGAACTGACTGTTATATAGACAACCCAATAGTCAAGAATACTTATCAGTAACAAACCCCGGAGTGGGTGGGACAATATGTCCTTAATTCAGGAGAGAACCAAGCAGATGAAAATTAGATGCATAGGTAGTGTAAGCACAGGGGTGGGTGGAGTGAGGGAGTGGGAGGGACTAAGTTATCAGAGATCTGTGAACGGTGCTAGCTATGAAACCTATCTACAATGTTATTTTCTATTAAAACACCTTTCTATAACTCTGCAATAGAGCCTACCTCCAGACAAAAGGTGGGGGGAGGAGACTAACACAATACCTCAAGGATAGCACAAATACTTTAAAGAAAGTATATGGTTGGGCAGACTGGATGGACCATTCGGGTCTTTATCTGTCGTCATTTATTATGTTACTATAAAGACAGACTTTCTTGAGACATACCCCAGGAATACTGCCCTAAGGGGTTCAAAAGGAGGTTCTCCTAAATTATAGAGGACCAATTGTAAGTGTCATGGTAGCACTACCCATCTCAGAGAAGGCCTGATTCACATAGCCCCTTGCAGAACTGTACCACCTGCTTGTGTTTAACAGGAAAGTTCACACTATGTGCTCCCTATAACATGCTGAGGCAGTGCAATGGACTCTGATAGAATTAAATACCAGGCCCTTATCAAACCCAGTGGGCAAAAAGTCCAAGACCTGATCCCTCTATAGTCCAAGCCCAGTGGGCAAAAAGTCCTAGATTCTGATCCATCTATATGGAAATGTTTTTCCTCCATGCACCAGTCATCCAAACATTCTACAGATCCAAGGTATATACCAAGGCAGTAGACATCCTTCTAGTTTTCAGCATGGGATAAGAACTCCAATTTCCTTTACCCTGACCTTTCAAGAATCAGGCCATTAGTTTTCAGGTCCCCATACCAGAGTTGCCTTGACCAATCTAGGGTCAACAGGATTGTGTTTCTTATATGTGTGGAGATATATTGTATCCTTCCTATTAAGGGCTGGAGGAGAGGGGAGAACATACAGCAACTTATAAAATCATGGGATTATCAAAACATCTATCTCCCTAGATTATTTCATCTTTCACCTGCTGAAGAACCTGAGTGACTTGGCATTCTGAGATGTCAACATCAGATTCATAGAGTGGTCACAATTATGTCAAAGCCACCAGCTGTTAATGGCTTAAGAAATCCACCTGCATACTCATTGTGCCTGAAAATTGGCCTGGTGACATTACCTCTAGATATCTCTCTGCCCACATCAGGATGAGGCTTGTTTTCTTTGTGGGATGTTTTGATCCTTCCTTGTTTGTTGTTGTATGCTATGGCTGTTGCATTGTCCAAATGGACCCATACTGCTTTGTTCTCATGGAGACTGTATAACCTTAGGAGGACCAAACTGACAGTTTGGATCTTCAACCTATTTATTGGCTTCTTGGATTTTCTTTTTGACTACCTTTCCTGGATCATCTGTCCTAGACTGTGCTTCCTCCATCCTCAGGGCACTACATCAGTGGTCAGAATGCTCCAGAAGTGGAGTCAAAATATACTCCTCAATCTAGACAGCCTCAGATAAAGCTAGACTCAATTAGGGCACTGGTCTTTGACCTAAGGGCCGCCATGGGAGTTGACTGCTGAGCACGATGGACCACTGGTCTGACTCAGCAGCGGCAATTCTTATGTTCTTACCACTGGTAATTCTTAATAGAGAATCCTGACATCACATTCTCTCTCTCTCAGAAACTGATTGATCAGAACATTTACTTGTAATGGCTGTTTGCATGTCACTACCCAGGAGATATATGAAACTGCCTGTTTATCTTTCCAAGAAGTAGATGTGGCTGTGCTGGTTCTTGTGAAGTTCATACATTGACGTTTCTGAATCTGCAGTTGGACTGCCTTAGTCTTTATTGTTGGGTCAGAGTGAAAGGAAGAACTTTGTGTATTTCATCATGGCAGATGAGGAAGACATAGTACGGCTAATTGTTTCACCACCGTATGCATACCATAACATTTCAAGAGTTTCATTGTCGCTGTTTCCAAGTTTAACAAAAAATTCAATCAGAATTCTCTGGCTTACTCTCACAGACACACCTTCCTCATCTGCTGTGATGAAACATACAAAGTTCTTCTACTCACTGTGACCCAACAATGAAGACTACAGCAGTCCAACTGCAGATTCAGAAACATCAGTGTATGAGCTTCACAAGAACCAGCACAACATTGCCACATCTACTTCTTGGAAAGAAAACCAGAGGCATTACTTTTCAATCAGCCCTCATAACAAGTACATTTAAGAACTTTCATGCCTGTGTCTAGAGCTTGTCTATTTATGCATTCAAAAGAAATTTAACTTAGCCTGATATTCTGGGGACTGAAGTTAGAGCAAACTTGTTCTTGGCTTGGTTGACAATCCATACCAAATCTATGTAAAATGTGATGAGCTATGCTGTTGCTATCCTGCTTTCTCTTTCTTGTTATCTGAACTGGCCAGTCATCATGATAGGGATAAATCAGCATGCCCATTTTCCTCAGGCAGTCAATTACAACTTCCAGTACTTTGGTAAACATTCATGGAGCTGAAACCAACCAAAAGGGCAGTGCTTGAAAACAGAGAAGTTTTAGAAAGCCTAATCTTATGAGAACATGCTAATAAAAATCTTCCTTTAGGTCCAAGGTGGTTAGACATTCTCTTGGCTGTACTGATACCACAATTGATCCCAAAGTCTCCATAAAGAACATTAATTTGCCTTAGTATCAAAATGGGCTGAGGGGAGCCCTCCTTTATAAATACCACCAAATACAGGGAAGCTTCCTCTTCCTGGCCCTGGCATTAGCACTGCTCTGTGCAAATCACAGAAATGACGAAGGGTCAACTGTCCTTCTCTGGAGCACTATGGTATGAAATTAAGAACCCTTCATGGACTGAGACCAAGTGCTCAAAGGTACAGTTGTGCCTGATGACATATAGACCCATAGATCTCCTATAATACAGCTAAGGCAAAGGTAAACTGCTGAAGCTGCCTTGAACAACCTTTGCCTGGATCTCTCTCATATCACTGGGTTAACTTAAGTCTGCCAAGGATATGAGATCTTAAGTCACAAAAGGAATGCCTTCTACAAGGGTATTTGTTTCTCTGGGAATGAGCAATATTTAAATGACTTGGCATCCTGAAGATCCCAAGATCATTTTCTTGAACTATTACCTCATGTCCTATCCTCTGGGAAGCACTGACTAGGCCATCCCTAGCCTGCCAAAATATGTCTTCCTTTGCAGTAGCAGGAGCATTCAGGCTCTCTACGGTGTAATTCAAAATAATGAAGGAAGTGGACTATTCAGCATATGTAACTCAACAGGAGGACAGCCATAGTTTTAGAGTGAAGTATAAAAATTGGAATCTAATGAAAAGCCAAAGTTTTCCTCCCTAAAAGAGTTCTAGTACAGAGGAGATGTAGAGCTGCAGGCAGAGGCTCTCCACATTGGGGTGGAATAAGAAAGAAAGTGCAGGGCTACCAGTCTGATTCACAGCTGCCCCTGGGGCTGATGTGGAGGAGAATATTGAAAGGTCAATTTCCAGTTAAAGGAGGAGAGAAAAGGTTGATAGCTGAGTCTACATATATCTCCCCAGGCATAGAATATGTATCACAATGAGGGTGATGCAGGGGAGTAGCCAAAAAGTGATTTTTTTTGTGGGGGCCCTAGGATGGACTGGGGGAGCCAAGTATTTTCTCTCAGTCCCACTTCCCCCCTGATGCCACCATTTTGTTGCTGCTTCCCCCTGCTACTGCAATTGCCACCTCCACTATCACAATTGGTGAGAGAAGGTTAGCAATCATAGCTTTGCTGATGGGGATGCTCAAGCCAAAGAGTTTCCCTGCCGGAGCTCAGCCCACACTACCTGAGCAACAGACGTCATCAGGCTGCTCCAGCCTCAGACACCCAGCACTTCTGATTTCCTACAGCTCCAGCAATGGGGGCTGGGCTCTGGTACAAAATCTCTTCAGCTAGCGGGGGCTTGAGCACCCCCATCAGCCCTGTACTGGCTGCAATAGTATTGGAGGGAGCTTGAGACCGACTTGAAGAGGCCCCTACTCCCATGGATACTCCACAGGGGTGAAGGGGGGATTTTAGGGAACATCTCAGTCTTTTCTCAAACAAGAAAGTGAGAGAGAATAAAAATAATGAGAGGAGACTGAGAAGGACACAGTGAGGCAAAATGACAGATATAGGGAAGAGCGGAGGAACTACAATGTCATGATAGGAAAGAAAACAAGGGTAAATAACATGAAGAAAGAGGGCAGGGAGTTAGCATAGGCAAGTCAAAGTTGCAGGCTGCAAAATAACTGTATTTTTCTATAGTAGCCTACTATATCATATCATATATGTCTTTGAATAGGAAGGCTTTGAGACTGGATTTGAATTTGATCAACTTGATAAAGAGAAAGAGACAAGACACACAGAGGAGTAAGAAGTATAAAGCATGCATGAAAATAGAGGAGAGAACTACTCATAAAAGACTACTGAACTTTTTTTGATACTTTCTGCCACCATTTTACTTTGTTTTTATGGAATACTTACTTCATTGTTTCCCTATTTCTTCTTTTGCATATATCTGTATATTTTTGGAGAACCCAATAAGTAAGAATTTTATCATATCAAAATAGCCTCCCTGCTACTGTGTCTGTCTAATATTAACTTCTAATATTAAAATCTACCATTAGGGGAATGTCTGTCTGTGTGCATTGGAAAAAATGGTTGGGGAGAATTTTATCAGCCAGAGAGAACTTTGTGCCTGAGAATCAGATGAAACTTGAAATTCTGTCATTGAATGTAGTAAGATCAACTAGAGTTCATAAATGTACAGTATGCTGTCAATACAAGGAGCAGGAATTTGCTACCAATTGAAATTAAGCAGTCTTCAGATGTGATTTTTTCTTGACTTTTTGCCAGGCAGGCCTGTTTTTTTAAGTTTTTGTATATATAGTAAATACAAGAAAAAAGTATACATTTTAAGTGTTTTCATTGTATATTGTTTGACATTAGTTATTATGAATGTTGTTATGTAACCCGCTCAGAACTGTTGATTTAGCGGGCTATAAAATTTTAAATAAATAAATTGTAATTTGTGTGCTAGCTACTAATACAGTGGTTTTCAAATTAGCCTTCAGGACACACCTAGCCACTCAAGTTTTCAAGATTCTCACAGTGAGCATGCATGAGATAGATTTGCTTACAACAGAGGTCGAAGGCATGCAAATCTCTCTCATGTATGTTCATTAGGGGTATCCTGAAAACCTGACTGGCTGGGTGTATCCCAATGATTGAGTTCAGAATTCCTGTTTTAGGTGACCCTCAGCCCCGCTTATCTGAGAAGTACTCTACACTACAAAACACAGATACTCCTCCATCAAATACAGAACAAGGGACCAGAAATCAACAGTAAAATAAAGGGAAAAAAATTAACTAGAGACCCCCAAAAGTCACATACTATATGCAATGCAACACTGGAGAAATAACAACAGAAATGCATTTCCTCTTGAGCTGCGCAAAATACACAGATGCATTTTCCCAAAACTAACATACTCCAATAAATTAATTAAAAATAAAATACTTTTTTTACCTACCTTTGTTGTCTGGATATTTTATTTTTTACAATTATGTTAATCCTAGTCTCTCATGTTTTCCTCTGGTTATAATGCCTCTCTATCAACTCAAATTTTACCCTCCTTTGCACTTTCTAGCCCTCTGTATCAGTCTTTTTACTTTTCACCCACCTATCAACCTTCCTTCTCTTTCTCTCACATTCTGCCTAGCCCATTTTTTCTGTCTCAGTATTTCCACCACTTTATTCCCTCCCATCTTTCACCCATTCCCAATTACTATATTTCTACCTTTTGTGCTCATCCCACCTTAGACATCCTTTCTTTTCCTCTGTCTCTCAACACCTTTCCAGCCCCAGATCCTTCTTGTTAGTCATCCTTTCCAGTTCCTTTCTCCTGTCTCTTATCCCTATCCAGTCCCACTATCTCCTTTTACCAGCTCTCCTGCTCTATTTCCATCCTCATCTCATTTATCTCTTTGCCAATCTACAACCCCTACCCCCACCCATGGCTTCTTTTTCAAAGTTCCACCATGTTCATTATCTTTCCTCTCTTTTTGTCCCCCCCTTCATAATCCAACATCTCTCCTCTCTTCCTGCTCGTTGCTCAGCTACTCATCCATTTTCGTTTCCCCTCTGTCCCCAAAGTCTATCATTACCCTGTCCTTTCTCTCTTCTTCTCTACCTTCCTTTGTGGTCTAGCATCCCCCCTCTGTCTTCCATCCATCTCCTAATCTAGCATCTCCTATTTCTTTTCTAACGCAGCATCTCCTCTCATCTATCCCCTTCTCTTTCCCAGAGGTCCAATGTTTAACATTAGCTTCAGGTTAATATGGTTTATGGTTTAAATTTATTTGACATACCACCATAAAACAAAAAACAAAATGGGAGGCCTCTTTTAGGTCTCCACATTAGAAAAGGAAGGGACACCACAGGAATTTTTACTGTAGCTAATGGCTACCACTGATTTTGAGTTCTGGGCCTATGAATCTTTCATCAAATACATCCTTTGCAACTGTATTGTTTGATTAAGGGGTGCCTCAATCAAAAGTGAAAGGGTGCAGGCCTTACGTAAACCCCCTTGCCCCCTGGTTATGGCTAGGGTTACCACATTGTTCCTGATAAAAGGAGTATGGATTGAGACATCCGGGTTTTATTTCCAATGGAAGTATATACTGGATGTCTCAGTCTGTCCTCCTTTTCCTGGGGTCATATGGTAAGGTTACCAGATTTGGTAAGTCAAAAAAGAGAATCCCAGACCCTGCCCCCAGCCCAGCCCACACCCTGCTCATTCCCCACCCATTCTCCACCCTCAGCCCACCCACAGCGCCCTGCCCCACCCCTGTCTCCATGAGTTCACTTCAAACCACCCCATCCCCCTAGCACAGCCTCTCTTTCTCCAGCCCCCCCACCCCACCCCCGGGCCATCCCAGAGTCAGGGATGGCTCTTTGAGTCTCCCCTGTCCCCACATATCTCCTCCGGCACTGCTATTTCAAAACTGTGGTCAGTCAGCAGCATTAGTGAGTGATCCTGCTGCCGTCGGCCTGCTCCAGAAGCTTTTGCTCTGCAGCACTTCCTGTTCTCACGTAGGTGGGTGCTGCAGAGTGAAGACTTCCAGGGTAGGCTGACAGCAGCAGGATCACTCACTAAAGCTGCCGGCTGCCTCAAGCTTTGAAATTGCAGCGCGAGAAAAAGTACATGGGGACAGGGGAGACTCACAAGAGCCATCCCCAACTACGAGGTGGGGGCTGGACTGGAGAGAGTGAGTCCAAATCTCAAACTTCCCTCCAGCCCAGGAAACTGTCCAGACACCTGGACAGTCACCTGGGTAAATCTGGACATCGGGTAACCCTACTATATGGTAACCCTAGTTATGGCCCCTGCAGCACAAGGAAGGTACAGAGCAGCAGTAGCAAAGCAAGTAATAATGGAGCAGGAAAAAGGGAACTCAAGGGACACACTAATGTAAAAATGATGAGACAGGGAAGATACAAAACGTATCATAGAAGGAAAACAAAAGGGTTGTTAACCAGACAATGTTTGCCTGGCTTAGTAAGAGAGACTGACGGCCAGTAGAACAGAAAACTAGCCAATACAGGTGCTGGTTTTCTGCCAAACTGCCTACCTTGGGGGCAGCTCCATATCTCCCTTTCTCACCTAGCAAATAACCATACCAATACCCTGTTGCATCACCTCTGCATTGGGGTAATAACCAGAAAGAAATGTGAGGCCTTGTTCTTTCTGTGAGAATGTGCTGAAGACTGTACTGCATCTCAGCCCCATAGAAAGAGGAAGTCTGCATCGGAGGGGGCAGCAGAGGCTTCAGTGTTCTCTCACAGGATTAACAAGGCCCTTTGGATGGTGATGGGAGCAGAAATAGGGAGATAGGGAGAGATGTCATGAGGACAAATAGTGAGATATGCAGAAAATGATACAAGGAGCTATAGAAAGGCAGATGGGGAAGACAGAAAGGTAAAAACGCTGGATAGGCAGGGGAAAGAGAGAGCTAAGAATAAAAGACGGGAATAAGTCTGAGGAAGGAGAGCGAGAAGGAATGGGAGGGCTGGGATGAAGGAAACAAAGAAAGCAGTAGGTAGGTGCCTTAAAAGGGGAAATTAAGGAGTAGTTAGTAAGAATGTATAATAAAATCTGAATAGAGAAAGAAAAATAAATGGAAGAAAGTTGGAGGGAAGAGAGATGGCTATAGAGAAGTAAAAAGCAGGAGTGAAGAAATGGCAGTTGCACATAGCAGAAGATAATCTGCATCACCTGCTAGCAGAAAAATAACACTAAAGATTTAATTCTCACAGGAGCCTCCCTTCAACCCATATTACCCATATGAAGAGTAAGAAACTTAGAAGAGGGAGGAAATGAGAGAGGGGGGAAAAGGAGAAAGACTATGGTTGAAGCACATTGTTTGCTACAGATTTCCAAATCTAATAAACCTACTTCCTCCACGCTTGCTTGTAAAAGCTTGTGAACTTACCGAGGTTCGGCTGTGATGCTCGTGATGAAGAGCGAGTCGAAAATCGCGCCACTGAGCTGCCGAGCCACAAGAAAATTCAAACTGCTCCAAGCGTGGAAGCCAATGGACCTGCTGAAACCATAAGGTAATGTTCAAAACCAGATCACTGCTCTGTGATCGGGTTCTGAATCTGAGTATAATTTATGCATGTATGTACTTGTGTACAATCTGTGCCCATGAGTGTGCATGTCTGAGAAAGTACTTGTGTCTATGACTGAGTGATTCTGGTCAGATGAGTCCCTACTTGCACTGGATTTGAAAACTGGAACATGCTGATTATTAAGATGATGACTAACTCAGTATCTTGACTAGCTTGCCACACACCTTGCTGCTAAGACCAGTTCCACATACCTTATTCAACTGTACATATACTGTCATTTCCTACAATTGAGCCTCCCATCTGTTTATTCCAACAACTTTGCTGTACCCATCTTCTATGTATCTCTATGTCTGAACTGCATTTTCCCCCTCAGATGCCTACTAAAATGTTTCACTGTATTGTACTTCCATTATGAGCATCATATCTATATTGTTTGAAAACTGTGTGCCTTTTGTGTTAATACATATCATATTTATCTATGTTAAATGAATGTTCCAATATGTTAATCATTGTACTGGCATAATGTTTATTATGACATTTCTCCTGTTTTTCATATTAATGACCTTTGCATTCCAATTGTTAATTATATTCATAATCTGGGTGTTATGCTATATTCTAGCTTTACAATGAAATCAAAGATTATAAAGATTACCAAGCAAGTATTTTCCATACTAAAGTAGGTTATAAGATTGCATGATCTGCTTTCTTCTGCTAACTTTAGGAGGTCATTCAAAATATAGTAGTGCTATGTTTTGATTATTACAATAGTCTCCTATTGGGAATGCTTGGAGGACTTTTGAGGGCATTGCAGGTTGCTCAGAATGCTTCCACTTGTGTTTTTTTCTGGTACTCTCAATATACACAAATTACTCCAGCTCTAAAAGCGCTTCATTGGCTTCCTATATGGAAAATAATTATTTTCAAAATTCTTTTGCTATTATTTGAGAATCATAATAATTTGGTTTCCCTACTGATTGCTTCTACTTTATGAATCTATGAACCTGCAAGGTTCTTAAATTCCTCTGATGCAAATTTTCTGGATGTCCTCTCTTTTATAGCTGTACAACTGCATGAATACTGCTTGTCAGTGTTTAAAATAAGTGCTCCTAGTCTATAGAATAGATTGCTTCAGGCTTTGAGATCTATTACGTTTGTTGCAAGCTAAATGCTGAGCCATCCATAGGAACAGAATAGGCAGCTCAAAATTTAGCGTGCACTGTTCGACAATGCACCTTTATAAAAGAACCTGATAATGAGCAAATTTCATTGTGCTGAAATGAATATTGCTTAAATTGATACATTTTTCATTTGTAATGCAGTAGACATATAATGAGCACAAGTTGGTATATAACAATTTTAATTTTGTTAGATTTTATTATAATGTTATTGTATGGAAGCCAAATAGAACATTTGGATAGTCAAGTTACAAGTATTTTAAATAAATAAACAAATATCTATGTTATATGAATACTCTAGAAACAGTGTTTCAGAATATTCATGTAACATAGATATGATAAACATGATACTAAGGGGCTCATTTTCAAAAGAGAAAAACATCCAAAAAGTGGCGTAAAGGGACAGATGGATATTTTTCTCAACAAACCCTTTCCAATTCACTATTTTTGAAATCTATTTTCTAGATGAATTTCTATACTGTTCATATGCAGTTTGTCTAAATCTCAAGGAGACATGTTAGCGGCATAGTGTGGGTGGGACAAGGGTGGGTTTATGACTTGGACATTTTTCTGCCATAATCAAACATTTAAGAATACATCCAGGGCACAATTTGGATGTCTGGGGCTAGACCTATTTTAATAATGAATAAGTGTCAAAAAGGTGCCCAAACTGATCAAATGACCTTTGGAGGGGTGTCAGCATGACCCCCCACCCCACCATTCTCCACCAGGGGTCACTGACTGTCTCCCACTCACTCCCCTTCCCCCAAAGATGTAAATGAAACAGTACATACCTGCCAGTTTGATAGCTTCAGATATTATGGCCAGTCCTAGCAGAGCAGCAATCAGGCCTCTGGAGTAGCCTGGTGGGCAGTGTAGTGAACCATAGAGAAGGGGTCTCAGGCTGATACCCCACTCTAACTACTACACTTATGGTGGAATCTGTGAGCCTTCCAAAATCTACCCAAATCCCATTGTACCTACATATAGGCAATACTTGCATGCATAAGGGTTATTGGCGTGGTATACAGTTGGTTCTGGTAGGTTTTGGGTGGATTTGGAGGGCTCACTATACATTATAAGGAGGTTATGGTGAGATGTGTAACTGGGCCTATTTATGTGAAGTTCACTCCAGTGCACCCTGAGGTGCTCCACTAGAATGCAGTCTACTAAAAATGCAGCTCCTCCTACATCCCAATGGTTTGTTTTGTGCATTTTTCATTTGGACATTTTTTTTTTTTTTAATGGTTCTTAAAGATAAATGCATATCTGAAAAATGGCCATTTTTGAAAAAACAATATAGACGTTTAGCAGTTTTAAAAATGGCCATGTTTGATACTGCATTTTTGGGCATCTTCCGCAAAATGTCTAAACTTGAATTTAGACTTCATATCAAAAATAATCCTCAACATATCATATCTGTGTTATATGAATGTTCTCCTTTGTATGATGCATCATTTGTATATTGCTAACCATAGGCGTCGGAATGGAGGGGGCCACAGGGGCCGTGGCCTCCCCCAAAATTGTCACTACCCCAGCTCCCTTCCCTCCCTCCCCTGTCAGACTCTTCACCCTTGGAATTCAGTTTCTTCTGCTGCAGAGCAGTAACGAGCAACCCCAGCACTGAGTGGCAATGAGCACTGCCCCAGCCTCCTTCCCTCCCAACCCCTGTCAGGCTCTTCATCTGCGGGATCAGGTTTCTTCTGCTGCTGAGCAGCAACAAGCAGGAACGTGCTTTGGTGCTCCTTCTTGGAGCTGAGCGGCTTCTTGACTGGCTCCCGCAGGGAGGACTAATGCTCAGGGGGTTGAGAACACAGATACTGCACATACTGGGAGAGGGTTGGGAAGGACAAATGCAGGGGCTGGGGGGTAGGAAAGGAGGAAAATAAAGATGCTGTACAGGTGGAGTAATGGGAAGGGAGAGAAAGAAATGCTGCCGGTGGGGGAGGGGAAAAGAACAGAGGTATGTGGCATGAGAGGGAAAGAGAGATGATGTATATGGGGAAAGGATGAAAGAGGGAGAATTGTTGGACATGATAGTGGTGGAGAGGAGGGAGGGAGAAATGTTACACTGGGAGGGAGGAGAGATGACCCAAAGAAGGGAGAGATGTTAGACCACTGGAATGGGAAGGAGAGAGAGAGATGCCAGACCACAGAATGGAAGGGAAGGAAGGGGAGAGAGAGATGCCAGACCACAGAAAGGAGAGGAGAGAGATGTTAGACCTCAGGAAGAGGGAGGGAAGGAAAGAGAGATGTCAGATCATGGGAAAGGAGAGAGATTCCAGGCTATGGGAAGGAGAGGATAAAGATGCCATATGAGGGGGAAGGGGGAAGACAGAGATGTCTGACCTTAGGAGAAAGATGAGATGGTGCATAGGGATGGAGGGGAAGGTGAGACAGAAGGAGGAGATGGTACACAGCAATGGGTGCGGCAGGGAAGAGATAAGAAGAAATGTTTCTTATGGATAGATGGGAGGAGGGGAGAATAAAGAGGGAGGATATGGTACACATGGATATGAGGCGGAGTCTGGGGCGGAGATTGGGTGGGGTCTGGACGGAGCTTGTGGCCCCCAAATAAAAAAGCATTCCGCTGCCTATGCTGATAACATTTATTTTTGTTACAATATATGATTGTTCTATTATGCTGTTTAAACTCGTATATTTATGAAAGTAGCTATAACAATGGCAACTGAACTCTATGTAAGGAAAGTTAACAAAAGCAAGAGAAAAAGGAAACAAGTGGCTGAAAAAAATATGGCAAAAAGAGGAGGCATTCAAGGAATACAAAAGAACACAAGAAGAGAAACAGAAAATAATACCGGATAAAATTCAAAGAGAAGAGAGAAATACGATTAGTGAAAGAACAGGCAAGGAAAAAATGGCTAGAGAGATAAAGAGAGGAGAGAACACTTTTGAAAAGTATATTGGAGAAAGAAGGAAGGCTAGAAATGGAATTGTGAGACTAAAAGATGCTGAGAACTGTTATGTGGAAAAGTGATAAAGAAAAAGCTGAAGTGCTAAACAAATACTGTTCAATGTTCATGGAAGAAAAGTCAGAGAAGGACCTAAGTTGGCTGACAAAGATGTATATGGGAATGGAATAGATATCACACTGTTCACAAAAGAAAGTGTTCATGAACTACTGGGAGAACTAAAAGTGGATAAAACCTGGAACTAGATGAGATCCATCCTAGGGTATTGAGAGAACTCAGAGAAATTCTTGCTGGACATCTTGCAGATTTGTTTAATAAATACTTGGAGACGGGAAAGGTTACATAGGTTTGGAGAAGATCAAATGTAGTCTCTCTTCACAAAAGTAGTAACAGAGAAGAAGTCAGAAACTACATGCTGGTAAGCCTCACTTTGGTGGTTGGAAAGATAAAGGAAGCTTTGCTGAAGGAAGGAATAGTGAACTATCTGGAATCCAGTGGGTGAAAAGATCCAAATCATGCCTTAATCCCTCTTTAATAGCTTGAATGTATTGTGGGGTGAAGCCTGAGTACACACAGACAGACACCTATGAGAGGTTCGAGATAAGCTCTTTATTAGTTCAGAAACCTGAGCCCTGTTAATTCATAGGCTCAGGGAAAAGAAAGTATTCTCTTAGTTCAAAGGCAAAAGTCTTGAATCTGTGGTTTACAGGCCCCAGATGCTGTTCATGCCCAATTGCTGCCACACCCTAAACACAAGTTGCAACAGTCTTTCTCCAGTAAGGTATCACAATCTGGTCCCAGCTAGATCCCAGAACAAAGTCCACATATATAGGCCTTCTCACAGCCCCTCTGCTTTCCAGGGCTTCTCCTCAACCCACAGCTAAGGATTATCTAGCTTCATACACAGGATTGCCTTCAGCCTTTCATGCTTAAAATCAAGTCTTTAAATAAACAACAGACCTCACCTTGCCATTCTTTCTCACAATCACTTGAAGGCCATGCTACTTCCCTGGGCTTCTCCTTAGTCTACAGTTATGGAAGATCTCTCATTCTAGAGATCTTTGGTCTCAGGGCCTCTCTGAATGACTCCACTCTAGGCCATATGAACTCCTTGCTGCATGAGTCCCACCTCCATGACACAGCAGGGTTGTCCCACCTACACAAAGGTGACTTACTCCACCACTCGGTGAGCTAACATCCCTTGCTGCACAGTGATATAATTGCCGTATCAGTAAGGTTGAACCCCCTACTTATTCAGTCTCTCATACACTCCAGTGGTCATCTGGTCAGTTTGGGCACCTTTTGGCACTTATTCATTATTAAACAGGTCTAGCCTCACTCATCCAATTTTTGCCCTGGATGTTTTCTGCTATGTTCTACTTCATGGCCCTGGGAAAATGGATGAAGCAATTGGGTGCACAAGTGGTGTCCTCATTGATCTTTCCCGTGGTGGGAAAAGAACAAATAAAGGAAACTTGCATCCTGGAGTTGATTGTGTGGTTCCATGAATGGTGTCAACGTGAGCCCTTCAGTTTCCTAGACTATGGGATGATCTTCCAAGAGCTACTGAGCAGAGATGGTGTCCATCTATCAAAGAAGGGACAAAGTGTCTTTAGTAACAGACTGGCCAATGTACTGAAAAGGGATTAAAATTAAATTTGCTGTGGATGGGTGAAAAATGCCCCAAGGTCATTAATAACCCTCAGGAATGCAAGAAATGAAATACTGTTATTGAAATGAGACAAGAAGATCAGTAGCATACCTGATGGGGTGGGAACCTGGGGCAGAGCATTCCCTCCTCCAGGTAGTGAAAAGGTCCGTGGATCAGTCGCGGGGTTGTGGTCCTTTTGTATGAGGCCATCAGTTCTGCAGGTCCCCCACCCTGGACAAAAAATAGATATGAGAGAGGGTAGGAGCCAGCAGAGCCAACGACTGCACACAGGCAGACCATAGACCCGTGACTGTTCCAGCACTTACGAGATCCTTGCACCCAGAGCAGACTGCCCCCTGCCCCACCCTTAATCCACCACTGAAAAAGATGATAGCTGGAAAGCTTTGCATACCAATGCTCTTAGTATAGGAAACAAATTTCCTGATCTAGAGGTTCTAATGGTAGAAGCTGATTCAGTAATCACAGAAATAAGGTTCACAGAGAACCATGACTGGGATATAGTTATACCTAGCTATAATCTATTCAAAAGGGACAGGGTAAGTAAAAAGGGTGGAGGAGTGACATTGTATGTTAAGTATTATATTAAAGTGACAGAATTGTAGGACATATGGGGTAAAGAAGAAGCACTCTGGGATATTTGGAAAGATAGAAAATGTATTTACATTAGTGCAATATATAGACCTCCTTCACAGTCAGAAGAAATGGACAAAGATATAATTGAAGACATTCTCAAGATAGCTATGGAAGGGGAAGTATTACTAATATGTGATTTTAATATGCCAGATGTTGATTGGGCTGTCCCTGCTACAGCCATCTAGAAGCAAGAGGATCTTGTATTCACTACAGGAAGAATTGTTCCTGCAGTGTAATGGAAACCATGTAGGATAAAACTATTCTGGACACGATACTTACAAATGGAGAAATCATTTGGCATCTAATGATCACTGAATGGTGTGTTTCAATATTAGAAGCAGGAGGACTTATTGAAGACTTGAAGGTTCTAGATTTCAAAAGAACTAACTTTGTCTTGATAGGGGAATGCTTCAAGAAGTAGTTAGTTGGATGGTAACAGCTGAATGAAGTAGAACACCAGTGAGCAAAACTGAAAGCTATTTTAAAGGCGAAAAGCCTTTATGTTAGAAAGATACATAAAGGTAAAAGGAAAAGAAGGCTGCTTTGGTTCTCAAATGTAGTAGCTGAAAAGGTAAGAAAAAATGTATTAGTCTTCATAAATTACAAGCAGTTGCGTACCAAAGGGAGGCAGGGGGGGGGGGCTGTCCGCCCCGGGTGCACGGCCCGCCCCGGGTGTATGGCCCAAGGGGGTGCACAGCTGGTCACTCACCGGGGAATAGGCTGCCGCCGGGGAAAGGCTGTCACTGCCATCATCAGGAACAAGCCGGCGCTGAGTTCTCCCTCCCTGCTTCTATTCCCCACGAGCTGACCTACTCTAGCCGACCAACTCAATTCTGACATTGGAGAGGATGTTCTGTGCCAGCCAATCGCTGCCTGGCTAGCCTGGAACGTCCTCTCTGACGTTAGAATTGACGTCGGGCAGCCGGCCTATTTCCGATGGCCAGTGGCAGCCTTTCCCCAGCGGCGGTGGCAGCAGCATGTTTCCCAATGGCGGTGGCATGGGGGAGGGCAGAGAGAAATAGAGAAAGGGGGGGGAGACAGGGAGCCAGAAAGAAAGAAAGGGGGCAGGGTGAAACAAAGAAAGAAAGAAAAAAATGGGGCATGTGGAGAGAGAGAAAGACAGACATACAGAAAGAAAGGGGGCATGGAGAGAGAAAGAAAGAAGGGGCAGGATGAAAAAAAGAAAAAATTGGGGGAGGGAATGAGGTCTGGAGGAGAGGAAGCATACAGGAGGATGAAAGAAGGGAAGAAATATTGGATGCACAGTCAGAAGAATAAAGTGCAACCAGAGACTGATGAAATTACCAAACAAAGGTAGGAAAAATGATTTTATTTTCAATTTAGTGATCAAAATGTGTCCGTTTTGAGAATTTATATATGCTGTCTATATTTTGCACTATGGCCCCCTTTTACTAAACCGCAATAGCGGTTTTTAGCGTAGGGAGTCTATGAGCATTGAGAGCAGCATGGGTTATTCAGCGCAGCTCCCTGCGCTAAAAAAACGCTATTGCGGTTTAGTAAAAAGGAAGGGGGTATATTTGTCTATTTTTGTATAGTTGTTACTGAGGTGACATTACATAAAGTCATCTGCCTTGACCTCTTTGAAAACCCTAGGAATATAAATAATTAACATTTTCTCTGCGTACAGTGTTCTTTGTCTTTTTAAAATTTTATTGTTTGTAGATCATTTTGACTTGGTCACAAAGGTAAGGGGGAGGGAGGGAGGGGAGCTGCTGAAAGACATCTAGTAATCCTTGAAGGCTTGACTGTGCAGGGAATTATTTTTGTAAAATCATGTTTTGTTATGTGACTGGCATTATTTAGACTTTAATTTCTATGAATGAATAGAATGAAAATGATATAAAATTACTTGCTTGTTTTTATATGCGTGCTCTGAAGGAAAGTGGAGAGAGAGTGGGCTGAGGACGCTGAAGGGAAATGGGGAAGAGAGAGTGAGGAGAAGACGCTGATTTATAAATTGACAATTGTACAGAATATTGTTTCTTTTTATACTTTAATATAAGTTCAATATAAACAATTCAAGGCTTGTATGGATGGAATCAGGTGGTTTGTGGGGATGAGGACCGAGCTTAAGGGGATTAGTCCAATAAAATTGTATTTTTCTTATTTCTCACTATTTGTTTTATTTTTATTTGTTAATTTGTAAAGTGTTGATTGTTATGTATCAGTTTTTTCAAATTTACATCTACTGTCTTTATATTGTGCACAGTATTACTGTTTTTGTGGTGTTGTGGTGTTGCATTGTATGCAGAGTCTGATTTCTTGGCAGTTCAGTTTAACTTTTGTCTACATATTTCTATTTTTAGTTTGTGATTATTCCATTTTGGGCGAGGGTGTATCTGTCTGTGTGTATGAAAGAGACATGGCTTTCTGATAGCATCGACTGTACAGGATCAACTGACTGTGCAGGATCTGGCTTGTTTAGTTTTACAATGTATATGCTGGTGTTCTAGTGCTCACTGCATTGTTTAAGATGCTGCCTTTTCCTAGGTACACTCTTGTACGATATGTGGATTATTACTAAAAATCATATTTTTTATATAGATGGGGGGGGGTTCAAAAAATGATGGGCCCCGGGTGTCACATATGCTAGGTACGCCACTGATTACAAGACATTGTTGAAAGAGGAAGACAGACAAAAATATGTTGAAAAACTATGAGGTTCTGAAAAAGCTGTAAAATAAAATCATAGATGCAATTGGAAGAAAAGATAGCCAATACGGTAAAATTTGGAGACAAGACATTTTTTTAGATATGTAAGTGATAAGAGGAAGTGTCAAAATGGCATTGTGAGGCTTAAGAGTGCAGAAAACAAATATGCAGAGGTGAGTCTTTTTAAATGAAGGAAAACTCTAGAATGCAAGGGTATAGGATAAAGTTGAGTTGATGATAGACTCAGGAATAATCTAAGGAATTTTTTTTATTTTTACAGAAAGGGTGATAGATGCATGGAATAGTCTCATGTTAGAGGTGATGGAGATAAAGATTGTATCTGAATGCAAGTAAGCGTGAGACAAGCACATGGGATCTCTTAAGGAGAAGAGCAGATGGCCGACTAGATGGGCCATTTGGCCTTTATCTGCCATCTTGTTTCTATGTTTCTATTATTACAGAAAACATTGAAATCAAATAGCTACCCTAGTACCACCCAAAATGTGCCCCCAACATAACCCCTTGAGATTTAGATGGCCTGTGGATGAACTCCATAGAAACACATCTTAAAAGTGGGTTTTGAAAATAATGATTTGGATGTCTGGGTGAAAAAAAATGTCCATATGCAGCTTTGTGTTGCTTTTTGGATGCTTTTCTGTTTTAAAACTGAGCCCCATAATGTCTCATTACTTTATATAATTACCATTAGTGACATCCATCCAATTTTCTTTGCATTAGTGGGTCCATTATTGAGCTGCTTCTGATTTCGAGCAAACTTCTTTTTAGTGAAATTGTTCAAGAGAGTAGCACGAGGGGATAACAAAGATGGTTGGGCACTCTGTTAACATCAATTTTTTTAATTTATAAGTGAAAAAGATAACAATATTTATGTTGAGTGTAAGTTGTGTCCAGTAAGCCACAAATCTTTGAGCACATCAAGAACCAGTATTTGGAATTTGGAGAAACCATTGCAGGTACGCACAATCAATTTTTCAGTCTTCCTATTTCCAAATCACTGCAAGTTGTCATACTGATTACTCCATTGTCCCCATTTTGGATCTTCTGAGTTGCATGTGATATTTTGGAATCCAACACATATGTAGGTCTACATGTATATATGCTAGTTGTGATGTTGGTTAGAATCATATTTTGGTTACAGAATATAGATCTACAGTAACAAACTTACATGCATTTAATTAGGCCTGGCAGACAAATGTGTTGAATTTTCAGGAGCAAAGCCATGTGCTTGGGTTTTTCTAAACATTAGAAGTAATCATACATTGCTGATCATGGCTTGTTTCTTAATCCTCGAGATAGTCATTACTAATATTAGTGAGGTCTTTGCTGATGGTTACAGTACAGCAAAAGAGTAGCATTCTTTGCCATCATACCAATGATGCACTGCACATACTCTAGACTTCGGAGCTGTTAATAACACATAAGATGCTTGTAATGATACAGCATATAAGAAGTCATAGGAGCCAACTTTTCAAAATTATTGCGGTGCTAAACCTAATGGAAATCACCTCTTCCAGGATACAATCAAGGAGTTTATTCAATATTTGGGGTGCTAAAGCACCCAAAATACCAACAGAGCTGTCTGCTATGAAGGAAGATTTTTTGAAGCTCAATGGCAAATTTGTAGCATTATGGTACAAGACAAGTCAATGTGCTCAGACAGAATGCAATATGCAGCTGATCATTCCTAATACAACATGTTGCAATTGTTTCTTCTAAGCTATTGAGAAAATGTATTCCATTGCTGACAAAAATATGAACCCAGATAGCCTCCTGAATGAATCATGAACAACTTTGGGAGTCACTGTATTCAAACAGTTTTAAGTTTCAAGTTTATTAAAAATTTGATAAAATGCTAATCAAAATTTCTAAGCATTTTACAGTAAAAATTTAAAAAGTGGTCCAGTTAAACTATTAATAACATAACTTTACTTACATGAAACAATAGGTTAGTGAGGAGAAATACAATTTGAAAGAAAGAACAACTAAGGACAATGGATCAAAAACTGGCTGGCGGACAGGAAACAGAGGGTTGGAATAAAGGGCCATTACTCAGACTGGCAATGGGTCACGAGCGGAGTTCCGCAGGGGTTGGTGCTGGGACCGCTCCTGCTCAATATATTTATTAACGACCTGGAGGCAGGAACAAAATGTGAGGTTATTAAATTTGCGGATGACACCAAACTATACAGCAGGGTTGAAAACAAGGAGGACTGCAAAAATCTCCAAAAAGATCTGACAGCGCTGGAAGAGTGGGCCAAAAAGTGGCAAATGAGCTTCAACATAGGGAAATGCAAGGTCATGCATGTAGGGAAAAAGAACCCGATGTTCACTTACAAAATGGGGGGATCACCGTTAGGGGTGAGTAACCTTGAAAGAGACCTGGGAGTGATGGTAGACACATCATTGAAGGCGTCGGCGCAGTGTGCCACAGCCTCAAGGAAGGCAAACAGAATGTTGGGCATCATTAAGAAGGGTATCATGACCAGGACGAAGGAAGTCATCCTGCCACTGTATTGTGCAATGGTGCGCCCGCACCTGGAGTACTGTGTCCAGTACTGGTCACCGTACCTCAATAAGGACATGGCAGTACTTGAGAGAGTCCAGAGAAGAGCAACTAAGCTAATAAAGGGTATGGAAGACCTCTCATATACTGACAGACTGAAGAAACTGGGGCTTTTCTCCCTGGAAAAGCGGAGACTTAGAGGAGACATGATAGAAACCTTCAAGATCATGAAGGGCATAGAAAGAGTAGACAGGGACAGATTTTTCAAATTATGGGGAACCACAAGTACAAGGGGGCACTCAGAGAAATTGAAAGGGGAAAGGTTTAGAACAAACACCAGGAAGTTCTTTTTCACCCAGAGGGTGGTGGATACATGGAACGCGCTACCGGAGGATGTGATAAGCAGAAGCACGCTACAGGGCTTCAAAGAAGATCTGGACAGGTACCTGGAGGACAAACGGATTGAGGGGTACAGATAGGAGTAGAGGTAGGTAATAGGGATAGGATTAGAGGATTAGAGGCAGTTACAAAATTAGTCAGGGACACTGTTCAGGCAATTAGGCCTGATGGGCCGCCGCGGGAGCGGACCGCTGGGCAGGATGGACCTCTGGTCTGCCTCAGCAGAGGCAACTTCTTATGTTCTTATGTTCTAATAACATAAGGAAAAGGAGAAATCAGTTTTAGCATAGTAAATAAGCTTAGAAAGTCCCTTAGATCAATTAACAATCGTATGTGTCTTTAAATAAGAAGCCTTTAAGGCCATCCTTGAATTTATCTAAACAGTGTGAATTTTTTTTTTCCGGATGAGTGCTGCTGTCATCAGTCCATTGGCAGCTACTCTGGACATCCTACAAAGTGAAGCTATATGTTACTTGGGATTTTTGCTACCAACTTTAGTAATATTGAAAACAAAACTGATTAAAACTACTACTAACCTTAAATACGCCTCACCTCTGGTTTGTGCATTTCGACATGGGTTCGATGAGCGTTTTGGTCATTATCTTTACCTCAAAGATTTGATTCTACCTGCAGTCACTTTGCCACAGTTTTGTCTTCATTGGGTTGAAAGCAACAAAATGAAGATCAAATACAAAGAGCTTATTTTGCAAGCAATGAAGAAATTGAAGCTCTCATCTGAACTAACTGCACCAGCTTTATCCAGCAGTGATTGTGGTAAAAGTATGACTTCTATTTTCAGAATGTTGACAGGAGCGACAGAAGTGATGTTGCTGCTGAATTGGACCTATTTATAAATAACAATTCTCTTGAAGTAATCAGTGGGGGCAGGGGGTAGGGGGTTGATAATCTTTTTGTCATAGATTATAATTGTAATTATATTTAAGTGCTTTTATAGAATTATATGATTGTTCTCAAGGGTTCTTGAGTGGGCAGACTTGTTGGGCCGTCGGCCCTTTTCTGCTGTCATACTCTATGTTTCTATGTATTTTATTTTGCACTTATTTATGGCTTTAAAATGAATAAAGAAATTTTTTTAAAAAAGAAGTAATCAGTGTATCACAATTTCCTTGTATCAAGTCATTAGTTTTGAAGTATAACGGGTTTGCTTTCAAGTATTCTTGTTGAAAGTTTTTTCAGCATGGTGGACAAATTATGACTCCAACAAGATGCAGACTGACAGTCAAACATTTTGAAATGCATTTGCTCCTTTGTTCTAACAGGAAACTGTTTAGTTAAAGCATTAATAGGTAAAGCTGTGCCTTAAGACCGATTGTATTGACCAGAGCTGAATTCAGTAAGAAGAATGACCGGATGTTGAGAAATACTGTTTTTATTCAACAGTTATAAAATAACTGAAAGTAATGTGTTACTGTTCAATGTAACATTACTTTTTTTTTTTTTTTTCAAAACAGTTTATTGAACAACAAAGTACAAACCAAGAAAGCAGCTGATATAACATTTTCAGAATACAGTACACAAAACAACAAACCACCAAACAGGCGGAGACAGTCTGAGCCCAGGTTGGGTTCTTATACCCGGACTCATCCAAGCCCCACCCTACAGAAAATAAATAACCCTCCACACACACACACACACACCCCCCCCCCCGACCCATCCTTAACCGTAACATTACTTTTATTAAAAAGTAACTAGTAACTGTAATATATTATTTTTAAAAGCTAACTTAGCCAACTCTGCAAGTGAGTAAGCCTGTCCTGCCACTAGCAGCTGAGACTGTGGGCAGGACCCAGCCAAGGGGTAGACACTCTGGAATGTTGCTCCAGTCTCAAGAAGAGAAGAGACAATTCTCTGCTGTACAAGGAAAGCTTCTGCATTAAGTATGAAAAATGAGCTCAATTGACCTTTGATACAGCTAGTAAGTGCCAGTGTTGGAAATGGAACCAGGGTTGGATGAGGGGCTCTAATAGGTTGAAGGAGTTTCTTTCAATAGCAAAAATTTAACATCATGGTGGACAGAGCTGATGTTGTAAAGGAGGCACTAATGAGCACACAAAGATAAGGAAGTAGACCACCACCAGAAAAGAGTGTTCGTGTCTCCCTTATGTGTGTTTCTAATAAGATCTGTTTTCTCTATGATGAATCCTGGAGGTTAGGGGAAAACAGGGGAGTGAAGCTGCATCATCGCCAGATAACTTTGATGTAAAAGCATTGCTGGAGCAATCAATGGTGGATGCTGTTAATCAAGCCACTCTTTTAATTTCCTTGGGGGGGGGTTTCTCAAGATGTGACATATGAGGCGGTCATATGTGGAATGTTATTATATGTTAAACCCCCCTATGGATCGATATAAATGTTGTCTTTTCATTATCATGACAGGTATAGCCATGCAGATGGTAACCCGAAATTGGAAGAATTCTGATCGTCTAAATTTCCCTTTCTGGTGGGCAAATCTTTGCTCCAGTTATAGATACGAAAGGATGAATGCCGGTATTTTGGAGCTCGTTGACACTTTATATTACCTCACTATAGTAGGTCTTTGATTGTGAGTCAGTTTTTGTTTATTTTCGTACACATCCAGGGAAGGGTGGGGGGGGGGCTTTTTCTGTCCTAATTTGATCTTTGAATATTTGCATTTGGGGTGGGTGGGAGGATAGTACTAATTTGAATAGGGTAAGGTTATTGGGAAAATCTATGCTTCTGTGTTTATTGAATAATCATTGGGTGGGTGGGTGAGAGAAAATGGTTGGTTATGAATATTTGTAAGTTGAATATGCTTTATTGATTTATTATATGTGATATATTTGTGTATTGCACTATTGAAGTTTGGAAAATCAATAAAGAATTTAAAAAAAAAAAAAGATGTGTATGATAATGAAGTTATATTTTCAAAAATCTCAAGGTTTGTTTTTGGGCCTAATATGACAAGAAAAACTCAACAGTACAGGAAGTTATTTACTGAAATGCGTAATGAAGTCATATCATCTGATTGTTCTTTTATTTTAAGATATCTCTATAAATGTGTGGTAAAATCAGGGGACACAATATATGCTTCCTTAACCCTGAACAATTAAGTCCTTTTTTGCCAGCGAGAAGAATCCCCAGTACTTTAAAGAAGATGAGATATGGACATCTCTACCATATAGATATGTATAGTAGATGGAAATGTGTTAAGCCTCGTCTTTTTCTTTTTTTTTCCTTGTTGTTTTCTCTCTCTTTTCATCTTTCTTGCTTCTGCCTCTCTTAATTTGAAGTCTAAAAAAATACAGGCTTTCACTACTACTACTACTATTTATTATTTCTATAGCGCTATCAGATGCACGCAGTGCTGTACATTAAACATGCAAGAGACAGTCCCTGCTCAAAAGAGCTTACACTCTAATTATGACAAACTGGACAAAATCTATACATGATGCTCAGGTAGGGAATTACAAAAGGAATGATAAGGCAGATTGGGTAGGGGACTATAGAGGCAATGACAGATATGGATGCTTTACAAGTGGGTTGGGTTACATAGAAACATAGAACATGACGGCAGAAAAGGGCCACGGCCCATCTAGTCTGCCCACACTAATGGCCCACCCCCTAACTACCTCCATGAAGAGATCCCACATGCCAATCCCATCTTTTCTTAAAATCTGGCACGCTGCTTGCCTCAATTACCTGTTGTGGAAGATTATTCCAGCGATCAACCACCCTTTCGGTGAAGAAATATTTTCTGGTGTCGCCATGAAATTTCCCACCCCTGATTTTCAACGGATACCCTCTTGTTGCCATGGGTCCTTTAAGGAAAAAGAGATCCTCTTCCACCTCAATACGGCCTGTGACATATTTGAACATCTCGATCATGTCTCCCCTCTCTCTGCGTTCCTCGAGTGAGTACAGCTGCAGCTTACCCAGTCGTTCCTCATACGGGAGATCCTTGAGTCCTGAGACCATCCTGGTGGCCATTCGCTGAACTGACTCAACTCTCCGCACATCTTTATGATAATGCGGCCTCCAGAATTGTACACAATATTCCAGATGGGGTCTCACCATGGATCTGTACAACGGCATTATGACCTCGGGCTTCCGGCTGATGAAACTTCTACGGATACAGCCCATGATTTGTCTAGCCCTGGATGAAGCTTTCTCCACTTGATTGGCAGTCTTCATGTCTTCGCTAATGATCACCCCCAAGTCACGTTCTGCTACAGTCCTTGCAAGGATCTCACCATTTAGGGTGTAAGTCCTGCATGGATTTTTGCTGCCAAGGTGCATGACCTTGCATTTTTTGGCATTGAAACTTAGTTGCCAAGTCTTTGACCAATGCTCCAGCAGGAGTAGGTCCTGCATCATACTGTCGGGCATTGAGCTTTTGTCGGGCACTGTGCTTTCATCTGTTGTGCGGTTGCCTACCATGTTGCATAGTTTGGCGTCATTGACGAATAATGTAATTTTACCTCGAAGCCCCTCAGCCAAGTTTCTTACGAAGATGTTAAATAGGATCGGGCCCAAGACCGAGCCCTGCGGCATTCCGCTGATCACTTCCGTCGTATCGGAGAGGGTACCGTTTACCACTACCCTCTGAAGTCTACCTCTAAGCCAGTCCCTAACCCATGTGGTTAATGTTTCACCCAGTCCCATCGAACCCATCTTGCTCAATAACCTGCGGTGTGGGATGCTATCAAACGCTTTGCTGAAGTCCAAGTACACGACGTCCAGGGACTCCCCTATATCCAGCTTTCTTGTTACCCAGTCAAAGAAGCTGATCAGATTTGATTGGCAGGACCTTCCCTTCGTAAAACCATGTTGATGGGGATCTCGTAGATTCTCCTAGATATGTGGAACAGTCTCCCGGAAGAGGTGGTGGAGATAGAGACTGTGTTTGAATTCAAGAAAGCGTGGGATAGGCATGTGGGATCTCAGAGACAGGAAGAGATAATGGGTTAAAACTTAAAAGCAGCTTCAAAAAAGTAGGCTTTCAGCATGGATTTGAATAACCCAGAGATGGAGCCTAATGTACCGAGTCAGACAAATTGTTCCAGGTATACAGCGAATAGTAAATAAATCCTAATAAATAATATAAATATACATATAAGTGCTTCCAAACATGCTTCTGCTCCCCAAGCAGCCTCTGCCTCCATTCAGACTGAAAACATGATCCAAGGTTGCAAGATGTCTTCATGTTGAATCCATCATGAAAGATGTACAAGAACTAAGAAAGGAGGTGATAAAACTGCGAAGTATCCAGGACAAAGAGAAATGCATCTGGAGTCATCAGGGATCTCCAGCAAAGAGAAAGGAAATGCTCTACTGAAAGAAGATAGCTAGACAAAGATCACCAGACTCTATAATGTTAACACCCCAATTGCACCTTCCCTTCAACTGAAGAACCTGTATTTGACACTAGAAGTGGAAGAGGTGGTTATAGAAACATAGTCAAAAATATATATGTATAATAGCAAGTGGAATACTAATAATACACACCACCAAAAAGTATTCCCATAAATGCTCACTACTATGGAGAAGTATAGTCTAGAGATAAGACAATGTAGTTATTTGGAGAAAAGACCTCAGTTTCCTCATCAAGAGGTCTCTATGTCTGCCGTACACAACTTAAAGCAGCATAGGAGAAAACATCCCAGGTCAGAAAAACTCCACTACATACTACTAGTAAAGCAACTATTAATTAGAATCAAAAGGACTAGTAGTAAGAAAAAAACTTATCTCTTAACGTCACAATTCTCCAGGTGAGACAAGAATCCGGTTAGATAATATAGGATTGTCACATTAATCTTCATCCATTAAGACTCCCGACAGGCCCTGTTTCGCTATCGCTGCATCAGGGGAAGTCTCTAGAACTGAAGATCAAATAGGCATGTAAGTATAAGTGGGAGATTAACGGATCGAGGCTATCCTGAGAAATGCATTAAAACATCCTATAAGAGGGCTCTGCATAACCATAGAGAACATCTATTGCAGTACGCTCCATCTACACCAGACAAATGGTAAAAGAGCCGACAAGAGGCAACGCCACCCTGGACTTGGTACTAAATGGCCTCACGGGACCAACAAAAGAAGTAGAAGTTACGGTACCGCTGGGGACGAGCGATCACAATGTGATCAACTTTAAGCTTGACATCGGAAATAGAAAACGTGCCAAAACCTTAACCAAAACCTTTAACTTTAAAAAGGGCAAATACGATCGCATGAGAGCCATGGTGAAACAACGACTCAAGAAAAAGGTGGACAAACTTGAAACGGTAGACCAGGCATGGTCCCTACTGAAAAATACTATCACAGAAGCACAAAATCTCCACATTCCAAGGATCTCCAAAGAGGGGAGAACAAAAGGTAAGGGAGAACCGGCATGGCTTACCAGACAGGTGAGGGTAGCCATAAAAGAAAAGAAGGACTCTTTCAAAAAATGGAAACACATGAAAACAATCGAAGCATGGAAAATACATAAAGATGATCAAAAGAAATGTCACAAGGCGGTGAGGGATGCCAAAAAGGACTATGAGGAAAAAATAGCGCAAGAAGCCAAAAACTTCAAACCCTTCTTTAGATACGTGAAAGGGAAAAAACCCGCAAAAGAGGCGGTGGGACCCCTGGACGACCAGGGAAGAAAAGGGTACATCAAGGAAGATAAACAAATTGCTGACAAACTAAATTCCTTCTTTGCGTCCGTCTTTACGGAGGAGGATACCGCTAAAATACCAGAAGCAGTGAAAGTGTTTAGTGGAGTAATAGAAGACAGCCTCACCACAGTTGAAGTGGAGTTGGACCAGATATACTACCAGATCAACAAACTTAAAAGTGACAAATCCCCTGGACCGGATGGAATTCACCCGAGAGTTTTAAAGGAATTGAAGGTTGAAATCGGAGAGCTATTGCAAAAACTTGCCAATCTGACAATCAGAACTGGACAGATACCAGAGGACTGGAAGATAGCGAATGTCACGCCAATTTTCAAAAAAGGATCGAGAGGGGAACCGGGCAACTACAGACCTGTGAGTCTTACGTCTGTCCCTGGAAAGATGATTGAAGCACTGATCAAGGATAGCATAGTCCGGCACCTAGATACACACGACTTGATGAAACCCAGTCAACATGGGTTCAGGAAAGGGAAATCATGTTTAACGAATTTACTTCAATTTTTCGAGACCGTGAACAAGCAAATTGATAGTGGAATGCCGGTGGACATAATATATTTGGACTTCCAGAAAGCATTCGACAAAGTTCCACATGAAAGGCTTCTCAGGAAACTACAAAGCCATGGAATAGAGGGAGATATACAAAGGTGGATAGGCAAATGGTTGGAAAACAGAAAGCAGAGAGTGGGCATAAATGGGAAGTTCTCAGACTGGGAGAAAGTGACTAGTGGTGTGCCCCAGGGCTCAGTGCTTGGGCCAATCCTATTTAATATTTATATCAATGACCTGGAAGACGGAATATCCAGTGAGATCATTAAGTTTGCAGACGACACAAAGCTATGCCGGGCAATCAGATCGCAGGAGGATAGCGAGGAACTCCAAAGCGACTTGTATCAGTTAGAGAAATGGGCAGAGCAATGGCAGATGAAGTTCAACGTGGAGAAATGCAAAGTAATGCATTTAGGTAGTAAGAATAAGGAATACGAGTATAGAATGTCAGGCGCAACTCTGGGTAAGAGCGAACAAGAAAAGGACCTGGGTGTACTGATAGATAGGACCCTGAAGCCGTCGGCACAATGCGCGGCAGCGGCAAAGAAAGCAAACAGAATGTTAGGCATGATAAAGAAAGGAATCACGAGTAGATCGGAGAAAGTCATAATGCCGCTTTATAGAGCAATGGTCAGACCACACTTGGAATACTGTGTCCAACATTGGTCTCCCAACCTAAAGAAGGATATAAAACTGTTGGAGAGGGTGCAGAGACGAGCAACGAAGTTAATAAGAGGTATGGAGAACTTGGAATATGAGGAACGACTCAAGAAACTGGGACTGTTCTCCCTTGAGAAGAGAAGGCTGCGAGGGGACATGATCGAGACGTTCAAAATGCTGAAAGGCATCGATAAAATAGAGCAGGAAAATAAATTATTTACATTGTCCAACGCGACACGGACAAGAGGACATGGTTTGAAGCTAAGGGGGGACAAGTCCAGGACAAATGTCAGGAAGTACTGTTTTACGCAGCGAGTGGTAGACGCCTGGAATGCTCTCCCAAAGGAGGTTATTAAGGAATCCACTGTGCTGGGATTCAAAGGCAAATTAGATACACATCTCCTTATGAGAGGCATAGAGGGATATGGGTGACTAAAACTACATCAGGTGTATACCTGACTGGGCATCCGCGTGTGCGGATCGCCGGACTCGATGGACCATGGGTCTGATCCGGAGATGGCAGTTCTTATGTTCTTATGTTCTTATGTGTATTACGTCACTCACAACAGGCGGGACGTTTTGCAAACGTCATCAAAAAACATTGGAATTGTCTATCTATACATTCTTGCTTTAAAGAGAGGAAGGTTTTGACTGCATATTCCAGGAATAGAAACCTGTTAGAAACCATCTGTCCTACCAGTACATGTGCAGTATATCCCATCACTATTCCACTTGGTGAGGGTAGACCTGGACATATACAATGTGGGCACTGTACTATATGCCCTATATCGTTAAACTGTGACAACTTCATTAATCCAGTAGATCAGAGAATTTATAAATTAAAAACATCTACCTCGTGTGAATCTAGGGGGGTTATCTATGCCATCCAGTGTCCTTGCCAAAAACTTTATATAGGACAAACGTCCCGATTGTTCAAAACACGAATAATTGAGCATAGATCTTGCCTGAACAATAGGAAACTAGAAGCTCCCATGGTGCAACATTGTTTAGACACCAATCATTCCTTTATGGACATGCGATGTTGGGTTATTGAACAGTTGGTCCCATCCAAGAAAGGGGGTGATTTTAAGATACTGTTACGACAGCGGGAACAAAAATGGGTGTTTAGATTAAAATCTATCATTCCCGCAGGGTTAAATGCCAAAATTGAATGGCGCGCCTTTTTTTGAACTTGCTCCGCCTCCTCTATTATGATTGGTTATACCTGAGTTTTTGCCTTCTTTTTAAACCCTGCCCACAACGCCGAGCCGCCATTTTGTTTCATAGAATCTGTAGAGCGGCAGTTTATGTTACATGTAAGTAACGAGATGTTATTCCTTCTTTTTTAATAATACTGAGATGAATGGAATTATACTTACATGCCTATTTGATCTTCAGTTCTAGAGACTTCCCCTGATGCAGCGATAGCGAAACAGGGCCTGTCGGGAGTCTTAATGGATGAAGATTAATGTGACAATCCTATATTATCTAACCGGATTCTTGTCTCACCTGGAGAATTGTGACGTTAAGAGATAAGTTTTTTTCTTACTACTAGTCCTTTTGATTCTAATTAATAGTTGCTTTACTAGTAGTATGTAGTGGAGTTTTTCTGACCCGGGATGTTTTCTCCTATGCTGCTTTAAGTTGTGTACAGCAGACATAGAGACCTCTTGATGAGGAAACTGAGGTCTTTTCTCCAAATAACTACATTGTCTTATCTCTAGACTATACTTCTCCATAGTAGTGAGCATTTATGGGAATACTTTTTGGTGGTGTGTATAGAAACATAGTAACATGATGGCAGATAAAGGCCAAATGGCCCATCCACTCTGCCCATCTGTAGTAACCATTATCTCTTTCTCCCTCTGAGATCCCACATGCCTATCCCACTCTTTCTTGAATTCAAACACAGTCTCTATCTCCACCCCTCTTCCGGGAGACTGTTCCACGTATTTACCACCCTTTCTATAAAAAAAGTATTTCCTTAGATTACTCCTGAGTCTATCACCTCTTAACTTCATCCTATGCCCTCATTCTATAGCTACCTTACAAATGAAAGAGACTCGACTCATATGCATTTACATCACATAGGTATTTAAACATCTCTATCATATCTCCCCTTTCCTCCAAAGTCCCCATATGCCAAGATCATACACCATTTTAGTAGCCTTCCTCTGGACTGACTCCATTATTTTTATATCTTTTTGAAAGTGTAGCTTCCAGAATTGTACATAATATTCTAAATGAGGTCTCTACAGTCTTACAGAGGTAGGCAAAGATAGGGCACACCAAAGATAGTCTTCGTTTCTGCCTGCTTAGCTATATGGGCACTGGCTGTGAATATGCCCAGTGCCTGCATAACCATTGGTTTTCCCTATAAACTACCTGGCAGTAACCAGACAGTGGCATAGTACTGTCAATATTCATCATGGTTGTCACTGAAAATCAGCAGCCAGTCCACTCAGCATGGTTTAAGCAAGCAGAACTCTCTCAAGCACTTGCAAATGTTTTGGGGAAAGCAGCTGACCAGTACTGTGCAGTTGGTACACCAAACCTCGACAACTATTTTTCTACTGTCTGACTCCTACTGGTATTAGGCTTTAAATATTTTGTTGAGGATCTAAAGAATTGGTAATTATAGCTCACATATGTCTTTCAAACCAGAAATTGCAGCTTTGATTAAAATTTTGGTTTAAGAAAAAAATTAGATTGGTGATGAGACTAAAAGAATTGTTATTGCAAAACTTGGTTATGCCCAGTTTGGATTACTGCAATTCACTTTTTTGTTTTTTTTACACTTCCTTAAGGGCTTTGCAGGTTACTCAGATATGCTGGGGCAAGTGAGAAGGAGGCAGGAGAGGAGAAGGAGAGAAACGCAGAAGCAGAGAAGAGAAAAGGAGAGGGGAAGAATGAGTGAGAAAAGGCAGGAGAGAGCAAGGGGCAGCAGCGAGAGGTAGTTCCGCCACCCCCGACCTCATCCACCGGAGCTCCCCCTTAAAAGGGGAAGGGCCATGGGTGCTCAGCCATTTGGTGCTTGTCGAAGGCGAGCGTTAAAGGCGCTCGCCTTAGCAAGAGTGCCTATGTGAAGGTCCTTAAGAAGGGATGAATCACTGCAGAGAAGAAACACTAGGGAAGGACACCTACACAGGCAAGTACCACAAGGGCAAAAAACAAAAGGAATTGACCCCAAGATATCCACAGAGAAGAAAATCCAGAAAAAACCAAAAGAAACTCTGTGGAGTGACGATGTTCCTAAATAGACTTTATTTGAAAGAGTCAAAGTTCCAAAGTTACACCAAAATCATCCACATAAAATAATTTCATCCACATAAAAATAGGTTATCCACATAAAAGCCTTAAAGGACCTAGTCCACTAGGGATACAGGACCCACAAGCGCAACAGGACAGACAAACAGTAGATAAACAAATACACTAGTAGCAGAGGGCAATCACAGCAGACACAGAAGATACACACAAGCAACAGAGGTAGCAGGTTTAAAATCAGGAGAAGGACTTCACAGTAACACCAAGGTCACTACACAGATTCCTGCACAAGGAGAAGCCACTTCAGACAAAATGAGAGAAGGCATAAAGGGAAACAGGAAGAAGACACTTCAGATGGCAGACCGGCAAGTGGACAGCAATGGAAGCAGCAGACAGAAGTAGGATGTTGAGCTACCTCAGTTTTTTTGCACAATTTGCCATATGTATGACTAACTCCCCTCTGGGAGGCGGTCTTATGTATGTACTCGATGCAAGGAATTAGAGGGCCTGAAGAAGCAAGTCAGACTCCTGGAGGGCAGAATATTGGAACTAGAAGCACTTCGAGCAGTGGAAGAGGAGGACAGAGAGGCATAAAACTTCATGACAGAGGAAACCATTGAGGAAGAAGTCAGGGAGTTAAAGAAGTTCATCGAGGAGGCATACAGGAAGGCCGTGGAAAATCACCAACAGTGGAACTTCCAAGATACACCTACAGTGAGTGAGGACCACCTGGAGGACAACCACAAGGAAGAAATAGGTGACACAGCAGCGAGACCTGGAAACAGCATATCAGATTCTCACCCCCCCCCCCCCCCACCCCCCCCCAAGCATATACAGCTCCTTTGGATTTTTACTTTCCTAAGTGCATCACTTTACAATTCTTCACATTAAAATGTTAACTACCAAACATTAGACCATTCTTCTAATATTCGCAGATCTCTTCTCATGTTTTCTATTCCCTCTGGCATGTCTACTCTGTTGCAAATCTTCGTACCATCTCCAAAAAGACACACTTTTCCTTCTAATCCTTTAGAAATATCACTCACAAATATATTGAACAGAACAGGCTCCAATACATAACAACATAAGAACATAAGAATTGCCGCTGCTGGGTCAGACCAGTGGTCCATCCTGCCCAGCAGTCTGCTCACGTGGCGGTCCCCAGGTCAAAGACCAGTGCTCTAAATGAGTCCATCCTCACCTGCGTACGTCCCAGTTTAGCAGGAACTCTTCCAGTTTAGTCTTGAAACCCTGGAGAGTGTTTTCCCCTACAACAGACTCCGGAAGAGCATTCCAGCTCTCCACCACTCTCTGGTGAAGAAGAACTTCCTTACGTTTGTACGGAATCTATTCCCTTTCAACTTTAGTGTGCCCTCTCGTTCTCCCTACCTTGGAGAGTGTGAACAGACTGTCTTTATCTACTAAGTCTATTCCCTTCAGTATTTTGAATGTTTCAATCATGTCTCCACACAGTTTCCTCTTTTCAAGGGAGAAGAGGCCCAGTTTCTCCGATCTCTCACTGTACGGCAACTCCTCCAGCCCCTTAACCATTTTAGTCACTCTTCTCTGGACCCTCTTGAGTAGTACCGTGTCCTTCTTCATGTACAGCGACCAGTGCTAGACGCAGTACTCCAGGTGAGGGCACACCATGGCCTGGTACAGTGAAATGATAACCTTCTCTGATCTGTTCGTGATCCCCTTATCATTCCTAGCGTTCTGTTTGCCCTTTTTGCCACCGCAGCACATTGTGCAGACGGATTCATCGACTTGTCGATCAGAACTCCCAAGTCTCTTTCCTGGGAGGTCTCTCCAAGTACTGCCCCAGACATCCTGTATTCGTGCATGAGATTTTTATTACCGACATGCATCACTTTGCACTTATCCATGTTGAACCTCATTTGCCATGTTGATGCCCACTTCTCGAGCTTGATTATGTCACTTTGTAGATCTTCGCAATCTCCCTGTGTCTTCACTACTCCGAATAACTTCGTATCGTCCGCAAATTTAATCACCTCACTCATCATACCAATGTCCAGATCGTTTATAAAGATGTTGAAGAGCACAGGTCCAAGCACCGAGCCCTGCGGCACCCCACTGGGGATGCTCTTCCAGTCCGAGTATTGTCTATTTACCCCCACTCTCTGTTTCCTATGCTCCAGCCAGTTTTTAATCCACGTGAGTATTTCACCCTCGATTCCATGGCTCGCAATTTTCCAAAGTAGTCGTTCATGTGGAACCTTGTCATACGCCTTCTAAAAATCCAGATATACAATGTTGACCGGGTCACTCTTGTCTATCCGCCTGTTTACTCCCTCGAAGAAGTGCAGCAAGTTCGTCATGAAAGATCTGTCTTTGCTGAGACCATGCTGGCTGGTCCTCACTAAACCATGTCCGTCAAGGTGATCAATGATGCGGTCCTTTATCAGCCATCTTTCCCGGTACCGAGGTCAGACTCACCGGTATGTAGTTTCCTGGATCTCCTCTCGAAACTTTTTTGAAAATAGGCGTAACATTCGTCCAGAATCTTTCCCGATTTGATCGACAGATTGGCTATCAGTTGAAGCAGTTTAGCTATAGTCCCTTTCAGTTCCTTGATGATCCTCGGATACCAGAGATTTATCGCTCTTAAGCCTAACAATCTGCCTGTCAGTTTCCCGTCTTCATTTCCAGCATATAGTCTGATGGGTTCCAGTATGCTGTGTATATCCTCTTCGGTAAATACAGATGCAAAAAATGTGTTCAGTTTGTCTGCGATTTCTTTGTCCTCCTTTAGCACTCCCTTTATTCCATGGTCATCCAACGGTCCCACCGTTTCCTTCGTGGGTTGTTTTCCCTTAATATATTGAAAGAACGGCTTGAAGTATTTTGCCTCCTTGGCTATTTTTTCCTCGGAGTCTCTTTTGGCCCCTTTTACCGCCTTATGGCACCTGCGTTGATGTTGTTTGTGCTTATTCCAGTTTTTGTCCATTTTTGACCTTTTCCATTCCTTAAATGAAGTTTTTTTGTCTCTGATCACTTCCTTCACCTCTACAGTGAGCCACGCCTGTTCTTTGTTCTTTTTCCTCTTGGATCCTTTTTTGATACGTGGTATATATAGATTTTGCGCCTGAGTGACTGTGTCCTTAAAAAGGGACCAAGCTTGCTCTAGCATTTTCACATTGCTTATACTTTTCTCAATCTTCTTGCCCACTATGAGCCTCATTCCTTCCGTACATTAAAACAAACCATAATTTTTCATATTAAATTAATTTAGAAACTTTTTATGTTGAATGCTCAAGCTGGTTTAAAACACTAGACAGATAAAAAACAATTTCTTCAACAAGCAAACCTGGCATGGCCTTGAAACAGATATAAATTCTAAAGTTCAGATTTAAAGTATGCCTGAATTGTTATTGCAGAATGAAAAATAAATGCTTATTTTGTTTGCCCACGCACTAACATAGTAACATAGTAGATGATGGCAGATAAAGACCCAAATGGTCCATCCAGTCTGCCCAACCTGACTCAATTTAAATTTTTTTTTTTTTTTCTTCTTAGCTATTTCTGGGCGAGAATCCAAAGCTTTACCCTGCACTGTGCTTGGGTTCCAACTGCCGAAATCTCTGTTAAGACTTACTCCAGCCCATCTACACCCTCCCAGCCATTGAAGCCCTCCCCTGCCCATCCTCCACCAAACGGCCATACACAGACACAGACCGTGCAAGTCTGCCCAGTAACTGGCCTAGTTCAATATTTAATATTATTTTCTGATTCTAAATCTTCTGTGTTCATCCCACGCTTCTTTGAACTCAGTCACAGTTTTACTCTCCACCACCACTCTCGGGAGCGCATTCCAGGCATCCACCACCCTCTCCGTAAAGTAGAATTTCCTAACATTGCCCCTGAATCTACCACCCCTCAACCTCAAATTATGTCCTCTGGTTTTACCATTTTCCTTTCTCTGGAAAAGATTTTGTTCTACGTTAATACCCTTTAAGTATTTGAACGTCTGAATCATATCTCCCCTGTCTCTCCTTTCCTCTAGGGTATACATATTCAGGGCTTCCAGTCTCTCCTCATACGTCTTCTGGCGCAAGCCTCCTATCATTTTCGTCGCCCTCCTCTGGACCGCCTCAAGTCTTCTTATGTCTTTCGCCAGATACGGTCTCCAAAACTGAACACAATACTCCAAGTGGGGCCTCACCAATGACCTGTACAGGGGCATCAACGCCTTCTTCCTTCTACTGACTAACAATATGTCCCCTTCTAAACTGTGTGTCTTGCAATTCTAAACATACAAATAGCAACTTTTCTAAAAGCATGTGTGAATGCTATGAAACAAACTGATCCTCCGTATAAAAAGTCTATGACAAATATCCCTTGAACATTAATGTATAGAATAGAGTTCTTTAACACAAAACCCACTGTTCTTTTGTATAATATATATATTGTAGGGTTTATGTTTTTTTCTAGGCTGAAAGACCTCAAGTATTCACAGCTGTCTGAGTTTGGAAATAATCGTACCCAGACAACCTATGAAAGCCTTTGAATCAATTTTAGTGAACTTTTTGCAATTCCTGAGCAAATGAGCCCTCAAAGACATTTTCTAGTTTTGTATTATTTTATCAAATACATAATGATGAAAGAAAATAATCATTTATTATTATTATTTTAATAAAAGCCTAGCACAAGTAGCGCATGTTACAAAAAAAATCCAAACTCTGTTGTGCAAAATGCTATCTCAAGCCCAATGTGATTTAAAGGTCAGCCTCGTCATCAATTGGTTGGTTACACCCTATTGCACTCTAGTACACAGTAATAAGACAGTCTGCAATGCATGTGAGCATGATAATGGTGCTTAGATTTATGGGTTGCGTTCCCTTAGGAAGGCTTCAAAATCTCATCTCATCAAAGAAAATTAGTAGAATAATTTTAATTGTTTCTGCAGAGAGAGAGAAAGAAAGAAAAGTGAAGAAGCCCTTGAATCTCTTGTTCAAGCAGGTAGTGTATGACAAAGGAACAAGAGAAAGGGGTGGGGTGGGGGGTCATATGATGCAGTATTAGAGGGAATATGTGAAAGTGGAAAGTTCTCTTTACAACAAGCTAAATATTCATTAAAAATCTGCATACAGAAAGCAAAATCTATAAAATACCGCAGAGCCGGAGAGGAGACCCTGCTTCTACTGTAGCCTTTGACTCATAAAGCAACAAAGAAAATATCAGCAAGGGTCTTGCAGAAAGACCTCTCATACAACACAAAAGAGGCTGCATCAGCATAGATTACCTTCTTACAGCAGCATAAATTACCTTCTTACAGCAGCTGGAATATTGAAGCTGCATGTGGCTGCCGTAAAGGTCATCTCTGACGCAAGTTGCGTCAGAGACGACCTTTACGGCATCCATATGCAACTACAACGCTCGGCTGCTGTAAGAAGGTAATTTAGACTCGCGGCCACAGGGCAGGGAGGTTTGTCGGACCGGGCCTGTTGTCGGGCGGTGGGGGGGGGGGAGAAAGGGAGGAAAGGTGGAGTGGAGAGGAAAAGATGCTTAAGGGAAATGGGTAAAATAGAGGAGGGAGAAGGTTGTTGAAAGCACATGGGGAAGACAGAGGGGGGAGAAGGACGCTGAAAGCACATGAGGAAGACAGGGGGTGAAGGACGCTGAAAGCACATGGGGAAGACAGAGGAGGGAGAAGGACGCTGAAAGCACATGGGGAAGACAGAGGGGTGGAGAAGGACGCTAAAAGCACATGGGGAAGACAGAGGGGGGAGAAGGACGCTGAAAGCACATGGGGAAGACAGAGAGGGGAGAAGGACGCTGAAAGCACATAATAATAATAATAATAATAACTTTATAATAATAATAATAACTTTATTCTTATATACCGCCAATAATCTTGCGACTTCTAGGCGGTTTACAATGAGGTGAAACTGTACAGACAGCGAATTACAGAGTATAACAGTGAACATCTGATATTAACAACATTAATAATAACAACAGTTTATATACTGCCGGACCGGGAAGTTCCGTGCTATTTACAATGAGTTAGAAAAGTTTCATAAATTGATTGGAACATTCATAGTTTAGAGATTAGAGGTTAACAGTTTGCAAGATCAGATATGGGTGGGATTACGAAGGGGGCTATTGTCCTTATTCGTTACCAATGTAATTCATGAACAGGTATGTTTTTAGGTGTTTCCTAAATTCGCTATAGCTGTTTGAGTGTGTGATTAGTTTTCCTAGGTCTTTGCCCCATAAGGCTGCTTGGTACGATAGAAGTTGTTGATGATGTCTCTTATATCTGCATCCTCTAGCCGGTGGGGTGGGGGAAGACGAGGGGGGAGACGAGGACGTTGACAGGACATGGGGAAGACAGGGGGGGAGAAGGATGCTGAAAGGACATGGGGAAGACAGAGGGGGGAGAAGGACGCTGACAGGACATGGGGAAAACAGGGGGGGATAAGGACACTGAAAGGAAATGGGGAAGAGAGAGTGGGGAGAAGACACTGGCAGGGAAGAAGACAGAGATGCCAGACTATGGGGGGAGCAGAGGGAAGAAGATGGGTGCCAGACCAATTTGGAAGAGGGGGAAAAAGGGAGAAGCACAGTAACAGAGCAAATGGAAGACGCAAAGAAAAGAGAGACAGTGGATGGAAGGAATTGAATGAGAACATGAAGAAAGCAGAAACCAGACAATAAAGGTAGAAAAAAAAATTCTATTTCTTTTTCTTTTTTTGCTTCAGGATAAAAGTAGTATATTAGTTGTGTTGATAAAAGTTTATAAACAAAGCCCTGCCAGCTGAACATCTATTTCTCCAGTTCAGCAGCCAGAACTTTGATTTATAAGGAAGGAATAAGCTAAATATTGCAGTACTGAGGCTTGTATGGATGCTGAGGGGACAGTGATGGAGCAGTGAATGGGATGGCGGTGACGGGGCGGTGAAGGGGACGGTGCAGTGATGGGGACAGATTTTTTTCCCGTGCCATTCTCTAGTGCTCACGTCAAAAGCTTCCCTCTGACTCAGCTTCCTGTTTCCGCTTTTGACTGAGCACCGCTTTGCCAATCTGAAGTTCTGTTGATGCCAGGGGTAGAAGGAGGCCCGTTGCCGATCTTAAGTGTCATCGTAGGGGGGGGGGGGTTCCAGATCTTGTTGCCAAAATCGGAAAGGTGATGAAGGGAGAAAGATGGGCCTGTGGTGGTTGGAGAGATTGAGAGAAGGGGGCAGATGATGGAAGTGGGGAGAGAGAAGAGGGCAGATGATGGGAGAAAAGGATTGAGTTAGGGAAATGCTGGAGGGGGTGAGGGAAAGAGGTGGTGAGCTGTAGGTAGACAGTAAAAAAGGAAATTGATGAGAGGGTAGTAAGAACGTAATCTAGATGGATGCAGAAAATAAATTGAAAAGGAAAATGAGGGAAGAAAGGGATTGCAGAAGAGAAGTATGGGAGAGGGAAGGAGAGGAGAGAGATGCCAGACCAATGGGGGTGAAAGGAGAGATGGAAGGGGGAGGCATACAGTTTCTGGAAGGGGCATAGAAGGAGAGAAGATGCCATAAAGGGAGGGGCAGAGAGACAGCAGACAGTAGACAGAAGGAAGAGAGTAACAAGAAGATGAGGAAAGCAGAAACCAGAGAAGACAAAGGTAGAACAAAAATTTTCTATTTATTTATTGCTTTAGGAGACATGTGTCACTATTTCTGTGGTGTTGCATTTTATGCAGAGTCCAGCTTCTTGCTGGTTCAATTTAACCTTTGTCTATGTATTTCTATTTTATCCCCCCTTTTACAAAACTGTGGAGCATTTTTTAACGCCAGCCGTGGTGGTAGCAGCTCTGATGCTTAGAATTCTATGAGCGTCAGAGCAGTTACCACCGTGGCTAAAATCTACACTACAGTTTTGTAAAAGGGGAGGGGTTAGTTTGTGATGACATATTCCATACTAGGCGAAGGTGTTTTCTGTGTTCTGTGTGTTCGAAAGACATGGTTTTCTGTTAGGATTGACGGTGTAGGATTGATCTGTACTAGTCTGGCTTGTTTAGTTTTACAATGGGTGTATTGATGTACTGCTCACTGCAATATGTAAGATGCTGCCTTTTACTAGGTACTTATGTGTGACGTGTGGCTTGTTACTAAAAATCATGTTTTTCGTGCAAATGAGGGGGGGGGGCAAAAAATGATGGGCCCCGGGTGTCACATATGCTAGTACGCCACTGTCTATACAAGAGTACAAGATTTCCTGCCAAACTTTCCCTGTCTCATCCTGGCTATTCCAGAGATAGTCATCCCCTGCAAGTTCCAGGGCACTGACCTAGTCAGCTCTTCTGTACTGGAGCTAAACTTTACACATTTCATAGGAACAAAAGCACTGCAGGCATTGGGTTTGTTACAATACCCTCTATCACACACCTAAAGAGACCCAACCAACACCCACCTATCTCCTCCCTCCCCTGACCCTTCCAGTGCACCCCGCACACATTCCCAAAACTAATCCCTCAGCTTGCCCAGAGAAGAACCCCATCCCCGCCCCAAAACCGTACCCACATAGTAGCTTAACAAATGCACAATGACCCCTTAGAAAGATCCCCACATAATAAGCAAACACTGTGCTGAAAAAAAAGTACTAAGAATAGTATACCAAGTCCCTGAAAAGCACACAATAGGCCAGCAGTCCCCTTCGGAGATGGCCTGTCCACTGGAGACTGAGAAAAGAGCAGCAGATGCTCAAGAAGGCATCAGGACCCAGCCTTATCCAGCAGGCTCCAAACCAGAGCCGAAAGTCACCCAAATCCCTCCCAGGGACCAATACTCTGAATGCTCAAGCCCTGGCCCCTCAAGTAGCATAGATTCAACCACCAAAACCACCACCCCTGTAGTCCCCAATATGCAGCAGGGGAGAATTCAGGTTGATAGTTGGGCCATATAGGCACGTGCTTCCTCCACTTTAGTAAGTGTCACAGATTTCCCATTCTTCCAGACCTGTAGCTTGGCCAGAAATACCAAGGCAAACTGGATGCCCTTGTTATGGAGCTCAGTGCAGAATGGTGACATCAGCTTGCGCTATGCTGCTACCCGCACCGAGTAGTCATTAAATAGCAACACCTTAGACTCTTCAAACTTCAAAGCTCCTGACTTCTGAAAAGCCTTGAGGATGCTCTCCTTATCTTTCCAGCTGCTGTATCAGGCGATAGCAGTGCTTGCCTGCTTTCCATCCGGTGCCTTGATTCCTATGCGATGAGCCCTCTAACACACAAAGCGTGGGCCGGAGCCAGACAAGCCGAATTTCTCCAGTATCCAGGTGCTAAAGATGTAGTGCAGCTCGCTATCCTTAATTGTCTCAGGCAGACCGACTAGGCGGAGATTGTTGTGCCATCTCCAATTTTCATATTCTTCTGGTTGGTCCTGCATCTCCACACGCTCTGCTTCTGCAATGCTGACACCTATGACTCCAGTGCTGAGCACGTGTCTTCCTGGTTCATTACTCGCTGCTCCACTACTGTGATCCTCCAGTTCTGTGAGTCAAACTTTTCATTGACTTTTTCCACTGCCGACTGAAGCTTGTTAAGGCGGTCCACTAAAGCCGCCGAGATAGAGTGGGTGATCTCCTGAATCCAGTCACCCGCTAGGATGGTGAAAAATGGGTGACTGGAGTTTATCTCTGGGCGGGTTCGCGGCTCTGATGGGCATATCAAGCATCTCTCCACTTCCCAATTGCTGCTGATTAAGTCTGGGGTGCATTCCACTGCACGCAGAGGTATAGTGGGATCAAAAAACAGTAAGTAGCAGATATAAAGTGCCAATATTGCCAGGATTGGAGCAGAAATCTCCTCTCCTGCGTCTGCTGTATCATGTGACCCCAATCTGCATTCTTTGAAAGGGAAGATAAATTGAGCAAGAAGGAATGAAGCCAAAATTTTTCCAGGTTACCACAAATGCTTTATAGAAAGGCCACATATCTCATGACGCACTCATGCTTTGGCATGCAACACACAGGACAGACATTCTACTTTGTAGCATCTTTCTTTGATAATTGGTTTGCATAAAATCTCAGGCATTATCTAGAAAATCTGCACATACAGTGCAGGCCATTTGGCTAAGCTTTATAGTCTGGCAATAGAATTGAACTATGAATTGGCTCAAGGCTTCTATCTGCCATTGATTCTCTGCATGATCTTTGACAAGTCACTTTATCTGTACTTCTGAAATTGACAAGTCCATATTCCATGGTGGAAGTCATTATGCTTTTAAAAAAAATCAAACAGGCACAGTATATCATATGTATAAGATGATTACAACTATATGTGTACCACTTAACTATCCCCCCTTTTACTAAGCTATGGTAGAGGTGTCTACTGCAGCCCGGAGTGCTAAATGCTCCAACGCTCATAGTTTCAAGTTTTATTATTTTTAATATACCGACCATCAGCATGTATCTGGCCGGTTTACAATGCTAAAAAAATAAAATGAAAAGTAAAATAATAATTATATAAGGGGGAAGAGTGAACATTAAAAAGACAATTAACAAATACTAACATGAACTTGAGGGTAATAAGGGAAAGGGAGGATCAATAATTACATTATTAAAAACAAAATTTAAAAGAAAAGGGAGGAGGGGGGATATAACATCAGGAATGGGGATCGCTTCATAAAAGCGTCGGAGAATTTAGCGACAGAGAATTTAGCGTCGGAGAATTTAGCACTGCAAGCCACAGTAGAAACCTCTACTGCGGCTTAATAAAATAGGGCCTGTATGAATAAAGGCTGAATGCTGAATAAATTTAAAAACCTTGATTGTTTAAAAGTTTGTTATAACAGAACAGCTGTTTGGATAGATGGGACCTAGCTGTTAAGCCAATACTTTTATGTATTACCTGTAATTTGAGTTTCTCTTCACTTTATCAGGGTCTTCCTCCCATTATTGTGGTCTAAGGAAGATATACAGTATATTTAATTTATTATTTTATTTGTATTTTCTGTTTGAATGATATTTCCTTCTGTATTACTGAAGTGAGAATATTCTTGTAAAATAAGTTCAACATGCAATAAAACATAAATTAAAAATAAAATAAAAAGTTTAGTATTACACAGGACTTCTTAATATTAGGGCATTTTTTCATATTCTACTATTTTTCACTCTACTGTTTTTGTGATACAAATTTAAGTGGGAGCACCTAACCTTTTGTTTTGTGGTTCAGTATTAAGACATTCATGAAGAGGGTTTTTCAAAAGTGAAGGCTGTAGATCAGGGGTGTCCAACCTGCAGTCCGAGGGCCGCATGCAGCCCCGTGAAGTATTTTGTGCGGCCCCAGTCGAGCGTGAAGCAGTGTTTTCCTCCGCTGCCCCTGGGTGTTTACCATCTTGCCAGCTCTCTCCTCTTTCTTGCTGCAGGGTTTGAGCGTTTCTGCGCCCCAGAAACATTTTTTTTGGCCAATGCGGCCCAGGGAAGCCAAAAGGTTGGACACCCCTGCTGTAGATTTTAAACCCCCCCAAAAAAACTTTAACATAAAAAAACATTAAAATCCATTTATATATCACAACACCTCTCAGTTCTAAGGGCTACTAAACCTACTGATCCTGTAACAACGATCGCAAAACCAGTTTTGTGATCGTTCCTCGACCCGATTCACTAAACTTCTGCTCGATCCGATCCTCCCATGCAAATTAGTAAAATCCCATGCAAAATAGCCAAGTGATTGATCCACTAATAATTGCTTGGCTATTTTGAATTAGGTTTTACTATTGTCAAACCTAACTGCTGCAGACCTGTCGGTAACTGTGTTACCGACAGGTCTGCTGTTTTTTTGTTTGACCAATCAGGGACTTCCTTAGGCTAAGCCCTAAGGAAGTCCTGATTGGCTCAGGCACCTCAGGCTGCTCCCTTGGGCGGGGCCTGAGGCACCTGAGCCAATCAGGGCCTTAGGCCCCTCACTGTGCATCACATGATGCACCGGGGCGGGGTCTAAGGCTGCATTGTGTCGCCAGAATCCGGAGGAGCAAGAAGGACTGAGCACCCTTCTCCCAACTTTTAAAGGTAAGGGAAAGGGAGGGGAGGGGAGGGGGGCGTCATCTGCGTCCGGATCCGGTGGCAGGAGGAAGTGGACATCCCTCCTGCCATTTGTTTGTTTGGGGGCATCCCTCCTACCATATGTTTAACTGCGCACCGTGCAGGTGTTCAGCAGGGGGGAGGAGGGGGCCGATGGCAAGAGGGACCAGGCATCCCTCCTGCCATATTGTTCAGCGGCGTGGTTTAGGGAGCATCAGGTGGTAGGAGGGAGAGGGCATCCCTCCTGCCATAAGTTTGGTGGGTGGTTGACAGGAGCCCTGACAGCAGAGACAGGAGGCTACTTCTCCTGTCACTACTGTCAGGGCTCTGCTCCAACTCAATTGCTCACTGAGCAATTGAGTCAGGGAGTTTGCATGCAAACTTAATAGTGAATCAATAGCTGTTGGAAAATCGGCCAACAGCGATTGAGTCGCTATTGTTAGTGAATCTAGGCCTAAGTGGTTTACAAAGGAATTAAGAAAACTGTACATACACAGTAGATTATAAGCTCATTTGCAAATTTATCAAATAACATAGTAACATAGTAAATGACGGCAGATAAAGACCTGAATGGTCCATACAGTCTGCCCAACCATACACGTTCTATAAATTAATAATTTAATTTAAATGGTCCTTTTTCTTAGATATTTCTGGGCCAGAAACCCAGAACTCTGCCCGGCAATGTGCTTAGTATTTATCTACTGGAGTCTCCATCAAAGCTCACTCCAGCCCATCTAAACCATTCTAGCCATCGAAGCCCTCCCTTGCCCGACCTCAATTGAATGTCCATATACAGGACACAGACTGTGCAAGTCTGCCCAATACTTGCCTTAGTTCCTTCAATATATACCCATTATTTTCTGATTAGAGATTCTCTGTGTTTATCCTATGCTTGTTTGAATTCTGTCACCATTTTCCTCTCCACCACCTCCCTCGGGAGCGCATTCCATGCATCAACCACCCTCTCCATAAAGAAGAATTTCCTAACATTATTCTTGAGTCTACCATCCCTCATCCTCAAATTATGCCCTCCACAAAAAGGCAAACCTTTCCTTCTAACCCTTTGGCAATGTCATTCACAAATATATTTATTTATTTAATTTTCTATACCGTTCTCCCAGGGGAGCTCAAAACGGTTTACATTAATTTATTCAGGTACTCAAGCATTTTCCCTGTCTGTCCTGGTGGGCTCACAATCTATCTAATGTACCTGGAGTAATGGGGGGATTAAGTGACTTGCCCAGGATCACAAGGAGCAGTGTGGGTTTGAACCCACAACCTTAGGTTGCTGAGGCTGTGGTTTTAACCACTGCGTCACACTCTCCCCCACATATTGAACAGGATCAGCCTCAGCATCAATCCTTGAGGGACTCCACTACTCACCTTTCCTTCTTCTGAGTGAATTCCATTAACCATCACCTTCTGGCATCTGTCCATCAACCAGTTTCTAATCCAGTTCACCATTTTGGGTCCTAACTTCAGCCCGTCTAGTTTGTTCAAGTGCCTTCTATGAGGAACCATGTCAAAGGCTTTGCTGAAATCTAAGTAAATTACATTTAGCATATTCTCCCAATCAAAAAATTCAATCAGATTTGTTTGGCACGATTTACCTTTAGTAAAACCATGTTGCCTCAGATCCTGTAACCCCTTAGATTCTAGGAATTTAACTATCCTTTCTTTCAGTAATGCTTCCATTATTTTTCCAATAAGTGAGTCTTCAACATCTTTCTAAAAACCTGATAAGAACTGGAACCTGATATCAGCTTACTAAAACTCTTGTCCAAAGAAGCCACTTGATAAGCCAAGATTCTCTGGAAAACCCATTTATAGATACAACTTTTTACTGTGGGAAACATAAATATGGTAAGTTTACGCAATGACAGTTTTCTATCTGCAAATTTGAAATGATCTACAAGATAAATTGGCACAAGATGGGGAAATACTTCACGCAGTTAGTTGGATGGGAATACCTGGGAGAAGTAGAAAAACAGTCAGCAAAACTGAATAGAGCTATTTGAATGACAACAATTTTGGGGGGCTATTTTAAAAAATGTAAATTTTCCACCTCCCCCTACCACCAACTCCCACTGTACTTCCCTTTTAATTTTTGTAAACCGTGTCGAGCTCTGTATTTATAGAGAAGATGCGGTATATAAGCTTAAGGTTTAGTTTAGTTTAAAAGAGGAAAAGAAGGTCGCTTTGGTTCTCAAAAATTAGTTGAAAAGGTGAGGAATAAGTGGCTAACCTTCATAAACTACAACAGATTGCATAAGCAAGAAAATAGGCAGCAAAATCTAGAAAAGCTAAGAGAACCTGGTGTAGTAGTTAGGAAAGCAAGTATGAAAATAGAAGAAAAAATAGCCAATACAGTAAAAAGGGGGAAGGGGAACAAGACATTTTTAAAATATGTTAGTGATAAGAGAAAGTGCAAAAGTGGCATTGTGAGGTTCTAGGGTGAAAGGGAGGAATATTTAGAAGTTAAGGTTAAAGCAGAATTTCTTAACAAATATTTCTATTCTGTATTCATAGAGGAAGAGCTGGGAGTTGGTCCACAGAAGAAAAACAAGTAAAAATAGAAATATGGAAAATCTTGAATGGGTTTCAGAAAACTGCTCCATTGTCTGATCTTTCCAATGCCTCATTAGAGATAGGAGTGGTACTAGCGGACTAGAAAAAGGTAGATGTGGTCCCACATCACAAAAACAGACGTAAGGAGGAAGTTACATACTACAGGCTGGTTAGTTTGATCTCCGTTGTAAGTAAATTAATGGAAGTGCTTCTAAAACAGCACAATGCAATTTTCTAGAATCCTGTGGCTTCCAGGACCAAAGCAGCATGGTTTTACTATGGTAGATCTTGTTAGATGAATCTGATTAATTTCTTGTGTGACAAGTTGGATCAAGGGTGAACACTAGACGTGGTGTATTTAATTTTAAAAATAAAAAACAAACAGGATCTCTACGAGATAAACCAAAACAAAACCGAGAATGGAGTTCCAAGAACAGTCCAACCTTGGAATTAAAAAATACTTTAAAACGTGAATGATAAATAAAGGTCTTCATTGTCATAATCAATTTATTCAAATAGCCCCTTTTTGATAAATAACAATTTTTATTGGTCGCATTAAATTCATTCAAATAGACCTGACACGGTCCACGTTTCAGCTCCAAAGAGCCTGCATCAAGGGTTGTATCGACAAAGACACTGAAAAAAAAAATAGATGTTTCTCAAAAAATAGTAGAAAAGATACCCAAGTCAATCCTGTGGGCAATCAATTAAAAACAACATTAAGATTATATACAATCACAGCAGTAGAGCTGATCTGATGGCTCCTGGATGAAGAATCAAGCTACTTCTGTTGTATGAAGTGAATTTTCGCAAAGCCTTCCCCCAAAATGCTTTGGCCAGCATCAGGTGCATCACACCACTTTAGTAGTTCCTCAGCTGCTCTGGAAGCACAGTGTCACTGGGAAGGAAAGCATCACCTTATACTTAATTTTTAGTAAAACCTATGAACAGTGGAAAACCCCTCAAACTTTGCCTATTTGCAGATGTACATCATGACATCAATATTTAACTAAGAACAAGTGGACTAAGCTAAAAGTGAATGAAATTTGCAGAATTTGCATGGACAACTGGAACAAACAAATCAAGTGTGAAAAGTGGGTTAGCCTACTTGTCCATAAGACCATCCACATAAATTTGGTGTCCTCAGTATGGACTGACCCCCAAACTCTGGATATGGTACACACAAAATCGGTGAGCAGTGCAAATTTGCATACACCGCTTAAAATTGTTTAATAAGCCTAATCGGCATAGATAATTGGCGATTAACTCCTCATAGCTGATGTTAATTGACAATAATTAAAAGTTACGTGCACAACTTGGTAAGCATTTTTTATGAAATGCTGCACATCAGTTCTAGTGTGCAAATCTGAAAAGGAGGTGTGGCCAGGGAGGAGTATGGTCAGATCATGGGCGTTCACAAAATGAATGCACAGCATTACGGGGCCGGTTAAAGATGTAGAAGTCACAGTCCCACTGGGGACGAACGATCATAACAGGATCAACTTCAAACTCGATGTCGGGAAGGGGAAAGGTACTAAAACCTCAACCACAACTTTAAACTTTAAAAGGGGAAGATATGATAGCATGAGAATCATGGTGAAACAACAGATCAAGAAAAAAATGGGCAAAGTCAAAACGATAGAACAGGCATGGTCCCTTCTGAACAATACTATCATGGAAGCACAAAGCCTCTACGTTCCGCTGATGTCCAAAGCAAAGAAAACTAAAGGCAAAAGAGAGCCGGCGTGGCTTACTAAAGAGGTGAAGGAAGCCATAAAAGAAAAGGACTCCTTTAAAGCATGGAAACGCACGAAAACAACCGAAACTTGGAACAAACACAAGGATGATCAGAAGAAGTGTCACAGGGTGGTGAGGGATGCCAAAAAGGATTATGATGAGAAAATAGCGCAAGAGGCCAAAAACTTCAAGCCCTTCTTCAGGTGCGTGAAAGGGAGAAAACCCGCAAAAGAGGCAGTGGGACCGCTGGAAGACCAGGAAAGGAAAGGGTACATCAAGGATGACAAACAAATCGCAGACAGACTAAATTCCTTCTGTCTTTACAAAGGAAGACACTACAACAATTCCAGAAGCAGTGAATGTGTTCAAAGGAGCAATAGAGGACAGCCTTACCACAGTAGAAGTGGACATGGACCAGATTTACCACCAGATCGACAAACTCAAAAGTGACAAATCTCCTGGACCGGACAAAATTCATCCGAGAATCTTGAAAGAGCTAAAAGTGGAAATAGGAGAACTATTGCAAAAACTTGCCAACCTGCCAATCAAAACAGGAAAAATACCGGACGACTGGAAGATAGCGAACGTCACGCCGATATTTTAAAAAGGATCAAGAGAAGTACTGGGCAACTATAGACCTGTGAGTCTCACGTCGGTCCCTGGGAAGATGGTTGAGGCGCTGATCAAGGATAGCATAACCCGGCACTTAGACACACATGGCCTGATGAGAGCCAGCCAACATGGATTCAGGAAGGGGAAGTCATGTTTGACGAACCTACTTCAATTCTTTGAGACAGTGAACAGACAAATTGATAATGGAGAACCGGTGGATATTGTATACTTGGATTTTCAGAAAGCGTTCGACAAGATTCCATATGTAAGACTCCTCAGGAAACTGCAAGGCCATGGAATAGAAGGAGACATACTAAGATGAATAGGCAAATGGCTGGAGAACAGAAGGCAGAGAGTGGGCATAAATGGGAAATTTTCAGACTGGGAGACTGGGACTAGCGGTGTGCCCCAGGGCTCGGTACTTGGGCCCATCTTATTTAATATCTTCATAAATGACCTGGAGGATGGAACATCTAGTGAGATCATCAAGTTTGCAGATGACACAAAGCTATGCCGGGCAATCAAATCACAGAAGGACAGTGAGGAACTCCAGAGCGACTTGAGCCGATTGGAGAATTGGGCAGATAAATGCCAGATGAAGTTTAATGTGGAAAATGCAAAGTGATGCACTTAGGCAGAAAAAATAAGGAGCACAAGTATAGTATGTCAGGTGCAACTCTGGGGAAAAAACGACCAGGAAAGGGACCTGGGCGTATTAATCGATAGACCCTCAAGCCATCAGCGCAATGTGCGGCGGCAGCGAAGAATGCAAATAGAATGCTAGGCATGATAAAAAAGGGAATCATGAGTAGATCGAAGAAAGTAATACTACCGCTTTATAGAGGATGGTCAGACCACACTTGGAATATTGCGTCCAACATTGGTCAAGAAAAAAACAGGGGAAAAAAAACAACACCACAGACACAAATATGCAACAACCAGAGTGGAATTGTCCAAAAGAGAATGATGTGCACTAAAAAAATTGTCCTTCAATCCTTCTGGTGAAATGACGATCTTTATTGTTCAAACATCAAATTAACAAATTGACTCGACATGCACATGTTTCGACCAACAGGCCTGCCTCAGGAGTCTTAAAAGTCACTAAAGATGATATATGAAGTATACTGACACTCGAATGAATCTGACCACAAATCAATCAAAGAAGAGTGCCATGCCACAAGGAAAACGAATGCTGTCTGCTGACAACGTGTTGTGTCAGATTCATAAAGAGACTGCCTTATTTTGCAGCTTGACCTCTAGCAGTAGTAGTACAGTGACAATATTCCTAGGGGTCAAGAGGTACCATTCTGAGGCTGCTAGTCGATGGGGCAGGAGCAACTGGGGATTGCTCTTGACTGATTTCACTAGCCTTCAATAATACAAGGTGTTAGGTGGGGAGCTGGGAGAATCATTGGGAGAATTTGACTTTCATTGGGTTTATTCCTCATTCAGTCCCTTTCAAAGACAGCAGGGGCAAATATAAAAAATTATGATTATATATCAGGACATAGAAAGGCATAAACAATGCTTTGTTATTCTTCCATAAGAACTGTTGTTTCCTTGAAAATTAACCAAACAAGATAGACAACAGCTAAGAAATCTATTATAATGTTATGTCATTGGGATAGTGACGCTAGTTCTGCAAAATATTGAAATTCTAAAATAAATTGGCTTTTGATAGGGACATATTCCTTTAAAAAAGAAACCCACTGCAGTTTAACCTCTTCCGGCCTTTGAACTTTGAAAGAGGTCACATGCATGTCACTGTTCTCCAGCTGTCTTTCTGTCTCTACCAAATCACAGGCCCTTAGCCCTTTCCATTTTGTAGTAGTATTGATCTGTTGGCAGCAGTGGGCTGGATAATTAGCCAGGAATTAGGGTTTCTATTACAGCCAGGAGGCTACCCCAGCTGATTTATCACCTGAATAATTTACTGTGATTGAAAGGAAATTAAAATGAACTCCATTTGACAACTGTGTGGTTTTATGGGCTTTAGTGAAGACTCAAAAGCCAAATTAATAGCCTGGTGTTGTTTAATAGTCTACTGAGAGTAAATATGGGAAGGTTTCTCTGCTGATGTGCTCTCTTCTTCAGGATTTAGGAGTTCTTTTTTCCCCCATTTAGTCTAGGAGCAAAGCAGCAGAGTACTGACAGAATCAAATGGGTTATAACTGCATAATAGACTGAACAGTATTTGTAATATATTGCTTTCTACAAATATATTTATGACTCCTTCCTCTACCTCATTCTGCATTCCCTTCTGCTCTTTCACCCTCCTTCATTTGCTTTTTCCAGGTTCTTTCTCATTTCTTCATTTCCCATATGTTACCTAACACCTACCCCCTCTGTTTTCTCCTTTATATTAAACTCTATCTTCCTCTCAAAATTCCTTTCTCATTCTCCTTCAAGAACAAAAAAAGAAATATATTTCTGAGTAACATTAGTCTGCTTTAATATTTCACCACAGGACACAGCATTTTTTGAAAATTTGATATTCACATCTTAAAAATCTGAAAATAAACTGAAATCACAAAAGGGCCTTTTACTAAAGCTTAACAGGTTGCTAACAGAAAAGCATAAAATCTCCATATAGAAGACATATAATTCTGATAAACAAACCACTACCTTTCCAATAAAGTAAACAACTCCTATCTCATATAACAGGCATGTCCAACAGGTAGATCACGATCTACCTGTAGATCGCGGAGGGGTCAGAGGTAGATCGCCAGCCCCACTTGGTTCCATCTCTCCAGCAGCTCGCCCCGTCGCTAGGAGAGAGCTCGTGCCAGAAGGTCATCTGCCAAGGGCTTGCCACCGCTGCTGATCCTTAGCCTGTCTTTTTTCCATGCCTAATAGAATCTTGCCTGCGGGTGTATTGGGTGCGCTTGTTGTTTTCATGCCAATAGTTTGTGGGTACCCCAGAGGACACCGCCTGTGCCCCGCAAAGATACGCCACAGGCCCGACATCATACCTGGTCTCCTGCCTCTCAGAATCATCCATTCCTGCCCCCGCCCCATCTCCCTTTAGAAGTGTGTTATATACTGGGCGATATCCATTCACCCGGGTTTTATTTGAATACCCTTACCGTATTAGTTGTGTCGTATGCTGGTTGTTGGCTTTCATTAAACATTTTCAGGCAGACACAACAAAGTGTTAAGAATTTGGTGATTTTGGCGGGCTTTTCCAATTTTGTTCTAACTTGCCTATGCCTTGCCTTCAAATTGATTCAAACCACTGTGATTTTTGCTTGCCTCTGCAATTTTATTTCGCCTTGCCTTTGCGTTGATTCTGCACTGTGTGCAGAATTTATTAAATTGTGTGTGGTGATATTTGAACTTGTTTGGCGGTATTTGATTTCATCTGGTTTGCTAGACAGGTGTTTGAGTCTTTTTTATGATTATTTGGTGGAATTTGATTAGTGGTGCCAGTATGAATTCTTATTTTTACTTTTAGAACTGCGTGTGTGGTTTTGGCATCTCCAGTCATTGTATTGCACATCATCCAGAGGTCTGCAGTTTCTGTTGATCTTTAATACTTTGGGACAGTGACAGTTTTAGACCAGATTCAGCCAGTATTTATACTAACTTAGCAGATTTGGCCTTCTTACATCCAGCCACCCCAGCATAACAAAGATGAGTATTCCAAAGAAGAGCAAAACCTTCCACTTTCATGATGAATGGGAAATGGACTACTTCTTCATCTTGGTAAAAGACTAAACTAACTAAACTAAACTAAACCTTAAGTTTATATACCGCATCATCTCCACGGAAGTGGAGCTCGACACGGTTTACAGGAATTAAAAAAAAGAAAGGAACTCCAATGAAAGGAAGAAGGGCTTGGTAAACAGGAAGGTAAACATGTGTTGTTCTCTAATTTGTAACGCCCCAGTATCCTTGCCCAAAGATGGTAATCTGGAACATCATTATAAGGCTCTTATTTGATGAAGGCTGTATCTGGTGAAATTAAAAATGGAGCTTATAGAACATGGATAGCAATTGCATTTGAAAATTGAATGGGCTATAGTTAAAAACAGTCAGGGAGTTCTGATAAGTGAAATATAAGGTGTCGACAGCATGTATATAATAAGTCACAGTGAAGTTATTAAATGAGAAGAATTATTTATTAGGAAAAGTGTTTCAAGATATTTTGTTTTACTTTGCAGTTTATGGAAAAGTGAAAAATTATGTGATTATGGTGCCAAGTTAATACAATAAGTTATCCCCTGAAGAGATTTTGGTGAAATAGGTCCCCATTGAGATTCAAGCAAGATAAATGTTTTACCTTATGTGCATTCGTTTTTGTGAAGCAATAGATTGGAATATTATTAATTGAATGGATAATGGTGGTTTTCTTTAACCTATGATTGACAGCTCCCCGCTACTGACAAGCTTTATGCAGCAAATGTACTGATGAGTGGAGGCTTAGGTGTTGGTGTCTGAGGTTTTTCCACCATTACTTAGAAGGTTATTTAAAAAGTTAAAAAGAAGAAAAAAAGATTTATAATATGACTATCTGTTCTCCACATATTGGTGTTTGGTCTGTATATTTTTATGCCATTCATTTAATTACTTCTATTCTATTTATTGATTGTATACCACCTTGATTTCACTAGTAAATTAAACCTAAAAATTGGGTCACGTTATTCCTTTATATTCTTTCATCCAGGATAGATAACCATACATGATACCCTACAAAATTCACGTCACACTACAATAATTCAAATAGTCACTAACACTAGTGTGGTTGATTATCCAAACATGTGATCTCCTACTGTAAGTATCTGGAGCATTTCAGGATTGTACCTCATCACCAGCGCACCACACCAGTGTGGTCAATATAAGAAGTGCATTAGCCCAGCAGTCATGCCCAATTACATGACAGCCTGTACTTCCAATAGCACTTCTAGTTATTACTTGCCCCTGTTAGTTAAATGTAAGATCAAACCCTTACATATCTGGATGTGTTCTCTCTTCAGCTGTTGCCTGCCTGCAGAAGAATTGCCAGAATTTTAAGTGAGGGCAGCTTCCCTGTTTCAACTGAGTGCTATGGCACTTCTTGGACATCATCCACTACTATAATAGCAGCACCGGCTTTGAGGCATTGTGTCTCAGCTGTTGCTCCAAAGGGACGTGCCGAAGGAGCATGCTCCATCCCTTAGTACATCCCTATGTACTCAGCTTTGTAGGTAATTTTTGTCGGTTATACTTTAATATATTGTAGAACAACAATAGAAGAGGAAATAGAGATCTATTCCAACTTAGTTATGTTTATTTAAAATGATTACAAATGTCCAAAATTAGTCTTTGATTAAAAAACATTACATGGTCCCAAAATAGGAATCCAAGGAAAGTCCCAACTCTGATCCAAGTTTCGGCAAAGAAAATTGACTTCTTCAGGGGACAACAAATAAAATAGACAAGTTAGGAGATGGAACCCTCCTATCATCAGCTAGGTTCCCAAGTGGCTCAGCATTGAAGTCGAACTGTTCTCTATAGAGTGCTTCTCCTAGGCCCTCTGGGTAATTGTTGTAAATTTCATTCACTACCACAGTTACAGTTATTTTATTTGATATACTGCCATTATTAACAAAAAGTCAAATCAAGGCGGTTTACAATAGATAAAAGTCAAAGGGAAATAATTTTAAAACAACAATAAAATAAACACAACAGGGAAATGTATGTTGTACAATTAACAATACTAGACACAAAATGACAGTCAAGGGCAGAAAAGGTTTACAATTATCAAGAGGTAAGAACAAATAAGGTAAAAACAGAAGGATAGGGGAAAAAATGTGAGAAGAAGAAAGCAAAGAAGAACTAAACTAAAGTGTTAAGAACTAAGTTCAAACGCCAGTTTGAAATAATAGGCTTTCAAATGTGATTTAAGGGATTTTTCTGTGCACAGATATATCAAAGGGAGTTCCAGAGCTTTGGGGCCATTACAGAGAAACTAGAATCTCTGTAAATGTCTAGAAAAAGCTGCCTAATAGATGGAATAGTGCTGACTCGACTAGTGTGTCGACTTGCGCTATGCAGTTCTCCCTTATAGCTTATGGCTTAAATAGTTGTTTTTAATTCTGCTTCAGATATCCTCACCCCGCTTTAAAAATTCCGCCAAAAAAAAGAAGATGATTTTTCAAATTTTCGGGGCCATTCAGTCACGGCGTACTCTCTGTAAAATGAAAAGCTAGAAACCAGCAGAAATGCATATGGTGTTAAAACCACAATTGTCATAGACAAAAAAGAGACACTTGAATTAAACAGTTATATGAATCTTGTGTACTTAAAAAAATAAGGAAAAAAGTAAAAGTAAGACCTAGATTCTATGACAAGTTGTGAAAAGATGTGATAATGTCGGATTATGAATGTGTATAAACCGTCCGGCCAACAATAAAACAGCATAAAATCTGTTTTACTACTTGGAATCTAACTAGGTACTTGGGGCTTGGGTTCGCCACTGTTGGAAACATGATACTGGCCTTGATGGACCTTAGGTCTGTCCCAGTTTGGCAATTCTTATGCTCTTATAAATGCAATTTGCAGAAAAATAAACAGAATGAAATAACATTGTCAGCAAAGGCCGCTACATGAGTATAAATGAGGTACAGAAAACTACAGGGTTTGTCTAAACCAAAAAAAGAAAACTATGCTAAAAGTGCAAAAATTAGCAAGGTCGATCTAATGAAAAAAAACTGTCTTAGAAGATACGTATGCAAAAATAAAGCAAAAATAAAGGAAATCAAAACTGAAAATATAATTGAACAATCGAGATACTTCAGGTGGTTATAGAAGAGCAAGGACCTATTTGATGCAGAGAAGTGAAAAATTGCACAATAACATAAACCAGAGAGAATATTGGGGGCCATTTTACAAAGGTGTGATAAAGGACCACATCATTGATCACCTTGACGAACATGGACTGATGAGAACCAGTCAGCAAGGTTTTAGCAAAGGCAGATCGTGTTTGACGAACTTGCTGCACTTCTTTGAGGGAGTAAACAGACAGATAGACAAGGGCAACCCGGTCGACATTGTATATCTGGATTTTCAGAAGGTGTTTGACAAGGTTCTGCATGAACGACTACTTTGTAAAATTGCGAGCCATGGAATCGAGGATGAAAAATATTCAAATGGATTAAAAACTGGCTGGATCATTGGAAACAGAGAGTGGGGTAAATGGACAATACTCGGACTGGAAGAGCGTCACCAGTGGGGTGCCGCAGGGCTCGGTGCTTGGACCCGTGCTCTTCAACATCTTTATAAATGATCTAGACATTGGTACGATGAGTGAGGTGATTAAATTTGTGGACAATACAAAGTTATTCAGAGTAGTGAAGACACAGGGGGATTGTGAAGATCTGCAACGTGACATAATCAGGCTCGAGTAATGGGCATCAACATGGCAGATGAAGTTCAATATGGATAAGTATAAAGTTATGCATGTAGGTAACAAAAATCTCATGCACGAATACAGGATGTCCGGGGCGGTACTTGGAGAGACCTCCCAGGAAAGAGAGTTGGGAGTTCTGATCGACAAGTCGATGAAGCCGTCCACGCAATGTTCAGCGGCGGCGAAAAGGGCAAACAGAATGCTAGGAATGATAAAGAAGGGGATCACGAACAGATCAGAGAAGGTTATCATGCTGCTGTACTGGGCTTTTGGTGTGCCCTCACCTGGAGTACTGCATCCAGCACTAGTCGCCTTATATGAAGAAGGACACGGTACTACTCGAAAGGGTCCAGAGAAGAGCGACTAAGATGGTTAAGGGGCTGGAGGAGTTGCCGTTCAGCAAAATAATTAGAGAAACTGGGCCTCTTCTCCCTCGAACAGAGGAGATTGAGAGGGGACATGATCGAAACATTCAAGGTACTGAAGGGAATAGACTTAGTAGATAAGGACAGGTTGTTCACCCTCTTCAAGGTAGGGAGAACGAGAGGGCACTCTCTAAAATTGAAAGGGGATAGATTCCGTACGAACATAAGGAAGTTCTTCTTCACCCAGAGAGTGGTAAAAAACAGGAGTCTGTTATAGGGAAAAACACCCTCCAGGGATTCAAGACAAAGTTAGACAAGTTCCTGCTGAACAAGAACGGGCGCTGGTAGGGCTAGTCTCAGTTAGGGCGCTGGTCTTTGACCAGAGGGCCGCCGCATGAGCTGACTGCTGGGCACGATGGACCACTGGTCTGACCCAGCAGCGGCAATTCTTATGTTCTTATGTTTTTAAGCACTAATGCATTCTAACTTCAGCAAAAAATGGTGTATCGTGATAAACGCTGAGGCATCCCAGAGTAATTTTGTCATTTGCTAAAAAATACAATTTATTTTTGGGCACAGGGGCATATCTGGGGGTAGAGAATTGGCATGTATTGTGCTAATTAGCTAGCATAGCTACATTTCCACTGATTACTACAGGTTTAGTGCATGGGACCCTACTGCCCAAAAAATAGGTGGCAGTAGGGCCTCAGGCACTAATGGGAACATTAGCATGTGACCATTATTGAAAAATCCAAAGTTGGCCATTACACCCCAGTAGCAAAAATCAAGTTTCAAGTTTTATTAAAATTTGATGAATCGCTTAATCGTAATACAAAGCAATGTACAAGTCTAAAAACATATAAAGACGTTTGTCAATTGAGGGGGAAAACCTCATTAATATATACTGAACAATAGACAAAAACAGACCTTAAAGGAAAAATGGAGGAAGAAATACAATATATAATGGTAAAGGAGAATGAATAGGGGAAGAATGATAGGGAGGGAAATGACAACGCTAACAGTCTGGCTAAAATAAAAAAAAAGTGATTAAATTCTAAAAAAGATTAGCAGTTAAAAGCATCTTTAAAAAGAAAGCATTTCAACTTGCTTTTGAATCTGTCAATAAGACGATCCTCTTTTATATATATGTTGGTAAAGAATTCCACAATTGTGGAGCAACGACAGAAAAAATGTATTGCCTAGCAGGTGGGAATGCCCCATGTAAGGGTGCACTAAGGCCACTTTTTACAGCTATTTGGTTAAAGATGGTTAAAGAACCTGTCATTCTGTCATGTGCACAGATACATATGCATGCAAACCATATGCAAAGTTCTGTGAAGTTATCTCTGCAGGGTCCAGTTTATTGGAATGCTTTCCCCTTGGAGTTTAGGCGAGGCCCTAAGTTGCTGCAGTTTAGGAAAAGTTTGAAAACTGCTCTATTTGAACATTATTTTGTTCAACTTTCAAGTTTATTTAAAATTTGATTGATCACCTAATCATACATTCAAGGCGATGCACAATCCTAAAACAATTTATAAAAATGTACAAGGGAACAAAAATCATATTCCAAAGACATGACTTACCAGACAGACCGAACCAATAAGGGAGGCAGGGATTGAAATACAATAATTGAAAGAAAATGAGACATTTAAGGGAAACTACAAGAGGAAGGATATATGAAGAAATCAGAAGTCTTCAGCAGGGTCGAGAGATCAAGAGTCAAGGCTACTGTGTGTGGTCCTAATTTGCGGTGTATTGATAGGGGAGCAATTCTTGACTACCTTCATTTTTCAATGTTATGGAATCAGAGGGGTTTTATTATATTAATGCTTGTATGTTGTATGTATGTTTTATGTGTTAGGTTGTAGGTTTGCATATACTGTTTGTTTTTATTTGTATTTTATTATGTATGTACAGTTGGTACCTGCTTAGATTTGTTGGATATGCAGGCTATAAATATTTTAAATAAATACAATAAATGCTGAATCCAAATTTTTTATGTGAAAGCCATAGTTCCCACTAGCAGAGACACGGCTTTATGGGTCCAGTATGCTCTCCAATGTTAGTGCACATTTTTTGCTCTTGGCCTATTTGCATGCTGTTTGTTTACAGCATCGAGGAACAACATTTCTGCATTATGTTAGCAATAGGAGACAGTGCTATGTTTTAGCACATAGCTATAATACAGCCCTGCACAACATATGGACTGCGGGCCACATGCGGCCCGATACGGATCTCACTGCAGCCCGCACCAGGATGAACGCCTACTGTCTGTCCACCCACCCGCTTCCTGGTAAATCTTCAGGTAGCTGCCATGTCAACGAGCAAGCCTGCCCCAGAGCATTTCATTCTACTTCCATGGCAGGCCTGCGCTGCAAAGTGGCTGCCTGAAGACTCCATACTTCCTGCTACCGTCACGTATTCCGGAACACCTGCCTTCTGCTGCCATCACGTATCTGCCGGGACTCCTGCCTTCCTCATCTTCTCTCCCCACCCCGGAGCAGCAGCAGCAGCTGAGTGTGCTTTTAACTTCACCACACACCTGCCGCTAGCATTAGTTTAGACATGGTTCCATCAGGCAGCCTCGGGGCTTTGCTAGGCTGGCCCGCTTCAATGATACGAGGTGGACCAGCCTAGCAAAGGCCCCGAGGCTGCCTGATGAAACTGCGTCTAAACTAATGCTAGTGGCAGCTGTGTGGCAAAGTTAAAAGCACACAGTGAGCTGCCACTAGGATAGAGAGATATTGCTGGACAGGGGAAGAGGGAAAGGGAAGCAAGGACAGAGGGAGGAGGGAAGGGAGAAGGGGTACTGCTGGACAGTGGGGAGGGAAAGGAAAGGGAGAAGAAGTGCTGCTGGGAAAGGTGCTACACACTGGAGGGGAGGGTGAGATGGTGCATGAGGAGAGAGCATGTTGGGTTGGCGGGTGGTAAGGAGGGATGCCACTCTAGGGACGAGGCAAGGACAGAGAGAAAGCATGCAGGAGGCAGAAAGTGAGATGGATGGGGAGGGCAGAAAGGAGGGAAGAAGAAATGTCACACTCAGAGGAAGGAGAAGAGGGCAGAGAGTGAAAAGGTGGACTCATGGAGGGGGAAAGAGAGAGAGAATGATGTTGGTTAGGGGAGGGAAGGAGGATAGGAGGAGAAGCAAGCGAGGAAGAGAGAAATAAATGTTGGACTGGTGGAAAGGAGGGAGAAATGTTGGACTGGGCCCCTCCCAGAAAGGAGAGAGAGAGAAATGTTACACTGGGGGGAGGAGAGATGACTAAAGGAAGGGAGAGATACCAGACCAGGGAATGGAAAGTAAGGAGGGGAGTCTGGTAGCGGCATAGAAATAATAATAGTAGTAGTAGTAGTAGTATAGAGAGAGGCCAGATTATGGAAAGGAGAGGAGAGAGATGCCAGACTTGGAAGGGGGGAAAGGAAGGAGAGAGATGTTGGACTACTGGGGGGGGAGGGAAGGAGATAGATGTCAGACCATGGAAATGGGGAGGGAAGGAGAGAGAGATAGGAAGGGAAGACATGGAAAGGTAGATTTTGAGAAGAAAGCAGACAAATGGAAAAATTGAATGTTAAGTTAATGCCAAAGATGGATGCATGGCAGAAAGTGAAGAAGGAGAGAAAAACAGTCAATGGACAAGAAAGTCCTGGAAACATAGTTAAAAGCAGAGAAAAATAAAGTCACCAGACAACAAAGGTAGGGAAAATGATTTTATTTTCAATATAGTGATTAAAATGTGTCAGTTTTGAGAATTTATTATCTGCTGTGTGTATATGAAAAATGAAAGGAAAAATTTGCATTACATTTAGTAAAGGGGGCAGGATCTGGGGCAAAGCTGGGTGGATTTAGTACGGAGCTTGGGAGGTCTGTGGTTGGGGGTACTTAGCTTGAAGTAGTTGAGAAACACTGCTGTAGGCAATCAGCTGGCACCAGTGCCTCTCCTTCTCTCCTGCCCTTTTTTCTGCTGGCACCCCCTACTGGCATCTCAAGGCCTATCTGGAAGGCCTCTGCACATGCGCGGATGTCGACATGATGATGTCACACATACGCATGATGTCATCACAGCAACGTCCGCACACTTCCGGGTTCCTTGAGCCGTGGCCACTACCTGCAGCCCTCGCTACATTTTCCGATTTCGTTGTGGCCCCGGGTCATTTTTGAGTTGTGCAGGTCTGCTCTAACGCAAGATAACTGCAACAGCCCCAGAGTCTGCTGTGTGCTTTCTTTTTTCAAGGATTATTATTTGACAAGCCTTGGAACCTGGCAGAAACTGAATACTGGCTAATTAATTCCTAAGTGATTTTCACATGCATCCAGGGAGGGTGGGGGAAATATTGTGTATTTTTTGTTTGGTTATAAGTGATGTGTACGGTACTACGTGATTGTATACTCTTTTGCACTTTGTATTTGATTTGAAAATCAATAAATAATAATTATTTTTTTTTTTTTAGAAACTGAATTCTGGCAACAATGTAGCAGCACATCAGTGTCAATATTTTAGATGAAAATTTCTAATTGTAAACTGCAGATACTGCCATGATGCCACAGCTACTAAGTGCAATAGCAGGAATAAAACAGTGCCAGCCACATGGAGACCCCATGGCACTGCAAGACTTAAGACTTTAACATTCCAAAACAACGCAAAACACAATAAAAATGGCAGCACTAGTAGTAAATTGAATGTAATTAATTAAAATGAAGTGAATATATCTCGGGGTGGCCCTAAATTCCAAATCAGATTTACTCTGAAATTTTAGTATCTGAAAGACTCAGAAATATGTCAACTTACTTTTCCCCAATCTACATATTTTCTTCTTTTCAGGTAGGATTCAGATGAGAAGAGGAACTGAATAGAAAATGAAAGTCTTTCACATAATCCTAGTTCATTGGCCAACCACAGGATGGGCCACTGCTGATCTGGTCTCTTCGAGTTTCCCATCTCAGATCAAGGTCAGTAATGAAGGAAGTACCATCTAGTGGTATAGGGTGGCATTTCACTCTAATTTTGTGGAATTTTCTTTTTCAAGTGAAGGCACAAGCAGTGTTTGACTTTTAAATAGCAGAAAAATAACGTTAAAGGAATATTTTCAGCATGATCATTGCAGCAGAGCTAAACTATGTACTTGTAGAGAGGATCTTTCTAATTCCATATTTAGAGGTTAAGGACGGGATTCATGAAAGGGCAAAAAGCGCATTAACACACACAATTGCTTTAACACATACTAATCACTAAAGACACCCATAGAATATAATGGGCATCTTTAGCAGTTAGCATGAGCAATTGCTTTAGCGTGCATTAATGTCCTTTCATGAGTCCCCCTCCCTCCCCCAAGTGAAGACCTGTTAATTTTCTAGAATCTCTTACTGGATTTTCTAAACTATAACATTTGTTGCTTCAGCAGAAAAGTGAAAGTGAACGTTTAAAAAGTGAAGCAACACAGGATTAAAGGCTAAATTCTTAAAACTTTGCAGTAAAATACAATGGGCTGTTGTCACCCATAGAAGGGGCCTTAAACAACCTGGGCCAATCAGAGCCGTAGGCCCCTCCCCGTCGCACCCCAAGATGCACCGGGGAGGGGAAGGCCCACCATTTTGAATAGTTGGGCCTGATGGCCAGACAGAGTAGGCTTCCCTCCAGCAGCCATTGTATATAAGGTAATGTGGAGGGAGCGCGGAGGGAGGGGGGGGGTTCGTCGGAGGCACTGGGGTGTCGGAGGGTATTGCATGGTGGCAGGAGGGAGTGAGCATCTCTCCCGCTGCCGGGGAGGGGTGTTGGGGGCTGTTGCTTGGTGGTGGAAGGGATTGGGCATCTCTCCCACTGCCATGGGGGTGGGTGCTTGACTTTGGCAGCAGGAGTGAGTGGGCATCTCTCCTGCTGCCATGAGGTGGGGGGAGATAGCCTTGCCGGGTGATTGGGCATCTCTCCTGCCAATCTTCGATTTGTGGTTTGTTTGGTCTTTATTACTTTAATTTGAGTTGGGGGGGGGGAATGTGAGCTGTCAAGCCTTACTTTCCTGTCAGTCCCTGAGCCAATCAGTGCTCAAGCACTGATCAGAAAGTAAGGCAATGACAGCTCAGACCTGTCGGCAAATTTTGTCCACAAATGTGACACAACGAGGTTAGAGAATCACTCAGCGATAATAGAGAATCGCTTGGAGTGCTCATTTTAATAGTAATGACCTTGTTATACTACATTTGCATGGCAGTATCGGAGACTTCCAGAAAACTCAGAAAAGACCACAGCAAAGCCGTTTTAATAATCAGCCACCAAAATACATGCACGCTAAACTGGCTGGAATCGGTTTAGCAAGCACATTAAAGGCAGATTTTAATTTTAAGATCTGGCCCTATGAGATTGCTCTCTGTGCTTGGGCTTTAGGACTGATTCTGATCCCTGAAGTTTGTTAATCGTATTTTGCTTATTGGCCAACCTCTGATGCAGGCATTGTACACCAAAACACAGCTCGTGTTGGGGCAATAAAAACATGTTCCTGATTACTGAGGCCCTTTGTGCTTTTTCTGCTTATTTGTGTTTTGTGTGCTCTGTCCTCTCTGTGCTGGCTCATTATCCCTCTCGCCCATCAGGTCCAGACCTGTTACATAACCCTCTATCTATACCCTTCTATCCACTTTTCCTTCAGTAAGTTGTCCAATCCCTTCTTGAACTCCAATACCGTGCCCTGTCCTATCACACTCTCTGGAAGCGCATTCCAAGTGTCCACCACCCGTTGGGTGAAGAAGAACTTCCTAGCATTGGTTCTGAATCTGTCCCCTCTTAATTTTTCCGAATGTCCTCTCGTTCTTGTAGTTTTTGAAAGTTTGAAGAATCTGTCCCGTTCCACTTTCTCTATGCCCTTCATGATCTTATAAGTCTCAATCATATCCCCTCTAAGTCTCCACTTCTCAGGGAAAAGAGCCCCAGTTTCTCCAGTCTTTCAGCGTATGAAAAATTTTCCATACCCTTTATCAAACGTGTCGCTCTCTTCTGACCCCTCTCGAGTATCGCCATATCCTTCTTTAGGTACGGCGACCAATATTGGACGCAGTACTCCAGATGCGGGCGCACCATCACCCGATACAATGGCAGGATAACTTCTTTCGTAATACCCTTCATGATTATACCTAGCATTCTATTCGCTTTCTTAGAGGCCGCTGGGAACTGTGCCGACGGCTTCATTGTCTTGTCCACTAATACCCTCAAGTCCCTTTCTTGAGTGCTCTCACTCAATAACAGCCCTCCCATCGTGTAGCTATACCTCGGGTTTCTGTTTCCCTGTGCAAGACCTTACATTTCTCTACATTGAACTTCATCTGCCATCTCGTCGCCCACTCCCCTAGTTTGTTCAGGTCACTTTGTAAATCTTCGCATTCCTCTTTAGTCCTAGCCCCATTAGATAGTTTGGTGTCGTCTGCGAATTTTATTATTTCACACTTCATCCCTGTTTCTAGATCATTTATGAATACATCGAATAGCAGCGGTCCAAGCATCGACCCCTGTGGAACACCACTCGTGACCCTCCTCCAGTCCGAGTAGTGGCCCTTCACTCCTACCTTCTGCTTCCTACCCGCCAACCAATTCCTGATCTATCTGTGTACATCTCCTTCCACTCCATGGTTCTTCAGTTTCCGAAGTAGGCATTCATGGGATACCTTGTCAAAGGCTTTTTAGAAGTCTAAGTATATGATGTCTATGGGATCCCCTTTGTCCATCCGTTTGTTAATTCCTTCGAAGAAGTGCAATAAGTTCGTCAGGCACGATCTTCCCCTGCAGAAGCCATGTTGGCTTGTTATCATGAGTTTATTCCTTTGTAGATGCTCCTCGATGCTACCTTTTATCAGTGCTTCTGCCATTTTTCCCGGAACTGAGGTCAGACTTACCAGTCTGTAGTTCCCCGGGTCACCTCTGGATCCCTTTTTAAAGATGGATGTAACATTGGCTATCTTCCAATCCTCCGGGATCACGCCTGTTTCCAGGGATAGATTACAGACTTGCTGTAGTAGTTCCGCTATTTCCTCCTTTAGTTCTTTCAGCACTCTAGGATGGATTCCGCCCGGGCCTGGTGATTTGTCAGTTTTTAATTTTTTTATTTGCCTGTGTACGTCTTCAAGGCTCACTACATAGATGTTCATTTTTCTGCTTGATCTCCTTTGAAGATTTGTTCAGGTTCCGGTATATTAGATGTGTCCTCTTTTGTAAACTCTGACGAAAAGAACGTTTAGTCTTTCCGCCACTTCTTTCTCCTCCTTCACCACTCCCTTCCTATCTCCATCCCACCTCCTCCCTAGCCGGCTGCTTCTCTTTTAACATATCTGAAGAATGGTTTGAAATTTCGTGCTTCCCTGGCTAGCCTAAGTCCTTTACAGAATCATGCCTAGTAGTGCCTAAGTCACTCTCTACCCTTAAACATGCCCGCTTTACTGCTAGGCGCCATTCCCAACTCATAATTGAAGCCAATTTACTTAATAACCCCCTCTTTTACAAAAGCAGGCAGTGTGGGCCAGCACGGTAAATGCTCCGATGCCCATAGTAATTGAATGGGCATCTGAGCATTTGCCAAGTGACACTCGACTGCACAGCTTTGTAAAAGGGGGTCTAAGATATGTGCCTAACTTTATGCACCCTTTATAGAATTTGCCCCAGAATGTTTTATTGAGGACTGTATTCAGTCAGATTGTTCTTTGACTTTGGGGTATTTTATGCTCTTAATTAAAAATTGGCTCCTAAGACTCAATACGGCTGCTCAGACTGCTCTGCTCTGCTTGTGCTCCTGGGACTTTGCTAAATTATCCACTTTCCTTTGTGGATGGTGTAATCAGGGCTGCCATCAGGGAAGTAATACCAGTCCTGCATTCAGGGGCCCGGAGCTGACAGGGGGCCCGGGCTCCCCCAGGGTCGCAAACATAGTCTCCTCTCCTTCTCCTTACCTGCCCTACTGCAGCACACAGCCGAACGGAAGTCTTCCCGATGTCAGCGCTGACGTCGGAGGGAGGGCTTAAGCAAAGCCCTCCCTTCCTCCGACATCAGCGCTGACATCGGGAAGACTTCCGGTCGGCTGCTTGGGGCAGGGCAGGTAGGGAAAAGGCAGTCGTGTACCGAAGGGGGGGGAGGTCCACCCCGGGTGCAGCCATTGGGGGGGAGTGTGCACAGCCGGTCAGGTCCCCTTAGCCTTGTGGCACTTCCCTCGACCGACCGACAACAGGCCCGGCCAACAAACCTTCCTGCCCTGTAGCAGTGAATCTAAATTACCTTCTTACACCAGCTTCAATACTCCAGCTGCTATAAGAAGGTAATTTAGATTCGCGGCTACAGGGCAGGGAGGTTTGTCCGACCGGGCCTGTTCTGTTGTCGGTCGGGTGGGGAAGCGCCACAAAGGTAAGGGGCAGGGAGGGAGAAAGGGAAGAAAGGTGGAGTGGAGAAAAAAAGACGCTTAAGGGAAATGGGTAAAACTGAGGGGGGAGAAGGTCACTGAAAGCACTGGGGAATACAAAGGGGTGGAGAAGGATGCTGAAAGGACATGGGGAAAACGGGAGGGGGGGAGAAGGACGCTGAAAGCACATGGGGAAGACAGAGGGGGGAGGACCCTGAAAGGACATGGGGAAGACAAAGGGGTGGAGAAGGACCCTGAAAGGACATGGGAAGATGGGGAGAGAAGGACGCTGAGGGCATGGGGAAGACAGGGGGGGAGAAGGACGCTGAAAGCACATGGGGAAGACAGAGGGGGGAGAAGGACCCTGAAAGGATATGGGGAAGACAAAGGGGTGGAGAAGGATGCTGAAAGGACATGGGGAAGACAGAGGGGGGAGAAGGACGCTGAAAGGACATGGGGAAGAAAGGGGGGATAAGGACACTGAAAGCAAATATGGAAGACAGAGGGGGGAGAAGGATGCTGACAGGACATGGGGGGAGAAGGACGCTGAAAGGAAATGGGGAAGAGAGAGTGGGGAGAAGACACTGGCAGGGAAGAAGACAGAGATGCCAGACTATGGGCGGAGCGGAGGGAAGAAGATGGGTGCCAGACCAATTTGGGAGGGGGGAGAAAGGGAGAGGCACAGTAACAGAGCAAATGGAAGATGTAGAAAGAAGAGAGACAGTGGATGGAAGGAATTAAATGAGAACATGAGGAAAGCAGAAATCAGGCAACAAAGGTAGGAAAAAAATTCTTTTTTTTTTTTTTTTTTGCTTCAGGATAAAGTAGTATATTAGTTGTGTTGATAAAAATTTATAAACATTAGAGGCTCTGGTAGAAACCCGTTTACAAAGTATGTATTCTTCCCAATTAATATTTCCAAATTAATAAAGTCTTTTTACCTATTTTTAAATGGGTTTCTACCAGAGCCTTTAATTCAGTAGCATAATTAAATGAAATAACTATTTCTGTAGTTTATAGGGATGGGCGGGGACGGAGGGAATTCCTCGCGGGGACGGGTGGGGATGGAGGGATTCCTCGCGGGGACGGGTGTGGATGGGTGGGAGTCCTCACTTGGATGGGTGGGGACGGGTGGGACTTTGGCGGGGATGGGTGGGGACGGGTGGGATTTCTGTCCCCGCACAACTCTCTACCCCAGGGTCCTAGGCCACCATAGCATAAATTCCTGTATTATGCTTCTGCTGTGCACAACAATAAACAATAAACACTGCTGTCATACTTTTTTTTTTGTCCCCTGCCGATTTCCTGATAGCACCCCCCCCCCCCCCCCCCGGACAAAAGTGGATTCGTCTACCTGGCCCGCGGCCGCAGCCGGCGATATACTAGGTGCATGCCTCTCGTCTCCTGACTCCTTCACCAAGGCCTGCCCTGTCTCCACTCCGATTGGCTTAGACTTAGGGTGCCTAGCCAATCAGGAGACACATCACTTGTCTGCCACTGAATCTGCGAGAGCGGGTCGGCCAGATGACGTTACCACGTCTCTAGGAGGACAGGATGAGAGGAGCAGCACGAGGAGCTGCAGAACTAGTAAGGCAGTGATCAATTTAAACATGCACCTTTCTTCCTCCATCCCATGCACCTTTCTTCCTCCATCCCATAACACACACAGCCTGGTGGTGATGATTATCAGATTGATTCATGAATATATAATGATGTTATGAGTGTGCACCTCTTCCTTTCCATCCTCCTTAGCATGTCACATACAGCATGTTACATTACACAAAGTCTGTTCCAAAGAGTTCCCAAAGAGTTCCAGGGCTTCCCCCAGGTCTTAATAACAGACTACTACTAATACCATTAATTATTTCTATAGCTATTGTCTTTTCCTCCAGGAATTTGTTAAACTTTCTTAAAACCAGCTAGACTATCCATCATGGAAACTCCATGCACAAGTCGTGTTACTTTTGCTAATTTTGCCTCACATATACTTCTTAAATCCAAAAGTTATAGAATCTAATTCTTCCACATTGACTCAGAAAGTAGGTGGAACAGAGTAAGATTTAAAGATAATTAAGGAGACTCAATCAGAGTTGGTGCTGTCATCTGATATTAGAAAATATGGAAAATTTGGCTAGACATTTAAACATTTACATTTTCCACAAGTATCTACTGTTGCACCTGAGGAGACGCTGAAATTTGCAGGTTCTTTACCTCCTGTGAATGAAGCAGTGCAAACTGCCACAAGAGGTCATAGAAACATGATGGCAGATAAAGGCCAAATGGCCCATCTAGTCTGCCCATCTGCAATAACCATTATCTCTTTCTCTTTCCGAGAGATCCCACTTGCCTATCCCAGGCCCTTTTGAATTCAGACACAGTCTCTGTCTCCATCACCTCTTCTGGGAGACTGTTCCATGCATCTACCATCCTTTCTGTAATCTGCCCATCTGCAATAACCATTATCTCTTTCTCTTTCCGAGAGATCCCACTTGCCTATCCCAGGCCCTTTTGAATTCAGACACAGTCTCTGTCTCCATCACCTCTTCTGGGAGACTGTTCCATGCATCTACCATCCTTTCTGTAAAAGAGTACTCCGGAGCCTATCACCTCTTAACTTCATCCTATGCCCTCTCATTGCAGAGTTTCCTTTCAAATGAAAGAGACTCCACTCATGTGCATTTACATTACATAGGCATTTAAATGTCTCAATCATATCTCCCCTCTCCCGCCTTTCCTCCAAAGTATACAGATTGAGATCTTTAAGTCTGTCCCCATATGCTTTATGATGAAGACCACATACCATTTTAGTAGCCTTCCTCTGGACTGACTCCATCCTTTTTATATCTTTTTGAAGGTGCAGCCTCCAGAATTGTACACAATATTCTAAATTAGGTCGCACCAAAGTCTTATACAGGGGCATCGATACCTCCTTTTTCCTACTAGCCATACCTCTCCCTATGCAACCTAGCATCCTTCTAGCTTTCATCGTCAACTTTTCAACCTGTTTGACCACCTTAAGATCATCACATACAATCACACCCAAGTCCCGCTCTTATGTCGTGCACATAAGCTCTTCACTCCCTAATCTGTACCGTTCCCTCGGGTTTTTACAGTCCAGATGCATGACCTTTCATTTCTTAGCATTAAATTTGAGCTGCCGAATTTCAGACCATTCTTCAAGCTTCGCCAGGTCTTTCTTCATGTTATTCACACTATCCAGCGTGTCTACTCTAGTGCAGATTTTTGTATCATTCGCAAAGAGGCAAATCTTACCCGATAACCCTTCAGCAATATTGTTTATAAAAATATTAAAAAGAACAGACCCAAGAACACCACTGGACTGGCACACCACTGGACTTCCAGTGCGTTTGACAAGGTTCCCCACGCAAGGCTTCTGAAGAAACTACAAAGCCATGGAATAGAAGGAGATATACTAAGATGGATAGGCAAATGGTTGGAAAACAGATTGCAGAGGGTGGGCATAAATGGGAAGTTCTCAGACTGGGAAGAGGTGACGAGCGGTGTACCCCAAGGATCGGTTCTTGGGCCCATCTTGTTCAATATCTTCATAAACGACCTAGAAGATGAAACAACAAGTAGTTTAATCAAGTTTGCAGACGACACAAAACTATGTCGGGTAGTTGGGTCACAAAAGGACAAAGAAGAACTTCAGAGAGATTTGAACCAGCTAAAGAAATGGGCAGAAAAGTGGCAGATGAAGTTTAACATAGAAAAATGCAAAGTGATGCACTTGGGTAAGAAAAACAAGGAACATGAATATAAAATGTTAGGTGTGACACTGGGCAAGACTGAACAAGAAAGGGACCTGGGGGTACTGATAGACAGGACCCTGAAGCCGTCGGCTCAATGCGCAGCGGCAGCAAAGAAAGCAAACAGGATGTTGGGCATGATAAAGAAGGGAATCACGAGTAGATTGGCGGACATCATAATGCCACTTTACAGAGCAATGGTCAGACCACACTTGGAGTACTGTGTCCAACACTGGTCTCCCTACCTAAAGAAGGATATAACCCTACTGGAGAGGGTGCAAAGGCGAGCCACGAAGCGAGTTAAAGGTATCGAGAATTTGAGCTACAAAGAACGCCTCGGAAAACTGGGATTGTTCACCCTCGAGAAGAGAAGACTGCGAGGAGACATGATAGAGACTTTTAAAATACTAAAAGGATTTGACAAAATAGAGCAAGAAACATCGTTATTCACATTGTCAAATGTGACTCAGAGAAGAGGTCATGGACTGAAACTGAGGGGCACCAGACCCAGGACAAATATTAGGAAATTCTGTTTCGCACAACGAGTGGTGGACGCTTGGAACGCTCTCCCTGAGGAGGTCGTGATGGAGGCCAACATTCTGGGATTCAAGGGCAAGTTGGATGCACACCTTCTTGCAAATCACATTGGGGGATACGAGTAAACAAGATTTCTCAGCAGGGAACACCTGGCTTGGCCTCCGCGGGTGCGGGTCGCCGGACTCGATGGACCTAGAGTCTGATCCGGCGAAGCCATTTCTTATGTTCTTATGTTCTAACATATCTTTCCTCAGAGCAATCTCCATTGATCACTATCCTCTGTCTCCTTCCATTTAACCAGTTCCCGACCCAGCCCGCCACTTTGGGGCCCATCCTGAGGGCACTCAGTTCATTTATCAGACGTCTGTGTGGAACACTGTCAAAGGCTTTGCTAAAATCTAAATACAACACATCTAGCGCACAAAATCTATCCAATTCTCTGGTCACCCAGTCAAAAAAATTGATCAGATTTGTCTGACAAGACCTACCTCTAGTGAATCCATGTTGCCTCCAGTCCTGTAATCCACAGGATTCCAGAAACTTGACCATTCTCTGTTTTAAAAGTGTTTCCATTAATTTGCTTACCACAGAAGTCAGACTTACCAGCCTATAATTCCCTACTTCTTCCTTACTTCCACTTTTGTGGAGAGGGACCACATCCGCCCTTTGCCAATCCTCCGATAACACTCCCGACTCTAGAGACTCGTTGAAAAGGTCAGTCAGCGGAACTACCAGAACTTCTCTAAATTCCTTCAGCAACCGCGGATGTACACCATACGGCCCCTGTCATCTATTTTAGAAAGGCTCTACCGGGAGCTAGAGCAGAGTCTCGCAAACTGTGTGTTGTGGCACTGTGGTGTACCATGAGAGATCCCAGAATTTATTTTAAAAATTTCCTTCATAAGAAATTATTCATAAAATACATATACACTAGAATAGATGATGTGTACGTTGTGTACGCAAGAGTCTGTCACCGCCAGTGCCTCTCCTCCTCTCCGCCCCCCAACGTACCTTTGTAAATGTTCACCAGTACAAGCAGCATCCTCTACCTGCTCTTCATGCCAGCCTCGGCACCCTTCTGACATCACCTCATGTCACAGGACAAGGACATGACATCAGAAGGGAGCAGAAGGTAGCACGAGCAGCAGGTGGAAGATGCTGCTCATGCCGGTGAACATTTACAGAAGTATAATTTCAATGTGCTGCAAAAAAACACAAAAAACATATGCTTTATTTAGTGTGCCATTGTTTTAAAAGTTTACGAGACCCTAGGATAGAGTGAGCGTGCTGTGCTTCTACTCCCAATGACCCCTCTAGAGCACCAGGAATAGAGGTAGGTCTACCTGGATGGCTGAGGGGGGGCTTCTTGTGAGCTGGGGGAGGGAGGAGGGAGGAGGCATTGTTAGAGGGTGAAGGAAGGGAGTTCAAGTGATGCTGTTTACTGTTTAAATTATACAGATCCTGGCCTGATATTTAGCCTGCAATATTCAGTGCTGGTGCCCTGCACTAAATACTGGGGGCTAATTTTCTGGCAATGGTAAGCATTTAAAAGAATTGGGGGAAAGTCTTTTGTACAAAGCTGTGCATCGGAATCAGCAATTTAGCTTTTCTAGATAGATTATCCAGTAGTTTAGGGATGATATTATTATACTGTTATTGACAGGGATGGCACTTGGAGCTCCTCTAATTCGTCTAAAATAAAATTAATCCATAGAAACATAGAAACATAGAAATAGACGGCAGATAAGGGCCACGGCCCATCTAGTCTGCCCACCGCAATGACCCTCCCCCACCTAACTCAGTGAATAGATCCTACGTGTCTATCCCATTTGGCCTTAAAATCAGGCACGCTGCTGGCCTCAGTGACCTGAAGTGGAAGACTATTCCAGCGGTCAACCACTCTTTCAGTGAAAAAGAATTTCCTGGTGTCACCGTGCAGTTTCCCTCTCCTGATTTTCCACGTGTGCCCCCTGGTTGCCGTGGGACCCTTGAGAAGGAAGATATCTTCTTCCACTTCGATGCGGCCCGTGAGATACTTGAACGTTTCGATCATGTCTCCCCTCTCTCTGCGTTCCTCTAGTGAGTAGAGCTGTAATTTATCCAGCCTTTCCTCGTACGGGAGATCCTTGAGACCCGCGATCATCTGGGTGGCCATTCTTTGGACTGACTCTAGTCTCAGCACATCCTTTCGGTAATGCGACCTCCAGAATTGCACACAGTACTCCAGGTGTGGTCTCACCATGGATCTATACAATGGCATAATGACTTCAGGCTTACGGCTGACGAAACTCCTGCGTATGCAACCTATGATTTGCCTTGCTTTGGAGGAAGCTTGCTCCACTTGATTGGCAGCCTTCATGTCCTCACTGATGATCACCCCTAGGTCACGTTCTGCTTCAGTTCTTGTTAGGATCTCGCCATTTAGGGTGTAAGTCTTGCATGGATTTTGGCTGCCCAGGTGCATGACTTTGCATTTTTTGGCATTGAAGCTGAGTTGCCAGGACCTAGACCAGCGCTCCAGTAGTAGTAGGTCGTGCATCATGTTGTCGGGCATTGAATTTTTGTCTGTTGTACTCTTGGCCACTACATTGCTTAGTTTGGCGTCATCGGTGAATAATGTTATTTTACCTCGGAGCCCTTCTGCCAAGTCCCTTATGTAGATGTTGAACAGGATCGGGCCCAGGACGGAGCCCTGTGGCACTCCACTGATCACCTCCATCGTTTCGGAGGGGATGCCATTCACCACTACCCTCTGAAGCCTACCTTCAAGCCAGTTCCCAATCCATTTCGTCAACGTGTCGCCCAATCCTATAGAACTCATCTTGCTCAGCAACCTGCGGTGTGGTACGCTATCGAATGCTTTGCTGAAGTCCAGGTATACGATGTCCAGGGACTCCCCAACATCCAGCTTTCCGTCACCCAGTCAAAGAAGCTGATCAGGTTGGATTGGCAGGATCTCCCCTTAGTAAATCCTTGTTGACAGGGATCCGTAGATTCTCCTCGTTCATGATCATTTCCAATTGGCGTTTGATTAGAGTTTCCATTAGTTTGCTCACTATTGATGTGAGACTCACCGGTCTGTAGTTTGCTGTCTCCATCTTGGAGCCTTTCTTATGAAGTGGAATGACGTTAGCCGTTTTCCAGTCCAACGGGACTTTACCTGTTCTAAGGGAGAGATTGAAGAGCACGAATAGCGGTTCCGCCAAGACATCACACAACTCCCTGAGCACCCTAGGGTGTAGGTTGTCAGACCCCATTGCCTTGTTAACCTTGAGCTTTGACAGCTCGCAGTACACACTGCTGGGTGTAAACTCGAAATTACTAAACGGATCAGCTGAGTCAACCCTTGTCTGCAGCTGAGGACCAAGTCCCGGCGCCTCACAGGTGAAGACTGAGCAGAAGTATTCATTTAACAGTTGGACTTTTTCCGAGTCCGTTTCTGCATAGTCTCCCTCTGGTTTCCTGAGACGTACTATCTCACCTGAGTTCTTGTTCCTGTCACTGATATACCTGAAAAAGGATTTATCTCCTTTCTTTATGTTCCTTGCTAAAGACTCCTCCATGCGGAATTTGGCCTCCCTAACTGCTGTTTTGACGGCTTTTGACTTGGCCAGATAGATTTCCCTTGAGTCCTGTTTCCCTGATTGTTTGTAAGAGATGAATGCTTTTTCTTCTCCTTGATGAGGTCCGAGATCTCCGCACAGAACCACTGTGGCTTATTGTTCCTACTCCATTTACTTACTGATTTAACATAGCGGTTTGTTGCTTCCTGTATGGTGGCTTTCATAGTTGACCACATTTCTTCCATGTTATCAGTTTCTGCTTGGCTTTGTAGTGCCTGGTGAACGAAGTTCCCCATGTCTTTGAAGTTTGTGTCCTTGAATTTAAGGACCTTGGTCAGTGTGGTAGATTTAGTGAAACCTTTCCTGAGATTGAACCATACCATGTTGTGGTCACTGGAGGCCAATGTGTCGCCCACCGAGACCTCTGTGACACTTTCTCCATTGGTAAGTATCAGGTCTAGGATTGCCTGATCCCTTGTTGATTCCAACACCAGTTGCCTTAGTCTTGCTCCCTTCAAGGAGATATCTGCTGCTGCCTGAAGCAGAGGAAAGCGTGACCCAATCCACATCAGGCACGTTGAAGTCACCTAACAATACTGTGTCCCCACGCAAGGTGATATTCTTTATATCTCCGATTAATTCCATATCTTGGTCATCCTGTTGTCTTGGGGGTCTGTATACTACGCCAAGATACAGGCATTTCTCCTTCCCTCTGGCCAAATTTACCCAAAGGGATTCCCCAGTGTACCGTAGACAGTTTGTCTACAACAGTGTCTCACAAACTTTGCGAAGCCAAAGCACACTAAACGTGGCTCGAGGCATCCGGAAGTAAGCGGACGTCAACGTGATGATGTTACGTGCCAGCGCCTCTCCTCCTCCCTGACATCTCACGGCACACCTAGAATCTTGGGCAGCACACTAGTGTGCCATGGCACAGTTTGTGATACACAGATCTAAAAGGTAATTCATCTAATGGACAGGCTTCCAAGGTTAAAATGCCTTGATTAGATTAAAGCATATGGTGTATTCTAATTATTGACTTAAAAAAAAAAATTTTTTAATAGATTTTTATTAATTTTCAAAACTAATACAAAGTGCCATAAATTATATATACATTCATTACAAAATAAGCACTTAAATTCCATCAATAACAAAGAAGATAATAAATATCCCTCCCCTCCCATCTAACAATTTGATCAAGAAATGAACCAAAAAATATATCCCCCCCCCCATGCACCCCATCCTGGACATGTATAAAAATAAAGAAAAGATTTGAAAACCAAGAAACTATGTTGAATTAACAAAGGATGTCAACGGGCCCCAGATCAAATTAAATACTTTGCTATGCCCCAGTATATCTGCATTCATCTTTTCGTATTTGTACCCTAAATGTAAACTGGCCCACCAAAACGGAAAGTTGAGCCGATCACAATTCTTCCAATTGCGGGTTATGAACTGCATACCTATCCCTGTCATAATCAAGAAGAGCCTGCTTTTGTAGCGATCCATAGGAGGCTTGACGTGCAACAAAGTTCACATATAACTGCCTCATACGTCAAAGGGATTGTTGATTCCAGTATGAGGTTAATCTGTCCCCATATTGATTTTAAAAAATTGATGACAAATGTATGACTTCACATTTTTATCTTGACTGACTAATTTTTAGTAGTTCACAATACAATTTTAGAAACATGATGGTAAATAAAGGCCGAATGGTCATCCAGTCTACTCATCCACAGCATCCACTATCTCCTCCTCTCCCTAAGGGATCCCACATGCTTGTCCCATGCTATCTTAAATTCAAATACAATCTTTGTCTCCATCACATATACCAGGAGACTATTCCACATATCTACCACCCTTTCTGTAAAGAAGTATTTCCTTAGATTACTCCTGAGCCTATCACCTCTTAACTTCATCCTATGCCCTTTCATTCTGGAGCTTTCCTTCTTTTGAAAAGACTCACCTCCTGTACATTAACTCCATGGAGATATTTAAACGTCTCTATCAAATCCCCTCTCTTCTATTTTCTTCCATTGTACTGTATACATATTAAGGTCTCTAAGACCATCATAAATCCGTTGCCCTTTTTTCATTAGATTTATCTGCCGCGTTTGATACTATTGACCACGAACTTTTATTAAATCGGTTGAAATCCTTAGGAATAGGTGGTCAAGTCCTGAAATGGTTAACTTCTTTTCTATCTGACCGTTCCTCAAGAGTCAGATTCAATGATGACTATTCCTCATATTACTCCTCAACCTACGGGGTTCCACAAGGGTCTATTCTGTCTCCTCTCTTATTTAACATTTTTCTATCTCCTCTTCTCACTATCTCGCAATCACTGGGCTTTACATCATTTTCCTATGCAGATGATATTCAACTCCTACATCCTTTCAACCCAGAAAATGATGAAGAAATAAAAGCCATCAATAAAAAACTGGAATTAATAAAAGACTGGTTAAGTTGTAATAAATTGGCATTGAACATTCAAAAATCTAAAACCATGTTTTTTACCTGGAAAGGAAACTTAACACCAATATCACCGTTCATTCTTGATAGTACCCCTCTAGAATCTGTACCTAAGCTGAAAATTCTCGGAGTAGTGGTTGACGTTGACTTATCATTTCACAGTCATATCAGTGAAATAGTTAAATCTTGCTTCTATAGATTACGTCTTATTCGTTCAATTTCCACATTCCTAGATCCTAAATCTGTCAATATATTAATTCATTCTTTGATCATATCTAAAATTGATTACTGTAATTCTCTATTAATCAATATAACTCAGAAAGAAAAAAGACGACTTCAGATAATTCAAAATACGGCAATAAAACTAATCCACAAAGCGAAAAAATATGATCATGTCACACCACTAATGATTAAATCACATTGGCTTCCCATCTCCCATCGAATTAACTTTAAAATTCTATTTTTAGTATTTAAAATACTAATCTTCAACGAACCACAATTTATGTCAAGAATGATTATCCCATACAATGCTCCACGCTTTCTACGATCATCTTCTTCAAATCTATTAACAATTCCCTCCTTGAAAATCATCGGCACAAGAAGAAATGATATATTTTCCATTATGGCCCCTAAATTATGGAATTCTCTGCCAAGTTATATTAGAAATGAAAAAGATCTTTTATCTTTTAAAAAAATTTTAAAAACCTTTTTGTTTCATGACGCTTTTGATGTGTAATACGGCATATTTTGGACCTTTTACATTTTGTTATGATTATTAAACTCATTAATCCCCTTCCCTCCCCATTGTATTTTCCCTTTTATGTAAATTCCAACAGAAAATGAAATTGTAACTTTTCCCTCCTTTCCTCTTCATTCATGTTTGTCTCTATTTCGATTGCTAAAATGTTAACTGATCCATGTAGTTTGTTTTGTGATTGATTTGTCCAACTGTATGTGAGACCACTATCTAGTGGCTTTTAAATTGTACATTGCTTAGAAAATTTGTATAAGCGATTCATCAAATGTTAATAAAACTTGAAACTTGAAACTTGAAGTCTGTTCCCATACAATTTATGGCAAGACCACTAGCCAATTTTATAGCAACCATCTAGACCAACACCATCCTATTTATATCTTTTTGAAGGTGGGGGTCTCGAAATGATGCACAGTATTCCAAATGGGGCCTCACCAGAGACTTATACAACGGCATTATCACCTCCCTTTTCCTACTGACCATTCCACTCCTTATGCACCTGAGAATCTTTCTGACTTTGACTGTCACCTTTTCTTACCTGTTTTGCCACCCTGAGATCATCAGACACAGTCACCCCCCAAGACCTGCTCTTCTTCCATACACAGAAGTACTTTGCCTCATATACTATATTGTTCTTCTGAATTTTGCAGCCCAAATGCATGACCCTGTATTTTTTAGCATTAAATCTTAGTTGTCAGTTACCAGACCATTCTTCAAGCTTTGCCAGATCCTGCTTCATGTTATCCACACCCTCCGGGGTGTCTACCCTATTACAGAGCTTGATATAATCCACAAAAATAAAAACTGCCAGACAGTCCTACCACAATATCACTCACAAAGATGTTAAATAGAGCTGGCGCAAAGACAGATCCTTGCAGCACTCCACTAACAATATCCTTTTCCTCTAAGCAAACTCCATGTTCCACTATTCTTTGCCTCCTTCCACTTAACCAGCCTTTTCTTTTAAATTTCAAATAATTTTGATTGTAGTATAAAAGAATACATAATACATTCTGAATTCTCAATTACAGTACATATGTCAAATTTGAATTTGTGGACAAGTCCACCACATATGAATCATATCTCCAGGTAGATTGCAACTCTGCCAACAATAGGGTGAAATATCAGAATTCCAATGGGTGGAGACATTATATAATAAGTACATTCATAGGTGTATTCATATGTGTATTCATATGTGACAGAGATAAAGAGGATCTGAGGCAATAAGCCCAAATCTCAGTCCAGAAAGTATCCAAACTACAATTTCCCATTAGCAACTCATTCGTGATAATAGATTGGTAGTTTCTTCAACTGGAATAAAGAAGGTTTAATGCCTATCGAAGCTAAGTACCCCTAAATAATGTATAAAAAGAAAGCTAAATAGGACTACTGTTAATATATATAGGGTTTGTTGAAACCAGTGATAGCCCGCACTAGGCTGTTTTGACATAGACTTGTTCTAAAAATCAAACTGCTGCGAGCACTTGAGGTTTCTTTATCCCCTGGGAAATTCTACATTGACTTCAATTGCTTTTGAGTTTCCAGTTCATAGTGTACGCTACCATGAATGGTTTAAAATAGGACTAATTCACTTGAACACTGCAAAAGGATGCAAGAAGTGGTTGATGAATGACCAAATTATTCATAAAAATATCATCTCTCATTTGCCTCTCATAAAACCATGCTGCCTCAGGTCCTACAGTCCATTTGATTCTAGAAAGCTGACTATCCTCCACTTAAAAAGCATTTCAATTAGTTTACTCACTACCGAGGTCAGACTAAAATGGCCTTTAATTCCCAACCTCCTCCTTACTTCTACTCTTGTGCAGAGGGACCATATCTGCCCTTCTCCAGCCTTCCAGAACCACTCCAGACTCTATGAAAGCATTAAAAAGATGACACAATGGAGCCGCCAGAACCTCTCTGAGTGCCCTTGGATGTATCCCATCAGGCCCCATTGCTTTGTCTATTTTTAATTTAGCTAGCTCCTCTCAACATAGTCTTCTGAGAATTTCTCTTGGTCTACCTTACCTGCATTCCCATTTGCATTCATTTTCTGCGGTCCTACCTCTAGGCTTTTATTCATGAATACTGAACAGAAATAACTGTTAAGCAATTCAACTGTATTCTTATCAGTTTCTGTATAGTTCTCCCCTTTTCCCTTGAGCCTCGCTATGCCATTTTGACACTTCTTCCCTTGAGCCTCGCTATGCCATTTTGACACTTCTTCCCATCATTTACATATCTAAAAAACTTTTTGTTCTGCAATTTTACCATATCAGCTTTCTTTTCTTCCCTTTGCATCTTTGCTTTTCTGACAGCTCTTTCCACTTCTCATAACTTTTCTACATATTTTTGCCTGTCATCCTCTTTCTGCAACATATTGTAATTTATGAAGGCTAACCTTTTTTCTCTAACCTTTTCAGTTACTACATTTGAAAACCAAAGTGGCCTTCTTCTCCTTTTACCTTTTATGTTTGTGATAGCAACCCTAATCAATCAACAAAGAGAAACACTCAAAACAGAATCTCAGACTAGAAACACTATACTCCACGTGTTCTACAGAATTGCATAATCTACTCCTTCATACTAGCTCAATTTTCAAAGGCCTATATAAGTAAAAATATTTTTAATAAAACTTTACATTTTTAAAAATCAGCCTCACCTCTAATCACTTTAGGCAAATCATTCTACAAATATGATACAAAGTCACGAATGTTTGAAGTGTAAGAGTAAAGACCATTCCCACTATATTCACTGAACTATACGAACATAAAAATAGCCTTACTGGATCAGATCAATGGTCCATCTAGCCCAGTATTCTGTCTTCAAGGAGGCCAATCCAAGTCACAAGTACCTGGCAAAAATCCAAATAGTAGGTGCTCCTGTTGGCTTCCATGACAGAAGTAAAATCCTGCTACTGGCTTATGGCCGCATAGAAGTCTCTTGAATGCTACAAAACATTGGTTTCAGGACTTAGGGCTCCTTTTACAAAGCTGTGCTAGGGCCTTAACGCGCAGAATAGCGCATGCTAAATTGCCGCGTGCGCTAGCTGCTACCGCCTCCTTTTGAACAGGCGGTAGATTTTCGTCTAGCGCACACTATAGCGCGTGCTAATCCGGTACATGCGCTAAAACGCTTAGCGCACTTTCATTAAAGGAGCCCTTAGTAGACTTTCCAGCTGACAATATATCCCTGAAACCTCTAATTGCTATTTCTGTCTTTGAACAGACAGCCATGCAAGTTTATACAGAAGAATTTTCTGATTCCATTCATAATGCTTGCTTTTTTCCATTTTGGGCAAAGTATACTGTATATAAGGACTTTCAAATCAATATACACCAGATGAGAATTTCAGCATAAAGGTTCGCCAAATCAAAGCACTAGCATTTCTTCCTCCTAATGAATTTCAAATGGCACAGCCTGAATTGATGGAATCCATGCTTGATAAAGCAGCCAACCTCATCCAGTGGTTTGATGAAAATTATGTTCATGAACAGGTTCACAGGACTCTGCGACCTGTGAATCAGATCTCCTCTGTTGTTTCCATCTCTGTGATCAGTCAATGTTCATGTTGACTTGGACATACCAAGAATAAAGAACATAGTGGAATCATGGTATAGAGACTGGAAGTGTTGGTAAGAAGAGCATATTTTGGAGTTTATAAATTGATCACCAAATTGCAGAAAGATGATGAAGGAGAGATGGAATGCGTAATGCAGGGTGAGCAACGAAATAAACAGAACAATGATGAAGTAAAGTGTGAAGACTGTATTTTCTCCAATTTTACATAGTGAGTCTCCTACAATATTCTGGATTTTCTATGTGGCATTGCCCATAATCTGCACTTTTAGAACAATATTGACAAATTTTTGTGGTTTTTCTATTTTCTTATATTAACTTTCTTATATTAATTTTCTTTCATAAAGTTTAATTTTTGTATCTTGCTGAAGTTTTCTTTATAAAATTACCCTGATTTTTGCATTAGTATCATGCCTTTTCATCTGTTTAGATTACTGAGCAATTAGGCCAAATGTACCATTAGACCAATGGTCTTTGAGACCAATTGACTCATTAAACATTGTGTATTTTAGACCAGTTGTCCATTAGAAGAACTGTCATTAGACCAATTGTTAGGGATCTCTCTAATTATGAGTTAAGATTCCCTGTTTTTCTTCTTTGTGCATTATGATAACAATATATTTTTGATATGGCAAATTTCTTTACAAGATATGATTCTTATTGATATTTTTTTTGAAAATTTAAAAAATAAATAAAATTAACCTCCAGCAGACTGACTAATCCATATTCTCTCATAAATGTATACCTCCTCTATGACCATTTCAAATACGCGAAAGTCTTCCATGTGTGTACATCTATATTTTGTAATATACTTACACACAAATCATGTAAGTGCTGGTGATATCTTTTATATGTACCTACTTTTTATATGCATATATCCCCAATGCATTTTTTTAAAGAAATGTTTTCTGTGTATATACCATACTTTACATGCCAAAAATATACTTTAAAAAATTATCCTCAAATAGGGTAATTGTATAAGCAACTGTGTTCTGTACTGGAAGACTGAGAAAAATGTTTAATCTTTTATTATTACAACAATATTCTTATATGGTGTGAATGATCTACTCTTTATTTCCATTGTCCTGTCAATACTGGAGTTCCTTTCTGTTTGTTCTATTTTATCTCTGTAAAATGCTGTGTTATATATTAAGAATAGCAGTATATCGAATAAACCTAAACTGAAGCCTAAATCTACAAATTTGCCATCAGGGCATACACACATAAAATTAGATAGTTTAAAAGCACAATGCCCACTTTTATGAAATATACATGTAGCCATTCCAAAGAGTTAAGAATGAGCGGAGTGAGGGTGGGATTGGCATTTATGTGTCTATTTTATAAAATAGATGCATATGCACGCAAAGTTACAGTTGTAACAGTGTGGGCTTCTGCCTCAAGTGGACTATTTTATAAAGGCAGACAGGTAAATATAGACCAGCTGATATTCAGTGCCATTTAACTGTCCAGAAACGGTGCTGACCAGTTAAATAGCATTTAGCTGGCTAAACTGAATATTCAACATGAGATAACTGGTTATCTCTGCTGAATATTCATGGGTATTAGCTAAAATTTAACCAGCTATATCGCACGATAACAGCCAATTTTCAGCACTGACTGGCCACTTTTAGCAGCCAAATTGGGCCACGCAAATAGCAGTACTATCTTTGACTGTTATAACGTAACTGGCCAGTGCTGAAAGTTGACTTTGGGCTCCTTTTACAAAGCCACGGTAGCAATGCTGCCATGGTTAATGGACTGAAGCCTATTCAATTCCTTGTGGCTTTGGTGTATTTACCGCAGCAGCATCACTACTGTGGCTTTCTAAAAGGGGCCCTTAGCCTAGATATTCAGTGCTGGTCACTGGAAACAGCCCAGCAATGAATATCCATGGCTGACATCAACTGAGGCAGTTAGCTGGTCTGTCTCCCACGGTCTGAATATTAGCCAGGTTATCTTTCTAAAATTGATGCAAGATGTGTATCTATGTGCCACATGACCTAAGCTCCCTGTTATAAAATTATTTTCCCTAACTGATGAAAGTGTTTGATGGGCTGTTAGCTTTGTAGCAATCTGTAATCCAGTTCAGGTCAAGCTTAAAGAATAATAACTGTATTAGAGATCAAGGTTTGAAACCTTGTGCCGCTGGGATGCCTGAGTTTTCAAATTTACCGGTAATCTTTGAAGGAAGGGTGGGATGTAGATAAAACTCTCAGAACCATCTTGCTTTATGAGGATGTTCACACTGTTTCAGGCTGCTTTCCCAATTCTAGACTATGGATGTGTCCGTTGATTGCCAAATCATTATATGTAGTATAACCTTCTCTTTTCCCCATCCTTGTTCCGCCTCTCCTAATCTTTATCATTTACTTTCCATCCCTCAACTCTTCATCCCCCTACCAGCTATGAAAAATCAAATAGAGCACTGGAAATGAAGTGGACTTATTACATGACATCAGTGGCGTACCAAGGGGGTGGGCGGGAGGGGTGGTCCGCCCCGGGTGCCAGCCCTGAAGGGGTGCTCCCGGCCTTGCCGTTCAGTCCCCCCACACCCCCGAAGGACCGCTCGCCCCACTGACCTTCCTGCACCACCTGTGAAGCAGCAAGCAGCAGGATCGCAAGGTCAGCTATCCCTGAGCTGCTTGGGCGCTGCTTCCTGTGCCGCGGTCCCGCCCCTCCTCTGACGTCAGAGGAGGGGCAGGAACGCGGCACAGGAAGCAGCGCCTAAGCAGCGCAGGGATAGCTGACGTCGCGATCCTGCTGCGGCTGCTTCATAGGTGGTGCAGGAAGGTCAGTGGGGCGAGCGGTCCTTCGGGGGTGGTGGGGACTGAACGGCAAGGCCAGGAGCATAGGTAGTGCTGCTTCATAGGTGGTGCGGGGAGGCCAGGGGGGCGAGCGGTCCTTCGGGGTGGGGCGGGTGGGCAGGCATTCAAGGGGGGAGGGGGGTGACAGGCAGGCAGGCCTTCAAAGAGGGGGACAGGCCTTCGGGGGGGGGTGCAGACCTTCAAGGGGGAGGGACAGGCCTTCAAGGGGGGGGGCAGGCAGGCCTTCAAGGGGGGACAGGCCTTCAAGGGGGGGACAGGCAGGCAGGCCTTCAAGGGGGGGACAGGCCTACAAGGGGGGGACAGGCCTTCAAGGGGGGGGACAGGCCTTCAAGGGGGGGACAGGCAGGCAGGTCTTCAAGGTGGGGGTACAGGCCTACAAGGGGGAGGGACAGGCCTTCAAGGGGGGACAGGCCTACAAGGGGGGACAGGCAGACCTTTAAGGGGGGACAGGCCTTTGGGGGGGACCCTGGTTTAGAAGTACACGGAGGGAAGGGGGTGTTCAAAGAGACGTGCATATGCCAAACTTTGGGGGGGGATGAAGAAATAATGGGTCTGAAAATAGAGGAGAGGGAGAGAAATGATGGACCATGGGATTTAGGGAGGGAAGGAACTGAAAGGGAGAGAAATTGGACACAAGGGATGGTGTGGAGGAGGGATAGAGATACTGGATAGGAGGGTAATTGGAAAAAGAAAGGGAGAGATGGTGGACTCTGGGGTGGTGGGGAAGGAGGGAGAGATGCCGGATGAAAGGGTAGTTAAGAAAAGGTGGATCTGTGGAGGGAGATGAAAAAAAGGAAAGATACCAGACTTCCTGGGGAGGGAAGGGAAATGGAAAGGGAGGACAGAGTTGGCAGATGGATGGTTAGCACGCAGAAAGAAGAAAGAAGGAGACCCTGGCAAGCAAGTTATCAGAAGAAAACCAGAGCCTTGGACCAACAAGATTTGAAATATAACCAGACAACAAAAGGTAGAAAAATTAATTTCATTTTCTGTTTTGTGATTATAATATGTCAGATTTGAAATGTGTATCCTGACAGAGCTGGTGTTGGACTGCAAACGTGAGCTAGGATTTAACAGAGAGAGGAAAAGTCCTTTTTGTTTCTTTATTTTATTTACACCACAGCGCCAGTGTGGTTAGGAGAAGCCAAAGGGGGTGAAAAAGCTATAAAACCCACCAGGAGTTTTGAAAAAAATCACCCAACTGGGCAGGAAAATCGAATTGAAAAACCAATTCAATAGGCTGAATCGAATCGAAATTTTTTTTCCTGAATCTGGCAGCATTAGTTTGCGCTACTGTCTTAGACTTTAGGACCTGGGATTGGGGAGAGATGGCATCCTCAGTACTTTATAATGCAAGTGAAACGAGGATTTGGTCAGACTTTTGAAGGGTCTGCAGAAAAAAAATATTGTATAGGCCGGGGACATGAAACAGCAGGAAATGGGAACTTTTCTTCCTTCTATTTTTGTGAATGGAAAGGCTGAGGATGTCAGAGAGTTCAGTTTGCACATTTTTGCACTATATGGTGGGTGTATGAGGAGATTCACATTTCCTGCACAGCTAAGTCCATGTGAAGTTACCTTGTGCTGTATTTGATATCTAGCAAGGTCTCTGTTTGAAAGGAAAGATCTAAACTTAAAAATGAAGTGGCCAGAAGTTATGGTAAAAGCAGATAGTGTAGCTGGTTTTAAGAAAGATTTGGACAAATTCCTGGAGGAAAAGTCCATAATCTGTTATTAAGACATGGAGGAAGTGTCTGCTTGCCCTGGATCGGTAGCATGGAATGTTGCTACTCTTTGGGTTTTGACCAGGTATTAGTATCCTGGATTGGCTACCATGAGAATGGGCTACTGGGCATGATGGACCATTGGTCTGACCCAGTTAGGCTATTCTTATGTTATGTTCTCATCTGTAGGGGCCTTTGTTTTCACTTCTTATTTTAATGTATTTTTTTTCTGGGGACTTATCAGTGTTTTTTATAATGGGAACAAAAATGGAAGAGAATTAATGTGTGTGGAATGGGGGGTAATTAATTTCTTCAGCTAAATAATTCAATCCACCTCAACCAGACATAGGAGAACTCACGCACCATTCACACACCCTCCAACCAAAAATGTCAAAAGAAAAAAACTGTTCGACAACCTCCTAGCCATTCGAGCTGCAACACTCGACCCCCAACTCTACAACCAATTGACATCGACCACAGACTGCAAAACCTTCAAAAAGAAATAAAAACCCTTCTATTCAAAAAACACATAAAACCGAACTAACACAATCAGAACTGTCCCAAGCATCACCTGCAACTACTCCATATTTACTTCTGATGTCATGACAATTCAGACATAATTTATGTTATGTTATGTTTGGAATATAAGAAAATTTTCACTGCCTGTTTCTATTCTGACCATTTATTCCGTTTCATGGTCATTACAAAAAATATTTTTTTACATGGGGGGGTCAAAAAATGATGGGCCCCGGGTGCCACATACCCTAGGTACGCCACTGCATGACATATTTCTAAATGCTGAAGTGGCCAATATGCTATCCACCTTAACTGACAGGAGCTGCTTAAAACCTGACCTCCTGCTACCTAGCACAAATTCTGCTTCAGGAAAAGGAGAGCAAGGGCAAGTTGAATGGCTGCTGAGAGCCGAAGGCAGCAGCCTGACAGCAGTGTGAAACTGACAGTCAGGGATCAGCCACCTTTCTGTTGCATTTAACTTGCACTTGAGACCAAAAGAATATTTCTTCAAACTGAAAGGAGGTGGATGATTACTGGTGTTTTCTTATCCTTTTTTTAATTTTCTTACTAAAGACTAATTTGACGTGCAGGAAATAACTTGGATTTTTTTTTTTTTTTTTTTTTAGAAGCTGCTTTAAGAGTTCTATTAAAACAGCAAAAGTAAACCTCCTTGTGTGCTAAATATTAAGCATAATACCTCCTGTTTGACACACATCAGGTTCTTATCATACACTAATGCGATTGATTCTTTGAAAGTTCAGGAAAGAATGCACAAATGACAACATATTGTCCTCAATATAGTATATACCTAGTAAGTTCCTATGTAACCTGTCCACTTCTCTGAAGAACCTCATGCCGAATGCTAGATAGTTCCCAACCTGAGCATCTGCAAAGCATGCATGCAGCTAAAAAGCCGGAGTCTGAAACATGGATGAATGCTATAGTACCTGCTCGGGTTTGATGGGTTCAGTAGTTGTGAAGATGTCTGAGTAATGCTGCCTCTCGAAGACTCGATCCAATACTTCCAACTGCTGCTGAGTGAAAAGGTCTCCCCGCATCTGTTTCCTGAGGAAATCTCTGCTGGGGAGTGAATGCCCATTTGATACTGGAGATTCCTGAATACCTTTCCAAGAAGACAAGACAAAAGAATTATCATTCAAATAGCTACAGTAGGACAGCAATACCACCTAATTTCTCTGACTTCAGCTCTGCAGATTAGATAGGTTGCTCAGTGGAATGAAATCGTTTTGTATTAGAATAAAAGTCTGAGGGGAAGACTCTTAGGTCTGTTCGCTTGGCTTGGCTCACTCAGAATGGAACCTGTTAAGCTCTGTGAAACAGGCTATGATTCGCCCCATTTTGAAAAAGACAACTTTGTCATTTTCAGAACTGTTCTGATCCAGACTCATTTCTAACATCCCCTTTGCTCCAAGATCTTTCAAATAGCTCAAATAATATAGGTCCTCTCCAATTAAGATTTAATACAGAGAATGCTTTGATTGCTCTAAGTAATTCATGATTTTCAAAACGAAATAGACAAGGGAAATTTTACTATCAACCGCAGCATTCTATTTGCTCATTTCTTGTTCAAGGAAGGGGTTGAGTGGGAAAACCCATATTCTCCCGGATTCTATAAAGGTTGCCCAACTTGCATGTCAAGATTTACCAGAGAACAGAGATGATTTGCCTCAATAAGGAGAACAAACCAGAAAGAAAGGCAAGCATGATGTCCAAACCAACAACTCTAATTTTATTGTGTGAAAACACGTCCAAACAAAGATCCTAGTTTTGGTATATGAAAATGCCTTCCTCGGAGGACACTAAAAATAAGAAACATTAAAAACATAAATAAGGGAAAGGGATTGGGACTTGTATACCGCCTTTTTGTAGTTTTACAGCCACACTCAGTGATTTTTATACAGGTACTTCAAGCATTTTCCCTATCTGTCCTGATGGGCTCACAATATATTGAATGCACCAGGGGCAATGGAGGATTAAACAACTTGCCCAGGGTCACAGGGAGCAGTGCCCAGATTTGAACTCACAACCTCAGAGTCCTGAGGCTGTAGCTCTAACCACAATGCCACACTCTCCTCCACAAAATTAAAATATAACAATTATATGTGAACATAATAAATATGAATAAAATTTGAAAGGAACATATGTCAATGTGCACAGAAACAGTCACTAATAATAGCTAAGCCAAATACATAATCCAAAACGGAACAAAGTACATAATCCAAAAATTAACACATACAATTATTTTTTTTCACGGATGGTAAATGAATAATGAAATCAGACATAATTTAAAAGGATATTATAGAAATGCAAAGCAAATATATAAGATATATAAAATCAAACATAACTTGAACAAGTGAGCTTATAAAAAGGAATAATCATTCGTGACACCATAGCAAGAGTGTGCCACAAATTGAAACTAAAAAATGAAAAGTTAAGATGAAATACATTCCTATAATGTTTATGGTTTATGGTCATATATCGAAACATAATGCACATAAAGTAAATTAGCTGTCCAAATAAAAAAAATTGTTTGTCCCCCCCCTCCTTTTACAAAACAGTAGTGTAGGTTATAGTGCTGGCTGAGGTGGTAATAGCTCCAACGCTTATAGGAATTCTATGACCATCGGAACTGTTATCGCTGTGGCCGGCGCTAAAAACCATACTGCTGTTTTGTAAAAGGGGTGCATGTTCAATTTTGGATTATGTATTTCGTTTAGCTATTATTAGTGACTGTTTCTGTGCATATGTTTCCTTCAAATTTTAGGGAGGGATAGAAACAGAAGACAAAACATCCTCCTCACAAAATGAGCACACAAAAGCACGGTGCAGGAGATGACAACCAATGGAATCGAATAGGAACACTTTATTCGATATCACAATGTGACTCGACACGAGTTGTGTTTCAGCCAGAGGAGTCCAAAGCTTGCGAATGTTCCACGATGTTCCAAGTTGTTTTGGTTCTAATTTACTTTAGAGACTAAATACCATTCGATTGTGACTGAAACAGGTCTAGATAAAGCACTTCCAACACTCCCTCTTGCCATTTCAATGAACTAAGGGCTCCTTTTATTGAGGTGCGCTAGCGTTTTTAGCACAAGCAGGACTTTAGCGAGCGCTAAACCCGTGCTATGCTTCTAGAACTAACGCCAGTTCAATGCTGGCATTAAGGTCTAGCGCGTGCAGCAATTTAGCGCGCACTATTCCACGCGTTAAGGCCTTTCTGGAAACGTCAATCGCTCCTCCTAAACTTACTTGCTCCACTTCATCACTGACGCTGAAACCGTGGATTGAAGACAAAGCTTTATTTTATTTTTCTTTCCAGCTTATGATTTATCTTTAATCTTATCTATTGTTTTGCCTTTTGTCTTTGTTTTGTTCTATTTCTATCATTTAAATTTCTCCAGAATTCTACTGTTCAACGGCTCCCCCTTCTGCTTCTATTCCTTTCTCTCCTCTCTTCTACCTTCCAAAGTATTTAGATCAATGCTGTCTTGTTAAAATGTTTATTTTATTTTTATTTTTCCTCTAACTCTACTTTTCATTTCTCTATTACCCTCCAGGTACTTTAGTTAGATTGTGAGCCTTGGGGACAGTAAGGGAATTTTCCAAGTACCTTTCTTATTTCTAATCTTAATGTATATTTTCTTTAAACCACTTAGAACCTAACGGATGTAGCGGTATATAAGAAATAAATTACATTACATTACATTAACACACCTTTGTAAAAGGAGCCCTAAGTGAAAACATCCCAATTCTGTGTTTTTGAAAATTGGATTTTAGATGTTTTGGCAAGAAAAACATCCATCTGGCACTTTCTGATTCTTGATTTTATTGTTGTAAACTGCTCATTGTTGTAAACTCTTGGCATTCCCTATGATGCAATATATCAAATAAAATAAAAACTTGAAACTTTGTGTCACTTTTGGGACTGTTTTCTCTTTTGAAACTGAGCACCGTAGTAATATAGTAAATGTCAGCGGATAAAGACTGCACAGTCCATCCAGTCTGCCCAACAAAGTGCCAGAGTTGAATTTGGAACTCTGCACAGGTTCCACTTCCTCATGATTAAATACTTAATCTATGTCCCTCCCTGCCAATTTTGAGCACAGTATAGAAATCTGCTCAGCACTGGTCCTACTTCCACACCATTTGAGTTGTCATTGAAGCCCACTCATGCCTTCATCGTGATCTTTTTGATCATATATGGGCCCAGGCCAAAGAAGTCTGCCCGACACTGGTCTTACATTCAAACTTCTGAAGCTATTGTCAAAACTCATTCCAGTTATGAGGTCATTTAGATTTTCTTTAATTGGATTCCATCCTTTTACTATACAGTGCTCCCCCGGTCATTCGTGGTCAGCAATTCGCGGTCCCGGTCATTCGCGATATTTTCCGACAGCGAATGACCGGGCAGGAGAGGGCAGTCAGAGCACCGGCGAATGAAGGAAATCACTTGCAGTATGCTCCAACCGCCTCTTCCTGCACTAAAGTTGGGCCTTTGACACGCAGCTCCTGATTGGTGAGGCCCGACTTTAGTACAGGAAGAGGTGGTCGGAGCATACCGCGAGTGATTTCCTTCACTCGCTGGCGCTCCGGCTGCTCTCTCCTGTCTCTCCGGCTGCCCTCTCCTGTCTCCCCCGCTAAAAACCGTATTCGCAGTTTTTCAACATTCGCGGGGGTTCCTGGAACGGAACCCCCAGGAATATTGGGGGAGTACTGTATATGTGGAGAGGCATTTTTGATACGACATCTAAGTCTGAGTTTGGACATTTTGGGAAAGACTTCCAGAAATCCAGTAGCAAAAATGTCCATTCTCAAAACAGCAAGACATCTATCTTTTTTTTTTTTTAATGACTTATGTAGACATTTTGATTCTTAGTACGTCTAACTTTTTTGGGCCATTCTGAAATTTAAAGAAGTCAACATAAAAAAACCCACACAAAAACAAGCTTTTCAGAAGTTCAAGCAGCCAGCATTCTTAGCAAACTAGCCACAAAGACATCTGAGCAGAGCAGAGGGTCACTCTAAGGTGTACTGCAGTGAATATCACATTTAAATGTTCCAGGTACACGTCATTATAACCTGCTTACATTCTATGGTGAGCCCTCCAAAATCCTTATACCTTCAAGCAGTGGCATAGTAAGAGTGACAGGCTGCAGGTAGGGCGGTCAGCCCCAGGTATCATCTTGGTGAAGGCGCCGGCATCCCTCCTCCTCTTCGCCCCCCACTCCTTCCCACTCCTCCTCCTGTCATGACTGTGCCTTTACTCCCCCCCATTGTACCTCTATTGCTTCGCTGGTGTGAGCAGCAACTCCAACCTACTGCCGACATCAGTGTCAACTCTCCTTTTGATGTCACTTCTGGGTCACTTCTGTCACATCTAGGAAGTGACATCAGAGGGAGAACCAATGCCGACCCGGGCAGCGAGTTGGAGATGATGTTCATGCTGAGGAAGTTAAAAGAGGTATGGGGTAGGTAAGGGGTGGGCACACATGGCATGGAGGGGATGCGGAAGGACCTGGGCAGAGAAGAGGGTGGTGGAGGGGCACCACTGCCCCAGGTGCCTCTCACTCTTGCTACGCCACTACCTTCAGGTGACATCTTTTTGTAGGCACAGTAGGTTTTTGGTGGGTTTTGGAGGGCTCATTATACAATATAAGCAGGTTATAGTGACGTGTACCTGGGACTTTTAAATATGACATTCACTGTAGTACCCTAGAGTGTCCCTCTACTCTGCTCTGCTGGGCTCAGCTGTCTGTGTGGCCATATGAAGCTGTAAGAGGGGGTGCTGAATAGTTATCAGCCCAACCAAGAAGAGAATGATGCGGGTATGGTTCAATCAATGATCTGAAACAATGTCAAAATCATAGAATTTTGTTTCTGCATATTGACACTTAATGAAATAACACTCTTTTCAGCTAAAGTGGCAAAATAATGCTCAGAATTTAGGAAGTTGGTTGATTGGGCTGAGAACTTTTCAGCACCCCATTGTAATACAGGCTAGAATATACTGGGGGGGGGGGGTTCACATCTTTGGGTGGTGGGAGGGGGTCATTGACCATTGGAAGAATAAGGGAGGGTCATGCCTTAATCTTTCCAGTGGTCATCTGGTCAGTTTGGGCAACTTTTTGACCCTTATTCATTTTTAAAACAGGTCTAGCTCCAAACATCTAAATGATACCCTGGATGTTTTGTTAAAAGTTTGATTATCCCTGCTGAATGTCCAAGTCCTAAGATCAAAACACATCTCTAACCTGCCCCCTTAAGATTTGATGAAACAACCAGAAAGACGTCTGGAAAGTCAGTTTTGAAAACGCCAACTTGAACATTTTGACTAGTAAAATATCCAAATGCCAGTTTATGATGTCTTGTTGTGCCCCATAGTGTTCCTCTGTGTTTATCCTATGAATTCTTGGATTCTGTCACCATTTTTGTCCTCACAGTTTCTAGCAGGAGGGCATTCCAGATATCCATCACCCTTTCTGTGAAAAAGTTTTTCCTAACATTTTTCTTAAATCTGCCACCCTACATCCTCAACTCATGATCTCTAGTCTACTGATTCCCCATCAATGAGAAATATTAGCTTGCATATTAATACCTTTCAAGTATTTAAACATCTGTATCATATCCTCCTATCCTTCCTTTCCTCTAGGATATACATGTTGAAGTCTTCAAGTCTCTTTTAATATGTCTTTTAGCCCAAATCTCATATCGTTTTGTCACCTCCTCTGAACTGCCTCAAGTCTTTTGATGTAAATAGCAAGATATGGCCTCCAAAATTGAACATAATACTCCAAATTACTTGTACAAAGGCATTAACACCTCCTTTCTTCTACTGGATGAGGCTCTTTCTATGCAGCCTAGCATTCTTCTGACCAAAGTCACTGGTTTGTTACATTATTCACTGCCTTAAAATCCTCTGACACTATCACCCTAAGGTCCCTCTCCTGGTCTGTACTTATCAGCCTCTCACCCCCAAGTAAATACAACTCTTTTCAGTTTCTATATCCCATGTGCATTAAATAACTGCCAAATATTAAACCATTCTTCTAATCTTTTAGATCACTTCTCATACTGTCCACTCCCTCCAGGGTGTCCACTCTGTTGTAAATCTTTGTGTCAGCCACAAAAATATAAGCTTTCCCTTCTAACCCTTCAACAATGTCACTCACAAATACGCTGAATAGAATTGGCCCCAATGCTGATCCTTGGGGCACTCCACTACTCATCTTTCTTCACTCTGAATTAATTCTATGCCCTACTATCCTCTGACATTTGTTAATCAACCAGTTTCTAATCCAGTTCATCAGGTTGGATTTTAACTTCATCCTGTTCAATATGTTCACAAACCTCCTATGAGGAACCATGTCAAAGACTTTGCTGAAGTACCAAAAGACCACAGCTAGTGCATGCCCTCAATCCAGTTCTCTGGTCACTCATTCAAAGAAATCAATCAGATTTGTTTGACACAATTTTCCTTTGCCTTGGATCTTATAAGTTATTAGATTCTAGGTATTATACTACCCTTTCCTTCAGCAATGCCTCCATAACTTTTCCTACCACCGAAGACAGGCTTACTGGTCTGTAGTTTCTCACTGCTCTGTCAACATTTTTGTGGAGATGGACCACATCTGCTCTTCTACTATCCCATGGAGCCTACCAGAACCTTTATGAGCTCTTTCAATGTCCTTAGATGTATCTCATCTGTCCCCATAGCTTTGTCTACTTTCAGTTTTTCTAGTTCATGAACACTTTGAACTTATTCTATAAATGGGCATCCTGATTGTAGATGGAGGTAGGTATCCTACCAATGTCTGGCAGCCAATTGGGACACACATTTTTAGAAAAAACCTCCCCGAGGCAGGACGCCTACACGGTAGGCATTTGTCAAGGGTCTAGGAAGACAGGTAGGGACACCTAAGCTCACCCAAGGCTGGGCATTGGTGTGGCTTCACCCCAAAGTGGCCTTGGGTGAGTTTAAGCGGCCTACGAATCTCCCTAGAGCCATGGCAGATGCCTGAAATGTATATTAGCAAAATACTGACCTGAACGAGGAGAATCTACGGGATCCACATCAACATGGATTTACTAAGGGGAGATCCTGCCAATCCAACCTGATCAGCTTCTTTGAATGGGTGATGAAGAAGCTGGATGTTGGGGAGTCCCTGGACATCGTATACCTGGACTTCAGTAAAGCATTTGATAGCGTACCACACCGCAGGTTGCTGAGCAAGATGAATTCTATAGGATTGGGCGACACATTGACGAAATGGGTTGGGAACTGGCTTGGAGGTAGGCTTCAAAGGGTAGTGGTGAATGGCACCCCCTCTGAAATGATGGAGGTAATCAGTGGAGTGCCGCAGGGCTCGGTCCTGGGCCCGATCCTATTCAACATCTTTATAAGAGACTTGGCAGAAGGGCTGCGAGGTAAAATAACATTATTCGCCGATGACGCCAAACTAAGCAATGTAGTGGGCAAAAGCACAACAGACATAAATTCAGTGTCCGACAACATGATGCACGACCTACTCCTACTGGAGCGCTGGTCTAGGTCCTGGCAACTCAGCTTCAATGCCAAAAAATGCAAAGTCATGCACCTGGGCAGTCAAAATCCATGCAAGACTTACACCCTTAATGGCAAGATCCTAACAAGAACTGAAGCAGAACAAGACATAAGGGAAATCGTCAGTGAGAACATGAAGACTGCCAATCAAGTGGAGCAAGCTTCATCCAAGGCAAGGCAAATCATAGGTTGCATACGCAGGAGTTTCGTCAGCTGTAAGCCTGAAGTCATTATGCCATTGTATAGATCCATGGTGAGGCCCCACCTGGAATACTGTGTGCAATTCTGGAGGCCGCATTACCGTAAGGATGTGCTGAGACTGGAATCAGTCCAGAGAATGGCCACCCGGATGGTCTCGGGACTCAAGGATCTCCCGTACGAGGAACGGCTGGATAAGTTGCAGCTGTACTCACTCGAGGAACGCAGAGAGAGAGGTGACATGATCGAGACATTCAAGTATCTCATGGGCCGCATCGAGGTGGAAGAAGATATCTTCTTTTTCAAGGGTCCCGAAGCAACAAGGGGGCATCCGTGGAAAATCAGGGGCGGGAAACAGCACGGGGACACCAGGAAATTCTTTTTCACTGAAAGGGTGGTTGATCGCTAGAATAGTCTTCCACTTCAGGTTATTGAGGCCAGCAGCGTGCCTGATTTTAAGGCCAAATGGGATAGGCATGTGGGATCTATTCACAGAGAAAGGTAGGGGAGGGTCATTGGGGTGGGCAGACTGGATGGGCCATGGCCCTTCTCTGCCGTCTATTTCTATGTTTCTATGTTTATATTTCAAAAGTTAAAAGTAGACGCGGCTGGCTGAACTGATCATGGCAAGGGAATCCCCAATCAGCTGAGCCAGCAAGATTCTCTGAAGCCACGGCTTCAGAGAGTCCTGCCAGCTCAGCTGATCGGGGAAAATACCCCTGCCACAATCAGCTAAGCCAGCTGTGGCAGAGGCCCCCCTAACATGCACCCCCCACCTCCATCCTGCCACTGCCCCCCTGAAACTCCAACACCCCAACCACCGACACCCCCAAGCCTCAATACCTCACCCCTATGGGAGGGGCCTTGGGCATCTGAGTCAATCAGGGCCTTAGGCTTCTCCCCAGTGCATCCCTCCAGCCGGCCTTGAGGAGTTTCCTTAAATTTTTTTATCCTGCTTGTTTTTGTGAATGTGAGAGTGATTTGCCTCAAAAGAAGGGGGGGAATGATTTCTTTTTCCTTTTCTAGCAATTTTTCCCTGATGCAGCCTGAATGCAAAATGTGGCCATGTCAGGTTTAGTTTATCTAATAAATTGGTGTTTTCTTGATATCATTGGTCTGTTCTGTGTTTCTGCAGATCTCACCTCTTTGTGTTCTCCTCCAGTTAACATGCTTGTCCATGGCCAACCAGGCATATTCAGTAACACTTAACTCAATAGTGCCACTGAAAATGCCCAGGTAATGCCTAAGCTAAAACTGGCCACTTTCTGTGCATTCCAGGGACGGAGTCAACACTTAGCTGGTTAAGTACCAATTTTGTACCCTTAACTGGCTAACACAGTGGCATAAAACACGGTCCTAATTTTGTGTGGTTGATTGTAAAATGCTGACAATATTACTAAACCAGCTATATTTTAGCTATATACCCAGACCATGCCTCATTTTGGACATGTATATTCTAGCTTTAATTTTTAGCATCTCCAGTCATAGAACATGGGCTTGTCATGCCACTGGGGCTTGCGTGCATCTGAGAAGCTGAAAGCTATGAGGTTTTACTCCCAGCAGGGCCTCCCAAGGTGGACAGGTTGCGCACTCAGTAAACGTATGGTCTTAGATCTATCACTCATTGTAAATTCTCTTGGGTCATTTATGTTATTTGTTGCCCATGTCATCTTATCTATGTGAGGCGCACTCAAAGGGCCATTCGAACTCAGCTGATTGAACACAGGAGCAAGATTAACACCCAGTTCTCCTATGGTTCCCCACCGTGTGCAGTACCACCATGCATTTACAGATTTGTGTTGGAGCATTATTGAACAGGTTCCTGAGAATTTTGATGGTGATAAATTGATTTTTCTACAGCGGAAGGAACAATACTTGATTTTTGAGCTCCAATCTATGCATCCATTGGGGCTCAATGATTTCATTGAGTGGCATTGTGCTATTTAATTAGTATTTAATTTTTTTTTTCTCTACATTCATTGTCATTGTTATCGTTCCTTTTCAATTATTTCTTTTGCATTTATTCTCCTTAAGAAGAAAAAAAATTTTTCTCCTATCTGTTTCCGGGTTGTCAATCCTGCCCAGTGTTTCAAACTTCCCGGTGCTTTTTAGCGCTCTGTGTTATCACATACGTCTGACATCAGATGCACCACACTCTGCAGTTTAAATTTCGGAGGTGTTTCCTTCTGGTCAGCGCCATTTTCAACTTTGTCCAACTATGTTTGCTGCTACTTCTGGAGAGTGAGCAGTGATAGAAGAGCTGGTTCCTGAGGAAGGGGGTTTAATCCCTCGAAACGGAACCCCGTTGGACGGATCTAATATATGCTGGCTACACATATGTCTTACTCCGGACTCTTTTGGAGAAGCTACACTCACTATTTACGTCCAGTTAGTGATTTTGTTTGGCTTGGATGATTTTTGGTTGCTGTCGCACCCTCGGGTGAGGGGCGAAGCAGCCTGACAAGTTATTTATTTATTTTATTTATTTATTAATTTTCACTTTTAACACATTGGTTTGTGCACTAGTTATTTCACAAAAATTGTACACGGGGACATCCTAGGATGTTGTTGCTGCTGTTCAATATATTTATTAATGATCTGGAAACGGGGACGAAGTGCGAAGTTATCAAGTTCGTGGATGACACAAAACTCTCCAGCAGGATCAGAACTGTTGAAGAATGCAAAGAACTGCAGAGCGACCTGAACAAACTGAGTGAGTGGGCAAAAAGTTGGCAGATGAGCTTCAATGTGGAGAAATGTAAGGTCTTGCACATAGGGAAGGGGAACTCCATGTACAGCTATACGATGAGAGGGAGGGTACTGGGGGAAGGCAACCAAGAAAAAGATCTTGGGGTATTGGTGGATAACACAATGAAGCCGGCGGCGCAATGTGCAGTGGCTTCAAGGAAGGCGAACAGAATGTTGGGCATTATCAAAAAAGGTATCACTACCAGAACGAAGGAAGTTATCCTGCCACTGTATCGAGCAATGGTGCACCCACATCTGGAATACTGCATCCAATACTGGTCGCCATACCTCAAGAAGGACATGGCAATACTCGAGAGGGTCCAGAGGAGAGCAACGAGGATGATAAAGGGCATGGAGAACCTTTCATATGCCGAACGGTTGGACAAGCTGGGGCTCTTTACCCTGGAAAAGCGGAGACTGAGAGGGGACATGATAGAGACTTATAAAATCATGAAAGGCATAGAGAAGGTGGAGAGATTCTTTAGACTAGTGGGGACAACAAAAACAAGAGATCATTCAGAAAAACTGAGAGGAGACAGATTCATAACGAATGCAAGGAAGTTCTTCTTCACTCAACGAGTGGTAGACACCTGGAACGCGCTTCCCGAAGAGGTGATAAGACAGAGTACAATTCTGGGGTTCAAAAAGGGACTGGATGACTTCCTGGAAGCGAAGGGGATAACAGGGTACAGATAGAGGTTTACCTTACAGGACATTAAGCGAACAGGGTATGGACATTTAGGTTAGGTAGGGGACACTTACAGGTCATGGACCTGGGGGGGCCGCCGCGGGAGCGGACTGCCAGACACGATGGATCCCTGGTCTGACCTGGCAGAGGCAATTTTTATGTTCTTATGTTCTTATGATGTTTCACACGTAATACCCTGTTAGGTGTATGATTGTGACAGCTATGCATTAGGGGCTGTATTTCCCCATTGTGTGCTGTGGGACTGAGGACTCCCCATCCACACAAATAATTTGTTAGGTGCACTTGTCAGGACTGTCTCTCCCCTTTATTCGATTTGGGTCAGGGGAGGTTTATATGTAACAATTTTTAGCATATTGTGGCAACCTAGGCTAACGCCTAGGTTTTTGGGACATGGAAAAACACAGTGCCCGCTGTGACTCCCAGTTCTTGGTACCTTTTCATCCAGATTTCTTTATATAAATCTAACCAGGGTTTCACAGATGCCTCATCAAACAGGAGTCAATCCAGCAGCAGTGAACTTTTAAACTCAAGGTAGCTTGTATTACTGTAGTAGAACAGGAGATACTACCTTTCCCCCCAAAATGGAAAGACAAGAAAAAACAGCAAAGGTGACCTGTAGTGCTCAATTTCTTTAGTGCATCAATTAAGACTCGACACATATGTATTTCGACTATAACGGCCTGCTTCAGGAGTCTAAATTAGAGAATGACACAGGGACAAATTTTTCCCATCCCCAAGGGAACACATTTTCCTATCCTGTCCCTGCAAATTCTTTTCCTGTCCCTGCCCCATTCCTGCAAGCTCCGTCCTCATCTGCACAAGCCTCAAACACTTTAAAATCATAAGTGTTCGAAGCTTGTGTGGTTAAGGCAGAGCTTGCAGGAATGGGGCGGGGACAGCGACAAAACTTGCAGGGACGGGATAGGAAAATTGAGTTCCTGCGAAGATGGGAAAAAAATTGTCCCCATGTCATTCTCTAGTCTGAATCTTGAACTTTTGAAGAATAATAGTAAACAGGCTAATAATATAGATGACATTTATTTCATTCAAACTGTCAAGGCCTCACCCCATTCTTTCCCCCAACCCCAGCACCATGCAAACCTTGTCTCTTTGGGCTGAGTCTAGAGCACATTTGCACATGCACAGATGCACTCCAGGCTTGGCTCCAGTCTCAACAGCTTTTCAAAATGCAGACAAATGGCCGGGTTTTGAAAAGCCATCCAGATGTTCAGGTAAATCTGGATGTCTGGTAACCCTACACCAGGGGTGCCCACACTTTTTGGGCTTGTGAGGTACTTTTAAAATGACCAAGTCAAAATGATCTACCAACAATAAAAAATTTTTAAAAAACCACAAAGCACACTGTACGTTGAGAAAATGTTAATTATCATTCCTATTCCGGGGTTTTTTCAAAGAGGTCAAGGCAGATGACTCTATGCACTGTCACCTCAGTAACAACCATACAAAAATAGACAAATATACCCCCCCACACACCCTTTTTACTAAACCACAATAGCAGTTTTTAGCGCAGGGAGCTGCACTGAATGCCCAGCGCTGCTCTCAACACCCATAGACTCCCTGCGCTAAAAAACGCTATTGCGGTTTAGTAATAGGGGGCCATAGTGCAAAATATAGACAGCAGATATAAATTCAGACACATTTTGATCACTAAATTTAAAATAAAATAATTTTTCCTACCTTGTTGTCTGGTGTTCATGAGTCTCTGGTTGCACTTTCTTCTTCTGACTGTGCATCCAATCTTTCTTCCCTTCTTTCAGCCTGTATGCTTCCGCTCCTCCAGACCTCATTCCCTCCCCCAACTTTTTCTTCCTCTCTCCCTTCCCTTTCTTTCTCCCTGCCTCCCTTTCTTTTTTTTCTCTCTTCATGCCCCCTTTCTTTTTTCTGTTTCCCTTCTTTCCTTCTGTCTCCCTGCCCTCCCCCAAACCACTGCCGCTAGGCAGGGACAGGGCACAGGGCAGGCAGTCAGGCCTAGTGACAGGCAGGCCCCATACCCCTCTCGTACCCAAAACCATCCCCCATGCCCCCAGTACCTTAAATCATCTCCCTACGTACCCACAGTACCTTTTTTAATCATACCCCCTGTACTTTTTTAAATCCCTCCTTCCCTCCCTAGATGGCTAACCTGGTATTTTAAACATCTCCCCACCCTCAGTACCTTTTAAAATCCCTCCCTCCCTCCCTAGATGGCTATCCTGATATTTTAAACATCCCCTCACCCCCTGGTACCTTGATGCAATCCTGGCGGTCCAGCGCTGCATCGGCAGCCTTCCCTGCATGACAGCCACCCAAGTCCCCATCTGCCGCGGCGGTAATAGGCAGGTGTGAGCCCTGAGCGCGCCTGCCTGCTCTTGTGCTGCCCGAATGGTGTCAGATCGGCTGGCTCCCCCTTCTGCGCTGGAAGTGAAATCCAGACGCGAGTCCAGAGCGCATATGCCTGGTCCCGCACCGCTGCTCAAATTACATTACATTACATTACATTAGTGATTTCTATTCCGCTTGTGCCTTGCGGTTCTAAGCGGATTACAAGTTAGAAGACTGGACATTTCCAGTATCATTGCAGTACATGTAATCAAGAATGCGTTAAGTTACAATTGTTATTCTGGACTTTTCCAGGATAAATTGGAAGCAGATAGTAGATAGTGATAGGTTGTTTAGACGAATAGAGATAATATTGTCCGGATTCTGTTGTTTAGACGAAAAGATATAATACTGTCCGGATTCGAGGTGTTGCTGGTGGTGGTGTTAGGGTAGTCATGAGAGCATTTTCTTATACTTTTGTGATGTTATGATGATGGGAAGTGTTTTTTGAAGAGATGAGTTTTGATTTCTTTTCGGAATACTTTAATGTCTATTGATTTGGTCAGTAGATTGGTGATGGTAGTATCGATCTTTGCTGCCTGTGTCGCTAAAAGGCTGTCATATAGTTTCTTTCGTCGTGTTCCTTTGAGAGGGGGGTGAGTGAATAGGCTCTGAGTTCTCCTTAATCTGTGTGAGAGGTTACGGTGTAGTCTGTTGTTTAGGTAGCTGGGGGCTGTTCCATGTATTACTTTGTATAGTAGACAGTAGAATTTGAACTGGGGTCTTGCTTTTATTGGTAGCCAGTGTGAGTCTAGGTATGCTTTGGTGATGTGGTCATATTTGCCTAGTGAGTAGATGATTCTGAGGGCTGTGTTCTGAACTGTCTGTAATTGTTTTATCATGTAGTTTGGGCATGATAGGTATAGGCTGTTACAGTAATCTACAATACTCAGTACTAGGGATTGTACTAATATCTTATATTGATCTTTGTTGAAGAATTTTCTTATTTTTCTTAGGTTACGTATTGTGAAGAATGCTCTTTGGATGATTTTGTGGATTTGAGACTGCATTGTGCAGTTTCTGTCTAGTAGGATTCCCAGGATCTTGAGTGTGCTTTGCATTGGGTACTTGATTGTATTTACTTCTAGTTCTGTGAGAGATGGTTTTTTTTCCCTTTCCAGTAGTAGGAATTTAGTTTTTTCCGAGTTCAGTTTTAGTTTATGACTTGACATCCATTTTTCTACCGTTTCCATTATCATTTTCAGGTGGTTTGTGGATAAGGGGTCTTGAATATTAAAGGGGAGGAGGATAGTTATATCATCTGCGTAGCTGAATGATACTGTGTTTAGGGCGTCTAGGGTTATGCCTAGAGATGCTATGAAGAGGTTAAATAATATGGGTGACAATGGTGATCCTTGTGGTACTCCACATGGGTTTGACCATGGGTCGGATATGTGCTCTTTTGATTTGACTTTGTATGTTCGTGTTTTGAGGAAGCTTTGGAACCATTTGTGAACATTACCTGAGATTCCTATTGCGTCTAATATTCTGGAGTAGTGTGTGATGGTCAACTAGGTCGAATGCCGCAGAAAGATCGAGTTGAATGAGAAGCAGCTTGTTTCCTTTGCTGAGGTGTTGTCGGGCAATGTCTAATAGTGATATCAGTAGAGTTTCTGTGCTATGGTTGGATCTGAATCCAGATTGTGATGGATGTAGTATGTGATGGTCTTCAAGGTAGTTGGAGAGGTGTTGTGCGACAAGGCCTTCTGTTATTTTAATGTATAGTGGGATTGAAGCGATTGGTCTATAGTTTGCAGGATTATCTATAGGACCTTTGGGATCTTTTAGGATAGGTGTAATTATGATTTCTCCTAATTCCGGTGGGAAATGACCTTCACTTAGTGTTGTTTGAAGCCATAGTGTGAGGCTAGCTTTAAATTTGGTGGAAGCTGTTGCTAGTAAGTATGAGGGACAGTTGTTCAAGTCACATGAGGATTTGCTGTATTTTTTGTAAAGCCTGTTCAAGTCTGACCATTGTATCTTTGGGAAGTTTGTCCATATCCTGTCTGCTGGGATTGCTTCATCTGTTTTGGGATTGATTAGTATTTCTTCTATGTTGATTCTTGAATTGTTGAATGTGGATCTGGTTGTGATGATTTTGTGTTTGAAGTGATCCGCTAATTGGGTGGCTGTGGGAGTTTGGTTTCCTTGGGTGGCGAGAAATGGTTTGGTATCAGTGAGATTTCTTAAGATGTCAAAAAGTATTCTTGTGTCTGGTTTTTCGGTGCTGATGAGTTTGGAGTAGTAGTTTTTTCGTTTTTCCTTCAGTTTGGTATTGTATTGTTTGGTTAGGATTTTCCATTCATCTTTGATGTGATTGTGTTTTTGTTTTTTCCATGTCCTTTCTAATTGTCTGCATTTTCTTTTTAGTTGTAGAAGTTCGTCGTCGAACCATTTATTAGATGGTCTGTCTATTTTGTTTTTGTTTTTTATTGGAGCTAGTTCGTTTAGTGTAGATTCACTGAGGGTCCGCCAACTGTTTATGAATTCTTTGGGGTTATTGGGGTCGATTTCGGGGTCGACTGTGTTCCAGAATGTGTGAGGTTCGATTTTCGGTCTGAATTTGATGAGTGTTTTCTTTGGGATGGGTTTGTTGTTATTTTGAGCCCAATTGATGGTGAATGAATATTTGAAATGGTCTGACCATAGAGTAGGGTGCCAGGACCCGTTTGAGATGTAGATGTTTTGTGTGTTTTGATTTGGAGATGAATAAGCTGCTATATCGAGTTGGTGACCTTTTTCGTGTGTGGGTTCTGGGTTGAGAATTTGATAGGATAAAGTGTTGAGGTATGAGAGTATATCTGTTGTTTGTTTGGATGATTGATCTTCTAAGTGGAGATTTAAGTCTCCGAGGATCAAGTTATGTGTGGAGGAGAGTGAGTTCTGGAAGATGAATTCTTCAAGTTCTTGTTTTGAAGTGTTCCATTTACCTGGTGTAATGTAGCATATAAGACAGTTCAGGTTTCCATTGAGTGATTTGTCAGATATTTGGCAGGCTAGCAGATCAAGATAAGGGGTGGAGTGCTTGGTTAGTACGTCGATGTTGAGATTGTTTTTTGTTATGATTGCTAGACCTCCTCCTCTTCTGTTTTCTCGACATACTACTTCAAGTTTATATCCTTTGGGGCAGAATTCTGTGATGCTTGTCAACTCCTGCGAGTCTCACGAGAACCAACAGCACCATTTGGGCAGCGGCACAGGACCAGGCAGGCACAAGCCCCGAGTGCGGACTGGGGGATAGGAAGGGCAGGAGGACCCGGACCTGACCGGCTGTGCACCCGGGGCGGACAGCCCCCCCCATTGGTACGCCACCGATTTTCACCCCGTCCTGCCAGCACTCTGATTGGCTGGCGTTCTTCAAGAGGCGGGCCAGTCAGGAGGGGAAAAAAGAGAAGGGGAAAAGGGAACCCGCTCTGCGATCGACTGGGTTCGCCTGAGTGAGCGACCTGTCGATCGCGATCGACGTATTGGGCACCCCTGCCCTACAACATGGGTTTCTCTCAGGGCTTCCTCTCTCTCTGCACTCCAGGGTAATCATTTAAACAGCTCTTTTCTGCCTGTTCGCTGTTAATTACCACTAGCTGGGAAACTCTTGTTCATTCAGCGCCCCCCTTCCCCCCCCCCCCCAGTGTATTCTGGTACCTGTAGTTTATCCCCAAACAGAGCTCTATTTCCCCTTTTACTCTGTTAAGAAGGGTTAATTTTACATTGTGCCCAATTATGTTCACTCCAGAGACACTCGAGACACTGCTTGCGAACCGCTGGGCAGGATGGACCTCTGGTCTGACTCAGCAGAGGCAACTTCTTATGTTCTTAATCCCTAGCTGTGTACTTTTAAACCTGCTCTGCACAAGCATGGGCTCTAACAGGAAAAAGTCTCACCATACTCCTCCTGACAACACCGATGACACAAAAGTTGTCACAATATACATGTTAACTTTTTATGGTGAGTTTAAGTACATAGGCTCCATAATTCTCTCTGTTCCTAGAATCCCATTGATGTAGTGAAAGAGAGCATAGGAACCAGCTGAGTTAGTGTCAGTGGGTGCTGAGCACCCCTAATATTGAGCATTGTGTCGAGAGAGGGATAATATACATTGCTCTTGTTTATTTAAAATTTACTATAGCACCTATTCCAGCCTGCTGTATCATTTTGGAATGGTGGCATCTATGAGATAGAAAGGCAGACCAGAGAAACCAGCAGCAAAACAGCTAGTGTCACGAAACCTCTGTTGCAGCTTCTAATGAAATTAATTCAGTACAGTAGACTGCACTGAAATACAAAAGAAAAGTGTTTATTTCTTTGATCTTTCAAACTATTCAGATGTGGAATTCTTAAAATGTTTTGTATTATTCAAGTTACTTTACATCATGGACTATATATTTGACTTTCTCTGTTCAATGTTTTGTCTTCAAAGCAAAATTGAGGAAAACATTAGTGTGACCTGAAATTCAAAGCCAGCATCTCCACAGACAGAAGACAGGGGCTCCCTAGCCTTGCAGCTAGCTACCAGAATTTTAATTTCATAAGTTATGGTTGGCTACACTGAGCAATAGGTCTATTACATATCACTTGATTTGGAATAGAAGGTTTAAAGATACAGTGTACCTGTATATACCTTTGTACCCTTATACACATCACTGCAGAGACCTATAGGTATCAAATGCCACAAGTTCACATTTCTCATCTACAGAATTGCAATGACCTGAAAATGTTTGTCTAGCTCAATATCTAGCATTCCTAATTGAAAAAGCACAATGTTGTAAATAGGCAAGCAGTCAACTGCTCTGGCTAAAGCCGGAGAATATATCTACAGATCTCCTTGGAACAATAGAGTTTCTTGTCTGTACAAAATGTTTTAGATACATGTATTTATTTTTATTTATTTAGATTTTTATCCCGTCCTCCCAGTAGCTCAGAACGGTCTACAAGTGAACATACACAATGGAGTGTAATTAGACATATAAGATATACAATAGGTTTAAATGTTTGGACATACAAGACTGTGCAGTAGTTTAAATACAGGGAGTATACAGCAAATTAAGAGTAGAGTTTAAGTATAAGTAGTTTAGTTTAAGTACAAGTTATTTGAGTTTAGGCTATTGAAGAATTTTGTATAATAATTGGTATTGAACTCAGTATTTAATATGGTTACAGAAACTAGCTTATACCCTTTAAATGTTTAATTCGGGACTCCTTTTACAAAGTTGCAGTAGCGGATGCTGCCGCAGTAGTTGCTCCAACCCCATAAGGATTTAATGGACGTCGGAATATTTGTCACATGGCAGCCAATAGTGTGGCTTTGTAAAAGGGGGAGGGGTAGTTTATTTGCATGCATACAGCTAGGGAAATTATACAGATGCATGAATTCAGGAATGTACGAGGCCACATTAAGAACAGTATGTGGTTGTGCTGTGCATGCTGTAATTTAGAGGGAACACTGTTAGGGACAGTTGGCCCTTTTGGCAGCTGGGAGCAGAGGTAAGCAGCAAAAATCTTAAAATCTAAACGTTCTGAGTTATGTACAAATCCGATTTAAGAACAGCTTTAAAAACTTAACCCGGGGACTATCTGTATATAATCTGTAATCCTCAAAGCATGCCCTTTGTAAAAAGAACAAAAAAACATAGAGACAATATTCATCATGCCAGAAAGTGTTAAATTTATTTGGATAACTTTGTCCAGTCAGGGGGGCTCACACAACAAATAAGACAGCACTGGATATAGCCTGTTAAATTTATCTGCTTAACTTTAGAACAGCCCCCTGGAGTACACAGACTCATCCTGCTAAATTCATTTTCGAAAGCTGAATATCACTACTGCTTGGCTAAAGTCAAACTATGCACTCAAGCCCCTTCAACATTGCTTCTTCAATGGTGGCTAAGGGCTCCTTTTACTAAGCCACGCTAGCGGGGTTAACGCGTGTGACTTTTCAAGAGGAGGTGGTAGCGGCTAGCGCATTCGGCGGTTTAGCGTGCATTAAACTGCTAGCGCGGCTTAGTAAAAGGAGCCCTAAATGTTTTTCTGATCAGCAATGTTGACGGGTAAGCCTGGAGGACAGAACTGATCAATAACCATATTGAACTTGGATCCATGACAACATGGTGCAATGAACACACTAGGGGAGTGGGCGACGAGATGGCAGATGAAGTTCAATTTAGAGAAATGTAAAGTCTTGCATGTAGGAAACAGAAATCCGAGGTACAACTACACGATGGGAGGGCTGGTAATGGGAGAAAGTAGCCTAGAGAAGGACTTGGGGGTAATGGTAGACAAGACAATGAAACCATCGGCACAGTGCGCAGCGGCCTCTAAGACGGCGAACAGAATGCTAGGTATTATCAAGAAAGGTATTACAGCCAGAACGAAAGAAGTTATCCTGCCATTGTATCTGGCAATGGTGTGCCCACATCTGGAGTACTGCGTCCAGTACTGGTCGCCATACCTTAAGAAGGATATGGCGATACTCGAGAGGGTTCAGAAAAGAGTGACGAGATTGATAAAAGGTATGGAAAACCTTTTATATGCTGAAAGATTGGAGAAACTGGGGCTCTTTTCCCTGGAAAAGCGGAGCTTAAAGGGGACAAGATCATGAAGGGCATAGAGAAAGTGGAGAGGGACAGATTCTTCAAACTTTCGAAGACTACAAGAATGAGATGGCATTCAGATAAATTAAGAGGAGACAGATTCAAAACCAATGCTAGGAAGTTCTTCTTCACCCAGAGGGTGGTGGACACCTGGAATGCGCTTCCAGAGGGCGTGGTAGGACAGAGTACGGTATTGGGCTTCAATAAAGGATTAGATGTTTTCCTGAAGGAAAAGGGGATTGAAGGGTATAGATAGAGGATTAATATGCAGGTCCTGGACCTGATGGGCCACCGCGTGAGTGGACTGCTGGACAAGATGGACCTCTGGTCTGACCCAGCAGAGGCACTGCTTGTGTTCTTATGTTCAACTAAATCAGAGGTAATAGAAATTTTGCTTTTAAATAATCTAGTGCTAATGAGACTTACATTGACACTATGCAGTAGTATTACTAGTACAAGGAATAGCCATATATGGAAAGTATAGAAATCTCATTGGATAAAGCAAGGATTGTTAGTAATGAAGCCTGGGCATGTGTTGTCACCTTCCTCATGATCTCAAAAACATTTCAGTAGTCGGCTCATTTTTATGAAACTGAGTTTGAAGGGTAAGATGTTAGTCTCACAAGAAAAAATTATAGAGTAATAGAAAAATCCCAAAAATCAATCACCAAAATATTACTCGCCAGAGATGGGTTACCCATCCCCGATAAATATTTCACAACAAAGTGGAGAAAAAGTCTCACATTTTCCAACGCAGCAGTGAACAACTCTCAATACTGTTTTAAGATTCTAAGCTGCTTAATTTAATATCACTGGCAAAAAAGCTCTACCACCACTGAAATGTAATTATCAAAAGGGTAATATGCCCATCACTGTGCACAGGAAAAGCAAAATCAAAAAGTTTTACTTAGCTTTGGAACATGGTCTAAAACGCCATGCTGTGTTGATAGAAAATGTCTGGCCAGACTATCGATGGAAACGCCACGGCTCCAGTCAGATGTACAGTCCAGAATCCATGCCCAATCCTCTAACAAGTGCCTTGTTTCGCCTCTCAAAGGCTTCCTCAGGGAATATATCAGCTGGAAAACTCCACTCCTCTTCTGTGCACACAGGCACAAGAAACGCCCATTGGTAAAAAGAACTCAAAGATCCAACTTCCGGTGGCACTTCCGGGTTACGACGTTATCACAGCAGTCAAAAACCTGGCTGCCATTCATCCACAAAACTGCCATTCATCCTTCAAACTGCCACTCATCCGAAAAATGCCACCCTCTCCACCTGCTGATTAAGGCCATTAGGCCATATAGTGTCCAAAAAGAAAATCCAGCGCTGTTCATGCTGGTACAAGAGTCTCTTCACATTGCCCTTCCGTGGGGTAACAGGAACGTGTTCCAACACAAAACACACAAAATCATCAAAATTATGCAGCATCGCCCGGACTCCACCTTAAAAGGGTGGGAACCGCGGCGCAAGGCTCACAGCTCAATTGGAGAGCCGGAGGCAGAGGCAGGAGAGGAGAGAAGCCGGGGAGAAGCAGGCGTAGAGAGGAGAGGAGAAGCAAGGAAGGCAGAAGAAGGGAGCCAGCAAGGGAGCAGAGAGCTAGAGGTAGCGGCGAGAGGAAGCTCCACCCACCCCCACCACGTCAGCAGCAGCATCGCCCGTACTCCCCCTTAAAAGGAGGGGAACCATGGCGCGAGGCTCACAGCTCGATCGGAGAGCCAAAGGCAGAGGCAGGAGAGGAGAGGAGAGGAGCCGGTAAGAAGCAGGAGGAGAGAGGAGAGGAGAAGGAAGGGAGGTAGAAGAAGGGAGCCGGCAAGGGAGCAGAGAGCTAGGGGTAGTGGCGAGAGGAAGCTCCGCCCACCCCCACCGCGTCAGCAGCAGCATTGCCCGGACTCCCCCTTAAAAGGAGGGGAACCGCGGCACGAGGCTCACAGCTCGATCAGAGAGCCGGAGGCAAAGGCAGGAGAGAAGAGGAGAGGAGCCAGGGAGAAGCAGGAGTAGAGAGGAGAGAAGCTAGGGAGGCAGAAGAAGGGAGCCGGCAAGGGAGCAGAGAGCTAGGGGTAACGGTGAGAAGAAGTTCCGCCCACCTCCACCGCATCAGCAGCAGCATCGCCCGAACTCCCCCTTAAAAGGGGGGGGGGAGCCAATGGCGCGCAGCCGTTCGGCGAGCGGCAAAGGCGCTCATCTTAGCAAGAGCATCTTTGCGAACGGCCTTGAGAAGGGCCGAGCCGATACATCCAAGGACACCAGGGAAAGACAGCAAGGTAAGGAATTAGCGTGCACGGAGGAGAGCACACACACAAGCTAAAGCAAGACAAAGAGGCAACAGGCCCTGAAGATAAAGAAGAGGTAGGCCCAAGAGGGGATACACGCACACACAAACAAAAAGAGGCGACAGGCATAGAAGTTAAGCAGAGGACACATTTACTTATAATTTTAATGCACCCTATTGTCTATTTTTCTGTAAACCGCTTAGAATCCTAACGGAGTTTAGCGGTATATAAGAAATAAATTACATTACATTACATTACACAAGATAAGGAAGGGGTAGGCCCCCAGAGGAAACACACGCACACACAAGCAAAAGGAAGTGACAGAGCAAACACCTAGCAAACATCAGGCAGACTCACACAGTCAACTAGCAGATGGACAAGAGCAAACACCTAGCAAGTAGGTGGACCCAGCAGACAACAAGGCTTACCAGCTAACCAAGAGAACACAAAGCCAACCAACTAGCAGGCGGACCAGGGAAAACACCCAGCAAGTGAGAAGCTCAAAAATGGCAGGAAGAACTAGAAGCAACAAGACTGCAATCAAGACCGGCGTTCCAGTCACTGAAGAGATCCAGAGGATGACCACAGCTTCTGTGCAGACAGAGGATGACCCACGATGGATGACGGAGGTCTCTGTGCAGACCAAAGTTATACCACAGCAGACTGAAGTTATATCACAGCAGAAGACTTCAGTCTCAGTACAGACAGAAGTGGTCGACCAGCAACAGCCTGACAGAGACATCCTGCAAGAGTTGATGAGCCTGAGGGAAGAGGTGAAGTGTCTAAGAAGCAGCAGGGAAGATGAGTCCTTCATCAATGATGTCCTCCAGGAGCTGTCCCAAGTCTCTGAGCAGGCACAAGGAGACAAGAACATTTTCGAGACACCCAGACCACCAGACCTGCAGCTTTGGAAGTAATGGTTGGGGTACAAGAAGAGGCTAGATATGTCGACTCCTGGCAGCTGGTTACCTCTACAAGCAAATACAGAAGACCTTCCTCTTCTTCAAGCAAACAGAGCAGCTACATATCAATCCCACAGATCACCATGAAGAACAGGTTTCAGCTTCCACAGGAAGGACCAGCCAGCAACTTTCAAGACGACTTTCAGGAGGATTTCCAGCGGATGACACCGGCTCCGGGAGCAATGGATCAGTTCCCCCCGAAGAAGCACAGAGTGGTAGTCATTGGGGACTCCCTGCTGCGGGGCACCGAGGGACCAATGTGTAGACCGGATCTACAATCAAGAGAGGTTTGTTGTCTGCCAGGAGCCAGGATCCAGGATGTGACCACCAGCTTAGGAAGACTGATCAAGCCCCAAGACCACGTCGGGATGAACGACACCACCAGGAACACCCCGGAGAAGATACCCAAAGACTTTGGAGCCCTGGGTGAGAAGCTGAAGCAGATGGGAGCGCAGGTGGTCTTCTCTTCCATCCTTCCAGTGAGAGGCAAGGGTAGAGCCAGGGAAGATCGTATCCAAAAGACAAACGAGTGGCTACACGGATGGTGCAGAGAGATGAACTTCGGTTTCCTGGACCATGGAGAGCACTTCAAGGACTACAGGGACCAGACGGGCTCCACCTGACCAGAAGAGGGAAGAATGTCTTTGGTAGATGACTGGCTCGCCTGCTCCAAAGGGCTTTAAACTAGGTGAGTTGGGGGAGGGTACCCACTCTCATCTTGGTGTGGTAAGTAACCATCCCAGCATGGTAAGTAACCACTCCATTATTGAGTCTGAAGTAAGTACTTTCGTTGCAGACAGTACTGCAGGGGATAAACTAACTCAAAAGGGACAAAATAACTCAAACAGGGAAATAAGGGACTCACTAAATCAAATGGGAAAATCTCCACACAGACCAGGCAAACACAAAGTATGGAAGGCTATGTACATTAATGCCCGCAGTTTAGGCAATAAAATTCTGGAATTAGAGATGGAAATGAGGAGCGCCAACCTAGATGTGGTGGCAATATCTGAAACCTGGTTCTCGGATTCCCATGGATGGGATGTGGCTATACTAGGATATAACTTACTCCGCAGAGACAGAGAAGGCAAAAACGGAGGAGGGGTAGCATTATATATCAAGGAGGAAATCAAAGTTACCAGAATCACAGGTGTCAAGTATACAGGGAAGTCCCTCTGGTTGAACCTTGCCAGGGGAAGTGGCAAATACCTGTATCTAGTCATTGTATACAGACCTCCTAAACAACAGGACGACATAGACAAAGAATTAATCGAAGACATTGAGACCATCACTCTGTGTGGAGACACTGTACTGTTAGGGGACTTCAACATGCCAGATGTAAACTGGAACAAACTTTCAGATACAACCAGCAGCAGCAGAAGGCTACTACACTCTATACGGGGAGCATGACTCAAACAAATGGTACTGGAGCTCACTACCAATGGAGATAGTGTCACAGAGGTTTCGGTAGGTGATGCGTTGGCCTCCGGTGACCACAACATGGTGTGGTTTCACCACAGGAAAAGAACCAAACACATCAACAAAGTTCCTTAACTTTAAGGGCACTAACTTCGAGAGCATGGGAGATTTTGTCTATGAGGCGCTGCAAAACTAGGACACAACAGATAATGTGGAGGTAATGTGGTCAGCTCTGAAATCTACCCTACAGGAAGCAACCAATCTCTATATAAAAACTGTGAGTAAACGATGGAGAAATAACAAACCCCAGTGGTTCTCTGCAGAGATCTCGGAACTCGTAAAACAGAAGAAAAGAGCATTTGAATCACAACGACTAAAAGTCCAAGAAGCCTATCTAGAGAAATCTAGAACTGTCAAAACAGCGGTCAGAAACGCCAGACTCCGGATGGAAGAAAAGTTAGCTATGAATATTAAAAAAAGAGGATAAATCCTTTTTCAGGTATGATAATGATAGAAAGAGGAATACAGACGGGATAGTGCACCTAAGGAAACCCGACGGTACCTATGCAGAATCGGACTCTGATAAAGCCAAATTACTAAACAAATACTTCTGCTCAATCTTTACCTGTGAGGCGCTGGGATCTGGTCCACAGCTGCAAACAAGGGAGAGCTCAGAAGACCCATTCAGGAATTTTGAATTTACTATTAGCAGTAGCTACCAAGAATTATCAAGGCTCAAAGTGAACAAAGCCATGGGACTAGATAAATTGCACCCCAGAGTGTTTAGGGAATTGAGAGATGTCTTGGCAGAACCGTTAGCCACGCTCTTCAATCTTTCCCTGAGCACGGGAAAAGTTCCATTAGACTAGAAAACAGCTAACGTCATTCCGCTTCACAAAAAAGGATGCAGGTCAGAGACTGCAAATTACAGGTCAGTAAGTCTTACATCAATAGTGTGTAAACTTATGGAAACGTTGATTAAACACAAATTAGATATGGTTCTGGACGATGAGAGGCTGAGGGATCCCCACCAGCATGGATTTACAAAGGGAAGGTCCTGCCAATCCAATCTAATCAGCTTCTTTGACTGGGTAACAAAAAAACTAGATAAGGGAAAGTCCCTGGATGTAGTGTATCTGGACTTCAGTGTCCCACACCGTAAATTATTGAACAAGATGAGCTCACTGGGACTAGGAGAAACATTAACTGCATGGGTTAAAGACTGGCTCAGTGGCAGACTTCAAAGGGTGGTGGTAAACGGTACTCCCTCCGAAATGTCTGAGGTGTTCAGTGGAGTACCGCAGGGCTCGGTCCTGGGTCCAATCCTATTTAATATCTTCGTAGGGGATCTGCCTCAGAGACTTCAGGGTAAAATTGCATTATTTGCCAATGACACTAAATTATGCAATGTAGTGGGAGGAGGTACCGTACCCGACAATATGACACAGGACCTACTTTTATTGGAGCAATGGTCTACTATTTGACAACTGAGCTTTAATGCCAAGAAGTGTAAAGTTATGCACCTTGGTAGCGGAAACCCTTGCAGAACCTACACTCTGAATGGTGAGACCTTAACTAGAACTGTTACAGAACGGGACCTGGGAGTAATCATTATTGAAGATATGAAGGCTGCCAATCAAGTAGAGAAAGCTTCATCCAAGGCTAGACAAATGCTGGGTTGCATCCGGAGAAGTTTCATCAGCCGAGAGCCCAAAGTTGTAATGCCGCTTTATAGGTCCATGGTGAGACCACATCTGGAATACTGTGTTCAATTTTGGAGGCCACATTATCAAAAGGATGTGCTGAGAATAGAGTCAGTTCAGAGATTGGCCACTAGGATGGTCTCAGGACTTAAGAATCTCACATATGAAGAAAGTCTAGGTAAGTTGCAGCTATACTCTCTTGAGGAACGCAGAGAGAGGGGAGTCATGATAGAGATGTTCAAATATGTTACTGACCGTATGGTGGTGGAAGAAGACATCTTTTTCCTTACAGGACCTACGGCGACAAGAGGGCATCCGTTAAAAATCAGGAGTGGGAGATTTCATGGTGACATTAGGAAGTATTTCTTCACTGAAAGGGTGGAATGATCTTCCACTTCAGGTAGTAGAGGCCAACGACGTGCTCGATTTTAAGAATAAATGGGATAAGCATGTGGGTTCACTTCGAGGAAGTGCTTAGAGGGGTGGGTTATTCGAGTGGGCAGACTTGTTGGGCCGATGGCCCTTTTCTGCTGTCATACTCTATGTTTCCAACTTGGACCACTGTTTTTCCACTTCCCTTATGTCTTCCCATCCAATCAACTCTTTTTTTAGGTACTCTCCCATGCTACTAAGGTCCGTACATTTGAAATCCAGGACTTTGAGTTTTGTGTGGCCATCCTCCTCTTTGTTACATCGAACCACACTGTATGATGATCACTACTTCCCAGGTGGGCCCCCACTAGGACATTAGAGACACTTTCACCATTTGTGAGCACTAGATCCAGCATCACTTTTTCCCTCATGGGTTCTGTCACCATCTGTCTGAGCAGAGCCCTTTGAAAGGCATCCATGTTCTCTCTTCTTTCCATTTCCACTGACAGAACTTTCCAGTTTGTAAAAGGCAGGTTGAAATCACCCAGCAACAGCACCTCCCCTTTCTTTCCCAACTTTTGTATATCCATAATCAGATCTTTGTCGATTTGCTGTGATTGAGGCAGAGGTCTTTAGACAACACCCAAGTGAATAGAAGTTCTATCTTCTCTTTTCAAAACAATCCATATTGCTTCTTCCTTTCCCCAGGTCTCCTGCATTTTAGTCGCCGTATTGAAGACTTTAGAAGTACGGGGGAGACAAGTTTTGGAAAATACTCTTAAAGTGGCTTGCGTAAGGCTGTTTGGCAATCTGGTAGCAGTGACATGCGTGATCTGCTATGGCATCTCAAAAAACTGATGGTTCTTGATGTCTATGGGTAGAGCAAGGAAGAATATCGGCTAGGGATATAGTCTCACTTATGTTGCAGTTTGTTCAACAAAGATCTGAAGGGGTATGTATGGATGCAGTGGTTGGGGGTTTTCATCAGTATGTGTTAGGATGATGAGCTGCAGGATGCAGTTCTCCTGAGTCTCTGCTGAATTACAAAACCTACATAGGCTTCTGTTATGCCCATGGCTGTTGGCTATTAGATATGAATCTTCATGTCTGCTTGCTTTTTAGCTGCAATCCTTGCCTTACATCTGTGCCAGACAATTAGGCAGCCTAACAACTTACTTTCATGAGAGCAAGTTGTTTATCAACTTATATCATATCTCTTATACTGTTTCATGTCTTGCTGAGGAAAGTTTCTCATGGTACTGCAATTAGGAAGGGCCTGAACACATTCCATCTGTGAGAGTTAGGAGATAAGGGAGACACTTGTTGTTACTGCAGAAACAGCAGTATATCTGTGTGTGAGAAATTCAGCACTTTCTGTGCTATAAAAGACTGAGAGTCACAGACTGGACTTTGAATCTTGCTGCAGCTATGGGAGAGCCGTGGACTGTACCTTTCCCTTGATCATCTAGATTCCCAATCAGAATTGGAGAGGGGTTTGGCAGACATGGTGAAGTATTTTATTTGGTGTATATAGATATTTTCTACTTATATCTTGTATATTATCTGATGTCTATCTGCATTATTTGGTATTATCTGATGTTTATGCAATAAAGAATCATATTACTCTGAAGCTTTGTTGGAGGTCACTTCTACATACCCTTGCTAGATAAACACGTGGCAGAACATCTTCATAGAGCTAAGCTAGCGTATTCCATAAAACAGCAAGTTGTGGAGGTGAGGACTCAGATCGACACAATCTTGACCCAAAAAGCGATGCAAGAAATATATATTTTCAAAAATATGAACTATAATGATGGGGAGGAATAGCTGGGAAAGTTAGCTAATCTAGTGCGCCTACACTGGAAAAAAACAAACAGGTTGTCTCATTAATTAAAGATCCCCAGGGACAAAGATTTATGACAGGGTATCAGATTATGGCCTAATTTGTAAAATACTACCTTGACATTTATGATCAAAGGGAAATATTGGAAAGTGACAGGGGAAAATTCTTTGATAATCTGCATTTGCCACAATTTACCCTAGAACAGCTGCAAGTGCTGAATGCTTCTATTTCAAAGAACTTTGTAAAGGTGTGCAGAGTAGTCCAAGTAGCAGCTCTGCAGATTTTATCAGACAAAACAGCCTGAGATTCCATCCAGGTCACTACACCTCGCGTGAAATGAGCTGCAAGTTGTTTCCTGGCAGAAATGTAAGAAGAGGAGATTTCCATGTGGATCCATCTGGCAATAGAAGCTGGCCTGCCCTGCCTTGAGTGACTGATCAGTACAAAAAGATGATCAGAAAGCCTGGAGTCATTAGTCCTCTCCATGTAGATGAGAAGGGCTCTGTGTACATCCAGCTTGCACAGAAATTTATCTTGTTTGGCCAAACCTGTAGGCTGAAAGGTGGGCAGACAAAGTTCTTGATTAACATGGAAGGCAGAGACCACTTTCAGAAAAAAGAAAGGAACCATGTGCAGAGAAACACCCAACTCATTGAAATGGAGAAATGGTTCCCTGCAGGAGAGAGCCTGAAATTCCAAGATCCTTCTTGCTGAGACTATGGCAACCAAAAACACTGTCTTGACCATAAGGTCTAGAAGGATAGCCTCTAAGAGAGACTCGTACAGAGCATGGGGCAGACCCTTCAAAACCACATTGAGGTCCCAAAACGGGAAAGGTCTATGCACTGGGGGTCTTTGCCTGAGAGCCCTCCACAAAAACCAAATGACATCCGGGTGAGAAGCCAGCAACCAAAGGCCACTCTGAGCCTGAAAGCTCAAAATGCTGGCTATCTGCACTTTGAGGGATGAAACTTCAAGGCCTTTTTCAAGACCGACTTGCTGGAAGGCAAGGATCACAGGTATGGGAGCTTTATCTGGCTCTACCTATTTCTTGGTGTACCATAACCGAAAGGTCTTCCAGGTCTTAGCATAAGCCACAACCATTGCAGGCTTCTTAGCCCTAAGAAGTGTCATAAATACAATCTCCAAATAGCCTTTCTGAATCAAAGCTGAAAGCTCAAGAGCCATGCCTTATGACCAAAGCATTCTGGCTTCTCCATCAGAACCAGGTCTGGACTGAGAAGCCCTGGAATAGGCAGCTTCAGGGGTCTGTCTCTCTATAGATGCACCAAGACCACATACCATGTACCAAGGTCTTTGGGGCCAGTCTCACCAGACTCTAATGGGTGGCTATCCTATAGATCAGGGGTCTCAAAGTCCCTCCTTGAGGGCCGCAATCCAGTCGGGTTTTCAGGATTTCCCCAATGAATATGCATGAGATCTATGTGCATGCACTGCTTTCAATGCATATTCATTGGGGAAATCCTGAAAACCCGACTGGATTGCGGCCCTCAAGGAGGGACTTTGAGATCCTTGCTATAGATGATTTGACCCACCATGGTCTACAGTAGAAACACATAAAGAAGAACATCTATGTGCCAAGGCTGGACTAGAATATCCAACTCCATGTTTCCCTGCTTGATTCTGCATCTGTAGAAACAAGCTGTTTTTGAATTCTTGGCCATAGCCAGGAGATCCATGCCCAGTTTGCCCCAAGTCTGAAATCTGAGGGAAAACATCCTTTAAGACAGAAACCACTCTACAGGATACAGGATCTGCCGTCTTAGAAAGTTGGCTTGGATATTCTCTACTCCTGCCATGTGAGCCACTAAGAGGGCCTACAACTGCCATCACCTTGGTAAAGGTGTGAGGAGTCATGGCCAAACCAAAGGGAAACACCACAAACTGAAAGTGGGGCTGAAGCACTTGAGATCTCAGATATCTTCTGTGAGCCAGAAAGATGGGGATATGAAGGATATGCCTCCATCAAATCCAGAGAGGCAAGGAATTTTCCCAGAGCCACCGCTGCTATGACGGAGCAGACCATTTCCATACAAAAGTGGTGAACCTTTAGAGTCTCAATTACAGCCTTCAAATCTGGAATGGGCCTCAAATCTTCTGTGCCCTTCTTGGGCACTATGAAGTATAAAAAGTATCATCCTGAGCCTGATTCTTCTTCAGAAACTGTTTCTATGACACAAATGTCTATAAGTTGTGCACCATCACTCGGACTTTGATCTGCTTCTCCAGCCATCTGGCTTGGAAGTCAAGGAACAGATCTGGAGGGGGGAACTCAATCCTGTGCCCCTCCCTGATAATGTCCAGCACCCAACAGTCACACAAGATCTGATCTCATTTGTCCCTGAATGCTGATAGCCACCCTCCGATAGGACTGGCCTTCTTCCTGGTGTCATTGTTGCTTCTTGGAGGTTGAGCCATCTTGGGAACTCCAAATTTCAGACCCCTCTCCCCTGATGTTCCTCATAATGAATAATGGGAGTACTCATTATGACTTCAGGTAACTACTTGTCTGAATTAGCCTGGCTGCAGAGAAAGGTTTTCTGCCTCATAAAATACTCAGACCTCAACAGTCGAAGGAAATTTTCTGGCTGTCAGCCAGATGGACCACAGCCACCAACTTTTACCCCTGGGATTCCTCATGCAGTGATGGGGAAAAATTATGCAGCCAACTCCCTAATGCCCCTAGGTTTCTTACTCAGTGGCCACACAGCCTGTGCACAAGCCTCTGACTGAGTAAGCAGGCGAGCCGTTCCCAGGGGGATGGAACCTGAGCTCTTGAAGGGAACCAAAGCAGGCTGGCTCTGCAGGTACTTTGAGAGATTGGCCTGGGAGCAGCAGTCCTCCCCCAAAGGACTGCATCCTTTTCCTGGCAAAGTATGCCCAAGCAGAGCACCTCCGAACACTGAGTTCTTCAGAACTGCAAAAATCCAGTGGAAACAACATCGAAAACAAAAAAAACAAAAACAGAGCACAGCAAAACACACCTTCTGAGTTTGCTTGCAGAAGGAATAACTGAGAAGGGTGCTGTGCTCCACTGTAGAAGGAGAGGAGTTCTCAAGTTCTTAAAAGGATATCCTTCTGTAGTTTAAAGGAATTGGGAATCAACAGTTCAAGTATGGACTCCTGTGTATCCGCAACAGTTATCCCAGCAGCACAAAATAATGTAGAGGGCATGCAAGTTTTGCTTAAATTAAACTGCTCAGCAGAGACCTCCACCATAAGTACTACATAAATAAATAAATAAGATAAATGGTCAAATAATATTATCATGTAGATAAAAATAAATCATAAATGTACATATATTAGGGCTGCACCAAATATTCATATTCAATTTGATTTGTTATTCATATTTTTGACCGAATAATGATTTAAATTCAAATATGAATAATCTGGGACTCTGCTGTGCTAAATCCCAATAAAACAAACATTTGATCTCTGACTTCATGTTGCTTCTTTTATTATTTATGTTTAAGGTCAATGCCCATTATTTGTATTCGGTATTCATATTTATCTGAATAATATTTTTCATTATTCATATTTGCCAAATAGTAAAATATGCTGTTAAGTACAGCTCTACATATATAAAGACATAAGACATGTAAATGGTGCAGAGACCCCTTGCATTAACAATGACAATATATGGGAGCCGGACTGAATTGTCTTACATACCCTTATGGTAGCAGGAATAGAATCTACCAGAAGCAAAAGGAAAAGGGCATAGAAGAGGGGAAAAAACAATTGATAAATGTTAACAGCCATATGCTCCAAATAATTGAGTAAAGCACAGTAGAAAGCAAACTAAAGACCAGTATGGAAGACCAATGAAATAATTTTTGCTACTAACAAACTGTAGTCCTTAGACATTCATAATTTAATGTAGGAACCATTCATCTATCATACACCAAAAGAAGCTACTTTGTAACATACAAATTCATCCTGGATTCCACAGTGTCTACCTCATTTTGATTCATCACTTCTATGTTATATCCACATTGTATCTACTACTGTATAACAAAATTATCCTTAATTGTAACCTGCCTCAAAATCAACTGGCAAGGATTTGATGGGATATAAGACCACACATGACATAACATAACAAAGCAAGTTCAAATGGCTAACATCATCATCATGTGCCACATCCCCTGAAAACATTCCCAGCATTTCCATGGCATCTACTCTACTATTAACATAGAAACATTATGGCAGATAATGGCTAAATGGCCCATCCATTCTGCCCATCTGCAGTAACCATTATCTCTTCCTCTCTCTAAGAGATCCCACGTGCCTATCCCAGGCTTTCTTGAAATCAGACACAGTCTCTGTCTCTACCACCTCTTCCGGGAGACTGTTCCATGCATCTACCACCCTTTCTGTAAAAAAAAGTATTTCCTTAGATTACTCCTAAGCCTATCACCTCTTAACTTCATCATATGTCCTCTCATTCCAGAGCTTCATTTCAAACGAAAGAGACATGACTTATGCGCAATTACACCACATAGGTATTTAAACGTTTCTATCACATCTCCCCTCTCCCGCCTTTCCTCCAAAGTATGCAGATTGAAATCTTTAAATCTGTCTCCATATGCTGTATGATGAAGATCACGCACCATTTTAGTAGCCCTCTTCTGGGCCGACTCCATCATTTTTATATCTTTTTGAAGGTGCGACTTCCAAAATTGTACACAATATTCTAAATGAGGTCTCACCAGAGTCTTATACAGAGGCATCAATACCTCCTTTTTCCTACTGGCCATACCTCTCCCTATGCAATCTAGCATTCTTCTAACTTTTGCTGTCACCTTTTCAACCTTTTGGCCACCTTAAGATCATCACATACAATTATTCTGTGGAGCATTTTCTCCCTGCTAGTTGCTTCTTTGTTTACAAAAGAGCCCAGGAGATTGAAATCTTTACAACTTCTATTCTATCGCCTTCAAGTTCAAAATCTTCAGCATTTTCCATGTTCATGATCTTTATCTTGCTTATGTTCAGTTCTAATCCCATGTTATGACTTTCTGTTTTGACTTTTCTCAGTAGATACAGCATGTCTTCTTTGCTGCTGGTGATGAGCGCTGTATCATCTGCAATTTTACTACTTGAAAACACTTGCGTATGATAAAACTTTTTGATTTTCCATCTGTAAAGAGATGTGTTTACAAATGATTTCTTAGTAAAACTTTGGCATATTTGGCAGCTATGTGAGACAAACAAGTTAGTACTTATATATCAATCTCTTACCTAGTCTTTAGAAAATCTTTGAAAACACACTTGTTTGGTAAATATTTTGATTAATTTATTATGATCATACTACATATAGTTAGTATCTCTTATCTGTTAACCGCATTGAATCGCAAGGTAGCTGCAGTATATAAGAATTTATGTTTATATTTTGGCCACCAACTTTGAAACTGACACTCTCTTCTTCTAAATTTGCTTTTCTGAAGATGGTTTCACTGTACAAGTTGAACAGTAAGGTGACAAGATGCATCCTTGACTGATGCCAATGAAGGCTCTCGACAAAGTATTCAAAGGCAATGAGGTAACACTCCAAACAAATATCAGACTTGTCCATGCACTCATTTTCTCAGTGGTCAGTTATGGATGAAAAAGCTGGACACTACAGAAACAAGACAGAAAGAAGATCGACTCATCTGAGCTTCAGAGCTGGAGAAGGATTTTAGTCATGCCGTGGACCACCAGAAGAACTAACAAATCGATTCTGGAAGAGATCAAACCGGCTATGTCACTCGAAGTCCAAATGATGAAGTTATGACCGTCTTATTATGGCCACCCCATAAAAAAGAGAGAGATCACATCAAGTTTGTGAAGATCAAAAAGAACCAGGCGAAGAGGGCGTCCTGCAATTAGATGGCTGGACACATTGAAAACAACCATGGGGATGACGCTGGAGGACCTTTCCGAACTAGCACAAAACTGATTTCTTTTTAGATCTGCAATTCATCAAGTCGCTAGGACTCAAACATGAGTCGATGGCACCCAACAGCAATTACTTTACTAACGCCATCTCAAAGAGCCACAGAAAAGCTAGAAAAGGGCATCCAAACTGACTCAAACATCCCTGTTAGTTTCCACTCAATATTTTGAGAGACTTACAGCACAACTAACTACAGCTTTCTCTTCATTGCAACACCTATTTTGCAGACTGTTTATCATCTGAAACCATGTAAGGCAAAGAACACTTGTAATGCAGCTTTTTAGCACAACCATTGCATTTGTGTGACCTTGCGGTTTGGGCCCAAATTTGCAGTTATTACAGCATTGTGTCTTCTACAAAGTAGTTGTAACTGGTCAACCTTTGGTTTGAAAATACATTTTCTTCTATAAGAAATGTGTATTGAGTCTATTCTTGTTAGTCTCTTTCTTTTTCACTATGTCCCATTTTCTATATCACTCACCTGTCCTCTGCACCTTAAAAAAAAAAAATCTATTGCTCTAACAGTCCCATATCTGCCATTCTTTTCCATTATTTATTTTATTGGTTTACATTTCTTTTAATTGATGTTGTGTAATTCTCTAGTGTATTTAATGTATCATTAACTGTCCTGTAGATTATTTTATATATTTTATGTATGTAATTCTGTTCTTCAATAAGAAGAAAGTAAATAACCTCCCCCCACCTCCCCATTTTATTAAACCGCAATAGCGGTTATTAACGCAGGGCGCCACGCTGAATGTTCAATGCTGCTCCCGATGTTCATAGAGTTCCTATGAGCGTCGGGAGCAGCGCAGAGCATTCAGCATGACTCCCTGCGCTAATAACCGCTGTCACTATCGGCTTGTCCTTCCCTCTCTCAAAATCGCCTGTTATGATTCCGTACAAAACTCTGCATTTCCCTCCCCCCCACCCCCCCCCTCTATTAGTGCCGGCCGTGGCAATAACAGCTCCAACGCTCATAGAATTCCTATGAGCTTAGGAGCTATTACCGCCGCAGCCAACACTAAAAACCGCGCTACGCTTTTGTAAAAGGGGGGAGTGGGGTTTACTATCTTTTGCCATTTCTTCGGAACAAGCTTGCACCTACTATTAGAGCAGAAGTTGTGTTTGCCAAATTTAAGACATTATTGAAACTCATTTTTTCAACTGGCAGTCAGCTCTGTCAGATTGCATAACGGCTGTCCAGATAGTGCTGTTTTCTTTTCATTTGGGTTTGTTTTTTGTTTAGTTATGTGCATCGTTTGGCCTTTAATGAATGAATTTTCTATCTGAAAATTGGAGTTCCTTTCTTTTATTATTTATGTTTTGTATACTGTTTATTGAAACTGTCTTGATCCTGGTTTGGTAAATACGGTATATAAAGTCATTTAATACACATAAACATTTACAACGGTTTCTGCATTTGATATGTTTTTATCATTTCCTTTATATTGAGTTAATAGTCCTGTTGGTTGCCTGAGAACATGATTTATATAGTCTGCCTATGTCCATTGCCCCAGATACAACTATACTGTTATAGAACAAGGAAAAGATGCAAAGGTAGGACCACATTCTCATCTTACAGTTAAAACTATGTATTCTGTCAGCAGAATCTGCAGTTCCATACCACCCAGCTCCATTACCTTGTAACTCACCTAATTATTTCACTTTATCGTTGTAGCTCTCCTAATGATTTCACTTTTCAGGAACATACAGGCTATTTAAGATAGATGTTAACCAGAGCTTCAAGTATTAGGAAGCAAATGAAATATTGTCAGGAACATAAAGAAAATTTTTCCCTTATAGCTTGCCTGTAGAGTGAAGTAGGAAAAGATCTTGTTTTCATTATCCTTGAAAGCCCTTTTTTTTCCCATAGTTTAACATTAACTACACTATATTTCCTATCATCTCTTTACAGTTATTCATTCCCTAGCAGTATGAGAGTAGCAATTGCTAAAAAAAAAAAAAAAAAAAATTACATTTACTCTTCAAGATCCTTGCCTAGTGGCCCTCATTCAGCTTTCAATACGTTTTTATTTATGTTATTTAGAAGAAAAAGAAAACACATTTTTTAAAAAAGAGTTTATATTGTGAAGCACATATATTTGCGCAAGATAGGTATGGGTTTTTTGTCATATATCAAGGAAAGGAAAAGGGAAAAGCGATAAATCATCAGAGCTCCAAAAATACTTTTCATTTGGAGAAGATATCAGACTATTTCAACAGCACTGATAGAGTCTCAGCTCTGTCTCCATTATCTACTAAGGCAGCAGGAGTCAGAAGCTGACTACACTAGATTATATTCCCTAAAAGATGGTCACTGATATATATATATATATATGATCTTCAACCTCTATTGATTGACCAATTTCACAAGCAAAGACTGGTGAAATGAAGCTGAAATGAACATCATGCTTTAACTCATTGAACCTATCAGGCCTGAGTTAATCTCACTGTCCACCATCTCTGATAGAATTCAATTGATCAATCATGTTTCGGTGATAGTACCATTTCACTGGCTTATTGCTTCTTCATTTCAAAGCGTGACCTGTTAGATATACCCAGGCCACTTCTGCTCTTCTAAGATACAGAGATCAGCTCCTGCCTGCTACAGTATCTATAGACTGATGTGCAAGTTTACATGAACATAGGATTTATGCCAAGCATAGCCAGAGAAAATAAACTTCTTATTGTTTATAATGTCCATTTTAATATAATTACAGAAAAAAAAATCTGTATAGGTATATGGAAAGGTTTTCTTGAGAAATATCATTGAGGTATATGAAGGTGTAAATATCACTTGTTATGAATGGCTGGTGGCTGTTATTCCAATTCACAGAAATATTTTCATTGAGTCACTCAAAACTTTACTTACACTTTCTTTGTTTACACTTTCTTTATTTACACCTTACTTTATTTACTCTTTCTGCATTTTTATTGCTTTTTCAGACATTATTTTTGTTTTTCTTCTGAATTGTCATTTTAGATTTTATCCCCCAATATTCAGTGGGAAATAGCCAGACAGGAACAGCTCCTGAACGGCTAAGTCCTGTTTGGCTGGCTAACCACTGATATTCAGTGGAGATATCCAGCTAGCTTCTGCTAAATATCCAGCTGGCAGGCTAGCCCGGTAACTGGCTATGTCACTCAACATAGTCGGTCATTACCAGTTTTCATTGGCTGGCTGACAAAGACATATGGACAGAGAGACCCACCTAAGAAGCAGGTCTATCTTTAGCCATTAGCCTTAGCTGACCAGCCAATGAAAATTGGCGGTGGCGAACTTTACCTCAGACATTCAATTCTGGTGGCTGGATATGGCCCCAGCATTGAATATTCGAAATTGCCACCAACCACATGAGGTAGCCAGGCTGTCTACCACAGTCTCAGTATTGGCCCTATGTGTCTTGTTGCAAAGGTTGTTGGTAAAAATAAAATTGTCACAGCGTGTACACAGAACTGAAGCAATTCTGTAGGGAGATAGACCAACAGTCTATTAATTCTAGCATCCTGTCTCTGGCAGCGGTCAGTGTGGGTCACCTGGAAGAAACCATTCCCTTCTCACTCCTAAAAGCATGAAGAAGAAACACCCAAGACTGTCTGGTTACTCAATTGTTATAGACCTGCCCTCTAGTAACTTGTCCATACCTTTTCTTCTCTCACTTAATGTATTCTACTAGCCTTGACCATATTCTCTGTCAAAAAAAAAAAATCCATAACTTATTTATTTATTTATTTATTTATTTAGGATGTCCTATACCACCTCTAACTATAAGTAAAAGAGGTGAACAATTTAAAAAATATAGAACAGAGATAAGAAAGGAACTACAGTTCTTTTAATAGGAAAGAAACAAAATTCCCCAAAAAGTTCCTATTTGACCAATGCTCAAGGAGCCGAGGCATCGAGCCATCAATTAGAAAATGCTTGATTAAATAGCCATGTTTTAATGGCAGATTTAAATTTCTTTAGCTGGAATTTGCTACGTAAATTAGGGGGAAGTGAATTCCAAAGAGCTGAGGCCATGAAGAATAATGCTACATGTCTGGTAGATTCTAAGTGGGCAACATGGTAATTTGGCATTACTAATCTATGGTCAGTTATAGATCAATGCGGATGAGAGGGCATATAGTAAATTGTCAACTGATAAAGATACTCAGGTGATTCGTGTTGAAGTGCTTTAAAAGTTAAGAAGAGAATTTTGAATTTGATGCGTTCTTCAATACGGAGTCTGTGATATTTTTAAAGTAATGATGTCACATTAGCATATTTGTTAACCTTGGATGGATTGCACAATTTTGGAGAGTCTAAAAGGTTTTTTTTTATAAGTGTTTTAGCTATTTCTGAATAAATTATGTTACAATAGTCCAATTTTGTAGTAAATAGCACTATAACTAGACTAGCAAAAGTTTGAAAATTAAAAAGATAATTAAAACAGAAAAAACATCTAAAAAAAGTCCTAAATCGGCACTTGGACGATCAATAACAAAAAACGTCCATGTGCCGATAATCGAACAGGGTTTTAGACACATTTAAAAACAACTTAGGCCTTCACAGTGATGCTGAATGACCACAGCTAAAAGGGGCATTTTAGGAGGAGTGGTGAGGGTGGGATTTGGGCGGGACGTGGGCGATCCTAGACTTAGTCATACTGCATGTATAACCAAAGGTTTTACAACACTGCCTAGACGGAACTTGGATGTTGTGACTTAGGCTATCTAAAACCAGGTCTAAGTCCACAAAAGGTATCCAAAGTGACCAGATAAGCACTGCAGACACAAAGTACAGACCCCACACACAGTCCCAGTGATCACTGACCCCCCCACCCCCATAAAAAAGTAATAACAACTTTACATATCTGCCTCCAGAACATCAGCACCTGGCAGCCTGACATAGGAAAGCCTAGTAGAGCTGTATAGAGGTGGCTTAAGTAGTCTTGGGGGTGGGTTAGTGAACCATGGAGAGGAGGACCCAGGCCCATTTTATACTGCCATATAAGTGGCTCCTGCAGCTATAAGGGCTATTGGGGTGGTAGATAGGTGGGTCTAGTAGATTATGGGGGTGTTTTGGGGGCTCACCATTACCTATAAGGGAGCTGTTATGAGATGTTTATGTGCCACCCTTTTTGTGAAGTTTACAGCAGTGCCATGTAAGGTGACCCACTACTCTGTTGTCATGTCTGGGTGTCCAATCCCTTACTTTTCTGGCCCCTCCCACGTCCAAAAAGTGTTTTTCTAGGCATTTTTGACTTGGACAAATTTTTGGATGAAAATGGGGTATAAAGATGGATGACTTAGCGGTCTGGACGATCAGATGGCTGGACGTACAGTTGGACGATTTTCGGAAAAAAAATATGATGGACGCATTTTTTGAAAATGGACCTTTTCCCATGTCCGACTTTGAACGACTTGTGAGTTAGGCCAAAACGAACTTAGATGTTTCTTTTGATTATACCCCTCCAAGAGTATAGAAGCAAGATTTGCTCAATCAGAGATTTGAGGAGAAAAAGATAGCTGTGAATCAATAAGGATCCCTAGGTATTGGAATGTGTCAACAGGTTTGATCCAAGTAGTGAGAGATTTTATTTAGGGTAGGGTAAATGTCCTGCAACCTGCCGGCTATAGTTTTACCAGGATTTAGAGCAAGATTATGATTGAAAAGCCAAGAATAGATTTTTTCTAAACAGTCGTAGAGTGGCTATAGGTTCAAATTAACAGACGTAGTAGAATATAGAAGGAGAATATCATTGGCATACATGTAAAGTGATATTGTAAAGCACATGTGTCAAACACAAGGCCCGCGGGCCAAATCCGGCCTGCCAGGCCTTGCAATGTGGCCCGCACCGCGCTGTCATCACTGCACACCGCTGCGTTCCATCACAATGACGCGCGGTGACATAGGAGGCTTGTGATCTCGCCGGCCGTACTTGCTATCTATCTCCCCCCATCGACCGCCCCCCCCAAGAACCTCCGACCGCCCCCCCAGCCGACCCGCGCCCTCCCTGGCCGCCCCCCACGACACCCCCACCCCCGTACCTTTCTGTAGTTGGCCGGACAGACGGGAGCCAAACCCGCCTGTCCGGCAGGCAGCCAACGACGGAATGAGGCCGGATTGGCCCATCCGTCTCAAAGCTCCGCCTACTGGTGGGGCCTAAGGCGCCTGGGCCAATCAGAATAGACCCAGGAGCCTTAGGTCCCACCAGTAGGCGGAGCTTTGAGACTGATGGGCCAATCCGGCCTCATTCCGTCGTTGGCTGCCTGCCGGACAGGCGGGTTTGGCTCCGGTCTGTCCGGCCAACTACAGAAAGGTACGGGGAAGGGGGGTGGGGGGTGTCGTGGGGGTCGGCCAGGGGGGTCGGGGGTTGTTGGGGGGGGCGGTCGGTGGGGGGAGGGGGGTTTGCGTCGAGGGCAGGAGGGCCTGGGATCCCTCCTGCCCGTAATGTAGTGTGGGGTGGGGGTAGGGGGTCGCCGTGGTCAGGAAGGTTTGGGCTCCCTCCTGGCCCGAACAACTAGCGGGGGGGGGGGGGTCGCCAGGGCCAGGAGGACTTGGGCTCCCTCCTGGCCCGATATTGTCGGGGAGTTGGGGAATCGGCGGGGCAAGAGGGCTTGGGCTCCTTTTTGCCCCGATCGTGTCGGGGAGTCGGGGGGGCAAGAGGGCTTGAGCTCCCTCTTGCCTCGATCGTGTTGGGAGTCGGGGAGTCGGCGGTCCTTCGGGGTGGGGGTGCAGGTGCGTGCGAGCGGTCCTGCTTGGGGTGAATCGGACGTCGGGGGGGGAACTATGTAAAAAAAATACACAGCAGAAGCTGCCAGTTCCTGGCATAAAGTGTAGGCATAAAAATCGCAACAGAATCTGCTATCTGTACCCAGCCAGGCATTTATTGACTGACTTTTTCATTCTAACGCAGATTTCCAATAAACTAGAAACATAGAAACATAGAAACATAGAAATTGACGGCAGAAAAGGGCCATAGCCCATCGAGTCTGCCCATACCAATGACCCGCTCCTTGATTCTTACTCTCCTAGAGATCCCACATGAATATCCCATTTTCTCTTGAAATCTAACACGCTGCTGGCCTCAATCACCCGCTGAGGCAGCTCGTTCCAATGATCGACCACCCTTTCGGTGAAGAAGTACTTCCTAGCATCACCCCGAAATTTCCCTCCCCTGATTTTCAGCGAGTGTCCTCTGGTTACCGAGGGTCCTGTAAGACTGAAGATATCATCTTTCACCTCTATACGCCCAGTAATATACTTAAAGGTCTCAATCATGTCCCCTCTGTCTCTTCGCTCCTCCAGCGAGTACATCCGCAGTTTCTTTAACCTTTCTTCATACGTGAGATCCCTGAGCCCCAAGACCATTCTGGTAGCCATTCGCTGAACCGACTCAATTCTCAACACATCTTTTCGGTAGTGTGGTCTCCAGAATTGAACACAATACTCGAGATGAGGTCTCACCATGGATCTGTACAGTGGCATTATGACCTCAGGTTTTCTGCTGACAAAACCCCTACGGATACAGCCCATCATTTGTCTTGCCTTAGACGAAGCCTTCTCTACTTGATTGGCAGCCTTCATATCATCGCTAATGATCACTCCTAAATCACGTTCCACCGTGGTCCTGGACAAGGTTTCACCATTTAGTGTGTAAGTTCTGTGTGGATTTTTTTTCCCTAGGTGCATTACTTTACATTTTTTAGCATTGAAGCCTAGCTGCCAAGTGGATGACCACTGTTCAAGCTGTCTTAGGTCCTGCGTCATAAAGTCAGGCACACTGCTTTTGCCAACTATGTTGCATAGTTTGGCATCGTCGGCAAACAGTGATACTTTTCCTCTAAGTCCTTGGGTCAAGTCTCCTATGAATAAATTGAATAGAATCGGCCCCAAGACGGAGCCTTGAGGTACTCCACTCATCACTGCTGACGTTTTCGAGGGGGGGGACCGTTTACCATCCCCCTTTGAAGCCTACCATCTAGCCAATCCCTTACCCATGTAGTGAATGTATCCCCCAATCCCATCGATTTTAGTTTGTTCAACAGCCTGCGGTGTGGAACGCTATCAAAAGCTTTGCTGAAGTCCAAATATATCACGTCAAGGGACTCACCGGCATCCAGATGACTGGTCACCCAACCAAAGAAGTCAATCAGATTAGATTGGCAGGACCTTCCCCTGGTAAATCCGTGTTGATGTGGATCACGTAAATTTTCTTCGTCTAGAATTTTGTCAAGTTCCTGTTTGATCAGTGTTTCCATGAGTTTGCATACTATGGATGTAAGACTCACCGGTCTGTAATTTCCTGTCTCTGTTCTGCAGCCCTTTTTGTGGAGTGGAATTACGTTAGCTGTTTTCCAGTCTAGGGGTACTTTTCCCTTGCGCATGGAAAGGTTGAAGAGTACGGATAGTGGTTCAGCCAGAACTTCACTCAGCTCTCTGAGTACCCTGGGGTGTAGATTGTCTGGCCCCATGGCTTTGTCTACTTTGAGTCTTGAAAGTTCGTGGTAGACGCTACTAGGTGTAAACTCGTAATCACGAAACAGGTCATTTTGGCTGTCTCTTATTTGTAGTTGTGGACCATCTCCCGGTGCTTCACAGGTGAATACTGAGCAGAAGTATTCGTTTAGCAGTTCTGCCTTGGTAGTATCAGATTCTGCGTAGTTTCCATCTGATTGCCTAAGGCGTTCTATTCCATTTTTGTTTCTCTTCCTGTCGCTAATGTACCTAAAGAAGGATTTGTCCCCTTTTTTAATGTTCCGTGCTAGATCTTTTACTGCCAATATTGATCCCAAAATGTCCAGGAAAAGAAAAGTTGACGGTGAAGGCAGACAATTTAATGACAAATGGGAAAATGAATACATGTTTGTGCTTAGTGAGGGCAAACCAGTGTGTATATTGTGTTATGAGACAGTGTCGGTGATGAAAGAGTACAATATACGTCGTCATTTTGACACCAAACATAATGTTAAGTATAGCAAATATACTTTGGAAGAAAAGCATAAAATTGTTAAAGAACTAAAAGGCAAACTACAATCACAGCAGCAAATGTTTACAAAGGCTACAGCGAAAAATGATGTAGCTGCAGTGAAAGCAAGCTTTATAGTGGCTGAAGAAATTGCCCGTACTTCAAGGTGTTTTTTCAGAGGGTGCCTTTTTGAAGCAATGCATGCTAAAAGTGTGTGAGAAAGTATGCCCAGACCAGATACAGAGTTTTCAAACTGTCAGTTTGTCAAGAAACACCATTGCAGACAGAGTTCAAGAACTCTCAGGAAATCTATCATCACAGCTGGCCGAACAGGCATGCAGTTATCTCGCTTTTTCACTTGCTATCGATGAAAGCACAGACAACACTGATACAGCGCAGCTGTCCATCTTTATACATGTTACGAAGACCGACCTCTCTGTCACTGAGGAACTTTTGGATGTAGCTGCCATGCATGGGACGACGACTGGTAGAGATATATTTGAGGCTGTGGAGAAATCTATAAATAATTTTAAATTACCCTGGGAAAAGTTGGTGGGGCTAACTACCGATGGCGCACCTTCAATGTGCGGAGAAAAGAAAGGCTTGGTTGGACTAATGAAGGAAAGAATGCAAAAAAGTCACTGCCACACACCCTTGATTACTTATCATTGCATTATCCACCAAGAGGCTATGTGTGAAAAAGTTCTGGACATGAATGACATAATGACCACAGTCATTAAAACTATTAACTTTATAAGGGCACGTGGCCTGAATCATCGCCAGTTCCAGCAGTTTTTACAGGAGGTGGGTGCAGAGCATGGAGACGTGCCATACCACACAGAAGTAAGATGGCTGAGCAAGAGCGCAGTCCTCAAAAGATTTTTTGAGCTCAGAGAACAAATTGCTCTTTTCATGGAAAGTAAAGGAAAGCCCTTGCCTGAACTGTCGGATCCCGCCTGGCTATGTGATTTTGCTATGATGTGTGACATATGCGAGCATCTCGCCCAACTGAATCTGAAGCTGCAGAGACGCAAACAAGTCATCATGAAGATGTCTGACATGATCACAGCATTCCAGCGTAAACTTCAACTATGGAAGTCCCAACTGGAACAGGACAATCTTGCCCACTTTCCCGTTTGTTTGAGTATCTCAACCACTATTTCTGGTACTTTTCCTTGCAGTCGGCTGGCTACCAAAGTTAGCCGTTTACTAAGTGAATTTGAGCGGCGCTTCTCTGACTTTAGAACACAGCACTCAGGCTTTGACATCTTTGCCAATCCTTTTACAGTTGATGTCAACAATGTGCCCCATCACCTTCAGATGGAGATAATCGAGCTTCAGTCTGACAGTGGCCTGAAATCAAGGTTTCAGGATGTTGAAATTGAGGACTTCTACCCTCTACTGCCCCCTGACTCAATGCCAGAGCTCCGACTTCATGCTGCCCGTATTCTATCCATGTTCGGGAGCACCTATCTTTGTGAACAGATGTTTTCAATAATGAATCTGAACAAAAACAAGCACAGATCACGCATTACCGATGACAACCTCCATGCTGTTTTGCGGGTTGCTACAGCCCAAGAAATAAAACCGAACATTGACTCATTGATACGGGGAAAACGGTGTCAGACATCTAGCCAGAAAACAAAACAATGAGCATTTTAGGTACATTCCAATATTACTGTTTTGCTTGATACCAATATTACTGTTTTGCTTGATAGCATGTGAGTTGGTTAACAGCACTGTTAAGGAAAAGATTGTTCCACTCATTTTAAATTTCACATTTCTGGTTAACATTGTCAGTTTATGACTGTTCAGTAAACCATTCGGCCCGCGATTTAGGCTGGATTTTAGATTTTGGCCCCTTCTCTGATTGAGTTCGACACCCCTGTTGTAAAGGATTATTTTAAAAAGAGCCAGAGGAGTGATCAAAAGATTAAACAATAATGCGATAATATGGATCTTTGAGACACTTCACCTTAAAGTCTCTTACATTCCAATGATTGTGCAGAATTGTTAGTAAAAACTTTAAATATTCTATGTTTGAGATAGGAAGAAAACCACACAAAGACTGTAACTGAGAGTCCAAGAGTCGAAAGTTGAGATAAAAGAAGTGTGATCTACTAGGTCAAAAGTGACAGAAAGATCACGAGAAATGGCCAGAACTATTTTGCTATTTTCCAGAGATGAGTAGGTTTCACTACTATCATGTATGCGGAACCTTGATTGTCTTAGATGTAATGCAAATATTTGTTTGATAAATTGTGAAAGTTGCATATATCGTGTTTTTTCTGTTATTTTTGCTAGACAACAGAGATTAGAAATAGAAATAGGTTTGTAATGCAAAGGTATTGGAGGATCTAGAGTAGGTTTTTTCAGTTTGTTTACATTGAGGTGGTACTGTCCTTGTTTTCAAGCTGTGGATGGCCATTTCAAGAATGAATGGTAGCTTTCCATTAGATGGATTTTTCAGCCAGGGATGGAGGGTCAAGACAGCATGTTCTAGTTTCATAGATGAGAGAATCTTAGAGAGGGAGGAAATAGTTTGAAGTTGAAATGTATGCCAAATAGAAATCCCTGTTGGGGTTAAAGATTCAAAAGATTCTTTCATAGAGTCAGGATCGAAAATTTGAGGTGAAGGTAATGGTAAACAAGAAACTGAGGTTTGACAAGTATTAAAACCACAGCAAAATGAATCAGTCTTAGAAATGAAGTAATCGGCAAACATATCAGCTGAGAGAATAAGAGAAGTGATGAATTTCTTTGGATGATTAGTAACTGAATGATAAAGATAATAGAGATCTTTTGAAGGGTTAGTGGACTTTTGTATATGATTATCAAAGTGATGTCTTTTTCTTTTTTCAAACATTTGTTGTAGAGATGATGATAGGAATAACATATTTGTTTGTTGGTAGTAGTCGGGGTTTTTCTATGTTTTCTCTCAACTTGTCCAATTTGGTGCTTTAATACCTTTAACTTGGGAGTATACCATGGTTTATTGTTGTCTTTTTTAACTTGGTTGTATGTGCCACTTTGGAGAATACCTGAACAATTTTTTAAGGTTATTATTCCACAATGTAACATGATCGTCTAATGAGTGTTGCTGAAAGTTAGCAGGAAATGATGTTGTTAATGTGGGGAATTTATCCTCAGGGAGAGGATAAGATTTATAAGCTTCAAAAGAGTTAATATTAGTAGAAGTTTTATTAGTGAATATAGGAAACAAAACACTCCCACCAACGAGCTTTCATTGATAAACTTCTAATTCCGTATGCATCCTGTAGGACTCTTCGATCTAGTAATCAAAATCTGTTCCCCATCCCTTCAATAAAAGAACTCTTCTACGACACTACCCGCAAATCCATCTTCTCTGTTACAGCTGTGGAATGCACTTTGATTAGAAAATTCTTTAGATAAATTTAAAATCAAACTCAAAACCTTCCTTTTTAAAGACGCCTACACTCTGTAAACCCTGACTTCAACGACAATTGTTCCTCTTTTGCAGAACTTCTTTGACAATCAAAATGCTTCTTTTGAAGCGGTCCCCTACCCAAATGTACTTCCCTTTTCCGCTTTCCTCCCTTTATTATTATTTTCCATCTTGATGTATTTAGTAATTTTACTCTCCCCATTTTTTCCCTTTCGTATCATGTACGTCAATGCATAAGTGCTTCCTTCCTTTTTAGCTTAGATATGTTTTTATTTTTATCTTTTAATTGTTGTACTCTATTTTATTGTTAACCGTTTAGATACCTGTATGGTAAATGGTATATCAAAAATAAAGAAACTTGAAACTTGATGGACTGGGTTGAGAATTGGTTGAGTGGATGACGATAGAGGGCAGTGGTAAATGGTGTTCACTCCAAGGAAAGGGATACTACCAGTGGTGTGCCGCAAGGTTTGATTCTTGGGCCTGGTCTTTTTAACATTTTTGCAAGTGATATTGCTGAAGGACTGTCTGGTGAGGTTTGCCTCTCTGCAGATGATATAATAGGATTTTTAATGTAATAGGATTTAAATGTAATAAGATAGACACCCCTGATGGTGTGAATACAATAAAATCTTTACAATGCAATATAATCTTTATTTCTATACCGCCAATAATTATCAGAAGTTCACAGGGGTTCACATAATACAATCATAAAATACAAATTAAAACTGTACATTAAAATTAAAACTTTTAAAGAACATATTCCCTACAAAAATAGGTTTTTAGATCTTTTCTAAAACTCTTGTAACTACATTACTGACTTATCTGACATGGTAGAAATTTTAATCATTTATCAGCTTGATAAGCCCATGTTGGATTAAACATTCTGGTGTATCTTATTCAAGTTTTTCAAGTTTTTATTAAAAATATGATACATTCGCTTATCAGAACTACATAGTGAGTATCCTTGATATCAGGGAAACAAAAAAATAAAACTTGTCTCAAACTGAATACTCAATTTTTTGCATAATTTAACAATAAGGAAGGCCCAAGCAAAGCTTGAAGAATAGTCCAGAATTTGGCAGCTAACATTTAATGCTAAGAAAATGGTACAGTTTATGGAACAAAGAACTTTTGTGCATAAAAGAGAAGAAGGACTTGGATGTGATCATATGTGATGATCTTAAGATGAACAAACAGGTGAGAGTGAAAGCTAGAAGTATGTTTGGGTGCACAGGGAGAGGAATGACCAATAGGAAAAAGGATGTGATGATGTCCCTGTATAAGACACTGGTGAAATCTCACTTAGAATACTGTGTACAATTCTGGAGTACACACCTTCAAAAAGATATAAACAGGAAAGAGTCAGTCCAGAGGAAGGCTACTAAAATAGGCAGTGGTTTGCATCATAAAGAGTATGGGGACAGACCTCAAGATCTCATTATGTACAGTATACTTTAGAGAAAAGGCAAGAGAGAGGAGATATGTACGTGGCATAAATGTACATGAGGTGAGTCTCTTTCAATTGAAAGGAAACTATGGAATGAGGGGGCATAGGATGAAGGTGAAAGGGGGTAGATTCAGAAGTAACCTCAGAAAATATATTTTCACAGAAGGGGTAGTAAATACTTGGAATGGCCTCCTGGTGGAGGTGGTGGAGACAAAAACAACATTTGATTTCAAGAAAGCTTGGGACAAAGAAATTATATTTCTATTGGAGGGATAGTATATGGCATGGTTAAGCAGGCTAGATAGACAATGTGGTCTTTGCTTGCCTTCATTTTTCTGTGTTTCTATAAGACTGAAGCAGGTGTTACATAAAAATTCAAGCTATATATGACAGAAGAGGAGAACTGTAAATAACTGATGGGAGGAATGAAGGGCACATTGAGGGAAATAAGGCATCAAAATTCTTGATAGAAATGTCAGAAGACCAGATTGCAAGATTTGAAGGACAATGGTGGAATATTTAGAAGAAATTCTAAATGCAAAAAGGAGCCAGAGTTATGAAATAAATAAAGGTGTTACATGATCATAACATTTCTTCCCATGTGATAGTTTAATGGCAGTATTCTGAAATAGTTGGAATCACCAGATTTGAGAAAATGGTAAACCATAGCATAAGAGATTACAATATTCTAATTTAGTGATAACAAATGCCAAAAAATAATTCTGAGGAATGAAAGATCTAGCATAGAACAAATATATCAGAGATCTACCTAAGGGTGAAAAAACTGTGTTGGACAATGGAGGAAATCTTTGTGCAAAAAGTGAGGGAACTATCCAGATAGACCCCCCCAGGATTTTAACAGTCCTTAAAAGGGACATCTACACCATGGATACAAAATGAGAAAGAGGGCATAATCAGTGGAGCAAGTGGGAAAACAATCACTTCATACTTGGAAGGATTAAGCTTCAAGTGGTTTTAAGATAGCAAGTTAGACATCATATCCAACTTAAAAGAAATCAGAGCTTATCTCATCTATAGAAGTAACAATCTGTATGTCATCTGCATAGATATAAAGGGTTAAGTCAAAGAGGCTAGAAAAACATTGAAAGGGATCAGGTCCAAGGCTGTGGTTTCAGTTCAGAGAAATCGGGTGCCTGATAGACAATAAAGGATATATTTGTCAAATAAGACCAGAACCAGCCATGGTATGAACCATCTGCCTCCGCCTCCTGTAGCCATAAGTGGGGATCATCGAGCCTTTAGAGCCACAGTGTCAATGCCAGAGGAGTAAAGACAAGGACTTACATTGCCAGCTCACTAGAGCTGAATTGTTTTCCACCTTGCTAGCGCCTTATTTCTGCATCGACCATCAAGCCGCGATATGAACCATCTGGCTCCACCCTCTGCTGAGATCAGTGGGACACATCAAGCCTTTAGAAATGTGGTGCTGACACCAGAGGCACCACATGCCAGAACACCACGTGTCTCCTCATCATGCCAATGAAGGAACATGACAAAGGAGTGTGCAGACTTCGGGAGGACAGTGGGAGACTCTGGAATAATTTTATTATTTTTGTACAGGAATAATGTCTTGTTTTTCTATCCCAATGGTAATGGGGATGGGTAGACATGGGAATTTGGGATATTTTAAGAGGAAACAAATCAGAAACTGATATAATATTCCTGTTCAATTGGTAACTACTTTAGTCTATCAGCTTGGAGGCTACCTGTTCTCAAATGTGCCTTAATTAATATGCATGTTCACTTAGAAAGAAAACTGATTTGATGTTTGATATTTTAATAGATAAAGTATTGGATATATTATAAGGAGGTGCTGAAAAGTTCTCAGCCCAACCAACTTCCTAAACTCTGAACATTATTTTGCCACTGTAGCTGAAAAGAGTGTTTTTTATTTTGCAAAATGTTATGTTTTGACATTGTTTCAGATCATTGATTGAACTATGTCAACGAAAAATGTGGAATTTTCAAGTGTGGAACTCTGAGCCATCAGCAAGTTCCTATGCCTGCAGAAGAAAACTCCAAAGGAAATTCATGAATGTATGATGCAAACACTGAGTGACAAATGCCCATCATACTCCACAGTGAAGAAGTGATGTGCAAACTTTCAGAATGGAGATTTTGAGACAGAAAATGCAGCAAGGTCTGGGAGGCCTCAAACAGTGTCAACTCCTGAAATTGCTAACCATGTCCATGACCTGATTTTGGCAGATCAGTGAATATCAGCTAAAACAATTGTTGAGACACTACAGATATCCAGGGAACAAGTTGGGTATATAAATTATTTATGCATTTATAAACCACTTACAGTCTAAGTGGTTTACATTCAGGTACTCAAACATTTTTCTCTATCTATCCCGGCAGGCAATGGGGGATTAAGTGACTTGCCCAGGGTCACAAGGAACAGTGTGGGATTTGAACCCAAAACCTCAGGTTGCTGAGTCTGTGGCTCTAACCACTGCATCACACACGCCCCACAAATGTTTGGATGCTGATGAGAAAGGACATCAAGTAGACACTTCCAAGTTGATTTTGTAGCATTTGCAGTGAGCAAGTGCCGTTTTGGAACCACTAGTTACTATTTCTGAAACATGGTTGCACCACTATGATTCTGAGACAGAACAACAGTCCATGTAATGGCAGCACTCAGGTTCTCCAAAGCCAAGGAAATTCAAGACCCACAAGTCAGCAGGAAAGGTCATGGGATCAGGAAGGTGTAATGACTGACTATCTTCCAAGAGGCCAAACAGTTAATGCAGAATACTACTGTACGTTGCTGTGGTGATTAAAGGAGGCATTGAAAGAAGAAAACAAGAGGGAAGCTGTGGAAAGGAGTTCTCTTTTTGCAAGACAATGCACCTGCTCACAAGGCTGGCAAAATGATGGATATTTTGACCCATTTGAGGTTTTAGTGCAATAGACCATCCACCCTACTCACCAGATCTTTCTCCATTTGACTATTTTCTGTTTCCAAACCTTAGAAAGAGATTGAAAGGGCAAAAATTTTCAAGTGATTTGGAGGTGATTTGAGGCAGCAGAGCAGTATTTCAGTGACCACCAACAGTGACCAGATATCAGAGTTCTCTATTTCTGTAGATAACACTCTTATCAGCCCGTAACCTTGGGGTCATCTTTGACTCCTCTCTCTCCTTCTCTTCACATATCCAAATTGTTAGAGCGCACTTCTCTGAATATTTTGATCCACTCTCTTGTGATTTCCTGTATTGATTATTGCAATGCACTCTACAAGGACATAACTAAAAAAGAAATAAGAAGACTCCAAATTATACAGAACACGGCAGTAAAGATTATATTTAATTCAAAGAAGCTAGACCATGTCACTCCCCTCCTTTATAAAGCTCATTGGTTGCCAGTAGAACACAGAATCACATATAAAATTATTTTACTAACTTTTAAAACTAGACAAAATAGTCAACCTAAATTTATTAATAATCTTTTTATTCCCTATATTTCTTCTTAAGACTTTAAGACCATCTTCTAAAAATCTTTTATCTATCCGGTCTTTGAAGTGTATCAACACAATGAGGTCTACCATTTTCTCTGTCAGTGCTCCATCTCTTTGGAATAATATTCCAGCCCACTTACGGGAAGAATCAATTCTTCACCATTTTAAGACGAAATTAAAAACATTTCTTTTTCTTGATGCTTTCGAGACCTAAATGTCCTTTTCAGGGCTACATAGTTTATTCTACCGTTTAATACCCCTCCTTTTGTCTTTTCCCTATATGTTCTTTCTTTTTACTTGATAATTGTAGTTCTACCCCGTTTCCCTTTTCATTTCTGTTTGTTTTTAAATTGTTTTTAATAACTATTATTGTTTTAAATGATGGGCATAGAGAGAGACAGATTCTTCAAACTTTCAAAACATAAAAGAACAAGAGGGCATTTGGAAAAGTTGGAAGGAGACAGATTCAGAACGAATGCTAGGAAGTTTTTCTTTACCCAGCGTGTGGTGGACACCTGGAATGCGCTTCCAGAAGACGTAATAGGACAGAGTACGGTACTGGAGTTCAAGAAAGGATTGGACAATTTCCTGCTGGAAAAAGGGATAGAGGGGTATAGATAGAGGGCTACTGCACAGGTCCTGGACCTGTTGGGCCGCCGCGTGAGCGGACTGCTGGGCACAATGGACCTCGAGTCTGACCCAGTAGAGGCACTGCTTATGTTCTTATGTTCTTATATATGTTTTTAAGACAATGTACATCGTCTAGAAGGCTGATTGGGCGGTATATTAAATTTTAAATAACTTGAAACTTGAAACCACCAAAACTTGTCACTTCTTTCAATACATCACTAAAATCTGGACTTTTCTTTCTGGACACGCTGCCAAGATCCTCATCCACACTCTCATCACCTCATGTCTAGATTACTACAACGTGCTTCTCATGGGTCTTCTGCTAAGCCATCTCTCACACCTTCAATCTGTTCTGCTGTGTGCCTCATATTTCGCCATGGTTGTTATGCTCATGTTACCCCCCCCCTTAAAGTCACTTCATTGACTCCATGTCCACTTCTACATACAGCTCAAACTCCTCTTAAGTGTATTCACTCAGTGACTCCTCAATATCTCTCCTCTCTTATTTATTTATTCAATTTTCTATACCGTTCTCCCAGGGGAGCTCAGAACGGTTTACATGCATTTATTCAGTACTCAAGCAGTTTTCCCTGTCTGTTCCGGCGGGCTCACAATCTATCTAATGTACCTAGGGCAATGGGGGATTAAGTTGCTTGCCCAGGGTCATAAGGAACAACGTGGGTTTGAACCCACAACCACAGAGTGCTGAGGCTGTAGCTTTAACCACTGCGCCACACTTTATATGGTGCAATTTTATCTAATGCTTCCATACACTTCACCCCAGGAACTCCATTTGTCAGGTATGTCTCTCTTGTCTGTACCCTTCTCCTTTACAGCAAACCTCCAACTCCATCCGTTCTGCCTTGCCGGAACAACCTGCCTGACTTGGTATGTTGGGCTGCGTCTCTGGCAGTATTCAAATCTAGACTGAAAGCCCGCTTTTTCAAAACTGCTTTTAGGTCTTAACCCTACAAATTTGCAAAGTAACACATCTGTTTGCCATTCTCTCTGTAGCCCCTATCCTCCCTACCCCTTCTCCCTTTATATTCCCTACATGAGCAGCATAGATTGATTCAGCAATTTTGTCCAATGTGTCTTTCATAATTAGATTGTAAGATTTTTTTGAGCAGGGACCGTCTCTTGAGTGTTTGATATACAGTGCTGCGTTTGTCTGGTAGGGCTATAGAAATAATAAATAGTAGTAGTATTAGAGTATTTTTTGGAAGGGTTACAGAAGCTTCAGACATGATGTGCCAAGTGTGTTGAACTTAGGGGTGAATATGTGGAATAACTTGTAAGTTTCATGGCTCCATGTTATTTCCTTCTTGGTTGGACTGAAAAGTTTTCAGCACCTCCTCATATGTGTTGTATAACAGAAACATGATTATTGCCAGAAGGTGTAGTTATTCTTAATGCTTTATGCCCTCCAAGTTACTGTGCTTTTAGTCGGTTATATGAAGGTAGGGGGAGTCATAGTAATAGCCTAAACTTCCTTTAAATTTACTAAAGTTGGTGGGGGAACGGGGAGGGGAAGTGGGGGGGGATAGAATTGGCAATGTCCGGTGGAATAAGAAACCAATTCTCGGACATTATTGTGTGGTAAAGGGGCAGGATGGGGTGGGGTATGTTATTCTTTGGGGGTTCGGGGAGATTTATTTGGACAGTTTCTGTTTCTTGTGGATTTTTTTGTATTTTGGGGAATGGGGATGGGGTTCATTTATATTATAAAATGTATGACTTTTGCTGTTATATTGTTGAATTGAACAGCTGTATTTATTCTCTGTTGTCATCAATAAAAATTGTTATATATAAAATTTACTAAAGTTGAGGTGCCTAGATTTGAGAGGATAGAAACTTAGGGCTCCTTTTATCAAGCCGCGCTAGCGGGGTTAACGCACCCCACCTCCCCTCGCGTGCTGGCCAAAAACTACTGCCTGCTCAAGAGGAGGCGGTAGCAGCTAGCATGGCCGGTGGTTTAACGCGCACTATTACGTGCGTTAAACTGCTAGCGTGGCTTGATAAAAGGAGCCCTTAATTTTTTTCCTCTTCTTTCCATAATATTCCTGTGCTACTGTGCTCATATATGCTCAGAATTTACTGAATGATTGACAGACACAAATTTAAATCAAAAGGTATCATTTATGGCAGGGGATTTTAATGTCCATATGGACGAAAGAGGTTTCAATGCATTAGAAGGAACACTCATGAGAAGGAACACAAATTAGACCGTTTTTATTAATCAGATTGATAGTTTGGTTAATATACCGATTAAAGTAGATTGTATTAGTCGGGTCTCATGATCAGATCATTTTGTTTTGTGTTGTAGTGTAGACATGAAACTATCAAGGTTAGTAAAGGGTAATTCAATCCAATTTAAGGGTAAAGGTCAATATTATATTTCAAAATTGAAATCTGTACGTTCACAGAAACTGGTAGTTTCAGAGAATGATGATGTAGGTAAGATACCAAATTCTTGGAATCAATCTATGCAGGAAGCATTAGATAAAATTGCACCATATAAAGCGAAAAGTAATCTTGTAATATGATGGTTCCCTGGTTTAATACTGAATTAATAACTTTAAAACATGAGGTTAGACAATGTGAAATGAAATGGAGAAAATATCCTTTGAGGATATCTCAGGAAGAATATAATTTAAAGCTACAGTTATATAAATCTGCATGTATAGATGCTAAGGGGCTCATAATCGAAAAGAAAATATGTCTAAAAACCTGCCTAAATTGGCACTTGGACAATCAAAAAGACAGATCGTCCAAGAACTGATAATAGAAAAGGGTTTTAGATGTATCTAAAAGTAGCTTAGGCCTTTTGACTGCCACTGTGTGCTCAGAGTGAAAAGGGGCGTTTTTCGAGGAGTGGTTAGGATGGGAGGTAGGCAGGATGTGAGCCGACCCAGTTGTCCTGCAGCAATAATCAAAAGTTTAACAGGTTGCCTGTACGGAACTTATATGTTTTGACTTAGACCAAACGAAGAAAATACAAGCAGTACAACAGGAAAGGCAAGGGAGGAGTCCAACCTTTCTGTAAATGTTTAGTTCAGTGTCCCCTGAGGAAGGCGTAATTTGGACTTCGAAACTAGGATCCTTGTTGGGACTTTAATTTTGAATAAAGACTGATTTCCCTGGATATTTGGACTTCTCCCTTGCCTCACCTGTTGTACTGCTTGACTTAGACCAAGCTAAAATAGGTATAAGTTCTGAATTGGACCGCTGAGCTGATCGCGGCTGCCACAATCAGCTCAGCAGCCCAGGCAACCCGTCCCCCCACACCTCTAATGATTGCTGCAGGAGGGATGCCCAGTCTCTCCTGTCTACACCCGTGGTGACTCCCCCCTGCAATAATCGTGGCCAGAAAGATGTCCAATCTCTCCTGCTGGATACCCCCCCAAACCCCCGAAAGTTTGCTTGCAGGAGAGATGCCCGATCTCTCCTACTGACAACCCCCCCCCCCTGAAAGTTCACCAGCAGGAGGGATGCTCATTCCCTCCTGCCAGAAACCCTCCACCCCCCAAACTTAGCCCATCTGGACCTTGCGAGCCCACCCCCACCTGGACCCCCCTAACCTTGTTTAGATGGCCAACCAGATGGGTCCTTCCTGCATCCAGCTGGAAGGCCCACCTTCACTGGAATGGAGGGTGGCCTAAGTGATCTGGTCAATTGGAATCTTAGGCCACTCCCAGTGTATCCCAGAATGCACTGGGAGATGGGCCTAAGATTCCAGTTGGCCCAGGGGCCTAAGGCCCCTCCTACAGGAAGGGCCTTAAGCGCCTGGGCCATTCAGGGCTTTAGGCTCCTCCCTGGTACATCCAAAGATGCATGGGGAAGGGGCAGGCCCGCCATTTCAGTGAAGGCAGGCCTGCCAGCTGGACATAGGAAGGACCTGGCCATCCAGCCATCTAAACAAGATTAGGGGGGTTCAAGTGAGGTTAGTGGGGGTCAGAGTGTGCTTGGGGGGGATCTGGGAGATCCATAGGGTTTGGGGGTCTGATAAGAGTGGGCTTAGGGGGTCCAGGTGGGCTACCTTTGAGGGGGTGTGGGGTGTCCAGCAGGAGGGACTGGGCATCCCTCCTGCTGGCAAACATTTTTTTTTGGGGGGGTGTTGGCAGGAGAGACTGGGCATCTTTCCTGCTGGTAAATATTAGGGGGTGTGGGGGATGTCTGGCAGGAGAGATTGGGCAACTCTCCTGCCGCGATTGGGAATGTTCCTTACTATATTGAAGAAGGCTGCTGTATGACCACTTCGTAAAAATGTGAAATTAGATGCATCTGTATCTGAAAACTATCAAACCTTTTCTTCTCTGCCATTCTTAGTAAGTTTATAAAAGAATAGTTTTTAATCAATTAGTAGAACATTTGGAAACTCATGATATCTTAGATGTATATCAATTTAGGTTTCGTGTTAAAATTGATACAGAAACCCTTTTATTGTCTTTGATGGATACAATATGACTAGGATTTAATAAAGGAGATAGATTTTTTTTATTGATCTGTATTTGTCAGCCATATTTGACACTGTGCATCATTCTATCCTCTTAAATAGACTAGAGGGTAAAGTTTTACTCTGGTTTCAGTCATTTTTGTCAGAGCATAATTATAAAGTGATTGTACATCATGAAAAATCTGAGAATATGCAATGTAACCGCAGAGTGCCACAGGGCTCGGTGTTATCCCCAGTATTGTTTAACACATTTTTGTTACCATTGGTTAATAAGACATTTGGATATCTCTTTTTATCTATATGCAGATGATGTACAATTTCTACTGAAAATCATACATTATGTAAATTATACTCTAGAAGAATTAAAATTATTTTTTGACATGATTCAAGCATGGTTGTGGGGTAATCATCTGAAATTGAATATGGACAAAGCAGATAATACTTCCTTACACATCCTTAAAACACTTTTTTTTTAAGGTCAATATTTTTTTTTATTATATTTTGAAATAAGTACAGATCTTTAAACAAACAACAATCAGAAAGTCATGCATAAGTTAACAATGTTATCAGGTCTTTGTAATAGGATCTCAAGTCCAAAAGTATTTAGAGTAACACAGAAGAAATCTTTAGATAGTTGTTAATGGACGACTCTTTGAATGAATGGAAAGTGGATTAACCCCCTCTTCTACAAAGCCGCACTAGTGGCTGCCGCGCAGCAACAGCCCCGAAGCCCTTTAAATCTCTATGGGCTTCAGGACCATTACCGCGCGGCAGCTGCTAGCTCGGCTTTTCTATGGTACTTTTTATAAATGAAGAAAAACTGAAAGTGGTAAACCAAGTTTGTAGTTTAGGGGTTATACTGGACTCAGAGATGTCAAATGAAACATCAAATATCTAAGATCATTACTATGGTTTTTCATCAATTAAAAATTGTTAAACACTTACATGATTTGTTAACACTTGAAAATTTTGATTGATTGTATATGCAGTGGTTTTACCAGTCTTTGATTATTGTAATGGACTTTGATTAGGAGCATCCAAAAAATATTTAGGAATGATTCAAATTGCACAAAATGCAGCAGCAAGAGTGTTAACTAATTCAGCAAGATGCATAGTACTCCTATTTTGAAGTCTCTACATTGGTTACCAATAGAGTGTAGAATTATGTTTAAGTTACTCTGTGTGATTTTTAAAGTGCTGAAGGGGTTGACTTCTATCATCCTGTCATCAATATTAGAATGATATCAACTATCAAGGGCACTCAGATCAGCAAATACACTATTAGAGATTCCTTCTTTTCACAGGATCAGATTAGAATGTTATAGAAAAACTCTGTTCCATGTTGCAGGGCCTGTGATGTGGAATGCTCTTTCTCCTGAGGTTCATGCTATTGCACCCTTTCAATTATTTAAGAAGGGATTAAAAACAACATTGTCCCTGAGAGCGTATGGTATTTAAGTATGGACCTAATTAGAGGAAGTATTTTATATTAGAAGGTGGATAACAGACTGAGTTAGGCTGATTTAATTTTATGTATTTTTATCTTATTATGTGTTAGGTCTGACCACCTCTATTCAGTACAATCTTGATCAATCATCAATCAGTAATTCTTATTTCATTAGACTTATCGGCAGCTTTCGATACGATTGATCACAAACTACTATTAAGCAGACTAGCATCAATTGGAATCACTGGTCAAGTTCATAAATGGTTTGAATCCTACTTCACAAACCGCTCCTCTATGGTAATCTTTTTTTTTTTTTTTTTTTTTTTTCCTTTTCAAGTTGCTTTACTTGCAGGAAAATAAATGCTTCTTGTGCCAGTGAGAACAGCTGTCTCTGTGGGTCCAGATTCACACATGGGAGAAAGCATGGCTCTTGAAAAGAGGTTTCTCCTTCTTGGAATAGAAAGTCTTTCCTTCCAGGTTAGTCTGGCAAATTGCACAGACAAAACAAGTATCATGCCAGCTACATCCCAATGCCTCCAAAAAACCGATCCCCAGTATCTATCTTAAATGAATTTGGAATCCCTCAAGAGTCCATACTGTCCCCTTTACTTTTTAATATATATTTTGCACCTCTGCTAACATTCTGTCAACGATAGGTTTCACAACATATGCCTATGAGGATGACATTCAACTTATTCATCCTCTTGATTCCACAAATAATAAAGAAAACTTAGAAATATTAATAACTAGTTAAGAAATAAAATGTATCCCTAAACATCTCAAAAACTAATTCTCTTCTTTTTAAATGGAAAGATGGTATTCAATTATCTTCCCCAATATGTATAGATGGAATCCAAGTTAACCTGGTCACTTCAGTCAAAATATTAGGCATACTAATCGACAATAAACAAAATTTTCATGACCAAATCAGCTTAGTGGTAAAGAACTGCTTTTACAAATTACGAATGATTAGGTCTTTAGCAAATTTTCTTGAATCACCTTCCATGAATATACTGTTTCATTCACTCATCATTTCAAAAAATAGATTACTGCAATTCATTATATAGCGGGATAATACAAAAAGAAATCAAGCGTCTTCAATTGATTCAAAATGTTGCTATCAAAATCATTACAAAGTCAAAAAAATTTGATCACATTAAACATTGGCTCCCCATTAGTCACAGAATAACTTTTAAAATCACTTTATTAACTTTCAAACCTCTATCATCAAATGTTCCGAATTTTTTTTTTTATATATCTTTATTAGATTTTCAAACTACAATTGTGCAGCAAGTAATTCATATACATAAAATATCGCAAGACAAGCACAATAAACTTTCAGACATTAACATACAATTACATTTTCCCCCACCCTCCCACCCAATACTCAAATAAAATAAAACCCACAAGAAACTATCCATACATACCCTGAATCAAGTTCCAATGCAACTCCCTTCCCCTACCCCACAACCCACCCTGGATGTGTATGTTTACAAGCCTATAAAATAAAATCAATTATTCTTCCTTACAAAATTTCACCAATGGCTCCCAAACATCCATAAACTTTCTGTAACGCCCTTGCTGTATATCCGTTATTGCCTCTGAAATATTATTCCTTTTGAAGAGATTGATTAAAATCTTATAAACCTATCCTCTCGTTTTGCCCTTTTCATGTTTACTTTCCTATAATTTTGTAGTTCTATCCTTTTCCTTCTGTATTTGTGAGTCCGTTATCATCCATGTCATTTGTTTTATATATATATATATGTTTTGTTTTTAAATTACATCCATTTTTTATGTACAAAGCTTAGAATTTGTGATAGGCGTTTTATCAAAATTTTTCATAAACTTGAAACTTCTCCCCTTCACAAATTAAGTCACTCCACATATCATATTTTCCCCAGAATCCACATCTTTTATTTCATATCATAATTGTATTAGTCCTTAAAACTATCTTAGAAACTGGAGGAATTTCACACTGGTCAATCAAGATTATTCGTGGAATACTATAAATTTGGAAAAGGAGGCAATAAGTAACGTGATCAATTGATCACCTTAAATTTAATCTGCCTTTTAGATGCTCAATTCTGTACTCTGACAAAGTTCTACTATAGTTTCTCAGTCTGATCAAATTTTAATAATAATAACCAAGAGTTCTAGCCAGTTTACACTAAAAAGAGCTGGACAATCAGTGGAATACAATAATACAGTAATAATACAAATATTTGTAAAATAGAATTTCAATAATAAAACTCACTAAGTAATAAACTTATCAAACAAAGTGGTCTTAATTAATTTCCGAATATTGAAGATGAAAATCGTAAAATTAAAATATGATCAGACTTAGAAATTGTAACAGAACGTTGTCATTTTAGAGAAATGGGCATCTCAATGGCAGATTAAATTTAAGGTGGCCAACCTGCAATTGGGAACAGAATATATTCCATGATCTGTTCATTGGGTACTCTATTTTTCTTTTCATACTCCACTGTATTCTTATGGAAGGTCTGTTTCCAGTCTCCTTGAAATGAGCTACTGAAAATCCAACATAAAATTTGTGTCCCTGGAACTTTCTCTTTGAAGCAATTATCATCCAGGTTCCTTACTAATCTACAAGTGAGAAAATGTATTGTTGAATACATAGTATAGCATTGTTGAAAAGGTATCATTGACTGGGTTTGTAAAGAAGAGAAGGCAATTGGATCTTTTCCTACTTATTAGATAGGTCACAATTAATACAGCTGAATTAAAATATCTCTGCACCAAGGAGCATTTGCTGTTGCGATCTTCAGAAATCTTCTCTTTTGCCCATCCGTAGTAACCATTATCTCTTTCTCTCTCCGAAAGATCCTATGTGCCTAACCCAGGCCCTGTGTCTGAATTCAAAAGGGCCTGGGATAGGCACGTGAGATCTCTCGGAGATAGAAAGAGATAATGGTTACTATGGATGGGAAGACTAGATGGGCCATTTGGCCTTTATCTGCTATCATGTTTCTATGTATCTATATGAGTAACTTCAATATATACTTCAAATGTTGTCTCAGGGTTTTGCCTGGAAAAGATCAAACCGGCTATGTCACTCAAAGCCCAAATGATGAAGTTATAACTGTCTTATTTTGGTCATACAATCAGAAGAGAAAAATCATTGAAGAAGGACATTATGTTTCAGAAGACTGAAGGAACCAGGCAAAGAGAAACATAGAAACATAGAGTATGACGGCAGATAAGGGCCATTGGCCCAAGACGTCTGCCCACTCAAAAGAACCATTCCCTTAAAAGAACACTCCCTCTAAGCAATTCCCCGAAGTGAACCCACATGTTTATCCCATCGTTTCTTGAAGTCGAGCACGTTGCTGGCCTCAACTACCTGACGTGGAAGGCCATTCCAATGGTCAACCACCCTTTCAGTGAAGAAGTACTTCCTGATGTCACCATGAAATCTCCCACCCTTGAGTTTGAGCAGATGCCCTCTTGTTGCCGTAGGACCCGTAAGAAAAAGGATATCTTCCTCCACCTCGGTACGGCCTGTAAGATATTTGAACGTCTCTACCATGTCTCCCCTCTCCCTCCATTCTTTGACAGAATATAACTGCAGCCTGCTTAGATGTTCTTCATAAGGGAGATCCTTGAGTCCTGAGACCATCTTAGTGGCCATTCGCTGAACCGATTCCATTCTCTTCACATCCTTTTGATAATGTGGCCTCCAAAACTGAACACAGTACTCTAGATGAGGTCTCACCATGGACCTGTACAACGGCATTATGACTTCAGGCTTTCGGCTGACAAAACTTCGGATGCAACCCAGCATTTGTCTAGCCTTGGCCGAAGCTTTCTCCACTTGAGTGGCAGTCTTCATATCTTCACTAATGATTACAACCAGGTCCCGTTCTGCGACAGTTCTTGTTAAGGTTTCACCATTTAAGGTGTATGTTCTGCTGGGGTTACCGCTACCAAGGTGCATAACCTTACAATTTTGGGCATTAAAACTCAGTTGTCAAGTATTAGATCATTGTTCCAGTAAAAGTAGGTCCTGCCTCATAGTGTCGGGCACGGTTGCGCTGTCAACCACGTTGCATAGCTTAGTGTCATCAGCGAATAGTGTAATTTTACCTCGAAGTCCCTGAGGTAGGTCTCGTACAAAGATATTAAACAGTATCGGACCCAAGATTGAGCCCTGTGGCACTCCACTGGTCACTTCCACGTTTCTGAGGGGGTACCATTTACCACCACCCTCTGAAGTCTACCACTGAGCCAGTCTTTAACCCATGCTGTCAATGTTTCTCCTAGTCCCATCGTTTTTATCTTATTCAATAACCTACGGTGTCAAAAGCCTTACTGAAGTCCAAATATACGATATCCAGAGACTCTCCCTTGTCCAGTTGTTTAGTTACCCAGTCAAAGAAACTTATCAGATTGGATTGACAAGACTTTCCCTTTGTGAATCCATGCTGGTGGGGATCCTTCAGCTTCTCGTCATCCAGAATTGTATCCAATCTGTTTTTTAATCAACATTTCCATAAGTTTACACACTATTGATGTGAGATTCACCGGTCTGTAATTTTCAGTTTCTGACCTGCATCCCTTTTTGTGGAGCGGAATGACATTAGCAGTTTTCCAGTACAAGGGGACTTTTCCCTTGCTTAGGGAAAGATTGAAAAGTGCAGTTAACGGCTCTGCCAGGACATCTCTCAGTTCCCGAAGTACTCTGGGGTGTAAATTATCTGGTCCCATGGCTTTGTTCACCTTTAGCCTCGATAGCTCATGGTATACATTGCTCATGGTAAATTCAAAATCCCGGAACGGGTCCTCTGAACACTCCCTTGTTTGCAGCTGCAGTCCAGATCCCGGCGCCTCACAGATAAAGACCGAGCAGAAGTATCCATTGAGTAGTTCGGCTTTGTCTGAGTCTGAGTCTACATAGTTACCGTCAGATTTCCTTAGGCGCACAATCCCATCTGTGTTCTTTTTTTTGTCGTTAACATACCTGAAAAAGGATTTATCCCCTCTATTTGCATGCCTAGCTATATTTTCTTCCATCCGAAGTTTGGCATTCCTGACTGTTGTCTTAACAGTTCTAGATTTCACCAGACAGGCTTCTTTAGCTTCCAGTCGTTGTGATTGTTTGTAGGATACAAATGCTCTTTTTTTTTTTGATATACTAGTTCCGAGATCTCTGCGGAGAACTATTGGCAACTATGGCAACTATGGGGATGATACTGGAGGACCTTACCGGACCAGCACAAAACTGATCTCTTTTTAGATCTGTAATTCATCAAGTCACTAGGACTCAAACACGAGTCAATGGTATCTAACTAACTACTAATCCCGGTTCATAGACATAATTGCGGAAGACAAAGGCGCGCGCCGACAACCGAGTGTAAGACGGAGGCGCGCGCCGAAGAAAATTACTGTTTTTAGGGTCTCTGACGGGGGTTTTTGTTGGGGAGCTCCCACTTTACTTAATACAGATCGTGGCGGCGTTGTGGGGGGTTTGGGGGGTTGTAACCCCCCACATTTTACTGGAAACTTAACTTTTTCCCGAAAAACAGGAAAAAAGTGAAGTTTTCAGAAAAATGTGGGGGGGTTACAACCCCCCAAACCCTCCACAACGCCCCCACAACGCGGCGCGATCTGTATTAAGTAAAGTGGGGGGGGTTCCCCTCACGCCCCTCCCCCCGTCGGAGCCCCTAAAAACAGTAATTTTCTTCGGCGCGCGCCTCCGCGCTGCGCTCAATTGTCTGCGCGCGCCTTTGTCCCGGCGCGCTTTTGACCTGACATCACTAATCCCTTGCCTCTTTCAAACTTCACCCATCTCTCCTGTCACCACTTCTTGCTACAGCTATGCTAGAGCCCGGCTGGTTGCAAAGATTGTTTTATTTTTGTGAAAAAGGGGAAATGATGCTCTTCTCTGTTCCTCTTTCAATTTCTCTCCTCTACAAAGATATAAAAAAGGAACAGTTTTTAATAGATTTTTCATACCATGACATCACATACGTGACAATTCTTTCCTGCTTCCCCATGTCCCTTCATTAAATAACATATTTTTCCTGGTCTGTAGGGCTGGAGGAAAAGGACAAAATACTAGCTCAGCTAGCAGAGAAAATTTTACTAAACTTAAAACAATTTTCCAGCCTTTTCATCTATAGTTTTCTATCTTCTGTTCTTGCTTATTCTTGGTCTTATGTTTCATCTATGCCTTTCTTTCCTTCTCTTTTATTATTTTTACCAGTCTTCCTCTTATTTCTTTCATTTCTTTTTCCCCTATATATGTATTTATTTTTTTAAAAATATTCTGCTTAAACCTAAGCGGATTACAAATAAAAGCAACATATCAATTCACAAATTTAACAGACTGTTAGCTGCAGTAACGTTACTTAACAAATGCACAATTCATCATAACGATTACAAACAGTTAGCTACCAACACCTAATTTCAATCATAAGAACATAAGAATTGCATACTGGGACAGACTGAAGGTCCATCAAGCCCAGTATTCTGTTTCCAAAAGGGGCCAACCCAGGTCCCAAGTACCTAGCTAGAACCCAAATAACAAAACAGATTTGATGCTGCTTATCCTAGGAATAAGCAGTGGATTTCCCCAAGTCATCTCAATGTTGGCCTATGGACTTCTCTTTTAGGAAATTATCCAAGCCTTTTTTAAACCCTGCCTAAGCTAACTGATTTCTCATTTCATTCTCCAGCAATGAATTCCAGAGTTTAATTACACATTGTGTAAAGAAATATTTTCTCTGGTTTGTTTTAAATCTACTACTTAGTAGCTTCATCATACGCCTCCTAGTCCTAGTGTTTTTGGAAAGAGTAAACAAGCATTTCACATCTACCTTTCCACTCCACTTAGTATTTTATGGACCGCTATCATATCACCCCTGCACCATCTCTTCTCCAAGCTGAAGGGCTCTAGCTGCTTTAGCCTTACCTCACAGGGAAGTCATTTTTGTCACCCATCTCTGTACCTTTTCTAATTCCACTATATCTTTTTTGAGATACGGTAACCAGAACTGCACACAGTATTCAAGTTGCAGCTGTACCACACAGCGATACAAGGGCATTATAACATTTTCATCTTTGTTTTCCATTCCTTTCCTGATAATTCCTAACATTCTGTCTGCTTTCTTAGGCACCGCCGCACATTGAGCTGAGGGTTTCAACGTATCCTCAACAATGACACCTAGATCTTTTTCCTGGGCAGTGACTCCTAACATAGAACCCAGCATCATGTAGCTATAGTTCAGGTTCCTCTTTCCCACATGCATCACTTTCCACTTGCTCACATTAAACGTCATCTGCCATTTTGACGCCCAGTCTTCCAGTCTCAGAAGGTCCTCTTGCAATTTTTCACAATCCTCTTATGATTTAACAACTTTGAACAACTTTGTGTCAGCAGCAAATTTAATTATCTCAGTAGTTGTTCCCATCTCTAGATCATTGATAAATATGTTAAAAAGCAGCGATCCCAGCACAGACCCCTGGGGAATTGCACTATTTTTATACCAATGAGGTATCTTGTTTATTGCTTGCATGCATGCTGAATATGCTAATGGCAAGCTTGAGTCTGGGGCTTTTTTCTCCTTCTTAAATCCAACCATAGCCTGTGATCCTTCTGATAGTTAGATTTTTGAAATTCAAACAGGGGTTTGTTTGGGAAATTGAACCTTACTATTTTCCCTTCTCCACTGAGAATATTGACTATTTAAATCTACCCTCTGTTTTCTATCTTTGAGCCAGTTCTTAATCTATAATAGGACATTACCTCGTATCCCATGACTTTCTAATTTCCTCAGAAGTCTTTCATAAAGTACTTTGTCAAATTTCTTTTGAAAATTCAAATGTACAAAATTAACTGGCTCACTATACTGGATTTTAGAGAACATAAGAACATAAGCATTGCCTCCGCTGAGTCAGACCCGAGGTCCATCACGCCCAGCAGTCCGCTCACGCGGCGGCCCAACAGGTCCAGCACCTGCACAGTAATCTTCTATCTAAACCCTTCTATCCCCTTTTCCAGCAGGAAATTGTCCAATCCTTTCTTGAACCCCAGTACCGTACTGTCCTGTGTCTCTGGAAGCGCATTCCAGGTGTCTACCACACGTTGGGTAAAGAAGAACTTCCTAGCATTCGTTTTGAATCTGTCCCCTTTCAACTTTTCCGAATGCCCCCTTGTTCTTTTATTTTCTGAAAGTTTGAAGAATCTATCCCTCTCTACTCTCTCTATGCCCTTCAAGATCTTGTAAGTCTCTATCATATCCCCTCTAAGTCTCCTCTTCTCCAGGGAAAAGAGTTCCAGTTTCTCCAATCTCTCAGTGTATGAAAGATTTTCCATCCCTTTTATCAGACATGTCGCTCTCCTCTGAACCCTCTCGAGTAACGCCATGTCTTTCTTAAGGTACAGCGACCAATATTGGACACAGTACTCCAGATGCGGGCGCACCATTGCCCGATACAATGGCAGGATAACTTCTTTCGTTCTGGTAGTAATACCCTTCTTAATTATACCTAGCATTCTATTCACTCTCTTAGCGGCTGCTGCGCACTGTGCCATCGGCTTCATTGTCATGTCCACCATAACTCCCAAGTCCCTTTCTTGGGTACTCTTTTTCACTAACATCCCTCCCATCGTATAGTTGTACCTCAGGTTTCTGCTTCCCACATGTAATACTTTACATTTCTCAACATTGAACTTCATCTGCCATCTTGTCGCCCATTCTCCTAGTTTGTTCAAGTCCCTTTGCAATTCTTCGCAGTCCTCTTTAGTCCGAGCTCCACTAAATAGTTTGGTGTCATCTGCAAATTTTATTATCTCACACTTCGTCTCTGATTCTAGATCATTTATGAATATATTAAATAGCAGCGGCCCGAGCACCGAGCCCTGCAGGACCCCACTCGTTACCCTCCTCCAGTCCGAGCAGTGGCCCTTCACTCCTACCCTCTGTTTCCTACCCGCCAACTAGTTTCTGATCCATCTATGTACGTCTCCTTCCACCCCATGGTTCTTCAGTTTCAGGAGTAGGCGTTCATGGGGCACCTTGTCAAAGGCTTTTTGGAAATCTAGATATATGATGTCTATGGGGTCTCCTTTGTCCATCCGTTTGTTAATTCCTTCGAAGAAGTGCAATAAGTTCGTTAGGCATGATCTCCCCTTGCTGAAACCATGTTGGCTGGTTATCAGAAGTTCGTTTCTTTCAAAATGTTCATCGATGTTTTCTTTTATCAGTGCTTCCGCCATTTTCCCCGGAACAGAGGTCAGACTCACCGGTCTGTAGTTTCCCGGGTCACCTCTTGATCCCTTTTTAAAGATGGGCGTAACGTTGGCTATCTTCCACTCCTCCGGGATCACGCCCGTTTTCAGGGATAGATTGTAAATTTGTTGCAGTAGTTCCACTATTTCCTCCTTTAGTTCCTTCAGAACCCTTGGATGGATTCCATCCGGACCCGGGGATTTGTCAGTTTTTAATTTTTCTATCTGCCTGGGTACATCTTCAAGGCTCACTTCCATGGATGTTAATTTTTCTGCTTGATCTCCATTGAAGAATTGATCGGGTTCCGGTATGTTGGATGTGTCTTCATTTGTAAATACGGACGAAAAGAACACGTTAAGTCTTTCTGCTACTTCTTTCTCCTCCTTCACCACACCCTTCCTGCCTCCGTCGTCCAGCGGTCCCACCTCCTCCCTAGCCGGCTGCTTCCCTTTAACAAATCTAAAGAACGGTTTGAAATTTCGTGCTTCCCTGGCTAGCTTCTCTTCATACTCTCTTTTGGCTTTTCGAACCACACGGTGACATTCCTTTTGATACTTCCTGTGCTCTTTCCAGTTCTCCTCAGTTTTGTCCTTTTTCCATTTCTTGAATGAATTTTTCTTATTTCCTATCGCTTCCTTCACTATTTTAGTTATCCACGCCGGGTCTTTTGTTCGACTCTTTTTGCACCCCTTTCTGAATCTGGGGATATACAGATTTTGCGCCTCGCTCACCGTGTCCCTGAAAAAAGACCAGGCATGTTCTACCGTTTTCCAGTTCCTGGAAGTGTTCCTAAGTTTCTTCCTTACCATTTTCCCTCATTGCTTTGTAGTTTCCTTTTCTGAAGTTAAAGGTTGTCGCTATGGTTCTCTTTCCTTTCGGTATTCCAACCTCAACCTTGAACTTGATCATATTGTGATCGCTGTTTCCCAACAGTCCCACTACTTCTACTTCCTTTACAGGTCCTCTTAACCCATTTAGGATTAAATCCAGAGTGGCATTTCCTCTCGTAGGTTCTCTAACAAGCTGCTCCATGAAGCAATCTTGTGTAGCCTCCAGAAATTCTGTCTCCCTAGCGCATCTTGAGCTCCAGTCTATCCCGGGGTAGTTGAAGTCTCCCATAATAACCGTGTTACCGCTTTTACATTCTCACTTCATCTCGGCTTCCATTTCTTCATCGATATCCCCAGTTTGCCCGGGTGGACAATAGTATAGCCCAGCTTTATTTCAGGCCCTTTCCTTCCCGGTATTTTAACCCATAGCGATTCCAGCTTGTTGGTCGTCTCTGTTATGTCCATTCTTGTCGATTGTATGCTTTCTTTTATGTATAGGGCTATTCCACCTCCTTTCTGTCCTGATCTGTCCTGGCGATAGAGCTTGTACCCCGGCAGTGCTGTATCCCATTTGTTTTCCTCATTCCACCATGTTTCAGCGACTCCAATGATGTCTATGTCCTCTGCATTGGCCATGACTTCTAATTCCCCCATTTTATTTCTTAGGCTCCTTGCATTAGTATATACGCAATTTAGATCCTGGTATTTTCTTATCTTCATTTCCTTTCCCTGTGCTTCGGTCCTTGGTTTCTTTTCTTTTGTTACAATCTTCCTAACCTCCTCTTCTGGGTTAGTCGACTCCTGTAATTTGTCCCTTGTTTCTTCCCAGTCTTTTTTCCCCTCAGTATCTTCACGGGATACCTTCTTCCGAATCGTCGACGCTTGGTCGACTGTTGGCTTTCCCCTTCTTCTTAGTTTAAAGTCTGTTCTATTCCTCTCCTGACGTTGTTTGCTAGAAGTCTAGTTCCCGCCATGCTCAGGTGCAGTCCATCTCTCCTGTAGAGCTTGCTCTTGCCCCAGTTCCTCACGAAGTGGAACCCTTCTTCTTCACACCATTTCCTCATCCACGCATTTATTGATTGTAGTTCCTCCTGCCTCTTCACATCTGCCCTCGGTACCGGTAGGATCTCAGAGAAAGCTATCTTCTGGGTCCTCATCTTCAGCTTCCTTCCCAGGATCCTGAACTGTTCTATCAGCGTGCTTCTCCTGTAGTCTCTCCTGCTGACATCATTCATCCCGATGTGGATCATTACTGCGATCTCTTCTGTCTACGCTCCTTCCAGGATCTTCCCAATTTTGTCCACGATGTCCTTTGTTCTCGCTCCCGGGAGGCAGGTCACCAGTCGATCCTCTCTCCCTCCTGCTATGTGGCTGTCCACATGCCTCAGGATCAAGTCTCCCACTAGGATCGCTGACTTTCCCTTTTTTCATTTTTTCGCTTCGGTCTCAGGTCAATGCCCTCGGTGTGTTTCGCTCTTTCTTCTGGGCATCGACTAGCCAGTTCTTCCCTCTCAAATTACAAATTACTAACAAGCTCTACAAGTTCATTTTGCAATTTTATCAGCACTCTGGGATGTATACCATCCAGTCCAGGAGAATTAGTACTCTTCAGTTTGTCAATTTGACCCATTACATCATCCAGTGTTACAGAGATTTGTTTCTATTGGATACCATTTCTGGTTGGGGCAGCTGCTAGGAAGGTCTCAGTGAGTGCGCTGGCTGCAGATGCGACAAGAGCTGGAGAGCTCAAACTCTAGAAAGGCAGACATAGGGAGACACAGGGATTGTTATTGTCCGCTGAAGAAGGCGACGTCGTTGGCAAAACTTGGATCCTAGTCGGGACTTTGTATGTGTTTATGTGATTATCATTAATAAAAGACATTGTGACCATCAGTTGGATTCGACATCTCCAGTGCCTCTTTTTGTTGTTTTCACTAGTAACTCCCTCGGTGAAGATCAAGGCAAAGAATTCATTTAATCTCTCTGCTGTGGCCTTGTCTTCCCTGAGAGGCCCTTTTTCCCCTCCATCATCTAGCAGTCCAACTGATTCTCCTCCCAGCTTCTTGCTTTTAATATACCTAAAAAATGTTTTCACTGTGTGTTCTTGCTTCCAACGCAATCTTCTTTCAAGATCGCTCTTCGTCTTCTTTATTAGTGCCAAACTAAGCTAAACTAAACTTAGCTTTGTATACCGGGTCTTCAGCCAGAAAGGAGCTTGACTCGGTTAACAGTAACTAAAAAGATACTGAAAAAAGTAACAATCAGAAAATATTAATATGACTGGTTTTTGAAGTGTTTGGCAAATAAAATAGTTTTTAAAGATTTACAAAAAAGTTGAAAAGGACCAGGACCCCTTAAAATAAGAGGAAGTTCGTTCCATAGTTGAGAAATTTTGAAAACCAAGGTTTGACTGAATTCTTGACTCCTTTGATTCCTTTCACTGAAGGAAGGGAGAGTTTGAATTGTTGGGTACCTCTTGCATAGGAGAATCTATAAGCATTCCATAATAAAGGGACAAGAGGGATGAAGATATATAAAAATTTTAAAGTAATACATGCACATTTGAAGTGAATCCTGAGATAGACCGGAAGCCAGTGAAGGTTTAAAAGCAAAGGAGACACATGGTCAAATTTACTTTTTCCAAAAATTAATTTCGCAGTGGTATTTTGTATCAGTTGGAGTCTTTGAAGGCGGGTCTTTGTTATGCCAAGATAGATAGATAGCATTACAGTAATCTAGCCAGGATAATATGATAGATTGGACCAGAACAGAGAGGTGTTGTTGGTAGAAAAGGTTTCTGACCTTCCTCAACATTCAAAGGCTAAAAAAGCACTTCTTGACAAGAGAGTTTATTTGATCCTTAAAAGTAAGAGAAGAGTCTATGAGAACTCCTAATATCTTGGAAGAGAACTCGATCTTCAGAGATACCCCAGAATCCAAAGTTACAGGAAGACAGTCCAATTTTGGGCCTAGCCATAAAAGTTTTGTTTTTGCAGCATTTAGCTTCATCTGGACAGACATAGTCCAGGCTTGGAGTTTGGAGATACAATGATTTATTTTAAAGGCTGGGTTGGTGAGATCTGAATCAATCTGAATCAATCAATCAATCAATCAATCAATCAATCTCAATCTCAATATAAAGATATAAAGTTCCTGAAGGAAAAGGGGATTGAAGGGTATAGTTAGAGGGGTATTACACAGGACAAAATGTCTTAAATAAAGGATCACTTACAGGTCACTAACCTGGGGGGGCCACCGCGGGAGCGGACTGCTGGGCATGATGGACCTGTGGTCTGACTCAGCAGAGGCGATGCTTATGTTCTTATGTTCTTATCATCTGCTTAGGTGAACAGTGTTTCCCAAGCTGACAACTTGTAAAGGTTCAATGTAGTCATACAGAGATTGAACAGGCGAACCCTGAGGAATCCCACAGGGGGCCAAACAGGATTTTGAGATGTCACCTTTAATGTTAACTGAATAGGAACAAGACGATAAGAATTTGGAGAACCAGACGAGAACAGCCTGATTAAGTGGCTTGCATTTGACTTGACATTTCTTGTGCTGTTTACAATTTTCAATCGGATCCTTCTTCCACTTTCTGAAGGATTCTCTTTCAGCTCTAATAGCTTCCTTCACCTCACTCATTAACCACACCGGCTGCCATTTGATATATCTAGTCTGGGCTTTCAGGATGGTATTTTTTAACAACTTCCACACCCTCACCTGGCTTATGCTGCAGAAGAAACAGTAGGATTCTGGCTTTCCCACCATGATATGTGGTGCCAGAAACGTGGCTCAAGCTTACAAAGGGCTGAGTCACTGCAGGGAAATAGGAATCTCGCTGTAAGCACCTCAAGAATTATTGAGCTTCCTGGTGGGCCAGATTCTGGCCCATGGGCCATAGGTTGGACACGCCTTCTCTGGAGGAAAGGTAGGATAAGAAAGATATGATAAAGACATTTAAACATGTCCAAAGTATGAACATGCAGGAGGCAGGCAGGAACTAAATCCAAATAAATAAATAACTATTTCATTTGAAAGAAAGCTCTGGAATGAGGGTTCATAGGGTATAAGGGATAAGACTCAGGAGTAATCTAAGGAAATAGTTCTTTTTGTAAATAATGGTGGTTATATAGAACAGCTTTACAGTTGAGGAAAGACAAGACCAATGCCTGAATTAAGAAAGCATAAGATAAGCACAGAGGACTTCTGAGGGAGAGAAAGGAACTTTAGAGGTAAGAAGATGATGTGTATAAGCAAACTAGATAGATCTTACGGTCTTTATGTGCCAACATGTTTCCATAAGCTTCATCAACTTGCTAGCACCAGAGCAATATGGATTAAGATTAAATATTCATTAAAAATGTGTAAAAATGCAGCAAAAATGTATCCTTTCCTTTAGGCTTTGCCTATATACTATTCTTCAGGTTTCTGACCTGAAGAATGCAGTCTTACCTTTGAAAGCTAGTCAAAAATGTATTGTAAGGTATCATCTTATCTTCTTTTTGGGGGGTTTTGTTTGTTTTGGGTGTTTTTGCAGAGTGGGAGGGTTCTATGTATTGTTCTTCAGAAGTGGAGGCTAGCTGATGCATTCCAATGGATTCAAGATATACCAAGGCCATTCTCCCTTTTCCTTTCAGTGGAAAAAATGCTTTTTATACCATGCTCTGTGTGTGTAGTCAAAATATTTAATCGATTAATTAATAAATAGACAAAAAAACAACCTTACGCACTTTAGACCATAGATCTAAAGACTATTGCTAACCAAGCCCTTCATCTTTTAGTTTTGGTTTCTATCAGGGCAAAGATTAAAGTATTTGGCATCACTGACACTTCATTTGCCAAGCACTCCCTTCTGCATGTGGATCATCTGGTATGTTGCCTAGCCTCTTTCTGCTGGACTCCATAGTAAAACACCTCCCCTGAGCCTCTAGGAAAGCTGGCATCAGTTGTTACCATAACAAACTCAATTGTTCTCAGCAGTGCTCCAGCAAATAGAGTCATTAATTACAGCCTCTCTCTCAGCCTTCCTTGGCTAGAATGGCAATCAATGCGAAACTGCTCATTGCCTTCTCTCAGGGAGTGGAGACAGATGCCATAAAAATAAACTGCAGCATGAGCAGAACCCTGCCAGTAAGGCAGCAGCAGGCTTCACCCAGTAACAGCCATCATGCTGCTTCTACACGCGTGGCTACATTTATTTGGGCTGCCTCAACCATGGGGGAAGGTATCCCATTAAGCAATTATTTTTATCTTATAACGTCAATTTACTTATACTGATTGGCTTCCTGCCGCCAAATATCAATTAAATTGCAAATGCCTGCAGAAGCTTATTTTCTCTCTCTTTCTTACCTTCTTCCTACCTCTTTTTCAGTGTGTTCTAACATAATTTAATTTATTTCCTTTTCCATATCTCAAAGGAAAATCTATATCTCTTCCAGGAAGGCCATTTGCCCTCTGTTATTGGTAGCCAAGGTATCACATTATTGGGTCATTTGTTTTGGGCAACTATCGGCAGCCCATCAGCACCCTTAAATACTTAATGCCATGCTGCTGCACTTATGATTGTTATGTTTATAATTTGTTTTTAATACAACCATATTTCTAGATTTCTTTTCAGTTCATTAGTCTAACTGTTTTGTTTCCTTTCTTCCCTTCCTTCATTACCCCATCCCTGCCTTTTCGGAATAGGTTTGTTTATTAATCAGCTGCTGAAAGTTATGTTCATAGCATCCTCAGAGATGCACTGTAATTTTCTTTTTCTATATCTTTAAATTCTGTTTCAATAGGCAATGTAATGTATTTTTCTAAATGATTTAAGTGCTATAGTTGAGCTGAAGCAGTTCTCATGGTAAATACCTAAAGGAAATGCTTTTAACAATACCGTGCAAATGAGACCCTAGGTGTTATTTTTCTAAGAACCCTAACCGCTACTTCTAAAGGAATGCTTGTTATTCAGTGCAGAAAATATGAAGAAAGATGCTACACTGGTAAGACAGCCAGGCAATCTAGCTATTCTGTACTGTAAGATCCCATAACACTAATAATAATAATAACTTTATTTTCGTATACCGCAATATCACAAGCAGTTCAGAGCGGTTTACAGAGGAAGAGACTGTACACAGAAAGCAATGTTACAGAAAATATTTTCAATTACATTAGTAAGCCGAGAGAGAATATCCAGAAGACTATCTCATACAACAAGTATTTCAGAGATACAACAAGGCAGGAAGGAGTCAGAGAAATTTATCAAAGAGATAGGTTTTAATTGATTTCCTGAAGGATTGGTAGGAGGGTGTATTTGAAATGAGGGTGGTTAGGCATTTATTCCGTTTGCCTGCTTGGAATGACAGTGTTCTATCAAGGAATCTCTTGTAGATACAGCCCTTCAGGGAGGGGAAGGCAAACAGATTGCCATTGCGTGTGCAAGTGGTGCTTGGAAATACAAAATGGTGCGACCTGTTATGGTTTTGAAGCAGAGGCAGGCAAACTTGAAGATGACCCTTGCTTCCATCAGCAACCAGTGAAGTTTTCTGTAGAACTGGCTTGCATGGTCCGACTTTTTGAGACCATAAATGAGACGGACGGTGGTATTCTGGATGATTCTCAGACATTTGATGGTTTTCTTAAAGGATCCCAGGTATATAATATTGCAGTAATCTAAGGTGCTTAAGATTAGAGACTGAACCAGCAAGCGAAAGGAGAGGAAGTCGAAATAGTGTTTGATGGTACGGAGTTTCCAGAGGGTGCAAAAGCATTTTTTAACCTGAGCATTGGTATGGCAGTGGCGTACCAAGGGAGGGGGAGGGGGTAGTCCACCCAGGGTGCAGCCTTAAGGGGAGGTGCACAGCCGGCCAGGTCCCTTTACATTCGTGGCGCTTGACGGTGTAGGATTGATCTATACTAGTCTGGCTTGTTTAGTTTTACAATGGGTGTATTGATATAACAACAACAACTTTATTTATTTTGTATACCGCCATACCTAGGAAGTTCTAGGCAGTTCACATCAATTAATTAAGGTTACAAACAATGAAGTCATTGGAGTTAACAGTTTAGGAATGTACAGGTCATTGAAGTTGACAGGAATATACAAGAGTGGTCAATAGGAAGGTAATATTTATTTACAGGAAAATACAGGTCATTGAAGTTAACAGGTTAGGAGAGTACAATAAGGAGTAGGTGGAGATTCACGTGCATTGATGGGAGTTGAAGAAGTAGAAGAGGGTGAGTTAAGGGTTCTGTCCGTGGCTTAAGTGTATTTCGAGTTTTTTTCTGAAGCCAAGGTAGGTGGGGGCATCTGTCATTATCTTTTCCTGATTTACACTATATTCTTTCTAGTTTACGTACTTCTCGTTTTAATGCTGATAGATCTGCATCATACCAGCTGGCTGATAAATGGTGTCTTTTCTTACATATTTTCAATGGTGCAATGTCGTTTAGAACCTGATGGCTGAAATTTTTCCATCCTAGGATGAAATTTGGGTCTAGATCAGAGATGGATATCAAGCTATAGTGCGACCAAAATTCTACTGGGCTTAGTTGTCCTCTTGTCCATATCATTTTCTCTTTGTGATTGATCCTTTGTTTCCTTTTGGGTTGTTTTTTGAACCAGTGTAATTCAAAATTACATAGAAGGTGGTCTGACCAAGGGGTGTTAGCCCAGGTTTCACCTTTAAAACTTACACTGGGGGTAGTTGGAACATTGGAAAGAAATGTGATCAAATCTAAGTGGTGACCTTTTCTGTGAGTTTTAGTCAGAAGTGGTTTGGAAAAGCCTAGAGATGTGAGGAAGGAAAGTAGATCTGCAACGTTGGAATTCTCTTCCTGCTCGAGGTATAGATTTACATCACTGGCTAGAAGATTGTAGGCGCCGGTTACCGAGTTTGTAAGGAGGAATTCATAGAGATCTTCTTTTGCTAGGTTCCATTTGTTAGGGGGGTATGTAAAATACTGTAACGATCAAATTATCTTTACAGTCCTCTTTGGATATTTTGCAGGTGAGAATTTCCAGGTCATTGGTTAGTTTAGAGTCAAGAATTTGAAACTGAAAATGATTTTGGAGGATTATTGCTAAATCACCTCCTCTCTTTGAGTTTCTTCATAGAGAAATAATTTTGTAATTTAGAGGTAGTATATCACCTATGATAGCATCCTGATCGGAAATTAGCCACGCAGATCTGGAAGACACCGACAGCAGATTCGATGCCCACAGATTTCCCTTTGGTTGTATTCATTGGTAGAGTTTATCTCTGTGTTTTGGAGTTATTTTTGAGTCTCTGAGTTTGCATTTACTTTTACCTGCATTGGACGACCCCTGATGCAGATGTATCATGCTGAAACACAGCCCGTGTCGGGTCCAACAATAAAATTTCATTTGATTGTCTCTGACTCCGGAGGCCCAGAATGCTATTCTAACCACTAGACTACCTCTTCCCTCATGTCATAAGGCAAATATGCAGACATAAGCCTGGCAATCTACACTGTGGCATATGGAGGTGGAGACAGGACGAGTAATGTAACACAGTAATACCAATTCTCACTGTGAATAGCAAGGTAGCATTGTGAAATATCTGTCATATACCTGCCCCTCAAAATCTCTCTTCCTCCCCCTGCCCAACCCTTGTTTTCATACAGAATGAGGATTTGAGGAAATGGGCCCATTACTAGTGGCAGCACAAGAAGAATTATACCTTGGGAGTTAGATGCCAGCTGTAGGCACAGGCAGGTAGTTGAGTAGTACTGCAATGTCAAATGCGTATACCATTGGCTCTCTTTCCACTTCTTGCTCATCTCTAAGACAACACAAAGTAAAGGTGCTCAATAAGGTCTCCTAATATGGTACAGGTCCCTGGGCCAACTGTAGCACAGACAGCTCTTTCTGCAGTCCCCCTCACCTGTGGTGCTGTCATCAAACCTGAATACTCTAACAGGGGTACTGAAAACAGCACATAGGTTGATTAACCCCTACATATTATGGTTAACTCCCAAAATACAATGCCCACCTTTGAATATGTAATGGTCATCTGAGCAGCAGTCTGTTTCCTACCTTTCTAGCTCAGCCACCAGCTGCAGAACCCTGATGTCACAGGTAGGGCACAGCAGCCCCTACGGAGAGAGAGGAGGAGGGGGAAGAGGAAGCAGAAGAAGAAGAGAAGGGGGAGGAGGTAGAGTAGGATGTGCAGGAAGCAGGATGTGATGAGGAGGCACAACATATAGCAGCACCCCCCTAGCAGCACCACCATTACCCCATCACCACCTGCCCACCCTGGATCCCATGTACCACCTAGGAGCAGCTGGCCCAATCTGGCTTGCAATCGCTCAGAGATAGGACAATGGCCTCCTGCATCTTTCCCAATCCTCTATAAAACAGAGAGCTAGCTGAAGCTCTAACAGTTTTAAGATAGAGCCATTTCTTGTCCTGCAACTGCCCCTGGAACCGAAGCTGGATGGGGTTGATGCTCAAAGCCACTGACCAGTGACTAAGGGTTCCTGGAAGCTGGTCTAGCCAGGATGGGGCATGCCTAAGGGTTCAAACATTCATTTTTATACCTTCTCCTTCCCTAACCCCTTTGTAAATATGTGACCCTGCTTTTTTGTATTTATGTTGTTGTTTTACAGATTGTTTTAGTTTATTAACAAAAATATTTTATTTGATATAAAAGTTTGATCTTGACATGGGTATCCTGTGTTTTCATGTCAATGCCCAAGGTTGCCTTATCTGATATCAAGGTTCTGAGGCTAATGTACTGGTTTCCTGCCCACTGTGAAGACCAGAAGGGAGGGAGAGATAAGAGTGCTATCACAATGTCCTGTCTGATGCATGTATCAAGGGTATCAACTGGGGACATATTTGCAGTATGTGCTATTCTGAGGGCTGCAGTGAGCCCATGTTATCTACTGTATGAGCCACAAAACCTGAGCACAGTGAGCCCAAGCCCTTCTATAGAATATTCTCAGAGAGTAAGAGATAAAGAGCCCTTTTATTGTCCTTCCACAATAACAGTGAAAAGAATATGCACTGATACAACAGAACAGACTCTGAAACTCAGCCAATGTTATGAGGCATATCACAACATAATGCAACTGGACCACTAACACAGAATCCAGCTGGAGAACAGAAAAATGAGGCTCAGCACACAATTGTCCCCACCAGCCACAACCAGAGACAGATTCAACTGGCTAGTTTTGCCTAAATACACGCTCAAAGGGATTATTCTTTCTTTTTCTTTTTTTTAATCTTTATTAATATTAAAACCAGCTGAAAGTGCAACATATTATTCAAACAGTTAACAAATTAGGCGGCACTCAATACCATCAAATGATACAGTAAATACACATTCCCCTCCTCAACCCCACCCAACCTTCCTAAAAGTGTAAAAACGCTCAGGATAACACAAATGATCAAGATATACAACCTTACAAGCAATTAATAATTAAATACATATCCCCCTCCCACCCCACCCCCATCTTGGATGTGCAAAATCAAAATCAAAAAGGGTAAAACTAATAATCAATTCTTGCAAAATTTTACTAATGGGTCCCAAATTTCTTTGAATTTCTTATAATGTCCCAAATGCAATGAACTCATGCGTTCAAACTTATAAGTTTGGCACAAGGATTCCTACCAGAAACTCTAGTTTAACCTGTCCCCAATTCTTCCAATTCTTCATAATAAGCTGAATGGCAACTCCTGTCATGATGAGCAATAATGTATTATTATGTGGAGTTATCAGACTTTTGGGTATTAATAATGTACCAAACAGCACTGAATCGTATGTCATTGCCAGATGAACTTTCAGTATCTTGTTTATTTGACCCCAAATTGATTGCCAAAATTTAAGTATCAAGGGACAAAAGAAGAGTTTAAGTTTCAACTTTATTATAAATTTGATTGATCGCTTATTCAAAATTCTAAGCGATGAACATATCAGTAAAATTACAAAATTAAGGGGACAACAAAACAAACAGAAAACTAAACCTTACAAAACATATTTAAGACTAACTTTTCAAACATAATAAAACAAGAGGAAAGGATGGGAAAAGAAATACAAATTGATTGATAGAAGAGAAGACAATTATGGTAAAAAAACAATAGGAATGGAAAGAACAATGAACCTCAGAGAAGTTATGGGCAGATGATCCAGGGTCCCTATATCGAGAAGACAGTGCCAGCATCTATTTGACTTAGAATTATCAAAGGGATTATTCGATTACAGTGGTTCCCAACCCTGTCCTGGAGGACCACCAGGCCAATCGAGTTTTCAGGCTAGCCTAATGAATATGTATGAGAGAGATTTGCATACAATGGATGTGACAGGCATGCAGAAAACCCAATTAGCCTGGTGGTCCTCCAGGATAGGGTTGGAATCCACTGTTCTATTGTACAAGGTAAAGTACATTTGTAAAGTTTTCAGACATTCTTGCATAAAAGCATCTTCTTTGTCTCTTTTTTTTTTTTTCTTTTTCAATTCTTAGTATTGCAACATCATGTTTCAATATATAACATAGCCATAAATCTATCTCTTAATGATTCCAAAGACCCGATGAGACCTCTGTTTCACTACAGAGCTCATTTTCAAAAAAGAAAAACAAGTGACCTAAAGGGGCAGATGGCTGTTTTTTTCATCAAACCCTTCAAATTCGCTATTTTCAAAACCTATGTTCTTTACAACTAAACTAAACCTTAAATTTATAGACCGGGTCATCTTCATAAAAAATGGAGCTCGACTCAGTTAACAATCATAAGGTGAACCAACAATGATAAGATAAAAGAATTAGAAATAAAAGGAAAAAGTGAAGATAAACCAAAAGACAAAAAAATTAAACAGAACAAGTTGCTAGATACTTAGAAAATAAGAATGTTTTCAGTGTTTTATGAAATAGTTGAAGGGAGTTTAAGCCTCTTATCATTTTAACTTACATATTAACCTACCTCTAGTTTATCCATGTTGCCTCCAGTTCTGTAATTCACAGGATTCCAGAAACGTGACCATTCTCTGTTTTAAAAGTGCTTCCATTAATTTGCTTACCACAGAAGTCAGACATACCAGCCTGTAATTCCCTACTTCTTCCTTACTTCCACTTTTGTGTAGAGGGACCATATCCGCCCTTCATCAGTCCTCCGGTACTATTCCTGACTCTAGAGACTCATTAAAAAGGCCAGTCAGCGGAGGTACCAGAACTTCTCTAAGTTCCTTCAGCAACCTAGGATGTACACCATCCGGCTCCATTGCTTTGTCTACCTTTATTTTAGCTAGGTCCTCATGAACACAACACTGAAAATTGATCAGGATCTATTACTCCTCCATCCCTAGTCACGTTGAAGAATAGAAGCGACAATGGTGAACCTTGAAGGACACCACAATTGCTGTTCCATATTGAAGATAGAGTGTCTCCAATCTTCACCTGATAGCTACATGATTTCAGGAAGCCTTTAAACCAATTTAAAAACCAACGAAATCAAGGCATAGAAACAGAAGATCATGCTCCATCAGGTCGAAAGCTCTACTGAGGACAAACTGAAGAACAAGGGCATTCTGAACCTTGCTAAGTATCTTGTATAGGTCGTTGGTTATTGATGCAATGACTGTCTCTATGTTAAAGGAATGTCTGAAGCCTGATTGTGAATCGTGAAGCAGTTGAAAATGTTCTAAGTGGCTCATAAGTTTGATGAAAAGAGGGATTAAAGCAATAGGTCTGTAATTGCTTGGCTCAGAAGAGGGTATTATTAGCTTCTGAGAGTCTATTTGCAGGGTTTGGTGTTACTTGATGCAGTATCTAAGAGCAGGAAATAGAAAGTTTGAATTGCTATCACCGATATGAAACCAGAGTTTGAATAGAATCTCTTTTTAATGCTAAATTATAATATGAAACATTTTACTTCTGTTATGCACCCATTGTTGGGAATTTTTTTGTTTGGTCTGGGAATGTTACATTGTGATTGAATAATTATATATGATTTATATTAAAAGTGTGTTAGAATGGCATTAAAGTGAAATTAGTTCTTAATCAATAACTTCTTCTCCTTGAGTCCTGCTAGACTAGTCCAGACTACTGGTTTATGCTTCCCAATCTGCAGATGGAGGCAACAAATATTAACTTTCAATGATGTCATGATGCACCCAATATTCAAAGCAATTAAATCTCACTGCTTTTCAATATATTCATAACGACCTGGAAACAGGGACAAAGTGCGAAGTTATAAAATTCGCGGATGACACAAAACTCTCCAGTAGAGTCAGAACTGTTGAGGATTGCAAAGAATTACAAGGAGACCTGAACAGACTGAGTGAGTGGGCAAAGAGATGGCAAATGAGCTTCAATGTAGAAAAATGTAAGGTCTTGCATGTGGGGAAGGGGAACCCAATGTATAGCTATACAATGGGAGGGAGGGTACTGGGGGAAGGCAGCCTAGAAAAAGACTTGGGTGTATTGGTGGATAGAACAATGAAGCCAGCGGCGCAATGTGCAGCAGCCTCAAAGAAAGCAAACAGAATGTTGGGCATAATCAAAAAGGGTATCACTACCAGAACGAAGGAGGTTATTCTACCATTGTATCGAGCGATGGTTCGCCCACATCTGGAGTACTGTGTCCAGTACTGGTCGCAGTACCTTAAGGATATGGCGATTCTCAAGAGGGTCCAGAGAAGAGCGACGAGGATGATAAAGGGCATGGAAAACCTTTTGTATGCTGAAAGGTTGGAGAAGCTGGGGCTCTTTACCCTGGAGAAGCGGAGACTTAGATGGGACATGATAGAGACTTTATAAAATCATGAAAGGCATAGAGAAGGTGGAGAACAACAGATTCTTCAGGCTAACCGGGCCAACAAAAACAAGAGGGCATTCAGAAAAATTGAAAGGAGACAGATTCAAACGAACGCTAGGGAGTTCTTCTTCACTCAGAGGGTGGTGGACACCTGGAATGCGCTCCCAGAGGAGGTGATAGGGCAGAGTACAATATTGGGCTTCAAAAAAGGATTGGATGACTTCCTGAAGGAGAAGGGGATTGAAGGATATAGGTACAGGTACTAAATGAATAGTGGACGAATAATTTAGGTAAGGACCAATTACAGGTCACGGACCTGGGGGGCCGCCACGGGAGCGGACTGCTGGGCGCGATGGACCCCTGGTCTGACCCGGCAGAGCAATGCTTATGTGCTTATGTGCTTTGAGCCATCCAACCACCTGCAGTACTGCTGAATATCATCTCTAATCACCCACGTTGAATGTGGGCGGGTCAGGAGTGGTACTGTGGAGGGGATGGCAATATTCAGTACCTACATAGCTAAGCAACTGAAATTAGGGCAGCTCAAAAGCTAATTTTGGCCACTTAGCTGTATGGGTTCTGGCACAGATTAGCATCTGGGTCCCGCATAACTTTTCTGAGTTGCTTTATTACCTCTCTGAGTTTCTTCCCAGCCCACCAAACTAGCTCCATCCTCCTATACACCCTCCACCCCACCCACCACTCTAGATAGGACCCCTCCAAGCCTACCTCCTATCCCTGGTGGTCCAGTAGGTGTATTGGAGGCAGGAGCAATGCCCACTTGCTTCTATCCCTTGAGGATGTCACAAGAAAATGGCTGCTGTAATCTCTCACAGTAATTCTCATCATACCACACATGTTCCATTAGAGGTTGCGGCAGCCATTTTTTTTGCGACAGCAACAACAAGCAAGAGCAAGTGGGCTTTTCTCCTCCCTCATATCATCCACTGGACCACCAGAGAAAGGAGACAGGTCCAGGGGGGCCTATCTAGACCAGGGGGAGTTCAGGGTGAGAGGGGATTTCTTACTGTTGTGGGCTGGGGGTGCATGTATAGGAGGAGGAAGCTGGTTCAGGGGCCTAGAAGGAGGCATGGAGCGGAAAAAAACAAAAAGGTTATGCGGATCCTAGCCAATATTCAGCTGGGACCTGCATAACTATCTTATGTGGGCCTCAGATGAATATTGGCCAGGATCCACATAAGTTCCAGCAGCCAGGACCTTTTCAATTAGCACCAGATATTCAGTGCTGGAGACCTGACATGGCCCAGCACTAAATATCTGGGGCTAATCTAGCTGGCAATAATCAGTATGTGCTAGCATAGGGTTTACCATATGGCTCTAGAAAAAAGAGGACGGATTGAGACATCCAGGTTTTACTTCCATTGCTTTCATTGCAAGTAAAACCCAGATGTCTCAATCCCTCCTCCTTTTTCTGTAGCCCTATGGTAAACCCTATGCTAGCTGAATGTTGGGCAGTAAAAGGATAAGGATTAATGCAGTCCTGGATTTTGCCAGTTGTTGCCCTCTGTTATTGGGATCCAGTTGAGCAGATCTAGTTAAAATGAAGAGCTGGAACAGCCTCCTAGTATCACCTTCCTGCAATAATCTTGAAAGACAGCAGTTCAAAACCTGCACTCTAAAGAAAAATACAGCTTAAGGAATATACCCAACGGGCCTGATATTCAAAGGATTTATTTCTCCTAACTTTCAGAGTTTGATCATGAATTGGCTCCTTAAAAATTTATTAGGGCTGAGTGCATACGATTTTACTCAAGATTTCACTGAATTCTTAAATTTAGAACAATAAAAAGTTGGTGATAACAGGAGCGAACTTAGGGTGAGAAAAGAAATTAAGAACTTAATTCAGCTCTAAGCTCATACATTTAGGCATTCAAATGGCAGGCTTAAATTTATGAGCATGACTTTAACACTCCAAATTTAAGGTTAATTTTCAACTGAAAATTAGGATCCTAAAGAATCCTTTTACTAAGCTGCAGTAAGTACTAGCACATGCTTACCACAGATTAAAAAAGCATGGAATATCATATTGGAACATGCTTATTGGGCAACTAAGGACTATGGGCTCCTTTTACAAATGGTGCGTTAGGGCCATTAACGCGCGGAATGGCGCGTGCCAAAATGCCGCAAGTGCTAGCCGCTACTGCCTCCTCTTGTAGCGGGCGGTAGTTTTTTCAGCTAGCGCGCGCTAATTCGGTGCGTAGCACTAAAAACGCTAGCACACCTTTGTAAAAGGAGCCCTATGTATAGATCACTACAGCTTTAAGAAGATGTTAAAAACCAAGCTGTTTGTAGCCGCATACTTTTGATCTGTCTTTACCTAACGTTATTTAGGCATTTTTGTAACATTTTTTATATACATTACTGAAGAATATGCAGGGCTTGTTTTCATGTGTTAATATTAGTTTTAAAAGAATGATTTGTATTGCTTTTTGTTTCTGATCTATGTATGTTTTTTTGGAAACCGCTGTGATTCCCAGGCGGTATATTAAGTTTTTTAAATAAATAAAATTACTGCAGGGCTTGTCCAGGTGTAATTTCAGGATCGGCACATGCTACCTACATTTCTTTTTTTTGTATGGGAGGGTATGGGGGGCTAGAGAGTAGGCCCGTCTATACAAATTGGCTCTGATTAACACAGAATTAGCATGTGAACCCTTAGGCCCCAGATTCTCTAAAAAGTGCGTCCCGATTTTAAGCAGCTGTAGGCGTCCTACAGCTGTCTAATCAGCCAATCGCGGATGCACGTTTTTTTAAAAAAAAATGCTCCCCAGGCAGGCCTGAAGGCGCCTCCGGGAGCCTAGGGAGACCCGCAAGATGCCTAAGCTCGTCTAAGGGCCTTAGGCGGGCCTTAGGCTGAACCTAGGCGGCCCTACCGCGTCTCCCTAGTAGATGAGAAGCTTAAAAATGTAGGCCAGCAAATATGCTGGTCTACATTGTAAGTAAGCGCGGCCGCTATACTTATGCCAGCAAGGGATCTCTCTGCCGCTATAAGTATAGCGGGCCGTGGCCCCTGACCGATCACTGGCAGGAGGGTGCCCAAACCCTCCTGCCCGAAGACGCACCCCCCCCCGACACTACCGACCGCCCCCCCCGACACTACCGACCGCCCCCCCCGACATTACCGATCCCCCCCCCCTGACAATATCGGTCACTGGCAGGAGGGTGCCCAATCCCTCCTGCCCGAAGACGCACCCCCCCCGGCGTTACAACCCCCACTCACCAAAACCTGTTCTTATAGATGGGTCTTGCACGTCGAGCAAGCAGGCACGCCTCGTCGAAATGAGGCGGGCCCGCCCCTTCCCGGCCCATCCCGCCGAAGCCTAAGGTCTGATTGGCCCAGGCCTAAGGTCTGATTGGCCAATCAGACCTTAGACTTAGTAGGGATGGGCGGACCCGCTATTCCTAAGGCCTGATTGGTCCAGGCTTCTAGAGCCTGGGCCAATCAGACCTTAGGCTTCGGCGGGATGGGCCGGGAAGGGGCGGGCCCACCTCATTTCGACGAGGCGTGCCTGCTTGCTCGACGTGCAAGACCCATCTATAAGAACAGGTTTGGTGGAGTGGGGGTTGTTAGCGCCGGGGGGGGGTGCGTCTTCGGGCAGGAGGGATTGGGCACCCTTCTGTCAGCGAACGATATTGTCGGGGGGGGGGGATCGGTAATGTCGGGGGGGGCGGTCGGTAGTGTCGGGGGGGGGTGCGTCTTCGGGCAGGAGGGTTTGGGCACCCTCCTGCCAGTGATCGGTCAGGGGCCACGGCCCGCTATACTTATAGCGGCAGAGAGATCCCTTGCCGTGATAAGTGTAGCGGGCCGTGTCTAATCTAACCCGATTCTGTAACATGGACGCCGGTTACAGAATCGGGGTTTAGTTTAGGCCCGATTCTGAATAGGACGCCTCTCCCGGGCGTCCTATACAGAAATCAGGGCCTAGGTGTCTTGCGGGCCTCGCCTTCAATATAGGCGGCCTGCCTGGGGAGCATTTTTTTTTTTAAAACGTGCATCCCGATTGGCTGATTAGACAGCTGTAGGACGCCTACAGCTGCCTAAAATCGGGACGCACTTTTAGAGAATCTGGGCCTTAATACCTACAAAATAGGTGGTAGTGAGGGCTCACATGCAAAAGGCCATGCACTAATTGGGAAATTAGCATGTGACTATTGTTGGAAAAATAGAAAAATCCTCCTTGTACTGGCAGGAATAAAAATGGTCTCAGTGCATGGGAAAGATCCACATTAGGGTTAGCGCAGGACACTTTTTAACACTACTTGGTAAAAGGGCTCCTCAATTTAGTTGAAAATAGGGCACAAATTTAGAAGCATAAATTTAGGGTTATACTTTAGGAGCTCAGCTTTTCTTTTCTTTTCTTTTTTAATATCATGCTCCCCCCCTCCCCCCACAATATTTTCCTTTTATTAAACAGTTCCTTTGAAAACTCAATTGGAAATAATAGTGTTCCAAACAAGCTCCCTACCAGCTCTAGCCCATTCTGACACACTTCCTGAATACTTTCAACTCTTTTCTTTAGTTCAGTTTCTACCAAAACACTGCCACAGCAGTGTCCCAGTTCAAACAAACAAAAGACTTTTCCACTGCTTTTGTTTCTGGGTTTTCACAGCATTTCCTTTTAGAACATGTCCCCTTCCACTAAGGAAAGCAAAATAGTCACAAAACTTCTTCCAGTACTACATTTGGCTTCTCTGATCAGATTAATTAAGTCCTGGCTGTAAGATCTTTTCCCCAGCTCCTTGCTGAGATGCAGTAAAATCAAACAGTTTTTTCAACTTGTCCTTTCTCTGTAATCCCAAAACATTCGGAAGAAAAGCTTTTCTGAATTCTTGCAAACACGGCATCAATAAGGAAAGCATTTCGAAACAAATCTCCGGTACAATATCAGCTTCCCTGGCACTTAGGCATATCAGATGAGGAAGGCTACCACCCTCTAACCAAGGTTTGATTTGGTTCTGCAGTTAGTCTGCAGAAGCTCATCACTTCTATTGAGCTGTAGAGTGATGTCATAAATCTGCAGAATTATTAATCGTGCTAGATATAGAAATTTAAAAATGGTTGCTAAATTTTCTGGCTGAAGCTTGCTCTGAGAAGCAGGTCTAGCTTCCTATCTCCCCTTCAGACCATTGAAAACTTGGATAAAAGGACATGTTTAATTTTCAAGCAGAAAAGCAGAGCTAATACAAAGGAGGGATCATTAAGAACTGATAATAGGTAAAGAGATCTGGTTTCCATAAAATAATTAAACCAGTCCCAGGTATGGGATATGCCTGTCCCCAGACAATAGTCCTCAACTCTATGCATATTGACAAGAATCAAAAGAGCTTGGGTGTTACCAAAGACATACCAGCTATCCTGAATATTCCTAGACAATGGACCCTCAGAATCTTGTTAGGTACTACCCTGCAGAAAGGAGATAACCAGAAAGACCCGTTTCAAGATTTCGAATTTACGCCCAGTAGCGTCTACGATGAACTTTCAAGACTCAAAGTAAACAAAGCCATGGGACCGGATAACCTACATTCCCAGAATGCTCAGGGAGGTTAAGGGAAGTCCTGGCTGAACCATTATCTGTTCTTATTCAATCTTCCCTAAGCACAGGAAGAGTCCCTTGGACTGGAAAACCGCTAATGTAATCCCACTCCACAAGAAGGGCTGCAGGACAGAGACAGCAAAACTACAGACCAGTGAGTCTCACGTCTATAGTGTGTAAACTCATGGAAACACTGATCAAACAGAATATTGACACAATCCTAGACGAAAAAAAACTGCGTGATCCACACCAACACGGGTTCACCCAGGGAAGATCTTGCAAATCTAATACTGATTAGCTTTTTGACTGGGTTACTAGACAACTGGACGCCGGAGAGTCACTGGACGTGTATATTTAGGACTTCAGTAAAGCATTTGATAGCGTCCCTCATCGAAGATTACTGAACAAGCTGTAAATCGATAGGATTAGGAGACACTCTAACTACATGGGTTGGGGATTGGCTGAGCAGTAGACTTCAGAAGGTGGTGGTGAACGGGTACCCCATCCCGAAGCATCAGAAGTGATCAGTGGAGTTGCCGCAGGGCTCGGTCCTGGCCCAATTCTATTCAACTTATTCATAAGAGATATGGCGCGGGGACTTAGAGAAGGGTATCACTGTTCGCCGACGACGCCAAACTTTGCAACATAGTAGGCAGAAGCTTGTTACCTGATGATATGACACACGACCTACTGCTTCTGGAACAATGGTCCGACTACTTGGCAGCTAGGCTTCAATGCTAAAAAAATGCAAGATAATGCACCTGGGTAAGAGAAACCCGCGCAGAACTTATGTACTAAATGGTGAGACCTTGGTTAGGACCACGGCGGAACGCGATCTAGGAGTGATCATTAGTGAGGACATGAAGGTTGCAAATCAAGTGGAGAAGGCTACCTCCAGGGCAAGACAAATGATGGGATGTTATCCGCAGAGGTTTTGTCAGCAGGAGACCTGAAGTTATGATGCCGTTGTACAGAGCCATGGTGAGGCCTCACTTGGAGTACTGTGTTCAGTTTTGGAGACCACACTACCGAAAGGACGTGCTGAGGATCGAGTCGGTGCAGCGAACGGTCACCAGGATGGTCTTGGGGCTCAGGGATCTCACCTATGAAGAAAGACTAAAGAAATTGCAGCTGTACTCACTTGAGGAAAGAATGAGAACGGGAGATATGATTGAAACGTATAAGTACATCATGGTACGCATCGAGACAGAAGAGGATATCTTCTGGCTCATGGGACCCTCGACCACCAGAGGGCATCCACTGAAAGTCAGGGGAGGGAAGTTTCATGGCGACTCCAGGAAGTACTTCTTCACCGAAAGAGTGGTAGGATCCATGGAACAGACTCCCACTCCAGGTGATAGAGGCCAGCAGCGTGAGCGGATTTTAAGAGAAAATGGGATACTCATGTGGGATCGTTAAGGGAGTAAACTCGGGGGGGAGGGATACTTGGAATGGGCAGACTTGGTGGGCTATAGCCCTTTTCTGCCGCATTTTCTATGTTTCTATGTTTACTACCCTGAACATTCTGGAATGTGTATCTAAGAACCTAGTTGCCAAGAAACATGTGACCAGCTAAATCAGTTCAAACTGATTTTAACTCCAATCCTCCATGCGTCCATTTCTAAATTCAGAAAGAGCCAGTTTCAACTGTCCCTGAATTGTGATTGGATTTACTACACACCAAGGGGCCCATAATCAAAAAAACATAAAACATCCAAAAAGCATCCTAAATCAGCACTTGGACGTCCTAATTGCTGATAATCAAAATCATCTTTTTGTACGTAGCAAGGTATTCCAGCCTCTGTACATTCAGAGCATGAGATAGGTGTTGTGGAGGTGTGTTAGGGGGGGATTTGGGCAGTGTCAAGGGGGGGGGTTAAACATGGACATCTTGTCGTAATAAACATTTTGCAAGTCATTCTGGGACAGAATTCCTGTTTTAGGAGGGTCTAAGTGTCACAAAGGTTCCCAAACTGGCCAGATGACCACTGAATACATCAAGGTAAGACACTCCCACACTCCCCCATTACTTACTGACCCCCTTCCACCATACAATGAGAACAAAAAAAAGTACATACCTGCCCTCTAAAAACAGCAGCTTCTGGTATAAGGCATCCTAGTAGAGCTGTACACATGTGTCTTAAGTAGCTTAGTAGGTGGGCTAGTGAACCATAGAGAGGAGGACCCAGGCCCATAAGCCACTCTAAACACTACATTTATGGTAGAAAATGTGTGCCCACCAAAACCCCCCAAAACCTTACTCTACTGCCATATAGGTACCACCTGCAGCCATAAGGGTTGTTGGGGTTGTAGGTAGGTAGATGTAGAGGGTTTTAGGGGGCTCGCCATAACCTATAAGGGAGTTCTGGTGAGATGTTTATCTGGCACCCTTTTTGTGAAGTTCACAGCAATGCCCTCTAAGTGTCCCACTGTTCTGTTGCCTTGTCTTGGTGTCCAGTCTATTACAGGACTGGCCCCCCCATGTCCAAATGGTCTTGTTCTGGCCGTTTGGGACTTGGACAAAATTTTATTTGAAAATGTGGTATAAAGATAGACGTCCTGACGATCTGGGCATCCCAATGGCCTGGACGTCCAGATAGTATATATATATATATATATATATATTTCTAGACATATGGTGGTTTGCCTTTCAAAAATGGGTGTATACCTTCACCAAAACGAATGCATAACTACTACTACTACTACTACAGTACTTATCATTTCTCTAGCGCTGCTAGATGTATGCAGCACTGTACATTGAAACATTCTAAAGACAGCTCTTCTCAGTAGGGCTTACAATCTAATCAAACAAACAAGACAAGTAGGGGGTCATGGAGTTTCTCAGGCATGGATGCTCAACAAGTGAATGGGGGTTAGGAGTTAAAAGCGACCTCAAAAAAGTGAGCTTTTAGCCTAGATTAAGCTGAGATTAATTCAGAACACCGCGATCCGACTAATCCAAGGTTTAAAAAAATGGGAACACATTTCCCCTTATTCCCCTGGTTACCCGCAGAATCCAGAGTCCTCTTCAAGTTTGCTTGTTTTTGCTACAAAGCTGTCTTTGGGATTCTTCCAGCTTACCTAATCTCCCAGTTCTACCCCAACGAGTCCAACAAGAGCACTCGCAGAACAAACCTATTTAATTACCCCTCCTTGAAATCTTACCAATACAAAAACTTTCTAGATAGAATGTTATCATTCCAGGCAGCTAGGCTGAACACATGGCTTGGAAAGCCCATACTTGAGGCCACTACATACGCAGACTTTAGAAAATCCCTGAAAACTCGACTGTTTAACAAATTCTAAATTCCCAACTCTTCCTCGCCATGACCCTTCCACCTCGCCCCTTAATTCCAAGGCCCGAAACTAATTATACTTTCCACCTTGAATCTCATGTACTGACATAATGTATCTTTATTGTAACCCACCTGCACCCCATGTACTGACAAAACGTATCTTTATTGTGACCCATGTACTGACTAAATGTATCTTTATGGTAACCCACCTGTATCCCATACACTGACAAAATGCACCTTGATAGTAAACCACTTGTATTGTAACCCACTTGCATCCCATGTACTGACAAAATATATCTTTACTGTAACTCATTTGTATCCCATGTACTGACAAAATGAATCTTTAATGTAAACCACTTGCATCCCATGTACTGACTAATCGTATCTTTATTGTAAACCGCTTCTATCCTATGTACTGTCAAATGTATCTTTATTGTAAACCGCTTCGAACTTCACGGTATAGCGATATATAAGAAATAAATTATTATTATTATTATTATTAGATTTGAATACTACCAGAGGCAGAGCTTGACGTACTGACTAAGGCAGTCTAATCTAAATGTATGGTGGAGCAAGGGAAAAGGAACGTAGTCTGGAGTTTTCAGTAAAAGAGAAGGGTACAGATAAGAAAGACTTGCTGAATAAATGGAGTTTCCAGGGAGGAGTATAGTAGGGATAAGACAAGAGAAATATTGATTTGCTGCAAAGTGAATGCTCTTGTTTGTCAAAAAGAGGAATTTGAACTGCATGTGGAAATAGATAGGGAACCAATGAAGTAACATGAGGAGAGGGGTGATGTGAGTGTAGCAACTCTGGCAGAATATAAGTCATGCTGCAGAATTTTGAACAGATCGAAAGGGAAAGAGATGGTTACTTGGAAGACCTCTGAGAAGCAAATTGCAGTAGTCTAGGTGAGAGGTGATAAGGGTGTAGATAAGGGCTTTGGTAGTGTATTCAGAGAGGAAGGTTTAGATTTTAGTGATATAGAGAAAGACATGACAGGTTTTGGCAGTCTGTTGGATTTGTGCAAAGAAAGAGAGAGGGGAGTCATAAGAACATAAGAATTGCTGCTGCTGGGTCAGACCAGTGGTCCATCGTGCCCAGCAGTCCACTCACACGGCGGCCCTTAGGTCAAAGACCAGAGCCCTATTTGAGTCTAGTCTTACTTGCTTATGTTCTGGTTCAGCAGGAACTTGTCTAACCTTGTCTTGAATCCCTGGAAGGTGCTTTCCCCAAAGATGACCCTGAGTTTGCGAGCTGATGAGACAGGGAAGATGAGAGTATTATCTACTGAGATGGTGAGTGGGGGGAGAGGAGAGGTAGGTTTAGGTGGAAGGATAAGTAGCTCCGTCTTGGCCATGTTCAGTTTTAAGTGGCTGTGGGACATCCAGGCAGCAATGTCAGATAGGCAGGCTGAAACCTGGCCTGGATTCCTATAGAGATTTTTGATGTACAGAGGTAGATCAGGGAGTCGTCAGCATAGAAGTGATATTGAAAATCATGGGAGGAGATCAAAGCACCAAGGGAATGAATATAGATGGAGAAAAGAAGAGGTCCTAGGACAGAGCCTTGGGGTCCCCCAACTGGTAGAAGGATAGCAATAGAGAAGGATCTATCACTGCATACATTAAAGGTGCGATGTGAGAGATAAAAAGAGAACCAAGAAAGAACAGAGCCCTGAAATTCAAGTAAAGACAACATATCGAGGATAAGGTGGTAGTGTATAGTGTCAAAAACAGTGGATAAATTGAGAAGGATGAGGATAGAATAGAAGCCTTTGGATCTGGAAAAGAACAGGTCATTGGAGACTTTAGCAAGGGTAGTTTCCATAGTGTGCAGGGAGCAATATCCTGATTGGAGTGGGTCAAGAATAGCTAGGGATGACAGAAAGTCAAGTCAAGTCAAGTAGTTTGGATAAGAAGGGAAAGAGGGAGATGGGGAGATAGTTGGAAGGGCAGGCATCAGTGACAGTTGCAGTGGAGAGTGATAGGTTGAGGATGTAATAGATGGAAGGGATAACAGGAGACATAGCGCTGAGTATATGGATGGGAATTTGATCAGTTTGGAGGAAAGAAAACATGCATAATGTCAGCTACTCTGAAGAAATGAAACCCTAGGATTGTAGAGGACCCTGCCTCTCCTGCTGAGATATATTCTAGAGCAGTGTTTCCCAACTTGGTCTTGGAGTACTCCCTTGCCAGTCAGATTTTCAGGATATCTACAATGAATAGGCATGAAAGAAATTTGCATGTAATGGAGACAGTGTATACAATTCAAGTTTATGCCTATTCATTGTGAATATTCTTAGAATCTGACTGGCAAAGGAGTATTCCAGGACTGAGTTGAGAAACAGATAGTCTAGAGCAGTGATTCCCAACCCTGTCCTGGAGGAACACCAGGCCAATCGGGTTTTCAGGCTAGCCCTAATGAATATGCATGAGAGAGATTTGCATATGATGGAAGTGATATGGCATGCAAATTTGCTTCATGCATATTCATTAGGGCTAGCCTGAAAACCCAATTGGCCTGATGTTCCTCCAGGACAGGGTTGGGAACCACTGGTCTAGAGAAGCAATTTCTCTAAATGAGTTACTTTTGCACATACCATGACAAGAATAAACCTCACTCCTACAGTATGCCAGAGCATGTGAAGAATAAGCTCAGTCTCTCAAATTTACTAATGCTCACAATAGTACTTGCATTGTGCCAAAGAGAGCTTCTTTCTGGATGTAACGTATATGCAGATAAGAATGAAATGTAAATATTTGGAAAATAGATTTAATGAATGCTATGCTGTATTCATATACGAACATAAGAACATAAGAAGTTGCCTCCGCTGGGTCAGACCCGAGGTTCATCGTGCCAGCAGTCCGCACCCGCGGCGGCCCATCAGGCCCATGACCTGTATGTGATCCTTCTCTAATCCCTTTTATCCTTCTATCCATACTCTGTCTAAAACCTATCTCTACCTCTATCTGTATCCTTCAATCCCCCTATCGTTCAGGAATTTATCCAATCCTTCCTTGAACCCCCGTAGTGTACTCTGCCCTATCACAACCTCTGGAAGCGCATTCCAGGTGTCCACCACCCTCTGTGTAAAAAATAACTTCCTAGCATTGGTTCTAAACTTGTCCCCTTTCAGCTTCTCTGAGTGCCCCCTTGTGCTTGTGGTTCCCAATAATCTGAAGAATCTGTCCCTTTCCACCCTCTCTATGCCTTTCATGATCTTGAAAGTCTCTATCATGTCTCCTCTGAGTCTCCCTTTTCAAGGGATATAGTCTAGAGCAGTGTCAATTATTTACAATTTGTTGGAGGAGGGAGATTTTTATATTTTAGGTGTGACTGAGTCTTGGTTGATACAGGCTGATCTTGTGGCTCGACAATGTTGCCCCTAGGGTAACGTGACCATTTATTTTTTTCATCAAAATGGGACATCTATTAATATTCAGTCCCACCCCCCAATCCCGCCCTAGTCCCACCTCCAATCCCGCACTAGCCCTGCCCTAGCCCCACCCCAATTTCTTCTATTCATTTTTCATGTAAACACAATATCTTATTATTTCATAATTGTAATCATAAAATAAAAAAAAAACCACAAAGCACTCTATACACAGAGAAAATGTTAATTATCATTTATATTTGTGGTGTTTTCAATGATGTCACCTCAGTAACTATAGAAAAACAGACAAATATAGTGCAAAATATAGACAGCAGATATAAATTCTCAAAAATGACATATTTTGATCACTAAATTGAAAATAAAATCATTTTTCCTACCTTTGCTGTCTGGTGACTTCATGAGTCTCTGGTTGCATTTCCTTCTGACTGTGCATCCTTTCTTTCATTTCTTTCTGCACTCAGGCCCAACAATTGTCCCTTTCTATTTCCTCCCTCCTTCCTTCCTATGTCCTTAGTGCCCCCAGTGCCTCCTTCGTATGTCCTTAGTGCCCCCAGTGCCTCCTTCCTATCTCCTTATTGTCCCTTACTATGTCCTTAGTGCCCCCAGTACCTCATTCCTATGTCCTTAGTGTCCCCAGCGCCTCCTTCCTATGTCATTAGTGTCTCCAGCACCTCCTTCCTATGTCTTTAGTGCCCCTTCCTATATCCTTAGTGCCCCCAGATCCAGTGTCAGTTCTCCTTTGTACCTTTGTTCCAGGTCTCCCTCCTATGTTATGATCTTGCCTCTGCTCTTCCTCAGGGTTTCTCCCTCTCTGTCTGCACCTCCCATAGTCCTGCTTCTGCCTCCTGTCTTTCCCCTTTGGTCCAGGCCATTATCTCTCTAATCTTTCTACTTACACCCCCCCCCCCTTTCTCTGCCTCTTTCTCTCCTTCCTTCCTCCCTCCTATGCCCCCCTCACTGTCTTCCAGCCTTTGTCCCACCCTCTCCCAAAAAGCCTGCCTGCCTACCTCCACCAAAGCCTGCCTGCCTGCCTACCTCCCCCAAAGCCTGTCTGCCTGCCTACCTCCCCCAGAGCTAGCCTGCCTCCCCCAGAGCCAGCTTGCCTGCCTCCCCCAAAGTCAGCCTGCCGGCCTACCTCCCCCAAAGCCAGCCTGCCGGCCTGCCTCCCCCAAAGCCAGCCTGCTTGCCTCCCCCCAAAGCCAGCCTGTCTGCCTCCCCCCAAAGCCAGAAAGCCTGCCTCCCTCCAAAGCCAGAAAGCTTGCTTGCCTGCCTGCCTACCTCCTTCCCTCCCTACCGTGGAAAAAAAGCCTCCCTCCAGGCCCGATTTAAAATCTCCCCCCGTCTGTCGCAGCTGCTCCTCTGCTTAACTCCCTGCTGCTAATCACGCCCAGAAGTCTTCTTCTCAACGTCAATTCTGACGTTGGAGAGGACATCCGGGCCAGCCAGGCAGCGATTGGCTGGCCCGGAACATCCTCTCCAACGTCAGAATTGACGTTAGGAAGAAGACTTCTGGACGCAATTAGCAGGTAAGCAGAAAAGCAGCTGCAGCGGACGTAGAGGGAGGTTTAAATCGGGCCTGGAGGGAGGCTTTTTTTTTTTTTTTTGTGGGGCAAGGAGGGACAGGAAGCGATCGCCTGTCCTGTTGTCCCCGCACACAGCTTCGGGATGCTGTCCCTGAAAATGGAGTAGTGAAGACACAGGGGGATTGCAAAGATCTGCAACGTGACATAATCAGGCTCGAGAAATGGGCATCAACATGGCAGATGAGGTTCAATGTGGATAAGTGCAAAGTGATGCATGTAGGCAACAAAAATCTCATGCACGAATATAGGATGCCCGGGGCGGTACTTGGAGAGGCCTCCCAGGAAAGAGACTTGGGAGTTATGATCGACAAGTCGATGAAGCCGTCCACGCAATGTGCAGCAGTGGCGAAAAGGGTGAACAGAATGCTAGGAATGATAAAGAAGGGGATCACGAACAGATCGGAAAAGGTTATCATGCCGCTGTACAGGGCCATGGTGCGCTCTCACCTGGAGTACAGCGTCCAGCACTGGTCGCCATAAATGAAGAAGGTCTCCAGAGAAGAGTGACTAAGATGGTTAAGGGGCTGGAGGAGTTGCCTTACAGTGAAAGATTAGAGAAACTGGGCCTTTTCTCCCTCGAACAGAGGAGATTGAGAGGGGACATGATCGAAACATTTGAGGTACTGAAGGGAATAGACTTAGTAGATAAGAACAGGTTGTTCACCCTTTTCAAGGTAGGGAGAATGAGAGGGCACTCTCTAAAATTGAAAGGGGTGGATTCCATATGAACGTAAGGAAGTTCTTCTTCACTCAGAGAGTGGTAGAAAACTGGAAAGCTCTTCCGGAGTGTGTCGTAAGGGAAAACACCCTCCAGGGATTCAAGACAAAGTTAGACAAGTTCCTGCTGAACCAGAATGTACGCAGGTAGGGCTAGTCTCAGTTAGGCGCTGGTCTTTGACTAAGGGCCGCCGCGTGAGCGGACTGCTGGGCACGATGGACCACTGGTCTGACCCAACAGCGGCAATTCTTATGTTCTTAACATGTTTCTGACAAATATTGTGACGTTATGACAAACTGTCTAAAAAAATCAGTAACGTATCTCAGAAACCTGACATGCTAGCTGAATTTCAATTACCGGTACAGATCTGAAATCAGCAAATTAACTAAGAACATTTCTTAAGTTCTCAATTAGAGAATGACACGGGGAAAAAATCTGTCCCCGTAATGGCCCATCATCCTCTGCACCGCCCCGTCACCGCCGTTCCCTTCACCGCCCTGTCACCGTCACCGCCATCCCTTTCACCATCCCGTCACCGCCACTGCCATCCCATTCACCGCCCCGTCCCCGCAGCATCCATATAAGCCTTAGTACTGCAATATTTAGCTTATTCCTTCCTTATAAATCAAAGTTCTGGCTGCTGAACTAGAGAAAGAGATGTTCAGCTGGCAGGGCTTTATTTATAAATTTTTATCAACACAACTAATATACTACTTTATCCTAAAGCAAAAAATAAATAAATAAATAGAATTTTTTTTTTCTACCTTTGTTGTCTGGTTTCTGCTTTTCACATCTTCTCATTCAATTCCTTCCATCCACTGTGTGTCTTCTCTCTGCGTCTTCCATTTGCTGTTACTGTGCCTCTCCCTTCACACACCCCCCCCCCAATTGGTCTAGCACCCATCTTCTTCCCTCCGATCCCCCATAGTCTGGCATCTGTCTTCTTCCCTTCCAGCATCTTCTCCCCACTCTGTCTTCCACATTTCCTTTCAGGGTCTGTTCCTCTCCATCCTCCTTCAATGTCTGTTCTATTCCTTTCCACCACCACCCTTCCCTCCCTCCTTTACCATCTGTTCCTTTCTACCACCCTTCAGCTCCTCTCACGTGGCCTATCTATCTACCTTCCTCCCTCTTATTTTCATGGAACGTTACAATTTAATTTGTGCAAGCCACTGGAGCCTGCGAGCTTGGTCCCTGTCCCATCCCCACAAACCATCTTGCTTCTGTGCTCCTATTTTCCCCATTTCTAATATCTCCCTATGTATCTGCCATTGCCCTCCCCCCTGTGTCCATATACCATCCCCATGGGATGTCCCCTTTATGTCTCTGTCCCTATGCCCCATGCACATAATTTCCCCTCTTTCTGTTACCTTCCTGTGTCCAGATTTCCCCTATCTTCCTCTTCCATACCAGTGTGTCTCTTCTTTTCAACCCCATCTAGCTTCTTTCCCTCTTTCTCCCCCCCCCCTGCTTCCAGCATCTGGCTCACCTGCCTGTCCTCCCCCTTTCTTTCCTGCTGTGGGTTTTTCTTTCCGTCTTCATCCCCTTGGGCCCAGAATCCTTTTTCCCTTTCACTCCCTCCTTCCAGTGTGAGCCGGGAACACGCACGATCGCACGGTCCCCACAGCCCCCACCCACCCGCCTGATCGATTGTAGCATTTAGCCAGCTCTCTCCCTTCACCTCACCTTAGTTTGCAGGCTTTCTTTTTCGGCAACCTGCATGCTTTTAAAGAGCCGCGCACGCGCGGCTGCTCAGCATTCAATCTTCTGCTCTGCTGCAACGTCCTGTTTCCGGTTGCGTCAGAGCAGAAGATTGAACACTGAGCAGCCACGCATGCACGGCTCTTTGATAACGTGTGGGTCGCCGAAAAAGAAAGCCTGCAAACTAAGGTGAGGTGAAGGGAGGGAGCTGGCTAAGATCAATCGGCGGGCAGGGGCTGCGGGGACCGCGCGATCCTTGATGCCTTACTGCGGAGACAAGACCATTCACTGCTCCACGGGGCGGTGAATGGCCTTGTCCCCGTCCCCGCAGGGACTGCTATTTTTCTTTCCCCGTTTCGGCGGGTTACCCGCAGCTAAATGCGGCTAGCCGCGGGTAACCTCCACCGTGTCATTCTCTATTCTAAATAGCAAAGAATTTTTTTGTTGTTGTTGTTGACCAGTGTTATGAGCTTTGAAGGTTATACCGCAGTGGCCAGTGATTTTTTTTTTAAAAAACCCTAGCACAGTTTGATAAAAGGGGTCCTGTGTGTTATACTGTCCACCTAATGTTCTTGTTAGAGATTGTTCTCCATTATTGATGTTTTTATTAGAATTGTCTATTGATTTTGAAAAATTATGGGCCTGTTTTACAAAGCTGCACTAGCGGCTGCTGTGCGGTAACGGCCCTGTAGTCTATAGAGATTTAACGGGCTTCGGGGCTGTTGCAGCGCGGCAGCCACTAGCGCAGCTTTGTAAAACAGTCCCTATGTATTTTAGGTGATTTTAATGTTCCATTAAATTTGGATGTTAAAAACTTTAAAGGAGAAGGAGTAAGTTTGTTTGACGTTTTACATGCTTGAAATTTAGAAAAGTTAGTACAGGCTGGCAATGTATTGGATTTAATATATTTTATTGTTTTTTTGATGGATGCTTTATGCCAGTCCCCTGAGGATGGAGTGATCACAGGTTAACTTCTATTTTTGTAAAAAATTATTAACTATCTGTAGTTTCTGAGCCTAAAAGAATTAAAATGAGATCACGATTTGAATTGAATGATTTATTTTTAACTCAGATCCAATCCTAAATTTGATAAATCATGGGCAGTGAATAAGTGTAAATCGTTTATAGATACAAGTTTAATTAATTCATTAGATAAGATAGCTCCTGAATGGGAAATTGTGTTAGGTAAAATTATGTTCCTTGTCCACTGGAGATGCCAGCTGTTGTAAAGGTTAGACGTGAGGTATACCAAATCAGAATAAATTTGGGCAGAAATCACAAGATAGTTGATGACTTGGAAAGTTATAAATTATGATTAATTGAATATGTAGCTTTGTGTGAGCAGAGAAAGTATGAATACTATAGACAAAGGGCTCCTTTTACTAAGGAGGATATTACTGCGTGCTATACCACGCGCTACACGGCTAGAACTAACGCCAGTTCAATGCTGGCGTTAAGGTCTAGCACGCACGGCAATTCAGAGCACGCTATTCCACGCGTTAATGCCCTAACGCACCTTAGTAAAAGAAGCTCAAAGTGTTCTGTTCATTTTAAATAAGCTGAAGGAATTATTTAATACAGTAAAAATCTTGTTGAAGAGATATGAATTGAAAAATTTGTCTCAGGATCCTAATGTTGTTAAATATGCAAAATATTTAGAAGAAAAAAATGAAAGCTGTAGTTCAGAAAGTAGATACTTGTATGGCGTTACATAAAGGTAATGTTTTTTTAAAAAAAGATAAATTAACTGGATGGAAAGAATTCAGAAGTTTGACAACAGATGAAATGAGTAAAACTAAAAAAAAAAAAACCAACAAAAAACCTTGAAACCTACTCGTTCATTGTTTGACCCATGTTCATCTACAATTGTAAAACAAATGTGTCTTCAGATTGCACTAGCCTTGGCAGTAATTGTCAATAAGTCTTTGTCTGAAGATGAATTTCCAAAATTAGCAAAATGTGCAGCAGTTAAGCCTATGATGAAAGGAGAAAAATTAAATATAACTGTTTTGGGGAACTTTTGCCAGATTTCAGTTTTACTGTTTATTGATAAAGTTATTGAAAAAGCTGTATTGACCAATTAGTTGATTATGTAGAAAATGTGAGACTGATTCCTTTCGATATGATTTTAGAGCAGTGTATGGAGTTGTAACTTTATTGATTTGAACAATTGATCCGATATGAAAAGGGATAGAAACATAGAAACATGACAGCAGATAAAGGCCAAATGGCCCATCTAGTCTGCCCATCCGCAGTAACCATGATCTATTTCTCTCTCCGAGAGATCCCACGTGCCTATCCCAGGCCCTCTTGAATTCAGACACAGTCTCTGTCTCCACTACCTCTTCTGGGAGACTGTTCCGTGTTTTGTCTGGTGTCTTTGGATGTTTCAGGAGCTTTTGACTCTGTTGATTTGAATTTGATCTAGTGAAATCATCAAGTTCGCAGATGACACAAAGTTATGCCGGGCAATCAAATCGCAGAAAGACAGCAAGGAACTCCAGAACAACTTGAGCCGATTGGAAAATTGGGCAGATAAATGGCAGATGAAGTTTAATGTGGAAAAATGCAAAAGTCATGCACTTAGGCAGAAAAAATAAGGAACACAAGTACAGTATGTCAGGTGCAACTCTGGGAAAAACCGAACAGGAAAGGGACCTGGGCATATTAATCGATAGGACCCTGAAACCGTCGGCAGCAAAGAATGCGAATAGAATGCTAGGCATGATAAAGAAGGGAATCACGAGTAGATCGGAGAAAGTAATACCTCTGCTTTATAGAGCGATGGTCAGACAACACTTGGAATACTGTGTCCAACATTGGTCTCCCAACCTAAAGAAGGATATAAAACTGCTCGAGAGGGTGCAGAGATGAGCAACGAAGCTAATAAAGGGCATGGAGAACTTGGAATATGAGGAACGACTTAAGAGACTGGGATTGTTCTCCCTTGAGAAGAGGAGACTGCGAGGGGATATGATCGAGACTTTAAAAATACTGAAAGGAATCGACAAAATAGAGCAGGATAAAAAAACTATTTACAGTGTCCAATGTGACAAAGACAAGAGCACATGGACTAAAACTAAGGGGGTACAGGTTCAGGACAAATATCAGGAAGTTCTGCTTCACGCATCGAGTAGTAGAAACCTGGAATGCTCTCCCAGAAGAGGTAATTGCTGAATCTACCGTTCTAGGGTTTAAGGGTAAGTTAGATGTACATCTCCTTATGAGTGGCTTAAGGTGACATAGGTAAGGAAGGGTAAGCTAGATGCGCATCTCTTATGAGAAGCTTAGAGTGATATAGGGACTAATAATAAGCCAGGGTACACCTGGCGGGGCCTCCACCTGTGCGGATCGCCGGACTTGATGGACCCAGGGTCTGTTTCGAAGATGGCACTTCTTATGTTCTTATGTTATGTTCTTATGATGTTGCTCAAATCGCAAAAGTTAAATAAGTAAATAAGAAGATTATAAAATGGTTTGCTTCTTACCTAAAGGGTAGATCCTTAAAAGTGATAAGTAATGGGGAAGTTTCAGAAAGAGTAACCTCCTCTTCTATGAAACTGCGCTAGCAGTTTCTAGTGCGGGGAGTCACGCTGAATGACCCGTGCTGCTCCCGACGCTCATAGAGTTCCTATGAGCATCTGGAGCAGCGGAGGCCATTCAGCGCGTCTCCCCGCACTAGAAACTGCTAGTGCAGTTTCATTGAAGAGGGGGTATATGTTAAACAAGGAGTTCCTCAAGGATCTACATTGTCAGTTCTTCTTTTTAATGTACTGCATATATGGATTCTACAAAATTGAATATTGAATATTGGCTTTAAGCAGATGATGAACAATTTTTTTCCCTGTAACTGGATGGGATGAGATTTAAAAATAGATTGAATGAGTGTATGAATGAAGCTGGGAACTGGATGAATGAGAATAAGTTAGTTTAAAATGTGCCTAAAATACAAATTATGTTTGTAGGAAAACAAGATGATGAGATTTGACCTACCACTGTGAATTTGTGTGATATTATAATACCAGTACAGAAAGAGTTATGCCCCTGGCGCCAACCTCCCTCGCTACGCCACTGAGTAAGTTAACCAGTTATCTTTGCTGAATATTCCCAACTATACTGCATGATAACCAGCAATTTTCAGTGCTGACCGGCCAAGTATAGCGGCCAGTTCAGGATGCACAAATAGGAGTCCTATCTTTTACTGCTATAAATGTAACAGGCCAGTACTGAGTATTGACTTAGCCAATTAGTTCATTCCAGCTAAAAATAAGCCAGATATTCAATACTGGTCACCTAAATATCCACTATCAGCGCATGCCTTCAGTGGTCTGAATATTGGCCAGAATGTATTTAATGAATGAGAAAATGTATTATGTGCAGATACCGAGAAAACTCTTGGCAGTTACTATTTGGGCAGTTATCATGTGGTAACTGCAAAACTTTACTACACTTTTGTAAAAGAGATTCTAAGAAACTTTCAGGCCAGGTAATCGATGCTGCCAGAATTAATAGAGCTTGCTTTTGAAAGAGTAAGACTCGAACTGGATTCTGGCAAGGTCAAGTCAAATGAAAATGAACTGCCTCAGTTCAAAAGTTATTTCTCTAACTTTGTAAGTGCAGCTTCATTTGTGATTTGTATTTGTTACACTGGAATAGTGAAGGATTGATGAACTAAACTTCAAGCTGTGAATGGACGGTCATAGAGTTTCTATGAGTGTTGGAGCAGCACAAAGCATTCAGCACGCTGGCCGGCACCAAAAACCTCTTGTGTGGTTTTGTAAAAAGAGGGGGGGAGGGTAAATTATGATCTGAATGTTTTGCTTCATTTGTAATAATGATGTCGTGCAGGCAGAGTATAAATACTGTTCACCAAATCTATTTTATTACATAATTCAAAATTTTCATAACCCTGATTTTACATTCTTTCACCAGCTCAGTAACTTTGCTCTGGTATCTTTGGTAAAATAAAAAAAAAATTATCTGTTTTAAAAAATATCAAGCATAATATGGAAATAGCATAAAATTCTCTCAGTGATATATATGATCAAAAGAAAAAATAAATCAGCTATTTTAGAAAGTTTGCAAGTTTGAGGCAAGAACTTCTCTTATATGATAAAATGAAAGAGCACATAATGAAATCATCCTAGACTCCACTTGCAGCAGCCTTTTAATGAGCTTTAGAATGCATAATTGGCCCTGCCCTGCTCTTCTCTTTTAAACAATATTGTCAGCAGAGCTCGTGTGGAAAATTAGATGTCCTTGACTGTTCAACTCAGGCCTGGCAGCAGGTGTCACAATTCACCTCTTTATAGCTGGTCCACTGAAAGCAGATTTCATCCAATTGACCTTCACTGAGAGGTCAACTGGCCGTAATTATCAAGCTGAGACTGTTGGGTGGAAACTGCAAGATGACACCAGCCAGAACATCTACAAGTTCACACCAGCTTGCCCGGCAAAAAGAAAAAAGAAAACTGAAATATGTGCTACTGTGCGTGGAGATTTCCCTGCTGGTTTTTCATCGTAAATTAAGTTTGCAAAAAATATGCAGCTAAATGATAACTATTACTGAGTTTCCCTTTAAAAAATGCAAATTGTGTTTTCTTATAACTATTGCTAATTTAAAATATATAGACAGTGCTACAAGATGCATGCAACGTTTCATAAACACATAGAAGAGAGAATCCCAGCTCTGAGTTTACAAGTTGCTACCTTGCTTGCAACACATACTGTCCTTATTTGCATTTTGGATATCTGAAAATTGGCATTTAGACATTCATATTGCATGGACATCCAAATCCCAATTTTATAAAGCTAATACAAATGGCTAAAACTACAGAATGTCTTTATGGCAAAGGGCAGTGATGAAGCGAAGGTAGGAGGCACCAGGGGTGGTACTGCCCCCCTCCCCCGTGCCTTCCTGTTTGCCCCCCTGCTTCTTCCATGCTCCTGCCACACTCCCACCCTCCCTTTCCCCCGTACCTCTTTAAATCTTCACCAGCGCGAGTAGCTTTCCCTCTGATGTCACTTCCTGGCCCCACAACCAGGAAGTGATTTCAGAGGGGAGCCAGGCTGGTGCGAGCAGCAGACCAGAGAAGTAGTTTGTGTTGGCAAAGATTTAAAGAGGTACACGGGGAAGGGAGGGCACGGGCGTGGTGGGAGTAGAGAGGTGCCAGCACCCCCACCAAGATGGTGCCTGGGGCAGTTCGTCCCCTCCTCCCGGTCTCTACTTACTATGCCACTGGATCTCTGCATGTTTTGAGCAGGATTAGGGAGGGGCCAAAAATTTGGAGGACATCAAACTCTGATTTCAAAAGGGGAAAGGGCGGGCTGACTGAGCTTGCTGGCGATTCTACAGTCAGGCACCCCTGCAGCCACCACCCGGCATTTGCCGACTCGGAAAGAGGTCCTCTAACCCTTTAAAATCCTGAGTGTGCCGCGGAGAAAGAGGGCTGACTGAGCTTGCTGGCGATTCTACAGTCAGGCACCCCTGCAGCCACCACCCGGCATTTGCCGACTCGGAAAGAGGTCCTCTAACCCTTTAAAATCCTGAGTGTGCCGCGGAGAAAGAGGGCTGACTGAGCTTGCTGGCGATTCTACAGTCAGGCACCCCTGCAGCCACCACCCGGCATTTGCCAACTCGGAAAGAGGTCCTCTAACCCTTTAAAATCCTGAGTGTGCCGCGGAGAAAGAGGGCTGACTGAGCTTGCTGGCGATTCTACAGTCAGGCACCCCTGCAGCCACCACCCGGCATTTGCCGACTCGGAAAGAGGTCCTCTAACCCTTTAAAATCCTGAGTGTGCCGCGGAGAAAGAGGGCTGACTGAGCTTGCTGGCGATTCTACAGTCAGGCACCCCTGCAGCCACCACCCGGCATTTGCCGACTCGGAAAGAGGTCCTCTAACCCTTTAAAATCCTGAGTGTGCCGCGGAGAAAGAGGGCTGACTGAGCTTGCTGGCGATTCTACAGTCAGGCACCCCTGCAGCCACCACCCGGCATTTGCCGACTCGGAAAGAGGTCCTCTAACCCTTTAAAATCCTGAGTGTGCCGCGGAGAAAGAGGGCTGACTGAGCTTGCTGGCGATTCTACAGTCAGGCACCCCTGCAGCCACCACCCGGCATTTGCCGACTCGGAAAGAGGTCCTCTAACCCTTTAAAATCCTGAGTGTGCCGCGGAGAAAGAGGGCTGACTGAGCTTGCTGGCGATTCTACAGTCAGGCACCCCTGCAGCCACCACCCGGCATTTGCCGACTCGGAAAGAGGTCCTCTAACCCTTTAAAATCCTGAGTGTGCCGCGGAGAAAGAGGGCTGACTGAGCTTGCTGGCGATTCTACAGTCAGGCACCCCTGCAGCCACCACCCGGCATTTGCCGACTCGGAAAGAGGTCCTCTAACCCTTTAAAATCCTGAGTGTGCCGCGGAGAAAGAGGGCTGACTGAGCTTGCTGGCGATTCTACAGTCAGGCACCCCTGCAGCCACCACCCGGCATTTGCCGACTCGGAAAGAGGTCCTCTAACCCTTTAAAATCCTGAGTGTGCCGCGGAGAAAGAGGGCTGACTGAGCTTGCTGGCGATTCTACAGTCAGGCACCCCTGCAGCCACCACCCGGCATTTGCCGACTCGGAAAGAGGTCCTCTAACCCTTTAAAATCCTGAGTGTGCCGCGGAGAAAGAGGGCTGACTGAGCTTGCTGGCGATTCTACAGTCAGGCACCCCTGCAGCCACCACCCGGCATTTGCCGACTCGGAAAGAGGTCCTCTAACCCTTTAAAATCCTGAGTGTGCCGCGGAACGCGGCCCGCGGATGCGTGCCTAAGGCCGCGTGACCGAAGGGGCGTGGCCAAAGGGGCAGGACACGCCCCTTTGGTGCCCCTTCGGAGCCAGGAGGAGCGAGGAGCATTTGGGAAGAAGAATAATGGGGAAGCGTAAAGCTAAAATTATTTCCTCATTACCATCTAGTGTACTGGGACCAATGGATCGTCATCTTTCAGTGTTAACAGCATCTGAAGGTAGGACTGATTTTCGATCTCAATCTGCTTCTCTATCATCCGGAGAACCCACGCCTCCACCTCAACCTCTAACTCCTTTACCAGAGAAGGCTGACTCCATTTCCCAATCGGGATCGGACTTAGCCTCCCCATTACTTTTAGAGTTGGATTCCAAAAAAACTTTAAAGGGGGAACGATTTTCCATGGTGTCTCCTGTTTCTATGCCTACAGGCTCTAATTTTAGGCCTGAGGAGGGTAATAAGACAATTACATTGCAAGATGTCTGGACTGTAGTGAATAGAATTGAAAGTTCATTGCAGGGCACAGTAGTCAAATTGTGTCAATTTTCTTCAGAAATAACAAATAAAGTGGCTGAGCATGATGCTCAATTGGTAGATATGGGAAAGAAATTAGATAAATTAGAAACATCTGTTTCTGTAATTCAGTCGTGTGTTGTATCTCAAGTTAAAGACAATACTTTATTACACTTACAGATGGAGAAAATGGAGAATGCTTTAAGATCTAGGAACCTCAGATTTCTGAATTTTCCTTTATCTCATTTTCTTTCACCTTTAGAATTACTCAAAATGTATTTAAAAGATGTATTATCTTATAACGGCTTAGAAAATTTTTCCCCAGATAATCTTTACTATTTGCCTAGTAGTATTACTAAGATTTCAGAGGAAGGGGGGAAAGATCAATTAGTGTCTCCTGACAGCTTGAATATTTCCCAATTTCTTGAGTCATCTAAGGATTATATAGCCAAAAGAGCAACATTATTAGTCACATTTAGGACTGAGATGGAAAAACAAGACATTCTAAAATTGTATTTCTTGAATAAAAATGCTGTGTTCTGTGGACAACAGATTAATGTTTTTCCAGATGTCTCTAGGCAAACACAACACAGGAGGAAGCAATTCCTACAACTTAAGGATAAAACCTTGGGTGTAGGTGCTTCATTTTTCCTTAAGTTTCCCTGCAAATGTTTAGTGGTATTTCAAGATACCAAATATACCTTTTTGGATCCAACTCATTTAGAGAATTTTCTTATAGATAAACCTAAGTTAGACATTTTGCCTGTTATTAGTGCAGAGGTTGTGATGGAATGATGAAAATGATGATTGTTATTTTGCTTGACTTTAGAATGTTTTAAAGTTAAAGATGTTGATGCTTAATATTGCTTTAGTAAGTCCCAGCAGGAAATAGCCAGCCCCCAATAATGTGGACTTGATGATTACTATTGTTTTATTTATGAGATTTTATTTCTTTATATTGTTTAAATTTACCTACATTGTTATATGTTGTAACAATTGATAAAATTCAATAAAGATAAAAAAAAAAAAAAAAAAAGGGGAAAGGGCATCTATGTTCAAAAATTTGGATGTTGTTATTTAGATAGCCAGGTTAGAGAAAGGTGCTCTGATTGAGCAGCTCTCCACTACAAGAATTAAGGCAAGTCACTTCCTTAATCTACCAGTGGTTTTACCAATGGTTGATGTCCCTCTCCTTCCCCCAAATGTGACAGCCTCAGGTTTAACGGTACTACAATTTGTTTTAAATTAATTTCTTAAGAGGCTTCCATGTGGAGTAGAGAAGAGCCTATTGCAGAGGTTCCCAACATGCGGTGCATGTACCCCAAGGGGTATAGGCACTGCTGGTGGGGGATATGCAGCACCATGTGGGTCTCCTTCCTTCCTCCCCCACTCCCCATTGAACAGCTACCGCTGAAATCATTTTGCCTCCTGCGTTGGGGGTAGACTGCATCTCCCTCTCATCTCAATCTCTTGCTTCAATGGGTTAGTGGCAGAGATTCCTACATGCTGTTTGCTACTGACCCAAAAGCTTCTCCTCTGCTGCATCCCGACTTCTGTCACAACTTCCTGTTTCTGCCCGTGTGGGACATGGCAGAGGAGATGCTTCAGGGTCAGCAGCAGGCAGTGTGTAGGAATTGCTGTTGAAGCAAGAGAGAGACAGTTGGGAGTGGGGTTGGGAAGAAAGGAAGGAAGGAAAGATGTTGCAGGATGAGAGATGGAGGATTGTTGAGCATGGGGTGGAGGGGGGCAAATGGGTGGATGGGGCAAGAAAGGGAAAGTGTTGCATATGGAATGGAAGGGAGGGAGAGATACTGCATAGAGAGGGGCAAGGGTGAGAGAGAGAAATGTTGAGGTATAGTGGTGGAGGGGATGGGGAGATGGTGCATGGGGAGAGAGGGAGAATGGACATATGGGAGGGAGAGATAGTGCATGGGGAGAGATGTTAGACCCAGGGCACAAGGGACTGGCAGAGAGATAGTGGATATTCGAGGAGAGGCAGAAATGTTGGGCATGGCAAAGAAAAGGAGAGAATGCTACATGGGGGAGGAAGAGAGATGTTGGACCTAGGGAACAAGGGAGGGAGTGGGAGAGATATTGGACATTGGGATGTATGAGAGGAAAGGAGAGATACACAGAAGGTAGAGATGAGAGAAAGAGGGAGGTGGATCCAGGAGCAGAAGGGAGTGATGGAAAGATGCCAGACAATGAGGGTGAGGGATGAGAGAGGGCAGAAGGAAATAGAGAAGGGATAGAGAGATGGCAGATTACAGAATGAAAGGAGAGGAAGTAGGAGTAGATGTTGGGCTAGAAGGATTGAGGGAGGAAGACATTGGGAATGGTGAAGCCCTGTTGAAGAAGCCATGAGGGGGAGGAGAGGGGTGGCAAGGAAATGAATGAGAAGATAGTGATTACAGAGGGTAGAAATGTGGTAATGGGGAGTAAATTAAAGATGAATGGAATGGAGGATTAAGGAAGGAGTGGGAGAATAGGAGCACTAATGGATGAAAGAAAATGGAAAATTGATAGTTAGCTGAAAATTAGAGAAGGGTGAGAAAGAGGCAGAAAAAAAGCTAAAAATGAAAGATAAATATATCAGAAGTAGGCATAGTGAGAGAATTTAGAGGAGAGAGGAGAAAAGACAAATGGACAGCAGCTACTTGAAGAAGAATTAGCAGACCACAGGACTGCAGAAAACAGAAAATGGAACCAACGTGTTGGAAAAATAAAATGTCCAGACAACAAAGGTAGAAAAAAAGCATTTTATTTTGAATGTTTTAAACGGAATGAGTTAGCTTAGCTGGCTTTAAAAAAGGTATGGACAAGTTCTTGGAGAAAAAGTCCATAGTCCGTTACTCAGACAACAAAGGTAGAAAAAAGTATTTCAGTCTGAATTTATCAATTGGAATAGGCCAATCATTGGAAATGCACATCTCTAATATATTGTACAGTAAAACCTTAGATTGCGAGTGTTTTGCAAGACAAGCAAAAATTTATATTAAATTTTAACTTGATAAACGAGCAAGATCTTGCAATAAAAGTACAGTACATATCCTACATCACATCATCACAACTGAGCCAAAGCTTCTTCTCTCTATGATGCTGCAGGATTGTACTTAATTCAAGTGTAGTTAAGTAAAAGTTAAGAAGGAAATCATCGAGAAGCATGAACGAGGTATGCAAGTGGCCGACATCGCAAGATGTTATAACAAGTCTACCTCAAAGACTCTCTTGTTGTGTGCTAATGTAAGCAGGGATTCAAAGTCAAGCCCCTGCTTGTGTATCATTTCAAGAATCCACGAGCCTTCAAGAAATGCAAGGTACAAAGAGCCAATTAAACATTATGTGGGGGTCCAACAGCAAGACTTGGGTCACTCGTAACTTGTTCGTTGAGTGGATCAACGAGGTCTTCGGTCCTGCAGTGAAGACATACCTTGTAGAAAAGAATCTTCCACTCAAAGTCTTGCTGATTATGGATAATGCGCCTGCTCATCCTCCAGGCCTTGAGGATGACTTACTGAAAGAATCTGAGTTTATTAAAGTCAAGTTCCTTCCTCCCAAAATGACTACACTACTTCAGTCCATGGGCCAGCAGGTCATTTCAAACTTTAAAAAGCTTTACACCAAAGCACTATCTCAGGAATGCTTCGAGGTAACTGATGGAACAAACCTTACCCTCCGAGAGTTTTGGAAAAATAATTTCCACATCATTAACTGCCTCAAGATCATCAATAAAGCCTGGGAAGGGGTCATCAAGAAAACCCTCAATTCTGCTTGAAGAAAACTCTGGTCTGATTACGTTCTTGGATATGACTTTGAGGGGTTTGCTCATGAACAGGAGCCACCAGTTGTCGATGAAATTGTGTCCTTGGGGAAGACCATGGGACTGGAGGTGAATGAGGACAACATCCAAGAGCTGGTGGAGGAACATGGCCAGGAGCTGAAAACTGATGAACTGATGGATCTGCATAACACACAACAGCAAGGGGTTATGGAGGAAATCTCATCTTAGGAGGAAGAGGAGAAATAGACGAAGGAATCTCTCAATTCAAATGAGATTAGAAAGATGTTTAAAATGTGGGATAAAGTGCAAAATTTTGTAGAAAAGCACCACTCGAATAAGGCTGTAGTAGTGCGAGCAATGAATTTGTTTTACAACAATGCAATGCCACATTTCCACAAAATCCTCAAAAGGAGGCAAAAGCAACTGTCATTGGATAGGTTCCTTGTTAAAGTCGAACAAAAAGAAAAAAATTCCAGTGAGCCAACAGATAGCAATGATTCTGTTAGTTATAGTGAAAGTCGTCCTACACAATAACCCTCATCCTCTTCTCTCTCTCATCTCCCTCACACCTGCCATAATTTTTTTTAAAAGTAAAGTGCAGGTTAATTTGTTTTACTCTACTGTATGTATTTTTACTTTATACAGCACAGTATTTTTTATTAAACATTTTTCTATAAATGATTTTAGGTTGTGAAACAAATCGTATGAGTTTCTATTATTTCTTTGGATTACAAGCATGTTTCCAGAACGAATTATGCATGCAAACCAAGGCACCACTGTACTTCGGTTTTAGTTTCTCTAGTATTGCTTTATATGCTGAGTCTGACTTCTTGAGGTTTCCAGTTAAGATTTTTGTCTTCATATCTCTATTACTGATCTGTGGTCCCTTGTTTCATGTTTGCTGAGGGTCATAGAAACATAGAAAAAGACGGCAGAAAAGGGCTATAGCCCACCAAGTCTGCCCACTCCAAATACCCTCCCTCTGATTTCACTCCCCTAGGGATCCCCTGTGAATATCCCACCTTCTCTTAAAGTCCGACACGCTGTTGGCCTCAATCACCTGCAGTGGGAGTTTGTTCCAATGATCCACCACTCTTTCAGTGAAGAAGTATTTTCTGGAGTCGCTATGGAACTTCCCTCCCCTGATTTTTAGCGGATGCCCCCTGGTGGTCGAGGGTCCCATGAGGTAGAAGATATCTTCTTCCAACTCGATACGGCCCGTGATGTACTTAAACGTTTCAATCATATCACCCCTCTCTCTCCGTTCCTCAAGTGAGTACAGCCTCAGTTTATTCAGTCTTTCTTCATACATGAGATCCTTGAGCCCCCAGACCATCTTTGTGGCCATTCGCTGAACCGACTCGATTCTCTGAACATCCTTCCGGTAGTGAGGTCTCCAGAATTGAACGCAGTACTCCAAGTGAGGCCTCACCATGGTCCTGTACAGCGGCATCATAACTTCAGGTCTCCTGCTGACAAAACCTCTACGAATACAACCCATCATTTGCCTCGCCTTGGAGGTAGCTTTCTCCACTTGATTTGCAACCTGTCTATGTCTTGCATGTGTGACCAGGGTGTGATATTCTGCTTGTATATAGTTTGTATATAGAGATCTTGCAATCCCATTGTTCTGTTTTAACAACATAAGAACATAAGAAGTTGCCTCCACTGGGTCAGACCAGAGGTTTATCGCGCCCAGCGGTCCGCTCCCGCGGCGGCCCATCAGGTCTATGACCTGTGAAGTGGTTTCTGACCATTTCTATAACCTACCTTTACTTCTATCTGTACCCCTCAATCCCCTTATCCTTCAGGAACCTATCTAAACCTTCCTTGAACCCCTGTAGTGTGTTCTGGCCTATCACAGCCTCCGGAAGTGCGTTCCATATGTCCACCACCCTCTGGGTAAAAAAGAACTTCCTAGCATTTGTTTTAAACCTGTCCCCTTTCAACTTCTCCGAGTGACCCCTTGTACTTGTGGTTCCCCACAGTCTGAAGAATCTGTCCCTGTCTACCTTCTCTATGCCCTTCAGGATTTTGAAGGTTTCTATCATGTCTCCTCTAAGTCTCCGCTTTTCCAGGGAGAACAGCCCCAGCATTTTCAGCCTGTCAGCGTATGAAAAGTTTTCCATACCTTTTATCAGTTTAGTCGCTCTTCTCTGGATCCCCTCAAGTACTTCCATGTCCTTCTTGAGGTACGGCGATCAGTACTGGACACAATATTCCAGATGTGGGCGCACCATTGCACGATACAGCGGCATGATGACTTCCTTCGTCCTGGTTGTGATACCCTTTTTAATGATACCCAACATTCTGTTCGCTTTCTTTGAGGCTGTCGCACACTGTGCCGATGCTTTCAATGTGGTGTCCACCATCACCCCCAGGTCTCTTTCAAGGTTGCTCACCCCTAGCAATGATCCCCCCATTTTGTAGCTGAACATCGGGTTCTTTTTCCCTACATGCATGACCTTGCATTTCTCTATGTTGAAACTCATTTGCCACTTTTTTGCCCACTCTTCCAGTCTCGTTAGGTCCCTTTGCAGGTCTTCACAGTCTTCCGTGGTTCTAACACTGCTGCAGAGTTTGGTGTCATCAGCAAATTTAATAACCTCACATTTCGTCCCCGTCTCCAGGTCGTTAATAAATATATTGAACAGGAGCAGTCCCAGCACCGACCCCTGTGGAACTCCGCTCGTGACCCATTGCCAGTCTGAGTAATGGCCCTTTACTCCAACCCTCTGTTTCCTGCCTGCCAGCCAATGTTTGTTCCATCTGTGGACATCCCCTTGCACCCCGTGGCTCCACAGCTTCTTAAGGAGTCGTTCGTGAGGTACCTTGTCAAAGGCTTTTTGGAAGTCAAGGTAAATGATATCTATAGATTCCCCTTTATCCATCTGGCTGTTTATTCCCTCAAAGAAGTACAGTAAGTTCGTGAGGCACAACCTTCCCTTGCAGAAGCCGTGCTGGCTCGCCTTCAGTTGTCCATTGTTTCCTATGTGTTCACAGATTGTGTCCTTAACCAGTGCTTCCATCATCTTTCCTGGAACCGAGGTCAAGCTTACCGGCCTGTAGTTTCCCGGGTCACCCCTTGATCCCTTCTTAAAGATGGGCGTGACATTTGCTATTTTCCAGTCCTCTGGGATCTCCCCAGTTATTAAGGATAGGTTACATATTTGGCGAAACGTTTCCACTATTTCGCTTCTCAGTTCTTTTAGTACCCTTGGGTGGATGCCGTCCGGACCTGGTGATTTGTCGCTCTTCAGTCTGTCTATCTGTCGAAGGACATCCTCTTGGCTTACCTCTAGTTGGACCAGCTTTTCATCATGGTCTCCATTTATGATCTCCTCAGGTTCTGGGATATTGGATGTATTCTCTCTCATGAAGACTGACGAGAAGAACTTGTTTAACCTGTCAGCTATCTCTTTTTCCTCCTTTACCACTCCCTTCCTGTCTCCATCATCCAATGGTCCCACTTCCTCCCTGGCTGGTTGTTTCTCCTTCACATACCTGAAGAATGGTTTGAAGTTTTTTGCTTCCCCCGCCAGTCTCTCCTCATATTCTCTTTTGCTTTCCTAACCACTCGGTGACAGTTCTTTTGGTGCCTTTTGTGCTCCTTCTGGTTGTCCCTAGTTTGGGCCTTTTTCCATTTTCTGAACGATGTTTTCTTGTTACTTATCGCCTTTTTCACTGCATTTGTTATCCACGCCGGGTTTTTTGTTCGATTCTTTTTGCATCCTTTCCTAAACCTGGGGATGTACAGGTTTTGTGCTTCGTGCACCGTGCCCTTGAATAGGGCCCAGGCTTCCTCTACGGTCTCCATCTTCCCTGAGCTGTTGCAGAGCTTCATTCCCACCATTTTCCTCATGGCCTCGTAATTTCCTTTTCTGAAGTTGAGTGCTGTCGTTGTGGTTCTTTTCACCATTGATGTTCCTATTTCTAGCTTGCACTGGATCATGTTGTGATCGCTATTTCCTAGTGGTGCTAGTACTACCACCTCCTTTGCGGGTCCCCCTAGCCCGATGAGGATTAGGTCAAGAGTGGCATCTCCTCGTGTTGGTTCCGTGACCAGCTGTTCCATGAAACAGTCCTTCACCGCTTCCAGGAATTTTGTTTCTCTCGTGCAATTTGAGTGTCCAATGCTCCAGTCTATTCCAGGGTAGTTGAAATCCCCCATTACCACCACACTTCCACTTTTCCATACCTGCCTCAATTCAGCCTCCAGGTCCTGGTCGTTTGTTTCCGGTTATCCTGGTGGGCGATAGTACAGTCCCAATTTTATGTCTGGTCCATTTCCTCCTATAATTGGGACTGTACTATCGCCCACCAGGACAACCGGAAACAAACGACCAGGACCTGGAGGCTGAATTGAGGCAGGTATGCAAAAGCGGAAGTGTGGTGGTAATGGGGGATTTCAACTACCCTGGAATAGACTGGAGCATTGGACACTCAAATTGCACGAGAGAAACAAAATTCCTGGAAGCGGTGAGGGACTGTTTTCTCACTAGATGTTGCATTACTATTTTAGGACCTGGGGTAATATTTATAGTGCATAAGGTTCTTGCTCTTTTAGTTCTGGAAGTTAGTACTGTTATGATATGGTAAGATTCTGCATTTGTGTATTGGCCTTACTGAGGTGATATCAAAACTTTTTAATATAATTTTAGTTTGTCATAACATCAGATAGGGCTTTAGACATTTTGCAGTGACCGATATGTACTGAGGTGCAAGAAGAGCCTGTTGATCTTGTAACTCCCAATCTCATGAGGCAGCAAAATCAACAGGCTCTGAGAAAGAAGGGCAGAGTGGCTGAGGGCAGGTGAGATGTGTGTGTGAGAAGTTGCCCAGAGAGACCAATCAGTTTTCATGTTTCATTTTCCCAGCGAAAAGATGAAACTCTCTTGGTCACTAATGTCAACGTTTGTTGAGGTCTTCCTTTTCTCCTAAAGAGGCCCTAAGTGTCATTGTTCATTTTCATTCAGCTTGTAAGAATGACGCACCACCTATCAAGGGGTCCAGTTTATATGAGACTGAAATATAACAGATCATGCTAAGTATGCATTGGTCTGTTTGACAGTTGCAGTGGCCTGTATTTGTTATGTATGTTGCCTAGTTAGTTACCATTTTTATAATAAAATATCCATTTCAAAATGCACAGAGCTCAGACGTACTCAGTTGAAATTTTTTCCATCTACCATGTTTCCCTGAAAAAAAGACAGTGTCATATTAATATGGGGTCCAAAAAATGCACAAGGGCTTATTTTCGGGGGGATGTCTTATTTTTTTCATGTACAATGATCATCTCTCCCTTCCTCTCCTCCACCCCAATTCTTCCTTTTTCCTTTCTCTCCCCCACATGTGCATCTTTCCTCCCCTCTCACCCATCCCCTTGCGCCTTCCCTCTGCAGCATCTATCTATCCCTCCCTCCCTCCCTTCCATGACCCCCCATGAAGCAGAACCCTTGCACAGCATCTTTCTATCCCTCCCTCCCATCCCCCATACAGCAGAACCCTTGACCAGCATCTTTGTTCCCTCCTATCCATCCCCCATGCAGTAGAACCCTTGAGCATCATCTTTCTATCCCTCCCATCCATCCCCTCATGCAGAACTCTTGAGTAGCATCTTTCTATCCTTCCCGCCACGCAGCTGAACTCCCACTGACCCTTCCATCTTTCCATCTCTCCGTCCCATCCGAACCCCGCCAACCACAAGACGCCCGACATACCTCCCTCCTAACAGCAGCATTGGCAGCATTCTAAACAGGCTGCTTCGCTGCCTTCTCCCACCAGAGCCTTCCCTGTGCCACATTGCTGATGACATCATTAGTGATGCAGCAGAGGGAATCATCGGTGGGAGAAGACCACAAAGCAACCTGTTTAGAGTGCTGCCGATGCTGCTGTTAGGAGGGAGGTATGTCGGTCATCTCGATGACTCAGCTCCCTGATTACGAAAGCTGTTCCTGTTCTCTGATTTCTCTTCTCTAAGCAGATTTCCATCCTTTCCCCTTCCTCCTTTCGTTTTTACCTTATTTGTTTACTTTTCTTTAAATATTGTAGTTCTCCCTACTTTCTTCTTGTTTTCACATTATGTTTTGTCTGTATGTATTGTTTTTATTGTAAGTTATGTCTGTATTGTTTTTAATTAGCCTCTTGATTGTTTCCCCATTTAATTTTATTATATAACACTTAGAATTTATGATTGGCGTTTTATCAAAATTTTAATAAACTTGGAAACTTGGAAAGATGGGAGGGTCAGCAGGGGTTCGGCTGCATGGGAGGAGGGGGCGCTGCTGTTGGCGAATCCAGGTATAGAGTCGGGGAATGTCGGGGACATTTGGGAGGGGCTTTGAATGAGCTTGAATTATGAGCTTGAATTACAGTATACAAATTAGGGGGTCTTATATATATAGCCAAATGTTATTTGCAGAATTTGGTGAATAAAAATAAATAAATATATTTACAGAATGCAGTTCATAAAGTAGATCCTATGTATTTCAGAATGGTGCATAAATCTCCTTTAGGTGGTATTTTAGACAACATTTGATGGACCTAATATATTTGGTTTCATTGCAAATTAATGGCGCTCATTAACCCAAGTGAAGAAAAGCCTAATTCAAATCTCACTGTAGCTCCTTGAGATCTAGGGTAAGTCACTTAACCCCCCATTGTTTCAGCTACCTATTACCTATGTACCTGTAACTCGCCTTGAGCTATAACTGAAAAAATTGTGAGCAAAATCCCATCTCATCCCTTCCCTTCCTTCTTCCTAATATGCAGAGACAATCTTCTGACACCACCACCACCTATAATTGAGCAGAGGAAATGCACTAGGCATGTTCATGTCATAAATATAAGCTGAGATTAAAAGTAGGCAGTTGAAAGTGCTTCCCTACAGTCACTGCACTGATTTAAAAATGCTCCAAAGTGCTTACACAGTCCAATGCCCTTGGAATCAATGGGAACAATTATTAATGAAAATAAAAATAGAGAAACATATATTCTCTTGCAGAACACATACTCATATATTTAAGGAAGTAACAAGGAATATTATATAGGGGTGAGAGAAATAAATATATAGTGACGTCATAAAGCAGAACAATAAACATGCTAAGCAAGTGTTAATTTATGGGAGAGCATTTGTGTGCTGTTGGGGATCATTTTGTTTTAGAAAAGTACCAAGGCAATCATTTTGCCTTTATAACTTAGGTATAACACAGATGTATTACTTCAAATGTTTTAAGTTTTTTTACACCCATTCACCCTGATATTCAGACCGCAGTTCATTGGCAAGGTCCCAAGGTCTGAGGTGATGCCGGAAATTCAATGCAGGTGCCATATCTGGTGACCAGCATTGAATTTACAGTAGGATTACCAGAACAAAAATCCGGACCCATGGCCCTCCCCACAAGCCCGCCCAGTTCTGCTTGGCCCCGCCTCATTCTGCCTGAGTCACACCCTGTTCCACCCCCAGCCCAACCTGTTCGCTTATCAGGAGGGCATCTGCGCATGTGCTGGTATGACGCGATGATGTCACACAGATGCGCGTGATGTCACCGCATTGCATCCGCATATGCACAGATGTTATCCTGCCATCGCTGCTAGCTGGAAGCTTTTCAAAACCCAGATAAAGTGCCAGGTTTTGAAAAGCCTTCCAGACCCCCAGACATCTCCTCGAAAAGGAAGGCATGTCCAGGGAAATCTGGACGTTTGGTAACTCTAATTTACAGTCTATTTTTGCCCACCAAAACATAGCCAGCTACATTACATTGTGCTTGTTAACTGCGTAACCACAAGTTCAACGCGGTTTACAAACGACTATTAACAATAAGCATAGTACAAAATGAGTTAATTAATCAGATACTTGGAAAATCATGCTAGGTCTTATTTTTAAGGTAGGTCTGCCGTGATCAGATCTGCAGCTACGTCTATCTGAAATATAGACCAGCATTTTTGCTGGCCTAAATTTCAGGCGCCTATCGCGGTCCTAGGGAGATGCCTAGAGCCACCTAAGCTCACCTAATGCCACTTCTGGGCAAAAATACAACCACACCTAGCCTTAGGCGGCCCTGCGCACCTCCCTAGGCTCATGAAAATGCCTGCAATGTAGGCGATCATCCTTAGGGCTTTTTATTTTTTTTACGTGCATTCCAATTGGCTGGCTAGACAGTGGTAGGACGCCTACCGCCGCCTGCAATCGGGACACCGTTTATGGAATTTGTCCCTATGTGTCAGTGATATACATTAAATATGTAAGCTCTTTCGAGCGGGAACAGTCGCTTACATATTTAATGTACATCACTGTGTACATCTGGTAGCAATATAGAAATAATAAATATTAGTAGTGGTGCTAAGTACCCAAGAAAGGGACTTGGGGGTAATAGTGGACAAGAGAATGAAGCCTTCGGCACAGTGTGCAGCGGCCGCTAAGAAAGCGAATAGAATGCTAGGTATAATCAAGAAGGGTATTACAACCAGAATGAAAGAAGTTATCCTGCCGTTGTATCGGGCGATGGTGCGCACGCATCTGGAGTACTGCGTCCAATATTGGTCGCCGTACCTAAAGAAGGATATGGCAATACTCGAGAGGGTTCAGAAGAGAGCGACATGCTTAATAAAGGGTATGGAAAACCTTTCATACGCTGAAAGATTGGAGAAACTGGGGCTATTTTCCCTGGAGACGCAGAGACTTAGAGGGGATATGATAGAGACTTACAATATCATGAAGGACATAGAGAAAGTAGAGAGGGACAGATTCGTCAAACTTTCGAAGACTACAAGAACGAGAGGGCATTCTGAAAAATGAAAAGGGGACAGATTCAAAACCAATGCTAGGAAGTTCTTCTTCACCCAGAGGGTGGTGGACACCTGGAATGCGCTTCCAGAGGGCGTGATAGGACAGAGTACGGTTTTGGGGTTCAAGAAGGGATTAGATGATTTCCTGAAGGAAAAGGGGATAGAAGGGTATAGATAGAGGATTACTATACAGGTCCTGGACCTGATGGGCCGCCGCTTGAGTGGACTGCTGGGCATGATGGACCTCTAGTCTGACCCAGCAGAGGCATTACTTATGTTCTTATGTTCTTAATATCTGGCCAGCAAACTTAGCCGGCGAGCCACTGAATATTGGCAATGACTGACTATGTCATGCAAAAATAGCCGGTCACCAGCTGGACTACACTAAGCTGGATATTCAGCCAGAGATAGCCAACAGGGGCAATTCTATTACAGAATGTCTGATAAGAGCCTATATTATAAAGAACCTAGGTACCAACTTTCCTTTATAGAATACTACTGATTAGTGCAGCAACCTGAAAACCTGGGGAACTCCTTATGACTCTGGGTAAGTCACTTAACTCTCCACCGCCCCAGAAGTATCTGTAAAAAATATGTAACCTGCTTTGATTGTAAATATGGAAAGGCAGTCTATCAAGTCCCATTCTCTTTCCTCCCTAGCCTAGCATAGTGGTTAAAGCTACGTGCTACTCCTTGTGACCCTGGGCAAGTCACTTAATCCCCCATTGCCACAGGTATATTAGATAGATTGTGAGCCCACCGGGATAGACAGGGAAAAATGATTGAGTACCTGAATAAATTCATGTAAATCTTTCTGAGCTCCCCTGGGGGAACGGAATAGAAAATTGAATAAATAAATATATGTGCACTTAGGTCTATATTCTATAAACAGCACCATAAGTTAGGTGCCTAATTTAAGCAGTGAAGTCATTTAAAAGCAACCTTAAAATTGTTTAAAACCAAAAATGTCAGTACCTAAATCACGTTTACAGCAGCTCCTAAGGATGCCTAAGGTCAAAGTAAACATGGCTAATGCTGGAAATGACCTTAGGCACTGCCTTAGATGTGATTCAGATCAAACATAGGCACCAGAAATGTAGGCCTTTAAAACCCTAGCCTACATTTCCGGCGTCTATATTTGAAGTAGCCACAATTCTACAAATGGCGCCATTGTGTAATTGACATGCAATCAGTGGCCATCTATTAGATGGCCCTTAATGTTTAAGTGTGAGCTGGTGTGTTAGTACCTAAATGCTGAGGATACACACATAGAGGGCTACTTTAGAAAGCCAAACTGCTAGACTTCCCAAAAACTCTTTTTTGAAAATCATCTACTTAGACTTCTAGACCGACAGGATGTCCAAACTTTAGAATGCCTAACTATATATCCAATTTTCGACCAAAGAAATGTCTAAGTTGAAAACGTCCAAATTCAGACCATTTGGATGTTGGAGTGGCCAACATTGTGATGGACTGGGCACAAAAACGTGTCAACAGTGTAGTGGGATACCTTAGAGCAGTGATTCCCAACCCTGTCCTGGAGGAACACCAGGCCAATCAGGTTTTCAGGCTAGCCCTAATGAATATGCATGAGAGAGATTTGCATATGATGGAAGTGATAGGCATGCAAATTTGCTTCATGCATATTCATTAGGGCTAGCCTGAAAACCCAATTGGCCTGGTGTTCCTCCAGGACAGGGTTGGGAACCACTGCCTTAGAGGGCACATGTGAACTTCACATAAAAAATTCCAGAAGTATATCTCATCATATACCCCTTCTAATTTATGCTGACCTATCTGTCTACCATCCCAATAGACTTCAAGGCAACAGGTGTAACCTATATGGCATTATAGTAAATTCATGTATGCATAGAGTTCCTATGAGCATTGGGAGCAGCGCAGCACATTCAGTATGCCGGCATGCGCTAAAAACCGCTATTGCTGTTTTGTAAAAGGTGAGTGGGGGGTAAATTTCTGATGACACAAAGTTATTGAAAGTTATTATTATTATTTTTTTTATCTTTATTCATTTTTATACTTTCAACAAGTGTTTCATAATACAATACAATCATACTTTATCCCGTATCCCACATATATTGAAATATAATATATAAATCCTCCCTCCCACCCTCCCTTCATTATAACTTAATAATTTCATAAAATTTAAAAAATGAACCCCCCTCCCCCACCCTATATCTCAATAAATAAAAGGGGAATTAAAAATTATTAAATTATTAAATGTAATCAATCCTTACAATAATTTGCTAATGGCTCCCAAACATCAACAAATTTATTATAGCATCCCTGTTGAATAGCTAATATTTTTTCCATTTTAAAGATATGACACAATGAATTCCACCAGCAATTATAGTTTAATCCATCATAATTTTTCCAATTTTTAGTAATTTGTTGAATAGCAACTAATGTCATTATGAGTAATAATTTATTATTTTTAGAGGATATTTGACTCTTTTTCCTCATTGATGTGCCAAATAATATCGTATCATATGAAAGCGCTATCGGATTCTCAAGTAAATTATTAATCTGACTCCAATAGATTTCCAAAAATTATGTATTAGAGGACAAAAGAACAATAAATGATCCAATGTACCGACTTCAAGATGACAATGCCAGCATCTATTAGACTTAGAGCGATCTAATTTTTGTAAATGCACCGGGGTCCAGAATGCTCTATGCAACAGAAAAAAACAAGTTTGTCTCATAGATGCAGACACTGTACATTTCATCCTCCAAGAACAAATTTGTGGCCATTGAGAAGCAGAAATTTGATGCTTAATCTCAATGCTCCAGATGTCCCGAAGACCATTTTTTGGTTTTATATTCATAAATCCAGATATTAATTTTTACCACTGAGCAGCCTAGTGTCCCAGGAAGTCCACCTGAAAACATAAGAAAGGCAAACTGTACTTATCACTAAAATTTTTCCATTCAGGGAACCCTGCCTGAATGGCTTGCTTCAATTGCAACCATTTATAATTTTGTAATTTATTAAGATCATATTTGGGTTGCAATTGTGAAAGGTCAAGCAACTTACCATTAAAAATAACATCATCTAAAGTATATATACCTGCCTTCACCCAATATTTCCAGATGACCTTATATCCGCCAATTTTAATCTTGGAGTTTAGCCATATGGTCTATGTTGACTTAAGTATTGAAATAGGTGATAAATAATTAACATATCTTAATGTTTTCCATGTATCAACTAATATTCTGTGATCTTTATATTTTCTAGGCATTTTAATACTAATGACATGACTTAATCTCAAAGGAAACATGAGTTTCTAACGTCAACCAATCCGGAAACTCTTTCATGAGCTCAGGGAGGATCCAGTACATACCTTGACGCATAATATAGGCTTGATGGTACCTATAAAAGTTGGGATAATTTACCCCACCCTCCGCAATTGGCTTTTGTAAAGATAACATAGCAATTCTTGCAGATTTTCCAAGCCAAATAAATTTTGTTAGAATACTATTTAATTTCTTATAAAAGGACCCCTGAAAATAAATTGGCAACATACTCATTTGATAGCAAACTACAGGCAAACTCATCATTTTAACAGCATGAACTCTCCCCCACCAAGACAAATGTAAAGGATTCCATTGCTCACACATCTCTGTAACCTTTGTCAATAAAGATTTTTAATTTACCTTCATCATTTCTTCTACTGTATTTTGAATCAAAATTCCTAAATATTTAATGCCTTTATCCTTCCATATAAAGGAAAATAATCAAATAATCCTCTCTGACAAAGAATAGTTAATGGTAGGACCTCCGATTTATCCCAGTTAATTTTATATCCTGATATTTTCCCAAATTTATTTATCAATTCCAATAAATGTGGAATGGTAGATTCTGGATTCCTCAAATGAAGCAAAATATCATCCGCATTTGCTGAAACTTTATATTCCTGACCTGAATAAGGAATACCCTGAATCTCCCTTGATTGTTGTATAGCTAATAAAAGGGGTTCCAATACAATATCAAACAATAAAGGAGACAACGGACATCCTTGTCTAACTCCCCTCTTTAGATCAAAACAGTTTGAAAAATTATTATTAATATACAATTTAGCAGAAGGGGAACTATGCAAGGCTTGAATCATTTGTATAAATCCAGAACCAATTCCAAACTATTCCATTGCCTGGTACATAAAGGTCCATTCCACACGGTCAAAGGCTTTCTCAGCATCAAGTGACACAGAGAAGGCTGGATCATTTAGAGTTTTTGATAAATTTAATATATGAAACGCTAGTCTGGTGTTGATAGAAGAATGCCTTTGAGCAACAAACCCTGTCTGGTGCATCCCAATAATATATGGGAGAGCTTTGGCCAATCTCAAGGCTAGAATCTTTGCCAACAACTTTCCATCCACATTAATCAATGAAATAGGCCTGTAGTTTAAAACCAAAGTAGGATCTTTATTTGGCTTGGGCAAGACAATGATTAAAGATTCTGCCATAGTACCTGTGATACAATCATTAATTAGTTGATCTTGAAATAAATTTAATAATTGGGGTAATAATACAGTTTGAAATGATTTATAAAATGCAACAGTAAATCCATCACCACTTGGAGCGGATCCAACTCTATGGAATTTTATTGAAAGTTATTAAATCGCAAGGGAATTGTGAAAAATTGCAAGAGGACTTTGTGAGACTGGAAGACAGGGCGTCGAAATGGCAGATGACATTTAATGTGAGCAAGGGCAAAGTGATGAATGTGGAGAAAGAGGATCCCAAAATATATCTATGTGAAACAAGATTCTGTGTTAAGAGTCACTGCCCAGGAAAAGTATCTAAGTGTCATTGTTGAGGATACATTAAAACCCTCAGCTCAATGTGCAGTGGCGACTAAGAAAGTAAATAGAATGTTAGGAATAATCAAGAAAGGAATGGAAAACAAAGATGAAAATGTTATAATGCCTTTGTATCGCTCTATGGTATAGCCACACCTCTAATACTGTGTGCAATTCTGGTAGCCGTATCTCAAAAAAGATATAGCAGAATTAGAAAAGGTATACTGTACAGAAGGGCAATGAAAATGATAAAAGGTTTAGGATGACTTCACTATGAGGAAAGGCTAAAGCGACTAGGATTTTTCAGCTTGGAGAAGAGACAGCTCAGGGGTGATATGATAGAGGTCTATAAAATACTGAGTGGAACTGAAATGAAAGATGTGAATCGCTTGTTTACTCTTTCCAAAAATATTAGGACTAGGGGGCATGTGATGAAGCTACTAAGCCATAGATTTAAAACAAAACGGAGAATATATTGTAGATGAAGATATTATGGTTCAGTTTTATTTATCAATCCTACTGTTTTTTTCCCTGTTTTTTGTCTACTTTTCTTATCTATGAAGTTGTAACTTTACCCTTCTATCATTCATGTTTCGTGTATGTCTCAAAACTGTTAGTCTAATGTTATTTTGTTTACTTTTATAAATTTGCTTTATGAAGTTGTAAATCGCTTAGTAACTGGAATAAGCAATTCATCAAATACAAATAAAAACTTGAAACTTGTAATTAAACTCTGGAATTGAGAATGACGTGGGGTCAAATTTTTCCCCATCCCTGCAGGAACTCAATTTCCTAAAAGGGAAGTCCACTGCTTATTCTTAGGCTAAGAAACATAATATCTGTTTTATTACTTGGGATCTAGCTAGATATTTGGAACCTGGTTTGGCCTCTTTTGGAAACAGGATACTGGGCTTGATGGACCTTTGGTCTATCCCAGTATGGCAATTCATATGTTCTTATGTAGCAGCTATCATGATGTAATGTTTTTATGTTTGTAAATCAAGGGAAAGCATCTGCAGTCTTAGACTGATCAATATTACTGTACGCTAGTGGCATGGCTACAGGTGGGCATAGGCCACCATTCTTGATCTGGCCCACCCAAAAAAGTTCAGCAGCAGCCACCTTGTTCTTCTCTCTCCTACTCCTGCATCTGGCATTTGCTCCCATTCCATACTTGTGCCCAACATCTCCTCCCTCTCTTCCTGATCCACCTCAGCATCTACCTTTGGTTGTTATGCCTTAGCTAGTCAGTCGATGAATATTGGCTTGGCCAGCTATGTCTATGGCAGCTGCATTTTACTCAGACATTCAATGCCAATATGGCCCCAGCATTGAATATCCAGATTCTCCACCAACTACAGGAGATAGCCAGGCTGCCTCCCATGGTCTGAATTTAGGCCCCTTGGTGCTGAAATTGAATTTGCTTGTACATCCTAGACAAAATCTGTAGGCAACTGGCTCATGCCATCACTATCAAGGAATTCCAAAATGAATTATTGCCAAATAGGATGTATTCCAGGATTGTGTCCTCTTGGTAGCTCTTAAGCATCTGCAACTCTTCTCTTGAGACTGTACCACCAGACTGAGCATTAGTGGAAATACCATATCATTTTGTTGACAATATGTTGCTCTTCCAATGTACGTTGGTGCTGCTAGCTCCTCCTGTTTCAGTAGTCTTCACTTATAGGCCTTGAGAGCCACCAACAGGTTTTCATGTTATCTCTAATGAATACCCATGACAAAGATTTCCATATAGAGGAAGTAATATGCATGCAAATCTCTCCTGACCTCTTGGTAGCCCTTGAGGACCAACTGCCAAATATTCAGCACTATTTAACCAACCAGGAACAGCTCCTGGCTGGTTAAATAGCATTTGGCCAGCTAATGTTATTTTGTAATCCGCATAGATTTTGGATATGTGGGATATAAAAGTTTAAATAAAATAAATAAATAAAAATAAGCTCTAGTATTCAGTGCTAAAACTTAGCCTGTTATATTGTGTAATAGCCACCAATTTTAAACGATGACCAGTCAAATAAACCAGATATTCACTACCAGTCACCTAAAATGTCCCTGCATTGAATATCCAGGCTCAGCTCTGACTGCAGGAGTTAGCCAGTCTCCCTCCCACAATCTCTATATCAGCCCCCCCAAGGTCCCCCAAGGTCCTTGTTCCCTTCTCTCCTCTTCTGCTGTTCTCTCCCTGTGCCTATGGGTGGCTGACATTGGACCCTGTCTTTCCTCTTTTACTACAATGAAAATATACATGAATGCACATGAATTTGAAAAGACAAGCTACTAAACAAACTCAGATGAACACATCCCCTCATATCATTGTGGAGTAGTTTCACGGGGATAGAGATCAAACCCGTCCTTGCCTGCCCCACTGGAATCAAACCTGTCCCCGCTAAGATCCATTCCATCCCTGCCCATCCATGCTAAGATATATTCTGTCCCCACCCATCCTTGCAAGTAATCTCTTCCATCCCTGCCTATATCCATAACCTTGAGAAATAATTTTATTTAATTATGCTACTGAAGTACATTGGAGACTCTGGCAGAGACCTGTATGTATTTTTCCCAAAAAACATTTCCTACCAGGCAGATTTAGTAAGACATCGGGCTGCCCAGTAGTATAAATTAATTTCTAAATTTATGAATAAAAAGCCAAAAAAATAGTCTTAGAGACATTTGGAGCATCGAGATAAAACAGTATATTTCTGTATCTCGTTGGCCACGAATTTGGTCTTGGAGGTTGAAGTGTACAAGGTCAGCATCTATGAGACAAACTTGGTTATTTTTATTGCATAGGATTTTTTGAACCCCAGTTCATTTACAAAAGTTAGATAATTCCAGGTCTAATAGATGTTGGCATTGTCATAATGATATAGGGACTTTGGATCATCTGTTATATTATTGTCATTTGATACTTAGGGCTCCTTTTATCAAGGCGTGCTACGGGGTTTAGCGCGTCAGACATTTCATCACGCGCTAACCCCCGCGGCAGCCTACAATCCTAACATCTCGTCAATGGAGGCGTTAGGTATGAGCGCGGCAGGTGGTTTAACACGCGGTATTCCGCGCGTTAAACTGCTACCACGCCTTTGTAAAAGGACCCCTTAATTTCTGGAAATTAATGTGGAGACAAATTAATCTTATTCTTGATTCAGCAATTCCCCTAACATATGAAGCCATAATCTGTGGTACGCTTTTACATGTCAAGCCTTCTTTGGATAAATATAAAAGTCAACTTTTTATGATTATGACGGGAATAGCTATCCAATTGATTACACATAATTGGAAGAGGTATGACAGACTAAATTACACGTTTTGGTGGACAAATGTTTGTACCACGTATAAATATGAAAAAATGAATACAGAGTGTTTGGGGTTTAGCAGTACATTTAATAGAGTGTGGTATCCATTGACTATATTTGTTACATCATAATAATTGTAATGTATTTATTTATTTATTTTTTTAGGTTGGTAGAATTCCTTACACATCCAGGGGAGGGAGGGGGGAGGGAAAAATATTTTGTTTATTAAAATACTTAATTATAATATTATAATTACATAATTTGTCTTATTGTAGTAATTTGGTAAGGGGGGAGAAAATGATTGTTCTAAGTATAAATTGTATGTTTAATAATGCGTTTTATGAAATATTTATGTTCAGATATTTGTATTGCATTGTCAAAGTTTAAAAATCAATAAAGATTTATTTAAAAAACCAAACCATTTCCAAATAAGCAAAGACACTGTACTAATTTGTAAATATTAATTGGAAAGAATACATACTTTGTAAATAAGTCTCTGCCAGAGTCTCTAAAGTAAATATAAAATATAAATACTCTAACTGGATCCCCAGCTCTGTCAGCTGAAGTTGTCCTCCAAAGGTGGACAAAACTCTCTTTTGCCAAACTTGGCAGGCAGCGGCAATGTCCCTGAGACACAGATGCTGGCACCTCAGTGGTTCAAGGATGCTTTCAAGGTTCAAGTTTATTAAAATTTTTTATACTGCTCAATCAGACTTCTGAGTGGTATACAATGATAAAAATATCAAACATTACACATTTACAAAAACAGGGTTAAGGACTAAACGACAAATGACAAAAATGGGAAGTTAGTAGCCAAAAGACTTCAATTTATAACAAACAGGAACGAAAGGTAAAAAGGGGAGAACTACAATATCTGATATGAAAGAACAAATAAGGGACAAACAATAAGGTAAAGTAAATTTGCAAGATAAAATTATAAAATGAAAGAATTAAGAATTTTGAATTTTAGCCCTTATAAGGGCAGTTATGTTTCAAAGGCATCCTGGAACAGAAATGTTTTTAATTTTGCCTTGAAATGAGGTAGACTTTTTTCTTCATGCAGATAGTTGGGTATGGAGTTCCAAACGGATGATGCTGATACACAGCAAAGTTATTTGATCGCATAGTATTTATATGTTTTAAAAATGGAATTGTGAGGAGATTCTGGTTCATCGAACGGAGGACTTTAGAAGGATTGTAGGGAATGAGAAGATTATTGAAGAATTCTGGTTGATTGCTTAGACGGGTTTTGAACGTGAGTAGAAGGATTTTGTAGCTTATTCTATGTTCTACTGGCAGCCAGTGTGCTTTGTAGAGGAGGGAGGATACATGATCGTATATTTTTTGCATTGTATATGATTTTTATAGCAGTGTTTTGCACAATCTGGAGGCGTCTTATTTCCTTTTTTTGTTATATGCTTATAAAGGGCATTGCAATAGTCTATGCATGAAATTACTAGAGAGTGGAAAAGAGTATTTAAAGAAGATGGTTCTAGTAACTTTGTGAGAGATCTGATCATTCACAGTTGGTAAAAACAGCATTGAACTACAGTACTTACATGAAGATGATAATTGAATTTATTATCGAAGGTGACTCCAAGGGCTCCTTTTATCAAGGCGCGCTACCGGGGTTAGCGCGTCAGATATTTTATCACGCGCTAACCCCCATGGCAGCCTAAAATCCTAACGCCTCATCAATGGAGGCGTTAGGTACTAGTGCGGCAGGCGGTTTAATGCACGGTATTCTGTGCGTTAAACCGCTACTGCGCCTTTGTAAAAGGACCCCCAAGTAGTTTTAGGGAAGTAACAATTTTGATGGGTGAAGATCCAATTTTAAAAGGGTTCTGCATTAACATTTCTTCTTTGATGGGGAAGATCATTACCTTGGACTTTTCGATATTAAGGGACAGCATATTGGAATCTAGCCATAGTTTAATGTTTTCTAATTTATGATTAATGGTCGCTATTTCATCCGGATTGTTAAGATCAACAGGGTGAACTAGTTGAACATCGTCAGCATATGCAAACATTGTGAAACCGATGGATTGGCCTAACTTCATAAGAGGTGCCATAAAGATATTAAAGAGTAAAGGTGACAAGATCGAGCCTTGAGGGATACCATGTTCGTTATGGAAGAAATCTGAAGAAGTATCATTGAGAGATACTTTGGATGTCCTATCTGTAAAAAAAAGAAGAAAACCATTCCATCAAGAGCCTCCTATGAGAAACCGTGTCAAAGGCTTTGTTGAAATCTAAGTAAATTATATCTAGCACACTTCATCGATCTAATTCTCTGGTTACCCAGTAAAAAAATTCAATCAGATTAATTTGGCATGATTTACCTTTAGTAAAGCCATGTTGTCTCGGATCTTGCAACTCATTAGATTCTATAAATTTCACTATCCTCTCCTTCAGCAATGCTTCCATTATTTTTCCAATAAGTAAAAGTGAGGCTTATTGGGCTGTAGTTTTGCACTTCACCTCTGCATCCACTTTTGTAAAGAAAAACCACATCTGCTCTTCCTCAATCCCATGAAACCACTCCCTTCTCCAGGGATTTATTGAACAGATTTTTAAGTGGAGCCGCCAGAACCTCTCTGAGCTCCCTTAGTATCCCATGGCTTTGTCTACCTTTAATTTTTCAAGTTGTTCATAAGCACTTTCTTCTATAAGTGTAATTTTGTCAGCCAGTCGTCGTCCTCCAGGATTTTCTTCCATGAACACAGAATGGAAAAGACTATGAACTTTTTATCCAGGAACTTGTCTAAACCTTTCTTAAAGCTAGCTATGCTAACCACTGTAACATCTCCACTGTCAACGAGTACCAGAGCTTAAGTATTCTTTGAGTAAAAACTATTTCCTGCAATTTGTTTTAAAAGTATTTGTGTGTAATTTCATTAAATGTCCCCTGCTTTTTCTACTTTTTGAAAGGGTGAAAAATCAATTCACTCTTACCCATTCTACACCATTCAGGATTTTGTAGCCCTCAATCACATCCCACCTTAACCATGTCTTTTTCAATCTGAAGAACCACAACCTCTTTAGTCTTTCCTCATATGAGAACGGGCTACTGGGCTTGATGGACCCAGTAAGGCTATTCTTATGTTCTTAAAACTGTGTGCAATACTCAAGATAAATATGCACCATGGAGCGATACAGACGCATTATAATATTCTTGGTCTTATTTACCATTTCTTTCCTAATAATTCCTAGCATCCTGTTTGCGTGTTTTTACCACAGCCATCCCTGGATCCAACATCTCCTTCTTTTCACCTCCCTCCTCCTGCACATTTCTTCCTCTTTCTCCTCCAACCTCATATCCAATATCTCTCTCTCGTTCACTGTCCGCCATCTCTCTTTTTCACTCCCTCCCTTGCTGCAAAGGGTATGGGAAAAGAGAGGGATAGAGAACTATTGGATCAGGGGTCACGTGATGCACTCTGTCTAATCAGAGGTGCAGTGGCTGAGCTCCATGGGAAATACCATATCAACTCTTGTATCCTGCAAATGTCAGCTAGGAATCATTGTGGCTTACACAAAATTAGAATTGCTACAGAGACATAGATATTACAAAGAAATTGCAAGGAAGATATCAGGCAGAGGTCTGCATAGGAAAGGGGCAATGCACTGAGGAAAAAAGGTGAGTTTTCAGTGCTTTCCTGAATTGGAAGTATGTGGGTGTTTGTCTAAAGCTGCCCAGAAGGTTGTTCCAGATTCTGGGCTCCTGAAACTCGAAGGTGGTCTCAAAGAGAGCCTTCCTTTGAACATGGCCTGTGAGCTTGACCTCGGTTCCTGGAAAGATGATGGAAGCAATGGTAAAGGACACAATCTGCGAACACATAGAAAACAATGGACAACTGAAGGCGAGCCAGCATGGCTTCTGCAAGGGAAGGTCATGCCTCACGAACTTACTGTACTTCTTTGAGGGAATAAACAGTCAGATGGATAAGGGTGAATCCATAGACATCATTTACCTTGACTTCCAAAAAGCCTTCGACAAGGTACCTCACGAACGGCTACTTAAAGAACTGTGGAACCACGGGGTGCAAGGGGATATCTACCGATGGATCAAACACTGGCTAGCGGGCAGGAAACAGAGGGTTGGAGTCAAGGGCCAATACTCAGATTGGCAATGGGTCACGAGCGGAGTTCCGCAGGGGTCGGTGCTGGGACCTCTACTATTCAATATAAAATCAGTAAATAAACGACAAAGAAACAATAAACCCCAATGGTTCACCGCGGAGATCTCGCACCTCATTAAGGAGAAGAAAAAAGCGTTTCTCTCCTACAAGCGCACGGAGAAAAGAGAGGCAAAAGTAGATTATAGGACCAGGTCTACAGCGGTCAAAATGGCAGTTAGGGAGGCAAAACTTCGAGTGGAAGAAATTCTGGCAAAAAACATTAAAAAGGGGGACAAATCCTTCTTCAGGTATATTAGTGACAGAAAAAGGAACACAGGCGGGATAGTACGCCTTAGAAGACCGGACGGAAGTTACGTGGAAGCAGATTCCGATAAAGCCGAACTACTGAATGAATACTTCTGCTCAGTCTTCACCTGTGAGGCACCGGGACACGGTCCCCAGTTGAAGGCAACACAAAGCACAGAAGACCCGTTTCAGAATTTTGAGTTCACACCAGGTGAAGTTTACAGTGAACTGGCAAGACTCAAGGTGAACAAAGCCATGGGACCAGACAAATTGCACCCAAGAATGCTCAGAGAATTGAGCGATGTCCTGGCGAAACCGTTGACTGAGCTATTCAATCTCTCCCTAAGTAAAGGGAAAGTTCCCCTGGACTGGAAATTAGCTAATGTCGTTCCTCTGCATAAAAAGGGTTGCAGGGCAGAGGCTGCGAATTATAGACCGGTGAGTCTCACATCAATAGTGTGCAAACTCATGGAAACACTAATTAAAAGCAAATTGGACACGATCTTGAATGAAGGGAATCTTCGGGATCCCAGTCAGCATGGATTCACCAAGGGTAGGTCCTGCCAATCCAATCTCATCAGCTTCTTTGACTGGGTAACAGTCTTGGGAGAGTCTTTGGACGTCGTGTACCTGGACTTCAGGAAAGCTTTTGACAGTGTCCCACACCGCAGGCTGCTAAGCAAGATGGAATCGATGGGGTTAGGAGAGAAACTAACTGCATGGGTCAATGATTGGCTGAGTGGCAGACTTCAGAGGGTGGTGGTTAATGGTACCCTCTCTAAAACATCGGAGGTGACCAGTGGAGTGCCGCAGGGCTCGGTCCTGGGTCCACTCCTTTTCAACATATTCATAGGGGATCTGACTCAAGGGCTTCAAGGTAAAATAACACTATTCGCCGATGACGCCAAACTATGTAATATAGTAAGTGAATGCAGTTTACAGAATTATATGGCGCAGGACCTGCTTACATTGGAAAGTTGGTCCTCAACCTGGCAGCTAGGCTTCAATGCTAAGAAATGTAAGGTCATGCACCTCGGAAACGGAAATCCATGCAGGACGTACTTCTTGAACGGAGAAACTTTAACTAGGACTTCAGCAGAACGAGATTTAGGAGTAATCATCAGTGCAGACATGAAAACTGCCAATCAAGTGGAGAAGGCTTCATCTAAGGCAAGGCAGATATTGGGTTGTATCAATAGAAGTTTCGTCAGCCGAAAGCCTGAAGTCATAATGTCGTTGTACAGGGCCATGGTGAGACCTCATCTGGAGTACTGTGTGCAATTCTGGAGGCCACATTACAGTAAAGATGTGCGCAGAATTGAATCGGTTCAACGGACGGCCACCAGGATGATCTCGGGGCTCAAGGGTCTCTCGTACGAAGAGAGACTGAACAAATTGCAGCTCTTGAGGAACGTAGGAAGAGGGGAGACATGATCGAAACATTTAAGTACCTCACGGGACGTGTCGAAGTGGAAGATGATATTTTCTTTCTCAGGGGACCCTCGGCCACAAGAGGGCACCCGCTCAAACTCAGGGGCGGAAAATTTCATGGCGACACCAGAAAGTATTTCTTCACAGAGAGAGTGGTTGATCATTGGAACAAGCTTCCAGTGCAGGTGATCGAGGCAGACAGCGTGCCAGACTTTAAGAATAAATGGGATACCCATGTGGGATCCCTACGAGGGTCAAGATAAGGAAATTGGGTCATTAGGGCATAGACAGGGGGTGGGTAAGCAGAGTGGGCAGACTTGATGGGCTGTAGCCCTTTTCTGCCGTCATCTTCTATGTTTCTATGTTCTATGTTTATATTTATTAACGATCTGGAGACGGGGACAAAATGTGAGGTTATCAAATTTGCTGATGACACCAAACTCTGCAGCAGGGTTAGAAACACGGAAGACTGTGAAGACCTACAAAGGGACCTAACGAGACTGGAAGACTGGGCAAAAAAGTGGCAGATGAGTTTTAACGTAGAGAAATGCAAGGTCATGCATGTAGGGAAAAAGAACCCGATGTTCAACTACAAAATGGGGGGAACACTGCTAAGGGTGAGTAACCTGGAAAGGGACCTGGGGGTGATGGTCGACTCATCACTGAAACCATCGGCGCAATGTGCGACAGCCTCCAAGAAAGCAAACAGAATGCTGGGCATCATCAAAAAGGGTATCACAACCCGGACGAAGGAAGTCATCATGCCGCTGTATCGCGCAATGGTGTGCTTGCACCTGGAGTACTGTGTTCAATACTGGTCGCCGTACCTCAAGAAGGACATGGCAGTACTCGAGGGAGTGCAGAGGAGGGCGACTAAGCTGATAAAAGGTATGGAAAATTTTCCATACGCTGACAGGTTGAAAATGCTGGGGCTGTTCTCCCTGGAGAAGAGGAGACTTAGAGGGGACATGATAGAAACCTTCAAGATCCTTAAGGGCATAGAGAGAGTGAATAAGGACAGATTCTTCAAACTGAGGGGAGCCACAAGCACTAGGGGTCACTCGGAGAAATTAAAAGGGGACAGGTTTAGAACAAATGCTAGAAAATTCTTTTTTACGCAGAGGGTGGTGGACACATGGAATGCGCTTCCGGAGGAAGTGATAGGCCAGAACTCTGTACAGGGGTTCAAGAAGGGTTTGGATAGGTTCCTGGAGGATAAAGGGATAGAGGGGTACAGATAGAACTTGAGATAGGTTATAGAAGTGGTCAGAAACCACTTCACAGGTAGCAGACCTGAGGGGCCGCCGCGGGAGCGGACCACTGGGCGAGATGGACCTCGGTCTGACCCAGTGGAGGCAACTTCTTATGTTCTTATGTTCTTATGGCATGCAGAAGGGAGTGGTAGTTTCCATCATTGGATTGTTCTTGAGTTGTGGAAGGATTAGGTGATTTGGATAGCGGATGTGAGTCCAGCTGAGTTTTTACCATATATGGCCTTATGTACCATGCAAGCTACCTTGAAATTGATCCTGCTTCTGACTGGCAACCAGTATACTTCCTTAAGGAGAGGTGTAACCCTCTCATATTTGGTCTTGCGTAAGATTAGTCTTGCCTCTGTATTTTGAAGCAATTGTAGTCTCTTAAGGTCTTTCTCAGTAATATAAAAGTAGAGGGAATTACAGTAGTCAAGGTAGGGAGGAGGACCATTTGGGCCACCGTCCTGAAGTTTGTCGGGCTCAAGGCTGATCTAATGGTTCTGAGCTGTCTTAGATGGAAGAAGAACTTCTTGACCATGAGCTGATCTGGTCTCTCATGGTTAGGTCCGAGTCAAGGATGACTCCAAGGACTTTAGATGATCTGCTTATGGCTATCTTATCTCCCAAGGCAAGGGTTTACTCTTGGTGTGGCAAAGTGTTTTGGTTGCCAAACCATAGTACCTTTGTATTGTATGTATTGTGAAGTCTTCTGACTGATCCTGCGTGCTGGTGCTCTCCCCTAAATTCAGATATATTTTTTTTCTACTGAGCATGTGCGGGCTACCTTGCCTCTGGAACTCCACCCCTCCAATGACAGTTATGTCACTAGCTTAAAGAACTATTTGGTATGAGATGGAGGGTGGGCAAGTGTGGCTGCATTCCCCTGCTGTTTACGGAGAACACCTGTTACAGGTAAGCAACTTTGCTTTCTCCGGAGACAAGCAGGGGAAATGCAGGCACACTTGCTGATGAGTCCCTAGCTTAAAACTGAGATGGGCAAAAGAAAAAGCTTATCGCACAAATAAATTTCGGAAGACTGAATGTTCAAACTGCTTATCTTGTGCACTGAACTTTGATCCAAACAATCTGTAAATATCTGCTATTTATTTATTTGTTGATTTCTGAAAGTTTCTATACCACTATTAATGACTGGGGAGTCAATTCAGAGTGGTTTACATGAGCTTCTATAATGGTGTTACAATACAACCTCATGAATTATTATTTTTACAGGTCCCAAACCTTTTGCATGTCATTCATTGTAGAGACTCCAATTGCTGGGCCTGCAAGAGCAGGAAAGAAGGTATGACAGTAAAATCCCTGAGGAACATTCATGACAAAGCAAGAATGAACAACTTCAAAATGGTGGAAGGCCTCACGATCATTACTGCTCCAGTGGGAAAATGGACCAGGAGATCTCCCAGATGGTATCAGAAGCCTTGAATGACCGATTAAACAAACTGCAATAAGAAGTTGACGAAAAGTTTGATTCCCATACCAGACAGCTTACTGAAGTAGAACAGTACATGCTGGCTCAGGAAGTTAAGGCACCTCATATGAATGCATGCATAGAAGAGCTACAGAAGGAGGTTTCAAATCTGCATGACCGAATGGAAGAGTAGGAGTACCAACATCACAGGAATAATTTGCAAGCAGTTGGTTTACCGGAATCCATGCAAGACTCTGACCTTTATGGCTTTTTTCATAAGTGGTTACCAGAATGCTTGGAGAGTGCCAACACTTCCTTGGTATGCGAGAGAGCACACAGAATCAGACCTAAAAAGGAAGGCGCACAAAAGCCACATATAGTCATTGTACTGTACCTCAATTGGTTCAAGAAGGAGCAAGTTTTAAAACATTATCAAAACATGAGACTTTAGAGTATGAAAGCCACCAAATTGTGCTGTTTAATGATAATTCCAGCAGAGTAGCCTTGCAGTAGAAGGAGATGGCGCCCATCTGCACTTCATTACACTGCACGAGTGTACATTTTGGCCTACTTTACCCTGCTATTCTGCAGGTCTGGAAAGATGGGAAACCAGCATTGTTGGCTGGTTGTGAAGCTGTGCAAAAGTTTCTCAATGACCTGAATGGGGTGCATGGGACTGCAGGAGGAAACTAACACTCTCGTGGCTAGCAGGCTGCTGGCAAGATTGTATACTACTGTGATGTTCTTGGACCTTTGCATTACAGAGCCTGCCTGAACCTTATCTAGGTACCCCGCACTGTTTGGGAACTCTTCTTTTTGGTGGGGAGAGATTTGACCCTTGGGCTATTTTAATGAGCTGTGGGGACCTTGTTTGCAACTCTTAACTAGAGACTTAGAATATGAGAATGTCATCAGTTTCAACTTCCACACATTACATCAACTCTGCCACGAATACGTTGTGCTCTGAGCCAATGGAGACTTGGGATGTTTTTTTCCATGCTCTTTATTTTGCTTTTTTTTCTTCTTGATATTCATATTTGTCCTTTTTTGCAGTGGATGTGTTAAAATTAGGGCTTCCTGTTAGAGCCACACTGATCCTTCAGCCAACAAACATTTGAGAGGAAATTTGGATGGGGAGCACTAGATCGGTGAGCGAGTAGGTCTAGCTGGGGGGCCCTTGACTCTCTTTACTCAGACTGTCAACCGCTAAATATACCATCTTTTGTTATTCTTGACTATGGTTAAGCTTACAATAGCCACCCTGAATGTCAATGGAATCCATTTCCCTATAAAGAGCAAGAAAATTTTAAATTGGTTTAAGAAGGAAAGGGTAGGCATTGCTTTTGTTCAGGACACCCACCTCACAGATCAACACCATGGTCAACTAAGGCAGGATTGTGTTGGTGAGGTGGGTTTTTCATCTTATAATGGCTTTCAAAGAGGAGTGGCTGTACTGATTTACAAACAAAAAACATTCCACAAACAAACTCATTCAGGATAAAGATGGATGCTTTATTATTATTCTTGGGGCGTTGTGGGGCCATAAATTGCTATTGTGTAATATATATGCTCCTAATATTTATAGTCACAAATTCTACCCTAACCTAATATCTCATCTCATTCTCTATCTAGATTATGCGATCATCATGGGGGGTGATTTTAATATAACTGCAGATCCAGGTGTGGATTACAACCCTCTGAAACCCAAGCACAAGGCTTGTGACTCTAGGGGAGTTAATTTCCTCAATCAACAGCTGGATCTGCTAGACATATGGCATATTTTTCACCCCGCCGAGACTAATTATATCTTTTTTTTTTTAATCCACATGGGGTATATGCATGCCTGGATTACATACTTACTGCCAAATCATAATTTTCCCTGGAATCTGATGTGTAAACATTAGAGAATACATTTTTGGATCACTCCCCAGTAATTATGTCTTTGCACTTTGCCTCAGATCCTTCTTATTTGCATGAGGACAGACTTTCATAAAAGTTTGAGGGATCAATGGTTAGATTATTGTCATCACAAGATCCCTGATAATGACCCTTTAGTGTTCTAGGAGGCTTCAAAAGCAGTTATGCAAGGCCATATAATTGCCTATTTTTCAGGGAAGAAGAAGCAGGACACTGACCTCCTGCGCCTCACAGGGGAATTTAACATATTAAAAAAGACCCTCAAGGCCCGACAAGACAAAGATATAAAAAAGAATAGCTGAGTTTAGAAAATTAATTGATGACATCCTTCAATCTAAAGCCTCAAGGGATATCTATTACAGGCGCTATAAGCTTTATCATTGGAAAGGCAAGATAGGAAAGCTACTTCCTAATTTAATTTATCTGCACAGAAAACAGCAAGTAGTTTTATCCATTAAGGGCACGAAAGGGACTACTTAAACATTGGAACCCCAGATTATGGAACAATTTGTCCATTACTAAAGCAATCTCTGTGACCAGAGGTCTATGGATGACGCAATCTGGGACACCTTTTTGAGGATGTACTTACCCCTAGACTGATGGCAGCTCAATTAGGCAAATTGAATGCTCCTATTTCTAGGGATGAAGTGGTCACAAGTTTTAAAAATTTACATCTAACCAAATCTCTGAACCCAGATGGATATAGCCCTGAATATTATATGATCTTGATAGATTTGATGTCCGCGCCACTATGTGAAACTTATAATGAGACGCATGCTGACAGAAGCCTGGACAGATCTAATTTGGCACATGTAGTCCTTCTCCCTAAGCCTGGGAAAGCTCTAGCCCAAGTAGGCTCTTATCCTCCTATTTCCCTGCTTAACCAAAATGCCACATTGTCAGTGGCCATAGTAGCTAAACAGCTGAATGAATTCTTACCTTTACTGATATATAGTGACCAGGCCAGGTTTATCCCAGGGAGATATGCATCCATGAATTTGACTAGAGCATTATTGGCAATCCATCAGAACAGAGGCAAGTGGGGAACCTCAGCTATTGTGGGTTTGGACATGAGAAAAGCTTTTGATAGTATCTCTTGGCAGTACCTTTTTGAGGTCTTAGTTCACATAATCCCCTTCAATACAATATTTACCTAAGTGCAGAGCCTTTACTAGTGACCCCATGCTCAGTTACTCATAAATGGAAAGCTTACAGAGCACTTTGTCCCTGGCCCCACTCTTATTATTGTTAGCCATAGAGCCACTAGCAATTAAAATTAGACACTGTCCACGTATCAGAGGCATCAGATTGAGGGATCAAGAGGTCAAGCTTAATCTATTTGCTGCTGATATATATTACTATACTTAGATCAAGCACCTTGTCATCTAGACTTAGCCCTAGGGTTAGTACTTGAATTTGGGAAAATATCAGAGCTAGAATTTTTAACTATGATAAGTCAGCGCTGTTATCATTGGCCACTGATAGGTCAAAGCCTTGGCATTCTACCCTGACCATCCCCTTGTATAAAAACCAATGCGCTACTTGGGAACTTATCTTAGTACCAGTCCCAAGACCATGTACAAGTATAATGTTTTAGATCCCCTTGACAAAATTAGGCACCTCTGTGTACAATGGAAAGACTTGCCACTCTCCCTGTATGGGGGAGGGTGGCATTAGCTAAAATGATCTTAATACCTAACCCCTCATAGTAGTAACATAGTAGATGATGGCAGATGAACACCCGAATGGTCCATTCAGTCTGCCCAACCTGATTCAATTTAAATTTTTTCTTCTTAGCTATTTCTGGGCAAGAATCCAAAGCTCTACCCAGTACTGTGCTTGGGTTCCAACTGCCGAAATCTCCGTTAAAACCTACTCCAGCCCATCTAAACCCTCTCCAGCCCATCCTCCCCCAAACAGCCATATACAGACACAGAGCGTGCAAGTCTAGCCTTAGTTCAATATTTAATATTGTTTTCTGATTCTAGATTCTAACTAAACCATGGTACAGGTTTCTACCTTAGCGCTCTGGGCCACAGTAGAAACCTCTACCGGGTGCCTTTATATGGAGAAATAAATTACCCTGCATTAGTTACCAGAAACCTTCCCTTGATAAGCTATTGGGCAGGAGGGGGGCTTCCTGAACTATGCCTTTATAATGTAGCCGGTTGCATTTAATACATGAAGGATTTATAGACCACTACTGATTCTTACCACCAGGTGGACTGTCCAGCTGGAGTGAACCACTTTCCCTTATAAATTTGATACATACAAAACCAGGACAGCTTCTGGCTTAGGATCACAAACTCCTTTTACTTGCATCCCAGCGGATAGCCAGGAAGTGGTGGCAGAAGAGATAGTTGAAAAGCTCAGAGGGCTCACCGTTTCTTCAATCGGAAACCTATGTCAACTTTCCCCTGGGGATGAGCAAAACATGGTTACAGCAGTGAGTCCGACAGGGGGTGCACTACTGTGGGACAGTTACTGGAAGTGGGAAAAGGTTTTTTTCCCCTCATTCTCTCAATTACAGACTAAGTTTCAAGTTTATTTATAATATGATTTGATCGCAATATCGTGATCCAATGCAATTTACAAATATAAAAACAGGGATTTAGTAAAAGACACACATACCTTAAGACTATAACAATACATGAAACAGGAGGAGAACGGATTGAACTACAATGCTTTAAAAGAAAAAGAGAACATATAGGGTTAGAACAGTAGGATAGGGAATTGTGGTTCTTTTCCATCTCTCATTTTTGGGTTTCTGCAGGTTAGACATTATTGGCCGTCCCTACAAAAGCAATGGGAAGGATAGCCTAGCTTCGGCACACTGGACACACCTGATATCATTATCCCCCATAGATGCTATTAAGCATTCATGGAATGCGGACGTGGGAATGGATTACACCCATCAGAGTTTTGGGGAGTTATTTACCTATGCCAGAGGTGGGCAATTCCAGTTCTCGAGAGCCGGAGCCAGGTCAGGTTTTCAGGATATCCACAATAAATATGCATGAGATAGATTTGCATCTCAATGAGGCAGTGCATGCAAATTTATCTCATACATATTCATTGTGGATATCCTGAAAACCTGACCTGGCTCAGGCTCTCGAGGACCAGAAATTGCTCACCTCTGACCTATGCTAATGCCTTAGTCAAACCTGCAGACTTACAGAAAACTCAATACAAAATTCTCCACAGAACATACTTATTGAAAGCTAAGAGTACTTGCATGAGTTTGTGGGGGAAGGAGACGTGTCAAATGTAAAGCATTCTCAGCAGCCTTGATTCATTCATTTCTAGAATGTCCAAAACTCATGCATTGGCAACAGGCAATCAAAGCCCTTGAAACAATACTGCAAAGGCGTATCCAGTGGAATTATAAATTACCCCTTGTAGGACATTCTTGAATGTCCCATTTCTGTTGACAAAAAAGTGATCCTCCAACACTGGACTCTTGAAGTCAGTACCTTATATGCAATGGAAGCATAGAAAGCAGGAGGTAGTTCAATTCAAAATACAAACCTTTGGTTCCACACTTAAAATTGACAAGTTGCATTATGTATCTCTCTGGCAGGCCTTTCATGACCTTTCTTGACCTTTCAGCTTTCCTCTTTAGTGGAATGGGTGGGTTTGGGACTAGTTTGTGCTCGGAGGAGTAGCTTAGTGGATAGTGCAGTGGCTTGCAAACCTGCTGAACTCAGTTTGATTCCCAATGCAGTTCCTTGTGACTCCAGACAAGTCACTTAACTCTGCATTACCCCACGTACAAAAGAATGCCTGTAAATAATATGTAAACCACTATGATTGTAACCACAAAAATGCAGTATATCAAGTCGCTTTACCCAGTTAATGATAACAAATAAACAAATATAGTTTGGCTATGTCATAACAATGGTGTTCTAAAGAGTGACAGTTATAATGAACTGAGGTGAGATGTGGTTATACAACTACTAGTCTTTAAGCCCGTTACATTAACGGGTGCTAGAACATATGTGTGTGTGTCTGTCTTTATTTCTTTCTCTCTCTCTCCTTAGCCGCTTTTTTTCTTTCTGCCTTTCTTTTTCCTTGGCTGTCCATCACCACCCCTTGCCTGCTCCCCCTGTCCATTTTCCCTTCCTTTAGTTTGGCTATGTCATAACAATGGTATTCTAAAGAGTGACAGTTATAATGAACTGAGGTGAGATGTGGTTATACAACTATAGTATCATAAGGTTATAATAGAATAATAATATTCCTAGTCAATGTAAGTATTCATGGTATATGTAAATCACACTATTCATATACAGGTCCATGGACGCGTTAGCATTTAGCGTGCGCTAAATCGGCTAGCGCACCTTAGTAAAAGATCCCCATAACGAGGACCATACTTTTCTATAAGAGGATAAAGTGTTAAGTTTTTCAGCTGCTACCTTTTCGAAGCTAAAATAAACACAAACCATGGTTCACCAAGTATCCAAGTTTATTTACAGTTTGATATACCGACCATCAAACAAATATCTGGATGGTTTACAATTGCTAAAATTGAAGTTTAAAAAAGAGTAATAATTTAAAAAAAGTAAAATAGGGTAACATAAAGGCTGGATAAAGATACGGACAAAGTTGATAGGCACAGGGGGAGGGGAAGATTCAAAATTACATCGAAGTCAAAATGAAAATAAAAGGGAGGTAGGAAGGGAGAAAATGAATAGGGGAGGGGAGTCGCTTCTTAAAAGCGGTTCTCTTTAACAGTTAAAGATGGAAGGAATAGGATCTTATCCTGAATTTTGGTATGCGTCTTGAAATAAAAAGATTTTTAGTTTAGTTTTGAATTTGTCGAGTAAGTTTTCTGATCGAAGGTGAGGTGGCATTGCATTCCAGAGGGAGGGGGCTGTGACGGAGAAGATAGTGTTTCGAGTGTAGAAAAGTTCTTTCAGTGATGGAACAGTCAGCAGATTTTAATCAGCGGATCTTAGGGCCCAAAGAGAAGCATAAGGAATGAGATATTTATCAAGGAATGATGGAGAGTGCGCGAGTTTAATCTTAAATACCAATAGGACAATATGGGGCTCATAATGGAAAGAGAAAAACGTCCAAAAACTGGCCTAAGTCAGCACTTGGACGAACATTGTCAAAATACGTCCAAGTGCCGATAATAAAAACGACCTAGTGCCGCTGAACTACTATAGTTAAACGGGGCGTTTCAAGAGGAGTGTCGAGGGTGGGATTTGGGCAGGACATGGGCAGGCGTAGACTTAGTCGTACTGCATGTATAACCAAAAGTTATACCGCACAGGATTGACAGAGCTTGGATGTTGTGACTTAGACCATTTAAAACATGGTCTAAGTCACAAAAACCCACCTAAAGTGACCAGATAAGCACTGCAAACACATAATACAGACCCCCACATACTACCCCAGTGATTACCGACCCCACCCCCCACCCCCATAAAAATATTAATCACAACTTGAAAATTGTGCCTCCACAACATCATCACCTGGCTGCCTGGCATAGGAAAGCCTAGTTGTGCTGCACAGAGGCGTCTTAAGCCATCTTGGGGGTGGGTTAGGGTGGGTTAGGGACCCATGGAGAGGAGGACCCATGCCCATAAGCCCCTATAATCACTGCTTTGATATTGAAGCATGTGAACTCCCCTATACACCCCCAAAACCCTTTCATACTGGCATATAAGTGGCTCCTGCAGCCATAAGGGCTATTGGGGTGGTAGATAAGTAGGTCTAGGGGATTCTGGAGGTGGTTTGGGGGCTCACCATGACCTATAAGGGAGCTGTAGTGAGATGATGGCATGGCACCCTTTTTGTGAAGTTCACATTAGTGCGCTGTAAGGTACTCCACTATTTAGTTGCCATGTCTGGGTGTTCAGTCCATCACTTTGCAGACCCCTCCCACATCCAACAGGGCTTGTTCTAGGCATTTTTGACTTGGACAAAAAGTTGGATGAAAATGTGGTATAAAGATGGACGATTTAGTGGCTTGGACGATCAGATCAGCAGGACGTATAGTTAGACGATTTTCGAAACGAAAAAAAATTTGGAAGTATTTTTCGAAAATGTGTCCTAAGCCAGGGCAGGAGTGATGTTTGCGATCTCAAGCCTCACCCGCGCCCTTCCTGACTGGCTGCCGTTGTGAGAACTGATGGCAGCCAATCAGGAAGGGCACAGGGTGAGGCTTGAGATCGCAAACATCGTTCCTGTCCCTGCACAGCATGTTTGTTGGAGGCAGCCAGCATGTTTGGAGAAGGTATTTAAGGGGGCGGATGATGTACTGTATATCCCCACATATAGGCCGTACCATGTATAGGCTGCAGGAAACACCGATTTCTAAAACTCTTAGATAAGCCACGGCTAGTAACATGGGGTGGCTTATCAAAGAGTTTTAGAAACCTAAATCAGCGTTTCCTGCGGCCTTTACATGGGACGGCCTATATGTGGGGAAATACGGTACATAAGCATTTTAAAACAGCATCTAAAACAAATGGCTTAACTAACATGAGACGAGTCGAACTTAACTAACGTGAAACGAAAGATAAGTGAAGAAGAAATATAGTTGATATAGATAAGAATAACAATTAAGGAAAGGTACGGGGGTGCTGAAAATAGTTTATTTTGGAAGTTGAGGAAAAATGGAAAAAAGACATATATATAGTATTAAGAATAATGTGATTGGTTTATACATTTGCATTTCGAATTTAATCCTGGAAGGTTTATCTATATTGTCTGATGGTAACAGCCATCTTGATCCTTGTCGTAACAAAAAAGCCAAGTGGTATTAAAAAAAATTGGAAAATTAACACCTCCATGACTTTTGACTCCTTTTAATTTCTTTAAAAATATTCAAGGAGATTTATTGTTCAAAAAAATTTGAATAATAAGGATTCTATTTGGATGTCAAAGTAGCTCCTGATTGTTGAGGCCCCACTTTAGTGCAGGAAGAGGCGGTTGGAGCATACCGTGAGTGATTTCCTTCACTCGCCGGCACTCTGGCTGCCCGGTCATTCGCAGTCAGAAAATACCATGAATAACTGGGATCGCGAATCGCCAACCGCGAATGACCGGGGGAGCACTGTATACTTGTTTCTTGTACTGTTTTTTTCCTACCAAAAATTTCAATAAAAATATTGAACTATAAGTCCCTTTACCTAAACATGCATACTAAGAAACGCCATGTGTAGTTTCCAATGAAAGCAATTTTTAGAAACCTTATTTACCCAGGAAAATGATTTTGAAATTTGGATTTTATTACTTGCCTTTTAGATCAAAGTGAGTAACAAACAGGTACTTAGGTTATTTCCCTGCCCAGGTGGATTCACAATCTAAGTCACCTCAGACAATGGAGTATAATATGACTTGTCCAAAGTCACAAAGAGCAGTAGTGGGAGAAGCAGGAATTGAACCCTAGCTTCCTCTGTTTTAAGTCTTTGGCTCTAACCACTATGCTGCTATTTCTCCCTCTCCTTTACAAAGCCACACTAGCGGTAAATGCTCCGATGCTCATAAAATTCCTATGAGTGTCTGAGCTGTTACCATCATGGCTGGCGCTAAAAATGCTAGTGCGGCTTTGTGAAGGAGGGGGGTCTGTTACTAAAAGTCTAACTCTTTTACAATTAGACATGAACCTGGCTGAACTTTGAAAATGTACCCATAATCATTAATTCTTTTTTTTGTTTGTTTGTTTTTTTTTTTTTTTAGTTCAATATTTTTTATTGATTTTTTTTGAAAAAATATAGGGAACAGTTCAAGTACATGGTATCAAAATATAAAACAAAACATTTAGTATAACTAATATTCAGTTACATTGTGCAATGTAGAATTGAATCGTTTTAAAAGATCTAAAGTACTAGGACTGTTCATGAAAAATTAGTAAAAGGAAAGATAAGAGGAAAGAGAAATTGAAGGAAGAAAAAGAAGAGGAAGAGGAAGAAGAAGAAGAGAGGAGTGTCTATGAAATAGATTTAACATATGAGTCCAGGAATTTCCAGGGTGATTTACATTGTATCAAATTTTTGGAAAGTCGAATTATATTTTTCTTTTCATAAGCATAAGATTCAAATTTATGATACATGCTCAAAGAATTCCACCAGAAGGTATAGTTTAGTAATGAAGAGGACTTCCAATTTTTCAAGATGTGCATAAGGGCAGTCACAAACATTGCATCAATGAGTTTAGGAGGACAGTTAGACTGTGTAAAACAAGGGTGTTGAGATCGGAGAATTATAGTGTCAAAGGAAATTTCTTCTGAACAATTGGTAATAGACTTTATGGTGTCCCAAATGCACGTCCAAAAGGAACGAACTTGAGCACAATGGAAAAGCATGTGATCAAGAGTCCCAACTTCTTTCATACAGTTCCAACATATAGAGTCTTGTTTTAGGTTAGCTTTCCACATCCGAAAAGGTGTCCATACCGCATTCCACATAATGAAGAACATTGATTGTGAGACTCTGGATGATAAAAGAGGTCGGTTTGTCAAGGACCAAAAGAGTTCCCAGTCAACATCAGAAAGTGAGGTTGTCAGCATAGGTTCCCAATGTTTCATATAATGAGAGGAAAATGTAAAAGAGTGATCTCTTAGAATACTATAAAAGAGAGATATCGCTTTACCTTTTGATATAGCCAATGTGGACCAGTGATACAAAGTGTGAGTGGATGTCATATAATCAAAGCGTATAGACATAGAAGATAACATCTCAGTAAGAGAAAGCCACTGTGAGTAAGCAGAAGGAGACAACGAGTAAGTAGAGCAAATTGTGTCAAAGGGAACAAACGAAGTGAGAGTGGTTATCTGATGGAGAGACCACAAACCAGCCCGCTGCCACCTCTTCCATGAAAGAGATTTACTATTGATTTGGATTTTGGGGTTGTTCCAAATGGACAAGAGTGGACTGTCTTTAATTGAAATCTCTGCGATTGTGTCTAGTATATGAAGGGCATGCTGCGTTGCACTCAATAAGGAGTATTTTCTCAAGAGTTTGGGTACTGGCACCGTCAACAAGCATGAAACATGTAGTGGTGCACATAAAAATCGTTCCAGGTCAAACCAGGTTGGTGAATCTTGGGTATTAGTGTTAGTAATCCAGTAGGCTCCATATTTGGCCAATGATGCGATATAATAAAAATGAAAATCAGGTACATTCAGACCCCCATTAATTTTAGAGGCTTTCAGTTTGTCGAGAGCAATACGAGGTTTTTTGTTATTCCACACAAAGTCAGATATTTTCTTATTCAACCAGTGAAAAAATTTCTTCTTGCATAAGGAGGGAAGCATTGAGAGTGTGTAGTTTATCTGAGGAGTAAGGGTCATTTTGATGGAAGCTATTCTGCCCCACCATGAAAGAAAGAGTGGAGACCAACGAGACAAGGTGTTAAGAACTAAGCTTTTAATTTTAGATATGTTTAGATCTTGAGTTTGAGTTGGATCTTTATGTATTAACACTCCCAAGTATTTTACAGCTCCGTGTGACCACGTGAAGGGAAATTGGGCGAGATCTGAGGGGTAAATGAGATCATTAAGAGGGAAAATTTCTGATTTTTCCCAGTTAACTAAGTATCCAGAAAGCTTGGAGTAATGAGAGACAATATTAACGAGTGAGGGAAGGGAAGCAACAGGGTCTCGGATAAAGAGAAGGACATCATCAGCGTATGCTGCTAATTTGATATGACAATAAGTAGTTTCAATTCCTGTTATTGTTGGGCATTGTCGGATAGCAGAAAGGAGAGGTTCCAACGCTAAGTTAAATAGCAGCGGCGACAGAGGGCAGCCCTGGCGAGTACCTCTATGTAGGGAGAATTTATTGGAGAGAGAGTTATTAATTAAAATGCGAGCTGTGGGTTGATGATATAAAGTTTTAATCCAGTTTGTATAGAACGGGCCAAAGTTGTACCACTTTAAAATTTGGAATAAAAAAGGCCATTCAACTCGGTCAAAGGCCTTTTCGGCATCTATGGCCAAGCCGATTACGGGATCTGAGAGTGTTTTAGCATGGGCATTAATATGATGAAAAAGGCGTATATTGTCTCCTATAAACCTTTGTTTAATAAACCCCGTTTGATCTTTGTGAATAAGAGAGGGGATCACTTTGTTGAGTCTCAGTGCAAGAAGTTTTGCCATGATCTTGTAATCTAAATTAAGAAGAGAAATGGGGCGAAAATTTTTAACCAAGGTAGGGTCTCTGTCAGGTTTGGGAATAACTACTATAGTGGCCTCAGTGAAGTTGAATTGTTTGTCTGGATCAGAATGGAGGAATTCATAGTAAGAAAGAAGATGAGGAGCCAGGAGATTACGAAACTGTTTAAAAAATTCATTGGTAAACCCGTCAGGACCTGGGGCTTTGCCGGTAGGTATAGATGATATTGCGGCTTCTATTTCAGATACAGTAATGGGAGAGTCCAGTTTTAATTTCACAGAGTCCGATAAGGTCGGATGAATCAAAGAAGCAAGAAAAGAGTCTATCTCCGATTCTGAAGCAGAAAAATCAGATTTATATAAAGTAGTATAGAAGTTTTCAAACTGAGAAGAGATCAGAGACCGGGTTTTAACCATATGTCCCAATGGGTTTTGAATGGCTGTGATATGAAGACGTTTGGATTTAGTTTTAAGATATCTAGCCAAAGGGCGTCCCATAAGGTTGTCTCCCATATAATGTCCAGAGGTTGAGATAAAAATATCTCGTCTAGCAGTACTGGAGACTAAAGTGTTAAATTCGTATTTAAGATTTTGTATACGTTGAAAAATGGATGGATCATGTAAGTGGGTAGACATATGTTGTAGTTCTAACTCTTTGATAGAAGATTCTAATTCTTTCTCTTTTTTCATGGATTGTTTCTTTTTCCAAGAGGCAAGATTGATAAGTTCACCCCTAAGGGAGACTTTATAAGCCTCCCAGACAATGGATGGGCAAATTTCTGGATCTTTGGAGTTAAATTCGAAGAATTCAGCAGTGAAAGATTGAATTTTGTCAGCTATTTCTGAGTCTAAGAGTAAAGCATTGTTTAGTCTCCAAGAAGAAGATTCTTTGCGAGGGGCAGAAATAAGTAAGTGTAGGGAGGTGGCCGCATGATCTGTAAGAGAAATTGGGTGAATAACATTGTTTGCAAGGTCTTGAATGAGAGAGGAGGATATAAGAAAGAAGTCTATTCTTGAGTAGGTATTATGAGGTGGTGAATAGTGAGAGTATTCTCTACCTTTTGGATTAAACAAACGCCATGGATCTGCAAGGGAGAAGGCATCTTTGAGGGCGTGTAAGGCTGTGAATGACTTGGATTTGGAGGGTTTGCAGGAAGATGATCTATCAATATAAATATCTTGAATTTGATTGAAATCGCCTCCAAGTATTAAAGAGTAAGAACTGTATTCTACTAACGCCACCTGAAGATCTTGAAAAAATTCTGGGTGATCTAGGACTGGAGCATAAATGTTTAGGAACACAAAGTTCACTGAGTGCAACGCAGCGTGCACCAAGCACCATCTTCCATCTTTATCCGTCGTAGAAGAGTGTATTACAGGAGAGAGTTTATCATGAAAAAATATTGAAACTCCATTTTTCTTACGTTGGGTCGCAGGAGAATAAAAGTGAGAGGAGTATCCCTTTAATTGGAATTTTAAGGCAGCAGCGAGAGGTAGGTGAGTCTCTTGTAAAAAAACCACATCAGGGTGCTTATTAAAAATATAGTTAGCTATCTTTTTCCTTTTAATGGGATGATTTAGTCCATTTACATTAAAAGAAAAAATATGCAAGTCAGCCATAATCTTTTAAATACCTTAATATATTGCAGTATATTTTACACATGTTCAATGAGTGTATATAGTAAAGAAAATGTTTGAGGAAGACACTCCTGTCAGAAAGTAAAAGAAAGAACGTAAAGGTAGAAGAAAAAGAGTAAAAAATGTCATCACAAAGGATCACATTCTCATACATAGAGTTAAAAATTTTTATGGGTGCTCTTGTGAGTACAAAGATATAACACATATGGGAAAGCTAGCAAAGAACCCCACACCCATACTATATCAATAAATTGAAAATTGGTGTGCTTATTAATATTTGCAATATAACTGAGAAACCAGTAAGTTTGTTTGCATCAATTCATGTCAGCGCACTTTTAAAGATTCCAGAAATGCAACTAAGTCATTAGGGTCAGTATAATCATTAATTCTAATGAATGTTTTTAAAGTGGCATAGTTGCTTACCTAGCAGCTTGTTTGGTTTAGAGGTTGGGGGAGGTGGTAAAGCATGCTGTGGAAGAGGCTCATTGGAACTCTTGCAAAATGTGACCATCATTCACTCCTTCAGTGCCTCTTGCTGTCTAATTTATGGGAAAGCATGAATGAATGGCGCTACACAATAGAAAAACAAACTTCTGGGCAGAGTGTGTTTCTGGATGCTATTTACTAGTAGGAGGCAAATTCATAGTAAAGAGGAAACATACTGTACACTTCCATGTACTAAATTCAAATAGAGTGCTCCCATACTGGAGCAGTGGAAATTCCAAGCTTGGATGAGTTCAAAACCATACAGACACAAATACATGAGATCCCAATAAAGGCTCACTACATAGTTTATATTCTTCAAAAGCAGTATCTGCAGATAAAAGTAAATACTAGTCTTCAGCATAAAATATTCTCCTATTTCTCTCTAGGTTTAAAATTCGTTTTCACAATGCAGAATTATTGAGGAATTAAATACTTGTAATTTGTTTTTAGTGAATGAAGTGCCCAACCCCCACCTTCTCAGTTGAAATGATAACACTGCCTTTCAGATTCTCTTTTTTTGGTGGCCAGTTGAAAAGACATTAGCATTTAGCTGAACACTGTCTGTACATTTGTCTGTCATGTTGGGGTGTGTGTGAATGTGAGTGAATGCCACTGGAGTTTCTTTAAGTCTGTCTGGAGGAGGGAGAAAGGCTTGAATTGGTGATTCTCAGAGGCTCAGCGGAAGCCAGCACTCCTAGAGATCAAAGTCATGGCTAAAAAAACAGAGCACAAGCACTGCCTGCCCGCCCTCCCTCCCCCCAGCCCATCCTTCAGGGACAGCAGCTATTCACTGAGGGATCAAGCTCTGTCACTGCTGATGTCAAACCCCCACCACTACCTCCACCACCCCTCCTTCCTGGAAAAGAAAAACATTATCTATTAATGAGCACTTCACAGACCCTGACCCCTAAGGCAACTGCTTCATTCATAAAAGTTCTCAGAGGCTGGCAAGGGAGACACAAAGCAACAATTTCACAGCTGGTATACCATCCGTTTTGGTTTGAACTTTTTTTTTTTCTTCAATTGTTGTGAATGACAGATGAGAGAAAAAGTGCTCTCCTGCCGGCAGCTTAAGTCCCTCCCAGGGCAGAAAGAAAAACTAGTTGAGAACCTGCAACGCACTCCACTCGACTTCAACAACTGACTTTTTCATGTGCCAGAAAGCACAAGTGGTGGGTGGGGAAAGGATGAGTGGCAGAAAAGTCCACTTAAATCTTCTAGCACTCATTAAATAGTTATGAAGGGAAAGGGATTTAGATTTAGCTCATGCCTTTTCAATAGCAGCTCAATGTGAGTTATGTTCAGGTACAGGAGGAAAAGGGACTTGATATATTGCCTTTCTGTGGTTACAATCAAAGCGGTTTACATATTTCCAGAAGAGTGAATTTGTGGAATGGTCTCCAGGTGGAGGTGTTAAAAATGAAAATTGTATCTGAATTAAAGAAAGCTTGAGTCAAATATGTAGGTTCTCTAAGCAAATGAAAGGGACAGTAAATTGCATGGAGGGGCAGACTAGATAGGCCATATGGTCTTTATCTGCCTTCAGTTTTCTCTGTCTGCTTAGAGCAGCAGGCTGAAAATCAGGAAAGCCAGAGTTCAACAGAAAACTATAACCAACATATTGCTTATGTCCTGAAAAGGTATCATTCTATAGTTGTATGACAATGATTTAATGTAATTTTAAAAAAATTTTATATACTGCAAATCTACAAATCTAAGCAATTTACAAAATACATACAAGGGTAAATCAAAAAGTAATGTAAAATACATTTAATGACTTTAATAGAAGTAACTGTGAGCAATTGAATATATCACTTTTCCACTAGCTTCTGCATTCCTGTAGAGAAGTTTTTCAGCTGCTTCCAAAGCCATTTGAGCACTGCTTCTTTTACTTCATCATTCTTTGTCTTTTGTTCTCCAGGTCGCAGTGATGCACCCACCAGTGACAATTCTCTCCAAAATACTCAGATCTTCTTCATACCATCTCAGGAACTGGGTCACAACTTCCACTCACTGTTGTTTGTGCAGATCAGTAAGTTATTTGGAACCCATTGTCCGTAGACTTTTCTGTATCCCAAGTTATCATACCTTATGACAAATGCAGATCAATAGTTGATATTCAAATTTGTAGCCAATTGAGATACCATTATCTGTTGGTCTTTTACACCTGTTCTTCCTACTTTAAACCTTTTTTAACCACTCATAAATCGTTTGTTGATTCATAAGAACATAAGAAGTTGCCTCCGCTGGGGCAGACCAGAGGTCCATCCTGCCCAGCGGTCCGCTCCCGCGGCGGCCCATCAGGCCCACTGCCTGAACAGTGGTCTCTGACTAATTTTGTAATTTACCTCTAATCCTGTCCCATGGTGCTATGTCTATACTGAGTCAATATCCAATGGTTAATTTCCACAGGTTTCATAACATAACTTAACAGCAGATTTCTAGACTGCATAGCCAGGGCAGGATTAATTCTTCAAGGGCCCCCTAGGCACACAAGTACACTGGGGCCCCCTGGCCCTGCCCCACTCCCCACTCATGCCCCACCCCCATTTATCTGTTTTCTTCTTTACTTCATTTCCACTTGTATTTCTTTCTTTTTTTAAAATTCAAAACAAAGATTAGCATACCAATGCACAGTTTTTCTTCTATGCAATCCCCAAACATCTCTGAACAAATCCCCCTTGCTTTAATCATCTTGTCCTCACTCTCTTCTTTCTAGACAGCATCTGTCCTCTCTCTGTCTTCCATGCAGCATCAGCCCCTTCCATCCACTGTCCGCCCTCTCCCCGTTCCATATGTTATCTTCCCTCTGTCTATGCTCCTTCCATAAACTGTCTATCCTGTGCCTCTTCTCTCCTTTGTACATGATTCATTTCAGCTTCACCTCCCTCTCCATTTTTCTGTCTCCACCCCCTCCCGTATGCTCTGACATCTCTCTCTTCTTATTTCCTTCCTTCCTAGCAACTCCACCCCATGGCATCTCTCTCCCTCCATGCTCTGGTACCTCTTCTCCTTCTGGTCTGGCATTTGTCTCCTTAGTTTCCCTTCCCTCCCCCATGCCCTGGCATCTCTCCTCTCCTTCCAACTCCCCTTCCCTTCCCCCTCCATTATATAGCACCCCTCTCCTTCCTTTCTATCCCTCACTCCTTCCTTCCTTCCTTTCCCCTGGACTGGCATCTGTCTCCTTCCTCCCCTCCATGCCCTGGCATCTGTCCCTTTCCCTTCATGGTCTGGTATCTCCCTCCCATGGACTTGGCATCTCTCATTCCTCTCCCTTTTCCTTCTCTCTCCTTCCCTCTCTCTCCCCAATTGGGTGCAGCAACAGCAGTATTTCTCTTCCCCCCACCCCCTCACACACCCGTCGGCAATGCAGCATTCACCCCCAAATTACTCTTCCTGGCCAAAGTGAAGCATTTGCTTAATACCGCTGATCCCTTACCCATTCTCCAGCAGAGTCATACAGAGCACCGGGTTGTTGGCCTTGTCCATGGAGCAGTGCTGTAAGTTCTATGTGGCTACACACAGCAAGGGTCGACCCTCGCATACACTGGGGAAGGGCTCAAGGGGCATGCGCGCCACCTGCAGCTGCCCTGGGCTTGTATGCCAGCTGCAGCCCCCCATTGGGCTCCTGGCGCACGGAGGTGGGCAAGTGCTGGCCTATGCAGATCTCGAACTTGACCTGCTCCAGCCTGGTGGTGCCCACCCCACTGATCAGTGCCAGGTCCTCCACCTTCTTGAAGCCACTGATGTAGTCGCGGTACTCGATGATGTTCCACGCCACAGCCTGGCTCACCCCCAGCAGGGTCATTAGCTCCTCCTCAGTGGCCCCGTTGATGTTCAGACACTCTGGGCTCACCAGGATCTGGATGAAGTAGCAGACGGCTCTGAACTTGCGGCTCTTGGAGCAAAAGTCCAAAGGGTCTTGAAGAATGGAGCAGTGGCAGCCCAGGGTGCTGCCCATTTTTTAAAGTTATTGATGCTTCTGATGGTGTTTAAGTGCAATTTTTAAAAAAGTTACCAAAACGATAAAACCGCCACAGCTGCTGGTTAAGGAAAGTGGCAGAATAGGGAGGGTGGTTCTGGACCCGGCGGGCCCCCATGCCCATGCCTATTAGGCCTACCCTTTAATCCACCTCCTTCTATTCCTAAGACAACTCAGAAGGATTAAACCTTACCTCTCCAAACCCGACTTAATCCAACTCAACTATGCCTATGTACTCTCAAGATTAGACTATTGCAACTCTGTATTCAAAGGCAGCACCACAAAGGAACTCAAGCGGTTCCAAAGGGTCCAAAATGCAGCAATTCGACTCCTATACAACCTCAACTACCGCGACCCCACCTCTCTGGCTATCCAAGCAGAACACTGGCTATCTATCAGGAAATGCTGCATTTTCAAAGCTTTAATAATTGCTCACAAAAGATTCCACAACATAACCCCCACATACATAGCTTCCAAACTACAACAGTACACCCCAATCGCCCCCTCCGTTCAGCCGCGGAAAGATTTCCCACAAGGAAAATCTCTCCAGATGGAAATGGCCCGGAAACTCTCATACAGTCATTTTATCCCTCAGCTCTAGAACCAGATGCCTGATCAGATAAGATCTCAGAACTCACTAATGACATTCCAAAGAGCAGTGAAAACCCTCCTTTTCAGCTAAACAGACTCTGACAGACTACCTCTCTCTTTCTCTTCCCTCCTCTGAGCCCCTCAGTCTCTGAGAATTTCCAACACTCTTCCCCCTGTGTACCCTCTACCCTTGACTAGTCATGGCCCCCATTTCTGTAAAATGTCTGCATTGTGAAAGTTCTTATGTAACCCGGTCTGAGTTTCGGGGAGGACGGGCTAGAAATCGAAATAAATAAATAATCTGGCCCTGCACTTGGATGTCCAAGTGCCAATAAAACCAACTTTCTGGCCATTTTGAGCCAACAGGCAAAAAAGGTAGACGTACTATGGCCCAAAACCTATACCTAGCTCATTTTCAAAAATATGATTATGCCCCTCCAAGTGGCTTACAAGTAAAACATTCATAAATTTTAAAAAAACAATACTCACAAAACAAAGACTAACAATAAAGTCTGCTGAAAAATTACCTGAGACTGGTCGTTCAAAATGCTTATAAAAATAAGGATGTCTTCAACAATTTTTTTAGTTGTTGAAGAGTTGTACAAAAGCAGATGTGCCCAGGTAATTTGTTCCATAATAATAGGCCCACTATTGAAAATGAAGATACAGATATTTCGACATAATGTATCTTATTCAAATACAGACACATTCACACATTCATCAATTGCAGGCTGTAAACTTCAGGATGGCTTATACCGTATTTTCACGCATATAACGCGCGCGTTATAAACGATTTTACAAACCGAGTATAACCATGCGCGTTATATTCGTGAGCGCATTGTACACATTTTTTTTTTACATAGTTCCCCCCCCCCCCCGACGTCCAATTCACCCCGCAGGACCGCTCGCACCCCCACCTCGAAGGACCGCTCGCACTCACACTCGCACCCACACCCGCACCCCCACCCCGAAGGACCGCTCACACCCCCACAGCCTCCCCACCCCCCCATCATGGAGAAGCTGCCTACCATTATCCTGCTGCTTCCTCTGCCGGCGGTCCCGCCCCTTCTCTGAGCCCTGCGTCTGCGCTGCTTCCTCTTCCGGCAGTCCTGCCCTTTCTCTGACGTCAGAGAAAGAGGAGAGTCGGGGCGGGTGAAAGGAGTGTCGGCGTGGCCAGAGGAGAGTCGGGGCGGGCGAAAGGAGAGTCGGGGCGGCATGCGCGGTATATGGGTGTGTGCGGTATATTAAACTTTTTTTACATAAATTTGTGTTCCCCGCGCGCTATACCCGTGTGCACGTTTTATACGGGTGCGCGGTATATGGGTGAAAATACGGTATAGTTGTACCACTTGATTCAAATAACATGGCATTAGATGATGTACAATTTGATAAATCTATATGAATATCTATTACTAAATTTGATACTGTTCTGGCAACCAATGTAATTGTTTCAATATTGGTGTCACGTGCATACCTGCTCCCCCAACAATAAGAACATAAGAGTAGCCATACTGGGTCAGACCAATGGTCCATCTAGACCAATATCTTGTTTCCACAGTGGTCAAACCAGTCAAAAGTGTCTGGAAACCCCCCAAATAGCAGCAACATTCCATGCTACCAATCCCAGGGCAAGCAGTAGCTTCCCCCATGTCTGTCTCAATATCAGACTATTGATTTTTCCTCCAGGAACTTGTTCAAACCTTTTTTAAAGCCAGCTATGTCAACCACTGGTCCACATTCCAGAGCTTAACTATTCTCTGAGTGAAAAAAAAAATGTTTCCTCCTATTGGTTTTAAAAGTATTTCCCTGTAACTTTGAGTGTCCCCTAGCCTTTGCAATTTTGGTAGAGTAAAAAATCGATTCACTTGTACCCATTTTACACCACTCAAAACTTTGTAGACCTCAATCATATCTCCCCTCAGCTATCTCTTTCCAAGCTGAAGAGCCCTAACCTTTTTAGTCTTTCCTCATACGAGAGTTTTATCTCCTTTTTCATCTTGGTCACTCTTCTCTGAACTTTTTCTAACTCCAAAATATCTTTTTTGAGAAATACCAACAAAAACGAACACAATACTCAAGGTGAAGTCGCACCATATAAAAATACAGAGGCATTATACTATTCTTAGTCTTATTTACTATCCCTTTTCTAATAATTCTTAGCATCTTGTTTGATTTTTTGGCCACCACAGCACATTGGGTACAAAGTTTCTAAGATGACACCTAGATCTTTTTCTTGAGCGTTGTCCCCTAAGTTGGACCCTACCCTCTTGTAACTATAATTTGGGTTATTCTTGCCAATATGCATCACTTTGCATTTGTCCACATTAAATTTCATCTGCCATTTGCATGCCCAATCTTCCAATTTCCTAAGGTCTGCCTGCAATTTTTCACAGTCCACATTCATTTTAACAACTTTGAACAATTTAGTGTCATCTGCAAATTTAATCAACTCACTCATCATTCCAATTTCCAGATTATTTATAAATATCTTAAATAGCACCAGTCCCAGTACAGATCCCTGTGGCACGCCACTATTTACCCTCCTCAATTAAGAAAAACGGCCATTTAACTCTACCCTCTGTTTTCTGTTGAATAACCAATTCCTAATCCACAACAAAACATTGCCTCCTATCCCATGACACACATATAGTACCATAATTTCTATGGTACATTGTGTGTCTAAGTGCTTTGAAAATGAGCTCCTATACCATTTAACAAACAATCAACAACTGGTAAAGCACACATTTTATTCCCAAGCACTACTATCTCTGTCTTCATCAAATTCAGTAATAGCTTAATTTTCCTCATTCAACACACCACGATCCATATAGCTTTTCACCTTCACTGATAGGTCTTTTCCAAATATTATAGAGAAAAACTGTACATCATCTGTGAGATTATGTAAATCACTTGCAACTATTCAAAGAGATCTCCCAGTGATAATATATACAAATTAAACAGTACCGTATTTTCGCGGATATAACGCGCACCCGTGTAAAATGCGCACACGGGTATAGCGCGCAGAAACCACACTTGTATGTACGGAAACTTTTGTATACAGCGCTCATGGGTATACCGCGCATGCTGCCCGACTCTCCTCTGGCCACCCCGACTCTCCTTTCGCCCTCCCCGACTCTCCTCTGGTTGCCCCGACTCACCGTTCACCCGCCCTGACTTTCCGTGCGCTGTCCCGACCCGGAGTTTTCTCAGCAGAATTTCCCAGACCACCTCTTCCTCTCAACACATTGACACGCTAGTGGGTTTATTTTATAGCTTTTTCACTCCCTTCGGTCTGCCTGTCCCCCTTGAAGTCCTGTTCCCCCTTGAAGTCCTGTCCCCCCTTGAAGGTCTGCCTGTCCCCCTTGAAGGTCTGCCTGTCCCCCTTGAAGTCCTGTCCCCCCTTGAAGGTCTGCCTGTCCCCCTTGAAGGTCTGCCTGTCCCCCTTGAAGGTCTGCCTGTCCCCCCTTGAAGTCCTGTCCCCCTTGAAGGTCTGTCCCCATCCTGAAAGCCTGATGCCCCCCCTCGACATCCGATTCTTCTCCCCCCTCGGCAGGACCACTCGCACCCCCACCCCGAAGGACCGCCGACTCCCCGACAATATCGGGCCAGGAGGGAGCCCAAATCCTCCTGGCCACGGCGACCCCCTAACCCCACCCCGCACTACATTACGGGCAGGAGGGATCCCAGGCCCTCCTGCCCTCGACGCAAACCCCCCTCCCCCCCAACGACCGCCCCCCCCAAGAACCTCCGACCGCCCCCCCAGCCGACCCGCGATCCCCCTGGCGACCCCCACGACCCCCCCACCCCCCTTCCCCGTACCTTTGGTAGTTGGCCGGACAGACGGGAGCCAAACCCACCTGTCCGGCAGGCAGCCAACGAAGGAATGAGGCCAGATTGGCCCATCCATCCTAAAGCTCCGCCTATTGGTGGGGCCTAAGGCGCGTGGGCCAATCAGAATAGGCGAAAATACGGTAATGCCATCAAGGCAGAGCCTTGTGGGACTCCCATTAGTACTGGATATCAGTTGATATTTGATCCCTAATCCTCACCTGAACTAGGCATATATAACCCCTTGTACACCAAGCTGAGATGATTTTGCCAAAAGTACTATGGGCTTTTCTAAATCCATATTGAAACTTATTAAGTTCCTGCACACCATCTACAAATTCCTTATTTTGAATTCCTTATTTGCTCTTTTCTGATCTGAAGAAGAAGAGCTACTTTCAAAAGCTCATCATAAAATGAATTGAGTTAGTCTAATAAAAAAGGTATTACTTTATTTTCTCTGGTTTTTGTTTTATTTTTATACTAGTCTTATAGCCCGTTACATTAACGGGTGTTAGAATATATGTGTGTGTGTGTGTGGTTTTATTTCTTTTTCTCTCTCCTTAGCTGCTTTCTGTATTTCTGTCTTTCTTTCTTTTTTTCTTGGCTGTCCACCACCACCCTTTCTCCCTTCCTTTTACCTCCCCTGTGTCCTCCACCACCTCATCACTGCTCACCTTATCGTGGGGGTCGGCCAGGGGGGTCGCGGGTCGGCTGGGGGGGCGGTCGTTGGAGGGAGGGGGGTTTGCGTCGAGGGCAGGAAGGCCTGGGATCCCTCCTGCCCGTAATGTAGTGCGGGGTGGGGGTAGGGGGTCGCCGTGGCCAGGAGGGTTTGGGCTCCCTCCTGGCCCGATATTGTCGGGGAGTTGGGGAGTCGGCCGGGCAAGAGGGCTTGGGCTCCCTCTTGCTCCGATCGTGGATGCGGGTGGGAGCGCGTGCGAGCGGTCGTTCGGGGTGGGGGTGCGAGTGGTCCTGCTGGGGGGGTGAATCGGGCGTCGGGCGGGGTGGGAACTATGTAAAAAAAATTTTGTATACCGTGCTCACGCGTATAACGCGCGAGGGGTATACGCGGTAGGTAAAAACGCGTATAACGCGCGCGTTATATGCGTGAAAATACGGTACTTTCTCAAAAAATACAAATACTAGGACACACACCATGAAGTTACACGCTTCCTCCAACTGTCTTTTGCCCTGAATGTCTGCTCTTATTTGAGCCGAAGCTCTGGCAATAGCACAGCTGTCGCAAAGCTTTTCTGCTTTGATACCAATAAGAGGAAAGGGGAATCACTTTGCTTGGTGGATGTTCTAGATAAAGGGGAGCATATCAGGACCTTTCAAGACCTGGCATCCATGCAAGAAAATATTGTGTATCTGCAATTTAGACAATATTGGGACAATTCTATAACCTATACACTTGTATTTACATGTGTTACATGTGTAAATGTTTAGACTTAACATACTGTACTTGCGCTATGGGGCTCATTTTCAAAACACTAAGGCCTCCTTTTACGAAGGCGCGTTAGGGCCTTAACGCGTGGAATAGTGCGCGCTAAATATCCCCGCACTAACCGCTACCACCTCCTTTTGAGCAGGTGGTGAATTTTTGGCTAGCATGTACTATAGCGTGCGCTAAAACGCTTAGCGCACCTTCGTAAAAGAAGCCCCAAGACATCCCAAAAATGGTATAAATTGGCACTTAGAAACATCCAAGTGCCAATTTGTGAATCTGACTTTCTGGATGTCTTGCTAGGCTTCTTAGCTGCTGTGCATCCAAACTTCAAGGGGTGGGTGTTAGAGGCGTGTTATGGATGGGCTTAGATATGGACTTCTTGGGGCGATAATCAAATTTTTCCCAAGATGTCCAGGATGGAACTTAGACATCCAGAGCTAGACCTGTTTTAAAAGCATCTAAGTTCCACAAAGGTATTCACACTGACCTGCTGACCACTGGAGGGATTAAGTAATGTAAAATGTTATTCCTGGTGATGCCCTATCATCTTAAATTTGTATTTTTACCAAACTATGTTTTTACAATTTTGTAAACTGCCTAGAAGGTTGATTGGGCGGTATAAGAAATTTTAAATAAACTTGAAAGGTATAGAAAAATTTTAAATGCATGCCCACTCTCTCCAACAGCATCTGGTATGGGAAAGCCCAGAAGATCATCACACAGGTGTCTTAAATAGCCTAGGGGGTAGGCTAGTGAACCTGAGAGAGGAGGACCCAGGCCCATAAGCCACTCTAAACATTACATTTATGGTAGAAAGTATGAGCCGACCAAAACCCTACTAAAGTGCTAAGTAGGTGCTACCTACAGCTATAAGGGCTATTGGACCAGTAGAGAAGTGGGTATAGCAGTGGCGTACCAAGGGGGGGGCGGGGGGGGTGTTGCGCCCCGGGTGCACGCTCCAAGGGGGTGCACAGCTGGCTGGATCCGGAACCTCCCGCGCTGCTTCAAACCATACCTCAGCATGGCTGCCCTACTTAGAGCAGAGTCGGCAGCCGCGCTGAAGTGAAGAAGGTCCCGCGATGACTGGGAAGAGGTCAGTGATGTTGGGGGGGGACACCAGCAGCAGCAGCCACAGTCGCAGACATCGCGGGATTTTGCCGCAACTAACTGCGTCTGCCGGCCCAGCCCCCTCCGACGTCACTTACCTCTTCCATCGGAGCAGAAGCAGTCATCGCGGGATCTTTGTGATGGAGAAAGAAAGGAGGTCAGGGTGGCATGAAAGGGTGTGGAGGGTGACAAAGGGGGGTCAGGGTGCTATGGAAACATGGTAAAGGGGGACAGGGTGCTATGGAAACATGGTAAAGGGGGATCAGGGTGCTATGGATGTGTGGTGGAGGGAGAGAAAGGGGCAGCTGCTGAAGGAATTGCAGGGAAATAGACATAAGGGTGAATGATACTGCATGGAATTGGGTTGTAGGGAGCGAAAGGGGACAGATACTGATGGAAGTGGGGAGAAGGGGAAGCTGATGGAACTGGGGAGAGAGAAGAGGGCAGATGATGGAAGGAGGGGGAAGAGAGAAGGGGCAGATGAGGGAAGTGGAGAGAAGGAGAGAGAAGAGGGCAGAAGTTGGAAGTGGGGGGGAGAGAGAGAGAAGGGGTAGATGATGCAAGTGGGGAGAGAGAAGAGGGCAGATCATGAAAGGAGGGGATAAATAAAAGGAGGGCACATGATGCGGGAAAAGGATTGAGTTAGGGAAATACTGGAGGGGGTGAGGGAAAGAGGTGGCGAGCTTTAGGTAGACAGTAAAAAAGGAAATTGACGAGAGGGTAGTAAGAACGTAATCTAGATGGATGCAGAAAATAAATTGAAAAGGAAAATGAGGGAAGAAAGGGATTGCAGAAGAGAGGTGTGGGAGAGGGAAGGAGAGGAGAGAGATGCCAGACCAATGGGGGTGAAAGGAGAGATGGAAGGGGGAGGCATACAGTTTCTGGAAGGGGCATAGAAGGAGAGAAGATGCCATATAGGGGCAGAGAGATGGCAGACAGTGGATGGAAGGAAGAGAGTAACAAGAAGATGAGGAAAGCAGAAACCAGAGAAGACAAAGGTAGAAAAAAGTTTTCTATTTATTTATTGCTTTAGGAGACATGTGCTTTAGGTGACATGTTTCTGTGGTGGTGCATTTTATGCAGAGTCCAGCTTCTTGCTGGTTCAATTTAACCTTTGTCTATGTATTTCTATTTTATCTCCCCTTTTACAAAACTGTGGAGCGTTTTTTAGCACCAGCCGTGGTGGTAGCAGCTCTGATGCCCAGAATTCTATGAGCGTCGGAGCTGTTACACTGTGGCTAAAATCCACACTACAGTTTTGTAAAAGGGGGAGGGGTTAGTTTGTGATTACATATTCCATACTAGGCAAAGGTGTTTTCTGTGTTCGAAAGACATGGTTTTCTGTTAGGACTGACGGTGTAGGATTTATCTATTCTGGTCTGGCTTGTTTAGTTTTACAATGGGTGTATTGATGTTGTACTGCTCACTGCAGTACGTAAGATGCTGCCTTTTCTTATGTACTCATGTGACGTGTGGCTTGTTACTAAAAATCATGTTTTTCGTACAGATGGGAGGGTGCCAAAAAATGAGGGGCCCCGGGTGTCACATATGCTAGGTACGCCACTGGGGTAAAGTAAGTTTTTTGGGAGCTTGGGGGGCTTGGCATAAATTATACATCTCACCAGATCTCTTATATCTGGCACCATTTATGTGAAGTTCACAGCAGTCTCCTTTAAGGTGCCCCAATGTTCTATTTGCATGACTGTGTGGGCCAGTCCATTACAATGCTGGCCCCTCCCATGTCCAAATTGTCTGAATTTGGAGTTTTTGAACTTTGACGTTTTTGTGCTTAAAGGTCAAAAAGGTTAGGCATTCTAAGGTTGGTGATTTAGGGAAAAAATTTTGGATGTCTAGTGGTTTAAAAACTGAACACTTCTCTACCCTGACTTTTGAATGTCTTCAAGGAAACATCTAAAGTTGGACTTGGACATACTATTGAAAATAGCCCTCCACGTGTTTGTTTATTTATTTTAAAATTTTCTATACCTTTCAAGTTTATTTAAAATTTCTTATACCGCCCAATCAACCTTCTAGGCAGTGTACAACATTATAAAAACATAGTTTGGTAAAAATACAAATTTAAGATGACAGAGCATCACCAGGAATAACAATGACATTTGAAGACATTTAAAACAAAGACAAACAGGAACAAAGGGTAAGAGGGCAGGAACTACAATAATCCAAGGTAAAAGAAAACATTTAGGGAAAAAACAATAGGAGGGGCTGCTAGAGATAAAATTAAGCTAGATTGCCCTTAGAAGGACAGTTAGGTCTCAAAGGAATCAAGAAAAGAATGTTTTTTTTTTAACTTTGTCTTGAAATTATTAACAAAATTTATATTATGTGACAGGGAAGCCCCTGTCACTGGTCACTGGTTTAAAACCTGCTTTAAACCCTGCCACTAAAGTAAATGTGCCTATTCCTAAGCCAAGGAAGCTGCCCTGTAACTCTATTCCCAGTGCTAAGATCAGACAGGCAGGGCAGAACAGAGAAGGGATGGCAGAGGAGAACAGAATACCTGTTCCAAGCCACTATAATCCCTTTTATAAACCATTTGTTAAGTCTCCAGTGAAACCTCTGGTCAAGCAATCTGACACAGCAAGGGTTAAGGAAAGGGGTGGAGCTGACAGGCAGAACCTGGTTAGAGTAGGAGTGAAAGTTACACAGCAGAATAAATCAAAGCCAGCTGAGAACAGAGAGAAGCAATCGGGATCTTGGCGCAAAGGACCTTCCTCAGAACAGGGAACTAAAGCCTAGGAGCTCTGCCTTCTGCTAAGAAACCCCCTGTTTCACAGCACTTCTATACTGACAGAACTCTGCTTCTTAAGCAGAGGCTAATTGGAAGGGAAAAGATCCATGAGCAGGACTGGCCCAATGCTGCCCCAGAGGATAGCTTGTACCCAGCTTCAGAGAGTGAGGAGTCCCATATGGAAGTAGAGGGAGATACCTCTGAGGGGAATGAAATAAACTACAGCCTTAGACTATTTGGGGCTTATAATTTAAAAAAAAAAAAAAAGTCTAAAGTGGCCTAAATGGGTACTTGGACGATCAAAAAGCCTGATCATCCAAGTACCCATAATCAAAGCTGGTTTTAGACGTATCTAAAACCAGCTTAGGCCTTTCCCCTGCCTCTAAACGCATAGAGAGAAAAGAAGTGTTTTTAGAGGAGGGGATAGGGTGGGAGGTAGGCCGACCTAGACCTAGGCGTGCAGCAGGTATAACCAAAACTTTAGGCAGTTTGTCTAGTCGGCACTTATACAAATTGACTTAGACCAAGTCAAAACAGGTATAAGTGCCAAAAAGGGGCCGCTGAACTGATCGCTGCAGCTCAGTGGTCTCAGCAATCTGCCTATCCCCCACTGCAACATTCACTGCAGGAGAGGTGGCTCATCTCTCCTGCCACGATAGTGATCGCCCACCCTCTCCGAACCACGGCACTTCAGGGTGAGCATCGCCGGCGATCCTCACCCCAAAGTGCCGCCAGCCCCGAACGTCCCTCTTGCCCCGCCAGCCCTGAACATCTCATGTGCCTAAGGCCCCGCCCACAGGAGGGGCCTAAGGCTACTGGGTTGGTTCTGGTTGGCCCAGGCGCCTCAAGCCCCACCTGTGGGTGGAATTTGAGCCGCCTGGACCAATCAGGCCCTATGGCCAGCCATTCAATGGATGGCTGGCCTGCCGGACGGACGGGTTTGGCACCTGTCTATCTGGCTTAAAGGTAGGAGGGGGGATTGGAGGTGGGGGGATCGAGGGGTCAGTGGGGAGGGGGGAAAGGGGTGCGTCGAGGGCAGGAGGGCCTGGGATCCCTCTTGCCCATATTTTAGCGGGGGGGTAGTGGCTTCGCTTGGGCAGGAGGAGTTGAGCTCCCTCCTGCCTGATCATGTAGGGGGGTTGTGGTCAGGAGGGCTTGGGCTCCCTCCTGGCCATATCGTAATCGGCAGGGGGAAGGGGAGGGGGGGTTGGGGATTGCCGGGGCAAGAGGGCTTGGGCTCCCTCTTGCCCCGAAGCTGTCGGGGACGGTCGGGGCTGGCAGGGCAAGAGGGCTTGGGCTCCCTCTTGCCCCGAAGCTGTCAGGGACGGTCGGGGCTGGCGGGGCAAGAGGGCTTGGGCTCCCACTTGCCCCAATTGTTGTAGAGGTGGATTCTGTAACCGGTGTTGTTTTTGACAGACACCGGTTACAGAATCCAGCTTTTCGGCAAAGGACTGGCTCCTACTTCGCCTAAAAGCTCTTGTTTTGGGCGTTTGGGAGTTAGGTTTTAAGGTTGATTATATGTTGTTAGTGTAGACGTAGTGGTGGTCTGGGCATTTGAACAGCTGAACGTAGAGGCAGGCCATTATTTTTTTTAAAAACCCTCCTTTTGGATTTTTTTTGTGTTATTTTTTATAATGGACATTTTCCCTGCTTCTACTTTCAACGTAAGGGGATTTAGACGTTTTTGGGTTTTTTTGGTTTTTTATTATGCCCCTCTGTCTGAATGCAGCATGAGTCAGTAAGGTACTGTGTGGGGGAAGGGAATGAAAGTTTGCTCTAACCTTGGTCTAAAGTACTTAAACATTTCTGTCCTTATGTAGGACGGTATAATGAATGAGAGTTTGATGTGTGAATGTGAGGATTGCCTAAATAGCAGAAATTAAACCAGAATCCCTGTAGGCAAGCAAAGCATAGTGAGTGGGAGATGGGTAATGCTAACTAACCTTAGAAGGAGAAATAAAGTCCGGAGTGGATTCAGTGACCTGACATTTCACATCCCTGATAGTGGGAACTTTTGTGAGGGGAATCTTAGACCATTAAAACAAGGGTAGATGGTTCCCAGCCCCTGCTCGGAAATAAAGAGGGTAGCGGGGGTATTTATAATTCAGGTAGTCAGGTGAGGAGAACTTCCTGAAGAAACAGAAGGCGCAATACAATAATTGGGCCAAGTCTAAAGAGAGTGGAGCTAAACTCTTGTGTTTGGGTTCTTGAAACCAGAATGCTGCCCAGAACTATGCAAAGCCTGGCAGCAAAACTATGAGAAAGTAAAATCCTGTTTAAAAGGAAATGGTTTTGGTGGGGGGTTTTATTTCTTAATTGAAGCATGGACTTGCTGTAAAAGAACTTTGTTTGTGATAAATCTTTTCCAAGCCTCATCAGTCGGTGTGGCTGCCTTAGAACCAGTGCAATTGAACTGGATAGTAAAACTTGGAACTGGCAATTATTGGTGGAAAGTTTGTTTGGCTCTTTTTCCTCTGCTGTGTTTATTCTAGAGTGGTTCTCCAAAGAGCACTAAAACGTGTGCCTGGGGCGGGAGCTAGGTTGCCAGTGCTAGGCTTACCCCTGGCCCTGTCACAAAATATAATCTTAAAACATATTAAAAGACATATAAAAGGTCTTAAAATTCATATTTGAAAGATGCTAATGTAGCATTACATAAAACAGAAATCTTAAAACAAGTAAACATTAATATTGTGTCATGGATCCGAATTAATATCATAACAACAAGCAGCTCATCAGCTGCTGAAATGTTGTTTTGCAAATTCTCACTTAACTTTCATAGTGCATATTTGCAAAGAGAACATACACAGTGGAGCCCAGGGCTGGATTAATAAATAGGCCCAGTAGGTATGTGCCTAGGGCCTGAAATGGTCAGGGGGGGCCCACTGAAGAACACTGAAAATTTTTTTTTTAAATGGCGACAGGCTCCCTCCCCAGCATCGATCGGCAACACCGGATACCCCCCCCTCAACTGCCAACACAAGGCCCCCCCTTGCCAGGCCTGCGATCTATCTCTACGAAATGGGAAGTTACGTCATGAGGGGGAGGAAGGAAGCCGTCAACAGCACGCACACTATTTGAGCCCCGCAGCGTGTGTTAAATTTGTTTACAGGCTTTGGCAGCAACAGGAGAGAGAACACAAAGCAGCAAATGAAGTTGGCAGGCCTAGGGAGGGGAAGATGGAAGGGCAGTCGGGAAGAACAAGAAATGCGGTATGTTGGAGCAGGGGATGAGAGGGAGGGAAAGAAGAGGAAATGTTGGACAAGGGCATGGGGGGGGCTGGATCATAGGGTGTTAGGGAGAGACAACAGCAGGAAAGAGAGTGGAAGCAATCTTGTACCCTGAGGGGGAGGGAAGAGAGATGGGATAGGAAGATAGTGAAGGAAAAAGGACAGGGAGATGTCAGGCCATCAGAGACAGTGAGGAGATGCTGGGCTACAAGAATTGAGGGTGGGGATGTGATGGAAATTGTGGGAAAGACCAAGGGAAAGGGGTGGCAAGGAGATGAATGAGAGGAATATAGCCTCTAGCCCCTCACCTCCTCACCACTGCTGCTGCTTCCTCATATATGACTGACTGAAGCTGACAGCACACAAGTTCTCCCCACTTCCATCGTCTGCCCCCTTCTCTTTTCTTTCTCCACCCCAGGCAATTCACTGAGGGGGCAGGATAACATGATGGAATTGCCTGGAATGGAGAGAGAGAGAGAGAGAGAATGGGAAGATGATAGAAGTGGGGGGGAAGAGAGAGAGATAGAAGGGGACAGATGATGGAAGTGGGGAGAACTTGTGCCGTCAGCTTCAGTCGCATATGAGGAAGCAGCAGCAGCAGCAGCGGTTAAGAGGTGAGGGGCCCTCACCTTCTCACCACTGCTTCTGCTTTCCCACATGCTGGATGGGGGGGCATATGCTGGATGGGGGGAATAAGATAGTTAGTGAGATAGTGGAGGGGTGAAGGAAAGGGATGGAAAGCTGTGAGTAGACACAGTGAAAAGAGGGAAACTGAATAGTAATAAAGAATTTAGTTTAGACGGAGGCAGAAAATAGAGAAGGAAGACCAGAGAAGAAAAGGGAAGAGAGAGGAGAGTTGCCTGAAAATGGGGATGGAGACAGATCAGATCTGAGTGGAGGAAATGAGAAGAGAGAGTTGCTAAAAACCACAGGGGGGAGAGATGGAAGGAGAGAGATGCCAGACCATGAGGGGAACAGAGGGAAGATGATGGATGCCAGACCGGGGGGGGGGGAGGGAGGAGAGAAGCAGCAGGAGGAGAGATGGCAGAGGGAGGAAGATATTTTCTGGAAGGGGCAGACACTGGATGGAAGGATGAGAATGACAAGAAGATGAGGAAAGCAGAAACCACATGAGAAAGGTAGAAAAAAATTATATTTTTTATTTTTTTATGCTTCAGGATAAAGTATGATTGGAGCTGTATTGATAAGTGTTTAGAAATAGAAATGGTGATCCTTTTATTGGACTAATTTTAATACATGTTTGACTAACTTTCTGAGACCAAATTCTCCTTCCTCAGGTCAAGCCTAACTAAGAAAAACCTCCACAGACTCCAACGGATTCAGAATGCCGCGGCCAAGCTCATCTTCGCTAAAAGTAAATTTGACCATGTATCCCCGCTCCTGGCCAAGCTCCACTGGCTTCCGATAATCGCCAGGGTCCACTATAAATGCGCCTGTTTAACTTTCAAAATCCTATATGGTATCCTCCCTCCCTTTATCCCTCTTTCTTGGAATTCCTCAAACCCTAATACCACAAGATCCTCCCACAAATTAAAACTATCCTTCCCCTCGCTAAAAGGCATTTCCCACACAGGAAAGCTAGGGACCTCCCTCCACTTCAAAATCACTGAGCTCTGGAATAACCTTACCTCTCCTCTTCGGAACTTGAGCTCTCTCCAAGTTTTCTGCAAACATCTGAAAACCTGGCTTTTCTCCAAAAATGTAAGTCTCCCTTCAACTTAGGAATCAAGGAAACTCTTATCTTGGCATCCCAAGTCCTCTAAATTTTCTTCACACTTCTACCTCTAACCCTCTGTTGTAGTTCCTTCCTATTTCTCCTACTGTAAACTGCGTCGAGCTCTACGAACGTGGAGATGATGCGGTATACAAACCTAAGGATTAGATTAGATTAGAATACTGTAATAGCAGTATACTTTACTGACCTAAAGAAAGAGGGTTTGACCTCTGAAAGCGAATTTAAAAAAATGTATTAGTCCAATAAAATGGTGGTATCTTATTTTCCATTTTTTGTTTTATTTTTATTTGTTAATTTGTAAAGTGATTTGTTGTTTCTCTTTTTTTCAAATTTACATCTGCTAACTTTATATTTTGTTCAGTATGGGGGGATATGCACCACTGTTTCTGCATCCCTTAAACTGTACCGTTCCTTTGGTTTGTAGTACAAGCCAGCATGCGGAATGCTCTGCACTAGTGCTGCCAATTCACGATTCAAATCGGTTCACCAATTCACTTCAGGTGAATCAATTCGAATCAATTTAAATTTTTTAAAAATCGGCTTCCCGATTCGGACCCTCTCCCCTCAACCCCTAAAACAGGAGCGGCAGCACTGCTCTTGCTGGCTGGCCACTGCCGCACCTGTTTTAGAGGGCGAGGAGGGAGGATCAGTCGGGAAGTGCTACAGTGCGGCTTCCCTCCTGGCCTCCCTGAGGACTGCTCCCGGGAAGGCCTCCGTGTTTCTCCTGGCCTCCCCGAACCATTTACCTTATTGCTGGAGCCTGCAGCCGAAGATCGCAGTTACAGCATCTTTGTGCTCTGAGCTGTTTCCTTCACTGCGATCCTGCCTCTGATGTCAGAGGAGGGCGGGACCGCAGCAGAGACCGGGACCGGCATCTCTCCCTCCTTCCCCACCACCCCAGAGTCCACCATCTCTCCCTTTCTTTTCCCAATTACCCTCCTATCCAGTATCTCTATCCCTCCTCCACACCATCCCTTGCCCCGCTGACTCCCCGACTCCCCAACAGCATGGGGGCAAGAGGGAGCCCAAGCCCTCTTGCCCCGGCGATTGTCGGCACCCTCCCATTACGTTTGGGCCAGGAGGGAGCCCAAGCCCTCCTGGCCTCTCGCCCCCCACCCCCTACACGATCGGGCAGGAGGGAGCCCAACCTGGCCCATGTGCTTAAGGCCCCACCCACAGGAGGAGCCTAAGGCTCCCGGGCTTATTCTGATTGGCCCAGGCGCCTCAGGCCCCACCTGTGGGAGGGGTTTCAGCCGCCTGGGCCAATCCGGCCCCCTTCTGGACCCGGCTGGCCTGCCGGATGGGTGGGCTTGGCACCCATCCGTCCGGCCAACATTTCAAAGGTATGGAGGGTGGGATTGGAGGTGGGGGGGGTCGTGGGGTCACGGGTTGGTGGGGGGGGCCAATCGGAGGTTCGGGGGGGCGGTCATTGGGGGGGGGTTGTGTCGAGGGCAGGAGGGCCTGGGATCCCTCCTGCCTGTATTGTAGTGGGGGGTGTGGGTAGGGTGTCTGCCTGGGCAGGAAGGGTTGGGCTCCCTCCTGCCCGATCGTGTAGGGGGGTGGGGGTGAGAGGCCAGGAGGGCTTGGGCTCCCTCCTGGCCTGATTGTAATCGGGGGGGTGCCGCGGGGCAAGAGGGCTTGGGCTCCCTCTTGCCCCAATGATGTCGGGGAGTCGGCGGGGCAAGAGGGCTTGGGCTCCCTCTTGCCCCGAACATAATCGGGGGGGTGCCGCAGGGCAAGAGAGCTTAGGCTCCATCTTGCCCTGAACATAGTCGGGAGTTTGGGGTGCCATGGGCCAAGAGGGCTTGGGCTCCCTCCTGCCCGGATCATTTTAAGGTGGGGGGGATTCTGTAACCGGTGTTTTTGACAGACACCGGTTACAGAATCCAGCTTTTAGGCGAAGGACTGGCTCCTCCTTTGCCTAAAAGCCCTTGTGTTGGACGTTTGGGGCTTAGGCGTTTTTTTGGTTTATTATAGGGTATAAGTGTAGACGTCGTGGGGGGATAAGTGTAGACATAGTGGTGGTCTGGGCGTTTAAACAGCTGAATGTAGAGGCAGGCCATTATCAAAAAAAGACGGTTTTTTTGGTTATGGACATTTTCCCTGCTTCTGCTTTCAACGTTTAAGGCCTTAGGCCAAAAAGGGACAGACGGTTTTTTTAATTATGCCCCTCCACGTTCCTAAATTCCACTTGGAAATTTACACTCATAAGTTTGGCTGAAAACGGAACACAAATTTAGTGTCTCAGCTTTTTTTCAATATCAGGCCCATGATTTCAACTCTTAGGAGATAAACGGCAAAGGGAACTTATGGAGGAATTCAGCAAAGGGAAATAAGCATGGCAATCATATTGGTGCTAAAGACACTCATAGGACATAATGGGCATCTTTAGCTCTTAGCACACACTAATACACGTCGAAGGGCATAATCGAAAGGGACGTCCAAGTCCGTTTGTGTCTAAGTCACAAGTCGTCCAAAGCAGTGGCGTACCTAGGGTATGTGGCACCCGGGGCCCATCATTTTTTGACACCCCCCCCCCCCATGTAAAAAAATATTTTTTGTAATGACCATGAAACGGAATAAATGGTCAGAATAGAACAGGCAGTGAAAATTTTCTTATATTCCAAACATAACATAACATAACATAAATTATGTCTGAATTGTCATGACATCAGAAGTACATATGGAGTAGTTGCAGGTGATGCTTGGGACAGTTCTGATTGTGTTAGTTCGGTTTTATGTGTTTTTTGAATAGAAGGGTTTTTATTTCTTTTTGAAGGTTTTGCAGTCTGTGGTCGATGTCAATTGGTTGTAGAGTTGGGGGTCGAGTGTTGCAGCTCGAATGGCTAGGAGATTGTCGAACAGTTTTTTTCTTTTGACGTTTTTGGTTGGAGGGTGTGTGAATGGTGCGTGAGTTCTCCTATGTCTGTTTGAAGTGGATTGAATTATTTAGCTGAAGAAATTAGTTACCCCCTCATCCCACACACATTAATTCTCTTCCATTTTTGTTCCCATTATAAAAAACACTGATAAGTTCCCAGAAAAAAAATACATAAAAATAAGAAGTGAAAACAAAGGCCCCTACAGATGAGAACATAACATAAGAATAGCCTAACTGGGTCAGACCAATGGTCCATCATGCCCAGTAGCCCATTCTCATGGTAGCCAATCCAGGATACTAATACCTGGTCAAAACCCAAAGAGTAGCAACATTCCATGCTACCGATCCAGGGCAAGCAGACACTTCCCCCATGTCTTAATAACAGATTATGGACTTTTCCTCCAGGAATTTGTCCAAATCTTTCTTAAAACCAGCTACACTATCTGCTTTTACCATAACTTCTGGCCACTTCATTTTTAAGTTTCGATCTTTCCTTTCAAACAGAGACCTTGCTAGATGTCAAATACAGCACAAGGTAACTTCACATGGACTTAGCTGTGCAGGAAATGTGAATCTCCTCATACACCCACCATATAGTGCAAAAATGTGCAAAGGTCTGTTTTTTTCTTTCGATCACTACATAGCCTAATGCCACACAAGCAGCGCTGTTACAAACATATTCTGTAGGTCAATGCTAAGGATAACAAAGTTTCCTTCCTTGGACCAGAAGGAGATACTGATAAACCACTGGAAGAGATCCCAACACAACACCCAAAGACCCACTCAGTGTGTGAACCAGTTGAGGGGAGTGGACTAACTGGGGGGTGGAAATGGGCCCGGAGTTTGCTCAGCAGAATTTCCCAGACCACCTCTTCCTCTCAATACATTGACACGCTGCCGCCACCACCACTAGAAACACCTCACTGGGTAGGCCAGCTATGCTATAAACTTTATAAAACACATTATTATATTTTCTTATAAAGCACATATTTTAACTGAACTCTCTGACATCCTCATCCTTTCCATTCACAAAAATAGAAGGAAGAAAAGTTCCCATTTCCTGCTGTTTCATGTCCCCGGCCTATACAATATTTTTTTTCTGCAGACCCTTCAAAAGTCTGACCAAATCCTCGTTTCACTTGCATTATAAAGTACTGAGGATGCCATCTCTTCCCAATCCCAGGTCCTAAAGTCTAAGACAGTAGCGCAAACTAATGCTGCCAGATTCAGGAAAAAAAATTTCGATTCGATTCAGCCTATTGAATTGGTTTTTCAATTTGATTTTCCTGCCCAGTTGGGTAATTTTTTTCAAAACTCCTGGTGGGTTTTATAGCTTTTTCACCCCCTTTGGCTTCTCCTAACCACACTGGTGCTGTGGTGTAAATAAAATAAAGAAACAAAAAGGACTTTTCCTCTCTCTGTTAAATCCTAGCTCACATTTGCAGTCCAACACCAGCTCTGTCAGGATACACATTTCAAATCTGACATATTATAATCACAAAACAGAAAATAAAATTAATTTTTCTACCTTTTGTTGTCTGGTTATATTTCAAATCTTGTTGGTCCAAGGCTCTGGTTTTCTTCTGATAACTTGCTTGCCAGGGTCTCCTTCTTTCTTCTTTCTGCGTGCTAACCATCCATCTGCCAACTCTGTCCTCCCTTTCCATTTCCCTTCCCTCCCCAGGAAGTCTGGTATCTTTCCTTTTTTTCATCTCCCTCCACAGATCCACCTTTTCTTAACTACCCTTTCATCCGGCATCTCTCCCTCCTTCCCCACCACCCCAGAGTCCACCATCTTTCCCTTTCTTTTCCCAATTACCCTCCTATCCAGTATCTCTATCCCTCCTCCACACCATCCCTTGTGTCCAATTTCTCTCCCTTTCAGTTCCTTCCCTCCCTAAATCCCATGGTCCATCATTTCTCTCCCTCTCCTCTATTTTCAGACTTATTATTTCTTCATCCCCCCCCAAAGTTTGGCATATGCACGTCTCTTTGAACACCCCCTTCCCTCCGTGTACTTCTAAACCAGGGTCCCCCCCAAAGGCCTGTCCCCCCTTAAAGGTCTGCCTGTCCCCCCTTGAAGGCCTGCACCCCCCTTGAAGGCAGAGGAGGGGCGGGACCGCGACGCAGGAAGCAGCGCCCAAGCAGCTCAGGGATAGCTGACCTCGCGATCCTGCTGCATGCTGCTTCACAGGTGGTGCAGGAAGGTCAGTGGGGCGAGCGGTCTTTCGGGGGTGTGGGGGGACTAAACGGCAAGGCCGGGAGCACTCCTTCAGGGCTGGCACCCGGGGCGGACCGCCCCTCCCGCCCCCCCCCCCTTGGTACGCCACTGGTCCAAAGTAAAAAACATCCTAGGACACATTTTCGAAAAATACATCCAAAATTTTTTTCTTTCGAAAATCATCTAATTATACGTCCTGCTGATCTGATCGTCCAAGCTGCTAAATCGTCCATCTTTATACCACATTTCCGTCCAACTTTTGTCCAAGTCAAAAATGCCTAGAACAAGCCCTGTTGGACGTGGGAGAGGTCTGCAAAGTGATGGGCTGAAGACCCAGACATGGCACCCAAATAGTGGGGTACCTTACAGGGCACTGCTGTGAATTTCACAAAAAGAGTGCCATGGCTTCTCCTCACTACAGCTCCCTTATAGGTCACGGTGAGTCCCCCAAACCACCTCCAGAATCCCCAAGACCCACTTATCTACCACCCCAATAGCCCTTATGGCTGCAGGAGCCACTTAAGGGTTTTGGGGGTGTATAGGGAAGTGCACATGTTTAAGTATCAATGCAGTGATTACAGGGGCTTATGGGCATGGGTCCTCCTCTGCATGAGTTCCTAACCCACCCCCAAGACAGCTTAAGCCGCCTCTGTGCTGGACAACTAGGCTTTCCTATGCCAGGCGGCCAAGTGATGATGGTCTGTAGGCTGAATTTAAAAGGTGTGATTAATAATTTTATGGGGGTGGGGGGGGGGGTTGGTGATCACTGGGGTAGTGTGTGGGGGTCTGTTTTATGTGTTTGCAGTGCTTATCTGGTGACTTTAGGTGGGTTTTTGTGACTTAGACATGTTTTACATGGTCTAAGTCACAACGTCCAAGTTCCGTCGATCCTGGCCTGTATAACTTTCGTTATACATGCTGTACGACTAAGTCTAAGCTGGCCCATGTCCCACCCAACTCCCGCCCTCGACACTCCTCCCGAAATGCCCTGACTTAGGCCGGTTTTTGGATGTTTTTCTCTTTCGATTATGAGCCCCTTAGCATATTGATTCTGATCCATAGAGATTCATGGTGAAGGTTTTATGAGGTAGGTCTCCCAGAATGATATTATATGTAAACAGAAGTAAAAGGACTATGACATATGAATACTAGTTTGATAAGTCATAGCGGTGACCAACTATGGAAAGAGTTAGCGTGTCACCAAGCGTTTATGTGGTGAATAAGTTTGGTTTTCTTATCAACCATCTGCTGTTTTATCTTGTGGATTGGCTGCCTGTCTGTTTATTTGGACCCCAAAAGATTTTGGGAGTGTACATGGACTCTGCCACACAGAGAAAGAAGTCTCATTCTTATTCCTTAGGCTGAGCTGATTGGATTCTGGACAGTCTTCCCCTGTTGCTTACTTCTGGGTGGAGAAAGGGGGTAAGGTAGATGGATAAAAGAGGAAAAAAAGTTTGTTGGCACTATTTTAAGAACTTGGACTTTGTTTTTGTTAGCATGATATGAATAAGAACCACTATGCATCATGGAGTCAGCACTGAAAAGATCTGGGTGTCATTGTAGATACTATGTCGAAATTTTGCCCAGTATGTGGCAACGGCCAAAAAAAGCAAACGGGATGGTAGGAATTATTAGGAAAGGAATGGTAAATAAGACCAAGATTACTACGACGGGGGTGCTGAAAAGTTCTTTGTCCAACCAACCAACTTCCTAAGTTCTGAGCGTTAATTTGGCACTGTAGCTGAAAAGAGTGCTATCTTATTTCATTAAGTGCCAATTTGCAGAAACAAAATTTTGTGTTTTTGACATTGTTTCAGATCATTGATTAAACCATATCCACATCATTCTTTTTGGTTGGACCAAGAACCTTTCAGCACCCCCTCTATAATGCTTCTGTATCGCAACCTCATCTTGAATAAGAACATAGGAATTGCCGCTGCTAGGTCAGACCAGTGGTCCATCGTGCCCAGCAGTCCACTCCCGCGGCGGCCCTTAGGTCAAAAACCAGTCACTGTATCTAAAAAAAATATATATATAGCAGAATTAGAAAAGATTCAAAGAAGAGCAACCCAAATGATAACAGGGGTGAAACTTTCCTTGTATGAGGAAAGGCTAAAGAGGTTAGAGCTTTTCAGCTTGGAATAGAGATGGCTGATGGGGGTCTACAAAATCCTGAGTGGTGTAGAATGGGTGAAGGAAATCAATTTTTTACTCTTTTCAAAAATTATAAAGATCAGGTTACATGGAAATACTTTTAAAACAAATAGGAGGAAATATTTTTTCACTTATAGAATAGTTAAACTCTGGTGCTTATTGTCAGAGGATTTGGTAACAGTGGTTAGTGTAGCTGGGTTTAAAAAGGTTTGCACAAGTTCCTGCAGGAAAAGTCCACAGTCTGCTATTGAGACAGCAATAGAGGAAACCACTGCTTGCCCTGGGATTAGTAGCATGGAATATTGATACTATTTGGGTTTCTGCCAGGTACTTGTGACCTGGATTGGACCGTTGGTCTGACCCAGTATGGCTATTCTTATGAACTGCATTGTGTATGTAAACAAATGTATGATAAAAAGAATGAAAAATAAAATTGCCTGGATATCCCTCCCTTCCATCCCTTGCTCCTCACACGAGTTTTTCTTCCCAAGCAGGCCCTTATGTTGTATGTGAAAAGTACTGCTCCCCTACCAAGGAAACATCTGCTCTGAGTCCAAATTACAACAAGAGAGAAAAAATGACACCCTAATCCTCATAAACCAATAAAGACTGTCTGATTTGGTTTGCCCCTGTTGCTACTAGGCAGGCATCCTGCCAAGTTAAAGACTGGCAACAGCTGCTTAAAAATGTCAAACCTGAAGAGGCCAAAAAGGTAATGAATTGCACAAAATCCTCTAGGTACAGACAAGAATACTAAGGGAATGCACTGCATTCACTCTCTCAGACAGAAGCCTTCATGAAGCAATATCTCTATAGCAGGTTATTTTAGAGCAAGTTGTTGTTGTTTGTTGGGCTTTTTTTTTTTTTTTTTTTGGAAACACATAGGAGAAAGAAACAAAGATTGATTTTCCTGTTCAGTGTAGTTTGCCAAATGTCACTAATGAACTTTGTAGGCTTCCTGGAGCACATGTTGAAAAAGTTGTTTGCTTACCATTTCCCATATGGCAAGATTTTAGAAGCTCAAAGAAGAGAATTTCTTTGAGTAGAAAGTGGAAGAGAAAAGAATCCAAAGAGGCTTAGTGCAGATACAAATTTAAGAAATGTGTTGCAGATAAAGCCAGGGAATCAAACTTTTAAATATTTTGGTTCAGATTTGATTCAGCTTTATCACAGCAGTTCTGATTTAGTCCATTTCAAGCCAATAAAAATTTAGCAACCAGGAACCAAAATGATTTGGTTCACTTGCAGTTTGGAATGAGCAAAGAGACTGAAAATTTTGAATACTCTTCCATAGATGATCGGTGACTCAGATGTTTGGGGAGGCTGGGGTGGATAGTCAAACTGAACTCTGTTGAGCCGTATGGCTTGAATAGAGAAATTGAGTGGATGATGTTGGTCTGATCCTTTGTAACCTAAGATCTTGTTTCCATGTTTCTATATACTTTTTTACAGAAAAGATGGTAGATGTGTGGAATAGTCTCCCAGAAGAGGTGGTGGAAACAGAGACTATCTGAATTCAAGAGGGCCTGGAATAGGTATGTGGGATCTCTCAGAGAGAGAAAGAGATAATGGTTACTGCGGATGGGCCATTTAGCCTTTATCTGCCGTCATGTTTCTATCTTTGAAGTCACATGTCCATGCCGCTTACCAGTTGTTATAAACGCCACTGCCATTTTTTAATCTTTCAAAGCTTTTGAACTGCAGCATATTCAGATGAGTGAGTTCTTGAAAAGACATACTGGACCTTAACAAATACTATCTGACATATGTATATATCTTTATCTATAGTGGGAGTGCACCTTGAAATAGCCTCTGTGGTGAAACATGACCGTGTCAGCAGTAACATTCCCTCTCCGACGCAAGTACAGATGAGTTATCTTATAAGTTACACTGCTACATTGTTACAAAGAAACAAATTAGCATCAAGCACTTAAAGCACTTGTTTTGAAAAAATATATAAAAAATATATAACTAGTGAAAAGACACGGTGAATTTTCACTCTAATTGACATGGTCCAATGAGTGTCTCCTCTGAAGTCTTTTATAAGTATCAAATAAAAATAAGTCTCTAATCTAACTATTTTGAATAAGCAACTTTCTGAAACCTGTTCAATAATCTTTTTTGCTTATTCTGAGAATTTTTAAATATTGTGTGCGTCTAAGTTCTATCATACATCTGAGGGTACCATAATCTCCCCAACCCTGAGATGTCCTGTCTGTCAAATTAGATTGTTAGCTCTTCTGAGCAGGGACTCTATATTGTATGTTAAATGTACAGTGCTGCGTACGCCTTTCAGCACTATAGAAATGATAAATAGCAGTAGTAGTAGTAGAACTTAGGGCTCCTTTTACTAAGGTGCGCTAGCGGTTTTAGTGCACGCTACAATACCACACGTGCTAAACGGTAACACCTCCATAGAGCTTGTGTTAATACTTTTCATTTAGCGCGTGGTTAGCGCACGCTACAAATGCTAGCGCACCTTAGTAAAAGGAGCCCTTAGAGAAGTTCTGGTGGCTCCACTGGCTGACCTTTTTTAAAGCTTCTCTAGAGTTAGGAGTAGTACCAGAGGACTGGAGAAAGGTGAATGTGGTAAGAAAACTAATAGGAATGCTTTTAAAATAGAGAATATCTTTAGCACGCTCTAAATCGGTTAGTATGCCTTAGGGGTCCTTTTATCAAGGCGCGGTAGGAGTTTAACGTGCGGAATACCGCACGTGCGGAAAACCGCCTGCCGCGCTAGTCGCTAACGCCTCCATTGACCTGGCGTTAGTATTTTGGCTTGCCGCAGGGGTTAGCGTGTGATGAAATGTCTAACGCACTAACCCCCGTAGCACATCTTGATAAAAGGAGCCCTTAGTAAAAGGACCCCTCTACTTCTTATCAGCATTTTAGGAAATTACTTAAGACTTTCTTGTTTACATTTTTTTCAGTATAGTTGTATATATCACTGTGTATGTTCAGTTCTTTTTTATTGTTTCACTGCATTGAACGGCAAGGTGCTGCAGTATATAAATAAACTTTTATGTTATTCTTATCTTCTTATGTTCTTAAACATATAGAAAAGCTAAAAGGATGCTACATAGGGAGAGAAACAGCTGGTAAGAAAATGGAGGTAATGATGCCCTTGTTTAAGACTCTGGTGAGATCTCATTTAGGATATTGTGTACACCTTCAACATATGGGGACAGACTTCAAGATCTCAATATAAATACTCTTATTTAATTTATATATATGAGGGACCGGTTGGACATTTACTCCATATGAATGTGTACAGCATGGGTATTTTGATGTAAATCAGCGGGATTGGGCTTTGCTCTTTAGAAAAATGAAGAGTTGATTGTCAGTGGATTTGTTGCGTGGGTTTGGGGATAGAGGGGGTGGTGGAGAGTATTTTCTTGGGTGGGAAGCTTGGCTGGGTTCTTGGATGTTCTTGGATGAGTTCTGTGGGGTAATATTGTTATGTGTTGTTTTCTTCATTTGTGCAGTATGAGTAGCACTAACCCATGTGGGGTGTCTGCGATGGGCTTTGTATAGTGGATTGGACCTTGTGGGTTGTTTTTCTGTATGACGGTCCTGTATATACTGCTTTGGTGTTGGTTTTTATTTCAATAAAAATTGATTGATGCAAAAAAAAAAAAAAATATATATATATATATATATATAGGGGTTTTTATCATTGAACACTGATGAGGTTAAATATATTTAGTTGTCTCTAGTCCTTTTTCTATTGGCCTTTATTTGATTGCTGATGCGCTATCAGTTTAATTTAATTTAATTCTTATATACCGCTAATAACTGTGAGGTTTCTAAGCGGTTTACAAAAATGATGCATTAAAAGATACAATAAATAAGATAGGTACTTGGAAATTCCCTAACTGTACCAAAGGCTCACAATCTAACTAAAGTACCTGAAGAAACAATTTATGAAAAGTAAAGATAACAATATAAAGACAAGAGGTAGAGATAGAGATAGAAATGAATATTCCAACAAGTAATGAATAAATAAGTTTGAAGATAGAATTAAAATAATAATTAAAGTAAATAAAAATAGAGATAAAAATAAGTATAGAAAGAAATAAAATATATTCCCCCCACAAAAAAAGCATTAAGATCTGATGTTAAATGATCATAATTAAAAGCCAAAGAATGAAAAAAAAACGTTCAACCGCCATCAACTCCAGTTCCGATGGCTATCATCTGGGGTCCCGAGATTCCTCCAAGAACAGGCGACATCTCAGGCAAGGTAATCACCACCACTGCCGCACATGATGCGAAATCCTCAGAGGTAATTCCTTTGTCAATGGCATCACTTGTGAGCCTGCTTCGATTCGCCGTCTTCCACTCCATCGGCGTGTCCTCTAATGCCATGAGAAAGAAACATGCGCGCTTGTTGTGGACCCAAGCGGCCCACACAGATAGCTGTATAATCTGGTCTATCCTGGCGAAGTTGATTTTGGCGAAGGGGAGCAGGGCCGGCTCATACGCCCAGATTGAAGGGAGGCAGATTCGCTAGAAGCTCCGTGGAGGTGCCGGCCTCAAGGTGTACTTGCTGCCGCTTGTAGCTGTGAATGCCCTTAGAGGTTCAGTAGGAGAACGGGCCCAGATGATGAACTCCACCGGCTGCATGGTCGGCATAATGTAAGCAATCGGCTACAGGTGGAACCGATGGTCTCTTCCACCGGCGGCATGGGTTAGTCCCCGCCGCTGGTGCTCGATGAAGAAAAAAATCTCTCCCTGCTAGTAACGGGGAGAAGGCCGAGCGGGCTCGACCGACCTGTATGCCGGTCCGATGGAGTCCTTCTGTGGCGGCGTGGGCTGACACCTGCCTTCATCTGCCCTCAGCATGCCATTGTTGTAGCTTGAATTTAACGGAGCTGGTCTTATGCTGGCTCGGGAGGGGGCAAAGTAGTGCTCCCACGCTCCTCTCCGCTAGTGGCTGGACATAAACATAAGGAGCCGAAAGCCAGACCTCTCCCATCCACCACAAAAAGAAACAGGACCCAATTCTTCAACTCTTAACCACCACCATAGAACCATTCAGGCATCAGGCAACGGCTCCCTCAGCTGTTAGAACGGAGCAACTGTCAAACTGGAAATTGGTAGGTGAGCTCAAAAGAAGCAAAAACTAACGAGACTGGAAGTCCCAAACGAAAACAGCAGAAACAGAACAAAAAACCAACAAAAAAGAAATTTAAAAGAAAATCAACAAAGGCAAAATAAAAACAAAAACAAAAGCAGGACAAGGAAGACAGCACAGAAGATGACCTAACTGGCCGCAATCTTGTTGGAATCTTTAAGGAAAATAAACTGTCTAACTCCATATTGAAAGTTTGTCTAGTCTGTATTCTGCAGCTGAGTTAACTTCAATGAATACTTTCAGCATATAACATAATTGTCTTGAATCCCTGGAGGGTGTTTTCCCCTATAACAGCCTCCGGAAGAGCGTTTCAGTTTTCCACCACTCTCTGGGTGAAGAAGAACTTCCTTACGTTTGTACGGAATCTATCCCCTTTTAACTTTAGAGTGTGCCCTCTCGTTCTTCTTACCTTGGAAAGGATGAACAGCCTGTCTTTATCTACTAAGTCTATTCCCTTCATTATCTTGAATGTTTCAATCATGTCCCCTCTCAGTCTTCTCTTTTCAAGGGAGAAGAGGCCCAGTTTGTCTAACCTCTCACTGTACAGCAACTCCTCCAGCCCCTTAACCATTTTAGTCGCTCTTCTCTGGACCCTTTCGAGTAGTACTATGTACTTCTTCATGTACGGCAACCAGTGCTGGATGCAGTATTCCAGGTGGGGACATACCATGGCCCGGTACAGCAGCATGATAACCTTCTCCGATCTGTTCGTGATCCCCTTCTTAATCATTCCTAGTATTCTGTTCACCCTTTTCACCACCACCACACATTGCGTGGACAGCTTCATGGATTTGTCGGCCAGTACTCCCAGGTCTCTTTCCAGGAGTTCTCTCAGAGTACTGCACCAGACATTTGTGAAAAAGATTTTTGTAACCGACATGCATCACCTTACACTTATCCACGTTAAACCTCATTTGCCATGTCGCAGCCCATTTCTCGAGCATGTTTATCTTACGTTTCAGGTCTTTGCAATCCTTCTGTGTCTTCACTACTCTGAATAACTCTGTATCTTCCGTAAATTTTATCACCTTGCTCGTCGTACCAATTTCCAGGTCGTTTATAAATATGTTGAAGATCACAGGTCCTGCGGCACTCCACTTGTGACGCATTTCCAGTCCGAGTATTGTCCCACTCCCCCCACTCTGTTTCTTATCCTCCAATCAGTTTTTAATCCACGTGAGTATTTCACCCTCGATTCAATGGCTTTTTTCAGTTCTTCATATTCCTCCTGCCAGGAGCTAAGTACTTGGCTTGTTTTGCATTTTTGCATGTTTTTTGGAAATTTTGTGGGGGATTTTTATTTTGGTTTTCACCACATAAAATATTAAACACTGTTTTGTTCTGTAGCACGGTGCTATAGAGAGCACATCTCTGTGCCCAGGTGAATGGCAGTTTTTTTTCTTGGATTTCTGAGTGTTTTTGCTGCCATTACACCCGGACACAAGAGGAGCCTAGGATTATTGGACTCTAGCCGGCTGGCTTGATTGTCTGGCATGGATTAAATTATCCTGCCTGTTGTTCTGAAGCTCGTTTTGATAAATATTGGGATTGGCCAGTAGCACATGACAACACAGTGGTTTCAAATTTTGTCATAGGTGTGATAATACTATATAGCATTTTTTTGGTGACAAAAAAATTCACCTCTCTGGTTTCTCCCACGGCTCAATCTCTCCAACAATGCTTAAATGCTTTGGGGCTCATAAATATGTCTAAAAACCTGCCCAAGTTAGTACTTGGACGATGTAAAAGGCAGGTTGTCCAAGTGCTGATAATTGAAACGGCTTTATAGACGTATCCAGAGACTTTTTAGCCCTCTGAATTCCACTGCGTGCCCAGAGCTGAAAGGGGCATTTTTGGAGGAGTGGTTAGGGCAGGATGTGGGCCAACCTAGACTTAGTCATCTGCAGGGATAATCAAATGTTTGACAAGACTGCCTAGACAGAACTTATACGTTGTGAGTTAGATGATGTAAAGACAGGTATAAGTGCCAAAAAGGTATCCAAAGTGACCAGATAACCACTGCAGGGACAAAGTAAAGATCCCCCTCCCTCCTGTGCTCACTGATCCCCGTTGCACCCCCACAAAGTTCAGAATAAAAACTTACATACCTGCCATAGGAAAGCCTAGTAGAGCTGCATACAGGTCTCTTAAATAGCCTGGGGGGTAGGATAGTGAACTATAGAGAGGAGGACCCAGGCCCATAAGCCACTATAACCACTACATTCATGGTGGAAAATGTGAGCCCACCCAAAAAAAAACAAAATCCTACTCTATTGACATACACCTGCAGCAATAAGGGCTATTGGGGTTGTAGACATGTGGGTATAGTGAGTTTTGGGGGTGCTTTGGAGGGTTCACCATAACCTATAAAGGAGTTCTGGTGAGATGTTTATATGGCACCCTTTTTGTGAAGTTCACAGCAATGCCCTGTAAGGTGCCCTGTTCCCATGTCTGGGTGGCCAGTCCATCACAATGCTGATCCCTCCCATGTCCAAATGGTCTTGTTCTAAATATCCACTGCCTTGTTCCCATGTCTGGGTGGCCAGTCCATCACAATGCTGGTCCCTCTCATGTCCAAATTGTCTTGTTCTAAATGTTTCAGACTTGGACAAATTTTTGGTTGAAAATGTGGTATAAAAGTAGACATAGTGGCAGTTTGGACAATCAAATGCCTGGATGTATAGATAGATGATTTTCGCAAAAAAAATTTTAGACTCCCACTGCAGGTGATTGAGGCCAGTAACGTGATGGATTTTAAGAGAAAATGGGATGCTCTCGTGGGATCTTTGAGGGAGTAAATTCAGAGGGGTGGATACTTGGCAGGGGCAGACTCGATGGGCTATGGCCCTTTTCTGCCACCATTTTCTATGTTTCTATGTTACTTTTCGAGAATGGACATTTTGCCGCTGCCAACTTTGGGCGACTAGTGTCCTGTGTCCAAATCAGACTTAGATGTTTCTTTTGATTACGCCCCTCCACTTCTCAATCTTTGGACCTTACACCCTCTCTATGATCACTAACAGCTTAACCTCAAATGTAATGCCCAAATCATGGAAAGCAATAACAGTTTACCCCAAAATAAAAAACCTCAAGGACCCCAAAACTGACTGCTCAAATTATTGTTCTATAGCTAATCTCCTATTTCATGCAAAGATGATGGAAAAGAAGTGTCTTTAATCAACTGTCAGACTTTGTAGAGAAAACAAATGCACTCCACTTGAACCAAACCGGATTTAGATCCAACCAAATATTCCCTGATAGGTCTTACCTCTTCAATTCTTTATCACCTAGACCAGGGGTCTGCAACCTTTAAGACATAAAGAGCCACTTGGACCCGTTTTCGAAAAGAAAAAAAAACTTGGAGCCGCAAAACCATTATAAAACAAATCTAACACTGCATATATTGTTTCTTATCTTAATGCTATATACAGGATCACTAAATTGAAAATAAAATCATTTTTCCTACCTTTGCTATTTGGTGATTTCATGAGTCTCTGGTTGCACTTTCTTCTTCTGACTGTGCATCCAATCTTTCTTCCTTTCTTTCAGCCTCCTGTATGTTTCCTCTCCTCCAGACCTCATTCTCTCCCCCAACTTTTTCTTTCTGTCTCCCTGTTCCCCCTTCTTTCTGTCTCCGTGCCCTCCCCCAAGCCACTCGGTTTGCTGCCACCGCAATCGGGGAACAGCCCCCAAGCCACCGCCGTCCCAAGCTTTCCCTGCAGAAGTGTTGCGCTGACCAGCATTCCGCTCCCTGACGTCAATTCTGACGTAGGAGAGGAAGTTCCGGGCCAACAAGGCATTTCTCCTCATTCCATCCAGCCTGAGCCCCATCTCTCCTTGATCCAGCATTTCCCTTCTGTGTCTGTCAGAATTACCATTCCACCTATTTTCCAGCATCACCCTTCTTTGTGTCCATCTCACCTATATCCCTATCTCACCACTTTTTCAGAATCTTCATTTGTCTCTGTCCTTATCTTTACGCCATGTTCACCATTTGCCCTTTCAATGTCTTTATCTCCCCCCACACACTTTTTCAGCATTACTTCTGTCTCTATTTCACCTCCTCTTCATGTCCCCTCTGTATCTCTATCCTTATTCAGTAGGTCCTGCTTACCCTTTCTCTTCTTTGTGTCACTATCTCCATTTTCAGCTTTCCCCCCTTTTCCTTTGTTAATGCACCCTGTAGCCAGAATCTTTCTACCCTCCCTCCACTCCGGCCCAGCCCAGTATGAAATATTTCCTTTTGTTTCCCTCCCCTCTCTCTTCTCCTCCCTCACCCACGAGTCCTGCATCTGGCCCTCTCCCTTCTACCTGCACCTGGCAACACCCCCCTGCTCCGCGGCTCTCTTCAGCAACTCGTCAGCAGCGGTGATCAAGACAAGCTGCCGACATCGAGGCCTTCCCTCTACGAGTCCCGCCTTTGTGGAAAAAGGAAGTTGAAACAAGCGGGACTCGCAGAGGGTAGGCCCCGACGTCAGAAGCTGCTGCTGAGTTGCCGAAGAGAGCCGCGGAGCAGGGGATGTGGCCGGAAGCAGGTAGAAGGGAGAGGGAGATAGGAAGGCTGTAGATCTCCGGAGCATGACATCGACCCCGGCCAGGATGATTTCTTTTTCAGGCGTGCATCTTACAAGTCCGGCGTCGCGGCGGGAAATAGCCATGCTGAGTGAGCTCAGCACGTACACAGATGAAAGCCTTGCTTGCTGATTGGTCCGGCGGCACGGCGGGACGGGGCCGCCGGACCAATCAGCAAGCAAGGCTTTCATCTGTGTATGTGCTGAGCTCACTGCTCAGCGTGGCTATTTCCCGCCGCGACGCCGGACTTGTAACTGCATGCCTGCGTGACACACTACCGGAGCCGCAGCAAAGGTGGAAAAGAGCCGCATGCGGCTCTGGAGCCGCAGGTTGCCGACCCCCGACCTAGACCATAGGAAATCAATGATATTAATTTCATTAGACCTCTCAAGCAGATTTTGATACTATTGATCATCATCTTGTAATTCAAAGACTTCATTTGAATGGGATCTCGGGGAAAGCCTTAGACTGGTTTTCTTCATATTTTTCTGATCACCCTTACAGAGTCGCTACTGAAAATGGATTATCAGACCCCTATACACAGGATTGTGGGGTTCTTCAAGGATAGGATTACCAGATTTTACTTTAGTAAAATTCAGACCCCCTAGACTGGCTCCCAGGCCCGCCCAGTCCCATCCCAGCCCCACCCCCAGCTGCCTGCTCTAATCAGGCAGGAGGACATTCATGTATGCATGGGTGCCCTCCTGCCCGATGCGATTTTGAAGAAGTTTTTCAAAACCCAGACAAAGTGCCGGGTTTTGAAAAGCTGTCCGGACCCCAGACATGTCCTCGAAAAATGAGGACATATCCAGGGAAATCCAGACATCTGATAACCTTACTCAAGGATCAATACTGTCTCTACTGCTATTTAGTATCTTTCTATCATCCCTAATGACCTTAAGCCAGTCGATTGGATTCACTATCTATGCCTATGTGGATGATATTCAACTGCGTCTTCCCTGAATCCCCAAAATCTGAGAGATATTCAAGAGATCAATGAAAATTTAAAACAAATAACCAACTGGTTAAATGATGGCATGCTTTCCATAAACATTGCCAAATCTAAAGTGATGCTATTTCTTTGCAATAGGTTAGATAGTCTAGCTTCCCCTATCTGTCTGAATTCCAAAGTGACTATAATCAGGTTACTGGGAGTAACATTAGACAATAATTTATCATACCATCAACAAATCAGTACGATAATTCAAAAATGCTTTTCACAGGATCCGCTCTATCTCTAATCTCCTTGAAACCCCTTCTCTAAATATCCTCATACACTCTCTAGTCATGTCTCAATTGGAATATTGTAATACCCTATATCAAGTAATTACCCAAAAAGAACTCAGGAGACTACAAATGCAATGCTTCTATTTAAAGCAAAAAAAAATCTGATCATGTAACCCCCCTTTTAATTAAGGCACACTGGTTATCCATATCACATCAACTGACTTATAAAATTCTACTCCTAACCTTTAAAACCAGAACGACACAATATCAGGATTCATTAACCGATATCTTACTCCATATACAGTATACCCTTACAATCACTACATTCAAGCAATCAAAATTTATTAAAGATCTCATCAACTCGATACATAGTATATGATACGATCAGAAAAATCAATCCTTTCTGTCATTGCTATGGAACAGTATGCCCTTGCACCTTCAAGAAGATTCCTCTTACAAAATGTAAATCAAATTTGAAAACATTTCTGTTTAAGAATGCTTTTGACTGCTAATATGGCTCTAAGCTTTTACTATCTGACAGGATTTTAATACCCTCCCTCTTGTGTTTCCCTTTTAATGTCTTTCTTTCCTATTGAATATTATATTTTTCTCCCCGTTTCTTTCTACGAACACGTGTCTATCTCTGTTATTGTGATTACCTTTTAGTTTTCTTTTATTATGTACACTACTTAGACAATTTATAAAAAGTATATCAAACTTTAATAAACTTGAAACTTAATAATATAACAATTGTTGCCTCAGCAGCCAATATAATGCCCACAATGGTATATTTTACCCAACTGAGCTTGCTCAATCCAGAGTTCTGTATCCATTCTGATACAATTTTCAGCTGGGCAGCTTTATGATAGTGTGCAAAGCATGATACACGCATGCCACCTGATAAACAAAGTCGATATAATACTTCATGTCCCACCTAGATGTAATGGAAGACCTTCTTCATTAGTTGTCATAAAAATTATTTGGAAGAGCAATTGGTAGTGGCATAAAAAGGTACAGCAATGGCTCTAGGACAATTCTTCATGATAGTTTCATTGTGGCCATTTCAGCGCAATGAATTGACTATGTTGAATTGTTCAATTTCAGCATCTGGGGGGGGTGGATGCCCCTCTCCCAAATTTCAGCATGGGGCAATGCCCTCACCACACCTCCCTTCCCCACCCCTGTTTTTTCTCTTTTCATTACATCTGTTTCCTTGAAGATGACACTTGTCCATGGAAGTTACCAAAATTAGACTACTGTAGGCCCAGTGGAAGTTGATGGACTTTTGTTGGAACAGGAAGTACTGGGTTTCATTCATAAAGTGGCCACTGCTTTTTAAAAGCTTGTGCCTCAATATATTGGTTGGTTCATAAGGTGCCACCTAGCTCTGGAATTTATAGAAGTTCTATGTCTCCTTTTAGGAGATGGCAGACTAGCTGTAAAATATATTCCGAGGTATGTAAAGACTCCTATACACAGACTGTGTTCCACATTGAAGCCCACTCACTTATTTTATTTTTGTCAACTGTACATCCTGGCCCTGATTCTATAAAAGGCACCTAACTTGTAGGTGCCATTAGACACAAATGTGAATCATCCGCTAGGTGCCATTTATAGAATCAATGAATCCTTAGGCGCACTGCCATTTAGGCCAGAGTTTTCTTGGCCTAAATGAATGTGCCTAAGGTAGGCACCTAATTCAAACCACACCACAATCTGCCTCAAATCTGCTTCTAACCACACCTACTTTCCGTTTAGGCACCTCAGTGTAGATTAGTGCTGCCCGATTCAGAAAAAAAAAATTTGATTCGATTCAGCCTATTGAATTGGTTTTTCGATTCGATTCACTTTTGCAGTCTAACACCAGCTCTGGCAGGATATACATTTCAAATCTGACATATTGTAATCACAAAACAGAAAATAAAATTAGTTTTCCTACCTTTTGTTGTCTGGTCATTATTCAAATTTTGTTGGACTCAGGCTCTGGTTGTCTTCTGATAACTTGCTTGCCAGGGTCTCCTTCTTTTTTCTTTCTCCCTGCTAACCATCCATCTTCTATCTCTGTCCTTCCCTTCCATTTCCCTTCCCTCCCCTGGAGGTCTAGCATCTTTCCTTTTTTTCGTCTCCCTCCACAGATCCACCTTTTCTCAACTACCCTTTCATCTTGCATCTCTCCCTCCTTCCCCACCACCCCAGGGTCCACCATCTCTCCCTTTCTTTTCCCAACTACCCTCCTATCCAGTATCTCTAACCCCCCCTCCACACCATCACTTGTGTCAAACTTCTCTCCCTTTCTATTCCTTCCCTCCCTAAATCCCATGTTCCATCATCTCTCTTCCTCTCCTCTATTTTCAGACCCATTTCTTCCTCCCCAAAGTCCGGCATATGTATATCTCTTTGAACCCCCTTCCCTCCTTCTGTGTACTTCTACACCAGGGCCCCCTCCCCTGAAGGTCTGTCTCCCCCGAAGGCCTGCACCCCACCCCTAAAGACCTGTTTCCCCCTTGAAGGCTTGTCGTCCAAGTTTTTCAAGTTTTATTAGGATTTTATATACCGCCTATCAAGGTTATCTAAGCGGTTTTACAATCAGGTACTCAAGCATTTTCCCTATCTGTCCCGGTGGGCTCACAATCTATCTAACGTCCCCCCTTAAAGGTCTGCATCACACCCCTGAAGGCCTGCCTGTCCCCCCCTTGAAGGCCTATCCCCCCCCCCCGTTAAAAGCCTGCTTCCCACCCCTGAAGGCCTGCCTGCCTGCCTGTCCCCCCTGAAGACTGTCCCCCCCCCACCCCGAAGGACTGCTTACTGCCCCCCGGAAGGCCTGCGTGTTCCCCCTGGCCTCCCACTGGGGTCCGGCTTCCTCCCTGGCCTCCCCATGCTGTTTACCTTTGAGGAATAGTCTGCAAACAAGATTGCGGTGCTAGAGATCTTTGTACTGCTTCGGAGCTGTTTCCTCCGTTGCGGTCCCACCCCTCCTCTGATGTCAAGAGGGGCGGGACCTCAACGGAGGAAACAGTTCCAAAGCAGTACAAAGATCGCTAGCACCGCGATCTTGTTTGCAGGCTGTTCCTCGAAGGTAAACAGTGCAGGGAGGCCGGGGAGAAGCGGGAGGCAGGGGAGTGGAAGCCAGACGCTGGGGAGGGAAGCCGACAGCAGCACTTCCCAACTGATCTAGGCACCTAACTTTAGGCACCTTTTATAGAATCAGGGCCCCTATGTCTTAACTGCAAACTTTTTGTATGCTTTTGACAGGCAGTGGTAGAAAGCTTTCAAGGCTGCCAATTTTATACCAATATGTTTTTTAAGAACAATGGAATTTGATTTCCATTTCAAAATAACCTTTGGAAGCTTCTAGTCTTCAACACCTTCTTCAGTTCTCACATGATCTTGTCCTCCATGGTTTCTCACTGGCCAATTTCAGCTGGTGTTAGAGGAACCTGGTTCTCTCTTCCTTGGATAAGGTGAAGTTGAGAGTGAGGAGCCTGTTCTGCACAGATTTTCTCTTCCCCTACCCTCTGGGAACTCTCAGACTCACACAATCTCCTCCCTTCTCTCACACCTCTACCCTTACTCATTTGCTCTCTCCTCTTACTATCCCATCCACATAATCTTTTACACTCTCTTCTCTGTGCTCCCTCTTTCCCCTTGTCACTGTATGAGTTTCCCCACTTCTGGTTGCTGATTGTCTCATTGCATCAGTCAGAACCAATTAGAGGCAAGAAGTGGGAAATTAGCAGCATCACCAAGCAGCTTCCTCTGGCATCCTGCCTCAGCCACTACCCTAGTGCCTGCCTTGTTCTCAGCCTATATTTTGGAAAGGCTTAAACTCCGCATGCCTTATATACCTGGTGCCTATGCTTGGAGTCATGAGGGTTAGGAATTTTCTGGAATATGACAGATTACAGGAAGGTGATGCCAAATATCTCATGGGTTTGAGAACCCCTCATATTACCTGTTGCCTGAAACTTCCTTGAGGAAATTGTGTAAACTAGAGGTTCCTACACCCCTTTGACCCTTAGCCTCCTCATGCCAACAACCCTTCAAAATTGCCCTTTTTTCACTCAGCGCATTTCTGTTATGTGGCACTGCAAGGCTTGTATTTGCTCGTGCTACATACCAAGCATCTTCTGATCCTCATATCACAATCTGATGTTATCTGACAGGAAATTTTGTCATCTTTGGAGGGCAAGAAGCTTGGGTAAGCATTCTTCTATTCTCTTTGAGTGACATAACCCACTGGGGACATTTCTATCTGTTCAGGCAAGTGCTTGACTCATTTCACAAATAAGGCACCCCAAGCATCTTCAGTATTGGGAGGGGAGGAATATAATTTTATATTATTAATATATGTGTTATTAGTGCTCTACACTATTTTTGCATTAATCATCATGCATTATCTGCTGTCATATATTTTTTTTCAGTTTACACTGGTTTCGTCATTTAACCTCCATTTATTACACAGAGAAATAATGTTTTTGAAATTACTTTGGAATTTGGGGAACAATTAGCATTAGTCTAAACTAGGCCTGCTTTTAGTGGTGACCATTATATCATCAATATTCAAAATGATTTATATGGTTCACTTTAATTTCAAGAGATAACTTATTAATTCAGACTTAAGACTATATATAATCAGTGGTCTAACTTACATGAAATTCTAAATAAATATAAGTGGATAAGCTATCCATTTCTCTATGTGACTGCCACCCTACTGAATACTGGGCTCAGTAAATCCTGTGATAAAAGTAAAAGTCAAATCAGTTCCATTTATCAGTCCTCTGCTCACCACTAGAATCCAATACTGTCACAATAGAGTTCTCACACACACTAATGACTGAAAAATCAACCTCTCTTACATCAAACTAGAAATATCTGCAAAGCTTACTCAGTATAAAATATTTGCACAACCGATTTCATGTGTAATCTTGGTTAGAAGGCACATATACTGGAAGACAAAAACTGTTCTTACCTTCATCTCGTTTACGCTTGCTAGTTTCAGTACCAGAAGATGTAATTCCCAGTATTCCACTGATAGAATAGGAGGAACCTGCAGAATCGGTACTCACTGAGGACACCTGAGTCACTGATCCCGTTGAGGCTACAACAAAATTAAGAAATCAACTGAACATTTCCAGGATACAAAATACAAACCTATATATATCATATTCCCATGGTATTTATCAAACATTAACAATTTCCAGCTTTTTTTTAATAAGTCTTTATTTTATAACCTTTTATAAACATTACGGAAACAAAACAGAAAGATTGACTCATTTGAGCTTTGGTGCTGGAGAAGGATTTTATGCATGCTGTGGACCACCAGAAGAACTAAATAAGATCAAACCGGTCAAAGCCCAAATGATAAAGTTACGACTATGTTTTATTTTGGTCACACTGTAAGAAGATAAAGATCATTGGAGAAGGACATTATGTTTGTGAAGACTGAAGGAACCAGGTGAAGAGGGCAACCTGCAATCAGATAGCTGGACACTTTGAAAACAACCTTGGGGATGACGCTGGAGGACCTTACTGGACTAGCAGAAAACTGATTTCTTTTTAGATCAATAATTCATCAAGTCACTAGGACTCTAATATGAGTTGATGGCACCTATCACATAAAGATGTGTATGCCATATACTTTGGGAAGGAAGTTGTTATACTTTCTTTTTTTCAATATATTAGAACTACTGAGTAATATAGCTTTCATTTTGAACATTGAAAATAAGAACATAAGAACTGCCGCTGCTGGGTCAGACCAGTGGTCCATCGTGCCCAGCAGTCCGCTCACGCGGCGGCCCTCTGGTCAAAGACCAGTGCCCTAACTGAGACTAACCCTACCTGCGTGCGTTCCGGTTCAGCAGGAACTTGTCTAACTTTGTGTTGAATCCCTGGAGGGTGTTTTCCACTATGACAGACTCCGGAAGAGCGTTCCAGTTTTCTACCACTCTCTGGGTGAAGAAGAACTTCCCAATGTTCGTACGGAATCAATCCCCTTTCAATTTTAGAGAGTGCCCTCTCGTTCTCCCTACGTTGGAGAGGGTGAACAACCTATTCTTATCTACTAAGTCTATTCCCTTCAGTACCTTGAATGTTCTGATCATGTCTCCTCTCAATCTCCTCTGCTCAAGGGAGAAGAGGCCCAGTTTCTCTAATCTTTCACTGTACGGCAACTCCTAGTATGGAAGTTTGACCTAAACATTTGGCCTAAAGTGTGTGCCTACCCATGTATTTTAAGTGACAAAAAGAGGAATGGAGGGAAAAATATACAATATACTAGAAAACAACTCACTCCATTTGATCAGTACACACCAACACCAGAAAAAGTATTTTAAGGCGAAAGAAAAGCCTCAAACACGGAGAGGTGTTCCCACTCTCTTCCACCCAAGCATCAATGGCAAAAAAACTTTTTCATATAACTTATTACTGTCAGGTGAGAGCCTGAAAATAGTCAAAACTAACTAGAAAAAACAAGCTAGTTAGAAAAGAACCAGGCTGATGACCATTTTGTGGCTTTTAAGCCACTGCTTCAGGGCCGTGTCACCAACGCTCCAGACTATCGATTCGCAGAGTAAAACTCCTGCTTGCTTTTCTTTCACCTTAAAATACTTTTTCTGGTATTGGTGTGTACTGACCAAATGGAATGAGTTGTTTTCTAGTAGTTTACCCATGTATTTTATAAATGTAATGCCCCTTTTGTGAGTGTTCCTGAATTTTGGCCTCACCTGGAAGGCCCCCCCAACCCTCCCCGGGCTAACTCCATCAGCCCCTTGTATGTGTGGTATCTGATGTCTTCACCTGAGGAAGAAGGTGAGATTTTTCTTCCTTCTCCCCAGGAAAATTCCAACAAACATTTTTTGTGAATTTAACTCTTTAGAATTTTCTATTTTATGTAATCTGCACTATCCTGACACATTTCTCTGCTCTGTAAAATCTATGAAACCTATTTATTTATTTAATTTGTTTTCTATCCCATTGTCCCCAAAGAACTCGGAAGGGGTTACAGGTTGCACATATATAATTTCAGTTTAAGTTTACAATACAAGTTTTTATCCTAACTTGATACATACTAGGGTCTAATATTAATATACATATTACAGTGTTTCCCCGCGAATTCGCGGTTCGCGGACTCATTCACTCATGGTCGGCTCTGACCGCCTCTTCCTGTAGTAAAGTCGGGCTACACCAATCAGGAGCTGCGTGTCAAAGCAGCTCCTGATTGGTGGAGCCCGACTTTACTAAAGGAAGTCGGAGCAGACCGTGAGTGATTTTCTTCACCCATCGACGCTGCAGCTGCCCTCTCCTGCCTCCCCTGCTTTTTGACAGGCAAAAAACCATATTTGCGGTTTTTCAAAATTTGTGGGGATTCCTGGAATGGAACCCCTGTGAATTTCAGGGGAGTACTGTATACAGTTTACCAGTTACAATTTTCCATAGTTATCCTTACAGTGCACGGTTTTCAGTACAAGTTTTATCCTAATTTGACACACAGATAGTTTACAGGTTAGATTTACCATAGTTACAGTGTAAGATTTTACAATACAAGTTTTTCTTACATGACACCTGGTACCAATATACATTTCTTTGTAGTCTATTGGTCAAGGGCAGGGGTTTAAGTGAAAACACATGTTTTTATTGCTTTTCTAAAAGCTTAGGAGTCCTTTAAGGGATCTGATATGTGGGGACAATCAATTCCAGTGGCTCAGTATGAAGTGGAAGTAGGACTGTTGCTTGGCAATTTGCAGTTGAAGGGTTCGACCAGGGGGCGTATTTCAACCTGGGAGTGGAGGGACTGGTTTGGCACGTACAGAAGAAGCTTAGCCTTCACGTAGCCCTGTATTCACTCTTTTGGCCAAGTCCTATAGCTACAGTTGTTTCAGCACCAAGGAAAACCTTTCCTCTTTCTCTCAAGTGTCAGAGAGAGAGACTGGATTGCATTGGATTGGAATTATTAATTTGATATACCGCAATTGACAACAGGATATTAAGCAGTTTACAATATAATCAAGTTACGAGAAAAAAATAATATACCAGTATAAGACAAATATAAAAACCAAAAGATCTTTGTCTAACAAACAAATAAAAATCAGTCTACAGCTTAGATCATAATCATGCAGCCCTCAAAATAGCAATTGCATAAAATACTACTGAAATAAGATAGATTTAAACATCTTACGAAAAGTTAAATAAGAGAAATTGCCATGAAAGCTACTTAATAATGAATTCCAAAGAGCTGGACCAGCACAAGAGAAAGCCCTATTTCTTGTAGATGACAATTTAATTAATTTCAAACCTGGCAGTTCAAACAGACCCCTGTGCAAAGAACACAAAGATCTAGCTCAGGGGTGTCAAACTCAATCACATAAGGGGCCTTTTTTCAACATCAAGTGTGTAGACCAAAGGACTCGGGCACTGCACACTGCAAATAAAATCAATATAAAAAGTTCATCCTTCCGGCTTCCTGATGTAGCGTAGCGAAACACAGACTGTGTTGGAGCCGTGAACTGACCTTTTCAGATTCGTGGTCTACTGTTAAACAGCTTTTGTAGAGCCATAACATTTGCCACTCCAGTAGAAGCAAGATTCCTTGCTCCATGCAATTGTTATGATTAAAATTCAAGCACCTTTCCAGCGACGTTGTACCATTGCTGTGGCACCTTGCTGAAGAGCTTATGAGCACATTTAAATATTTAAAAGCCTTTAAATGTTATATGAAGATACTATTTGAGAAACTTGCCCAGTATTGATGAGAGGGGTTTTTTTGTGTTTTGTTCTATTTTGAAAGTATTGCCCCCTCAAGTAGACTGTAATTTAAAATCCCCGGTCTGTTTGGATCAAACATACATCCATCTTTAGCATTAATTTTTAACATTCAACTTTCTTCCATTTTTCTGCTTTCTTCTCAAAATCTATCTACTTTTCCATGTCTTCCCTTCACATCTATACATGTGTACCATCTCCTCCCTCTATCTTCTCCCCTATTCCCAACTATCCACAAGAAGCATTTCTTCTCTTCCCTGCCGCACCCATTGCTGTGCACAATCTCCTCCCTCTGTCTCCCCTTCCCCTCCATCCCTATGCACCATCTCATCCCTCTCCCATGGTCAGACAACTCAGTCTTCCCCCTTCCCCCCTCAAATGGTCTGGCATCTTTCTCCTCTCCTTCCAATAGCCTGGAATCTCTCTCTCCCTCCCTCCCTCCCTCCCTCCCTCCCTCTTCCTGAGGTCTAACCTCTCTTCTTATCCTCTCCCTTCTGCGGTATGCCATCTCTTCTTTCTGCAGTCTGGCATATCTCTCTCTCCCCTCCTTCCCTTCCATTCCATGGTCTGGCATATCTCTCTTCCCTCCTTCCCTTCCATTCCATGGTCTGGCATATCTCTCTTCCCTCCTTCCCTTCCATTCCATGGTCTGGCATCTCTCTCTCTTCCCTCCTTCTATTACCCTTCTCCATGGTCTGGCATCTCTCCCTTCTTTGAATCATCTCTCCTCCCTCCCAATGTAACATGTCTCCTTCCCTCCTCTCCACCACTATCATGTCCAACAATTTTCCCTCTTTCCATGATTACCATCTCTCCTTCCCTCCCACTCCACACCTATGTCCAAGAATTTTCTTTTTCTCTTCCCTCACCCACCAGCAGCATCTCTTTATCTCCCTTCCTAACCCCCAGCCTGAGCAGCCTCTGTCCTTTCCAATTCCCTCTCAGCCTGTGCAGCATCCGTCTTGCTTGCTTTCCCAACCCACCTCCTCCTGCAGCCCATGCAGCATATATCCTACAGTTCGACCTGTCCCCAGTTCCTGACTCCCCCACCTACCACCCTGCCACTGAGATTTAAAATCTTTGGGCAGCCAACAATGCAACAAAGCCAGCCTCCCACTGTAGGCCTGCCCCAGAAGTGTTCTTTCTGCAGCCCTTCCTTTTCCCGCGTAGGCAGGATGCTGCAGAAAGAACACTTCTGGGTCAGAACGATGGTGGGAGGCTGGCTTCATTACACCATCAGCTGCCCAGATTTTAAATTTCAGCAGCAGGGAGGTAGTAGGAGGGGAAGTCAGGACTCAAGGAGGTTCCTGGAGTTGGTTTTACTACAGTGTAGTGTCAGGCACACAGTCACCGCAGGCCACAAAACGGCCAGGCCTTGTGTTTGGCACATGTGGTCTAGCTGGTAGATAAGGAGGCCAATTAAATAGCATATCAGTGCCAAACTGCATATATTCCGTGGGAGATATGCAACATTGTCAGCTAGGAAGAGATATTCAGTGCCAAGCTCACTATGTTTAGTGGCTAAAATAGGCTACATAAATAGGAGTCCTATCTTTAGCCGATAAGCACTAAACCAGTTAGTGCTGAATATCAGCATAAGCAGTTAAGTTGCCAAAGCCAAAAATGAAATCAGATATTTAATGCCAGTCGCTGTAAACATCCTGGCTTTGAACATCCAGACTTAATGCAAGTGGTGGCAGCAAATGCGCTGTCCACTGCTAGCTGAATATTGATCCCAAAGAGATTTCCCTCTATTTTGGCTCCTTTAGAATCCCATCCCTTTGTAAGTTATGCCATGTAAATGCAGCCTTTCAGAAAAACAAAAACTGTGGATACAGATGTTCTGGAGATAATTTATTAAACACTGACATATAAAACCATGAAAATTCAATTTAAAAAAGTGCAATGATAAAAAATACTGTGATAAAAATCCAACCGGACCCTACACGGTCCGTGTTTCAGCGAACACGCCTTCCTCAGGGGTCCAATGGTTTGCAACTGTGGATCATTGGGTCTCCCCATTTTTCTTTGTTGTGCTGCCTTTCAGCAAAACCCTCTGTTTTATCCAATCCCCATCCTCATTCTCACTCCCATTCCCCTTTTTTTTTCTTTCTTTTCCCCACCCACCATCATCAATCCATCACAAACTCACACAGCTTCCCTAGGGCTATTTTACTTGCCCTCTCTAAGTATCACAGTAAGACATTTGCTTATTATCACCATAAATGTCTCTTTCTCTTCTACAATATGTATTTCTCTTAAAACGTTATTACAACAGATAAGGATTTTGAAAGTAAAAATATGTATTATTGATTACTGATTATTTAATAGAAGGGTGGGTGGGATAAAGATACTATATGTGTATATTTATAAGTTGAATGTGCGTTCTGTACTTTATTCTCTGGTTGCTGATATGTATATTGCACTGTAAAGTTTTTGGGAAAATTAATAAAATATATAAAAAAAACAACAACCAAGCATTCTTAGATCTTTTCCCTTCAGTGGTTTTAATCATTTTATATGCAGATCTAATCATTATTTAATGATTCCTTTTTCCCAGTAAATTCAGTAATTTCCACATGGCTGTGACCCTTCTCCTATAGCAAACACTGAACAATCAGAAAGAGGTTGTTAGTAAAGAAAAGAAACATTTTGCCTGGCAGCCTATCCCCAGAACACACGTCTCATTAAAAACGCTGCACAGAGGGGTCTCATAAACTGTCAGCCCTTTTTTAACATACAAACCATGTCCTTTTGAAAACCCCTTTATATGGGAGTTTCATAACCCTATATAAATCATGATTTCTTTTATGCTCCATCCAACCTCCACCTCTGAACATGCCCACACATGGGTTATATAAAAGTGTCTGTGTTTTTGATACCACCTATACTTTAATGCATACTCTTGGATAAAGTTTATAAAATAAAATGTATTCCCAAATGTGACACCCAGTTTTGCATAGGAAGTCTAGGTAGAAAATAAGATATTCACAGTTATATGACTACTAGTCTTATAGCCCGTTACATTAACGGGCGCTAGAATATATGTGTGTGTGTCTGTCTTTATTTCTTTCTCTCTCTCTCTCTCTCTCTCTCCTTAGCCGCTTTCTATATTACTGTCTTTCTTTTTCCTCGGCTGTCCACCTATTCTCCCTTCCTTTTACCTTCCCTGGTCCAACACCACCCCTTCACTGCTCCCCTTATCCAGCAGCAGCCCTTCTCCCTTTTTTTAATCTCCCCCCTGTCCAGCAGCACCGCTTTCCTGTCCCCTGTCCAGCAGTAGGCCTCCCTTCCTTTTTCTTCCCCCCTAGCATCTCTTTCCTGTCCCCCCGTCCAGCAGTAGGCCTCCCCCGACAAAGCGCTCCCTCCCTTCCTCCGTCCCTGAACCCCAAAAAATGGCAGAAGGAATGCCGACTCCCTCCTACCATCGGGCCAACTCCTTTCCTCCCCCCCCAAAAAAAAACAACACAGGAGGGATGCCCACTCCCATCTGCTACTGGACGCAGACCCCGCTTCCCCTCCCCTCCCCCTCCCCTTACCTCTAAAAGTTGGGAGCAGGAGGGGTGCTCAGTCCCTCTTGCTCCTCTGACGAACTGCGGGCCTTAGGCCCCGCCCCAGTTCATCATGTGCTTTCTGCCCTCTGCCGACAGCTGCCGCGGCCTGCAGGCGCCGACAGCTGCCGCGGCCTGCAGGTGCCGACAGACGCCATGCCCGACAGCCTCCGCGCTGCCTGAAGCCAATAAAACCCTAAGCCACGCATGCGCACTCCTACCTGCGGGCACCTACAGTGCACGGAAAACGGGAGCATGGAGTAAAGAGTGCGCATGGGCGGCTTAAGCTTTTATTATATTAGATTTTACAAAAGGTGCCCAGCCTTTTGTAACACATATATGAGGACATTGAGAAAAACAGGTTGTATTTCACACCACATCCAGCAACACCAACCATTTTAGAAAGAAACGTATTAAAAAAAAGAAAATCTGCATCACACAGAGGCGTACATATGTAAGTGATGGAAAATACTGTCGATTTTGTTGCATACATGTATATTTGCCAGCACCTACACATTCGAGTTCCATAGTTCATAAAACTACTTGAACTTGGGCCAATGAAGGAACCAAATGAAATAACTCATAGTAACATAGTAGATGACGGCAGATAAAGACCCGAATGGTCCATCTAGTCTGCCCAACCTGATTCAATTTAAATTTTTTTACATTTTTTCTTCTTAGCTATTTCTGGGCAAGAATCCAAAGCTCTACCCGGTACTGTGCTTGGGTTCCTACTGCCGAAATCTCCGTTAAAACCTACTCCAGCCCATCTACACCCTCCCAGCCATTCAAGCCCTCCCCAGCCCATCCTCCACCAAACGGCCATATACAGACACAGACCATGCAAGTCTGCCCAGTACTGGCCTTAGTTCAATTTTTAATATTATTTTCTGATTCTAGATCCTCTGTGTTCATCCCACGCTTCTTTGAACTCAGTCACAGTTTTACTCTCTCTCGGGATTGCATTCCAGGCATCCACCACCCTCTCCATAAAGTAGAATTTCCTAACACTGCCTTTGAATCTACCACCCCTCAACCTCAAATTATGTCCTCTGGTTTTACCATTTTCCTTTCTCTGGAAAAGATTGTTTTACGTTAATACCCTTCAAGTATTTGAACGTCTGAATCATATCTTCCCTGTTTCTCCTTTCTTCTAGGGTATACATATTCAGGGCTTCCAGTCTCTCCTCATACATCTTCTGGCGAAAGCCTCCTATCGTTTTCGTCGCCCTCCTCTGGACCGCTTCAAGTCTTCTTATGTCCTTCGGCAGATACGGTCTCCAAAACTGAACACAATACTCCAAGTGGGGCCTTACCAATGACTTGTACAGGGGCATCAACACCTTCTTCCTTCTACTGGCTATGCCTCTCTTTATACAACCCAGCATCCTTCTGTCAGCAGCCACTGCCTTGTCACACTGTTTTTTTTTCACCTTTAGATCTTCGGACACTTTCACCCCAAGGTCCCTCTCCCCGTCCGTGCATATCAGCTTCTCTCCTCCCAGCATATATGGTTCCTTCTGATTTTTAATCCCCAAATGCATTACTCTGCATCTCTTTGCACTGAATATTAGTTGCCAGGCATTAGACCATTCCTCTAACTTTTGCAGATCCTTTTTCATATTTTCCACTCCCTCTTCGGTGTCTACTCTGTTACAAATCTTGGTATCATCTGCAAAAAGGCACATTTTTCCTTCTAACCCTTAAGCAATGGCCCTCACAAATATATTGAACAGGACTGGCCCCAGCACCGAACCTTGAGGGACTCCACTACTCACCTTTCCTTCCTCCGAGCGACTTCCATTAACCACCACTCTCTGGCGTCTGTCCGACAGCCAGTTTCTAACCCACTTTGGGTCCTAACTTCAGCCCTTCAAGTTTGTTCAACAGCCTCCTATGAGGAACTGTATCAAAGGCTTTGCTGAAATCTAAGTAAATTACATCTAGCATATGTCAATCCAGGTATCTGGTCACCCAATCAAAAAATTCAATCAGGTTCGTTTGGCACGATTTACCTTTTGTAAAGCCATGTTGCCTCCGATCCTGTAACCCATTAGATTCAAGGAAGTGCACTATCCTTTCTTTCAGCAACACTTCCATTATTTTTCCAACAACTGAAGTGAGACTCACCGGCCTGTAGTTTCCTGCTTCATCCCTGTGACCACTTTTATGAATAGGGACCACATCCGCTCTCCTCCAATCCCCAGGAATCACTCCTATCTCCAGAGATTTGTTGAACAAGTTTTTAATAGGACTCGCCAGAACCTCTCTGAGCTCCCTTAGTATCCTGGGATGGATCCCGTCTGGTCCCATCGCTTTGTCCACCTTCAGTTTTTCAAGTTGCTCATAAACATTCTCCTCTGTGAACGACGCAGAATCTATTCCATTTTCTCGTGTAACTTTGCCAGACAATCTTGGTCCTTCTCTAGGATTTTCTTCTGTGAACACAGAACAGAAGTATTTGTTTAGCACATTTGCTTTTTCCTCATCACTCTCCATATATTGGTTCCCAGCATCTTTTAGTTTAGCAATTCCATTTTTCATCTTCCTCCTTTCACCAATATATCTGAAAAAATTTTTGTCTCCCTTTTTTACATTTTTAGCCATTTGTTCTTCCGCCTGTACTTTCGCCAGACGTATCTCTCTCTTGGCTTCTTTCAGTTTCACCCTGTAGTCCTTTCTGCACTCCTCTTCTTGGGTTTTTTTTTTATATTTCACGAACGCCAACTCTTTCACCTTTATTTTCTCCGCCACTAGTTTGGAGAAATATATTGGCTTCCTTTTTCTCTTGTGACAGGACACTTCAAGGGGCCCTCTGGGGATTTCCAGACTTCCAAGAGCATTTCTGCCAAATCCGCATTGTCCGGAAATGCAGCGAATAGCAGGGGCTTAGATCTCATGACTGAACATTCTGCCTGAACCGCTTGGTCTTAATCAAGGCCGCAGCAACTCTGAAATAAGGTCAAGCAGGCAGCTAGACTTGAAGAGCCTGGGCACTGCATGGTCATCCCCCGGGACCTGGAAACCACAGTTCTGGGTATCCTCCAGATCCGTTAAGTTTGCCACGTCTGCGGAGGCTGCCGAGGAAATATACGACTGCAAAGGCATAGAAGCAGAAACAGAAGCAATGATGGGCACCTGCCGCCGGCTTTCTGGTGCCCCAGCAAAGGAACAAATTAACATGCTGGACTCCAAAGGCGGAACAGACTGCTGCACTGGAGTCTGAGTGGGAGAGACAGGCATAGCCCTTTTTCTCATAAAAACCTGCTACATCATATCCACAAATTCCGGAGGAAAATAGCCACTGGCAGCAAAAGCTGCTCTGCGGGACTCAGATTTGGAATGCTTAGACTTATGAGACTTTTCCCTGGAACTGCGCTTGCATTTAGCGGAAGCGCCCTCTGTGCCCAATTTAGGCATCCCAGACACAACAATTACGTCTCTGGTGGAATTGTAGGAAGGTAGGGCCTCTCCAGAGAAGTGTAGTGCAGGATCCACGCACTGTTCACACGCCTCGCAGGCCACGGTGCACTTGATACACGGCTGCGAATCCGCCAGCCATCCACCGCATTTCAGGCATGAATCCATATCTTCCTGTCCTGAGACATGTGAAGTTTGGAGCAAAAATGAAGCTTCTAAGTAAAAATATACACTTTTGAAAACTTTAATGAAAATCCAAGATGGTCGCCGCAGGTGCCGATTTTGCCTTAAAACGGCCTGGAAAAAACACAGAGAATCGAGCAAAACAGCAATTTTAGGATTTTACAGATGGTGGGGACTAGAGCATGCAGGGAAACCACCTAAAACCCTGATTTCAGCACCCCCGAAAATCACCAAACTCAGAAGCACACAGACACCTCAGAGACATGTACTGCAATGTATTTCAAGCACAAGAGATCAGTTCCTCAGGAGCTGAGAAAACTGGATTTTCAGGTCTTCTGATCACCTCACCTTCCCTAGTCACCTCAAATCACGACCACCAGGACCTCTCAGGGGATTTAGGGAAGATACACAGTCCAGTTCCGATCCTGGCATACCTTTACGGAACCACAGCAGCCTGTGCTCTCTACCCCTCAGTGGACGAACCTGAGGAGAAATGGCTCCCGATCTGGAGACCCAATCTGATTTGCAAGCCGTCTGAGGGGCTTACTGCAAGTTCTGCTAACAGGGCACCCCCAGAAGCAGAAAATTTTTAAGTAAGTCTGCAATCTCCCGGCAAAGGATCACTCTCCCAGAGTGAATCTGCAGCACTTGGGCAATACCCGCAGCATGGAACAAAATAAAAGATTAGAAATTGAGGGGAAAAAAAAATCACGAACAGAAGAAACCATAAGTCAGCAGCTAGGCTGCATAAACAAACAGAGCTGGGAGGGGAGTGTCCAGAAAGGTGACCTAGGAGAGGGGGACGGATTTATTTGTAAGTTCTGCAGCCAAGGCTAGAATAGATGCAAGACCCTATGGTGAAGCTTCCAGAGGTTACTATCCAAGAAGTTCTCTTCAAAAAAATAAATCCTATTAAGACAGCATCCTTTTTCTGATTGTGCGCATTTAAAAGTATTTGGGCTGCAAAGAATAAAAAGATACCTTTGGCTGTTCCATTTCCTTCTCTCCCTCCCTCCTGGCCAAATAAAAAACATGCTGATTGGGGATCACCTTCCTTACTGCCTGGGTTTGATTCCCACTATGGCTCCTTGTGCTCCTTGTGAACCTCCATTGCCTCAGATACAAAAGCCTACATTATAAGCCCATTATGGATAGAGAAAATACCTGTTTGTATATTATGTCACACTTTGATTGTAATTTGAATATTTTTACTTATTCTTGCTGTACACCGCCTTCAGTGAATTCCTTCAAAAGGCAGTAAATAAATCCTAATGAATAAATAAATACATAATAGGTAAACTGCTTTAGTTGTACAATAGAGAAGCAGGCTATGTTCAGACAGTGTCATGGCAGTCAGAGGGGATATCCGTTGGTACTACCAGGGCCGGATTAATGAATAGGCCCAGTAGGTACATGCCTAGGGCCCGAAACTGTGAGGGGGGGCCCGCTGAAGGAGGACGACTCACCTTGCCATTTTATTTTAAACAGCAACACCTCCCCCTCCTCCCGGCATCAACGGTAATGGCCCCTCCCATTGACGGCAACACGGCCAGCTCTTACAGGAAGGTCCCGCGATAACTGTGTATGCCGGTCCATCCCCCTCCGACGTCACTTACTTGCTCTGGAAGAAGTGACGTTGGAGGGGGATGGACCAACAGACGCAGTCATCGCAGGACCTTCCTGTAACATATCCGGCTGCATTGCCGTTGATGCGGGAGGCCCGTTGCTGTTGATGCTCAGAGTCGGCAGCTGCAATGTTTGGAGGGGGAGAGAGAAAGGAGCATGGAAGGGTGGTGGAAGGAGAGAAAGGGGGCAGGGTGGTATGAAGGATTGTGAGAAGGATGATATGGAAGGGTGGTGGAGGAAGAGAAAGGGGACAGGGTGGTATGGAAGGGTGGTATGGAAGGGTGGTGGAGGGATGGTAAGGAAGGGTGGTGGGGCAGCGTGGTATGGAAGGGTGGTGGAGGGAGAGAAAAGGGGCAGGGTGGTATGTAAGGGTGGTGGGAAGGGTGGTATGGAAGGGTGGTGGAGGGAGAGAAAGGGGGGCAGATGCTGATGGAATTGGTGTGCAAGGAAAGGGAAGAGAGATATAAGGGGGAAGGATACTGGATGGAATTAGGTTGGAGGGAAAGAAAGGGGGCAGATGCTGATGGAAGTGGGGGGAAGGGAGAGGAGAGAGTGAAATGTCAGACCATATGGGTGTGGGAGAGGGAAGGAGAGGAGAAAGATGCCAGACCATTGGAGGAGAGAAGGGAATAAGATGGATGCCACACCAATGGGGGGAGGGAGAAAGAGATGGAAGGGAGAGGCTGACAATTTCAGGAAGAGGCATAGAAAGAGAGTAGATGCCATATGGAAGAGGCAGAGAGAGGGCAGACAGTAGATGGAAGGAAGAGAATAAGGAAAAGATGAGGAAAGCAGAAACCAGATAACAAATTTCTATTTGTTTTATTTATTTATTTTTGCTTTAGGATAAGGTATTATTGTAGCTGTGTTGATAATTGTTTATTAATAGAAAATGGAAATAAGATGATACTGTTTATTGAACTAATTTTAATACATTTTTTTACTAATTCAGAGACCATAACTCCTTTCCTCAGGTCAGGAAAGGGATACTATAACAGCAATAGGGCAGGGGTAGGGCATGGTGGGAATGGGGGCAGGGTTGGGCAGAGGGCCCAGTGTACTTGTGTGCCTAGGTGTCCTCGACTAATTAATCCTGCCCTGGGTACTACCCAAATAAGAGCCACTGAATATCCCCTTCTTGCCCATTCAATGTGATTTAACTAGGAACCTCTCCTGCCTGATTAAAAATTATTTTGAATATTGGATTCTTTACTTCTACAGTATGTGGAACAGTTGTTGGAAAGAAAAATATACCATGGGATCAATATTCAGCTGGTGGGGCTCAGCGTTTTGCTGACTGCCATCAATGTTATGCCCAGTAATTCAATACCAGGCCATGTCTGGGCTTTGGCATTGAATTTCTGGGTTTGTGAAGCTGGCTAAAACATAGCTTAAGTGTCAATATTAGATTATTGGGCACCGTATAAGGATAGCACTGACTGCAATACAGTCCTACTTATGCAGTTACTCTAGTTGGTTAATTGCTGATATTGGCACTAAACCAGCCAAGTGCTGACTCTGCACCCTCCTCCCCCCCCCCACCCCCCACCCCTTGCTCCCAATATAGTCGTTTCTTGCATTAGGCACTAACCAGACTTCAGTGGTACTAACTGATTAAGGTGATTTAACTAGCCAGGAGCCATTTCTGGCCAGCTAAATTTCTTTCAATATCAACTCGCATATTTTTAAACAAATCATTTGTCCATGTGTATAACAAGATAATATTCCTAAATGCCTTATAAATCCTTTGTTTTTTGACTTTTTCTCATAATTATATAAAATTTAAATTTATTTAATGTGTGGACCTTCGGACTGCATCCAGGCACTTAGTTGCCGGTTGCTATACTCTTCGTGAGTCCAATCTTTATTAAATTATGCTTGTTTTTAGGCTTTTAACTCTTCATTTATAATGCTTTATTCTCTAAATACTACAGTTTGAAGAAAATCACTTAGCTTATCTGTGATAATTTCTTCTTTCACCCCTACCGACATGCATGTTTCAAAGAAAACATTTCTTCAGGGTCGAGGTAAACTATTAAAATAGAACATAATTAAATCCATTACTGTATTCAAATAAAAGCCATCATACCAGCGTAGGCCTGTAGTTATAAACATCTTTCATTATACAGGGAAGCTAGAAAACCAACAACCCTCAATTTGTACTAAACAACTTAGATAACTGCTTAGATAAGTTCTTAAAGAAAATAGCATAGCAGAACAGACCAACACGCCGCGCTTACCATTTTAGGGAGTATTTTTCATATTGTAACATGGCCACGGTTTGGAATCATGGTGATTAAATACAGCTGGCCCGACGCACACAGAGAGAAACGTGTGACATCATCACCAACGTCGTGCGGGGCTCAGCTACATCAAAACATTAAAGAATAGATAACCATTCAATTTCTTCATTAAGGCCCGCCGGGGCTAAGGAATTTAGTTTAAATATCCATCTTTGCTCTTTAATGGCTAAAGCTTTTTGCATATTGCCACCCTCCCACCCTACTGTCACAGTATCCATAATTCTCCATCTAATATCTGCCCAACTATGTCCCATCAGCAGCCAATGCTTAACCAAAGGTGCAGTGTCTCTTTCAGTGCGGACCCGGGACTTGTGTTCGTTGAGGCGAATTTTTATAGATTTCATGGTGCGCCCAATGTAAATCTTGTCACAGGGGCATTGTACCAAATAGACTACCCTGATAGAATCACACATAGTGGGTTCCCTAGCGTAGTATATAGTCCCTGAATCAGGTTGAGTCCAACTCCTGCCCGTCATTGCAAAAGGGCACCATTGGCATCTACCACACACTCCGTGGGTACGTCTATTAGCCTCATGAGAATCTACTTTGTTCTTTACCATTTCGCCAATGTTTCTAGATCGTTTGAAGGAGAATACTGGTCTTTCAAGGTACTGTGGCACAGCTAAACTGGCAACTTGCCAGTGTTTGAGTATAACAAGCATATAATGCACACAAATTACACTCCTATGTAAAAATTAATTCATATAATGCACCCAAACCTATAACACACATGTTATATGCATAATATATGTTTTTTTTTGCCAGCAACTGGCCTTCCCCGCAGTCCTCCATGTGTTCTACATATCTCCCTTTCCTCTCCTCTTCTCCCCTATTCCTCTTTGGTTTTCTATCTGATCTAGCAACAATCCAGACATGCAACCATAAGCTAGTATCAGAGCCTTTTCCTCTAGTGCCACCCTCCGCTTCCTGTGTTCACTTCAGAGGAAAGGCTCCTGATGTCACTCAAGGCTGCCTATCTAGATTGCCGCTGGATCAGATATAAAAACAAAGAGGGACTATGAGAAAAGGGGAGCGGAGAAAGGGAAAGGGAAATATACAGGGTGTATGACTAGAAGGATTCTGAGAAGGAGAAGAAAGAAAATGGAGAGATTCCAGATTCGACCAGCTGTATAGCACACTCACATACATAGAGTACAGGGGGATGTCCTGGTTTGCAAGCACACATGTTATATATGTGAAATACAGTAATTAATCCTGATCACCCAAAAACAAAGCACTCTGATTCTCATTTATCAAGTTTCTTTTTCCAGAGATACAGACAGCAGAAAAGCATTGGTAATTGAAACCCTCTGTGCTGTCTGCAAGGAAACTGGTCAAATGAAGAGTGATCAGCTTCAAGAATTAATGTTTTGGTTTAATTATTTCTCCTTGACCACTGAAGTGTGAAGGAGAAGGGGAAGTCTGGAGACTAGAAGTTGGGATTTGCAGTCCTGCTCTGAGGATTTGTTGGTTCTAGTTATGGTTTTCGGATTGCCTGCATCCCCCCTTTGTATCCATTGCATTTTACCTGTAGCTGTGGCAAAAGAATAACCTTCCCTTCAAAACATATACAATATCCCTAGCATAATCTTGAAGGTGAATTGATTTATATTTCTGTGTTCACTGAATATTTCAAAGTGCAGAAATTCAACACACAGGCCTATAATTAGGGTTAACATATGGCTGCAGAAAAAGGAGGATGGATTGAGACAGCTGGGTTTTACTTCCATTCCAATCTGTCCGCCTTACTTCCATTGTTTTCAAGGGAAGTAAATCTAGATGTCTCAATCTGACCTCCTTTTTCTGGAGCCATATGGTAACCCTACCTGTGATGTCACAGCAACAGGGAAACTATCTATATATTATATAGACTCCTCCCACTGCCAAGAGCAGAGAGTTGCTGTTGGCTGTTTTGAAAGATTCAGAGGGCGGGGAGGGGGGGGGGGTTAGCTTGAGGAAGTATGTAGAGAAAAAAACAGAAAGCGGAGTGAGAAGGGGAAGTGAGCAGTTTGGATTAGGGAGAAACAGCCTGTCTCTCTCTGTTTAATACTTTGGTCAGAGCTGGCAAAAAATTTCTCTAAGCTGCTGGCTACCTCAATGCATATAGCTCTGAGGATCAGTGTCCCAGAACCCTGAATATACTGATAAAGGGGGAATTTCTTTTTGTCCTATTTACACTCTTTTTACCTGATAGTGCTCTTCTGGCCTGCCTCCTGTGCACATAACTAGCCATAGGGTACCATAGGAGACCAGGGGCTACACAAATGGCACCTGAACAGCAGGGACCTATCCCAAAGAGCTTACCTTACATAAGAACATAAGAATTGCCGCTGCTGGGTCAGACCAGTGGTCCATCGCGCCCAGCAGTCTGCTCCCGCGGCGGTCACCACCACTTTGGAGCCCAGTGGTTGCTGTACCAGTGTGTCAGAGTAGCAGGGATTTGAAAATAAAATAAACACAAGAAAAAGGTCTGAAATAGAAACTGGTTTGTGTGATTTGGGGATATTACTGTGAAAATGGCAAAGCAAACTTTGCAAGACTGGTATACAGGAGAGGAAATTGATTCTGCAAGGGCCTTTCTGTTACAAGGATTTCCTTTAGAAATTAGTTCTCAGGAAATTCAGACTGTACTGGAGAAAAACACAAAAGTGGAAAGTATAAAATTTCTATGTAGGATAGGGCATAGAAAGAGTAGAGAGGGACAGATTCTTCGAACTTTCGAAAAATAAGAGAACAAGAGGGCATTCGGAAAAGTTGAAAGGGGACAGATTCAAAACGAATGCTAGGAAGTTCTTCTTTACCCAACGTGTGGTGGACACCTGGAATGCGCTTCCAGAGGACGTTATAAGGCAGAGTACGGTACTGGGGTTCAAGAAAGGATTGGACAAATTCCTACTGGAAATGGGGATAGAGGGGTATAGATAGAAGATTACTGCACAGGTCCTGGACCTGTTGGGCCGCCGCGTGAGCGGACTGCTGGGCACGATGGACCTCGGGTCTGACCCAGCAGAGGCATTTCTTATGTTCTTATGGACTCCACACAGGACAAATTAATAGTCCTGTATTTATGCCCTCATGACACAGACCCTAGGACATTTCCAGGTGAGACTGTGCTAGTCAGGGTTGCCAGGTGGCAAAAACATTTCCAGCCAAACTCATGGCAAAAAGTAGCACAAAAGTAACCCAACTTATGTCAGAGTAGCCCAAAAAGTAGCCTAAACAATTGCCACTGGAAACGCCTCTAATTTATCAAACAAAAGCGACATACAAATACAAAATGTTTATTTATACACTGCACATATCCCAAACACTCCATAATGGTGTACAAAAGACCAAAACTCAAATACAAAACTTTCAGGAAAAACACAATAAAAACAAGCACTTACCGTAAAAGGGAGGACTGTGACTGGCTGAGACTAAAAATCAGTGGCAAGCACAGGAGACAAATCCCTTTTCACACCAAAGACAGAAGAACCGACAGGGAAGGCAACCTCTGGGTTCCACCAAACAGTTTTATTAATTCAAATCTAGACTTAAAACATCCCTGTTTCGGCCTATCTGGCCTGCATCAGGAGTCTTAATTATGAGGAACTTATCAAACAGCTTTCTGTTGTCTTGTGCTTTTGAGTACATTCAATCAAAAGAAAGAAATGATGAAAACAAAAACAATAAGAACCAGCAGAATTCAGGGGAATACCGAATGGAGCAAGTAGAGCCTGAATTGGAGTGTGTGGCGCAGGGGTTAGAGCTACAGCCTCAGCACCCTGAGGTTGTGGGTTCAAATCCCTCGCTGCTCCTTGTGACCCTGGTCAAGTCATTTAATCCTCTCATTGCCCCAGGTACACTAGATAGAGTTTGAGCCCACCGGGACAATTAGGGAAATATGATAAAGTACCTGAATGTAAGCCACTTAGTTTATAAGTGGTATATAAATAATTAAATAAATCCCTAAAAATTACTGCAGCACGAGACCAGCATCACTTTGGTCATGATTTTCTTACAAAGTTATTGAATGTTCAATGCAGTTTAAAGAATTGAAGGATAAGCATAATAGAGGTTTATTGAATATTGTGGGATAGACATTAGCAACTGGGGGGCTTTTGTGAAGCCTGTGAAGTAGTTTCCCTATCTAGCACAGCCTACAAGATAAGTTCTGGGGGCGTGCAGGAATCTAAGGCTTTTTCCCCCCATAGAGAAAGGTATGCCAGAGAGTCTGGACCACAGTGGAAACAAAGTCATCACTAAATAATGTATTAGAAGAGGGATGTATGTTAAATAGTGGGGTTCCTCAGGGGTCTGTGCTATTATTGAGATGGCTTGGGGAAATCCACTGCTTATTCCTAGGATAAGCAGCATAGAATCTGTTTTGCTACTTGGAATCTAGCTAGGTGTTTGGGACCTTTGGAAATAGGATACTGGGCTTGATCCCAGTATGGCAATTATGTTCTCATGTACTTGCATTTTTCAGGCCACCAGCAGCATGAAGTAAGCACACTATCTTTGGCGGCCTGGAATTTTTCCCTTTCCTTTTGCTTCGTTCCTAAGTGGGGACAGTAGCACAGGGAAAGCTTCCAGGAAGCATGTTTACTTCAGTCATGCTGCATACTGGTGGGCCAAAGAGTGAAAGATCAGCTGCAGCAATGGATCCCACCAGCCCCAGCCCTACCATCTTTCCTTTTCTCAACTACTCTTTCATCCAACATCTCTCTCCCTCCTTCCCACCACCCCAGGGTCCACCATATCTCTCTTTCTCTTCCCAACTACCCTCCTATCCAATGTCTCTATACCCCCTCCTTCCACACCACCCCCTGAGTCAAAATTCTCCCCCTTTCTTTTCACTTCCTCTATCCCATTGTCCACCATCTCTCTCCCTCTCCTCTGTTTCCAGGCCCATTATTCCTTCCCATTCACCTCCCCCCCCCTTCAGTCCAGCATATTCCCCTCTATTTGAACCTCCCTTCCCCCCTGTGTACTTCAAGAAAGGCCTTTAGGGAAAGAGCAGTTGTCCCTCCCCTCCCCCCTGTTGACCGGCATGGTTCCCCCTTGTTTCCACCTTCATCCGGCTCCAGTATCCCCCTGGCCTAACTTTTTAATTTAATTACCTGACTGCCAGTGCTGAGCGTTTTTGAATCACCTGCTCCTGCCCACTGTGCTCACGTAGGCTTCCAAATCCTCTTGCTGTGCTGAGTCGCTGAAACAGTCTGTTCCAATTTCCAGATCCTGAGAGGCTCTCTGGTCTCAAGTGAAATAGGCAGGTAGCCTCTTTCTATTTTCATATCCTCTGTCTCCTCCTCAGGTCTCGACTTGGGGCTCAGATGCCGTGGCGCTGGAATTTCATTGGCTCAGCTAGGTGCCCAATGGACCAATCACAAACGACCTCAGAGTTCTAAGGTTGTTTGTGATTGGCCCGTTGTGCTGCAGCTGAACCAATTTTTTTAAAAAAATCAGCATATACGGAGGTCTGCCAGTCACCCATCCCGTCCTGCCCAAAATAGCCCATTTGCCTCAAAGTAGCCCAAAAACCCGCCACCCGCCCAAGCCTTATATTTCCCGCCAAGGGCTTTAAAAAGTAGTCCAACTGGGCGGGAAAACCGCCAAACTGGCAACACTGGTGCCAGTCACTGAGGCCACACCCTGGAAAATTCAAGCAATGAAAGAAGCTAGTGGTTCCTCAGAACAGACAGAGGATAGCACTGAAGAGTAGGAACTCACTGAATTCTTAAAGTAGCAAGGTAGAACACTAGCTGACATTAAACCAATGCTCATTCTCAGAGAAACTGTTCTAGTGACACTGCCTTTATTATTCTAGCAACAGGAAAGGTGCTAGAAAATAATCAAAAGAAACATAGAAACATGATGGCAGATAAAGGCCAAATGGCCCAACTAGTTTGCCCATCTGCAATAACCATTATCTCTTTCTCTAACTGAGAGATCCCATGTGCCTATCCCAGACCCTTTTGAATTCAGACACAGTCTCTGTCTCCACCACCTCTCCTGGGAGACTGTTCCGCAAATTGGGAGCTGTTGGGACAACACCCATATGTGGCTGACTCATCCTGCTTGTCCTAGGAGAATCAAAAGACTTATAGAAACATGATGGCAGATAAAGGCCAAATGGCCCAACTAGTTTGCCCATCTGCAATAACCATTATCTCTTTCTCTAACTGAGAGATCCCACGTGCCTATCCCAGACCCTTTTGAATTCAGACACAGTCTCTGTCTCCACCACCTCTCCTGGGAGACTGTTCCATGCATCTACCACCTTTTCTGTAAAAAAAAGTATTTCCTTAGATTATTCCGGAGCTTATCACCTCTTAACTTCATCCTATGCCCTCTCACTGAAGAGTTTCCTTTCAAATGAAAGAGACTCGACTCATGCGCATTTACATTACGTAGTATTTAAACGTCTATATCATATCTCCCCTCCCAACCTTTTCTCCAAAGTATACAGATTGAGATACATTATGTAGGGTTTTTAAAAAATAAATATATCTTTATTCCTTTTCAAAAGCCAAAAGTAAGTGCAACAGATAAACAAACAAATAATACAATAATCAGCACTCTATATAAACAATCTAATCTAATCTAATCTAAACCTTAAGTTTATATACCGCATCATCTCCATGAGAATGGAGCTCGACACGGTTTACAAGAACTTAAAATAGTGGATAGAGAAGAAGAAAAAGGATTACATGAACTTATGTGTAGAAGGGGGGAGAGAAAGGGGGGAAGGATAGAGCTACAATTTGCTGAAAAGCCAGGTTTTCAGTTGTTTGCGGAATAACTGAAGGGAGCTCAGGTTCCGCAGCAGGGTGGTGAGGTCGTTCCAAAGACCTGTGATTTTGAAGAGAAGGGATTTTCCCAGTTTGCCTGAATAGTGGATGCCGCGTGGAGAGGGGAAGGCTAGTTTAAGCCTTTGGGCAGTTCTGGAGGAGTCGGGACTGGAGGAGTTGAAAGACAGTGGGATAAGAGGAGGCAGGATTCCGTGAATGATCTTGAAAGCCAGGAAGGAACATTTGAAATGGATTCTGGAGATTATTGGGAGCCAATGAAGTTTGGCAAGGAGGGGGGAGGCATGGTCAGACTTGCGTTTTGAGAAGATCAGTTTGGCTGCAGTATTCTGGATTAGCTGGAGTCTTAGAATACTTTTTTTTGATAGATTTAAGTAGATGGCGTTGCAGTAATCTAGTTTGGAGAGGATGATGGATTGGACAAGGATGACAAAGTGTTGTTGGCTGAAGTAGGATCTAGTTTTCCTCAGCATGTGAAGGCTGAAAAAGCATGATTTTGCCAAGGAGTTGAGGTAGTCATTGAGGGAGAGAGAGGAATCGATAGTGATACCAAGGACCTTGCATGAGAACTCGAGCTGTGGTGTATCGCCTGTGGGTAGTGTGAAAAGTGTGGGCAGGTGTTCGAATTTTGGGTCGAGCCAGAGTAGTTTTGCTTTAGATTCGTTTAGTTTCATCTGTACCGAGAGGGACCAGGCACGGAGTCTCATTATGCAAGCTGTAATGTTTTCGTGGAGGTTGGTGAGGTTCTGGTCAGTCTCAAGGAGGACAAGGATGTCATCTGCATAAGTGTAGATTGTTTCCAGGGGGGATAGTTGAAAGAGTTTCAGGGAGGACATGTAGATGTTAAAGAGAATAGGGGAAAGGGGTGATCCTTGAGGGACACCGCAAGATGGAGTCCAAGGAGTGGACATGGTGCCATTTGTGTTGACGGTGTAGGAACAGGAGCGTAAGAAGTTTGAGAACCACATTAGGACGGTGGAGTCGATTCCAATCTCGGAAAGTTGGTAAAGTAGTATGTTGTGATGGACGACATCAAAAGCAGCGGAAAGATCGAATTGTAGTAGGACAGCGAATTTGTTACGTGAGTGTAGTTGTTGTACCTTTGAAATTAGGGAAACTAGGAGGGATTCAGTGCTAAAGCAGGGTCTGAAGCCATGTTGGTAGGGGTGAAGAATGGAGAATCTCTCGAGATAGGAGGAGAGCTGGGTAGCAACTATGGTTTCTAGAAGTTTGGTAAGTAGAGGGATATTTGCTATGGGACGGTAGTTTGATGGCAGGGAGGGGTCGAGATCGGCTTTTTTCAGAATAGGTGACAAGGCAATGTGGCCCATTTTTGTGGAGAACAAGCCTGATAGTAGAGCAGAGTTAATGAGTCTCGTAAGGGAGGAGATGGCCTGTGCAGGAATGTTTTCATAAAGGTGGGATGGGAAAGGATCTAAGATGCATTTGCAGGATTTCAGTCTGAGGCAGAGTTTAGAGATCTGGGGTTCAGATATGGGTTCAAATGTCGTCCAGGATCTATCCGCTGGGATAGGGTTTGAGTCATTGGGAGGAAGAGAATTGTAAGAGACTGCTGAGGGGAAAGAGCTCCTTATGATGGAAATCTTTTCATTGAAAAATTTGGTTAAGTCGTTTGCGGAAGGAGGGGAGAGGTGGAGTCGTTTTTTGAGGTTAAGTTTCGCCAGATGTAGAACAGAGTACTATTTTGATTTTTTGATCTGGTGATTTTATCTCCATAGAAATTATTTCTTGCTTTTTTTAGTATTGTGTTATAGCACTTGATGTTGTCTCGCCAGGATTGTTTGTCTGAGGGGGATTTCGATTTTTTCCATTTCCGTTCCAGGGCTCGACAATTCTGTTTTAGTTCCCTGTGATATGGAAGGTACCAGGGGGCTTTGTGAGAGTGGGAGATAGATTTTGTAGATAAAGGGGCCAGAGCGTGGTAGGTAGTCCCGGAAAGGGTAACCCAATTATGCCAGTTGGACTCTGGGTCTGTGTGTTTAGGAGAAGGGGGAAGTTGGTTAAGAAATTGGGTCCAGAACAATTCGCTCGTGATTTTTTTGCGGTAGGTGATAGATTTTGTGGGCCGGTGTGGAGTACCTAGATGAGACATGAAGATGGGGAGGCAGAAAGAGCCTAGAAGGTGGTCAGACCACGGGACAAGGTCCCAGTGGGCCTCTTCGGCAGAAGTTTTGTGCTCAGTCAGGTCGAGGAAGCTGATGATGTCTAGTTTATGTCCTTTATCATGGGTAGGTGTGGGTGGAGGAGTGGTGAAGCCAAGGGAGGTGAGGAAGTCTTTGAATTCAGTTGTGTCCATGCTGGTGTTATCGTCAAGGTGGAGGTTAATATCTCCTATGATCAGTAGTCTCTGGAATTTTAGGAAGACTCTTGTTATAGTCTCTAGGACAAGTTCAGAGGATTTATTCCAGGGGATAGGAGGGCGGTAGAGAAGCAAGATGCCTAGTGGGTGGGGTTGGAGTTCGTCTTTAACTGAAGCTAGTAAGAATTCTAGAGAGGTATGGCTGCCCTTTTCAAGGAGCTGAACATTGAAGAATGATTTGTAAAGCAGAGCCAGGCCTCCTCCTTTCCGGTTGATTCTGGGTGAGAAGAGGCCGTGGTAGCCAGGGGGGCAGAGTTCGTTTTGTGTGAAAGTATCGTCTTTTCCGATCCATGATTCTGTGATGCACACGAAACCCAGATCGGAGTCATCGAGTAGGTCTTTTATTATTTGGGTCTTGTTGCGGACTAATATAATAAATATATATCACCCCCCTCCCATACTCTCCTACCCTCCCTTCCTGGACATGCATAATAAAAATCACAGAAATTTGGCTTACTTCTGATTCAGACCGCAGAATAATTGAAGTCTGCCCTAAAGGATACAAAATAATAGTGGTCTGCAGAGAGAACAAAAGAGGAAGAGGAATTGCCATCATAGCCAAAACCACCTTAGACCTAAAAATACAAGACAAAACAACCACCCCACACATGGATCTATTAGCCTGTCAACTCTCAAGCACAACACTCAAAGGAACACTAGCATGCATGCTCTGCTACATAACTCCAGGAAACTGGAACACAGCAAAACCAAAATTCGAAGATTTCATATACCGATACTCATTAACGACAACCTACAACTTAATTCTAGAAGACCTAAACCTCCACCTCAAAAACCAATCCTACAAACAAGTTGAAAACTTACTATCAAACCTTGAGGCCTTAACATACAAGATACTAAACCCTCAAGCCATACATGAAAAAGGACACCAACTCAACATTGCAGCCTACATGTCCCAACAGCCTACTCAACCAGAAATCCACACATCAAACGGATACTGGTACTGCTCCCTCTGGTCTGACCATTATACATACTCCTTCAAAATCAACTGGACCAAAAACAAAAGCAAACCAATTACATAAGTTTCAAGTTTATTAAAAATTTGTTGTACATGCAGTGTCAAATACTTCAATGCGTATGACAATTTAAAATTGAGAAACAAGCAAATAAAACAGCTTTATACAAATAAACATATGGAGGGGCATAATCGAAAGAGCCGTCTAAGTCCGTTTACGTCCATCTCGCAAGTCGTCCAAAGAAAAAAAAACAGCTTAAGACACATTTTCGAAAGATACATCCAACTTTTCTTTCATTTCAAAAATCGTCTAATTATACGTCCTGGCGATCTGATCGTCCAAGCCGCTAAATCGTCCATCTTTATACCACATTTTCGTCCAACTTTTCGTCCAAGTCCAAAACACCTAGAACAAGCCCTGTTGGACGTGGGAGGAGTCTGCAAAGTGATGGACTGCACACCCAGACATGCCACCTAAATAATGGGGTACCTTACAGGGCACTGCTGTGAACTTCACAAAAAGGGTGCCATGTCTTCTCCTCACTACAGCTCCCTTATAGGTCATGGTGAGCCCCCCTCCCCCCCCGACCACCTCCAGAATCCCCTAGACCCACTTATCTACCACCCCAATAGCACTTATGGCTGCAGGAGCCACTTATATGCCAGTAAAAAAGGGTTTGGGGGTGTATAGGGCAGTGCACATGTTTAAGTATCAATGCAGTGATTACAGGGGCTTATGGGCATGGGTCCTCCTTTCCATGAGTCCCTAACCCACTCCCAAGACGACTTAAGCTACCTCTGTGCTGGACGACTAGGCTTTCCTATGCCAGGCGGCCAGGTGATGATGGTCTGGAGGCTGAATTTTAAAGTTGTGATTAAAATTTTTATGGGGGGTTGGTGATCACTGGGGTAGTGTATGGGGGTCTGTTTTCAGTGCTTATCTGGTGACGTTAGGTGGGTTTTTGTGACTTAGACCATGTTTTACATGGTATAAGTCACAACGTCCAAGTTCCGTCTAGGCTCTATTGTAAAACTTTCAGTTATATATGCTGTACGACTAAGTTTAAGCCGGCCCACGACCCGCCCAACACCCGCCCTCGACACTCCTCCTGAAACGCCCCGTTTAGCTTTGGTCGTTCAGTGGCACTATGAAGGCCTAGGTCGTTTTTAAATATGTCCAAAACCCGGTTTTATTATCGGCACTTGGACGTTTTTGAGAAATGTTCGTCCAAGTGCCGACTTAGGCCGGTTTTCTCTTTCGATTATGAGCCCCACAGTGTATAAGTACAAATAATTACCAGTACAAGTAGAAAGGAGGGTGAATTACATCAACCCCCACCCAATTCTAGATGAAAACAGACACCATAATCCAAGACTACAACCCCAAAGACTTCATCTCACAATGGAGCCAGCTAAGTACAGCAACCCTAGATGAGCTTGCCCCAGAACAATCCAAAACCAGAATCCATAGAAAATCAGACAAATGGTTCGAAAACAAACTACTCCAACTCAAAAGGCAATGCAGACGACTAGAAAGAAAATGGAGAAAGTAGCTAAGATTCTACAAAAAAAGCATGAAGAACACTACACCAAAAATACAAACAAAAGCTGAAAGAAAAAATAAAGACATACTACACAAAGCAAATAGGAGAAGGATCCCAAGACACAAAAAAGCTATTCCAGTTACTAAAAGAACTCACAGACACCATACCATATCTAACCAATAACAACTCCCCCCTCCCTCAGCCACCTTATTAGCCACATTCTTCAAAAATAAGATCGCAAATATCAGCGCCACGTTTAATGGAACACCTACTCACCTAGAAGAGATCTCAACTCCCCCCACAGAGAAAGAATCAGTAGCAGCAGACAGAACCTGATCCCACTTCTCACCTATACAATGGTCAGACTTCAACAAAAACTATACAACAAATACAGTCATGCAGCCTGTGACCTTAACCACTGCCCACCATACCTATTGAAAACCTCCAGTAGGCTATTCCGCACTCTACTCCTACAATGGATACAAATTCTACTCACAGATGGACAGTTCCCACAAGATCTCAGCGAAATCATCATAACTCTGATCCTAAAAGACCCCAAAGGAGCAACGGACCAACCATCCAACTAAAGACCCATAGCCTCAATCCCACTTTACATTAAGCTAATGGAAGGCCTCGTAGCTAAAGCCCTAAACCAGAGGTAGGGAACTCCGGTCCTCGAGAGCCATATTCCAGTCGGGTTTTCAGGATTTCCCCAATGAATATGCATGAGATTTATTTGCATGCACTGCTTTCAGTGCATATTCATTGGGGAAATCCTGAAAACCCAACTGGAATATGGCTCTCGAGGACCGGAGTGCCCTACCCCTACCCTAAACGTATACCTAGAAAGCCATAACCTACTCCACCCCACACAGTCTGGCTTCAGAACCAACTATAGCATTGAGACCCTACCAGGAACACTCATGGACATCACGAGACAACACCTCAGCACAGGCAAAAAAAAATGCTGATCATACAACTAGACCTCTCCACAGCCTTTGATCTAGTAGACAATGACATCCTTTTACAAACTCTAGACTCAATAGGAATTACTGGAAAGGTACTAACATGGTTTAAAGTATTCCTACAAACCAGAACTTAGAGTCAAAACAAACAAAGAAAAATCAGAACCATGGTCCAATCCATGTGGAGTTCCCCTAGGATCACCCCTGTCTCTCACACTCTTCAACATATACATTGCCTCCCTAAGCTCATACCTAGACAAACTAGGCATTACCTCCTACAGCTACGCAGATGATATCACCATACTCCTCCCCTTCGATCAACTTCAGCCCTCTATGGTAGGCACAATACACAGAACACTTGAAACAGTAGCAACATGGATGAAAGTACACAAACTAAAACTTAACCCTGACAAAACAAACTTCATCCTTCTAGAAAACAACAAAGCCCCAATCTTGACTAACCTAGTAATAAACTCGATCTCATACCCCATTCAACCCACGCTAAAACTCCTCGAAATGCTGATAGACAGAGGCTGTACCATGCAACCACAAATCAACAAAATATTAAATACATCATTCGCAACTATGAGAAACCTAAGACAAGTCCGAACATTCTTCGACAGAAAACAATTCCAACTAGTGGTTCAATCACTGATCCTTGGCCTAATAGACTATTGCAACATACTATATCTCCCCTGCCCAGCAACTGCGATAAAACAACTTCAAACATTACAAAACACAGCCCTAAGACTTATCTACTCACTGAAAAAATACGACCACATCACAGAGGCGTACCACGACTCACACTGGCTCCCAATACAAGCCAGAGTGCACTTCAAATTCCACTGCCTACTATTCAAAGCTATAAACTGAGACAGCCCTACCTACTGGAACAATATACTAACTCAGTCCACCTCAACCAGACACAGGAGAACCCACACAATATTCACACACCCACCAACCAAAAATGTCAAACGAAGAAAAATGTATGATAACCTACTGGCCACCAGAGCAGCGAAACTGGACCGACAACTCACCAATCTGCTGACTTCAACCACAGACTACAAAACCTTCAAAAAAGAAACAAAAACCCTACTCTTCAAAAAATACATAAAACCAATATAACACAACAAAACATACTCCGAACTCCTCCTGCAATACCAACTACTCATTAGCAAACCAGAAAATGTTCAAACTATTCCCTAAGTACTTCTTAATATCTTAACAATATGTACTTCTTAATATCTTAACAATTCATATGTAATCCACCTTGAACCTTAAGGTAAAGGTGGAATAGAAATCACTAATGTAATATACTGACGCATTATAAAAGCTTGATGATATCCATAGAAATTTGGAAAATTTACCCCATCCACCGCAATTGATTTTTGTAAACATACTAAAGCAATTTGAGCAGTTTTACCAAGCCAAATAAATTTCTTAGAATACCATTCAATTTTTTTTTAAAAAAAGACCCCTGAAAATAAATCGACAACATACAGTGGAACCTCAGTTTGCGAGTAACCCGGTTTGCGAGTGTTTTGCAAGACGAGCAAAACACTCAGCAAACTTTCGTCTCACAAAACGAGTGTTGACTCGCTACACAAGCTCTCACTATGGTGGCCCAGGGGTGGGTACCTGCCTGTGGGTGCTGCAGCCCTTGCAGCGTGGTGGTTTTTCTTTCCCCAGGGTCCCCGTGCGGCTCTCCTCCCTCTTCAGCCGATGCCTCTGCCATCCACCAGCGCCTCCCGGCTTCCGATTCAAGCCGGCCATCCTCCAGTCGCATGTGCAGAACCTCTGAACTCCCCCGTCAAGCCGGCGCCGCTCCAACAACACGCTCACCACGTACAAGCAGGACGTCCTGCGTGCTTGTACGTGGTGCGCATGTTGTTGGAACCTTGAGGCACACCACTGGTAACATCCCTTTCCTCAGAGCAATCTCTATTGATCATTACCCTCTGTCGCCTTCCACTCAACCAGTTCTTGACCCAGCCCATCACTTTGGGACCCATTCCGATGGCACTCACTTTGGGACCCATCCCGAGAGCATTTTGTTTATTTGTTAGACGTCTGTGCGGAACACTGTCAAAGGCTTTGCTAAAATCTAAATACATCACATCTAGCGAACATGACCATTCTCCGTTTTAAAAGTGTTTCTATTAATTTGCTTACCACAGAAATCAAACTTGTCGGCCTATAATTCCCTACTCTTCCTTACCTCTACTTTTGTGGAGAGGGACCACATCTGCCCTTCTCTAGTCCTCCGGTACCACTCCTGACTCTAGAGACTCATTGAAAAGTTCAGTTAGCAGAGCTAACAGAACTTCCCTAAGTTCCTTCAGCACCCTCAGATGTACACCATCTGGTCCCATCGCTTTGTCTACCTTTATTATAGCTAGCTCCTCATGAACACAACCCTCTGAAAATTGATCAGGGTCTATTACTACTCCATCTCTATTTACGTTTGTCTTCTGCGGTCCCGCTCCCGGCGCTTCAACCGTGAACACAGAACAGAAATATTTGTTAAGCAATTCGACCTTTTCTTTATCAACTTCTACATATTCCTCCCCTTCACCTTTGAGTCTCACAATGCCACTTTTGCACTTCTTCCTATCACTAATATATCTAAAAAATGTCTTATCTCCCTGCTTTATCGTGTCCGCTATTTTTTCTTCCATTTACATCTTTGCTTTCCTGACTACATGACCAGCCTCTCTTAACTTTTCCAGATATTTTTGCCTGTCTTCCTCTTTCTACGATCTTTTGTAGTTTCTGAAAGCTAACCTCTTAATCCTTACTTTCTCAGCTACTACTTCTGATAAGCAAAACGGCCTTCTTTTCCTCTTACTTTTACTTACGTGCCTCATAAAAAGGTTTGTCACCCTTACAATCGCTCCTTTCAGTTTTCTCCACCACATTTCCACTCCTTTCAGACGTTCCCATCCAGATAATAATTCCTTGACGTAAAACCCCATCCGAACAAAGTTAGTTTTTTAAAAGTCTAGAACCTTTACTTTTGAATGAACCCTTTCTATACCCATCTTAATATTAAATCGTACCATGCAGTGATCACTGGATGGCAGATGATCACCCACTGTAACATCTGTAACACTTTCCCCATTTGTAAGCACTAAGTCCAGTATGACCCCATCCCATGTGGGTTCTATTACCAACTGCTGGAACAGTTCTCCTTGTAGAGAATCCAGAATCTCCCTACTTCTAGAAGATCCCGCAATAGGGATATCCCAATCAACATCCAGCATGTTAAAATCACCTATTAGCAAGACTTCCCCTTTTTTAGATATATTCTGAGTGTCTACTATTAAATTTCTATCTACTTCTTCCATCTGTGAGGGAGGCTTGTATATCACACCAATGTAAATATATTCACCATTCCCTCTTTCCAAATTTATCCACAGTGCCTCTTCCTTGCCCTGCAGAACCTGCAATTGTGTGGCTTTAATATGATCTTGAACATATAACGCTACTCCTCCTCCTTTTCTTCCTACCCTGTTTTTCCTGAATAGATTATAGCCCGGTATAACTACATCCCAGTCATGGTTCTCTGTGAACCATGTCTCTGTGATTGCCACTATGTCCAACTCCTCTTCTTCCATCACAGCTTCTAGATCCAGAATCTTCTTTCCCATACTTCAAGCATTAGTATATACTGCTTTCCAGACATTGCCCCTTTTTCCCATCCGTGTAGAGGTATTCAGTGATTTACTTACCTGGGAGCTTTGATCTTCCTGCCCCATCACTTCTAGTTTAAAGCCCTCTTCAGTAGATTAGCCAGCCTGCTGTTTTTGACGGAAGAGAGGTGTAACATGATCATATTTTTTTGTATGGTAGATTAGTTTAACAGCAGTGTTTGTAATAGTTGGAAGCGACGGGTTTCTTTCTAGGTTATGCCTTGTCTAAGGTCAAATTTACACAGAAATTAACCAAGATGTTGATAGAGGGGGGGGGGAGATCAAGAAGAAAGGAAATAGAGCGGATGAGCCTTAGCTTATGAAAGCATTTCTGGGTCACTGTACTGATTTGCTGATGGAAGGTAAGATCTTTGTCAAGGATAATTCCAAGAAGTTTAACTTTGCTATCCATTTGAATGGTGGAGGAGTCAATACAAATGGGTACACATAGACGTTCATCTGTAGAGGTTAGGTAAAGGACACCTGTAGTTTTGGAAATGTTCAATGAGAGTTTATGATGTTGGAGCCAGGAGCTAATTTTATCAAGTTTGGAATTAATTTTGATTATTTCTTCAGGGGATGTAGAAATTAGGGGGTGAAGTAATTGGATATCGTCAGCAAACATAAACACAGTAAAGCCTATAGATTGCGCTCAAGGAAGTGTACTAATGTTAGTCTGTTTGGGAGATTGGCCCAAAAGTGCCAAGAGATGGTGGGTCCTGACTATATCAATGTGTTAACTATCCATCTACTACTCTACAATGCTTATGTTAAAGCAGGGCAGCACCTCACTCAGATCCATGAAGAAAATGTGGGCCCTGTTTGGTATGCTTTCTCCAAGCCATTAAAGTTATTGCCTGGAACAGTAACCTCAGTTACTGGCCATGTAGAACTTACTCCAAAGATGAAGAAGCAACCACTGATGATAGATGCTCCATTTGAGAACACTCTACCTGGCTGATTATTAGTACAACTAGTCTTTAAGCCCGTTACATTAACGGGTGCTAGAATAGAGTGTCTGTCTGTCTGTGTTTCTTTATCTCTCTCTCCTTGGCTGCTGTCTGTGTCCTTCTGCTCCTCCCCCCCCTCCCCGAGCAAAGCTGTCTGCCCCCAGAACACCTCCCCCCCCAAAGCAGCCCCCTTTTCCTCTCCCTATCTCTCTATGGCCCCTTTCCCTCTCCCTCTGGCCCCCTGAATTAATCCCCCTGCTTACTTGGCCTGCTCCTCTTCAAAGCAGGCCGCGATCGTAGTGGCCGGCCCCAGCAAACTTCACAGGCTGCTCCCCAACCCGGAAGCACGCTCCCCCCAACGCGATCCCGTGCATCAGAGGGAACGTGCCACCGAGGCCGGAAAGCGGCCTGCGAGGCCCGCCAAAGCCGGCCACGATCGCAGGCTGCTCCGAAGAGGAGGATCAGCGGCAGCGGCAGCAACAGCAGCGGTGAGCGAGGGCAGGAGGTATGGTCCAACTTGGTGAGGTGAGGGCGGGAGGTCTGCTGAGCTTCCTTTGGGTTGGTGAGTGCGGTAGGAGGGGAGTGGCTAGAGTGATCATTGACCGGGTTCTAAAATGGAACACGGCCACGGATCACACACCACGGCCGCTGTAATCACGCTTTTTTAAAAGCGCATGCGCCACTAACCTTTTATTATATAGGATGAGACATTTTACCCATCTCTGATATGCAAACAAATTTAGGTGTGGATATGAAATGAATCCAAGAAAAAATATCACTTTACAAAAAGGATCACAAATAGCCCATATATAGAGAGTGGAATCAGCATTAAAAATTGACAATACTTGTTGTTTACTTATGCTTGAAAATAAATAAAACTTATTGAACTAAAAAAAAAAAAATTGATCTATCCATGTTCAATTTTGGGGACTCACCTTTTGTTCCCTATTGGAAGGATAGATTGATACAGCAACTTTTAAACCGAAACAATGTATTCTCAACACATGAGTGAAATGTAGGTTTGGCCAAAGAAGTAGAACATCCCATACCTCTCTGCATGATCCACACCCCTTCTGGGAGAAATCAAGACGGCTGGCACCAGGACACATAGAAGATGTTAGAAAGCACCTGTGAGAGCTATTAGATCAGGGGTAGGGAACTCTGGTCCTCAAGAGCCGTATTTCAATCAGGTTTTCAGGATTTCCCTAATGAACATGCATTGAAAGCAGTGCATGCAAATAGATCTCATGCATATTCATTAGGGATATCCTGAAAACCCAACTGGAATACGGTTCTCGAGGACCGGAGTTCTCTACCCCTGTATTAGATGCTAGAATCATCAAAGAGTCCCGAAGTCCATAAGCCTTTCATATAGTGGTGGCTAGAAAGAAGAATGGTCCATACGCATGTACAAAGAATATCTTGAAAGCTCTTTCTTGCTTGAGCCCTAATATCTCATATAGCTGTCCTATTTATGCCATAAACATACCAAAGTGAGTGATCTGAACATAGTTTATTGATGCATTTTTGCTGAATTGATGAATATCAATTTGCTAGTCTTCTGAGAACACAGGTGCTATCTAAATTCTAATTATTTTTATTATTATTGATCAAATAAATCACTGCAGAATTCTGCCTATCATACTGCCAGAAGAACAATACATCACAATAAACAATCCATCACATAGATCTCCAAACAAACAATTCAGCACAACGATCTCCAACAAAACAATCCATCACATAAATCTTTCAAGGAAACGGTAAGCCTCTGCCAGAGAGAAGGCACCATGAAAATCTAAGCACAAACCCGTAACTATATTACTAATGAACCATGTTAATGGGCATTCTATCTCAGCCTCAGCAAGTGATAGTATATGCCTCAACAGTGGATGATATGGAGGGGCATAATCAAAAGATATGTCTAAGTCCGATTTGGACATAGGGCACTAGTCATCAAAGTCAGCACTGGTAAAATATCCATTCTCGAAATGTACTTTTAAACTAATCCGTTTTTTGAAAATTGTCTATCTGTACGTCCAGGCATTTGTTCGTTCAGACCACCACTACGTCTATCTTTAGATCACATTCACAACCAAAAATTTGTACAAGTCCCAAATGGCCAGAACAAGACCTTTTTTGACATGGAAGGGGCCAGTATTGTGATGGTCTGGCCACCCAGACATGGTAACAGAACAGTGGGGCACCTTAGAAGGCACTGTTGTGAATGTCACAAAAAGGTGCCACATAAACATCTCACCAAAACTCCCTTATAGGTTATGATGATCCCCCCCAAACCCTATTATACTCACCTGTCTACAACCCCAATAGCCCTTAAGGCTGCAGGTGGCACCTATATAGCAGTATAGCAGGGTTTTTTTTTGGGGGGGGTTGGTGGATTCACATTTTCCACCATAAATGTAGTGGTTAGAGTGGCTTATGGGCCTGGGGCCTCCTCTCTATAGTTCACTAGCCCACCCCCAGTCTACTTAAGCCACCTCTGTGCAGCTCTACTAGGCTTTCCTATGCTAGGTGCTGATGTTCCAAAGGCAGGTATATACGTTTTTATTCTGAACTTTTTTGGGGTGCAACAGGGTCAGTGAACACTGGGGGAGTGTGTAGGGGTCTTTACTTTGTCTCTGCAGTGGTTATCTGGTCACTTTCGATACATTTTGATACATTTTGGGCACTTATACATGTCTTTACATTGTCTAATTCACAATGTATAAGTTTCGCCTAGGCAGTCTCATCAAACATTCAATTATCTCTGCAGGACAACTAAGTCTAGGTCGGCCCACATCCCGCTCATGTCCCGCCCTAACACTCCTTTCAACTCTGGGCGCACAGTGGGCTTCAGAGGCCTAAAATGTCCTTTGATATATCCAAAAAGCTGCTTTGATTACTGGCACGTGTACAACCTGTCTTTTAGATCGTCCAAGCGCTGACTTGGCAGGATTTTAGACATATTTAAGTTTTGATTATGAGTCCCTTAGTCTGCATTTATGCTTGGCGGAATTTAAAAAAAAAACCCAGCAAAGATTTAATTAAAAAACAACAAAGATTTTTGAGAAAAAAAATTTTGAAAGTTTGACTACTTCTCCACCCAAAATTGTAATAGCACATAAAATTATGGCAGGCCAAGCATGGTTGATAGGGTATTTAAAAAAAAATAAAATAAAAAACCACAGATATTCAAAAGTACTTACAGACTAATGATGCAGAAAATATTATGAATAAGTACCTCTTTCTTGATTTATTACATTAATTATCTGACATTCTATAGACCCCCATTAGTAGAGATTTTTTTATTTAGATTTCAATTTTCTGTACCACATTGAAAGCTATTTATCATAATAATCACAAAATTCAAAACCTTTTAGTAGTATTTATAAAATTCATTTACTGCATTGAGGCCTTGGGGAATGACAAAGCAGTAGCATTAGTGCGTGTGTACTGAAGTGTTTTATGCAGAATTATCATCCATGGGAATAATTAAAAGTTCTTTAGAATATCCTTATTGTATTAGATTATCATGTAAGAAAAGAAAAGTTTTTTCTCACCTATGCTGTGACTCGTTGCTGGAACCTGCTGGTTAGGGGGCTGCTGCACCTTTGTCCGGATAATTCTACAGAGAAATGAGAAGAAATAAATGAATACATGGTATTAACTATCCAATAAAGATGAAATAAGTGAAGCGCACAAATTGATAATTATAATCATGAAAAGCAATAATCATCAGTATCATAAAGGCATTGGAAGATCTCTTATCAGGACAAGAAAACCTATCAAAGCACAGAGATTACCCCTCATGCTAGGAAATTTCTCAAACCAGAAAAATGGGCAGAAAATTATGCACAAAAATAAATTCACAAATCAAGTACAAGACCCCTCTGCTCTGAAATGACAGACCCACTTTCAGAAATCCTCAAACAAAAGTGTAGGAAGTAAAATGGAAATAAGAGACAGGGTTCCTGAAGAAAGCCACAGACCTATTCTGCTACTTAGGGGGTACCACAGTCGTTTCAATTTCCAGTTCATTTATAAATAAGTTAACTAACACCTGTCCCAGTACAGATCCCTGTGGCACTTCACTGTTTACTCTCCTCCATTGAGAAAAATGACAATTTAAGCCTACATTCTGTTTTCTATCCAATAACCAGTTCCTAATCCACAACTGAACTTTGCCACCTATTCCTTGACTTTTTAATTTTCTCATGAGGCTCTCATGATGAACTTTGTCAAAAGCTTTCTGAAAATGTAGATGCACATCAACCAGCTCACCTTTATCCACATATTTATTCACACCTTCAAAGAAATCAAGCAAATTGATGAGGCAAGAACTCCCTCAACTGAACCCAGGCTGACTCTGTCTCATTAAATCATGTTTGTCTATGTGTTCCACAATTTCATTCTTTATAATTGTTTCCACCATTTTGCCTGGCACTGAAGTCAGGCTTACTGGTCTGTAATTTCCTGGATCTCCCCTGGAACCCTTTTTAAAAATCGAATTAACATTGGCCACCCTCCAATCTTCAGAACAGACAATTTAGTGACAGGTTATACACGCTTCTCTTTCCTTATACACCTCCCAGAGAACTCCGTTCCTCAAATAAGCTGCTCTTAACTTTACCCTTTTCCTCCACTGCCAATTCCAGACTTCGTTCCTTTCATCTAGCTGCCCCCTTTGCCTGGAATAAATTACCTGAGTTTGTGCGTCAGGCCCCTTCCCTTCTCTTGTTTAAAAGCAGACTGAAAACCCACCTTTTTTATATAGGCTTCAATCCTTAACCTTACTCCTATGCCCTCCAACCCAGCCTGCTGATTATCCATTCCCGTTAACTGTATCCATGATATGCTGTTTGTCTGTTTTGTCTGTTTAGATTGCAAGCTCTTTCGTGCAGGGACTGTTTTCTTCTTCTTTGTGACTCTGTGCAGTGCTGCGTAAGTATGGTAGCGCTATAGAAATAATTAATAATAGTGTTAGTAGTAAATCACAGTTACCAGATGCTAGGGTCCACTTTGGGAGTTAGCACCCAAGAAAAGGATCTAGGTGTCATTGTAAACAATATGATGAAGCCTTCCACCCAATGTGTGGCGGCGGCCAAAAAAGCAAACACGATGCTAGGAATTATTTAAAAAGGGATGGTTAAAAAATCTAAGAATGTATCGCTCCATGGTGTGACCTCACCTGGAATATTGCGTTCCATTATGGTCTCCTTATCTCAAGAAAGATATAGCAGCACTAGAAAAGGTTCAAAGAAGAGTGACCAAGATGATAAATGGGATGGAACTCCTCTTGTATGAGGAAACTCTAAAATGGTTAGGGCTCTTCAGCTTGTAAAAGAGACTTCTGAGGGGAGATATGATTGAAGTCTACAAAATCCTGAGTGGAGTAGAACGGGTACAAGTGGATCAATTTTTCACTCTGTCAAAAATTACAAAGATTAGGGGACACTTGATGAAGTTACAGGTAAATACTTTTAAAACCAATAGGAGGAAATATTTTTTCACTCGGAGAATAGTTAAATTCTAGAACACATTGCCAGAGGTTGTGGTAAGAGCAGATAGCGTAGCTGGTTTTAAAAAGGGTTTAGACAATTTCCTAGAGGAAAACTCCATAGTCTGTTATTGGGAAAGACATGGGGGAAGGCACTGCTTGCCCTGGATCAGTAGCATGGAATGTTGTTACTCTTTGGGTTTTGGCTAGGTACTAGTGACCTGAATTGGCCATGTGAGAACGGGCTACTGGGCTTGATGGACCATTGGACTGACCCAGTAAGGCTGTTCTTATGTTCAGAAGTGGATGAGGAGCCAGTGAAGTGACTTGAGGAGAGGGGTGCTGTGAACATAGTGACTGGCAGAATATAAGTCATGCAGCAGCATTCTGAATGGATTGAAGGGGAAAGAGATAGTTACATGGGATGTCTGATAGAAGCAGGTTGCAATAGTCTAGGCAAATGTTGATGAGGATATGGATAAGGGTTTTGGTAGTGTGCTCAGAAACAAAGGATCAGATTTTGGTGATATTATAGAGAAAGAAGCAGCAGGTTTTGGAAGTCTGTTGGATTTGCAAAGAGAATGAGAGAGAGGCGTCAAAGATGACACCAAGGTTGCAAGCTGATGAGATAGGGAGGATGAGACAGGAGGGAGGAAGGAGAGGTAGATTTGGGTGGAAGGATAAGTAGTTTAGTACTGGCCATGTTCAGTTTTAAGTGGCAGTAGGATATCCAGACAGAAATGTCAGTCAAGCAGGCTAAGACTCGGTCTTGGATTCCTGCAGAGATTTCAGGTATAGAGATGACTTACAGTGTATATGGGAGTCATCATCATAGAGGTGATATTGAAAGCCATGGAAGAAGCACCAAGAGAATGAGTATAGATGAAAAAGAGGTCCCAGGACAGAGCCCTGGAGTACTCTCAAATTGATAGTGGGATAGTAGCAGAGGAGGATCCACCACTGCATACACGAAAGGTGCAATGTGAGAGGTAGAAAGAGAACCAAGAGAGAATGGGGCCCTGGAATCCAAGTGAGGACAGTGTCAAGTGGTGGCCTACTCTGTCGAAAGCAGTGAATAGAACATGACGGATGAGGCTAGAGTACTGGACTTTGAATCTAGCCAGTAATAGGTCATTGGAGATTATTACAACAGTATTTCCAATGCCAGACTTAGTCAAGTATGATAAGGAAAAATCAGCACTACATAAGAACTGCAGCTGCTGGGTAAGACCAGTAGTCCTTCTTGCCCAGCAGTCCGCTCATGCGGCAGCCCTCAGCTCAAAGACCAGCGCCCTAACTGAGACCAGCCCTACCTGAGTACGTTCCGGTTCAGCAGGAACTTGTCTAACTTTGTCTTGAATCCTTGGAAGGTATTTTCCCCTATGACAGACTCCGGAAGAGCGTTCCAGTTCTCTACCACTCTCTGGGTGAAGAAGAACTTCCTTACATTCGTAGGGAATCTATCCTCTTTCAGTTTTAGAGAGTGCCCTCTTGTTCTCCCTACCTTGGAGAGGGTGAGCAACCTGTTCCTATCTACTAAGTCTATTCCCTTCAGTATCTTGAATGTTTCGATCATGTCCCCTCTCAATATCCTCTGTTCGAGGAAGAAAAGGCCCAGTTTCTCTAATCTTTCACCTTACGGCAACTCTTCCAGCCCCTTAACCAACTTAGTCGCCTTTCTCTGGACCCTTTCAAGTAGCATCATGTCCTTCTTCATGTACAGCGACCAGTGCTGGACGCAGTACTCCAGGTGAAGGCGCACCATGGCCCGGTACAGCAGCATGATAACCTTCTCCAATCTGTTCGTGATCCCCTTCTTAATCATTCCTAGCATTCTGTTTGCCCTTTTCGCCACCACCTGCACAGAACCCAAACCTTACACAGTGATGTAGTAAGGAGGGTTAGGGGGCAGTCTACCCTAGGCACCAGCACCTCTCCTCCTCTCTGACCCCCTGCTATGCACGCACCTTTCCTTTCCTCCAATGTACCTACTTAGGACCTGATGCACAGAGTTCCAACACCACAGTAAAAAATACCACGTGAGAGCGATTTTTCTTTTACTAGTTATGCTTAGCACAATAGTATGCAAATTATATGCATGCTATTCGTGCGGCGAATCGCAGGTAAAAGTGAGGAGGAACTGTGCTGGGCACTTGCTCCTCCTATTACCTGCCTGCCCTGTCAAAAAAAAGCAGTCCCTGCTCTCCCTGCCTGCCAGTAAAGCTGATCATAGCAGGGGAGTCCTCCTGAGCCAGTAGGACTCCTGAAAGCCACAGCAACTTCCCCTTCCCTGATAAGCTCAACCAGCAGGAAGGGGCTGCTTTTCTTTAATGGGCACAGCTGTTATGCTCACACAGCTGGGCCCTTAAAAAAATATATTTATTTATTTATTTAATTATTTCTATTCCACTTATATCCTAAGTGGTTTACATTCAGGTACTTTATCATATTTTCCCTATCTGTCCCGGCAGGCTCAAACCTACCTGGGGCAATGAGGAGATTAAGTGACTTGCTCAGGATCACAAGGAGCAGTGAGGGATTTGAACCTACAACCACAGGGTGCTAAGGTTGTAACTCTAACCCCTGCACCACACACTCCCACAAGAAAGAAGTCACGTGAGCCCAAAACCTGGACCCAGAGCACCCCCCACCAATCTCCTACCTTATGATCCCCCCGACCCCTCCCACCACTCTAAAACAAAATCATGGTGGACTAGGGGGGGTCAGGTCAGGATCCTCCACCCCTGACACTGCCCCGTATCTTTCATCAAAAATCTGTCAGGAGAAATGCCCACTCCCTTCTGCCTGAAGGGCTGCCTCTTCAAAATGGCTGCCCTTCCACCTCCCGATGCATCCTGGGATGCACTGGGAGGGGCCAAATGCTCTAATTGGCTCATGAACCTAAGGGGCCTTATGCGCTTGAGCCAGTCAGAGGCTTAGGCTCCTCCAATGCATCCCAGGATGCACCTGAAGGGGAAAGGGCTGCACAACAGCTACCAGCAGCTCCAGAGCTGCCGTTAATTAGTAACTGGAAATGAAGGGGGGGAGTTCCCTTTTGTGCATTGCTAGGAGAGATAATTTAAATACTAATGAGCTCCTAGTGATGTATTTGCGTAGGGAAGCATTTCTGCCCCAGACGCCCCTACCCTCACTATGCCACTGACCGTACAATCTCTAAACTTTTTAGCTATTATAACAACCCTTTTAAGATCCTCAGCGGCCACTGTCAATGGTGTGCCAACACTATCGAAGGTGGCTCGTGGACAGATCCTCAGACAATGAAAATAATAAAAGCCACTACCAATACTAATTGTCAAACAGCAGGAGTGGTATATGTCCTTATTTGCCCATGCAAATTGATCTATGTAGGTCGCACATCACGTCCAATGCATGTTGTTTCCCTAGGGATCAAGCCTTGAAAAAGCTGTTCATGCGAAACATGTTGGCACTAATATCCCTAGCCAGAGACCACTTGATTTAAGGTAAGTATCTGCTTAATCATTAATGAAAAGTAAAATAAGAATGAAAAGTAAAGTATAAATTAAGCTCTTAAACAAGATTAAAAGAGAGTACATTAAAAAATAGATCCAATGAGGATTTGACGTAAAGCTTAGGACAATGAGATGTACTGAGTCCTGAGTTGTGCCACTGAGGATCTTAAAAGGGTTGTTATAATAGTTGAAAAAGTTTAGCTATTGTGGTGAAAATATTTAGTTTACACATTTCTTGAAACATTTATACTATTTGTGCAGAATCGGGTTGACTGACTGTACAATCAGCATCTTGCTGCAATAAAAGTCACTATCAGTAGTTCTTCAACACACGCCTCTCCTTCTATCTACCAAATAGTCATGGAGTACGGGAACTAATAGAAGCCTTGGGGGAGAGAATATCAATTCAATACTTGACTTCTAATATTATATTGTACACTGATTAATACTTTTTCTCAAAAGCGGTATATCAAAAAGAATAAATACAATACAAACACTTAAAAGAAGCCCCTTAATAACTTTCTATTACCATGCATTAAAATCAATTATTTTAATCACAAAAATGTTTTTGCACAAATATTGTACAATTTAATCATCACAATTTTACAATATCAATATACTCTCTTATAAATGAAGTCCCATTCGTACTACAAACTTAATTCCTTAATCCAGAAAAACCATTTATGTGTAATATTGTGAATGCAGATGTAGTTATGAGAAGTTTCTCTTGCTAGGAAAAAGAGGTGCGGGGGGGGGGTGAGAGGGCCAGATGCTGGGAACAGGGGATGGAACAAACAAGGGAGACGGTGACAGGGGAGGGAAGGAGAGAAATGGTGATCATGGAGTGGTGAGGAGAGGGAGGGGGAAGGAAAAGAAGATGCCCATGGAAGGGAAGGGAAGGGGAGGAGATGATGGTGCCCATGAATGGCAGTAAAGAGAAGAGAAAAGAAACTAGACAGATTTGAAAAGGAGAAAGAAAAATGGAAGAAATGTTTATCATGAAAGGTGGATATGGGGCAAGAAAAGGAGAAAAAAGAAAAATAAAGAGTGAATACATAGGAGACCAGAACACAGGAATCAGAACACAGGGAAGCAGAACCAGAGATACTGAATGAGATGATTAGAAAGATAAAATCATTGGACAACAAAGGTAAGATAAATGATTTTATTTTTAGGTTAGTAAGGGGGGTAATGGGATTTGATATATTGCCTTTCTATGGGATAACTGAATTGAAATGTGTCAGTTTTGAGAATTTACATCTGCTATCTAAAGTATTTTATTTTTTTAGTAGTTATATACCATTTATAATCTAAGTGGTTTAAATTCAGGTACTCAAGTGTTTTTCCCTAGCTGTCCTGGTGGGCTCACAATCTATCTAATGTACCTGGGGCAATGGGGGGATTAAGTGACTTGCCCATGGTCACAAGGGTGCTGAGGCTGTAGCTCTGACCGTTGTGCCACACACTCCCTTATATGTTACACTATACAGGAGGAAATGTGAGGGGGCACTTTATGCGATTAATTGTGTGATTAAAAATGTACAGTCTCTTACTCTGTTAACCGCTCTGAACTGTTATGGTACTGCGGTGTACAAAAATAAAGTTATTATTATTATTATTAATCATTATTAATTATGTGATTAAATTTTTTAATTGATATACAGCCCTAATTATAATACCTCTTTATCGCTGCATTCTACAACCTCACCTTGAGTATTGCGTTCAGTTCTGGTTGCCGAACCTCAGAAAAGATAAAGTAAAATTTAAAAAGGTTCAAAGAAAAGAGATCAAAATGAAAAGGGAATGGAACTCCTCTCCTATGAGGATAGGCTAGAAAGATTAGGGTTCTTCAGCTTAGAAAAGACACAGCTGAGGTTGGATATGATTGAGGTCTACAAAATCCTTAGTGGTGTAGATTGGGTAAAAGTGAATTGATTTTTAATTCTTTCAAAAAGTACAAAGACCAGAGGCAAATCAATAATATTACATGACAATACTTTTAAAATACGTAGAAGGAAATATTTTTTCACTCAAAAAATACTTATGTTATGTCCTGCCAAATCCTCATTAATTCGAGTTCTAGGCGGGTTACAGGCAACAGATGTCCCTGAGGGTCTAGGGAAATTGGGAAGGTATGAAGTATACAATACTGTTTGGCTGAAAAAACTGTATAGACAGGCTACATACCTGCCACCTAATACTTCCATATAGTCCTCCTCAGTTCTTATTTCTATCTCAGGGGAGATCAGAGAAAGCATTCTCACACACATGTGGTTAAAATAGTCAAAGGAGAATTTAACTGCTTATTTAAATTAGTAAGCTCACAATCAAAGTCTCATCATTACTCGTGACTGGTCTTTTATTGGAAATTGATATCATTAATTAATTCATTATTAAACACTAGTGTTTAAGCATGTTACATTAACGGGTGCTAGAATATATGTCTGTCTCTCTCTCTGGCCCCCTGTCTGTCTGTCTTGATTTCTGTCTCTCTCCCTGCCCTGTCTGTCTGTCTGTCTGTCTTTCTTTCTGTCTCTCTCCCTAGCCGTGAATAACCTGCAGAAATGATGGGAGAAAAAGTCTTCATCGCCACAGGTACGGGGACAAGGCCATTCACTGCCCCGTGGAGCAGTGAATGGCCTTGTCCCCGAAGTTATGGAAGGGAACTTGCGCGGTCACTGATCAGGCATCTTCCTCCCTCCCTCCCTTCCCCTCAATTTACCGTGGCGATTTTCTGTTTATTTCTGTCTCCCAGCTGCCCAAGCAGGCATTGATCAAGTTGCATGTGGCTGCCGAAACGTCTCCTCTGACACAACCGGAAACAGGAAGTAGCATCAGAGGAGAAGTTTCAGCAGCCACACGTGATTTGATCAATGCTGGCTCGGGCAGCTGGGAGATGAAAAAAAAAGAAAATCACTACAGTAAGGTGAAGGGAGGGAGATGCGCGGACGGTGGCGATTGGGAGAGAGGGAGGCTGCTGGATTATGCGTGGGCTGAAGATGCTGAAGGGAAATGGGGAAAAGAAGTGGAGAGTGGGGCGAAGATGCTGAAGGGAAATGGGCAAGAGAGAGTGGGGAGAAGAAACTAAAGGGAAATGGGCAAGAGAGAGATGCCAGACTATGGGGAGAGTGGAGGGAAGAAAATGGGTGCCAGACCAATTGGGAGAGGGAGAGATGGAAGGGAGAGGCACAGTAACAGAGCATATGGAAGAAGCAGAGAGGAGACAGACAATGGATGGAAGGAATTAAATAAAGAGAAGATGATGAAAACAGAAACCAGACAACAAATGCAGAAAAAAAATTTCTATTTTCTTTTTTTTTTTTTCTTTGCTTTAGGATAAAGTAGTATATTAGTTGTGTTGATACACATTTATAAACAAAGCCCTGCCACCTGAACATCTCTTTCTCTAGTTCAGCAGCCAGAACTTTGATTTATAAAATGACAATTGTACAGAATATTGTTTCATTTTATACTTTAATAAAATAAGTTCAGTATAAAACTATTCAAGGCTTGTGTGGATGGGATCAGATGGTTTGCTGGGATGGGGTGGGCACCGAACTCGCAGGGACGGGACGATGACAGGGACTGAGCTCACGGTGACTGGAAGGTGATGGAGACTTAGCTCACAGGGAAGGGACGGTGACGGTGACCAAGCTCACGGGGATGGGACAGGGACGGGGACAAATTTTTCCCCGTGTCATTCTCTACTTCTGATTGTCCATCCAATATTTCTTTCTGCCTCCTGCATGCTTCTTCTCCTCCAGACCTCATTCCATTCCCCCAGCCAACATCTCTCTCTGTCCCTCCATGAATCCAACTTTTTCTCTCTCCCTGCCCTCCTCCCCTTTCTTTCTTTCTTTCTTTCTCTCTCCCTGGCCTCTCTTTCTTTCTTTCTTTCTGTCTGTCCCTCTGTCTTTCTCCTTTGTCTCTCTCCAGAGAAGGCAGCACTGTTAGTTGGTCATTGGAGGAACAGCAGCCTGTTCAGTTCCAGGAAGCATGAAGTTCTGTGTCTTTCTTTCTCTCTCCCTGCTCCCCCCAGCCACCGCCGTCGACAACGACGATTTCTCCCTGCTTCCCCAATGCCGCAAAAACCAGAAGCGTGCAGCCACTGCACAAACGCCGGGCCCACAAGCCTCCTCCCCTGATGTCAATTCTGACGTCGGTGAGGAAGTTCCGGGCCAACCAGGCAGCGATTGGCTGGCAGTAACTTCCTCTCCGATGTCAGAATTGATGTCGGGGGAGGAGGCTTGTGGGCCCAGCTCTTGTGCAGTGGCTGCATACGCCTGGCTTTTTTGGGGTCGGGGAAGCAGGAAGAACGCAAAGGCAACACGAGTCTATTGTGGAGCCCGGGATGGACTCCGCAATAGACTCGCATTATGCTTGTGATCTACTGGTTGATCGCAATCGACTTTTTGGGCACCCCTGCACTAAAGTCTCCGATCTTCTAATTATCTTCACTAAACCATTCAAACTGGTTTAGTTTGACTGGTTTAGTGACCGATTGTATTTGCCGACACTATTCACAAAACAGTTCACCATATCGTTTTCTGTGCAGTCATACATTCTCCAATTCTGGCATGCATATGAGGTCATATTTAAACCAGCCATCTGATCAAAGGCCAGAATCGGATCAGTACTACCAACCCAGAAAACCCAACAGGTCTAGTAACTGTTACTGTCAGGTCTGCCTGTTTATCTCTTTTTTTTTCTATGGTCACAAATGTGCCCATAAAAAAAAGAAATGTCCTGCTGTGCTGGTCACCCCCTAATGACCCCAGTACCAAAATAGAGGCCGGAGGGATGCCCACTCCCTCCTGCTGCCGCGAACTCCTCCTCCCCATGCCAGCCGACTCCCCCTCCCCTCCACACACACACACTTCAATAGAAATCGGCAGGAGGGATGCCCACTCCCTCTTGCCACTGCCGTTACACACACACACACCCCTGCTGAGCTTACCCCCCGCCAGCAGCATCTACTATGAACTATCAAGGATCAAAATGAACAAAGCCATGGGACCAGACAAACTATATATCCCAGGGTGCTTAGGGAGTTGAGAGATGTCCTGGCGGAACCGTTATCCGCGCTCTTCAATCTTTCCCTAAGTACAGGAAGAGTCCCTTTGGACTGGAAAACAGCTAACGTCATTCCACTCCACAAAAAGGGTTGCAGGATGGAGGCTGCAAATTACAGACCGGTAAGTCTCACATTGATAGTGAGTAAACTTATGGAAACGCTAATCAAACACAAATTAGATACGATCCTGAAAGATGAGAATCTACGAGATCCCCATCAACATGGATTCACAAAGGGAAGGTCCTGCCAATCCAATCTAATCAGTTTCTTTGACTGGGAAACAAAAAATCTGGATATGGGGAAGACCCTGGACGTCATGTACTTGGATTTCAGTACGGCTTTTGATAGTGTCCCACACCGCAGGTTATTGAGCAAGATGAGTTCGTTGGAATTGGGAGAAACATTGACTGCATGGGTTAGAGACTGGCTCAGAGGTAGACTTCAGAGGGTGGTGGTAAATGGTACTCTCTCCGAAACGTCGGAAGTGATCAGTGAAGTGCCGCAGGGCTTGGTCTTGGGTCCGATCCTATTTAATATCTTCATAAGGGACCTGGCTCAGAGGCTTCAAGGTAAAATTACATTATTTGCCGATGACGCTAAACTATGCAACATAGTAGGCAAAAGCACAGTGCCCGACAGTATGGCACAGGACCTACTCTTACTGGAACATTGGTCCACAACTTGGCAACTAAGTTTTAATGCCAAAAAGTGTAAGGTCATGCATCTTGGCAGCAGAAATCCATGCAGAACTTACACCCTAAATGGTGAGACCTTAACAAGAACTACAGCAGAGCGGAACTTAGGAGTGATCATTAGTGAAGACATGAAGACTGCCAATCAAGTGGAGAAAGCTTCATCCAAGGCTAGACAAATGATGGGTTGTATCCGAAGAAGTTTCGTCAGCCGGAAGCCCAAACTTATAATGCCGTTGTACAGTTCCTTGGTGAGACCTCATCTGGAATATTGTGTACAATTCTGGAGGCCACATTATCAAAAAGATTTTCTGAGAATTGAGTCGGTTCAGCGAATGACCATCAGGATGGTCTCAGGACTCAAGGATCTCGCGTATGAGGAACGGCTAGGTGAGTTACAGCAATACTTACTCGAGGAAGCAGAGAGAGGGGAGACATGATTGAGACGTTCAAATATGTCATGGGCCGTATTGAGGTGGAAGAAGATATCTTTTTCCTTAAAGGACCTACAGCAACAAGAGGGCACCCATTGAAAGTCAGGGGTGAGAGATTTCATAGAGACACCAGGAAGTATTATTTTTACCGAAAGGGTGGTTGATCATTGGAATGATCTTCCTCTGCAAGTAATTGAGGCCAGCAGCGTGCTAGATTTTAAGAAAAAATGGGATAAGCATGTGGAATCACTTCAAGGAAGAACTTAGGGTGGAGGGTCATTAGAGTGAGCAGACTTGATGGGCCGTGACCCTTTTCTGCCATCATATTCTATGTTTCTATGAGGCTCTGAGGCTAGCAACCGCCTTTATTGTGCATGGAGGTAGGGGGTGACCGTAGAACCAAGATGGCTAGAGGAATCCAAAAAGTTAGCGATCATGTCAGTGGTTGCTGTCATAACTAGCCGCAAATTATTGGTATTTCACCACTATTGTAAACCGCTTCGAACTTCACGGTATAGCGGTATATAAGAAATAAATTATTATTATTATTAGTTTACAGTCTGTTTATAAGAGACACTATCCCTGAACTGGGAAGCATTTTGTCTGCAGTGCATTATAAAGAGGCTTCATGTACTTGCACAGACTCTTGGATTGGTACATTTGCACACTCAGGAAAATGTCTCAGCTTACTAAAATGTATTCAGCAAGAAAACAAAAAAAAAAACAGCAATACATTTTAAAAGACAAAAAAAAGTAATACATTGATCTTTAGACTCTATTCACCTCTACAGTGTCTCTAAGCAGTGGTATAGCTAAGATGAGAGGTGCCCGGGACAGAGGCACTCTTCCCCCACCCTATCTCTGCCCCTCCCCCACTCCATCCCTGATTCCCACTGCCATTCACGCCCCTCCCCCTTTCCGTTCCTCCATACCTCTAGTTGTTCACTGCCACGAGTAACAACTTCAGCAGATTTCCTTCTGATGTCACTCCCTATTCGTGGAATCTGGAAGTAACATCAGCGGGAGAGCTGTTACGGTCGCGAGGAACACACTGAAGTTGTTGCTCATGGTGGTGAACAACTAGAGGTACGGGGGAAGGGAAGGGGCGAGGGATGGCGAGAAGGAGGGGAGCCAGCAGCCCCGCCAACATGGCAGACTGCCCCCCTCGCCTCCCCCTTGCTACGTCACTGCCTCTAAGGGAGAGAAGCTGAGCACTGTAGCATCTGCTGCAAACTGATCATTCTGTTGGGTCTTATTTACTAAAGATTCGACCCATTTGAGTCTCTGGGACAAACATTTTGTACATAATACCTATACAGAAAGAGAGGAGAAGGGAGCAAGAAGCCAGCCTGGGCCTGTGCTACCTGTTAATGGAGCTGACACTGGGCACTGTGTCATTGTCACACACACGTTCTGCTAACAATCGGTCTCGGATCTCCCAAGCGAACATGGTGGGGTTTTGGCGCTTGTATTCAGCGATTTTGTCCACGACTTTGGGTGTGGCAACTTTGGGTTTGGAGCCCCCGATCACCCCGGGCTTAATACTACCTGTCTCGTAGTACCTGCAGCAAGAAAAGAAAACAAAATAAAACACCCTCAAGACATCACATATCATTATCTACAAAAGTTCAAAAGGCATAGTATAAGTCTGCTGGCTGTGAAGGTTGTTTCCTTGCATGTGGTGGAGCATTTCACACCACACAAAGTAACTAAGCCGCCAGGTTTAAGATACTGTGTCCATTGATATAATTGAGTAGGCACTAAGGTAATTCTGTAAAACTGATGTTAACATATGTAAGTACCAAAAACTCACCTGAGCACTATTCTGTAAATACCCATGAATCTTGATAAACATACACATGGGATCGGATCTGACTACAGCTTGCCAGAAAATAATTTCTTGAATCCAACAGTATATTCCAGTATTCTTCAGTGCTGTTATCTGTGCCAATGCAACCGGAAGCTATGGTGCTGCCTGCTGTACAGTTCCTGCACTTACTCGGTTTCATTAAATGGTATATAATTCGTTGCTGCAGCAACCATTAGAGAAAGCACTGGATTGCATGTAGATTCTAAAACAGACAAACAGTTTTACAGTACCTTTCAAAGTGTTTCGTAGGCATACTGGCCCAGATTCTGTAAAAAAAAAAAAAAAATGCTCCCCAGGCAGGCTGCCTATATTGAAAATGCCTCCTGGAGCCTAGGGAGACCCGCAAAAACGGCCGTACATGTCTCCCTAGACCAGTGGGAGATGTGAACAATGTAGGCCAGCAAAATGCTGGCCTACATTGTAAGTAGACGTGGCTGCTACACTTATCACGGCAAGGGATCTCTGAGATGGCCCATGTACCTAAGGGGTGGGTCTGCCTTATTTTGATGGAGGCGGGCCTACCAGACGGATGGTGGGAAGACCCAGCTAGCCAGCCAACATTCAAGTTGAGCCCAGAAGTTTCCAGTGAGGGGAGATTGGGGGGTCCAGGGAGGGGGGTTGGGGGTTTCATGGGGGGGTCCAGGGATGGGCGTTCATTGGGGGGATCCGGCAGGAGGGATTGGTCACCCTCCTGCCAGCGATATTCAGGGAGGGGGAGGGGATTCATTGGGGGGAGGGCTGGCAGGAGGGATTGGGCACCCTCCTGCCAGCAATCTTCGGGGTGGGGGGGGGGGTCGGGTCTGATCTTCGGGCAGGAGGGGTTGGGCTCCCTCCTGCCGCAATCTATGTGGGGGGTGGGCGGTTTTCAGGCAGGAGGGGTTGGGCTCTCTCCTGCTGCGATTGTTCGAGGGAGATTGGCAGCCGCAGTCAATATACTTATCACAGGCAGTTCTGTAACCAGCATCTGTAACATGGACGTTAGTTATAGAATCAGGTTTATTTAGGGCAGGCTTAGGCCCGATTCTGTATAGGATGCCCATCCCTGGCGTCCTATACAGAATCCAGGCCACTAGGTTTATTTAATATTTTATGTATGTATGGTTGTAAATCTCTTAGTTTTTTAGGTGGACTATAAGTCTCTTAATTACATAAATAAATAAATAAATAAATAAATAAATAAGAGTCTGGGTGAAGCATGGTGAGACTCAAACTTATGCATATAACTTATAGAATACTATAGGTTATGCATGTATCTCCAGAATTTTGTATGAACACTTAAACCAGCTCTATGGCTGGTATAAGTTTTCATGCCTAAAATATACACATGTATATATCTGTATTTTATAAAAGCAAGTAGGTGCCTACTTGCTCCCTCTGGCACCTAAATATAGACACACAGGCCCAATTTCTGCATATGGCACCTTAGGTTGTGCGTGCATATTGGTGTGCATAGCTGGTGTGTGCACACAACTTAACTGTTTAACAAGCCAATCAGCACCAGTAATTGGCAATTAACACATAATAATTGATGCTAATTGTCATTGATTAGAAGTTACACATGAAACTTTCTAAATGCATTCTAGAAAGTAGGGTGCATTACTTCTAATGCACAGATCTTAACAGGGGACATGGCCAGGGGAGGAGCATGGGTAGATTGTGGGTATTCTCAAAGTTTGGCACAATTGGCTAGATTCACAAAGCAAACCGATCGTGTACCGATCAGTTTGCGAGCCCTTTGCGACCCGATTTCCCTCCGGCCCGATTCACTAAAGTGTTTAGCAATCCCATCCCGATCTGTGCATGCAAATGAGGGAAATGGCATACAAATTTGGGAGGGCAGCGATTCACTAAACTTTTTCCCCTACACACCGACTGGCTGGCTGATCAAGAACAAGCGACTGGTGAGGACCAGTCGCTTGTGTAAAAACTGCTCTGCCCCGACTCTTCTCTCTCTGGCTCCCCTTACTCTCCTGCTCTCTGCCGCTCTTCCCCGCAGTGTGAGCCCCTGGTTTTAAAGCAGGGCTGCACTACGGGGAATGGCGGCAGAGAACAGGAGAGTCCAAAATTGCCCACCCACTGGCCCGGCCCACTAGCCCGCCACCCCCCCCCCCCCCCGCGTACATAAAAGTTGGAAGCAGGAGGGATGCTCAGTCCCTCCTGCTCATTAGGTCTCCCTCCTGCCACCAGCACTGCACAGCCCACCCACTCACCCCAGACCGGCCATCGCACCCCGACCGTGTTTGTTTATGGCACCGCACCCCGATAATATTTATGGCACCACACCCCGACAATGTTTCTTTATGGCCAATCAGGGACTTCCTTAGACTCCTCCAAAGGAAGGAGCTCAAGGCGCCTCAGCCAGTTAGGGCCTTAGGTCCCTCCCCATGCATCAGATGATGCACCGTGGCATGGCCTAAGGCCCGGCAGAGCAGCAGGAGCAGGAGGACTTTGCGCTTCCTCTTGCTCCCGAAGATGATATCACAGAGGCCTAAGGAGCAGGTGGGACCGGGCACCCCTTCTGCTCCCAATGATTTTTCAAGGTACAGGGAGGGGGGTAGGTCCAGCCAGCCAGGCCAGGCCCAACCAGGGGTGGGCCGGTCGTGGGTGCGGTGGGCCAGTGGGGGAAATAGTAGAGATGGCAGGAGGGAGTGGGAACTCTCCTGTCATAAATTTAAAAGCAGGGTCGATTTTTTGGTTCGGGGAGGGAGAGGGGAAGGGTTTAATTTTTTTAAAATCAGGCTGAAATTTTTTCATGTGTAAAACACACAAAATATCTGCCCGGTTTAAAAAGCCGGCAGAAGCCCTGACAGCAGTGACAAGAGGCTGCTTCTCCTGTCACTACTGTCAGGGCTCTAGCAATCCGTGCAGTCATTTGGGGGCGTGCATCCGATCGCCCCCATTTGCATGCAGATGGTTGGTGAATCGGTCAGCCTACCTCCAATCGCACATGGATCACACAAGGATCAGAGCGTTAGTGAATCTAGCCCAATGTTATAGATTAGAACACACTCAATCCACATACAATTTATGAGCAGGTATTTGCATCTGGTTTTCCTTGGCCTAAATGGGTGCATCTAAATATTATGCATGGCCATTAAACATGATTCTATAAACTATTCATAACTTTTATAGAATCACACTAAGCTCCATCCTTCTAAGTGCTGATTTGGCCCTTGGAGAACAACCCCTATGAATCAGATATATTTAATAATTTTCTGCTAGAGGTATGGAGAATTTGAGCTACAAAGAACGCCTCAGAAAACTGGGACTGTTCACCCTCGAAAAGAGAAGATTGCGAGGAGATTTGATAGAGACTTTAAAAATATTAAAAGGATTTGAAAAAATTGACCAGGAAACAGCATTACTGACATTTTCAGATGTGACGCGGACAAGAGGTCATAGCCTGCAACTGAGCGGCAGCAGGTTCAGGACAAATGTCGGGAAGTTCTGTTTCACACAACGAGTGGTGGGTGCTTGGAATGCTCTCCCGGAGGAGGTTGTGGCAGAGACTACTGTTCTGGGTTTCAAGCGCAAGTTGGATGTGCGGATCGCCGGACCAGATGGACCTAGGTCTGATCCGGCGAAGGCGTTTCTTATGTTCTTATTAATCTAATGGGTACTATCCTCTCAAGCCTAAGGCAATTGGCATTCTCTCGCTCAGGTTTAGTAAACTTATCAGTTCGTGTATGCTAATTTCTGTGAGGGTTGGGAAAGGTAGTTCCTGTGTTTTTGCAGTAGATATGGCAGATAAGTCATTGCAGTTAATAACTGCATCTTGTCAACTGCCATTCAGCTAATTCATGGTAAAGGATTTTTCTCACATAGCACCAAAGGGTTCCACAAGAGAAATGAAACATAAGACTACAGTGGAAGTTTATGTGGGTGTGTGCTGCCTGATTGCAGCCTTTTAACTACTTGGATTTTTTGTGACTTTTATATTGGGGAGGGGTTATATATACAGTATATATAAGACAAACACAGACCCATTAAGACCCCTGAGAAAGGCAGGTTTAGTTTTGCTGAAACACGGCCTGTGTCAGGTCATTTGTAATTTTATATATTATTTGTTTTTTTACTGTGGGTCACTTATGACTGTATATATCCTTTGTGGAATGCTTTTATGTTTTTTGTACACTTAATAAACTATAACTGGTACATACGATTCTGTTCCACAAATAATTTTTCTCTACACTAACTGAATGAAATTGTTGTAATCATCTTTAACAGTTAAACTTTGCAGTAACCACACATTCATTTTGGCTTGTAACCTACAATATTTGCAAAATATTGTCAAGCTTTAGTATGAAGGGCCCAAATTAATTAAAGAAAAGAAACATATAGAAATAGATGTATAATATTTATAATAAAAGTAAAATGAAATTACATAGTAAAGAAAGGACAGTAAATTTGTTATTAAAAAAATAATAATTGTTTACTCAGGTACTGTAACTAAATTGTGAGTCTTAGGGACAGATAGGGAAGTCTTAAGTACCTATATTTTATTGTAACCGCTTAAATCTGTAATATGCATAAGCAGTATATCAAATATTAATAAAACATAACAAAGTCAAGTCAGGTATTGTCTCTGGTCAACCTATCCCTCCCCCTTTCTCTATCTCCCTTCCTCTGCTCCCTTTCTTCTCAGTGGAATGCAGCGACATTTAAAGTAGATGTGCTAAAGAAAGAGTGTTTAACCTTGGCCTTCATCAGGTTGCGTTTTCAGGATTTCCACAATGAATATGCATGAGATCTATCAACTGTATGCAAATAGATGTCATGGGAAATTCTGACAAATGCCAAAACCTCAAATGGATCTCAGGAAACTATACAGTAAATTAATGACTGTATCAAACCTGGAATTTACATGTTTTTGTAGAGTAAGGGCAAGCCACACATAATTTAGACATGACAATTTGCACAGCTAAAAATAGGTGCAGATCCCGGTGCCAAATGCTATTCTCTAAACAGCACCCAACTCTGAATGCCATTTATACTGTAGAATAGCCCTTGAAGTGGAGGAGAAGCCTAATAACTAGTGCAGCGGTCTGTGACCCTGGGGAACTGGGTTCAATTCCCACTGAAGCTCCTTCTGACTCTGGGCAAGTCACGTAACCCTCCATTGCCCCAGAAGTACCTGTAAATAATATGTAAACCTCTTTGATTGTAACCACAGAAAAGCAATATATCAAGTCCCATCCCTTTAGCATGAAATTTTATCAGTGCCAATTTTTCAGCACCATTCATAGAACTGAGTCTGTAGGAGGGAAAATTCTATAAATGGCACTCAAAATTCAGCACTGGAAAAATCAGCACAAGCATCATATAAAAGTCACACGCTTTGTATAGAATCACACTTAGTGCTGATTTCTGCACATAAATTTAAGCACCAGAATGTTCTTATGCCTGCTGAAAGTTGAAGTAAATGCTGCTGCCCAAGTTAGTCATGCTGAGGCTATCAATAATAATAAAACCCTTAGTAGCGCATGCGCACTTTGAAACTCCATGCCTCCACATGCGCAGTAGAACAGAACTATCTTTGTCTGCCAGGACCCTGCAGCAGTTTCCCCATCACCCTCCCTCGGTGACGCTGCGAGTCCGGAGCCAGTGGCGACCACCACGGCGGTGACTCCCTTTTCCAGCCCTCTCTCCGTCTGCTGAGGAGACCCAGAGTGAGACCAAAAGGTAAAGTAAAAACAACCGCTGCCGTGTAAGAGAAGGAAGCTGGGGGCAGAATAGGGGATATGTGTGAAAAGGAGGCTGCAAAAGGGACATGTGAAAAAAGGGGGCTGGGGCTGGAAGCTGAAAGGGAAAAGATGGGAGAAGGGGGCTGGGGGAGCTAAAAAGGGGTTTGGAACTGGGGCTGAAAATAGGGGACATGTGAGGGAAGGAGGCTTTAAAGGGGGGTTCTTGGGAATGGACCAGGGTCCAAGTCACACTTCAGATGCAAAAGGGGTCAAATAGGAGAAGGAAACTAGGGGCTGGAAAAAAAGGGTTGGTGGGAGAAGGGGGCTGTAAAAAGGGTACTGTAAAAAGGGAACATGTTAGAGAAAAGAGCTGGAAGCTGACAATGGGGATATGTAAGAGAAGGGGGCTGAGGGCAGAAAAGGGGATATGTGTGAGAAGGAGGCTACAAAAGGGACATATGAGAAAAGGGGTTTGGAGCTGGGGCTGAAAATAGGGGACATGTGAGGGAAGGGGGCTTTAAAGGGGGTTTCTTGGGAAAAGAGACCTGGTGTAGGAGGCTGTTAAAAGAAGACAGTTCGGAGAAGAGGGCTGGAGCTTGGGACTGCAAAAGGTGAGTTGTGAGAGAAGGGGTCTGGGTCTGGGTCTGGATTTGAGGGCTGAAAAGGAAGACAGGTGTGTTAATAGACTGGGCCTAGAACTGAGTGCTGGAAGAGCAGGTATGAGAAGGGGGTTAGGGTTAGGGTTGAGGGCTATAAAAAGGGAATGTGTGATAGAAGGGAGCTGGGGATGAAAAAAGGGGGAGGTGGGAGAAGGGGGCTACAAAAGGGGGCAGGTGAGAGAAAAGGACTGGGACTGAAACAGGGGCCTAAAAAGGGGGCATGTGAGAAAAAGGGGTTGAAGATAGGAGCTGGGAGAATAAGTGAAGGTTGATGGGGAAGGGGGAATGGAGAGGGAATTCTATGGAGGTGAAGGACAGAGAAAGGGCACAGATTTTTAAGTTGGTGAAAAAAGGTGGAAATAGGGAAGGAAAAGGGAGAAATGGGAGTCTGAATATGGGGGTAAGACATTAGAAGTATAGCCATACTGGATCAGACTAATCTATTCTAGCACCCGTTAATGTAATGGGCTTAAACACTAGTATTGTATAACTATGTGAGCAAATTTTAAAACATCTCTGACACACCCATTGACACGGCCCCCATATAAGTTACATGCTACGTGCCATGCCTTATAGAATAGTGCACAGCTTGATGCACATGTAAATTATAATGAGTGCTAATTAACTTCAATATTTGGTTGTTAGCACCCAATTGTTGATAGTTAAGGGTTTGTGCATATATCTCGGGTGCATGCGCAAATCTGGAAGATAATTTGCTGCACATCCAGTGAGAAAGTCCATTTTACAAAGGACCACATTTAAAAAAAAGAGAGCCACTTCACTGAATGTGTAACTGCTGGCTCTTGCACATATAAGGGGTCGCTTTTGTTACCTGCCACTTCATAAAAACTAGGTTTTACAAGCATGACATAAATGGGGAGCAAATTCAGGATCCAAGCTATAAAATTCAAATGTTAGGATTTTTTAGGTGCTTTTTTAAATGCTAGAAAGGTTAGCATAATCAAGGCTTAATTTGTGAGGCAACAGCCTGGAATGCAATTCCACCACTTATTCTGAGATACCAGAGAAACAAGGGCATTCTGCTCTAGTCCCTCCCTTCCAAGCAGCCTGCAGGGAACAGCAGGCTAGGGCATGAGCCTGGAGCAAAGCAGAAATCAGTTACTATAAACCCTAATCCATCCCCTCTTCTCCTATTGCTACTGCTCCTGGCTTCACAGTTCCACTTCCTTTTTATCTGCAAATTAATGGCTGAGAATAATTGTCCCTCTGCCCCCATAACTTCTCTAAACCCTTGGTCTAAATGAGTATTTAGCTGACCCCTACATGACTTGGAGCAGGTGTAAATATTGACATTCATTTTTTAAAGTATGTATTTATTGCATACATAATAGAAAATACACACATACGAGTACTTCTCAAGCCCATCCAGAACATGTCCCTCTTAAAACTGTGAATGGTGTAGACCAACGGTCTCAAACTCGCGGCCCTGGGGCCACATGCGGCCCGCCAGGTACTATTTTAAGGCCCTCTGTATGTTTATCATAATCACAAAAGTAAAATAAAACCATTTCTTGATCATATGTCTCTTTAGCTATAAATTCCAATATTAGTATTAAGACTTAACCAAAAGAAAGATTTATAAACTATAAAGAGTTTTACCTCATGCAAAATTGTCATTTCTTTAATAAAACATTAACTATTTTTTTCTGAGGCCCTCCAAGTACCTACAAATCCAAAATGTGGCCCTGCAAAGGGTTTGAGTTTGAGACCACTGCTGTAGACACATTCGTGTAAATAGTGCCTGGACATATTAAGCCACTTACATAAGCAAATGCTGCATCTGCTTTCTAACAAGACTTCCCAAATGTCCAAACTCTGTTCATCAATTAATTTCCCCAATTGGGCAATTTCCTTACATCCCTAGGACTTCTGACTGTGAAGACCTTAATGTTCGAAAAAGCAAGATAACAATAAAACATGACTTAGAATTGCAATGCAATTACTTTACAAATTTATTTTATGTTTGTATCCATTCTTTTACAGACAACTCTCATTATAGTGACATTTTATTTGGCAACCTATGACCGGGTTTGACTGTAATTAATAGTTATAAAAATAATGAACTATGAAATCTCAATTTATTGTTGACAACTTAAATGAAATAGCTACAGAGAGATCCTCTTAAATTCATAATGCCAACATATTCACTGACAAATCTATTGAGATGTAGAGCAGTTAAATAGATTAGCTTTTCAGAAGTTTAAAAGTTCACTTTAATGCAAATTAGCTACCATTTTAACACACCAGTGCTGAACATTTTAGGACAGCCAGCACACTGGTGAAGTGGAATTGTTACCATTCTCTACAAGAAGAAAGCATGCTGCTTGTGGAAGTCAAAAGGACTTCAGTAACTAGTGCTATTATTGATTTCCTATTTCTATTAAGGAACTCTGAAGACAGGTGTAGAACTATACCTAGGGGCACTGCATTAATCCGGTGGTGGCATGTAACATTGCCATAAGGAAGATCTCCAGTTCAGCTGGGTCTTCTGCTTCCTACATCAATTAAGGTTAGGGATGCTGCACAGCATCATTCATAGCTCAGGAAAGAGGGATGGGATAGTCTTGGTCTTCATTCAGAACTTATGACTGGATTCAGGGCCCATGATTACAGAAGGAACTCTGCTGCATGATCCTCATTGACCAGATGATCTTCATTGGCCAGATAGCTGTGGATGGAGGCTCACGGTCCACATATCAAAAAAGCCTTGGACAAATGTTTGAGGAGGTCAAAAATCATAAGTGTCAGCAAATAGACCTGCTCCTAGTTTACAATATTGCACACAGAACCTCACACCATTCTTCAAGGTGAATAATCAGTTTCTGGGGAACAACCCTTATAGTCACTTGTTAGGTTTTCACCCAGGTATATCCTACAGAGAACATACACCGTGAAGCGCACTGTGGGTATTACCCAAAAACATCATATATGTTCACCAAATATTTTTGTTTTAATTTTCAAAAAAAGTACTATGTGCAATACAAAGCTTAAAACATTCAGTATCAGTGACACTTGTTCCCATATAGGGTCAGCAATATCAATTATTGAAGTTTCATCCACAATCCAAAAATCAATCAACTTATTTGGAGATGATTGCAGCTATCCATATGTTATCAAAAGGGTGCCTTGGCTGATTTCCCTACAGAGTACCACGTTTCATGACCTTCCTCAGAGGCAAACTCAGGAGCTCAACCCGCTGCCATCATACTGTAACATATTCGAATTTCCGTAACCAGTAAGACAAGTGAATGAAAGTCAATTTATCACCAGATGTCCTCCAAAAACCAGGCCTTCTCCAGCGTGCAACGTAATGACATCACAATTTCACTGTCTGAAAGTTCCTGCTGTTAACCATTCTACTGCTTCATTTATGCCAAACGGCATGTAAGATCGCAAGGTATAGATCCAAAATTGTTCCCTGGATAATAAGAAAGCTTTCTTATTTCCATCAAAGTTGAAGAGACCTGATCAATAATGAACCAGTTCATACGATCAAAAGTATGTTCCTTCTCTATACTGTGTGCTACCATAGGAGCATTCTGTTTCCTTGTTTTTAAACAACTCCGATGTTCTTTCATTCTAACGCTGACTGTCCGAGTAGTGCTGCCCATGTATAGCAAGTCACAGGGACATTGTATAATGTACACCACATACAGTGTTTTCCCAAAAATAAGGCCTAGCATCATTTTCAGGGTAGGTCTTATTATAAGCCCTACCCCCAAAATAAGCCCTAGTCCCAGGATTCGCCAGCAACTCTTCAACCCAGCACCCCGCCACTGCCGCCCCCCACTGCACAGTCGAAAGCCTGCTGACCCTCCATCCTTCCCTCCCTGCCAACCGCAAGCGAGCCCTACCTTCAACCGAAGCAGCGTCGTGCTGGCAGAACTCTAAACAGGTTGCTTCAGCCTTATCCATTGGGGATTTCACTCTGCCACAGCAGTGTGAAATCCCCGTCGGACAAGGCCAAGCACACTGCCAGTCTAACGCTGCTTCAATTGAAGGTAGGGCTCACTCGCGGTTGGCAGGGAGGGAAGAATGGAGGATCAGCAAGGGTCCGGCTGTGTGGTGGGGATGGGGGGTGCTCAAGGGTTCTGCTACACAAGGGATGGGAGGGAGGGAAGGATAGAAGCTGGGCAAGGTTTATGCTGCATGAGGGATAGGAGGAAAAGAAGGATAGAAGCTGGGCAAACTTCTGCTGCACAGGGGGATGGGAGGGAGGGAGGGGAAGAAAGATGCTACACATGTGAGTGAGAGAAAGGAAAGAGGAAGAAGGAGAGGAAGGGAGAGATGATCATATGCATACCCTGAAAATAAGACCTAGTGCCTTTTTTGGACCCAAAATGAATATAAGACACTGTCTTATTTTCGGGAAAACACGGGTAGATGGAATAACAGGAGGTAGATGTCTTTAAAGAATACACCCATTTGGTTGATTATTCACCTTTAATTAGAAAAAATTGAAGAATGGTGTGAGGTTCTGTGTGCAATACTGTAAACTAGGAGCAGGTCTATTTGCTGACACTGGAGACTCATGGTGCCAGAATCCCACCCCTAGTTCCAATTAAGCTGATGGTCTAAAGGTGCAAAGAGAAAAATAATGGGTTAAAAAATAAGAAAAAGAGAAAGAGCTATCATTTAACCTAGTATTTCCCAGCTCAGTCCTGAAAGCACATCTAACCATTCTGGTTTTCAGATAGCCACAAAGAATATGCATATTATAGATTACTAGTGTTAAGCCTGTTACATTAACGGATGCTAGAATATGTCTGTCTGTATTTCTTTCTGTCTGTCTCTCTCCCTGGCCCCATGTCTGTCTGTCTTTCTTTCTGTCTGTCTCTCTCTCTGCCCGCTGTCTGTCTGTCTTTCTGTCTGTCTCGCTTCCTGCCCGCTGTCTGTCTGTCTTTCTTTCTCTCTCCCTGGCCCCCTGTCTTTCTGTCTTTCATTCTATCTGTCTCTCTCCTTGGCCCCCTGTCTGTCTGTCTTTCTTTCTTTCTGTCTCTCTCCCTGGCTCCATGTCTGTCTCCCTTTCTTTCTGTCTGTCTGTCTCCCTGGCCCCCTTTGTCTGTCTGTCTGTCTTTCTGTCTGTCTGTCTGTCTGTCTCTCTCTCTCTGGCCCCCTGTCTGTCTGTCTTTCTTTCTGTCTGTCTCTCTCTGGCGACCTGTCTATCTGTCTTTCTTTCTGTCTGTTTGTCTCTCTGGTCCCCTGTCTGTCTTTTTTTCTTTCTTTCTGTTTGTCTCTCTCCCTGGCTCCCTATCTGTCTGTCTGTCTTTCTGTCTGTCTCTCTCTCTCTTTGGCCCCCTGTCTGTCTGTCTTTCTTTCTGTCTGTCTCTTTCCCTGGCCCCCCTGTCTGTCTGTTTTTCTTTCTTTCTGTTTCTCTCTCCCTTCCCGCTGTCTTTCTGTGTGTCTGTCTTTCATTCTCGTGTGCTGAGATGCTTCAGCTCCAGCCCCCTTCTCCCACCTACCCTTAAATCACTCCTTTTGCCTCCTCCCCAGCCTAAACAACTGCCAACCACAGTCTGGATACTGAGCGTCAGTATGCCTGCTTCTGTTATTTTTGTGCTCTCCTTGGTCCTGTTAGATGAAGTGAGGGTGGGATGGGGGAGTCGCCACCGTGGTCGCCACCTCCGTACATCCGTGTTTAAGGTGCCTCTGCATGCACAGTAGAAGGAGCCAGCATCGCTGAGGGAGGGCGACGGGGAAACCGCCACTGGCTCCTACTGCGCATGTGTGACACAGAAACATGGATCACGGAAGCAGGGATCACGGAGTTTAAAGTGCACATACGCGCTAAGGGTTTTATTATGATAGATAATACACTGGATCCTGATCTATATAAATCCAAGGCCAATTTAACCATTAAGCAGACTTGGCAGTTGTCTAGAGCAGCAGCTAGGGGGCAACAAAGAGCAGCAGCTAGTCAAAGAAAAATAATAGATATAACAGTCCCCACAAACACAAAGAACCATGGGTATTTACTTTCTTTGGAGGAAGTGAATATTTATTCGGATAAGTAGCCATTTATCAGAGTAAATAGCTTTGGTAATTAGCCTTATGGATAGTAATTTTATAACAAGATGCCTAAGTCAGAAGTCAAAAAAATGTCTATTTTAAAAGGCTTTAGCAAAAAAGAACCAAATAAAAAAAAATGGCTAAGAAGGTTCAAAAAACAATTATTTCAATTAAACCCACTAGGGACACACATCTAAAGCTTTAAATCCTCAAAATAAAATAAAATATATTGAGACAGTGCAATTGAAATCATAACTAGTGAATGGTCCTCAGTATACAAAGGTATCTGATTAGCCCAAAAGGGTCTACCGAGCATGATACATCCTTGGATCTAAAGTGCTGGTTAAAGTGCATAAAAAGCAAAAATCAATGTAATGTTATCACAATAGTGTAATAGTCCATGTGAGGTAATATGCAAAATCAATGTAGTCATTTGTCAGAAGGGAAATACCCTAATCCAACGCCCAATTCAGGGTAATTATCACAGTTCATAAGAGTAGGTACTTATCTGCGATGATGTTTTAGGTCCCAAATAGATGGTAAATGAAAGAGTCCGTGCTAAATCAAAGCTCTATAGAGCTCCGTTATGAAGGAAGACCTCCTTCTTCAGGAGCAGCGCACTAGATAAATAGGGTTGATGCCAGAGGAAGACTGAACTTCGAATGACTGGGAGTAATGGTGCTTCGGTCCCATCTATTTGGGACCTAAAACATCACCGGAGATAAGTACCAAATGCACAACAAATTTTAACTTTATATCTGGGGCAAGAAGAAAATGAGGTTTACTTTATAGAATTTGGCCTCCTGTGTATGAAAATAGCCCCGGTTTTCTCCTATCACATATAGTTTTTGAGCAAATCGCAAATATTTATAGCATGAGAAGTCGTAATGCAATGCATTGCACCAATTTAAGAGTTTCTATAAATATTATTTTCTAGAATTTGTTGAAGTGCGTTTATAAACGAGATTAGGAGCATCTCTAATTAATGTCCAACAATAGTCAGCCAGCATTGATGAATTCCATCTGCCCTGATATCATTTCTCTATTGTAGCAATGTCCTGGTGAAACCTTTCCCTATGTTCATCACTATGTTGGTGGGTACCAGCAGGAGGGAGTGGGCATCCCTCCTACCAGGGATTGTTTTGGGGTTTGCGGCAGGAGGGATTGGGCATCCCTCTTGTTGGGGATTGTTTCAAGGGTTCCAGCAGGAGGGAATGGGCATCCCTCCTGCCGCGGACAGTATGGGATGGGGGATTCGAGGGTGACAGCGGGAGGAAATGGGCATCCCCCCTGCCAGCTGGCTTGTGGTGGGATTCGGGGGTTGCCTGCCACAGCTGCTCAGCTGATCATGGCAGGGAGATTTCATTGCCATGATCCATTTATTGGTCACGTCTATTTGAAATGTAGGCCAGCATTTCAATGGCCTACATTTCAGGCACCTATCACAAAACTACGCCCAGCCTTGGGCATGCTCAAGCGTCCCTAGGCACCTCACTGCACCCATGACAGACACTTACAGTGTAGGCGGCCTGTCTCAGGTTGTTGGTTTTTTTTTTAGAAAACGTGCATCTCAATTGTCTGGTTAGATAGCGGTAGGACGCCTACTGCCACCTACAATCAGGACGCCGTTTATAGAATTTGGCCCTATGTGATACCATATTTGCATATGGCTGTACAGTGGCTATTTCCAGCCATTTTTGTTGCACTAGACCAGGGATAGGCAATTCCGGTCATGAGAGCCACAGGCAGGTCAGGTTTTGAGGATGTCCACAATGAATATGTATGAGATGGATTTTCATGCATTTCCTCCTGAGATACAAATCTATCTCATGTATATTTATTGTGGATATCCTGAAACCTGACCTGCCTGTGGTTCTTGAGGACTGGAATTGCCTACTTCTGGCCTAGACCTACCAGAGTGCTTTTGTGATGTCATCAGCCACAATATGCCACAATAACCTTCCTAAGCTCACAAGTCCATATTCAGCCAGTAGCAGTGAGCATGTTTTTAAAACATTCATTGCTGCTGGCCAAATTAAACCCGGATATTCAATATCCAGGTGAGTAGCGATACCCGGAAGTTATCTGGGTACAGTCAATATTCAGTGCCACACCTGCATAGTTAACTGGGCAAAGATAGGATTATGTACATAATTACACAATGCATGTGTAATTTCCGGGATCATCCAGGCATTGCCCAGACAGTGCTTCAGTGGTCAGAGTCAATATACAATAGCACTGCCCGATTAAATGCTGCTGAATATTGGCAGCCAACCTGCTCAGCGTGATTTAACCAGGCAGGGGCAATGAATCAGCATGCTAAAACGTTCCATTAGAAAACATTAAGATTTTCATTTGATTGCCAATTATCTGAGAGAAAAAAAGTCAGTTGCCTTTTTAATTTTTATGTTATTATTTTTGGGTAGTTTTTATGGCGCAGGGCAATTCTGAGCAATTTGAGGGGCTCCCTAATCTTATCTTTTCATTTTACAGTATTATCATTTTATTGTTTATCAAAAACTTGATATACCGCTTAATTTGTCAAACATGTCAAACTGGCTGCAGTTAAAAGAAAAGAAATAAAATGGAACGCCATAAAAATAATAGGAAAGTGCCAGTCACTCAAAGAAGATAGTAAGAAAACATCATTCATGCACATTGCGACTCCAGTGCTCCTCAGAAATTGTATTCCCTGTCTTGCAGGCAGGAAAAAATGCCTCAAGAGCTGCGAAATCCTAATTTAAAAGGGTAGGTCTTTAAAGACAAGCAAAAAATGGTATATGATCTAGAAAAAGATTGTGTGGTAGAGAATTCCAGTGCAGGTTCCAAAAATGTAAAAAGATCTGCTGCTAGTTGATTCTATTTATTTTCAACTCTTGATATACCACAACATATCCACTATTTGGCACTATGTGGTTTATGATTTATCAGATACTTTAACTTTTTTCCTATCTGTCCCAGTGGGCTCACAATCTATCTACTATGGCACCTGGGGTAATGGAGGGTTAAATGGTCATGGTCACAAGGAGCAGCACTGGAATTGAACCCACAACCTCAGGGTGCTGAGGCAGCAGCTCTAAATGCTAAAAATTCTCCTCCACTCTCATTTTGCTTGCCAGGGATTAGGGAGTATCAGCTTATTGCCATTAAGTAAACAGAATATGCTGATGTATATGGAATAATGATTGAGGCTAGATAAGCCATTATTCCTCTGTAAAACTCTTTGTGAGAAATTGTAAGCATTTTGAATTTGATCTTAAATTCAACTGGAAGCCAGAGAAGTTGTTTGATCGTGGAACTTTGCTCAAAAAAGAATCTTAGCTGCAGTGTTTTCCAGAATTTGCACACTTATCAAATTGCTTTTCGTGCTACTTACTGTACAAAAATGAGGTTACAATAGTCATAATGAGAATTAATGTAAACATAAAATAGAGAATGTAAGGAATTAGTATCTATGTAGTTCCAAGTTGCCTTTACCTTAAGCAAAAAGTAAAACCCTGATTTCAAAACATTGGAAATTTGGGGAGAAAAGGTAAGATATGAGTCAAAAATAACTCCCAAATATTTGAAAGAAGAAACAGTGAGAACTGATTTTTGAAAAAGAGTAGGAATAAGAGAAGGAGAACATGAAGTACCAGAAATCCAGGAGGCTACATTCTTGTCTGGGTTCATTACCAAATGATGATTCTGGAGTCAATCTGCCACTTCAAGAAGGCAGCATAATCTTACATATCTTGGAATCATCCGAAAAAACAAGGCAAGCCTTACCTTCTAACCCTTTGGCAATGTCGCAAACAAGCATATTAAACAGAATTGGCTCCAAAGTCTGAAAAAATAAAGAAAAGTGGAGAAAAAGCCTCGGTTCAACTTCATTTGGCAAAAAAACTCCACTTTCTAGAAAATACTCAAAGGTTGAAGATACTTGCACACATGTGGTGATAATTATAGGTAGAAAAGCCAGTACTGTAGCAGCCCTCAGAGAAACCACCCACATGTAAAGGCATGCCAAAATCAAAACAACTTGTGTGTCCAAGATCTGTACGATAACATAAAGGGCTCCTTTTATCAAGGCACGCTATGGGGGTTAGCGCGTTGGACATTTCATTACGTGCTAACCCCTGCAGCAGCCTAAAATCCTAATGCCTCGTCAATGAAGGTGTTAGGTACTAGCGCGGCAGGCGGTTTAACGCGCGGTATTCCGTGCATTAAACCGCTACCGCGCCTTTGTAAAAGGACCCCAAAGTCACCAACAACTTCAACAAAATCCAAAAGCAGAAAAAGACAGAGAAACTTAGCTGCCAAAATGGTCTGAGTAGTTCACAGAGCACTTCACTCGGTACTCCACCCTCCAGACACAGCAGCCACACGACGGGGAAATCTCCATTTTGCACTGCTGCTTCAGGAGTTACAGTCTTTCAGCCATCCAGACCACACACCAAACACAAGGAAATTCTGGCACACAGGGAACACTGACACTCACAGCCATTAAGCACCAAAAGACTCCACCCCTTCAGGGTAATTCAGCCAATCAGCTATCTTCTTCAGCCGGTACAGATGAAACTAAACGAATCTAAAACAAAACTACTCTGGCTCGGCCCAAAATTCGAACACCTGCCCACACTTTTCGCACTACCCACAGGCGATACACTACAGCTCGAGTTCTCATGCAAGGTCCTTGGTATCACTATCGATTCCTCTCTCTCCCTCATTGACCACCTCAACTCCTTGGCAAAATCATGCTTTTTCAGCCTTCACATGCTGAGGAAAGCTAGATCCTACTTCAGCCAACAACACTTTGCCATCCTTGTCCAATCCATCATCCTCTCCAAACTAGATTACTGCAACGCCATCTACTTAAATCTATCAAAAAAAAGTATTCTAAGACTCCAGCTAATCCAGAATACTGCAGCCAAACTGATCTTCTCAAAACGCAAGTCTGACCATGCCTCCCCACTCCTTGCCAAACTTCACTGGCTTCCAATAATCTCCAGAATCCATTTCAAATGTTCCTGCCTGGCTTTCAAGATCATTCACGGAATCCTGCCTCCTCTTATCCCACTGTCTTTCAACTCCTCCAGTCCCGACTCCTCCAGAACTGCCCAAAGGCTTAAACTAGCCTTCCCCTCTCCACGCGGCATCCACTATTCAGGCAAACTGGGAAAATCCCTTCTCTTCAAAATCACAGGTCTTTGTAACGACCTCACCACCCCGCTGCAGAACTTGAGCTCCCTTCAGTTATTCCGCAAACAACTGAAAACCTGGCTTTTCAGCAAATTGTAGCTCTATCCTTCCCCCCTTTCTCTCCCCCCTTCTACACATAAGTTCATGTAATCCTTTTTCTTCTTCTCTACCCACTATTTTAAGTTCTTGTAAACCGTGTCGAGCTCCATTCTCATGGAGATGATGCGGTATATAAACTTAAGGTTTAGATTAGATTAGATTAGTAGGGAAGCCAATAGGCAAATGCAACAGCCATCTTCTTCAGCCACAGAATGCCGCCCACTCAATCCGTCTATTCAGACTAGCTGGGTGAACAGAACCTAAAGTAAAAATCCAACGCTGTTCACGTTGTCTTAGCTGACGCCTCCAATCCCCACAACTCACAGAGTAAGGGAGAAGTTCAATAGCAGTATACCGTAGAGCCCCAAAATCATGCTTCACTTCCACACAATTTGCCACTAAAGGTTCTTCCATGCGTCGAGTGTTCCCTACATTCAAAGCTCAAGTAAAGCTCTCAAGCATTTTGCTCATAGGTTTGTTTGTTTTTTATACTCTAAATTCTTTTTACTTTTTCTTTTTAAGTAGGTTATATTATGGCTTCCCCTTTTTTTTCCCCTTTCCCTCACAAATTTTATTGTTTTTTCCTTTAAATGTAATGGAGTTTGTTTTTGTATTGTTTTACCTCCCCAATTTATATTCATTGTAAACCGCTTAGATTTTAACTTTGGTTTTATATTTGCAGTATGTTAAATAAATTGAACTTGAACTTCAAGCATCATGAAGACTAAGAGGAGCTGCAGGTGACATCGGTGTTTTTTCATTTTTTTGTGTGTGTGGCATATCCACAGGAATCTAAGGATGCCTGGAATCAGAACCGTGGTAATGGAAGCATAGCCCTGGGAATGTCTCTAGGAGGATAAACCTCAAAATCCTTGATGACACCTGTGGGAGGAACGAAGAGAACTACGATTCCATTCCTACGTCCAGAAAAACTGGTTCACAGGGAGCAACGTAGAGTGGCTTTCACCACACCTTAGTAGAGGTCATTCCAACCTATACTGACAAGAATCTGGCCCTTGAAAGGACAGCTTCTGAAGGAGATCCTTGAGGCAGTGTCCTCATCCAAAGACAGATCCAAAGAATTCAGCGCTCAAACTCTGCACCGGCAAAACATGTACTAAGACTTGAATGAGATCATGAAGGTCACCTGGCACCACAGCCACACCAGTTTGCACCAGCGGAGGATAGAAATGCACCACCCCAGAGGATGCATTTCGCAGGCCGGAATGATAGACATGCACCATAAACGAAGTGGCCACCACTACTCAGCTACCTGAGGATGCTAGAATATTTTGTATCATAACAGCCTCCTGCAATCCTAAGAGTCCTGAAACTTCACACACACACCTCCCATCACTAGGAAGGACTGCATGCTGGAAAACCTGCACCATGACAGAATCTACCTAAGGCTGTTCAGATCTGCCAAAAAACAGGATTCAGGAGAGAAAGCATAGACATAGCTTTACCAGATCGTAAAAAGCTGCCCAGAGATCACATTGTTCTGATACCAGACCCAGGAGCTGTGGATGGAATGGAAAAGTCACAGGAAAACAGTCCAGAACCGAAGCCTGGAAAGGGGAAAATCCAAATGGAGCTCATTCAGAACATCAGGTGTAAAAAAGTGGACAGAAACCCGCTGAAAATGTGAAGAAGGATCAACAGCTCCAAATCCAGGCACTCAGGAAGGCTGGAGACAAAAGAAACAAATTCTGCATGGTAACTACTGCAATCAAAATCTGGCATGGCCTGAAAGGAAGCTTCACCAGACGCCATAGATCGAAAAAGCTCCGAAGACACGGAGGAGGTAAAGTCCAAAGCTCCCACCCCCTCCCCCAGGGTGCTGCAGTACGTGGTTCAAAATTGCTGATGCGGCGGCGGAGATAAATGGGAAGAGAGTTCCAGAGAGTAGGTGCCATAACTGAGAATGAATATTTATGTGTATATCGAGAAATAACTGTCTAAAAGAAGGAACACACAAAAGATGTTGGGTTTATGAACAAAGAGATCTCCGTGCAGTACAATAAACCAAAAAATTGCAAGAAAGAAGGAAGTCCAGAGGACATAACTAAAAAAGTGATTGAATCTGTTCCAGTCCACAAATGGGGGCTTAGGCAGATGCTCCTTAATCTTCCTCGTGCCAGAAGAGCTCAGAGATTTGGAGACATATTCTGGTTCTACAGTCGGTCACCCACTTCTTGCGAATTTCCCTTTTCCGAATGGTCAAGCTGCTGTCTCCAGGGGAGTTTCTAGTGTCCTTGGATCTCTCAGACTTGGCCTCGCGACGGCTCCTACACTTTCATCGACGTGATTGTAGTTGAGGTGATTTTCCGCCAGCAGGGGATCCACATCCACCATTCCTGGGACAGCAAGTGTTCTGGGCTCCGTTTTGTTTGGAGTACAAAGGCGTGGTGTAGACGATAGTGTCTCTGCCGCAGGCATGGGCAAGTTCAGGAAGAGACACGGGACATCCTCCCAATCTCTGGATTTTCTAGGGCTTCTCCCTGTCTCCAGATGGGGTCATGTGTTTTTTCTCAGGGCAAATAGACAGAATCTTCATCAACAGATTAGAATTCTCTTGGATTGTCTGGCTCTCTTGGCCTGGGTTTATTTGCAGGTTCTGGGGTCTTGGGCAGCCTCCTTGGAGACGATTCCCTGGGCCAGAGCAACCGTTTGCTCTTGACCGGAGTCCCTCCTCTCTTGATGATCTCCGCTGAGTTTTTCCTCCTTTAGAGGCTGCTCTCCTAGATAGAGCCAGATAGCAGCAATTTGAGCTAATGACTTCAGGGTGGCTCTTAGCCAGAACTAGTTTCTTCGGATTTCTGAGTGGATAGCTCTTAGCACGGATGCCAGCCTGTTGGGTTGCGGGCTCCTTGTGGGGCCCACTCTATTCAGGGGTACTGGACTCCTGGTCTGCAACGTTGGTTGACCTTTTGTCTGGAGCTTTGGAAATTCAGCTGGCATTACTCGCTCTGCAGCCCCTTCAGAAAGACCGGTGGTGCAAGTTTTCTTTGACACCACAGCGATGGCATATGTACTTCACGAGGGAACTCTAGTGCTCTCTCTCTTGGGCCAGAAAGATTGGCAACCCACTGGGCAGAAGAGCTTCTTCTGTCTTTCTTGGCATCCCATGGGGCAGGAGTCAACAATGTTGCGGCAGTCTTCCTCGCCCAACAGTTCCTGGCTTTCAAAATCCTACATGGTATCCTCCCTCCCTTTATCCCTCTTTCTTGGAATTCCTCAAACACTAACACTATCAGATCCTCCCACAAATTAAAACTATCTTTCCCCTCACAAAAAGGCATTTCCCACAAAGGAAAGCTAGGGACCTCCCTCCACTTCAAAATCACTGAGCTCTGGAACAACCTTACCTCCCCTCTTCGGAACTTGAGCTCTCTCCAAATCTTCCGCAAACATCTGAAAACCTGGCTTTTCTCAAAAATGTAAGTCTCCCTCCAAATTAGGAATCAAGGAAACTCTTTTATCTTTGCATCCCAAGTCCTCTAAATTTTCTTCACACTTCTACCTCTAACCCTCTATTGTAGTTCCTTCCTATTTCTTCCACTGTAAACCGCGCCGAGCTCTACGAACGTGGAGATGATGCGGTATACAAACCTAAGGATTAGATTAGATTAGATTAGATTAGGAGCTTGTTCCTCTCACTGGAGCCATTCCATCTGCTCTTACAAGAGCTGGGATTAACCCCAATTAGTCTTGTTGGCTTCAGCAGAGATCTCGAAGGCCAGGCACCTTTTCGGTCAACAAACAGTTCAGAAGCTAGGGCCAATTGCCTTGGTTTGGACCTGGCTGGCTCACAGGTTTCTGTATGATGTTCCCTCTGAGGCCTCTAGTTGGTTGAGTCATCTGCCAGGCAGTGACACATCCTGGCTTGGTGTCTTTAGTGGCTCCGGATTTGCATCACTGACCATGGTATGTGGTTCTTGTACGTCTTTAGCGGGACATGATGCTCCAGTTCCCTTTTCATTGATATCTTTTCCATCAGGGACCAGTATGGAGAACCCTCGGCGTTTGGTCTTACAACATGTCTTTTGAGCGCTCAGCCTTGATGATTGGTGGTTATTTGGAGGTAGTTATCTCGACTCTTATGCGCTCAAAGTACCCTCTACTTTGGCTTCTTCTGCCAAAGCCTGGTAGGCTTTTCTCACAAGGGGGTGCTAAAAATTAGGTGGAGCCAAAGCAGGCTCCCAGTTAGGTAATCCTGGTCTTTCTTCAGAAGGGTTTAGTCATCAGTCTGGCAGTGGCCTCCCTGAACATTCAGGTTGCAGGCTTTGCATGTTTTGAGGAGCTAGTTCGCTTACTGCTCTTTCAGATCTGACCAGGTGTATGAGGGGGATGCTTCATCCACATCCTCCCTTGCGTCTTCCTTTCCCTTTGTGGACTTTTGACAGGACCCTGATGAGGCTCCCTTTGAATGACTATAAGATGTATTTCTTCTGGACCTGACATTCATGAAGATTTTTCTGGTCACTGTTGTCTCAGCATGGTGTATTTTGGAGTTTCTGCTCTTTCGGGCAGAGAACCTTCTTTCCATATTACAACAGTGGTCTCAGCTTTCCGAGTCAATCAGGAGGTTAGATCGCCCGTATTTCATGCAACAGGTTCAGAGCGCAAAGATTGGATCTTCCGCAAATTAGATGTCTGAGGATCTTGCTCCTTTATTTGGAAAAGATAAATTGAGTTCTGGGCTGTCTGATCACTTTTTTTCTCACTGCTGCACCTCACCATGATAGGACACTCAAGTCCTCAATCGCTCGATGGATTTGAAGGTCCATTTCCGTGACCTACACCGCCCGCGTAACACAGCTGCTGATTTCGCATACAGCACTCTTGACGAGAAGTGTGGCTGCATCATGGGTGGAATCTCAAGCAGTTCATCCTGATGAAATTTACAGGGCGGCTACTTGGTCCTCTCTTCATACTTTTACCTGGTTTTACCGAATGGATTTGGCGGCACATTCTAATGCCATTTTTCAGGACCTCAGTTTTGTGGGCAGGCTCTTCTGTCCCTCCCTAGCTACCGTGGCTTTGGTACGTCACCTAGCATATGGAATCCAGAAGGGACGAAACAGAATGGAAGATTAGGTTTATACCTTCGATAACACTGCACAACAAAGTTTTTGCTTCCTGAACACTGCTGGGTGTTTCTTATAGAATTTTGGGTGCTGATCATGAATATTACATCAAAAATTACCCATCACGTACCATTTCAGAGAAATCTTCAATTTTGTCGTGATTTTTTCTTATATTTGGATGCAAACAATTTTTTCTCCCATAAGTGTCTTATCAACAACGGTTTGTGCCGCCTGGGTATGTCCATGCATAAAATCTAGCCAGGTTGGAAGCTGTTTTATGGAAGATGACATCCTGGGCATGTCTGGGCAGGTCTGAACGAGCTTGCGCTGTCTCACCATGCTATAATGGTGGCTTCCATACACCGATCCTGCTCATTTGGTTAATATAGATAGTCCGTGTGTGTATATAGTATCAGTATAGTAAAGTATAGTAGTATAGTAGCTGTAGCAATATAACAGTAAGTAAGCTTGATGCTATAGACGTTTTGGTGTCGGGCAATATGTCTCGTCGGTGTCGTAACAGCCGCGACACATTCTGCTATATCTGTGGGGAATATACACTTACGCCTCAGAGACGTTCGATGACTGCCCTTGTAAAGAAAGCCTATCATCTGTATTTTGGCTGCAAAATAGGTGATCAAGACAAGCAATGGGCGCCTCACATTTGCTGTGCGACATGTGCTGTTAGTCTGAGAGCCTGGCTCAGAGGTACTCGAAAGACGATGCCATTTGCTGTTCCGATGATATGGCGAGAACAGAAAGACCATGTGACGGACTGTTATTTCTGTTTGACTAATGTGTCTGGTTTCTCTGCCAAAAACAAGAAGTCAATTGAATATCCTAATCTGCCTTCAGCAATGAGACCCATGCCACATGATGACAGTCTTCCAGTTCCGAAACCACCAGAGGATTGGACCTTAGACGAACCAGATGAAGAAACTGCAGTGCAGGGTTCTAACAGTGACATTGACCCGGATTTTGAACCATCCTCATCAGGCGATCCACATCTGATAACACAGTCCGAATTGAACGATTTGGTCAGAGATTTGGGTCTGTCAAAAGCAAAAGCTGAGCTGCTAGGTTCGAGACTGCAGGAATGGTGTTTGCTATCACCAGGTACGAAAATTTCTGTGTTTCGAGACCGGCATCATGATATAACCAAATTTTTTGCACAAGTCGACAGTCTCTGTTTCTGTTGTGACATTGAAGGATTGTTCTCGGTCTTTGGTTGTGATCACAACCCGGAAGAGTGGCGTCTTTTCATTGATTCGTCAATGTTAAGCCTGAAAGCTGTTCTGTTGCACAATGGCAACGTTTATCCTTCAGTACCTGTTGGCTATGCAGCACATATGAAAGAAACATATGAGAATATGGAAATGTTACTAAAGTATGTCCAGTATACCAGGTATAACTGGAATATCTGTGGAGACCTCAAAGTCGTTGCTCTGTTACTAGGACTGCAGCTTGGCTATACAAAGTACTGCTGTTTCATCTGCGAATGGGACAGCCGAGACAGAGAGTCGCACTATTCTAGAAAGAACTGGCCACTCCGTAAAAAGTTAGTTCCAGGACAGAAAAATGTAGCACATGAATCGCTTGTTGACCCGACAAAGATATTTTTGCCTCCTCTTCACATTAAACTGGGACTCATGAAGAATTTTGTGAAAGCAATGAACAAGGAAGGGGAAGGTTTTCGTTATTTAAGACAGATGTTCCCAAGAATAACTGATGCCAAGATCAAAGAGGGTATTTTTGTTGGCCCCCAGATCAGACATGTTATGAGTGACAAGCGATTTGAAGATCTGTTAGTTGGGCCGGAAAAAATTGGCTGGAAAGCCTTGAAAGACGTTGTTGACAATTTTCTGGGCAATTACAGAGCCCCAAACTACATTCAGCTGGTAGACAAACTTCTCAAAGCATACAAGAGAATGAAGTGCAATATGTCACTCAAGATTCATTTCCTCCATTCACACTTGGACTTCTTCCCCGCAAATCTCGGTGCTGTGAGTGACGAGCACGGTGAAAGGTTTCATCAAGACATAGCTACGATGGAGAAACGATACCAAGGCAATTGGAATCCGTCAATGCTTGCCGACTATTGTTGGATGCTACAACGTGATGCACCAGACACTGAATATAAAAGAAACTCGGGAGCAAAACACTTTTAATTCTGTTTCATTTAGTCGCTTGTGCGAAACGTAAACTTGACTATATATTTTATTGTCAGTAAACATAAAAATGTCTATTTCTCATAGTTCTTACGTGATGCAGTAAAACCAAAACCATATTTGAGCATACCAAGTTGGTACCTGTCATAATCACCAAAAACTTTTCAGGAATCAAGACTTAACCAAAAAATTGTTGTGCAGTGTAATCTTCTTTCTGTTAGTCCCCAGAAGATTCCATACGATCCGCCCTCTCTGTATTCACTCAGTTGTTTGGAATAGCCTGCTCCTTTCTGCCTCAGTTACTTTCATTACAGGCTTGAGGATTTTCCAGCCAGTTGCCAGATCCTGTGGGAAGTTTCTTTGAGTATACACATTACCGAAGGCCTTTCTTGGGCTGCTCATTGCACACAGCAGGTTAGTTCTACAATGTTTTTTTTCTGAGCTGCCTTTGTGCCTGTTTCTAACTTGTTAATATTTTGCAGAGCAAACCAGTTTATGAGTTACTTATGTTGATGGAGATTTTCCCCCATACCCCCTTGTCCTGGATTTGCAGGTAAGTGCTTGGCTTTGGACTGAACTGATTCTCACACTAGGGGGAGTGCAGCATGTATTCAGAAAAAATGCAGACTGCAGGTTGGGATTGAAAACCTAGCATATTGAAACTTCAAGAAGGGAAACTACGAAGCAATGAGAGGAATGGTAAAGAAGAAACTTAGGAACACTTCCAAAAAATGGCATACGGTAGAACATGCCTGGTCCTTTTTCAAGAATACAGTGAGCGAGGCGCAAAATCTGTATATCCCCAAATTCAGAAAAGGGTGCAACAAGAGTCGAACAAAAGACCCGGCGTGGATAACTAAAATAGTGAAGGAAGCGATAGGCAATAAGAAAAACTCATTCAGAAAATGGAAGAAGGACAAATCTGAGGGAAACTGGAAAGATCACAGAAAGTATCAAAAAGAATGTCATCGTGTGGTTCGAAAAGCCAAAAAAGAGTATGAAAAGAGGCTAGCCAGGGAAGCACAAAATTTCAAGCCGTTCTTTAGATATATTAAAGGGAAACAGCCGGCTAGGGAAGAGGTGGGACCACTGGACGACGGAGACCGGAAGGGAGCATTGAAGGAAGAGAAAGAGGTCGCAGAAAGACTTAACATGTTCTTTTCATCGGTATTTACAAGCGAAGACACAACCAACATACCGGAACCTGAACAAATCTTCAAGGGAAATCAAGCACAAAAGTTAACATCCATGGAAGTGAGCCTTGATGAGGTGCGCAGGCAGATAGAAAAACTAAAAACTGACAAATCGCCGGGTCCGGATGGAATCCATCCAAGGGTTCTGAAGGAACTAAAGGAGGAAATAGCAGAACTACTGCAGCAAATTTGCAACCTATCTCTGAAAACAGGTGTGATTCCGGAGGATTGGAAGATAGCCAACGTAACGCCCATCTTTAAAAAGGGATCAAGAGGGGACCCAGGAAACTACAGACCGGTGAGTCTGACCTCGGTTCCGGGGAAAATGGCGGAAGCACTGATAAAAGAAAACATCGATAAACATTTTGAAAGAAACGAACTTCTGAAAACCAGCCAACATGGTTTCTGCAGGGGAAGATCGTGCCTGACTAACTTACTGCACTTCTTCGAAGGAATTAACAAACAAATGGACAGAGGAGACCCCATAGACATCATATACCTAGATTTCCAGAAAGCCTTTGACAAGGTGCCTCATGAACGTCTACTCCGGAAACTGAAGAACCATGGGGTGGACGGAGATGTGCATAGATGGATCAGAAACTGGTTAGAAGGTAGGAAACAGAGGGTAGGGGTGAAGGGCCACTACTCAGACTGGAGAAAGGTCACGAGTGGGGTTCCGCAGGGCTCGGTGCTCGGGCCACAGCTTTTTAACATATTCATAAATGATCTAGAAACAGTGACGAAGTGTGAGATAATAAAATTTGCGGACGACACCAAACTATTTAGTAGAGCTCGGACAAAGGAGGACTGCGAAGAATTGCAAAGAGACTTGGACAAACTAGGGGAATGGGCAGAGAGATGGCAGATGAAATTCAATGTTGGGAAGTGTAAAGTATTGCATGTGGGAAGCAAAAACTCGAGGTATAATTATGTGATGGGAGGGAAGTTTTTGAATGAGAGTGCACAAGAAAGGGACTTGGGGGTGATGGTGGACATGACAATGAAGCCGACAGCACAGTGCGCAGCTGCCGCTAAGAGAGCGAATAGAATGCTAGGTATAATCAAGAAAGGTATTACAACCAGAACGAAAGAAGTTATCCTACCGCTGTATCGGGCAATGGTGCGTCCACATCTTGAGTACTGCGTCCAGTATTGGTCACCGTACCTTAAATATGGCATTGCTCGAGAGAGTTCAGAGGAGAGCAACACGACTGATTAAGGGGATGGAAAGCCTTTCATATGCTGAGAGATTGGAAAAACTGGGACTCTTTTCCCTAGAAAAGAGAAGATTAAGAGGGGATATGATAGAGACTTACAAGATCATGAAGGGCATAGAGAGAGTAGAGAGGGACAGATTCTTCAAACTTTCAGAAAATAAAAAAACAAGAGGGCATTCGGAAAAGTTGAAAGGAGGCAAATTCAAAACTAATGCTAGGAAGTTCTTCTTTACACAACGTGTGATGGACACCTGGAATACAATTCCAGAGGAAGTTATAGGGCAGAGTACAGTACTGGGGTTTAAGAAAGGTTTGGACAAATTCCTGCTGGAAAAGGGGATAGAGGGGTATAGATAGAAATTTACTGCACAGGTCCTGGACCTGTTGGGCCGCCGCGTGAGCGGACTGCTGGGCGCGATGGACCTCGGGTCTGACCCAGCGGAGGCATTTCTTATGTTCTTATGTTCTTATGAATCCTCCAGGGACTAACACAGGGATCTCAAAGTCCCTCCTTGAGGGCCACAATCCAGTCAGGTTTTCAAGATTTCCCCAATGAATATGCACTGAAAACAATGCATACACATAGATCTCATGCATATTCATTGGGGAAATCCTGAAAGCCCGACTGGATTGTGGCCCTTTGAGACCCCTGGACTAACAGAAAGAAGGTATAAACCTAATCTTCCATTATACTCTAAAGTTCCATCATAGCACTGGAATCTATTCAAAATCCAGTCAAAGTAGACAACAAAAATGATGAATATTGCATCTATGTTTCTGATATTACATGTGCCAAACAAGCATAGGCTTAAGCATACTTTTAATTTACAAACCTGCATACCTACAAACATTTTTATACAGGGATATAAAGTTTGGTAGCTAACGTTTAAAGTGAAAAAAAAAAAGCAGGATTATGTATACAGGCTGCAAACCCTAAGGAACTAGTTAACTATCTTACTGATGACATACACTGTCACCTTTTGCTAAACTTAAGTAACAGAGTTGATGCATGTGCTTGTGGAATAACAAGCCTGCTCTAGATCTGCTTTTTCCCTTTCTTCATAAAATGTCAACAAGCTTTGACTGCTCTGGACTACATAATATCATATAATCATTAAAGCTCATTGGCATATGGGACAGAATTCTATATATGGCACCTAAAAAATCAGTGCCAAAAATCACTCAGCACTATTCTATAAATACTATAACACTTAAAACCCCCCCTTTTACAAAACTATGCAAGAGGTTTTTATTGCCGGCTGGCGCACAGAATGCTCTGTGCTGCTCCAATGGTCATAGGAACTCTATGACTGTTGGAGCAGTGCAGAGCATTCAGCGTGCAGGCTGGTACAAAAAACCTCTTGCACAGTTTTGTAAAAGTGGGGGGAGGAGGAAGTTGGGTATGGTTTATAGAATTGCACTTATGCCCAGGACCCATGGCCATTTGTACCAACTGAAATGTGATGTAAATCTTTGTGCCTAATTTAGTTGCAGAACTCCCTTATTTACAATTATGCTTGTAAATCCAAGGAACGTCCCAATCAGCCCATGAGCCTCCCATTTTTGTATCCTCTTTTTGGGATGTATAAAATTTAGGTGAGGATCCCATTCCTAAATTTACACATGTAAATTTTAATTAAACTAATTAGCACTAATAATTGTTCATTAAGATCCCAATTATTGATGCTAATTGGCTCGTTATTTAATTTACATGCATCTTTCTTACAGAATTCAGGGGATGATGCATAAGAAGACTCTAGCAAGATGTGAGATGGAACTAAAAATGATCTCTGTGAAGTAATAATAGTAATAATAATAACTTTATTTTTCTATACCGCCATAGTCAAATGACTTCTAGGCGGTTCACACTGAAAGAAGGCTGGACAATCAGCGAATTACAGAAAGCATGAAGAGAAATGTTACATAAGGAATTGGAGTTACATGGGGAAGGAATACATGAGATACTGGAGTTATCGGAGAGATTACATCAGGATTTGCAGCGGGGGATTAACATAGTGAGAGAAGGTCATCTAATTAGGCAATGAATTTGTCGAATAGAGTGGTTTTAATTGATTTTCGGAATGCGTTGTAGGTCTGTTTGGCTTCATTTATGCAGTTTCCCAGCCAGGATTGCTGTCTGTTTGCTTGGAACATGAAGGTTTTGTCCAGGAAGAATTTGTATTTGCAGCCTGTGATCTTTGGGTATGCAAAGATGTTTTTGTTTCTGGTTGTTCTTGTGGGGTTGTGTAGAATGAAGTGTGTTTGCAGGTAGGAAGGTGCTAGACCCCAGACTTGTTTGAAACAGATACATGCAAATTTGAACAGTATTCACACTTCCATTGGTAGCTAGTGCAATTTTTTGTAGTAGGGGCTAATGTGGTCTTTTTTTTCTCGGTCTGAAGATTAAGCGAACTGCAGTGTTCTGCACTAATCTCAATTTTTTACTGTTTTTTGTGGGTTGCTCAGGGAGACGATGTTGCAGTAGTCCAGCATGGACAGGATCAGCGACTGCACCAGTAACCTAAAGGATGTTGTGTAAAAGTATTTTTTAATAGTCCTTAGCTTCCACAGCGTGTAAAAGCATTTTTTCACCAGTAAGTTTGTGTGGTCAGCCATGGTTAAGTGTGTATCTAGTGTGATACCCAGTATTTTTATGGTTTTGGATATTGGATATTCGTGGTTGTTTATTTTTAATGATATTCTCGTTATTTTTTTCATTGGGGTTTGCCAAAATTACTTTTGTTTTCTCTGTGTTTAGTTTCAGTTTGAAGTTGGTGGTCCATTTTTCGATTTCTATCATAAGTTTAATTTTTGTAGTTGGTGACCTAAGGATGCGATGTAGATGTTGAACAATGTGGGTGATAGTGGTGAGCCTTGGGGCACCCCCGATGGGTTTTTCCATGGGTTGGAGTAATTTCCATTGCTGGTTATTCGGTAAGATCTGTTTGTTAGGAATTCTTGGAACCATTTCTTTACCTTTCCCAAGATTCCCATTGCATCAAGGCACAGTAGCATGATTTTGTGGTCTACTAGGTCGAACACACTGCTGAGGTCTAGTTGCAGAATCAGTGCGCTTTTGCCTTTGCTGAAAAGATCATAGAGGTGGTTTAGTATGGAAGCTATGACAGTTTCTGTGCTGTATCATTTCCTGAAACCTGATTGGTGTTCACTGATGATGTTAAATTTGTCTAGGTAGTTTACTAGTTGTAGGTTGACCAATCCTTTCTGTAGCTTTGTGAAAAGGGGAATGCTTACTATGGGTCTGTAATTGGATGTCAGTGCTGTTGAGGTTTTCTGATCTTTGGGGATAGGTGTAATCAGTATGTGTCCCATGTCCTTATTTAATGTTCCGTTTGTAAGGGCAGTTGTTAGCCAAGTGAATACACAATCAATGCTTGATGTCATCCAAGGTGGTGGAAAAATAACAATTAGCTCTTTGTAAAAATTCAGTTGTCCAAAGTGATAATCAGCACAGTAGTGATTATCAAACATAATTTAATTGCCCATGATTGAGAATAGATATCCCAAGCCAAACACAGATAGCAACAGGCACAGGAAATGTTGTAGTAAACTCTCTTCAAGTGAAAGTTTTGGGGACTTTCTTCAGTCCTAGAAATTCAATTGGCATCTATCTTTTAAACACACAGAATTCTTCCATTTCCTAAATCCAAAACAATTATTTTTGGGTGAAAAAGTCCTGATCAAGATAAGTTAAAAATCATGAAGATAAAATTAGAATGTAATTAAAACACCAGTGGTGCATGAATTATAACATTAATCATATTCAGTGGGCATGTAAAAAAACTGTTAGCAATTAAGAAAGTAAATGAGAGAAAAGACACTGTAAAATGCACATGTAGTGCTGAACTAAAACTTACCAGCATGATATTCAGCAGCACTTATCTGGAAAGCCGCTGCTGCTACCTACATAAGTGCAATTGGCTGAAGCCACGCTCAGATTTTCAGTGGCTGGAGCAGTCCCAGGATGGAGCTAAAAGTTACCTGGAAACTGGTGATCTCTAGCACTGGTAACTTAAAACAGCTCTGTTCATTAATTCTCAGATATTCTTCACTGGCTTAAACTTTGATATGGGGACTTAACATCCAAGTGTAACTTAACCACAGCAGCCAGCATTTAGAGCAAACACTGATCACAGCAGCTGAACATTGGGTTATAGAACTGATATGATTTCAGTGTTGTAGATATTAACAGAGAAAGTTAAATTTATATATTTTTCTGCCTGTTTTAATTGTGGAAAAAAAAGCTTTTATAAAATTACATGGCCATATAAATATATATAAGTATGTACACCACATAGATGGTTCATACACACACTGTCATTCCTGGGGACATAATTCGGGAAGAGCAGAAGTAGAGTTATAATATACACATGTATTTTTAAAAATATATAAATACATGCCTAGAGTACTCATACACATTTATACATACTATGGAGCAGGATTAAATTTGCATATGACAATTTGCATGCAATGGGGATAATTCCGGGTGGCTATTTTAAAAAGCAGCAGGTAGTTAAGTTGCCTTTATTTACACCCCTAGGACTTTCCACATAGGTACAAAGATAATTATATAAATTCACAAACATTTATAAATGACATCCAAACTGTGAAGAAATCATAGCAACTTCTCGTGTCCCTCAGCCCAAAGCTTATCCAGTCACCATGAATGTTTTTCATTAGTTCCCCAACTCACACCACCACCTCCCCCCAACCCTCCCATGCTCTTCAATTATCACAATGGGAGATTTGGGGGTCTTATAACCCCCATTGCATACAACAAACTATACTGATATCTATCCCCCCCCCTTTTTATCTCTCCTCCCCCACTCCCACCCTTTCATGAAGCTTCCTACTAAGTAACCATGAGGGGTTTAATCTAGTCAGTGTAGATCATTCAATTATTTGTTTCTTATGATAGTATTTTATTCAGATACCCCTGGTGCCCTGTTATAAAATCACCTGCTTAAAGCAATGTTCTTTATTGTAAAGCCAATGGGCTAGAGGCAGATCCCATTGACTGTGTGTTTCCCTAACTCTTTCCCCGGTACAGAGTTCCCCCACTTTTTCCTCAGCTTTGCTGCTGGCATAACTACACACAGCTCTTGGTGAGTTTGAGCTATGTGTTGCTCAAAAGACCACTCTATTTTCACAAGAGTGAAACAGTACTGTGTAGTTCAAACTTATTGTGAACTATTTGGTGCTGGAAGAAAATGGAATAGAAATGCAAGAAGTGGCAGAGAATGTATAGGGAATGTATAGGGAAAGATTAAAAACATAACATAACACAACATTGTGCTTATTGACCACGTAACCAGAAGTTCAAAGCGGTTTACAAAAAGTTATAAAAGTAAACATGTTATATGAAATAAGATGATTCATTAAACAGTCAAATATTTAGAAAAATGATAGGTCTTCAATTGTTTTCTAAAATGGCCATAGGAAATGGTAGTAAGCAACAATATTCGGAATTCGTTGTCATGAAGAGCTGCCAAAGTATGATTTAGAAATTTCTTACTCCTGCAACCCTGGACAGATAGAAAATTAAACAAAGGACGAGTTCTTCTACTATGTCTGTATGATGCTAAAGAAAATCTGGATAGAGAGTGAAAGACTGGACAGGGAGTAAAAGACAGTTTGAAGGGGATGGAGGTTGAGACAGAATGATGACGGTTGACAGGGTGTCTGTCGTTTTGCTTGGTGATGGTCTTTGGCTCTTACACTGAAGTTTGTTTGGGTTTGTTTGTTTTTTTGGGGGGGTTATACACTCGCACCCTGCCCTTAGGGCTTAATTCTATAAGAAGCCACCATTTTTAGGTGTCAAGAAGGCACATACAGTAAAAATAGATAGTTCGCACTAGACCATCTCTTATAGAATACAGTAAAACCTTGAATTGCAAGTAACTTGGTTTGCAAGTGTTTTGCAAGACAAGCAAAACATTTGAATAAATTTTAACTTGATATACAAGCAATGTCTTGCAATACAAGTACATACAGTATACACATGTCACATCACCACAACTGCAAGTGTAGTGGCTGTTCTAAATGAGCAAGGTCTTGCAATACAAATATGTTTAGTGTTTTGTATTAAAGTTTTTGAGTTGTGGAATGAATCGTGTGAGTTTCCATTATTTCCTATGGGGAAATTCGCTTTGATATACGAGTGTTTTGGATTACAAGCATGCTGCTGGAACGAATTATGCTCGCAAATCAAGGTTTTACTGTACTAACTAATAGAAAAGTACATGCTATACTTTGATGACATGTACTTTGCTGAAGAATGTGCTCACTGGTGGGGATTGGGCAAAGCCCACAGAATATGATAATTTATTTGTATTCATGCATCTAGGCATGGGCAGTTCGGGCCAGATTCTAAAAATGGTGCCTAACCAAGCCTAACTTTTAGGCACCAGTCCACACAATTAGCAATCAACTGTTAGGCACCATTTATAGAATCACGGCTAGCTATGCCTAAATGGACTTACACTTCACTAGGTGCCATAGATGTAGGCGCCGGTACATAAGGTCAGGTTTTATCTGACCTAATTTACCGGCACATATCTCACACATCTAGTGATGCCTAAGTAGTGAGGGTGAGAGGTGCCCAGGGAAGTGGTGGTACTCCCCGACCTCTTCTCTACTCCCACCCCCCACCTCCAATGCGCTGGATGAACAAATAAAATGCTTCAGGGACACAGGAATAAGCACATCTATGATAACCATTGAAGCATTTGATTTCACTCATTCTCATAACGTGATAGCCTCCGAAATGTAGCTGGAATAATTTTAGAATAGTCAATTACAGGTGATTGACCTCAGGTACATGGGATTTCTTGCTCATATACTGATGTGGCAGAAACAGCACTAGAAAATAAGGTGTTTTTAGATTTTTGTAAAGTCTTAGTCCAAGACACTTGCAATTAGACAATTCTTTCCCCTGTTTTCTCTATATCAATTTTTATTTTGTACCTGGCAGTTTCTTTTCTGTTCCTTTAGGCTTCTACCTCAGTAAGAGCCATCCCCTTCATTCCAACTAATAGAGGTTTTCAACCATATTCCATTTGCCAAAATAACAGATACAATATTGCATTTAAATGATTATGACTACCCGATAACCACTTCCATTAAAATTCTGGGAGTTATGTTGGACGGGCATCTAACATTGGTTGAACATACCAACTTAGTAGTAAAAAAATGTTTCTTTGCAATGTGGAAACTATGGACAATAAAAATTATTTTGACCCAGTAACATTTAGACCAGGGGTGCCCACACTTTTTGGGCTTGCGAGCTACTTTTAAAATAACCAAGTCAAAATGATCTACCAACAATAAAATCTAAAAAAAAACACAAAGCACACTGTACGCATAGAAAATGTTAATCATTCCTATTCCAGAGAATTTCAGAGGTCAAAGCAGATGACTCTATGCACTGTCACCTCACTAACAACCATACAAAAACAGACAAATACCCCCCTCCCTTTTTACTAAACCATGATAGCAGATTTTAGCGCAGGGAGCTGCGCTGAATGCCCAGCGCTGCTCTCGACGCTCATAGGCTCCCTGCGCTAAAAACCTCTATTGCGGTTTAGTAAAAGGGGACCACAGTGTAAAATTTAGACAGCAGATATAAATTCAGATACATTTTGATCACTAAATTTAAAATAAAATCATTTTTCCTACCTTGTCTGGTGATTTCATGAGTCTCTGGTTGCACTTTCTTCTGACTGTGCAACCAATCTTTCTTCCCTTCTTTTAGCCTGAATGCTTCCTCTCCTCCTGACCTCATTCCCCCCCCCCAACGTTTTCTTCCCCTCTCCCTGCCCTCTCTTTCTTTCTCTCTTCATGCCCCCTTTCTTTTTTTCTGTTTCTCTTCATTCCTTCTGTCTCCCTGCCTGCCCTCTTTCTCCCTCCCTTCCCTCCCCCAAGCCAATGCCACTGCCGCTGCCATCGGATAACAGGCCGCCGGCCAAGCTCTTTCTGCTTCGGGCCCACCAGCATTCCTCTCCCCGACGTCAATTCTGCCATCGGAGAGGAAGTTCCGCTGGCCAGAACTTCCTCTCCGACGGCAGAATTGACGTCGGGGAGAGGAAGGCTGATCGGCCCAAGAACGACCTATTGGGAGAAATGCTGCCGAGTCCTGTCTTTGAGGAAACAGAAAGTAGGCAGGGCCTGGCAGCAAGAAGAGCAAATCGCAAGCTTCACTGATCTGTCTCCCGCTTTAGCCCGCGAACGGGGCTCTAACATGTGCGTGCCGGCTTCCCTTCTCTCCCCCCCCCCCCGACATAACTTCCGGTTTCAGAGGGAAGAGAACGGCAGTTGGTACAAGCACATGTTAGCCCCCAGAGTATAAGTTCTTCAAGCCGTTTTTTGTTTTTTTTAAAATGTTGAGCAGCGGCGGCAGCAGCAGAATTCAGGAGCGGACTAGTCAGGAGGGGAAAAAAAGAGAAGGGAAGAAGGGAATCCGCTCTGCGATCGACTGGGGTCGCCTGAGCGAGCGACCTGTTGATCGCGATCGACGTATTGGGCACCCCTGATTTAGACTATTGGTTCAGTCATTAATCTTATCCATTCTGGATTACTGTAATATTATTTACTTGGGGTCTCCTAAGAAAATTTTGAAAAGATTAAGGATAATTCAGAAAACAGATGTTAGGACGTTAGGATGATCTTTGGTCTAAAAAAGAATGAACATGTCAGTCCGTATTATCGTCTATTACACTGACTACCATTAGAGAGGCAAGAGTTCTTTTTAAGTTCCAGTGGCGTACCTAGCATATGTGACACCCGGGGCCCATCATTTTTTGGCACCCCCCCCCCCATCTGTACGAAAAACATGATTTTTAGTAACAAGCCACACGTCACACATAAGTACCTAGAAAAAGGCAGCATCTTACATACTGCAGTGAGCAGTACAACATCAATACACCCACTGTAAAACTAAACAAGCCAGACTAGTACATATCAATCCTACACCATCAATACTAACAGAAAACCATGTCTTTCGAACACACAGAACACAGAAAACACCTTCACCTAATATGGAATACGTCATCACAAACTAATCCCTCCCCCTTTTACAAAACTAGTGTGGATTTTAGCCATGGTGGTAACAGCTCTGATGCTCATAGAATTCTGAGCATCAGAGCTGCTACCACCACGTCTGGCGCTAAAAAACGCTCCACGGTTTTGTAAAATGGGGGATAAAATAGAAATACATAGACAAAGGTTAAACTGAATCAGCAAGAAGCTGGACTCTGCATACAATGCAACACTACAGAAACAGTGACACATGTCTCCTAAAGCTATAAATAAATAGCTTTCCTCATCTTCTCATTCAATTCCTTCTATCCACTGTCTCTCTTCTCTCTGCGTCTTCCATTTGGTCTGTTACTGTGCCCCTCTCTTTCTCCCCTCTTCCAAATTGGTCTGGCACCCATCTTCTTCCCTCTGCTCCCCCCATAGTCTGGCATCTCTGTCTTCTTCCCTGCCAGCGTCTTATCCCCACTCTCTCTTCCCCATGTCCTTTCAGCATCCTTCTCCCCCCCTGTCTTCCCCATGGCTTCAGCGTCCTTCTCCCATCTGTCTTCCCACTGTGCTTTCAGCGTCCTTCTCCCCCTCTGTCTTCCTAGCGTATGTGCTTTCAGCTTCCTTCTCCCCCTCTGTCTTCCCCATGTGCTTTCAGCGTCCTTCTCCCCCCTCTGTCCTTCCCATGTGCTTTCAGCATCCTTCTCCCCCCTCTGTTTTACCTATTTCCCTTCAGCGTCTTTTCCTCTTCACCCCACCTTTCCTCCCTTTCTCCCTCTCTGCCCCTTACCTTCGTGGCGCTTTCTCCCCCCCCCCCCCCCCCCACGGATAACAGGCCCGGTCCGACAAACGTCCCTTCCCTGTGGCCGGAGACGTCTAAACTGCCTTCGTACAGCAGCCGGCTGCTGTATGGCTGCCGTAAAGGTTGTCTCTGATGCAACTTCCAGTTGTGTCAGAGATGACCTTTACGGCAGCCACAGGCAACTCCAGCTGCTGTAAAAAGGTAATTGACTCGTGGCCACGAACTTAAGGGGCAGGGAGGGAGAAAGGGAGCTGTTTCAAATTCACCACTGAATTTTCTGGACCTGGCCGGCTGTGCACCCCCCCTAAGCCTGCACCCGGGGTGGATTTCTCCCCCCGCCCCCCCTCCCCTTGGTATGCCACTGTTAAGTTCTCTTGTATCTGCTTTAAGATGATATCTGTTCTGTCTCCCACTTATCTTTCCCCTCATTTTGAGTTATATAAACCATTGAGGGAAACTAGAAGCTCTCATATATTCGCTTACCCCAAGATAAATGATTGTCAATACAAGACTTTTTTGGATAGATCTTTTGCATTTCAGGCCGGTAAATTATAAGCATCAAATTACTGTTCTTTCCGTAAATTAGTTAAGACCACTCTGTTTGACAAATTTATTACTTAACACTGGGATTCTCTTACTGACTGTATTTTATATTCTATTTTACTATTTGTATTTCTGTGATATGATTGTACTTCGCTGATTGTTCAGCTCCTTTTGTTGTAAACTGCCTAGAACTCTTGGTAATGGCGGTATAAAAGAATAAAGTTTTTGGTTTTTATTGCTTATTTAATTCTTTATTTGATTATTCATTACATTGATAACAAATATTCATGAATATCCACAAAATTTTCTATATAAAATACATTGTAACATACATAAGGTAATTAATCAACCAAGATATAGTCCACATTATAATGGTCGCCAGCATTTTAATTAGAAAATTAAATTTATCTATCTATCATCTACTATCGTGGACAGGCAAAAATGGCTATTCTATATGTCATCCATCATCCTCCTAATATCAAAATATCAATAATGGAAATTAAACTTTCAGCAAAGTTTTATCTTTAATAAAATCTTCTAACTGAACTGGATTGAAAAAATATATTTGTCACTTCCATACGAAATCAGGCACTTGCATGGGAATTTTAAAAAGAAAATAGCTCCAACTGCCAAAACCATGGAGGGGCATAATCGAAAGGGACATCTAAGTCCGTTTACATCCAACTCACAAGTTGTCCAAAGTAAAAAAACAGCTTAAACACATTTTCGAAAAATACGTCCAAATTTTTTTTCATTTCGAAAATCGTCTAATTATATGTCCTGCTGATCTGATGGTCCAAGCCGCTAAATCGTCCATCTTTATACCACATTTTCGTCCAACTTTTCGTCCAAGTCCAAAACGCCTAGAACAAGCCCTGTTGGACTTGAGTGGGTCTGCAAAGTGATGGATTGCACACCCAGACATGCCACCTAAATAGTGGGGTACCTTACAGGGCACTGCTGTGAACTTCACAAAAAGAGTGCCATGTCTTCTCACTATAGCTCCCTTATAGGTGACGGTGAGCCCCCCAAACCACCTCCAGAATCCCCTAGACCACTTATCTACCACTCCAATAGCCCTTATGGCTGCAGGAGCCACTTATATGCCAGTAAAAAAGGGTTTTGGGGGTGTATAGGGGAGTGCACGTTTAAGTATCAATGCAGTGATTACAGGGGCTTATGGGCATGGAGGCCTCCTCTCTATGGGTCCCTAACCCACTCCCAAGATGACTTAAGCTGCCTCTGTGCTGGACGACTAGGCTTTCCTATGCCAGGCGGCCAGGTGATGATGGACTGGAGGCTGAATTTTAAAGTTGTGATTAATATTTTTATGGGAGTGGGGGGTTTGGTGATCAATGGGGTAGTGTGTGGGGGTCTGTTTTAAGTGTTTGCAGTGCTTATCTGGTGAGTTCAACTGCCAAAGATAACGGAATCACGTGAATGACTTAAAATTTATATTATAGCGCTTCAATAAATGTAATAAATGGGAAATCGGAACAGCTGGTCTTCTGCAACATTTCATTTTAGCAGTGAAAATCATTTTAGGCAAAAATTTATTTTTTTGTGTGTGCTATTTTAATTTGTGTGCGCGGGTTCGGCAACTTGTGTGCGCACGCACAAGCGCACAGCTTAGAGGGAACATTGGTCACGAGTGGTGTTCCATAGGGATTGGTGCTTGGACCGCTGCTATTCAATGTATTTATAAATGATCTAGAAACAGGGACGAAGTGCGAAGTAATAAAATTTGCAGACAACACCAAACTATTTAATGGGGCTAGGATTAAAGAGGACTGTGAAGATTTACAAAGCGACCTGAACAAACTAGGGGAGTGGGCGACGAGATGGCAAATGAAATTCAACGTAGAGAAATGTAAAGTCTTGCACGTAGGAAACAGAAACCTGAGGTACAACTACACGATGAGAGGGCTGGTAATGGGTGAAAGTAGCCTAGAAAAGGACTTAGGGTTACTGGTAGAAAAGACAATGAAACCGTCGGCCCAGTGCGCAGCGGCCTCTAAGAAGGCGAACAGAATGCTAGGTATCATCAAGAAAGGAATTACAACCAGAACGAAGGATGCTGGGCTGTATAAAGAGAGGCGTAGCCAGTAGAAGGAAGAAGGTGTTGATGCCCCTGTACAGGTCTTTGGTAAGGCCCCACTTGGAGTATTGTGTTCAGTTTTGGAGACCGTATCTGGCGAAGGACGTAAGAAGACTTGAAGCGGTCCAGAGGAGGACGACGAAAATGATAGGAGGCTTGCGCCAGAAGATGTATGAGGAGAGACTAGAAGCCCTGAATATGTATACCCTAGAGGAAAGGAGAAACAGGGGAGATATGATTCAGACGTTCAAATACTTGAAGGGTATTAACGTAGAACAAAATCTTTTTCAGAGAAAGGAAAATGGTAAAACCAGAGGACATAATTTGAGGTTGAGGGGTGGTAGATTCAAACTACTAGGAAATTCTACTTTATGGAGAGGGTGGTGGATGCCTGGAATGCGCTCCTGAGAGAGGTGGTGGAGAGTAAAACTGTGACTGAGTTCAAAGAAGCATGGGATGAACACAGAGGATCTAGAATCAGAAAATAAAAAAAAATAAAAAAATTTGAACTAAGGCCATTACTGGGCAGACATGCACGGTCTGTGTCTGTATATGGCCATTTGGTGGAGGATGGGCTGGGGAGGGCGTCAATGGATGGGAGGGTGTAGATGGGCTTAACGGAGATTTCAGCAGTAGGAACCCAAGCACAGTACCAGGTACAGCTCTGGATTCTTGCCCAGAAATAGCTAAGAAGAAAAAATTTAAAAATTTAAATTGAATCAGGTTGGGCAGACTAGATGTACCATTCAGGTCTTTATCTGCCGTCATCTATTATGTTATGTTACTATGTTAAAGTGAATTTATGCAAGGTGATGGCAAACATAACATGGCAAGACATTGTTTGACAGAGATGGCAAAACAGTTAGCAAAGCCTGGTAAAACAAAACATGACAAACATAGGGCTCCTTTTACTAAGCTGCGCTAGCGGTTTTAGCGCACGTACTAGATGCTAACGCCTCCATTGAGCTGGTGTTAGATTTTACACGTAGTGCGAGGGTTAGCTAATCTGCAGTGCACGCTAAAAACGCTACCACAGCTTAGTAAAAGGAGACCATAGTATGGTGTGACATAGCTTGATGAGCATTGTGCATTACAAAACATAGCAGGGCAAATATTTAATGACAAAGATAGTATTATATGTGTGGCTAACATAGCATGGCAACCATAGTTTTATATATACATCATAGCATGGCCAACATGGTAAACATATTATATGAGGGTCATTTCATAAATAATGCACACTAGTTTTTAAATTTACATGTTGTTGTTTTTTCAAGTATTTCTTTACAATCCTTCAATATAGTCTCCTGCTTTACAATAACTAAGTCCCAATGTCCGGGAAGCATCATTATTCCATCCAAGACATCGTTTTTGTTCAGTTGCCGAATGGCTCGGGTACCGGCAGAAGAAAGCTCTTCCAGATTTGCAAAACGATGTCCATGCATAGGTTGTTTTAACTTTGGAAAAAGGTTGAAGTCTGGTGGACTCATGTCTGGACTGTAGGGAACATGAGGTAACCCCTCCCTGCTGTATTTGTGTAGTTTTTCAATGACGAGTGGAGAGCTCCATCTTTCCCATGACCCAAAAAATTTCAACAAGCTCAATCAAAAGTCAAACAAATGATTTTTGCTTATGATCATGAAGGCATCATCATCACAGACAAAGTTCCATGTGGAAGAAGTGTCACAGCAGTGTATTAAAGTGATTTTTTGCAAAAAATGCACAGAAAAATGCACAAAACCCGACCTCAGTTGCTCTTGGCTGAGCCACTCATTCTTCATGACAATGCTCGCCCGACCATAAGAAATATCATCATTGAAAAACTACTCAAATACTGCTGGGAGGTGTTACCTCATGTTCCCTACAGTCCAGACATGAGTCCACCAGACTTTGAACTTTTTCCAAAGTTAAAACAACCTATGCATGGACATCGTTTTGCACCTCTGGAAGAGCTTTCTTCGGCAACTGAACATAAATGGTGTCTTGGATGGAATAATGAAGCTTCCCGGACATTGGGACTTGGTCATTGCAAAGCAGGGAAACTATATTGAAGAATTGTAAAGAAATACTTGAAAAAAAAAAATAAAACATGTAAATTTAAAAAAATAGTGTGAATTATTTATGAAATGACTCTCGTATATACAAGCATAGTTTGGCAAACATAGCATGGTAGACAGAGTATAAAAGTGTGGCTAACCTAGTATGACATGACATTATGATATGCAACATGGTAGAACCTAATGTGGTAGGCATGGGATGGCAAATATTGTGTAGTGGGCATAGCATGAGAATTTGTAGCACAGTAGACATAGTGTGGCAAATATAATATGAACGATACAATGTATAGTATAGTAGAGTGAGAGAGAGAGAAAAGATGACAATGACAAAATGTGGCAAAGCATTGTATGGTATGATTGGACATAATATATAGTAGATTGTACGGTGGGATCCTGCACAGTGGTGCTATATATTATACCATGGGAGGTGACTTGGTAGGGTAGCGCATTTTATGATGGGCAAAATAAAGTGCAACAGCTCATGGTACAGTGGGCAAAGCACATCCGCATTTGAGACTTGTGACAGCGGAGGGCTGGTACTCTTCCTTGTAAGGTTTGATAAGGTTTGTAAGGTAAGGTATTTTGCCTTTACTTTTTAATTTACCCTCATATCTTTGGGGGGTGGGAAGGGATCAGTGATCACTGGGGGATTAAGGGACCCCTTTTATCAAGATGCGCTAGAGGATTTTAGCTCAAGCCAGCACAGTAAATGTTCCGATGCTCTTAGAATGCCTATGAGCATCGGAGCACTTACCTCACTGGCCCCTACTAAAAACCTCTAGCACAGCTTGATAAAAAGGGGGAGGAGGTAATCAGGATAGAAACAGGTCTATATAAAAACATTCCAACTTTTTCCCTAGACATTTTTATCTTGTTCCATTACTCCAGAAAAATATCTAAATTTTGGGCCTGCCCAAATCCCAACAAAAATATACCCCCTTGTGATTTAGATGAACTGCAGAGAAATCCATCCCAATTGAATTTCAAAAATTGCAAGTTAGATGTTTTCCCATGAAAAACATCCATCTGGCAGTTTGGGGAAAATTCTGTATGGGATACTGGTCTCAGCAGCAACCTAGGAAGCGGCTAAGGATCACAGGCTGGCGTCCTATACAGAATTGCATCTGCCCTAATTTCAGGACACCATTTATAGAATTTGCCCCTTTGTGCTTCTTTTGAGACATTTTTCTCTTTTGAAATGAGCACCATAGTCATTCAGCACATGAAAATGGTGCCATTGGAGATGGATTATATTTATTTTAGCATTAACTGATTCATAACTGCCTTTCCTTCCTCAGCTTAATTGTCAAGTTAAATTTATCCTGGTGCATGTGGTTCAACAGAATTACTGGCAAGCTATCCTTCAATAAGATCAGTGTCCGATTTATCTTGTGGGTGGAGAAATGGGATTTGATAAACTAGCTTCCTCGGTTACAATCAAATCAGTTTACATATTATCAGATATACAAGGACAATGGAGGGTTAAGTGACTTGCCTAGAGTTCCAAGATGCTGCAGTGAGAATCAAACTCAGGTCCCTAGACCCTAGGCTACACTATTTGATTTATCTAATTAGAACAGTTTAAATTGTTTTAGAAATTACTTTTAAAATTCAAAAGTAATCCTATTAAAGCTCTTATTGGAATTCTAGGAACTTTGTGGAAATGTGAGTCAGAATATTTTGTAGAAGACCAATAATTGTTTTCAAAGGGCAAGAGTTAAAGAACACAGACACAAATGACACAAGGCATTTTCTTACCTGCCCAGGATTTTGCTGACACAGCCATGGCTGACCCGCAATTGCCTGGAGATGTCACATGGCCTGACACCCTGATGGGCAAGTTCCACAATTCTTTGACGAACAACATCAGGCAGTGGGCGACCATTCACAAAAACCCCTCCTAACTGATTCACTCCTCCATGTCCTGGGAAAAGGAAAATAAACAGAATATTTATAGTAATTATACATTTGAATATATTATAATTAGTGGTATTATTTATTTGATTAGATTTGTTACTCAACTCTGCAGAAAGCTCAAGTTGATTTACAGTACATAGTTAAATACATATATAAATCATATATCATCAACCGGTAATCCTCCCTCTTCCTCGTTCCTACCTCCCCACCCCCAACCCCTGCTATCCAAAACCCAGATGTCATATTACCAAATCACTGATCCAATAAAACAAACCCAGCACCCTACAAAAAACAGTAAAATCTCCAAAATATTCTCATATTTAAACATTCACAAAAGTGACCCACTATTACCACCCTTTCACCCTTTTATTATAAAAGCAAAGAAAATATGTTTCTTGATGAAAGCCATCTAGAAATTGTTCCCCCAAGTAGGTCGACAAATTGCAGATACTCTTTTCATAACCTACTGCATATTCAATGCCTTGCAAGGCAATATCTCCAGAAGATCTTTAAATGAAAAAAACACAAACTACACCCTGGTTAATTCAGAATGCACTGATCACTTTAATATTGAAGGATAAATCTTTAATAATCAACTTCAACATTTAAAAAATTCCCTGACAGGTGATCAGCAGCAAGTGAAGATTCTGCAACTTTGGACATACATGAGCTCTGGTCCCTAAACCTCCCAAAAACCATGTTGCTGTGTTCTGAAACAGTTACATCGGTCAAGAAATTTCTTTGACAAAACCCATCATCAATATACTCCCATACTGCAATACAAGTACCTACAATTTATCCACACTCAAACGGGAATTCAATTGTTGAATCATATGCGGTAAAACACCACCTGAGCCACTTTAAAATATGGGTACCAAACAATGAATCCCTTCCCAATCAAATCCATAAATTCTGTACAACCTCTTTTCATAAGGATTTGATCTCTTCCTATTTTTTCAGCAGTGCTATTGCAGGAATATGTAGAAATCTTCAATTACTCCTAGCAAAAAGAACCTTCCAAACAATTGTGCGGTATCTTATGATAAATTTATTTTTGTTGTAAGCCACCATTCACATAATTATGGAGTCAGACCCCAACAGCTAACGAATGGAGTTAGGAAATATTTTAATTTAATTCATGAGAGTGTAAAGGATTTCACCTGAACCAAGATATGTTGTGCAGATAAGTGAAATTAATCACTTGCAGTGCTCAAGGGAAGCATTCATTAACATTTATGACATAGTTTGTTTTTCATTATTGATTTTAAGAATGCCACCGTCACACAAAATGTAATAAATTTTGACAAGATATACCCCTGTTCCCATTCAGACATATATGAACAAGAGATCTATATGAGTAAGGCAGGCTTTAGAGCTGGAGGAGTGGAGGAATTCCCCTTCTACTCATTTAGTGGCCCTTTTATTAAACTGCATTAGGTGAAGGACATCATGTTTGGGAAGATCAAAGGAACCAGGTGAGAGGGCGACCCTGCAATCAGATGGCTGGATATATTGAAAACAACCATGAGGATGATGCTGGAGGACCTCACCACACTAGCACAAGACCAATTTCTTTTGCGATCTATAATTCATTAAGTCAAATGGACTCAAATACAAGTCCGTGGTACCTAACTAACCCCTCCCCCCTCCTTTACAACACTGTAGTGTAGTTTTTAGTGCTGGCCGCAGCGGTAACAGCTCCAACGCTCATAGAATTCCTTTGAGCATCAGAGCTGTTACCGCCACAGCCGGCATTAAAAACCACGCTACAGTTTTGTAAAAAAGGGGGGGGGGTTACCCATTAACTAACCATAGCTTATAATGGCATACATCTGGACATGCTCTGAGTCCTGCAGTAAGTTCCAAATTTGTGTGCAACAACTGCGCGCTAAAAAATATTTTGTATTTTTTCTTGGAGGGGCAGAGTGAGAGTTCTTGCACTATCAGTGCTGCTACATTACTGCATGTTAACTATTTAGAGGAGAATTATCAAATAAACCCTTACCACATACAAAATAGATATCAGTAGGTTCTCACACGGTTTTTCTTTTTAAGGGCCACATGTTAAGGGTAAGATTAATGCATGACCATTAATAGTAAAAATAGAAAATCGGGCATTTTCTGGCTACTGTAAAAATGACCTTAGCACACACAAATAAAATTAAAACCCTGCATAAGGGCATGCACAGGCCACTTTTTACCACTGCTTAGTAAAAGAACCCCCTAATGAGTAGAGATTAAGACATGCATCCCCTTCAATATGATGGAAACACCCCCTTCTAATATCAGCACTTGGTGCAGCCACACTGGTGACACATCCTTAGTGGGGCACAAATCTGTAACACTGAAGTTTAAGTTCCAGCATTATTACCATAATCCTTCATCCTTATGAAACTAATATGAAAAGTTCTTTGCAGTCTAATAGCATCTATAATTTTTTTAAAAGATGCATGTCGGATCCCTTTGGATCTCAAAGTCCTTCCTTGAGGGCCGCAATCCAGTCGGGTTTTCAAAATTTCCTGAATGAATATGCATTGAAAGCAGTGCGTGCACATAGATCTCATGCATATTCATGGGGAAAATCCTGAAAACCCGACTGGATTGTGGCCCTCAAGGAGGGACTTTGAGACCCCTGCTAGAATCTCAGACATCTACAGAAAACATGGTGCGGATAGAACATTAAGCACACAAGTTATTAGGGGTCATACACACACACACACAGAAAAAAGGGTGTCCCATAAGCTCTTTTCCTTTGAAAAGTAGGCTTAAAACGAGAATAAAATTGTAATTGAGTAATAATAATTATTCAATATATCAGTGAAATGCTGAGTAAACTGACAAATAATCCCCCTCCCCCCTTTTACTAAGCCGTGGTAGAAATTTCTATCGTGGCCTGGAGCACTAAATGCTCCGACACTGCTCCAATGCTCATAGTGTCCTATGAGTGTTGGAGCGTTTAGTGCTCCAGGCCGTGGTAGAAACCTCTACTGTGGCGTAGTAAACGAGGGCCATTGTTACTACATATCTCATTTGCAAATAAAAGGTAGAAAACATCCATTTTTGTTCACACCGGTCACACAGTGATCTGTACTGTCCTCCTACACAAGTCCCTTTCCTCTCCCAAGTTTCATTGCAGCAAACTGAGTCTGTCCACCAGCCTAATTTACGCACACATTCTGTAATCTCTAGTCCTGAAACTAGCAGACCCCATGGAACTACACTGGTTTTTATTCAGTTCCTGCCTTTCCAGTGATAGCATAAGGTAAATTCTATTTGGCTACCAAAGCCCAATAAAGGGTGAAGGTCACAAGAAGCATCGGTGGAATTTGAACCCTGCCTCTCAGTCTACTGCGTTAATCCACAAGGTTACCCCTTCATTCTACACCTGTAATGCTTTGTTTGTGAACTCCCAGTCTTTCAGGTAGAGTGCTTTTCTATTAAATGAATATCATCAACTTATCCAACTCGATTTTACAATATTATATTTTTCTTCCCGAAGGACTCAGGCCAGTACAAGTATGGTAGTTAATGAGTGGCTGCCGCAGTCTATTCAGCAGATAATAGCACACAGGTTATGGGAGTAATGTATTGATCCAATGCAACCCAGAGCCAACATTATTTAGCACAGTGCTGCACCAGGCAAGCGATTTTAGCACAGGATGAATATAGATTAATGATGGTGGCACGTAGGCAGAAGCCAGTGACTATTGCTGCTGCCTCATGATTGAAAAGAGGGTTCCAGGGATGAGGAGTTCTGGGAGGAGAGAAGAGTTTGGGGTCTATTTGGGTCCCTAGAGTAATTCTAGTGGGGAAGGGAAGAAAATCACGGATGGGGTCATAAGCCACTAGAGAAATCTTTGGGTTGGGGGGGGTCAGGGACCAGTGGCCATCAGGGACCTTTGGCAAAGCAGGTCAGAGAGCTTTAGGGGGTCCAGCATCCACTGGGCCTTCAAGGAACTCTTTGGAGAGGTAGGCCACCAGGGAACTTTTGTAGGGGAGGGGAGGAATCCAATGATTCTGGCTTTTATACTGTATATATACAGTATACACACTATAAAAGGCCAGAATCATTGGATCCCCTCCCCAGAATCATATATATATATATATATATCTCTCTTCTGTCATACCTGAGGTCACACACTGATAGGAAGAGCGATATTTCACTCCCCAAATGCAGGAAACAGCTGCATCTTACTGCCTGCACTGTTTTTTTTTCTGACTGCACACTTATTAATGCAGTGGTCATTTGCATGCGATTTGCTTACAGCACTGGGGACTTGGGGAGCAAACTTTTTGTGATAGATTACATTAAGCAAAGGTACTCTGAGCTTTAGCTGCATGGTAAATAGCGAGCATTAGTAAATGCCCTTATATATTTCCATGTACATAGGGGACAGCTAAGCCAGTCCTGGTTTTATCCCACTGTATGTAGGGAGATGTAGTCCTGCTTCTCTTGGGGAACTCCATTGGGAAAGCAGAAGTGAATCTGTCAGAAACTGCAACTGATTTGTTTTGTCATGGAACAGCATGAACACACTGATGAAGGTGCAGAGCGAGCATTAGTGAATGCCATGCAATTCAGTGCCAGAAGCCAGGGATAAACTGCCGCGAAATATTCTTGGTTAACAAATAAGATGTGAGCACTTTAAATCTAAATTTCTCAGAATTTTTCAGCGCACGTTTTAAGCTAATCTGGAGAACATGGAATATCATTAACTAGGAAAAGATCAGATTTTTTATATTTTTACCAAGGAGTAATGTTCAACTTTAGTAAGACAGAATATCTGCTGTCAGCCAGGCCAAGTCAACTTTCTGCTTTCTGCAAGTGCCCTTGCTCAAACACTGCTGGCTACAGTGAAAGTGAAAACCTGCACGAGAGACACTTCTTACGGGAGGGAGGCCAACTTAATGATACAGTACCTGAATATTATTTTAGAAAACTTCATGTTCTTCTTTGCTTCGGGTGGTTTAATTCAAAGAAGATTTAAGTAAAGGAAAATGATGGACACGCGTTTTCCATAAATATTAGATATAACCCAATTTGTCTTATTCCAAAGTTGTAGTAGTTTCGGGACACAGCAGGCTCCCCGTAACCCGTACGTGCTGGCCACTTTCTCTCCTGCTAAAAACAAACCGTTAACTTAAGTTTCAGGTTCAAGTAAAATACAACTATAAACACCCAGTGAAAACACGTTTGCCAGAACAGCTCTCCACCAAATAATAAAGTGACCAAGTAATCAGTCATCATAAAATATTTTTTTAACAGCAGACGATATTACTCGGAGCAGTTGACAAACTCTTTGCACTGCAAATTCTTTCTGAGAACTACTGTATGTTCTGGAACCTTTTTTGTAGAAGTAATTTGAGCCACTTAGAAAAAAAAAGTGTAAATGCACAGTTACACTAACTGCTATGGGGAAACATTCTTCTTTCTCGAGACAGGCCTACCACAATAAAAGGCGCATTTTCAATGTCTGCAATCCTTGATCACTTTCATTGCTGAGAAGGGATACTTAAAGTTTATTATACAATCCTTATAGAAAAAAATAATGTAATTACTTTGCCTATGCAATGAACTTGAAATTGACAGCAATGTGAACAGTTACCGGCTCAAATCGGTGGGTGGGAAACATCTTTTATTTGTTCCAACCAAGTACAATGAAGAATTAGACGTATTAGAGACAAGGGTCCCTGAAATATATAAGAAAGTTTCAGTAGTTTGAGGTAAACTTGGGTTAAGAACAGTCCTTTCCAGTCATTGAGGTTTTACTACTACTGCTACTATTAATTATTTCTATAGCACCACCAGCACACAGCCTGTACAAAGACAGTCCCTGCTCCAAAGAGCTTACAATCTAAACAGACAAGACAGACAAACTGGATGTCATGGATACAGTTAAGGGAACCGTTAATCAGCTGGCTGGGTTGGTGGGGAGAGGAGTAGGGCTAAGAATTGAAAGCTATATCAAAAAGGTGGGTTTTCAGTCTGCTTTTAGGGAAGGGAAGGGGCTTGGCAGACAAACCCGGGTAATTTATTCCAGGCACAGGGGGCAGCTAGATGAAAGGAAGGAAGTCTGGAATTGGCAGTGGAAGAGAAGGATAACCGTTAAGAACGGAGTTCTCTGGGAGGTGTATAAGGAGAGAGGAGAAATATTGAGGGGCAGCAGAATAAACACACTTGTAGGTCAGCAATAGGAGTTGAACCGCGATAACTGCAATCATTCCCTTGGAAATTCAGAGGCAACTGGGGTAAATTGTTACCATTTTTTTCTTTGGAAAACTATTATCATTTTGTCACCTATGAGCAAAAATCCATGCTGCTCCTAAGGAGATTCTGCTTACAAAAATGTAAGAGCAAAATAAAAATATAAAAAACCAACCCTGAGTTTAAGTATAGTCCATTCAGGATCTATTTGAAAAGGCTTAAATGACACATTGAATTGATGAATTCAATTTGGTAGTTTTATCAAACAAAAATCTATCCCGAGGATTATAGATATAAAATTCAATTAACAGTCATGACTGGGTGTCCAGTAAGATAAATGAGCCAGTTGAATCTGTTGCCTTCTCCTCAGGTGTGGACCTGTCTACAACCATGGAGTCTTTTGGGAAGCTCCCAAAGTCTTATAATAAATTATGTCATTCGGAAACTTGAGAGGTGTTCCGAAAAGTGGGAAGGAACCATGCAGTTCCTTGCACTGGGTGGATCAAGGTTGTGTTGATTCATGCTGACCCACCGGCTGGCACTGATGATACCCAACAGAGGAGGCCCTTACAGAGTCTTCTAGCAAATACAGGGGGAATTACAAGAAAAAGCCCTAATGCCCAACTCAGATTACAGAAAAAAGGGGAAAACAACAGACATGTTGTTTTAAGCCGGAGTCTGAACAGTGACTTCAGAAAATGTAAGTAGAGTACATGCAGGAATAAGAAACCCCGTGTTAAAGCATGGCACACCTATTTTGGAAATCTCAAATTGGGATTCATTCTTCCATCTGAAAAATGGAGACTGCAGAAGGGAACTTTAATTTTTTCAAAATACGTTCTGTAAAATGAAGATCCATTCTTTTAACACATGTGTAATTTAAAGGCCTGTTAGTGTTGCCTATGGCCCTGCAGAGCTCTATTGTCGCCACTGGTGCAGGAAAGAGTTGCAGAATCTTCCCCACAGGCTTCTTTTCTTTTTTGCGCACACCCTTCTCTAGTAGCCAAATTATCTCATGCCTGAAAAGTAATTCCCCAGCTTTCATTTTACCCTTCTCAAACATATCTTCAAATCGCTTCCTTTTCGGCATCCTCTCTTCTGGCAGTTTTATTTCCATTCCTTAGTTAAACTGATAATATCTGCAAGACCACCTAACTAGAAAAATATTTTGTTTCTTCACGTGAACATAGGGTCTGACATGGCAATGCGAGCACTTGCCTTTTCAATATTGAGTAATTTCTCTAACAAAATCCTTGAAAATAGTTATTTACTTCTTTTAAGAGATGTAGAGAATCTACAGCTCTACAAATCAAAACAAAGCTTTTAAGATAAGCATAAGTAGGGAATGTTCTGTAAAAACAGACAGGCAGGGAACTTGATCTTAACCTTGAGCAGTGACAAAATTCAAAGAATGAGCAGCGGAAGTATAGTGAAGTTCTTTTATCCACTAACAGCGTCATTTCATGACTAACTTCCAAGTCTTAATATCATGCCAGCTAAGAAAGATGAGAGCAAACTTTGCTTACTGAGATATAATCGCATAGATAGATAAATCTATAAATAACTACCGCACCCCCATCCCCCCACACACATTTAACATACACAGAGAACCAATTCTCTACACTAATTGTGGTTTTACTAACAAAGCCTAATTGCTTTTATTAGTAAAACCTTTCTTTTCCAACAACAACACCGAGAGGATGTGAAAAACAGATACAAGCCTTGAAGATCTGGATTTTTTTTTTTTTTACTGTAAAGAGAAAGCTATGGGCTTTTACTGAAAATTGGATTTCCAGAGAGTAGCTCTTATTCTGTGGCTTGGAAGAAATCTTATCTTTTAAAAAAATCACTCCATTAGAGGGAAGAAAGTATCCGTAGGATAAACTCCTTTGTCCAGCAACATTAATCCTTTTTCATAAAGAGAAAACTGTTGGGTGGGTGTAGTGCATTTTAGAATAAATAGCTTTGTGTGGGAACAAAGATCTATAGGGAAAGAGATCATTTTGGAATGAGATGGGTTTTGTTGTTGTTTATATACCTTTGTTCTTAATGCACAGCTTCTATGAATTTAGAGATATTTAATATAAAGGACCAGTTCATCTCCTAACTACAATATAGAAAACATATAATCTCAACAATTTTAAATAAGTTTTAGCAGCATCAAATAAAATCGTTTTAAACATTTTTCCGAGTGAAATGTCTTTGCTCTTCACTTTTTCATTTCTTGGTAAAATATGCTTAATCATATAAATCAAGCAGAACTAGCCTCTAATTTAAAAGTCTAAGTACAAAAAATGTCTCCTTTAAAAAATAAAAAAAGATAAACTTATTTATAAGTAAATGGCTCGAATTTCTTTAAAACAATTAACATTGCTTTTCTTCATTGTTTCCTATCCCTTTCTGTGAAAAGTCCCGAAGAAGATATCGATTAATCATTATTCAGGTTAATAGTCCCTCAGTCCCTTTGTGGTTATTTACTCCACATAATACTCCGTCTTCAGATTAATGCCAAAGCAAAATCTATTCAGAATATAGACATATATATTTTTTCCACAAACATGAATGAGAAAAGGCCATTTTCATTAAGGGCCTATCCCTTTTACATCAAACAGTACTTTCAAATTTAGTTCCCAAAAGAGTTTTCATGCATAGCTGTTATTTTGCAACTAGGTCTAACATTCTGCAAGTGACCGTCTGCTTGCTAATATCTTCAGTTGGTGGCGGGTTCGTTTAATCGGACTTAATTTTGTCACTCAAATTTAAAAAAAAAAACCCCAAACCTTGTCAAGATATCACTGTCATACCACTTTATTATTTTCCCATTCTCTTTTCTGGTCTGCTCGCCTGTGAGCAAGATAGTTAAGAACCCCCCAAAAACCATGGGTTATTTTCTTATAGTTTCAAGCCTAGCTGTGCTACATAAGGGAAATGTGATTAGTTCTAGTTTATATTTCCTTGAAATCTCTAGATCTAATCCAGCGTTTAACTCACCGTGAGAGGAGATGTCATTTCATATAATACTGTGTTAATGGATAAATCTTCCCAAAGTCTTTCAACCACAACAAATCTCAAGTAAACACATCACACACATTCTGGGAACTTATACTCCTTCCTCTAGCATATGGAGCCAGCACAAATGTTTTATTCTTTGGCAGATTGAAAGAATATAAATGCAACATTTAAACGGCAAGTACAACAATACCTGAAAACGGCTCTAAATTTGAAAGAATGATTTTGAAAAACTGAGATACAAAAAAAAAAAAAAAAATCGTTGTGTCCAAATAAAAGAGAAATACTATGAAAGAAATCACAAATGATTTTCAAATGTTAAAACCTAATGTTTCTTGCTCATTTTATTTGAACAGTTTATTTAAAAATTGTCAGGTTAGTAAATATTGTTTAAAGCACAGAAACTTTGCAGAGAACTTTTTTTGTTAACTTTTCCTCTGTTATAACCTCCAGATTATAATAATATTTTGATTTTATCTTTTCATGAACTTTTGTTTGAAGCAATCTGCTACGAGGCAGCCTGCATATTTTTCTAAGACATACATATTTATGAATTGATTGTATGTTTCCATATTTGCTGTGTGTGTGTGTGTGAGAGAGAGAGAGAGAGAGAGAGAGAAAGAGAGAGGGAGGAGGAGGAGTTTACGTATATTGGGGGGATTGCCTGTCACTAGTTTTAAAAATTAAATTCTTACAAATGCATAAATTTACTATTAAAACATCGCATTATTAGACTGAAAACTAAATAAAACTAATCTTTGAATACTAATTTAAATTCTACAGTCCATGAACCTTCCTGTTCTTGCTTTTCTAGTGCATGTGCTCTATTTCCTGCAAAGCATAGATCATATGCTGTACATTCTACTGATACCCAGGGGTATATCAGCTAGGCAAACCTCATTTAATAATATATTATCAAGATGCTTTGCGTATAGGAAGGAAGAAATTCTGGAGCAGTCCTAAAATTTCAGAGAAGTTAAGGAGCAGCCTACTTACTATGCATTGCTGCAAACGGGTCGTGCTTACAGTGTATTTCCATCGGAGCGATCCACAGCCTGAAGCTGGGGGTTTCCGATTCAATCTCCAGGCTAGTTCCGGACCGCAGGGATTTGCTCACTCTAAGCCAATTTATTTTAATTCCTTCTTGAAGTTATAATGTCGAATTGCTCTTTGGATGCGAAAGAAAAGATAAGATGCATGTACTCTAAAGCTGTGTGCGTTGACTTTTCGATCATACCCCCAACTCTGCTTCCAGCAAACACATGCCAGACCTGCAGACTTGTAAGGCTCGTGGGTGCTGCTGAGGGGCCAGATCTTGCAGAAGCCAGACTCAAAGAGGCAGCAAATCTCAGCAAAGCCCCGTGAACCTGACCCTTAGGCAAACACAAAAGTCTCCTGAACTTGCGATTGTTCCAGAGCTGGGGATCATTTATACAAATCCGGAAGTGGTAACCACTTTGATTTTAAAAATGCATGTTTGTTAAACATCAGAACGCTGCTGGGAATTTGAATAATGCCTATTCTGTACATTAAAAGGGGAACCGTCCTTTTCTGGGAGATGATTTTATCGTAAAAACAGCGTTTTCTTTGCTCTTGGTGCGGAATCGATTCAGTCGCTCTGCCTTTGCGCTGATAGAATTTATAGATTTCCAACAGAAAATGATCTTGGTAAAGTTTTTCGCCAGTAGTTGAATATATATTTTATTTATGTGTTTATTCATATAACCGCAGTAATTATTCGAACCCTGGAGACTTGTAAATTGTAACGAGCGCCTTACATCTGACTCAGTTTTCTCTTAAATTCTGCAAATACAAAGTAGACAAAAATGTCCTTTTTTTTTTTCTGTCGCCGACACCGTGAAGTGGTCTGGCTGGGCTGCAATAGCTTTTCTTTGAGAAGTTTGTGCGAACTTTACTCCAGTGGGTGACTGCGGCAGCTTGAAGCACCGGGAGCTGCTGGTATTTACTTGGGAAAACGCTCAAAAGAAACACGAGGAAGCCTCGTACAGTTTTAGCTGGAGCATACCAGCTGCAGATTCCTGTTTCTGGGCAGTGGCGGTGAGATGGTGGAAGCTGATGGCGGCCTTCTCTGTCATACATTAAAATCCGTGTGGGGTGGGGGCCCCTTAGCCCCGGCCGGGGCCCGATTGCTGGAAATCCCCCCTCCCCCGCTTTGCCCCCCCGAATCGGGACGCTCTCAGTCGTGCCGGTCTCTCCTGGCCGGCTGCACCGATCGCATCCCCGCGCTTTCGGGCATAGAGCGGTAGAAGTAGGCGGGGGTCTAGCCCCGGGTTCCGGGCGGCGCGTTTTGGCAGCAGCCGAAGAAATGCAACAGTCGCTGCGGCTTGTTTGCTGTTTGTTTGCTTGTTTGTTTGTTTTCCTGTGGCGGCTGCTCTTAGTTGTCCCTCCCCCTCCGGCGGCGGTTGCGATTCCACAGTGAAGAAATGCGGCGGCTGGAGCACAATTTCAGAACCAGCTTCATGTGGACAGCGCTCCAAGGCTCAGCCTCGGGGGCGGGGGTGCGAACCGCGGGGCCCGCTTCCATCACGTCAAGGCGGCCAATCAGCCCAGGGCAGGTCCCGCGCGCCCCCCTAGTCCCATTGGTTGTCCACTGTGTTCCTGGAAAGGCGTGATCTGATTTGTAACTCCCTGGCCAATGGGAGATAAAGGAGGTGGTGACTGTGTGACGTGTGTTCATTGATAAACGGTAGAACTCTGGGATGTTAAGAGGAGCGGAGGAGCTTGTACGCCGGGACAAGAGTCTGTTCTAGTACTGCTTAGTAAATGACATCGATTCACTTCAATCTACATTCACATCTTAGTCTACACCACATAACAGATATTTGTGGGAGGTGGGGGGGTGGTCCGTGTTCCGGGGGACTTGTGTTTAAATGTAAGATTGAAATATTTTCGCTAACTAAACTTCCAAAGCTTTTCTTATTACGGTGGCAAAACAAATCAGCCTTTCCATTTTTCGATATTCCAGGTTTAAACTTACACCTAGCTTCGGTGAAAGGGGCGAAGAGTTAAGGTTCTAATATCTAATATCTTTTTTTTTTTTTTTTTTTTTTGCATGTCGGAAGTCATCTGTACAAAGTTCTATAAATTTGAGGAAAGGAATGTTCAGTCTATAAATGTTAAGGTACTTTGCTGTAATCGGTAAACTACGTTACCGAGAAAACTGCAAAATGAGAATGACTTTATCTTAAATGAACATTCGCTTTATTCTCAGACCAGCCATTTACACAGCTTATATGAGGAGGTGCTGAAAAGTTCTCAGCCCAACCAAGAGAATGATCTGAAACAACATCAAAACATAGAATTTTGTTTCTGCAAATTGGCACTTTAAGGAAATAAGATAGCACTCTTTTCAGCTACATTGGCAGAATAACCTCTGAATATAGGAAGGTGATTGGTTGGGCTGAGAACTTTTCAGCACCCCCTTGTATCATACGAATCGTTTTCCTCTACTTTTATGTCATGACTGACAGGCAGCACTAATATTTTTATATTTATTTTGATGGCAAATGTTTTATGTATAGATGCACAAATCACATTATTCAGGAATAAAAAAAAGAAAAGCTTTGTATGAAGACCAAGTAAACTTTCTCATTAAAAGGATCTTAATTTGAAAACTGAGCATCAGGCAGACAAAACATCCTCCTCTACAACTTCTCCACATCAGAAGAAAATAATCCGAGTTGCAAATCTATTTTTACTGTGTTTTTGTACTCAGCTATTTGATTACTGAATCTAAGGAATTCTTTTGAAAATTATGGAGAGAAACATAATTAAATAGTATGGCGACACTTCTTCTGGGTATATGCTTTCATGATCCTTCGTGTATTTCAAATGAAACCCAAATGCCTGTTCAGTATTCTATACCAATTCCTTCCTTGCATCTTAGGATATTGTGAAAGCACAGTGCAACAATTAGCTGTTGGGAGACTCTATAAACTCATCTTAAAAGACCGATAATTCACTATTAGCTTTTAGCAGGTAGTGTGAAAACCTGGATAGTAAAAAAAAAATAATAATAAAATCCCACAAAACAAAACCAAGAAACAATGTGTAATGTAATTGTGCATTAACTGGAAAAAAAATAATGTGGTAAAATACTATTTATAAAAAATAATACCAAAAATATCTATATCTAGAGATAAATATCTACAAAGGTGCTGAAAAGTTCTCAGCCCAACCAACCAACTTCCTAAATTCTGAGTGTTATTTTGCCACTGTAATTGAAAAGAGTGCTATCTTATTTAGTTGAGTACCAATTTGCAGAAACGAAATTCTCTGTTTTGACATCCAGATCATTGATTGAGCCATATCCACCTCATTTTCTTCTTGGTTGGGCTGAGAACTTTTCGGCATTTCTATCTATAGCCATAGCTATCTATATCTATCTTATATTATCGGATGTAAATATTGTTAAATTGCAGGGTAGATTAAAATGTCCATATAATATATGATACCCGTGCAAACATGCATACAAGAGATGCAAAATGAGCATATCTGTGTAGATTTATGAAAAAGTTAAAGATTCGACATTAAAATAGCTCTTGATGTGCCATATGTTCCGTTTTTATTTATTTGGATATATTGACTGTGGTGTCATTTTGTCTTATAACTTTTATTTTTAGAGACAGAAATGTCCCTCTTTCTTTATGCTCAGGTACATATATCATTCCATATTCTTTTGTTGTTCTCTATCAATATGTTATCAATTTAAATCATTTCTCTCTCTATTTCAAAACAATTATTTTGGAAAGCTGACAGAATTCTAACATAAAATTGCTTTTAATGCTTCAATAACTGTCCACTGTCCATAATTAATATAACTGGATGAATTACTCTGTATATGTTGTCCAGTAGTAGAGAAAGCTAAGAAGAGCACCTGTGCAGTGCTGGATAGTAAGAATTATCCAGACATTTTCATATTGAAAAGCAAGAGTCTCAACGTTCAGACCTCTGACTTTCTGTAAATATTTTTCCAGTCATAAAGCCAGTCTGCACATTTTCCTTTACATCTAGTCATATTATTGTAAAATGAATACTAAAAAGGCTGTAAATATTTGTTAAAATGTAAGAGAAACAGAGGCTTTCGTCATTCATTTGCCCCCCCCCCCCCAAGCCTTAGGTTTGAGAAGATAGAAAGATTGCTGTAAACCTGTTCCTTCATTGAAAACAGATATTTCAAAAACAAGCAAAATTCTGTCTTTAGTTCCAGCAACTAAACTCTTCATCTTCTTCCTATTATATCTGGTTAATATGACAGTAATATCATGAAGCTTTTTTAAAAATCTGAAATGCAATAACAGGATAATGCCCTCAGTTTCCAAATATCCATAAGTTCCTACTGCTACTTCAGTGCAAAATCTATATCTACTCCTCGTGTTGTATAAATATTCCTGCTTGTCATTTCCTACTGCCTTCAGTTGAGAAAGGTTTGAAAATGATCACAGGACACCAGTTTATACAAGCGCAACTTCCGCAAAATGACGGTAGAGGGAGTTCCCATCAAACACTTCCCAGGAAAGTTACCAGCTCAGAGATATAAGTGATTCTTCCTGTGATTCTTCCTCCTGCACCTGCAGTTCGTACCTGTCCTTGACCGCTAGATGTAAAACAAGACGCTACTAGAGGTACGCAGCACTGTACACATTATATACAGGTACTTTCTCTGTCCAATGGGGTAAAATATGAGGTGTGTAAAGCCAAGTGGAAAGGTCTGAAAGTTTACAGGGATTAACTATACTAATTTTTTTTCAGCCTTCAAAGGAATAACTACCCAAACTTACAATTGTGAAACACTCGTATCTGTATTTTCTTGGATTAAACTGGAGTATTTGCCGATGAAAGTACTTCTGTAGTCACAATGGGAGAAGAGGTCTATGAGATCTGAAAAGCAGAGGTTTGTGTTTCTGGTCCTTTAAGAGGTATCTTAATCTACAAAGGCTTTTTAACAATCAAGAAGTTTTGGTGTATGGTTGCCCATCGGGAGTCGGATTTTTCTGTGTTTTCCCACCCATTGTCTCTAGTATTTTACTTTATTACTTTTATGCTGTAAGCACACTACTTCCAAAGTATTTAGATCAATGCTGTCTTTTTAAAATGTTTATTTTATTTTTATTTTTCCTCTAACTCTACTTTTCACTTCACTATTACCCTCCAGGTACTTTAGTTAGATTGTGAGCCTTCGGGACAGTAAGGGAATTTTCCAAGTACCTTTCTTATTTCTAATCTTAATGTATATTTTCTGTAAACCGCTTAGAACCTAACGGATGTAGCGGTATATAAGAAATAAATTACATTACATTACATTACTAATGTAATGTAGATATGATTAGATAAAAGCAAACACACACAGGCAGTGGCAGGGGAGGTGAAATGTTCTTGACACCAGGAAAATAACCTGATTATTTCACTTTTGTAATGGCAAAAAAAAAAAAAAACCAAATAGCATGATCTTTTTATATGTTTGGTCTCAGGCAACTATTGACTGAACCGGAGGTGTCAAACTGCAATCCTGGAAGGCCACAAGCCAATGTGTTTTCGATATCCTTATCGAGCACACATGAGATTTATTTGCACCATCTAGAAAAATACAGTTGTCCTAAAGAAAGTTAATTTTAAGCAGTTACTTTACTACACTTCTTCCTGGTTTGTCCAAAGCAGCGACCTATACTGGCACATAATAATAAGATACAAAAAGAGAGTGAATTAGCATCCACCTGAAAACCTATAAGCCTCTTCTCTTACTGATATTTAATTTTACCAAGGAAACTCCTTAAAGAGTTTGCAGCATATATGCTCATCCATTACTGATCCACACATGAGGTAAGTTAAATGTGAAGTCTTTAAAACCAAGTATCTTTGATTTAACTAGGTCACTACCTAGTGGTAAAAGCTGTAAGCATTCCAGTTTCTTCAGAAGACTAGTTATAAGCTAAATCCCGAGAAAGTTGCCTGACTTCTCTTGACTGATATTGCTGATGGATGCCTAAGGGAACCTCTTCAGGAAGGTCAGAGTATCTCCAAACAGCACTTGGGAGGGGCCGCTGAAAAGTTCTCAGCTCAACCAACAAAGTTGGGGCAGTCTCCATCGAGGACTATACAGGGAAGGGGTAAAACGCGGACTTACGGACCCAAAACTACACGGCCTTAAAAATCTGAGGTCTGTGCCACTTTTAGTCTCAGCATAGGTTATGGCTTTGACAGACCTCTGTGACAATTTAGCTCTGACGGATCCTAATGCTTTTCCCTCCCTATGCTGAGACTAAAAGTAGCAAAACTTTTGCCCTGAGGTCTGTGCCACTTTTAGTCTCAGCATAGGGAGGGAAAAGCATTAGGATCCATCAGCACTAAAGTGTCATGGAGGTCTGTCAGAGCCATAAGCTATGCTGAGACTAAAAGTGGAACAGACCTCAGATTTTTAAGGATGTACAGTTCAGATCCATGAGGTCCACAAGGTCAGCTGCACTGTAGACCTTTGCATACTTATTTTTTAACCCCCCCCCCCCCCAAACCAGCTATTTGCCATCCAGTGTCATATCACAGGGGCTCTCGGAATCGGTGTGGAGGGAGAGATCTGGAGGAAGGGACGATCAGCCTAATTAACAAAAGCCACGGTGCGCCTCCTCCCTCCTTAGCCATTAGGGAAGGTAGAGCCGGGGGCCAGAGCTGAGCGTGCGGGGAAAGCGGTGGAATAAGCTATAAGGAGGACCCGCAGTAATGAAATCTGAAACTAGACCTGTCAATAAACGAGGGAAGATTTTTAAGGATGTGCGGTTTTAGATCCACAAGGTCTGTGAGGTCCACGTTTTACCCCCTTCCCAGCTATACATTTTAGTCCAGTTATTTTCTACTTTTTTCATTCCAACGAAAAAATAAGGAACGAAAAAAGTAGAGAATCGCTGGACTAAAAGTGTATAGCCCTCAATGGAGATTGCCCCAATTTTATTGGTTGGGCTGAGAACTTTTCAGCGGCTCCTAGTAACACATACAAAAATATTTTGTTTGAAAAATACCTTAAGAAATTGTGCTACAAAAAATGAAATAAAATAACTTGAAAGCAAGATCTGTTTAATAAAGTGGTTTTGGTCGTGTAAAAAGTAAGTGTCCAGGATGACTTCATATCATAGAGCAAAGCTGTGTTTGCCCGGCAGGGAATGTCCTGTTGATTTGCACTTCCCTGAAGGTGGTACCCTGCAGTTTTCGTGCACACTGATCTGAAACAAAGGTATGTCAAACATCAACACTTTGAAGATATTTTTAAATAGTGACAAAGGTGGAACATAAGAAGTTGCCTCCGCTGAGGCAGACCAGAGGTCCATCTCGCCCAGCGGTCCGCTCCCGCGACAGCACATCAGGCCCACTGCCTGAACAGTGGTCTCTGACTAAATTTTATAAATTACCTCTATCCCTATAACCTTTTCAGCTGCATTCTGATTGTGTCTGTAAGAAAGACTAACTCTATATCTACAAATCCCTCAGAGCATTTTAATGTCCAAGTCAAAAATAAAATGTTATTTCATAAAGGTATGCTCTGTATTGTGGTTTAATATTTTAAAATGCAACCAATCTGGGATACTACTTTTCATAGCTATAAACATATAAGAAATCAAAATAAAATATTGTTTTTCCACATGAATGATCAGTTCTCTTTTTATTTCTCCCACTAGGAAAATAAACAGAAGTTCTCTTGTTATAAATGTAGGGGTGCATCTTAGCAAAAACATGAATTAAGGAGGAAGGAGTGGCCTAGTGGTGAGAGCTACAGTCTCAGCACCCTGAGATTGTGGGTTCAAGCCCCATGCTGCTCCTTGTGACCCTGGGCAAGTCACTTAATCCTCCATTGCCCCAGGTACATTAGATAAGATTGTGAGCCAACCAAGACAGATAGGAACAAATGCTTGAGTACCTGGAAGTAAACTGCTTAGAAACCTTGATAGGCGGTATATAAATAAATAAATTAACCCTCTGGAACCAATCCAGAAACTGACAATTAGAACTAAAAAATAAAATGATGCACAGAAAACATAGCATGTCTCACCAGGAATTAAAAGTTTATCAGATATAAACAGTATCTTAAAATATAAAATGGCATTTCATACAAAGTGGATAATGTAGCAAATTATTGCATTGTCTCTTTATTTTTAAAGATACATTGATCTTACAATGATAAAAACATGTGATACAGTATAAAGTTAACAACCTAAATGTCAGAATAGACACACAAACATATATATTTAAAGGCACATAATACTAAGCCAGATGAAATATACGTAACAAATGAATGTTTAATATAGACACTATAGAATTTGCCTGTGAGCAGGCATCCTTAGGACCCCATTGTTTGATTATTTTACTACAAAAGATATTTGAATGAATGGAACAGACCTGGTCTGTTGTTCGTCCTTCATTGTCCGGAACTTTCGACTAAAAACCTTATACTACAGTTCATTCTACTTAACAGTTATTAATGAGCCCACAACCAGAATAAACTGTGTGGCTCGTTAATAAAAAGTTTAGTACTGCTAAGTGTTTAGGGAAGGCACTAATAAGTCAGCATTGGTCAGCAGGCATTAATTGGATTGGCACGGTATTCTTTCATCCTGCGCCCTAATCAAAATGCTTAAATCAAAAGCAGGATAACCATTAATAGTATTAGAATAAATTCAAAGGTCAATTCTATTTATCAGTTACATGATGGTTTACAGAGGAATCTTATTTTTTTCACTGTAGTTTTATCACTAGAGAAAATCATCGAGTCTTTGCCATCAACTTTCGTTGGTATACAATGGGTCTTTCATCTATGTCGCAACTAAATGACATATGGATAAACAGGTAGTGGCAAATACCTGTTAGGAATGATGTGAAAATGACTTAATCAAGAATTTTGTTTTATTTTAAGTTTTTGAAATATTTTATACATATCCTATATTATGCCCGAATAGTTAGATACACATACACTGATTAAGAAAATTGCACACACAAAAACATAGAGGAAAAGTCATTAAATAAAGTGGAATTTTACTGTCTCGATATCTTGATGCTATGTACTTCAAATTTAACCTTATTTATGGGCTCGATCGTATTCACAAAAACATACAGGTGAAATTCAGAATGCATTACAATCACATAAAAATTATCAGTCTTATCGGAAATAAAAAGGTGAATTACATTATATGCCCTGGATTTCTAACATTATGCCAGTTTGTCTTTTAAAATCAGTATATTTCTACTGGTGGTTAATATATTATTTCTAATAGTTGGACCAACACCGATCATATAGAAAATTAAAGATTGGTGATAACGGACAGCCCATAATAAACTCGCTTTAAAGCCAAAACTGTAAAACGTAAAACTAACACAATCCCATTGAGAAGGATGCAATACCCAAGTAAAAATAATAATAATAATAAAAATCCGCCCTCATTGGGATGTGATCAAGGTTTCTCATCACTGGTGGGGTTTAGTTTCACTTCCCCCCCTCCTCCACTAGCAGCATACGTTAAAAGGTCTGTTCTCAAGGGGATGAAATTCATAACAGTTACACTTCTCTAAAAATATTAGCAGGTTCTTGTCACAGGATAAATGGCAAACTTCCTTTAGTGCCTGAAACTGGAATCAACAGTACTCACACTTTAACTGAATAATGTGAGGCAGACGAAATTAAAGTTGTCTCAAGACATGAAGCAGAAAAAAATATGGGAAACATAAGTCCGATTTTCATCTTAATTTACATCTTGGTAAGAATTTTCCCATAGTTTATTAATTTTGTGCTGGATAATAATTTCATCCAGCAACTAAGTGACTTATGCTAGCATAGTCCTTGGCAATGTATTGCTAATGCTGACATGATTAACATCTCCTTCATAACTGAGCTCCAGTGTGCCATCAGTTGCTACAGCTGCCCTGCTGCTAGTTGCTACAGTAAACTCAAATATGTAAATACTTCTTTAGAATGCAACTTATAATATGAAAATTTCCATAAATTCATAAGATGGTATTTAAACAAACTCTGCACTGGGAACTGTCCATGCATGTTTACAGGTATGTGCTCTCATGTAAGAAAGACAAGGATGTGCACTAATGGGTTTTGATGAACTACCTATCACAAGGTCAATAGCCAAGTGCCTTCAGAATCCAGGAAGTGACCTGAAAAACCGCATTTAATACTGTAGCCTAGACCAATGGTATTCACTTCCAGTCCTCAAGAGGCATGAAAAGAGTCTGGTTTTCAGACTATCCCTAATGAAAGTGCATAATATAGATTTGCATATAATTGAGGCAGTGACCATACAAGCCTGCCTATTTTATACATATTCATTAGGGTATCCTGAAAAATCAACCTAATTGATTCTCTTGAGGTCCTCTTGCCTCTGTCTGTCAGTGTTCTAATTTTAGTTTTATGTTGTGTACTATATATATATATATGTCTGTGTGTGTTTCAATTCCAATCTCTCATTTTCTACGCGCTTCTATATCTACAACATCACCAAAATTCACCCCTTCCTCTATCAGCACCCTGCCTGGACCCTTGTCCACACTCTTGTAACCACACGCTTAGATTACTGCAATCTACTTCTAACTGGTCTCCTGCAGTGCCGCCTTTCCCCCCTGCAATCTGTGCAAAACTCTGCTGCACAACTCATCTTCTACCAACCTCACTACACTCATATTACCCCTCTCCTTAAATCACTTCACTGGCTCCCCATCCACCTTCGCAAACAGTTCAAGCTCCTATTACTGACCTAAAAGTGTGTTCATTCTGCTGCCCCTCAGTATCTCTCTTCTCTTCTCTCTCCTTATACACCTCCCAGAGAACTCCATTCCTCAGATAAGCTGCTCTCAGTTGTACCCTTCTCCTCCACTGCCAATTCCAGACTTTGTTCCTTTCATCTGGCTGTCCCCTATGCCTGGAATAAATTACCTGAGTTTGTCCGCCAAGCTCCTTCCCTTCCCTTGTTTAAAAGCAGACTGAAAACCCACCTTTTTGATATAGCCTTCAATCCATAACCCTACTCCCCACTGCCCACCAACCTAGTCAGCAGATTAACTGTTCCCCTTAACTCTATCCATAATATCCTGTTTGTCTGTCTTGTCTGTTTAGATTGTAAGCTCCTTTGAGCAGGGACTGTCTTCTTTGTGACTCTGTACAGCGTTGCATACATGTAGCGCTATAGAAATAATTAATAGTATAGTAGTATAGTATCCTGCAGTAAAAGCCCAATCTCCATGTGCTAAAAAATGCATTTTATTTTTTTCATAGAGATGGCATATCTAAGGTGCATTGCCATGCACAAACTGATTAGTACAAGATTAGTGCATGAGCACTTACCACCTACAAAAGAGATGTCAGTAAGGGCCTGCACACTAATTTTTAATAATGGCCATGTGCTAATGGCAGTATTATATGAGGTCATTAATTCAGAAAATCGACCATTTTCCAGCTGTAGTAGAAATGGCCTTAGTGCATGTAAAGGTATGCTAAAGCTACTTTCTACCACAGCTTTGTAAAAGGACTTCTAAGCATTGTATTATATTTTATTTTTTTATGCTGTCTTTAATCTGCATGGATGGGTGGACATAAAAGAAAGGAAGGAATAAATACATTGCCCTAGAATAAAGGAGTAGCCTAACCATTAAAGCAGCAATCTGAGAATTTTGAAAGCCGGGGTTCACACCCTGTTTATCCCACTAATGCTTCTTGTGAACTGGGCAATAGAGAATGACACAGGGATGGGTACCAATGGGGAGGGGATGGGAGCAGAGCCCGCAGGGCAGGGGCATGGACAGGAACAGAGCCCACAAGGATGGTTGTCATTCTCTATAAAACTTAAGACTAGTATCAATATGTAAAAACTTAGCACATCAAAGACAATTGGCAAGTGAATTCCAGGATTAAAAAATCCTGCAGAAGCTGCTTTTGGATTTCAGTGAACTACTGTTAAATTACATTATTTGTGCATTGTCTACCATCTGCAACATCCTTCCATCATGTGCCCAGCTGCTCAAGCATCTTACTGTTACTGCAACAGATTCATCCATATGAATTGCCGCTGCTGGGTCAGACCAGTGGTCCATCGTGCCCAGCAGTCTGCTCCCATGGTTGCTGACATCAAGGAACATTTCTAACATTTAATAGACACTTATTTTCCTGTTTCACTACACAGTTTAGGTTCTCAATTTCACCCATGTCTGAAAAACAGTCCAATTACCTTCTCAGATGATATAAAAACACGAGCAACTGAATATTTGGGAAGGATGTACCAAAACCAGATTTAAATGGAAGGCTCTATTTGTGATTTATAAACAGTTGAACAGAATATTGTCCCTTTTCATACATTAATAAAAACATTTAAATATAAAATCAAAAGTGTTTGAAGCTTTTGCAAATGAGGACAGAGTCCATGGGGACGTGGCAGGGACAGGGGCAGAGCTCACAGGGATGGAGGTGGAGCCTGCAGGGACAGGGTGGGGATGGGGACAGTGCCCGAGAAGATGGGGCCAAATCTTGTGGGAATGGGGCAAGTTCCATTGTTGCCTTAGGGCAAAGCTTTGTAAGTCTTCTCAGGACCAAAATACTATCATATTTGAATGTAATTCACTTTCTAAACCACTGTGAGTCTCTGTGAAAGGTGATATATTGAGTTCAATAACCCATAAATCATGCCAATGTCAAGGCATGAGATTTTAGCAAATATATGCATAGATTAACAGCAGAATCTGAAGCAGCCCGCTCTCCCAACAAAACCTCCTCTCACTCATACCCCTTCCCGAGCTTCAATAACACACTCAAACACTGTCATTGGTGAAACCTGGCCGCAGCCCTGTATATTGAAATAAACATATAACTTAAATATATTAAAACCTTGTTTTAACAAACAATCATTGTAGAACAAAACACATCTTGATCCCAAGCTACTATAACCATGAAATGGCCGCTGACCCTGCCGTGTTAGCAAGGGTCCGAGGGGAGACATGTCTCCACATGCCCCATTGTCCAGGATCATCCGACCCACCAGGAATGGCTCCCTGCCGGCCCACCGCTCATCCCTTGATGAGCCCAGCAGCCAGTAGCTTGGGATACTACCCCCCGAGCTACCCCTTCCCCTCCCCCCCACCCCCCCAGAACTATATCGCGGGCGGGTGGGTGCTTTCCGCAGCCTCAGAGGACCTGGTGACTATTTTGGTCCTCTAAGCTCCCCCTTTTTATCTCCCTCCCATCTTCCCCCTCGCCATGGCCTCTCCCAATCCTGAGTCTTTCCTACTCCTATCCATCTACCCTAGCCCCTGCCCTGAACCAGCCTCCCCCCCTCGACAGGCGACCTCGCGGGCCTCCAGCTCTGTGTTAAAGGCACCCATCGAGATGGGCTCTTGGGCTTTCTGTAACAGTGGAACCTGGAGCGGCCCACTCTCCCAACAAAACTTCCTCTCACCCATACCCCTTCCCAAGCCTCAATAACACACTCAAACACTCTGACCCCACTGTGCTAGTAAGGGTCCAAAGGATGGCATGTCTCCACATGCCCCATTGTCCAGGGTCATCCGACCCACCAGGCACGGCTCCCCGACGGCCCACCGCTAATCCCTTGATGAGCCCACCAGCCAGTAGCTCGGGATACTGCCACAGGCCAGTAACTTGTTACAGGGCACCCCCCCCTCCTTCCCCACCCCAATGAACAGAGCTGCAGCTAAGGTCCCAATGAACATTCACAACACGAGGCAAAGTCATTTAACAAGAGGTCCAAGCCAATATCCGAGAGGTGCACCCGATACCTAGAAAATAAACCCTCACAGGATATGTCTACCCAATCGTGCTGTATTTGAACCCCTCCCCTAGCCTCGACCCACCTCCCTACCTGCTGATTCTCCTTACAAAGCTCTGGAGTCTACCGCCGGAATGCCAACCAATGTGGTCAGGGAATAATGTCTGATCACAACAGTAGCATGCCGGGAAACCACCCCTGCACCACCCCACGATCACATGTGATCATATCTATCAGCCGCTTCCTGGTACATGAATCTACATCATTGCCTCCAAGGTGCAACAGCATAATCTCCGGACGACGGGGACGATGTTGCAGGTCCTCCAGCAGAGACAGCATCTGGTGCCAATGCATTCCTCGCTATCCCCACCAGGAAACACAAACACCACAATTCTGAAGTCCCAAGTGTTGACCTCCCAGCCTGATGATAGCACGCTCCCCGGTCCAATGGACAAAGGAGTGCCCAATAATCCAGACAGACAAAATACGCCGCCCCGCATCTGTAAGTAAAAGCCCTCAATCAAGCCAACACCCCAACAACAGCTGTGTTAGTCAGTGGCTGAACATGCAGGAACCAGCACCCTCCCCGTAACTCTGCCCATTGACAACCATCCCTCAGGACCCCCCACTAGAAATCCGCCATGTAGGGAACCTCCCTGTGCCCCAGGCCTGTGGGGTGAATGTAGCTCTAGTGTGCCTCCAAGGACCATCTCCCCAGGCATTGGATACCGGATGTCGGCATCCCGGCCACAAAAGCACACGTGGCTGCTCTGATCTGAAAGGAGTGCATGCCATAGCGTGCAGACTCCTCCCCACATCTCCCCAAGGCCAGACGCAACACCACTAGGAATTGATAGTGCATGAGAACAGCACCATCCTCATGAATCAATAATGCCTGATTCAGAGGAGGACAAACCCATTGATATGACAGGGCACACAGAACTGCCTACTACTTGGTGCAGCACCAACGTGTGCCCTCTGCCCAGCTGGTCCATCTTGGATCTGGCAATAAACAAACACAAGATGCCCTCCTCCACCTGCACATGGTGCTGAAGGAGACTCCGCACCCTGTGAACATCCGAGGGGTGGAAGAGGAGCTCCCCTATGCGCAGGGCCCCGAAAAACACCAGAGAAAAAGCTACTCTGAACAGGCATTCCTCATAGCCAGAACACACCATGACCGGCAAAATCCTGATGAGCCGGAGCAACAACTCATGTGTGATAGGTAAATGGGGATCCGGCACCCTTGGGACTACCCGACCCCAGGCCACCATCATTCGACGAGTCAAAAACCCCGACGACGGGAAATGCCAGCTGAAGGCCTTGCAGAAGAAGGCAAAGCCTGCTAAAAGGCCCACCGCAGCACTACGGGAATAGCCGGAGTGAAGAGAGTCCGCCACAAAGTCTGCCAACAATATCTCCAGCACAGGCCTCGCAACCCAACCCCAAGAATGAAGAAAAGTGAAGAGAGTTCTAAACCATTATTATACCGGATCCATGTGGCAGGTGTCACAGACTGCTTCAGCATGTGCCAAATCTGCTTGGTACCAGGTTCCACAAATGCTCCGGCATCCGCGATTCACTCCCGGTGCCAGCTGCCGAAACTGTGAAAACTGAAAACGGAAGAGAGCATCAGCGAGACAATTCTGTACACTAGGAACATGACGAGCACATATGTACAAATTGAGATGCAAGCAGCGCAAAACAAGCTCTGCAGTAAGGCATTGATGTGTAGACAATGAGCCGCCTGCCAATTGACCACCTCCACCACCCCATGTTGTCACACCAGGAACACAATTCGCCTGTTCCTCAAATGATCAGACCACAGCTTACATGCCACCAACAATGGAAACAGTTCCAACAGGGTCACATTGCGGGTCACGCCCATCTGTTTCCAGGTCTACGGCCACACCGTGGCACACCAATCCCCCTGGCAATAGAGCTCGAAGTCCGTGCCACTGGCCACATCAGATTGAAGGTCCAGTCCCGATTAGACACCTCCAGCTGCTGAATCGGAAGCATCCCATTAAAACGCTCCAGGAAGATAGACCACATACGCAAATACGCATGAATCCCCACCATGAGACGGGCAAAGTGCCAACAGTCCCACACGCCCGAGGTCACCGCCACCAGCCATCTTGAAAACATACAACCCATAGGCAACACCTGAGAAGCAAAGTTGAGGGATCCCAACAACAACTGAACTTCCCGCAGAGTAGACTTCCGAGCACCCACCACCTGCAAGATCAATGCTAACAATTGTTGCACCTTCCCCTGTGGAAGATCATCACCATCACCACCATGTCCAGCTCAATCCCAGAAAGGTGAGCCGGTTAGTGGGCCCCTCTGAGTTCTCAGCCAAGAGCAGAACTCCAAATTCAGCCGCCATGCTCTCTAAGGTCACTTTCAGCTGACCACAAGCTCCCTTTACCCACAGCTCACACGAAGAGAAAGTCATCCAGGTAGTGCACCACCGAATCAAGCCCTGCCTGCCGAACCATAACCCAGTGTAAAAAGGAGCTAAACAACTCAAAGAAGGCACAAGATACCGAACAACCCATCGGCAAGCAGCGGTCATAATAGAAAGTACCCTCGAACCGAAATCCCAGCAGAGGATACGAACAAGGATGCACCAGCAATAGCCGAAAGGCCGACTCAATGTCCACCTTCGCCAACAGCGTCCCGCAGCCAGCCTGCAAGATGAGTTGCAGCACGCAATCAAACAATGCGTAATGGATTGAGCATAGGTCACGCGGTATACCATCATTCACCGACCACCCCGCGGGCCTCGACAGGTTGTGGATCAACCGATATTTTCCTGGCTCCTTCTTCAGGATAAGCGCCAGCAGGGAGAGCATCATCACTGAGAATGGATGCTCTGAAAACGGCCCCGCAACACGCCCCTTATGAATCTCCTCCCGCTATTTCCGTCTGACATGGACCCGCAACCATGACATCGAGAAAGCGTTAGAAGCCTGCACATTGTCTACCGGAAGCGCACAAAGAATCACAAAACCTTCTCCAAAACCCTCAGCTAATACCGCTGCCACCCTGGCATCCCCGTACTGATCCAGCCACAGCCCAGAGACGCCACTCGTATCGGGGTGGGCAGCCCTCTCACCCCACCCTCACTTAGCGGGGCTAGGAGGCACACCTGGCTCCTTCTTGGGACACTTGAGAGCCGAGTATCTCTGACCACAGAGAGAACAGGCATGATGGTATCAACAGTCAGTGAACGTGCAAGCCGATTTGTTGAACTACCAACATAGTCCGGGCCTGCCCCCAGCCTCCAGCCCTCCGAAGGGACAAAAGGAATGACCACCTCCACACACACTCGACAGGACTGCTCTTCCCAGACCACTCACCCCTGGATCCCCCTGGTTTTGCCATGTGGGTGAGCCACAAGTTGATGTCCTGGGTACCCCAAGACATATGGTGGTTCGCCTCCATCTTGTTATGAAACGCCTCATCGTAGTTGAGCCATGCCCAACCACCAAAATGATGATACGCATCCAGGATGGAGTCTGCATAAGCCAGCAGCAAGCCATAATCCTGCGGGCGCTCCCGCCCCCACATTCTAGCCAACCGCAGAAATGCGCATATCCAATTCACCAAGTTGTGAGAAACAGGTCCCATCTTTGCCTTCCCGCTCTCCTTTTTACTCTTCTTCTTGCCTCTACGCACCCGACCCTCCAAGAGTCGGAAAATGTCCACACACGACCGCTTTTTAATTTTGCAGCGCAACGCCCGGGGTACCTTCTCCCACAGCTTGGAAAGTGCCACGAGTGCCGGAGACCCCGATCCTCGTCCCTTGTGGCTGCGACATCCCTGCAGTCTGACGAGGTGACCCCGAGGAAGAAGAGGACGACGTAGAAGTGGAAGAGGTTAGTGAAGATGAAGAGGAGGAAGCCTGCCCCCAGCGGCCACACTTACCCTTACCCTTCTTCCCACCCCTTTTATCCTTCGCCCCAGCCCCTAGAGTCATGTTACCCATATGCTAGTCATATACAACCCCGCGCATTCCACCGACATCTCCAGCAGTGGCGCCATCCGAAGCAACCACCGTATCCAGGTGACTGCAGCCCTCCAGCGTTAACTCTCCAACTCCACTCCGCTAGTAGTGGACTCTCCAATGCCACTCCATGATGCTCTCCCCGCTCTGCTGCTAGATGTGCTAGCAGCCACCGTCCCGGCAGTTCTCTCCAGTCCAAAGCGCTCCTGTGGGGATAAAGCTGGACAGGGGCCAGCAACCTGCACAGCATGAGGGTACATTAGGCCCGCAGGACTAGCCCCCCTATCACTCCCCCACCCCACCATATCTCTCCCAACTGCAGCACCAAGGCTTCAGGGTGTGGGCGGGACTGCTCTGACATAGGGAGAAGGAGCTGCAGGCCAAGGGCCATGCCCCCAAGGGACCTCCCACAGTCCTGCTGACCGTGGCAACCATCAGCCTGAGGGGCCCGAAGGCTGTTCCTAATCCCCCTCTGGCACTGATAGAAGAGCACCCTGGCCAGCTCCGCCCCCCCTGGTGAAGAACGCTCACCCCTGGGGGCCCATCGAAGGGCATCAGCACAGGGGGGCATCATCACAGGGGCATCAGTGCGGGGGCGGGCATCAGCAAAAGCGCATTGCCAGCCTGTGGTTTTAAAGGGCAGGAGAGTCGGTAAGAAGTGAAGTGACTGGTCTGCAGTAGTCGCTTCACTTCAGATCGGCAAGCCCAATCGATCTTCCTTCTTCTGTTTAGTGAATCGTGTCCCTGCCTACTTAGCATGCCATTTCCCCTCATGTGCATGCAGGAATGGAATCGGATCGGCACAGAGGTTAGTGAATCGGGTCAGAAGGAAATTGAGTCGCAAAGGTGCTTAGTGAATCTAGCCCATAATATGTTGATATTTTCTTAAAGAAAAGCTGCCATTTACTCAAATTTTAATCACATGAATTATGTGATCAAATGAAATGTCTTTCTTATTATAAGTATTTTCTGTTATGCTATATTATGAGGGTGGTTTGAAAAGTTTGGTAAAAAAAGCAAGGTAAATAACAGTCTCCATCAAGGGCTATACATTTAGGAGCTCATAATTGAAACAAAAATACGTCTAAAAACCTGCCTAAGTCAGCACTTGGATGACCTAAAAGACAGGTTGTCCAAGTGCCGATAATGGAAACGGGTTTTTAGACGTATCTAGAGGCATTTTAGGTCTCTGACTGCCGCTGTGCATCCAGAGCGAATAGGGGTGTTTTTTGAGGAGTGGTTAGGGTGGGAGGTGGGCGGGATGTGGGCTGACAAAATTTAATCATCCTGCAGTGATAATCAAAAGTTTGACAAGGTTGCCTGAACGGAACTTATACGTTTTGACATAGACGAAGTCAAAACAGGTATAAGTTCCAATCGGGTTACTGCTGAGCTGACCTTGGCTGCTGCAATCAGTTTAGTGGCCCAGGCAACACCCCCACCCCCCCCATGAAGACTACAGGCTGGAGGGATACCCAGTCCCTCCTGCCGGACAACCCCTACCCCAAAAAAATTTGCCGGCAGGAGGGATGCCCACTCCCTCTTGCCAGAAACCCCCCACCCACATAAAGGTAGCCCACCTGGACCCTCCAAGCCCTCCCTCACTGGACCCCCCTAACCTTCTTTAGACGGCTGGACAGATGAGTTCTTTTTGCGTCCGGCCAGCAGGCCCGCCTTCACTGGAATGGCGGGCCTGCCCCTTCCTAGTGCATCTTGGGATGCACCAGGGAGGGGCCAAGGCCCTGATTGGCCCAAGCACTTAAGGCCCCCTTCCCGGGTCAATTGGAATCTTAGGCCACTCCCAGCACATCCCAGAATGCACTGGGAGACAGGCATAAGATTCCGGTTGGCCCAGGTGCCTAAGGCCCCTCCTATGAGAGGAGCTTTAAGCGCCTGGGCCAATCAGGGCCTTAGCCCTTCCCCAGTGCACCAGGAAGGGGCAGGCTCGCCATTCCAGTGAAGGTAGGCCTGTCAGCTGGATGCAGAAAAATTGTGTCCTGCTGACCATCTAAAAAAGGTTAGGAGGGGTTCGGGTGGGAGTGGGCTTGAGGGTACAGGTGAGCTACCTTTCGGGGGCGGGGGTGTCTGACAGGAGAAACTGGGCATCCATTTGGGGGTTCAGGGGGTGTCCGTCAAAAGAGATTGGGTATCTCTCCTGCCAGCGATCATGCGGGGTTTCGGGGGGGAGGGGTGTCCAGCAGGAGAATTTAGGCATCCCTCCTGCTGTAGTCTTTGCAGGGGGGGAGCAGGTTCCCTGATTCTCTAACCTGCGCTTATGACAGACGCTGGTTAGAGAATCATGTTATTAGGTGAAGGACTGGTCCCTCCTACGCCTAAAAGGTCTTGGTTTGGGCGTGGGAGTTGGGCATATATTTGGTCAAGAATATGTTTTAAAGATAGACATTGTGGCGGTCTGGGTAATTAAACACCTGAACATACAGGTAGGCTATTCTCGATTAAAAAAATACATTTTGGACAATTTTTTTCGAGAATGGACATTTCCCTGCTGCTGACTTTGGGTGCCTAGTGCCTTATGCCAAAAAGGGACTTAGACTTTTTTTTTTTATTATGCCCCTCTTAGTCCAGCAAGTTTCCAGTTTTTTCATATCGTAGAAAAAATAGCTTATGAAAATACAGGAAACTCGCAGGACTAAGGGGCAGATTCTGTAAAGGACATCTAAAAGACGTCATTTAGATGTCCAAGAACACAATGCTGAGCGTGATTCTATAATGCATAGACACACTATAGAGAATTGTGCTCAGCAGTGCTGAGCGAATTTAAGCGCATCTATATTGTTAGACGTCCTTTGTAGAACAGCCTTTTAGGCATTGCATAGACACCCTAATAACATCTATAACGTTACTGTGTGTTAGCATTATGACTTCATTAGAATGGCAATTTTATGCTTTCTTTCACATTATAATTGTATGCAATAAAATGCTGGCACCACTATTATATTTTATTTATTTATTTATCTTTTAATTATTTAAATATCACTTATATCCTATGTGGTATTTACACTTGGCTCCTTTATCATATTTCTCTTCTGTTCTGGTTGTTTAAGGTCATAAATTGCAGTGGGAGATTGAACCAACAACCTCTGCGCCACACACTCAGCAATTAAACCACATGTCAATTCCAAAGCCAAGCTTATATCCTCTTGATTCACAAGCAGTCATTTCTGTAGGATAAATATCAAACATATACTTTCAACATTTGTCCAGATCCTCTGCTGATTTGTAAAAAAAAAAACCAAAAACCTCTTTTGACCTCTGTGTTCCTCAATTAAAGCACTAATAACCTACCTAATGAAGTAAGCTGCAAATACCATTTAGGATCTGAGGTATATACACATGGCAATCATGGGTTGGGGGGGTGCTCACATTTCCATGTTCGGGGGGGATACTGACATCTTCGAGTCCGGGGTAAGTTCACACTGTGTTTCAGGGTCTAAGGAGAATACACACATTGCAAACAATACCAAAGGAGCCGATGGAGCTCAATCGGGAATATCACTAGATAGCCATAACAAACCTAGGACTTGGAAGGCTATGTACGTCAAAAAGGCAGGAAGCCTGAGCACGAGGCAGACCGCGGCGGCGTTCTGATTTTCTTGTTCTTATCTTCCTACAGGACAGGACAGGATCGGGAGACAGCAGGGAGGAAGCCAGGACAGAGAGGACTGAGAGGAGAGACGCAGGGGAAGCCAGGAAGGGAGGAAGGCTGATCGGGGCAGCGGCGAGAGATAGCTCTGCCCACCCCCTCCGCGTCAGAGGTCGCTTCGGTGCCCAGGCTCCCCCCTTAAAAGGCAGGAAGCCTGAGCACGAGGCAGACCGCGGCGGCGTTCTGATTTTCTTGTTCTTATCTTCCTACAGGACAGGACAGGATCGGGAGACAGCAGGGAGGAAGCCAGGACAGAGAGGACTGAGAGGAGAGACGCAGGGGAAGCCAGGAAGGGAGGAAGGCTGATCGGGGCAGCGGCGAGAGATAGCTCCGCCCACCCCCTCCGCGTCAGAGGTCGCTTCGGTGCCCAGGCTCCCCCCTTAAAAGGCAGGAAGCCTGAGCACGAGGCAGACCGCGGCGGCGTTCTGATTTTCTTGTTCTTATCTTCCTACAGGACAGGACAGGATCGGGAGACAGCAGGGAGGAAGCCAGGACAGAGAGGACTGAGAGGAGAGACGCAGGGGAAGCCAGGAAGGGAGGAAGGCTGATCGGGGCAGCGGCGAGAGATAGCTCCGCCCACCCCCTCCGCGTCAGAGGTCGCTTCGGTGCCCAGGCTCCCCCCTTAAAAGGCAGGAAGCCTGAGCACGAGGCAGACCGCGGCGGCGTTCTGATTTTCTTGTTCTTATCTTCCTACAGGACAGGACAGGATCGGGAGACAGCAGGGAGGAAGCCAGGACAGAGAGGACTGAGAGGAGAGACGCAGGGGAAGCCAGGAAGGGAGGAAGGCTGATCGGGGCAGCGGCGAGAGATAGCTCCGCCCACCCCCTCCGCGTCAGAGGTCGCTTCGGTGCCCAGGCTCCCCCCTTAAAAGGCAGGAAGCCTGAGCACGAGGCAGACCGCGGCGGCGTTCTGATTTTCTTGTTCTTATCTTCCTACAGGACAGGACAGGATCGGGAGACAGCAGAGAGGAAGCCAGGACAGAGAGGACTGAGAGGAGAGACGCAGGGGAAGCCAGGAAGGGAGGAAGGCTGATCGGGGCAGCGGCGAGAGATAGCTCCGCCCACCCCCTCCGCGTCAGAGGTCGCTTCGGTGCCCAGGCTCCCCCCTTAAAAGGCAGGAAGCCTGAGCACGAGGCAGACCGCGGCGGCGTTCTGATTTTCTTGTTCTTATCTTCCTACAGGACAGGACAGGATCGGGAGACAGCAGGGAGGAAGCCAGGACAGAGAGGACTGAGAGGAGAGACGCAGGGGAAGCCAGGAAGGGAGGAAGGCTGATCGGGGCAGCGGCGAGAGATAGCTCCGCCCACCCCCTCCGCGTCAGAGGTCGCTTCGGTGCCCAGGCTCCCCCCTTAAAAGGCAGGAAGCCTGAGCACGAGGCAGACCGCGGCGGCGTTCTGATTTTCTTGTTCTTATCTTCCTACAGGACAGGACAGGATCGGGAGACAGCAGGGAGGAAGCCAGGACAGAGAGGACTGAGAGGAGAGACGCAGGGGAAGCCAGGAAGGGAGGAAGGCTGATCGGGGCAGCGGCGAGAGATAGCTCCGCCCACCCCCTCCGCGTCAGAGGTCGCTTCGGTGCCCAGGCTCCCCCCTTAAAAGGGGGCGTGCCAACGGCGCGCGGCCGTTCGGCGCGCAGCGAAGGCGAGCGGCAAAGGCGCTCGCCTTAGCGAGGGCGCCTTTGCGAAGGAGCCGAGAGAAGGAGCCAGGAGTCCAGGCTGCTCAGCAGCAAATCCAATCTTCAATCTTCTTAAAAATCTTCAATCTTCTTAAAATTAAAAAAAAAAAAAAAAAAAATTTTTCTTCTATATTCACTATTTCTCTCTCTCTACTTCTCTACCTAGACACGAGTCGGGAAAGAAACATGGATGCAGCAGAAGGCCAGCGAAGCTTTCCAGTATACTGCATTGACTGTCACATGTATGACTACCTACCTTCCGGGAGGCAGGCCTACATATGCGGTCGATGTCAGGAACTGGCTAGCCTTAGGAAGGAGGTCGGGAGACTGCAGATCAAAGTACAGGAACTAGAGGGACTCCGCTCCATAGAGGACCCAAGGGAATTTGAACCAACTGAGGACACCAACCTAGAAATCCACATCAACGAACAGGTCAGAGAGCTTGAAAGATTCATCGAGGAGGCCTGCAGGATGGTAGAGACACAGGATTACCCGCTCCCCAGAAGGGAACAATCGGATGGAGGGCAGGACCCGCCAGGAGCCACCAGGACCCACCAGGACCCACCAGGAGCCGAGGGCGAGGAACCTTGCAGAGGAACAAACCAGGAGAATGAAGGATCGGAGGACCCAATCATCGACACAGACCTGAGACCCAGGAGGAAGCTGAGGGGAGGAAAATCTGCTATCGTGGTGGGAGACTCAATCCTGAGAGACGTGGACAGCCACATAGCAGGAGGCAGATCGGACCGCCTAGTGACATGTCTCCCAGGGGCGAGGACAAAGGACATCTCCGACAGAATCGAGAGAATCATGGAGGGAGCTGAGACAGAGGACACAGCAGTGATAATCCACGTCGGAACAAATGACGTCAGCAGAAGAAATTTCAACATGACTACACTGACCGAGCATTTTAAGATCCTGGGGAGGAAACTGAAGCTGAGGACGGGGAAGATAGCCTTCTCGGAGATCCTACCAGTACCAAGGGCAGATGCGAGGAGGCAGACCGAGCTGCAGGCAACAAATGGATGGCTAAGGCGATGGTGTGACGAGGAGGGTTTCCTCTTTGTACGGAACTGGTCAACCTTCCTAGGGAAAAACAAACTCTACAGGAAAGATGGACTGCATTTGAGCACGGCTGGGACGAGGATGCTGGCACGTAACATCCAGACCTGCATAGACATGACTTTAAACTGATAACAAGGGGAAAGCCGACAGTCGATCGGACCTCGACACATCGGACCACAGTATCGAGCAAGGATACTGAGACAGGAACTGGAAATAGTGGGCTAGAGACAAAATGGACACTTTATGGGCATAAACCCAAAGATGCAGCACAGGGACCCGAGGGGAAATTAAAGCTAAAGAGTAAGACAAAGAGGAAGCAGCCGGAACCAGAGAGCTATCAAAGAACAAAGAAGCAGGCAGAGGACAGGATAGACAGACCACAAGAGGCAGCACAGGAGACAAACAGAAGCAACAAATCAAGAGTAGATCCAAAAGAAAAGGTAACAAACTGGGACTTAAAATGCCTATATACAAATGCTAGGAGTCTAAGGACTAAAATGGGGGAGCTAGAAGTTATAGCCGGAAATAAGGACCTAGACATAATTGGAATCACAGAGACATGGTGGTCGGAGGACAACAAATGGGATGTGGCCCTACCAGGGTACAAACTCTACAGGAGGGACAGGGCACACAAGAAGGGGGGAGGAATAGCACTGTATATAAAGGACTCTATTCCTTCATCCAGAACAGAAACAACAATAAGGGCAGACAGTCTGGAGTCATTATGGGTTAAGCTGACAGGAGGGGAAGGAGCTGACATCAAACTGGGACTGTACTATCGACCACCAGGACAGCCAGACGCAATCGACCTGGACCTGGAGGCCGAACTGAGACAGATGAGCAAAAGTGGAAGAGTGGTGGTTATGGGGGATTTCAACTATCCAGGAATAGACTGGGACATTGGGCACTCAAATTGCACGAAAGAAACTATATTCCTAGAGGCGATAAGGGACTGTTTCATGGAGCAGCTGGTCACGGAACCAACGCGAGGGGAGGCCACCCTAGACCTAATCCTCAACGGGCTAGAGGGACCCGCAAAGGAAGTGGTGGTACTAGCACCGTTAGGAAACAGCGATCACAACATGATCCAGTACAAATTAAACATGGGAACATCAAAGGTGAAAAGAACCACAACGACTGCACTCAACTTCAGAAAAGGAAACTACAAGGTCATGAGGAAAATGGTACGAAAAAAGCTCAATAACAACTCAGGGAAGATGAAGACCGTAAAGGAAGCCTGGACACTGCTTAAAGGCACAGTGCTCGGGGCACAAGACCTGTGTGTCCCAAGGTTTAGGAAAGGGTGCAAAAAAAATCGATCTAGAAACCCAGCATGGATAACAACTGCAGTTAAAAAGGCGATAAGCGACAAGAAATCATCCTTCAAAAAATGCAAAAAGGAACCAACAAAGGAAAACCAGGTAGAGCACAAAAGACACCAGAAACAATGTCATCAAGAGGTCAGGAAAGCAAAGAGAGAATATGAGGAAAAATTGGCAGGAGAAGCAAGAAACTTCAAACCCTTCTTCAGGTATGTGAAAGGGAAACAGCCAGCCAGAGAGGAAGTGGGACCACTGGACGACGGAGACAGGAAAGGAGCGATAATAGAGGAAAAAGAGATAGCTGACAGGTTAAACGAATTCTTCTCGTCAGTCTTCACCAGAGAGGACACATCCAATATTCCGGAACCCGAGGTAATTATAAACGGAGAACACGATGAAAGGCTGGTACAACTAGAGGTAAGCAAAGAGGATGTCCTCAGACAGATAGACAGACTGAAGAGCGACAAATCACCAGGCCCGGACGGCATCCACCCAAGGGTACTAAAAGAACTGAGAAACGAAATAGCAGAGACATTTCGCCAAATATGCAACCTCTCCCTAAAGACAGGGGAGATCCCAGAGGACTGGAAAATAGCAAATGTCACACCCATCTTTAAGAAGGGATCAAGGGGTGACCCGGGAAACTATAGGCCTGTAAGCTTGACCTCAGTTCCAGGGAAGATGATGGAAGCAATGGTAAAGGACAAAATCTGTGAACACATAGAAAACAATGGACAACTGAAGGCGAGTCAGCATGGCTTCTGCAAGGGAAGGTCATGCCTCACGAACTTGCTGCACTTCTTTGAGGGAATAAACAACCAGATGGATAAGGGGGAATCCATAGACATCATTTACCTTGACTTCCAAAAAGCCTTCGACAAGGTACCTCACGAGCGGCTACTTAAAAAGCTGTGGAACCATGGGGTGCAAGGGGATATCTACCGATGGATCAAACACTGGTTGGCAGGCAGGAAACAGAGGGTTGGAGTGAAAGGCCAATACTCAGACTGGCAATGGGTCACGAGCGGAGTTCCACAGGGGTTGGTGCTGGGACCTCTACTGTTCAATATATTTATCAACGATCTGGAGGCGGGGACAAAATGTGAGGTTATCAAATTTGCCGATGACACCAAACTCTGCAGCAGGGTTAGAAACACGGAAGACTGTGAAGACCTGCAAAGAGACCTAACGAGACTGGAAGGCTGGGCAAAAAAGTGGCAAATGAGTTTTAACGTAGAGAAATGCAAAGTCATGCATGTAGGGAAAAAGAACCCGATGTTCAGCTACAAAATGGGGGGAACACTGCTAGGGGTGAGTACCCTTGAAAGGGACCTGGGGGTGATGGTCGACACATCACTGAAACCATCGGCACAATGTGCGACAGCCTCAAAGAAAGCAAACAGAATGCTGGGCATCATCAAAAAGGGTATCACAACCAGGACGAAGGAAGTCATCATGCCGCTGTATCGAGCAATGGTGCGCCCGCACCTGGAGTACTGTGTTCAATACTGGTCGCCGTACCTCAAGAAGGACATGGCGATACTCGAGGGAGTGCAGAGGAGGGCGACTAAACTGATAAAAGGTATGGAAAATTTTGCATACGCCGACAGGTTAAAAATGCTGGGGCTGTTCTCCCTAGAGAAGAGGAGACTTAGAGGGGACATGATAGAAACCTTCAAAATCCTTAAGGGCATAGAGAAAGTGAATAAGGATAGATTCTTCAAACTGTGGGGAGCCACAAGAACTAGGGGTCACTCGGAGAAATTGAAAGGGGACAGGTTTAGAACAAATGCTAGGAAGTTCTTTTTTACTCAGAGGGTGGTGGACACATGGAATGCGCTTCCGGAGGATGTGATAGGCCAGAACTCTGTACAGGGGTTCAAGGAGGGTTTAGATAGGTTCCTGGAGGATAGGGGGATTGAAGGGTACAGATATAACTTGAGGTAGGTTATAGAAGTGGACAGAAACCACTTCACAGGTCGCAGACCTGATGGGCCGCCGCGGGAGCGGACCGCTGGGCGAGATGGACCTCGGTCTGACCCAGTGGAGGCAACTTCTTATGTTCTTATGTTCTTAATGCCCACAGTTTGGGCAACAAGATTCTGGAATTGGAGACGGAAATGAGGGACGCCGACCTAGATATGGTGGCGATATCCGAAACCTGGCTCACGGACTCCCACAGGTAGGACATGGTCATACCGGGTTACAATTTGTTCCGCCGAGACAGGGAGGGCAAAATGGGAGGAGGGGTAGCACTATATGCCAAAGATGACATTAAAGTTACCAGAATCACAGACGTTAGGTACACAGGGGAATCCCTTTGGGTAAATTTGGCCAGGGGAAAGGACAAATGCCTGTACCTTGGCATAGTATACAGACCTCCAAGGCAACAGGAAGACCTTGATATGGAATTAATCGAGGACATAGAGAATATCACCTTGCGTGGGGACACAGTATTGTTGGGTGACTTCAATATGCCTGATGTGAATTGGAACACACTTTCCTCTGCGACCGGCAGCAGCAGAAGACTATTAAACTCTATAAAGGGAGCAAGACTAAAGCAAATGGTTTTGGAGCCAACTAGGGATCAGGCGATTCTAGACCTAATACTTACCAACGGAGAAAGTGTCACAGAGGTCTCTGTGGGAGACACGCTGTCATCCAGTGACCACAACATGGTATGGTTTAACCTCAGAAAAGGTTTCACCAAATCCAACACATTAACTAAGGTCCTCAGCTTCAAGGACACCAACTTCGAGAACATGGGGGAATTCATCCATCAGTCGCTGCAAAACCAAGCAGAGGCTGATAATGTAGAGGAAACGACGAAGAAAAAACAAACCGCAGTGGTTCTCTACGGAGGTCTCCAACCTAATAAAAGAGAAGAAAAGAGCATTCATCTCCTTCAAACATTCAGGGAAGCACTATCTGGCCAAGTCAAGAGCCGTCAAAACGGCAGTCAGAGGGGCCAAATTGCAGATGGAGGAGAATCTAGCAAAGAACATCAAAAAGGGCGATAAAGCATTCTTTAGGTATATTAGTGATAGAAACAGGAACACAGGAGGGATAGTACGCCTTAGGAAACCGGACGGGAACTATGTAGAATCGGACTCTGAGAAGGCTAAACTGTTAAATGAATACTTTTGCTCAGTCTTCACCCATGAGGCACAGGGATCCGGCCCTCAGCTACCAACAGGGGATAGCTCGATAGACCCGTTTTGCAGCTTCAAGTTTACGCCCAGTAGTGTCTACAGTGAACTATCCAAACTCAAGGTTCACAAAGCTATGGGGCCAGACAACATACACCCCAGAGTACTCAGGGAGTTAAGAGACACCTTGGCGAAACCACTATCAACACTCTTCAATCTCTCCCTTAGCAAAGGAAAAGTCCCACTAGACTGGAAAACGACTAATGTCATTCCACTCCACAAAAAAGGAAGCAGGACGGAAGCTACGAACTACAGACCAGTGAGTCTCACATCAATAGTGAGCAAACTAATGGAAACTCTAATCAAACACCAATTGGATACGGTCCTGAACGAGGGGAATCTGCGAGATCCCCGTCAACATGGGTTCACAAAGGGGAGGTCTTGTCAATCCAACCTGATCAGCTTCGTTGACTGGGTGACGAGGAAGCTGGATATTGGGGAGTCCCTGGACGTCGTGTACTTAGATTTCAGCAAAGCATTTGATAGCGTACCACACCGCAGGTTGTTGAGCAAGATGAGCTCTATAGGTTTGGGTGATACCTTGACTACATGGGTGGGGGACTGGCTAGGAGGTAGACTTCAGAGGGTGGTGGTGAATGGCTCCCCCTCCGAAACGACAGAGGTGATCAGTGGAGTACCGCAGGGCTCGGTCTTGGGCCCAATCTTATTCAACATCTTCATAAGGGACTTGGCTGAGGGGCTTCAGGGTAAATTAACGCTATTCGCCAATGATGCCAAATTATGCAATATAGTAGACAAGAACACAACAGGACCTGACAACAAATCCAAGACCGATAGTATGGCACACGACCTCCTCCTACTGGAGAATTGGTCCAGGACCTTGCAACTAAACTTCAATGCCAAAAAATGCAAGGTCATGCACCTTGGCAACAAAAATCCATGTAAGACTTACACTCTTAATGGTGAGATCCTAGAGAGAACTGTAGCGGAACGAGACTTAGGGGTAATCATCAGTGAGGACATGAAGACTGCTACTCAAGTGGAGAAAGCTTCATCTAAAGCCAGACAAATCATAGGTTGCATACGCAGGAGTTTCGTTAGCCGTAAGCCCGAAGTCATAATGCCATTATATAGGTCCATGGTGAGACCCCCATCTGGAATACTGTGTACAATTCTGGAGACCACATTACCGCAAAGATGTGCTGAGACTTGAATCGGTCCAGCGAATGGCCACACGGATGGTCACAGGGCTCAGGGATCTCCCATATGAGGAACGGCTGAATAAATTGCAGCTCTACTCCCTAGAGGAACGCAGGGAGAGGGGGGACATGATCGAAACATTCAAATACCTCACGCGCCGTATCGAGGTGGGGGAGGATATCTTCTTCTTCAAGGAACCCACGTCAACACAAGGGCATCCATGGAAAATCAGGGGAGGGACATTGCATGGCGACACCAGGAAATACTTCTTCACCAAGAGGGTGGTGGATCGATGGAATGGTCTTCCGATACAGGTGATTGAGGCCAGCAGTGTGCCTGATTTTAAAGCTAAATGGGATCGAAAGGTGGGATCTCTTCACAAAGGGAGGTAGGGGAGGGTCATTGGTGTGGGCAGACTTGATGGGCCTTGGCCCTTATCTGCCGTCACTTTCTATGTTTCTATGTTTATATATATATATATATATATATATATAATATATATATATATATATATACATACAGTATATATGTACCGTATATTGCATACTAAACCTTCTATTTTATTGTCTAAAGAGGACTCCTTTGCAAAACCAAGTCTATTTTTGGGCGTTAGTTGGGCATGTGTTAGATGGACGTGACTTGGGCATCACTTAGGCATGAGTATGTGAGTGAGAGTGAAAGAGAGATGGTGCACATGGGGAATGGAAGAAAGATGAGAATTTTGGGGCATAGGGAGGGAGAGGAGAGAGAGGTACAGCTGAATGGGGAAGAGAAAAATGAGAGGGAGAAATGTTGGATATGGTGATGGAGAGGGAACAGTGGGACAGAATGAAAGGGATGTATGAGGGAGGAATGTTGGACATAGTGGTGGAGGGGATGGAAGGATAGATGTGGCATGGTGCTGGGGAGGAGTGATAAAAGGAAAAAATGGTGGTGGACTGGTGGGCAGGGGTGAAAGATGCTGCACATAATCCGGGGGATGAGCAAGGGAGAAATGTTGGATGTGGCAGTAGAGGGGGTGGGAGAGATGCACCCTGGATTCATCTCTCCCTCTTCCTCGTGGACAATGAGAGAGAGAGGGGAGACTTGTTGCACATGGGGGTGAAGAGAAGAAGAAATGCTGTTTAGGAGTGGGAAAGGGAAAAAGAAGGAGTTTGATCCAGGACAGAAGGAAGTGAAGATGTTGTACAATGGAAGAAAGGGAAGAGAGAGGAAAAAATGCTGTACCATGGTAGGAGGAACCAATGGACAATAACAGAAGAATTTGCAGAAGTCGGGAAAGCGGAAAAAAGAGAAACTGGGTCCAACTTCATGGAAAAAATAAATCTCCAGATAACAAATGTAAGAAAAGGAATTTATTGACTGAAATATGTTGGCTTTTAGAGATGTTAATAGCAGATGTTTTTGAATTGTATTGTGTTCAAAAGAAAAAGAAATACATTTCTCATTTTATTTCTCCAGTACTGAAGTACTTGCTGACCCTTGCTGTGGCTGGTGGGGATCTCCAAGTATTGCCAACTGAGGACCTCCTCCAAAGAGAGCCAGTACCCTCTACCAGTTGCTGGCAGTACTCTCCACCAGTTGCTGGCAGTATCCCTGAGCCACTGAGGTGCCAGAATATATGACTCAGGGACGCTACTGCTGCCTGCCAAGCTTGGCAAAAGGTACCCCAGCCACCTTCAGAGGAAGACCTTAACTGACATAGCTTGGGGGTCTTCATTGGCTGGAGTATTTATATTTTATATTTACATTAGAGGCTCTGGCAGAGACCTGTTTATAAAGTATATATTGTTCCCAATTAATATTTCCAAATTAATAAAGTGTCTTTGCTTATTTGTATATTGGTCTCTCTACCAGAGACTTTAATTCAGTAGTATAATTAAATGAATCAGTGGCGTAACAAGAGGGGGGCGGGGGGCGGGGGGGCAGTCTGCCCCGGGTGCAAGCCCTGAGGGGGTGCTCCCGGCCTTGAAGCCATTGGCGTCCGGTCCCCCCCCGACATCCGGTTCTCGCCCCTGGTGTCTGGCGTCCGGATCCCCCCCGACCCCCCTAGCACCGTTTGCGGTGGAGAAGCAGCCTGCAGCATGATCGCGATGCTAGCGATCCCTGTGCTGCTTCGGTGCTGCTTCCTCCACCACGGTCCTGCCCCTCCTCAGATGTATGAGGAGGGGTGGGACCGCGGCAGAGGAAGCAGCGCCAAAGCACTGCAGGGATCGCTGGCATCGCGATCTTGCTGCGGGCTGCTTCTCTACCATAGGTGGTGCGGGGAGGCCAGGGGGATGAGTGGTCCTTCGTGGTGTGGGGGCGAACGGTCTTTCGGAGTGGGGCAGGGCATCAGGCCTTAAGAGTGGGGCGGGCAGGCAGGCCTTCAGGGGGGAGACAGGACTTCAGGGGGGACATGCATTCAAGGGGGACAGGCAGGCAGGCCTTCAAGGGGGGAGGACAGGCCTTCAAGGGGGGGACAGGCCTTCAAGGGGGACAGGCAGGCAGGCCTTCAAGGGGGGGAGACAGGCCTTCAAGGGAGACAGACAGGTAGGCCTTAAAGGGGGGGGGACAGGCCTTCAAAGGGGGACAGGCCTTTAGGGGAGGGGGCCCTGATGTAGAAGTACACGGAGGGAAGGGGGGTTTCAAAGAGACGCGCATATGTCGGACTTTGGGTGGGAAGAAATAATGGGTCTGAAAATAGAGGAGAGGGAGAGAGATGATGGACCATGGGATTTAGGGAGGTAAGGAACAGAAAGGGAGAGAAGTTGGACACAAGGGATGGTGTGGAGGAGGGGGATAGAGATACTGGATAGGAGGGTAGTTGGGAAAAGAAAGGGAGAGATGGTGGACCCTGGGGTGGTGGGGAAGGAGGGAGAGATGCTGGATAAAAGGGTAGTTAAGAAAAGATGGATCTGTGGAGGGAGACGAAAAAAGGAAAGATGCCAGACCTCCTGGGGAGGGAAGGGAAATGGAAGGGGAGGAAGAGATGGCAGATGGATGGTTAGCATGCAGAAAGAAGAAAGAAGGAGACCCTGGCAAGCAAGTTATCAGAAGACAACCAGAGCCTTGGACCAACAAGATTTGAAAAATAACCAGACAACAAAAGGTAGAAAAACTAATTTTATTTTCTGTTTTGTGATTACAATATGTCAGATTTTAAATGTGTATCCTGCCAGAGCTGGTGTTAGACCGCAAACGTGAGCTAGGATTTAACAGAGAGAGGAAAAGTCCTTTTTGTTTCTTTATTTACACCACAGTGCCAGTGTGATTAGGAGAAGCCAAAGGGGTGTGAAAAAGCTATAAAATAAACTCACCAGGATGTTTGAAAAAAAACAAACACCCAATTGGGCAGGAAAATCGAATCGAAAAACCAATTCAATAGGCTGAATCGAATCAAAATTGTTTTATTTATTTATTTTTTTCCTGAATCGGGCAGCACTAGTTTAGGACCTGGGACTGGGGAGAGATGGCATCTTCAGTACTTTATAATGCAAGTGAAATGAGGATTTGGTCAGACTTTTGAAGGGTCTGTAGAAGAAAAATATTTTATAGGCCGGGGTCATGAGACAGCAGGAAACGGGAACTTTTCTTCCTTCTATTTTTGTGAATGGCAAGGCTGAGGATGTCAGAGAGTTCAGTTAAAATATGTGCTTTATAAGAAAATATAATAATGTGTTTTATAAAGTTTATAAGCATTGCTGGCCTACCCGGTGAGGTGTTCCTAGTGGTGGTGCTAGTGGCAGCATGTCAATGTGTTGAGAGGAAGAGGTGGTCTGGGAAATTCTGCTGAGCAAACTTCGGGCCCATTTCCACCCACCAGTTAGTCCACTCCATTCAACTGGTTCACACACTGAGTGGGTCTTTGGGTGTTGTGCCTGGGTAGTTGTTTTGGGATCTCTTCCAGTGGTTTGTCATTATCTCCTTGTGGTCCAAGGAAGGAAACTTTGTTAACCTTAGCATTGACCTTCAGAATATGTTTGTAACAGCGCTGCATGTGTGGCATTAGGCTATGTAGTGATCGAAAGAAAAAGCCAGACCTTTGCACATTTTTGCACTATATGGTGGGTGTATGAGGAGATTCACATTTCCTGCACAGCTAAGTCCTTGTGAAGTTACCTTGTTCTTTCTGTATTTGACATCTAGCAAGGTTTCTGTTTGGAAGGAAAGATCTAAGCTTAAAAATGAAGTGGCCAGAAGTGGCAGATAGCGTTGCTGGTTTTAAGAAAGGTTTGGACAAATTCCTGGAGGAAAAGTCCATAGTCTGTTATTAAAACATGGGGGAAGTGTCTGCTTGCCCTGGATCGGTAGCATGGAATGTTGCTACTCTTTGGGTTTTGACCAGGTACTAGTGACCTGGATTAGCTACCATGAGAATGGGCTACTGGGCATGATGGACCATTGGTCTGACCCAGTTAGGCTATTCTTATGTTATGCTTTCATCTGTAAGGGCCTTTGTTTTCACTTCTTATTTTAATGTATTTTTTTTCTGGGAACTTATCAGTGTTTTTTATAATGGGAACAAAATTGGAAGAGAATTAATGTGTGTGGAATGGGGGAGGGGTAGCTAATTTCTTCAGCTAAATAATTCAGTCCTCCTCAACCAGACATAGGAGAACTCATGCACCATTCACACATCCTCCAACCAAAAACGTCAAAAGAAAAAAACTGTTTGACAACCTCCTAGCCATTCGAGCTGCAACACTCGACCCCCAACTCTACAACCTATTGACCTCGACCACAGACTACAAAACCTTCAAAAAAGAAATAAAAACCCTTCTATTCAAAAAATACATAAAACTGAACTAACACAATCAGAACTGTCCCACGCATCACCTGCAACTACTCCATATGTACTTCTGATGTCATGACAATTCAGACATAATTTATGTTATGTTATGTTTGGAATAATGGTTACATATATGAGGTTCAATAAAAGAAAAATTTCTATTCTGACCATTTATTCCGTTTCATGGTTATTACAAAAAAAAAAATTTTACATGGGGGGTGTCAAATAATGATGGGCCCCGGGTGCCAAATACCCTAGGTATGCCACTGAAATGAATTAACTACTTCTGAAGTTTATAGGGTTGGCCGGGGACAGATTCAATTCCAGCTGGATCGGGTAGAGATGGGTTTGATTTCCAGCAGGGACAGGCAAGGATGGGTTTCATTCCAGAAGGGACGGGCTTGATTTCTGTCCTTATACAACTCTCTAATTGAGAACCAATGCATTAAATAAAGACAAAGCAGGCTCACTGATGTCTGCCAATGTCAAAATAAGGTGAAGTTCAGCTTTAATTCTTTTTCAGTGCTCTACTTTTTTTTGTGTTTGCTTGACCTAGTGACCCCTGATGCAGGCGTTTTTTTGTGTCAGGTCCACAGTTTGTGTATGTCCTTTATTGGAATAAACAAGACTTTTTTACATCAGTGATCCTTTGTGGAATGTTCATTGTCTGTTCGCACTGTTTTTTTGTGTGCGAAAGTGTAGTTGAAACATGTTGCAAACTAAAGTAAGGAAATAATATAAAATGTATACATTTTTAAATCTATGGAATGTTTGATCCCTATGCATTTCATTTTTTTTTTTAATCCCATGCCTGGACATTAGCATGGTTTATGGGTTATTGAACGTAATATATCACCTTTCACAAAGACTCAAAGTGGTTTAGAAAGTTAATTACATTCAGGTATTAAAGTATGTAGAAGGTCTTTCTAACTGAATTAATGGATCAATGACTGGTTAGTAAGAAGGAGCACATATTTTGGGGTTCCTATATCAACTTCCTGTTTACAGACACTAAAAGCACTATTTAGTGGGAAAGTTATCAAAGTAAGCTACTGTTATGTCGGTTATTTTACCACAAGTTGGGTTAATTTAGCATAAGGTCCTATTTTATGCAATGAGATCCTGTGCTAGAATAACACAAGGGGTTAAATAACCTGACATAACAGTAGCCCATGCTAATAACTCCCCACCCCCACTCAAGTGCTTTGCTGAAACTGAGCCCAATATTATAAAGGTATCCGCTAAAATAATGCATCAGCATGAGCTGATAGCTCGCTCTGACCATAAGAAAGAAGAATGAGGTTTAAAAAACCAACTAGTTCTAGAGATTTATTTTTCATTTGAATGGCATAATGTCAGACTGTTTTTTCTCCTGTAATTTGGGTGCTAACTAAAGACCTAAAAACACTGTTCCCTCTAAGTTTAGCAGGAGTCCTCTACCTCCAATTCTGCCAAAAAGGGGGGGGGGGGGTTAATGTTTTACTATTGCATTTTCAATATTAAGAGACAGGCTAGCTCTGTCAGACTCCAGGGAACCCGCTTGCCCCTAGTGATTAAAAACACAATATTGAAGCACCGCCCCCCCCCCCCCCCCCCGACAGCAATGCAGTTGGAGGACTCCTGCTTAGCCTAGAGCAGTGGTCTCAAACTCGCGGCCCACCAAGTACTATTTTGAGGCCCTAGGTATGTTTATCATAATCACAAAAGTAAAATAAAACAGCTTCTTGATCATATGTCTCTTTAGCTATAAATTACAATATTATTATTAAGACTTAGCCAAAAGGAAAGATTTATAAACTATAAAAAGTTTTGCCTCATGCAAAATTGTCATTTCTTTAATAAGACATTAACTATTTTTTCTGAGGCCTTCCAAGTACCTAAAAATCCAAAATGTGACCCTACAAAGGGTTTGAGTTTGAGACCACTGGCCTAGAGGGAGCAGTGCTTAAGAATCATAGAGGTACAGCTATAATAGTTAGGTAGTTTCATGTAGTATTGTCAAGCCTGATAGGTTTAAAATTTCAAAAAATTGGTACAGCTCCTAGAACTCTAATTACAATTGGTTTCTACAATAAAGTTTTTCTTCCCTTATCTTTCAACTTCAGTTGGCAAATACCAATAGCTTGGGAGGGGAGGTCATCAATTTTAGCATCTCCTGATATAGCCACATCTATGAGTCCTACATTTTTCCTTTCAATAACTGTAATATTTGGGTGCTCATTTTTTAAGCACAAAGACTTACAAAGTCTTTGGCCTAGATTCACTAAACCAGGGGTCTCAAAGTCCCTCCTTGAGGGCCACAATCCAGTCGGGTTTTAAGGATTTCCCCAATGAATATGCATGAGATCTATGTGCATGCATTGCTTTCAATGCATATTCATTGGGGAAATCCTGAAAACCCAACTGGATTGCGGCCCTCAAGGAGGGACTTTGCGATCCCTGCACTAAACCTACCGATCCTGTAACGACAATCACAAAACCAGTTTTACTGGTTTAGTGATCGTTCCTGTTCCCCAATCCGATTCACTAAACGGCCTACCGCCTAGTTTACGATCCCATCCGATCCACCCATGCAAATGAGTAAAACCCCATGCAAAATAGCCAAGCGATTGATTCACCAACAATTGCTTGACTATTTTGCATCTGGTTTCACTATTGTCAAACCCGACTGCTGCAGACCTGTCAGTAACTGTTTTACTGACAGGTCTGCCTGGTTTGTTTGTTTTTTATTTTTAATGGTACTGATATTTTTCATGTATTACACAAGCAAAATATCAGCCCGTTTAAAAATAAAAAGCCCCTCCTCCTGATAAACTGCCCCGCCCCCTCTCTTCAAACCCCCAAAAATGCCCCCCACCGATGCCTGCCATCCTCGCCTCTTCAAAATTATGGCAGGAGGGATTCCCACTCCCTCCTGCCATCAGGCCAACTCCTGATTCCCCCACCTGACTCCCCCCAAAAAAAAACAAACAGCAGAAGGAATGCTGACTCCCTCCTGCCACCAGACGCCCCCTCCCCATTCCCGTTCCCCTCCCCGTACCTGTTGGGAGCAGAAGGGGTGCTCAGTCTCTCCTGCTCGTATGCCTCCAGTGACGCGACTGGGCCTTAGGCTCTGCCCTGATGCATCGTGTGATGCATGGGGAGGGGCCTAAGGCCCTGATTGGCTCAGGCGCCTTGGGCTCCTTCCTTGAGAGGGGCCTGAGGCACCTGAGCCAATCATGGACTTCCTTAGGTTTGAGCCTAAGGAAGTCCCTGATTGGCCATTGCTTTGGCCAATCAGGGATTTCCTTAGGCTCAACCCTAAAGAAGTCCCTGATTGGCTCAGGTGTCTCAGCTCCCTCCCAAGGGAGGAGCCTGAGGTGCCTTAGCCAATCAGGGGCTTAGGCTCCTCCCCGTGAATCACATAATGCACCGAGGCAGAGTCTAAGGCCCAGCCGCATCGCTGGAAGCATACGAGCAGGAGGGACTGAGCACCCCTCCAGCTCCCAACGTATAGAGATACAGAGAGAGGGAGGAGGAGGGGGAGGGGACTGGGTCCGGGGCATCCGCGTTAGTTTTTTGGGGAGAGGAAGGGAAGGGAAGGGAAGGAAGGAGTCAGCAGGAGGGAGTTGACATCCCTTCTGCCATTTTTTTTTAGCATGGTGCGATAGCACCGATGGCAGGAGGGAGTCGGCATACCTTCTGCCATGTTTTGGGATTCAGGGAGGGGGAAGGGAAGGAGCGCTTTGACGGGATGAAGTCTTTTTTTTTTTTTTTTTAATTTGCCAGATACTTTGCATGTGTTATATATGCAAAATATCTGTGCCATTTAAAAAAAAATGAAAAAGAAAATCCGACAGAAATCCTGACAGCAGTGATAGGAGGCTGCTTCTGCTGTCCCTACTGTCAGGGCTCTCCCCGACTCAATCACTCACTGAGTCGGGAGTTTGCATGCAAATGATTTGCACCTCTGTGCAAATCATTTGCATGCAAAAAAGATAGTGAATCAATTGCTTTTTTAAAATCGGCCAGGAATCGGCCAACAGCAATTGAATTGCTATCTTTAGTGAATCTGGGCCTTTGTAAGGCTTTGTGCTTTGAAAATTAGCATCAAATCTATAAGTATCTGTCTGTGTCTTAAAATCCCACAAGATCATGACTTGAAATTCTGAGTAACCCAACTTGGACATTATATATCACCTTGGAGAAAATACATGTTAATTTTCCTAAATGAGCAGAAGCCAGCATTTTTAGAATAATACATACAGCAGCATCACTCAAGCACCAAAACAATTTTCACTACCTCTATATGTAATGACTTGCACTTACACATATAAGTGCTAAAATCTAGAAAATTCCACATATAAGAGCAGACAACTAAAGAACCAAACTCTTAATCCTCATGGTCTATTTAATGAAATAATGAAGGTAAAGCTGGAAAAGTATCAGCCTCTCCCCTTCCAAATATATCTTTTGTTTTTTTTAGGTAAAATGGAGAAGAGGTATATAATTTGTATTTGATTTTACTTTTATGAGTGTTTTATTGTAACTTGCCTAGGAATAGGTGGGCTAGAAATGTTTTAAATTTCCCATTAAAACGATAATTTTATAAATTTCTACGGAAATTTTAAGTACCAGATGGTTTAGCACAATTGCCCTTTCAAGTCATTCTTCTGCTGCCCCAGAGAAGACATACACACAAAAAAATCAGAGAATTCAAAAAAATATATTTGTATACTCCCAAAGAGTTACATTCAAAATTCTTTTTCTCACATTCAAAGTTCAATCCAATCACATCCCCTCATTTATAGACAGACTGTTGATTCCGTATGAATCTATGCAATCACTTCATTCTTCCCAACAATATCTTCTAGCGGTCTCTTCTGTTCACCAGTTGTTCTATGATACAACGCGTAAGACTATTTACTCTGTCGTTGCACCCACACTGTGGAATTCCCTCCCTTTGGCCCTGAGACAGGAAACTAATCTCATCGACTTTAAATCTAGCCTCAAAACCTTTCTCTTTGAAGATGCCTATGAGATCTATTCCTAGGACTAATTGCTCATAAGACTTACAATGACCAGACATCAGATATTCCCTGTTTCCCTTCCATTTTCCTATTTCCCTTTCTTTTTATTTTAATGCAATGTATCCCACCCATTTCCCTTTTGTACCATGTTTTGTCTGTGATGACCGTGTAATTTGTCTTGTTTCTGGTTTTTTAACCATTTTTTAATATTTTAAATTATTTTAAAATTTTATACAACTGTAAACCTCTTTGGTAATAAAAGCGGTATATCAAGACTAAATAAACGTGAAACTTGAATACACATAATTTTTCTGACTGCCCAAACCATGCCAAGAACACTCCTCATTAGAATCTCTATGTCCCATGACACCTAAACATATAAATAGTGGCATTGTAAACATGTTTGTTATTCATATGTATAATTGCTGCTAGGTACTGTACAACCATTCTAAAATGACCTCTATAACAGTCAGGTTACCTAGTTGAATGTTTGCATTGCTTAAACTCCATAATAGTCAAACAATTCATTCTTGGAATTTACAATCAAGTAAAGGACAAAAGCATTAGCAAATTTACAAATTTAGGGCCCCTTTTACAAAGCTATGGTAGTAAGTCCCAGTGCAGCAAATGTGAAGCAGCTCATAGAAATTGAATGGCTGTGTCGCATTTACCAAGTGGGAATCACTACCGCGAGTCCCTTAGACAATTTGTCAGAACAGTTTACCCAACTGTCCCCTGTCTTTTTCAGTGAACATCACCTACATTTTTATCCAATTTCAATTCATTGTATTTAGAGCTTCTATTCCTAGGTCATTTTAAGTCCTAATTGTAAGTGTTTATTTTCCAACTAATTAGGGTTTCCCAAGGGTACAGATAAATCAGAGTTTATTGGTATTTTCCCATCACAAGTGGAATCAAATAGGTATGTTCATAAGAACATAAGAATTGCCGCTGCTGGGTCAGACCAGTGGTCCATCATGCCCAGCAGTCCGCTCACGCGTAGGCCCTCAGGTCTAAAACCAGCGCCATGGCTGAGACTAGCCCTATCAGCGTATGTCCTTGTTCAGCAGGAACTTGTCTAACTTTGTCTTGAATCCCTGGAGGGTGTTTTCCCCTATGACAGACTCCAGAAGATTGTTCCAGTTTTCTACTACTCTCTGGGTGAAGAAAGAACTTCCTTACATTTGTACAGAATCTATCCCCTTTCGTGTTCATGTCAGTTAGGGGTCATTAACATAGAAAATGCACAATTGAGTAGGGGTTCAAAACAAGGCAGAGAAAGGAAGGGAGCCTACTAGGGGGAGTTATATTATTTCAACTGTTTTAAATTTTTGCATGAGGGTGTTTTATCAATGTTTATCAGTTAAAACTTCCAATCAGATGCCCTAATTATCCCCTCTTGTTAGAAGCCGCGTTAGGCTTTTTTTAATCACTGGCCACGGCGGTATTAGCTTTGACACTCATTGGAATTCTATGAGTATCAGAGCTAATTCCACCATGGCAGGCAATAAAAACGCTTAATGCAGCTTCTTAAAAGGAGGGTATATTTTATTAGAAACCTAAGGGCTACTTTTCTTAAATGGCAATAGAGGCTTTTAGTGTGGGCCAATGTGGAAAATAGTCTGACACTCGTAGAATTCCTATCACCAGTCCACACTAAAAACCTCTAGCGCCTTTTAGTTAAACCCAGCGCAAAATTGTAAGGTGCAACTTGAAAAATGGTTTAAAAAATTGTATTCTCAATTCTTTATTTATTAGCTTAGTACACATTTTGCCAAACAAAATACAAAACAAGATTTATAATCTCACTTCCAAATCCAGAGAATGAGCACATAATAGATCCACAAAGAAGAAATTGATGTAATAGTTTGCAATATAAATACAGTTTTCTTCATAATAGATTTAAACACATTTTTATTTCCCTATTCCAGAAAAATTCAGAAGGATTCCCATATTATAAAGTATTTGTGTTGTAATCTTGTATATAAAAAATATATTGCATCTTGTTAAAAACTGGATTCTTCTTGACATAATATTTTAATAAAAGACATACATTTCAATATGAGACTCTAAGCCTTCATTATGACACGGAAACATATTGGATTGATTTTGGAAGAGACATACATACATCTTTAGTCTTGCCCCCATCCCCACCCCAATTAACTTTCAGGCCCATAGGATCCCCTTCCAAGATTTTGATAATTAAACTCAAGAGTCATTATCACTCCAACCCTACCCTTCCTAGAACAATACTGAAACAAGCTGCCTGACTCTATATGTCAGGCTCCGTCTCTGGCATTATTCAAATCCAGATTCAAAGCCCACTTTCTTGAAGATGCTTTCAGTTCAAACTCCAACCCACCTTTTAAGCACCAATATCTGTAAATCCCCCACCCGAGCACAGTGTATTGACGTACCTTCTTGTCCAGTTTTGTCTGTCTTGATTAGACTGTAAGCTCTTTTGAGCAAGTACTGACTTTTTTGTGTTTTGATATACACTGCTAGTAGTATGAAGTAGATGGCTGGCATGTTTAGTCTACTTTAAATGTAATAAATAGCACAACTCCCTGCAGCATACCAAGCTGTAAAATATGTAAGCAATTATCACAGAACCATACAGTTATCCACATGAGCAAAACATTCAGCATAAAGGGACTACACTCATGCTTTTCCTCAAATGTTGGGTGCTATTGGGAAGACAGGACAGATGCTAAAGACAAGAATCAACTCATACAGGCACCAGATCAAACACCAAAAAGCAAGCAGCCTGAACACCGCAATAATCTTAGAGTCATAACACTAAGGGTCCCTTTTACAAAGCCACAGTAACAAGTCCGTGCTGCAAATGTGATGCAGCCCATTCAGGCCCAGATTCTATAAAGTCTGCCTAGAGATAGGCTCCAATATTGGCATCTAACATAATTGAGCAATTGGCTTAATCAGTGCCAAAATTGGCACTCAACACTTCACAATTAGCTTTAATCAGACCTAATTGGAAGTTAGATGCCTATCGAAAAACTTGATTTTATATTTAAATCATCTTTATTGAGCTCAACAATAACAGCATGACAAGAAGAAAAGCATCTATACACAAAACACTAAGGGCTCCTTTTACTAAGGTACGCTAGCGGTTTTAGCGCGCACGCTAAACACTAATGTCTCCATAGAGCTTGCATTAGTATTTTTCATTTAGCATATGGTTAGCCCATGCTAATCTTTAGCACACGCTAAAAACGCTAGCGCACCGTACTAAAGGGAGCCCTAAGATACAGCCAAAGTATCACCAGCTGAAACATTTTATAACACAAGAGAAAATCAGCCACCCATTCCCCCCCTTACCCAACCCCACCCGCCAAAGAAGAATACCAGAAAAAAAAGAGAAGAGAGAAGGAAAAAAAAAAGGGCAATCAAAAATTCAACAGTCAACTCCAGGCAACAGGGGAAAAGGAGTTCCAAAACCTACTTCATATACGGGTAAATTTCTTCCCAGCCAAAGAGTCCAGGGGCTTAATCTGGGTGCCCTCCTTTTTCAGAAGGGTGACCATGAGCAAGCGCCATTGGGGTGTTTTTTTATTTTATTTTTTTATAATTCTTTATTCAGTTTAAAACTAATAATAAGTGCAACATAATATAGAAACATTTTACACTTTAACAGCACTTAATAATCTACCAAATTATATTTCATATCAAATATATATATATCAACCCCCCCCCCAGTATATACCCAACAGTTACCCTCGACCATAAATAAATGAAATTATCCCCCACCCCCACCCACCTTGGACATATATACTCAAAGGGAAAAATTAATAATCAGTCATTACAAAATTTTGTTAATGGCTCCTAAACATCCTTAAATTTCTTATAAATACACGCTCCATTTAAAAAATATGGCATAAAGAGTTCCACCAGAAAATATAATTCAACCGGTCCCAGTTTTTCCAGTTCTTCATAATAAATTGTATGGCAACCCCTGTCATAATAAATAGTTGTTGTAAGGAGGGGCTCTGAGCATCCAGCCATAAAAGTAGAACAGCCTTTTTTAAAACTTGATTCTATAAAAAGTAGGTGCCTATCCGAAAGCACCTATATTTGTTTATTCTATTTTTTATACCATTTTCCCAAGGGAGAACATAAGAAATGGCTTCGCCGGATCAGACCCTAGGTCCATCCAGTCCGGCGACCCGCACCCGCGGAGGCCAAGCCAGGTGTTCCCTGTTGAGAAACCTTGTTTACTCGTATCCCTTAATGTGATTTGCGAGAAGGTGTGCATCCAACTTGCCCTTGAATCCCGGAATGGTGGTCTCCATCACGACCTCCTCCGGGAGTGCGTTCCAAGCGTCCACCACTCGTTGTGCGAAGCAGAATTTCCTGATATTTGTCCTGGGCCTGGTGCCCTTCAGCTTCAATCCATGACCTCTTGTCCGAGTCACATTGGACAATGTGAATAACGATGTTTCTTGCTCTATTTTGTCAAATCCTTTTAATATTTTAAAAGTCTCTATCATGTCCCCTCGCAGTCTTCTCTTCTCGAGGGTGAACAATCCCAGTTTTCCGAGGCGTTCTTTGTAGCTCAAGTTCTTGATACCTTTAACTAGCTTCGTGGCTCGTCTTTGCACCCTCTCCAGCAGGGTTATATCCTTCTTTAGGTAGGGAGACCAGTGTTGGACACAGTATTCCAAGTGTGGTCTGACCATTGCTCTATAAAGCGGCATTATGATGTCCTCCGATCTACTCGTGATCCCCTTCTTTATCATGCCCAACATCCTGTTTGCTTTCTTTGCTGCCGCTGAGCATTGTGCTGATGGCTTCAGGGTCCTGTCTATCAGTACCCCCAGGTCCCTTTCTTGTTCGCTCTTGCCCAATGTTACACCTAACATTTTATATTCATGTTCCTTGTTTTTCTTACCCAGGTGCATCACTTTGCATTTGTCTATGTTGAACTTCATCTGCCATTTTTCTGCCCATTTCTCTAGCTGGTTCAAATCTCTCTGGAGTTCTTCTCTGTCCTTTTGTGACCCAACTGCCCTACATAGTTTTGTGTCGTCTGCAAATTTGATTAAATTACTTGTTGTTTCTTCTTCCAGGTCGTTTATGAAGATATTGAACAAGATGGGCCCAAGGACCGAACCCTGGGGTACACCGCTCGTCACCTTTTCCCAGTCCGAGAACTTCCCATTTATGCCCACCCTCTGCAATCTGTTTTCCAGCCATTTGCCTATCCATCTTAGTATATCTCCTTCTATTCCACGGCTTTGTAGTTTATTCAGAAGCCTTGCGTGTGGAACCTTGCCGAACGCCTTCTGGAAGTCCAAGTATATTATATCCACTGGTTCACCGTTATCAATTTGTTTGTTCACCTCTTCAAAAAATTGAAGTAAGTTTGTCAAACATGACTTCCCCTTCCTGAAGCCATGCTGACTAGCTCAGAATGGTTTACATTTTTCCCTGTCTGTCCCAGCAGGCTCACAATCTTTCTTTGGGAAGCTTTTCATGTTTCTCATACATACATTCTGATATTGCCATTTTTTTTTTGCTCTTACTCAGTGGTGTGCAGTCAGGGTCTTCACCCCACCCCCTAAAGGCCCTGAGGGCACTGCTCTGAATTTGTTTGGTTGAGCAGGCAACAAACAAATGCTATTCAGCCAATTAAATTCAGATCAGTACTGTCAGGGCCTTCAGGGGGTTTGGAGAATCCCCAGCCCAAGAGCCCTGCTTTTTTTTTTTTTTTTTTGGGGGGGGTACGTTTTGTTTAATGCAGTTTGACTGATTAAGCAGGCTGCTTACTCAACAAATCAAACTGCATCAAGCATCAAGCACAAAGTAAAAAAATAAAATAAAAAAGCAGGGCTGTAGAGCTGGGGATTCACTGAATCCCCTGAACACCCTTACCGCACACCACTGCTCTTACTTGAACTGAAGATGAAGGTTCTACCTTTGAAAGCTTGTCAAAAAAATATGTTGTTAGTTCATTAAAAAAGGTATCACTTTATTTTCCTTTTTTTTTTTTTCCATATAGAACAATCCTGTAAATAAAGGCATGATTGGACATCATGTCTTTTAAATATTAAACATACACATATAGAATGAGTATCACCCTTTATCTTTATCTTTATTTTCCGTTGTTTTGTAACTACACATCCAGGGGGTAGGAGCGGGAGGGGGTATATCTTTTGTTTTGGCATTATTCCTGATGGTAATGTTGAATGGGGGAGGAAATTTTATTTTTTGTATAGATTGTGATTGTTTATAAGTGCTTATTTGTATGTATATTGTATTGCACTTTTTGTTAGCATTAAAAACTAAATAAAGTAATTTTTTTTAAAAACGCATACACATACACATATAGGAGTAATTTTATAAAGACATTTTTAATGCAAATATATGCATATAACATGCCCTTTATAAAATTACCACATGTGTACAAATATACACTATGACATGTAGGAACGTATTTGCATGTGACGTAAGTTTCTACATGTTTAGGAAAGAGTTTGAATAGAATAACAACATATACTCATAAGTTATAAAATGCACACCTATGCATACTCTTACACCTGTAGAGCAGATGTAAATGTACACTGTTCCATTCTACCCAAGATTTCTGTGGTTTTTGCACTGGCAATTTTTTAAGCCATATAGGTGTCTACACGGCTTATTTTAGAAGTTCTATTTGTGTTTTGCATATCTGAATGCCAGCATTTAGACATCCATATTACACGGAGTTCCAAATCCCAATTTTATAAAGCTGAGATGACTTTGTTGCAAGGGAGTATTGTCTGGGCAAGTTTTGGTCCGGGATTAGAAAGGAGCCAAAATATGAATGACCAACACCAGTTCCAAAAGGGATAGAAAGATATTGGTATTTAGACCTGTTACCTGGCATGTCCAGGCTACAGAAATGTGCTCCACTGGAGGGATTAAGGGATGTCACAGAAAAGTTTTTTTTTGTCCCTTGAGGGCCACATTAAAAAAAAATTCACAAAGTGCCACCCTAGGACTTGAACCAGGGTCTTCTGAGTCTCAGTTCTCCTCCACATGGACAGCTAGATGTCTATTTTATAACATGGATGTCCCTAAAATGCCACAATGATGGCCATATTCCTTATTTTGCTCTTTTCATAGTTTGGACATTTCAGCTTGTGAAATGGATGTCCATATGTGACATTCCAACTTGGATATCTTTCTTCTGAGTTGGTCATCCTTTTTAAAATGCTGTTCAAGTGTCTTTATAAAATAGCTACCTATTTGGCCTCCCTAAATGATGTGTTAATAAAATTTCCTTTGGTGAGAGTAATTGTGTAAAGCCTATTTTATACAGAAAAAATGAATTTTTCATTTCATTTCTTTTAATATATGTAATCCATCAATTCTTACATTTCTAAGCAGCGCACAATCATACACTCGTAAAATGATGCAACTGCATATGCATGCATGCATAAAAAAATAGGTCACATGATCTATGTATGAATTCTCAGGGACTTAGTTTAGATGGAGCAGAGGCAAATTTGTGTTATACATGTATATTTTATAAAATGTGCGGATATGTGTGTACCTCTCAGGTACATGTGGAGTACTTCTCAATCTTCTCTTGCAGTTACATTTAGCCAGGCAAAATTTTAGGATTTCCATATTGAATATACAAGAGATGGATCTGCATATATATCGAAGACCTATTGTATGAATTCTCTTACCGTAGTAATCCTGAAAACCTGATTGTCTAGTTGTAACCTCTGAGAGCACTAGCGTAGAGTACATGTGCACATTTAGACATTTCTCAGATTAGGTGCAAATTTGGGTGTGGGTATTTTTGCACCATTGGGGCTGGTTCTGGGTGCCCATTTTATAAAGACATACAGGCATATAGACTTAAATAGCTGCCTTTCTGGAATTTTCACATAAGCATTCTGTTATGTATAAAAAAAAATTAGCTATATTAAGGCAATTTCTAAAAGCCATTGGCCAATGAAAATGGGCTGTTTGAAAACTGCCCATCCTTGTACTAAGAGTTCTTTGAGTTAGTGTTGCTGACAAGATCTGCTGTTTTGCTTTGACAATAAGATCCATAACCCAATCCAATTTAAATATCCCCTCCTTAAAAATAATCGGTACACGTCGAACCTCTATTTTCTCTGTAACAGCCCCTACTATTTGGAATGCTCTTCCGCTTTATCTAAAAACAGAAAATAATTTAAAAACGTTTAAAAGTAGCTTAAAATGTTTCCTTTTTAAAGATGCTTTTAATTGAAGTTATTATTTCATTATTTTTTTTTTTTGTTTTTGTTTTTATTTTTTATTTTTTTTTCTCTTCTATTCTTTTCTCTTTTCTCTCCTTCTTTTTTCTCCATTTAGTCCTGCCCTTTTGTTTTTTTCCCTTAATGTCTCTCTCATTTACTATAATTATTGTATTTCCTCCCTTTTTCCTTCATGTATCGTTTGTTAGTGCGTCCTTATTTAACCTAGTACGTGTTGTAGTTCGTCTAATAATTTTGTATTTTCGTTTTTTTTTTTAATAAGTTTGTTTTAATGGTAATTCAGTTTGTTACAATGTTATTTTATCAAGTGCTTTGTACAACGCTTTGCAGAATCGATAAAGCGTTTAATCAAGAAACTAATTAAACAATAAACAATAAACAATAAAACAATACCTACTGTGTACTGCTCCCTAGAAACTTCCATCTAAAACAAGTGTCTAATTTGCATAATAGTTAGGCTGGCTCTTGGTATAGGTCTTGCATAAAGGGTTTTATTTATTTATTTATTTAGTCATTTATTTAGCTCGTCCTCCCAAAGGAGCCCAGAACGGATTACAGGAGTACATTCATAGTATGGGTAGAACAAACTTTAGTGAGAAATATAGACTTTACAGCATTTAATAATAATAATAATAACTTTATTCTTCTATACCACCATAATCTTGCGACTTCTAGGCGGTTCATTGAAGAGAGCGAGTTACAATATGCTTGTAGTCAGTGAAATTATAGTATGTAGAATCTTAAAAAAATGCAGCAAATTTCAATGTACAGTTTGTTAAGAATTTCAGAGGGGACATATTATGAAAAATAGCAATGGAAAAAGTGTTTGGTAATTACAGTTTAGATCACAGGTGTCAAAGTCGGTCCTCGAGGGCCGCAATCCAGTTGGGTTTTCAGGATTTCCCCAATGAATATGTATTGAAAGCAGCGCATGCAAATAGATCTCATGCATATTCATTGGGGAAATCCTGAAAACCCAACTGGATTGCGGCCCTCAAGGAGGGACTTTGACACCCCTGGTTTAGATGATATATCTGTCGAATAAGGCAATGCAAGGGTTTTCCTGGAACGCCTGATGAAGTTGTAGGACATGCCAATGGGCTCTGATGCTCCGTTTCGACACCTTCCTCAGGAGCAGGGATTAGTACAGATAAGTAATGAAAACGACAAGCCACTGTTGAAGCTGTCAGCACCATCCACCGAGACGTGTAAAAATAAAGCTATCACCTGGCAGAATTTCCACCTCATTTCTGATGAGCCTGGCTCATCTTGTTCTAACTAAGAATTATTTCAGATTTGATTGCCAATATTACCAACAACTCTAGGGGGTCGCCATGGGTACTACAGCGGCTCCCAGTATTGCTAATTTATTCATGTCCCAATTTGAAGAGGATGTCGTATACACCAACTTACAGTTTCAACATATATTAGGGTGGATGCATTTTATTGATGACATCTTCTTTATTTGGACTAGTACTGAAGAACATTTACATACTTTTGTAACTTGGTTAAACTCCTGTACCAGCTACTTATGGTTTACAATGACTTACCACAAACATTCCATCATTTTTTTAGATACCAGTGTGACCATACACAATGGGAGGTTATCCACGAAGATACATCATAAAGATACGGAGAGAAACAATTTTCTGTCTATCTCCAGCTGTCATCCTAGACGCCTCAAGGCTGCTATTCCTATTGGCCAATTCTTACACGCTAGACGTATATGTACTTCTGATGATGATTTTAGAAGAGAAGCCGAGATGCTGGAGAATAGATTTTTAGCGTCTTTAAGAGCATGGCATGCCAATCGGGACCTGATGCTGGCGGGAAACACTAGGGAAGTTTCCACCAATCAAATCTGTGTTCTATCTCATTCAACTCGATCTTTTGAGATAGCGGCCAGCATCAGAGCCCATTGGCATGTCTTACAACTTCATTAGGCGTTCCAGGAAAACCCTTGCATTGCCTTTACTCGGGGAAAAAAACCTTTCAGAACATCTAGTTTCTTCAGATTTTCAAATGGAACCTCAGCTTCAACAAGGTGAAGGGTATCATTCCCCATGTGGCAAATGTTCTGTATGCAATATGTCTGTCTCTGGGAATAAATGGGTTCATCCTGTCACTAACAAAAAATATCCACTCAGATCTAATACCACCTGTGAATCTAAATTTGTGGTATATGTAATTTCATGCCCTTGTGGTTTGATTTAGTGGGATGCACTACCCGCAGTGTCAGAACTAGATTGATTGAACACCGCAGCTGTTTGAAGACCAAAAAACTGACTGTTCCAATGGTGTCTCACAATGACACTTACCAACAAGATTTTTCCCAACTAAGATGGTGCATTCTGGAACAGATTCACATAAATTTTAATGATGACAGAAATACCCATTTACTGAAATGAGAGAACTATTGGATCTTTCAATTGAAATCATTCCCCCCTATGGGACTTAACGAAAATGTGGATAAATGTTTCACTATTTAATCCTTATGGTTCTCTTTTTTGTTATTTTATTCACTGTTTTGTTAATTTGGTTTATACGAGTTTGTCCGTTGATCATTCTGATGCATTCCATGACGTCATCACGCTAGCATATGGGTACCGCCCTTGTTGGGTTCTCCTAGTGTCTTAAATTCGCCATTACAATTTTTGCTTCCCCCCAGGCGATAGCTTTATTTTTTACACGCCTCGGTGGATAGTGCTGACGGACTGCAATAGTGGCCTGTCGCCCGATGGCTTCAACAGTGGCTTGTCGTTTTCATTACTTATCTGTACTAATCCCTGCTCCTGAGGAAGGTGTCGAAACGGAGCTCTGTCGAGTGGAGACTTCTACAGACTACACATTTTCAAAACGAAGCTAAGTATTTTGGGTTTAAGGATTTGTATGTGCAAACAGCTTTTGGACAAAATTGAATGTATTATCATAGCTATTGCTAAAGAAGACACGATTTCTAATCAATTGAACTATTGCTTTTGTTATGATTCATATTTATGAACTATATTTATCATATCAATTTTTCCATTTTTGATGTTTTATTGCACAATTGATTTTTAATGGATTTTTCACATCTATAGGCCTTCATGGGAATAAGTTATAATTTATGGACTTGTCTTAACTTAATAGGTTTTTAGCGTTTGCACCTGCACTTTAAACTTTTTCTCAAAGCATTTTTTACACAATTTCTTCAGCACTTTATTTCCCAGCATTTCAGCACTTTATTTTTCCATGTCTTGGGAGACATTTATTGGTCAGTTCTACTGGAGAAAATGTTTGTTGGAATTCATATATATATTAGGACAATATGATGTATGAGGCAGTTCTTATTCAGACTTATGTCTGGTGCTAGTCACTAATGAGTTCCTGCCTGAGCCAAATAATCCCTCGTGTTGTATTACCAAGGCTCATACTGATGTCCATTATTTTAAGATAGTTTTTCTGTTTCCTTATTTTCCAAACAATTTTTCCCCATGAGAACTGTAGCACTGTCCAATTTTTTCTTTGGAATTTAGTTTTGATTTTATTGGCAGATTATTATTTAAGGTTATAGTTGTTGAGCTATTCTAAGTCTGAGTTTGGACATTTTGGAAAAGAACGTCCAGAAATCCAGTAGAGAAAATGTTCATTCTCAAAACAGCAAGACATCTATCTGATTTTTTTTTCAAAATTGCCTATGTAGACATTTTGATCCTTAGTACATCTATCCTTTTTGGCCATTCTCGAATGTAAATATGTCCACATGAAAAATGCACAAAAGCTTTCCTCTAGGCAGCCTGCATCCTTAGTAAACTGTTCAGACAGCTGAGCATAGCAGAGGGTCTCATCTAAGAGGTACTGTAGTGAATTTCACATTAAAAGTCCCAGGTAAAGATGTAACTATATCTTGCTCATATTGTATGGTGAGCCCTCCAAAACCCACCCAAAACTTACAGTAATCATCTGTATACCACAACAATAATCCTTATGCCTGCAGGTTCCATCTCAATGTAGGTACAGTAGGTTTGGAGGACTTACCATACAATATAAGCAAGATAGAATGACATCTGTACCTAGAACTTTTAATGTGAAATTCACCGGTTACCTCTGCTCTCTGAGCTCAAATGTCTGTGTTAACATCTGAAGCTGCTTAGGCTGAGAACTTTTCAGCACCCCCTTGTAATACAGGCTAGATTGCTAGAACGTGGTGGGAGAGGGTTGGTCACCACTGGGGGAGTAAGGGGAGTCATACCTTAACCCCTCCAGAGGTCAACAGATCAGTTTGGGCACCTTTATAGCATTTAAATGCTTTTAAAACAGGTCTAGCTCCAAACACCTAAAAAAAAAGCCCAGGACTTTTTGTTAAAGGTTTAATTATGCCTGACAAGCATCCAAATCCTAAGCCCACCCTAAGCCTGCCCAAAACACACCTCTACTATGCCCCCTTAAGATTTGGACATATTGGAGACAAAATAACCAGAAAGAAGTCTAGAAAGTCTGTTTTGAGAATGCCCACTTGGACATTTTGACTAGTAAGACATCCAAATGCTGTCTTTTGGACGTCTATCTTTTTTGAAAATGAGCCCCATTGTTGTTGGTTTTTTTGTTTTTTTTTTAAAATAATTCTTTATTGATTTCCCAAACATCAATAGTGCAAAACACAAATATATGTCATATAATAAGTCAATGAAAGCACATTTATCTTACAAACATACATGACCAACCAATTTATCACACCCACCTACCCAATGACTAATCAATAAAAACACAAAAACATAGATTCTTACAGTAACCTTTCCCTATTCAAAATAATAATGTCATCCCACCCACCTCCCATCCACCCTAGATGTATATACTCAAAAGACAAAATTAGGACAGAAATAGAAATAGCCCCCCCTCCCATCCTTCCCTGGATGTGTACCCGGGGGTGTCAAACCCAGTGGGTCACATGCTGAGTCCCTCCCCCCCCTTTCCTCCACCTTCCCAACATTTTTTTTGCGGTTCCTCAGTAGTAAGCTTTGCCACTAATTCAAGCAAGGCATACTGCTTTGAGAGCCAGTGGGATCTGTTCTGTAAAAAAAAAATCTTGAGGTAGTGCCAGTCTAAAGGGCTGCTTTCCCTTTAAATATGCTGTAAATTACTGTATTTTTCAACTAACCGGCACTTTAATTCTAGCTAGGTCACATATGGACCAATTGAGCACTTCTCAGGGGAAGAGGTGCACAATTTGTTCCAGACGCAAGGCACTCACGACCAGTCTGAAAACAGCGGGTGCCAGCGTCCAGGGCTCCCCACAGCTAGTGCCTCTTTCCTCAGCCGCCTGTATTTGCTATAAGATATTATTTGGATTAGCTCCGCTATATCTCCTCTCTCATTTTGAATGGTACTATTCGACTAGGTCTATCAGCGTATGGTTTATTTACTTTTCAAAATCCCAAAAATTGTGGTTATAAAAAATATTTTGATTGATCTTTGGCTTATCAAGCAGGTAAAGTTCAAGTATGGTTAGACGTCCTAATTCAATAATCTGCATCTTCTATTTCACCTTTAGAAAATTGGTCAAGACCTATTTGTTCAAAAAATTTGTTACTTGACTGATGACTATGTCATAGTTTCTTATTTTATTTTTCACTATTGAAAAATTGTACTTCTTACCTGTGTGCTTTGTATCATCACTGGAATGTGAACCGCCTAGAACTTTTTTTGATCCGCCTAGAACTTATTTTGTGAACCGCCTAGAACTTTTTGGGTGTTGGTGGTATAGAAAAATAAAGTTATTATTATTATTAAAAATTGAGTTATAAACAAAGGCCAACCATAGTGAAGTAATAAAAGTTGTCAATGGGCCCCAAATCAGTTTAAATAAATTACTATGCCCCAACATGTCAGCATTCATTTTTTCATACCTATATAGCTGGAGCATAAATTTGCCCGCCAGAAAAGAAAATTGAGGCAATCATAATTTTTCCAATTACGGGTTACCATCTGCATGGCTATCCCGGTCATAATTAGGAAAAGACAACATTTATATCAGTCCATGGGGGGCTTAATGTGTAATAATGTTCCACATATGACCACCTCATATGTCAGTGGAATTGATGATTCCAATATGTTATTAATCTATCCCCATATTGACTTCCAAAAGTTGAGAATCAAAGGACAATAGAATAACCGATTATCCAATGTCCCAATGTCTAGATGACAGTGCCAGAATCTATTATATTTAGAACCGTCTAATTTTTGTAACCTATCCGAGGTCCATAAAGACCTATGTAACAAGAAAAACCAAGTTTGTCTCATAGATGCTGATGCTGTATATCTCATCCTCTAAGTCCAAATTCGTGGCCAAGACGCAGAAATATACTGGTTTATCTCAATGCTCCAAATGTCTCGAAGACTAGATTTTGGCTTTTTATTCAAGAATTCAGATACTAATTTATACCTGATGTCCTAGGAAATCTGCCTGGAAGCAAAGAACCTGCAAGCTATAATGATTTTTTTAGATTTCGCCACTCAGGGAACCCCTTCTGAATGGCTTGCTTCAACTGCAACCACTTATAATTTTTGAGATTTTGAAATACCATATAATTGCTGCAGTCATGAAAACTCAAGCATTTTTCCCATTTGATATAACATCATCTATAGTACGTATACCTGCCTGCATCCAGTGCTTCCAGGCAATCTTAGACTCGCCAATTTGAATCTTGGAGTTTAGCCATAAAGATTGATAAGTGGATTTCTCTACTGGAATATCTGTTAATTTATTAACAAATTTCAAAGTTTTCCAGATGTCAAATAAAATGCTATTATCCTTGACAAATCTGGGTAACTTGATTCTTAACACATGAAACAGTCACAATGGGGACATAAGTTGCCACTCTAAGTACAACCAATCGGGGAGATGTTCCATGAGCTCAGGAAGTATCCAATACATACCCTGACGCAGTATATAGGCCTGATGGTACCTATAAAAATTGGGAAAATTTACCCCACCTGCCGCAATTGGTTTTTGTAAAGATACTAAGGCAATTCTTGCAGTTTTACCCAGCCAAATAAATTTAGTAAGAATACTATTTAATTTCTTTTTTTTTTTTTTTAATTCTTTATTTTCATTTTATAGTATTGACATAATATTAGTCAAAACAAGAAAATAATACAACTCAGTTCAAACATTAAAATGAGACAATAGGTAATAATGAAAATATACAATTGAGATATAAGAACAAGACAAAATTTTCTTTCTCATATGGCAAAAACAGTAGACCCAAATATGAATTTTTACTGGTTTGTATCATTAGACCTCAATTAAGGGGGGAGAAAGCTTTACAATGGCTGAAATCTTTATCAAATAATACAAAGAAAATAAAAGATGGTAGCAGGAGAGAACAAAGACCAAAAACCTTATACTTGAGCAGGTTGAGACTGAAATTCTCTCAAGAATTTTAAATTTGCTCTTTAGCAGAAATAAATTTTATCAACTACTGAGGTTCAAAGAAAATTAATCTATTCCCTTGATAGGTCATTACACATTTACAGGGGAATCTGAGTACAAACGTCGCACCTAACTGCAGAACCCTTGGTCTCAAAATAAGAAATTGTTTTCTTCTCTTTTGGGTCATTCGTGACACGTCTGGATACATTCTCACTGTTTTAGTTATAAATGGTACATCTTTAAACTTAAAAAACAATTTAAGCATCCATTCCCTGTCAGCATCTATAGCAAATTGTACAAGTAGTGTAGCAGTTGCCGGTATCTCTTCACCTGACCTCTCCAGGAAATTTGTCAAATCCAAACTATCAGCAGACAAATTCTGCTGGTTTGGTTTTTGAACAGATGCTCTGGTTGGTAAATAATATATTTTAGTGAGAGGTGGATAGGAGGTTTCGGGAACTTTCAAAACTTCTTTCAAATACTTTTTAAATGTATCCTGCGCTGAGATAAGTGGTAATTTTGGAAAGTTAATAATCCAAAGATTACTTCTTCTAGTCATATTTTCCAACATTTCCACCTTAAAATTAAGGTTTCCACTATCTCTTACCCAGACCGAAGCCTGGGACTCCACTGTTTTTATTCTAGTTTCATGTCCATCCACTTTATTTTCAACGCTGGATATCCTATTTTTCATTTCCAAATTTTCAGACACAACAGAGGTATAACGTGTGGTAAGTTGCTGCATTTGAGTTCCCAAAGAGATTTGCAAACTAGATATTGCTTCCCAAATTGTCTCCATATTGAAAACCTTGGGCCTCTGCATTGGTATCAGTTCAGCACCCAGATCCTCTGATGAAAAAGTACCTGGAACTTCAGCAGGCGATGAAGTCAGTGTCAGGAAATCCTGAGGCAGTTTCTGTTCCAACTCCTCCGAATGCACAGATGGTTGATTTGGCTTCACCCCTCCTCCTGCTGGGCCGACTCCCGATCTCAGCAGGTCTGGAGAGTAAACACCCCGGGGCATTTCCTCCACCGTCGACTGGCTAAACGCCCCCGAACAACTCGGAGGACTTTGCTCTTCCATCGACCGGTCAAACGCCCCCGGGCGACTCGGAGGACTCCGCTCTTCCGGGGTTATAGATGTTGCCTCGAGGGAGAGCTGTAACGCTTCAGCCAGCGTGTCTCTCCCAGCCGAGAAAGCCTCCGGCTGTGTTGGCGTCCCTCGCTGAAGAAAGGCGTCCATCGGGCCCGTTGCTGCTGGCAAAGATTCGTCAGGAAAAACCCGAAGTTTGGACTTTCGTTTCACCATTTCAAAGGTAACAGCAGTCCGGGAACATCCGTGGCATCTAACTCCAGTCACCCGCGGCCATCTTCCTTAAGCCACTCCCCCTACTATTTAATTTCTTATAAAAGGTCCCCTGAAAAAACACTGGCAACATACCCAATTGGTAGCACACCACAGGCAAAATCATCATCTTAACTGTTTGAACTGTCCCCCACCAAGACAGATGTAAAGGGTTCCATTGCTCACACATTTCATACTCTTCAGCAATAAAGATTTTTCATTTACTTTCATCGTCTCTTCCAACGTTTTTTGTATCCAAATACCTAAATATTTTATACCCTCTTCCTTCCAAAGAAAAGGGAATGTATCAAATAATCCTTTTGGACAATGTACATTTAGTGGAAGAACCTCCGATTTACTCCAATTTATTTTATATCCAGAAAATTTGCCAAATCGGTCAATCAAATCCAGTAAATGCGGAATGGAAGTTTCAGGATTCCTCAAATGGAGCAAAATATCATCTGCATACGCAGAGACTTTATATTCCCGACCTGCATAAGGAATACTCTGTATCTCCTTTGCCTTTTGAATAGCCAATAGCAAGGGTTCCAGTACAATATCAAAAAGCAAAGGAGATAATGGACACCCTTGTCTAACTCCCCTCTCCAGATGAAAACGATCTAAAAATATATAATCTGGCAAAAGGTGAACTATACAAGGTCTGAATCATTTGTATAAATCTGGAACCAATACCAAACCAATCCATTGCTTGATACATGAAGGTCCATTCCACATGATCAAAGGTCTTCTTTGCATCCAAGGATACAGAGAAGGTCGGATCTTCTATGGCTTTTGTGGAAAGCCAGTCTAGTGTTGTTTGAAGAATGTCTTTGAGCAATGAACCCTGTTTGGTGCATTCCAATAATATAAGAGAGAACCTTGGCCAAGCGTAAAGCCAATAACTTAGCCAAGAGTTTTTCATCCACATTAATCAAAGAAATAGGCCTGTAATTTGAAACCAACATGTGATCTTTATTTGGCTTCAGCAAAACTATAGTTAAAGATTCTGCCATAGTACCTGCAATACAACCTTTAGTTAGTTGAGCCTAATATAAATTTAAAAGATGAGGTAATAGGGTAATTTGGAATGATTTATAAAACTACAGTAAAACCATCACCACCTGGAGCGAATCCAGCTCTAAGGGACTTCAACGCTGCTGGTAATTCTTTCAGTGATACAGGCGCCTCAAGACTTCTTTTTATATGCTCAGGAATTTTTGGTCCCTTGATCAAATTTTAAAACTCTAAACCCTCTAATTCTTTATTTAAATAAGGCTCAGAAGAATCTAAAGCTTCATAAAAGTTCAAAAATTGTTTTAAAATATTTCCAATTTGAGAATGAGTTTCACCCTTCTCATCTTTAATTGCCACAATCTTTACTTTTCTTTTTTTTAGCTTTAAGGTAATTAGCTAATAATCTTCCTGCTTTATTTGAGTTTCCATAATACAGAGCCTGTTGAGAAAACAAATCTTTCCTTGCTAATTGTGAAGAAATCTCATTATATTTATATTTTGCTTTTAAGAGAGCCTATAAAGTAATTTGTTCCCATTTTACAGCCAACTTTGACTCCAAATCCTTAATATTTTGTTCCAAATTAGAAAATTCACTTTTAAATTGTTTCCTAATATCTGCCAAATATGATATGATTTGCCCCTTCATAGTAGCTTTGAAAACATCCCATACTATTTCTAATGAGATTTCCTATGAGCCATTGATTTGGAAATATTCATTCATTTTTAACTGAAATTCTTCAAGAAAGTTTGAGTTTGCAAGAAATGTATTATTAAATCTCCACATAGGTCTACTACAATCTTGTTCACCAGACTTAAATTCAATCCAAACTCCACCATGGTCTGACAAAATAATTGGATCTATGGTGGCTTTTGTTACCTGCTGAACTAATTGATCTGAAACAAAAACACAATCTATTTGTGAAAATGATTTATCAACGTGGGAACAAAAAGAAAATTCCCGAGCATCAAAATGAAGGATCCGCCATATATCCTTCAATCCACAGGATTGTACCAAGTTGTCTAACCTTAATGAATTTAGAATTTTATTGGGTTTTTGTCCAGCATTGGTCCATAACAGCATTAAAATCCCCTATCACAGCTACATTAGAAGCGGCCAGTGGTAGTACCAACTGTTGAAGAGTTTTGAAAAATTCAGCTTGGTTTGAATTAGGGGCGTAGATGTTAAAGCATATCATTCCCCAAGCTCATATCCACATGAACTCATCTACCTAAGGGATCTGCAGAAATCCGATTAAACACCGCTGAACACATCCTATGGATCAGATAGCCACCCCAGTCTTCTTACCCACTGCTGAAGCAAAAAAACAATACTTAACCCAACCCCTTCTAATTTCCTTGATTCCGTAATGGATAGGTGTGTTTCCTGTATATAATATATGTCCGCATCATGTTGTTTTAGAAAGTTATTTTTAATTATTATCATTATACATATTCATTATTTTTTCCAGAAGATCAGATAATAAGTTAAACATATTAGTGATTATTTACAATATTAGGATCGGAGCAGTGCTAAATACTATTGCACTTTGCTTCACAGCTAATACTTCATGTACTAGGTATTTACTGACCAGGTGCAAATTTGTAACAGATAGCACCTGTGAGCCAGGGATGCCAATTTATGAGCATGTTTACTTCACTGACAGTTTGCCAGATTTTTACTGATAAACTAATCTTATTTACTAACACACTTTTCACCACTGCTTTTTTGTACATTACTGTACAGAGATTCATGCTCTTTTCACTTAGGGCTCCTTTTACTAAGGTGTGTTAGCGGTTTTAGCGCACGCTACAATATCGCACGCGCTAAATGCTAACACCTCCATAGAGCTTGCATTAGTATTTTTTGTTTAGCACATGGTTAGCCGCGCTAATCTTTAGATTGCGCTAAAAATGCTAGCGCACCTTAGTAAAAGGAACCCATGGAGGGGCATAATCGATAGAAATGTCTAAGTCCGTTTTCGTCCAAGTCACAAGTCGTCCAAAGTTAAAAAAAGCTTAGGACACATTTTTAAAAAATACGTCCAAATTTTTTTTCGTTTCAAAAATTGTCTAACTATACATCCTGCCAATCTGATCATCCAAGCCGCTAAATCTTTATACCACATCTTCGTCCAAATTTTCATCCAAGTCAAAAACACCTAGAACAAGCCCTGTTGGACGTGGGAGGGGTCTGCAAAGTGATGGACTGAACACCCAGTCATGGAACCTAAATAGTGGGGTGCCTTCAGGGCACTGCTGTGAACTTCACAAAAAGGGTGCCATGTCATCATCTCACTACAGTTCCCATATAGGTCACGGGGAGCCCCCCAAACCACCTCCAGAATCCTCTAGACCTACTTATCTACCACCCTAATAGCCCTTATGGCTGCAGGAGCCACTTATATGCCAGTACAAAAGGATTTGGGGGTGTATAGGGGCGTGCACATGTTTCAATATCAATGCAGTGATTACAGGGGCTTATAGGCATGGAGCCTCCTCTCTATGGGTCCCTAACCAACCCCCAAGATGACTTAAGAAACTGGCTGTCGGACAGACGCTAGAGGGTGGTGGTTAATGGAAGTCGCTCGGAGGAAGGAAAGGTGAGTAGTGTAGTCCCTCAGGGTTCGGTGATGGGGCCAATCCTGTTCAATATGTTTGTGAGTGACATTGCTGAAGGGTTAGAAGGAAAAGTGTGCCTTTTTGCATATGATACCACGATTTGTAACAGAGTAGACACCGAAGAGGGAGTGGAAAATATGAAAAAGGATCTGCAAAAGTTAGAGGAATGGTCTAATGCCTGGCAACTAAAATTCAATGCAAAGAAATGCAGAGTAATGCATTTGGGGATTAATAATCGGAAGGAACCGTATATTATGGGAGGTGAGAAGCTGATATGCACGGACGGGGAGAGGGACCTTGGGGTGATAGTGTCCGAAGATCTAAAGGTGAAAAAACAGTGTGACAAGGCAGTGGCTGCTGTCAGAAGGATGCTGGGCTGTATAAAGAGAGGTGTAGCCAGTAGAAGAAAGAAGATGTTGATGCCCCTGTACAGGTCATTGTTGAGGCCCCACTTGGAGTATTGTGTTCAGTTTTGGAGACAGTATCAGGCGAAGGACATAAGAAGACTTGAAGCGGTCCAGAGGAGGGCGACGAAAATGATAGGAGACTTGCGCCAGAAGACGTATGAGGAGAGACTGGAAGCCCTGAATATGTATACCCTAGAGGAAAGGAGGGACAGGGGAGATATGATTCAAACGTTCAAATACTTGAAGGGTATTAACATAGAACAAAATATTTTCCAGAGAAAGGAAAATGGTAAAACCAGAGGACATAATTTGAGGTTGAGGGGTGGTAGATTCAAAGGCAATGTTAGGAAATTTTACTTTACGGAGAGGGTGGTGGATGCCTGGAATGCGCTCCTGAGAAAGGTGGTGGAGAGTAAAACTGTGACTGAGTTCAAAGAAGCGTGGAATGAACACAGAGGATCTAGAATCAGAAAATAATATTAAATATTGAACTAAGGCCAGTAATGGGCAGACTTGCACGATCTGTGTCTGTGTATGGCCATTTGGTGGGGGGTTGGCTGGGGAGGGCTTCAGTGGCTGGGAAGATGTAGATGGGCAGGAGTAGGTTTTAACAGAGATTTCGGCAGTTGGAACCCAAGCACAGTTCCGGGTAGAGCTTTGGATTCTTGCCCAGAAATAGCTAAGAAAAAAAAAAAATTAAATTTAAATTGAATCATTTTGGGCAGACTGGATGGACCATTTGGGTCTTTATCTGCTTTCATCTACTATGTTACTGTGCAGGAAGACTAGGTTTTCTTATGCCAGGCTGCCAGGTGATGATGTTCTGGAGGCTGAATTTTACAGGTGTGATTACAATTTTTATGGGATTGGGGGGTGATCACTGGGGTAGTGTGTGGGGGTCTGTATTATGTGTTTGTAGTGCTTATCTGGTGACTTTAGGTGGTTTTGTGTGACTTAGACCATGTTTTAAATGGTCTAAGTCACAACGTTCAAGTTCCGTCTAGGCTCTGTTGTAAAACTTTCGGTTATACATGCTGTACAACTAAGTCTAAGCCTGCCCATGACCCACCCAAATCCCACCCTCAACACTCCTCCTGAAATGCCCCGTTTAACTATGGTCGTTCAGTGGCACTATGAAGGCCTAGGTCATTTAGAAATACATCCAAAACCCAGTTTGATTATAGGCATTTGGACGTCTTTCGTTTATGATCATCCAAGTGCCGACTTAGGCCGGTTTTTGGACATTTTTCTCTTTCAATTATGAGCCCCTTAGTCTCCAGTTGAAACAAAGTGCAGCTGCACATAACTTGAATACAAAGCACTGGTGATAGGTCTTCTCAAGTTCAAGTAGAAGTTCAAGTTCAATTTATTTAATATACCGCAAATATAAAACCATAAGGCAAAGCTAAGCGGTTTACAATAAAAAATGTAAAATTTAAAACAACACCCCCCAAAAAAAAATTAAATAGGGTAAGAACAAAAAGAAGACAAAACATAAAGGAAAACAATTGAGAACATGGGGAAAGAGAGAATCAGGTATTACAGTAAAAATAAAAAGATTGGGGAAAGGGATGAACAATGTGGTAAGGGAGGGAACAAAGAATTTAAATCTGCCCACACAGAAGAAAAGTAGCCATCAGGAGTGTAAGTTAAGAGCTAAAGGCCAAAGAGAAGTAGTATGCCTTTAATTGTGCCTTGAAGGTTACAAATGATTTCTCTGAACGAAGGTAAAAAGGCAAAGAATTCCAGAGAGTGTAGAGCCATAACACAGAATGAAGAATTCCTATGGAAATCCAGAAAAAGTTGTTTAAATGAAGGAATGACTAATAACTGCTGTTGTGAGGAGTGTAAGGTTCTTTGAGGCAAATATGGGTCCAGAAGACTATATAACAACGAGAGAAGACCACTTGAGAAAATCTGGTCGGAAAGGATATTATATTTAAAGAGGATGCAATATGACACTAGAAGCATGTGTTCTGATCTTAGAAGCAGTGAAATGTGATCGAACCTAGAACAGTGATGGCGTAATCTCACTGCAGTATTCTGGACTAATTGTAAATGATGTAATTGATATTTTGGGAGTCCAATGAGAACAGAATTGCAATAATCAAGTTTGCTCAAAACAAGAGAGTGTATTAGAATACAGAGTGAACTTTGTTGAAGAAATGAACGAATGGATCGAATTTGGTGGAGAGCAGAGAAAATGAGAAAACCAACTTAGAAATGTGTGAATGAAAGCTTAGGGTATTATCTGATTTTACACCCAGAATTTTGGTTTTAGATGAGAACTATACAGGGACTCCATTCATAGAGCAATGTGGTTTGAGAAGCATACAGCAGCAGTAGGGAGGTGAGAAGGCAAGATACTGGATGGCATTTTGGTGGAGGCGCAATGTTCCCTCTAAGCTGTGCAGATGTGAGGCCATGCACTTCTCTTAAGAGCCTAGCTCTTGGCTGCCCCGCACCAGGAGTAGCAGCTGCTCCCTGCAGACTGAGGTTCCATCCCCTCATCCCCACCCCTCCATGAGATCCATCTCTGCAGCTCTTTCATCCTTTGACCAGCCGGCAGTGTGAGTGAATACACGCTGTCTTGGGTGGCCTGGAAGCTATCTCTCTGCTACTGCTTCCTGTCACCTGTTCCCTAATAGGCAGGAAGCAGTAGCAGAGGGAAAGCTTACAGGCTGCTGAAGGTAGCGTGTTCACTCATGCTGCCAACTACCCAAAGGATGACAGAGCGGCTGCCTTACCAGATTCCGTGGAGGGGATTGTGTTGCAGGGGGATCAGGTTGCTGGGGTATCATGGGGGGGGGGCATTAGAGAAATGCTGGACTGAGGGAATGGAGAAGGAAAAAAGAAAGATGCCAGACCTCTGGGGCAGGGAAGGGAAGGGGAGGACAGAAATGCCAGACCATGGGAGGCAATGGGAGGAGGAGGAAAGAGAAGTAGAGAATAGGAGATACCAGACCACAAAAAGGGAGAAAAGGAAGGAGAGAGAGAGAAAGATGCCATATCAGATTTTTACTGATAAACTAATCTTATTTACTGACACACTTTTCACCACTGCTATTTTGTACATTACTGTACACTACAGAGATTCATGCTCTTTTCACCTAATCCACGGTTGCCACAAAGTGCAGCCTCACATAACCTTCTCACTTTTCAGATTCTGGACTCTAGTCGTCCTCTATTCTTATTTTCTCATTTGATTCCCTATTCACTCAAGAGAGAGCTGCGTTTCTCAAATCAATCCTTACTGTCTATTCCATCCTTTTGGCAGCTGTTTTGGATATTTACAGACACTCTAGTTTCTCTGTAATGGCTCCAACTCTCTGGAACTATTTCCCGTTATATCTGTGAAAAGAAAAATCTCTGAAGTCATTTAAGTCTTACTTGAAGGATTCTTTGGATTTTAAACTAAATTTGTTGAATTACTTTGGTGAATTTTATTATTGAAATTCTATTTTACAAATATTTGTATTTTTTACTGTATCGTTATATTTCGCTGATTGTCCAGCTCTTTTAGTGTAAACTGCCTAGAACTTTTGGTTATGGCAGTATAAAAGAATAAAGTTATTATTATTATCTGACTGACAATTTAAAGAATGGAAAATTCCACACTAATAATGGTCATATTATAATAACTCCAATTCCAAAAAAACATAAAGAATCATTAGCATTAATAACTAATTATAGATCAGTAGCATCCATTCCATTTTTTGTAAAAAAAAAAAAATAAATATGGAAGGATTGGCCCATTTTCAACTAATGGAATATCTTGATCAATTTTATCTCTTGCATGAATCTCAATCTGGTTTTAGACCTTTATTTAGCACTGAGACAGTAATTGCGGACAATCTACGTTCTTTGTTTTAGTATTGGCCTTAATGCCTTGATCATGCAATTTGATATGAGTTCTGCATTTGACTTAGTGGACCATAGGAAATTGCTACAATGCTTGGATGCTATTGGTATTAGAGGAGAGGTGTTAGACTGGTTTCAGGGCTTTCTTATGTCTTGGACCTATCAAGTTCATTTCAATTATGATCTCTCTGGTACTTGGAGTAATTCATCTGGCATCCCGCAGGGTTCACCATTGTCCCCATTGCTCTTTAACGTTTATATGTCATTGTTAGGTGCACAATTGTCCCAGCTAGGGATAAAGCTGTTTAGTTATGCAGATGATTTTACAATCATTATTCCATTTGCTACTTCTCTTTCTGAAGTTATTTCTAAGGCAACAGAAGTATTAGTTCTGATGGAGCAATGAATGACTGAATTTAGACTGAAGCTTAATTCAGAAAAAATTAAATTTTTTGTAGCTTCACCACACCCGTTTGATACTAAAACATCATTGTGTATCAATAAATTCAGCTACCCTATTCAATCTACCATTAAGGTTTTAGGAATAATACTGGACCAGGGCTTGACTATGAAGGACCAAGTGGACTCTTTGGTTAGAAAGGGTTTCTATACTCTCTAGAAACTTCAATCCGTTAAGGCGCATTTTGATGTTTCATCATTTAGAGTTTTGGTACAGTCTCTTATATTAAGCCAGCTTGATTACTGCAATAATGCCTATTTGGCAATTTCCCAGAACATGCAAAGATTACGAATAGTACAAAATGCGGCAGTCAGGTTGATTTTTAGGTTGAAGAAATACGATCATGTAACACCCTCCTATCGAGTGCTGCATTGTCTGCCAATGGAGGCGCGAATAAAGTTTAAGTTTGGTTGTTTCTGTTTTAAGATTTTGTTTGATTTAGCTCCCAAATATATAATTGAGTTTTTCTTTTTTGCAACCAATAGACACAAGAGAAATTCATCTCTGAATTTTGTTTTTCTGCCTATTAGAGGATGTAAACTTAAGAAACATCATCAACATCTTTTTTATATCTAGGCAGCTGATTTGTAAAAATCTTATTATGCAATATTTAGATCATTTTAGTGTTCTTAGTTATTGGCTTTCAACTTTTTAGTTCTATTCAACTTTTTATTGTATTTTTTTAGCTATTGTAAACCGCATAGAACTGTACGGCCTTGCGGTATATAAATTGATTATTATTATTATTTCAAAATGGCATTTGAACCAAGTTCTTAATAGTTTGCCACTTCACAACTTTTGCCATGACTTGTGACTAGGGAGTCTTTTATCTCTGCAATATTTTCTCATAATTCTGACTAGGTAGTTAATTTCCTTGTAACTCTTTCATATTACTTAATAACAATAGCTTTATTTATATCCCGTCATACATTTCAGTTCTAGGCGGTTTACAACAAGAGAGACTGCATGAATGCAGCTGAATTACATCATGAGCATGAAGTAGGAGGATACAGACAGGCGTGTATCGTAGTTATATACAACAGGAGCATACCAGAAGATGCAGAGGACAAACAATTACGGAAGTTAAACAAATTTGTCAAATAAATGGTTTTCAGTGATCTTCTGTATAATTGGTATGACAAATGGTTAAGGAATATTGTTCCAGATTCCTGCTTGGAAGGAAAGTGTCTTGTCGAGGAATCTTTTGAATTTGCATCCATTGGGAGTCAGAAAGGCGAATAGTAATGTTGTGCGTGAGAAGCGGAGTTTGTCTTGGAGAACAAAGTGATTCAGATGGGTGCTATGCTGAATAGTGTTTTGAAGCATAGGCAACCGAATTTGAAAATTATTCTGGCCTTGACTGGTGGCCGGTGCAGTTTTTTGAAATAAGGGGTGATGCCGGATTTTTTCAGGTCAAAAATCAGTTGTATGGCTGTGTTTTGGATTGTTCTCAATCTTTTGGTAGTTTTTTTTGCAGGATCCTTGGTAAATGATGTTGCAGTAGTCTAGCGAGCTTAGGATTAGTGATTGTACTTACAGTCTAAATGATGCGAAGTTGAAGTATGGTCTTATCGTACGTAGTTTCCATAGTAGGTAAAAGCATTTTTTTACTATGAAGTCAGTATGAACATCAAATGTCAGTTGCTGATCTAAGGTCACTCCATGGATTTTTATAGCGGGGTTGATATGAAAGTTTCTCCCTTGTAAGCTGATTGATGGTTCTTTGTATTTGTTCATTGGGGTGACCATAAATATTTTAGTTTTTTCAGGGTTTAGTTTTAGTTTGAAGTTTTTTGTCCATTGTTCTACCTGATCGATGACAGATGAAATGAAGTGTCTGGTTTCAGTCGATAGTGTAGAGAAGGGGATGATGATTGTGATGTCATCAAAGTATATGTATGTTTGGAGATTTCGTTTGGATAGTTCATGGCCTAGTGAAGACATGTATAGATTGAACAGGGTAGGTGATAGTGGGGAGCCTTGAGGGACACCACAGGAGTTGGTCCATGTTTGGGAGTAGACTTGTTCACTGATGACCTGGTAGGATTGATTTTTCAGGAAACCTTTGAACCAAGGTAGCCTTTGAACCAGGTAGTCACTGTCTTACATTTATCTTTACTTTTTTTTTCTTTCTGTATCCTACCCTCTTGTTCCTATTCTGCTTGTTTTTCCCTTAAGATATTGTAAACCTTTCCTGCCCTTTTTGTCCTCTTGTGTCTAGTCTGTGTCTAGTTTGTGTACATTCCCCTTATGTTTTTTTTATTTCAAATATTGCCCACTGTTTTTATTTATTGTACACTGCTTTGATTTGACTTTTTTTTGTTAAAAATAGCGGTATATCTAATAAAATAACTGTAACTGTAAGGAGGAGAGAGAGAGAGATTCCAGACTAGGGTAGGGAGGAAGGAGGAAAGGAAGGAGAGAAATACCAGATCACAAGAAGTGGAAATGGGAAGGAGTGAGATGGAGTACTGGAGGGAGAGGAAAGGAGAGAGAAAGAGAGAGATGCCTGACCAGGGAAGGGAGAGTGATTGAGGCCAGAGTAGGGGAAGGAGAGGAGAAAGATGTCAGATGATTAAAGGCGGAGAGAGAAGAAGGAGATGCTGCACAGGGATGGGAGGGATGGGAAAGGGAAGAGAGATGGATACAAATGCTGTTTAAGAAAAGCTGGGAATAGGAGAGAAGAAAGAAAGGGAATATGGTGCGCATGGATGAAGAGGAGAGGAAGGGCAGAGAGAAGGAGGAGATGGTGCACATGGATAGATGGGAAGGGGAAGATATACTGTAGAATAGTAGATAGAATTGAGAAGGAAGAGAAAAATTGAAGAAAGTTGAATATTGAAAGTTAATGCCAAAGATGGATTTAGGGCAGAAAGTGAAGGAGAGAGAAATAGCAAATTGATAAGAAATAGAGATAAGGGCATAGACAGAAGGAAGTGCAACCAGAGACTGGGAAAACATGGTTAGAAAAATAAAATCACCAGACAACAAAGGTAGGAAAATGATTTTATTTTCAACTTAATGATTGAAATATGTTGGTTTTGAGAATTTATATCTGCTCTCTATGCATTTATTTCTAATTTTCTGGTGTTGTACTACATGCATGCAGGGTCTGGCATTAAGGTTTTTTTTGTGTATATTAGGACTTTTAATTTGTGTTCCTGTATTTGCAAAGGGTTGGTCTGTGTTCTGCATGTGTGATCAAGACCAGATGTTCTGGTAGGAATGAATGAGGAGAAACGTTATTGGTGTCATGGCCCAAAGTAGGAACATATTTGTCAGCTCTCCTTCACTCCTTTTAGACTCAAAATGGCCCTCGCTTTATGGAAGGGGGGGAGGAGAGGGAGGCAAACACTTTATGGAAGTGGGGAGGAGAGAGGGGGCAAAGATAGGCTTTTTTTATCACCAGCTGCAGCGATATTACCTCCAACGCTCATAGGAATTCTATGAGTGCTGGAGCTTTTACTACCACAGCCGGTGGTGAAAACAGAGGGGGGGGGTTGGGGGGTTATGAAGCCACATTGGGGCTCCGATGCTCATAGACTTCATTTGAGCGTCAAAGCTTTTACCACCGTGGCCTGCAATAAAAAACCCTATTGCAACTTCATAAAAAGGGGGTTTTATTTGTTAATTTGTAAAGTGATGATTGCTATTTCTCTGTTTTTTGAAAATTTACATCTGCTATCTTTGTATTCTGCACAATATTAGGGGACTATTTTTGTAGTGTCTCTGTTTCTGTAGTGCTGCATTGTAATGCTGCATTGTAAGCAGAGTCCAACTTCATCGTGATTCAGTTTAACTTTTGGCTACATATTTTTATTTAACCCCCCTCCCCCCTTTTACAAAACTGTAGCATGGTTCTTAGCGCTGGCCGTAGTAGTAACAGCTCCAATGCTCACAGGAATTCTATGAGCGTCAAAGCTGTTATGCCATGGTCGGTGCTAAAAATTGCTCTATGTTTTGTAAAAGGGAGGGGGAGGGGAAGGGGGTAGTTTGTGATTACATATTCCATACTGGATGAAGGTGTTTCTGTGTTCTGTGTGTAAAAAAGACACGGTTCTCTGTTAGCATTGACTGTGTATGATTGATCTGTTTAGTTTTACAATGGGTGTATTTTGTTCTACTGCTCACTGCAGTATGTAAGATGCTGCCTTTTCCTAGGCACACTCTTGTGCAACATGTAGATTATTACTAAAAATCATGTTTTTCATATAGATGAGGGAGGTGTCACATGTGTTAGGTATGCCACTGCTAACAGCTACCACAGTTGTGCGGTAGTTTGTTCACATTAATTCATATGTTAACTGCATGGTGTGTTTGAGGAGCATGAACTAGGCAGTTATGGTTAAGGTGACCATACGTCCCATTTTGTATGGGACAGTCCCGTTTTCAGATCCCCTGTCCCGTTGTCCCCACACACAGCTTCGGGACGCCAAAATGTCCCGTTTTCAGAGACAGCGTCCCGAAGCTGTGCACGGGGACAACGGGACAGGCGATCGCTTCCTGTCCCTCCCTGCTGCACCAAAAAAAAAAAAAAAAGCCTCCCTCCAACCCGATTTAAACTTCCCCCGGTCCACCGCCGCTGCTCCTCTGCTTACCTCCCTGACGCTAATCGCGCCCAGAAGCCTTCTTCCCAACGTCAATTCTGATGCCGGAGAGGACGTTCCGGGCCAGCCAGGCAGCAATTGGCTGGCCCGGAACGTCCTCTCCGACATCAGAATTGACATCGGGAAGGCTTCTGGGCGCGATTATCATCAGGGAAGTAAGCAGAGGAGCAGCGGCGGTGGACCGGGGGGGGGAGTTTAAATCGGGCCTGGAGGGAGGCTTTTGTTTTCCGCGGTAGGGGGGGAAGGAGGTAGGCAGGCAGGCAGGCTGGCTGGCTCTGGGGGAAGGAGGTAGACAGGCAGGCAGGGGTTGGGGAATGTAGGCAGGCAGGCTTGCTGGCTTTGGGGGAGGCAGGCAGGCAGGCTCTTGGGGAGGTAGGCAGGCAGGCTGGCTGGCTCTGGGGGAGGTAGGCAGGTGGACTGGCCGACTTTGGGGGAGGTAGGTAGGCAGGCTTTGGGGGAGATAGGCAGGCAGGCTTTTTGGGAGGGGGGTGGGACAAAGGCTGGAAGGCAGTGAGGGGACATAGGAAGGAGGGATGAAGGAAGGAGAGAAAAAAGCAGAGAGGTGGGGGGGTTGTAAGTAGAAGAAAGACTAGAGAGATAAAAGCCTGGACCAAAGGGGAAAGACAGGAGGCAGAAACAAGACTTTGGGAGGTGCAGACAGAGGGGGGAGAGAGAGAGAGGGAGACCTGGAACAAAGGTACAAAGGAGAACTGACACTGGATCTGGGAGCACTAAGGACATAGGAAGGAGGGACTGGAAGGCATAGGAATGAGGTGTTGGGGACACTAAGGACATAGGAAGGCACTGGGGGCAATAAGGACATAAGAAGGAAGGAGGGAGGGAATAGAAAGGGATAATTGTTGGGCCTGAGTGCAGAAAGAAATGAAAGATAGAATGCACAGTCAGAAGGAAACGCAACCAGAGACTCATGAAATCACCAGGCAGCAAAGGTAGGAAAAATGATTTTATTTTCAATTTAGTGATCAAAATGTGTCAGTTTTGAGAATTTATATCTGCTGTCTATATTTTGCACTATATTTGTCTATTTTTCTATAGTTACTGAGGTGACATCATTGAAAACCCCCCAAATAAAAATAATTAACATTTTCTCTGCGTATAGGGTGCTTTGTGTTTTATTTAAATTTTATGGTTACCATTATGAAATAATAAGATATTCTGTGTACATGAAAAATGAATGGAAGAAATTGGGGGCGGGGCTAGGGCGGGATTGGGGGTGGGGCTAGGGCGGGATTAGGGGCAGGACTGAATATTAATAGATGTCCCGCTTTGATGAAAAAAATAAATGGTCACATTAGTTATGGTAGAGAATGGATATGCAATGCATAATGTGGTGAACGTACACTAATAAATGCACACTAGCGTTCAATTGTGTAGTTAGCGAGCTTCACTTAGCTCCTCAATAGGAGATATTAAGGGACAGATTCTGTATAGGATGCCCAGTCTAAGCAACCGCCTATGTAGCTTTTGAGAATCGCACATGGGTGTCCAATATAGAATCGCATCTGTCCTGATGGACAGATGCCTAACCCTGTCTAACCACCCCAATTCTCTAACTGGCGTCCATGTCACAGCCACCAGTTAGAGAATTGCATTGCCACTGAGCTGATTGTGGCAAGGGAATCTCCCTGCTGTGATCAGCTCAGGGGTCATGGCAGAAAACCCCCCAACTACAAAATTGTCCAGCAGGAGGGATGCACCCCCCCCAAATGTCCATAGCAAAAGGAGTGCCCAATTCCTCCTACTGCCATTCCCCAAAGATCAACGATAGAAGGGATGCCCAGTCCTTCCTGCTCCCACCCCATCTTGAAGATCAAGAGCAGGAGGGCTGCCCAGTCCCTCCTGCTGGAAACCCCACCACCACCTCAAAGATCACTGACAGGAGGGTTGCCCACTCTCTCCTGCAGGAACCCCCTCTGAAAACTTGCCCCCCACTCCAAAGTAAGCATCCCTCCAGCCGACCTACAAGAAGAAGGTATGGGGGATCTGGGTGGGCTTGGGGGGTATAAGGGTGGGAGCTGTTGATCTTTAGGGGGGTGAGGAGGTGTCTAGCAGGAGGATATGAGTATCCCTTTCCTCCTGCCGTTGATCTTTGGAGGGGGGGTTCCTACAGGAGGGACTGGGTATCCCTCCTGCCAGTGATCTTCAGGAAATGGCAGCAGGAAGATTTGGGCACTTCTGCCATGAGCATTTGGGGGGGGGGGGTCTTTGGGGATTCTGGCAATAGGGACTGGGCATCCCTCCTGCCAGCCGACTTTACAGGGCGAAGGGGTTCCCTGCTGCGGCCGCTAAACTGATCATGGCAGGGAGATTCCCTTGCCGCGATCAGTTCAGTGGCCGTGTCTATCATGGCCTTAGGGAGATGCCTAAGCTGACCTAAGGTCACTTTCAGGCAAAACCACACCCAACCACACCCAAGCCTAGCCTATGCATCTCCCTAGGCTTACGAAAATGCCTACAATGTAGGCTGCCTGCCTCGGGGTGTTGTTTTTTTTTTTTAAATGCCAGCCAACTTCACAGGGGGAAGGGGTTCCCTGCTGTGGCCGCTAAACTGATCATGGCAGGGAGATTCCCTGGCCGCGATCAGTTCAGTGGCCATGTCTATCATGGCCTTAGGGAGACGCCTAAGCTCACCTAAGGTCACTTTCAGGCAAAACCACACCCAAGCCTAGCCTTGGGCAAACTTAGGCGGCCCTATGCATCTCCCTAGGCTTACGAAAATGCCTACAATGTAGGCTGCCTGCCTCGGGGTGTTGGTTTTTTTTAAAAATGTGTGTACCGATTGACTGGTTAGATAGCAGTAGGATGCCTACCACCGCTACAATTGGGATGCCGTTTACAGAATTTGGCCCTAAGTGCAGATGTGCTAATTACAAATTATACCTCTAATGCACATGGACATGCTGGGCACATCCCCAAGAATTAGCACACATGTTTTGCCTAATACATGCTGGCCTTTGCTGATAGGGCAAGTTAAGTACAAAACTTAACACACTTTAGCAAAAGACCCCTTACATTATTTACTTATTTATTTTTACGAGGGGCTGCTGAAAGGTTCTCAGCCCAACCAACTTTCTTGGAGCAGTCTTCATCAAGGTCTATACACTTAGGCCCCTTTTACTAGACCGCGCTAGCGGTTTTTAACATCGGGAGCCACACTACATGCTGCGTGCTGCTCCCGACGCTCATAGTAAAAGGGGGTGTTAGTCCAGTGATTTTCCACTTTTTTTGTTCTGTCAGAAAAATATGGAATAAAAAAGTAAAAAATCACTAGACTAACCCCCTCTTCTACAAAATTGCGTTAGTAGTAGTGCGGGCCATTCAGCGCAGCTCTCCGCGCTAGAAACTGCTATCGCAGTTTCGTAGAAGAGGGGGTAAGTCTAAAGCCTTTGATGGAGATTGGCTGAGAACTTTTCAGCGGTCCCTCATAATGACTGTAACTAAAGTTTGTAAAAGATGACCACTCAGATATTAGCTCTTTAACCTCAACATATTCTGGTGCTAGCACGATATGGAAGCTACAGATCAATAGGAAAATAGGATTTTTCTCCCCACTGCTTTTTAAAAAGATAGGAACATAGAGTAACAGTACACTTTGGAAATAAAAATTTAAAAATTTTCACTACCAAATTTGCCCTTGCTCTTCATAAACAGTATACTCAAAATGAAAAGAAGACAAGTTTATTTTTTCTAATTGCATCAAATAACTTGTCTGTTTGATTAGCCTTGATTTTAATATTCAAACGTAAAAGAACCAGTATTATATAATGTGTCCCTTTTACTAAGGAGTGTTATTCCTCTTAACACTCGTTAGCATGTGAAAATGGCTTACCGCAAAACACATTAAAGCAGGGGTGTCCAATGTCGGTCCTCGAGGGCCGCAATCCAGTCGGGTTTTCAGGATTTCCCCAATGAATATGCATGAGATCTATGTGCATGCACTGCTTTCAATGCATATTCATTGGGGAAATCCTGAAAACCCGACTGGATTGCGGCCCTCGAGGACCGACATTGGACACCCCTGCATTAAAGCATTTTGTAGTAATTTGACAGTTTGGAAGGGACATTGCATGGGCTGGGAATGGATTTGGAAGCACTATTCACACTTTGGGCTCTTTTTACAAAGCTGGGGTAGCTACTCCCGTGCGGAAAATGCGACACACCCCATTCAATTCCTATGGGCTGTGTCGGATTTGCAGCACCAGGACTCACTACTGTAGCTTTGTAAAAGGAGCCCTTTATGATTAATGCATGCTAACTGGATAATGCAGATGTAACATGCATTATTATTTTTTTTTTTTTTTTTTTTTTTTTTGCAAGTTCCACATGCTAATGCACAAATTAGCACAAGACATAAGAACATAAGAATAGCCTTACTGGGTCAGACCATTGGTCAATCAAGCCCAGTGGCCCGTTCAAAAAAAATATATATATAAAGCCCTACATATTGCATGTTAGATCTGGGCTTACCACATGAGAATTCCAACATTAACATGCATCAAGCTCAGATTTTAATGTATTTTAGTAAAAGAGTCCCAAAATTATGCAGTGCAATGAGACTTTTCCTAATTTATCCTTTAAACCTAGGTTTCAAACTCTTCAGAACTTTGTACACTGGTGTTATCCCTCTGATGTCATCACAAAAACAAGTATGTGAGCCCCACTATATACAGTATAAAGTTCTATCAACAATTTAAGGATAAGAAATTGCAAATATACTGTAGACAAAAGCAGCAATTAATAATTTTTATCTGGAGGCTAGACTATGCTTTACAGGCACGGTTTAACATTTTCCAACTTCTGTCTCTATGCTGATATAACAGTGGGGAGTTTTTAATCAATTGTAACCCACTGTTCACCTGCAGTTATCCCCAAAGAAAATGTGTGTTTGGCAGCATTTCAGATTGTCTACTTATGAATATGTGTGATTAAGTTATGGAGAACCTTAGGATTATTTAGCTATATATGATATAAAATGAATAGTATATTCACACACTAGGATCATCCTTAAACACAAACTCGTTACATAAATTTTATTACTGGTCATTGCTAATTTCAATCACCCATTTTCAGAAGTGTACAAAAACATGATAGAAGATATTCACTACAGCTATACCAGTCATCAACAAGTTAACATGCAGCATGTGTCCAAAATATAGCTGCCAATTATCTTTCTAAGGTACCATCATAATATAACACGTTGTTCAATATCCCCCAGAAATACTAACAAAAAAATACAGAAATATTTTTAACTCTGGATTAATTTATGCGTCGTTGCTATTCAGGCAATCATTGTCAAGCACTAATGGGAAGTCATTGCTATACAGAAATTGTAATATATTGTCTCAGGCAATAAACACCTCTAAATACCTCTAAAATGAAATTTTTTTTCACTTCCCTTGAATCTGATTCACTAAGCTGTTTATTCATAGTAACATAATGGGAACAATATAGGCCTCTATTTAAATGTAGTAAGATTTGGCAGTTACCTTGTGGTAATAGCCAAAATTAAAACGCAGTAACTGGAAATCCTCTGCATTAACTACTGGGGAATTCCCAGTATTTTTGGAAGGGCTGCTCTGCAGTTATAATGTGGAAGAATAGCCTCTACTGTGTGCTAACCCAAATTATATAAAGTACACGTAAAGGCTCCCTTTTATCAAGCCGTGTTAGGGATTTTTATAGCTGGTCGCTGTGGTAAAAGCTCCAATGTTCAAAGGAATTCTATGAGCATCAGAACCTTTACGGCAGCAGCTGACAATAAGAAAACTCCAACATGGCTTGACAAAAGGGGGCCAAAGTTAGATGCCTATGTCAGCGTGCCTAGCCGATGTAGGCGCCTAACTGAATTGATAGGCGTAATCAGCACTGAAAGTTGGCAATTAACAACTCATAATTGACATTAATTGGACTTAATTGAAAGACATACAACTTGGTAGGTCCATAGGAGCACTACCTAAAAGTGGGCATGGTCAGGGGCAGATTGTGGGTTATATGACTGGTCTTGTCTTAGGCTTCATTATGTGCACAACTTAGGCATATGCATTTAGGCCAAGAAAACTCTAGCATAAATAGGGTACACCTAAAAGTTAGTATGCATAGTGACACTTAATACTGCTTAGGCAGCGCTGCTTTATTCTGTGCAATGCGCTTAACTGTTATGGAATTACGCTTACTGCCGCACTAGCCAGCTCTGATTTTTTTAAATGTCATATATATAATTGCACAACAGATAATGCACAATGCAATTAGCTAAGCTTCTACAGGCGGCCTTACCTGTTCTGCATTATGTTAATGCATGATAATGATCGCCATGATAACAGTAAAACAAAGTTTATGTTCATTTATGATGCGCAAGAGTCTGGGGAGAGTGTGGTGCAGTGATTAAAGCCACAGCCTCACCACCCTGAGGTCGTGTGTTCAAACTCACACTGTCCTTGTGACCCTGGGCAAGTCACTCAATTTCCCCAGGTACATTAGATAGGTTGTGAGCCCACCAGGATAGGGAAAAATGCTTGAGTACCTGAATAAATTCATGTAAACCATTCTGAGCTCCCATAAATGGCAAAAGACAGATGAAGATTCAGCAACTCCAGTAGCTGAGAACTAAGGTTACTGCTGGACAGAAATATATCGCTCCAAGACTGCATCATATTTAACTGCCTATATGTGGTTAGTGACAAGCATGGCTTTGACTGACTTATTGGGCAGATAGGATGCAGGTCTTTTTCTGCTGTCATTTTTTTAGGTTCTTGTGTTACTATTTTCTGTCATTCCACAAAAATGTTTTGCTTTTTTAATGCATTAGCTGTTTGACAAATGAATTAGTACTTTAGTTCTGGATCCTGTTGCTTCTTTTGAATTGCAAATAGGTTGATGACATTAACAAAAATGCGGTAATATAGAAAGTAAAATGATGCTTTTCAATTGATCATACACAACCTGGATTGAGGTATGACATTGGAGAGAGTGTGGCTAGTGGTTACAGCTACAGCCTCAGCACCCTGAGGTTGTGGGTTCAAACCCCGTGCTGCTCCCTGAGACTGTGGGCAAGTCACTTAATCCTCCACTGCTGCAGGTACATTAGATAGATTGTGAGCTCACTGGGCCAGATAGAGAAAATCTGTATGTAAAGTCCTTTGAGTGTGCTTGTATAACTACATAAAGGCAGTATACAAGTCCCAACCCCCTTCTTCTGGACTGTATTTTGATTGCACAGCTATAATAACTTTGCACAGTGAAGATGGCTGTAGTGTGAGTAGAAAAGTGTCACAATCCTTTTAAAGAACTAGGGTGCAAGTCATATTTTTCAACCTATTTATGAGTTTTCATTTGCAACACCATTGAGCACAAGTGATTTGAGCAGTGCACTAAGACACAGAGAAGCTGCTCCATGTGGCCTTGAGCAAGTCGCCTGCCTCAGGTACAAATTTAGATGGCAAGTTCTCCAGAAACAAGGAAATACTTTATGCTTAAATGTAACTTCCCTCGTGGGACTACTGAAAGGGCCTAAGTTAAATCCCCACTAAATAAATAAATAAATAGACTGTTTGTCTAACATTAAACTCATTAGGTTTGAATTATAAAAAGAAAATCCAGGCTCTAAGCAATCACCTATCAGTGTCATAAAGTCAATAGATCAGGAGATCTATTTCCAGAAAGACAGTGGCCTCCTGTGAGCAAAACAGCCTAATACAGACACAGCCAGAATTAATTTAGTTTTGTTATACAGTATCCAGTATATAGCATAACCAGACTTTGGCAGGGTTGTCTTTTAAATACAAGATTAACTTTGACTATACCATTTGAGAACTGTAATGGAAAAATATAGTGGCCCCTCAGGATAGCATAGTGACTGTTAATAGTAATCTTGCCCTCACATTCTCCTCTGGATGAATATAATTGTCATAAAACACTATTATTACCCACTTCAGGATCAATAGTTCTGCTCTACTGACCTCACTGAAAGTCCATATTAGATCTAGATCCAGATCTATGTAGCTCTAGTAAGATATTCCTCTCTCTCACTCTTCGATTTATATTTCATTGAATCCATAAGGTCACATAGTTCCCTCCCCAATTCTTTTATCGAATAGAAACAGTATAACATAACATAATGATAAGTGGCCATGTCAACCCAGCCATGATAGCAAAAGCTAAGAGTGCAAGTGTGGATCCCACGTGTGTTGTACAAAGGAGTGTTTGACAGTGAGATCAGAGCTGAAAGTAAACAATTCTATAGATTATTTCACGGGTCACAGCAAGGAAAAGCACCTCCTTCAAGATATTTCGTGTCGTGTCAGGCACCAAGAGACGATATTGTCCATCTGAGCCCTTCCATCCTGATTGGAAACACGGCCTTTCCGCTTTTCCAGACTCGCAGTTTCACGAAGAGAAAGAACTGTGTGAGAGTTTTGCAAATATATTAACCGAGGTTTAGCGGGCGGAAAACAGGACAAGGGGACGAGCCTTTGACTAGTGGGTGCCCACAAGGCCACTAGTCCAATGATAACTTCGTGTGGCCGTGGCGCAAGTTAGCGCGGGAAAGGAAAAGGCGACGAGGAGCCTCTGGCCGCAAAAAAAAAAAACAAAACAAAACACCTCGAAGCTTCCAAACGCCAGCAATTAATTCGGCTTTGAAGTCAAGGTGGAAAAGATTATTTTCAATGTTTTCCCTCAGAATAACTTCTATGGTGAAATTTTGACCGATTCCATTCAAAAGACCATTAAAGAAAGTCATTTTATTTTTCACAGAAGAGATGTCATATTTACCTGTAGAAATTACTAGAAGCTCTTGCAGTGCTCTTGCGAGAGCCCTGAACCTGATTTAATATGAGTCTAGTAATAAACATTTTTTGAGGCAAACTTACAGACTTCGGCTATAATCCCATAGGAAACTAATAGGCACTTCATAAATCAACCCCCAGATCTTTAAATGAACAATTCTACAACAGAAGCCAAAATTCATCCATATTCCTAAGTTGTAAACCAAGCAAATGTCTTCACTGCATTCTGTAAATAAAATGAATAGCCATTATGGGTGCAATGTTATTGTTTTTCTGAACAAAATTTAAAGTTCAGCATTAAACAAACTGCAATTTACCAATCTTTTTTTTTTCCAGAGTTCAGTGTTGGGGGTTTTTGTGCTCTTAACCGATTTTTTTCTTTATACAGAATAGGACTCGAGTTCAATGACCTGAAGAGTCAAATATTTAATTATTCTAACACATCATTGGTAGTTTGTGATAATGATTTTGTTTAGGAATTATCCAGGATGAATAGATAGATATTCATTGGCACCACTACTTGAAGCCATTTTTTAAAACTGTTGTATAGAGGCTGAGATACAATTGTGGGGTCAGAAGTTCTAGTACAGTACTTGCAATTTGTTGAAATAGTTGTAAGTCAGTAGACATGCTAGAGGAAAACTAATGCTATAATTTAAAAAATATGTGCCATCAAAAGAGTAAGCACTCACATCACAGTGCAACAAAGAATGTTTTTCAAACATATGGATCTGGAATGGTTGAGTTGTGCTCCTATAACCCCACCCCCACTTCTTTCTTACGCTTAAATTACCAATGTTCCTTCTACCCTCTACAATATAAACCCTTAAACAACCTTAACAGTACAATAATTAGGCAACAGACACGACTTTATTGAGGGGGGAAAAAAACACCCCAGACTGCAGCTTTGTTTATTGAGAAAATGCAATTGAATAACCAATTAACAATGCAATATCTCTTCAACTACAACCATAGTGCAACTTAAAAATTTCTTCTTATAGTCCCCTAGCTCCACCATGTCAGCTAGAGCCTGGGGGGTAGGCATGGACCTCTCACCTGACCTAAAGTGTATCCACTCACCTGAACTCACTTCCAAATAACTGCTCACCTGATGAGCCAAATACCCTGTAGCTTGGGATTACGGCAGCTGCAACAAACCCTAGCCCTATCACCTTCCTCAACACTAAATTCCAACACAAAGGGGCGGGTGGGAGATAAAGCCACTTCTGAGGAACAGGGAAGGACCCTGTGCCTCAGAGGCAGGGGATTACAAACCCCCCCCCCCAATAATTTCCCACTACTCCCTCTCTGCCCAATTGGTCTAAACCTGTTGGTGAGAAGCTGTTTCCATATGACTTCCCTACCATCTCCCTACCCCCTCCTGAAAGACCTTTGCAGAAAGGTCATGGGCGACCAACTTGGCTTTCCAACCCATTGTTAATGTTGCCCATCAAGACCAATTCTCAGGTTCTTTATTCCTTCATCTGAGATAATCATAAAGAGAACATAGAGGCCAGGTAGCTTAAAATCCCTTCTTTTGTTGTCATAATGCCTTCTGTGATTGATGGATAGTCAGATAGGTCCATATTCTATAAATGGCGCATTGTTAGGTACTGGTAGGTGCCCTACCAGCGCCTAACTGAAGTGCAAAGTGCCTTTTAAAAAAAATGTAGACACTTGAATCGTGTCTACAGAGGCGCTTTATGTCATCTAACACCACTGCAGCATTGCTAGACATCAAAAAGCGCCTCCATAGCTATGATTCATGTGCAAGGTAGCCACCGGATTTATAGGCCTTGAAAACCGTGGCCTACATTTCTGGTGCCTATCTTTCATAAAGCCACAATTCTACAAACGGCGCTGGTGTGTGATTGACATGCGAGTGGCCGTGTTATAGGTGGCCACTGATACCAGCGCCGTTTGTAGAATCCGGCCCATCGCGCTGAAATACACCTAGTACTGCTATACAAATAATAATATTAACTCTTTGAAGTGATGTTTGATGTCACATGTTATTAAATAGATTCATTAAGTAGGTGAAGCATGATAAGGAAGAAATAATATATGTATTTACAATGGTGACACAGGACATAGTGGTCATGTGGTATATTTTGTATTTGTAGACAAAACTATGAAGCTTACTTGTGTGTTTTGTTTGTCTTTGATAATCCCTGTTCCCTTTACCTGCATGTACCTTGTTGTCTGAACTGGAGTGAGTAGCACCACTAAACGACACCTAGAATAAGATACATCGGTGTCCAGAAGCATTCGGATCCAGTTCCAAGAGTCTACTTTAAGCCATAAATCCCTAGAAAATCATCATTTTCTTTCTGTATTTTCGCTGATGAAAAGTACTCATGCGCACACGCAAACCTAAACCTTTAATATGCACTTTGCAAAACCACTCTCCAAGCATCAAAATTCAAGTTTCGGCCTGCTTGGAAAAATGACCTCTACAAGAAGTTGCAACTGTGGGTGCTCCTAAAAAGAGAAGGCACCTGAACATTTTGGATAAACTACCACAAGGTAACTAGGAGGCACAGTTCCTCATTCAAACACTTGCACAAACTTGCCTAGTATAACGTTTTATTTCCCTCAGACTGGAGGACTGCAAGTGGAAAATGTATTAGTCTAGAGCAGGGGTGTCCAACCTGTGGCTCGAGGCCTGCATGCGGCCCCCGTGAAGTATTTTGTTCGGCCCCAGTCGAGGGCGATGCAGTGTTTTCCTCTGCTGCCCCTGGGTGTTTACCGTCTTGACGGCTCCCTCCTCTGTCTTGCTGCAGCGCTTGCATGTTTGTACGGCCCCAGAAAATTTTTTTCGGCCAATTCAGCCCAGGGAAGCCAAAAGGTTGGACACCCCTGTATTAGACTCTGAAAGGATCACATATCACTGATCAGTCACAGGAGCAGGATGGGTGCAGATCTTGCTAATAGAAGATGCCTCCCGTTCTTCCCTCAACACTTTTGCCTTGAAATGTGTATGAAACTGTTTATTGATTAAACGATTATTCACGCAATTTAACTAATAAAAGGTTAATCGATCGCCTTAGAATGACATTATTTATAGATGACTTGTCAGCACACAACCAGGAGGCAAAAAGGAGCAGTAAACAAATGGGTAAACTAAGTAACGTTTCATACGCCAGGGTCTAATACTAGATTTGACTTCCCCCAAAAATTAATTACAAGATAAAAATATATAAATTATCTAGTCCCAAACCATCCACCCATGCCTCAACAAACTCACACACATATATATATATACCATTTACCAAACTCATTGTCATAATTATATTGCTTTATTCATATGAAATTATTATCCTATTTTATAAATATTTTCCACAAGAAAAAAAAATTGTGTATATTTTGTCAGCTACAACAATGGAGAGACCTTTTTTCTGAATAATTTCAATGTGACTGTCAGCATCTGCTTGAAAACTCACAATTATCTGGTGTTTGTTTAAGTGATTTGGTGGTGGGGGTTGTTTTATCGGAAGCGCCACTTAAAAAAACAAAACAAAACAACCCAAACCTCGTCAAATTCAGTGGTAACTGCATTGCATCTGAATCAGAAACTATAATATGTCAACTTCAGGCATCATATATTGGAAAGTGTGTTTTGAGAAAGGAAAACCAAATCCTGCTCAGTTTATGTTTTATCTGTTGGTCAATCCTCCTGTTTATGTTGGCAATGCTCCCCCGCCCTCCATATTATTTGTTTTGGGTAGTCTGTTGAGCTCCTTATCTGTTTTCTTGTGTTCCCGCTGTGAAAACATTGTACGTTTATCCGAATGTGTTTGCCTTGAAGTCACAATGCATTCTTTTTCTGACCTTCATGCACGCTACATGATTCCTTGGAAACATCTACAATATTATTTGATATTTGGTTTTGATCATTTGTCTAGTCATCCTGTAATAAACTGATTATTTACTGATCACAAATATCACTTCTTTAAAAATAGGAACATATATCAGTATGTATTTTATATATGTTTATATAAAGCTACTATATGTATGTAAATATACACACACATATTATAACATGCACATAGAGAGGAAGAAAGAACATCTCAATATTTAACTATTTACACAATTGTAAATTTTTAACAAAGTTGTTCCAATAAAGAGAATCTGTCTTACCTGCTCTACTAGTTCTTGGAGTCGTGTAGTTTTTCTCTAATTCCATTCTGATTTTTCAGTGCTTGGAGGAATAGCCAGAGAAAAAAGTTTCCACTTTTTAATTTTTTTCTTTTGTGGGGAGAGAAGGGGGGGCTGCTGGCAGGTTGGAATAATTCAACTCTTCCGCTCCCCGGCCAGCTTTTGCAGCTGATCACTGAGCTGAAACTAAACGTTTTAGGTGAGAGAAAAAAAAAAGCCTCCGAAGGAACCGTGAAATGATTAAGGAACTAAAGAGATGCTCACCATGTGAGATCATGTCCTGTTCTCTTAAACATCACAAGAAGTCCCTAGACGCAGTACCAAACCAAGAAACTCCGACATCTGTTGTAGAAGGAATCAAAAAGTTTGTTTGCAACCAACTGCCTTAAAGTATCTCTTTATTGTTTGCAGCACCCGGGATCAGCATAAGGTCGTGCAGAGGAGAAGTCTACACATTCTGAAAGAAAAAGGGCCACATTTCTATAACTTTCTTAAATGTTCGGCAAACTTCATTGCAAATTAATTTTAGAAAAAGAAACCTAATTACAGACCAACACAGGAAAGCAGAAAGGGAGAAGGATTAGGGTTTGGGGTTAGGGATTGTTGTGTTTTTTTTTTCTTTCCCAATCTTTAAATATTCATATAATGATAATAGTGGTCTGTATAAAGAGATAGTTTGGGATTCTGCTGCCACTTTCTATTTGCACGGTACTCTACATAGCCAACACATCATTATCTAAGAGCAAATGTGCCTATATTGCCCTTCTGACATTTCCTGTTTTGGTTTAGGAAAATTTACCAGTTAGTTACTTGTCCCAAATGTTGATCAGAACTATACCCTTAAAATCAAGAAAGACGAAATGTGCGCAAGGTTTTTGCAAGCACCTTAGAATTCCCTTATTGTACTGCAGAGCATATACTCTTGTTGTTGTTGATGCTAATGATAAGAATACGATTTCCAGCGGCATGAAAATCTTTCTTCGATCAAATGAAAAGCCCAAATCTGGTAATGCAAAGGAGCAATACTAAACTAAATGGCATGTTTCGTTTATCTGCATACAGCTTTCATTCTGAAATAAATCAATATGACTAGGATGTGACTATTTCCAGACATTTTCCGAAAGCCAGTGATATTGCTGTAAGAGAATGTGTTTTTGTGCACATATTCTAAAATTATAATAAAGGATAACTCTGAGCAAATTAAATATTAGGGTCCACAATATTTTTTAAAGGCTTTTGCACTTTAATCCCCTAGTAGTTAAACCAAATCTGATTAATTCAGAAATATTCCTGCCTGCCTAAAATCTACTTTCTCAGTGGAACAGCTAAGCCACCCATACTTTCCTATCTGCTATTACAGCTGAACTTGATCTCAAAATAGTTTCTTAATCTAGACGCTTATTTTTATTTCTTTTTTACTGAGTGCAGAATATGAGGATGCTTCACTGGGTACGATTTCAAGGAAAGCGAAAGCCTCTCTAGCAAAATTAGTAAGTGGAAAACCTGTAAGATATCGATTACATGTTAAATGATACATTTATGCAAAAAAATTCTCTTATCATGTAGAGAAAAGCAAGGCAGTTCTGTAGCTGCTGAAGTGAATAACTGTCTCCATTACACTGTAAAATGTGAAAAGTGAGTTTGGGGGATTGTGGGTTTTACTAAATTAAACAATCTTCTACATATCCGTCCAGAGCGAGCGAACGGGATCTGAAAAGGAACAGATCGACCCTGGTAAATAAAATGGCATCAAATGCAAAGAATAAATGAAGTGCTGCCGATTGAACTACAAAAACTGGTTTCTATCATGTAACAGCATATTTCTCATATTAAAAACTTGTTCTTCGCCGCCCTTTTTCTTTCCGTTTTCTATCTTTTACACAAAAAAGCTAAGTTGACTTTTATCTAAGCATTAAAAAAAAAAAAAAATCATCTATAGATAAGTAAATATTCCCAATTCTAAATTTGTAGAGAGAAAATATAGTAGGCATTATATATCATTTACAATTTACTAACTTTCAAACACATTTGTCAGTTAAACTGGTGTTTATTTCTTACACCTCTTTTCTATATATACTGTATTTGTATGTGTTCAGAAAAAAAAATGTCCCATTTCGTAGTGCGTTAGTGAGTCTCTATGTAGAAGGCCTTGGCGGTGTGCTAAAGTCTGCCTTCTTAGCAATGCTATTGGAGGCCTCAACTGCATGCTTTTGGATTTGCAATAGGAATAGGAGCATTACAGAAAAACGGAATTAGGCAACTATTTGTGGCAGCAGTGCCAAAGCACAAAATCAAAAGATAACGTTGATTTTTGTTATCTCAGTTCAATCATTGTTTTCGTCCGAGCCTGGGAAAAATGCACGTTCTTTAAGTTTAGCTTATTAATTTGTATGCAAGAAGACTTTCTTGTTTTTATAACTAGATACAAGATTCAAAATGTCTTCTGTCATTGAGTAATTGTCTCCTAATGAGAACTGTTTTATGCGCGCTCCAAATTTCGTGACAGAAATGGACTTTTTGTGGCAGCCCAGATTTCCCGAACGCGGTGCAAATCGCCTCCAAAGCTAACCGAGAGATCAAAAGGCCAAGACTTGCTTCCAGAGGGCCCCCCCCCCCCTTTTCAGGATAGTTGAAACGATTTTATTCCACCCCCTGTATGATCTTTTAGATACAAAACCGAAGGCATACTTAGTTTGAAAATGATTACTTCAGACGGGAAGGCAAAATTAGGTCGGTTTATTTTGGGCTACTTGATCCTCTCAGCACAAATGAACAAAGTTAAACTCAGCTTGCACAAGCGTATTAATTATATATATTTTCTAAGCTGTGCATGTTTGGTGTTCTTTCAATATAGATTTCTAAAACTGTAGCTGTTTTATATATAATGTACATTGTATACATATCTGTAATTTGTTATATATGGCATGTCTGCTATGTTGTGCATTTATTTACAATCTAATTAGATATTTTTACACGCCATATGAATCATAATTTATATGATATTTTATGTGTGCCATATTACTATGCACTTGGAGTAGACATGCGTAGTGACATTATATAGATCTGTGCATTTTCACTGTACAATTCACCAGCAAGTTCAAGTCAAAAGCGGTATTTTGCATTCCCATCGTGTTTATTGTTCGCAAGCTATCTTTTGTCAAACGCTAGCTAGTCCATTGTAGAACTAATTGCAGTTCACTAATTACCTCCTCAGTGTCTGCCGTCCGTTCTAGATATATTTATTGAAGTTACATATTTATTGGGTAGGCAGAGAAAGGCTGCAGTGGATTGCTATCCTGAAAAGAATCCAACTAAAGCAGATAGGCAGAGTACGGGGCCCTGGTGTTATTTCTTTATCTACGTTACGGGGCTGCATTTCCTGGCACGTGGTCAGGGTCCTAAAGCGTTTCGTAGCGATGCGTCCTCCGTCGATCTCCGCATTCGCACGCTCAGGGCGCCCTTACCACACGCGGGAATCTCCAGCTATCTTCAGGCGCCAAATAATAATGGTAAGAGGTTTGCCTCCAGTGTTGAAAGCGCTGTGAATTTATCGAAGTTTTCCGTCCATAAAAAAAATAAATAAATCTACAATGACAGAAAAAAAAAGCTTGTCAAATCGCACCTCCCGTGTTGGGTAATCGGAAGTCAGTGTTGACAAGCTACTGTTTGTTTCATTTTATTTTTAACTCGCTTAGCAGAAATTTTTCCGACCGTTAGCCCTGATCCCCCTCCCTCCTCCCCCTCCAAACAGGTGCCCTGGGCAGAAATGGCTGCGCTTTCACTGCTGCAGAGACCTCCGGTCACACAGGAAATCCAGCAGAAGGAGAACGTTTTAATCATGAAATTGGTTATTTATACCTTATATTTTGCACTTTAATTCTTCACAAGAAGTAAAATGCTAAAGTTTATGAGCAGTACTTCGGTAAGAACGGTATATAAAATTGAATAGATAAATAAAAATTTATTGCAAGACTCTGCCAAAGCTCCACCAGATTCTACAACCCTACCCCAAAAAGCACAATATTTTAAATTAGAAGAGGTAGGAAAAATATTACCACAAATATAATGCAGTACAAGAGGCGGTGGAAAAGTTCTCAGCCCAATCAACAAAGTTGGCCAATGCCCATCAAGGTCTATACACTTAGTCCAACAATTTCCACTTTTATCGTTCTGTATTTTTCCCATGGAACAAAAAACAGTGGAAAAGCACTGGATTAAGTGTATAGACCGCAGTGGGAACTGCCCCAGCTCTGTTGGTTGGGCTAAAAACTTTTTAGTGGCCCCTCCTATGTAGCTAGATGGAAATAAATATACAGGGACCACTGAAAAAGATGTGGAACCATGACATTTATAATTTATTCCACACTTTTCTCGACACTTTTAATTTCAACAATATGAAATGAAACAAGAAGTGGAAAGAAAATTGTGGAATAATTTGTAAGTTTCATGAATCCACATCATTCTCTTCTTCGCTGGGCTGAGAACTTTTCAGATTGGATAACTAGACCTTTGGGCTCATTTGTTTGAGGTTTGGTGCTAGGATTCTTTGGTATATATAAACTTAAACAGGAGATATCAGAATAGAGTATCACTGAAAAGAGCAATTAATAAATGTCCCAGTCTGTGACTTTCCTCTGTCCTTCAGAACATTGATGTAAAAGATAGATCCAATCCACCCTTTGCAGCCTTACTTCCACAGCAACAATTGTATGGGATAATTAACCTTATATAGTGGAATTTCATATATAAAAGAAAGAAAAACTTATTGGTGAGGTATAATCTCTAAGTGGCACAGTTAGAAAAATAGATTAAAAAAAGACAGACATCTCTTCATAATTCTCTTTAGAAGCACTAAAGATAAATAGGACATGAATAAAGTCTGGAGAATACAAACATGTTGCTGAAATTATACACAACAGATTGCCAAGGTTACAATCATCATCAAAGGGTCCATGTTTCATTTTAGGCCACATATAGCTGTTCTGATGGCTAAACTCATGCAAGTAGTAACAGGTAAAAAAAGGAGGATTTCATAACTTAGCTTGGGTAATAGAAATTCTATCATTAATATGTGATATACAAGATAGTTATCTTCATTAATCCAATTTATAAGTCTTCAATGTCCCTCTTATTAACTTACAACAAACCAGGCAATCCTTAAAAGTAGAATTATCATCCTAACTACCAGACAGCCATATAAAGTATACTTTAAGAACTTTGCCTGTTCTGTGGCTAGTAACAATTCATGGTTTTGATCATAATAGGCAGTATTTGATGGTAATGTTGGACATTATAGCTGCCATTGACACTGTCCATCATTTGCTTCTAGATAGTATGAAATGTTTTGAAGAGATTTAGATCATTCTTAACACCTTGTCAATTTGGTGTGTAATAATGATTTGATTATTCTAGTTGGAAAGAACAATCCGTGGGCGCACCCCAGGGCTCTGGCCTCTCAGCAGTTTTGTTTAATATCTCCGATTCCTGAATGTCAATTACTGCTTTGCTTAGCTGGGCATTACAGGATTTATGCAAGCAACATTTTTTTTCCTGTCACTGCTGCACTGGCTATATGGACCATTTGCCTACCATCTTTCAAAGCATGGATGGCCACCAATGGATACAAATTGAACATGACTAAAAACTGAAGTCATTACTTTCTGGCCATTCATCTGTTATGTTTCCCAGAGATGATTACTTTTAATGATACTGAGATCCTTATTGTCAGTGAAGTACATGATATAGGAGTCTTGGTTGATACCTCTTTATAATTACTTTCATAACTTAGAACTACCATTCAGAACATTTTCTGAAAATTAAGAGTAATTAGAAGGTTTCTAGATTTGCTACAACCTGAAATTTTAGAACAGTAATAAAGAGCTAGATGATGTCACATTGACTTAAACTTTTTATATTTAGGATTCTCTTCATATTTGTTACACTCTTTTGCAGGAGACTCAAAATGCATCAGTTCTCTTATTATTAGTGCTTTACTAGGTTCAATCATGTTTCTTCTAATCCTAATTAAGTTACATGGTACATTAGTTTAAGTGTTAACTTTAATTCACAAAGCAGTAAATAAAATTGCAACCTCTCTCCAAGTTAACCGTCCCTTTTGATCACTTTGGCCAGCAGAGGCTTTTGCTGGATATTCCATCATTTCACATCAAGCTACTACTATGTATCATTTCTATAACACTCAAAAGAGTATGCAGTGCTGTACAATCAACACACAATAGAGACGGTCCCTGCTCAGATCTCACAATCTAACTGGACAGACAGACAAGACATATAGAGGTTGGGGAATTCCTTGTAGAATGGACATAGGTAATATTATGGTGAGTGGGAGTCAGGAGTTGAAGGCAGCATCAAAAAAGTGGTCCTGTAGCTTTGATTAGAATACCGCTAGAGATGGTGCCTGACATAATTTATTTATTTAATTAATTTTCTATCCCGCTGTCCCCAAACAGCTCAGAACGGCTTACAGGTTAAACATACATATTATATAGTTGACAGGTTACAATTTAACATAATTACAGAACAAGTTTACTATACAAGGTTGTATCCTAATTTGATACAAACTAGGGATCTAGTACAAACAATTAGATTTTCCAGGTTATGACTCAGGCAATTTGTTCCATGCATATGATGCAGTAAGAAAGAAGGGACGGAGTGTACAGTTTGCAGTGGAAGAGTGGTATGTTCACTTCAAAAAATATCTCAAGATCTATTTCCAATAATTTCTAAAATTTTAAGTGTTCTTACAGTATGAAGACTGCATTGGGGGTCTTGCCACATTATCCTTATTGAATTTTAATGTGTATTGTTTCAAAAGTAACTACACATAATAAATGTAAACTGTTTTGGTTGTACTTCTGAAGGCCAGTATATCAAATTCATGACCCTTTTCCTGCTATGAGGGGGTGCTGAAAAGTTCTCAGCCCAACCAACCAACTTCTTAAATTCTGAGCGTTATTTTGCTACTGTGGTTGAGGAGTGCTATTTCATTAAGTGCAAATTTGCAGAAATGAAATTCTATGTTTTGACATCGTTTAATTCAGATTATTGATTGAACCTTGGGCTGAGAACTTTTCAGCACCTCCTCATTTATTTTATTGTAGGTATCTAATATTTTAAATATTATGCTTTTCTATTTTATTTGGTATGTTTTTAGTTACCCATCTAGAATAGCAGATAGTGTGGACTATACATTTTTTTAATAAAAATAAATAAATCCTTTTATTTTAATAAAATTGAAGTATAAACATGTCTTGCAATTTTCTAGCTTTCTAAATTTACACTAACTCTAATGTTCAGTTATTTTGTTCTTTATGATAGTTTTAAAAAATGAACATATGCATAGGCACGGATTAAAGGGGAAAAAGCCAACATGGAATTAGCCAAGGGAAGTCTTGCTTCACCAAATCAGTTTACATTTTTTTGAAGGAGTGAATAGGAGGAGGTGCTGAAAAGTTCTCAGCCCAACCAAGAGGAGAATGACTGGATATGGTTCAATCAGTGATCTGAAACAATGTCAAAATATAAAATTTCATTTGTGCAAATTGGCACTTAATAAAATAACACTCTTTTCAGCTACAGTGGCAAAATAACACTCAGAATTTAGGAAGTTGGTTAGTTGTGTAGGGAACATTTCAGCACATTCTCTCCCATAAATTTGTAGATAAAGGTGAGCCAACTGATATTATGTTCTGTATCTAGATTTCAGAAAGCATTTGACAAAGTATCTCACAAATGAATCCTGAAGAAATTAAAGAGTCATAGGATGGGAGGCAATAAACTGTTTAAAAAATATAACAGGGAGAGTAGATTTAAATGGTAAATATTTTCAATGGAAAACAGTAAATAGTGGGATTTTCCAGGAATCTGTGACAGGACTGCTGCTTGTTAACATATTTATAAAAGACCTGGAAGCAAAAATAATAAATGAGTTAATCAAGTTTGCTGATAACAAAATTATTCAAAATTGTTAAATTACAAGAGAAATGTGAGAAATTGCATAAAGATCTTATTAGATTGGGAGTCTAGGCATCCAACTGGCAAATGAAATGTAACCTTAGCATGAGCAAAGTGATGCACACAGAGAACAGCAACCCAAACCCAAACCCAGCCTTCATGACCCATCAACCATCTCTATCAGAAATTCATACATCTAATGCAATATGGACCCGATCCCTCTGGTCAGACCACTATACATACTTCTTCAACATCAACTGGACCAAAAAAGAAAATCACACCAAAATCCAAGAAAGTAACCTACATCTCACGCATACACATCGAGCCAATCATATTCTGGAATAAAATAGACGATACAATACAGGAATGCAACCCCAAGGACTTCATTTCACAATGGTGTAAACTGAGCACTCACACCCTTGATGAAATAGCCCCATTACAAACCAAAACCAGCAGACGATCAGACCAATGGTTTGACAACAAACTACTCCTACTCATTGTAGACGACTAGAAAGAAAATGGAGAAAAACTAATCTAGAACATACAAAAACCGCCTGGAAAAAACTAAACAAACAATCCAAACTACAACTAAAGGATAAGACAAAAGCACACTACACCAAATTAATAGGCACAGAAACTTAAGACACCAAAAAACTATTTCAAATACTAAAAGATCTAACTGACACCAAACCCTACCTGATCACTATCAATGCTCTTTCCTCCCCCATAGCCACTCTTCTAGCATAACACTACAAGAACAAAATTACAAATGTCAGAGCTACCCTCAACGGTACCCCAACCCACCTAAAAGAAATCACAATACTCTCCCAGAAAAAGAATCAATGGCTGCAGACAGAACCTGGTCCCACTTCCCCACTATACAATGGTCTGACCTTAACAAACTCTACAGAAAGTACAACCACGCATCATGTGACTTCAACCAATGCCCACCATATCTCTTAAAAACCTCCAGCACAAAATTCCATGCGCTTCTCCTACAATGGATACAAACCATGCTCACAGATAGCCTTTTCCCAACTGACCTCAGCGAAATCATTGTCACACTGATCCTAAAAGATCTTAAAGGAGCAACAGATCAACCATCCAATTACAGACCCATTGCCTCAATAACTCTCTATGTCAAACTAACAGAAGGGCTAGTAGCCAAACTCCTCACCAACTATCTGGAAGACCACAAAATACTCCACCCCACGCAATCCGGCTTCATAACCAACTTCAGCACAGAGATACTACTAGGCTCCCTTGTTAACACAGCTAGACAACACCACAGCACAGGCAAAAAAATGCTGCTCATACAACTGGATCTGACCGCAGCATTTGACTATAACATCCTATTGCAAATTTTGGACACAATAGGTATCACTGATAAGGTATACTCTTGGTTTGAAGGATTCCTAAAATCCAGAACCTACAGAGTAAAGTCAGACAAAGAAAAATCAGAACCCTGGTCCACCCCCTGTGGTGTATCCCAAGGATCCCCACTATCCCCTACTCTCTTCAATCTCTATACTGCCTTCCTCGGCACCTGTCTGGACAAACTAGGCCTAACCTCATATAGCTATGCAGACGACATCACCATTCTCATATTTTTTGATGATAATAATAATTTTATTTTTATATACTGCCCTACCACATAGTTCTAGGCGGTTCACATAGATTAAAAATATACAATCAATGAATAGAATACAATTTGCTAAAATACATTAAGATCAATAAAATGTGCTGGCTATAAAATCAATACACATTTACCTATCAATTCTGAAACATCAGTTTGTAAATTTGTCGAATAAATCAACCCAAGCCCTCTATGACAGACACACTACACCGAACACTAGAAACAGTAATAACATGGATAAAAGATCATAAACTGAAGCTGAACCCAAACGAAACAAAATTCATCCTCCTTGAAAATAACAAAGTCCCAACCAGGGATTCAAGACAAAGTTAGACAAGTTCCTGCTGAACTGGAACATACTCAGGTAGGGCTAGTCTCAGGGCGCTGGTCTTAGACCAGAGGGCCGCCGCGTGAGCGGACTGCTGGGCACGATGGACCACTGGTCTGACCCAGCAGCGGCAGTTCTTATGTTCATAACCAATATAGAAATTAACTCAATCAATTACCCCATTCAACCCACCCTAAAACTACTAGGAATGATGATATATATATGCTGCACCATGCAACCACAAATCAATAAAACAATACAGAAATCATTCGCAGTAATGAGAAACTTAAGACAAGTTTGAAAATTCTTCGATAGAACACAATTCCGGCTCTTAGTACAATCCCTAGTCCTGGGTCTTTTAGACTATTGCAAAATTCTCTACCTCCCCTGCCCAGCAACAACTACAAACAATCCAAAACACGACCACATCACAGAGGCATACCTCAACTCACACACTGTCTTCCAATTCCGGCAAGAATTCCATTTAAATTCTACTGTCTACTATTTAAAACCATAAACGGCGACAGCCCAACTACCTGAACAAATGCCTCATCCAAACTACATCAACTAGACATAGGAAAACCCACACTCTATTCACATACCCTCCAATCAAAGAAGTCAAACAGAAAAAAAAACTATGATGGCCTCCTAGCCACACAAGCAGCAAAACTCGACAACCAAATCTCCAATCTATTAATTATGACCCCAGACTACAAAACATTCAGAAAATACTCTACTTTTCAAGAAACTCCTTCATATGATTTAATACTGCTAGCTCCTTCCCACTTCCCAATACCTTCCTGATTTCCCAAAGCAACCTCATCTACTCTTTATCTCCTCTAGAAATTACCAGATATCCTCTTCTTGAAACACGTTTAAAATAAAAAAAAATTATTTTGTAATCCGCCTTGAACCATTCCACATTTACTAGATTTGATTGATAGATTCAGAAAATTTTCTGGATATAAAATAAATTGGAGTAAATCAGAGGTTCTTCCGCTAAACGTGTGGAGGGGCATAATCAAACATAGCGTCTAAGTCCCCTTTTGGCCTAAGTCCCTAAACGTTCAACCCAGAAGCAGGGAAAGTGTCCATAACCAAAACAAACGTGCATGTTTTGATTATGGCCTTCCTCTGCCTAAACGCCCAATCTCCACTACGTCTAAAAGTACACCCAAAGCACGTCTACACTTTTTAGCCACAATGAAAGAAAAAAAAACGCCTAAGCCCCAAACGTCCAACAAAAGAGCTTTTAGGCGAAGGAGGAGCCAGTCCTTCGCCTAAAAGCTGGATTCTGTAACCGGTGTCTGTCAAAAACAACACCGCTTACAGAATCCCTCCCCCCACAACCATCCAGGCAGGAGGGTGCCCAAGCCCTCCTGCCATGTCAAACCACCAAACCCCCCTCCCCTACAACATCGGGGCAAGAGGGAGCCCAAGCCTTCTTGCCCTGCTGAAGCCGCGACCCCCCGACTCGATCGGGGCAAGAGGGAGCCCAAGTCCTCTTGCCCTGCTGAAGCCGCGACCCCCTGACTCGATCAGGGCAAGAGGGAGCCCAAGCCCTCTTGCCCCGGCCAACCGCGGCACCCCCGAATCGTTTGGGCCAGGAGGGAGCCCAAGCCCTCCTGGCCCAGGCGACTCTCTACCCCCCCCTCCCCCCCGATCGGGCCAGGAGGGAGCCCAAGCCTTCCTAGCCCAGGCGACTCTCTACCCCCACCCCCCACTAAATTACGGGCAGGAAGGATCCCAGGCCCTCCTGTCCTCGACGAGACTAATTCGAACCTCACCAACCTTTCTGAGAACATAGCCTCCTTTATAATGAACCTCCAATCCTGGGCCCGCATTGTTCAAATGAAACTAAACGAGTCCAAAACAAGACTCCTTTGGCTTGGTCCAAAACTTGACCAACTACCCTCCTCCATCTCTCTGCCCTCTGGCTCCACTCTGCAGCTTGAGTTCTCAAGCAGTGTTCTGGGCATCATTATTGATTCTACATTGTCCTTCAACGACCACCTCAACTCCTTGGTAAAAAAAATGCTTTTTCAGCCTTCACGTGCTGAGGAAAGTTAGACCCTATTTCCATCAAAATCACTTTATCGTCCTTGTCCAATCCATCATCCTTTCCAGATTGAACTATTGCAACTATATCTATTTAAGCCTAACTAAGAAAAACCTTCATAGACTCCAGCGGATCCAGAATGCCGTGGCCAAGCTGATTTTCGCAAAAAGTAAATTTGACCATGTCTTTCTGCTTCTGTCAGCTTCACTGGCTACCGATAATCGCCAGGGTCCACTTCAAATGCGCCTGTCTAGCTTTCAAAATCCTACATGGGATCCTCCCTCCATGTATCCCTCTTTCTTGGAACTCCTCAAACCCTAATACCACCAGATCCACCCACAAATTAAAACTATCCTTCCCCTCATTAAGAGGCATTTCCCATAAAGGAAAACTAGGGATCTCCCTTCCCTTCAGAATCACCGAGCTCTGGAACAACCTTTCCTCTCCACTTTGGAACCTGAGCTCTCTCCAACTTTTCTGCAAACATCTGAAGACCTGGCTATTCTCAAAAATCTGATACTTGTTCCATCTCTGGCATTCTAAGCCCTCTAAAAACTCTTCATACTTGGACCTCTAACCCTTCATTGTAGTTCCTTTCTATCCCATCTCCTGTAAACCTCTACCTTTCATTGTAGTTTCTTTCTATCCCATCTCCTGTAAACCGTGCCGAGCTCTACGAATGTGGAGATGATGCGGTATACAAACCTAAGATTTAGTTAGGTTAATATAAGAGCCATCTTTTCCTCATCATGACCGGGATTGCCATCCAGATGATTACCCAAAATTGGAAGAATTGCGACCATTTAAATTTCCCTTTCTGGTGGGCAAATCTGTGCTCCAGTTATAGATGTGAACGAATGAATGCTGATAATTTGGGGCACAGTAATTCATTTAGATCAGTATGGTTTAAGTCAATCATCTCACACAAGTTCCCATTGGTTCACGTTTGCATATGCCTCCTTACTCATGGCAACCAATCCTTTTTTTTTCTTTTTTCTGACTCCGCCTATTTAAGCTTCTTTTTCCCGCGGTGTCTTTTTTCCGATATCTAGTAGCCCATGCCCAAGTTGCCCTTTGACATTCGTCTCAATACAGGTTCTAAGTAAGATTTTTATCTAGGTATTTCTTCAATAGTAGTTTTGACTTTGAATGTGTTTTTTAGACCTTTAGCCCCCTTGCCTTGTTTCATCAAGATACGTTTTTTTTTAGATATTTCTCTAGGCATTTTTCACTTTGATGCCGTGTTCTTGTTTTTATTTTTCACTTTTTAGCTTCAATACATTGTTTTTATCTAAGAAGGCTTTGTCCTTTTGTCGTTTCTTTCCATTTTGTTTTGTCTTTAAGTTCACTTCAGGTGTTGTGTTATCGCTTATGTGCTTTGATGTGCGGCTCTATTTTTCACATCCTGATTTGATTTTATTTTTAGCCTTTTACTTTGTCGCCCAAACATTATCTTATAGACATGAGGGTTTTAATCTTTTTAGCTTTTGTCATGATGTGCTGCTATGTCTGTGGCTCAGTCTTTAAACTTAGACCTAATCGTTTTAATATATATATTTTTTGAGTATTACGGCAAGCACATTCCTCGCTATTTTGAGTGCTTAATTGATTTTTAGCTCTCATTATTCTGAGTACAATATTAAATGTATTTCTGATTTTTATGTATTTTTACCTTTATAGTTTGTTTTGTGGCTCTATTTGATCCCTTTCCAACCTGGGTAGGTCTTATTTATTTAATGCTCTCTGCTTTTGCGTTTTTAATTATAATTATTTTTCTCTTTCTCTTCCTACTTTCACTCATAAGTTTTTTCTTATCGGTTATACCTATTCATGGTATATGTTTCAGTATATCGTTTCCTCTAGCTTCCTTTTGGCCTGCTCTATCACTCTTTTGTCTACTCCTTACACTCTTTGGTGATATCCATTTATGGCATATGTATTGCTTATTGGTTTTACTAGTCCTTTTTGATTAGTCTTTCTTGTCCATTTATCTAACACATAATTGTACGACATATGGTCTAGCATCACTTTTTAATTTATATTTTTTTATTATTTCCACTTTTATTTCCATTTATTTTTTGAGCATGTCCCTTCACATATCCTGGGTTTCTTTTTGTAAATCTTTGTCCTTTTCTAGTTCCTTTATGCTATTTTATTTCACACCTCCCGCTTATGTTATCTAATATAAGTCTATGTATCCACATAGCTTTATATAGCTTCATGATTTTTATTTTTTCATTTTTATTAGGACCCCTGAAGAAGGCGTGTACCAAAACATGGACCGTGTTGGGTCCCGTGGTTTTGTTTTTAAGGTGTTGTTTTTAAACGCAATCTAATTAATAAACTTTGCCTGTATCATTGTAGGTGCTACTGCAGTTTTTCTTGTTTTGTCCATTGACATCTTACATTTCTTCAATATAGTAGGTCTTTGATCATGTGTTAGTTTTTGTTTGTTTTCAGGCACATCCAGGGAAAGGGAAGGGGGAAAGGGGGGATAATTTACATAGAAATAGACGGCAGATAAGGGCCACGGCCCACCAAGTCTGCCCACCCCAATAACCCTCCCCTACCTTTCTCTGTGAAGAGATCCCACCTGGCGATCCCATTTTGACTTAAAATCAGGCACGCTCCTGGCCTCGACCACCTGCAGTGGGAGATTATTCCAGTGATCAACCACCCTCTCGGTGAAGAAGTATTTCCTGATGTCACCGTGTAGTTTCCCGCCCTTGATTTTCCACGGATGCCCTCTTGTTGCCGTGGGGCCTTTGAAAAAGAAGATATCCTCCTCCACCTCTATACGGCCCGTGAGATATTTGAACGTCTCGATCATGTCCCCCCTCTCTCTGCGTTCCTCGAGCGAGTATAGCTGCAATTTTTCAGCCTTTCCTCATACGGGAGATCCTTAATTTTGTTCGTAGGATATTTGCACTTGCGGTGGAGGGGGGGGTGACTGGGAGGATATTATTAATTGGATTAGGATAATTTTGCGATAATCTATGTCTTTGTGTTTTACTGAATAATCATTGGGTGGGTGGGAGAAAATGGTTGATTATGAATACGTGTAAGCTGAATGTGCTCTTATTGTACTATTATATGTTACATTTTATGTATAGCACTATTGAAGTTTGAAAAACCAATAAAGAATTATAAAAAACAAAAAATCCACATTCTTATTCTTGTTTATCATCCCTTTTCTAATAATTCCTAGCACCTTTGCTTTTTTGGCCACCGCCACACATCGGGTGGAAGATTTCAGCATATTGTCTATAATGAAACCCAGATCTTTTTCTTGGTTGCTGATCACCAAGGTGGACTCTAGCATCTGGTAAATATGATTTGAGTTATTCTTCTTTATATGCATCACTTTGCATTTGTCCACATTAAATTTAAATTTCATCTGCCATTTAGACACTCAGTCTTCCAATTTTGTAAGGTCTGCCTGCAATTTTTCCACAATCCACATCTGTTTTAACAACTTTGAACAGTTAGAGTCATCTGCAAATTTATTCACCTTACTTGTTGTTTCAATTTCCATATCATTCATAAATAAGTTAAATAGCACTGGTCCCAGAACAGATCCCTGTGGCACACCACTATTTACCCTCCTCCTTTGAGAAAAATGGCCATTTACCCTATCCTCTGTTTTCTATCCGATAACCAATTCCTAATCTTCAACTGAACATTGCCTCATATCCCACGACTCTTTAATTTTCTCAGGTGTCTCTCATGAGGAATTGTCACAAGCTTTCTGAAAATCTACATACACTATATGAAGCGGCTCACCTTTACCCACGTTTATCCACACTTTCAAAGAAGTCAAGCAATTGGTGAGGTAAAACTTCCCTTGGCTGAACCCATGCTGACTCTCTCCTATTAAATCATGTTTGTTTACATGTTCCAAAACTTTAATTTTTATAATTGTTTCCAATATTTTGCCTGACACTGAGTTTCCAGATATTTACATATCCTCATTGATAAAGAAATACGGCTTATGCTACAAAGAAAATGAAAAAATAGATTTATCCATTTAATATAATTCAATGGCTGATAGCCCACATCAAGAGGAGAAACCTCCTTATATAATAAAAAGGAAATAAGATAGAGAAATCACAAAGATCCTTAACATTATACAATGTGTACAATCTCAACTATATAAAATCACTACACGTGATAGAATTCAGAGCAGCCAACTTTTCAAAATTATTAGGGGTAAGCCTCACACAAAATAGAATGAATTTGGCTTACTTCAGCCAAGCACATACAGGCACCAGTCTGTTTTCCCAAGGCTTGCCTCTGCCTATCTCTAGTGAAAACTTTTGAGAGTTCCTCTTTCTTCCTCAGGGTCCTCTCTAGAATAAACTCAGCCTGGGTAGAAATATCGCTCTCCTGTGAGTCCCACCCCTATGACTCAACATTGAGCTCCATAGTCCAGTGCATGCTGGGACCTTTAGTTCCACATTTGATTAGCACCTCCTGCTGCCCAGAGGTATAACATTTGCACGGGGGAGGGAAAATCCCTTAATCTATTATAGGATGCTAAACTTAATGAAAATTACCTCTCCCTGAGCACAGTCAAAGAATATGTTCAATATCGGGGGTGCTCAAGCACCTTGGCTCCTGATTGAATTAATTCTCCCTATACCCACATATCAACTCAGAAGAAAATTTTCCAAATGAATAGGGTCTAAAAATGGAAAGATTAAGTTCTTACCTTTGTTAATCTTCTTTCTTGTAAATCCACACTCTATTCCTGGGCTATTTGGGTTATTTTCCTGTATTCGCCAGAACTTGTAGGAAGCCTCATTAATCAAACACTTAAGCCCCTCGCCTCTTACCTCATGACTGTCCCCCCCCGGGAATCAGTTTGTGTCAAAGCAGCCAGGAACATCTGTAGAGGACAAAGGCAAAAGAGAGGGTACGGGGACACTCCCCGACAAATAAGTCTAATCTGCTCACAACAAGAAATTTAGAACAAACAGCAACAACTAAAACAATTGAAACAGATAATTAAACATAAGGAACCTGAACGACAAAAAACAGTGCTAGGAGACACATACTGTCAGAAGGGGACGCCTAAACTAGGGACCACCTAAAACTAAGTGCTAAACCCATTCTGATGAAACTCTTATAAAGGCTGGTCATAAAACAGAAATCCAGCTTACCAGTACATGTAAAGGCAGACAATTGGCAATTCAGCAGTTTCTAGGGCAGGTTCCAGGAATAGAGTGTGGATTTACAAAAAAATGATTAGCAAAGATAAGAACCTAATCTTTCATTCTTTACAATCCCATTCTATTCCTGGACTACTGGGATGTAAAAGAGCAGTCCTGGAGAGTCAGGGTGGGACTGATCAGCAAACTGCCAAAACGGAGGAACCAAAAGCAGAATCCTGTTTGGCTGCCACATTGATCCTGTAAAACATGGTAAACGTATGCAAAGAGGACCAGGTAACGGCCACACAAATTTCCTCCAAAGAGATCGCTGACAACTCTGCCCAAGAGGACGAGATGTCTCTGGTAGAATGAGCCTTCACTGCAAGGGAGGGCTTCTTTCTGGCTGCCGGCTGCTATGAAAGCAGAGGAAGTGGCCATATGGATACATCCGGAAATGGTAGCCTTGGAAGCTGACCTGCCGTTGTGGGCAGGACCCACCAGAACAAAAAGATAGTCAGAGAGACAAAAATCATTTGTAACTTCCAGGTACTGCAACAGGATCTTGCACATGTCCAGGGTCTGCAAAACTTGGTCCTGGTCTCTCAAACCAGAGGAAGCAAAAATCAGGAAGCATGACTTCTTGATTGATGTGTAAAGCTGAAACCATTTTCCGAAGAGGGTACCACGTCGGAATCTGTAATACGCAGAAAGAAATCCCGGCATAAAAGAGCCTGCAGCTCCAAAACCCTTTGGGCAGAGGTGATGGCCACCAGAAAGATGGTCTTGACCATAAGATCCATTAAGGATGCTCATGCCAGATGCTCATAAGGCGGACGAGCCAGAGAATGGAGAATCAGGTTGAGATTCCAAGATGGACAGAGGAGCAGGAATGGGGGCCAAAGCCTCAGAGCACCTTGCAGAAAACAGACCACATCCGGATGAGAGGCTAAGGAACTGCTCAAGGGATTAGGACCCTACAAGAAAAACCAGCAATCTGGACTTGAAGAGAAGCTAAGTCATCCTGAAGGACTTGAGAATATGAAGAACCATATTTTCCTGCTTCTGGACATACCAGGCCTGATAACATCTCCATGCCTTTGTATAGGCAGCCACTGTGGACTTCTTTTTTGCTGCGGATTGGATCGACTGTAACTTCTTAATCACAGACACTGGAAGACCACTGTAAATAATGTTACAGTAATCCTGCTTTGATGAAACTAAAGTATATAATAGAGTTGCACAACAAGCCTGGTCAGTGTAAGGATGAATGGAACGTATGAGCTGTAGTAAACTGAAACAGGACCATGTAACTGAGGAAATATGCTGGTGGAATGTAAGAGCGTTGCCTATGCAAACAACTAAATATTTTAGAGCGCTAACAATGTAGGAGTGATTGACAGAAAGGACAATGACCCTGTTACCCAGAAAGCCATGCTTCTACAAAACATTTAACATTGGTACTAAAATTTGACCTATTGGCTAAAATATCATGATTTTAGTGAAGCAGGTTGTCCTAGGGGCGTTTAATAATTTATCTACCTGAGTACAAAAGAAAGTAGCAAGTGTGTTAAAACAAGTCTGTGCATGTTGTGACATGTGTCAAGGTTATTCATGCACAGTTGCAGCTCACTGCAAGTTTAACATTTCATGAGACAGAATGTCAGAGTCCTCATGCGAATCAAGTAAGAAGCTGCTAGATTTGGAGCACCATTCAGTGATAAAATTTCTCACAAAAGGGAAAAAGCCAAAACGGATCCATGAACACATTAGTGCAGTTTATGACGAGTCTGCCTCATCATCCTACAAAGTAAAATTTTGAAGTAAGCAGTTAGGGTAGACAGTCCTTTGAAGATGACCCTCGTACTGGATGGCCTGTGGATGCAACTTCCACAGAAATGTGCAAGAAAGTTGAGAAATTAATTTTGTATTTGTAATGAATTAAGGTTTCTCGAATAGCTGAAGACATGGGCATCTCAGCAGGCATAATTTGGAAAATAATTTATGAAAAGTTGGATATGTCGAAAGGTTAGTGCAAGATGGGTTCCAAGTATGCTGATGCCATATCAGAAGACCACAAGGCTCCAGTGCTGTCAGGAGAACTTGGATATGCTCCATGAAGACCAAGTGATTTTTTTTCATGGTTTGTGACTGGAGATGAGACTTGAGTCTATCACAGAGTTCCTGAGTCCAAAATGGAGTCAATGCAGTGGAAGCACAAATAAAAGTTAAAGACAGAAAAATATTTCTGGGATGATGAAGGACTTTTGCTTCTAGAGTTCATGCCACACAAGATAACCATAACCGAGGAGAGTTATGCCAACACAACGATTGCTTTACAGGAGTCAATAAAAGAGAAAAGATGAGGAAAACTCACAGCAGATGTGCTGCTTCTTCTCAACAAAGCGCCAGTGCACTATCACAATACAGGCTTCCATCTGAGAATGTGGGTTTCAGCAACTGAACTATCCACCCTACAGTCCTGACCTGGCTCCCTTGGATTATTTCCTGTCCGAGTTTTAAAGAAATCTCTCTATGGATAGCGGTTTTCAAGTGACGAAGACGTCAAGGAAGTTGTGACATCCTGGTTTGAAGGAAAAAAGAATTCTTTTCAAAGGGGTTAAAGTTATTGCAGGAAAAGTGGATGAAGCTATCAGGGGGCTATATTGAAAAATAAAACAAAATTTTTTGGAAAACTCTTCTGTTAAGGAAGATAAATTAATAAACACCCCTCTTAATTACAAGTAAAGCAATTGTATGGCATATGCCACTGAATGGGGAATCCCTCCTCACATCCTAAGTTCAGAAAGCTAAAGATGCAAAGTTTGACAATGCACCAAAAACTGCGGAAAGGAATGTGTTTCAGTGGCACAACCACATATGTAGCACTGTTGCTATGGCTGGCAGGGATCCCTAAATCCCACCAACTGAAAACGTTCTTGTTCCTCATCCTTGGGCACTCAGTGCTCTTCCAAATGGCAGCTGGAAGCACTTGCCTTGAGCTGATGCTGCACATGCTCAGTTTTCACATATGTACAAGCAGTGAGTATGGGTTAGTGCTGCCCGATTCATGGATTCACTTTGATGAATCGATTTGAACTGATTCGTTTTCTAAAAAAAAATCAGGTTTGCCGATTCGGTGACCAACTCTCCTCCCCGTACCTTCAGGCCTCCTAAAGCAGGAACGGCAGTGCTCTGGCAGCGAACAGCCTGTCCTAAGCGCTGCCTCTTGCTGGCCATCCACTGCTGCTCCTGCTTTAGGGGGTGAGGGTCAGTCGGGAAATGCTGCATAGGCACCAGCGCTGGGTACCCTCAGCTCCGTGGATTTAGGAAGGCTGGCATGGCATGTTTCCCCCTTATCTCTAGCGTCCTCTAGCTTCCCGGTCTCACCTTCAAAGCTAATTACAGCAGCCTGCAGAGGATCGTCGGTGTTATAGCGATCCTAGCAGGCTGCCGTCGGCCTCCGTAGCATTTTCCCTCTGCCGTGGTCCCGCCCCTCCTCTGACATCAGGGGTGGCACCATGGCAGAGGGAATGTGCTGTGGAGGCTGATGGCAGCCTTCTAGAATTGCTACAGCACTGGCGAGCCTCTGCAGACTGCTGTAATTAGCTTTGAAGGTGAGACAGGGAGGCCAGGGGGGAAGCTGAAGGACGCTAGAGAGAAGGGGGAAACATGCAGGCCTTTGGGGAGCCCCCTGTTGTAGAAGTACACGGAGGGAAGGGGGGTCCAAAGAGATGTGCATATGCTAGACCGAGGGGGGTGGGGGAAATAATGGGTCTAAAATTAGAGGAGAGGGAGAGAGATGGTAAACAATGGGATGGATGGAGCAAAGGAACAGAAAGTGAGAGAGGTTTGACAAGGAATGGTGTGGAGGAGGGGGGGGATATAGATACTGGATAGGAGGGTAGTTGGGAAGAGAAAGGGAGAGATGGTGGACCCTGGGGTGGTGGGGAAGGAGGGAGAGATGCTGGATGAAGGTAAAATTATATCCTTACCTGATAATTTTCTTTCCTTTAGTCACACCAGATGAATCCAGAGACTAATGGGATTACATCCATCAACCAGCAGGTGGAGATAGAGAGCACTTGATTTATCCTCGGGGATATCTTGGATGCACATCCTCCTGGCCATCCAGTATAAGTCTTCTCAAAGCAGTTGAATTAAAACACAAATTAAAGCACATAAAAGGCACGAGACATATGAAACATAAGACACATATGCAATTCATTACTTCACTTGTGCTACCCGCACCATTGATATTTCAAAATCGAGAATGCAATTGCAGCCGAAAGCATGCTGAAACCGCAACTGAGAGTGACAAACCCCTGCAACAGAGTGGGGCTCTGGATTCATCTGCTGTGACTAAAGGAAAGAAAATTACCAGGTAAGGACATAATTTTACCTTCCTTGTCATCAACAGCAGATGAATCCAGAGACTAGTGGGATGTACCAAAGCAGTTCAAACGTAGGGAGGGAAATAAAGAAGTGAACGGGAAATCCCTCACCCCCAAATCTTGCTCTGAAGCACGGATCCAAGGAGATACTACATTCCAGAGAGTATGTCACCCACGATCATACAGAGGCTACTCTCCTTAGGATATGTGAGCAGGAGCCAACCTCGCCTGAGAGCACCATGCTGCAGAAACCACAACTACATCACCCCTCCATGAATAGAATGAGTGCAAAGCAGCCTCCTATCATAACCGCCAGGCCCCAAATAACCTCCTGTGGAATGGAACCATCATGACTGGCAATGGGGGCCCAGGTGTCACCCTGAAGAGGGTGAGGTAGGGAAGCTGGGAGGGCCCAGGTGTACCTCCAAAGCTTGCACAGTTCTGCCAGAACACTCTTTCTTCCAAACATCCAGGCCTGGAACCGAAATCCACAAGCAGAAGTCAGGAGCTGTGAGGAACACATCCATGCAGTCTGCTGGAGATAGAGTATACTGGTTGGCCAGGAGGCTGTGCATATACCTGAGAATAAATCAAGTGCTCTAGCTCCACCTGCTGGTTGATGGATGTAATCCCACTAGTCTCTGGATTCATCTGCTGTTGATGACAAGGAAAGGGTAGTTGAGAAAAAGAGAGATGGTGGATCTGGGGATGATGGGGGTCCATCACTGCAGCTGCGCGGATGGAGAGAAAAAAGGAAAGATGTCAGACCTCCGGGAGAGAGAAGAGAAATGGAAGGGAAGGACAGAGATGGAAGATGGGTGGTTAGCACAGAGAAAGAAGAAAATGACAAATGGGCAGGAGACCCTGGCAAGCGAGTTATCAGACAAACAGAAACAAGAGCCAGGGACCAACATGATTTGAATAATGACCAGATGACAAAAGGTAGAAAAAATAATTTTATTTTCTGTTTTGTTATTGCAATGTCAGATTTGAAATGTGCATCTTGCCAGAGCTGTTAGACAGCAAACGTGAGCTAGGATTTAACAGAGAGAGGAAAAGTCTTTTCAGTTTATTTTGTTTACACCACAGCGCCAGTGTGGGTAGGAGGGTGTGGGGTGGGTGAAGACGCTATAAAATAAACCCACCAGGATGTTTGAAAAAAAAACACCCAATTCAATAGCTGAATTGAATTGAAATTTTTTTCCTGAATCAGGCAGCAGTACTTATGGGTAGCTTACTTGCAGTGGTGAAAAAACTGCAGCTGACTACACTTGGAGTACAGGTTGGCGTGGCTTGGGGATCTCTGACATGTCAGGTATTTAAAATTGTGGGATTAAAGCAAACTTCCAATTACAGTTTATAAAGCCAGCAGTCTCACACAATTTCCAATCAGCATGAATTTAAATTTAAGATATTGTTTTTAGCAGATATGTTGAAATCCAGAAGAAAAGGTATGAAATCAGACAGTAAAAATTTAGAAGGTTGGATACTTTTATTTAAAAGAAAAAATACATATAACATTCATAGCCCAGAAAACTGTAGAGCACTGGGTTTGGTTACATTCTCTTAACTACTTCGGTTATGACAAAAAACTAGATGCTCCAGAAGTTACGACACCTTTTATTACTTAATTATCCAGAAACGCTGTGCTGCTTAAACAGATCATCCCTTAACAACTCTTGATACTAATGAAATCTACAGCATTCCATACAATACACAGTAACATCTCTGGATGATTTTATATTTATCTGAAAGCAATAATATACCAGTTTTAATTGAAAACAGCAAAAACTAAAGAGGAAATATCCCTAGAACGGAAACCTCCAATTGTTTTATGACATTTTATAATGCGAAGTAGGATTCACTCACATCACTATACTCCAATGAAACACATGTTGAATTGGATAACGTTGGTGATTTTTCTACATATGGTGCCGGGCCAAACTTTTACTTCGTCTCAGAGCTCCGCCTTCTCCTCGCAAGCCCACCAGCAACTTCCTGATGTGCTTGTGAAAATAGCATCATGGGTAATGTAGTCCCTAGACAAACGTCACGAAAAGAAACAAGTTCACTTTAATACAAAGCACGAGAGCTGTGCTCTGCCTTCAATATCTAGTTGCCGCCGGGGCTCCCTCTCGCGCTCTACGTCTCCATGCGGAGTGAAGTAAAGTAGGCGTAGTAGGCTCTCACGTAAACATCTCATTCTTATCGCAGAATATAATACTTTGCTAGCGCTACATTTAAGGTTGCTTTGCCTTTTCTTGGGCTTGCATGGTAAATTCCCAGCCGAGAGAGAATTTGCGGCACGTGGCTACGGCTCTACGTGCGTGCCCGGCGTACTTCCTGTTGGCGTTCGATGTTTTTTTTGGTTGCCTCACGTGTGTTTCCGGGTGGCTGTTGCGAGGAGCTCGCAGTGAGTAGGCGCTAGGGGAGTTGTGTGATGGTTGCCGAAAGGCATGAAGTAGACTAGACCTGACACTGAGCAGCGAGTGTGCGCGAGCCCGCTGAAAATATCCTCAGAGCACAGGTCGCTGCTGGGTCCGAATTAAGCTTAGTTTGCGGTAGAAGCAACGGCGTAGGAAATTAGGGGTGACCCGCGCGGTGTTTAAGTGGTGCCGAAACTCGTTCGTGAGGCCGCAGCGGTGCTTCCTTTCCCTCCCTCCCTCCCCACCAGCGCTGGAGCTACAGAGTCGAGGTTACATCTTAGTCTGTTCCAAACGTGGATCCGCTGCATTAGGCTCGTCGTTTTGCAGTGGCGTTGATTTGCCTCTCATGGGGCTGTTACCAGTCTCTAGTAAAGGGGATGGGACTTGTATAGTGCGTTTTCTGAGTGGTTTACACAATCGAAGCGGTTTATATATTGTGGCAATGAAGTGTTAAGTGATATACTCAGTCAAAAGGAGCAGCAGTGGGGAAACAAACTCACAACCTAGATCTTCGAAGTACCAGAGTGTAATTTTCCTTTGGCATCCATTGATGGTTTTGGTATGGGGCAAGCCCCAATATGACTTGTTATGTCTGGCTCTTTGTTGTGTCCTGGCCCTATGACCTACAGTTCAGCTGTGGGGGCGGGATTAAGCAAAGTAGGACAGAGCAGGGTCTTTGTGTCCAGGAGGGCTGCATCCACTTGGATTCATCCCTCAATCCTTCCAGAAGGGCTGCATCTACCTGGATCCAGCACTCAATCCTTCCACCTGGATGCCTATCCATTGCTTCCAGGAGGGCTGCATCTACCTGGATCCAGCCCCCATTGCTTCCAGGAAGGCTGCATCTACCTAGATCCAGCCCCTATTACTTCCAGCGGGGCTGCAACTACCTGGATCCAGCCCCCATTGCTTCCAGGAGGGTTGCATTCACCTGGATCCAGCCCCCATTGCTTCCAAGGCATGGATAAACTTCTCTTTAGTGCACTGTACTGATCATAAAGCAACTTTAGGAAACTGCTTGCAGCTCTAATAGGAATGGCCATAACACCTGAATATGTCATATGCTGTTTTTTCAACATATTTAGGGAGTGGGAGTGTTGTCAATGACTAGGGGATAGATGGGAGTCATGCCTTATCTCTTCAATGGTCTTCTTGAAAGATTGTACACATTTTTGCAACTTATTCATTATGGAAACAAATCTATCCTCAAGCGTACTAGTTTGTGGCCCTGCATGTTAATATTTTCCCTTACTGAAGAAAAACGTCTAATTCATAAACCTGCTCTAGTTCTGACCAAAACATGGTGAAATAAGAACCCTCAAGATTTAGTTAGACAGTGGACTAAGTCCATAGAAATCAGTATAAAAATGTTTTTTTTCATGATATTACAAGTGTAATTTTTAAAATGCTTTGTATGACTCCCAACTTATTTTTTTATATCATGTATTTTATTTCAGTGGATTGTTGGGGTGAGCAAGTATGGCACTGGGGTTTGCCAACTCATCATTTGCCTATGGCTGATTGCCTTAAGCTGGCCTTGATAGACCATTAAATTTTAGCTGCCAAATTTCAACATTCTTCAAGGTTCGCTAGGTCTTTCTTCATGTTATTCACACCTTCCGGGGCGTCTACTCTATTGCAGATTTTGGTATCATCCGCAAAGAGGCAAATCTTACCTAACAGCCCTTCAGCAATATCACTTATAAAAATGTTAAAAAGAACAGGTCCAAGAACAAAACCTTGAGGCACACCACTAGTAACATACCTTTCCTCCGAGCGATCTCCATTAACCACTCCCCTCTGTCATCTTCCACTCAACTAGTTCTTGTCCCAGCCTGTCACTTTGGGGTTCATCCTGAAAGCACCCAGTCTATTTATTAGACATCTGTGTGGAACACTGTCAAAGGCTTTGCTAAAATCTAAATACATCACATCTAGCGCACTCCCTATATCCAAGTCTCTAGTCACCCAGTCAAAGAAATTGATCAGTTTTGTCTGACAAGACCTACCTCTAGTGAATCCATGTCACCTCTGGTCCTGTAATCCACCAAATTCCATAAACTTCACCATTCTGTTTTAAAAGCGTTACCATTAATTTACCACATAAGTCAGACTTTTACTAACCTGTAATTCGCTATTTCTTCCTTACTTCCTTTTTTGTGTAGCACAGCAGTCTCAAACTCACGGCTCTCCATGTGCTATTTTACGGCCCTTAGTCTGGACGTGACGATCTAGTGCTCCCTTGCTGCAGTCGGTTGTTCCGTTCAACACCGCAGCCGCTCCTCACGCGATCCATGTCAGAGAGGTTTCCAAAAGAGGAGTGAGGAGCCGCTATCCGCGGCTTTGACCGGAACAACCAACTGCAGCAAAGGAGCCGGCCAGAAATGCTGCTGTTGCACAGGGGAGGGAAGGGGGAAGAGAAATGATGCTGCTGCACAGGGAGGAGGAAGAGAAATGCTGCTACTGCTGCACAGGGGAGGAGTGAAGGAAAGGGGAAGAGAAATGCTGCTTTACAAGGGAGGGGTGAAGGAAGGGAGAAGAGAAATGCTGCTGCTGCTGCATAGGGAAGGGGGGAGGTAAGGGGGAAGAGAAATTCTGCTTCTGCTGCTGCACAGGGAAAGGAAGGGGGAAGAGAAATTCTGCTGCACAGGGGAGGGAAGGGGGAAGAGAAATGCTGCTGTTGCACCCAATTGGGGAGAGGGAAGGAGGGAGAATGAAGACAAGGGAGAAGAGAGGAACGAGAGATGTCAAGTCCATGGGAGGGAGGGAAAGGAATTGAGATACCAGACAATGGAGGGAGAGGGAAAGATACCAGGGCATGGAGGGGAGGGAAGAAGACAAATGCCAGATCAGGGGGAAGGAAGGAAGGAGGGAGAGAAAGGAAGGAGAGAGATGTCAGACCATGGAAATAGGGAGGGAAGGAGAGAGAGATATGAAGGGAAGGTAAAACATTGAAAAGTAGATTTTGAAAAGAAAGCAGAAAAATTGAATGTTAAGTTAATGCCTAAGATGGATGCAAGTTCGTTTCCTTAGAAAACCAGGGATCACAATGAAATAGAAAGTAAGAAAAGATGAATGCAAGGCAGAAAGTGAAGATGGAGAGGAAAACAGTCAAAGGACAAGAAAACCCTGGAAACATAGTTAAAAGCACAGAAAAATAAAATCACCAGAGAACAAAGGTAGGGAAAATGATTTTATTTTCAATATAGTGATTGAAAGGTGTCAGTTTTGAGAAATGAAAGATGTTAAACTTTATCTGTGAGGGCTACAGAAAAAATAGGGTACTTGGAGGGCCGCAGAAAAAATAATTAATGTCTTATTAAAGAAATTACAATTTTGCATGAGGTAAAACTCTATAGTTTATAAATCTTTCCTTTAGAGCAGGGGTGGCCAACCTGCGGCCCAGTGAAGTATTTTGTGTGGCTCTGGTCGAGGGTGATGCAGTGTTTTACTCTGCTGCCCCTGGGTGTTTACCGTCTTGCCGGCTCCCTCCTTTGTCTTGCTGCAGCATTTGCGCATTTGTGCAGCCCCAGAAACATTTTTTCAGCCAATGTGGTCCAGGGAAGCCAAAAGGTTGGACACCCCTGCTTTAGAGTTTCCTCTTTCCAGAGTGCTTCTTCCTTACCCTGCAGATCCTGCAATTGTGTGGCTTTAATATGATCTTTAACATATAACGCTACGCTCCCTCCTTTTTTTCCTACCCTGCAATTTCTGAACAGATTATAACCCGGTATAATTACATCCCAGTAATGGTTCTCCGTGAACACCACTATATCCAACTCATTTACTTCCATCACAGCTTCTAGATCCAGAATCTTGTTTCCCATACTTCAAGCATTAGTATATACTGCTTTCCAGACATTGCCCCCTTTTCCCATCTGTGTAGAGGTATTCAGTGATTTACTTAACTGAGGGCTTATTCTCACCCAGGGGTTTTGATCATCCTGCCCCATCACTTCTAGTTTAAATCCCTCTTCAGTAGATTAGCCAGCTTGCCGCCAAAGACACTTCTTCCCTTCTTTGATAGATGTATACCATCCCTGCTCAGCAGTTCTTGGAAAATCATCCCATCCCAGGATCCAGGGAGCCAAAATGCTCTCAACACCATCAGCCAAGTAGATACACATTCATTATCCAGGATGCCTGCTTCTCTGACCTGGCCCTTATCCTCAACAGGGAGGATAGATGCAAAAACCACTTAAGCAGCTGACTGCTTCACTTTCTCTCCCAGAGCCATAAAGTCACTTTTGATACCTGCCACTATCATTAATGCCTAAAATGAATCACTAGGCACGTTTATAATAGATGTGAAAGAAGGATAGTCGTATATATTCTCTCAAACACAATAGGACATAATCCCACTGCTAACAGTGCTTCTTTCAAAAATTGCTTTTATAATTGCCTCTTTGGGTCCTCAGAGGGCCACCACACACTCAAATCATTTCATAGTGTGGGGCTTTATGCTCCCATTCGTCATTGGGCCCATACTTCTTATTAACTTTTTAAGATATTATTGAATATGAATATAAATACTAAAGTACTTAGCTTTAGGTTAAACGTTATTCGGGGGGGTAGAAATATCCGCCAACATGTTTCGCCCTTACAACTCGGGGCTTTATCAAGACTCCCTCACCCTAAATGGATAAAGAAAGACAAGCCTAAGTATCATATAAACCCTAAAGCCTATGAACAGTTAAATATAAGTTCAAACTCTTACCGTTCGTTGTGTTTAGTAATCCTTTTACTGCCACCATCACGTCGCTAGCGTAATGGCGGACTTATTCGGTGTCAGCTGATTTATACGTGAGCCAGACGTCTGCGTCTCAACCGTAAAGACGTTGAGGGCTGACGTCATACTCAGGTCAATCTAATCAATTATATCTATAGTGTATAAGGTGGTGGATGGTGAACAGAACCCCCAGGAACACTCATCATAATAGGGAAGCCCATTCCAACTCGTTATTAAGGCCCCTTGGTACCACTGTATTTAGGCGATAAATCCATCGTTGTTCAATATGGTTCAGCCTACCTTCCCAATCTCCTTCTAAATCTGTCTCAGGTATGTGATCTATGATCCTCCATTTAATGTGCTTTATATCATGTCCTTTATCCAGCCAATGTTGGACTATGGGGGCTTGCATCGTACCAGTGTTAATACGAGATTTATGCTCGTTTAATCGCATGTTAATGGCTCTTTTAGTGCGCCCCACGTATACTAAGTTACATGGGCACACAATTACGTATATAACCCTTTTAGTTTTGCAAGTGGTGTCTGACTTAGATTTTATTATATTGCCTGATTGGGGGTCTTTCCATTGAGACCCTTCAAACGTAGATTCGCACCATTGACATTGATGACAACTGGTATGTTTATACTCTTTTTTATTTTCGTAATGGTTATCGAATTTGCGCAAAGCCTGACCTATGGTTTTACCTCTGCGATATGCAAACAAGGGAAATTCCGTAAAACATTGATGGAGATTTAATATATGCCAGTATTGTTTAATGTACGAAATCAATATCCCTGACGCTTTTGAATAAGGAAGGACACAAACAATTCGTCCCTCTTCTTGTGTCTTGGGATTATCCATGAGGAGCAATTCCCTTTGTGCATAACGGGCCCTACAATAGGCCTGTTTGACTGATCTTTTGGGGTACCCCCGCTCAAGGAACCTCCCCTCTAAATCTTTAGCTACTTTTTTAAATTCCAACATTGTGGAACAGACTCTCCTAGCTCTTAGATATTGGCTAATGGGGAGACTAAACTTGAGATGAAAAGGGTGATAGCTGTCAAAATGCAGTAGCGTGTTACGCGCCACCTCCTTTCTGTATAAAGTGGTTTCAAATTTAAGATGTTGCCTGCTTATTGATATGTCCAAAAATTCGATCTTATCAGAACTATAGTGTGGAACAAACTGTAAATTTGGGTTTATTGTGTTAATCCCAAATTTACAGTTTGTTCCACACTATAGTTCTGATAAGATCGAATTTTTGGACATATCAATAAGCAGGCAACATCTAAGAGCTAGGAGAGTCTGTTCCACAATGTTGGAATTTAAAAAAGTAGCTAAAGATTTAGAGGGGAGGTTCCTTGAGTACCCCAAAAGATCAGTCAAACAGGCCTATTGTAGGGCCCGTTATGCACAAAGGGAATTGCTCCTCATGGATAATCCCAAGACACAAGAAGAGGGACGAATTGTTTGTGTCCTTCCTTATTCAAAAGCGTCAGGGATATTGATTTCGTACATTAAACAATACTGGCATATATTAAATCTCCATCAATGTTTTACGGAATTTCCCTTGTTTGCATATCGCAGAGGTAAAACCATAGGTCAGGCTTTGCGCAAATTCGATAACCATTACGAAAATAAAAAAGAGTATAAACATACCAGTTGTCATCAATGTCAATGGTGCGAATCTACGTTTGAAGGGTCTCAATGGAAAGACCCCCAATCAGGCAATATAATAAAATCTAAGTCAGACACCACTTGCAAAACTAAAAGGGTTATATACGTAATTGTGTGCCCATGTAACTTAGTATACGTGGGGCGCACTAAAAGAGCCATTAACATGCGATTAAACGAGCATAAATCTCGTATTAACACTGGTACGATGCAAGCCCCCATAGTCCAACATTGGCTGGATAAAGGACATGATATAAAGCACATTAAATGGAGGATCATAGATCACATACCTGAGACAGATTTAGAAGGAGATTGGGAAGGTAGGCTGAACCATATTGAACAACGATGGATTTATCGCCTAAATACAGTGGTACCAAGGGGCCTTAATAACGAGTTGGAATGGGCTTCCCTATTATGATGAGTGTTCCTGGGGGTTCTGTTCACCATCCACCACCTTATACACTATAGATATAATTGATTAGATTGACCTGAGTATGACGTCAGCCCTCAACGTCTTTACGGTTGAGACGCAGACGTCTGGCTCACGTATAAATCAGCTGACACCGAATAAGTCCGCCATTACGCTAGCGACGTGATGGTGGCAGTAAAAGGATTACTAAACACAACGAACGGTAAGAGTTTGAACTTATATTTAACTGTTCATAGGCTTTAGGGTTTATATGATACTTAGGCTTGTCTTTCTTTATCCATTTAGGGTGAGGGAGTCTTGATAAAGCCCCGAGTTGTAAGGGCGAAACATGTTGGCGGATATTTCTACCCCCCCGAATAACGTTTAACCTAAAGCTAAGTACTTTAGTATTTATATTCATATTCAATAATATCTTAAAAAGTTAATAAGAAGTATGGGCCCAATGACGAATGGGAGCATAAAGCCCCACACTATGAAATGATTTGAGTGTGTGGTGGCCCTCTGAGGACCCAAAGAGGCAATTATAAAAGCAATTTTTGAAAGAAGCACTGTTAGCAGTGGGATTATGTCCTATTGTGTTTGAGAGAATATATACGACTATCCTTCTTTCACATCTATTATAAACGTGCCTAGTGATTCATTTTAGGCATTAATGATAGTGGCAGGTATCAAAAGTGACTTTATGGCTCTGGGAGAGAAAGTGAAGCAGTCAGCTGCTTAAGTGGTTTTTGCATCTATCCTCCCTGTTGAGGATAAGGGCCAGGTCAGAGAAGCAGGCATCCTGGATAATGAATGTGTATCTACTTGGCTGATGGTGTTGAGAGCATTTTGGCTCCCTGGATCCTGGGATGGGATGATTTTCCAAGAACTGCTGAGCAGGGATGGTATACATCTATCAAAGAAGGGAAGAAGTGTCTTTGGCGGCAAGCTGGCTAATCTACTGAAGAGGGATTTAAACTAGAAGTGATGGGGCAGGATGATCAAAACCCCTGGGTGAGAATAAGCCCTCAGTTAAGTAAATCACTGAATACCTCTACACAGATGGGAAAAGGGGGCAATGTCTGGAAAGCAGTATATACTAATGCTTGAAGTATGGGAAACAAGATTCTGGATCTAGAAGCTGTGATGGAGTAAATTAGTTGGATATAGTGGTGTTCACGGAGAACCATTACTGGGATGTAATTATACCGGGTTATAATCTGTTCAGAAATTGCAGGGTAGGAAAAAAAGGAGGGAGCGTAGCGTTATATGTTAAAGATCATATTAAAGCCACACAATTGCAGGATCTGCAGGGTAAGGAAGAAGCACTCTGGAAAGAGGAAACTCTAAAGCAGGGGTGTCCAACCTTTTGGCTTCCCTGGACCACATTGGCTGAAAAAATGTTTCTGGGGCTGCACAAATGCGCAAATGCTGCAGCAAGACAAAGGAGGGAGCCGGCAAGACGGTAAACACCCAGGGGCAGCAGAGTAAAACACTGCATCACCCTCGACCAGAGCCACACAAAATACTTCACTGGGCCGCAGGTTGGCCACCCCTGCTCTAAAGGAAAGATTTATAAACTATAGAGTTTTACCTCATGCAAAATTGTAATTTCTTTAATAAGACATTAATTATTTTTTCTGCGGCCCTCCAAGTACCCTATTTTTTCTGTAGCCCTCACAGATAAAGTTTAACATCTTTCATTTCTCAAAACTGACACCTTTCAATCACTATATTGAAAATAAAATCATTTTCCCTACCTTTGTTCTCTGGTGATTTTATTTTTCTGTGCTTTTAACTATGTTTCCAGGGTTTTCTTGTCCTTTGACTGTTTTCCTCTCCATCTTCACTTTCTGCCTTGCATTCATCTTTTCTTACTTTCTATTTCATTGTGATCCCTGGTTTTCTAAGGAAACGAACTTGCATCCATCTTAGGCATTAACTTAACATTCAATTTTTCTGCTTTCTTTTCAAAATCTACTTTTCAATGTTTTACCTTCCCTTCATATCTCTCTCTCCTTCCCTCCCTATTTCCATGGTCTGACATCTCTCTCCTTCCTTTCTCTCCCTCCTTCCTTCCTTCCCCCTGATCTGGCATTTGTCTTCTTCCCTCCCCTCCATGCCCTGGTATCTTTCCCTCTCCCTCCATTGTCTGGTATCTCAATTCCTTTCCCTCCCTCCCATGGACTTGACATCTCTCGTTCCTCTCTTCTCCCTTGTCTTCATTCTCCCTCCTTCCCTCTCCCCAATTGGGTGCAACAGCAGCATTTCTCTTCCCCCTTCCCTCCCCTGTGCAGCAGAATTTCTCTTCCCCCTTCCTTTCCCTGTGCAGCAGCAGAAGCAGAATTTCTCTTCCCCCTTACCTCCCCCCTTCCCTATGCAGCAGCAGCAGCATTTCTCTTCTCCCTTCCTTCACCCCTCCCTTGTAAAGCAGCATTTCTCTTCCCCTTTCCTTCACTCCTCCCCTGTGCAGCAGTAGCAGCATTTCTCTTCCTCCTCCCTGTGCAGCAGCATCATTTCTCTTCCCCCTTCCCTCCCCTGTGCAACAGCAGCATTTCTGGCCGGCTCCTTTGCTGCAGTTGGTTGTTCCGGTCAAAGCCGCGGATAGCGGCTCCTCACTCCTCTTTTGGAAACCTCTCTGACATGGATCGCGTGAGGAGCGGCTGCGGTGTTGAACGGAACAACCGACTGCAGCAAGGGAGCACTAGATCGTCACGTCCAGACTAAGGGCCGTAAAATAGCACATGGAGAGCCGTGAGTTTGAGACTGCTGTGCTACACAAAAATGGAAGTAAGGAAGAAATAGCGAATTACAGGTTAGTAAAAGTCTGACTTATGTGGTAAATTAATGGTAACGCTTTTAAAACAGAATGGTGAAGTTTATGGAATTTGGTGGATTACAGGACCAGAGGTGACATGGATTCACTAGAGGTAGGTCTTGTCAGACAAAACTGATCAATTTCTTTGACTGGGTGACTAGAGACTTGGATATAGGGAGTGCGCTAGATGTGATGTATTTAGATTTTAGCAAAGCCTTTGACAGTGTTCCACACAGATGTCTAATAAATAGACTGGGTGCTTTCAGGATGAACCCCAAAGTGACAGGCTGGGACAAGAACTAGTTGAGTGGAAGATGACAGAGGGGAGTGGTTAATGGAGATCGCTCGGAGGAAAGGTATGTTACTAGTGGTGTGCCTCAAGGTTTTGTTCTTGGACCTGTTCTTTTTAACATTTTTATAAGTGATATTGCTGAAGGGCTGTTAGGTAAGATTTGCCTCTTTGCGGATGATACCAAAATCTGCAATAGAGTAGACGCCCCGGAAGGTGTGAATAACATGAAGAAAGACCTAGCGAACCTTGAAGAATGTTGAAATTTGGCAGCTAAAATTTAATGCTAAGAAATGCAAGGTTATGCATTTGGGCTGCAAAACCCCAAAGGAACGGTACTGTTTAGGCAGGGGGTGAAAAACTTAAGTGCACAACAGAAGAGCAGGACTTGGGTGTGATTGTATGTGATGATCTTAAGGTGGCCAATTAGGTTGAAAAGGTGATGGTAAAAGAAAGATGCTAGGGTGCATAGGGAGAGGTATGGCCAGTAGGAAAAATAGAGTAATTGATGCATCTGTATGAGACTCTGGTGAGACCTCATTTAGAATATTGTGTACAATTCTGGAGGCCGCACCTTCAAAAAGATATAAAAAGGATAGAGTCGGTCCAGAGAAAGGCTACTAAACTGGTGCATGCTCTTCGTCATAAGGCATATGCAACAGACTAAGATCTCAGTATGTATGTTTTAGAGGAAAGGCGGTAGTAGGGAGATATAATAAAGATGTTTAAATACCTACATGGTGTAAATGTGAGTCAAGTCTCTTTCATTTGAAAGGAAGCTCTGGAATTAGAGGGTATAGGAGGAAATTAAGGGGTGATAGGCTCAGGAGTAATCTATGGAAATGCTTTTTTACAGAAAGGGTGGTAGATATATGGAACAGTGTCCCAGAAGAAGTGATTGAGACAAAGACCGTGTCTGAATTCAAAAAGGTATGGGATAGGCACCTGGGATATCTTAGTTACTGCAGATGGGCAAACTAGATGCATGCCATTTGGCCTTTATCTGCCCTCATGTTTCTATGTAACTTGGTGTGAGTGAACACATTTGTGTTGAAATACATATACAGTAGGGGCTTATTTCCAAAAGAGAGAAACTTTTGAAAAGCTCTACAATGTGGCACATTGACATTATTTTTTCCTAAACATGCACATTGATTAAACCCATTGATCTCTTTCTCTCTTTGTATAAATAAAAATATAGTTTATATACACATTAATTGAATCGCACACAAAAGAAAAATATCCAGTTCATTGTACCACCTTGGAGTCCTTGAAGTGATCTGATCTATGGGGGCAGTTGATTCCAGTGGCTCAGTATGAAGTGGAAATAGGAACACCATTTAGTGGTTTGCAGTTGAAGGGCATGACCAGGGGGTGTTTTGAGGTGTATTTCATCCTGGGAGCAGAGGAATTTGTTTAGCACGTATGGAGGAAGCTTGGTTGTCATATAGTCCGGCACCATGTCGTGCAAGGATTTAAATGCTAGCATCAAGCCCTTGAAAACACGTTTGGCTGTGGGCAGCCAGTGAGCTGACGATAAGAGCTTAGGAGACAGTGTTGCGGGTGTAGCCATAGAGGGCCAAGGCTTTCCCCCCCATTCTTGGCTTAGGCTACCCCAGCAGTAATGCATATACTGTCTGCCATTCCCCTACCCCACAACCTATGCAGTACAGCATCTTCTTTCCCTTCTCTCCATGGTCCAAGGTCTCTCACTTTTCCCCAGCCTCAGCTCTTTCATGGCAGCCTTGCCTCTTGCCGATCCAGAAACTTTCTCTTTGCAGAGAAAGCTTCTAGGTTGGCAATAGGCGAGGCTGCCTTAAAACATAGAAACATGATGGCAGATAAAGGCCAAATGGCCCATCTAGTCTGTCCTTCCGCAGTAACCATTATCTCTTTCTCTCTCCGAGAGATCCCTCATGCCTATCCCAGGCCCTTTTGAATTCAAACACAGTCTCTGTCTCCACCACCTCTTCTGGGAGACTGTTCCATGCATCTACCACCTTTTCTGTAAAAAAGCATTTCCTTAGATTACTCCAGAGCCTATCTATCACCTCTTAACTTCATCCTGTGCCCTCTCATTGCAGAGATTCCTTTCAAATGAAAGAGACTCGACTCATGCGCATCTGAAATAATAAAACGCTAGCCGCGCATGCGCACTCAACTGCGTGCTTCCGTTTTCCCTGATCTGAGATGTAGGTCCGTGGCCTTGCAGGAGTGCGCCTGCGCGACTCCCCAGCCTTACACACAAATCGGAAAGCGCTGGGCAGACAAATTGAAAAGCGCTGGCCTCCCTGCTCTCCCACACCTCCATCAACGAAAAGCGGCACTACCGCCTGAAATTTATTTTAAAGTTTAAAGCCACTGCGGGCTCCTCTGATGACACGCACCTGCGTCGGAGAAGGCCTCCGATGTGGGCGGGGATCGGGCAAGGAGTCGCCGCTGCCGAGGCTTTCAAATTGCTCTTCCACCATCACTCCTTCCCACCCCGGCTCTGCCTCTGCCCAGGTTCAAAAGCAGGAGAGGCGGTCATCTAGCACCCGTTAATCTAACGGGCTTAAACACTAGTTTATATTATATAAGTATTTAAACGTCTCTATCATATCTCCCCTCTCCCACCTTTTCTCCAAAGTATACAGATTGAGATCTTTAAGTCTGTCCCCATACGCCTTATGATGAAGACCACATACCATTTTAGTAGTCTTCCTCTGGACCGACTCTATCCTTTTTATATCTTTTTGAAGGTGCGGCCTCCAGAATTGCACACAATATTCTAAATGAGGTCTCACCAAAATCTTAAACAGGGGCATCAATACCTCCTTTTTCCTACTAGCCATACCTCTCCCTATGCAACCTAGCAACCTTCTAACTTTCGCCGTTACCTTTTCAAACTGTTTGGCCACCTTAAGATCATCACATACAGTCACAACCAAGTCCCGCTCTTCTGTTGTGCACATAAGCTCTTCACTCCCTAATCTGTACCGTTCCCTTGGGTTTCTGCAGCCCAAATGCATGAACTTGCATTTATTAGCATTAAATTTTAGCTGCCAAATTTCAGATGCGGGAGAACGATAGCAGCAGCATGCAGTGATGTAGCAAAGGTAGGAGGCACCCGGGCTAGAAGCACACAGTTCACCCTTCTCTCCACTCACTGGCTCCTTCCCTGCCCCCCATATCACTCTCACACCCTCCACCCCTCCATGTAACTCTTTAAATCTTCACCAGTGTGAGCAAATTCTCTATCCTGCTGCTCGCGCCAGCTTTGGCTTTCCCTCTGATGTCACTTCCTGCGACCAGGAAGTGATTTCAAAGGGGAGCCAGGCCAGGGAAGGTATGAGGTAAGGGAAGGCAAGAGCGATGGGTTGGGGGGGGGCAAAAAATTGCCGGCACCCCCACCAAGATGGTGCCTTGGGCGGTCCGCCCCCCCCCCCCCCCTTATTACACCATTGGAAGCATGTGGGGTAGAGGGAAGGGAAAAGAGATGCCAGACCGTGGGGAGAAGAGAAAGATACTGGATCATAGGAGGTGGGAGAGGGAAAGAAATGCATGACCACCTGCAGGGGGTGGGGATGCAGGAAGAATGTGTTGCCACCCCCAAAATGGAGGGCTGCCTAGTGCCTATGTTCCTATAAATCTCTTCCTCCCTTCTATTGTCCATCTCTCTCTCTCTCTCACCCCACCCCCCTCTGTTTCACAGTTTTTCTAGTTCCTCCCTACACCTCTGATTTGCATTTACTCCTGCTCTTATTCCTCCTTGCCCTCACAGCTGGGCTAACTTAAAACAGCTCCAAGGGGCCCTGCTGTCTGGGCATCTCCTCCACTTCTGTCAATCTCCCTCACTCTCACCTTCCCAGACTCCTTTCAAAGTCAAAATCTTCTTTTTCAAAGGGGCTCCGTCATGGCAGCCATTCTCACAAGCTGTCCCAAAGCTTTGCCTCTGCCATGATCTGCCCAGGCAAAGAAGAACATGTTTTAAATTGCTAAAAGGAATCGACAAAATGGAGCAAGCTCACTCACCAGCAGGGGGAAAGGATGGAGAGCAAGAAATAGCTTTATTCACATTGGCGAATGTGACCCAGACTCGGACCAGAGGTCATGGCCTGAAGCTGAGAGGGGACACGGCCAGGACAAATGTCAGAAAGTTCTGCTTCACACAGCGAGTGGTGAACGCCTGGAACTCTCTCCCGAAAGAGATGGTGGAGGAAACTACCATTCTAGGATTTAAGGGAAAATTGGATGCACATCTTCTTGCAGGACACATTGAGGGACACGAGTGACTAATGTATGCATCAGGGTACGCCTGGCTGAGCCTTCGCGTGTGCGGATCACCGGACTGGATGGACCCCAGGTCTGATCCGGTGCAGGCATGTTCTTATGTTCTTATGTAGACCTTTATTAAAATCTTACGCTCTTATCACATCCTCTGGTAACACGTTCCAGAGGTTAACTTTTCTCTGAGTGAAAAAAAAATTCTTCCAATTGGGTTTAAAAGTATTTCCCTGTAAATTTGAGTGTCCCCTTGTCTTTGTAACTTTTGACGGAGTGAAAAATCGATCCACTTGTACCCGTTCTACTCCACTCAGGATTTTGTAGACTTCAATTATATCTTCTCTCAGCCGTCTCTTTTCAAAGCTGAAGAGCCCTAACCGTTTTAGTCTTTCCTCATACGAGAGGAGTTCTATCCCCTTTACCATATTGGTCACTCTTCTTTGAACCTTTTCTGGCACCACTATATCTTTCTTGAGATAAGGAGATCAGAATTGAACACAATAATTCAAGGAGGTTGCACCATGGAGCGATAGAGGCATTATAATTTCATCTTTGTTTTCCAGTTTTCACTGCAAGAATTAAACCAGGAGCTGATTGTGGAAGTGACCACAAGCTTTTGACATGTAAAATCAAAGTAAAGCTTTGCAAGAAGATCATTAGAGACCTCCCAAAATATGTAGTATATCTAGATTTTCAGAAAGCTTTTGACAAAGTTCCTCATGAGAGATTCTTGATAAAATTAGAGTCAATGGATAGTTGACAGAGTTCAGTTGTGAATTAAGAATTGGTTATCTTGATATAGGGACACTGGATCATCTACTGTTCTTTTGTCCCTTGATACTTAAATTTTGGAGATCTATATGGGATCAAATCACTATGATATTGGAAGCCCCATTATCTTTGTCATATGATGTAGTCTTATTTGGAACATTATTAATGTCCAAGAGCTCAATAACTATAAATGAGAATAGACTACTGCTCATCGTGACAGGAGTTGCCATGTAGCTTATTATGAAAAACTGGGATAGGTTTTTGGTGGGAATCATGCCAGATTTATAAGTTTGAACGTATGAATTCTTTACAATTGGGACGCTGTAATAAATTCAAAGAAACTGGGGATCCATTAACAAAATTTTGTTTGACTTGATCATTAGTATTACCCTTTGTTCTCTGTAGGAGCATTTTTACACATCCAGGAGGGGTGGGTGGGCGGGAGGGTATGGGGGGGGAGGATATATGTACTTGTTATATCATTTAATTGTTCCGAGTGCTGTTTATTGTGTTAATTGTTTGATAATCTGTTGCACTTTATGTTGGCTATTAAAATGAATAAAGAATTTTTTTAAAAAAAAGAATTGGTTATCGGATAGAAAATGGAGGGTAGAGTTAAATCGTCATTTTTTTCAATGTTAGAGAGTAAACAGTGGAGTGCTGCAGGGATCTGTACTGGGACCGGTGTTATTTAACTTACAGTAAAACTTTGGATTGCGAATAACGTGGTTTACGAGTGTTTTGCAAGATGAGAAAAACGTTTGATAAAATTTTAACTTGATCAACGAGCATTGTCTTGCAATACAAGTACTTCAACGCGCGCCACGTTATCACAGTATGCACAACATACGCGTGTCGCATCTGTAAGCACAACTGAATGCAGCAATTAAGCGTAATACAAGCACGCACAACATACACACACAATTTACCTGCGGTACAATATACCCTAGCGGCCCAATACATCCCAGCCTTGCCTTCACTGTTGCACAGTCCCTGAACACCTACTCATTCTGCCAGTGCCTATTTCCATCCCATTTGGATCAGCATCTACATAGTCCTACCCAATTCCCTGAGTTCCCACCTAATCTCAATATGCTGCGGGAGTGTAGTGACTGTTCTAAACAAGTGAGGTCTGGCAATACAAGTATGTACAGTATATTTCATATTAATATTTTGGGGTTGTGGAATGAATCATCTGAGTTTCCATTATTTCCTATGGAGAAATTTGCTTTGATATACGAGTGCTTTGGATTACAAGCATGCTTCTGGAACAAATTATGCTCGCAAACCAAGGTACAGTGGTGCCTCGCATAACGGACGCCTCGTACAGCGAACGCTGCGCATAACGAACTTTTTGTCTTGCTCCCTATAACGAACTTCGTTTCACACAACGAAGTCGCCCAAGGGGCCCGGGGGGGGGGCGGAACTACTCTCGCCGCTTCCTAATGTGAGCCGGGAACAGCAGCACCCTCCTGTCTGAATGCAGTGTTCCATCATCTCCCTCCACCTTACCTTAGATGCCGAGTTTTCCGGCTTTCTTTTTCGGCCAGCCACACACTTTCAAAGAGCAGCACATGCGCGCATGCTCTGTTGTTCAATCTTCTCCTCTGACACAACCGGAAACCGGAAGTTGCAGGAGAGAGAACATTGATCAACTTCAGCAGCTGCGCGTGCACAGCTTTTTGAAAGCGTGCGGCTGGGTGAAAAAGAAAGCTGGCAAACTCTGCATATAAGGTGAGGTGGAGGGAGGGAAATGTAGGGCTGCAGAACGAATTATTTTGTTTTACATGTATTCTTATGGGAAAACAGGGCTGCAGAACGAATTATTTTGTTTTACATGTATTCTTATGGGAAAATGCGTTTCACATAACAAACTTGCTCCTGGAACGGATTAAGTTCGTTGTGTGAGGCACCACTGTACCTGTATTTATAAATGATCTGGAAATTGGAACGAGTGAGGTGATTAAATTTGCAGATGATACTAAACTGTTCAAAGTTGTTAAAACACATGCAGATTGTGAAAAATTGCAGGAAGACCTTAGGAAATTGGAAGACTGGACATCCAAATGGCAGATGGACAAATGCAAAGAGATAAGAACATAAGACTTGCCACTGCTGGGTCAGACCAGTGGTCCATTGTGTCGCAGTCCAGTCACGTGGCAGGCCTTAAGTCAAAGACCAAGTGTCCTGAGTCTAGCCTTACTTACGTACGTTCCGGTTCAGCAATAACTTGTCTTGAATCCCTGGAGGGTGTTTTCCCCTATAACAGCCTCTGGAAGAGCATTCCAGTTTTCTACCACTCTCTGGGTGAAGAAGAACTTCCTTACTTTTTTACAGTAAGGGTGGTAGATGTGTGGAACAGTCTCGCAAAAGAAGTGGTGGAGACAGACACTGTGTCTAAATTCAAGAAAGCATGGGATAGGCAGGTGGGATCTCTTAGAGAGAGGAAGAAATAATGGTTACTGCGGATGGGCAGACTGGACGGGCCATTTAGCCTTTATCTGCCATCGTGTTTCTATTGTTCTGTGTTTCTATGTCTGAATTCAAGAAAGTATGAGACAGGTATGTGGGATCTATTAGGGACAGGAAGAGATAGTGGATGCTGTGGATGAGCCATTTGGTCTTTATCGGCTGTCATGTTTCTATGACATCATCTGATGGCAATGGAACAAAATTGTTCTCCCATGAGTCTCATCGCTTCATAATTTCCTTTTCAGAAGTTCAGTGACATGGCCATCGTTCTGGATCGAAGTTTTGCCCCTGTGTCCAGGTTGAAGCGGATCATATTGTGATCACTGCTTCCCAGCGTCCCTTCTATGCCTTGCATCGGTCCTCGTAGTCTATTTAGAATTAAGTCCAGAATTGCATTTCCTTTTGTATTTTCCTTGATGAGTTGTTCCAGGAAGCAATCGCCTACAGCATCCAGGAACTTGGTCTCCCTACTGCAGCCGGAGGTAGCTAGGTTCCAGTCTATCCCCGGATAGGTCGTCCATTATAACTGCGTTGCCTCCCTTGCAGTTGCGTTTAATCTCATCCGTCATTTCTCCCATCAGTTTATTCAGACTGCCCTGGGGGTCGGTAGTAGATGCCGATCTTCGTTTCTGTTCCATTTATTCCCGGAATTTTGGCACATAGAGACTCTACCTTATTTTTCATTTCCGGCGTGTTCTCTCTGGTAGACTCAATTCCCTCTTTGATGTATAGGGCAATACCCCCACCGTTTTTACCTACTCTGTCTCTGCGGTTTAGCTTGTATCCTGGTAGCACAGTGTCTCAGATGTTTTCCTCATTCTACCATGTTTCCGTGATGCCGATGTCAAGGATATCTTCTTGTGCCATAGCTTCCAATTCCCCCATCTTATTCCTTGGGCTCCTTCCGTTCGTATACATACACTTGAGTTTGCGGCCTGTTACCTTCTTGCATTTCCTTCCCTCTTGTGTCCCTTTTGATCTGTCAGGATTTCTGTCTTGTCTTTGATCCAGTGAGTCGTCCCCGCTATCTTCCTGCATGGTATCCTCTGGGTATACCATTTCCCGAATCATCGACTCTTGGTCGACTGTTGGCTTTCTCCGTCTATAAACTACGGCTAATAAGATCAATCGCCAAATTTTTGGAGCCTAAATCACGCAATATTCTGATTCATTCACTAGTCATAGCCAAATTAGATTACTGTAATTCCCTATTGCTTAACATCTCCCAAAAAGAAAAGCGACGTCTTCAAATCGTTCAAAACACTGCCATTAAACTGATTTATAATGCAAAGAAATTTGATCACGTTACGCCTCTATTTATCGACGCTCACTGGCTTCCTATTAGCCACCGAATTTTATATAAGGTTATGTTGCTCATTTTTAAAACCCTAGTTCATAACGAACCTCTGTTTATATCAAGGATGTTAATTCCTTACAACCCCGTTCGCTCACTTAGATCATCTTCCCAAAACTTATTAGTGATACCCTCTCTTAAAACAATAGGAACAAGAAGAGCAGACATGTTTTCCGTTATGGGTCCACAATGGTGGAACTCTTTACCACAACACATTACAAACGAAAGAGATCTCCATTCTTTTTAAAAAATTTTGAAAACCTACCTTTTTAAAGATGTTTTTAATACTCATTATTAAAATTTTTTTTTTTAATTTTTAACCTTCTACTTACCCCTGTTTCCTTATGTTTTTTTCCCTTATTTGTTTTTCTATATATAACAGATGTAATCTTTCCCCCATTTTTCCTCCCAATTCAAGTTTGTCTTGTTTTAAAACTGTTGTTACTGAGTTTTAATTTGTATCTTTATATTTTATTCTTTTATTTATGTACATCGCTTTGTAAACAGATTTAGCGATAAATCAAATTAATAATAAACCTTAAACCTTGTTAAAAGCTTCTGAATTTCTCTATTGATGTTGCTTGCAAGTATCTTTGTTCCATCTCCGCTGAGGTGGAGTCCATCCTTCCTATATAGCTTGCTCTTCCTCCAGAACGTCATCCAATTGCGCACGAAGTGGAATCCTTCTTCCTCATACCAGTGCCTCATCCACGTGTTGACTGCTTGCAGCTCTGTCTGCCTCTTCTCATCGGTCCTGGGTACCGGCAGAATCTCTGAGAAAGTTACCCTCAGCGTTCTGGTCTTCAGCTTCCCTCCTTGCATCAGGAACTGGTCCTTCAATCTTTCTCTGCTATAGTTCCTGTTGCTCCTGTTGTTTGTCCCTACGTGGATCACCACCGCTGTATCTTCCTCTTCCACACTGTCAATGATCCTGTCAATGCAGCTCATTATATCTTCTATCTTGGACCCGGGTAGGCAGGTCACCAGCCGATCCTGTCTTCCTCCCGCTATGTGACTGTCGACTTGTCTGATGATGGAGTCCCCCACGACGATCGCTGTCCTCTCTATCTTCTCTTGTCTCTCCAGCCGGAGGTCTATGTCCCTAGTGTATGCCTCTCTCCAGCTGAAAATCCATGTCCTTTGCGCACTTCCATTTTCCCTCATCCTGGCATTGGCTTGCACCGGATTTGTCTTCCTGTGGGTTCCCTCCGCTGCTTCCAGGTCTCGCTGTTGTGTCACCCATTTCTTCCTTTAGGTTGTCTTCCAGGTGGTCTTTACTCACTGTAGGTGTATCTTGGCCATTCCACTGTTGCTGGTGATTCTCCACGGCCTCCCTGTATGCCTCCTCAATGAACTTGTCTAACTCCCGGACTTTTCCTCAATGATTTCCTCTATCTTGAAGTTTTCTGCCTCTCTGTATTCCTCCTCCACTGCTTCTATTTCCAGTATTTTGCCTTCCAGGAGTCTGACTTGTTTCTTCAGGCCCTCCAGTTCCTCGCACTGAGTGCATACATAAGACTGCCTCACAGAGGGGAAGTTGTCATACATATGGCAAACGGTGCAGAAAATTGGGTAGCTCAACATCCTGCTTCTATCTGCTGCTTCCATTGCTGTCCTTTCGCCGGTCTGCTGTCTGAAGTGGCTTCTCCCTATTTCCTTATGCAGTATCCTTAGTGTTACTGTGAGGTCCCTCTCCTGATTTTAAACCTGCTACCCTTGCTTGTTGCTTGTGTGTCCTCTGTGTCTGCTGTGGTTGTTCTCTGTGTCTGCTGTGGTTGCCCTCTGCTGTTATTTGCAGTGACTCGTCCCTTAAGGCCCTTCGCAAAGGTGCTCTCACTAAGGCGAGCGCCTTTAACGCTCGCCTTTGACGCTCGCCGAACGTCTGAGTACCGTTGGACCCTCCCCTTTTGAGGAGAAGCTCTGTTGACGTCGGGAGGTGGGCGGAGCTACCTCTCGCTGATGATCCTTGCTCTCTCCTGCCTCTTCTTCCCCTCTCCTATTCTCTCCTTCTTCTCTCTCCTTCTGCTTCTCCTTTCCTGCTTGCTTGCCCAAGCCAGATTAACTCAGCTCCATTGGCCCCTCCCCTTTTAAAGAGGAGCTCCGGTGGATGACAGGGGTGGGCGGAGCTACCTCTTGCCGATGCCCCTTGCTCTCTCCTGCCTCTTCTTTCCCTCTCCTGTGCTTTTCTCTCCTTCTGCTTCTCCTTTCCTGCTTGTCTGCCCAAGCCTGATTAACTCAGCTCTGTTGGCCCCTCCCCTTTTAAGGAGGTGTTTCGGTGGATGACGTTGGGGGGGTAGGCGATGCTACCTCTCTATGATGCCCCTTGCTCTCTCCTGCCTCTTCTTCCCCTCTCCTGTTCTCTCCTGCGCTTTCTCTCCTGCTTCTCCTTCCTTCTTGCCTACCCAAGCCCAAGTGGCAGATGAAATTTAATGTGGACAAATGCAAAGTGATGCACATTGGGAAGAATAATCCAAATCATAGTTACTGGATGGTGGAGGTCCACCTTGAGGGTTAGTTCCCAAGAAAGGGATCTGGATGTTATTGTAGACAATACGATGAAACCTTCCGCCCAATATGTGGTGGCAGCCAAAAAAGCAAACCGGATGCTCGGAATTATTTCAAAAGGGATGGATAAGACTAAGAATGTTATAATGCCTGTGTATCACTCCATGGTGCGACCTCCTCTGGAGCATTGCGTTCAATTCTGGTCTTACCGCAAGACAAATATAGCGGCAATGAAAAGGTTCGAAGAAGAGCAACCAAGATGATAAAGGGGGTGGACTAAAAAGGTTAGGGCTCTTCAGCTTGGAAAATAAATGGCTGAGGGGTTGATGTCTACAAAATTCTGAGTAGAGTAGAATGGGTACAAGTGGATCGATTTTTCATTGTGTCAGAAATTACAAAGACTAGGAGACATTTGAAGTTACAGGGAAATACTTTTAAAACCAATAGAAGGAAATATTTTTTCACTCAGAGAATAGTTAAGCTCTGGAACGCATTGCCAGAGGTTGTGGTAAAAGCGGATAGCATAGCTGGTTTTAAGAAGGGTTTGGATAGTATCCTTGAGGAAAAGTCCATAGGCTGTTATTGAGAAAGACATTGAGCAAGCCACTTCTTGCCCTGGATCGGTAGCATGGAATGTTGCTACTCTTTGGGTTTTGGCTGCCGTGGGTGCAGGCTACTGGGTTTGATGGACCTTTGGTCTAACTCAGTAAGACTCTTATGCTCTTTTACAAAATTTATGGTGTGGATGTATTGGCACAGAAGAACACCACTTTTGGGTCCTCAGTTAAGGGCAGGTGCATCTGTCCCACCCTAGACTGAAAGGACTGTTTTGATATGTCCAACATGTCAGGACTCATATGCCCTATGTACCAGAAAGGAAGATTAGGTTCTTACCTCAATAATCTTATTTCTGGTAATGGCATAAGAGTCCTGACAGCACGCCCTGTCATTGTAATTATTTGCCTGCTTAATTTCTCAGACCAAGTATGTATGTCCAGAACTTGAGATCTTTTCATGCCAGTCTGTTATTAAGAGTACAATGCCATGTTATCATTAGAAATGCAATTGAAAGTATACAAACTCCATAAATGTTAGTCCTTGTTGCATTCAAGATAGGTGGATTGGTTGTTCCACTTTGTTTTATATGATATGTTTCGATTAACTTTGTTCATTATTCTTGTTACAGAGCAGAACAGAAGTGTCTTGTTGGGAAATTCCCTGTACCTCTCCTTCTTATGTCTCCTTTTGTTAGTGGTTATCGACTGCTTTGGTACAAACTGAAGAGATGGCAGTTCAGCCCATTGAGGCAGGAGGTGGAGCTGAAAAAATGTATTTGTCAGGACTCGTATGACCTACCAGAAAGAAGATTATCGAGGTAAGAACCTAATCTTCCCATCTATAGCTCTGCCAGATTTTCATTAGGCCCAATTTGATATGCAATGGTGAGGTCTTATGGATTTTAGGCATGCCGTGCACCACTAGAAGAACTAATAAATCGATTCTGGAAGAGATCAAACTGGCTATGTCTCTTGAAGCTCAAATGATGAAGTTATGACTGTCTTATTTTGGTCACACCATCAGAAGAGAGAGATCATTGGAGAAGGACATTATGTTTGGGAAGATTGAAGAAATCAGGCGAAGGGAGTGACCTACAATCAGATGGCAGGATACTTTGAAAATAACCTTAGGGATGACGCTGGAGGACCTTTCCGGACTAGCACAAAACTGATTTCTTTTTAGATCCGCAATTCATCAAGTTAGGATGCGAACACAAATCGATGGCACCTAACAACAACAGTATGGATTTCTCTCATCAGCTGAACCAATGATATTGTAAACTGGATCAACGACATCTCCCTCATTCTGACTTGTTGCTGTCTTCTGAAGACAGCTGCTTTGTCTCTGGGGGAGCTCAGGGCAATGTGGCACTGAAGTGATGGATGAAGGAATGTCTGGATATGTGATTGCAGATACATGCATGCATGCCAGTTTGATTTTTGGAAGGGTTCAACATATAGAAGTAGCAGTTGCTTGAGTGGTCAGTGGGTTCCCGCCAAATTCTTGCTATACAAACTTATTTATGCCTCTCTTTTCCTCTATGTACCATCCTGTAGAAGAACAAAATGAAATTGTAGTAAAACAATAAATTTATTTCACCTATGACTAATGTGTATGAGATTCTCGCAACATATTTCATATATATTTTTAAATAACATTAATTTTTTTTAATGTTTACATTTTCAAATATTCTAAAAAAATTTTATAGCAGAAAATTCCACCATCCTAGTGAGAAACAAAATTGTCTTAAGCTTCCAGAGTGTTTGGCAGTGCTCGCATGTGTGAAGTGAGTTACCCAAGGTTTGTCTTGACCCCTAACAGGCTTGCCAAAATGGTGACCTGTCAAAAGCGTGCAGGACTTTGGCGTGCTGACAATCCCATGGCAACATTTGCGTGCAGGACTTTGGTGCGCCGCTGCTTTCTCCATTCCCATTAGTGCTCTGAGGGTGTGTGTGTGTGGGGGGGCCTACTACACTTAGAAGTCCTTGCGCTCCCGTTGGGGGGAACCCCCCCACACTATACTGAAAAATCCTAAAGAGCAAAAACGGGAGTTTTCAGTGTACATAACGGGAATTGTGGAAGTGCCGGACCGCCAAAGTCATGTGTGCAAATGTCGCTGCAGGATTGTCAGCGCGGCAAAGTCCTGCATGCTTTAGTTATGGTTTCTGCCAAAATATGCCTTGTAGGCAATCACACATCTCAGGAGATGCTTTTATGGAGTACTTTTTCCCTCTTGTCTTGATAAAATGGTAGCGTAAATAACAAAATGCATCTGCTGGTCATTTGTGCCTTAGTAAAAGGGCCCCTAAGTTTACTCAGTTTAGAATCAATCAGGAATGTTCAGAAAAAAAGGTAAATTTCAAAATATCAATGTCCTGGTCACAAAAGCAAAGTTTGAGGGGAATGATTGCCATTTTCTATACTTTTGTGACATAGGCAATTAAGAAGGAACAAAAAAATAATAATAAAATTTTATTAGAGTGTAATCACAGGCATAAAAACATCCTATTGTATATAGTGTGAATTATTAGTCCAAATGCAATTTAATAGTGAGAATTTCCGTTTGTTCTCAAATTGGCAGCGTGCATACCCCATAAAAATTATTTTCTTACACTAAATCATGCTCAGCCATAGGCAAATCTGACAAACAAAGTTGCTAAAAATGTGGAGGGACATAATCAAAACAAACGTCTGTCTGATTCAGACTTGGCTTTAGACGCCCAAAGTCAGCAGTGGGAAAATGCCCATTTTTGAAAAATACGTCTAGAATATATATATATATATATTTTTTTTAATCGTCTATCTGGACATCCAGGCTGTTGTTTGTCCAGACTGCCAGAACGTCCACCATATGCCCCATTTTCGACCAAAATTTTTTTCAAAGTCCTAAGTACCCAGAACAAGACCCATTTGATGTGGGACTGGCCACTCAGACATGGCAATAGAGCAGTGGGGCACCTTAGAAGGCACTACTGTGAACTTCACAAAAAAGGTGCCACATAAACATTTCTATATAAGTCAATAATTGGCTTAACTGAATAGATTTCCTAGGGAGAGTGTTAGAACTTGAAAAAATAAAACAATAATACAATCTATAAAAAACGTGGAATTAATAAATTTGTTTATATAAGCCTCAGTATGAGCTCTTGGAATGCCAACGGAGAATGTTGAGCTCAGGCCATGACTCATGGATGACCAGCATCAGACCGAAGTCTAAATGAGCATTGCCTCATACATCATTAGGCCCTTAATGTGCAAACCACGCTAGAAATAAAGTGCTAGACAAAAATCAAGTTAAACAGTCATCCCTGGGGAATAAACTTTAACTTAAACTATGTAAAGACTCCAAAGATACTGCCTGGTGTCTAACAATGATAACTACCTAGTGTCTAAAAGTAAAGTGCAAGTGCTATATAAATACTTAGTCCATAACAATACAATACAGTCCACAACAATACAATATGAGAGGAAGTAATAATAAATAAATGACCTGGTATCAAGCCCCCTCAGTGGTGAAAAATGTTTCAATAAATAAATGTGAATAAAAAACATATAATGCAACATGTGTTATCTGTGATAGAAAAAGACTTCTAAAAAGCTGTAAAATACATGCGTACATTATTAAACCCACATGAATAAATAAATAACACTACCAAACATGAATAAGAAAACATTGAAAAAGGCTAACTCGATAAATGAATATTTCAAGTCAAGAATAATAGTAATAATACATGTAATGGTTAGCTGTTCATAACATAAAGTCACATTACTTTAAAAAACCTGCTGAATAGCACCATAAAGAAGCTGTAGAAAAAACCACCGGCACTCAAGGAGTACTTAATGAACCGGAGGATGAAAAAGTACTACCACTCGACAGAGCTCCGTTTCGTTCTCTTCATCAGGAGCGGAAAGTGCAGAAATTGCTACCGACAGGAGATTCTTTTGAACCGACAGCAGTAAAGAATCTCCTGTCGGTAGCAAAATACCACACGAGAGACTTCTCAGAAAACTGCAAAGTCATGGAATAGAAGGGGATATACTAAGATGGATAGGAAATTGGCTGGAATACAGAAAACAAAGAGTAGGCATAAATGGGGAGTACTCGGACTGGAAGCAAGTAACTAGCGGCGTGCCTCAGGGCTTTTTAACCGGGCGGTCCGCCCAGCTGATTTAGATTACCGCCCAGCTGTCATCTATCAGGAATCCTGCTGTTGCCACCGCTCAACATAAAAAAATTCCCCCAAAATACCATCTCTCACCGGCTTGGAGATGCGAACTCATGCTTTGGGGCTCTAAGGTATGCGTGCCAGCTTCCCTCCGAAATCGGAAGTTATATCCCGGGGCAGGGTGGGGGGGAAGAAGAGAAGGGAAGCATGAGTTTGCTACGGGCTAAGGCAGGAGACAGGCAGGAAACTGGTTAACGACGGATGGAAACTTACAGCTTGCTTTGGGCCTTTCTCGCTGCCGGGTCCTGCCTACTTTCTGTTTCCGCGAAGGCAGGACCCGGCAACGAGGAAGGCCCAAAGCAAGTTGTAAGTTTTCATCCGTCGCTGACCTATGCCTAATGACGCAAAAAAAGTCATGACGCAAGGGAAACCTCCCCTTCTCTCGCTTGGAAACTTCACCGCAGCGCAGGATGCCTATGGTGCAGGACAGGACACTGAACAAATCAGACCTCGCACTCTCTACCACACTGTTCCACACCTACGTTGTAGCGAACAACGAATCTCCGGGAGCTCGAGTAGGTGACGTCATTGTGCGAGGGGGGGTTGCCGGTAGTAGAAGTCAGGTGGACTGGTCTGGCCTTGTACTTATAGGGGGTGTGAGTGACATATTACTCCATGATTGCTATGACTGATTACTAGGTTTTAAAGGGCCAAAATTAATTTGTGGATATGTTTTGATATTATTTTATATTTAGTAATTTGTTACTGGAAAAAATGTGCAGGTACAGTAGTACTGTGGTATTTCCCCCCCCCCAGGATTTGAAGTTACTGTAAAGTTTATTTAATAATAATAATAATAATAATAATTTATTTCTTATATACCGCTATACCGTGAAGTTCGAAGCGGTTTACAATAAAGATACATATTTAAAGTTTGTTTAGCTCTTGTTAGCATAGTACTAATTGTGAATCATTTCTAACCAAAATTTGTATGTCTATTCAGTAAACAGGGATGTTCAAGATGCTGAGTGCACAAAAAAAAAAAAAAAAGAGGGAGAGAAAACTTAAAAAATGGTGAACTTGTGTCATATGAATATAAAGGAGTGAAAAAGCTAATATAAGGGGCCTGTATGCAAAAACTTAAAATAGCTATGTAGAAAATAGCTCGGTTTGCATCTTGGAGATAAGGATTTTTAAAATTGAAAATGCAAAATTATGCCAAAATTTCTGGGATGCGGTCATTCGTCCCCCTTCCTCCCAGCAGGTCTACCATCTCTCCTCCCACACTAGGGCCGGTCAGTGGAATGCTTTTTTGTTTGGGGGGCCCAAAAGCACTGCCCAGGCTCCACCCCAGACCTAGCCGCCATACTAATAATAGTACTAATTGTAAATGCCATTTCTTCCATTCATTTTTCACATACACACAATATAATCTTATTAATAATACATTATCCCAGGACAAGCAGGCAGCATATTCTTGACTGATGGGTGACGGCACCGACGGAGCCCCGGTACGGACAATTTTAGAGTGATTGCACTCTAAGAACTTTAGAAAGTTCTAGCTAGGCCGCACCGCGCGTGCGCGAGTGCCTTCCCGCCCGACGGAGGCGTGCAGTCCCCAGTTTCTTAGTTTCCGCGGAGCTAAGAAGACGCGTGTTTCCAACGGCTGTTGGAAATCTTTTTTTCACAGTATTTTCGCCTTCCCGCTCGCGCGTTTTTTCTCTTTGAGAATTTTTCCTTTTATTTTAATTTGTTCGTGTAAAAAAAAAAAAAACACTTTATTTTCGTTTTTTTGCGGTCGGCCCCAGCGGGGCCTGTTGGCACCATCGAAGCCTCGGTCTTCGATTTTGCTACAGCCGTTTTTCCATTCATGCCCCCGTCACCGGGTTTTAAAAAGTGCCAGCGGTGTGCGCGCCCTATATCTCTTTCCGACCCGCACAAGTGGTGCCTACAGTGTCTGGGTCCGGACCACAGGGCTGAAACCTGCACCCGCTGTAGTTCTCTTCAAAAGAGAACTTTGAAAAACCGGCAAATACAACAGCGGATCCTGTTCGGTACCGCTATGGAAGTTCCTCCGGTATCGACGTCGGCAACTTCCTCCAAACCGACACCGTCAGTTTCGGCACCGCAAACTACATCCCCGGTGTCGCAACCAGTAGGTAAGCCGCCCCTACTGTCCTTGGGCCGCCAGTCGAGCAAGCAGTGAGCCAAGTCCTGCAGACTGCGCGCCGGCCCCGTAAGCGCTCCGCTCCCATTGAAGTTACTGCCTCATCATCGGCATCGACTTCACCTGAGCGTCGAGCTGCACCGCAGGTACCGAGCAAGAAAAAAGCGGTACCGGTGCCATCGGGACCAACGTTGGATGAGCGTATTGCCTCTATCCTTCAGGCCCAACTTAAGGAGCAACTCCAACAATTGCTCCCGGCTCTATTGACTCCGAGCCTTCCAGTGTCGGTACCTACTGAGCCTTCGGTGCCGATTGTCGATCAGCTTCTATTATCAGCATCGGCATTATCGGCACCGCAGAAATCTTTATCCATGCCTATTCTATCAGCAGAACCAAAGTCTCATCGACGCACTGTTCTTTCAGTTTCTGATCTGGTACCGGTCTCTGAAACCCGTACCGCTGTGCAGTCACCAGGTACCGTATCGACCCGTTCGGGGAAATCGGTACGCAAGACCAAACATACCGAGACATCCACTCCACTTTCTCAGGGCCATCTTCAATCGATACGGGACCCTGACTTGTGGGACGACTCCGATGATCCCCTCGGTACCGAGGAGGATTATTCGTCTGATGAGGATGATCCATCGGTGCAGGATCCTGCTACTAAACCAGAGCACTCCTCCTTTACCAAATTCTTAAAGGAGATGTCAGACACTCTTTCTATTCCTCTAGAGTCTGACTCTAAAAAATCCAAGGCATTTCTCGATGCTTTGGATTTTGACCAACCTCCCAAAGAGTTTTTAAAGTTGCCCCTCCATGACATCTTGAGGGAAACTTTCTATAAAAATTTGGAAACTCCTTTAACAATACCAGGAGCCCCGAGAAAATTAGAATCTCTTTATAAAGTGATTCCTATTCCAGGGTTTGACAAACACCAACTTCCCCATGAGTCTCTGCTGGTGGAGTCGACCCTGAAGAAATCTACGGGAGCTAGTGTTTATGCCTCTGTCCCTCCTGGCAGAGAGGGCAAGGCCATGGATAAATTTGGGAAACGCCTTTACCAAAATGCGATGTTGGCCAACCGTTCAGGTAACTACGCGTTCCACTTCTCTTTTTACCTCAAACATCTCATCCAACAGGTGACCTCTTTTCAAAAGTATATTCCGGACCGTAAACTTCCTGCTTTTCAGCAATGCACCTCTAGCCTTTTGCAACTCAGAAAGTTTATGGTCCGTTCAATTTATGATACTTTTGAACTGACATCACGGGCCACTGCTATGTCTGTGGCAATGAGAAGGTTGGCATGGCTTCGAGTCTCAGACCTGGATGTAAACCACCAGGACCGACTTGCCAAAGCGCCCTGCCTAGGGGATGAGCTGTTTGGGGAGTCCATGGATACCACCACCCAAAAGCTATCTGCCCATGAAACTAGGTGGGACACCTTGTTAAAAAACAAGAAGAAACCTCCTCGTCCATTTAGACAACAATCTTCGTATCAGAGGAGATTTTCGGCTCGGCCGGCTCAGCCTCATCCTCCCCAACCTCGGAGGCAACGCCAACAGCACCAACAGGCTCGTCAACAGCAACAGCCCTTAAACCTGCTCCTGAACCTAAGCCGACACAGCCCTTTTGACTCCCTTCTCCAGGGCATTGCCAGTCTTCCTCCCTCCTGTTCTCTTCCTCAGCCCATAGGAGGTCGACTTCGAATTTTTCTCTCTTGCTGGGAAGTAATCACCTCCGACCAGTGGGTTCTTTCAATCATAGCCCACGGCTACTCCCTAAATTTCCAGACTCCTCCACCATTAGGCCTGCCAAAAGAGTCTGCTTCCACCCACTCTCAGTCCCTCCTACTGGCTCAGGAGGTTCACTCCCTCCTTCTTCTCAATGCCATCGAACCAGTTCCTCAAGATCAGCGAGGCCTGGGATTTTACTCCCGGTACTTTCTAGTACCCAAAAAGACCGGAGACCTCAGACCAATATTAGATCTCAGAGATCTCAACAAGTGTCTGGTCAAGGAGAAGTTCAAAATGTTATCTCTTGCAACCCTATATCCTCTTCTCTCTCAGGGCGACTGGCTATGCTCTCTCGATCTCAAGGAGGCGTACACTCACATTCCTATCCATCTAACGTCCAGGCAATATCTACGCTTTCTCGTCAACCAGCATCATTACCAGTACAAGGTGTTACCCTTCGGTCTAGCCTCCTCTCCCAGGGTATTCACCAAATGTCTGATTGTGGTCGCGGCTTATCTCCGCTCTCACAATTTTCAAGTCTTCCCTTATCTGGACGACTGGCTGATCAAGGCTCATTCTCCGCAGGCCGTTCAACTTGCCACCAATCAGACCATTCTCTTCCTTCAACTGTTGAGGTTCGAAATCAATCTACCCAAGTCGCATCTAATTCCAACTCAACGACTTCAATTCATTGGAGCCATTCTGGACACTCTTCAGATGAGGGCATTTCTTCTAACAAATCGCCTTCACAACATTCTTCATCTCTGTCAACGGGTGTTGCTTGAATCTATTGTCTCCTCCCAACTCTCAGCCTACCTGGAAAGATTCTCTATCCTCCTACCCTATCAATACGGCTTCAGACCTAACTTCAGTACTGAAACCCTCCTGGCCTCCCTAACCTCGAAGATCCAACAACTTCACTCTCACAAAAAATTTGCTGTTCTACTCCAATTCGACCTCTCTGCAGCCTTCGACGTTGTCCATCATGACATTCTAATCTTCCTACTCTCCGAGATAGGCATCAGCTCCACGGTCCTTGATTGGTTCTCGAATTTCTTACGTTCTCGCTCTTACATCGTCACCAAGAATGGTACCTCATCCTCCCCGTGGATACCGACATGTGGAGTTCCACAAGGCTCCCCCCTATCCCCTATCCTCTTCAACATTTATATGTCCTCCCTGAACCTCCTCCACCTTTCCCCCCTAGAAATACTCTTCACTTACGCTGACGATATCCTGATCCTCCTCGAGACCGACGCAAACCTCACCAATCTCGCTGCAAACATCTCTTCATGCATAACCAAACTTCAATCCTGGGCTCTTGCTGTACAAATGAAACTGAATGAGTCCAAAACCAAACTACTTTGGCTTGGCCCCAAACTTGATCATTTACCCACTTCCATCCCACTGCCCACAGGCTCCTCTCTACAACTAGAGTTCTCTAGCAAAGTTCTGGGCATCACCATAGATTCCTCGCTATCCTTCAACGACCACCTCAACTCCCTGATAAAAACATGCTTTCACAGCCTTCACATGCTGAGGAAAGTGAGGTCCTGCTTCCACCAAAAACACTTTGCCGTGCTCGTACAGTCCATCATCCTCTCCAGATTGGACTATTGCAATTCCATCTACCTTAGCTTAACAAAGAAAAGCCTCCACAGACTCCAACTAATCCAGAACACCGCGGCCAAACTTATCTTCTCAAAAAGCAAATTTGACCATGTTTCTCCGCTCCTGTCCAAGCTGCACTGGCTTCCTGTCATCTCCAGGGTCCATTTTAAATGTGCCTGCTTATCCTTCAAGATGCTCCACGGCATCCTTCCACCTCTTATTCCTCTATCCTGGAATTCCTCAATTCCATTCTCCACCAGATCCACGCAAAAATTAAAACTATCCTTCCCCTCCTCAAAGGGTATCTCCCTCGTCGGTAAACTCGGGTCCTCCCTCCACTTCAGAATCGTTCAGCTCTGGAATAGTCTCCCTTCCCCTCTCCGCATCTTGAGCCCCCTTCTACCATTCCGTAAGCTTCTGAAGACTTGGCTCTTCTCCAAAACGTAACCCGTCCCCTCCCTATTATTATCACACCTAACCTCTCTCTTACTTACTCCTATATATCCACTGGAGTTCCGTTGCTTTCCTAACCATGTAAACCGTGTCGAGCTCCACCTGTGGAGATGATGCGGTATATAAACCCAAGATTTAGTTTAGTTTAGTTTAGTCCATCTCTGCAAATCACATGATGGTACTCTTGGGGCACATGGCCTCCACAGTGCATGTCACCCCCTTCGCACGTCTCCACCTACGTACTCCTCAATGGACCTTAGCGAACCAGTGGTCCCAAGCGACGGATCCTTGTTCACAACTCATATCTGTGACCTCGTCTCTTCGACAGTCGCTTCTTTGGTGGTTGAGATCTTCAAATCTATCCAGAGGTCTGCTGTTCCATCTACCTCCTCATCAACTGGTCATCACCACGGATTCCTCCCCCTATGCATGGGGAGCTCACTTGAACGAGTTCCAAACTCAGGGGTTTTGGACTACCCAGGAAAAGAAACACCACATCAATTTCCTGGAACTCCGAGCGATGTTTTACGCCCTCAAGGCTTTTCAACATCTTCTTTTTCCTCAGGTACTACTCATTTGCACAGACAACCAAGTTGAAATGTATTACATCAACAAACAGGGAGGGACGGGATCCCGTCGCTTGTGTCAGGAAGCTCAAAGAATTTGGACCTGGGCGACAGCTCGTCACTTATTCCTGAAGGCGGTCTACATCCAAGGGGAACAGAATTGTTTAGCGGACAATCTCAGCAGAATTCTTCAACCTCACGAATGGACTCTCGATCCCTTGACCCTCCAGTCCATTTTCTCTCAATGGGGCACACCTCAAGTGGATCTTTTTGCAGCTCCCCACAACCAACTGCCCCTGTTTTGCTCCAGACTTTACTCTCCTCACCGTCTGGAACCCGATGCGTTTCTCCTGGATTGGACCAATCTCTTCCTTTATGCATTCCCTCCTCTTCCGCTCATGCTGCGCACATTATTCAAACTCAAGAGGGAACAAGCCACCATGATTCTCATCGCTCCACGGTGGCCAAGACAGCATTGGTTCTCCCTTCTACTTCAACTCAGTTCCAGGGAACCCATACCTCTTCCACTGTTTCCTTCACTACTTACACAGCATCAGCAAACTCTACTTCATCCCAGCTTACAGTCTCTGCACCTGACAGCTTGGTATCTCTCGGGCTGACTTCGGCTCACTCTCTCCTTTCTCAGCCTGTCCGTTCTATTATTGATGCCTCCAGGAAACCGGCTACTCTTCAATGTTACCAACAAAAGTGGTCTCGGTTTTCTTCCTGGTGCCTCTTGCATCACCATAATCCTATGTCTATAGCAGTAGGACTGGTGTTAGACTATCTTCTGTCCTTATCTGACTCTGGCCTTAAATCCTCTTCGATTAGAGTTCACCTTAGTGCTTTTGCAGCTTTTCATGAGCCGATTCATGGAAAACCCCTCTCAGCTCATCCCTTGGTTTCTAGGTTCATGAAGGGCCTTTTCAATGTGAAGCCACCTCTTAGGGCCCCTCCTTTTGTATGGGATCTTAATGTGGTTCTTTCTGCGTTAATGAAACCTCCTTTCGAGCCTTTGGCCACAGCGCATTTTAAATTTCTAACTTGGAAAGTGGTCTTTCTTATAGCTCTCACTTCTGCCAGGAGGGTCAGTGAGCTCCATGCTCTGGTGGCTGATCCACCTTTCACTGTTTTTCACCATGATAAGGTCGTCCTCCGTACACACCCAAAATTCCTTCCTAAGGTTGTGTCTGAGTTTCATCTTAACCAATCCATCGTCCTACCTGTTTTTTTCCCAAAGCCTCATTCTAATCCAGGTGAACAGGCTTTGCATACCTTGGATTGTAAACGTGCTCTGGCTTACTATCTTGAACGCACCAAACCTCACAGATCATCTCCTCAACTGTTTTTGTCCTTTGATCCTAACAAGTTGGGCCATCCGGTATCTAAACGCACCCTGTCCAATTGGCTTGCTGCTTGCGTTTCATTCTGTTATGCTCAGTCGGGCCTGACACTGGAAGGTTCTGTCACGGGCCACAAGATTAGAGCTATGGCAGCGTCTGTAGCTTTCCTCTGTTCTACTTCTATTGAGGAATTCTGCAAGGCTGCTACTTGGTCCTCAGTTCATACTTTTACATCTCACTATTGTCTGGATGCATTCTCCAGACGGGATGGACACTTCGGCCAATCTGTTTTACAAAATTTGTTTTCCTAATGGCCAACCTTCCCTCCATCCCTCTTTTTGTTAGCTTGGAGGTCACCCATCAGTCAAGAATATGCTGCCTGCTTGTCCTGGGATAAAGCACAGTTACTTACCGTAACAGGTGTTATCCAGGGACAGCAGGCAGATATTCTTGCGTCCCTCCCACCTCCCCAGGTTGGCTTCTTAGCTGGCTTATCCTAACTGGGGACCGCGCGCCTCCGTCGGGCGGGAAGGCACTCGCGCACGCGCGGTGCGGCCTAGCTAGAACTTTCTAAAGTTCTTAGTTTCAAGTTTCAAGTTTCATTTTATTTGATGTTTCGCTTATTACAAACTAAGCGATTAACAAAATATAACAAACATTGTTAAATTATATAATATTAAACATTAGAGGGGTAAAATAACAGTATCTTAGTACTACTTTAACTAAAAGGAATTTTAGAGTGCAATCACTCTAAAATTGTCCGTACCGGGGCTCCGTCGGTGCCGTCACCCATCAGTCAAGAATATCTGCCTGCTGTCCCTGGATAACACCTGTTACGGTAAGTAACTGTGCTTAATGGTAACCACAAAATTAAACTACACAAAACACACTCTTTTATCCCTCCCCACCTTGCACAGCATTTCTTCTTCTCTCCTCCACCCCCATGTGCTATGTCCACCATCTCTCTCTCATTCCTTCCCTTGCTGTAAAGGGAGTGAGGAAAGAAAGATAGAGGGATCCAGGATATATCGCTCCAATTCCTAATACTGCCACATCCAACATTTCTCCCTCTCTCATCTCCCCCGGACTGTGTGCAGCATCTTTTACCCCTGTCCACCAGCCCCATGCCCAACATTTCTCCTTCTATTACCCCTCTCCAGAACCATGCGACATCTCTTCCTCCATTCCCTCCACCACCAGGTCCAATATTCTTCCCTCTTGCATCTGTCCCACTGTTCTCTCTCCAACACCACATCCAACATTTCTCCCTCTCATCTTTCTCTACCTTACTCCTCTCCCACCAACATATCCAACAATTCTCTTCCTATGCCCAACATTCTCCTCTTTCTTCCTTTCCCCATGTACACCATTTCTTTCCCTCACACCCATGCTCAACAATTTTCCCTTTCTATTCCCTCCTCCACCTCAGCATCTCTTTCCTTCTATCCTTCCATGCTATGTCCCAAGTTCATGCCCCTTCCCTCCCTTCCTTCTGTATCCCTCCCTCCTTCCTTACTGACATTTTCTCTGCGTACAGTGTGCTTTTTAAAATTTTATTGTTGGTAGATTATTTTGACTTGGTCATTTTAAAAGTAGCTCGCAAGCCAAAAAAGTGTGGGCACCCCTGCTGTAGAGCCATTTCTTATATGACTGGATGAACTATATTTATCTTTTTTTTGTTAATTGTTTAAATTCATGCAGAAATAAATGGCTAAATTGAACCTAATGGCTTCATTAACGTCTTTCCCTTTTTTAAACCTCTATACCATTTGAAAGAGGGCAAATATCTAATTATTCCCTTCTAGAATTGGATACTTCTTAAATTTAGTAAAAATATTCTGGCACAAGTGTCAAACCTTAAAAAAGGAAATCATATTGAGCATTGGAAAATAATAATAAACTAATAAAAATTAGTACACATTTAGGGCTCCTTTTACTAAGTTGTGATAATGGTTTTAGCATGCGTTTAGCGCACACAGAATTACCACGTACACTAGATGCTAACGCCAGCATTGAGCTGGCTTTAGTTTTCCCGCTTAGCGCGGGGGTTTGCGTGCGCTAAAAATGCTAGCGCACCTTAGTAAAAGAGGGGGTTAATTTTCCCCATCCCACCCGGCTACTTTTTCATGCCACCTGGCTGGAAAAAATTTCTGGGGATAACACTGCTATCTTATTCAGTATCTTCGTAAATGACCTGGATGAAGAAATGACCAGTCTCATCACCAAGTTTGCAGATGACACAAAGCTTTGCCGGGCAATCCGATCACAAAAAGACAACGAGGAACTCCAGAGAGATTTGAACCAACTTAAGAGATGGGCAGAAAATTGGCAGATGAGTTTTAATGTAGAAAAATGCAAAGTGATGCACCTGGGCAGGAAAAACAAGGAGCATGAGAATAAGAGAAATAAGAGATGCATACATCACCAGAAAGAATTAGAATAGACAGGTCATGTGACTGTAGGGTCAACCATTTCTTGGTAAAAGAAATAAGAGTTGGATTTTTTAGCAATATAAAGCTCATATCTGTAGAACCCACCAAAGAGGTCATCAGTTAGATTTAGTTACTTTCTCCTCTAGTGAGCCACTCAACCCCAAAATATTCTGGAAACAAGAACACTGGACTGACTCACTATGGTCATAGAAACATAGAAGATGACGGCAGAAAAGGGCTACAGCCCATCAAGTCTGCCCACTCTGCTTACCCACCCCCTGTCTATGCCCTAATGACCCAATTTCCTTATCTTGACCCTCGTAGGGATCCCACATGGGTATCCCATTTATTCTTAAAGTCTGGCACGCTGTCTGCCTCGATCACCTGCACTGGAAGCTTGTTCCAATGATCAACCACTCTCTCTGTGAAGAAATACTTTCTTGTGTCGCCATGAAATTTTCTGCCCCTTGAGTTTGAGCGGGTGCCCTCTTGTGGCCGAGGGTCCCTTGAGAAAGAAAATATCATCTTCCACTTCGACACGTCCCGTGAGGTACTTAAATGTTTTGATCATGTCTCCCCTCTCCCTACGTTCCTCAAAATTGTAGAGCTGCAATTTGTTCAGTCTCTCTTCGTACGAGAGACCCTTGAGCCCCGAGATCATCCTGGTGGCCGTCCGTTGAACCGATTCAATTCTGCGCACATCTTTACTGTAATGTGGCCTCCAGAATTGCACACAGTACTCCAGATGAGGTCTCACCATGGCCCTGTACAACGGCATTATGACTTCAGGCTTTCGGCTGACGAAACTTCTATTGATACAACCCAATATCTGCCTTGCCTTAGATGAAGCCTTCTCCACTTGATTGGCAGTTTTCATGTCTGCACTGATGATTACTCCTAAATCTCGTTCTGCTGAAGTCCTAGTTAAAGTTTCTCCGTTCAAGAAGTACGTCCTGCATGGATTTCCGCTTCCGAGGTGCATGACCTTACATTTCTTAGCATTGAAGCCTAGCTGCCAGGTTGAGGACCAACTTTCCAATGTAAGCAGGTCCTGCGCCATATAATTCTGTAAACTGCATTCACTTACCATATTACATAGTTTGGCATCATCGGCGAATAGTGTTATTTTACCTTGAAGCCCTTGAGTCAGATCCCCTATGAATATGTTGAAAAGGAGTGGACCCAGGACCGAGCCCTGCGGCACTCCAATGGTCACCTCCGATGTTTTAGAGAGGGTACCATTAACCACCACCCTCTGAAGTCTGCCACTCAGCCAATCATTGACCCATGCAGTTAGTGTCTCTCCTAACCCCATCGATTCCATCTTGCTTAGCAGCCTGCGGTGTGGGACACTGTCAAAAGCTTTACTGAAGTCCAGGTACTCTCCCAAGTCCAAAGACTCTCCCAAGTCCAACTTTCTTGTTACCCAGTCAAAGAAGCTGATGAGATTGGATTGGCAGGACCTACCCTTGGTGAATCCATGCTGACTGGGATCCCAAAGATTCCCTTCATTCAAGATCGTGTCCAATTTGCTTTTAATTAGTGTTTCTATGAGTTTGCACACTATTGATGTGAGACTCACCGGTCTATAATTCGCAGCCTCTGCCCTGCAACCCTTTTTATGCAGAGGAACAACATTAGCTAATTTCCAGTCCAGGGGAACTTTCCCCTTACTTAGGGAGAGATTGAATAGCTCAGCCAACGGTTTCGCCAGGACATCGCTCAATTCTCTGAGTACTCTTGGGTGCAAATTGTCTGGTCCCATGGCTTTGTTCACCTTGAGTCTTGCCAGTTCACTGTAAACTTCACCTGGTGTGAACTCAAAATTCTGAAACGGGTCTTCTGTGCTTTGTGTTGCCTTCAACTGCGGACCGTGTCCCAGTGCCTCACAGGTGAAGACTGAGCAGAAGTATTCATTCAGTAGTTCGGCTTTATCGGAATCTGCTTCCACGTAACTTCCGTCCGGTCTTCTAAAGCGTACTATCCCGCCTGTGTTCCTTTTTCTGTCACTAATATACCTGAAGAATGATTTGTCCCCCTTTTTAATGGTCGGATCACAGTCTCTGCAATTTTGAACTCGATTGCCAACTAAAAACTACAAGTTCAACAAATAATAACCCAAAAACGAGAAATAAAAAATTCCACACTAGCAGGGGTAAAATAAATCCCGTAGAATTCTGGTCTCACTATGAGATCATATCAGATCAAAACGAACAAACCGATCAATTTATGAACTCCTGGATTAATGACAGCACCAATATCCTAAATAAAATGGCTCCCATTAAAACACGCAGAAAGAGACTTAAAAACCTAGAGGGCTGGTTTGACACAGAACTGCTAATGCTAAAGAGAGACCTAAGAAAATCGGAAAGACTCTGGCTAAAATCAGGACCACAAGAGCACAGAATTGCCTGGAGACAAAAATTAAAAATCTTCAAAAATCGGACCAAAGAAAAACGCAAAAACTTCTATGCCCTCAAAATTGGCGACATCTCAACCAACAGTAGCAACCTTTTTAAGCTGGTAAATGATCTATACAATATAGAAACATTTATCGACACACCCGAAGAGCCCACTCTAACTGCAAACAGCATGGCTGATTTCTTCATCTCCAAAATACAAAATCTAAGATCCTCCCTCACCGACCCAACCAAGACCCACTGGTGTTACCCCATTCTACTAGACTCAGACGACTCCAGAGCCGACCTATTCTGGAATACATTCTCACCCATAGACTGGCAAACTTTTAGTAAACACTACAATAAGTATGCCAATTCCTACTGCAGACTAGATACCTGTCCCCCTAATGTCATGAAATTAGCCCCAATCAATTTTAAGGCCAAAATGATGATTTGGATCAACTCTCTACTATCCTCTGGGAAGTTCCCAGTAGAACAAGGGCACATTATGATTACACCAATTAAGAAAAATACTAAAGAGCCATCTAACACTGCATCCAACTTCAGACCTATCGCCAATATCCCCCTGACTACCAAAATAGCAGAAGGAATAGTAAACACCAAACTCAACACATACTTAGAAAAACACAATATCTTACATGACAACCAATCCGGTTTCCGGTCAGGTCACAGCACTGAAACAATTTTAGCTTCTCTGCTTGATTACCTTCATCAACTATTCAGCCTAGGCTCAAGCGCTCTAATATTGCAACTCGATCTGAGTAGCGCATTTGACTTGGTTGACCATGCCACTCTACTAGACTGTCTATCATCTATTGGAATCTCAGGTCATGTTCTCAATTGGTTCCACGAATTCTTGACAACAAGAACCTACAAGGTGTTCAAGGATGATACTACCTCTTACAACTGGGACAACCCTTGTGGGGTCCTACAAGGCTCCCCCTTGTCCCCCACTCTATTTAACATCTACCTTGCCTCCCTAGGAAACCTCCTGCAGAGTTTAAAGCTCAAATTCTTCATCTACGCAGACATCACCATAATCATTCCGCTCTCTTACCTTACCTCAGAGCTTCTAAACTCACTATCTTTCACCCTAAATCAGATCGAACTCTGGATGACAGCGTTTAGACTAAAGCTAAACCCAGAAAAAACTAAATTCTTCTTAGTATCCCCAAACGACAAAATCAAGGAAACTGCGCTACATGTTAACGGTCTAGACTACTGTATTGAGCAATCCTTAAAAATACTAGGAGTTACCTTAGACAAGCATCTCACACTGGAGAAACACACTGACCTAGTGTTTAAGAAAAGTATCTCGGTGCTCTGGAAACTCCGCACCATTAAAAAATACTTTGACGACACCTCCTTTCGTCTGCTGGTCCAAGCTTCTATTCTTAGTGTCCTGGACTACTGTAACATCATTTATCTAGGCGCCTTCAAGAAAATCACCAAGAAGCTGAGATTGGTCCAAAATACCGCCATCCGCCTTATCTTTGGCCTGAAGAAATGGGAACACATATCCCCTTTCTACCACAAGTTGCACTGGCTGCCATTCGAATCCAGAGTCCTATTTAAGTTCTCTTGTATCTGCTACAAAACCGTATCTGGTATGTCACCAGACTACCTTTACCCCCACTTCAACCTGAACTATAATAATAAGAGCTCCCGCAGAATAACTATGTTCGCTTTTCCCTCACTGAAATTGTGTCATCTTAAAAGATTCCTCGAACGAACCTTCTCTTTTCAAGCGGCCAAACTAAATTCATGGCTCGCCCAAATTATGCTTGACGCCTCTTCATACCTCCACTTTAGAAAAAAGCTCAAAACTCTACTTTTCAATGGACCAAATCCTTAATGCTCCCCACTTCCGCCTTAATCGTTCCCCTTCTCCACATTAGAAAACCGGTCAAAATCTCTTCTTTGCAACAGATCAAATCCTTAACCCTCCCCTCCCCCTCCTCAACGCTTCCCACCTTCTCCTTTACTTTTTCCCCACCCTTCCAAGATTGTTGCTCCCCCCTCTCATCTAATATGCTTTGTTCCCCCTTCTCTTAAATCCAATTGTATTCTCTTACAGTACATACTGTATATGCTCTGTATTAGCCCTTCACCTCACCTAAATTGTCAATGTAAACAAGTTTTGACCTTTCGATTGCCTTACTATGTTCTTCCTTGTTCAATCGCACTGTATGTAATTCATCTATTTTTTGTGAACCGCCTAGAACTCCCTGGGTATGGCGGTATACAAAAAAATAAATTATTATTATTAGAACAAACAAATCTGGTTCCACCATCTGCCATAGGTAACTTGTGAGAGGTCCTTGCAAGATCCATAAATGGTTTTTAATGCAGCAGTGAGTAAAGAGTCAAACAATGCAGTATCAAAATAATTTGAAGCAGAATTGAGAGGCACTTTCCAGGACAATGGTTACATAAGAAAAATGTGCCAAAACTGAACTGGAAACCCCCAAACAAACTCAGCAAGTACTTCATTTTGTGCTAAACACAATTGGTGGCATAACCATGAGAGGGGCTGGGCCTCCCACTTTGAACTTAGCCCCCCTCAAAATGAACATCTCCCTTGCTGTAGCTGATGGGATGTTTTGATTTTCCATCATCTTGGTCCCAGTTTCTGCTTTTGTATATCTTCTACTAATTCTCTTTCAAGGCCTCAGGAACCCCGGTTCCTTCCCTGTGGGAGTCCCGTGAGCCTGGGGGGGGATCCCTGTAGACCTGGGAGGGATTCCCGAGGGAGTCCCGTAGACTTAGGGGGATCCCTGCGGAAGTCCCGTGAGATTCCCACAATCCCCGTTCCCGTGCAGATTACTTCATAGAGAAGCTTTGGCGGACCTGTGGAGCCAGCCTCCTGTGTGCCACTGTTCTCGGGGGTGGTGGTGGTGGGGGGGGGGGCATTTCCCTTGGAATTTGCTTGCCCTCTGACTTTGTCAAGGGTGTTTTTGGTTTGGTTTTTAAAAAAATATATTTTATTGAAAAGCAGTGCAGAAAACCAATAATAGGAGTACAATCAGTACAAAGAAACTGCAATGTATAGAGAATAATGAAACATGAATAGGCATTTTTAATTTTTCCCCCATCCCTCCCCCCTAAAACCTGAATAGCTCCCAAGTCTTCAATATGGAAAAGAAAATAACAAAACATACTGATCACAAATTAAGCAATCTACTTCAGGCAGTTGGTGTCAATGAGTTTCATAACGGTTCCCAAGTACATTGCAGCCTTCCCAAGAATTGCCGCTGCTGGGTCAGACCAATGGTCCATCATGCCCAGTAGTCCGCTCACGCGGCGGCCCTTATGTCAAAGACCAGTGCCCTAACTGAGACTAGCCTTACCTGTGTACGTTCTGGAGTGTCCAAAGTGGGAGTCCCGCCTTTCCATCTGTAAATGCTGTATGTGGAGTGCCCTCCAATGAGTCAGGGAAGGATATTCTGAAGTCAAACAATGCAGCAAGATGGCCTTAATGCTTAAAAGAAGGGATATCTCTAAAAAGTCTCGCATACCCTTAGGCACAGGGGCGATTGTTACACATTGAGAAAAAATTAGCATGGGTGTTGATGGACAATGTGTCTATCATAAGACAGAGATATGCTGTAAAATACTCCTCCAAAAATGAATAGCTGTGCAAGAATAAAACATGTGACCAAGAGCAGTATTCGGGTTACAACATTTCAGACAAGTAGAATCGATATGGAGGGTCATGCGTTGGGCTCAACTAGGCGAGATGTAAAGGTACTTAACCAATTTATAGCTGATTTCCCAAAGAGGAACTGGCAAGTGTAATTGGGACATCATATGGAGATAACACTTGAGTTTGTCAGCTGATAGGGCCACACCTAAGTCAGCAGACCACCGAGTACTAAGACGCGAATAATCATAATCTGGCTGTAGTTCCTGCAAACCTTTATGATGGAAGCATAAATGGATAGTATTTTGGGTATCTAGACAAAGAGCTTCTTTCAGTTGCTCAAGAGCTTCGGAGGTCAGTGCAGAAGAGGGCAAGTGATGACGCCTCCTTTCGCCTGTTGGTACAATCTGCTATTCTGAGTGTTCTAAATTACTGTAACATCATGTACTTAGGCGTCTTCAAGAAAATCACCAGGAAGTTGAGGTTGGTCCAAAACACTGCCGTCCGTCTCATCTTTGGCTTGAAGAAATGGGAACACATAACCCCTTTCTACCACAAGTTACACTGGCTGCTGTTCAGATCCAGAGTTCTATTTAAGTTGTCATGCATCTGCTACAAAACAATATTTGGTCTCTCATCGGATTATCTTTACCCACACTTCAACCTGAATTACAACAATAAGAGCTCCCACAGAATAAATCCTAAGGAAATCCCTGATTGGACACCTCAGGCCCCTCAGCCAATCAGGGCCTTTGGACCCTTCCTGTGCATCACATGATGTACTGGGGTGGGGCCTAAGGCCCACATTTGTGATGGCGGCAGGAGCAGGAGGGACTGAGCATCCCTCCTGTTCCTGACTTTTAAAGGTACGGGGAGGGGGAGGACAGCTGCGACCCCGACCCAACGGCAGGAAGGAGTGGGTATTTCTCCTGCCACATCAGTTGGGAGGGACGCGATGACAAGAGGGAGTGGGCATCCCTGCTGCCATTTTTTTTTTGGTTCAAGGAGGGAGGAGTGCTTTGTTGGGGGGTGGGGTTAAATTTTTTTTTTTTTAAATTGGGCAAGTATTTTGCATGTATAATACATGCAAAATATCTGAGCCATTAAAACAAAAACAAAAACCCGGCAGAAGCCCTGACAGGAGGCTGCTTCTCCTGTCACTACTGTCGGGGCTCTGCACCAACTCAATCGTTTACTGAGTGATTGAGTCAATGAGTTTGCATGTAAATGATTTGCACCTCCGTGCAAACTATTTGCATGCAAATTTGATAGTGAATCAATCGCTGTTTGGAAAATCGGCCAGAGAATCTGCCAACAGTGATTGAGTCGCTATCTTTAGTGAATCTGGGCCTTAGTGGATTGTTTCAATCAGACCCTTTGAAATAAACACAGTAATCAGATTGCCCTATTGACTTTTAAAAAAGCTATTCTCTCTTCCTTAAAGAACCTTAATTGTCTCCTAATTCAGGTCAGAAGCACTGCTACTACAGGAACTTTTTTTTTTTTTTTTTAACAGAAGGTTTGAGCTCTAGGCTGTTACACTTAAGTTTCTGGTAAAACAATTCACATTTAAAACTGTGAAAAAAGGGTTGTATACTATTGAAACTAGTTTTTTGTGTACTATTGAAACTAGTTTTTTTTTTTCCAAGATTTTATAGAAGAAATGCAAAAATATGCACAATAAATAATATAACCAAAATCCCATGAACGACTACTTCGGAAAATTGTGAGCCATGGAATCGAGGGTGAAATACTCACATAGATTAAAAACTGGCTGGAGCATAGGAAACGGAGAGTGGGGGTAAATGGACAATACTCGGACTGGAAGAGCATCACCAGTGGGGTGCCGCAGGGCTCGGTGCTTGGACCCGTGCTCTTCAACATCTTTATAAACGATCTGGACATAGGTACGACAAGCGAGGTGATTAAATTTGCAGACGATACAAGGTTATTCAGAGTAATGAAGACGCAGGGGGGTTGCGAAGATCTGCAATGTGACATAATCAGGCTCAAGGAATGGGCATCGACATGGCAGATGAGGTTCAACGTGGATAAGTGTAAAGTGATGCATGTCGGTAACAAAACTCTCATGCACGAATACAGGATGTCTGGGGGTAATTGGAGATACCTCCCAGGAAAGGGACTTGGGAGTTCTGAATGACAAGTCGATGAAGCTGTCCACGCAATGTGCGAAAAGGGCGATTAGAATGCTAGGAATAATAAAGGGGATCACGAACAGATCGGAGAAGGTTATCATGCCACTGTACCGGGCCATGAGCGCCCTCACCTGGAGTACTGCATCCAGCACTGGTCGCCGTACATGAAGGAGGACATGGTACTACTCGAAAAGGTCCAGAGAAGAGCGACTAAGATGGTTAAGGGGTTGGAGGAGCTGCAATACAGCGATAGATTAGAGAAACTGGGCCTCTTCTCCCTCGAACAGAAAAGATTGAGAGGGGACATGATCGAAACATTCAAGGTACTGAAGGGAATAGACTTAGTAGATAAGGGCAGGTTGTTCACCCTCTCCAAGGTAGGGAGAACGAGAGGGCACTCTCTAAAGTTGAAAGTTCTTCTTCACCTAGAGAGTGGCAGAAAACTGGAACGCTCTTCCGGAGTCTGTCATCAGGGATTCAAGAAAAAGTTAGATAAGTTCGTGCTGAACCAGAATGTACACAGGTAGTGCTAGTCTCAGTTAAGGCACTAGTCTTTAACCAGAGGGCTGTTGCGTGAGCGGATTGCTGGGCACGATGGACCACTGGTCTGACCCAGCAGCGACAATTCTTATTTTCTTAATTATGTCCTCCCACCCAGCCAAAAGTCATACTGAGATTATTCAGTACGAGATGAAACAGTCCAAGCCAAAAAAGAACCCACCCACAACCTCCCACCCCTCCCATCCCCCCACTTCATATGTGTGCAGCGAACAAAATAGGAAACTCAAGAGCAGCTGGGTGAGACCACTAGGGAACCGACAACCACTTAATGTAGGGATCCCAAACCTTCAAAAAGAGAGGCGATGGTGCATTAGAGCTATCAATTTAGACATACGAAAAATAAAAGCTAATTTTCCCAATAAATGCTGCCTAGTGGGTGGGTGGACCTGCTTCCACTGTGCAGCCAGCAATAGTCTACTATCTGTGAACACATGAAAAGCCAATGTCTGACAGGAGTGCGGCAACGTCCCATGTGGCATATGCAATAAAAGCACTGCCCATAGATCTACGAATGGGCCTGTAAAAAATTTCAGAAAGAATATTAAACACCATAGACCAATAGAGGAACAATTTAGGACAATCCCACCAAATGTGCAAAAACATACCTCTTTGCCCACATTGCCTCCAACACAAGTCAGATGTCTTGTGAGTAAATACGGTGCAAGCGAACTGGTGTAAGATACCATTGGTAAAGCATTACTATTGAAACTACAGTCAAACCTCGGTTTGCGAGTAATGCGGTTTGCGAGTATTTTGCAAAACACTCAAGCAAATCGTGCCTCACAAACCGAGTGTTGAATCAATTTGCGAGCCCCTCCCCCCCCGAGAACCGGCATCGCCCCCGCCCGCAAACGCCCCCCTGAGAACCGGCATCGCCCCCCCTTGCTCGCTAACGCATCTCCCCCGCCTGCCCAAACACAAGCTCTTACCCCGATCTGGCACGCAGCACCAATCCACATGACGTGCCAGTGCCCGAAGATCCTGCCTCTTGCCTGGGCTGGGCATTGAGTATCTGCGCCTGTGCCTGGCTCCTGCTTTCGGGATACTCAAGGCCCAGCCCAGGCAAGAGGCAGGATCTTCAGGCACTGGCACATCCTGTGGGTTGGTGTGCATGTTTGTGCCAGATCGGGGTAAAGGATTGTGTTTAGGCGAGCGGGGGATGCCGGTTTGAGCCGGGGGGGGGGGGGGAGATGATGCCAGTTCTCGGGGGGGCTTCGCAGGCAGGGGGGGGTGATGCCAGTTTGGGGGGATGGATGCGTGCCAGTGGCCTTTGGGGGTGGGGGGTGAGGTGTAGCTGCGCCGGTGGCCTCGGGGGTGTGGGGTGAGGTGGAGCAGTGCCAGTGGCCTCGGGGGGGAACGAATCAAGTGAGTTTCCCTTACTTCCTATGGGGAAACTCGCTTTGATATACGAGCACGCTTCTGGAACGAATCATGCTCGTAAACCAAAGTTCCACTCTTTCTTTATGATGTGCCTTCTAGAGCAGTAGTCTCAAATTCACGTCCTGGGGGGTCACATGTGGCCCACCAGGTACTATTTTGAGGCCTTCGGTATGTTTATCATAATCACAAAAGTAAAATAAAACAGTTTCTTGATCACTTGCATGTCTCTTTAGCTATAAATGACAATATTATTATTAACACCTAGCCAAAAGGAAAGATTTATAAACTATAAAGTTTTTACCTCATGCAATGTCTTTAATAAGACATTAACTATTTTTTCTGAGGCCCTCAAAGTACCTACAAATCCAAAATGTGGCCCTGCAAAGGATTTGAGTTTGAGACCACTGTTCTAGAGGCTATTAATGTTATAGACTGTGACAGTTTTGTTTCTATCTCTAGCAGAAAGTTCATGTTTAAAATTATGGGGGAAGGTCTTTTCTGTATACTATGGAAACTGGCTAGCAGAATTGTGAAAAAGATTACCTAAATACTTTTAGGTTCACCTTGACTTTAAAAAAAAAAAACAAACAAACTTACAAGTTCCTTGCTCCTACACCTAATAAGCAGTGAGGTTCATGGACTCGATATTTGATTTCTTCCATTTAAAAACAGTGGGGTTGATATTCTAAGGCGTTTATCTGGCTTCCAGCACCTGCTAACCAGCTTAGGTGGCGAGAGGGTACTAGGGGGGCCTGTGAGTGGAGCTTGGGCATAGCCAGAAGATAAGTGGTTAGCAGCCATATTCTCAGACCCCTTTTCACATAGGATAGCAAAAAGGCTGTCCTAATTATATCCAGTTAGCAGTCTGAATATGGCTGCTAACTGGATAGTACTTCATGGCACTGAAACAGAATATTTGGTGCTAACTTATATTTGGGTACCAGTGCTGAATATCCAGTTTAATTCTAAATATAGTGGCTGGAATTTTGCATAAACACTGAGGGGGGGAATTCTGTATAGGACGCTAATCTCAGCAGCCGCCTAAGAAGTGGCTGAGAATCGCAGACTGGCATCCTATACAGAATCATGTCTGCCCTAATGGACAGACGTCTAACCCCGCCTAACCATCCTGATTCTCTAACTGGTGTCCATGACACAGGCATCGGTTAGAGAATCGCGCCTGATCCCTTGCCATCAGCTGATAGCAGTAAGGAAATCTCTCTGCCGCAATCAGTGGAGCGGCCATGGCAGGGAACCCCCAAACTCCCCTGCAAAGTCAGCCAGCAGAAGGGATGCCCATTCCCTCCCATTGTCATCCTGAACCCCCTGCGAATGTCCTCATGGGAGGAACCTTAGGTATCTGGCCAATTGGAGTATTAGGCCACTCCCACTGCATCCCAAGATGCACTGAGAAGGAGGCCTAAGACTCTGGTTGGCCTAAGGCCCCTCCTTAGACATCTGGGCCAATCGGAGCCTTAGGCCCCTCCCCTGTGCATCCTAGAATGCATCAGGAAGGGGAAGGCCCGCTGTTTTGGAATGGCAAGCCTATCGGTTGGAGAGTGTTTGCATTCACCTTAAAAGGTACAGGAATATTGGGAGGGGGGTGTTTGCAGGGTATTCCAGTTAGGAGGGGTGTCTGCCAGTTAGGTGGGGTGCTCAGGGATCTACAGGTGGAAGGTCTCTTAATGGGGGGGGGTTGTCTCTGGATGGGGGGAAGTTCCGGGGGGGAGGTGGCTGCAGGAGAGTGTGAGCATCCTTCCTGCTGGGAGATTTGTCGGGGAGCATCACTCCTACCGCAGACATTCGCAGGGGATTTAGGGGTGGCGATAGGAGGGAGTAGGCATCATTCTTGCCAGACGGGGTGATTTGGGATAGTCCCTGTCATGGCCACTCAGCTGATCAGCACAGTGGCCATGTCTATTTGAAATGTAGGCCAGCATTTTACTGGCCTATATTTCAGGCGTCTATTGCGGCCTAAGGGAGACGCCTAGGCCCTCTTAACCCTTTAATTGGCAGGTGGTGAAACAGCTTCTTTATGTAACTTGATGTTGAACGAGAGCAACAGAGCCAAGTAACAGGCATTTGGAGATGCAGATCTCACATAAGAGCCATGAAGACACATGTTGCTTCTGAGCAACAATGCCAAATAAAAGGTTAAGCTCGCCCAAAGCCACTTCGGACAAATCCACACCCAGCCTTGGGCGAGCTTAAATGTCCCGATGCCTCCCCCTGCACCTGTGACAGATGCCTACATTGTAGGTGGTCTGCCTTGGGATGATTATTATTATTTTTTTAGAAAGCGTGCTTCCCGACTGGCTGGTTAGACAGCGGTAGGACACCTACCGCTGCCTACAATCAGGATGCCATTTATAGAATTTGCCCCTGATTGCTGCTGTTAAATATCAGCCCCAGTCAGTTTAACTTGACTGCTGGGTTGTAGGCCACTTTCTTTGAAGATTTTACATATGGGGCTGCATTGGATTTGTCTCTGAATTACATGTTTTGAGCTTCTTAACAACAGAATTTCACCCTGTTAAGTCAGGATTTGTTTAGCCTTCCACTTGTGGTGTGGAGATATTCAAATAGGCAACAACAAAAAAGGGGGGTGGGCGCGACCCAGTTGCTCCACAGAAAAGAGAGTCCAAAGAACAAAAAGAGATTGTGGAGGACAGTGTTCTAGATGCTACTTTATTGGTGTATTATTCCAAGACAAAATATATGCACATCTACATATGTTGAGGTGTAAGAGGACCCAACAAGGTCTGTGTTTTGGTAGACACGACTTCCTCAGGGGTCTGGTCCGATGTGAATACACAAAATGTGGATGAACAAACAGATAAAAAACCTCGCTGGTTGTTTGGTGTCCTGGGCTCCCTTCAGAATAGACCCCAGTAAGGTAAGGTTTCAGGCAGGTAGGAGTTCCCACTGACATTGAGGATTGCTCCTGTGTTGCCAATAGCATATGTTTTGTCTTGGAATAATACACCAATAAAGTAGCATCTAGAACATTGTCCTCCACAGTCTCTCTTTGTTCTTTGAGATATTCATTTATACAGCTAAGATAACTTCAGAGTTGGAAATTTGATCTTCTAAATCATGGTAATAGTTTCTGGTCCCACTAAAATTTATTTTAGGTCATGCTTTTTTTGGAGAAGTTGCTGCTCTTGCATATAGTTTTTCCAAGGTAGCAGATATTAATGACACCTATTTTTTTTTTCTTAATCATAGGGCTTAATTCCCTTTTCATGATGTTTGGTGGTTATGAAGACATAGAAGCTTATGAAGATGATCTCTATCGTGATGATTCCTCCAGTGTGCAGAGTATTGACAGTGAAGTAGAGTGGCATCTCTATAGCCAGGTTCATTATGCACAGAAACTTGATAACATCAGTGGGCGAGAAGAGGAATTACTGTCCTCTGATGTCAAACAAAGCTTAAATGACATAAAAAGTGATGGAGAGAAGGAAGAAGTGAAAAGTCTTGTAATTTTGTCAGACAGTGATGTCATCCAGATTTCAGATGGCTCAGAGGTCATCATCCTTTCTGACTCTCCAGAAGAAGATAGTGTTTATAATACCAAAGGCAAGAAGTTGGTGACATTTCAGACAAAAGACACCAGACACGCCACACCAAATACTATTAAAACCACTGGACACAGTTTTCCAGATAGCTGTCATTTGGATACAAAAGGTCATCATAATCAGAGAAGAGCAGAAGAATCCAGTGCCAGCACTGTCTCCAGGTCTGCCAAAATCCATCAGATTTTGATAAATGAGGACAGTTCAGCTGCAGAGGACAAGGAGGAGAGCTCACTTTCAGAAAGTGAGCTAAGTGATAACATTGAGAGCTGGATGCTGCTGGGATGCCATAAACAGGATGGAGACAACAGAATCCAACTGAACATTGAGGGCTATGGAACATCCATCAGTGAAGGTCAGTAGCATCAATAGTTTCTGTTCCTTAGTGGAAACTGTACCATTGACAAGAGACTGAGTTATGGGTGAATGGAATCATAATATCTTGTTGCTAGCTTTTATGACCTTAATGTGTTTTATTTGCTCTGATTTTTAAAGTAAGGACAGAATAAGTTTATACAAAAAAGTGTATGTTCAAGTAGAGAAACAGAAGCTCATGAAGGACAATAGAAGTATTGATGAGCATACTGTAGTACTAATGTTGTGAAGTATTACACAAAACAAATTTGTTGCTAGAGACAAATTAACTACAAACAAACCACAATAATTGCAAAACTTCAATGACATTTGTACCAGGAACATACATTACTAGTGGGAAAAAACTGTGTGGCTAATGCAGGGCAGCTGTCTCTACTTCAGCTTAACATGTATTTCACAATACCTGCACCAACTGCAAGGCACATTCCCACCTCTTCTGTACCTTAATGTGAAATTCTACATTAATGAGCTAATATAGTAACCTTGTTTTAGAGCTCTGCATGGTTTCCTAATGCATGCATGATCTAGAATAGAAGTGACTCCTGCTGAAACCATGTGGATTCTTTTGTATTCTTGGATGAGAAAAGGGCATAGACTACAGATAAACTCGTACCTGTTCACCCAGAAGATGCAATAGTATATTTAATATGATGTCAGAATGAGCAGCTACACAGCTTCCGGTAGAAGATATTCATGGCAGTCTCTAGCCTCCCATGCAGGGAAGGGACATGAAGGGTTTGGACTGCAGGGACTTGTAGCTGAAGCCCATCAGTCATAGAATAACAGAGCAAAAAGGCAAAGAAAAAGAAGCTCTAAAGAAGATCTAAAAAACCCCACAAACCTACCAGTGCATAGTGCAGTTATATTTCTGCTCTGCTCAGTTCAGGGAGGGCAGGGCCTGATTAGGATGACCAATCATAGTATGTATACAGAATCTGGCTTAGGGTAATGTGCATGTGCACAGAAAGAAATATTTCTTTATCTTAAGTTACAAATTAATAAGGTGCTGGGGAGAGACAAAGGCTGTGGCAGAGGAATTCAGAGCCAGATTCTCAAAAATTGGTATTAAATAGCGAAGGGGTGCTGTCGCTGGCATTCTTGTAGCGATTTCAACGTGAGTCATTATCAAAAAATTGCTCATGTAAATGAGGTCGGTGGACAGTAGCGAAGAGTCGCTAAATTTGCTTGTGCCCATCGCTGGTGATAGTGATGGGCATATGCACAGAATAAATGCAAAAATAAAAAACAAAATAACAACAAATTGAGCCACAAGTAACCCTCTCCCACCACCAGCAACACCCCCACCCCCCCCCAGCAGCAAGAGAGATGCCCACTCTCTCCTGCTGCCAACTGACACACTCCTCTGGCAGCAGGAAAGATGCCCAATCTTTCTCGCTGCCAACCGACACAACCCCCATAAGACGCACCTGACCATAAGACACACCATAGATTTAGAGGAGGAAAACAAGAAAAAAACATTCTGAACCAAATTCTCCCTGCCAGGCTCTGTACCCAACCCCATACTCCTTGTCAGGCTCTGCACCCTGTCCCCCCTCCCTGCCAGGCTCTGTACCCTGTCCCCCCCCTCTTGTGGGCTAGTGGTAGGCCGGGACAGGGCACAGGGCAGGCAGGCCTAGTGGCAGGCAGGCCTAGTAGCCTAGTGACAGGCAGGCAAGCCCCATACCCCCCACATACCTTAAATCATCCCCCCATCCCCCCTATGTACCTCCCAGTGCCTTTTTTATCATACCCCCCTCCCCGGTATCTTTAAAAATCCCTCCCTCTCTCGCTAGATGTCTCCTATTTCCCAGCCAGCGGTGCAGAGGTCAGGAGCAAAGCTTTCTGCACTCCTGCTTGGGCCCAAGCTGCTTTCTGAATGGCTGCGTTCAGTTCTTGTGGGACTTGCGAGAACTGATTGCAGCCATTCAGAAAGCAGCGCGTGCCCAAGTGGGAGCGAAGAAAGCTTTGCTCCTGACCTCCGCACCACTGATTGGGAAATAAAAGGAGACAGCTAGTGAGGGAGGGATCATGCTGGACCACCAGGTTATTTGTAACAAGGCGGGTAGATGGCTGCGGGCGGGGGGAGGGGGGTTGGGGTTTTAAAAAGGTGCGGCGTGCATGCAGGAGTGGGGTGTTTTACAAAGGTGTAGCGGGCGTGCGGCAGCGCAGCGGGTGGGGTGTTTTAAAAAGGTGCAGTGGTGGGAGGGGTGTTTTTAAATGGTACCGGGGGAGGGGGGTAATGTTTTGTACCTTCACTACATAAGACATACCGAGATTTCCACCCACTTTTGGGTGGGGGAAAAAAAGTGTGTTTTCTGTGCTGAATTGCTGGCAAACTGTCTTGCTTCAGTTCAGCAGGTAATTCTTTACCTGGTGTGCTTCTGTATATGTAGAGGCCTCAGTTGTCGCAGGTCTTTGTGCCAAAGTGTCAGTTTTAGTAAGAGTCACTATTGGAGCCATCTCTTCTTTTAATTTTGATGAGCAGACAGATGAAGAAATGCTAACAGAGATTAGGAAAGCTGGCAAATTGGGCAAAAGTATAATATATGTATGAGGTAATTGAAATCATGCATTAACACCTCCACACAGTTATGATTATAAGATCCTCTCCACAAAAGTCACACTCACTTGCAAAAATCAAAATAAGTGGTGGAGAAAAAGATCTCAGTTATGCTTCATAGATCATAAAAAACCTGCAATTACCCCAATATTAACTGGATAAATGGTACATTTGGGAGTGCTAGGGAGGTGAAATTCCTAGACGTAATAAATGACTGCTTCTTGGAGCAACTAGTTTAGGAAACGAGAATAGGGGGAGCTATTTTAGATTTAGTCCCTAGTGGAATGCAGGGAATAGTTTGAGAGGAACTGTGTTGGGACTGCTGGGAAACATGATCAAATTTGAGCTATCTGGAGTGATGTCACTAAAGAAATCTACTCTAGCAGCATTTAGTTTTCAAAAGGGCAACCATGATACAATGAGGAAAATAGTTAAAAAGAAAGCAGCAAAAGTTAGGACTTTAAATTAGGCACGGACATTATTTAAAAATACAATCAAGGCCTCAGGTCTTAAAACTTGGGGGTTCTTTTAGACTTAGTTTTCCATGTAAATGTTGTGTTAAGCTCCAAGGAGTTAAAAATATATTTTTTGAGTCATCACAGCTTTCAAGGTTCATAATTGGTAAAGATCTGATATCTGCAAATACCCCCACTAAGGGCTCCTTTTACTAAGCTGCGCTAGCGGTTTTGTTCGTTTTTCCACATAGCGGGGGGCAGCACGCGCTAATCTGCAGCGCGTGGTAAAAATGCTACCACAGCTTAGTAAAAGGAGCCCTAAGTCTCAGGAGGAAGGCTCGTGACTTACAGATCTCAAAAAGAAATTGGTTCTGTGCTAGTCCTGTAAGGTCCTCCAGTGTCATCGCTCTCTTTGCCTAGTCCCTTCGATTTTCCCAAACATGTCATTTTCCAATGATCTTTCTCTTTTGACAGTGTGACCAAAATAACAGTCGTAACTTCATCATTTGGGCTTCTAGTGACATAGCCAGTTTGATCTCTTCCAGAATCAATTTGTTAGTTCTTTTGGCGGTCCACAGCATGCATAAAATCCTTCTCCAGCACCAAATCTCAAATTAGTCAATCTTCTTTCTGTCTTGTTTCCATAGTGTCCAGCTTTCGCATCTGTAATTGACTACTGAGAAAATGATTGCATGGACAAGTCTGATCTTCATTTGGAGTGTTATTTGCTTGCCTTTGAATACTTTGTTGAAAGCCTTCATTGAAGAGTGACAAGTGCTATTCTGCGGAATATTTCTTCCCTGCAAGTTGCTTCTTCATTTATGAAAGAGTCCAGGAGATTGAAATTCTTTACAACTTCTATTCTATCACTTTCAAGCTTAAAATCTTCATCATTTTCTGTGTTCATCATTTTCATCTTGTTTGTGTTCAGTTCTAATCCCATATTATGACTTTTGGCTTTGTCTTTTCTCAGTAGATATAGCATGTCTTTGCTGCTGGTGATGAGCGTTGTATCATCTGCATAGTGCAGGTTGTTTATATTTCAGCCACCAACTTTGAAACCAACACTCTCTTCTTACAAATTTTCTTTTCTTTTTCTTTTTTTTTACGTTTCTACAATTTTATTAATAGGACTCAGTGGCAATGGATGGATAATCTGAAGCAGACTCTGACATTTCATTTCAATTTTATTTATTTATTCAATTTTCTATACCGTTCTTCCAGGAGAGCTCCGAATGGTTTACATGAGTTTATTCAGGTACTCAATCATTTTTCCTTGTCTGTCCTGGTAGGCTCACAATCTATCTAATGTACCTGGGGCAATGGGAGGATTAAGTGACTTGCCAAGGGTCACAAGGAGCAGCTTTAACCACTGAGCCACACACTCTTTGCTCTTCTCCAATATCATAGTAACATAGTAAATGATGGCAGATAAAAACTCGAATGGGCCATCTAGTCTGCCCAACCTTACCCTTTTTTTAAATTACTGATTTAATTTAAATTTTCCTTTTTCTTAGCTATTTCTGGGCCAGAGCCCAAAGCTCTGGTCAGTACTGTGCTTAGATTCCATCTACTGAAGTTTCTGTCAAAGCTCACTCCAGCCCATGTAAACCATCCAAGCCATCGAAACCCTCCCCAACCTATCCTCGGCCAAATGGCCATATATGGACACAGACCGTGTAAGTCTGCCCAGTACTGGCCTTAGTTCTTCAATATACACTTCTCCCTCTGTATTCGCGGGGGATAGGGGCAGGGCCGGCCCGCGAATATGGAAAAACCGCAAATAATATTCGGGCCGGCTTCCCACAGCTATTTTTAGCCCTGTAAGCTCCCCCTTAAGCCTTACTTGGTGGTCTAGCGGGTTTTCAGGCAGGAGTGATCTTCCCACGCTCCTGCCCCATGCAGATCGTTCACAGGAAATGGCTGCCTTGAGCTCCCGTAGTCTCTCGAGTCATTTCCTGTGAGCGATCTGCACGGAGCAGGAGCCTGAAAACCCGCTAGACCACCAGGTAAGGCTTAATGGGGGGGAGGGGGGTTACAGGGCTAAAAAAAAGCCTGAAAAATAAAATTTATTTTTTGGTCAAAAATCGCGAATAACTGAATCCGTAGATATGGAATTCGCGAATACGGAGGGGGAAGTGTATACCATTATTTTCTGATTCAAGATCCTCTGTGTTCCATCTAACATTGGGAATAAGTCTCTTGTTTCTTGAAGCCAGCCTGAACTTTGGTTAGTTCTTGTTTAACATATGATTATAGCCTTCGTTGTGTTTTCAGCAGTATTTTGCTGGAGTGTGGAATTAATGCAATCATTCTGTAGTTGTGGAGTTGCCTTTTTTCGGTATAGGTATGAACAATGATCTGCAAATGGTTGGCCAGGCTTTTTCCTTCCAAATCTGTTGACACAATCAAATGAAGGCCATGATAGCAGCTTCTGAGCCTTTGATTAATTCAGTTGGAATACCGTCAATACCAGGTGACTTGTTTTTCAATAAAGCTTTAATTGCTGCTTTAACTTCTTCTTTTAAAATATCTGATGCTTCTGCGGCATCAGTTCCAGTTCAGTTTCTCCAATTTTATCCTCATTGCCTTCTTTGTATAAATATTCCGTTTATTCTTTTCATCTCTTTTTAATGCTTTCTGGATCATTCACTATCATTCTGTTGGTGTCTTTAAGCATTCCTAATTGAGGCTGGGATTTCTGCTGCAATCTCTTAACATCATTAGAAAAGTTCAAAGATCTTTTGAAAAGTTATGTGTATAAAGATGTATTTGAGACATAGCTAAGATAACTTGCTTGCACTTATATCCAGTCTCAATCAGTCCTTAGTCACAGGACTCAAATCCTCCTCTCTCCTTTCGCCTTCTTTCTCTTTTTCTTCTTCTCTTCTTTATCTTCATTTGTCACCCCTCCTGATGTGTTACCCATAAATGTTTCTCCTCTCTCTTTAATGATTGTAGTTCATCCCCCTTTCCTTTTGTATCGGTAATAAATTTGTATGTATATATTTTATTTGGTAACAAACTGTCTTATTGTTTGTCCCCTTTTTTAATTTGTAATACGCTTTGAAATACAGTGGTACCTTGGATTACGAGCATAATCCGTTCCAGGAGCATGCTCGTAATCCAAAATGCTCGTTTATCAAAGCGAAGATCCCCATAGGAAATAATGGAAACTCGCTTTGATACGTTCCCCCCCCCCGAGGCTAGGGCGCTGCTCCCCCCCCTCGCTCCCAAAGTCCCCCCCCCCCGCGTGATCCGGCACCCCCTGTGAGAACAGGCACCCCCCGCCCGACCAACTTTAATTCACCCTCCCCCCCGTCTGGCACCGGCACGAGAACCGCTCCCCCCACTCGCAAAGGCCCCCCCCACTCGAAACGGCACCCCCCCCGCGAGAACAGGAACCCCCCGCCCGACCAACTTTAACTCACCCCCCTTTGGCATCGGCACGCAGCCCACAAGTGCCGGTGCCACTTGAAGATCTTCTTCCTTGTCTCTGCCGGCTTTGACCATGCATCTGCGCATGCTCAAGCCCTTCTAATTCTCCCTCTCGCCGAGAATGGTGAGTGAGGCGCAAAATCTGTATATCCCCAGATTTAGAAAAGGATGCAAAAAGAGCCGAACAAAAGACCCGGCGTGGATAACTAAAGAAGTGAAGAAAGCGATAGGAGACAAGAAACATTCATTCTGGAAATGGAAAAAGGACAAAACCGGGAAGAACTGGAAAGAGCACAGGAAGCATCCAAAAGAATGTCACCTCGTGGTTAGAAGAGCAAAAAGAGAATATGAAGAGAGGCTAGCCAGGGAAGCAACCGGTAAGGAAGGAGGTGGGACTGCTGGATGACGGAGATAGGAAAGGAGTGGTGAAGGAGGAAAAAGATGTGGCAGATAGACTAAACATGTTCTTTTCGTCAGTATTTACAAAAGAGGACACATCCAACATGCCGGAACCTGAAAAAATCTTCAAAGGACATCAAGCAGAAAAATAACATCCATGGAGGTAAGCCTTGAAGACGTACACAAGCAGATAAATAGATTAAAAACTGACAAATCTCCGGACCCGGACGCAATCCACCTTAGGGTATTGAAAGAGCTAAACGAGGAAATAGCGGAGTTACTACGGCAGGTTTGAAACAGGGGTGATCCCGGAGGATTGGAAGATAGCTAATGTTACGCCCATCTTTAAAAAAGGATCGAGAGGTGACCCGGAGAACTACAGACCGGTAAGTTTGACTTCGGTTCCGGGGAAGATGGTGGAAGCACTGATAAAAGACAGCATTGACAAGCATCTAGAAAGGAATAAACTGATAAAAACAAGCCAACATGGCTTCTGCAAGGGATGATCGTGCCTAACGAACTTATTGTACTTCTTCGAAGGAATTAACAAACGGATGGACAAAGGGGACCCCATAGACATCGTATACTTAGATTTCAAAAAGCCTTTGATAAGATACCCCATGAACGCCTAATACAGAAACTAAAGACCATGGGGTAGAAGGAGACATACATAGATGGATCAAAAATTGTTTGGCGGGTAGAAAGCAAAGGGTAGTAGAGAAGGGCCACTACTCGTACTGGAGGAGGGTCATGAGTGGTGTTCCGCAGGGGTCGGTACTCGGTCCGCTGCTGTTCAATGTATTTATAAATGATCTAGAAACAGGGACAAAGTGCGAAGTAATAAAATTTGCAGACTATACCAAACTATTTAGTGGAGTTAGGACTGCAGAGGACTGCAAAGATTTACAAAGGGACCTGAACAAACTAGGAGAGTGGGCGAAGAAATGGCAGATGAAGTTTAATGTAGAGAAATGTAAAGTCTTGCTTGTAGGAAACAGAAACCCGAAGTACAGCTATACGATGGGAGGGCTGGTAATGGGTGAAAGTACCCAAGAAAAGGACTTGGGGGTAATAGTGGACAGCACAATGAAGCCGTCGGCACAGTGCGCAGCGGCCTCTAAGAAGGCGAATAGAATGCTGGGTACTATCAAGAAAGGTATTACAAGCAGAACGAAAGAAGTTATCCTGCCGTTGTATTGGGCGGTGGTGCGCCCGCATCTGGAGTACTGCGTCCAATATTGGTCGCCGTACCTTAAGAAGGATATGGCGATCCTCGAGAGCGACACGATTGATAAAAGATATGGAAAACCTTTCATATGCTGAAAGATTAGAGAAACTGGGGCTCTTTTCCCTAGAAAAGCGGAGACTTAGAGGGGACATGATAGAGACTTACAAGATCATGAAGAGCATGGAGAAAGTGGAGAGGGACAGATTCTTCAAACGTTCAAAAACGACAAGAACGAGAGGGCATTCAGAAAAATTAAGAGGGGACAGATTTGGAACCAATGCTAGGAAGTTCTTCTTCACCCAAAGGGTGGTGGACACCTGGAATGCTCTTCCAGAGGGTGTGATAGGACAGAGTACAGGTTCAAGAAGGGATTAGATAATTTCTGAAGGAAAAGGGGATAGAAGGGTATATAGATAGATAGATGGACCTGATGGGCCGCCATGTGAGCTGACTGCTGGGCATGATGGACCTCTGGTCTGACCCAGCAGAGGCACTTCTTATGTTCTTATGTTATCATGTTATCCATGTCATATTTTGGGAGGTCTCTAATGATCTTCTTTTTGCAAAGCTTTACTTTGATCTTGCAATGCCAAAAGCTCGTGGTCGCTTCCAGAGTCAGCTCCTGGATTAGTCCTTGCAGTCAAAACTGCAGATTTCCATCTCTGTCCTAAGTAGATGTGGTCAATTTGATTTTGATGCATGCCATTTGGAGAGGTCCGTGTGTTCTGGCGATGTTTGTGGTGTTGGAAATGACGGCAGGATATAGAAACATAGAAACAAGATGGCAGATAAAGGCCAAATGACAGAATCTAGTCTGCCCATCCGCAGTAACCATTATCTCTTTCGCTCTCCGAGAGATCCCATGTGCCTATCCCAGGCCCTTTTGAATTCAGACACAGTTTCTGTCTATACCACTTCCTCTGGGAGACTGTTCCATGTATCTACCACCCTTTCTATAAAAATGTATTTCCTTAGATTACTCCAGAGCCTATCACCTCTTAACTTCATCCTATGCTCTCTCATTGCAGAGTTTCCTTTCAAATTAAATAAACTCGACTCATGCACATTTACAAAGAGGCAGCAATGTCAGCCAAACAGGCATCAGATGTGATCCTCTGCCTCAAACACTGCCCATCTGCTGATGCCCAGATGGGGGTGGTACATTGTTAGTCTGGCATCTCTGCTGAAACCTATCTGTCTTGGGAGGCCCTGCTAGTAGTGAAACTACTGCCAGCATAGCTTTCAGCTTCTCAGAAGCGTGCAAACCCTAGTGGCTTGACAAGCCCATGTACCATGCCTGTGGTATTCCCCCATACTCTCGTGTTTGGGTTTTTTTTTTTGGGGGGGGTGTGACAGGCTAGCTTTCAGATCTTCTGGAATCCTAATGCTGTGTTTTCCTTTTTGCAATGTTTTCTGCTCTAGGGAATTAAACTAGCGGTCCCAAGTCAAATGGTAGGTGAGTAGAGGATCTGCCTCCTGCCTACCTGTTTGCACAACCTTTAATACTAATGAAGGTGGCACACTATCTTGCAGTGCCCATACCAAAGGCACATTTTCTCAGAGAACGACACAGGGCCAAAGTTTGTCCCTGCCAGGGCTGTGGAGTCAGTACACAAAAACCTTCCGATTCCTTTATTTATGATATCTCTGACTCCGAATCCTTTATATATTTATATAGGAGTTCACGGTGACAGACCTTGTGGAAACGGGGTGAGGATGAGGACAAACTTTGTCCCCATGTCATTCTCTAGGTGCCACTTTCACTAATATAAATATCGTAAAATATATTACATTTTGTAATCATCAAAGAACTTGATATCAAAATATATTCTAAAAGTAAAACATATCCTGAAACAAATGGGTTAATCAAATTATCATCTGTGAAATAAGACATTTAAGCATTATAACATTTGCATGACAGAGAAATTAGAAGTTGGAGTTGGCACATTTTTTTTTTTTTTTTTAATTTTTATTTCTATTATTCAACAAAATTTTACAAGAATACATCTTGTTACATTAAATACAGGAAAGAAAAAACAATACAGAAGTATTACAGATTCATACTTATAAAAATAATTTTTCCTTTCTTAGACCACCATAATAGGGGGATGGTCAATCGGAACTTTTTGAGAGAAATTTAACGAGGAACTTAATTAAACGATTAGGCTTTATGTTCTAAACACCAGCTATTAATTTCTATTTTCCCTCAGTCCTTGATGATTTTCTTTACATCCAAGAATTCCTTCAGGTGATTAGGAGAAAAAAATGTGTATTTAACTCCCAAATACCTAACTAAACATTTACAGGGGTATGCTAACAAGAAAGTTGCTCCCAATTTTATAGTATCTTGACGCATAGAAAGAAATTCTTTCCTCCGTTCTTGTGTAGTCTTTGCGACATCAGGATATATCCAAACTTTTTGCTCCCCAAATAATTTCTGTGAATTTTTAAAGAATAGTTTCATAATCATGTTCACGTCTTGCTCAAAAACGAATGATACTAAGAGCGTAGCTCTAACAGTATCAGTAGTAACTGTTTGTTCAAGAAGAGCAGTCACATTAGCAAATTCTATTTCATTATTTTCCCTCCTTATCTCTAGGATCCTCTGACGGGGGGTGGGGGGGAGGAAATGAAGGGAGGCCTACTGCTAAACTAAACTAAACTAAACCTTAAGTTTGTATACCGCATCATCTCCACAAAAGTAGAGCTCGACACGGTTTACAGGAATTGATATAGAAAGGAACTCCAATGAAGAGGGGAGGGACAGAGGGAGCAGGAAGAGGTGCTGATGGACAGGGGGGAAAAAAAGAAGGGAGGCCTACTGCTGGACAGAGGGAGCAGGAAGAGGTGCTGATGGACAGGGGGGAAAAAAAGGAAGGGAGGCCTACTGCTGGACAGGGGGAGCAGGAAGAGGTGCTGATGAACAGGGGGGGAAATGAAGGGAGGCCTACTGCTGGACAGGGGGAGCAGGAAGAGGTGCTGATGGACAGGGAGGAGGTAAAACAAAGGGAGAAGGCCTGCTGCTGGATAAGGGGAGCAGTGAAGGGGTGGTGATGGACACAGGGGAGGTAAAAAGAAGGGAGAAAGGACAGGGGGAACACGCAAGAGGTGGTGGTGGACAGCCAAAAGAAAGAAAGACAGAAATACAGAAAGTGGCTAAGGAGACAGAGAGAGAAAGAAATAAAGACAGACACGCACATATATTCTAGCACCCGTTAATGTAACGGGCTATAAAGCTAGTTATTTATAAATCACAAATAGAGCCTTCCATTTTGATGTGGTTTTGGTACAACCTTCCCAAAGATTCAGTTGCCTGTGTTCTACATCTTCTAGGAAAATAATGCCAGCAACAGTGGATGAATCTGTTGCAGTAATAGTAAGATGCTGGACATGTGATGGAAGGACTTTGTAGATGGTAGGAGTCTGATTTGCAGATGAATCTTTCGGTGCCACATCAAAGGCAGACAAGACATAAATGATGTTATTTAGCAGTAGTTCATTTAGATTCAAAAGCAGTTTCTGCAGTGTTGGTTTTTTTTTTTTTTTTTTTAAATCATTGATTTCAGTTGCCAGTTGTCTAAGATGTATTAAGTTTTTATGTATTGATACTAGCATTTTGTACGAGATGCTGATCCATCTAGTTAAAATAGCCTGTTTAAATTAGAGAATGACATGGAGGCAAAGTTTGTCCTTGTCCCTGTTCCTGTTCCTGTCCCGTCCCCGCAGGCTCTCTCTGTCCTTGCCTTTCAAACTTGGGTACCTGACCCTGTGTCATTCTTTACTGCTTATCTCTGTCTTGCTAACTGCCCCTGTCTGCAGAGTAAACAAAGCCCCCACTTTTGGACAGGTGTGATCTACAATCTCTTTGTTTGGCTGGTGTGCCTTCAGATTATTAAGATTTGCTGTAATTCTTCTTTCTAGGGAAACAAGGCATTTCACTACAAAAAAACAATTCTTTGCCTTCATTTCCAGCATATTGTGTGTTGTCTAGACATGTCTGACTGTTGTTTTCTCTCAAAGTAACTTTTAAATTTGTACTGCCCACTTTAAGTCAGAGGTGCAAATCATACCTGTTTCTTATTTAATAGAGTCTTATCTGCCTGCATTTTTTTTAGCCAACGGCTTCAGCTGTTCTATGGCTGAAGCATGCTTCTTGCTTAACACAGTGTTTACTAACTCTGAAGTAATTTTTGGCTTTTCATCTTCAGCATGTTGTTCCCTCTGACTAGGACTCAAATCCAAAAGACTAAAATTGTCGTCAAAACCATGTGGGTCACTGTGGGGCTGATTGTCTGATTTGAAAAAAGCAATTGATGTTAAAATGACTTCGCATGTAAATTAGTTTTGCAGAGGTCTGTCATAATCTCACCCCATCAGTCATAGGAAAAGTGACTTTCACATGATTTTTGGGAGTTGGATGACAGATGGAGCCCCTTGACAAAGCGCTATGTGTGCGAAACATGTTGGGGCATAACTCCCGTTCTAAGGCTGAGCTAAGTGCTTTATATTAATATTTATCAATATAAATATATTTTGTTATACTATTTCATACTATTTATACTCTATAAATGACCTAAACAACAAAGCTATATTTACATGTTGAGACCAATGATGAAAGGCACCACGTGATTCTTCCCGCTTTTGAATGATCTACAGCGGTGGAGTGGTGGGGCTGAGGTCTCCTCATAGTGAGATATTGGATACTACTAGTGGTGATAAGATTACATTTGGAGCTTTGAGTTAGAGACAGATAGTATAGATTTAGGACAGCATTCACTGTACTAACAGGAACAGAACATAATTGTACTAAAGTTTTAGTGTTGTAAGCGAGTACATGATTGGTGGTCGGCAGTTTAGGTCCCATGAGTAGCATCAGTCATTATGGAGCTCGTGAGTAGCGTGGGACATTAAGGAGCTGGATTTGTGAAGAGGAAGATTTTCATGGCCTTCTTGAAGTTCCATAGATTGTCTAGTGATCTAATGGATGTGGGGATGATGTGCCAGAATCTGGGTATAAACTGTGAATATGTGTGTGTGCCGGCTGTTTCAGTTTTGAGTGAACGACCAGGTGGTAGTGTGAACCGTCTTTCTGTTTGAGATCTCAGTGATCTGTTTGGACGTAAATTTGTAATTTTGATGTCATGTAGTTTGGTGTCAGCTTGTGGAAGGTCTTGAAGGCTAGGCCAAGGCTTTAAAGGCGCAGCGTTTTTGGATAGGTAACTAATGCATTGATGTTAGTGCTGGGGTGACATGTCTTGGAAGCCTAGATTTTTCAGGAGATGAATGGCTACATTTTGTACACCTTGGAAGCAGGAGAGGGTTTGTGTGGGTAAGCTTACTAGTAGTGCGTTGCAGTAGTCTAAGCGGGATAATACAAACGCATGTAGTAGTTGGGCAAAATTGGTTTCTGAAAAGTAAAGGCGGATGCACTTCAGTTGACGGAGGTAGTAAAAGGATGAAGACACTAAGTTTGATACGTGATTTGAGAGTGATAGATCTGAGTCCAGGATCACTCCTAGGCTGCAGACGTTATCTTTAGCTGTAAGTGTGTCATTTCTCCAGGAAAAGGATGGGCGAGGATATGTGCAGGGGTCTGTGTATCCAGAGGAGTTCAGTCTTTGAGGCATTAAGTTGTAGTTTATTTGCAGTCATAGAGCCATAGAGCTGCTATAAGTATTACTGTCTGAGTATTGTACGTAGCCACATCAGTAGAGCTTGGGCAGGGCTCTAACTTATACACTTCCTTGCTAGTAAGTTAAGCTGATAGAAGCAGACTAGTGCTTAGGTGGATTTTTTATATTAATGCGCATTAATGACTTTTGTTACATATAGAGGGCTATAATAAAAATAAACGTCTAAGTCCGATTTGAACGTGGGGTGCTGGTCGCCCAAAGTTAGCAGTTGCAAAATCTCCATTCTCGAAAAGTACGTCTAAAATATTTTTTTTTAGAAAATTGTCTCTGTATGTCCAGGCGTTTGATCGTCCAGACTACCACTATCTTTACACCATATTCTTGACCAAAAATTTGTCCAAGTTCCAAACGCACACAGAACAAGACCTTTAAAAAAAAAATAAATAATAATAATAATTTATTAATTTTCAAACTTAATCACCAAGTATAACTTGTACAGAAAGAAAACATTAGCCATTACGTATTCCTTTGCATTAAAGTATAAACTTTTTAGTGCGGATCCAAGATGGCCGCGGTGCAGACGCTCTGAGAGCGACGCTTCTGACCGCTCCACTCGTCTTTCCTTTTCCCTGTTAGTCAGCTTCCTGGTTACCTACTTCAGATGCCGAAGAGAAGGGGCCGGAGCGCAGCTGGCGCCTTGCGGCGCTCCGAGGCGCCCTCCTTCGGCAGAGTCAACGAGATGTTGTGGCGGTTGCAGGAGGCAGTCCTTCCTGTGTCGGGAGCAAGCCCGTTGAGAGCACCGGAGATGGGCGAGACCGGGGTTGTCTCTCCAGGGCTAGAAACTACCTTGAGCCCCGACTTGAGAGCACCACCTCCGTGTTCCCAGTCAGACAGTTCCCCAGGGGTGGAGGAAACCCCGGAGATGGGGAAAGTACTTTCCCTCGAGGCAGCGGGGTCATCATGGGAAACTGAGGAGGCAATACTCTCTGACCAGGGAGTAGTTGCAGGAGAAGCCGGGCTGGGACAAGCAACCGGAGGTGCAGGATTCCAGCCAGAACCTAACCAGGGGAACTTTTCTTCTTCTGACGGTGAGCATTTTTACACTCAGCAAAGTCTTCCAATTTTGGAGAAATCAGCGCAAGTGAGTTTAGATTCACTGTGGGATTTGATTGCAAATTTTACTAGGAATATTAGTCCCAATTTCCAATACTTTGAAGGGAAATTGATTCAACATTCTAGAGAGCTGAAAGATTTGTCTGCGGAAGTGACTGTTTCAAAGAATACAATTCAAAAGCTTGATCAAGAAATTTCTTTGACCAAACAAGTACAGGAGTCCCTAATTAAAGACAATACTAACTTAAGGAAGAAATTAGAGACGCTTGAAAATAATTCCCGGAATAACAATTTGAGATTAATTAATTTCCCTAGATTGACTTCGGTTACTCTTAGGGAAATGTTTAGGAAATCTTTGATAGAAACTTTGCAAGTTTCAGAAGAAACTTTACCACCATTTGTTCAAGTGTACTATTTGCCAAATGAAGAAGGGGCCCCAATGCAAGTTAAAATATCGGATCAAGCATCGGATCAAGCATTACTGAATGTTTCTGAATTGTTAGAAACTTCAAATAGAGAAACAGTTGTACCTTCTACAATGATTTTGACTGTAGCTCTCGCCATGGATAAAACATGGTTATTGAGACTTTTCTTTAAAAATAGACAGAAAGAGTTTCTTGGTTACAAAATACAAATGTTTCCTGATCTCTCTAGATAAACTCAAAAGCGACGTAGAGAATTTTTGCTGTTGAAATCTGGAGTCACTTCACTGGGAGCAACGTTTTACTTGAGACATCCTTGCAAGTGTATTGTTTGCTACCGTTCACTTAAATATGTTTTCTTTGAGCCACAACAATTAACAGCTTTCCTGGCTATGTCTTGACTGGATAAAGAGAAATCAACAGCTCCATAATCATATATCTGCCCATCTCTCAGTTGTGTCTGTATTTTATCTTCTAATAATAATTTCCTTTGCTCGCTTTAATGAATTTTTGGATCCATATTTTGAGGACTTGAGTTGGTTGAAAGAATTGTCCTGTATTTTGCTCTTTTTATTTAGATTGAATATGATTTATATTGGATATAGGTCATATCTATACTAACTAACTTTCTGTACAAGTGATTACTTGGTATGTCATTTGAAAATTAATAAAATAATTAAGAATAAACTTTAACAAACACTAAAAAGAAATAATAAACTTTTTAGCCAATTATGCTCAAGTCCTTTGATAGTATCCAAGATAATAAAATTTTAGTGAGATATAAAGAAAATATATTACATGTACACATTAAGCCATTATAAAGGCTATAGAGCTGAGTGCAGAGTTACATATTAAATCAAAAGGGCTTAAGATTTTTCTGCCTCTAGGCGGGATAGCAACAAGAAAGTTGTCAGCTGGCCTGGTTCAAAAAAAATGAATATTTAACAGTACTGTAACACACAATACACTTACAAGGACAAAGATATAACACCAGGTTTCATCAGAAGAAATTCACGGCGATGCTTCTGCGTCTCCTGCGAAAGATCAGGGAACATCTGTATTTTAAATCCCATAAATTCTTTTTGTCTATTTTTAAAGAAGAGTTTTAATCGACAGAGCTACAGATATAATCAAAGTAGCTGACACTGCTGCCTCTTTATCAGATATCTCCAATAATTCTGATACATTCAATAACTCGTGATCAGGAGACCTTTTTTGAGATTTGATTTTTATCGGGCAAATAATATACACGAGATAATGGGGGTAACGTTTCTTCTGAGACCCCAATATTTCTAACGAATATCTTTTAAACATTTCCCTAGGTGTTACCAATGTAAGCCTAGGAAAATTAATCAATCTTAAGTTGTTATATCGAGAATTATTTTCCAAGCATTTCCACTTTCCTCCTAAGATTAATGTTACCTTTCATTAAGTTCTCTTGTAGTTGATTGGAGGTTCTTATTTCCTGTTCAAGCTTCTGAATAGAGGAATTAGAGGCAATCATCTCAATTTCCAAATCTTTCAACTCATTAGATAGTGTTCAAGTAATTTCCCTTCAATATGTTGAAAATTAGGGCTTATGGTCTTCACCAGGCCAGCCATAAGGTTCCATAAGGACTCCAGAGTTACCTCTGAGGGGTTTTCCAAAGATAGTAAAGACTGACTAGTGAAAGATTTCTCACCAGACTGTTTCAATACTTGTCGCTCACCCGCCTGGCTCAATCCGACCACCAACGCTGAAATTGTCCCAGGCACTTCAATTGGGTTCCCACAAATAGGAGCTCCAACCTCCAGACTCTCCACTGTAACAATGCTTGCCTCAGGAGAGTGAAAAACCCCGACCTCCGGGGTTTCCGCGCCCCTTGGAGAGCTGGTAGACTGAGGCTGCGGGGGCGGTGCCCTTACGTCAGGTCTAAGAGTTGTTTCTAGCCCAGGAGGAACCGCCACTGTCTTGCAACTTCCCTGCATCCTCAGCAAGCTGCTCACCGACCCCGTCGACACTCCCTGTATCCATCTGAAGAGCTCTTCAATATTGCCGAAAACAGGCATCTTGATATGCTGCGCGGCGCTAGCCGCGCTCCAGCCTCTTCGTTTCAGCATGGTAAGTAGATATCTTTACTACAGTAGAAAAAAAATTCTATTTTGCCAGAGCAAATCTCCAGAGCATTTCTCTCAGCGCATCCAGCCATCCACCATCTTGGATCTTTAGTTGTCAAGACCTTTTGGACGTGGGAGGGGCCAGCATTGTTAATGGACTGGCCACCCAGACATGGCAACAGAGCAGAGGGGCACCTTATATGGCATTGCTATGAACTTCACAAAAAGGGTGCTGCATAAACATCTCACAAGAACTCCCTTATAGGTTATGGAGAGTCCTCCCAAAATACCCCCAAAACCCACTATACCTACCTGTCTTCAACCCCAATAGCCCTTATGGCTGCAGGTGGCACCTATATGGCAATACGAATAGGATTTTGGGGACATTAGGGCTCACATTTTCTACCATTAATGTAGTGGTTAGAGTGGCTTATGGGCCTGGGTCCTCCTCTTTATGGTTCAGTAGCCCACTCCCCAGACTACTTAAGCCAGGGGTGTCCACACTTTTTTGGCTTGCGAGCTACTTTTAAAATGACCAAGTCAAAATGATCTACCAATAATAAAATTTTAAAAAACACAAAGCACACTGTACGCAGAGAAAATGTTAATGTCAGCAGTCCAGCACTTTACTGTTTCTTTTAATACAGGGTTTCTCAACATGCGTTACGTAAACAGGCCGCTTGTTGGGGGGTACATGGGCTGACCATCGCCCGCCACTACATTTAATTACAGCCTCGCTGGTGCCGGAACTACGGGTAATGAAGGGTCAGTTGCATGCAGCAATTGCACGCTGCTGGCCCACAAGCCCCCCCCCCCGACATCAATTCCCTCTTTCCTTCTTTTCTTCCCCTCCCCATTGATCCAACTGCTGCTGCGAGCATCTCAGCTACCTCTTTCCTACACAAAACATAAACGAATGGGCAACGACCGCTGAAAGAGAAGGAGAGAAGACATCTTATCAGCACTAACCAGCAACGTCTGTGTCCATGGAAGCAGTAGTCTCTAGCGCCCGAGTCCTACAGTCAGAGTAGGAGGGAGAAAGAAGTCTGCCCGTGGTGGTCGGGATGCAGTGATCAGTGACACAGAGAGCAAAGGAGGATGGCGTTCAAATGTATTCACAAGGAGCTTAATGATTTGGCTAGTGATCCTCCAGCTCAGTGTTCTGCAGGCACAGTTGGAGATGACATGTTCCATTGGCAAGCTACAATTATGGGGCCTAATGACAGCCCCTACCAGGGTGGTGTGTTCTTTCTTACAATTCACTTTCCTACAGACTACCCTTTCAAACGTCCAAAGGTTGCATTTAAAACAAGAATTTACCATACAAATATTAACAGTAATGGCAGCATTTGTCTTGATATTCTAAGATCACAATGGTCCCCTGCTTTAACTATTTCTAAAGTTCTCCTCTCTATTTGTTCACTGTTATGTGATCCAAATCTAGATGATCCTCTAGTGCCAGAGATTGCACGGATCTACAAAACAGATAGAGAAAAGTACAACAGAATAGCTCGTGAATGGACTCAGAAGTATGCCATGTGATGCTACCTTGTCAGAATAACCTACATATAGTTGGAATAAACTATAATTACTGGGGGCGGGGGAGGAGGGGGGCATTTTCCTGTCTGATTGCTCCCCATCAGACTTTTCTTTTTGCCTCCCTCATTCATTCACATGCTCATCCAAGAAGAAGTTAGATTTTATCTTTGGACAAAATTGCTTTTAGAATTTGTAAGATAGTTACAAGAAAAGGTGCCTCATGAACGTCTACTCCGGAAACTGAAGAACCATGGGGTGGATGGAGACGTGCTTAGATGGATCAGAAACTGGTTAGAGGGTAGGAAACAGAGGGTAGAGGTGAAGGGCCACTACTGGGACTGGAGGAAGGTCACGAGTGGTGTTCCGCAGAGCTCGGTGCTCGGGCCGATGCTATTTAATATATTTATAAATGATCTAGAAACAGGGACGAAGTGTGAGATAATAAAATTTGCAGATGACACTAAACTATTTAATGGAGCTCGGACCAAGGAGGACTGCGAAGAATTGCAAAGGGACTTGGACAAACTAGGGGAATGGGCGACGAGATGGCAGATGAAGTTCAACGTTGAGAAGTGTAAAGTATTGCATGTAGGAAGCAGAAACCCGAGGTTCAATTACACGATGGGAGGGATGCTATTGAATGAGAGTACCCAAGAAAGGGATTTGGGGGTAATGGTGGACATGACAATGAAGGCGACTGCACAGTGCGCAGCGGCTGCTAAGAGGGCGAATAGAATGCTAGGTATAATCAAGAAGGGTATTACAACCAGGACGAAAGAAGTCATCCTGCCGTTGTATCGGGCGATGGTGCGTCCACATTTGGAGTACTGCGTCCAATATTGCTCGCCGTACCTTAAGAAAGATATGGCGTTAATCAAGAGAGTTCAGAGGAGAGTGACACGTCTGATTAAAGGGATGGAAAATCTTTCATACCCTAAGAGATTGGAGAAACTGGGTCTCTTTTCCCTGGAGAAGAGGAGACTTAGAGGGGATATGATAGAGACTTACAAGATCATCAAGGGCATAGAGAGAGTAGAGAGGGACAGATTCTTCAAACTTTCAAATAATAAAAGTACAAGAGGGCATTCAGAAAAATTGAAAGGGGACAGATTCAAAACAAATGCTAGGAAGTTCTTCTTTACCCAACGTGTGGTGGACACCTGGAATGCGCTTCCAGAAGATGTAATAGGACAGAGTACGGTACCGGGGTTTAAGAAAGGATTAGACAATTTCCTGCTGAAAAAGGGGATAGAAGGGTATAGATAGAGGATTACTACACAGGTCCTGGACCTGTTGGGCCACCGCGTGAGCGGGCTGCTGGGCACGATGGACCTCAGGTCTGACCCAGCGGAGGCATTGCTTATGTTCTTATATTTTTAAGACACGGGTCCATTTTAAAATGGAGCATATGTACTAAATGTCCAGTATCTTCACTTATGTTTGGTTATTAGATTCATCAAAATCCATCTTACCCTTTGAAAAGCTGAAGACACTTTGAGGGTGGAATGGATGCAAGGAGTAAGAATGTTGGACATAGTGATGGAGGGAGAGATGTAGCATGGTGTTGGAGAGGGGTAATAGAAGGAGAAATGGGCAAGGGGTTGGTGGGCAGTGGTGAAAATTGATCTGTGGGACGAGAGAGGAAGAAAAGTTGGACTCATAGAGGGACAGAGAGAGATGTTGGTTGGGGAATGGAATGAGGTCTGGAGGAGAGGAAGCATGCAGGAGGCAGAAAGAAAGAAATATTGGATGTACAGTCAGAAGAAAGTGCAACCAGAGACTCATGAAATCACCAGATATCAAAGGTAGGAAAAATGATTATATTTTCAATTTAGTGATCAAAATGTGTCAGTTTTGGGAATTTATATCTGCTCACTATATTTTGCACTATATTTGCCTATTTTTCTATAGTTGTTACTGAGGTGACATTGCATATTTTAAAGTCATCTGCCTTGACATCTTTGAAACCCCCCTGAACATAAATGATAATTAACATTTTCTGTGCGTACAGTGTGCTTTGTGGTTTTTTAAATTTTGTGGTTACCATTATGCATTGTGTGTATATGAGAAACGGATGGAAGAAATTGCATTACAATTAGTATTATTATTATGGGGGTGGAGTCAGTGGTGGAGTTTGGCAAGAGGTACTCGGTTGGTATTTGTTAGGCTTAGAGGGTACTTGTCTTGAAAAGGTTGAGAAACACTGTTGTAGCTTCTCAACTGCTGCCATTTTTATGACCCATCATAAGAACATAAGAATTGCTGCTGCTGGGTCAGACCAGTGGTCCATCCTGATCAGCAGTCCGCTCATGCGGCGGCCCCTAGGTCAAGAACAGTGCTCCAAATGAGTCCAGTCTCACCAGTTTAGCAAGAACTTATCCAACTTTGTCTTGAAACCCTGGAGGGTGTTTTCCCCTAAAACAGACTCCGGAAGAGCGTTCCAGTTTTCTACCACTCTCTGGGTGAAGAAGAACTTCCTTACGTTTGTACGGAATCTATACCCTTTCAACTTTAGAGAGTGCCTTCTCATTCTCCCTACCTTGGAGAAGGTGAACAGCCTTTCTTTATCTACTTAGTCTATTCCCTTCAGTATTTTGAATGTTTCGATCAAGTCCCCTTGCAGTCTCCTCTTTTCAAGGGAGAAGAGGCCCAGCTTCTCCAACCTCTTAATGTACAGCAACTCCTCCATCCCCTTAACCATTTTAGTCGCTCTTCTCTGGATCCTTTCGAGTAGTACCGTGTCCTTCTTCATGTACTGCGACAAAACAAGAAAAAAGTTGAACGTCCTTCATACAGAAAAAAGAAAAAAAAAAATCAGGAGAGGATTCCTCACTAATGTGACCACAGAAGATTTTTAATCTTCCTCAAATCTGCTGTTGATGCCCTGATGTTTAAAAAAAAAAAAAAAATGTTTAGCCTCTCTCTTTTGTGCATCACTTTTTGCCTGGGTTTTAAAGCTAAAACCTTATATTGATTATTGCAAATTATTATTTTTGAGAAGCTTCTGTTAAATAAATTAGTATCTTTTATTGATAGTGCTGAATTGTTGAATGCTAGTTGATATGGTAGTAGAAAGGGACATAACACTGAGATACTTTTAATGTCGACTACTGATATGCTTTAGAAAGGAAATGGACAGTAAAATGACATTTTATTTTGTTGATGCTTTTGAATTATATTATTCTTTTAAACCAGCTTTGGAGGTTTGGGATGAAGAGAAAAGTGGTTTGTTTCTTATTTACAGAATCAAAAAATGGTGGTGAGATAGAATGAGACTACTTCAGCGACGTGTAAGTTAGAAATGGGGGTTCCACAGGGATTGACATTATTAGCCCTGTTGTGTAATTTGTACATGAGGCTATTATGTGAAGAATTGAGAAAATTAGATGTAGAGTTTAGGATCTATGCTGCTAATGTACAATTTGTTTTCCCCATGGATAATGATTTTAATAGTGGTCGATTGCAATTGTATGGAAGCTATTCAAATGTAGATGAGAATAATTTGCTGAAAATTTAGACAAAACAGAAATAGTGCTTGTCAGTGGATTATTAATGAGGAGGTTATGTTCTATTAAGTTGAAGGGTCACAGTATTCCTGTAAAAAAAATCAAAATACGAGTCTTAGGATAATCTTAGATTCACAGTTGAATTTTAAGTTCTAAGAAGCAAAGTGGTTCAAATGGTTTTTTTTTGTTTTTTTAAATTATTATATTTGTGTTTTAAGTAAGATTAAGCCTATTATTTCTACAAGCCCATAATTTCTAAAGCCAATTTTAGAATTGTGCAGTGTTTCGTATTATCAAGGTTAGATTATTTTAATATTCTGTGTTTGGGAATATCATATGGAAGGTGTGAAGCCCTTCAGGTGATAAAACATGTAGTTGTGTGGTTGATAGCTTGCACAGTAAACTGATTATGCTTTTTTATTTCTGATAAAAGCACTGTAATGGCTCCTTGTACAATATTACCGGTAATTATTAATTTTTAAGATACTGACTAGTATTGCTCCTGTAAATTTTAGACAGATTTTGACACTGTTTGAACTGCATTGTTCTTTGATATCGGCAAGGACTTGACAGTTGATCCAGTCATCATTAACAAAAATACACTATGTCGACACGATAAATAGTGCTTTGTCTGTTGCTGGTCCAATTTTATGGAACAGATTGCCAGCACTCATCATATGATGATATCCATATCAAATTTTAAGAAGCTGAAAATGCAGTTATCTGTTCAAGTTTATTTTTAATGATGTCATGATGCAAATTTGGAATCTGTGTTAATTATTTTTTTTCTAGTTTTATTTATGTGTTGTTTTGTAACTCAGGTGATGGGGATATAAATGAAATAATCAAAATAAATGAATTATGGGATTTAACATTTTTTTATATAAGCAATTTTTCAGAAATACAACAAGCAACACACTTGAACAGAAAAGCTGATATAGAAAAGTTAGCTAGGAAATAATACAAAAGGAAAATTTCATAGTCTCAAAATCTGCACGAGTCCTCAGTATTGAGGTTCCAGTCTCAATACAGGCAAATCATAGAAAATAGTAAATAAAACAAGAAAATTTGGCAACACCATATATTTAGATAGAAAAACTTTAAACAAAATATTCGCATTGCAAATCCTAGTTGATAGCACTCTTACAGACAATGAAGGAGTACAGTTGTATAGGGTCCTAAAACAAGTTTCCATTATGCATCTTCCCACTATTCCAGAACTTGTAGGAATAGTTATATCCATCAACCAGCAGGTAGAGATAGCAAACATAGAACTGAGTTGTGCCATATATTCTCAATCAGGTAGTATTTTCTGTCTCCAGCAGGTGGATGGTCATGCTATTCAGCCTCTGGTTCTTAGCTCCTGGTCCAGTTGGTAAGCTGCTACCAAGTTGAGCCTCGTGGATGCTTAATGTTTAGGAGTCATATCTAGAGGTTTCAGATCATTGTCTCCAGTGCCCTGCAGAACCTCCCTCCCCCACCTGTCTGTTCTCTCTTGTGCAACCTTACCAATAAATTTTTTAAAAAAGAGAAATTCAGTGAAGGCACTTTCTCTTGATAGTCAAGAGTGTTGGAGCAAGTGTCTCAAGGCTCAGTTTGTAGAGAGTGAGCAGGGGCATCGGCAGTGGTAAGTCCAGCTTTTTCTCTCAGAACTGTGTTGGGCTGTTGTTCAATTGTTGTTGATGGAAGTCTTCTGCCATGGTGCCTCTGGAATTGCGTTGGGAGTGCTGCTGAGGCGGTTTGTAATGGCAATGCATGGGGCCCTTCAGACATCATTGGGTCGTTGCATGGTGTACAAGCTGAGAGACCTGAATGGTGCAGCTGATTCTGCTGGTGGAAGTGTATCAGAGGAGTATGGACAGCAGTGTGTTTCCAACTACTTCAGGCTCCTTGCTAAAGCAGCCTCACAGTTCTCCTCAAGAAAAGATGGGAATGGCAGTCATTTTGGTGGGTCCAATGAGCAGTGAAGTGCTAGCTTAAGATTTTCCTGTGCAGAGTAAGGCCTCTGTCTTGTTGCCGCAGGACACAGCTAAGCAGCAGGAGTCCACAAGAGGGATGTTTGTTTACTTCTGCATTGGGTATACAGTGGTACCTTGGATTACGAGCATAATCCGTTCCAGGAGCATGCTCGTAATCCAAAATGCTCGTTTATCAAAGCGAGTTTCCCCATAGGAAATAATGGAAACTCGCTTTGATATGTTCCCACCCCCCCACCGAGGCCAGCAGCGCTGCTCCCCCCGAAGGCCCCGCGATCCGACACCCTCCCTCCCGCGATCCGGCACCCCCCCGCCACCATCGGGCACCCCCCCTGCCATGATCAGGCACCCCCCGCTGCCACCATCGGGCACCCCTCCGCCGCAACCTGAAGTCCCCCAGAGCCCTCTTCTTACTTTAATGTAGCACCGGCAATGTTGGCCTCCTCTTCTGTGCTGGCCTTGAGCAAGTGCGCATGCTCAAGGCCTGCGAGTTCACGTTCTCTTCTAATCTGGCCTCTCTCTGTTCAGAGGAGCCTTCTATGAGGGAGCTTTGTAGGAAGGAGTACTCTCTCATTACATTACATTACATTATCCAGTATTTCTGTACCACTCCTACCGAATACAGTTCAAAGCGGTTTACAAATAAGAAGCTGGATATAGTCATTCCAGGAATTACAAGGTCAAAAATTCAAAACCAAGGGCTCCTTTTACAAAGCCGCGCTAGGACCTTAACGTGCGGAATAGCACGTGCTAGTTGCTGCCGCCTCCTTTTGAGCAGTGTAGCCGGCAAGCTCAAGGCAAGGTGTCTGGGGTCACCGGTACAAGTAGATTCTTGTGAGTCGCCATGGGCCGCATAAAGAGGTGATAATTTTAGCATTTGGAATAAGGAACACCTTCAAAAGTCATAGGCACAGCTTCAATGAAATCAAGGCTTTTACTCTTCAAAACAAAAAAAACAAACAACTTATTTGTCAGGATTAATCAACCAAAAAAATCTCTCTTCCTCAGAGGTAAGTTTTCTTTCAAATTATAGTCCAGTTAGAGTGCATTACAAAAGAAAGAAAACTTTTCAGCCAAAAACAAAACTCCTAGTCAGTGCAGTAAAACTAGCTTCTTCAGCAACTGAATGCTGGAAAGACAATGTGCTCCGTGTGGTCTTTAATTGCCAGAAATTAGGCCCACTATCCCACTACGTAACATGGTGCAAACCCCACTGCCTTAGCATACCATAGTACACTTTTCTCGAAGAGAAAGCACAAGTAAGCTTTCAAAAAGGAAAAACAAAACTTCAAAATAAAAGTCCTTGCTTCGCTTCAGCATAGAGAAAATTCACTCTTTAGCATGAGTGAGAATTATTCAGTTCCTGAGACAAGGTAGGCAAAACAAACTTGCAATAAATTTCAGCAACATTCAGATACTTGCTTTTGTGAGGCAAACCTCCATAGGAGCATTCTCAGGAGCCAGCACAGCACTAGCTTCGGGGCTTATTTCCAACTCCATGGCAAGCGGTCCCTCACACAGACTGGAAAGTACTTCTTCTCCAGCCTCTGAAAACTCCATAGCCTCAGGAGCTTGGCTTCTATCAGGAGCTCCCAGCCCTGAGCACTGTGACCTCTCCTGCTGCTGTTCCTCCCTCTTCTGATTTTCTAGGAGCCTAGTCTTCAGGGATAGCAGCTTGCAGCCCTGCCCCCAACCCTCAGGTAGAAAGGATTTCCGGTGATTCACTTTAGGACATGGAGGGGGATGGGAACCTACCACTGCTGCTCTCTTACTCCCTCTACAGGCCCCAGGAGGAAATTCAGTCTGAGAGACAGAAAATGGTGTATAAGGCAGATTATGGGCAGGGTCTGGATTAGCACTGGGACCTGCGCTAGGGACACTCCTAGCAGGCATAGTCTGCTTATCACAGCAGGCAGTAGATTTTTGGCTAGCTTGCGCTAATCCGGTGCGTGCGTTAAAAACGCTAGCACACCTTTGTAAAAGGAGCCCCAAGTTTAGGTTGAGAATTTAGTCAGTTAGATAATACATGTTTCTTAATAACAGAATGAAAACTATTACAATTTGTAATCTTTGTAATGGTGATACATTCCATAATTTTGGAGCCCAATATGAGAAAGCTGAAAAAGCTCTCTTTTATACCTTTCATGATGGAATGGGAATTTTAAATTTTCAAGTTCCACAGTTAGAATGATTTGTTTTAGCTAAATCTATATCTGATGAAGCAAGACCACATATTATCTTAAAAATAAGACAGAATATTTTAAAAATAAATTCTTGCTTCTATTGGCAACCAAATAAAGTTGAATGCCTTTTTTTTTTTTGTATAGTTCGCAGCTTCCTTAGTAAATTAGTAGAACAGCCCAAGTATATTGTGTTAATAGTAATCTAATTTGGATAATATTAAAGCCTGAACGATAATTTTAAATTGTTCTAGCTGAATATATTTTCTAATTCTATGCAATTTGTGCATAATTCAGAAACAATTTTTCACAAGATTAAAATCTCACTATGACACAGGTGAATAATCAATAGGCGAGATAGGCTTCCTCACCAGCAGAGAAATAGAGAGAACCTGGCTTATTTCAATCACTGAATTGAAAATAAAATCATTTTTCCTAACTTTGTTGTCTGGTGATTTTATTTTTCTAATCATCATTCCATATGCTGTGGCTGCACTTCTATTTGTGCTTTTAACTGTTTCCATGACCTTCTTATCCATTTGCTGTTTTTCTCTCCTTCACTTTCTGCCCTACATCCTTAGGTCACCGACTACAAAAATTAAACTTAAAGCACTACATATACGCAGACGATATATCCATCTTAATCCCCTTAAATGACATCTCAACTGAAATTATAGACAACCTCTCACACATTATGATAGAAATCAAAAAATGGACCACCAACTTCAAACTGAAACTAAACACAGAGAAAACAAAAGTCTTCTTGGCAAGCCCCAATGACAAAATAACGAGAACATCACTAAAAATAAACGACCATGAATATCCAATTTCCAAAGCCATAAAAATTCTGGGTATCGCACTAGACACGCACTTGACCATGGCTGACCACACAAACCTAACAGTGAGGAAATGTTTTTATACACTGTGGAAGCTAAGGACTATTAAAAAATACTTTGACATAACATCCTTCAGGTTACTGGTATAATCGCTGATCCTATCCACCCTGGACTACTGCAACATTGTCTACCTGGGTATCCCACAAAAAACAATAAAGAAACTGAGATTAGTGCAAAACACTGCAGTTCGCCTAATCTTTGGACTGAGAAAAAACAACCACGTTAGCTTATACTACAAAAAACTACACTGGCTACCAATAGAAGCGCAAATTCAATTCAAATTTGCATGCATCTGCTGCAAACAAATCTGGGGCCTAGCACCTTCCTACCTGCAAACACACTTCACTCTACACAACCCTACACGAACAACCAGAAACAAAAACATCTTCGCCTATCCCAAAATCACTGGCTGCAAATACAAATCCTTCCTTGACAGAACCTTCATGTTCCAAGCTAACAAACAACAATCCTGGCTGGGAAACTACATAAAACCAGACAGACCTACAATGCATTCCGAAAATCAATCAAAACCACTCTGTTTGATAAATTCATCACCTAAACAGACCGACCTTCGCTCACCATGCTTTTCCCCCTACAAGTCCAAAGCAATCTCACAGGCCCCCCTCACTTCCCTTCCCTTCCAGCCCCTCTTACTTTTCCTCCCCTTACTACCCTTTTCTTCTGTAACATTCCCCCTGATGCATTTGTAATTCGCTGAATGTCCAGCCTTCTTTCGAATGTGAACCGCCTAGAAGCCGTCTGACTATGGTGGTATCTCTATAATAAAAACCTAAGCCACGCATGCGCACTTCTACTTGCGTGTTCCGTATGTCCGTGGCCTGAAGAAGTGCGCATGCGCGACTACAACTGCCCCACACTCACGGCCCTGTTTGCATTCCAGTGGCAGCAACTGAGTGGTGGAGAGCAGCCCTGCTCCGCCCGTTGACCCTCCACAAACCTCCCGGCTCCAGCGGCGTAGGCAGCACTATAAACACGCTGCTTCGCGCCTTTCTACTGCCGATTTCCTCTTCCGCGTCTCTGATGACATCATCGGAGACAGACGCGGGAGAGAAAATCGGCAGTAGAAGGCTGCAAAGCAGCGTGTTTAAAGTGCTCCCTACGCGGCTGGAGCTCGGAGGTTTGTCGGCGGTGGGAGGGTCAGGAGCAGGCTAGATCGAGCAGGACAACGGCAGTAGAAGAAGGGGGAGGGGCCGAACAGAGCAAGGAAGGGTAAGGGAAGAGAAGGTAAGAGAAGGGAAAGGGGGTGGAGGAAAATGCTGCTATTGCTACACAGGGACTTGGAGGGGAAGGGAAATACCGCTGCTGCTTCTGCACAGGAAAGGGGGGGGGGGTGATAGAAGGGAAATGCTATTGCTGCTGCATAGGGAAGTGGGATGGAAATGCTGCTGCACAGGGAAATGGGGAAAAATGACAGACAGACAGCGGGAGGGAGGGAGACAGAAAGAAAGACACAGGGGCAGGGAGAGGGACAGAAAGACAGACAGAGAAAGGGGGCCAGGGAGAGAGCGAGTCAGCGGGAGGGAGACAGACAGACATCTATTCTAGCACCCATTAATGTAACGGGCTTAATAACTAGATAATACCTGCATGTTCCATATGTCCGTGGCCGGAAGGAGTGCGCATGCGCGCCTACAACTGCCCCACACTTGCGAAGGGAGAAGATACAGAAACAAAGAAAGAATGACAGACAGCCAGGGAGAGAGAGACAGTAAGACAGGGGGGCAGGGAGAGAGATAAAAAACATAAAGTAAGAAAGAAAGAAACGCCTCAGCGACCCATTGTGCTAAAAGTCTACACATCTATTCTAGCACCCGTTAATGTAACGGGCTTAAACACTAGTAGAAAAATAAAGTTATTGTTATTATTATCTTTGGCATTAACTTTTAACATTCAACTTTCTTCCATCTTTCTGCTTCTTTCTCAATTTGTCTACTTTTACATGTCTTCCCGCCTCTCCAGCCATGTGCATCATCTCCTCCCTCTCTCTGCTCTTCCCCTTTCTTGCCCATCTTTCTTCCCACAGAGGTCTGGCGTCTTCTTCCCCCCTTCCCTCCCCCCAGCAGGTCAAGATCTGACACTTTTTTGTTTCCAGTGCTATAGTCCTGCACTCTTCGGGCCATGGTCAGCATGAATGAAGTAAACATGCTACCTTCGGTGGCCCTGGAAGCTTTCCCTCTACTACAGCTTCCTATCACAGGGACAGGAAACTTTAGCAGAGGGAAAGCTTCCGGAACTGCCAAAGGCAGAATGTTTACTTTATTCATGCTGTCCAGGCATGAAAAAAGTAAAGGCAGGACTGCATTGCCATTAGCTCCCACCGTAGTCTCGAGAAACTATGGCAACTCACGGCAGTCATTTCCTATTGGCGATCTGCACGGGGCAAGAGCGTAGGAAGATCACTCCTGCTCTGAGAGCCTGCTAGACCACCAGGTAAGGCCGGGATGCCGGGAGGGAGGCGGGGGTGGGTCAGAGCCGAACGAGAAGATATTTGCGATTTTTCTCCATTTGTGGTCCGGCTCTGCCCCTATCCCCCGCAAATACGGAGGGAGAAATGTAAATGGTCATATTAGGTAAATGAAGCTTATGCTGGTGAATATATGGAGAGCTTTGGACTGGAGTCTTAACTCAGTGTTCCTACAGTTGGGGTACTGATACATGTCCGCAGCAAGAAAGAAAATTGAACCTTTCTTTGCTCCCTCCTCCTTTTGTGTGGTTCTTCAATGACAGCAGTTAAATTGGCTGCCCAGAGTTGTGCATACGGCCACAGTTCACAGTGTATTTCCAGCATTTGCAGTGACATCTAGTGGGCAGACCGATATATTATACTCCTGAGGCAGGCTTCCCCTTTGGAGGCCGAAACACAGACCGTGTCGGGTCTTTGGATACAGGACCTTTTGGGTCATTGCTCACAAGACATCTATCTAGGACTTTTTATGTGATTTTAAATGTATTGTTCTTTTATATGTATTATATTTTGAAGTTGATTTGCATAGTGTCTAATCCAGGTTGATGTAGTCTATTCCACACCCCACTTTTTCTTTGGTATTTGACTTTGTGTGGGGTTTCTGTTCTTTTTTGTGTGTTTTATTGGTGCAGCATTCAGTAATAATAATTTTATTTTTATATACCGCCAAAGCCATGATAGTTCGAGGCGGTTTACAACAAGAGGTTCTGGACAATCAGCGAGGTGGTACAAAACAGTGAAGTGGTACAAAACAAAGTCATCGTATATAAGGTACAGGTTGGGAATGGTAATACATTATAAGAATCTTAGGTTACAATCGATTAAACAAATTTGTTTTTATTGCTTTTCTGAAATTGAAGTAGGATGAGGAATGCATGATGATGTTACCCAGCCAGTCGTTCCATTTACCTGCCTGGGAGGCAAGAGTTCTGTCCAGGAATCTTTTGTAGCGGCAGTCCTTTAAAGATGGAAAGGTGAACATATGAATTCTGCGTGTGGGTCTAATAGGACTGTCCAGATTAAATTGAGAAACCAGGTATTTAGGGGCCAGGCCAAAAATTGATTTATATAACAAAGGCAAAAAAATTTAAACAAAACTCGTGCTTCCAGGGCCAGCCAGTGAAGTTTTTGGTAGTAGGGACTAATGTGTTCCCATTTTCTCAGCCCAAAAATCAGTCAAACTGCCGAATTTTGAATGACTCGGAGTCTTTGGAGGGTTTTTTTTGAAGGTTCCCAAATAAATGATGCTAAGAATGGAAGATTGAACCAATAAGCGGAATGATACTGCATCAAAATATTTTCTGATGGTTCTGAGTTTCCATAATATCGAGAAGCATTTCCTAACCAATAAATCCGTGTGTATATTTAGGGTAAGGTGACTGTCCAGAATCACTCGAATCTTCAGTAGGGAAGGCCTGACCATTCACAAAAATTGCTGAGTCTTTAATTTTGTCATTTGGGCTTGCTAAGAAAAATTTGGTTTTGTCTGAGTTGAGTTTTAGTTTGAATTCTGTCATCCATAATCCGATTTGTTTTAAAATGACAGGTGATTGATTGTTTCAGGTGACAGGGATGTAAGGGGGATGACAATAGTGATATCGTCTGCATAGATGTAGAATTTGACTTTTATGTTTTGCAGTAAGTTCCCCAGTGAGGCGAGATAAATGTTAAACAATGTTGGGGACAGGGGAGAGCCCTGCGGCACTCCACAAGAGTTTACCCAGCTGCTGGATTGTTTATTATCACTATAGACTTGATACGATCGTTTAGTCAAAAAACCCTGAAACCATTTTAACACATTACCTGAAAGACCAATTGACTCCAAACACTCAATCAGAATGGCATGATTGACCAAATCGAAGGCACTGCTTAAGTCCAATTGCAGAACTAGAGCACTTTTACCTTGACTAAATAGGCTATGAAGGAAATCTAGCAATGATGCAATGACTGTTTCGATACTAAACCCCGATCGAAAGCCTGATTGGTTGTCGTGTAGTATGCTGAATTTGTCTAAATACATTACTAGGTCCTGGTTGACCAAACCTTCCATCAGCTTTACAAATGAGGGAGTACTCGCAATAGGTCTGTAATTTGATGTCAGCTTAGTGGATTCTTTTGGATTTTTTACAATTGGAGTAATCAAAATTTGACCTAGGTCCTCGGGAAATGTACCGGTCAGTAGTAGAGAAGAAAGCCAATTATATAGCTTGGCTTTGAAGGTGACTGGAGCAACTTTCATAACATTTGGTGGGCAGCAGTCTAATCTGCAATAGGAATCAGCGTATTTCATGTAAGATTTGCAGAATTGTTGCCAGGACGGAGTAGTAAGGTTATTCCAGGACATGTCTACCCTAGGTCCATCTTTGTATTGAGCAACTGGGTAGGTCCAGAGGTTGGTAGTGGAGACCGTTAGTTCGGATCTTAAGTTTTTTATTTTGTTGTTAAAAAATTCGGCCAAAGCGTCTGCGGATGGTAGGAAATCTAAGGTAGAACAGGAGAAGGCCTGAGTATCATAAAGATTGTTAACTAATTCGAAGAGGTTTCTACTATTAGTGTTAGGTGAACCTATTTATTGGGTGTAGAAATTAGTGCGTTTCTTTATTATTAGTTTTTTGTATTCTTTTAGTTTTAGTCTCCAATTCGATCTCCCTTCACTATCTCCTGATTTCAACCATTGTCTTTTGAGTTTCCATAACTCCCGTTTCGCATTTCCTAACTCAGCGTCATACCAGCCTTCCAAATTCTTATTTCTCACTTTTCTTAGTTTAATGGGGGCCATTTAGTTTAGTATCTGTGTACTCATATTAGTCCAAGAATCCACCGAGAAGGAGTCTGAATCTAGGTTAGAAATTTTGTCGTAGTGTGACCAAAATTCCACTGGGTTCACCAAGCCTCTACTAGCTATCATTTTCTTATTCCTTTTATTCTTCTTGGGTTTGGTTGACGAGCGTCTTACTTGCCAGCTAATTTGGAAATTGCATAATTGGTGGTCGGACCTCAAAGAATCAGTCCAAGTAGCTTGCTTCCAGTAAATCTTGGGATTGACTAGTTCTTTGGAGGAAAAGAATACTAAATCTAATTGGTGGCCCTTTTGATGGGTCTTTTCAGGGGCCGGCACAAAGAAGTCTAGTGAGGAAATGAAGGATAGTAAATCTTTGGAGTTATCCTGCTCTGGCTGCTCTAGGTAAATATTCAGATCACCAGTCAGTAGGTTATAGGGGCCTGTTTTTGAGTTTGTAAGGAGGAACTCGTAAAAATTATCCTTGGCTTTGGGCCATTTCTTGGGAGGAATGTAAAATAGGGTAATTATTAAGCCATCTTCTAACTGATCAGATCGGAGTTTACAGGAAAGGATTTCAAGGTTTGCTGAGGAATTAGAAGCTAGGATAGTAACCTCGAAGGACTCTCTTAAGATAATAGCTAATCCTCCCTCTTTTCCCCTGTTTCTAGGTTGAGATATAATTTTAAACCTAGGGGGCAGACAGTCGCGTATAATAATGTCACTATCTGAAACCAGCCAAGTTTCAGTTAGGAGGACAAAATGAGGGTTGATCTCTTCCAGCCAGTCTTTGACCAATTGCGCCTTATTCCTAATAGATCATATGTTTAAGTAGAAACCTTGAAGGATTTGATGGTCAGGAGGGTCAGTGGTTAATGCGTAGTTAAGCTTCCTCAACATCCGCTGTTTTTTTGCAATAAGGTCTGTTAGGTTTTCGTGAAGGGGGTATAGTCGGGATTTGGAAGGGACCCCATTCAGAACAATCGTATAGAGCCCGATTTGCGGCCTTAAACGGTACTGAATTAGTAAAGTGGGTCCTTGTAAGGACTGGGATAGGAATAGTATATAATGCACAGTGTTCTCCCCAGAAATTTTTTCCAGCCGGGTGGCATGAAAAAGTAGCCGGGTGGGGCGGGGCGGGGAAATTTGGTAGTGGAGAAAATTAAATGTATACTATTTTTATTAGTTAATTATTATTATTTTCCAATGCTCGATAATGACTTCCTTTTTTAAGGTTTGACACTTGTGCCAGAATATTTTTACTAAATCTAAGAAGTATCCAATTCTAGAAGTGAATAATTAGATATTCACCCTCTTTCAAATGGTATAGAGGTTTAAAAAAGGGAAATGCATTAATGAAGTCATTAGGTTTAATCTAACCATTTATTTCTGCATGAATTTAAACAACTAAAAAAAAAAAGATAAATATAGCTCATCCAGTCATACAAGAAATGGCTGTACAACACCTCTAATAATATTTTGATCACTAGGTTCCTTCCTGAGGTCTCACTGAGGATATAAAATAGATGCTATCCCCACTTCCAGACCTCTTCCACATAATTTATGGAGAGGAGTTACTGAGCCTTGAAGGGCACCTGTGTGATTAATCTTTATTAAAACTTGAAACTTGAAACTTTATCTGCTTCTTTTTTATTTTGCTATAGTGCAAAGTAAAAGCTAGGGCAAAACAGTATAGGTAAAGATGCAGGTAATAATTAGCAATGTATTAAAAATATTTTATTTTTATTTGCTTATAATGTCATTTGAAAGCTGCTTGATGATAATACAACTTTAATTTAATTCTTTATAATGTGTGTGTCTATGTGTTGGGGGGGACAACACCTACGTCAACAGTAAAGTTAGAATAGGGTCATTAAATCCAGTGGTGTACCTAGTATATATGACAGCCCGTGCTAATCATTTTTTTAACAACCCCCTCCTCTATATGCACTAGGGAAACAGGATTTGTAGAAGCTGTGAGGGACTGCTTCATGGAGCAACTAGTCAGGGAACCGACGCGAGGGAGTGCTACTCTTGACCTCATCCTAAACGGATTAGGGGGGCCTGCAAGAGGGGTAGAAGTGGGAGGACCACTAGGCAACAGTGACCACAACGCGATCAGATTCACATTAGAAAGGGGGACACCCACAGTAAGGAGGACCGCAACAACTGCGCTCAACTTCAGGAAAGGGAACTATGTTGCTATGAGGGAAATGGTGGGGAGGAAGCTCAGAAACATCCTTAGGATGGAGACTGTAGGAAGCGCCTGGACCCTATTCAGGGACACCCTGCAGGAAGCACAAAGAATGTACGTCCCCAGTTTCAGGAAAGGCGGCAAGAACAAGCGGTCAAAGGACCCGGTTTGGATGTCAACTGAAGTAAAGAGGGCAATAAATGACAAAAAAGTATCCTTCCGGAGATGGAAAAAGGACCCAACGGAGGAAAATCACCAGGCGCACAGGAAATGCCAAAAGGAATGCCACCGAGAGGTTAGAAAAGCAAAAGGGAAATACGAAGAGGGGCTGGCCAGGGAGGCGAAAAACTTCAAGGCATTCTTCAGTTACGTAAAGGGGAAGCGACCAGCGAGAGAGGAGGTGGGGCCGTTGGACGATGGGGACAGGAAGGGAGTGATTAAGGAGGATAAAGAGGTAGCTGAGAGGTTGAACACGTTCTTCTCGTCGGTTTTCACGAGAGAAGACACATCTAATATACCGGACTCAGAGGAGCTCATGAGTGGGGAACAGGCTGAAAAATTGGAACACATAGAGGTAAGTAAGGAGGATGTCCTCAAACAGATAGACAGGTTAAAATGCGGCAAATCGCCAGGCCCAGACGGGATCCACCCAAGGGTTCTGAAGGAACTAAGACAAGAAATAGCAGGCACAATCCAGCATGTTTGCAACCTATCCTTGAAAACTGGAGAGGTACCAGAGGACTGGAAATTGGCGAATGTCACACCTATCTTCAAGAAGGGATCGAGGGGTGACCCAGGGAACTACAGGCCGGTAGAGCCTGACTTCAATTATAGGGAAGATGGTGGAAGCTATGATCAAGGACGGTATTTGCGAGCACATCGAGACAAATGGCCTACTGAGAACAAGCCAGCATGGATTCTGTAAGGGAAGGTCATGCTTAACGAACCTTCTGTACTTCTTTGAGGGAATAAGCAGTCGGGTGGACAATGGGGAACCTATAGACATTTACCTCGATTTTCAAAAGGCTTTCGACAAGGTGCCACATGAAAGGCTGCTTAGGAAGCTGTGGAACCACGGGGTGGGAGGGGATGTGCACAGATGGATCGAGCACTGGTTATCGGGTAGACTGCAGAGGGTCGGAGTAAAGGGACAATATTCTGACTGGCGGGGAGTCACGAGCGGTGTGCCACAGGGATCGGTGCTGGGGCCGTTACTCTTCAACATATTTATCAATGACCTGGAAAAGGAGGCAAAGTGCGAGGTTATAAAATTTGCAGACGATACCAAACTGTGCGGCAGAGTTAGGTCCAGGGAGGAGTGTGAGGACCTGCAAAGGGACCTGGACAAGCTGGAAGACTGGGCAAACAAATGGCAAATGCGCTTTAACGTGGAAAAATGCAAGGTCATGCATATACGGAAAAAGAACCCGTTGTTCAACTACAAATTGGGGGGGGCATTGTTGGGAGACAGCAGTCTTGAGAGAGACTTGGGTGTGCTGGTGGATGCATCACTGAAGCCATCTGCACAGTGCGCAGCAGCCTCGAAAAAAGCCAACAGGATGCTGGGCATCATAAAGAGGGGCATAACAACCAGGACGCGGAAAGTCATCATGCCATTGTATCGAGCGATGGTGCGTCCACATCTGGAATACTGTGTTCAATATTGGTCGCCGTACCTCAAGAAGGACATGGCAGTACTTGAGAGAGTCCAAAGGAGAGCAACGAAACTGGTAAGAGGGCTGGAACACTGCCCATACGCCGAGAGGTTGGATAGGCTGGGGCTCTTCTCTCTGGAAAAAAGGAGGCTCAGGGGAGATATGATAGAGACCTTCAAGATCATGAGGGGCATAGAGAGGGTGGATAGGGACAGATTCTTCAGGCTGAAGGGGACAACAGGTACGAGGGGGCATTCGGAGAAACTGAAGGGAGATAGGTTCAAAACAAATGCAAGGAAGTTTTTTTTCACACAAAGGGTCGTGGACACTTGGAATGCGCTACCGGAGGAAGTGATCAGGCAGAGTACGGTACAAGGATTCAAACAGGGATTGGACGGATTCCTGAGGGATAAAGGGATCGTGGGATACTGAGAGAGGTGCTGGGATGTAACACAGGTATAGAAAGCTAACCAGATAATAAGTATAGAAACCCAACCAGGTCGTGCATGTGCAAGACCGGAGGGTTAGGACTTCGATGGGAAGATAGGACTCAATGGGAAACCAAGGTGGCAAGGGGGCCCCTTCTGGTGATTCAGACAGGTCGTGACCTGTTTGGGCCGCCGTGGGAGCGGACTGCTGGGCAGGATGGACCTATGGTCTGACCCGGCGGAGGCACTGCTTATGTTCTTATATAAAAAAAGATATTTTTAGTAATAATCCATGAGTCACACAATAAGGGTGCATCTAGGAAAAGGCAGCATCTTAAACACTGCAGTAAGCACTAGAACACCAACTCACGCATTGGAAAACTAAACAAACCAGATCCTACACAGTCAATTGATCCTGTAGTCGATGCTAACAGAAAGCCATGTCTTTTTCATACACACAGATACACCCTCGCCCAATATGGAATAATCACAAACTAAAAATAGAAATATGTAGTCAAAAGTTAAACTGAACCAAGAAACCAGACTCTGCATACAATGCAACACCACAGAAACAGTGACACATGTCCCCTAATACTGTGCAAAATATAAAGACAGTAGATGTAAATTTGAAAAAAAACTTCTACATAACAGTCACCACTTTACAAATTAACAAATAGAAATAAAACAAATAATGAGAAATAAGAAAATACCATTTTATTGGACTAATCTATTTTTCAATTAGCTTTCAGAGGCCAAATCTTTCTTCAAGACAGTGCAGTATACAGCTGTTATGGTATCCTGTCCTGACCTAAGGAAAAGGGTTTATTCCCCCCAAAATTGCCTTATTTCCATTTCCTATTGATAAATTGTAATCAATACAGTTACAATACTACTTGATTCTACGTAAAGCAAAAAAAATATTTTTTTTTCTACCTTTTGTCGTTTCTGCTTTAGTCATCTTCTCTTCACTCTCTTCTTTCTATTCAGCATTTGTCCTCGCTCCCTTCCAGGCAACATCTGTCCTCTCTCTTTGCCCCTTCCACCAGCCTCTACCCTCTCTCTACCCCTTCCATCTACTGTCCACCCTATCTCTGCCCCTTGCATCCACTGTCCACCCTTTCTGCCTTTTCCATCCAGTGTCTGCTCTCTCTCTGTTCCATATGGTATATTCCCTCTTTCTATGTCTCTTCAGTAAACTCTATATCCTGTGCCCTTTCTCTCCTTTGTACATGATTTATTTCAGCTTCAACCCCTCTCCATTTTTTGTCTCCACCCCTCCCCCTATGCTCTGGCATCTCTCTCTTCTCCTTTCCTTCCTTCCTTCCTTGCCACTCCACCCCATGGTCTGACATCTCTCTCCCCTTCCCTTCTCTCCCCCCCTCTCCAGTATCTGCCTCTCTCTTTCTCTCCGTCTTTCTTCTGTGAGGAGATCATGTTGATCTTGAACACTGAATAATTATTCCATATTCCCCATATCACTATACTGTAGTCTGGTCCAGCAGACTGCTTTGGCACTATTACATGGGTAATAGTAAATTCATTATGCATCAGCTTTCCACACAGAATGCCACAAGTCTCTATTTCTTGTGCTGTGTTTACATCTGCCAGCAGCAGAAACTTGTGAGACAGATCCCTTGGCAATACTACACTTTGGAGCCCTTTGACCATCTGGTTCTGTATGGCTGCAGGCTTTAAAGCTCTGTTTACTGGAGGAGACTGTCCAGCATACATAGTTGCATCACTCTTAAGGATCTGATCAGAGATTACATTAGACAAGGTGGTATTTTTAGGCATGGAAAAACAGGACATGTTCTCCTCAATCTGCTCAGATGCCCTTTAATGTTCGTCTGATCTCGGGCTAAATCTTGCCTCCTGAGCTAATCTTCAAAGGAGAGCGGAGTGAGAGCCATATTGGCAGTGACATCCGTTTTGGGCCGCATGTTGTGCAGGGCTGGACTAACGCAAGTTGTAAGCTTCCTTCCATCGCTGACCTAACTTCCCTTCTCTTCCCCCCTCGGGACGTGACTTCCGGTTTCGGAGGGAAGCGGCATGCACGTTAGAGCCCCGCCGGGGAGCATGGGTTCAAGTCGCTTGCTGGCGTTAAAAAATAAAAATAAAAATGTCAGGCACCTGCGATTCAGGCTGTGCCGAGTCAGCCCGGTAAATCTCCAAGCCGGTGAGAAGGTTTTTTGTTTTTTTTTAATGTTGAGCAGAAGGCGGCAGCAGTAGCAGGATTGCGATCGAGATTACATCCGGGCACTCATCTAAATTAGCTGGGCGGAGCGCCCGGCTGAAAGGCCCTGGGGAGAACACTGATGCATCTACTGACCAGTATGCTTCTGTGTAGCATGCTCCAAGCTGAGCTATGCAGTGTGGCTCTATCTTCATAAGAACATTGTAATAGCCATTCTGGGTCAGACCAATAATCCATCTTGCCCAGTTTCCACTTTCATACAGTGGCCATTCCAGATCACAAGTACCTGGCAGAAACCAAAATAGTAACATTCCAAGCTACTGATCCCAGAACAAGCAGTGAATCCCCCCATGTCTGTCTCAGTAGCAGATTATGGACATCTCCTCCAGGAATTTGTCTAAACCTTTCTTAAACCCGGCTATGCTAACTACTATAATCACATCCTCTGGCAATGAGCTCCAGAACTTAACTATTTGTTCTTTGAGTTAAGTATATTCCAAGCCATGCTGTCCAGTGATCTAATTTGACTTCCTACTGCAGGAAAGCTGCACCTTCTTCTGGCCTTTTCCAAACCCTAGGCCTTTTGTGAATGTCTCGTCAACTGAATTATTATATCTATATACTCTTTCCCCTCTTTTTAACTATTTCTTTTTTGGTTTAAAAATTTGTAAACTGCTTTGGTATTTAATAAACTATACTATAATAAACTTGGGCCTGCTACTGCTAGACTGTAGCACCATGCTGGCCCCCTACTACCCAAAAGCCATATCTTTCTTTTGCTTCCTCTAAACCCCAGTCATGCATTCAGGCCTGCCACTGCCTGATGATGGCTCCCAGAGCTCTGTGCTGATCCCCACCTCCAGAAAGCTGTACCTTTCTCTAACCTCCTTTGAACCTCAAATCTTGCAGTTGGGTCAGGAGACTGCAGCCTTCCTCTGATTCTTCGGTCCAGACCTTCTAACTCAGCCCTATCCCCTCCCTTCCCCTTACAATGGGGTGGAATGAGTGGGTACAACAATAGACAGTTGATGATGGTGGGGGTGGTGAGATAGTGAGGTACAGAGGGAAGATTTTGGGGTAGCAAGAAGTGCAGGATAGGAAAAGAAGGTGTGCTTTTGTAAAAAGACAGGAGAGTAGCAAATAAAGTAACGGTGTGGAGTAGTGCTGCCCGATTCAGGGAAAAAAATTTCAATTCGATTCAGCCTATTGAATCGATTTTTCGATTTGATTTGATTTGATTTGATTTTCCTGCCCAATTGGGTGTTTTTTAAAAAACATCCTGGTGAGTTTATTTTATAACTTCTTCACCCTTTTATAGTCTCTTCACCCCCTTTGCTTTCTCCTAACCACACTGGTGCTGTGGTGTAAACAAACAAAAAAGACTTTTCCTCTCTCTGTTAAATCCTAGCTCACGTTTGCAGTCTAACACCAGCTCTAGCAGGATACATGTTTCAAATCTGACATATTATAATCACAAAACAGAAAATAAAATGATTTTTTCTACCTTGTTGTCTGGTCATTATTCAAATCTTGTTGGTCCCAGGCTCTGGTTTTCTTCTGATAACTTGCTTGCCAGGGTCTCCTTCTTTCTTCTTTCTCCGTGCTAATCATCCATCTGCCATCTCTGTCCTCCCCTTCCATTTCCCTTCCCTAGAGGTCTGGCATCTTTCTTTTTTTTTCATCTCCATCCACAGATCCACCTTTTCTCAACTATCCTTTCATCCAGCATCACTCCCTCCTGCCCAACTACTCTCCTATCCAGTATCCCTATCCCCCCCTCCACACCATCTCTCCCTTTCTGTTCCTTCCCTCCCTAAATCCCATTGCCCATCATCTCTCTCCCTCTCCTCTATTTTTAGACCCATTATTTCTTCTCCCCCAAAGTCCAGCATATGCACATCTCTTTGAACCTCCCTCTCTCCGTGTACTTTTACACCAGAGTCCATTCCCTTGAAGATTTGTCCCCCCTTGAAAGCCTGTACAACCCCCCCCCCCCCCATGAAGGACTGCACTCCCTGGAAGGTCTGTACAACCCCCCCCATGAAGGACTGCACCCCCCGGAAGGCCTGTATAATCCCCCCCATGAAGGACTGCACCCCCCGGAAAGCCTGTACAACCCCCCACAAAGGACTGCACCCCACCCAGAAGGCCTGCGTGTTCCCTCTGACCTCAATTTACCTAAATCAATCAGCCTGCATAAGATCGCTAGTGCTAGTGATCTTTGCAAGTTACCGTTGGGTCTTCCGAGCTGTCTTCTCTCTGCCGCGGTCCCGCCCCTCCTCTGAAGTCAGAGAAGGGGGTGGGAACGCGGCAGAGAGAAGACATTTCAGAAGATCTGGCGGTAGCTTGCAAAGATCGCTAGCACTAGTGATCTTATGCAGACTGATGGATTTAGGTAAATTTGATGTCAGGAGGCCAGGGGGGAAGCCAGACACTGCAGCACTTCCTGACTGACCCTCCCCCCTCGCCCTCTAAAGCAGGAGCGGCAGCGGCTGGCCAGCAAGAGTACCACTGCCGCTCCTGCTTTAGTGGGCGAGGGGGGAGGGTCCGAATCAGGAAGCCGATGTTTTTATTGTTTTAAATCGATTCAAATCGGTTCACCCGAAGTGAATCGGTGAACCGATTCAAATCGTGAATTGGGCAGCACTAGTGTGGAGTGATTGGTCAGAAAGAAAGGAGTATGTGTGAGGTAGGCAAGTGTCATTAGAGAGGTGAATGGAACTGCTGAGCTCCTCATGTTGGTACTTTGAGGGTGGAATTTTATATTATGGGACTGCTGAAACCTTCATGTTTCATGGGGAGGGGGATCCTCCCTGACTTAGTGAAACAGTAAGAGAGGCTTTACAGGTCCAACATATCACTCATCAGGTGAGATGTGATATGATGCAGCTGTCAAGTTCCTCTTGTTATTGCCCTACTGAGGCTCAGAAGCACTAAAGTCAGCAATCATCGCTAAACTTGCTTTAACAGCTTTAGCGGCGATTGCATTTACTAACCCGATGCAGAAAACGGCTCACCACATGGTTTTCTGCACGCTCGCTGATTCCCCAATTTGACTATGCAAATAAGCTCATTAATATTGAAATGCTATGTAAAATAGTAGAGTGATTGATGCTCTAACATAGCTTCCCGATGCACTAAAAAAAGTGATCACTTTTAGCAATCCAAAAAAGCGACTGGACATGACCAGTCGCTTACCTGTCTGCCTCATTAGAAAAAACAGAAAAAAACACCCCCCTACCGCCGATTATGGCCCTTCCTGATGAACCAGCACCTGGAACTGACTCCACCCCCCTGTGGCAGCAAAAATGGCAGAAGGAATGCCTACTTCCTCCTGCCATGCCGACACCCCCCTCACACACACACATAAGAAAAAATTGCAAGAGGGCTGCCTACTCCTTCCTGCCATGGCGATTCTCCCCCGTATGAGAGAAAATTAGCAGAAGGGAAACCCACTCCCTTCCAATGGAGGACCCTAAAACCATCCATCCCCCTCCCCCCCAAAAAAAAAGGCAGGAGGGATGCTCACTCTCTCCTTCCACCGGATGCTCCTCCAATGACTCCTTCCCTCTTGTTCCTTTTCTGTTGGATGCAGGAGGGAAGCATGATTCTGCCACCTTCATGGCCCGCCAATCCAAAATGGCGGGCCTTCCCAACTCGGTGCATCATATTATGCATGGGGACGGGCCCAAGGCCCTGATTGGCTCAAATGCCTAAGGCCCCTCCCAAGTGGAGGGGCTTTAGGCATCTGAGCCAATCAGGGCCTTAAGCTCCTCCCCGTGCATCACATGGGATACAGAGGAAAGCTTCCAAGGTCCTGATTGTCTTAGACACCTAGTGGAGGGGCCTTAGTCATCTGAGTCAATCAGGGTCTTGGGCCCTCCATTTTGGATAGGCGGGCCATGAAGGTGGAGGAATAGTGCTTCCCTCCTGTGTCCAACAGAAAAGGTATGGTGGTGGAGTTCAGGGGAGCATCCGGTGGCAGGAGGGAGAGGGCATCCTTCCTGCCTTTTATGGGGATGGGGGTGGGAAGGGGAAGATAGAGAATGGTTCAGGGGGCTTCCGTTGGCATTAGGTAGTGAACTTTCCTTCTGCCAATTTTCTTTCGTGCGCACGAGTGGGGGGAGGAGGGAGTCATCATGGTAGGAAGGAGTGGGCATTCCTCCCGCCTATTTTCTTTCATGGTGGTGGGGGAGAGAGTCACTGTGGCAGGAGGAAGTGGGCATTCCTTCTGCCATTTTTGTTGCTGCAGGTGGGGGTGGAGGGGGGGTTGGTTCCTAGTGCTGGTTTATCAGGAAGGGCTGTTATGGGGGGGGGGAGGTGCTTTTTTTCTTTCTTTTTTTTTAATGGGGCAGATATTGTGCATGTAAAAAAAGGTTTTCTGTCCTGAACAGCTGAGTGGCAGGAAGCTGTCTTCTGGGCTTTCCCTACTGGCTCTGCGCTGCCGTTGGAGGCGCATTTGAAGTTCAAGTTTGGATGTTTTTGCTTTAAGGTACTATATGGTTTGGCCCCTAAATATATAACTGACCTTTTCTCTTTCACAACAAACAAACATAAGAGAAGCTCACATCTGAATTTGTTTCCCCACCAGTTAGAGGATGTAAATTTAAAAGTCATCATCAACATCTTTTCTCACATCAAGCAGCATTATGGGGTAAAGATCTAGAACAACTGCTTATGCATACTACTTATGGAGAATTTAGGAAACACCTACAAACATATCTGTTCTTGAAGTATTTAGGTAACTGACCTATACAATCTTAGTCCACAACAACTGATCCCCAGACCTGTTAATCACTAACCCTTAACTTTGTTAAATCTACTCAATCTGTAACATCTTTTAATCATTGTAAACCACATAGAACTTCACGGTCCTGCGGTATATAAACTGTTATTATTATGTGTGACAGACACTCTCACAACTATCAGTCAGACGGGAGAGAAGGGGATTACAATGAACCTCCATGTGAATCATTTTCATGCAAACCTTTAAGTGCATCAATAGCTCTTTTTGAATTGGTCCAAAAATCGGATCGGAGAGACCCACACAGTCTTTCTGATCCTTTTTAGTGCATTTAAGCCTGAGTTCTTCGTCCTGTTTCTCTAGGAAACATCCCAGCCTCAGACAAACAGCAAGATGGACTTGACAGCCCCAACCTATAAGCTCCCATTGAGAGGTGATAACGATGGAGCTGCTGAACCTTCCTTACTGTTTCTCTCAAGGGGAGATGTGATGTGTTGGGACTGCTGAGCTCCTGTTGTTCCTGTGGAGGTGAAAGGTGATATATTGCCAAATTCCTCTTGGTTTTTCTCTTGGATTGGAAGGTGATGGAGCCACTAAGCCTTTCTTGTTTCACTGGGGTTGTAGAAACTAACATGATAGTTGAGATAGGATATAGATAGAAAGGTAGTGATACTAGACTTGAACAAGGTACAGTATGCAGATACAATAGCATGTGCCTGTTACAATTTACAAGGATATTTTTGCTGTAGTACTTCATTGAAATAGTTTAAGAAAGTCTTGAAAACTTATTTGTTTGGAGGATCCAAAATGGTGGTGTATTGGATAGATGCACAAGCAGAGGCTATGTGTCTTTGATCAATAAGCTGCTGAATTGAATCCCCTTCCTTTGGCGGGGTAGGGAAGAGAAGAGGGAAGGTGTGAGAACCTCCCCTGGCATCAGCTTCCACTCCAGGGATGAAGCAGTCTACACCTGATTGGTATTGGGCAAACTCCTCCCCCACGGTTACCAAGGCCTTTTCTCCCCCAGACCCAATCGAAAAGGAGGTGGTCTGGCACTACTCTTTAAATCTTTCTTTGACGTCCAGCTCCTCGAGACGGGCACTCACGCTTCTCTAGAATATCTGCTGGCCTCAGTCAACGATGAACTCCGCACCCACCCATTGGGCATCCTGTTACTATACCGCCCACCTACCCCTTGGGCCAATTCCTCCAACCTTGTCTTTGAGGCCATAACAAACGCCTTCCTTAAATTTCAACGACTCCTGATCGTTGGTGACATCAACCTCCACCTTGACGACTCCAACAGCAAGGACACGACTGAATTCAACAACTTCCTTACTTCACTAGGTTTTCCCTCTCTCACCCCATCTCCAACCCACGAAAAAGGGCACACACTAGACTTCACCACTTTCCTCGATCTTACCGCCTTCAAAACTTCAATCGACGACACTTGCTGGGAACAAGTCCCTTGGTCTGACCACTTCCTAGGGACTACCTGCCTCCCCATCTTCATGTCACATCTTGAATCCCCACCCCACACCTCTCATTCCATAAACTACCGCAAAAAAATCTCGAGCAATCTATTCTGGTCCAAATTCCTCAACCAACTTTCCTCCAACCCTAGACCTACAGACTCCGAATCCCATTGGCGCAACTGGACCGCCCTCTCAGAGTCCACCTACCACTCCCTTGCTCCAATATCCACTAAAACCATCTCCTACCCCCGAAAGGCCCCCTGGTACTTACCTCTTCACAGAGATTTGAAACAGAAATGTCGCGCTCTGGAGCGCAAATGGAAAAAATCTAAATCCCCCTCTGATAGACAGACCTGGAGGGACAATATTAAGCTTTACAATTCAACACTAAAAAAAGCCAGGAAGAACTTCTTCGGAGACAAGATCTCTAAATCCAACAATCAGATCAATGCACTGTTTAACATCTGGCGCTCCCTAACCACAAAAAAAGACCCACCCTTGCTCCCACCGTCCATATCAGCCGATGCCCTTGCAATCTTCTTTAATGAAAAGGTTACCACCCTAAGACGCTCCTTCCCACCCACAGTCTCCTACAACTCCCTGGTCTCCACTGACCCCAACCCTACCTTACCTGTCTCCACCCCCATTCCAGCCGACAGATCCTGGACCGTCTTCGAACTTGTTTCCGAATCGCAAGTCTCCAAACTTTGCCTCAAACTAAAAACTTGCAAGTGCACCTTGGACCCTTTCCCCTCCTACCTATTCGAGAACACCTCTACACAGGCCATCGCTTCCCTCACCGAACTTATAAACTCAGCCCTAACATCGGGCCTCTTCTCCTCCGACATGGGACATATTTCATTGGCCCCTATATTGAAAAAGGCCGACCTTGACCCCTCCATACCATCAAACTACCGCCCAATAGCAAATATCCCCCTCCTAACCAAGTTATTAGAATCCATCATATCCACTCAACTTTCATCCTACCTAGAAAGATTCTCTATCCTCCTACCCCACCAATTCATCTTCAGACCCAACTTCAGCACCGAATCCCTTCTGGCCTCACTAATCTCTAAGGTGCAACAACTCCATTCTCGCAACAAATTTGCTGTTCTCCTACAATTCGACCTCTCCGCAGCTTTCGACGTCGTCCATCACGATATCCTTATCTTCCAACTCTCCGAAATAGGCATAAGCTCCACAGTCCTAGATTGGTTCTCGAAATTCCTACGCTTCCGCTCCTACACCGTTAACTTAAACGGTACTTCATCCCCCCCCTGGAATCCGAAATGTGGAGTCCCGCAAGGCTCCCCCCTCTCTCCTATCCTTTTCAACATCTACATGTCCTCTCTGAAACTCCTTCATCTATCCCCCCTAGAAACTCTCTACACCTACGCCGATGACATCCTCATCCTCCTCGAGACCGACTCGAACCTCTCTAACCTCGCTGAAAACATATCCACTTGTATTACGAATCTCCAATCCTGGGCCCAATCTGTACAAATGAAACTGAATGAGTCCAAAACAAAACTACTTTGGCTCGGCCCAACATTAGATCATTTACCCACCTCCATCCCATTACCTTCTGGACCCACTCTTCAGCTTGAGTTTTCAAGCAAAGTCCTAGGCATCGTCATAGACTCCTCTCTCTCCTTCAATGATCACCTCAACTCTTTGATAAAAAAATGCTTCTTTTGCCTTCATATGTTGAGGAAGGTGAGATCCTGCTTTCATCATTCTCACTTTACCGTCCTCGTTCAATCTACTATCCTCTCTAGACTGGATTACTGCAATTCCATCTATATAAGCCTAACTAAGAAAAACCTCCATAGACTTCAGCTAATTCAGAACGCTGCGGCTAAGCTTATTTTCGCAAAAGGCAAGTTCGATCATGTCTCCCCACTCCTCTCCAAGCTTCACTGGCTCCCAGTATACTCCAGAGTCCTCTTTAAATGTGCCTGCTTAGCCTTCAAGATCCTACATGGCGTCCTTCCTCCCGTCATCCCACTCTTTTGGAATTCCTCAAAACCACACTCCACCAGACCCTCCCAAAAACTGAAACTATCATTCCCCTCTATAAAAGGTATATCCCGCGCAGGAAAACTTGGAACATCTCTCCCCTTTAGAACCACAGAACTCTGGAACAACCTCTCATCCCCACTCAGAAACTCAAGCTCCTTCCAATCCTTCCGCAAACACTTGAAAACTTGGCTCTTTGCAAAAATCTAATCACCTCCCATTCTCCAGTATTCTGTCCCTCTCTTTCCTCTTAGTCCCTCTCCTTTATCCCTTATTGTAGTTCCTTTCCTCTTAACTCTGTAAACCGTGCCGAGCTCTGCGCTTGCAGAGATGGCGCGGTATACAAACCTAAGGTTTAGTTTAGTTTAGTTTAAAATCAACTTAGGTAGTATAATCTGAGGCTTCTGAACTTCCCTGAGTTTCCATTAATGTCTGCTATAGGTATGTTCAAGAAATATTTGATAGAGGTTCTAAAGATACCATCTGACTCATTGCTCCCTGTTATAAGAGCCTGTATCTTCAGGGTATAAGAAAACCTATGGCCTCTGAGAGTTCAGGCATAAGAGAGGAGGCTATGGGCCTAACCACTTTTTTGGACTCCTTTTTGGAAGTTATTACTTTCATTTGTCTTTGAACTTGACCGCAACACGGTTTTGAAACTTTCCTTTAGGCATTTGGATTTGCTGTTTTTAGTGTCTAAAAATAAGAATTTTTCCTGATTTGGCTAGAGACACACAAATGCGATGTAAAATCTTTCTGGCTCTTCGAGCCAGGGCACAGGCTATATCTGCCAATTTTGTGTTACAATTTTCTTGTATGTGGTGTATTATTTTTGAGGGTAAACAATTTCAGTTTTATGATCCTAAACAGAAGAATTTTTGAGAGCCAGGGAAAATGTTAATGTCATAGTGTAATCCCATATGTTCACTTTTGACTAGCTAGGGAAGGGACTTGGGAAGTTTTTTTCCTAACTCTTGGATCCTATCCTATATAATAAAACGCTAGCCGCGCATGCGCACTCAACTGCGTGCTTCTGTTTTCCCTGATCTGTGAGATGTAGGTCCGTGGCCTTGCAGGAGTGCGCATGCGCGCCTAGGGTTCTTTTCAGTTCGTCTTCGCCCCCCCCCCCACCCAAATCCCCGTTGAGCCTCCCACCACGGTCTGAAACTCCCATCCGATTTTCCCTTCTCGCGGTCTGGCCGGCTCCCTTTGTCCCTTGCCGCCGCAACCCCCTTCCCTTCCCGCGGTCGACAAACCTCCTGGCTCCAGCAGCGGCCGTAGCACTGTAAACACGCTGCTTCGCGGCCTCTACTGGCCTGATTTGCTCTGCCACGTCTCTGATGATGTCATCAGGGACACGGAAGAGCAAATCAAGACACTAGAGGCCACGAAGCAGCGTGTTTACAGTGCTGCGGCCGCTGCTGGAGCCAGGAGGTTTGTCGACCATGGGAAGGAAAGGGGATGGCGGCAGCTGCAAGGGACTAGGGGAGCTGGCCAGACCGCGGGGATGGCGCGCATCTTCAAAAAAGTGTAGGCGGGAGGCGCGTGAAGGAGTTTCAGCTCAGAGGAACGGCTGGAGGGTGCTGCAGGTGGCCCATGCAGGTAAACATTCTCACAGGAGGGGAAAGGGGGCTGCTTCGGGGGGAGGGGTGTGCTGGGAGGCAGATCGTTTTGCTTAGGGGGGGAAGACAGAAGGGGGCCCACGGAGAGACAGGGAGGTACTGGAGCGGGAGAGGGAAAGGGGCCTGCTTTGGGGGAGGGGTGTGCTTGGAGGCAGACAGCTTTGCTTGGGTGTATACAGAAGGGGGGCAACGGAGAGACAGTCAGGGAGGAACTGGAGGGGCAGAGGGAAAGGGGTCTGCTTTGGGGGAGGGGTGTGCTGGGAGGTAGATAGCTTTGCTTGGGGGGGAGACAATGGGGGGCCACGGAGAGACAGTCAGGGAGGAATTGGAGGGGTAGAGAGAAAGGGGTCTGCTTTGGGGGGAGGGGTGTGCTGGGAGGCAGACAACTTTGCTTGGGAGGGGAAACAGAAGGGGGACCACGGAGACACGTTCAGGGAGGAATTGGAGGGGTAGAGGGAAAGGGGGCTGCTTCGGGGGGGAGGGGTGTGCTGGGAGGCAGATCGTTTTGCTTAGGGGAGAAGACAGAAGGGGGGCCACGGAGAGACAATTAGGGAGGAACTGGAGGGGGAGAGGGAGAGGGAAAGGGGGCTGCTTTCTAGCACCCGTTAATGTAACGGGTTTAAACACTAGTTACTTATATATTGTGGGTGAAATAAATAATGTTTTCTTTTAGTTATTTTTATTTTCTAAATTTGCTGATTATATCACCATACTTCTGGGATAAATCTTATGCTGAAATGCAATAAAATTAATAAAGAAAACATTTATGTGTACAGACATTTCCTTGAGGTGAGACTTTTCTTTTTTGAATTTAATTATGAAGATATGGGTATATGACTTCCAGGTTGCGACATGGTTTTCTTTAGCAGGTTTTGAGAAAAATTGTTTGTCTTATATGTGTGTTTTATTGTTAACTGTTTGATTTCCAGCAGAGTTTAAATGTTTTAAATAAATCATAAGTCAATACTGTAGTTGTAATGAGATAAGGTGTGTGATACAATGGTTATGTTATGACTGGGGGCTTTACCCCCTACAAACTGACCCCATGAAAAAGACTACACAGCTTTTTGTCTCCTTTCATTTCAAAAAGAGGGGATTATTGTGCACAGAAAGGGCTGCACATGCTTAAAACATTCCACTAATTCTGAGCTCTGGCAAAGCTGGTCCTTCCTATTGCTGTCAGATGGCATCACCCATTTATGTGCCTGATTAATCCTGATACCTGTGGAAAACACTTGATGCAGGTAAGCAGATTTTGAGCGCACACCAACTGTGCAGAATTAGGGCTACTAAGAAAACCTAAGGTCCATTTTAAAAGATGAGTGATTGTAATAGTTCATTATTCCATCATGTTTCTATCAGTGTGAGGTGCATACAGTCTGGTTACCCTGAATAAACTTAATCATGTTACTAAGTTTTATACAATTGCACATAGTTATCGATCATTGTAGAAATGTTTTAGGAAAATGTACATTATTCCTGTGTAATTATTTATATACATTCATGTTTCTTGAGCAAGATATACAATCTTTTTTATCACACTTTCTGGAGGTTGCTAGCTTGTCCCCACTTAAGGATCTGTATTAACTATGATTTGACAGTCTTATCAGTGTAAAGGTCCTCACCTACTTTGATTTCTTTTTTTTGTGAGTATAAGATTTGTTTCTTTCAAACTTTAGCTTTCTTTGTTGTTTATAGAATAAATTTGTCAAATTCAATTTATAATTCAGTGTTTTTTCATGAAAATGTATATTTTCTGCTCTCGGCATAATTAGGAAAACCTAAGATAAACATGAATGTAAATATATTTAATACATCTCTTTTGTTAGACTTAGAAAAATACACTTCTGAATTAGCACTGTCACACCCTGTTTCCAGTTTCAGCTATCAAATCTCATGCTTGGCTTAAGTCTCTGGGAAGTAATGCTGTCATAGATCAAAATGGTCAGAAAAGGAGAATCCAGGCATTGAGGCACACAAATATTGTTTTAAAGAAAGACATCCAGAAATAAATAGACATGTGAACACCACATCAACAAAGATATCTAGTAGTCAATAGGTGTCATGCCCTAAACCCCTCTAAAACCTCCTTTTCACTTTTATGACTGCTTTTTATATAATTATTTCTTTATTTTTTCTAACATTTTACAAAATGTACACTTCTACATTGGGATTAATCTTTGGTTTGTATCTTTCCTTAATACAAAATAAGCTTTGGATGTTCATTGAAAGAGTGTGTGGAAGAGTAATTGTATTAGGCTAAAGAATTTAATCCATTTAGTCATGGGAAGTACTCCTTAGCCTTTTTCTTACAGCTGAACAGTGACAGAGCTTTAAATAGAATGTAGACATGTAAACTAGAAGGTTTTACAACAGGAGCCTGGTTTTCTTATCAGGAATAAACTATTCTTCTTTGTTGTATTTATATGATCCACTAGTACATGTAAAATTTCATAAGAAAAGAAAATAGAAACATATCCATGGTTCTGAAGAATAGATAGAATAAATTGATTATATAAATAGGATCTTATTTTCTTCTAAGGGGTAATTTTATAAAGATAATGTAAAAGGCTTTTATAAAATTACCACTCTGCCATTGCAGAAAGCTTTGTGGGAGAACCACGGCTCTACCTTTAAGTTAGCTCTCCAATATTACCATTGATATGCTATAAGTAATGAATATGCAAATTACTACTGCATTAAAATCATGGCAGTAATCCTATTGATAAATGTCACATGTCCTGTCAGTGCCTAACAATACAAAAAAAGAAGGTGCTAGCTGTTTTTTTCCCACAACCCCTGATATTGGCACTTTCTCCACCCTCCAAATGATCCCTTACTCTCAAATTAAAATTTTTTAAAAATGCCCAATTATCATCTTCCTCAACCTGACATGATTCCCCTTTCCTCAATCCCAACTCAAACCTCAGATCCCTTATATAACATAGTACCATAGTAGATGACGGCAGATAAAGACCCGAATGGTCCATCCAGTCTGCCCAACCTGATTCAATTTAAATTTTTTCTTCTTAGCTATTTCTGGGCAAGAATCCAAAGCTCTAACCGGTACTGTGCTTGGGTTCCTACTGCCGAAATCTCCGTTAAAACCTACTCCAGCCCATCTACACCCTCCCATCCATTCAAGCCCTCCCCAGCCCATCTTCTACCAAATGGCAATATACAGACACAGACCGTGCAAGTCTGCCCAGTACTAGCCTTAGTTCAATTTTTAATATTATTTTCTGATTCTAGATCCTCTGTGTTCATCCCACGCTTTTCACCACCCTCTCCATAAAGTAGAATTTCCTAACATTGCCTTTGAATCTACTACCCCTCAACCTCAAATTATGTCCTCTGGTTTTACCATTTTCCTTTCTCTAGAAAAGATTATATTCTACATCAGGGGTGTCCAACTTTTGGCTTCGCTGGGCCGCATTGGCTGAAAAAAATGTTTCTGGGGCCGCACAAACACGCAAATGCTGCAGCAAGACAGAGGAAGGAGCCGGCAAGACGGTAAACACCCGGGGTCAGCAGAGGAAAACACTGCATCGCCCTCGACCGGGGCTGCACAAAATACTTCACTGGGCCGCAGGTTGGACACCCCTGTTCTACCTTAATACCCTTCAAGTATTTGAACGTCTGAATCATATCTCCCCTGTTTCTCCTTTCCTCTAGGGTACACATATTCAGGCTTCCAGTCTCTCCTCATAAGTCTTTTGGCGCAAGCCTCCTATCATTTTTGTCACCCTCCTCTGGACCGCTTCAAGTCTTCTTACGTCCTTCGGCAGATACGGTCTCCAAAACTGAACACAATACTCCAAGTGGGGCCTTACCAATGACCTGTACAGGGACATCAACACTTTCTTCCTTCTACTGGCTACTCCTCTCTTTATACAGCCCAGCATCCTTCTAGCAGCAGCCACTGCCTTGTCATACTGTTTTTTCACCTTTAGATCTTCGGACACTATCACCCCAAGGTCCCTCTCCCTGTCCGTACATATCAGCTTCTCTCCTCCCAGCATATACGGTTCCTTCTGATTATTAATCCCCAAATGCATTACTCTGCATTTCTTTGCATTGAATTTTAGTTGCCAGGCATTAGACCATTCCTCTAACTTTTGCAGATCGTTTTTCATATTTTCCACTCCCTCTTCTGTGTCTACTCTGTTACAAATCTTGGTATCATCTGCAAAAAGGCACACTTTACCTTCTAACCCTTCAGCAATGTCACTCGCAAACATATTGAACAGGATTGGCCCCAGCACCGAACCCTGAGAGACTCCACTACTCACCTTTCCTTCCTCTGAGCGACTTCCATTAACCACCACCCTCTGGCGTTTGTCCAACAGCTAGTTTCTAACCCAGTTCACCATTTTGGGTCCTAACTTCAGCCCTTCAAGTTTGTTCAACAGCCTCCTATGAGGAACTGTATCAAAGGCTTTGCTGAAATCTAAGTAAATTACATCTAGCATATGTCCTCGATCCAGCTCTCTGGTCACCCAATCAAAAAAATCAATCAGGTTCGTTTGGCACGATTTACCTTTTGTAAAGCCATGTTGCCTCGGATTGAAGGAAGTACACTATCCTTTCTTTCAGCAACACTTTCATTATTTTTCCAACAACTGAAATGAGGCTCACCGGCCTGTAGTTTCCTGCTTCATCCCTGTGACCACTTTTATGAATAGGGATAGGGACCACATCCGCTCTCCTCCAATCCCCAGGAATCACTCCCGTCTTCAGAGATTTGTTGAACAAGTCTTTAATAGGACTCGCCAGAACCTCTCTGAGCTCCCTTAGTATCCTGGGATGGATTCCATCTGGTCCCATCACTTTGTCCACCTTCAGTTTTTCAAGTTGCTCATAAACACTCTCCACCGTGAACGGCGCAGAATCTACTCCATTTTCTCGTGTAACTTTGCCAGACAATCTCGGTCCTTCTCCAGGATTTTCTTCTGTGAAAACAGAACAGAAGTATTTGTTTAGCACATTTGCTTTTTCCTCATCACTCTCCACATATCAGTTCCCAGCATCTTTTAGTTTAGCAATTCTATTTTTCATCTTCCTCCTTTCACTAATATATCAGAAAAAAATTTTGTCTCCCTTTTTTACATTTTTAGCCATTTGTTCTTCCGTCTGTGCTTTCGCCAGACGTATCTCTCTCTTGGCTTCTTTCAGTTTCACCCTGTAGTCCTTTCTGCACTCCTCTTTTTGGGGTTTTTTATATTTCACGAATGCCAACTCTTTCGCCTTTATTTTCTCCGCCACTAGTTTGGAGAACCATATCGGCTTCCTTTTTCTGTTGTTTTTATTGATTTTCTTCACATAAAGGTCCATAGCCATTTTTATCACTCCTTTCAGCTTAGACCATTGTCTTTCCACATCTCTTATGTCCTCCCATCCTAACGGCTCTTTCTTCAGGTACTCTCCCCTTGCATTAAAGTCCATACGTTTGAAATCTAGGACTTTAAGTAACGTGCGGCCGCTCTCCACTTTAGCCGTTATATCAAACCAAACCGTTTGATGATCGCTACTTCCCAGGTGAGCACCCACTCGAACATTAGAGATACTCTCTCCATTTGTGAAGACCAGATCCAATATTGCTTTTTCCTTGTGGGTTCTGTCACCATTTGTCTGAGCAGAGCCTCTTGAAAGGCATCCACAATCTCCCTACTTCTTTCCGATTCCGCAGACGGATCATTCCAGTCCGCATCCGGCAGGTTGAAATCTCCCAACAGCAGAACCTCCTCTTTCCTTCCAAACTTTTGGATATCCACAATCAGATCCTTATCAATTTGCTGCGATTGAGTCGGAGGTCTGTAGACTACACCCATGTAGATAGAAGTTCCATCTTCTCTTTTCAGAGCGATCCATATCGCTTCTTCCTCTCCCCAGGTCCCTTGCATTTCGGTCGCTTGGATATTGATCTTTACATAGAGAGCTACTCTTCCACCTTTTTGACCATCTCTGTCCTTCCTAAAAAGATTATATCCTGGTATGTTTGCATCCCATCCATGTGATTCACTGAACCATGGTGGACTCACTGATCAGGGAAGGTATCAATGAGCATATAGAAAAAAATAAACTGATGAGAACAAGCCAGCACGGTTTCTATAAAGGACGATCGTGCCAAACAAATCTACTACATTTCTTTGAGGGGATAAGCAAACATTTGGACCAAGGTAACCCCATTGACATAGTATATCTGGATTTCCAAAAAGCCTTTGACAAGGTACCCCATGAGCGCCTGCTGAAGAAACTGTGGAACCACGGGGTGGAAGGGGACGTCCACAGATGGATCCAAAATTGGCTGGCGGATAGGAAGCAGAGGGTAGTAGTAAAAGGATACTATTCCGACTGGAAAGGGGTCACGAGTGGTGTCCCGCAGGGGTCAGTGCTGGGACCGCTGCTGTTCAATATATTCATTAACGATCTGGAAACGGGCACGAAGTGCGAAGTTATCAAGTTCGTGGACGATACAAAACTCTCCAACAGGGTCAAAACTGTTGAGGAGTGCAAAGAACTACAGAGCGACCTGAACAAACTGTGTGAGTGGGCAGAGAGATGGCAGATGAGCTTCAATGTGGAGAAATGTAAGGTCTTGCACATGGGGAAAGGGAACCCCATGTACAGCTATACGATGGGAGGAAGGGTGATGGGGAAAGGCACCCTAGAAAAAGACCTGGGGGTATTGGTGGATACAACAATGAAGCCAGCGGTGCAATGTGCAGCAGCCTCAAAGAAAGCGAACAGAATGCTGGGCATTATCAAAAAAGGTATCAATACCAGAACGAAGGAGGTTATCCTGCCATTGTATCGAGCAATGGTGCGACCACATCTGGAATATTGTGTCCAGTACTGGTCACCGTACCTTAAGAAAGACATGGCGATACTTGAGAGGGTCCAGAGGAGAGCAACTAGGATGATAAAAGGAATGGAGAACCTTTCATATGCCGAAAGGTTAGACAAACTGGGGCTCTTTACCATGGAAAAGCGGAGACTGAGAGGAGACATGATACAGACGTATAAAATCATGAAAGGCATAGAGAAGGTGGATAGGGGCAGATTCTTCAGACTAGCGGGGACAACAAAAACAAGAGGTCATTCAGAAAAACTTAGAGGGGACAGATTCAAAACGAATGCAAGGAAGTTTTTCTTCACTCAGAGGGTGGTGGACACCTGGAACACGCTTCCAAATGAGGTAATAGGACAGAGTACAATACTGGGTTTCGAAAAGGGACTGGATGACTTCCTGGAAGCGAAGGGGATTGTAGGATATAGATAGAAGGTTACTCTACAGGACATAAGCGAAAAGCGTATGAGAGTTTTAGGGTAGGAGCACTATCAGGTCCTGGACCTGAGGGGCCGCCGCGTGAGCGGACTGCCGGGAACGATGGACCTCCGGTCTGACCCGACAGAGGCAATTCTTATGTTCTTATGTTATGTTCTTATGTGATAGCGACAATATCTAGATCTGCCTCTAACATCAGGGCTTGCAGATCATGAACTTTGTTGCTTAGACTGCGAGCATTTGTGGTCATCGCTTTCCAACTATTTTTCAGCAGTAATCTCCTTTTTTGTATGGATTTTTGTTTCGTTTCACTTTCCGTTGCAATAATAAGAAATGAGTTGCTGATATTTATGTTGCATATTGTTTATGTTGCATATGTTGCATATGGCATTCAAAGATGCACCGGTGGGACTCAGTACTAATTTTTCAAGATGGCTTTGGAGGCAGGAAGGATGCCTGTGCACTCATGCCTCTTAAAGACTAGGGAGGGGGTCATGCCATGAGGAATTGTCACTAGAGATACCAGGGCAATATTTTTTTAAGTCAGGGAGGAGAGGGAAGGAGGCTGATCATATCATGGATGAGGTGTGCCGTGCCTCTAGACACCAGGAAATATTTTTAAAATATTGGTGGGAGGAGCTTAGTGGGGTGCTGGTGCAGAAAGCTATCAGCACAGAGGGATGAGGAGAATCAGTCTGGTGAAAATTTCCTGTGGAATACTAAATGGCCTCGTATCCATTCATTTTAATGCAATGTATAGCCATGTATTGTATAGGGGTTAACATCCTTCACTCTTATCTCTTCCTGCGTTACTCGGTGCATAGAACATGCAGTAACGACATGGTGACTTTCTGCATCAGCACCTGAATACATACAGTTAGTACATGTGTAGGCATTTGGAGGATATAGTTTGAATGGAGCAGAGGTGGAGTTGTGATGTACCTTTATAAATTATAAAATATATGAGTACACACACACAGATTTACCTGCTTTAAAGCAGGTGTAAATGTGTACATTGATAGTTAGATACTACAGTAACTAGGTCTTGGATCCTATTTTATAAAGGTATATAGATGCCTAATTTTACTTTATATAAACTAGGTTTATAATGGGTGCCTTTTTGGTTTACGCACAGGTATCTTATTATAAAATTATCTCTTATGGTGTAGCATATGTTTCCTAGGTATAAAGAGTTTTTAATTTCCAGCACTAACAGCCAACTATACCCTAATTGTGGATTTCAGAAAGGAAATAATACAATAAAGATAAAGCATCAATTAAAATGTTTTACACAAAGAGGGTGAGGATGGTTCTCTAGGAGCTACATAAATGAAAGAAACACATTGGCACTTAGAAAATACATATGAAGAGGGTTTGGTGGGACATAAAAAATGACCAATGCTATCATTTCTACCCTGGTTTCCAGTGTCCTATTGGCTTTCTACCATGTCTGAGAGATGCCTATTATATTTGGTTTTCATTTAGTCCTATTTCAAAGGGCAAAGGATTCCGGATGATAAGTTATATACTCCTGGTCGTGAATTGATTGCAGAATGATGCCATCTACATCTTTCGACTCTGCCTCTGTCCCCAGTTACTCTTGCCACATCTGGAAATATTTGGATTCTAGCCCCACAAAACATTGCCACTTTATTTTTTAAATATAGTTTCATTATCAGTACCTTATCACTCTCATTGGTTTGTATTGTATCTTGTGAGTCTTCAAGAAATTCCATCAAATTCATATCAATAGAAGCCAATTGGTCTAGTCCTTGTTCCACAGTAATTTTTTGTTTTTTATGTATATAATAGAGTGTAGAAATAGGTACTGAAACAGAGTTAGTTATCCCCAAAACCTCTCTAAGATACTTACGAAAAAGAATCTTAGGAGAGATCAAACGTGTTTCAGGAAAATTAATCAGTTGCAAGTTTCTTGCCCTTATAAGCATTTTCCATTATTTCTAGTTTAACATGTATATAAAGTGAATCCTTTATTGCTGACATGGAAGATGCTTGTAGGTTGGAAACTTGCTTCTCTATCTTAATTGTGCGTTCATCCAAAACTTTAATATTAGAATCAACATTCACTAGTTTTCCTACCACCTCCTTTGAAAAATCCTGAGACTGAGTCATGACTGATTTCATCATTTTCTCCATCCTAATATTAATTTGCCACAAGTCTTTTAGAATCACTTCCTGTTTATTTTTTTCAGAGCCTTCCAGATCTTCAACCAATAGTATGATTTGAGGCATTTTTTCATAGGATACTACCTGAGCAGTCTGGGGCTCTGAAGCTTCCTTAGAAGCACTAGTACCAACTTCGGGTGCCAGTTGAACAGGATTTAAAGGAGGGAGAGCAGGAGTTCTTTCAGGAGAGCTAAGTGAGGCTCCTGAAAATTGTTATGATCTTTTAGTCTGTTTAGTATTAACCTCAATAGATGTCAAATGCTTATCCATTGGGCCTGAAGATACAGGAGTCGAGACTTTAACTTTTGCTTTACATTTCCCCACTAGAAGATGTAATGTTATAGCTTTGTATTTTAGTTTATAACCCGCCATGGGTAAGGGCGGGATAGAAATGAATAAACAAACAAACCAATAAGTAGTGGCATGTACTTTAGGAAGCATTAAGTGATAATTGAATTAAAGAGGGAATATTAAATGATCCCCATGTTGCAAAACCACTTTTCTGTGGAGGCAAGTTTAAACACTGGACACTATTATTTAAAACCTTAGTAATTTTCCTAAGATTTAAAATCTTAGTGTTAAAATAAGTAGCAAGAGATTGTGCTGAAGGCATAGGAAGTTATTTCTATGATCCACTAGTTTGTTTTTCAACCAGGGAAAGAAAAGAGGTCTTAACTTTGTTCCTATTTGGATTGTTCAATAATTTTGAAAATATTGCCGTTTTGTTAAAGTAACTTGAGTCATATAATATCTATAAGTTTCCAAAAAAAGAAACTGAGACTGAGGAGTACGATGTTTACATCATTTATGTTCAGTCCTTTGTGTCTGGCAACGCAGGAGAAGACTGTTGTGAAACCATGAATGATCATGTTTTTTATTCTTATTGAAATCTTGAGGGGGACGTGCAAAATGTAGAATAAGAGTTTCATTCCAACTTTTTGCTGCATCCTCCAAATCACAACCTAAAAAATCATCAGAAAAGTTGTTTGTTTGTTTTTTAAAGGTGGTTAAGTCATAGGATCACTAAATAAAAAATGTGCTTTAGAAAATCTTTTAAGACTTGAACTACCAGCTAACAGTCCATGAGTAATTAGTAAATAATGACAGTCCAAGAAAATGGGGTAACTTGCACTGGGGATAGTGAAAATGAAGATTAATAATGTGATAAAATTAGATCTAATGTGTATCCTGCTATATGGGTTGGGGAATGAACTTTCTGATCCAAGTCAATGTCTTAAAAATGAACAAAAATAAGAGGCACAAAAATGAGAAAGAGCATCAATATGAATATTAAAATCTCCTAAAATTAGAAAACGAGAAACAAATAGCTGAATCTGCAAGGGTTTGTAGCAACAGATCCCAGGTTACTTGGAGAAGACAAGGAGGCAAGTAACAGAATTGTCAAAGAAATTGTACCTCTTGATAGCAAATTCAGTTGAAGATAACTCTTGGATTCTAAAATGATTAGGGAGAGTAACAGCAATACCCCCACCCTTCTTTGACCTATGAGTTGAATAAAACAGCTGATGTAATAACAGGATACTTCAAAATAAGTAGGCCTCTTCACCATCCTTAAGCCACATTTCAGTGATACATAAAATATCAAAAAAATGGTCCTGAATTAAGTCACTCATAAGTGTAGTGTGGCGCGTCTTGTGCTCTTTCAGCCTTTCCTCTATGGTGCGTACAGTTTCACCAATGTAAGATTGGTCACAACTGCATGGGATTTCATACACTCCAGGGTTTGAAGCAGAGGTAACCGGTCTTTCACATGTTTGAGTGTGGATGTAAGTTTCTGTGGTGCACTGTAAGCTGTTTTGATGTTATTTTTTCTTTAGCAGTTTCCCTATGTGATCTGTTACTCCTTGGACATAGGGAAGGCACTACCATTTTTTGTTCTGTTGCAGCATTCTGGGACAATGGCTGGAAGGCAGGGTAGGATGGGGAGCACGAACTCTACTCAGAAGGAAGGTGGGCATGAACATGGGACACAGGAGGGCGGAAGGAGGCACTAACTTGGAACAAAGGAGGGAGGGAACAGAAAGGGAGAATTGTTGGGCTTGAATGTGAGAGTGAAAGGGAAAGAGATGGCGGCACATGGGGAAAGGAAGAAAGAGTCAAATTTGGCATAGAGAGCGAGAGGAGAGAGGTAGAGATGCAAGGGGAAGAGAAGGATGCGAGGGAGAAATGTTGGATATGGTGGTGAAGAGGGAACAGAGGGACAGATTGAAGGGACTATGAAAGGGGGAGGAATATTGGGCATAGTGATGGAGGGAGAAATGTGGCATGGTGCTGGAGAGGGATGATAGAAGGAGAAATGGGCATGGGGTTGGTGGGCTGTGGTGAAAAATGCTGCACATGATCCGGGGGATGAGAGAAGAAGAAGCGGACTCATGGAGAGACAGAAAGAGAGAGGTGTTGGTTGGGGAAGGGAATGAGGTCCAGAGGAGAGGAAGCATGCAGGAGGCAGAAAGAAAGAAATATTGGATGCACAGTCAGAAGGAAATGCAACCAGAGACTCATGAAATCACCAGCCAACAAAAGTAGGAAAAATTATTTTATTTTCAATTTAATGATCGAAATGTGTCCTTTTTGAGAATTTAATCTGCTGTCTAAATTTTGCACTATATTTTTCTGTTTTCCTGTAGTTGTTACTGAGAAGACATTGCATATTTTAAAGTCATCTGCCTTGACTTCTTTGAACCCCCATCCCCGTATATAAAGGATAATTAACATTTTCTCTGCACAGTGCACTTTGTGTTTTTTTTGGGGGGTGGGGTTAATTTTGTGGTTAGTATTATGTATTAATAAGATTATATTGTGTGTATATGAAAATTGGATAGAAGAAACTGCATTATAATTAGTACTATTATTATGGGGGTGGGGTCTGGGACAGGGGTATTTGGCTTGTATTGCATTTAAGATCTTATTTGGCATTTTCATCACTTTGATTCCTTTAGACTGGAACGTGCATAGGTCTCATCTTGCCAAAAGTTCTCAAAAATTAAAACTTAATTCTCCTCTCTCAGTGGTAAAAACAGAACCTTCAAGAGATTTAGTCACTCTTGCTTTTAAATTAATCGAATTCTGGAATGCTTTACCGCTTACATTAAAAAGTTTAGGTTCTTTTGCTTTATTCCGGAAAGCTCTGAAAACTTTTTTGTTTGCTAAACATTTTAGAAACTAACTATTCTAGTCTACTTTCATTGTCAAGTTTATGTATTATGTATTATATTACTGTTAACCGAGTCAAGCTCCTTTTGGTTGACGACCCGATCTATAAAACTAAGGGCTCCTTTTACTAAGGTGTGCTAGCGTTTTTAGCACGCGCTGCATTGCTGCACCCGCTAACCCCGCACGACTCGCCAAGAACTAATGCCAGCTCAATGCTGGCGTTAACATCTAGCGCAGGGGTGCCCACACTTTTTGGGCTTGCGAGCTACTTTTAAAATGACCAAGTCAAAATGATCTACCAACAATAAAATTTAAAAAAACACAAAGCACAGTGTACGCAGAGAAAATGTTAATTATCATTTATATTCTGGGTTTTTTTTCCAAAGAGATCAAAGCAGATGACTTTATGCAATGTCACTTCAGTAACAACCATACAAAAATAGACAAATATACCCCCTCCCTTTTTACTAAACTGCAAAAGCGGTTTTAGTGCAGGGAGCTGTGCTGAATGCCCTGCGCTGCTCTCGATACTCATAGGCTCTCTGCGCTAAAAAACACTATTGCGGTTTAGTAAAAGGAGGCCATAGTGCAAAATATAGACAGCAGATATAAATTCTCAAAATGGCCACATTTTGATCATTAAATTGAAAATAAAATCATTTTTCCTACCTTTGTTGTCTGGACATTATTCAAATCTTGTTGGTCCCAGGCTCTGGTTGTCTTCTGATAACTTGCTTGCCAGGGTCTACTTCTTTCTTCTATCTTCTATCTTCTATCTCTGTCCTCCCCTTTCATTTCCCTTCCCTCCCCTGGAAGTCTGGCATCTTTCCTTTTTTTCATCTCCATCCACAGATCCACCCTTTCATTGAGCATCTCTCCCTCCTTCCCCACCACCCCAGGGTCCACCATCTCTCCCTTTCTTTTTCCAACTACCCTCCTATTCAGTATCTCTTTCCCCCCCCCCTCCACACCATCCCTTGTGTCCAACTTCTCTCCCTTTCTGTTCCTTCCCTCCCTAAATCCACCATCTCTCACCCACTCCTCTGTTTTTAGACCCATTATTTCTTCCCCCTGCCCCAAAGTCCGGCATATTCACATCTCTTTGAACCCCCCTTCCCTACCGCCCTCTGTGTATTTCTACAGCAGGGCCCTGAAGGCTTGCACCCCACCCCTTGAAGGCCTGCCTGTCCTCCTGAAGGTCTGCACCCCCCTGAAGGCCTGCCCCTGCCCCCCCCTGGAAAACCTGCATGTTCCTCCCTGCCCTCCCACATCCTTTGACCTAATTCCTGCAGGAAGCAGCCTGCATTGAGGATCGCTGGTACTTTAGCAATCCTTGCAGGTTGCCATAGGCCTCAGGAGCTGTCTTCCCTCTACCCCAATCCTGCCTCTGACTCAGAGGAGGGGCAGGACCACGGCAGAGGGAAGACAGCTCCTGAGGCCAATGGCAACCTGCAAGAATTGCTAAAAGTACCGGGAGGCCAGGGAGAAAGCCGGATGTCACCCAGCAGCAGCTGCTCGCCCGACGGCTACAGCAAGATGTTGTGGACCAACGGGGCCAAGCCCAAACTCTCCATGGAGAGCAACGAGGGCAAGCTGCCCTGCGCTGACTACATTAACGTGTCCCCGGCCAGCGACTCCATGACCAGCACCCCTCCCGATTGCTACCTAAACCCGACTCCCTTCCCCGCTCCTTCAAGCATGTCCACTGCCAGAACGACAAGAGCGTGTTACGCCCCTCTGCTGCCTGCTCTGCGCCGAGGACTCCTCTTCCTCCTCCACCAGCAGCGGCAGCCTGGGGGGCCTGGAGAGCGGTGGGGACTGAATGAACTGACTTTTGATTGGCCAGCGTTCTTCAAGAGGTGGGCCAGTCAGGAGGGGGAAAAAAAACAGAAGGGAAGGGAACCCGGCTCTGTGATCGACTGAGGTTGCCTGAGTAATCGACCAGTCGATCGCGATCGACGCATTGGGCACCCCTGATCTAGCGTGTGCTAAAACCGCTAGCACAGCTTAGTAAAAGGAGTCCTAAGTTTTAGTTTAGTTTAGAAACACTGATTTAGATGTTCACAGATAATTTTCCACCCATGGGGCCAGATGACAAAAGTGTCGTCTACATATCAGATCCACAGTTTAGGCTAGAGCTTGGCACTCTCCAGTAGGATGGATTTGAGAGACTCCATAAATGTATTGGCTACCACTGGGGAGCGGGGGGAGCCTATCACTGTGCCTTCTGTTTGGGAATTGTACTGTTCTAGGTACTGAAAGTTGTCTTTAAATAGAAAGCTGCTAGATTTGCCCATTCCATTGGTGGTCCACATGTCAATAGCTTCTGGTTATTACTTGGATTGCTTCATCCACTGTGATTTTGGTGAATAGGAAAATTACGTCAAAACTGACCAGAATGTCTGTCACTTAGTTACAGGCCTGTGATGATCTCTAATGTTCAAAACTATGTCATCAGTTAAAGTTCTTAACTTTTGGGCTAAATAGCAAGCTGGAGAGTGGGTTGGAGAACTGACTGTACTTAAAATAGGAGGCAGTGGAATTCCCAATTTGTGAATCTTGGCTAGACCATAGAATATAGGGGTCCAATGGTTACCTTGCTTCAAGTGAAGCTTTAACTCTAACTCGATAGAAGTGGCATTGTTAAGAATATCCTTACTGAATCAGACCAATGGCCCATCTAACCCAGTATCCTGTCTTCACAGAGGTCAATCCAACTCACAAGTCACATTTGTTTATGTGGCTTATTTCTCTGAATCTTTCGGAGTAGGTTGCTCAGGAGCAGTGTGTGTATGTGTCCTCTGCTAGGAGAATGGATTTTTTTGGTGGTAATCTTTGGTGTCCATCACTACAGTTGTGTTCCCTTTGTCCACAGGGAGAATTACAAGGTTGTTTTTATAGGGATTGCAGGGCTAGGCACTCCTCACGTGGTAAGTTGTTGTGAGGTCCCTTGGTTCAGAGCAATATCCTAGTAGTTTCTCTGTGGATGTGGTCTGCTTGATCTTCAGGCATCCCTGTGACAGCAGCCTTTATTCCAGCTATGATGCTTATGTTGTGAACCCCTTTCAGTATTATTGCAAAATTCAGGCCTCTCAACAAGAAGGAGGTCGTGACTTGATCCAGTGGTTCAGAGGTTAGGCCAGTGACAGTATTGGTGAGGGCTGCAGGCTTTGGTTGTGATTGTTCTTGGACAGAGAGTTTTGTAAACTTTCTGCATTGTTTGGATCTGGCCTGTTCCGGGACCTAGTCTGCCTTGGCAGTTGAGACCCAGTCTAAGACCTGCCAATCACCCTCACTGAGTTTAATGGCCAGGAGGAGATGTAGTTTAAGGAGTTTGTTTTCCAGACCAGCTAAGTCTGAGTTCGGTGTGTTTGCTCTCTCAATAGGGTTAGGCTTGATCAGATTAGAATCCACTATGCTGCTGGTATATTTACATGGTGGCACAATTTGAAGAAAGTGGGTATAATGCTTGCTTCCCTGCAGTGGCATAGGAAGGCTAGCTGGGTTAATTGTTTGCCTCTCTTTTCTTACATTGATGAAACTGAACATAGCATAGTGGAAAGGCTGAAAGAGCCAAGAGATGCCACAAGCTATGCAACACAGAAAAATCAGCAGTAGCCCTCCATGCCAAGGAAACTGGTCATACAATTAGATTTAAGAACATAAAAGTCCTAGAGAAAAAGACCGCTGATGGCAATAGAAATAGCAAGACACCCCAATAAGAACATAAGCCGTGCCTCTGCTGGGTCAGACCTGAGGTCCATCATGCCCAGCAGTCCGCTCACGCGGCGGCCCATCAGGTCCAGGACCTGTATACTAGCCCTCTATCTATACCCTTCTATCCCCTTTTCTTTCAGAAAATTGTCCAATCCCTTCTTGAAATCCAATACCGTCCGCTCATGTGGCGGCCTATCAGGTCCAGGACCTGTATACTAGCCCTCTATCTATACCCTTTTCCTTCAGAAAATTGACCAATCCCTTCTTGAACTCCAATACCGTACCCTGTCCTATCACTCCCTCTGGAAGCGCATTCTAGGTGTCCACCACCCGTTGGGTGACGAACTTCCTAGCATTGGTTCTGAATCTGTCTCCTTTTAATTTTTTGGAATGCCCTCTCGTTCTTGTAGTTGTCGAAAGTTTGAAGAATCTGTCCCTTTCCACTTTCTCTATGCCCTTTGTGATCTTATAAATCTCTATCATATCCCCTCTAAGTCTCTACTTCTCCAGCGAAAAAAGCCCCAGTCTCTCTAATCTTTCAGCGTATGAAAGGTTTTCCATACCTTTTATCAAACGCGTCGCTCTCTTCTGAACCCTCTTGAGAAGTAGAAGGGATGCTGGGAAGTAGCGATCACAATATGATCCGCTTTGATCTGGACGCAGGGGAGAAACATCGGTCCAAAACGACAGCCATGGCACTGAACTTCCGAAAAGGGAATTACGAAGGGATGAGACTCATGGTAGGGAAGAAGATTAAGAAGAGGATAAGCACTGTAAAAACGCTGAGCAAGCTTGGTCCCTTTTTAAGGACACAGTCACCGAGGTGCAAAATATATATATACCGCGTATCAACAAGGGATCCAAGAGGAAAAAGAACAAAGAACCGGCGTGGCTCACTGTAGAGGTGAAGGAAGCGATCAGAGACAAGAAAACTACATTTAAGGAATGGAAAAGGTCAAAAACGGATGAAAACTGGAACAAGCACAAACAACATCAACGCAGGTGCCATAAGGCGGTAAAAGGGGCCAAAAGAGACTACGAGGAAAAAATAGCTAAGGAGGCAAAGAACTTCAAGCCGTTCTTTCGATATATTAAGGGGAAACGACCCGCAAAGGAAGTGGTGGGACCGTTGGATGACCATGGAATAAAGGGAGCACTAAAGGAGGACAAAAAACTGAACACATTTTTTGCATCTGTATTTACCGAAGAAGATGTACACAGCATACCGGAACCCATCAGGCTATATGCTGGAAACGAAGACGGAAAGCTGAGAAGGATTGACGGTCAGTCTAGAGGAGGTATGTAGGCAGATTGATAGGCTTAAGAGCGATAAATCCCCAGGACCGGATGGCATACATCCAAGGATCATCAAGGAACTGAAAGGGACCATAGATGAACTGCTTCAACTAATAGCTAATCTGTCGATCAAATCTGGAAAGATTCCGGTAGACTAGAAGGTGGCGAATGTTACACCGATCTTCAAGAAAGGTACGAGGGGAGATCCGGGGAACTACAGACCGGTGAGTCTGACCTCGGTACCGGGAAAGATGGTAGAGTCACTGATAAAGGACAGCATCATTGATCACCTTGACGGACAGGGGCTGATGAGAACCAGTCAGCACGGTTTTAGCAAAGGCATATCGTGTTTGACGAACCTGCTGCACTTCTTTGAGGGAGTAAACAGACAGATAGACAAGAGCGATCCAGTCGACATTGTATATCTGGATTTTCAGAAGGCGTTCAACAAGGTTCCGCATGAATGACTACTTCGGAAAATTGCAAGCCTCCGAATTGAGGGTGAAATATGTGGATTAAAAACTTGCTGGAGCATAGGAAACAGAGAATGGGGGTAAATACTCGGACTGGAAGAGCGTCACCAGTGGGGTGCCGCAGGGCTCGGTGCTTGGACCCGTGCTCTTTAACATCTTTATAAATGATCTGGATATAGGTACGACGAGCGAGGTGATTAAATTTGCGGATGATACGAAGTTATTCAGAGTAGTAAAGACACAGGGGGATTGTGAAGATCTGCAACGTGACATAATCAAGCTCATGGAATGGGCATCGACATGGCAGATGAGGTTCAACATGGATAAGTGTAAAGTGATGCATGTCGGTAACAAAAATCTCATGCACGAATACAGGATGTCTGGAGCAGTACTTGGAGAGACCTCCTAGAAAAGGGACTTGGGAGTTCTGATCGACAAGTCGATGAAGCTGTCCACACAATGTGCGGTGGCAGCAAAAAGGGCAAACAGAATGCTAGGAATGATAAAGAAGGGGATCACGAACAGATCAGAGAAGGTTATCATGCCGCTGTACCGGGCCATGGTACGCCCTCACCTGGAGTACTGTGTCCAGCACTGGTCACTGTACATGAAGAAGGACACGGTACTACTCGAAAGGGTCCAGAGAAGAGCGACTAAGATGGTTAAGGGGCTGGAGGAGCTGCGGTACAGCGAAAGATTAGAGAAACTGGGCCTCTTCTCCCTCGAAACATTCAAGGTACTGAAGAGGATAGACTTAGTAGATAAGGACAGGTTGTTCACCCTCTCCAAGGTAGGGAGAACAAGAGGGCACTCTCTAAAGTTGAAAGGGGTAGATTCCGTACAAACGTAAGGAAGTTCTTCTTCACCCAGAGAGTGGTAGAAAGCTGGAACACTCTTCCAGAGGCTGTTATAGGGGAAAACACCCTCCAAGGATTCAAGACAAAGTTAGACAAGTTTCTGCTGAACAAGAATGTGCGCTGGTAGGGCTAGTCTCAGTTAGGGTGCTGGTCTTTAGACCAGAGGGCCGCCGCGTGAGCGGACTGCTGGGCATGATGGGCCACTAGTCTGACTCAGCAGTGGCAATTCTTATGTTCTTTAGTATTACATCCACGGCAGATAGGGTTTCAAAATACCCATAGTGTAGAGACTACTATTACAGCTCTGAAAAATGAAATACATGCTTCACTAGATGCTAGAAATTTAATTCTTTTGGTCTCCTTAAAACTTTCTGCAGGTTTTGATTTGGTTGACCTTGAACTTCTTATTAAAGAACTTCAATTGGAATAACAGGTTTGGTATTAAAATGGTATGAATTGTTTTTGAAAGACAGAACATTTAAGTTTTTTACTTCATCTACATCTATTTCATCTCTGTTCAAGTTAACCTATGGAGTCCCACAGGGCTGAGTATTGTCTCATTATTTTTAAATATCTTTTTTTAAGTCCACTTTTGATTTTAATCCAAGAAATGAATATTAAGGCATTTGTATATGCAGATGACATCCTACTGATCTCAACGTTTGCCCCACATAATATAGATTTAGCGTCTCTTCAATCTTGGAAGTCTGTTGTTGAGGATTGGTTGTCATCTCATGGTCGTTATTAATCCAAAAAAGACCACCTGTTGGATTAGTGGAATGCTTTCTGCACCTACAGATCCTATTAAATTATTAGATGTTGATTTGATTCCACTAAAGACATTTCATTATCTACAAAGAACGTCTCCAAAAGCTGGGGCTGTTCACCCTCGAGAAGAGAAGACTGAGAGGGGATTTGATTGAGACTTTTAAAATATTAAAAGGATTTGATAAAATAGACCAGGAAGCAGCATTACTAACATTTTCGGATGTGAAACGGACAAGAGGTCATAGCCTGAAACTGAGTGGCAGCAGGTTCAGGACAAGTGTCGGGAAGTTCTGTTTCGCACAGCGAGTGGTGGGCTCTTCTGGAGGAGGTTGTGGCGGAGACTATGGTTCTGGGTTTCAAGCGCAAGTTGGATGCATACCTTCTTGCAAATCATATTGAGGGATACGGGAAATTCGGGTCTCCAAAAAGGAGTACCTAAATGGGCCACCGCGTGTGCGGATCACCGGACTAGATGGACCTCTGTCTGATCCGGTGAGGGCGTTTCTTATGTTCTTATGTTCTAAATCTTTTTGACAGGAAACTCTCCTTTGAACAGCAGATAGATCAGGTGTTAAAAAAAGATTATTACTGGCTTAGACATATTTGTTCAGTCAGTAAGACTTGGGATTTCGACTTTATACATTAATTCCTGCCTTGTGGAATCAATGCAGCACTATTACGTAGGTTACAGACATTACAAACTTCAGCAGCTAGGCTTCTATTCAAGGCTAAAATATATGATGATATCACTCCTTTGTTGATAAGTTTACAATGGTTACCTATACATTATAGATCTAAATTTAAAATTATTTGTTTGACTTTTAAAGCTCTACATTATGCAGTTCCATCATACTTGGCTGCTGTAACCATTCCATATACCCCAGCATGTACAATACATTATGATCGGTTGACTCTCAGAGACTGGTACTTCCTTCACCAAAAGTGACTCATTAGGAATCAACTCATAATTCTGCTTTTTTCTTTTTATCTCCATCCTTATGGAACGACCTTCCACAAGTTATTCAAAGGGCTCCTTTTACTAAGGTGTGCTAGCGTTTTTAGCACATGTTAACCATGTGCTAAATGAAAAATACTAACGCAAGCTCTATAGAGGCCTTAGCATTTAGCGCTTGCGGTATTATTGTATGCGCTAAAACGGCTAGTGCACCTTAGTAAAAGGAGCCCAAAGTGAACTTTCGTTTCCAAAATTTAAGTCTAAGTTGAAAACTTTTTTTTTTCCTTGCATTTAGTTTGATGTAAATTTTAGATTGTCAGTGGACGTGTGAAGACTGCATTCAGGCGACCACACAAAAAGAGGTTTTGGGCATTTTTGTTCTCTTCAATATTTAGATTAGGTCTTTCCTATTGATAATGGCATTCTTTTCTTGTTCCCTACTGCCCACTAACCTAGCCAGCAGATTAATCATTCCCCTAACTGTATCCATGGCATCCTGTTTGTCTGTCTTGTCTAATTAGATTTTAAGCTCTTTCGAGCAGGGACTTTCATCTTTGTGACTCTGTACAGCGCTATAGAAATAATTAATATTAGTAATTTTAACTGATTTTTATTGTATTTTGTAAGCTGCATTGATCTGTTGTAAATTGTGGGATATTGCATTTTAATAAACATAAGCTATGCAACCCAGAAAAATCAGCTGTAGCCCCCCCATGCCAAAGAAACTGGTCATACATTTAGGGCTTCTTTTATCAAGGTGCGCTATGGGGGTTAGCATGTCAGACATTCCATCATGCGCTAACCCCCGCGGCAGCCAAAAATCCTAACGCTTCATCAATGTAGGTATTAGGTACTAGCGCGGCAGGCGGTTTAACGCGCGTTAAACCGCTACCGCGCCTTTGTAAAAGGATCCCTTACATTTGATGATAAAAAAAATCCTGGAGAAAGAAGACCTCTGGTGGCTGAGAAGACTCAGCGAGGCAATGGAGATAGCAAGATACCCCAATCACTTCAGTGGAAATAAAGGACTCTCCATAAATAAAGCATTGCAACTGTTCATCCAAAAGAAATTTAACACAAAAAGGACTGGGGCCAAGGACAAATGCTTCTCCTCCATTTCATAGTTCTCAGCCTGTATTCTGACAGAATTTTAAAATGTGACCAACCAGCTTTCTTGCCAGAATTTAAAGCTGTGTCCATCGAACTTTCTCTGCCACAATTCAAAATTCAAATGTGTGACCAATGGGCTTTTTCACTAGTTTGACATCTCTGCAGCATTTGATAATAGTGGACCACTCAAACTTCTCAAATTAAATGAACTTGGAGTACAGGGCGTGGTACTACAATGGTTCTGCCAATTCTTAAAAAACAGAACATACGAAGTTTGGAAAGACGACGAGACCCAACAATGGAAGACCAACTGCTGTGTTGCATAAGGCTCACCAATATCACTTGCAGTATTTAATATCTATTTAAGAGCACTGGAAAATATCCTGCCCTCACCTCAGGACCATGTCCTCTCTTATACAGCTGATACCATCATTCTCTGTATAGTCATAGAATCCTTCAATAGCACCCTAAATTACCAGCAAAATACTATTGACAGCCTAAGTGCATGGACAATGAGAAACTTCTCAAACTAAACAAATCTAAACAAGAATGTTACGGTTCGGAGCCTATAATTCACTACCTAGCACAGAACTAGAACTGTCTACAGGTGGGAAGTCTAAAGATAGAAAATTCCTCCAAAGAACTGGGAGTTACACTTGATTCGAACTTAACCTTCAACACACACATCACCTCTCTAATGAAAAAATTCTTCTTGAAGATGAGACAACTGAGGACAATTAGACCAGTTCTGACTAAGAATAATTTTAGGATAGTAGCACAATCTGTCCTAATACCATACCTGGACTATTGCTGCTCACTATTATATGCCATTACAGAAAAAGAATGCAAGAGACTACAACTACTACAAAACACTGCTGCAAGACTTAATTCTCAAAAGGAATTGATACAAGAGGGGAAGTTCACTATTAGAACAACTGCACTGGCTGCCAGTTTAAGATAGCCTGCATGGTTCTTAAAGTGATTTATGGAGAAAACTCAAAAGACTACACTTCAAGCTATCCTTCCCATCACTTCAAGTATGACAGAAGATGATGTTTGAGGCTATCTTTGAATACCAAGGACTTCTCATTTGGAACAAACTGCCAACTTACCTAAGACCATAGGCGTTGGAATGGGGGAGGCCACAGGGGCCTTGATCGCCCCCCAAATTCTCGGTCGCTGTGGTTTTGGCCCTTCCGCCCACCCTTTGTTTGCAGAGTTGATCCGAGCAGGAGAAAAGCAGTTGCAGAGAGAGGCGGAGGAAGAGAGAAGCCAAAGGGGGAAAAAACAGAAAAAAAGAGCAGGAGTGAGAAGCAGAGGCAGGAGACCAAGAGGGGAATCGGTGAGAGTTAGTTCCGCCCACCCCCCGATGGTGACCACCAATGCTCCGCCTTAAAAGGGGAGAGGCCAACGGAGCAGAGTTGATTTGAGCAGGAGAGAGCAGGAGAAAAGCAGTTGCAGAGAGGCAGAGAGAAGCCAAAAGGGAAAATACAGAAAAAAAGCACGAGAGAGAAGCGGAGGCAGACCAAGAGGAGAATCGGTGAGAGTTAGCTCTGCCCCCCACATTGACCACTGAAGCTCCGCCTTAAAAAGGGAGGGGCCAATTGAGCAGAGTTGATCTGAGCAGGAGAACAGCAGTTGGAGAGAGAGGCAGAGGGAGAGAGAAGCCAAAGGGGGAAAAAAACAGAAAAAAGAGCAGGAGTGAGAAGCAGAGGCAGGAGACCAAGAGGGAAATTGGTGAGAGTTAGCTCCGCCCACCCCGACGTTGACCACCGAAGCTCCACCTTAAAAGGGGAGGGACCAACAGCGCTCAGCCATTCAGCGCATGTCGAAGGCGAGGACCTTGAAAAGGGACAAGCCACCGCTAAAGCAGAGCTGAAAGAGACCACAACAGGCGCAGAGGTAACACAACCAGGCAGACACAGCAGGTATACACAACTACACACTGCTAAAGGAGAGCAGGAGGAGACCATAGCAGGCGCTGAGGACAGCCGCAGTCAGGCAGGCACAGAGGACAACCACAACAGACACAGAAGGTATCCACAGCAGCCTGGCAAGCAGGCAGCAATGGAAGCAGCAGATGGAAGCAAGATGTTTGAGCTACCCAGTTTTCTGCACCGTCTGCCATATGCATGACTACCTCCCCTCTGGGAGGCGGTCTTATGTATGTGCTAGATGCGGAGAACTGGAGACCCTGAAGAGACAAGTCAGACTCCTGGAGGGTAGAATACTGGAACTGGAGGCACTTCAAGCAGCGGAAGAGGGAGACAGAGATGCAGAGAACGTCAAGACAGAGGAAGCATAGAACAAGACAGAGGACACCATCGAGGAAGAAGTCTGAGAGCTGAAGAAGTTCATAGAGGAGCAAAAAACCCAAAAACAACTGCAGACTATGTACAAGATGCAGGCACTGTTTATTTCAAACTTTAATGGTATATACTTGGCGTACAACCTAAACAATGGGAAGTTCCTCTCTAATAATGGTCACATTATAATAACCCCAATTCTAAAAAATCGTAAAGTATCCTCAGCCCTAATATCCAACTACAGACCGGTAGCTTCCATTCCGTTTATTATAAAAATTATGGAGGGATTGGTTCACACCCAATTGATGGGTTATCTTGATCAATTCTCTCTCCTCCATGAAACTCAATCTGGTTTTAGGCCACTATTCAGTACGGAGACAGTAATTGCGGCTATCTTACACAATTTGCACCTACTGTTTAGTAAAGGCCTTAATGCCCTGATAATGCAATTCGATATGAGTTCTGCCTTTGATCTAGTGGACCACATGAAACTGCTGCAATGCCTAGATGCCATTGGTATCCAGGATAAGGTGCTGAACTGGTTCCATGGCTTCCTTATATCCCGCACCTATCAGGTTCGTTTTAATTATGAGCTTTCCGACACCTGGAGCAATCCATCCAGTGTGCCACAAGGCTTTCCACTATCCCCATTGCTCTTCAACGTCTACATGTCCTCACTGGGCACGAAGCTAACCCAGCTGGGGATAAAACTATTTAGTTATGCAGATGATTTTACGATTATCATCCCATTCACTAATTCTGTCTCTGAAACTATTCCCAAAGCTTCAGAAGCCATAAACATGATGGAACAATGGATGACAAACTTTAGGCTCAAACTTAATTCAGTAAAATGACTTTTTTCGTTGCTTCACCACATCCCCTTGACATTAAATCACCCCTCTGTGTCAATAACCTTAGTTACCCTATCCAGCCCTCCATAAAGATACTAGGTGTAACTCTGGATCAACACCTAACCATGAAAGACCAGGTAAACTCCTTAATCCGAAAGGGATTTTTTACTCTCTGGAAACTCAGATCCATTAAAGCTTATTTTGTTACATCGGCTTTCAAAATCCTAGTCCAATCCCTCGTACTAAGCCTGCTTGACTACTGTAACATTGTCTATTTGGCAATTTCCCAAAAGAATATGCGACGCCTACAACTGTTGCAAAATGCAGCAGTTAGACTAATCTTTGGACTAAAGAAATTTGACCACGTGACACCCTACTACCGGCAACTACATTGGCTGCCGATGGAGGCACGCGTAAAGTTCAAATTTGCCTGTTTATGCTTTAAAGCATTACACGGACTTGCCCCTAAATACATTACTGACCTTTTCTCCTTCTCAGCCAACAGACACAAGAGAAGTTCACATTCCAACTTCGTTTCCCCCCCAGTGAGAGATTGCAAACTGAAAAAACACCATGAACACCTTCTCTCACACCAAGCAGCATCATGGGGTAAAGACCTAGAACAATTACTTTCGCCCTCTACTTATGAGGAATTTAGGAAACGTCTAAAAACACACCTGTTTCTAAAACATCTCGACAACTGATCCACTTATCTCTCTCCCCTCAATAGCAACTAACTGTCCTTTTGATCACTTTTCTCCTCAACAATGAATTTCCTGTCTTATTACTTCTCTTTCTTCTTACCCTCTTGAAGTCAGTCAATTTGTAACTCTGCTTAATCTTTTGTAAACCGCATAGAACTTCACGGTAATGCGGTATATAAGCTGTTATTATTATTATTATTACAATCTTATTACCAAACTAGGGACCGGACACGGTCCGTGTTTCAGACAACACGCCTTCTCAGGGGTCCGTGGTAGATAAGGTGTTATGACAAACAGCGTTAAAAGGAACAAACGAGTGCCCAAAGAAAAGTAGTGCTGGGTTATAAAAAACGTTGCACTACTTTTCTTTGGGCATTAATTTGTTTCTTTTAACTCTGTTTGTCATAACACCTTATCTACCACGGGACCCCTGAAGAAGGCGTGTTGTCCGAAACACGGACCGTGTCGGGTCCCTGGTTTGGTAATAAGGTTGTATATACCATTAAAGTTTGAAATAAACAGTGCCTGCATCTTGTACATAGTCTTCAGTTGTTTTGGGGTTTTTTGCTTTGCTGCTTGGTTTGCTGCTTGGTTTGCTGCAGTTCCTGTTGGATTTTTCTTTTGCTTGTGAAGTTCATAGAGGAGGCATACAGGGAGGCTGTAGAAAACCACCAGCAACAGTGGAACTGCCGAAAGACACCGACGGCCAACTACCACAAAGAAATGGGTGACTCAGCAGTGAGAACGAAGCATATGGACCTGCGGCAAGAGAGATGGACATACACCAGGGACACGGACCTGCGGCTGGAGAATCAAGAGAAGATAGAGAGGACAGCAATCGTTGTGGGGAACTCCATCATCAGACAAGTCGACAGCCACATTGCGGGAGGAAGACTGGATCGGCTGGTGACCTGCCTACCGGGTGCCAAGGTAAAAGACATACTGAGCCGCATCGACAGGATCATCGACTGTGGAAGAAGAAGATACGGTGGTGGTGATCCACGTGGGGAAAACAACGTGAGCAATAGGAACTACAACAGGGAAGTACTGAAAGACCAGTTCCAGATGCTGGGAAGGAAGCTGAAGACCAGAACGCAAAGGATAGCATTCTTGGAGATCCTGCCGGTACCCAGGGCTGATGAGAAGAGACAGATGGAGCTGCAAGCAGTCAATGTGTGGATGCGGCGCTGCTGTGAGGAAGAAGGATTCCACTTCATGCGCAACTGGACAACATTCTGGGGGAAGAGCAAGCTATACAGGAAGGACGGACTCTACCTCAGCAGAGACGGAACGAGGCTACTTGCAAGCAATATCAAGAGAGAAGTTGAGAAGTTTTTAAACTAGGAAGAAGGGGAAAGCCGACAGTTGACCCAAAGAGAGAGAGTCGATGGTTCGGGAACCGGTATACCTGGAGGATACCGTGCAAGAAGATACAGGGAAAGACTCACCAGATCACAGGCAAGACAGATCGAAAAGGACACAAGAGGGAAGGAAATGCAAGAAAGGAACAGGCCGCAAACTCAAGTGTATGTATGAGAACGCAAGGAGCCTTAGATATAAGATGGGTGAATTAGAAGCTATGGCACAAAAAGATAACATTGACATCATAGGCATCACGGAAACATGGTGGACTGAGGAAAATGTCTGGGCCACTGTACTACCAGGATACAAACTATACCCCAGAGACAGAGTGGCTCAAAAAGGTGGGGGCATTGCCATATACGTCAAATAGAGAATTGAATCTACTGGAGAGAACACCCCACAACTGACAGATACGTTAGAGTCTCTATGGGTCAAAATTCCGGGAACAAATGGCCTGGAAACGAAGATCAGCATCTACTACCGACCCCCAGGGCAGTCCGAAGAAATTGACGGAGAAATGATGGACGAGATTAAACGCAACTGCAAGGGAGGCAATTCAGTTATCATGGGTGACTTCAACTATCCGGGAATAGACTGGAACCTAGGCACTGCCGGCTGCATTAGAAAGACCAAGTTCTTGGATGCTGTAGGCGATTGCTTCATGGAACAACTTGTCAAGGAAAACACTAGAGGAAATGCAATTCTGGACTTAATTCTAAATAGCCGAGGAACGGCACAAGATGTAGAAGTAAAAGGGACGCTGGGAAACGGCGATCACAATATGATTTGCTTCGAACTGGACGCAGGGGAGGAACATCAGTCCAAAACGACAGCCATGGCACTGAACTTCCGGAAAGGGAATTACGAAGGGATGAGATTCATGGTAGGGAAGAAGAGGATAAGCACTGTAAAAATGCTAGAGCAACCTTGGTCCCTTTTTAAGGACACAGTCACCGAGGTGCAAAATCTATATATACCACGTATCAACAAGGGATCATAGAGGAAAAAGAACAAAGAACTGGCGTGGCTCACTGTAGAGGTGAAGGAAGTGATCAGAGACAAGAAAACTTTGTTTAAGGAATGGAAAAGGTCACAAACGGACAAAAACTGGAACAAGTACAAAGAACATCAACGTAGGTGCCATAAGGCAGTAAAAGGGGCCAAAAGAGACTACGAGGAAAAAATAGCCAAGGAGGCGAAGAACTTCAGGCCGTTCTTTCGATATATTAAGGGGAAACGACCTGCGAAGGAAGTGGTAGGACTGATGGAATAAAGGAAGCGCTAAAGAGGACAAAGCAATTGCTGACAAACTGAACACATTTTTTTGCGTCTGTATTTACCAAAGAAGATGTACACAGCATACCGGAACTCATCAGGCTATATGCTGGAAACGAAGACGAAAAGCTGACAGGATTGACGGTCAGTCTAGAGGAGGTGTGTAGGCACATTGATAGGCTGAAGAGCGATAAATCCCCAGGACCGGATGGCATCCATACGAGGATCATCAAGGAACTGAAAGGGACCATAGCTGAACTGCTTCAACTAATAGCCAATCTGTCGATCAAATCGGGAAAGATTCCGGAAGACTGGAAGGTGGCAAATGTTACGCCGATCTTCAAGAAAGATTTGAGGGGTAGATCCGAGAAACTACAGACCGGTGAGTCTGATCTTGGTACTGGGAAAGATGGTAGAGGCGCTGATAAAGGACCGCATCATTGATCACATTGACGGACACGGGCTGATGAGGACCAGTCAGCACAGTTTTAGCAAAGGCAGATCGTGTTTGACGAACTTGCAGCACTTCTTTGAGGGAGTAAACAGACAGATAGAAAAGGGCGACCCGGTCGACATTGTATATCTTGATTTTCAGAAGGTGTTTGACAAGGTTCGGCATAAACGACTACTTTGGAAAATTGTGAGCCATGGAATCGCAGGTGAAATACTCACGTGGATTAAAAACTGGCTGGATCATAGGAAACAGAGAGTGGGGGGTAAATGGACAATACTCGGACTGGAAGAGCATCACCAGTGGGGTGCCGCAGGGCTCAGTGCTTGGACCCATGCTCTTCAACATCTTTATAAATTATCTAAATATTGGTACGACAAGTGAGGTGATTAAATTTGCGGACGATACAAAATTATTCAGAGTAGTGAAGACACAGGGGGATTGCGAAGATCTGCAATGTGACATAATCATGCTTGAGGAATGGGCATCAACATGGCAGATGAGGTTCAACGTGGATAAGTGTAAAGTGATGCATGTAGGTAACAAAAATCTCATGCATAAATACAGGATATCCGGGGTGGTACTTGGAGAGACTTTCCAGGAAAGAGACTTGGGAGTTATGATCGACAAGTCGATGAAACTGTGCACGCCATGTGCAGTGGCGGGGAAAAGATCGAACAGAATGCTAGGAATGATAAGGAAGGGGATCACAAATAGATCGGAGAAAGTTATCATGCCGCTGTACCGGGCCTGGTGCGCCCTCACCTGGAGTACTGTGTCCAGCACTGGTCACCGTGCATGAAGGCCACAGTACTACTTGAAAGGGTCCAGAGAAGAGCGACTAAGATGGTTAAGGGGCTGGAGGAGTTGCCGTACAGTGAAATATTAGAGAAACTGGGCCTTTTCTCCCTCGAACAGAGGAGATTGAGAGGGGACATGATCGAAACATTCAAGGTACTGAAGAGAATAAACTTAGTAAACATAGAAACATAGAAATTGAAATTGACGGCAGATAAGGGCCACGACCCATCCAGTCTGCCCACCCTAATGACCCTCCCCTGTCTTTACTTTGCGAATAGATCCCACGTGTCGATCCCATTTGGCCTTAAAAACAGGCACACTGCTGGCCTCAATTACCTGAAGTGGAAGACCATTCCAGCGATCAACCACCCTTTCGGTGAAAAAGAATTTCCTGGTGTCACCACGCAGTTTCCCGCCTCTGATTTTCCACGGATGTCCTCTTGTTGCCGTGGGACCCTTGAAAAAGAAGATATCCTCCTCTGCATCGATGCGGCCCGTGAGATATTTGAACGTCTTGATCATGTCTCCCCTCTCTCTGCGCTCCTCGAGCGAGTATAGCTGTAATTTATCTAATCGTTCTTCGTACGGGAGATCCTTCAGTCCCGAGACCATCTGGGTGGCCATTCTCTGGACCGACTCCAGCCTCAGTACATCCTTACGGTAATGCGGCCTCCAGAATTGCACACAGTATTCCAGGTGGGGTCTCACCATGGATCTATACAGAGGCATAATGACTTCAGGCTTACAGCTGACGAAACCCCTGCGTATGCAACCTATGATTTGTCTTGCCTTGGAAGAAGCTTGCTCCACTTGATTGGCAGCCTTCATGTCCTCACTGACGATAAGGACAGGTTGTTCACCCTCTCCAAGGTAGGGAGAACGACAGGATACTCTCTAAAATTGAGAGGGGATAAATTTATTCTTCACTCAGAGAGTGTTAACATAGTAACATAGTAGATGACAGCAGATAAAGACCCGAATGGTCCAGAAAACTGGAACGCTCTTCCGGAGTCTGTCATAGGGGAAAACACCCTCCGGGGATTCAAGACAAAGTTAGACAAGTTCCTGATGAACCAGAATGTACACAGGTAGGGCTAGTCTCAGTTAGGGCTCTGGTCTTTGACCAAAGGGCCGCTGTGTGAGCGGACTGCTAGGCATGATGGACCACTGGTCTGACCCAACAGCAGCAATTCTTATGTTCTTAAATCTTCAGGCTACCACTGTAGCATCAAAACAGTAGGCCTGCCCTGGAACCCTTCATTCTATTTCTGGGGGCAGGCCTGCTTGTGGCTGCTGCTGAAAATTTAAAACTAAAGTGCTGGGAAGAGGTGGGTGGGGGACTAGGGAGCTGTTTATAAGTCATGTGCCAGGGTGGAGCTCATGGCCCCCCCCCCCCCAAACAAAGCAGCATTCTGCTGCCTATGCCTAAGACAACCCACCACCTACCTTGCCTTTAGGAAGAAACTTAAGACATATCTCTTCTCCCTATAGCCACTCTCTTATCTTTCACCCCTTCCTTCAAACAACCAACTCTCCTTCTAGCAATATAACTTCAAGAACTTAACCTAAATCTTATTGTAATCTACATAGATTTCTTGTAAAACATTGCGATATAAAAGACACTGTATTGTATTGTACTTTAAAGAGTGGTGGAATGGACTGGGTGCATATGATGGTCATTGTCTGCTCTCCTATTATCTGACATTGGTTAGAACATAATTGGAAGATTGCTGTGCTTCAAACACTCAACATTCTCTCCCTTGAATGCAAGAATCAAAGGATAATTCATTTTTTTTGGATTGTTGCTTTTAGGAACCCAAAAAATGGTCTTCAAAATATTAAGCAGTTCTTTTACTAAGCTGTGATAAAAAGTGGCCTTAGCATATGGGGTTTCCCCACCATGTGCTAAGGCCATTTTTTTCTAATTTTCTCTATTAATAGCCATGCACTAATGTTGCCATTAGCATGCAACTAAAATGAATTAATACTTCATCAGCGCTTACTGACACTAATTTTGTGCTAATCCTGCACTAGCCATTGGCGTGTAGCAATGTGGCTGCACTTATGGGTAGCTGTGAATGTTCAAGAATAATTGTCTGGAGGAGGGAATAGTCAGCAGATGTTGCTGGGAAGAACGAAGGTCTCTTTGAGGGGAGTACTAAACTAGAAGGCTAAATAGGATGGAAGATCAGAAGATTGAATCTAGAAAGAGAGAATATTGTATTTAAAGGGGATACGATATGTAACTGGAAGAATGTGTTCAGCCTTCAAGAGAGGGGTAACATGGTCAAACTTTGAGTGGCGATAGAGTGTTTTGCACAAGCTGTAGTCGAAGTTGATAGATTGGAAGGCTGATGAAAAGTCCTTCCGTTTACTAGTACAATCATCCATCTTAAGCACCCTAGATTACTGTAACATCATATACCTAGGAGCTTATAAAAAGAACCTCAACAAGCTGAGATTAATTCAGAACACCGCAATCCGACTAATCCACGGTTTAAAAAAATGGGAACACATTTCCCCTTATTATCAGAAACTCCACTGGTTACCCACAGAATCCAGAGTCCTCTTCAAGTTTGCTTCTTTTTGCTACAAAGCTGTCTTTGGAATTCTTCCAGCTTACCTAATCTCCCAGTTCTCCCCCAACGAGTCCAACAAGAGCACTCGCAGAACAAACCTATTTAATTACCCCTCCTTGAAATCTTACCAATACAAAAAGTTTCTAGATAGAATGTTATCATTCCAGGCAGCTAGGCTGAACACATGGCTTGGTAAGCCCATACTTGAGGCCACTACATACGCAGATTTTAGAAAATCCCTGAAAACTCGACTGTTTAACAAATTCTAAATTCCCATACCCAACTCTTCCTCGCCATGATCCTTCCACCTCGCCCCCTAATTCCAAGGCCCGAAACTAATTATACTTTCCACCTTGAATCTCATGTACTGACATAATGTATCTTTATTGTAACCCACCTGCACCCCATGTACTGACAAAACATATCTTTATTGTAACCCATGTACTGACTAAATGTATCTTTATTGTAACCCACCTGTACCCCATACACTGACAAAATGCACCTTGATAGTAAACCACTTGTATTGTAACCCACTTACATCCCAGGTACTGACAAAATATATCTTTACTGTAACCCACTTTTATCCCATGTACTGACAAAATAAATCTTTAATGTAAACCAGTTGCATCCTATGTACTGACTAAACGTATCTTTATTGTAAACCGTTTCTATCCCATGTACTGTCAAATGTATCTTTATTGTAAACCGCTTCGAACTTCACGGTATAGCGGTATATAAGAAATAAGAAATAAATAAATTATGAGAATAGAGTTACAATAGTCAAGCTTGACTGGAGGAGAATACGAAGGGAGCCTTGGTGGAGCAGTGAACAAATAGAGTGAATGCGACAGAGTACAAGAAAATAGGAGTAAACCACCCTGAAAATCTTTATCAATGTTGTGATTGATAGATTGCCATCTTTCATGATGAAACAGAGTGGATTTGGAAAGGGGGTGCTAGAAGAAAAGATCATTACTGTGGTTTTCTGTGAGTTGATTTTTAATTTATCTGTCAACCAGTCAGCAACCTTATCTAATTTTGCAGAAATGGATGAATAGCTGAAGGGGGTATGTGATATTAGCTATATTTAAATCAAATCAATTGTAGAAATAAATATTTATTTGCTTTTATGAACCGGGAGGCCAATAATGAAAAAATGTCTTGCTGTGTTTGCAGTTGAAAGTACTTGTAGTGTTCACTTTAATTTTAATAGCATTGATATTTAGCTTTCTTTATGAAACCCTTTATTACAGACTGTTATGAATATTAACATCTCATTTGACTGATGATGAACAGAGGGGAAAATCTAAATTAAAACTTTAAATACCACTATTTAATTACCCAAATGGCTTTGACTGTGTTAGAGTGTCTGGGATTATTCTGTTTTTCAATTTGTTTTAATGCTTCCTTGGTAGGAGCTGATGGATTCCCAGACCCATTGCTGTCACTGATGAGCTATATAAAGATAAATGACATTATGGTAAATTCCACTTAATGACACATTTTTAATTTTCAGAACACAGACTTTTTTGGCTAGTGAATGGAGGCTAATTACCTGAAGATCAGAACAAAGTAACTCCTCATTTTGAAAGATAATAGAAAGAAATGTTGCAGATTAATAATGCCATTTATCTTTAAAAGAAAAAAAATTCTCTTTATCCAGATAACAGTGTTACCCAAAGGAACTGGTTATAAAATGAATCTGAAGTTGCAACTTAATAGGTTATTAAAATAGAGTGCTCCTCTGGTTCACTTTTCTATAAATTTAAATTGAAGATCAACTGTTTCTAAGAGGAGCAACTTAAACTTAAAAACTGCCCATTCTAAATTCTGTTTGCATATTTCTCTGCGTGTTTGTTAACATTTGCGTGCAGAGCCTGACAGGGCAGAGTACTTGAATATTAAGCCGCCTGACTTATATTCAAGTCAACCATTTTTCCTCCTTTTTGTGGGGGAAAAGGGGGTCTCGACTTATAGTCGGATCGACTTATATTCGAGCATATACAGTAACTATTTTCCAGCAGCCCACCAAGTACCTACAAATCCAAAATGTGGTCCTGCAAAGGGTTTGAGTTTGAGACCACTGATCTACACCATCCCAGCCATTGAAGCCCTCCCCAGCCCATCCTCAACCAAACGGCCATATACAGACACTGTGCAGGTCTGACCATTAATGGCCTTAGTTCTTCAATGTTTACCATTATTTTCTGATTCTAGATCCTCTGTGTTCATCCCACGCTTTTTTGAACTCTGTCACTGTTTTCCTCTCCACCACCTCTCTCGGGAGCGCATTACAGGCATCCACCACCATCTCCGTAAAGTAGAATTTCCTTACATTGCTCTTGAGTCTACCACCCCTCATCCTCAAATTATATACTCTGGTTTTACCATTTTCCTTTCTCTGGAAAATATTTTGTTCTACGTTAATACCTTTCTCCCCTGTCCCTCCTTTCCTCTAGGGTATACATATTCAGGGCTTCTAGTCTTTCCTCATATGTCTTTTGACGCAAACCTCCTATCATTTTCGTCGCCCTCCTTTGGACTGCTCCAAGTCTTCTTATGTCCTTCACCAGTGTCACAGGCACCCCAAGGCAAAGACTGTCTTGAGGGTGCAAGTGGTAATTTCTCCAGTGACCGCTAGGGGCAGTGGAGTACCAAGGGGGGGGCGGGGGGGAATTCCGCCCCGGGTGCAATCCCTGAGGGGGTGCTCCCGGCCTTGAAGCTGTTGGAATCCGGTTCCCCCCCCCCCCAATGTTCGGATTCTCCCCCCGGCCCCCCTGCACTATTTGCGGTGGAGAAGCAGCCTGCAGCTGGATCGCGATGCCAGCGATCCCTGCGCTGCTTCGACGCTGCTTCCTCCGCCATGTTCCCGCCCCTCCTCTGATGTCAGAGGAGAGGCGGGACTGCGGCGGAGGAAGCAGCGCCGAAGCAGCACAGGGATCACTGGCATTGCAATCCTGCTGCGGGCTGCTTCTCTACCGTAGGTGGTGCGAGGAGGCCAGGGGGATGACCGGTACTTCAGGGTTTGGGGGCGAGCGGTCCTTCGGGGTGGGTCGGGGCATCAGGCCTTCAGGGTGGGGTGGGCAGGCAGACCTTCAAGGGGGGGATAGGCCTTCAAGGGGGGGACAGGCAGGCAGGCCTTCAAGGGGGGGACAGGCAGGAAGGCCTTCAAGGGGGGGGGACAGGCCTTCAAGGGGGGAGGACAGGCAGGCAGGCCTTCAAGGGGGGGGGACAGGCAGGCAGGTCTTCAAGGGGGGACAGGCAGGCAGGCCTTCAAGGGGGGGGACAGGCAGGCAGACTTTCGCTGAGGTCTTCTGGGAACTGTCCATCTGTGAGTAGAGTTTGTATCCATTGTAGGAGCAGAGTGCGGAATAGCGTACTGGAGGTTTTCAATAGGTAAGGTGGGCAGTGGTTAAGTTCATAGGCTGCGTGGCTGTATTAGTAATATAATTTGTTGAGGTCTGACCATTTTATAGGTGAGAAGTGGGACCAGATTCTCTCTGCTGCTACTGATTCTTTCTTTGGGGGGAAGTTGAGATCTCTTCTAGGTGAGTAGGTGTTCCATTGAATGTGGCTCTGATATTTGCAATCTTATTTTTTAAAAATGTTGCTAATAAGGTGGCTGAGGGAGGGGGGAGTTGTTATTGGTCAGATATGGTATGGCGTCTGTGAGTTCTTTTAGTAGCTGGAAAAGCTTTTCTGTGTCTTGGGATCCTTCTCCTATTTGCTTTGTGTAGTATGCCTTTCTTTTTTCTTTCAGCTTTTGTTTGTATTTTTGGTGTAGTGTTCTCCATGCTGTTTTTGTGGAATCTTGGCTCCTTTTTCTCCATTTTCTTTCTAGTTGTCGGCATTGCTTTTTGAGTTAGAGTAGTTCGTTGTTGAACCATTTGTCTGGCTCATCTAGGGTTGCTGTACTTAAGATGACTCCATTTTGAGATGAAGTGTTTGGGATTGTAGTTTTGGATTATGGTGTCTGTTTTTGTCCAGAATTTGGTGGGGTCGATATATTGATGTGAGTTGTAAGTTATTTTTTTGTGTAACTGGTTTGCTTTTGTTTTTGGTCCAGTTGATTTTGAAGGAGTACGTATAATGGTCAGACCAGAGGAAGCGGTACCAGTATCCATTTGATGTGTGGATTTCTGGTTGAGTGGGCTGTTGGGACATGTAGGCTGCAATGTTGAGTTGGTGTCCTTTTTCATGTGTGGCTTGAGGGTCTAGTATCTTGTATGTTAAGGCCTCGAGGTATGATAGTAAATTTTCAACTTGTTTGTGGGATTGGTTTTCGAGGTGGAGGTTGAGGTTGAGGTCTCCTAGAATTAAGTTGTAGGTTGTCATTAGTGAGTTTCAGTATATGAAATCTTCAAAGTTTGGTTTTGCTGTGTTCCAGTTTCCTGGAGTTATGTAGCAGAGCAGGCATGTTAGTGTTCCTTTGAGTGATGTGCTTGAGAGTTGACAGGCTAGTAGATCCATGTGTGGGGTGGTTGTTTTGTCTTGTATTTTTAGGTCTAGGGTGGTTTTGGCTTTGATGTCAATTCCTCCTCGTCTTGTTTTCTCTGCAGACCACTATTATTTTGTATCCTTTTGAGCAAACTTCTGTTATTCTGGGGTCTGAATCTGAAGTAAGCCAAGTTTCTGTGAGGAAAAGGCAATCTATGTTTTCTTCTTCTATCCAGTTTTTTATGTGTTCTGTCTTGGGGTCTATGGCTCTGATGATATGAAAATTTGAACAAGTGAGGTGATTAAAATAGCATATGACACTAAACTGTTCAAAGTTGTTAAAACACATGCGGATTGTGAAAAATTGCAGGCAGACCTTAGGAAATTGGAAGACTGGGCACCCCAGTGGCAGATGAAATTTAATGTGGACAAATGCAAAGTGATGCACATTGGGAAGAATAATCCGAAACACTGGATGCTAGAGTCCACCTTGGGGTTTAGTGCCCAAGAAAAAGATCTGGGTGTCATTGTAGACAATATGATAAAACTCAACAAAGCAAACAGGATGCTAGGAATTATTAAAAAAGGGATGGTTAAAAAGACTAAGAATGTTATAATGCCCCTGTTTTGCTCCATAGTTTGACCTCACTTGGAGTATTGTGTTCAATTCTGGTCTCCTTATTTTCTGAAAGATATAGCGGCACTAGAAAAAGTTAAAAGAAAAGCAACCAAGATGATAAAGGGTTGGAACTCCTCTCGTATTAGGAAAGACTAAAAAGATTAGGGCTTTTCAGCTTGGAAAAGAGATAAGAACATAAGAAGTTGCCTCCACTGGGTCAGACCGAGGTCCATCTCGCCCAGCGGTCCGCTCCCGCGGCGGCCCATCAGGTCTGCAACCTGTGAAGTGGTTTCTGACCACTTTTATAACCTACCTCAAGTTCTATCTGTACCCCTCTATCCCTTTATCCTCCAGGAACCTATCCAAACCCTTCTTGAACCCCTGTACAGAGTTCTGGCCTATCACTTCCTCCGGAAGCGCGTTCCATGTGTCCACCACCCTCTGCGTAAAAAAGAATTTTCTAGCATTTGTTCTAAACCTGTCCCCTTTCAATTTCTCCGAGTGACCCCTAGTGCTTGTGGCTCCCCTCAGTTTGAAGAATCTGTCCTTATTTACTCTCTCTATGCCCTTAAGGATTTTGAAGGTTTCTATCATGTCCCCTCTAAGTCTCCTCTTCTCCAGGGAGAACAGCCCCAGCATTTTTAACCTGTCAGCGTATGGAAAATTTTCCATACCTTTTATCAGCTTAGTCGCCCTCTTCTGCACTCCCTCGAGTACCGCCATGTCCTTCTTGAGGTACGGCGACCAGTATTGAACACAGTACTCCAGGTGCGGGCGCACCATTGCGCGATACAGCGGCATGATGACTTCCTTCGTCCGGGTTGTGATACCCTTTTTGATGATGCCCAGCATTCTGTTTGCTTTCTTTGAGGCTGTCGCACATTGCGCCGATGGTTTCAGTGATGAGTCGACCATCACCCCCTTTCCAGGTTACTCACCCCTAGCAGTGTTCCCCCCATTTTGTAGTTGAACATCGGGTTCTTTTTCCCTACATGCATGACCTTGCATTTCTCTACGTTAAAACTCATTTGCCACTTTTTTGCCCAGGCTTCCAGTCTCGTTAGGTCCCTTTGTAGGTCTTCACAGTCTTCCGTGTTTCTAACCCTGCTGCAGAGTTTGGTGTCATCAGCAAATTTGATAACCTCACATTTTGTCCCCGTTTCCAGATCGTTAATAAATATATTGAATAGTAGAGGTCCCAGCACCAACCCCTGCGGAACTCCGCTCGTGACCCATTGCCAATCTGAGTATTGGCCCTTGACTCCAACCCTCTGTTTCCTGCCCGCTAGCCAGTGTTTGATCCATCGGTAGATATCCCCTTGCACCCCCGTGGTTCCACTGTTTTTTAAGTAGCCGTTCGTGTGGTACCTTGTCGAAGGCTTTTTGGAAGTCAAGGTAAATGATGTCTGGATTCACCCTTATCCATCTGACTGTTTATTCCCTCAAAGAAGTACAGCAAGTTTGTGAGGCATGACCTTCCCTTGCAGAAGCCATGCTGGCTCGCCTTCAGTTGTCCGTTGTTTTCTATGTGTTCGCAGATTGTGTCCTTTACCATTGCTTCCATCATCTTTCCAGGAACCGAGGTCAAGCTCACAGGCCTGTAGTTTCCCGGGTCACCCCTTGATCCCTTCTTAAAGATGGGCGTGACATTTGCTATTTTCCAGTCCTCTGGGATCTCCCCAGTTTTTAGGGAGAGGTTACATATTTGGCGAAGTGTGTCTGCTATTTCATTTCTCAGTTCTTGTAGTACCCTTGGGTGGATGCCGTCCGGGCCTGGTGATTTGTCGCTCTTTAGTCTGTCTATCTGTCTGAGGACATCCTCTTTGCTTACCTCTAGTTGTACCAGCCTTTCGTCGTGTTCTCCGTTTATAATCACCTCGGGTTCTGGGATATTGGATGTGTCCTCTCTGGTGAAGACTGACGAGAAGAATTTGTTTAACCTTTCAGCTATCTCTTTTTCCTCCTTTATCGCTCCTTTCCTGTCTCCGTCGTCCAGTGGTCCCACTTCCTCTCTGGCTGGTTGTTTCCCTTTCACATACCTGAAGAAGGGTTTGAAGTTTCTTGCTTCTCCTGCCAGTCTTTCCTCATATTCTCTCTTTGCCTTCCTGACCTCTCGATGACATTCTTTCTGGTGTCTTTTGTGCTCTTCCTGGTTTTCCTTTGTTGGATCCTTTTTCCATTTCTTGAAGGATGATTTCTTGTCGCTTATCGCCTTTTTAACTACAGATGTTATCCATGCTGGGTTTCTAGTTCGATTTTTTTTGCACCCTTTCCTAAACCTTGGGACGCACAGGTCTTGTGCCTCGAGCACTGTGCCTTTAAGCAGTGTCCAAGCTTCCTTTACGGTCTTCACCTTCCCTGAGTTGCTGCTGAGCTTTTTTCCTACCATTTTCCTCATGTCCTTGTAGTTTCCCTTTCTGAAGTTGAGTGCTGTCGTTTTGGTTCTTTTCACCTTTGATGTTCCCATGTTTAATTTGTACTGGATCATGTTGTGATCACTGTTCCCTAATGGTGCTATTACCACCACTTCCTTTGTGGGTCCTTCTAGCCCGTTGAGGATTAGGTCTAGAGTGGCATCCCCTCGCGTTGGTTCCGTGACCAGCTGCTCCATGAAACAGTCCCTTATCGCCTCTAGGAATTTAGTTTCTCTCGTGCAATTTGAGTGCCCAATGTCCCAGTCTATTCCCGGATAGTTGAAATCCCCCATAACCACCACCTTCCATTTTTGCACTCCTGCCTCAGTTCGGCCTCCAGTTCCAGGTCGTTTGCTTCTGACTGTCCTGGTGGGCGATAGTACAATCCCAATTTGATGTCAGCTCCTTCCCCTCCTGTCAGCTTAACCCATAGTGACTCCAGACTGTCTGCCCTTATTGTTGTTTCTGTTCTGGATGAAGGAATGGAGTCCTTTATATACAGTGCTATTCCTCCACCCTTTTTGTGTGCTCTGTCCTTCCTGTAGAGTTTATACCCTGGAAGGGCCACATCCCATTTGTTGTCCTCTGTCCACCATGTCTCTGTGATTCCTATTATGTCTATGTCCTTATTTCTGGCTATAACTTCTAGCTCCCCCATTTTAGTCCTTAGGCTCCTAGCATTTGTATATAGGCAATTTAAGTCCCAGTTTGTTACCTTTTCTTTTACCATGACTGAGGGAAGATATGATTGAAGTCTACAAAATCCTGAGTGGAGTAGAATGAGTACAAGTGGATCAATTTTTCACTCTGTCAAAATTACAAAGACTATGGGATGCTCGAAGTTACAGGGAAATACTTTTAAAACCAATAGGAAGAAATATTTTTTCACTGAGAATAGTTAAGCTCTGGAATGCATTGTCAGAAGTTGTGGTAAGAACATTTAACGTAGCTGGTTTTAAGAAAAGTTTGGACAGTTTCCTGGAGGAAAAGTCCATAGTCTGTTATTGAGAGAGACATGGGTGAAGCGTTTTTATCAAATTTTAAATAAACTTGAAACTTGATTGGTAGCATGGAATGTTGCTACTCCTTATGTTTTGGCCAGGGACTAGGGACCTGGATTGGCCACTGTGATAATGGGCTACTGGACTTTATTGACAATTGTTCTGAGGCTATATCTAGAAGCAGGACAGGATCAGCAAAAGATTAAATCATGGTAATTAACACAAAAATCCACATAGGAAACATTTGAGATCATCAAAGGCATGCTTTATGTTTCAATGTGTTTATTCAAGTTTATCCAAAACAATAATCAAAATACAAACAGAACCAATAAACAAGTCAACAAAATCCCCCCACCCACCCCAACTCAAAGAAGAAAAATGTCTCTCACGCTACAATCAAAAATCAAAAAGTGTTGCAGTTAACCATTCAACAGTCTGCTGCGTGCAGAAGGCTTTAGAGCAGGGGTGTCAAAGTCCCTCCTCGAGGGCCGTAATCCAGTCGGGTTTTCAGGATTTCCCCAATGAATATGCATTGAAAGCAGTGCATGCACATAGATCTCATGCATATTCATTGGGGAAATCCTGAAAACCCGACTGGATTACGGCCCTCGAGGACCGACTTTGACACCTGTGCTTTAGAGTATGCCAAAAGGGCTCCCACACAAGTTGATTTCGCCTTCCCTGAGGGGAATCTATGTCCGCACAATCACAACGTTCCAAAGCAGCCTGTCCAATCATGAGGGATCTCCAAACGGAATAAGAAGGTGCGTCCACTGAGCCATGCAATCAAAATCGTTTTCAGTCCCAAAAGGACAGCACGTGCTAAAAAAGCGGACATTCCCCCATGTTTAGGAAGAGAGTGTATAAGTGCTTGTGGAGTAGGTGTCCAGCGACAGCGCCAAAAGGTCAAAATACTATGTCCCAAGATTCGCCAAAATGTTGAAACTCGAGGGCAAGTACAAAATTGATGGCCGAGCGAAGCATATAGTTGATCACATTTCAGACAACAAGAAGAGCCCGTGATGGACATGCGATAAGCTCTAGTAGGGGAAATATACAAACGGATCAAAAATTTATGTTGAATCTCCCACAGAGTGATGCTAGGAGTCAATAGTAGAGCTCTCTTCAGCAAGTGTTGCAATTGTAAGGAAGAAATTGGGCTCTGTAGATCCTCAGTCCAAGTTCTAGCTAAAATGTCAAGGTTAAAACCAGGTTGACAGTCCAAAATGCCAATTGAATGATAGTGAAGTGGTATATGGGTGTACACCGATAAGCTAAACAGTTCTGAGAGTTGTTCTCTACAAGAATCCAGCAAAGAACAGGAGAGTAAAGATTGTACATAATGTTTCAATTGAAGATAGAAAAAAACATCAATGAGCAATAGAGAAAATTTTCTTCCTAACTGTTCAAATGAGTAAATAATACCTCCTCATCAACCACCTGAAACAAATAATATAGTCCCTGCTCCTTCCAAAGTTGAAAGGAATTACAATGAATCCCAGGTAAGAAATCCCCATTACCCTGTATAGGTAAATACGGTGTTACCCTTGAGGACATATGAATACTTTTGCATACCCAGCGCCAGGCAGTACGTGCCGGGGAGAAAACCAAATATGTGGACACCTGCAGTCGTAGGGACAGAGAAGAGACATGAAGCATATAACTAAAATGATAAGGGTGTAGGAAAGAAAGTTCAAGAGATGTAGCAGAAAATGTAGAGGTCCCACGAAACCAGTCATTGATATGTCTCATTTGACACGCTATAGCATACCATCTAATATTCAACAACCCATAGCCCCCTCTCACCTGTTGCAAGCAAGCCCTAGGATAGGAAAGTCAAACTCTCTTCCCACGCCACAGATAAAATTGGAGAGCCTTAATAAGGAGTGTTTCCTGGGAGCGGGAAATCAATAAAGGCAACATTTGAAAGCGATATAGCCATCTGGGGAATAGAACCATGTTATATAAGGCTACCCTTTCAACTACCAATAATGGAAAATCCACCCAAAGCTTCAGGAGCTGCAATGTATCAGCAAACAAAGTAGTAAAATTCTGGGCATAGAACTGGGACAAGTCCCTGGGCAGGAGGACTCTCAAATATTTCAAGGAGTCACGAGCACAAGAAAATGGAAAGTCCTCCTCCCAGGAATCAAAGGCATGTTTTAAATCCAAACAGTGGGGCACCATGGGGTCTGTGATGGTGAGAGTGTGTAATATGTTTGTGTTTCTGTAATCTTAATTTTCATCTGCCCTGTTTGTGTTTCTGTAATCTTAATTTTCATCTGCCTGGTACATCCTACATATAAGTAATAACATGGACAAATGATTACATATATAACCCACTTGGACATAAATGTAGTAGTATGATGTAAATGATAAATTTTATTGGTGAAACAGACTTAAAGACGTTATGTTGGAAGAAAGGTGGGAGATGGGTGATATGATAGAAACATTTACAGCCTCTGTGAATTGACAATTCTGAAACAAAAGGTGCATAAGATGAAGGTGAAAGGGAATACACTCAGAAAATAATTAATAAAATATTTCTTTATGGAAGGAGTGCTGGATGCATGGAAGAGCCTCCCAGTATTGGAGTAGGAGACGAGGACTGTATCTGAATTTAAGAAATCATGGGACAAGCAAAGTTTAACATTGAGCTTTCTTCTAGAGTTCTGGGCATTATCCTGGACTCATCACTTACATTCTGTGAACAGATAAATTCATTAGTGAAAAAGTGCTTTTTCAGTCTGCGCATGTTGAAAAAAGTTAGATCACTAGTCTATCAGGAGCATTTCTCATTGTTGGTACAGTCCACTGCACTTGTCAATTGGACTATTGTAATTCTGTGTATCTGGGTATCAAGCAAGGCAGTTTGCAACATTTTCAGTTGTTACAAAACACGGCGGCAAAACTTATTTTCGGGAAACAAAAGTTTGATAATGTCTCGCCTTTGCTTAGGAAGCTTCATTAGCTTCCTGTTCATTTTAGGGTACAATTTAAATGCACAAGCATTATTTTCAAACTTCTTTATGGAATATTTGATCCTTTGATTCCTTCATACTGGATTGCTCACAGATCCCGCTACTTGAGCTACACACAGAAGTACAAATTATCGTTTCCCTCTTTCAAGGGAATTAAATCAGCTGGGAAACTTTGTCAGTTCTATGCTTTCAAGTTGGTACCAATGAAAAAAGCAAAAACTTCCCAAACCCCAAGATATAGAACCAGACAAGGGGGAGAGACAAGAGCAGGAGCGGCAGAGCTACACAACACAATCTACAAATAATTGTTATGTATACACGGGAGAGCCCTCAGTCACACAGCCACCCACTGGAAGCTCCCAGCGGTACAGGCTGTCACTTGGCTTACACCCAAAAGAGTGTTAACTGTGAAACATCCCCGGGCTCTACTCCGTGTTTTTTTGTGATAAAGTGCACCCAACAGTGCTAAGTGTGAAAAAAGATATAAATAAATAAAAAAAACACACACTCTACCATTCACAACAATTGTCTCTATCCCTTGTCCAGGGGGCCAAAAGTATCAAACGTCCATGTCCAGCAAAGCAAAAAATACCAACAGGAAGTACTTAGCTTCTCCGTGGAAACAAACAGCCAGCAAAGATCTTGGTTCGTCCGACGGGACTCCGTTTCGGGGGTGCACACCCCCTTCTTCAGGAACGGCTGGACTGCGCTGCGACCCTCCAAATCATCCAGCACAGCTTGAATTGACAGAGCGGGCCATTTCCCGCTCTGTCAATTCAAGCTGTGCTGGATGATTTGGAGGGTCGCAGCGCAGTCCAGCTGTTCCTGAAGAAGGGGGTGTGCACCCCCGAAACGGAGTCCCGTCGGACGAACCAAGATCTTTGCTGGCTGTTTGTTTCCACGTAGAAGCTAAGTACTTCCTGTTGGTATTTTTTGCTTTGCTGGACATGGACGTTTGATACTTTTGGCCCCCTGGACAAGGGATAGAGACAATTGTTGTGAATGGTAGAGTGTGTGTTTTTTTTTTATTTATTTATATCTTTTTTCACACTTAGCACTGTTGGGTGCACTTTATCATAAAAAAACACGGAGTAGAGCCCGGGGATGTTTCACAGTTAACACTCTTTTGGGTGTAAGCCAAGTGACAGCCTGTACCGCTGGGAGCTTCCAGTGGGTGGCTGTGTGACTGAGGGCTCTCCCGTGTATACATAACAATTATTTGTAGATTGTGTTGTGTAGCTCTGCCGCTCCTGCTCTTGTCTCTCCCCCTTGTCTGGTTCTAGATCTTGGGGTTTGGGAGGTTTTTGCTTTTTTCATTGATTTTGTTACCTCCCATTATTTTCGGGTTCTTGTGATTTTTCAAGTTGGTACCTGCAGAATCTACTAATCACTAACATTGCAAGATCTACTTTTATGATAGACTAAATTAATTTCTACTATCCTTACTTCTCCTTATTCTATTTATATTCTGGCCTCCTAACTACTTGTAAACCGAGTTGAGCTCCAAGGAGAGATGATCCGGTATATAAACCGAAGACTAGATTAGATTAGAAGATATCTAAAGGAGAGGAAGTAGAGCCTTCTGGTTGGTAGAATGGGCAGATTGGATAGGTAATAGATCTTTTATTTGCCATAATTTCTCTTTTTTGCTATGTTTCTATGAGACATTCCTGGATTTGGTTCTATTGTGCTTTTGTATTGGTGGGTTTTTTTGTGTAGCCCTATGTTTTTTTATGTAACTACTGTAGAGAAAGCTCTACTTTAATAATATTGATTGCTTTGAGGGGTTATCTTCCATTTATTTGCCAGTGTTTTCTTACTAGTATTCTCTCCCTGTTCCTATATTTCCTTTTTTTTCTCACCTTCTCTTCTTTTTTTGAACTTGAACAGAAAACAGTTTGATGTTGATGATAGTGGTGGTATTAATGTCATGGCCTTGTGTTGGGACCCCAATAAAGTATCTCTAAAAATTGTTCTTATGTAGTTGTTCCTTTTAAAACAGGCCTCTTAGTTATTTGTTGAACTGTGTACCCATAGAATTAAATTTAAAAAAATCTGTTTAAAACATTTCTTTCTTTTTACTCCTCCCCACCCCCAAACTTGCTTTTGTTATGCATTGGCTTGCTAATCCTTGTGTTGAGCAGTATCAGACATCACCTTTCTTGGGTGCAGTTAGTCCACTCTTCCGCTCCCTTTGTCAAAGGGCTTCCTTAATAGGAGAAGTCAACAGGGAGGACAAAAAGGGAATGAAAATTGTATTTAATCAGGGTCAGAGAGGTGGTGTTCAGAGTGACGGGCCCACAAGCAGGCTGGCCTTTTATGCTTGCCGACACAGATGGTCCCAAAGTATTCAGCTAAGTGAAGAGAAAGCTGCCCAGTGAAATCCATTGTAGGGCAGCATTGTTACAGTTCAGAACGGTTGTCAAGGGTAACTAGAGAGTAACACCAGTATCATGTGATCATTAGTCTGTGCTTTTGAAAGTGTTTGACTGCATTCTTCTCTGGGTCTCTTGGTGTCCTGATGTTCATTCATATAAACTGTATTATGGAAAATTAATTAGCTGAAATCAGTATTTTTATATTTATTCAATCTTAGTATCATTAGATATTGAGATATTGAGCTTGCTCTAAGAATATATGAAATCATATAATATAATATAAAAATAGCTACCATTTTAAATGTATTGACTTATATAGTATAATTGGAATATTCTAGATAGGTTTTCTGATAGGTAGAAAATGACTAATCTACATGTACTATTATGTTGAACAACTGTCAGTATTAAGTCATTTACTATGTTATGTTACTATGTTATTAAAGGTTTTAATTGAATGATATGTCTTGCCTTCCCAAAACTACAAAAGTACTTTGTGGAAAAGGTTTCTTATAAGAGGACTTTTAATGGTTCACATCCCAAGTCTTTACCCTATCTCCCCAAACTGTTATGTGCCTGATCATAAATAACAGAATATGCCTTATCTTGTTTAGTCATACAATTGTACATTTATGATTAGATGTCAAAAACAGGTGACAGTGTGATATTGGGTAGTATATAACATTTGTTCAAATCATGATTGTTCAATATGACAAATTTTATGGATGAGAATGTCCCTTTAACAGAGTAGTCTAATAGCGGTCTCAAACTCAAACCCTTTGCAGGGCCACATTTTGGATTTGTAGGTACTTGGAGGGCTGCAGAAAAAAATAGTTAATGTCTTATTAAAGAAATGACAACTTTGAATGAGGTAAAACCCGTTATAGTTTATAAATCTTTCCTTAATTGCTTCTGATAATTTCAGCTATACACAGCTGAAAGCAGTGCAACACGCAGAAAGTGAAAAACTGTCTAAACTTCACTTTCTGCATATTGCACTGCTTTCAGCTATGTTACTATGTATAGCTGAAATTATCAGAAGCAATTAAGGGAAGATTTATAAACTATAAAGAGTTTTACGTCATGCAAAATTGTGATTTAGATTCTAATCTAAAGTATCAACTGCAAGAGACAAGATTTTGATGTAGTCCTCTAGGCTTTTTTGTAGAGGGGAGAATCAATATCCAACTTGTGCCTGGAAAACTTGTGCCTTAAGTGTCCGGTAGTCGTGTCCACAACCGCCTTCAGTTCTCATCTCCTCCAGCATTGGACACAACTGCCAACTTACATCAAGCAGTCACCGCCAGGAGAGGAGCCGAATTTCATGAGAGTTCACAAGTACACACGCACAAGCTGCACTGGCTCCAGTGATTACCTTATGTTCTGGAACGTTATCCGCCTCACTGCTGTAACCTCAAACAAGCGCTTTCCTGTGTCTGCATGCGATTGTCCTCTCCACTCCACCTCAATCGCAGGAAAGCGCTTTTGCTTGAGGTTACAGCAGTGAGGCAGGCAACGTTCCAGAACAATGGTAACATATCGAGGGCCTCAAAATAGTATCTGACGGGCCGCGAGTTTGAGACCACTGGTTTATCCTAATATAGGAAATAGGTCTTCAATCCTGTGGCATTTCTTTTTTTTTTTTGAATAAAGCTTTTATTGAGATATACACACAACATAAAATATGCATAGTAGATGCAGCAGCAGTAAAACAAGGCACAATACACAACATTCTAGAGAACACTCAAAGTGCTGCCAGCCAAATAACATGTGCAATCCCTATGATCAAGCAACAACAAACCACAATGCCCACTAAAATGTAGCCCCTCCCCCCCCTCCTCCCAAGGACAAAACACAGTACCCACAACACTTAAAAAGGTTGAGACCCATCAAAGCCCATCCACAGTAGAAAATAGAAGAGGAATATGAACATAAAATCCCCCACATCCCCGCCCTCCCAGTTCAGCCCCAAATGTAGCTCAAATCCCCGGTCTGCCCCTACCTCCAACCTCCACAGAAGCCCAAAATCTACGCCAAATGCGAGCATAGCCATGTTGTTTGCCATGCCGCAAAGCCGTTAAGTGGTAAAGAAGTTGCCAAGAAAGCAAGCGCTGCTCCACCATAGCCCAAGTGGGAGAGAGCGCTTGATTCCACAAGGAGGCTAAAGCCAACCTAGCAGCAGTGAATGCCAGCTTACAAAACATGGAATCTCCCCAGGTAAGATCTAATTGATGCCAATACAATAGGGCATGTCGCCAACCCTCCGGGATCTGGATATCAAGAATCTGGGACACCCTAGAAAAAACCTCCTTCCAGAACCCACGCACCTGCCCACACTGCCACCACATATGAAGGTAGGTGCCCACCTCCCCACAGCCCTACCAACATAGCACACTCGCACCCCCCTGCCAACGTGCCACAGCCTGAGGAGTGTAGTACCAACGAAAGAGGACCTTATAACCATTCTCAATCAGCAGAGCAGATATACCCGCCGAGGAAACTTCTGTCCAGATAGTCCCCCAAGTGTCCCAATCACCTTCCCAAGCCCTCATGTAGGGATGTGGGGCCTCCCTGCGATTAAGACACCTATAGATAACAGCCAGAACTCCCTTCTGGAGCACTGGACCCAACAACAACTCAAAGGGAGTTTTGCCCCCCCTCAAATCCCCCAGGAGACCCGAAGTTCGAATATAGTGAATAACTTGGAGGTAAGGAAACAGATCCCGGACCCCCAGCCAAACCTACCCCGGAGCTCTGCAAAGGGTCGAATACGGCCCAAAATCGGATCCCACAGTTGTCCCACACATACCAAGCCATTAGCCTCCCAAGCAGCAAACACTCCCCCCTCCATGCCTGGTAAAAAATCTGGATTATGTCTCAACGGGGTATACCAGGAATGGCGCCTGCCCTGCAATAAGCCCCCTCTGGTCTGATTCCAAACCCTCAGAGAAGTTCCAATCGAAGGCACCTCGCCCACTAGTCGCACCCTGCCCGGCAGCCATGGCCGATGCATCAAGGGCACTCCATCATTTATACTTTGCTCTATCTCCACCCATGGTTTCGGTACTTGCGTCTGCCACTCTAAAAGGGCACGTAACTGAGCAGCCTGGTAGTATTTCACCACGTTAGGTACCCCCAGTCCCCCATCACTCCGTCCCAAATATAAGACCTTCCTGCTTACTCTAGGTCTCCTGCCCGCCCATATAAAATCAAAAAGGTGCTTTTGAACCCCCTCCAACGCACTCCTACTCACCCATAGTGGCAACACCTGAAATAAAAACAAGAGACGGGGTAAGATCATCATCTTCACAACGGCCACCCTGCCCAACCAAGAAAAATACTGATCTTTCCAGCCAAGCAAATCCTGGCGAATGCGCCGAAAGAGCGGAGGGAAAGTAAGATCATAAAGCGCCACTCCCGGCGGTCCAAAATAAACCCCAAGGTAACGTAGAGAATGCTGAACCCACCGAAATGGAAATCGGTCCCTGAGATAAGACACTCGCTCACCAGTCAAGTTAATATTGAGAAGCTCTGATTTACCAACGTTAACCCGAAACCCCGACACCTGACCAAAATCTTCCAACTCCCGCAATATCGCAGGCAAAGAACTCTCAGGCTCCTCCACCGTAAACAGAAGGTCATCTGCGAACAGGGTCAACTTATAATCCCCTCCCGGCACCGTAACCCCTTTGATATCCCGGTTCATCCGCACCCGCTGAGCCAAGGGTTCTACCGTCAAGGCAAAAAGAAGCGGGGAGAGAGGACATCCCTGCCGTGTTCCCCAGGCTAATGAAAAAGTCTCCGAATACCCCCCATTAACCTTAACACAACTAAGAGGGCAAGTATAAAGGACCCGAATCCAATCTCGCATGCGCGGACCTAAACCCACAGAATCTAAGACCCGAAACAAAAAAGGCCAGGAGACCCTATCGAAAGCCTTCTCAGCGTCGACAGATAAAAACACCGTGTCCCTTACACCCCTCCTGGCACAATCAAACAAGTTATAGACCCGACGAGTGTTATCGCCCACCTGTCTTCCCACTACAAACCCCGACTGATCAGGATGGATCAACCGGGGAATCCAACTCATCAATCTGTCCGCCAAAATTCGCGTGAAGATCTTAGTGTCAACCCCCAGCAGCGAAATCGGCCTATAGGAAGCACATTGAAGGGGGTCCTTCCCCTCCTTAGCCAGCACCGTAACCCCCGCCATGCGCATGAAATAGGGGAGAACACTATTCTCTTGCAGAGAATTAAGAAAGCGCAACAAAGGAGGCAGTAAAAGATCCTGAAAACGTTTATAGTACCGAACAGTGAATCCATCCATCCCGGGCGATTTACCGAGTTTCATCGAGCGCAACGCTCCACGAGCCTCAATCAGAGTGAGAGGGCGGTCCAACCGCACCACATCTTCACCTGTAATCTGGGGCAGTGCCGCCGAAGTTAGATAGGCGTCCAGATCCTGCGAGGACCCGGGAGCCTCCGGAGTATAGAGATGGGAGTAAAACTCCACGAAACGAGCCCGAATAGCATCCTCTTTCTGCAATAGCTCCCCAGAAGCCGCCCTAATCGAGAGAATCTGATTACGCGTCTGCCGCACCTTCAGACGATGGGCAACCAGGCGACTGGCTTTATTAGAAAACTCAAAATATCTCTGTTGGAGAAGCTGCAAATTATGATGCAGGCGCTCCAAGTCTAAAGCCTGGAGATCGCGGTGCGCCTGAAACAACCTCCCACGTAACTCAGTATCCCAAGGGTTGCGCTTGTGTAAGTGCTCTAACCGACCAATCAGAATCAGCAGTTCCGCCGCGTCTGCCCGCCGTTTGCGCTGCCTGGCAGAAGCCAGAGCAATCAATCTGCCCCGAAGGGTAGCCTTTAATCCCTCCCAAACCGCTTCCAACGAAGCTCCACACTCCTCATTCACATCCAAATATTCCTGCAGCCACCCCTCTATCTGCGCTCCCACCTCCGGGTCGTCAAGAAGGCTATCATTGAAACGCCAAAATTTCTGTCCCGAACCACCCCCCTCCCCCAAGAACCTCACCCAAACAGGTGCATGATCCGACCACGTGAGTGATTCAATCCCCGCGGACTCCACCCGATGGAGCAATCCCCGCTCTACGAATAGATAATCGATTCTAGAATAAGAGGAGTGTATCCCCGAGAAATAAGTATAGTCCCTAACCGCTGGATGTAACCACCGCCAACTATCCACCAAATTAAGGGTAGTCAAAGCCTTACGCAACATTTTACAATCCTTTCTCCCATACCGATCCGCCCGTCCAGAGTTATCCAGATGAGGGGTCACAGTAAGATTGAAATCCCCACCCAAAACCGGGGCGCCCCCCTTGAACCGGAGGATTCGAGGCACCAACTCTTGGAAATAGGCCCCCTGACCCTCGTTAGGGGCATAGATATTAACCAGGGAGTACAAGACCCCCTCAATCAGAGCCTCCAGCATTATATATCTACCCTGGGGATCCCGCACCACCCTATGTACCTCACAGGGAACCCCCTTACGAATAAGAATGCCCACCCCTCCCCTCTTGGAAGTACCTACTCGGGAAGCCCAAAAGGCCTGAGGAAACCTAGTGTCCCTGACCAGGGATTCATGGGACTGAAGTAGATGAGTCTCCTGGACAAAACAAACATCAGCCTTCAAACGAAGCAGCTCTCTATAGAAAGCCCGTCTCTTATTGGGGGAATTAAGACCCCTAATATTATAAGAAACCAACCTAAACCCCTCCATAGTCTAATTGAAGCAAAGGACAATGCAGACCCAACCTCTCCATACTCGTCCCCATACCCCCCACTCCCCCCCACCCTCCCACCCCTCCCCCTCCCTCTCCCAAAGTGAGAGTCCACAGATCTCCCACCAACTTGCAAGGAAGTGAACCATCCCCTCGGCCCATTTCTCAATCCCCACAACCAAGTACTAACTATCAAAACATCCCCCACACCAATCCCCATAAGCAAACTCTCCCAACCAGCAGCCCTCCACACAACAATACTCAATCCCCCTTCCCCCACCCAGCACTATACCCCCACCCATCATAGAAATAATTCCCCCACTTCCCCCTCCCTCCACACCCAAGAACAGTCCATGGTCAACCCCCACACCCCCCCCCAAACCCAAAACCCAGAAATACATCCTCAAGGAGAGTGTCCAAAAACACTCCTCCCATTCTGAAGGGAAGAAGGAAAATAGTAATGAGACAAACACAGCCAGTCAATTCTCAGGGGGGGCCACTCGAGGTAGAAGCGGTGGCTCGAAGAGAGGGTCCGCCCCCCCGGCCTCCCTTCCCGCTCCTGGATCCACTCTCCACACGCTGCCATCGGGAGGAGGCGGGATTCCCCACTCGGTTGAACGCCGCTCCCCTCGGAGGAACAACCTCCTCCGGGACTTCAATCCCCGCTTGTTGCAGCAAGCCACGGGCCTCCCGCACAGTGGTAACTTTAGTGTGTACTCCATTGATAGAAATAACCACCCCAAAGGGGTAAGTCCAGCGGTAGCGCAAATTGCTGCGCTGCAGAGCTTTAGTCACTTCCCTGAATGCCCGACGTTTCTGAAGCGTGCCCGCAGCCAAGTCCTGATAGAACTCCAATCGATGCCCCTCCCAGGCGACCGTACCCAGCTCCCGGGCTCTGCGGAAGATCTGTTCTTTAAGCACAAAGCTCTGAAGGCAAATCACAATATCCTTAGGTAGATCTGAAGTCCGGGGTCCCAGAGCTCGATGTGCCCACTCCAGACCCGGCTCCAGAGAGTCATCCTGTAGAAGCCAACGGAGCAGCTTAATAGTAGTGGCCCGAACATCTTTATACTCCGGTAGATCCGGTAGGCCCCGCACCCTCAAGTTATTACGCTGGGTGCGGTTCTCCAGGTCCTCGACCTTATCCAGGAGGAGTTGGTAATCAGCAGATGCAGATTCCAGGGATCTTTGCACACCAGTCACGTTTTCCTCGCAACTATCCAGCCGCATCTCCACCACTTCCACCCTCGTGCCCACCTCCACCAGGTCAGTGCGCAGCTCTTGCACCGCTTCCCGGACTTGCACAGCCACAGCCGAGATTTCAGATTTTACTTCCATAATCCAGCGTTGCATATCCGCTTTCGTAAGCGGTTCTGGCGAGGCATCCTCCTGCATGGGTTCTGCCACCATATCAGCCACCGCCGCGATGGCGCCACTCAATCTCGCTGCCTCCCCACTGCTGGTCTCCGGGCCTGCCTCACCACGTGCAGCCCGGCCCAGCGCCTGCTCCATCGTGCGCTGGCCGGGTTTATCGCCGAGCAATTTTTTGCGCGTTGCCATGGGGTTCTCCAAACCTTCGCACACCTCGCCAGCACCCGGGGACAGAAAAATCGCGCTTTTTACACAGCTGTAGATAGTTAGAACGCCGGGCCCGAACAGAGCTCTCAGATCAAGCTTCCATCCGCGGCGATGACGTCACTTCCTGAACTCCCAATCCTGTGGCATTTCTAAGTAATATTTGTGAGAACTTGTAATGTTTAAATATTTAATCAGCGTAAGGGCTCTTAATGTGCCTTATTGCAAAAGTGCAGTAAGCACAATGCCTGCTCAGTAAATGCAGGAGATGTGGCCAGCATTTAGTGCACAGAGCAGACACTTTCCACACTGCACCAGACTACATATAACTACAGACAGTGCAAATGCCAGTAACATAATTGCTTGACCCATCACATCTACCACCCTATCCAGTCCCTCCCCCCCCCCACAGCACTGTAAATCCACCCTAAGATCAGATCCCCTTCAATAGACCACCAGAAACCCAACATTCCAAATGCCGTCAAACAGGGTCAGACCCTCCTCATTCTCTCTCAAGGCTTGGCCCTCAGTTGATAAAGTTACAGTTTCAGCAAGTTTCCAATCTATATCTGAGCAGAGTTGCTGCAGCTTATATTCACCAAGGATAAGCAGGCATAAGGTTCTCGCATATGGGTGATGTCATCAATGGAACCCAGTATAGACACTGCCAAATGTATTGTCACTTTAAATCTTTAGGTACGGGGGTCACGTGATGCAGCCTGCCTGACTAAATGTATGAGAGAGGAGCTTTGCTCTCACCCCGATTAAACCAACAATATTTCTCAGCTTTTCTCTGTATTGCTCCCATAAATCTTTGTCTGAGTGCAGTGGACTGGCTTTTGCCCCTGCCCAGAGCCATTTGGATCACCCAGCAGTACCAGGAATGCATATAAAACTGGCAAAAACCTCCCGAGATAAACATTCATTGAGGCCCCCCCCACCAAGATGGCAGCCGAACCCATAACTTTTACTATACCTGCAGGAGATTGGATCCAAGACATTGCAAAATCAGTTTTGGCAGCCTTGGCGGTCTGCTTAAATAAGATCCAGTCAGCGGTCGATGAAATGCATGAAAAGTTTGATTCCCACCGCTGGCAGATCACGGAAGTGGAGCAACGAGTTTCAGCCTAATAGGACAAGTGCAAGAGCTTGGAAACACAGGTGTTGGAACTGCGCAGACAAACTATGAAGCTAGAGGATAAACTGGAAGAGTATGAAAACAGAAGTCGGTGCAATAATCTCAGACACATGGGCCTGCCAGAGATGGTAAAAGACAGTGAATTGTATCAGAATTTTAGTAAGTGGCTGCCAGAGAAGCTAGGACGGGCTGACGAGCACAACGTATTGGTATAAAACCGTCAGGCGAGGGGAGAGTGCGCACAGCAATAGCGTGGTATGCCAATTGGAGAGAAAAAGAGCTTCTCAAAACTTTCAGGAAAGCAGGGGCCCTGGAGTACGAGGGGTCTAAAGTGCTGGTGTTTAATGACTATTTCATGCGGGTGGCGGCCCAGAGAAAGCTCATGACACCGTTCTGCACGGATCTTCGCAGTAGAGGAATTCAATTCGCCCTGGTGTTCCCTGTGAAACTGCAAACCTGGCATGGCTTTAAATCTGTTACTTGTACTACGGAGGAGGAAGCCCATGTTTTTTGGAGCAGCTTCCAGCATGATCACACTATAGCACTCCAGAATGGATCCTTGGGTGCTCCCTTCCTTGGGTTTAGGGGGATGACCGGTACAAGGCATAGAAATATGATGTCAGATAAAGGCCAAATGGCCCATCTAGTCTGCCCATCTGCAGTAACATTATCTCTTTCTCTCTCCAAGAGTTCCCATGTGCCTATCCCAGGCCCTTTTGAATTCATACACAGTCTCTGTCTCCACCACTTCTTCAGGGAGACTGTTCCATGCATCTACCACCCTTTCTGTAAAAAAAAGTATTTCCTTAGATTACTCCGGAGCCTATCCCCATCACCTCTTAACTTCATCCTATGCCCTCTCATTGCAGAGTTTCCTTTCAAATGAAAGAAACTCAACTATGTGCATTTATATTACATAGATATTTAAAAATCTCTCAAGATCAAAAAAGTAGTGACAGTAAAACCAAAAAATTCAAAAAATGTCACTCACCAGCAGTGAAATTAAAAAAGGTGGAGAAAAAGCCTCAAAACCGTTTTTGCATGCAGCAATCATTGATGATTCACAGATGGCATTCTTTTCTTATCATAGGCAAAAAATCTCACACCCGCAGCACAACGTAAAAAGATCTAAAAGGGAAAACCCCACTACTGTGCACAGTAATATGAATTCTTTTTTATAAATATTTTTCTGTAAAAACTTTTTAAACTTTTTAACTTTTTATGAATAAATATATGAAATATACAGTTCTAGATGCAAACACGCTGAGATCTTTGTGTCTGTCCCCATATGCCTTTTAATGAAGACCACATACCATTTTAGTAGCCTTCCTCTGGACTCATTCCATCCTTTTTATATCTTTTTGAAGATGCAGCCTCCAGAATTGTTCACAATATTTTAAATGAGATCTCACCAAAGTCTTATACAGGGGTATCAATACCTCCTTTTTCCTACTGGCCATACCTAATGTGACCATTTATTTTTTTCCTCAAAACGGGACATTTACTAATTTTCAGCCCCACCCCCAATCCTGCCCTAGCCCTGCCCCAGCCCTACCCCCCAATTTCTTCCATTCATTTTTCATGTACACACAATATCTTATTAATTCATAATGGTAACCATAAAATAAAATAAAAAAACAGAAAGCACACTATACGCAGAGAAAATGTTAATTATCATTTATATTCGGGGGGTTTTCAAAGAGTTCAAGACATGACTTTAAAATATACAATCGCTGGTAACCCAGATGTGATGAAAAATCAATATATGATAGAGTAAACACTTTCAACACTGAATGTGAAGATGTCCAAAAATGTAAGACAGGAACAGGTGTACTGATAAGTGGAATAATTCCTCTATTATTTAATTTTTGTTGGCACATTACAGCACAGCATAAGACTTTATCACATAATGAAGGTTTTTTGCCAGTGAGGTGAACGCTCGACCACCTCTTTGAGCCGTTTTGGTGAGGTTGGGGGGCCCCTTTCTGAGGCTTTTTCCTTCATTTTTTGGATTGAGTTAGGTCTATGCTGTTTCTGTCTTACATTTTTGGACATCTTCACATTCAGTGTTGAAAGTGTTTACTCTTTTATTTAAAATATACAATGCCACCTCAGTAACAACTATAGAAAAATAGACAAATATAGTGCAAAATATAGACAGCAGATATAAATTCTCAAAACCAACATATTTGGATCACTAAATTGAAAATAAAATCATTTTTCCTACCTTTTTGTTGTCTGGTGAGTCTCTGGTTGCACTTCTTTCTGACTGCATCCTTTCTTTTGTCTTTCTTTCTCTCTCCCTGCCCCCCTTTCTTTCATTCTCTTTCTTTCTCGCTCCCTGCTCCCCTTTCTTTCTGTCTTTCTTTCTCGCTCCCTGCTGCCTTTTCTGTCTTTCCCTATGCACCCTAGCATCCTTCTAGCTTTCACTGCATACGCCTTTCAGCACTATAGAAATGATAAATAGTAGTTAGTTGTAGTATATCAAGTCCTATGCCCTATACCTACAAATAGCTCACACCTAGAAAATGGTCCTTGACATGCTTTTGTGTTAACAAGAAGTGTGTACATGACTAGAATACGAGTACTTCTGTGCCTTCCTGCCAGCTAAATCTAGGCAGCTCTTTATAGAATTATTGACCTCCCCTCCTCCCTCCGACTTTTCCAAGCTCCCAAGAAGTGTAAGCAGCCACAGTGAGATCTGAATTCTGATTTTTGGGGTCTGCAACCCATAGCTTTGTTCACAGCACTTCTTAGAAGGATGTTGGACGAGAAGTTCACCCAGAACTTTCACCTTTCTATCTAAAGGTGCATAACTGCCCCCGGGTAAGCTCTTTAGGAAAGGACTTATAATCCAAGTAGTAATAATGCTGAAGCCACCCCGATTATTGTTGTGAAAGATGGGCTAAAAATTCAGTAGTGATTATTCTTAAGCTGGAGGAGGCAGGGAAGCTGGAGAGAAAAATGAAGCATTGGAGTGGGGGACAGGGAGAGAAAGGATAGGGAATGAGATTAGAGGGAGGGGGAAAGAAGAAAAGAGAGGGAAAAAGGGCCATCTTTCCTATTTGCAACGGGCTTGAGCACCTCATGCAGCTGGTTGGCGTCAAGCAGCAGCTCCTCCAGGCTCCGGCTGTAGCGGTAGATCTCATTGAGCACAGTCTGCAGGGAGCAGTGCCGCTGGTCCACCGACTCCACATGCCGGTTGCAGCACCAGAGGGGGATGCACTTGAGCATAGTAAGGGCCGCCGAAGCCAAGGCCGCTCACATCCAACGTGCAGACAGGGGGCGGGGCGTTCACATCCAACATGTGGATGGGGGGGCAGGGCCCTCCTCACACCACAGCCTAAGCCGGTTCCTCCTCACACCGTGGCCTAAGTCCCTGGGACGAACACTAGGCCTGGGCCATAGGGAGGGAAGGAGGGAGGGAGGGAGGGGCGGTCCTGTCAGGGGGAGGAACTGTGACTGAGGCGAGCATGCGAGCTGAGGTCCCCAGGGTGCTCAGCGCTCCCTGCGCATTCTCTCTTGGCCCTCACAGCCAGCCACTTGCACCAACAGCAGGAAATCCCGGACTCCTTTTGGGCATCCCAGCTCTCTTTCTGAAAACGGGACATTTCAGCATCCCGAAGCTATGCTTGGGGACAACGGGACAGGGTACCTAAAAACGGGACGTATGGTCACATTAGCCATACCTCTCTCTATGCATCCTAGCATCCTTCTAGCTTTCGCCGTCACCTTTTCAACCTGTTTGGCCACCTTAAGATCATCACATCCAATCACACCCAAGTCCTGCTCTTCTGTCGAGCACATAAGTTCTTCACCTCTTAAACTGTACCGTTCCCTCGAGTTTTTGCAGCCCAAATGCATGACCTTGAATTTCTTAGCATCAAATTTTTGCTGTCAAATTTCAGACCATTCTTCAAGCTTCGCCAGGTCTTTCTACATGTTATTCACACCATCTGGAGTGTCTACTCTATTGCAGATTTTGGTATCATCTGCAAAGAGACAAATCTTACCTGACAACCCTTCAGCAATATCCTCTATAATAAAACCCTAAGCGCGCATGCGCACTTAGGATTTTGTGATCTCTGCCACCGTGCTGTGTCCCTCCATGCCAAATTCCATTTGTGGCTCGTGGGGTGGCTGGCGGCGGCTTGCGTGCATGCAGAGGTTTCAGCGGCGGTGGTGGTTTGGCTCTGAGCGCTTTTTTGCCTGTAAGGTAGCTGAAGCCGACGCCAACAGTTAGTTGGTGCTGCTTGTGCGGAAGATAAAAAAGTAGTGAGCGAGGACATACCACTCATGGGGTGAACCACCACCGCGCCCCCTCCCCCCCACACCCCCCCGGTGGATAATAGGCACTTGGCTTTCCTTTGGGGCTGTTTGGGATCACACAGTAAGCAGATAATTATTTCTTTAAGATAAGTGCCATTGTACATGCAAATCAATTATCACTCCATTAAAACGGGAACAAGGATGGGGAGACATTTCTCAACCATTACCTGTTGTTGCCTTGGGCTTGCAATGTCAGATGACCTCCAGCAACAGGGATCCCCGCTTTCAGCCACATTATTTAATCGCTAGGTTCGTGTTTGAGTAATTTGGATATAGGGATGTTCAGTTACACTGATGACGTTACAATTGTTATACCTTATAATTAATTCAGTTCTGCCTCAGATTACCACTAAAATCGAAATCATAATGAAACAGATGAATGCTTAAATGCAACAATTTAAACTTAAATTCAATTTAGATAAAACAAAGTTTTTTGTGGCGTCTTCCAGTAAAGTTCCTTTTGAACCCTCAGTTAATATAAGCTCAATTTCACATACAATACATCCAAAGATTCAAATATTAGGAGTCATCTTAGATCAGCATCTCACTATGAAAATGCAGATAGATGCTGTAGTATGCAAAAGTTACTTTACCTTATGGGAGCTACGAACTATTAGATCCTACTTTGAATTTGCTGCTTTTAGATTACTGGTTCAGTCACTATTACTAAGTCTTCTTGACTACTGTACACTTCTGCCTCCCTATTCGCGGGGGTTAGGGGCAGAGTCGGCCTGCGAATAGGTATAAATTGCGAATAACTTTTGGCCGGCTCTGATCCACCCTCAGACCTTACCTGGTGGTCTAGAGGTGTGATGCAGGGCAGGAGCGATCTTCCTACATTCTTGCCCCGTGCAGAGCCATGCTGTGAGTTCCCATGGTCTCACGAGACTACAACAGGGAGCTCCACCAGGTAAGGTCCATGCTCTGATCGTCCCCACACCACCTCCGATTGTCCCCACACCACCTCCGATCACTCCTCCGCCGCCTCTGATTGCTCCTCACCCCCCCCCCCGCTGCCTCTGATCGCCTCCCTCCAAGTCCTGGGGCTGTTTTTTCTCAGGGGGGTGTAGGGGCCTGGGGAAAAACCCACTGATAATCGAAACCGCGAACATCGAAACCTCGAATAGGGAGGGGGAAGTGTAATAATATTTATTTGACAACCACCAAGAAAGAATTAGCAAGACTTGTACTAATACAGAATACAGTGGTTAGAATGATCTACAGCTTGAAAAAATATGATCATGTTACACCCTTTTATTGTGAGTTGCATTGTCTGCCTGTGGAGGCTCGGGTGTTGTTTAAGTTGGGCTGTTTCTGTTACAAGGCTCTGTATGGTACAGCCCCTCTTTGCTTGGTTAACAGATTTTCCTTAGCTTCCTATAGACATAAAAATCTTAGGAATCATATTTGATCATAAACTAACATTTCATGATCATATCAGTAGTATCGTTAAATTCTCTTTTTTTAGACTCAGACAAATTCGTTCTATTTCCCAATTTCTCTGTGCTAAGTCTCTTAAAATCCTCATCCACTCTCTTGTTATATCTAAGATAGATTATTGTAACGCTCTGTATAATGGTATTGCTCAAAAGGAAATCAAACGACTTCAGATTATTCAGAATACATCTATTAAATTGATTACTAAAGCAAAGAAGTTCGACCATGTTACACCACTACTTAGGGATGCTCATTGGCTACCAGTTACACATCGGGTAATTTATAAAATTTGTTTACTTACATTTAAGACTCTTTTCTTCAAAACTCCTGCATTTATCTATAAATATTTGATTCCATACTCCACCAACCGAACATTAAGATCTACAGAACAACATTTATTATCAATCCCATCTCTAAAAATCATAAGCACCCGTCGGCAGTTAATTTTCTCTGTATCAGCTCCCCAACTTTGGAATTCTCTCCCTATCTATTTAAGGGAAGAATCCAATATAGAAAAATTCAAAGGAAAACTTAAATGTTTTCTTTTTAACGATGTTTTTGCTAATTAATCTTCTAATTTTTATAACAGTATATTATTTATTCATAAGCTTCATTGAAGCTTTAAGTCTTTCCCTTTCCCCTTTTGTGCTTTCCTTATTTGTTTCTTACTCTTTAAATATATTGTAACTCTTCCCCATATTATTCCTCATGTATCTTGTTTGTTAATGTATTGTCTGTCTTTTAATGTATTTTTCCCTCAATATTTGTAATTTTAGTAATTTGTAAAACGCTTAGAATTTGGATTAAGCGTTTAATCAAAATACAATAAAACTTGAAACTTGAAACTTGACACAGTAGAAAAATCCATCCCCTGTTTAACTTTCCTTCCATTCGGGGCTGCAAAAGTAAAAATAAAATTAATCATACACTAGCATCTCAAGCAGCTCTTCACAATAAAGAATTTCAAACATTACTGCTCACAGCTCATTCTTATAAACAATTTAGAATACAATTGAAGACTTATGTTTTTTCTAAGCATTTGACTAACTAATTCATTCTATGCTATGTATTTTTAATGTTGGTAATCTTTTGTAAACCACGTTGAACTTATGGTTACGCAGTTAACAAGTACAAAGTAATATAATGATCCCTCTCTGGTGTCAGCTAACCCCAAAGATGGCTAATACCAAGCGCTCTCCGAGGGCCTTCCTGGTTCATGAGGCCATCCAGGACCACACCTGACTCTGAGTTGAAGGTGTTGAATGCTTTGTCACGCCTGTATCCAATTTCCATCAAGGAGTTGAAGAAGCTAAAATTGTCCAAGATGGATTGATGGTGGATTTGGTCATTAAGAAGATGATGCTTCTCGTTGAGGGCAGCATTGCTCTTAAAGATGTACATGATTGTAGACTAGTCTTTCTTGAAATTCTTCTTTGAGGTGGTACTTTGTCTCTTCAGGCGGTGATAATGCAGTTTGTATAATGCTCAGGCATGCCTTAGTTGGGTTCAATAGGTTGCAGTTTCATTAGCAGAATCATGAGTCCCCAGGGCTCCTTGAACTGCCTATCCGGCAGACTTGCCGTTTGATCTGGTCCTAGCGATCATGGCGAGATGTTTATGGCTCTACCAATGGGCGGCGGATGCAGTCTTTAGGCAGCAGTTAACTATACTCCCATTTAAGGCGAGACTCCTGATTGGGAGGATCTAGATAAATTAATCAAAGATAGGGAGATTCTAAGATATTGTCTTCCAGAGGAGAGTAGGCCTTGGGGGACAACATGGCAAGCTCAGTCTCAAGCTCATTCTCAGGACTCTTAAGAAATATTGCCCGGGGTGGTCCCAGGCTTTTCAGAGATCTCTGTAATAGCTGAAGCAGTCATTTTGTGCAGAGAAATGTTCCTGCAAACAGCCTGTCCATGCTGCCACAGCCTCCCGTTCCACTTCATGATGGGCTGCTCAACCCACTCTATCTACCATCATCAAGGGATGTCTGTCCCTCTTGTATGAGGAATGAGCCAAAATCACAACAGACCATTGCATTTTGGAGATTCTAAGAGACTGTTACAAGTTAGAATGTGCATCTCCAGTCACAGGTTCCTTCTTGAAATCCCCATGCAGCATCTCTGCAAAACAGGTTGCTGTGCATCAGATGTTTTGCTTGCTCCTGGATCTAGGCACCATCTCCAGTTCTAGAGGCTGAGCTGGGTACGGGCAGGTACTCCATTTACTTAGCTGTACTGAAGAAGGGGGCACCTTTTGACCCATTCTCACCCGAAGCACATTAACAACTTTCTGCAAGTGCAGCATTTTCAGATGGAGACCTTGCGCTCTGTAATTGCAGTGGTCTAACCAAGGGAATTTTTCACAACCCTGGATCTGAAGGAGGCTTCTCTGTATATCTCAATCTGGCCTCCTCATCAATGTTTTCTCCACATTGCAATTTGGGTTAGCATTTCCATTACGGGCGATGCGTATGGACTATCGACGGCTGGTTGTGGCAGCTTTTCTGCTCAATGAAGGGATCAGAGTCCAACTTTATCTGGACAACTGGTTGATCAGGGCATCCTTGGCGCTGGAAAGCTATCAAGCCATATCCAGAGTTGTCTCTGCTTCAGGCTCTGGGCTGGGTGGTCAGTCCTTCCAAAAAGCCATCTGGAGCCCACCCAATGCCTTGAATACAGCCTAGGGGTACGTTCTGCCTGAGGCTCGGAGGATCAGACTTTAGTGGCAGATCCAGCTGCTGTTACATGATCCCAAGCTGCGATCCTGGGATTATGTTCAGATGCTTGGGTCAATGGCGGCATTGCTCAAAGTGGTTCCATGGGCCAGGACACATGTGTAGCCACAGCAGCAATTGGTCTTATTCCAGGGGTCCCTGCTGTCTCAGGATTACAGTATCCATTTACTTTGAATGTCAGCCAGGGGCAGCATGCCTTGGTGACTACAGCTGGCTAATTTTGGTCAGGGCATGCCTTTGGCTTTCCCAGTTTGGATGGTAGTTGTCATGGATGCCAGTCTGAGGGTTGGGGGGCCTGTTGTCTTCACCACAAAGCTTAAGTAGTGTGGAGTACAGTAGAAGTGAGGTGGTCAATTATCCACCTCAAGTTGTGAGTATGTTTGGGGTTTTTTGCCTTTTGCTCCCCCCTCGAGGGCAATCTGGTTCACGTGCTGTTGGACAACTTACTGCAATGGCTTACATCAACAGACAGGTGGCACTTGCAGAAGAGGTGCACCTTCTCTTGCAGTTAGCTGAGTGGCATGTTCTGCTCCTTTCTGCGGCTCACATTATGGGGGTTAATGAATATAAGAGTGGACTTCCTTAGCTGGATGACCTTGGATTAGAGAAGCCAGAGTTATCCCTGTCAGCCTTTCAGCTGGTGACCCAGAAATTGGGTATTCCGGCATTGGATCTGATGACATCACACAGCAATGCCAAGGTCTGCAGATTTTTCAGGAGGAGTGAATTGGGTCTGGAGAGCATAGACACCATCCTTCAACTCTGGCCAAGGGCAGTTCTGCTTTATGTTTCTGCCTTGGCTGCTGATAGGCAGGGTGCTTAATACCAAACTAGATAAAATCAGTGACTGGCTTCACATAAACAGACCCTTAACATCAATAAATCCTGTGGTATACTCTTCCCAATCAGAAACAATGAAATGATAAAACGGCCAAATCTTTATTAAATCTTGTCCAATAAAAATGGAATCAAAAATAAAATTGCTTGGAGTTATTCTAGACAAAGATTTAACCTTTCATGACCAGATAAGCTCTATTGTAAAAGCCTGTTTTCCCAAACTTCGGCTCATTTGTTCCCTAAACTCAATTCTTGAAACTGATAGAATTACAACCCTCGTTCACTCACTGGTCATTTCTCATTTAGATTACTGTAACTCTCTATATAATGGAATCACCCAAAAAGAACTACGTCATTTGCAGCTCATTCAAAACACAGCAATTAAACTTATCTATAAGATTGAGAAATATGATCATGTCACTCCTCTTCTGCGAGAAGCCCACTGGTTACCCATTACATTACATTACATTAGGGACTTCTATTCCTCCTATACCTTGTAGTTCAAGGCGGATTACAAAAGAGCTAACTGGACATTTCCAGTGAAGTTCTAACAGTTTTGGGTTTTGGGTTTTTTTTTGTTACAAGGGAGGAGAGGTACCTGGATTAATTCCGGAAGAACTTGCAAATTGGATATTAAATTGACTGTACGTTATTGTGTGATATAACAAATAGATTACAGTTAGAGTACAAATAAGATTACGTTACATTTCAGGGATCTGAATACTTGGTTGGTGTTTTGGGGAGGAAGAGATTATTTAAGTGGAGGTTTTGGGGGAGAATTTATCTAGGAGGAGGGGTAAGGGTTGGGTTAAGATATCTAAATAAATTTTTTGAAAAGTAGGGTTTTGATTTCTTTTCGAAAAGTTTTGAAGTTGCCCATTGCCATCAACAGGTTGGAGATGGAGTGGTTAAGTTTTGCTGCTTGCGTTGCCAGAAGGTTATCAAACATCTTTTTGCGCTGAGTGCCCTTGAGTGGAGGGAAGGCAAAAGGGTTTGGAGTTTTTCTTTGTCTTGAGGTGAGGATCTGGTTTAGGCGGTTGTTTAGATAGGGGGGGAGGAGCCGTTTAATGCTTGAATAATAGACAGTAGAATTTGAATTGAATTTGTGCTTGCATAGGTAGCCAGTGAGAGTCTAGGAAGGCATTTGTAATATGATCATATTTTCTCAGGGAGTAGATCAGTCTGAGGGCAGTGTTTTGTATAGTCTGAAGTTGTTTTATCATGTTGGCAGGACAAGGTAGATAGAGGGAATTGCAATAGTCCAGTAGACCTAAGACTAGGGATTGGACAATTAGCCTGAATTGTGCTGGGTCGAAGAATTTTCTTATTTTACATAGATTTCTCATAATTAAAAAAGCTTTCTGGGATGTTTTATTGATTTGGGACTGCATTGTGCAGCATCTGTCTATCGTTACTCCTAGGAGTTTGAGTTCGGGCTGTATTTGGTGTTTTTAATTTTCAGTTCTGTAATGGTGGGAGTTTTGGCCTTTTCGAGCAGAAGGAATTTTGTTTTATCTGAGTTTAGTTTCAGTTTGTGGTCTACCATCCATTTTTCCACTGCATCTAGGGTTATTTCCAGTTTTGTTATAGTGGTGGGCTCTGATGGGTTGAAGGGGAGGAGTATGGTGATGTCGTCTGTGTAGCTGAAGGATGTAACATTTAAGTTATCTAAAGTGGCTCTAAGGGAGGAAATAAAGAGGTTGAAGAGCATAGGTGATAGAGGTGATCCTTGTGGAACTCCGCGTGGGTTGGACTATGGTTCTGATTTGATATTTTTGGACTTTACTCTGTAGGTTCTTGATTTGAGGAATCCTTGGAACCAATTGTAGACCTTGCCTGAGATCCCAATGGCATCAAGTATCTGTAGCAGTATGGAGTGGTCAACCAGGTCAAATGCTGCGGAGAGGTCAAGTTGGATTAGCATCATCTTTTTGCCTTTGCTAATTTGCTGTCGAGCTGTGTCTAGTAGTGTTACAAGTAGTGTTTCTGTGCTGTGGTTGGTTCGAAATCCTGATTGTGAGGGGTGAAATAGGTTATGGTCTTCCAGGTAGTTGGTGAGGTATTGTGCAACTAGACCTTCTATTATTTTAACGTATATTGGTATTAAAGCGGTTGGTCTGTAGTTGGAGGGGTTATCTATTGGGCCTTTGTGGTCTTTCATGATTGAGGTGATTATGATCTCTCCAAGGTCTTGAGGGAATTGACCTTCTGTTAATGTGGTTTGAATCCATAGCATGAGGTTGGCTCTGAATGTGGTGGAGGAGTTTGATAACAGGTAGGTGGGGCAGTTATTTAGGTCGCAAGAAGCTTGGCTGTATTTTTTGTAGAGTCGATTCATATCCGACCAATGTAATAAGGGGAAGACTGTCCAGCTTCTGTCTGCGGCGATGGCTTCTCCTGTTGAAGGGTTTGTTGTTATCTTGTCGAGGTGGGTGTGAGTATTGTTGAATGCGGTTCTGATCTTGGTGATCTTATTTTTGAATTGATCTGCTAGTTGGATAGCTGTCGGTGGGTGGTTTCTTTGTGTAGCTAGGTGAGGTTTGGTGTCGGTGAGATTCTTTACTAGATTGAATAGCTTTTTTGTGTCTAGGGTTTCCGTGCCTATCATTTTGGAGTAGTAGGCTTTCCGTTTTTCCTTGAGTTTGTTCTTGTATTGGTTGATTTGAGTTCTCCATGCTGTTTTTGTGTGTTCTAGGCTCTTTTTTCTCCATTCTCTTTCTAGTTGTCTGCAGAGCTTTTTTAGTTGGAGAAGTTCAGTGTCGAACCATTTGTCTGACAGTCTGCAGATTCTGGATTTTGATTTTTCAGGAGATAGCTCATTCAGGATGGTTTCGCTTACAGTACGCCATTATGTTATGAATTCATTGGGGGCTATATTGGTGATTGCGGGGTCTGCTTTGTCCCAGAATGTGGAGGGTTCAATTTTTTGGTGTGTTTTGAAGGAGGTTTTGGGAGGGGGTTGCTTGTTGTTGCTTTGAGCCCAATTGATGTTAAAGGTGTATTTGTAGTGATCTGACCAGAGGGAGGGGTGCCAGGCCCCATTTGAGATGTGGATTACCCACCGCATTACTTATTAAACTTTAATGCTGGTCTACAAAATCAAACTTTCACATCTCCCATCTTTTCTCGATAAACTCATCATTCCTTTTTAACCTTCCCGGACTCTTAAATCGGCTGATCAGAATCTACTGACCATACTTTCCATCAAAGAATTCTATTACACTAGGAAAACTAATTTCTCCGTTTGTAGCCCCTAGTTTATGGTACGCCATGCCACTTCAACTCTGCCTTGAAAATTCACTCAACAAATTCAGGATTAAACTAAAAACATTTTTATTCAAAGACGCATACCATAGCATTTAAATATTTCTTCTCCAACAGCTAGCAAACTAAACACGAACCACTTTTAAGAAACGACCCCTTTTCCTGATGCTATATCCTCCCCCTCTCGTCCTCTCCTTTTAATTTATTTTATTTTTAATGATGTAATTATTAGCTCTCCCTTCCCCCTTTACCCTCAAGCTCATGTTCGTACTTGTAATTTGTCTATTTAATGTTCACACTTCCCCTCCCCTTATAATAATTACATTTTAACCTTTTATTTTTAGCATTGTAAACCGGCCAGGTGTCCGTCAATGGTCAGTATATTAAAATTAATAAACTTGAACTTGCTTCCCAGAATTAGTCATCATCTGGGGCAGGTGATTCTCATTGCTCTGGATTGGCCATGGAGGCCATAGTACAAGGACTTGGTTCGCTTGCTGCTGGATCTTCTCTAGGGTTCAGTTCACACGATTTGGTCTTATTGCTTGCCTTTTGAGTGGCCACATTTGAGGAAGAAAGGTTACTCTGATTCAGTTACCACTACTTTGTTACAGCCTTAGAAGGGGTCTATGTTATCGACTTATACCTAGATATGGCATACTTTTGAATCCTGGTATGTTCAGCAGGCTGTTTTGCCTTTTCGCCTCTCTTTTCCGTAGATCTTGGCGTTTCTTCTGGAAGGTTTTGTGCAAGGTGCGACATTAGCTTGTTTTCCATATCGTTTGCAAAACTCTTTGTTGGTGGCTCACCCAGATGTACTATGTTTTTTAAAGGGTTGTGTGTTTCAGACCTGTGCTCTCTCTTTGCTCGGAATGAAGCCTCAACATGGTGCTTCGAGTTCCTTCAGTGGGCTTCTTTGAAATGTCTCGCCTTGAAAGCAGTGTTTCTTGTGGCCATCTCTTCTTGCCACATTCTAGAGCTTCAGCTTCTTTCATGTTGACACCCCTTTCTCCGCTTTCGTAGGCAGGGGTTATGGTTTGCATGGTGCTCAGCTTTCTGCCTATAGTCATTTTCTCCTTCCATTTCAATCGGTCCTTGTTCCTTTCCTCCTTTTGGGAAGAGGATTATCTTGGGGGTATTTTGGCAGCTGTGCCTTTTGGACCTTCTCAGAGTATAGTCGAAGTATTTACAGGTCACAAATGAATTTTGTCATTTGGACCACCTCTTAGTTCTCTACAGGGGTCTATCATAGGGTGTGGTAGCCTCTAAGGTGAAGATTATTTGTTGGATTAGGGACACCATGTCTTCGGCTTATGTTTTGGCAGGGAAGGTGGATTAGGAACACCATGTCTTCGGCTTATGTTTTGGCAGGAAAGGTGCCACCTTTGTCCATGTGGGCGCACTTGACTTGGGCATTATCTACATCTTAGACTGAATTGAGGGCCTTTTCTTTGGAAGAAATTTGCAGGTTGGCCATTCTTGCATATGTTTTCTAGGCATTACTAAATGGATGTGGTGGTGGTGGTGCAGCCTTCATCAGGACATTGGTTTTCTCCACAGTGCTCTCTGATTTCCACCCGGATTGAGGACATACTATACATCTAGATTTGTCTGCTGCTGATGACAGGGAAGGTAAAATTATGTCTTAACTGATAATTTTCTTTCCCTTAGTCACTGCAGATAAATCCAGAGCCTTGCCCATGTGATAGAGCACAGCCTATTCTCTCTCTGTTTATTCCTTTTGTAAATAGGTGGTACTCTCCTGGCTTCTTTCACTGAATTTTCTGGTTGATTAAGTTTATCGGTGAGGAGAGAGTTCCATTGGGATCTGGATTCTTTTGGCTATATCACGCTCCTTCTGCTTTGTTATAAGACATACTGAGAGACCAAGGAACATACCATACTTCACGGTTGAGTCACATTATTATGACCACCTGCTAATATCCAGAATAACTACCTCTGGCAGCATGGACAACAGTCAGATGCCATGGATGACTCAATAAGATGCTGAATGAACCAAAAGTAGAGGTATCTGGAGCCATGCAGATTGCAGTGCGTTCAACAGTTGTTGATGGCTCTGTGGTGGTGGATACAATCATTGAATGTGTCAATTGAGTTTGTCCCAAATGTGCTCGATTGGGTTAAGGTCTGGGAAATTTGGAGGCCAGGGAAGTAGTTGGAAGTCTTGGTTGTGCTCTGTGAACCACTCACGAACAATTGTGGTGCTATGTCATGTCACATTGTCCTGTTGAAAGATCCCATCGGTCATAGTGAAGACCGTCAACATGTATAGATGTACCTGATCGGCAAGGCTGGAGAGACACTCATATCAGTTGAGTGCCTTCCAGAAATATCAAGGGAACCAGCCCATAATGCTACCACCAGCAGCTTGTGTACGTCCAACAATGGTTGCTGGGTATTTGTTCTCAGTGGTTTCACGCTTGACACACCAATGTCAGTACTGCTGTGGAAATTGCAGCTGTTTTTCACAATGAACGCTTGTGAGCATGGGTGCAGTCACCAGCCATCTGCTCCGGAGCCCCATTTGGAACAGGATTTGTTGCACAATCATTTTGGACACATATCTGGAAGCCCCCTGGTTTATCTCATGCAAAATTGTCATTTCTTTAATAAGACATTAACTATTTTTTCTGTGTCCCTCACAGTTAGTTTAACTTCTTTTCCTTTCTCAGAACTGACTCATTTCAATCACTATTGAAAATAAAATCATTTTCCCTACCTTTGTTGTCTGGTGACTTTATTTTTCTGTGCTTTTAACTATGTTTCCAGGGCCTTCTTGTCCATTGACAGTTTTTCTCTCCGTCTTCACTTTCTGCCTTGATCCATCTTTGGCATTAACTTAACATTCAATTTTTCCATTTTTCTGCTTTCTTCTCAAAATCTACTTTTCCATGTCTTACTTTCCTTTCCTATCTCTCTCTCCTTCCCACCCTATTTCCATGTTCTAACATCTCTCTCCTTCCCCCCCAGTGTAACATTTCTCTTTCCCTTCCTCCTTTCTGGCCCCCTCCCAGTCCAACATTTCTCCCTCCTTTCCACCAGTCCAACATTTTTTTTTCTCTCTTCCTCCTGCATGCTTCTCCTCTGGTCCTCCTTCACTCAACCAAACAACATCTCTCTCTCCCCCTCCGTGAGTCCAACTTTTCACTCTCTGCCCTCTCCCCCTTCCCCAGTGTTACATTTCTCCTTCCCTCCTTTCTGTTCTCCCCATCCATCTTGCCCTCTTCATGAGTCTAACACTTTCTGCCTCCTGCACGTTTTCTCTCTCTGTCCTTGCCTCTTCCTTCAGTGACATCCCTCCTTCCCACCCCCAACCCAACATGCTCTATCCCCATGAACCATCTCACCCTCCCCTCCAGTGTGTAGCACCTTTCCTCCCTTTCAGCCAGGTCCAGCAGTACCCCTTCTCCCTTCCTTTTACCTCCCGCCTGTCCAGCAGTATCCCTTCTCCACTCCCCTTGTCCAGCAGTACCCCTTCTCCCTTCCTTTTACCTCCCCCCTGTCCAGCAGTATCCCTTCTCCACTCCCCTTGTCCAGCAGTACCCCTTCTCCCTTCCTTCCTTCCTTCCTTCCTCCCCTCCCCAGCAATACCTCTATTTGGCAGCCTGTGGTCTGTATACGATCTCGCACACTGGGTAGGAAGAGAGGCTCCAGCGCTGGTGTCAGTTGACTTGAAACATTCTGCTGCCGTCACATATGCCGAGACTCCTGCCTTCGTGTGTCTGCCATGACTCCTGCCTTTGTCTTGTCTCTACACCCCTGGACCAGCAGCGGCAAACTAGAGAAAGCAGGTAATGAGTCCCAGCAGATACGCAATGGCAGCAGGAAGTTTCAAGTCAGCTGACACCGGCGCCAGAGCCTCTCTTCCTGCCCAGTGTATAAGATTGTGTACAGATCGCGGGCTGCAAAATAGGACCTAGGGGGCTGCATGTGGGCCGTGAGTTTGAGACCGCTGGTGTATATCATCAGTCACAATTTAGTTCTCTTTATCTCCTGCTTGCTGATGGATGGACTTAGCCCATATACCTGATTCATCTGCTATGACTAAGGGAAAGAAAATTATTAGGTAAAACATAATTTTATCTTTGTTTTTTTTTGACCCAAGCAGGAAGGGGGCAGCTATTGGTAAATGCATTTTATCCAATTGGCTAGCAAACTGCATCTTCACTTAGTCCCTGGAGTAGCATGTCACAGCCTACATCTTCATTCTTTTCTGTTCCATGCTGCACCTCCACAACAGATGACCTTTTTTTTTTTTTTTGGTTCTTCGGGTTTGTTTTTAGATTCATGGGTTCGAAATGACCTTTTGTTGCAAGTCTCTTGAAAACTATTTCTGATGCAAGAAATCGCCTTCATCATCTTTTGTAAAGACTAAAGCAAGGAATTCATTCAATCTCTCTGCTACAGCCTTACCCTCCTGCAGTACCCCTTTTTGTCCTTAATGATCTTTTCACTAGTCTTCTTCAATGCCAAACTTGATCTCATACTGTTACATTATCTGAGTTGTGTTTTACTCCCAGACATTCTCATTCATTTTATATAAATTCTTGCAAGTTTCTGTTGGCTTGGAAAGAATAAAATACATATTTAAGATGTGCATTTTTAATAATGAATCCTCATTTCCCTCCTCTGAAAGTGAAACTGACAAAGGATTTCAATCTCTATAACCACTTTGATAAATTTAGATGCATATGTTTCTGAAATATCAACATGCTCATTTTTATTGCCATGCTGATTCCATTGATGTTTTAGACATGATTACATTACATTAGTGATATCTATTCTGCCATTACATGGCAGATCACATAAGGAGTTATTTGGACATTTAAGAATACATAAGGAGTTATCTGGAGATTTCCCATGGTATTAGGGAGTGGAGTGGGTTGCTATTGGGGATTGAGATTATTCTTGCTGTGTTAGTTTGTCTTTAAGGATTTCTTGAATAGCAGGGTTTTTATTTCTTTTCTGTTCTTCTGTAGGTAGCTAGTGCATATAAATCCATTTCTTGATGTGTTTAGAGCAAGATCTTTGCTAAATCCTATCCTAAAATACTAGCAGAACAAGCACATGGAGAAGAGGAAGGAGTGTGAGAAATGCAGGGTTTGTTAGAGCTCTGTATTGATGTTCACAAGCTCTCATGGTTGCAGGTCATGCATCTGGGATTTGAAGTGCAATAAACCTTTGCCGATGTAAGGCAGATAATCTCTGTGGAGATGAGGCTAAGGATAATCAGATAGCCTAGCATTAAGAAAAGATATAAGTTGAAAAAGCTCATAAAATATATAACTCATTCCCTTATACTTAATAAAATAATTTACCTGGGAATCTAGGAAAAATAGAGCCCCCAATTGTTGACTTCCCAGATGGAGCTTGAAGAACTATATCCTCTTTTTTTTTTTTTTTTAGTAACTTTTGCTACATCAGAAAAATTCTTATTTTATATTCCATATACAAATAGTATTTTTCATGAAAAAATAATCTCAATAACTTGTCTCTATCCAGTTCTAAGGCACAGGAGACTATTGGGGGTACCTTTTTGCAGATGATACCAAGATTTGTAACAGAATAGACACCGAGAAGGGAGTGGAAAACATGAAAAAGGATCTGCAAAAGTTAGAGGAATGGTCCAATATCTGGCAATTAAAATTCAATATAAAGAAGTGCAGAGTAATGCATTTGGGGTTTAGAAATTGGAAGGAGCCATATGTGCTGGGAGGTGAGAGGCTGATGTGCACGGATGGGAGATGGACCTTGGGATGATAGTGTCTGAAGATCTAAAGGCGAAGAAGCAGTGTGACAAGATTGTGGCTGTTGCCAGAAGGATGCTAGGCTGTATAGAGAGAGGAATGACCAGTAGAAGGTGTTATTGCCCCTGTAAAGGTCGAAGGTGAGGCCCCACTTGGAGTATTGTGTTCAATTTTGGAGACCGTATCTGGTGAAGGACATAAAAAAGACTTGAAGCGGTCCAGAGGAAAGCGACGAAAATGGTAGGAGGTTTGTGCCAGAAAACGTATGAGGAGAGACTGGAAGCCCTGAATATGTATACCCTAGAGCACAGGTGTCAAAGCCGGGTTTTCAGGATTTCCACAATGAATATGTATGAGATCTATTAGCATACATTGAAAGCAGTGCATGCAAATAGATCTCATGCATATTCATTGGGGAAATCTTGAAAACCCGACTGGATTGCGGCCCTCGAGGACTGACTTTGACACCCCTGCCCTAAAGGAAAGGAGGGATAAGGGAGATATGATTCAAACATTCAAATACTTGAAAGGTATTAATGTAGAACAAAATCTATTCCAGGAGAAAGGGCGGTAGATTCAAGAATAATGTTAGGAAATTCTTCTTTACAGAGAGGGTGGGTGATCCATGGAATGCGCTCCCGAGGGAGGTGGTGGAGAAGAAAACGATGACAGAGTTCAAATGAGTGTGGGATGAACCATCCATGGCAGACACAATATGCAGAACACTTGATACAATAGCAACATGGATGAAAGACCACAAACTAAAACTAAATCCAGACAAAACAAACTTCATCCTACTCAAAAATAACAAAACCCCAACCGTAACAAACTCTACAACATACCACATCCATAAAACTTTAAAACTCCTGGGAGTGCTAATAGACAGAGGCTGTGCAATGCAGCCACAAATCAACAAAACAATAAAAAAAATCATTCGTAGTCATGAGAAACCTGAGGCAAGTCAGAAAATTCTTCGACAGAAAACAATTCCAACTCTTGGTACAATTCCTAATCCTAGGTCTAATAGACTACTGCAACATACTATATCTCCCATGCACAGCAACCATGATAAAATAACTACAAATAATACAAAACACAGCCCTAAGACTGGTCTACTCACTGAAGAAATTCGACCACATCACAGAGGCATACCACGACTCACATTGGCTCCCAATACAAGCGAGAATACACTTCAAATTTTACTGCCTACTATTTAAAGCAATAAACGGAGCCAGCCCAGCCTATTGGAACAATCGACTAGTTCAATCCACCTCAACCAGACATAGGAAAACCCACGCACCATTCACACAACCTCTAACCAAAAACGTCAAAAGAAAAGAACTTTACGACAACCTCCTAGCCACTTGAGCTGCAACACTCGGCCCACAACTCTACAACCTATTGACCATGACCACAGACTACAAAACTTTCAAAAAAGAAATAAAAACCCTTCTATTCAAAAAACACATAAAACTGAACTTACACAATCAGAAATGTCCCAAGCATCACCTGCAACTACTACATATGTACTTCCAATATCATGACAACTCAGATGTAATCCTTAGCAACTCAAAGAAACTCCCTAAATACTTCTAATTTCCGGACAATCCATTTGTAATCCGCCTTGAACCGCAAGGTAATGGCGGAATAGAAATCCCTAATGTAATGTAATGAACACAGAGGATCTCAAATCAGAAAATAATAGGTATATATTGAAGGAACTAGGGTTGATATTGGGCAGTTTAGTATGGTATGTGTCCCTTATGTAGACATTCAGTTGAGGATGGGCTGGGGAGGACTTTGATGGCTAAAATGGTTAAGATAGACTGGGCTGGGGTGAGCTTTGATGGAAACTCCAGTAGATAGAACCTAAATACACTACCGGGCAGGGCTCTGGGTCTCTGGCCCAGAAATATCTAAGAAAAAGGACAATTTTAATTAAATGATTGATTTTTATGGAGCATGTAGGGTTGGGCAGCCTGGATGGACCATTCGGGTCTTTATCTGCTGTCATTTACTATGTTCCTATGTTCAAATGGCACCCCTGCTGAAGGTGAAGTTTCCAAAGATTCTCAAAGTTTCAAACTATCTAGTTGAGTACCTTGTTCTAAAGCAGTGGTCTCAAACTCGCGGCCCGGGGGCCACATGCGGTCCACCAGGTACTATTTTGAGGCCCTCGGTATGTTTATCATAATCACAAAAGTAAAATAAAACAGTTTCTTGATCATATCTCTTTAGCTATAAATTACAATATTATTATTAAAACTTAGCCAAAAGGAGAGATTTATAAACTATAAAGAGTTTTACCTCATGCAAAATTGTCATTTCTTTAATAAGACATTAACTATTTTTTTCTGCGGCCCTCCAAGTACTGACAAATCCAAAATATGGCCCTGCAAAGGGTTTGAGTTTGAGACCACTGTTCTAAAGCATCTGTTGCTCTTATTATTTTTTGTTAATCAAAATGCAGATAGAAAGTTCTTGCCAAAGGAGTAACTGATTCATGATGTACTTTCAAAATCATTACATGTTCTTTTTAACATTTTGGATGGTGAAACAGTTATTACTTTTGGAAAATTCAAGAACCCTAAATTTTTGTGCAATAAAAAATTTTCTGAAGCTTCAGGTTTCATATGCATCACTGTTGAATCAGAAATAAACTTTTCTTCTCAGTCCTGTAGATTTTATTCTGTTATTGCAAGTCTGAAATCCTCTTAGTCAAATCCACAAGATCTTGCTGCAATTTAGGTATGATAGCATAGGTTGTTTAGCTTTCTGAAGAAAGCTTCATATTTGACTAGAAAGAGAAAATTCTAGTGACATCGGCCTTTCTCAAATAGAATTCAAACCAAAATTTTTAGGTCTTGCCTGTATTGAAGCAACTGGATTCATGTACTCCTTCAGCTCCTTGAAGGGACAAAATTATTGCATGCCTTGGTGGGATCCCAACAAGGTAGGAAGACAATTCATAGGATATAACAGTGTCACTCCAGATATGCTCAACTTCCATCTCTTTCTAGTTGGTATCAAATGTCAACATTAACCTCCTCCCCCCCCCACCCCATTCACTGAGGGCTGTTCAGTTAGATTGGAGACAAGTTGTACCACTGGCAATGCAGGAGGTGCCCATACCTCAGGACTGAGAAAGACTTTCAGTTCAAGGGAACCCTGCGCGTCTTAATCCACACAAGCAGCTCCTAGCAAATCTCCCAAGGTTACCAACATTGCTATGGATCAAACAACAAACATTTTAATCGGTCCAGCTGAGGTAGACTCCAACTTAGGTCTTGCACTCTGCTGCTTGATTTTCTTTTTTTTTTTAATCTTTATTGATTTTTAGTCTAAGACAGTATCATACAAATGAACAAACAGTAAGTATTTACATACATTACACTAATATCTGTACAGGTAACATATATATCATTCAAGATTTTCAGTTTTCCTACATATAACAATAACATAATATAACATAATATATAGTATAAATGAAGAATAAAGTTACCCAATATTTATTCCCTTCCCTCCAACCCCCCACCCCCCATGGGTGTGTAAAGGTGAATGCTGATGTCAGCCCTAGTATTGCTAGCAATCAGAAGTTTTGGTCGCCATAACCAATGTCAGCAAAGGCCTATGGGAAATTATATCAATCTGACTCTGGAATGTTGATGTAGAATTCTGTGTTCCCGCACAGAATTCACATACATTAAGCATCCAGCCAGGCTGGATTGTTTATCAAGAAGATAGGCTGCTTGAATGGGACAAAGAAGCCAAAGACTAATCCCATCTACCATGCCTGCAAGTATCACACCCTCCTTATCAATTAAACTAACCATTGTGTCAAACAGTTTACAAATTCTAAACAGAAAGATACTGGGAAATATAATAGTTTCTATATTCAGAATAAGATTCCAAGCTATAAAAGCCTCCTCTCTGCAACACACATGGATCTATGTCTTTCTCTGTCCAGTGTTCTCCCCAGAAATTTTTTCCAGCCGGGTGGCATGAAAAAGTAGCCAGGTGGGGCGGGTCGGGGAAATTTGGTAGTGGGGAAAATTAAATGTATACTATTTTTATTAGTTAATTATTATTATTTTCCAATGCTCGATATGACTTCCTTTTTTAAGGTTTGACACTGTGCCAGAATATTTTTACTAAATTTAAGAAGTATCCAATTCTAGAAGTAAATAATTAGATATTCACCCTCTTTCAAATAGTATAGAGGTTTAAAAAAGGGAAATGCGTTAATGAAGTCATTAGGTTCAATCTAACCATTTATTTCTGCATGAATTTAAACAACTAAAAAAAAAAAAGATAAATATAGCTCATCCAGTCATACAAGAAATGGCTGTACAACACCTCTAATAATGTTTTGATCACTAGGTTCCTTCCTGAGGTCTCACTGAGGATATGAAATAGATGCTATCCCCACTTCCAGACTCCTTCCACATAATTTATGGAGAGGTGTTACTGAGCCTTGAAGGGCACCTGTGTGATTGATCTTTATCTGCTTCTTTTTTATTTTGCTATAGTGCAAAGTAAGAGCTAGGGCAAAACAGTATAGGTAAAGATGCAGGTAATAATTAGCAATGTATTAAAAATATTTTATTTTTATTTGCTTATAATGTCATTTGAAAGCTGCTTGATGATAATACAACTTTAATTTAATTCTTTATAATGTGTGTGTCTGTGTGTTGGGGGGGACAACACCTACGCCAACAGTAAAGTTAGAATAGGGTTATTAAATCCAGTGGTGTACCTAGTATATATGACAGCCAGTGCTAATCATTTTTTTAACAACCCCCTCCTCTATATAAAAAAAGATATTTTTAGTAATAATCCATGAGTCACACAATAAGGGTGCATCTAGGAAAAGGCAGCATCTTAAACATAAGAACATAAGAAGTTGCGTCCGCTGGGGCAGACCAGAGGTCCATCCTGCCCAGCGGTCCGCTCCCGCGGCGGCCCATCAGGCCTTATTGCCTGAACAGTGTCCCTGACTAATTTTGTAACTGCCTCTAATCCTCTAACTATTACCTACCTCTACTCCTATCTGTACCCCTCAATCCCTTTGTCCTCCAGGTACCTGTCCAGACCCTGTTTGAAGCTCTGTAGCGTGCTTCTGCTTATCACATCCTCCGGTAGCGCGTTCCATGTATCCACCACCCTTTGAGTGAAAAAGAATTTCCTGGCATTTGTTCTAAACCTTTCCCCTTTCAATTTCTCTGAGTGCCCCCTTGTACTTGTGGTTCCCCATAATTTGAAAAATCTGTCCCTATCTACTCTTTCTATACCCTTCATGATCTTGAAGGTTTCTATCATGTCTCCTCTAAGTCTCCGCTTTTCCAGGGAGAAAAGCCCCAGCTTCTTCAGTCTGTCAGTATAAGAGAGGTCTTCCATACCCTTTATTAGCTTAGTTGCTTTTCTCTGGACTCTTTCAAGTACCGCCATGTCCTTCTTGAGGTACGGCGACCAATACTGGACACAGTACTCCAGGTTCGGGTGCACCATTGCACGATACAGTGGCAGGATGACTTCCTTCGTCCTGGTCGTGATACCCTTCTTAATGATGCCCAACATTCTGTTTGCCTTCCTTGAGGCTGTGGCGCACTGCGCCGACGCCTTCAATGATGTGTCTACCATCACTCCCAGGTCTCTTTCAAGGTTACTCACCCCTAGCGGTGATCCTCCCATTTTGTAAGTGAACATCGGGTTATTTTTCCCTACATGCATGACCTTGCATTTCCCTATGTTGAAGCTCATTTGCCACTTTTTGGCCCACTCTTCTAGTGCAGTGAGCACTAGAACACCAACACACGCATTGTAAAAGTAAACAAACCAGATCCTACACAGTCAATTGATCCTGTAGTCGATGCTAACAGAAAGCAATGTCCTTTTCATACACACAGAACACAGATACACCCTCGCCCAATATGGAATAATCACAAACTAAAAATAGAAATATGTAGACAAAAGTTAAACTGAACCAAGAAACCAGACTCTGCATACAATGCAACACCACAGAAACAGTGACACATGTCCCCTAATACTGTGCAAAATATAAAGACAGTAGATGTAAATTTGAAAAAAACTTCTACATAACAGTCACCACTTTACAAATTAACCAATATAAATTAAACAAATAATGAGAAATAAGAAAATACCATTTTATTGGACTAATCTATTTTTCAATTAGCTTTCAGAGGCCAAATCTTTCTTCAAGACAGTACAGTATACAGCTGTTATGGTATCCTGTCCTGATCTAAGGAAAGGGGTTTATTCCCCCCAAAATTGCCTTATTTCCATTTCCTATTGATAAATTGTAATCAATACAGTTACAATACTACTTGATTCTACGTAAAGCAACAAAAATATATTTTTTTTCTACCTTTTGTCGTTTCTGCTTTAGTCATCTTCTCTTCACTCTCTTCTTTCTATTCAGCATTTGTCCTCGCTCCCTTCCATGCAACATCTGTCCTCTCTCTTTGCCCCTTCCACCCAGCCTCTACCCTCTCTCTACCCCTTCCATCTACTGTCCACCCTATTTCTGCCCCTTGCATCCACTGTCCACCCTTTCTGCCTCTTCCATCCAGTGTCTGCCCTCTCTCTGGTATCTTCACTCTTTCTATGTCCCTTCAATAAACTCTATATCCTGTGCCCTTTCTCTCCTTTGTACATGATTTATTTCAGCTTCAACTCCTCTCCATTTTTTGTCTCCATCCCTCCCCTATGCTCTGGCATATCTCTCTTCTCCTTTCCTTCCTTCCCACTCCACCCCATGGTCTGACATCTCCTTCCCTTCTCTCCAGTATCTGCCTCCTGTCTTTCCCCTTTGGTCCAGGCCTCTCTCTTTCTCTCCGTCTTTCTTCTGTGAGGAGATCATGTTGATCTTGAACACTGAATAATTCTTCCATATTCCCCATATCACTGTACTATAGTCTGGTCCAGCAGACTGCTTTGGCACTATTACATGGGTAATAGTAAATTTATTATGCATCAGCTTTCCACACAGAATGCCACAAGTCTCTATTTCTTGTGCTGTGTTTACATCTGCCAGCAGCAGAAACTTGTGAGACAGATAACTTGGCAATACTACACTTCGGAGCCCTTTGACCATCTGGTTTTGTATGGCTGCAGGCTTTAAAGCTCTGTTTACTGGAGGAGACTGTCCAGCATCACTCTTAAGGATCTGATCAGAGATTGCATTAGACAAGGTGGTTTTAGGCATGGAAAAACAGGACATGTTCTCCTCAATCTGCTCAGATGCCTTCAAATACCCTTTAATGTTCGTCTGATCTCAGGCTAAATCTTGCCTCCTGAGCTGATCTTCAAAGGAGAGCGGAGTGAGAGCCATATCGGCAGTGAGATCTGTTTTGGGCCACATGTTGTGCAGGGCTGGACTAAGGCAAGTTGTAAGCTTCCTTCCATCGCTGACTTAACTTCCATAAGTTAGCAACGGAGGGAAGCTTACAACTCGCTGCTCTTGCTTGCTTCGGGCTTTCCTCGTTGCCGGGTCCTGCCTTCACGGAAACAGAAAGTAGGCAGGACCCGGCAGCGAGGAAAGCCCGAAGCAAGCAAGAGCAAGTTGTAAGATGACCTGTCTCCTATAGCGAACCCATGCTCCGGGGCGTGTGCTTGCCGACTTCCCTTCTCTTCCCCCTCGGGACGTGACTTCCGGTTTCGAAGGGAAGCGGCATGCACGTTAGAGCCCCGGAGCATGTGTTCAAGTCGCTTGCTGGCGTTAAAAACTAAAAAAAAAAAAAAAGTCAGGCTCCTGCGATTCAGGCTGTGCCGAGTCAGCCCGGTAAATCTCCAAGCCGGTGAGAAGGTTTTTTTTAAATTTTGAGCAGAAGGCGGCAGCAGCAGCAGGATTGCGATCGAGATTACAGCCGGGCGCTCATCTAAATTAGCTGGGCGGAGCGCCCGGCTGAAAGGCCCTGGGGAGAACACTGTCTGTCTATCCTTCTCTTTATCTATGGAACCCGAAGCTTAGACCATCACCCCATCCCCCTTTCTCAATCTCTCTCTGGATCTCCCCGGAACTTCAGACTTCTATGTCTCTCTTTTCCTCTGAACTCTGTAAGGCAGGGAAACTGCTTTGCTCTCTCATTAATTGTAATGCTTATGAATATTGCTTTTCTGTAAGCCTATTTCTATAATATATTCTTTATGCAATCACCTCTGGCTGTGTTTCATATTTGATTCTACTGGTGAATCTTCTGTGAGGGTACTGAACCTGGGACCTGGCGCTTTGTAAGGGACGCCTCTCACGTAACCCCTACCACCTCACCTTGTGGGGGACCTGGCGTTTCAATCCTTACAGCTGCTTGATTTTCTTTGTGCGCCTCTTTAATATGAAGACAGTAAGGAAACTTCTTTTTTAGGAACAATGGTAGCAACAGGCTTGTCTCTGCATCAGCATTCCACCATCTTGGATTTGCTCTAGTTCCCCAGCTTTTTAAACGAACATTTAATAACCCCTGTTATTTTTAGGACTGACGAGAGAATTTGGAAAACAATATTCCTTTCTTGTAAAGAGTGTGAGTACTTTTTGCTATAATTTTATTGTGGCTTGTAACAGGCTCTCCTTCCTCTTGTAAAGTATCAATCTGTGAGGTGCTTTCAGAAAGAGCACAGTAGTGTTCAGAAAGCATCAAGAAGTGTGAGATAAGAACATAAGAACTGCCGCTGCTGGGTCAGACTAGTGGTCCATCGTGCCCAGCAGTCCGCTCACGCGGCAGCCCTTAGGTCAAAGACCAGTGCCCTAACTGAGACTAGCCTTACCTGCGTACGTTCTGGTTCAGCAGGAACTTGTCTAACTTTGTCTTGAATCCCTGGAGGGTGTTTTCCCCTATAAGAGCCTCCGGAAGAGCGTTCCAGTTTTTTACCACTCTCTGGGTGAAGAACTTCTTTCCTACGTTTGTACAGAATCTATCCCCTTTCAACTTTAGAGAGTGCCCTCTTGTTCTCTCTACCTTGGAGAGGGTGAACAACCTGTCTTTATCTATTAAGTCTATTCACTTCATTATCTTGAATGTTTCGATCATGTCCCCTCTCAGTCTCCTCTTTTTAAGCGAGAAGAGGCCCAGTTTCTCTAATCTCTCACTGTACGGCAACTCCTCCAGCCCCTTAACCATTTTAGTCGTTTGTTCTTCTCTTGCCCCTTTCGAGTAGTACTGTGTACTTCTTCATGTACCGTGACCAGTGCTGGACACAGTATTCCAGGTGAGGGCATACCATGGCCCAGTACAGTGGCATGATAACCTTCTTCGATTTATTTGTGATCCCCTTCTTAATCATTCCCAGCATTCTGTTCGCCCTTTTCGCTGCCACCATGCATTGAGTGGACGGCTTCATTGACTTGTCGACCAGTACTCCCAAGTCTATTTCCTGGGGGGGGTCTCTCCAAGTACTGCACCGGACATCCTGTATTCGTGTATAAGATTTTTGTTACTGACATGCATCACCTTACACTTATCCACATTAAACCTCATTTGCCATGTCGCAGCCCATTTCTCGAGCGTGTTTAGGTCTTTGCAATCCTTCTGCATCTTCACTACTCTGAATAACTTCGTATCATCTGCAAATTTAATCACCTTACTCGTCGTACCAGTTTCCAGGTTGTTTATAAATATGTTGAAGAGCACGGGTCCAAGCACCGAACCCTGCGGCTCTCCACTGGTGACGCTTTTCTAGTCCGAGTATTGTCCATTTACCCCCCACTCTCTGTTTCCTATCCGCCAGCCAGTTTTTAAACCATGTGAGTATTTCACCCTCAATTCCATGACTCGCAATTTTTCAAAGTAGTCGTTCATGCGGAATCTTGTCGAATGCCTTCTGAAAATCCAGATATACAAAGTCGAAAGGGTCACCCTTGTCTCTTTTTTTTTTTTTAATATCATTTTTATTAAAGAGGCAACCATAGAAACAGTCAGTATACACTATACAATGTGCTTACAGAAAAAACAGAAGGAAATAATCGAACATACAACCGTTGGCAGTAACTGTGCATACAGAACCATAAGTCAAAGAAAAGCAAATGCAGTATACAGAGAGGTCGATAGAAAGAGAGCTCTCGTAAAAACCCACTAACTAGGCGCCAAGATGAGAGAAGGAGCCAAAGCTGCAAAGGCACCAATTTTGGGTAGAAGTAAGGAAGCAGAGCAAAACACCAAAGCTTCCTTCCAAGAACACTCCAGTCGCATGGCAGGCTGCTACCTCTGTCAGCCCCATAATTTTCAAAAGCATAATCCCTGAAGACAACAACAGCATACACACCAGACTACTTGAAAACAATCATACCACAAACGTATCTCAGACATACTCTCCAGTCAAACTCCCCCCCCCCTTCACCCCTGTCTGGAGACTACGGGTAACTGCTGGAACACCCACCACAAGGCGAAGTAGGCCCAAACCTCAAGGTTGGACGAGCTCTTATAGTAACAAAGCTCAAAACATACCACCTCGGACATCTGACTCAACCAGCCCTCCCTGAGAATAGGCCCCTCCTAAATCCAGTGATGTCATGTAAGGCTCTGGGCCAGTAACAAAGTCTGGTCCTCGAGGAGCAAAGTGGGATAATCCCACTCCAGGTCTCACTGCAGTACCAATCGAAGCTGCGCAAATGAAAAATTCCATATTGAGAGTTCAGGGCACTCCAAAAAAGATTGCAATAGTATCCCGTCAGCCTCCTTGCATTTGGTGCACAACGCATCCTCCCACAAACCCATCCGGCCACCCATTGCCTTAGTAATGTAGGCCCTATGGAAGACTTTAAATTGGGTCTCCTGCCAAGCCACTGATTTCACAAAAGCATACAAGGTGCCAAAGAGGTCCAAAAAAGTATCAGAGGTATAATGGGTAAAAAGAGCTCAATTCCACAGGTCCTGCAAGCTATCCAAGTGGCCCTGGGAAGCAGAGGAATGAACCACCCGATACCACACTGAGAGGGAACTCTGAGTCGCCGGAACCTCCCAGAGATACCCATCCAATGGACCGCACTGCCAGGCCACTCTGTATTGGAGGTGAAGACTCTGGAAATAATGCCTGGCCTGCAGGTATGCATAAAATTGACAGTTGGGAATTTCCCAAGTATCCTTGAAATGGGCAAGCAAAAAAAACAATACCCGTACCCTGAGTGATCATATGATGGAGAGTCAAAACCCCTTTAGAAGCCCAAGTAGCGAATGGAGACTTGCCGAGACCTGGCTGAAAACTGGGGTTGCCCTGCAACTGTAAGACGGGGGAAGCCAAAGGGGATTTGGCCTGCAGCCGACACTATCACTGCCAAGCCAGACGAAAAGGCTGCAAGGACCGCAATTTAGCGGGCAAATCACCTCTAGTACCACAGGGGGAGTGTAAGAGGTTCAAAAAAATAAAGGGGGCATACTAGCCCTCCATCCAACCCGGAGGAGAAAACTGAGCAGTCCCCGTCACTCCTTCGTGTATGAAACACATAAGGGCTGCCACGTTGTAGGCCCTAACATCAGGGAGACCCAGGCCTCCCTTCTTCTTAGAGAGAGTAGCTTCACATAGGCAACGCATGCCAATCGGTGACACCAAAGGAAAGAAGTAAAGAGAGAGCGAAGCTTGCCAAGATCACGCTGCAAAACCTAAAAGGGTACCGTCTGCAACGGGTATAAAAGCTTAGGCAGTAAGATCATCTTAACCAAGGCCGCCCTCCCCAACAGGGATAGCGGGAGATCCCGCCAAGCTTTACAGAGAGCGTGAATCTTATCATTAGCAGCCAGGATGTTGCATATATACATAACCCGGGGATCAGAATGTAAATAGATACCGAGATATCTCATGGGCTTCCTCACTGGCAGAATCTGTAAAGTAGCATGCCAAAGCTCCTACCCCGAGCCCACCAGGGGCAGCAACTCCGATTTCTCACAATTCACCTTAAGAACTCCGCTACAAGGTGCAGAGGCACTGGCAAGTGAAGGGGGGGCCTGGTCCAAAAAGAGCACTATATAATCTGCAAGCAAGGTAATACAATACTCTGCCCTCCCTAGAAAGATACCCTGTAGCTCAAAGCTAGAGCGAATCTTGATGGCAAGTGGTTCAAGGGCCAGGATGAACAGCAAGGGAGATAGGGGGCAACCCTGCCACATCCCCCGACAGAGCTAGATAGAATTCGAGAGACCACCATAAATGATAAGGCGTGCCTTGGGTGAGAAAGGTCCCATCCAAACCATAATAATCCAGTACCCAAAAAAGATACTGCCAAGAATTGCTATCAAAGGTCTTTTCCATATCAAGGCCAACGATCTTAAATGTACCACCCTCATCCCAATGGTCATGAAGAGCCGTCAATGCCTTGATAAGATTCATGGAAGTGTAAAGCTGAGGGACAAACCCCACTTGGTCGCTTCTGATGAGCTGAGGTAAGAGCAAATTCAGCCGGGCGACCAGGATGGAAGCTAACAACTTGACATCCTGGTTCAGCAGCGAGATCTGATGGTAAGACCCCACCAGAGTAGGATCCTTTCCAGGCTTTGGGAGCAGGGAAATATGCGCCAAGTTGTCCCGAGGACCCAAGGGGGTAGTGGAAAGAAAATTAAAGTATTGTGCCAAGGATTGAATAAGAAGATCAGGCAAAAGCTTATAGTATTCTGGGCCAAACCCATCCGGTCCCGGAGACTTGTGAGCTTCAACTTTTTAATCCCCAGTTGGATTTCCTCAAAGGATATGGGAGCACCCAACCATTCCGCCTGCTCCCCTGAAAGTTGTGAAAGGCTGAGGTCCCGAAAGAATCAATCACATAACTCATCAGTAAAGTCCCTCCTCGTATAAAAAGCGCTATAGTATTTTTCAAATTGCTCCCAAATATAAGTCTCCTGTGTGATATGCTCTCCATGAGCAGTCCTCACCATCCTAATGATTTGTTTTTTCCGAAAAGGTCGTAACAAATTTGCAAGAAGCTTGCCCACCTTACCTCCCCATTGATAAAGACGAAATTTCAGATAATAAATGTCTTGGCATGCTCTTTGATCCAGAATGTTGTTGATCTGAAGGTGAATCGATTTAATCAGTTGAAGGTCCGCCCCCGCTAGGCTCACCCTGTGGCATCCACGCAGCGCTGCCAGTTGTGTTAAAAGAGCAAGAAGTAGACCTGGTAGATAAGGACAAGTTGTTCACCCTCTCCAAGGTAGGGAGAATGAGAGGGCACTCTTTAAAATTGAAAGGGTTAGATTCCGTACAAAAGTAAGGAAGTTCTTTTTCACCCAGAGAGTGGTAGAAAACTGGAACGCTCTTCCAGAGTCTATCATAGGGGAAAACTCCCTCCAGGGATTCAAGACAAAGTTAGACAAGTTTATGCTGAATCGGAACATACTCAGGTAGGGCTAGTCTCAGTTAGGGCGCTGGTCTTTGACCAGAGGGCCGCCGCGTGAGCGGACTGCTGGGCACGATGGACCTCCGGTCTGACCCAGCAGCGGCAATTCTTATGTTCCTCCTGCTGTTTCCGTCGAGCCACGACATACTGAATAATATGGCCTCTCAGGACCACTTTAGAGGCGTCCCAAAAGACCGCTGCGTCCACGTCCGAAGTATTGTTGTGCGAGTCATAGGCCAACCACTGGGTATGCAAATATTGATGAAAATCCTTATCATAATATAAGGTGGTGGGAAACTGCCAAGACCTCTCCCTTCTCTGGTCCATGATCTCCATAGTAAGAATCACTGCCGAATGATCCGACCTGTGAGAAAAGAGAGTTCAACACCAGGAGGTAGACCAGCCTTGAATATAGGTTGTGCGGGTTAGAGTAAAACGTATACTCCCGGTCGAAAAGATGAAGGGTTCGCCAGGCATCCGCCAATGCCAGATGATCACACAGAAAGGGCAGAAGTGCAAGACCATGGCTTTGCAAGAGAGCAATCCACAGTAGGGTCAGCAGTGATATTAAAATCCCCACCCACAATCAGTTGATAGGTGGGATATTGCGCGATGAGACCCAAAAGCCTAGAATAAAATTTGTGACTATAAATGTTCGGGGCATACGGATTACAAAGGAGAAGCTGAAAACCCCACAGCACTCCCAGCAAAAGGACATAACGACCCTCTTTATCCTGGATTGTCTTGTGAATATGGAAAGGCAATTGTTTATGCACCAAAATAGCAACCCCCCTTTGCCTACTATTTTAAGCAGAATAGCTCACTTCTCCCACCCATTCTCGACGCAACTTCTCATGCTCTGCAACAGATAAATGGGTTTTTTGGATAAATGCAATGTCAGCATGATGCTGTTTAAGCCAGGTGAAAATTTTCTTACGCTTTATGGGGGAATGGACGCCATCAACATTGCCACCATTGCACCCAAAGGGTAATAAAATCCAAACAATCCAGAGAATGGACCCCCAGCTAGGTCCTCTCCCTTTGGAAAGTAACGGATGAAATAGCAATGCTCCCTCAGTCCCCGTTCTGCCACCAAACCCACCCCTTCCAGCCCCTGGACCCCCCGCACCCAACCCACCAATCATCCACATTCACACCACGTACACACACACACACCCCACCCTATCCCCCCGAAAGTCCCCTCCTAGATTTCCACAACCCCTCGTCCATAAGGAACCATATGCACCCACCTGCCCTACACCTCTCCCAGACCCGAACAAAGAGAAGCAGCGTGAGAACCCGCTAGCTCCAGCCTACTGTCCTATTTCTTCCCCAGACCATCCCAAAAACACCCCGTCAGTAAGGGAAACCCCCCCCCCCTAAGAAAAAGACCCCGCTATCCCCCTTGTACCCTCCACAGGACCCAGACTGTGAGCTACCCAACTCCCCTCCAGGGTACCTATACACTGCAGCAACCACCCAATCCCCCCCTGTGCTCCAAGATGAGGGACAACTCTGCTACCCCAACCCTGGGAAACCCGAGTGCAGCCAAACAGTCCCCCACCCCTCAGCAACAGCAGTGGAAGGAAGAACTGGAGGCAATAACCCAAACCCAAAACAGACAGTAAAGATGTAAAAAAGCAGAACAGCAGGGCAACATAGCATACCGGCAAAAGTATAGCATAATCTCAGCTGAACATAGGCTCCGCCACCTCCCCAGACCAACAGCCCCCAAACAGTCCCAGGAGGCCCAGGATCCACCCCGCTGCTAAAAGAGACGAAGGAATGGGTAAAAAAGAAAATACCAGAAGATACAAAAAGAGAGTAGTCCCACTCCAATCAGCTCCTGGTCTGCAGCCGCCGCCAAGTGCAGAGTCAAAGTAGGGCTGTGTATGCCAAAAGTAAGCATGCGGAGGCCACCGGTACAGCTCTGAGAGAGGGAATTATAAAAAGGAGAGGGGAGCACAGAAAGACAAAGGTCAGAAACCCCGCAGTCGAGCTGTCTCCAGAGAAAAAGAAAGAAAAGTGGGAAAACAAAAAAAAAGGGGGGGGGGGAAACACAAGAAAAAGCAAGGAAAAAACAGTGAGAAACAGACAGTGAACCCCAGGGTAGGAGTCATCCATCAGGCAGGAGGGATCCAATTTGGTCCCAGCCCCAGGTGACGAGCCTCCAGCCAGAGTCAAGGTCCGTAACAGCCACAGCAGGGAGACAATCAGCGTGGTAGTCCCTCCAGGAAAACGCGGATCTCCTCCGGAGTGGAGAAATAGAGTGCCCTGTTGTCATGCTGGACCCAAAGCTTAGCAGGGTACTGCAAGGCGAGCTGAATCTGCTTCTGATGAAGTTGGGTACAGTACGGTACCATCGCACGATGTTGCTCCGAGACCCGGATGGAGTAATCCTGAAACATCAGGAGTCGCTGGCCCTCATAGGAAACAGGTCCCTTCGCCTGAAACCGGGTCAGAAGCAGGTGTTTGTCAGCAAAGTTAAGGATGCGGGCAATCACAGGTCTCAGCCGACAATCCCCTTCACGGCGCACCCCGATCCAGCGCACCCTGATCCACTAATAAGGGCCCACCGCCAGTCTCCATGTCCAGCTCCTTGGGTAGCCAGGTCGAGACCAAGGTGTGCAGAGCCGCTTCGGTTACTGACTCTGGGACGCCGATGAGCCGGATATTGTTATGGTAGCTGTGATTTTCAAGATCCTCAGCCCGATCTTCCAGCTTACGGCACCGCTCCACCAGTGACTGAGCCCCAGCCTCCAGTGCTACTGTGCGATCGTCCTCCGCCGACACGCGGTCCTCCACCTGTTGAAGTCGAGAGGCTTGCCTTTCCAGGGTATCCTTAATGCCATCAACGGTGGTTTGCTGGCAAGTGAGCTTGTCATCAAGAAAAGCGGTGATATGCTTCTTAAGCTCCTCAAGCGCTCCAGCCTCTGGGCCGCCATCTTGGCTGGAGTTGCGGGGCCTCTCGGAAGCTTTACAGGGCTTCAAGGCACGAGCCGGCATCCCTTTAGAACCACCGAAATACGGACACCTGTAGGTAGCCCTAGGAGTGCCCCAAGTGGTACCGGGAACGAAAGGGCCGTAGAAAAGGATTTTAGCAGAGAAAAAGCTGATGAAACAGTAACGGGGTTGGGAGAGGTATATCGGCACATCCTCCTAGGTGAAGCGCATCACATGACCTCCACCCTTGTCTATCTGCCTGTTTACTCCCTCAAAGAAGTGCAGCAAGTTCGTCAAGCAAGATCTTCCTTTGCTGAAGCCATGCTGGCTGGTCCTCATCAGATCGTGTCCGTCAAGGTGATCAATGATGCAGTCCTTTATCAGCGCCTCTACCATCTTTCCCAGTACCGAGGTCAGACTCACTGGTCTGTAGTTTCCTGGATCTCCTCTCAAACCTTTCTTGAAGATTGGCATAACATTTGCCACTTTCCAGTCTTCTGGAATCCTTTCCGATTTGATCGACAGATTGGCTATTAGTTGAAGCAGTTCAGCTATAGCCCCTTTCAATTCCTTGATTACCCTCGGATGGATGCCATCCAGTTCCAGGGATTTATTGTTTTTAAGCCTATCAAAACTCTTCTAGACTGACCGTCCACCCTGTCAGTTTCCCGTCTTTGTTTCCAGCATATAGCCTGATGGGTTCCAGTATGGTCAGGTGTGTCATTTGGAGCGAAAAATACAGTATATTAATTTGCAAGTGGTTAATTTCAAAAAAATGGGAAATTCTTACCCTCTGGACCTTTTCAAGAATCCTTGAAGGGAAGTCCTTAAGACCCTACTGAGGCCCATTCACTGCTTTCTAAGATTTATTATACTCCCTTAGGCTGTGGAAGAAGGGATATTTTTTTTCTAAGAATATTTTTGATGTGAAGGGGAAGAGGTAAGGAAATCTCTTTGATAAATGGCTGTATGTCCTCAAGACAGCTATACCCCCGCCTTCTTTTTTTTAACTGTAGCCAACAGCTTATGAGACTAAAGATCCTGAATCTGTCTAGATGTATATAAGATGACTCAGGATTAAAGGGAGAAAAATTGGTTATGGTCCAGGAAGCCATAGTTGTTGATATACCAGTTCCCCTTTTTCCTCCCTCCAACCCAGCTATGGCGTAGCCACAGGTGGACCCGGGCAGACCCAAGTCCACCCAGCAGTGGCACAACTGTAATGTGGCTGGTGGGGATCCCCAAGCCGCACCAGCTAAAAACCCTGACATCTCTCCCTGCTCTTCTGTGCTGATAATCCATTGCATCTTTCAAACCCCCTCCTCTGTGTATATATGACACATTTCAGTTCATCATCAGCGAGCAGCAACTTATAAACGCTGCTCTGCCAACCCCAGTGACTTTCCTCTGATGTGGTCCCCCTATACAGAAACAAGAAGTTTCATTAGGGGGGAAGGCTCAGGGCCAGCGCAGCAGTGTGTATTAGACGCTGCTTACTTATTTATTGCTGTATGCAGTTTTATTTTCTTGTAAGCAAATGTGCTTGCTGCTTTACTATACATTTATTTTAAGAAAAAAGAAGATACAATTCATACTTTACTTTTGGATTCCTCTCTTTTTTTCTGTGACTGTCACATTTTCAGCATTATTATATTTCTTTATTAATCAACCTGGAATTGTGATTTGAGAGCTGTTTAAGGTAGCTTAATTACATAATCCAGCTACCAATATCTGCTCATCAACCTGGCCTCTGATTTTTCCTTTCTTGGTATTCCACATGAGACTGCCTTACCCATAGGTATCATGTAGTGGTATTCCTTTTTATATAGTAAAAGTAAAAACTGGTATTCTTTTATTTTGCTTTGCTAGATTTAAAATCTGAATTTAGACATCTATATTTCTAAGCTCAATATTTTTCAGTACATTTTCTTTATGGAGGATAAAATTAGGGAGGTATTTTTTTTGGTTTATCATTGGTTTATAAGAACCTTAGACAGACAGATGGTCACTGCAGCATAGATACTTTTTTGATTTATTCATTTGTACTTTCCAGACTGATTTTTTTCCAGGATGAAACAAAGGTTAACTGAAATTTCCTCTGTTGTGTACCTGAACGAATCAGCAGTTTGAGAAGGAAATCCCATTGATGAGAAAGGAGAATGACAGGCTCTATTTAAAGTATTCCCCCGACTGTGTGGTAGACCAACCATACCATGAATTTAACTGTTCCTGTGGTCTGCATAGCTATGCTCACCCAGTAAAACTTAAAAAAAAGAGAGAAATCCACTTTGTTCTGCAAATGTCACACTAAGCTTTGAAAGCCATGAGCCATTCATTTTTGTAAATTACTTAGGCAGCAGTATTGGTCATCACTTAAAAGAACAAGATCTGAAAGAAAATATTAATGAAATAGGTACAGATGTGTGCAGTATGCATAAATACAGTCATGTTAAAATGTATTAATATCAATTGTGTAGTCTGTGAAAACATTTATAGAAACTCCTAAAATTAGTCAGGCCATGATCTAAACTACAAACCATTCTGTGAAAACAAAAGCTGAAAATGGATGTAAGTGAAGGAGAATTCTCGGGACTGGAAGCTACTTATGATGATTTGGAATGCTTAGAAGAATATTCAGGTTTTCACTTCTTAAAAATAATTTGAAAATTGGAACAAAATATATGCATGTTTAAGCAGATGAACTTTTTCTCCTCTTATTCTTTTAGGGATGAGAAAAGGGAATTTCTTTTTTGTAGAGACCATAACAGGCACTCTTTACTCAAAGTTTCAGCCTCAAAATGGTTCTCTGAACGAACACTGCAGTGTACAAGCAACAAGGAATGTGAAATATCAGACTGGTTTTAGAATTTATGAAGAAAATGTCCTTTATTCTACCGCGGTATATTCTTCCTTTGGCAAGAATGTATAGAACAAAATAACTAGTATTCTTGTATGGAAGCATTTTAGCTTAGATTTTTTTTTTTAAATTAAATTGTTCGAAATAAATTTTTAACCTGCTGCTCTTAAATTGCTTATGGCTTTGCACTTTTTCTGACTAATGGGTTTGTCTCTCTCCTGGAAATAACAATTTACACTTGCCCTGTATAAGTGACTGATTTGGTTATTAAATATCTATCATTTTCTGGAGTCAATCATTCTAAATGTTTAATTTTTTAATTCTTACTGATTAACTTATTCCTTATTTAAAGACTTTGTGGTGATAAATTATACTACATTCTGCAGATTGTGACAGAATTTTGGAATATTTTGTCAGTGTCAGCAGAAATATATTTTCTGGATATTCATAATTCAAAAAATTCATTGCACTGATCTACTTGACTAGAAAAAGCCCTCTAATAAACAATCTGAAATCCATTCTGTGATAAGAGCAAAAATATTTGTAGAATTACATTACCTGCATTAAAATAAGAGCAAAAATTTTTATAGAATTATATTAGTTGCATTAAAATAACAATCTCTTTTAATTACTCATGGGACTACCTGCAAAAGTGGAGGATATAAAGAGTGGCAGGATATAAACAGTGGCAGATACAACAGGGGCATGCAAGCGCTAATCACTACAAAGAACAAAGCTCAGAAAAACCTTTCATAGAGATTCCTGCTCACTTTGATCTAAGTACTACTTTTGTATTAAGACAGGTGAAACATATTTTGAAGTTGATGCAAGTAAGGATTTTTGTACTTGTAACTTACTGCAGTGCTTCCACAAAGTTTTGAATCAAGGAATGTGAAGTCTGCTTATTCAATGAAGACTTTTGGTTTCTTATTTTTAATTACTTTTGGAATATTTATTAGTTCTTTCAGACTCCTTTAATGTAATTTGGAATTGTATTTTTTAGACAATTTGAAAGATTTATGAGATTGTGAGGACTTACAGCACCCTTTAGTGTTTAAATAATTTTTTCATGGTACCCCTAAGATCCACATTTTCTCTCAGGTTGTCTTCTCCCCCTGCTGCCATGGTGGCAAAGAGGTGCTACCTTTCCAGCCAGGGATGCCCAAGTCCCACTAGCTGAAGCAGTCCACTGCTCTAGCCCAAGCTGAATGCTGACTGAGGAGGCTAGCGACATTCTTCAGCAGCCACCACATCAGTACTCCTGTGCAGGCTCAGTTCATTGGAGTACAAATGTGGGTGGCTGAAGTATGCCACCAAGTTCTCCTGTAGCATGGAACTTGAAGCTTGAGCAGCAATCCACTTCAGCTGGTGGGACTTGGGCATCCTCACCAACTATTCCATTGATGCCACAGTTTTGAAGGGGGGAGTCTTAAAATATGCCGCAGCTCCCTGTGAATTTGGTTGCCATGTTGCACAGTTTGGGAACTGCTGTACTAGAGATTTAGAGATAGATAACATAAATTAATTTGTTCCAATGAGAAATGGTGTTTAGATGTGTGAACCATTTTAAACTCAAAAGAATTGTTAAAACAAGAACACTTTCTGCTCCCAAGAGTTATCGGTATCATAATACTTATTTCCAGAGTGTTTTTACTGATTCTGGGAGACCTAAACCTTCACTTATAAGACCATACCATCAAACAGGTGATTGATCTATTATACCTAGAGGCTTTATACTATGAAATACTAGACCTGCAGATCACACACAAAAGAGGACACCAACTAGATATAGCTGCAGTCACCGACCATACAACCCCTCGCCCAGAAATTCATATCTCTGATGGAGAATGGAGAACTTCATTATGGTTGGATCACTACATGCATATATTTAATCTAAACTGGACACAAGGTAAACTTAAAAAAGAGAAACAGAAAGCTAAATTTGAAACACGCTATAAAATTGACATGTCACTATTTTGTGCCAAAGACTATGCCTCGAAAGACTTTCTAACCCAATGGTGCAAACTGAGTATTGAGATTAGGGACAATATGGCACCTAAATATAGGAGGAACAAAAGTCTAGCAGACAAATGATTTGATAATGAACTACTGCAACTCAAGAGATGGTGTAGGAAATTAGAGAGTTGCTTCATGGATTGGTGTTGGGACTAATTCTGTTCAATATGTTTGTGAGTGACATTGCTAAAGAGTTAGAAGGTAAGGTTAGCCTTTTTGCGGATACTACCAAGATTTGTAACAGAGTGAACACCCAGGAGGAAGTGGAAAACATGAAAAAGGATCTGCAAAAATTAGAAGAATGGTATAATGTCTGGCAACTAAAATTCAATGCGAAGAAGTGCAGAGTGATGCATGTGGGGGTAGAAATCCGAGGGAACCTTATGTGCTGGTAGGTGAGAGGCTGATAAGCACTGACGGAGAGAGGGACCTTGGGGTGATTGTGTATGAGGATCTAAAGGCATCTAAACAGTGTGATAAGGTGGTGGCTGTAGCCAGAAGGATGCTAGGCTGTATAGAAAGAGGAGTAACCAGCAGAAGAAGGGAGGTGCTGATGCCCCTGCATAGGTCGTTGATGAGGTCGTACTTGGAGTATTGTGTTTAGTTTTGGAGGCCATATCAGGTGAAGGATATAAAAAGACTTGAAGCGGTCCAGAGGAAGGCGATGTAAATGGTAAGGAGGTTTGAACCAAAAGAAGTATGAGAAGAGACTGGAAGACCTAAATATGTGAACAGTATTTTGTAGGAGAGGAAGGACAGGGGAGATATGATATAGATGTTTAAATACTTTAAACATATTAATATAAACCAAATATTTTCCAGAGAAGAGAAAATGGTAAAACTAGAGGGCATAATTTGAGGTTGCAGGGAAGAATATTCAGGAGCAATGTTAGGAAATTCTTTTTCATGGAGAGGGTGGCAGTTGCCTGAAATACCCTCCTGAGGGAAGTGGTGGAGAGAAAAACAGTGATAGAATTAAAAAAAGCATGAGATAAACATAGAGGATCTCCAATTAGAAAACAAAGGATGTAAATTAAAGAGCTAAGGCTGGTATTGGACAGACTTATAGTCCCACCCACCCCAGGGACCACTGTTCATATATAGAGACCCAAATAAGCAGGACTGCTCAAATCAAGTCACTTCACAACCAATCAAGATGACCTTTGTTCTATGCAATCACTGTGGTGCTTTAATTCCAAGTCTTACTATTTGGAGGCTTAAGGTTTGCCCCATCTGTCTTCAACTTGCTAGTATTAAGGAGGAGCTCTGCAAACTTAAACAGGAATTGAATACAATTAAAGCAGCTTCCATCACTCCACAAAATCATTCCAACTTACCACCTCTACCTAAAAAAATAAAACAATAAATAAATGGGTCACAGTAGGCTCAGGAAGACTGCGACATGTAACACAGAAACATCCACCTTCACTAATATTACCTCTACAGAATTCCTTCGCTCCACTAGTGCACTGCGATACTCAAGAAAACAGAAGGGAGGTGGGACTGGAACCAATGAAGGTAACTCAGAAAAGTATTACTGTTGGGGGATTCCATCATCAGAGGCATTAACCTTGGAACACAAGGCGAGGAGACCAAAATAGTGAAATGTCTTCCAGGATACTCAACTACCAGGAGTTCCAGGCAAATATAGACTATAATTAAGGAAGAAACTAAGGATTTTAACACTGATGTTGTTATCCATCTGGAAACAAATGACCTAGCCAACAACTACACTCTTGCAGTATAGAAAAGCTTTTGGTGAGGGCTTGAAACCTTTTGTAAAGACTTTAGCTTTTTCTGAAATACTGCCTGCATATGGAAAGGGAGAGCAAAGAGTGAAAAACACAGAGGACTTTAATAGATGGCTCAAAGCCTGGTGTCATCAAGAAGGCTTCAGGTACATAGCAGGATAGGGAAATACATGGAAGGACAAGAAGCTATATTGCACTGATGGGCTACATATTACTTCAGCAGGAAAAAGAAACCTTGCAGAGAAATTTAGACAATATGTTTCTTGGCATTTAAACTAGAAGGTGGGGGTGGTGTATGTATGAAGGACAATTATAGAGACCACCCCTGGCAAAAGAAAAGATGTGATAGTAGTAAAGATTGCAACATAAACAATATCAGCAACTCATTTCTTAGCATTGCAACGGAAAGTGAAACGAAACAAAAATCTATACGAAAAAGGAGATTACCGCTGAAAAATAGCTGGAAAGTGATGACCACAAATGTTCACAGTCTAAGCCAGTGGTTCCCAACCCTGTCCTGGAGGACCACCAGGCCAGTCGGGTTTTCAGGCTAGCCCTAATGAATATGCATGAGAGAGATTTGCATATAATGGAAGTGGTAGGCATGCAAATCTGTTCCATGCATATTCATTAGGGCTATCCTAAAATCCCGATTGGCCTGGTGGTCCTCCAGGACAGGGTTGGGAACCACTGGTCTAAGCAACGAAGTTCATGATCTGCAAGCCCTGATGTTAGAGGCAGATCTAGATATTGTCACTACCACAGAGACATGGTTCAGTGAATCACATGGATGGGATGCAAACATACCGGGATATAATCTTTTTAGGAAGGACAGAGATGGTCAAAAAGGTGGAGGAGTAGCTCTCTATGTAAAGATCAATATCCATGCGACCGAAATGTAAGGGACCTGGGGAGAGGAAGAAGCGATATGGATCGCTCTAAAAAGAGAAGATGGAACTTCTATCTATGTGGGTGTAGTCTACAGACCGCCGATTCAATCGCAGCAAATTGATAAGGATCTGATTGTGGATATCCAAAAGTTTGGAAGGAAAGAGGATGTGCTGCTGTTGGGAGATTTCAAGTTGCCGGATGCGGACTGGAATGTTCCGTCTGCGGAATCGGAAAGAAGTAGGGAGATTGTGGATGCCTTTCAAGAGGCTCTGCTCAGACAAATGGTGATGGAACACATGAGGGAAAAAGCGATATTGAATCTTGTCCTCACAAATGGAGAGAGTATCTCTAATATTCGAGTGGGTGCTCACCTGGAAAGTAGCGATCATCAAACAGTTTGGTTTGATATAACGGCTAAAGTGGAGAGCAGCCGCATGATACTTAAAGTCCTAGATTTCAAACGTACGAACTTTAATGCAATGGGAGAGTACCTGAAGAAAGAGCTGTTAGGATGGGAGGACATAAGAGAAGTGGAAAGACAATGGTCTAAGCTGAAAGGAGCGATAAAAATGGCTAAGGACCTTTATGTGAAGAAAATAAATAAAAACAAGAGAAAAATGAAGCCGATATGGTTTTCCAAACTAGTGGTGGAAAAAATAAAGGCGAAAGAGTTGGCGTTCGTGAAATATAAAAAAAACCAAGAAGAGGAGTGCAGAAAAGATTACAGGGTGAAACTGAAAGAAGCCAAGAGAGAGGTACATCTGGCAAAAGCACAGGCGGAAGAACAAATGGCTGAAAATGTAAAAAAAGGAAACAAAATTTTTTTCAGATATATTAGTGAAAGGAAGAAGATGAAAAATGGAATTGCTAAGCTAAAAGATGCTGGGAACTGATATGTGGAGAGTGATGAGGAAAAAGCAAATGTGCTAAACAAATACTTCTGCTCTGTGTTACAGAAGAAAATCCTGGAGAAGGACCGAGATTGTCTGGCAAAGTTACACGAGAAAATGGAGTAGATTCTGCGCCGTTCACGGTGGAGAGTGTTCATGAGCAACTTGAAAACTGAAGGTGAACAAAGCGATGGGACCAGACGGGATCCATCCCAGGATACTAAGGAAGGTTCTGGCGAGTCCTATTAAAGACTTGTTCAACAAATCTCTGGAGACGGGAGTGGTTCCTGGGGATTGGAGGAGAGCGGATGTGGTCCCTATTCACAAAAGTGGTCACAGGGATGAAGCAGGAAACTACAGGCCGGTGAGCCTCTCTTCGGTTGTTGAAAAAATAATGGAAGTGTTGCTGAAAGGATATTGTACTTCCTTGAATCTAATGGGTTACAGGATCCGAGGCAACATGGCTTTACTAACGGTAAATTGTGCCAAACAAACCTGATTGAATTTTTTTGATTGGGTGATCAGAGAGTTGGATCGAGGACATATACTAGATACTTAGATTTTAGCAAAGCCTTTGATACGGTTCCTCATAGGAGGCTGTTGAACAAACTTGAAGGGCTGAAGTTAGGCCCCAAAATGGTGAACTGGGTTAAAAACTGGCTGTCGGACAGATGCCAGAGGGTGGTGGTTAATGGAAGTCGCTTGGAGGAAGGAAAGGTGAGTAGTGGAGTCCCTCAGGGTTCGGTGCTGGGGCCGATCCTGTTCAATATGTTTGTTAGTGACATTGCTGAAGGGTTAGAAGGAAAAGTGTGCCTTTTTGCAGATGATACCAAGATTTGTAAGAGTAGACACCGAAGAGGAAGTGGAAAATATGAAAAAGGATCTGCAAAAGTTAGAGGAATGGCCTAATGCCTGGCAACCAAAATTCAATGCAAAGAAACGCAGAGTAATGCATTTGGGGATTAATATTAGGAAGGAACCGTATATGCTGGGAGGAGAGAAGCTGATATGCATGGACGGGGAGAGGGACCTTGGGGTGATAGTGTACGAAGATCTAAAGGCGAAAAAACTGTGACAAGGCGGTGGCTGCTGCCAGAAGGATGCTGGGCTGTATAAAGAGAGGCGTAGCAAGTAGAAGGAAGAAGGTGTTGATGCCCCTGTACAGGTCATTGGTAAGGCCTCACTTGGAGTATTGTGTTCAGGTTTGGAAACCGCATCTGGTGAAGGACGTAAGAAGACTTGAAGCGGTCCAGAGGAGGGCGACGAAAATGATAGGAGGCTTGCGCCAGAAGACATATGAAGGATCTGCTCCTTTGTTCGCTCCTTCGTGCGCGTTCCGAGTGCGCTCGCTTCTTTAGTCTATTCCTAACGTTTTTAGTCCTTCTTAGCCACACATACAAGCCACTAATTTTTAATACTATCGGTACTCCAGTCTTGCTTGTCTACACTCTTAATCCGTATAATAATACTAATTTAGTTTACACTATGTCTGCTGCTAACAACAACTTTCCAGTACATTGGGGAAATAGACCCATTAGACCTATTTCATATAAATCTTCTAAATCCTTTCCACAATCTATCCTTACAATCCCAACTCTACCTTTGGGCTCAAACGACCTTACATTAAAATCTCCTTCCTCCTTTTACAGACACTCTTCTAACAGTAAACCCCTAAAAATCGGCCTTATTAATTCAAGATCTATCAGAAACAAACATCACCTACTGAAAGATGCTATCCTTCATCAAGGCCTACAGATCTTATGCATTACAGAAACATGGCTTACTACCGGCGATGAGGCTTTTCTGTCTTATTGTTGCCCTCCTGACTTTGATTATTACTGGAACCATCGCCAGAATCGCAAAGGCAGTGGTGTAGCTGTTATATTTCAAAAAAACCTAGTCAGGATTTATGATCAATCTATCAATAATACCACTGTCGAATTTTTACATGTTCAAACTAATCAGAACCCAAAAATTGATCTCCTTTTTCTTTATATTCCCCCCCCCCCCCTTTTGACCATACCAAGTTACTTTCACTTCATAACTTATTATTTGATTTTTGTTCTGCTTCTACCTGCCCCATTATTATGGGGGACTTCAATATTCATTTTGATAACCCTAATAATTCACTTACATCTGACATGTTACATTTCATCAAGACTTTAGATCTGGTAACTCACATTAGGGAACCTACTCATTCTTCAAAGCATACACTTGATATGATTATTACATCCAAATCTCAACTTTTATCCTATTCAGTACCCCTTATTTCCCCAGTACCATGGTCAGACCATTACTTTATCTCTTTCAATTGCCATTACTCACGTTCTATAGATATAAAAACTCTCTCTGAACCTTTAAAAAATATTACATTTAGAGACCTCTCAAAATTAGAAACTAACGATATCACTCCTTTTTTTAGTTCCTCCAAAATCATTCCTAAGTTTGAATCTATTGTTGATCTATTACTTTACTGGAATTCCTCATTAGAATCTTTCTTGAATGACAAAGCTCCTACAATCTCAAAAACTATTCCTTCCCGTAAATTGTGTAATCCATGGTACTCAGATGAATTATCTCTTTTAAAAACACAACTCCGATCTCTAGAAAGAAAATGGCGTCTATCTAAAACACACATAAACCTTCAGCGATATAGAGAACAGGCACACTTTTATAAAACAAAAATTAATCAAGCAAAAAAAAACTTTTACTCAAAAAAAATCCTTAAGGCTAAAAATAGCTCGGAATTATTTTCTATTCTCAAATCCATTACTCCAGAATTTAAAAATAAAAATAATAATTCAGAATCTGTTCCCAAAGCTCAAGACTTGGCCGATTACTTTTGTGAGAAAATTGCTCTCATACGAAAAACATTTAGTACAAACAATCTTGATGAGCCCATATCCAGTAACTCTTATTCTTCCATACCTATGTCCAAATGTACAAATTTTACAATTCCATCTTTAAAAGACATAGAAGGAGTATTCCAAAGAATTAAAATAAAAAGTTCACGTTCCGAACTAATCCACCCATTTTACCTGAAAAATTTTTTTGCTTGCTTTGGCCCCTTCATACATTTACTCATTAAAAATAGTTTGCTTACAGCCACTGTCCCTACTAATTGGAAAAAAGCTATAGTTACACCGATACTAAAAAACCATAATCTTAATCGTGAAGACGTATCCAACTATCGCCCTATCTCTAACTTACCCTTTTTAGCAAAAATCACTGAAAAACTGGTTTTCGAACAGCTTTCTGATTTTATTGAATCTACAAACGCACTGCACCCTAATCAAACGGGATTCCGTAAACACCACAATACAGAATATTCCTTGTTAGGCCTTATAACTAATATTCATTATTTCTTGGATCATCACAAATCGGTTTCTCTATTTTCTTTAGATCTATCTGCGGCTTTTGATACTATTAATCACGCTCTATTACTTAAACGTTTGGAATCCTTTGGCATTGGTGGAAAGGTTCTAAACTGGTTTGCTTCTTTTCTCTCTAATCGATCTTCCACGGTCATAATTAAAGATGATCACTCTACTTCTTATTCTTCTTCTTTTGGAATTCCCCAGGGATCTATCTTGTCACCTCTTCTATTTAACATCTTTCTGTCTCCTCTGCTTACTATCTGTCAATCTTTGGGCTTTACCTCATTTACCTACGCCGATGATATTCAACTTCTTCACTCATTTGACCCTGAAAATGATGAAGAAATTAAATCAATCAATACCAAACTGGACACAATAAAAAAACTGGCTTAGTCTTAACAAATTGTCATTAAACCTACAAAAAACTCAATCTATGTTCTTCACTTGGAGAAAAGATATTCTTCCAACTTCTTCATTTGCAATTGATAACACCCCTATTGAATCAGTAACTAAGCTGAAAATTCTAGGTATAATTATTGACACTAACCTCTCTTTTCATGACCACATCAGTCACATTGTTAAGTCCTGTTTTTATAAACTCCGACTGATTCGATCTATTTCAGCTTTCTTAGAACCCAAATCCATCAATATTCTTATTCATTCCATGATCATTTCTAGATTAGATTACTGTAACTCTCTATTATTTAATATACCGCAAAAAGAAAAGAAGAGACTTCAAATAATACAAAATACAGCAGTAAAACTTATTCACAAAGCACAAAAATATGACCATGTAACACCATTATTAATTAAGTCTCATTGGTTGCCCATCAATCATCGAATTACCTTTAAAATAGCATTTCTGGTATTCAAAATACTATTATTTAATGAACCGCAATTTTTATCTAGAATGATCACTCCGTATCATTCATCTCGTTCTCTCCGATCATCATCTCAAGGTTTACTATCAGTTCCATCCCTAAAAATTGTGGGAACAAGGAGAAATGAAATGTTCTCTGTTTTAGCTCCTCAAACCTGGAATGCTATACCACTTTATATTAGACAGGAAAAAGACCTTCTCTCTTTTAAAAAACTTTTTAAAACATTTTTATTTAACGACGCTTTTAATAACTAAACGACTAAACTACTGTGTATCTCTTTTTAAAATTATTTCCCCTTCCCTATGTTTTTATCCTTTTATGTTTTTTTCTTGCTTAAAATATTGTAACTTTTCCCTTTTTTCCCTTTTGTTTCATGTTTGTCACTAAGCCACATGTAAAAAGAAACTCTCTAGCACTTTGACTTTTTACTTGTCCCTTAATAATATTTGTTGTCTAACACATTGTCTTAAAATTGTTTTAAAGTTGTTTTAAAATTTGTATTGTTTCCTTTTACTTTATTTTAATATTGTTCATCGCTTAGAATGTTATTAATAGGCGATTTATCAAATAAATTTGAACTTGAACTTGAGAGACTGGAAGTCCTGAATATGTATACCCTAGAGGAAAGGAGGGATAGGGGAGATATGATTCAGATGTTCAAATACTTGAAGGGTATTAACGTAGAACAAAATCTTTTCCAGAAAAAGGAAAATGGTAAAACCAGAGGACATAATTTGAGGTTGAGGGGTGGTAGATTCAAGAGCAATGTTAGAAAGTTCTACTTTACGGAGAGGGTGGTGGATTCCTGGAATGCGCTCCTGAGGGAAGTGGTGGAGATAAAAACGGTGACTGAGTTCAAAGAAGCATGGGATGAACATAGAGGATCTAGAATCAGAAAATAATATTAAATATTGAACTAGATGAGCTAGAGTAGGTTTTAATGGAGATTTCGGCAGTAGGAACCCAAGCACAGTACCGGGTAGAGCTTTGGATTCTTGCCAAGAAACAGCTAAGAAGAAAAAATTTAAATTGAATCAGGTTGGGCAGGTTGGATGGACCATTCGGGTCTTTATCTGCCGTCATCTACTGTGTTACTATGACTTGCATAGTCTGTGTCCCATATGTGGTGATTTGGTATAGGAAGGGTTGGGGAGGGCATCAATGGGAACTCCACTAACTTGGAGCATGAGGATGCTACTGACTATAATTTATGGTAGATGTCCTGCAAACAGGATGGTTGATTAGGCTGGAGTGAGCTTGGACGGCATTTTCAGCATTTAAACCTAGGACAATACCAGGTGAACTTTACAGTCTATGACCCAGAAATATCAAAGAAGAGACAAGTTAATCATGCATTTTTAATAGGTATAACTAATGGGCAGACTGGATGGACTGTTCAGGTCTTTACCTGCCATCATTTATTATGTTACTATGCTACTATCCTCCAAGAAAGCACAGTGATGCCAGAATGGGGGCCAAGCCCCACCCCAGAAAGGGGGCAGGCTGTCGGCCTTGTGATCGGTCTGCAGTCAGATAAGCCCAGATTGTTGGATCCTAGAAGTTGTTTGAGAAGGTTGCAAAATTGAGTTTTGTGCCTTCCTTCTAGATTTGTTTATAGATTCTCCAGCTGGCTGACTGGAGAGAGCCCTCTGAGTCTGGGAAATGGTACAAAGGCTACTGGATCTTTGTGCCATAGAGCTGGTACAAGATGAAGAACCGGGCTTGAGCAGATATTCCATATACTTCATTGTAGCAAAGAAAGTATCAGATGACTAGATGCCAATTTTGGATCTCAAGTTGGTCAGTGGTGGACTGAAAGTGCCACATTTCCGCATAGAGACCGTTCGGTCGGTAACAGCAGTAGTGGCACTGGGAGACTTTCTTGCCTCCCTTGATTTGATGGAGGCCTATCTCCACATTCCTATTTTTCTGGCCCACAGGAGGTACTTGCTGTTTCATTTGCTGGAACAACATTTCCAGTTCTCTGTGTTCCCCTTCAGTCTCACAACAGTATCTCACACTTTTACCAAGGTGATGGTGGTGGTGGTAGATCACCTCCACAAGGCAGGGAGCCAGGTGCACCCATACTTTGACAATTGGCTAATCAGAATTCTGTCCAAGGAGGACACCAAACTGGCAGTTTTGAGAGTGGTCCTACTCCTTCAGTTCTTGGGATGGTCAACTTCAAGAAGAGCCAGCTGGAGTTTTGAGAGTGGTCCTACTCCTTCAGGTCTTGGGATGGTCAACTTCAAGAAGAGCCAGCTGGAGTCGACCCAATGCCTAGAGTACCTGAGAGTTTTGCTCGATGCGGCTTTGGGCCAGGGCTTTCTTCCAGAGACAAACTGAAGCTCCGGCAGCAGATTTTGAATCAGCCACAGAGTCCAACTCCTGCATTATCTGCAGGCCTTGGTGTCGATGGCAGCAGCCATAGAGATGATCTCTTGGGCAAGAGCACACATGAAGCCTGTTTGAGACACTCCTCTCTCGATGATCTTCTCAGATGGACTTGGTTCAGCAACTGCTTCCTTGGTTAACGGAAGCGAACATAAGAATTGCCGCTGCTGGGTCAGACCAGTGGTCCATTGTGCCCAGCAGTCCACTCCTGCGGCAGCCCTTAGGTCAAAGACCATTGCCCTAACATACTAGCCTTACCTGCGTACTTTCCAGTTCAGCAGGAACTTGTCTAACTTTGTCTTGAATCCCTGGAGGGTGTTTTCCCCTATAACAGCCTCCGGAAGAGCGTTCCAGTTTTCCACCACTCTCTGCGTGAAGAAGAACTTCCTTACGTTTGTACGGAATCTATCCCCTTTTAACTTTAGAGAGTGCCCTCTTGTTCTCTCTACCTTGGAGAAGGTAAACAATCTGTCTCTATCTACTAAGTCTATTCCCTTCATTATCTTGAATGTTTCGATCATATCCCCTCTGTCTCCTCTTTTCAAGGGAGAAGAGTCCTAGTTTCTCTAACCTCTCACTGTACGGCAAATCCTCTAGTCCCTTAACCATTTTAGTCATTCTTCTCTGGACCCTTTTGAGTAGTACCGTGCCCTTCTTTTACAGCGACCAGTGCTGGATGCAGTATTCCAGGTGGGGGCGTACCATGGCCCGGTACAGCGGCATGAAAACCTTCTCTGATCTATTCGTGATCCCCTTTTTAATCATTCCTAGCATTCTGTTTGCCTTTTTCGCAGCCGCCGTGCATTACGCAGATGGCTTCATCGACTTGTCGACCAGTATTCCCAAGTCTCTTTCCTGGGGGGGTCTGTCCGAGTACCGCACTGGACATCCTGTATTCTTGTATAAGATTTTTGTTACCGACATGCATCACTTTATACTTATCCATGTTAAACATCATTTGCCATGTTGTGGCCCATTTCTCGAGTGTGTTTATGTCTTGTTGCAGGTCTTTGCAATCCTTCTGCGTCTTCACTACTCTGAATAGCTTCATATCGTCTGCAAATTTAATCACCTCCCTTGTCATATCAATTTCCGGGTCGTTTATAAATATGTTGAAGAGCACGGGCCCAAGCACCGAACCTGCGGCACTCCACTCATAAGAACATAAGCAATGCCTCTGCTGGGTCAGACCTGAGGTCCATCATGCCCAGCAGCATGCTCATGCGGCAGCCCAACAGGTCCAGGACCTGTGCACTGATCCTCTATTTATACCCTTCTATCCCCCTTTCCAGCAGGAAATTGTCCAATCCTTTCTTAATTGCAGGCCCTTCCCGCACACAAAAAGCTTACCTATTTACCTTAAAGGGCTGACTCTACAAGAGATTCCTTGATAGATCCCTAGTATTCCAAGTGGGCAAATGGAACAAATGCCTAATCGCCCTCATTTCTAACTCCCCTCCCTACCAAATGTTCAGGAAGTCAATCAAAACCTATCTCTTTGATAAATTCCTCTGACTCCTCCCCTCCCTTTCTTCCCTGCTCCCTACTTTGACCTTCGATATGCCTCCGGACTCTCCGACTCCTCCAATTTTATTAAGCTAACTAAATGGCCTAACAAAACTGATCGCCTAGTTTAACTAAATATCCTGTTTTGTTACTCCTTTATCTTAAATGCCTCATCACTGTCATGTATGTAACATCGCTGTAAATGTACAGTCTCTTCATCTGTTAACTGCATTGAACTTCCATGGTATTGCGGTATACAAGAATAAAGTTATTATTATTATTATTAAACCCTAATACTGTATTCTGCCCTATTACGTCCTATTACGTCCTATTACGCTGGGTAAAGAAGAACTTCCTAGCATTTGTTTTGAATCTGTCCCCTTTCAGTTTTTCCGAATGCCCTCTTGTTCTTATATTTTTTGAAAGTTTGAAGAATCTGTCCCTCTCTACTCTCTCTATGCCCCTCTTTTCTAGTCCGAGTATTGTCCATTTTCCCCCTCTTTCTGTTTCCTATCTGCTAACCAGTTTTTAATCCATATGAGTATTTCACCCTCGATTCCATGGCTGGCAATTTTACGAATTAGTCGTTCATGCGGGACCTTGTCAAACGCCTTTTGAAAATCCAGATATACAATGTTGACTAGCTCGCCCTTGCCTATCTTTTTTTTTTCTAGCCATTGGCAAGATATCAGTTTCCAGCAGCTATCTAGATACATCTTTCAGTTAAGAGAGACTTATAGAATATTAACAGACCAAACCAGTTATCACAGTTATCTGCTTGTTTACTCCCTCGAAGAAGTGCAGCAAGTTCGTCAAGCAAGATCTTCCCTTGCTGAAGCCGTGCTGGCTGGTCCTCATTAGATTGTGTCTGTCTAGGTGATCAATGATGCGGTCATTTATCAATGCCTCTACCATCTTTCCCGGTACCGAGGTCAGACTAGTTTCCCAGATCTCCCCTCGAACCTTTCTTGAAGAGTTGTCTGTGGTGGTGGCTGCAGATGGTTGCCTCTCAAAGGACATGCCTCTCCAAATTTCCTCCTGGGAGATTCTAACGCCCAATGATGGCCTTTACAGTGTATATGGGTGGGTGTCATTGCAGTGGACATCCAGTTCAGGGTTGTTGGACACTGGCTCAGAAAAAGTGATCCATAAATTGACGAACTTGGAGCCATTAGACTTGTGCTTCAGCAAAGGAGATGTCTCTGAAAGGCAAGGCAAGTCTAATGGCTTTTTCTGAGCCAGTGGTGGCCTATGCCATCAAGCATGGAGGCACTCGAAACACCTTGTTACATCTAGATACTCAACTCTTTTGGTGGGCAGAAGCTCATTTGCAGGTTCTCTCGGTCTCACATATAACAGGAGTGGAAAATGTGCAGGCTGACTTTCTCAGTCAGCAGACTCTTTACCCGGTGGAATGGTCTCTGTAGTAAACATAAAGGCGGATCGCTTTTATAGCTAAAGATATGAGCCCAGAAGCGAGAGGCTAGGCGTGTTAGTCTAACCGTGGCCAGAGAAAGGGCTCTTGTACATTTCCCTTGTGGCCCATGCTAGGTCGAATCATTCGCAGGATTGCAAGTGACCCGGGCTTGGTAGTCCTAGTGATGCATGATTGGCTCCCCAGATCATATGTGGATCTACTTCTTCTCCAGAGGGCCGAAGGCCTCAGACTGCACTGGTCATGCAATTCGATATGAGCTCTGCCTTTGACTTAGTGGACCATGGGAAACTGTTACAATGCTTAGATGCAATTGGTATCGGAGAAGAAGTGTTAGACTGGTTTCGAGGCTTCCTTATGTCCCGCATCTATCAAGTACGTTTTAATTACACGATCTCTCTGATACCTGGAGCAATCCATCTGGTGTGCCGCAAGGGTCACCATTGTCCCCACTGCTTTTCAATGTTTACATGTCATCATTAGGTGCACAACTAACCCAGCTGGGAATAAAATTATTTAGTTATGCAGTTATCCCATTCACTACTTCTCTCTCGGAAGTCACTCCTAAGGCAACAGAAGTACTAAACTTGATGGAGCAATGGATGACTGAATTCAAACTGAAGCTTAATTCAGAAAAAACAAAATTTTTTGTTGCTTCGCCACACCCACTTGACACTAAAACATCACTGTGCATCAATAAACGTAGTTATCCCATCCAACCCACTATGAAGATATTGGGTGTAACATTGAACCAGAGTCTAACCATGAAAGACCAGGTGGACTCCTTAGTTAGAAATGTTTTTTTTTATTCTCTGGAAGCTTCAGTCCATTAAAGCATATTTTGATGTCTCATCATTTAGAATCCTAGTTCAATCCCTTATACTGAGTCAACTAGATTATTGCAATATCGCCTACCTGCCAATTTCCCAGAAGAATATGCGGCGATTACAATTGGTACAAAATGCGGCAGTCAAGCTAATTTTTGGATTGAAGAAGTTAGATCATATAACACCTTCCTACCAACTTCTACATTGGCTACCGATGGAGGCACGCGTGAAGTTTAAGTTTGGATGCTTTTGCTTTAAGGCACTATTCGGTTTAGCCCCTAAATATATAACTGACCTCTTCTCTTTCTCAAACAGCAGACATAAGAGAAGCTCACACTCGAATTTTGTTTCCCCACCGGTTAAAGGATGTAAATTTATAAAACACCATGAGCATCATCTCTCACATCAAGCGGCATTATGGGGCAAAGATCTGGAACAATTGCTCGCGCATACTACTTATGGGGAATTTAGGAAACACCTAAAAACATACCTGTTCCTGAAGTATTTAGGCAAATAACCTGTGCAATCCTACTCCACAATAACTGATCTCTAGCGCTGTTAATAGCTAGCTTCTAACCTTGTTAATTCTAATTAATTTGTAATATCTTTTACCGCATAGAACTTCACGGTCCTGCAGTATATAAATTATTATTATTATTAGTAGTAGTAGTAGTAGTAGTAACATACATAGTTTGATTTACAAGCTCTGTCCTGCAGGGAATCATTCTGTAACATTACGAACGCAGGACTGTCCTTGCATGGTTCCATCCTTCTTACCCAAAGTAGTCTCTGCCTTCCATGTCAGTCAGGAAATCTGTTTTCCTGCTTTTCACCTTACGAGGTCTAAGAAAAAGGATAAAGCATTGCATTTGCTGCACGTCAAGCGAATGCTTCTCTGGTATCTTGAAGTTATCGATGAGTTTTGAGTATCAGATCACCTTTTTGTTCTGACCAGTCATGCCAAGAAAGGTAGGCCAGCATCTAAAGCCTTGATTTACTGATGGATTAAAATGGCTATGTCCTTCATGTATGTGGGCTGCGGCAAGCAGCCGCTGATTGCATTGAAAGTGCACTCCACTAGAGGAGTTGCTACTTCATGGGCGGAGACTCGGGTAGTTTCACCTGAGGAAATCTGTAGAGCAGCTACTTGGTCTACCCTTCATATCTTTACCAGGTTTTATAGGGTGGACGTAGTAGCCAATAAAGACACCACTTTTTCGGTCCTCTGTTTTGAAGGCTCAGCGGGCCCACCCTAGACTCTGGGAACTGATTTGGTACATCCCTAGCGTTCAGGACCACTAAGTATATTGCACTAGAAAGAAAGAGGTTCTTACCTCAATAATCTTCTTTCTTGTAGATGTGTCTAGTGGTCCTCAAGCCCCGCCCTATCAGTGGGCTTCACTTAACTTCTGCCTTAAGATCAGTCTGAATTTGAAGATGTCTCTCAGTTGGGCTGAAAGAATAAAAAAAAAAAGAAAGAAAACTCAAGAACATATAGTCTGGTTTAAATCTGCTTGATAGCAGGACATGTGAGTAGCTATGAGCTCTATATGATTAGTACTGATTGCACAGTTTTTCTATCTGTTTTGAATGTTATAACGTTTTTTAAAAAATTTATATATTTATTGATTTTCAATTATAATCAAGCATAACTTGTACAGAAAGGAAATTCAGCAAGATATAAATAAAATAAGAATTAACATTATAATAAATCAAATATAAGCTTAAATTTCAACTCAAGTCCTCAAAAAGGATCCAAAATGGGTACTAGGCGAACATTGAAGAAAATTACATTTACAAAGTTAGTAAACTAGTTGGATGAGACTAGGCACCCTTTCTTTTAACTAAGCACTCATATTTCATCTTTCTCCAAGCGTGACGTTGAGAGAAACATTGTCAGTTGGGTTGGCTCAAAGAAAACAAATTTATGAGATTGATAATTAATTACACATGTACATGGATGTCGCAAGTAAAAGGTCGCTCCGCAGGGCTGTGACACCAGATTTCATTAAAAAGAATTCACGTCTCCTTCTCTGTGTATCTTTAGCCAAATCTGGGAACATCTGTATTTTAAGGCCTAAAAATTCTTTTTGTTTGTTTTTAAAGAAAAGTCTCAACAATTAGTTTTTATCTGGTGCGAGAGCTACTGTCAAAAGTAAAGTTGCTGGGGTCACTAATTCTTTATCAGATAATTCCAACAGATTTGATATGTTCATTGAATCATGTCCCAATTCCTGTTGCTGTTGTCGATCCTGCGTCTTGTTTGGAAGGTAATAAACCTGTGTGAATGGAGGTACTGACTCCTCAGGAACCTCCAATACTTCCAACATATAACGTTTCAACATTTCCCTAGGGGCTACCATTGGAGCTGTGGGGAAATTAATCAGTCTAAGATTATTATTTCGAGAAAAGTTTTCAAATGCCTCCACCTTCCTTCTTAAATTAGTATTGTCCTTGATTAATGTCTCAGTGATTTGCTTGGAGACTTTTAATTCTTGGTGGACAGTTTGTACTGAAGTCTTAGAATCCTCTATTTCAGTCTTTAAGTTTTTAATCTCAATTTCATGATTATTAAATTTTCTTTCCAACTGTTGTATCTGTGGGTTTATAGATCTTGCCAAATTAGCTACAAGATCCCATAAAGAGTCCAGTGTTACTTCCCGGGGCTTCTCGATTTGAAAAGAGTGTAAATTTAATTTAATTAGCTCACCCTCTAGCAGCGTGTCTCGTCGAACGACCTGCTGGGCTTGTACATCCCTTACTGCTTTCTCCTCAGTCTCCATGCTCAGATTACTCTGCACCGGCAAGGAATCCGGCAACACAGTCCCCTTCTCGTTCTCCTTATCCTCTGGGAGGAGGTGAACTCCGACTTCCGGAAGTGCCTCCGCTCACGGGGAACTGGTTGACTGAGGGTGTGGGGGAGGTGCTCTAACATCAGGGCTCAGTGATCTCTCTAGTCCCTTGGAGACCGCCACAGTCTTGCCTCCCGTGTGTGTGTCCTGCAGGAAATTCCCCGATGGCAACAGCGTACCCTGCATTCTCCTCACCAGCTCCTCAATGTTGCCGAAGACGGCCGTCCTGGAGTGCTGCGAGGCTCCAGCAGTGTTTCGTCCTCTCCTTTTCGGCATTGCCCAAAAACAGGTAATAAAGTAGCTACGTAAATTAAATTTGAGGAGCTTCAAGGAGAATGTAGCTCAGACAGCATAGCATGCGGCCATCTTGGATTACCTTGAATGTTATAATGTTAATGGATATGTTTGTTAACAGAGCAGAAAAGATTTGTAGTGTTGGAGATTTTTCCCCTTTTCCTCCTTCCCGTTTTGTCATTACAGTGCTATTTGATTGCTTTTATACACATTGAAGGAGCAGGAGCAGCTTCCTGGGAAGGAGGCGGAGTTCAAAATATGATTGACAGCATTCTGCAAACACCTTATGGGATCAAATGCATAACCCTAGCATTTAGTTAGGACCACTAGACATATCTACAAGAAAGAAGATTATCAAGGTAAGAACCTAATCTTTATTTTATTCTAGCTATTAATAAATAATGTGAATTGTTCTGTTTATGTAATAATCTGTTTAATTTTATGTTCTGTAGTCTGAAATTATAAACTATTCAAGTGTAACATTGTGTAGGAATAAATTTAAATAATAAATAAAAAGCTATCATGCCAAGGTCTATTGAATCTAGTATCCTGTCTCTGAAAGTGACCAGTTTGGGTAATAGGGCTAGATTCACTAAAGATAGCGACTCAATCGCTGTTGGCTGATTCTCTGGCCGTTTTCCCAACACTATCAAGTTTGCATGCAAATGATTTGAACGGAGGTCCAATTCATTTGCATGTAAACCACCGACTCAATCGCTCAGTGAGCAATTGACACAATTCAGAGCTCTAACAGAGTGACGGGGAAGCAGCCTCCTGTCACTGCTGTCAGGGCTTCTGCTTTTTTTTTTTTAATGGAACAGATGTGCTGCGCTAAAACAAATGGCCAATCAGGGACATTCTTAGACTCCTTCCTAGGAGGAGCCTGAGGCGTCTGAGCCAATTAGGGCCTTAGGCCCCTCCTCGTGCATCACATGATGCACCGGGGAGGGGCCTAAGGCCCAGTGTTGTTGCGGAGGGAGCAGGAAGTGCTTTCAGTACTTCCTGCTCCCAACTTCATGGTACAGGGGAAGGGAGGCCAGGAGGGGGTGTCCGGTGGCAGGAGGGAGTGGGCTTCCCGCCTGACTTTTTCTTTAGGGAGAGGAGGAAGGTATTTCTGGGCAGGAGAGAGTGGGCATCCCATCTGCTGTTTTTTTCAGGAGGGAGGAGGAAGGGAGCAGGCGGGCGCCTTCAGGGCAGGAGGAAGTGGGCATCCCTCCTGCCTTTTTCTTGAGGGAGGGGAGGGGGAGGTCTTTCCATGCAGGAGGGAGTGGGTATCCCTACTGCTGGTTTTTTATGTGGGGGAAGGGAGTGAGCGCCTTCGTGGCAGGAGGGAGTCAGCATCCCTCCTGCCATTTGTTTTAGGGTTGCCGCAATTGTTGGGGGAGGGCTGTTGCCAGCAGTGTTTGTGTGGGGGAGGTGTTAATTTTTTTATGGGCAGATATTTTGCTTGTGTAATACACACAAAATATCTGTGCCATTGGAATAAAAAACACTAAAACAGGCAGACCTATCAGTAACACAGTTACTGACAGGTCTACAGTAATTAGGATCGGTAAAACCTGACGCTAAATAGCCAAACAATATAAGTGAATTAATTGCTTGGCTATTTTTCATGGGGTTTTACTAATTTGCATTGCTAGATTGGAAAATGGGCGATCGAGGGGAAAAACATGCGGTGTGCCGTTTTGTGAATCGGGTCGGTTAGCAGCAATGTTGCTAAACCTGTGAAAACAGTTTAGGGACGATCACTGACTTTAGTGAATCTAGCCCATATTGTCTAGCACAATGTTCTTCAACCTTTTTACACCTATGGACCGGCAGAAATAAAAGAATTATTTTGTGGACCGGCATCAATCCGCAGACCAGCGATTGAAGAACACTGGGCTAAGTCGTGAGCCAGATCCTGCCCATCTCTACCCAATCTCCACCCAAGACCCTGCCCCCATAGTCGTAATTGTAACACTATTTTTTCCATTCATATATATACACAATATAATCTTATTAACAGCGCATCGATCGCACCGCGGACCAGCAGTTAAAGAACACAGTTTTGGACCTGATGCACCGGTCCATGGACCAGTGGTTGAAGAACACTGGTCTAGCAGACTCCATAAAGTAGATCTGTATCTCATGGTTCATTTCCAGAGAGGAGCAATGGCTTTTTCAAGTCAACTAACTTATAATTTTTTATGGACTTTTTCTTCTGGAATTTGTCCAAAGTCTTTTGAATCCAGTAATGCTGATTGCCTTGGCCACTTCCTCCAGTAACAGATTCTACTTTCTGCAATTTGTTTTTAATCTGCTGGTCATTACTTTCACAGAATATTTTCTTGTGTTTTGTTGTTTAAACAGGTTAATCAGCTATTCTCTAACAGCCGCACCTCAAATACTGTGTGCAGTTCTGGTCTCCGTATCTCAAAAAAGATGTAGCAGAATTAGAAAAGATACAGGGAAGGATGATGAAAATGATAAAAGGGATGGGATGACTTCAAGACCTTCAAGTCACAATTAAAAGCTTATTACTTCAAAAAGGCATTTGATTCTTGTTCCCTATAGACCTATTTACTTTTGGCTAACGTGAATACTTTCATGTTTTTCCTTCTTCTTATCCTTTTTCCTTTTGTTACTTTCCTGCTTGTTTTTCCCCTATAAACATTGTAAGCCTTTCCTTCCCCTGTTAGCCTATTTGTGTTCAGTTTCTTTATTTGTCTTGGTGCCCTTGCCCTGTTTCTTTTCTATTCTTTTTTTAATTTTAACCCATTCTTGTAAACTGCTTTGTCTTAACCTTTTTTGTTAAAAATTGTGTTATATCAAATAAAATAACTGTAACTGTAATGGATATGATAGAGGAGTAAAATTTAAATACTGAGTGCAATGGAAAGGGTAGATGTGAATTGCTTGTTTACTCTTTCCAAAAATGCTAGGACTAGGGTCTTGCAATAAAACTACTAAGTAGTAGATTTAAAACAGATTGGAGAAAATAAACGTAGAATTAAACTCTGAAATTCATTGCTGGAGTATGTGGCAAAAATCAGCTTAGCAGGATTTTAAAAAGGATTGGATAATTTCCTAAAATAGAAGTCCATAGGTTATTATTGAGATGGTTTTGAGAAATCCACTGTTTATTCCTAGGATAAGCAGCATAGGGTTTTACTATTTGGGATCTAGCTAGGCACTTGGGACCTGGGTCGGCCACTATTGGAAACAGGATGCTGGGTTTGATGGTCCCAGTATGGCAATTCATATGTTCTTAACTATTCTACCCCACTTGTGATTTTATAATATTGTCGGATCCCTTCTTAGCTGTCATTTCTCTAAACTCAAGAACTCAAGTTTATCCTTTTTTCATAAGGAAGATGTTCTACGGTATTCCCGTTATCATTTTTGTCACCCTTCTTTTGTCCCTTTGTTGTTTTGCTGCATCTTTTTTTGATCTGGGGTGATCAAAGCCATTCATTGTTTGGTCTCACAAGACTCCCAGTTTATAATCCACAAAAGAGCAATGCCTTCTGTCTCAAGGCTGTTTAGTTTTCTAAGGAGGGTCTCATGATAAACTTTGTCAAATGCCTTCTAAAAATCCAAGTACTGTACATCACATCAAATGTTTTAGCATTATCCACTTGTTTGTTTACAACTTCACAAAATTTGATACATTAATAAGGCAAAGCTTGTCTTTGCTGGAGCCTAATTTGATCCATTTTCTTGTAACTGTATTTATTACCATTACGCTGTGCCTTTCTATATAGTTACTAATTTACCCCCCTCTTTTATGAAGCTGCGTTAGGCTTTTTTATCACCTGCCACAGTGGTATTGGCTCTGATGCTCATAATTCCTGTGAGCGTTGGAGCTAATACCACCAAGGCCGATGATTAAAAAAAGAGCCTAACATGGCTTCGTAAAAAAAAAAAAAGGGGGGGGGGAGTTAATTTTAGATATACTGTAATTTCAATCGTTTTGCCTGTCACTGATGTCAGGCTCACTATTCTATATTTTCCTTCATATCCTTTATTATTAGTGTATCTGAACTAATACATTTTTGTAGTTTCTTGTACATTAGATGCAAACAACAGTCATTCTGTTTCTGCCTAGATTAGAATTTCAGAGTATTGTGACCATTACATTTTAGGGATAAAGTAATTTATTAAGATGTTGCCATTTAGGGACATTTATTTCATTTTTAGCACAAAACTAATACATTAAAAAGGGGCATTCCTACTAATTTTGATTGCAGATCATGAATTAACATTCAGATTAAGGCATGATACCTGGTCCCAGTTAGCATGGAAACACTTAACTGTCTTCAATTTAAGAAGCAGTAAATACTCCCATGTTAATTCTGTATTAACCAGTTAATGCCACTTTTAAGTATAATTCACTAGGTGGCAAATGCTTCCACACCCACTCTTCACTCGTGCCATGACTTCTTACAGAAATAATCAGTAAAACAAGGTTTAATAAATGAAACCAGGCAAAATACAGCAAAAATCCCTAAACTCGGTTCTGTTACATCCCTAGACATTCAGGCACTTCCCACAATCCTGGTGTTGCAGAAATCCAAACTCTTTTCTGAGCATGTACTCCTCCTACCTTAGAGAGAGAGTTAGAGCCCCTTGCAGTTTCAGTTTCTGCAAGCAATCTGTACAGAAGTCTTCTGATATCTGTGCTACTTTTTCTTATTTTGGTCACTTAAAGTTTTTTTTTTTTGTTTTTTTTTGTGGTTTCAGTGCCATGAGATCCCTTTCTGTGTCCTCTGCTGGAGGAAAGGATACAGTCCCGTGTAGTCAGTGGACCTGTGGAGCCAGTGTGTGCCACCTTTCTCAGACTTGGGATCCATTCCCTTGGGAGCTCATTTGCCTGCTGATGTGGTTTGAGGTTTAAGTGCAGGCTGTATGCATCCTGTGTAAAAGTTCCTCCAGTTTTCAGGGCGCAGGCTGCGTTTTTCACCTCCAGTCTTGTGGAGAGGATCCGTGGGGGCAGAGGTTACAGTCAGAGTTCATCTGACTGGCAGTCTGAAGATCTTCAAGTCTGGTCATTTTGAAGCGGTTCTGAGTCATAAAATCCTTTTCCTCCATTAAGCTGCAGGGTTCAGAGCTGGCAGGCAGGCACTTCAGAGACTGTGAGTACACCTCCATAATTTTTTATGGGAGCATTGGGGTGGTCTATGGAGCTCTGTAAAACTCATTTTTGAGAATTTCTGAGGGTAGGGTTCAGGTTTTTCACCTCCTCAAACCCCAAATTGCTATTTTTTTAATGTTTTTTTTACCGTTTTTGGTGTGAATTCGCTGGTGACGAATTCTTGGATTTTTATTGATTTTTTTTTTTTTTTATAAGCTTGATTTTTGCCTCGAAACACCTTGATTTTGTTGAAAATTGATTGGGATGGATTCCTCGGCCCCTAATCTGTCACCAGCGCCCAAAGAAAAAGTCACAACAACCAAACAGAACTTGATAGCGAGACTCTCTCGGACTTCTTCCAGTCCAAAGTACAAACCATCCGAGATAATTGACACCAACACCAAACCCACTCCTATTCAGCCCCAACTGATTCCAAATACCCCACCCTCCGCCGCTCTCTCCCAATTTCATACGGCCACTCATGCCGAGATTCTCGAAACCCTGAGAGAACTCAAACCCTCCAACACCATCCTCGATCCCTGCCCATCCAGCCTCCTGCTGTCCACAGAAGACGCCATGGCAGAATCCATCCTCCCCATCATTAACACCTCTCTAACCACTGGGACTGTGCCCCTCAGCTGGAAGTCAGCTATTATCAAGCCCACTCTCAAAAAACCCACCCTTGATCCTAACGAACCCGGCAACTATCGCCCAGTCTCCAACCTCCCATTTGTCTCCAAACTCTTTGAACGAATTGTGCTCCACTGACTTCACCCTTTCATTGAAGAACAAGCTGCTCTATCCCCTGCCCAGTCCGGCTTCCGAAAAGGCCACAGCACAGAGTCATTACTCCTTGATATCATTGATGACAGCTGGGCAATACTCGACAAAGGCAGTGATGCCCTACTAGTCCTACTTGACCTCAGCGCTGCCTTTGACACAGTCGACCACCACCTCTTCACATCCAGACTCTATGACCTCGGAATCAAGGACACAGCCCTCCAATGGATCACCTCCTTCCTCCATCAAAGTACCCAGACTGTCCTACTAGGAACACACAAATCTCGCCCCAAGCCTATCAAATATGGTGTTCCTCAAGGCGCCCTTCTATCCCCCCTCCTATTCAACCTCTACATCAGGCCTGTCATTGATATAGCGCAGAAATATAGCATTAAAATCCACTCTTATGCAGATGACATCCAGCTGCTCCTCCCACTAGGCGAGAACCGATCGTCCCAAATTATTAACCTCCAACATTGCCTCTCTGATATGAAAACTTGGATGTCAAACAACAAACTTCAACTAAACGCCTCTAAAACAGAACTCTTATGGATCAGGAAAAAAAGCACCAAATTCACACGTCCTACCCTAGCATGGGACTCCACTCTACTAACGGCAACAGATCAGGTACGCAGCCTAGGAGTAACCTTAGATGGACACCTATCCCTATCTGCCCACATAACCCAAGTAATCTCCACCTCCTTCTACTACCTCCGCCAACTGAAAAGGATCAAACCCTACATCTCCACACCTGACCTCGCCCAACTCCTCTACGCATATGTCCTCTCCAGAATGGATTACTGTAACTCCCTATTTAATGGACTAACCAAAAATAATCTCAAACGCCTCCAACGTGTCCAAAATGCAGCTATCCGCCTCCTACACAACCTCAACTACCATGATCCCATCTCCCCAGCACTCCGCGCTGAACACTGGCTCCCAATTAGCCAGCGCTGTGCTTTCAAGGCCCTAGCAGTAGCCCACAAGAGAATTTATGCCACCACCCCCTCCTACATAAAATCCAAGCTTCCCATCTACACCCCCACTCGCACCCTCCACTCAAAATCGGAAATACGCCTATGCATTCCCCCTGGAAGGTCCCTCCTCTCAGAAACTGCCCGCAAACGATCCTACAGCCACTTCATCCCACATCTCTGGAATCAACTCCCCCCCCAACTCAAGCAACAGAACTCTTTATTGACATTCCGTAAAATGGTAAAGACCCTCCTCTTCAACTAAAGGTCTCCCTCAGTCTACACCCCCCCTTAAACCCCACCTCTCTCTTCTCTCCACTGTTTAACTTCTCCCTAAATTTCAGTATAGTCCTCTCTTAGTCTGTACTCTGATAAATTGTCTGTACTCTGAAAAATTGTTTGTACTCTGATAAATACTGCACAGTCTTGTATGTCCAAGCATCTAAACCTATTGTACATCTTATTTGTCTAATTACTTCCATTGTGTATGTTTACTTGTAGACCGTTCTGAGCTACTGGGAGGACGGGATATAAATCTAAATAAATAAACTACATGTGTGGATTGTGTAGATTGGCACTGGAACTGCATCCGTGTACTGCATGCCGCAGTATGCTGGGGAGAGGGCAGGAGTTTCGGGCTTCGTCTCCTCTGTGTCCTCCAGGGACACAGCCTGGCTCTATGATACAGGCAGTGAGTCTCACCCAGGGGACCATTCTGGACATTGGCACCAAACATCTGCGTACTGAGTCTGAGGAACCCAGAGTAGCTTCAGGGTGTCAATTTTCTCCGGATTTCATTCGGCTCCTCTGGAGAGCTTATACTTTGGATGCAGCTCATTTGACGCAGTTGGCTGGTGCTCCAGTGCCGGAGGTCCCTCCCTTTTCAGGAGCCCTCTCCTCCAGCTATGTCTGATCTGGACTGCATTGTTTGTTGTATGGATATTATGCCTATTCTGCCTCTTGATACTGTTTCTATTTTGGATTCGGCTGATACTCTTACTGGGGCTAGTCAGCATGATGTCTCGGAGAGATTTGGATGAGAACCCCGCCATCCGCACACTTTTTAAGTCTGTCTCTGTCCACCATTTCATTGCTAATGCCCTTAAAGAGCTTAAATTGGACACTCAACCTTCTACGTTTCAGTGTTTAGTCATGGACTGTTCCAATGTACTTTCCTCTTTTTTTTTTTTCCTTCCCAACTGCAGTTTTTCAGTCTGGTGACGGAACAGTGGGGTACCCCAGAAAGCTCTTTCAGTCTTTCTAAAGCTATGGTTAAGCTTTATCCACTGGCTCCTGATTTTCAGCAGCTTATTGAATAGCCCAAAGTGGATTCTGCCTTGGATCAGGTTACCATATGTACGACCCTCACTTGTGATGGGGGTGTAATGCTTAAAAGATTCCCACTATTGCAGTGTGTACATTCTCTTGGAAGAACTTTTTGAGATGTCTTCGGGTATCAAGGCTACGGTGGCAGCCTCATTTGTGGTGCTTGCTTGCCACACGAGATTGCACTGGGTTCCTGCTATGGAGGGGTTGCCTGTCCCCAGCTAGTGATGGAAGGTGTGTATTATGTGGCAGATGCTCTTTAAGATCTCGGAGTTCTCAGTTAGGTTTAGGCTTACGCTATGTCGGCACACCAGCTTCGTTGGATCTGTCATTGGGCTGGGGACTTCCTTTCAAGGGTCAATTTCTTTTTGGGAAATATCTGGATGACCTCATGGCCAGTGTTTCTGATCGTCGCCCTAAGTCTGTAGTACTTTTCGTCCCTTCCACAGATTTCATCCCAGATCCTTGGGCTCTTCTTCTCAGAGATATTCCCAAGTATTCTGGACTTCCTCAGGCATCCGCCTCCCGTGCTGCTGCTGCCCTGCAAAAGCCCCAATGACGCCATAAGTCAGATGGGGCTTCCTCTTATTGGGGGCTGACTCTGTTTTTCCAGGAGTGGGCTCAAATATCCTCGGATCAATGGGTGTTGGACATCATACAGGAGGGACACAAGATAGACTACTTTTACCTTCTTTTGGATCTCTTTCTTTTCCTGCAGGTTGGCCAGAGAAGCAGTCCAAAATTCATGCTACCTTCAGGGTCTCTTGAATATCCGAGCGGTAGAGCTCGTTCCAGACATTGACTCGGGCTCCTGCTGCTATTTCTTATACTTCATCATGCCAAAGAGAGGCTCGGAGGATTGGAGACCCATTCAAGGTAGTCAATCATTTCTAGTGGATTCCTCATTTCCGCTTGGAAATCATGCGCATAGTCATAGCTGCTGTCTCTCCCGGGAGTTTCTAGTGTCCTTGGATCTCACGGAGGCTTATCTCCATGTTGCAATCTACCAGAGCATCACAAGTTTTTCCATTTCCTTGTTTTGCAACAGAATTTCCAGTTCTCAGTTCTGCCCTTTGGGCTTGCGACAGCGCCCCGCTCTTTCACCAAGGTGATAGTAGTTGTAGCGGCCTTTCTTCACAGGTAGGGTATCCAGGTCCATCCTTACTTGGGTGACTGGTTGATCCGGGCTCCGTCTTTACAGGAATGCAAGCGAGCGGTGGAGATGGTGGTGTGTCTCTGCTACAATGCTTGGGTTGGATTGTCAGCTCCAAGAATAGCCAGTTGACACACTTGCAGACCTTGGAGTATCTGGACCTTCTCTCCAATACACTGCAAGGACATGTGTTTTTTCTCGAACCACACAAACTCAACCTTCAGAAATAAATCAAAGAGCTCCTAGATCTTCCATAGTGGTCTCCCTGGAGGCAATCCCCTAAGCCAGAGTGCACATGTTCTTTACAAGAGTCCTTCCTCTTTCGGTAGTTTCTGCAGCATCATCCCCTTCTGATGCCACTCCTCTGGACAAAACCATTTCACAGCAGTTTGCATTGGTGGCTTCAGAAGGAGGTTACATTACATTACATTACAGATTTCTATTCCACCATTACCTTTCGGTTCAAAGCGGATTACAAAAAGAGTTATGGAAGAAGGGTTACAACGTTAGATCAGAGAAGGTTTCCAAGAGAGGGAAAAGTAGGATCTGGGGTTAGGGAGGGGATGGTAAGAGGGGGGTTAAGCTTTATCATGGTACTAAGCTTTATTAAGGGATTTCTTGAAGAGTATAGTTTTTATTTCCTTTCTGAACATCTTGTAGTCTGGGGTTGTTGTCAATAGGTTGGAGACTTGGTTGTCTATCTTCGCTGACTGAGTGGCCAGTAATCCGTTGTATAGTTTTTTCCTTTTTACTTCTTTGATTGGGGGGTAAGTGAATGGGGTGTGTGTTTTTCTATGCCTGGTAGAAGTGGTTTGGATGAGGCGGTCGTTTAGGTACGTTGGGCTGTCTCCATTTATAGTTTTAAATAGTATACAGTAGAATTTAAATTGTATTCTTTCCTGGATTGGAAGCCAATGAGAATTGATGAATGCCTCAGTAATGTGATCATGTTTTTTCAATGAATAGACGAGTCTCAGAGCTGTATTCTGAATTGTCTGTAGTTGTTTAATCATTATTACAGGGCAGGGGAGGTAGAGGATGTTGCAATAGTCTAGGACAGTGGTTCCCAACCCTGTCCTGGAGGACCACCAGGCCAATCGGGTTTTCAGACTAGCCCTAATGAATATGCATGAGAGAGATTTGCATTTAATGGAAGTGACAGATATGCAAATCTGCTCCATGCATATTCATTAGGGCGATCCTGAAAACCCGATTGGCCTGGTGGTCCTCCAGGACAGGGTTGGGAACCACTGGTCTAGGATACTTAGGATTAGAGATTGTACTAGGAGCTGAAATTGTGTTTTTTCGAAGAATTTTCGGACTTGTCTAAGGTTTCTCATAACTGCGAAAGATTTCTATATTGTTTTGTTAATTTGTGGTTGCATGGTGCAGCCTTTGTCAATAGTCAGCCTCTTCAGATTATGGAAGGGAACCCTCTCATGATGGATGCCAGCCTGTCGGGCTGGGATGCTCACTGTGGGGACCACTTCATTCAGGGGCAATGGACTCCACATGAGAAGCATTGGTTGATCGATCATCTGGAGCTTTGGGCTATTCGGCTGGCATTACTCACACTCCTGCCTACTCTGGCAGGAAAAGAGGTGCACGTGTTCTCCAATGCCACGTCAGCAGCATATGTGAACCGTCAAGGGGGCACAGGAAGTGCTCTCTTGGACCAGGAAGCTTGCATGCTGTTTTGCTGAGTGGAGTTACATCTTCTGTGTCTCTTGGCAGCGCATGTGGTCAGTCGATGATGTACAAGCAAACTTCCTCACTCAACAAGTCCTGGACCCAGGAGAGTGGTCCCTCTTGCGAAGAGCATTCAGTCTTATGCAGTGCTGGGGCCATCTACAGATGTACTTGATGGTTTCAGCCAGGAACTTTGAAGGTCAGGTGCTTCTTCAGTCAAAAAGTAGAGTGTGGAAGTTTAGGTCTGGACATCTGGGTTCAGATCTGACCAGCTCACAAACTCCTTTGAGTTTCCTCTGTGGTCTCTGGTTGGTATGAGTAGCATTGCATTCTGGCCTAGTAATCCTAGTTTCTCTGGACTGGTCTCATTGTCTGTGGTATGCGGATCTCGTACGTTTTCAGCAGGACCAGAAGCTCGAGCGCCCTCTTCATCGTGACTTTCTCCGTCAGGTTCAATGCCCATGGAGAACCCACAGCACTTTGGTCTTCCAGCATGGCTCTTGAGCACTCAGCCTTGATGAAACACAGTTATTCTGATGTGGTTGTTGCGACGCTTTGCAGTCCAAGAACTCCTCTACTGTGGCTTCTTGTGCCAAAGCTTGGAAGGCTTTCCAACAGCGGTGTGCCAAGGACTAGGTAGAGCCTTTGTGGGCTCCCATTCAGTTGCAGGCCTTTTGTGCTTCTGAGCACATAGGTGTTCCAGTTCACTTACTTCTCATCCTGGTGTGATCTTCTGGATTTGATGATCAAGACTGTCTTTCTGGTCGCTATTGTCACAGCACGGCATAGAGCTTCAGGCTCTTTTCTACAGATCATGGAAATAAGGGTGGTTCTCTGTACAGTACCTTCTTTTCTACCAAAGGTGGTTTCCGATTTCCATGTCAACTAGGAGGTTCATTTGCCTGAGTTTCACTCCACAGGATCATAATGAAGGGATCAGATCTTATGCAAATTGGAAGTCAGGAGAATGTTGCTCTATTATTTGGAGAAGACTAATGACTTTCGGCAGTCTGATCATCTCTTTGTCTTGACTAATCCATCTTGGCTAGGTAAGCTGGCTTCTAAAACCTCGATTGCCCATTGGATTCTTATGGCCATTTCCATGACTTACATCACCTGTGGCAAGCCGGTGGTTCTTTTAAGGTCCACTCGACTAGAAGTGTTTCTGCCTTATGGGCAGAGTTTCAAGTGATTCATCCAGATGAAATTTGCAGGGTGGGTACATGGTCCTCTCTTCATACCTTTACCCAGTTTTACTGAGTGGATGTTTCAGCTCGCTCTGATCTGCTTTTGGGATCTCAGTGTTGTGGGCAGGCTCTTCTGTCCCTCCCTAGACACTGCCATTGCTTTGGTATATCACCTCCTAGAGTATGAAATCTGGAAGGGATGTAAAAGAATAGAAGGTTAGGTTTTTACCTTCGATAATCTTCTTTCTGTTAGTCCCGCCCTCTCTGTGTAAGCTCAGTTGTTCGGAATCACCTGCTTTCTTTCTGCCTCGGTTATTCTCCTTACAGGCTTCAGGATCTTCCAGCCAGTCGACAGATTCTGTGGGGGAGTTCAGTCTTCTGTGAGTATGCATATTACCAATGGCTGTTTCATGTGGGTGCTCATTGCGCACAGCAGGTTTGTTCTTAATGTTATTTCATTGTTGCCTTTTGCCTGTTTATTACTTGTTTTTATATTTTGCAGAGCAGACCATAACATAAATTGTTGATGTTGCTGGGGAAGTTCCCCATCGCCCCCTTTTGTCATGGATTTGTTCCGGCATGGTTGCTTGGCTTTGGGACTGAACTGCAGGGGGCTTTAACTCTCTCTCTCTAAGAAAGGAGGAGCACATGCTCAAAAAAATGTTTGGATTTCTACAACTCCCAGATTGCGGGAAGGGATTCAATGCCTAGAGTACAGAATCCCACAGGGACTAACAGAAAGAAGATTATCGAAGGTAAAAACCTAATCTTCCATTCTACAATATCCCGTTTTCATACGTTAACCGCATGTTAATTGTTAAATGGCCTTTAATAGAAAAACTCCTTAATGAACAAACAGTGATGTTTTAATCTGATGAGGATAGAATTTTTCTACATTGTAGACATAAGTATATATTTGTTTGTTTTACAGGAGAAAGGAGAGATGGCTGGTCCATCGGTGATAAGGATTTAGAGGTAACAAACTGATTTTATTTATGATTATTATTCTTAATAGGATGTGATTATGTCTTAACAATGCAATTACATTTATCAGCTAACCAATAATCAGTGTATATAAAGGACTTCAAGCAGTCAACAGATATGTGAGAATAAAGTGATTTGTATATTTAGGCCCAGATTCTCTAACGCACCAATTTTTGTAGGTGCCCAAGCTCAATATAAAATGTCAGTTAAACATTTTATGTTTCTTTCTTTATTGCAATTTCAACATTTAACAACAAAACAAGTCAAAAAGAAAAATACGATGGAAACAGAAATATAGCTAAATAGCAAGAATCAAAACATTCCTACATAATGATTGCAGTTTAAATGGTACATTCCAAGTCTAGTTAGTCCACAATAAGGAGGGACGGACCTTTTAAACATCTAAACTTTTTACTATTCAGAAACAACATAAGGAAAATAAAGGTGGCACTTGATAGCCTCCGAGCAATTTCGATTGAACAGATTAACTGGAGTGCAAATCTCATGAAGCAAGTATGGACTGTGTGGAAATAAATGTAGATAGTTGCTGCGGCTCATAAAATACATATCTATTACCTTTTTATATACCATTACACATTTACATGGATATCGTAAAATGAAGGTTGCTGGGGTCTCAAAAGAAGAAATTGCTTTCTTCTTTTCTGGGTGGGTCTAGATACATCAGAATACATTCTTACTTTATACAACATAAAGGAAACATCTCTATATTTAAAGAACAGTTTAAGTAACCATTCCATATTGGAATCTATGGCAAACTGAACCAAAAAAGTAGCAAGAACTTGGGCTTCACTATCAGACCTCTCTAGGAAATTAGTTAGATCAAGGCTATCCGCAGATACATTCTGCTGATTAGCTACTTGAGATTTTATTCTCCTAGGCAAATAGTAAACTTTTGAGAGTAGTGAATATGAAGCCTCTGGTACTTTCAAAATCTCATTCAGGTATTGCTTAAACATTTCTTGTGCTGAAATAGAAAAATCTTTTGGGAAGTTTATAATCCTAAGATTACATCTTCTAGTTACATTCTCCAACATTTCATTTTTAAAATGCAAATTCCCATTATCTTTGACCCAAATTGAAGCTTGCAGTTCCAAATTTTTCAATCTAGATTCACAATCTGCTGATTTATTCTCCAAAGTTGATAGTTTTTTCTTAATTTCTGTATGCTCAGAGAGCATCGTTATGCAAGAAGTAGATAACTGCTGAATTTGACCACCCAGAGAAAGTTGTAGGCTAGAAATAGCCTCTCAAATCGACTCCATGTTAATGACCCTAGGTCTTTGCAAGGGGGCAATCTCCATTCTAGGACCCATAGAGGACAAAGTACCTTGAGCGGCAGTAATCAAAGAAACTCGAACAAGTTCCTCTTCACTGGTTTGCTCCATTTCCTCCACCAAGCTTGTTGAATCATCCTCGGATTGGGAAACCCGCTCTGCTGAGACAGAGAGGAAATGTCCAGGGTCGGTCTGACCTCCAAAATCTCCTCCGTACCTTCTGGGCGATTTGATGGGCTCCCCTCCTCCAGAGATAGGGTGGTGCCTTCAAAAGAGGATTTGCACGCTTCAGCCCACGAGCCACCTCCAGCCGAAGATCCCTCCGGTTGCTCCACTCGGGAGCCACGCTCCACGAAGACGTCCATTGGACCAGTAGAAACAGGTACCTCCGGTAACACCCAGATCTTAGATTTTCTTTTTACCATTCGGTAAAGTTAAAGAAAATGTATTTCCCGGTGACGGCGTTTTCGTGGGAGCTTCAAGCTGCCATGTTAGGTTATCTCTGCCAGTTAAACAACATTTTAACTGCGTTTCAAGGCGCCTATTGGTGCCTAAAAAAATTGTGCTGGAATTGCACTTCTGTGGGCGCTTTAGGCTGCCTAAAAACTGTGGGTGTGGCTAACACTAGAAGTGGCGTTAGGTGACTTAAGCACCTATGGAGGCATGATTTACATCAAAGGTAGGCACCAGAAATGTAGGTCTGGAAACCCTGGCCTACATTTCTGGCACCTACCTTTAACGGAGGTGTAATTCTGTACCCGGCATTGACACATGATTGACATGCGATTGGCAGCCGCCAAAAACCATGCCAGTTACAAAATCTGGGCCTTAGTGCCAGTTATTGGATATTTCTGGCTAACTATGGGCTAGATTCACTAAGCCCACCGATCAAGTCCCAACCACTTAGCGACCCCTTTGCGACCCAATTTTCCTCTAACCTGATTTACTAACCTCTGTCCCGATCGTCCTCCGATCTGTGCTTGCAAATGAGGGGGAATAGCATTCAAATGTAGGCAGGCAGGCATGATTCACTAAACAAATCTGGAACATTGACTCAGCTGGCTGATTATCAAAAGAAGCGACTGCTGGGGGCCAGTCGCTCACTGCTTTCCAACTGCATCTCCTGCTCTCTGCCTGGATTCTCCTGCTCTTCTGCCCCTATTCTCCTCTTGCCGCCCTGTTCTCTGCCCTGACTCGCCGCCCTGCTCTCTGCCCCGATTCGCCACCTTGCTCTTGCCCTGAATCTCTCCTGCCTGCTACCCTGACTTGCCGCCCTGCTCTCGCCCTGAATCTCTCCTGCCGCCCCAACTCTCCTGCCCTTCCCCGCACTGCGAGTCTGTGATTTTAATCCACGGGTTTAAAGCGGGTTACAACCACGGGCTCGTGAAGAGAAAGAGAAGCAAATAAAGTAAATAAAAAAGATCGCTGCTCTGTAAGCATGCACAGGCCATCTACAGATAGTTTGCCCATGCACCGGGATCGCTATTTAGCGATCCCTGCAGTCGGTTGGGGGTGTGATTCCGAGTGTCCTCATTTGCATGAGGATGTGACGTGAATCAGCCCTCCGTATCGGAACCGGATCAGATCAGTAGGTCCGTTTAGCAAATCCCCCCTTTATTATCACCTTAATATATTACTCAATTACATCTTATGATTTATTGTTTATTATAATCTAATATACTGTATGTTCTAAGGAGATAACAAAGGAGTAAAATAGACAATACATCTAAATCTGAGAGGAAAGAATGCTAATCATCAACTAAAAAGAAATAAATTTAAGGAAAGGGTAAAAAAGTAATTGCATAGTATATTACTGAGATCCTGTCAATATTAATATATTATTTTAAAAAGTATGAGTAACAAAACTCATTGTGCAGTAAACCAGTTATAACAAGTTTAGCAATGAAGTATTGCATCTATCAATGCACAAAACTGTAAATCGCGGTCTTTTCCGTAGTTTGTAGGAGCGTCCAAGAATCATATGTAAATACATTACAATGAGCTTGTCAGTATTAAAATGAGCACTCTGATCAATAACCACATGATGCACAAAATGAAGCGCTATTTTTTAACGCTCCAAAATCTCTAACAGGTTTGGTGTTGCCAGAAGAATTTAAAAAACAAAACGCTGAACAGAAGCTTTGTTTTAGATGTCTGTGTGTCATGCACAATATCTGTCCCTGTTATAAATTTTAAAAAAGAACCTCATGCCAGGTCCCTCCCGAACTTAAAAAAAATCAGCAGGAGGGAAGCCTACTTCCTCCTGCCTTGGCCCAAAAGACACCCCCCCCATTCCTGACCCCCCACTACCTTTAAATTAAAGAATGTTCATTCCTTCCTGCCACCTGAGCCCCCACCTTTAAATTAAAGAGAGGCAGAAGGGTTACCACTCTCTCCTGCCAGCAAGCCCGCCTCTTCAAAATTGTGACCCTTCCCCTTCCTGGTGCATCCTGGGATGCACTGGGTGGAGCCTAAGATTCTGACTGGCCCAGGCACATAAGGCTTCTTCCATAGGAGTGGCCTTAGGCACCTGAGCCAATCAGGGCCTCAGGCCCCATCCGAAGGGGCCTTAGGCATTTGTGCCAATCAGTGTCACAGGCTCCACCCAGTGCATCCCAGGATGCACTGGGAGGGCCCTAAGCCCTGATTGGCCCAAATGCCGAAAGCCTCTCTTATGGGAGGGGCCTTAGGTGCCTAGGTTAGAGTCTTAGGCCCCTCTCATTGCATCCTAGGGTGCACTGGGAAGGAGAAGGCCCACCATTTTGAAGAGGTGGGCCTGCCAGCAGGAGGGAGTAGGCATCCCTCCTGCTTTGGAGGTGTGTCTTGGGTTTGGTGTTGTGTGTCAGCAGCTTGTAGGGGCCCCAGCAGCATAAGGGAGTGGGCATCCCTCCTGCTGTTCTTTAATTTAAAGGTAGGAGATGTGGGAGGGTCCAGGTGGTCGAGGCAGGAGTGAGTAGACTTCTTTCCTATAATTTTTTAATTTAAAGATGGGACGTTGGGGGTTTGCAGAGGCCCTGGCGGTATGAGGGAGTGGGTACCCTCCTGCTGTTCTTTAAAGGTGGTGGTTTCAGGGGTTCGTGAGGGGCCCTGGTGGCAGGAGGGAGTGGTCATCCCTCCTGTCGCTTTTTAACTTAAAGGTAGGGGTATCTGGAGTTTATGGTGGCCCCTGTGGCAGGAAAAAGTGGGCATCCCTCATGCCACTCTTTAATTTGAAGGGGGGGTTTATTGGGTTTGCAGGGGTTCTGGTGGCAGGAGGGAGCAGGTATTTTTCCTGCCGCTCTTTAAAGGTAGGGGGGTAGGGTTCGGGGGGGGTGGAGTCTCTAGGTGCTGAGGCTGATGGCCAATTTTTTTTTTTTTTTTTTAAGTCTGGGATATGAGCCATCATCAGTGGGGAAGGGTGTGTTTCCTGGCATGGCTTTTTTTTTAATGGGCACAAATGTGCATGTGTAACACATGCACATCTGTGCCCATTAAAAAAAAAAGCTACTCTTCCTGCCCCAAACAGTTGAGCAGCTGGAGCCTACTTCAGGGCTTTCCCTGCCACTCAGTTCTTTGGGGTTCCCATGCCAGTTCTGTGCATGTTAGTCACTTTCTCCGATGACTGATTGCATGGGATTATGGCAGAAATCTGGGAAACTCATTTGCATATAAAATTGTTTGAACACAAATTGCCGTTTTCAAATCAGACAATTAATCGGCCCCACAGCGACCCACAGGATTTTAATGATGAGTTTTGTGCATCCGGCCTCAAGTTATTTTCCAAAAGTAATATAGAAGGCAGGCAGCTTGGGGTAGCGGCGAGAGGGAGCTCCACCCCCCCCCCACCGCGTCAGAGGCAGCATCAGCGCTTGGGCTCCCCCTTAAAGGAGGTGAACCGGAGCGCGAATCACTTCCTCGGACCGCGAGAGCTACGTGCAAGGGAAGGATAGGCACAAGGGAGTAGGAGGAAGGCGGTAAGAGAAGTGCGAGGGAGAAGGGAGAAGGCAGGCAGCTTGGGGTAGCGGCGAGAGGGAGCTCCGCCCACCCCCACCGTGTCAGAGGCAGCATCAGTGCCCGGGCTCCCCCTTAAAGGAGGTGAGCCGGAGCGCGAATCACTTCCTCGGACTGCGAGAGCCACATGCAAAGGAAGGAAGTGAAGGAGAGGCACAAGGGAGTAGGAGGGTTCTGCACAGGAATGCCTTGCAGGTCCGTCTTCCTTAGACTCTGGAAACCCGAGCAAGCATAGACTGGTGGCTTCTCCCACAGTCACTCCGCAGGGGTGTACTGCTACACACTGCCTCCTGGATTGTGGTGATGACAGATGCCAATCTTCAGTGCTGGGGAGCCTGTTCAGGGATGTTGGATGCCCTTGCAGTGAAAATGGTGAATCAACCGGTTGGAGCTCAGAGCCATTTGACTAGCTCTGACAAGATTGCAGAAAACACTGGAAGACCAAGTGGTCAGGGTCTTCTCAATGTGACAGCAGTAGCCTACGTCAATCGCCAGGGAAGGATCAAGATCACTCCTCTGGCTTAGGACGCCTGCCTTCTTTTTGGGCAGAATGGCATCTCCTTGTGCTGACGGCAGCACTTATGGCCGGGAGTAGACAACATTCAAGCAGACTTCCTCAGCATACAGACTCTGGATCTGGGTGAATGGGACGTAGCCCCAGAGGCATTCCAAGTGATAGTGGGGCACATGGAAGCGAGGGGCTCAATGCTCTGGTGCAGCCATGGCCTCAAGAGATTCTCCTGTAAGTTTTTCCTCCTTGGCTAATGATTGGCTGGGTCATTTGAAGGATCGTGGCTCATCTGGGCCACGTCATTCTAATGGCTCCAGATTGGCCTCGCAGACCATGGTACACAGATCTGATGACGCTGCGCAAAGGTTGCAGCCTTCGGCTGAGCTCTTATCCAGACCTTCTCACACAGGTCACTTTGCTCTTACGGCATGGCTCTTGTGTGTGCAGCTTTACAGCAGTGTTCTTCAACCTTTTTACACCTATGGACCGGCAGAAAAAAGAACCCGGCCCATCTCCGCCCAATCTCCTCTCCAGACCCTGCCCCCATAATAGTACTAATTGTAACACTATTTTTTCCATTCATTTTTCATATATACACACAATATAATCTTATTAACAACACATAATGGTTAACTACAAAATTAAACTACACAAAGCACACTGTATGCATCTCAACATTCATTCCTACCAGAACACAGATAACCCCTATGCAAATACGGGACCAAAAACTAAAAGTACTAATATATACAAACAAACCCTAAGATGCATGACAGAGTCTGAATTCAAATGGGCCTGGAATAGGCACATGGGATCTCTTGAAGAGAGAAAGAGATAATGTCTACTGCGAATGGGCAGACTAGATGGGCCATTTGGCCTTTATCTGCCATCATGTTTCTATGTTTCATTTCTTCCTGAACAGTGCAAAATACAGACAGCAGATGTAAATTCTCAAAATTGACACAATTCAATTACTAAATTCAAAAATAAAATCATTCCCCCATATCTTGTTGTCTCCCTCCCTCCATGCTGTGCCATACCTTTTGGCCTGCTCCCGTCTGGCCGTTTTATACCGCCCCCCCGGTGTTAACTTCAGGCCGGCTCTCTCTTCCTCAATGACGCAGTGCAAAAAGCCACAGGCAGCAGTTCCTCGCGCGTCCCGTATCTCATCTGGAAGCCTCCCCTCTGACATAGTAACATAGTAGATGACGGCAGATAAAGACCCAAATGGTCCAACCAGTCTGCCCAACCTGATTCAATTTAAATTGTTTTTAATTTTTTCTTCTTAGCTATTTCTGAGCAAGAATCCAAAGCTCTACCCAGTACTGTGCTTGGGTTCCTACTGCCAAAATCTCCGTTAAAACCTACTCTAGCCCATCTACACCCTCCTGGCCATTGAAGCCCTCCCCAGCCCATCCTCCACCAAATGGCCATATACAGACACAGACCATGCAAGTCTGCCCAGTATTGGCCTTAGTTCAATTTTTAATATTATTTTCTGATTCTAGATCCTCTGTGTTCATCCCATGCTTCATTGAACTCAGTCACAGTTTTACTCTCCACCACCTCTCTCGGGAGCGCATTCCAGGCATCCACCACCCTCTCCGTAAAGTAGAATTTTCTAACATTGCCTTGGAATCTACCACCCCTCAACCTCAAATTATGTCCTCTGATTTTACAATTTTCCTTTCTCTGGAAAAAATTATGTTCTACGTTAATACCCTTCAAGTATTTGAATGTCTGAATCATATCTCCCCTGTCCCTCCTTTCCTCTAGGGTATACATATTCAGAGCTTCCAGTCTCTCCTCATACGTCTTCTGGCGCAAGCCTCCTATCATTTTCGTCGCCCTCCTCTGGACCGCTTCAAGTCTTCTTACATCCTTCGCCAGATACGGTCTCCAAAACTGAACACAATGCTCCATTGACGTTGCGACATCAGAGAGAAGGCTTCCAGTTCAGGTGCAGGATGTGCGTAGCGGCCTTGTGGCTTTGTGCACTGCGTCAGTGAGGAAGAGGGAGCCGGCCCAAAGATAACACCGCATTTATCGCACCGTGGACCGACGGTTGAAGAATACATGCTGGCCCTGTGGACTGGCAGGAAATTTCTGCGGACCAGCACCAGTCCAAAGACCAGCAGTTGAAGAACACTGGCTTAGAGCATAACAGATATTCTGCCCTGGCTGTGGATATACTTCTGAAGTCGTCCACGGTGCCAGCTTATGCAAAGGCATGGAAATCCTTCCAGCATTGGTGTGCCCAGGACCAGGTGGATTCTTATTCAGCTTTGATCTTGCTGGTTTTTGCCTCTCTTCAGGCTGGTTTGGATAAAGGCCTCACTGTGGCTTCTCTTCAGGTCCAGGTAGTCGGGCTCTCCTGTTTTAGATCCTGGGAGCGTTGGTCCTCCTTGCCGTTTCATCCTGATGTCGCTATCTTCTTGAAGGGAGCTCTTAATGTCAGACTGCCGGTTAAGCATCCTTTCCTTTCCTGGGACCATAACTTGGTGTTGTCTAGCCTTACCAAGGCTCCTTTTCAGCCCCTTAGAGATGCTTTTCTCTTGGATTTGACGCTCAGTACTGTTTTTCTGGTTGCCATTATTTCAGCGCATTGTATGTCGGAACTGCAGGCTTTGTCTTGCAGAGATCCTTTTCTCCATATTTTGAAGGCAGGGGTTTCCCTTCATCGGTTCCTTTCTTCCTGCCGAAGGTGGTTTCGGCTTTCCATGTTAATCATGAAGTGTATTTGTCTGCCTTTCAACCAACAAGTTCCAAGACACAGGACCGACTGTTGAAGAAACTGGATGTGTGCAGAGTTCTTCTGCGTTATCTGGAAGTCACCGAGTTTCGTCTCTCTGATCATATGTTTGCGCTGACTCATTCAGTTAAGCGGAGCTCTCCCGATTCCAAGGCCTCGATTTCCAGATGGATCCGTAGGGCCATTTCATCAACTTACATTTTTGCTGGGAAACAGTGTCCTGTTTCTGTCAAGGTGCATTCTACCAGAAGTGTGCTTCTTTGTAGGCTGAAGCTAGAGCTGTCTCCCATGAGGAGATTTGCAGAGCGGCAATGTGGTCTTCTCTTCACAGGTTTTCCAAGTTCTACAGCAGTGTTTTTCAACCACCGGTCCGTAGACCGGTGCCGGTCCACAGAAATTTCCTGCCGGTCCGCCAGCACGTGCATCAGGCCCAAAACAGTTTTCTTCAACTGCCGGTCCACAGTGTGATCGATGCGGCGTTATCTTCGAGCCAGCTCCCTCTTCCTCACTTATTCAGTGCACAAAGCCATGGGCAGTGGCTCCTACACGCGTCCTGCGCCTGAACCAGAAGCCTTCTCCCTGACGTTGCAACGTCAGAGGGAAGGCTTCCAGATGAGACGCACAAGGAGCCGTTGCCCGCAGCTTTGTGCACTGCATCAGTGAGGAAGAGGGAGCTGGCCTAAAGATAATAAAATGGCCAGGCAGGAGCAGTCCAGAAGGTAAGGCATAGCATGGAGGGAGGGAGACAACAAAGGTAGGGGGGAATGATTTTATTTTTAAATTTAGTGATTGAATTATGTCAAGTTTGAGAATTTACATCTGCTGTCAGTGTGCTTTGTGTAGTTTAATGCTGTGGTCAACCATTATGTGTTGTTAATAAGATTATATTGTGTATTTGTGAAAAATGAATGGAAAAAATAGTGTTACAATTAGTACTATTATGGGGGCAGGGTCTGGGGTGGAGATTGGGTAGAGATGGGCAGGGTCTGGCCCACGACTTAGCCCAGTGTTCTTCAACCGCCGGTCCACGGACCGATGCCGGTCCACAGAATAATTCTTTTATTTCTGCCGGTCCATAGGTGTAAAAAGGTTGATAAACACTGTTCTACAGAGTGGACTTGGCGGCAAGACAGGACTCTTCCTTTGGGTTCTCGGTCTTAAGGGTCAGCGCAGCAAGCCCGTCCTAGCTTTTGGGGGAACTGCTTTTGTACAAACACTCTATACTAGTAGAGATGGAAAGAGAACCCCACGTATATCACTGCACAAGCCAATAGAGGTTCTGAATTATAGCCCATAATATCTCTGCATATTGTAACTCGCTGACTGTCCAGCCCTCTTCAATGTAAACCGCCTAGAAGTCTCACGACTATGGCGGTATAGAAGAATAAAGTTATTGTTATTATTATTAAACCAACTCAGAATCCGACACAAGGTAAATCTAGTCTGAGACTTATCGGTTCTGGCTTTCTATCATAGGTTCTGAAAAACTTCCAGTTTTTATAAGACTATATCAATGCTGTGAAATTTAACCTAATGAACAGATAATTTAAGCACTGTTATCCCTAAACTAGTATATGAAGCACTGCTTCTCTTCATTGAAATTAGTCAAGACAAGATAATTAGATCTTGTCCGACATACCATCAAAGAGAAAGTCAAAAAATGAAATGAACAAATATTGTTGGCTAGATCCCCTGGATCCAAATATATGCAGACAGTGGTCCAACTTAGCTTAATACTTATTTCCATGCCCAACAGGATCCGTTTCGCCGATATGGTCGGCTTCTTCTGGAGAATCACAGAAAGATTTGTTGCATTACAGTGATCCTTCAGAGTAAATCTACATATAAGAGAAAGCATGTGTTTTAGAGGGACAGCAAAAAGTATTAACTACTGTATCTCTAACATAAACAATATTCTCAAAAATACTATTTTTTCTCCTTTTCACTCTGCATAAGGAAACATCTGCCAGCCACAATAATGAATAGTGGTGTCAGGAGATTCACAGGACACCGAAGCATGCGCAGTAGAAATACCAAATATTGACTCCTGCGCATGCGTCAAACCCATTCACAAATGTTATGTCAAAATGAAGGCAATTTGAACAACTCAAAACACTAATGCATGCGCAGAAAGAATTGGTTGAAATACAGTTTTCATGCAAATGTAACTACAACCTGTAAAGTGCAGTAACAAAAAAATATAATAAATATCCCAGTAAAATACATTGTGTAACTTGCCTATTCATGTATTAACCCTCCCCAAATGTCTGAAGAAAATACAAATTCTGAGAAAAATACAAAATATCTACTTCTTCCAAGAGAAATAATGTTGATCTTCTCAAATAAACATTCTCAAATTCAGATTATAATTCAGTCCATGAGGATGAACTACTGTTGAGTCTATGGATCCATCTTGCTTCTTTCTGTAACAGACGCCTTTTTCTGTCACCACCCCTAACGTTTTTAGATTCAAAATCAATAGCTGAACATTGTAACTCTTTAAATAAATGATTGTTCTCTACACAATGTTCTAAGAGTGGTTCTGTTCTTTTGTTTTTGAGATTAGATTTTTGTCAGACAATCTGATCTTAAACGGTTGAGTAGACATGCCAACATACAAGGCTGCTTTCTCCACACTCTAGACCTCTCTAGTGTGGAAAAAGCAGCCTACATTTTTTGAAGAAGCAGTTTCAAGTATTTTGTGAGACAGACGCCACCTTTTAATCTTTTGAATCATGCAATTGGTTCCCTGATGCAGGAACAAAACGGGCCACGTCGGAACCTTCAGTTAAGATAAGTTCTTTTAATTTTCTTCAAGTTATTAATCGTTTAGACTGCTCATGCAGCGAAGAGAAAAGAGATTTTTTACAAAGGAGTCTAACGATATCCAATGATTGGGTGGTGAGGCGCTTTAGCTTGGGGTTCGCCCCTCGCTTCAGCTTTCTGTAACAACAGCATTGCATGGGCATATTTCAACACGTCATGAATGATTTTGAATACAGAATTTTGAATTAGTTGCAGGTGTTTGATGTCTGTAAATCGAATGCCTTTGAATTCAGTAGTCCAAATGTGTAAGAACCTTTGAATTAATGTTCATAAAGCTTTTTGCATTAGAATCCATTGCATGGATTGGATGGTCTTCCAATTTATAAAAGCATTTCTTGGACCCACAAGAAATGTGTTCCTAAAATAAGAGCTCCGAATCAATAAAGACTGAATATTTTTAACAAGGAAGTAAAAAGTATTAGAATACCAATAATACTGATGACAAGTACCATGGATTAAGTTTTAATTTATTCTTAAACAGCCAATCTGCAACAGTAGCCAGTTTGGACTTGGGAGTTAAGTATACTGTAGATCAAGAGTTGTTAGGATCTGGATGTCATTTGTGTAAACAAATCCTGTGAGTTCAAGTGATTGAATAATAATATGGGGGGGGGGGGCTAGAAAATTGATAAATATGACTGACCCCAAGTACTTCTGAGGCTTTTCCTGCCCCATAGTTTATGAGATAATCCATGGAATAGTGGTGATGTTAATGTGATTTACAGTGGCTGTTCTGTTTGTAGTATTTACCACTGTCCCACTGAATTTGAAAGTGGTGCTAGAACCGAGCCGTGTGGCACTCCACAAGTGAGCTGGTAGGGGTTAGGCTATATGTCGAGTACTGTAGGCTGTGTATGTAAAAAAAAATTTATGTAGAAAAAGTGTGCGCCTACTTTACTAAAATCTACATATAGGCATTCCCTGGGTCATAGTTGGCAGCGCAGAGGTAGGGTTGCGATATGGATCCCAAATTGTCCCAAATTGCTAACCTCCAACACTGCCTCTCTGACATGAAAACCTGGATGAAAAACAACAAACTACAACTGAACGCCTCTAAGACCGAACTCTTATGGATCAGGAAAAAAAACACCAAATACACACGCCCAACACTATCATGGGACTCCACTCTACTAACGGCAACAGATCAAGTACGCAGCCTAGGAGTAACCTTAGACGGACACCTATCCCTATCCACCCAATATCCCAAGTAGTCTCTACCTCCTTCTACTACCTCCGCCAAATGAGAAGGATCAAACCCTACATCTCCACACCTGACCTAGCCCAACTCGTCTACGCATATGTCCTCTCCAGAATGGATTATTGCAATTCCCTATTTAATGGAATAACCAAAAAAATCTCAAGCGCCTCCAACGGGTCCAAAATGCATCTATCCGCCTCCTACACAGCCTCAACTACCATGATCCCATCTCCCCAGCACTCTGTGCTGAACACTGGCTCCTAATTAGCCAACGCTGTGCATTCAAGGCCCTGGCAATAGCACATAAAAGAATTTATGCCACCACCCCCTCCTACATAAAATCCAAGCTACCCATCTACAACCCCACCCGCACCCTCCGCTCAGAAACGGAGATACGCCTATGCATTCCCCCCGGAAGGTCCCTCTCAGAAACCGCCCGCAAACGTTCCTACAGCCACTTCATTCCCCAACTCTGGAACCAACTCCCCCCTCAACTCAGACTACAGAACTCACTAATGACATTCCGGAAAATGGTAAAGACCCTCCTCTTCAACTAAAGGTCACCCTCAGTCTACACCCAACCCCCTTAAACCCCACCTCTACCCTTCTTTCTCCATTGTAATCTTCTGCCTAAATTTCTGTATAGTCCACTCTCAGCCTATACTCAAATAACTTGTATCTAAACTAAACTACTTATATTTAACTTACTGTTCTTAATTTGCTGTATAGTCCCTATATCTAAACTGCTACATAGTCTCGTATGTCCAAATATTTAAATCTACTGTATAATCTTGTATGTCCAATTCACTCTATTGTGAATGTTTACTTTTAAACCGTTCTGAGTTACTGGGAGAATGGGATAAAAATCTAAATAAATAAATGGATGAATATTGCATAAAATACATGTATGAGGTACGATCAAAAAAATACAGTGAATGCTGCTGCCGAGCACCATCCAATGGAAAGGCAGGGATCTCCAATATGGGAAGCAGTGTGTCATATTTTAGTAACAATGTGACAAGTTTCATCTTGTTCAGTGAAGTCAGTTGGTTGTGAACTATGGTTGAGAGAAAGTGTGTGTTAAAGTGTGTCGTAAATCATGGATTACGAACAACACGAAATTTAGTTTCAAGCCGCAAATAAGTGCTAAGAAAACGCAAAAAATGTTAAAATTAGTTTATGGTGATGCTGCAGTGACCATGAAAATGGTTTACAAGTGGTTTGATCGATTTTGTAATGGTTGTGAATCGGTTGAAGACGAGGAGAGTTCAGGATGTCCTTCAACATCAAAAACCCTTTAGAATGTTGAAAGAGTAAGCAAAGTGATTTGATCAAACAGACAATTGACTATTAGGGAAATATCTGAGGATCTGAACATCTCTAATGGTTCCATTCAAAACATTTTAACAACAGATTTAAACATGAGGTGAGTGAGTGCGACCTGAGAAATGGGCAAATGGTTTCATCCTCCATCATGACAATGGTCTGTGTCACACATTGCTTCTGGTAAGACATTTTCTGTCAAATATTACGGTGTGACCTCATCCACCGTATTCACCAGATCTGGCACTGTGCGACTTCTGGTTCTTCCCTAAAATCAAAATGACCCTGAAAGGCAAATGTTTTGAATTATTTCAGAGAACATAAGAAGTTGCCTCCGCTGGGTCAGACCAGAGGTCCATCGCGCCCAGGAGTCCGCTCCCGCGGCGGCCCATCAGGTCCATGACCTGTAAGGTGACTGGCGTCTAAGTCCTTTTAATCCCCTTAGCCTTATCACTGCCTCTATCTGTATCCCTCAACCCCCATGTCCTTCAGGAAATTATCCAATCCTTCCTTGAAGCCCGGTAGGGTACTTTGTCCTATTACAACCTCTGGAAGCGCATTCCAGGTGTCCACCACCCTCTGAGTGAAAAAGAACTTCCTGGCATTGGTTCTAAACCTTGTCACCAACCGGCTCAGGACAATGGGCCCTGAGCGGCTGGGACACGGGAGTTGTGCTCTTGTGAGCCGCGGTGGGCTACACAAGGAAAATTAGTGGAAGAAAAATACAGCCACACTAGGTAAGGGTAGTTGCTTAAATTAAACTCAGGATTTATTCTTCCATTGGCATTAAACATAAACCTTGTCAGGATAGTCCCAAAACAGTAAAAAGAAAAAAAAAACACAAAACAGCAAACTGTCCCCAAAATGGAAATGTTCAAAAGTTCAAGCCTTTCCAAAACTCAGGCTATTGGCTTCAGCCCATACTTATTGCTCAGCAATGAAAAACAAAATATTCCAAACACCAACAGTCTTTAAACTTGACTATTGCAGCACTAGTCAGAGCTACTGCTGTGACTATCCCAGCAGCTTGAATACTGGGCAGGCAGTGCGCTTCACGTGGTGATATACTGCCAAACCGGCCCACAATCCCACCACAAAATACGTGAGGCGAAACACCCCCCCCCCCCCCCCCACTACCTGGGCTGGTAACAGTCCTTTCTCATGTAAGAGAAACACACAAAAAAAAACTTTCACAAAAGTCTTTCAAATCTTCTGGAGCTCTTGATTACTAAAGCTCCCACAGGGCAATGCATAATCATGGAAGTCCTTCATATAATAAGGTCACAGCTACTCACATTTATTCCTCGAGCGGCTTGCCTTCCATGAAGCCCACTTCCATTGGAAGAATTTCACTCATTGGAGCTGCAGAAGAATCTAGGTCAATTTCCATGGCTTGGGATTCTTCATTCTCCTTGGAAGCAGATCTTTCTCCGGCTTCCATCAGCTCCATAGATTCCAGTGGAGAACTGCCATCAGTATCTCCCAGCCCTGAGCTCTCCTGCCTGTCCTGTGCCTCTCCTCCTTTAAACTAACTTGCCAGAAGCTTTCCTCTCTGGGCAACTAGTCTGCAGCCCTGCCCCCAACCCTCAGGTGGGAAGTATTTCTTATCAGCAACCCTGGGCCTGAGAGGGGGGATGGGCGCTCTGCACTCGTGCTCTCTGACTCCCTCTAGAGAGCAAGGGAGAAATAGCATCAGGAGAATCAAGAAAAGGTTTATCCATAACACTGGGGAAAGGGTTGGCCTTTAAACTGGGCTCTGCACTAGGGACACACCTAGCAGGCATAGGCTGCGTACCACAACCTGTCCCCTTTTAATTTCTCCGAGTGCCCCCTTGTTCTTGTGGTTCCCAATAGGCTGAAAAATCTATCCCTTTCTACCTTTTCTATACCTTTCATGATCTTGAAAGTCTCTATCATGTCTCCTCTGAGTATCTGCTTTTCTAGGGAGAAGAGCCCCAGCCTTTCTAACCTGTCTGCGTAAGAAAGGTTTTCTATCCCTTTTACCATTTTCGTCACTCTCCTCTGAACCCTCTCAAACATTGCCATGTCCTTCTTGAGGTACGGTGACCAAAATTGGACACAGTACTCCAGATGCGGGCGCACCATCGCTCGATACGGCGGCATGATGACTTCCTTTGTCCTGGTCGTAATTCCCCTCTTAATAATACCCAACATTCTTTTCGCTTTCTTTGAGGCTGCTGCACATTGTGCCGTTGATTTCATTGTTGTATCTACCAGCACACCCAAGTCTTTTTCAAGGTTACTTTCCCCTAGCACTGATCCCCCCATTTTGTAACTGAACATCGGGTTCTTCTTCCCTATATGCATGACTTTGCATTTCTCTACTTTGAAGTTCATTTGCCATTTATTCGCCCACTCTTCCAGTTTGTTCAGGTCCCTTTGCAGGTCTTCACATTCTTCCGCCGTTCTAACCCTGCTACAGAGTTTGGTGTCATCCGCAAACTTTATAACTTCACACTTCGTCCCCGTTTACAGGTCATTTATGAATACATTGAACAGTCGCGGTCCGAGCACCGACCCCTGCGGAACACCGCTCGTGACCCTCCTCCAGTCCGACCCTTTGCTTCCTGCCTGCCAACCAGTGTTTAACCCATCTGTATACGTCCCCTTCCACCCCGTGGTTTCGCAATTTTCTAAGTAGACGCTCATGAGGTACCTTGTCAAAGGCTTTTTGGAAGTCGAAATACTAGAAAAGGGGTAAATATAGACAAGAAGAGGAGATATCAGAGCACAACAATGATTATTAAATTTTATTTTAATTTTTATGGGATTGTGACAGTATAGCTAAAAAGAGCCATGCTTCCAAGGGAACAAAAGCTCAGCTGGCAGTGTTCAAATCCCAGTTAAAGGCCCACTTTTTTGAAATTGCTTTCAACTCTTAACTCCCCCTCACTGCTGTCAGATACCTATACCTCTATAATCTCCCCAACCCTGCTGCTGTCAGATACCTATAACACTATAACCTCTCCAACCCTGAAATGTCCTGTCTGAATTAGATTGTAAGCTCTTCTGAGCAGGGACTGTCTATTGTATGTTAAAGTGTATAGCGCTGTGTACGCATTTCAGCGCTATAGAAATAATAAAAAGTAGTAGTAGTAGCTGCTCCCACAATTGGCCTCCCTTCAATAGTGGAAAGGTCATACACCATCATAGGACACCCCTCGTACACTATAAGTAAATATATTTTTTTCTATACCAATCAAAATGTGCACTATTATTATTAAAATATGCCTATTTCTTCTCCCAGTGAATATTACACTGGGAGAAGATATATTTTGAATATTACTGTATTCAAAATAACGAAACTTGGCTGTACTTAACTCAATATGACTGGATTGTGCGTCGATGAAACATGCTCTTTATCTGTGGGGGTTTTATGACTCCACCGCGTTGATGAAACATGCATTTTGTTTGCAGTCAATTTCAGCTCCACAGCTCTCACTCCATGCTCACTTATTGTTCTTTCTACTCACTGTTGTTCTACAGAGCTCCATTTCTACTACTGCTACTACTATTAATTATTTCTATAGCACTACCAGATGCACGCAGCGCTGCACAGAGTCACAAAGAATAAGAAAACAGTCCCTGCTCGAAAGAGCTTACAATCTAAACAGGTAAGACAGACAAACAGGATGTCATGGATACAGTTAAGGGAACCGTTAATCAGCTGGCTGGTTGGAGGGCAGAGGAGTAAGGATTGAAAGCTATATCAAAAAGGTGGCTTTTCAGTCTGCTTTTAAACAAGGGAAGGGGCCTGACGGACAAACTCTGATAATTTATTCCAGGCAAAGGGGGAAGCTAAATGAAGGGAATGAAATCTGGAATTGGCAGTGGAGCAAAACCCTCTTCCTTAGGAGTATCTACATCAAAACCTCAATGAGAGAACATCAGCAAATGGACACCAGCCATGTTGTTGTTCTGAAGACTTCCGGCTTTTGAAGAAATCAACTGGTTGGCACGCACAGACGTGCATGACATTACTATCAATCAATAACACTCAAATTGAGAATCGTAGAATGGGCAAGTTTGAGCCCTGGGTTATTAGAACTGAATCATTTCAGGACATTGAGGCAGCCACAACAATGCAACTAAAGACATTCACGAAAGAGGACGTCCAGAACTGCTTCAGAAAGTGGCAAGAATGATGGGATAAGTGTGTTTGAAGTGAGAGGGATTAATGGCAATGTGTCTTTTACTGTAGTAATTTTTTTATTTAAACATTCACTCTTATTTTTTGATCACACCTCGTATGCATGCTAATATTTATTATGTTTATTAAAATTTGATACACTGCCATAGCATACAACTGTTCACAGCAGGTGTAAATATGTGCATAGGCATTTATGTGCAGTTGGGGTAGGTTCTGGGTTGGGTGCCTATTTTGAAATATATATTAAATATATATATTAAATAAATGCTAGCATTGTAATCTGGAAGTAGGGACATTGGATCATTTAGTTTTTTACTGTCCCTGTATTAAATTATTTTGGAATTCAATTTGGACGCAGGTTAACCGTTTACTTGAAAATCATGTTGCTTTGTCTTATGATACTATTCTGTTTGGCATGGCTATGAGGAAAAAAAGTCAAATTTCATCTTATAATAACAAACTTCTATTAATAATGATAGGGGTGGCAATTCAGCACATTACGGCTAATTGGAAAAATTATACAAATCTTAATTATTCATTTTGGTGGTATTCACTTTGTCACATTTTTAAAATGGAAAGAGCAATTGCTGTACAGAAAGGTAATTATAACAACTTTATAAAGATCTGGGAGCCATTAGAGAATTATTGTAATGAATGAACATCGTTTTCCTTTCTGATGGATACATGTATTTTATTGGGGGGAGGGGGGAAATTGGATGATTTAATATTTTTATTTAATGATTGGATTTCTGTATGTATTATGAAAATTTTCATTGAAGAATTGTTGGGTGGGGGAAAGGGTTATAATTTCTACTTTAATGGATTATATGTATAAGAATGTCAAGTGCCGTATATTTTATTAGTAATGTAATGTTTTAATATTAATCACTTGTTGGTCAGTTTTAAAATGAATAAAGAATTAAAAAAATAAATAAATAAATATATATTAGCACCTATGTTGTATGTTTAAAATAAAGTCAAAAAAGATCCAAGGCATTCTATTATAAAATCAAGCCCCCACAGTCCCATTTTATTTCAATAGTATGTAACTTTATCTTGTTTTCTTAATTTTTCAGGCACAGATTGGTAATTACGTTCCTTTGAGAAAAGCTAACAGATATTATATGGCAGACAAAAATATTATATGCAGAAATTGTGATAAACAAGGTCATCTTTCTAAAAATTGTTCTGCTTCAAGGGTGAGTGGAAAGGTTGTTTGCTTTTTTTGCACTAATCACATCATTTTAAGAAAGCCTAAACTTTTTAATTTACTTAGGGGTCCTTTTACTAAGACGCGCAAACTGATTTAGCGCGCACTAAAGATTAGCGCATGCTAAGGCGCCCATTATATTCTGTGGGTGCCTTATCATTTAGTGCATGCTAAATTGGTTTGTGCGCCTTAGTAAAAGGACCCTTTAATGAATTTCTAAAGATTGTTACTGTATATCACAATCTGAAGCCGACTGTAACTCTGAAATAATTTTTGAGTGGACAATAATCTTTGTATGTAATCTTTAAGGCATGCTTAAAAATAAATGACTTGTAAGTTATTGATTCTTACTTGGGGCTGGGTTAATATTTAGTTATTTATATGTATTTATACTATCTTCCTTAACAAATTCATTCAAAATGGTTTACTCAAGCAATAAAACATTCAAGTTATGAATTAAGAATTTAAAGATAAAAGATAATACAAAATAAAATCACAGTCAAGAATAAGTCAAGTAGCTGCTCCACTACTAATATACTATAAGCACAGAAAAAGTAATAATCTATTCTAAATATTCTGAAGGTTAGGATCTTACCATCCTGGTTGGTATGTGGGCTACAGATTATTGTGAACTTTGGGATTCTACCAGTTACATGTGACTTGGATAGGCCACTTTTGGAAACAGGATACTAGACTAAATGGACTATTGGTTTGATTTGGTACTCTTTTTTTTGGTGGGGTGGGGGGGATTTTTCCTACAGTGGAAGAGAGAGACCAGATGTAGGTTGAAGGGGAGAGAGGGCAGAGAAGGAGAAGGCAGATGGGTGGGTGGAAGATCAGAGGGTAATAAAGGAGTGGACAGATGATTTTAGAGGACAGAGAAAAGGAGGGCATATGCTGTTCATATTGTTCGTGGGTTCTTCAGGAAGTTTCTACACACATATTTTCACAGGGAATGGTTGGGGCAGGAGAAATGGTAGAATGTCATGTGAGTACTTAGGCAAGTCGGAGCACCTTGCAGGAAGTGGGAGAGCTGTTACGCTGTGGTGAAGTGGCTGCTAAATTTACAATTTGCACCACAGAGGAACAACAATCTGTTGTACATTTTTTGTGGGCAGAAGATATACTGGGAGCAGAAATTAATCGCTTTCTGTGTGCTCAATATGGGGACAAAGGTCTCTCTCATAGAGTCATCTATGAGTAGATAGAAATATTTGAAAATGGCTGTACAAATGTTAGTGATGCAGAGCGCTCTGGACATCCAACAACAGCCACTGTCACGCAGAGTGAAGAAAGAGCCCTGGAACTGATTCGTGAAAAGCTTAATGTCAGGGTTGGATTTGCGTATTCCCTTAACTTCCATAATGTGGGTGCCTAAGGAGGAGGAGCAGAAGTGCTCAGACATTTGTTCCTGACACTTGGTCTGGTTATCAAGAAGAAGGTGAAAACTTTCTGCAGTAGATAGTCACTGATGCTTGAGTATCTGATTGTAAAACTGCTTAGATAACCTTGATAGGTGGTATATAAAATCCTAATAAACTGGATAAACTTGAACTGATGATAAAACGTGGGTTCACCACTATGAACCAGAAAGCAAGCGGCAGAGTACGCATTGGAAACATCCATCATCTCCTGTGATGAAGAAATTCAAGACAGTCTTCTGGGAATCTTAAGAGCCTATTCTTGAAACCTACCACGAAAGAGGAACAAGTGTCACTAGTGCAACCTATTGTGACATGCTTCAAACAGAGCTGAAACCCGCTATCCACTCAAAAAATAAAAATAAAAAGAAAGAACACTGTGAAAGGGCGTCGTATTGTTGCATGCCCCCCACACTACAGCCCGCATATCGGAAACACTCAGAGAATTGAAGTAGGAAGTCATTGAAGATCCAGCATACAGTCCAGATTTAGTGCCATCTGATTTCCACCTTTTTGGATCACTCGAAGTTTAAGGGGCAGAAGATTTTCCTGTGATGGCGATGTGAAAGCAGCAGTGCATCAGTGCATCAGTGGCTATGTGCTCAACCAAAAACATTCTTTTCTGGACACTGGGAAAAATGTATCGCAAAATAGGGTGATTATGTGGAAAAGTGATTTAATTTGCTTTTGAGATATTTAATAAATAGTGTTTAAAAAAATAAAAGTGCAGAAACCTTTTAAAGATCCTATGTATAAGAAACTTTTTTAAAAAATAGGAGATGGAACAAAGAAGAGAGATGATGCCTACAGAGGGGAGTGGGGAGAATAGAGGGAGAGATATTGAACAAGGGGGGCTGAGGGGAAGGAAGGAAGGGGAGAAATAAGCTGCTGCAAGCATCTTTTAATCACATGATTAATCGTGCAAATAAAAATTTTAATCACGATTAATCATGCATTTAAAAATTGTAATCGATGTACAGCCCTAATATGTACATAAATATTGGAATTTGTATTCTTTGAAAATCAAGATTTCCCAACAACAAAAATGGCTGCCACAAGTTCCCTTGGCAGTCTCACAAGACCTCGGGAATGCGTAACATCCATTTTGGCTTTTATGGGGCAGGAGTGTAGGAAGATCGTTCCTGTTCTGCTTCATCGCTAGACCACCAGGGCTTTAAGGTAAGATGTGGAGGGGTCTGGGAGGGGGGTAGAAGTTAAGGCTTGGGAGGCCCCTAAAGTTATTTGTGAATACATAGTATTCATAAGCGAGCTGTTCGCCTAACCCCTGCAAATATAGAAGGGAGAATGTACTTCATAGCTTCATTTCATACCCCTAGCCTAGTATATGCTCAACTAATCGGATTTCACAATATTCTGTCAAACACAAATTGCTTTAACAACCCACATAAGCTTATTTTTAATGCCACATTCCATTTTACAGATGATTTTATACCATTTGGTTCAACTGTGTCCAAACAAAATATCCAATGTAGATTGAACACTGCTGCTGTGTAAAAATACAAAATTAAAGGAAGCTTTAATTTGATGTTATTTATAGTTTAATAAGAACATAAGAATTGCCGCTGTTGGGTCAGACCAGTGGTCCATCGTGCCCAGCAGTCCGCTCACGCGGCGGCCTTTGGTCAAAGACCAGCACCCTAACTGAGACTAGCCCTACCTGTGTACATTCTGGTGCAGCAGGAACTTGTCTAACTTTGTCTTGAATCCCTGGAGGGTGCGTTCCAGTTTTCTACATGAATTTGACAGCTTGATATGTGTGGTTGTAGAGCAGTTGATGTCGGTACATAGGGGGTGACATTTCAAAGTGGTAGAGACAGAAAGAACAATGCTGGATATTCTGTTTGAACACAGTTGAACTGAATGGTGTGAATGAATATAGTGGAGTAAAGCCACTGAGGGATGACAGTTTGGTGAATTATACAGCTAAGTTGTCTGTCTTCATTGCATATTTTTTGAATTTGTTACTAAACTATGTTTTTGGGACTCTACTATACTGCTGCTAATCGGCTGTTTGGTTTATGGAGTTTTTTGACTATTGATCTTTTCCTGTGCAAATAACATACGATTCCTTACGGATGGGTTAAGGACTTCAACTTGCGAGTTACTTGCAGAAGACATCAATCATTTTATTCTCTCCTCCCCCTTATCTCTCTGGGCAGTGCACCTTGTCCTCCTTGTCCTTGTCACCTTGTCCTTCTGCAGGTGAGTTGAGATGCCATTTCATTTGCTGTGCACTAGACTTTTTATTTTCAGGATTTATCTGATATTTTTCAAGACCTCCCTGTGCTAAGAGGTTCCCAGTAGTCCTTGGACAGCTTTGTCTGAAAGAAGGGCTAGACATTGGGGTCTGTAGCCAGGAGGGCCACACTTTTAAAAAAAGAGCACCTGCCTGGCCAACCTGCATTAATACTTGGGAGCTCAGGGCTAGGTCCTCTGGGTACGGTGCTCACTAGTGCTGCCCGATTCAGGAAAAAAAAATTCAATTCGATTCAGCCTATGGAATTGGTTTCTCGATTCGATTTTCCTGCCCAATTGGGTGTTTTTTTTCCAAACATCCTGGTGGGTTTATTTTATAGCCTCTTCACCCCCTTTGCCTTTTCCTAACCACACTGGCACTGTGGTGTAAACAAAATAAACAAACAAAAAAGACTTTTCCTCTCTCTGTTAAATCCTAGCTCACATTTGCGGTCTGACACCAGCTCTGGCAAGATACACGTTTCAAAACTGACATATTGTAATCACAAAACAGAAAATAAAATTAGTTTTTCTACCTTTTGTTGTCTGGTCATTATTCAAATCTTGATGGTTCCAGGCTCTGGTTGTCTTCTGATAACTTGCTTGCCAGGGTCTCCTTCTTTCTGCATGTTAACCATCTATCTGCCATCTCTGTCCTCCCCTTCCGTTTCCCTTCCCTCCCCAGGAGGTCTGGCATATTTCCTTTTTTTCACCTTCCCTCCACAGATCCAACTTTTCTTAACTACCCTTTCATCCAGCATCTCTCCCTCCTTTCCCACCACCCCAGGGTCCACCATCTCTCCCTTTCTTTTCCCAATTACCCTCCTATCCAGTATCTCTATCCCCCTCCCCACCATCCCTTGTGTCCAACTAATCTCCCTTTCTGTTTCTTCCCTCCCTAAATCCCATTGTCCATTATCTCTCTCCCTCTTCTCTATTTTCAGACCCATTATTTTTCCCCCCAAAGTCAGGCATATGCAAGTCACTTTGAACCACCCCTTCCCTCCCTCCCTCCGTGTACTTCTACACCAGGGCCCCCCTCCCCTGAAGGTCTGTCCCCGCTGAAGGCCTGCACCTCCCCCTGAAGGCCTGCACCCCACCCCTAAAGGCCTGCCTGTCCCCCCTGAAGGCCTGTCTCCCCCCCCTTGAAGGCTTGTGCCCCCATTAAAATGATGCAATGCTTAGACGCCATTGGTATCAGAGCTGAGGTATTAAACTGGTTTCGTGGCTTCCTCACATCCCGTTCTTACCAGGTACACTTTAACAACGATCACTCCGACACCTGGAGCAACTCATCCGGAGTGCCACAAGGGTCACCGCTATCCCCACTGCTTTTCAATATCTACATGTCCTCTTTAGGTGTGAAACTAACCCAACTAGAAATAAAACTATTCAGCTACGCAGACAACTTTACGATCATCATCTCATTCGCCAACTCTATCTCAGAAACCATTCCCAAAGCATCCGATGCCATAAACGAGATGGAACAATGGATGACAGACTTCAAGCTCAAACTCAACCCAGAAAAAAACAAAATTCTTCGTTGCCTCCCCTCACCCGCTTGACAATAAAACCCCATTATGCATCAATAAACTCAACTACCCTATCCAGCCCACCATGTAGATACTAGGAGTTACTCTAGACCAATGCCTAACAATGAAGGAACAAGTGGATTCCCTATTCAGAAAAGGTTTCCTTACTCTCTGGAAACTCAGAACCATTAAATCATACTTCGATACGTCAACATTCAGAATCATAGTGCAAACCCTCATACTGAGTCAACTCGACTACTGCAACATCGCCTATCTAGCAATCTCACAAAAGAATATGAGACGTCTCCAAATAATGCAAAATACTGCGGTCAGACTTATCTTCGGGCTAAAGAAATTCGACCAAATGACACCCTACTATCGGCAGATGCACTGGCTACCAACGGAAGCCCGAGTAAGGTTTAAATTTGCCTGTCTCTGCTTCAAAGTACTATACGGCCTTACCCCCAAGTACATAACGGACCTTTTCTCATTCTCTAACAACAAACTCAAAAGAAACACACACTCTAAATTCATTTCCCCTCCAGTTAGAGGCTGCAAAATGAAAAAATACCATGAACACTTTCTCTCTCACCAAGCAGCCCTATGGGGCAAAGACCTAGACCAACTGTTTTCGCTAACTACTTACAGGGAATTTAGGAAATGCCTAAAAACATACCTGTTCCAGAAATACCTAAACAATTGACCCGCTCTACCCTCCCCCCTCCCTATCCCACCAGAATTCACAGCACTGTTATATATATATAATCTGTTATCTTCCTCTTATCGTAATTTTACATTGCTATTTATTCCCAACAAGCCCAGTCGGACATCACCTACTAAAATGTACATCTTATAATTTTGTTCAGCAAATTGTATTTCTGTACTATTGCCTCTTAAGGTCTCTGCTCTCTATATTTCCTCTGAATATCTGCTTACTGTATTTCGCTGAATATCCAGCTCTCTTGATTGTAAACCACCTAGAAGTCGCAAGATTGTGGCAGTATAGAAGAATAAAGTTATTATTATTATTAAAGGCCTGCATCCCACCCCTGAAAGCCTGCCTGCCTGTCCCCCCTGAAGGCCAGTCCCACCCCCCACCCCGAAGGACTGCTCACTCCCCCTCCCCCCCAGAAGGCCTGCGTATTCCCATTGGTGTCCGGCTTCCCCCCTGGCCTCCCCGTACCGTTTACCTTTGGGGAGGAGCCTGCAGACAAGATGGCAATGCCAGCGATCTTTGCATAGCTTCTGAACTGTTTCCTCTGCCACGGTTCCGCCCCTCCTCTGACATCAGAGGCAGGATCGCGGCAGAGGAAACAGCTCAGAAGCAATGCAAAGATCGCTGGCACCATGATCTTGTCTGCAGGCTCCTCCTCAAAGGTAAACGGTGCGGGGAGGCCAGGAGGGGAAGCAGGAGGCAAGGGGGGGAGCCGAACCCGGGGAGGGGGGGAAACGGATGCCGGGGTAGAAGTCGGACAGCAGCACTTCCCGACTGACCCTCCCCCCTTGCCCTCTAAAGCAGGTGTGTCAGCGGCCGGCCAGCCAGCAAGAGCAGCGCTGCTGCTCCTGCTTTAGGGGGCAAGGGGGGAGGGTCATCCAAATCAGGAACCTTTTTTTTTTTTAATCGATTCGAATCGATTCACCCGAAGTGAATCCGTGAACCGATTCGAATCGTGAATCGGGCAGCACTAGTGCTCACCCCTGTGGAGTCAGGTGCTTGAGTGCAGACTGATTTGACCCCATGACTGACTGTGGGCTGCAGTCCCACCGAAGAATTGTGGGAGCATGAGGGGTCAAGGCTTTCGGATTTTTGGAACCTGAACAAAAGGCAGCCCAAAGAGACAAGCAGCTGGAGCTATCCTTGCTTGTCTAAAGCAGAAATTCCTTCTCCATTTCCAGCTGCAGTGAGAAGTTGATGCAGGCATAGCACATGCCAGATGTGTGAGTACAGCTCATTACTATCTATGGAAAAATCAGGGTGGGTCTAAACTCAACAAAACCAATTGTTTCTGAGGGTGTTCCAAGGGTCCCCACCTCTAAAATTCTATTTTCAGTAATTTTGAACTTCCAATTTTGCTCCCATGGTGCTAAAACGCTGCCGCAGCGTCTCCTCTTTTCAAGGGAGAAGAGGCCCAGTTTCTCTAGCCTCTCATTGTACGGCAACTCCTCCAGTTAGAGAGAGAGCAGTTAGAGAAAAAGACAAGATCAAGGCAGTGGCCACCCTGTTGAGTGGGGGTTGTGGAGCAAAGCTGGAAGGCAAATGAGGAGGTTAAGGCAAGAAACATAGAAGCATACTTGGTGAGATCATCAGGGCGAAAGTTGAAATCCCCAAGAATGAGGGAGGGAGAAGATGACTCAAGGAAGCCCAAAAGCCAGGAATCAAATTCAGTGAGAAAGGAGGAAGGGGACTTGTTAGGGGGATGATAAATGACCGCTATTCGCAGAAGTAAAGGAGTGAATAGGAGGATGGAGTGGACTTCAAATGAGGAAAGGCTGTGGGATAGAGGGAGAAGAGGTTGGAATCTGCAAGGAGAGAGAAGACCCCACATCATGCCAAATTTGTGCTAGATAGTCAGAAGAGGAGTGCCCTTTTACCATGTGCTGCAAGGCACGTGGGGGTGGGATGGAAGCCCTCTGGTCATTTCATGGGTCATGAGGTGCAGAAAGCTTGCTTTTGCGCAGATGCCCCTTACCTTGAGAGGAGACGTATGGTTGATAGGTAGAGGTCCTCGGAGGTCCCAAGTCAGGTCTTTGACCCTGATTTTGTGACCTTGATGTATGCAGCTTACCATAAGCATAAAGAGTTGTTTATGTGTCAGGTGGTTAGTCTTAATAATAATAAAATAATAATAACAACAACAGTTTATATACCGCAGGACTGTGGAGTTCTATGCAGTTTACAATGATTAGAAGTTACAGATGAATAGTACTCGGAGTTAAGATCAAGTTTCAAGTTTATTAAAAAGTTTGTTATACCACTTATACAAATTTCAGGCGGTGTAGAGCAATAATAAAAAGGGAAAATCATTAAAAATTACACAAACGAAAAACCACTGAAGACAGAAAAGTAAACTCCACACAAATAGGGAAAAGGGTAGAACTACAATATTTAAGATAAAGTACATTTAAAAGGGAAAAAACAGTAGGAAGGGAAAGACTGACGATTGTTTAGTCCTTAAAAGGACAGTTTTATCCGAAAGCATCCTCAAATAAAAAAGTTTTGAGTTTAGCTTTAAATTGTTTAAGAGAGGGTTCCATCCGCAAATGGGGAGGCAATGAGTTCCAAAGGGTAGGAGCAGTAACAGCAAAATTATTGGATCTCAAAGTGTTGATCGATTTGAGAGATGGGACAATTAAAAGATTCTGCGATGTGGAACGAAGAGATCTAGCTGGGTGATAAGGAGTAAGAAGTTGATCAATAAATGCTGGTTGATTGAGTGATTTAGTAGTAAAAGTTAATAACAAGATTTTATAGTTAATTCGATGTTCGACCGGTAACCAGTGAGCATCAATTAGAAGAGATTTAGAGGTCAGTTATTGTGGGGAAAGATTGTTCAGTGTAGCTGCCTAAGTACTTAAGGAACAAATATGTTTTTAGGTGTCTCCTAAATCCCCCATAAGTATTTGCAGGCATGAGTAATTGTTTCAGATCTTTACCCCATAATGCTGCCTGAGAAGAGATATTGATAATGTATTTTAAATTTACATCCTTTAACCGGTGGAGAAGCAAAATTCAAGTTTGAGCTTCTCTTAAGTCAATTGGTTGAGAAAGAGAAAAGGTCAGTTATATATCTGGGGGCTGGGCCGAAAAGTACCTTAAAGCAGAAACATCCAAATTTAAACTTCACACGTGCCTCCATCGGCAGCCAATGCAGGAGTCAGTAGGAAGGAGTTACATGGTGAAACTTTTCAGACCCAAAATCAGCCTGATCACCGCGTTTTGCACCAGTTGTAATCGTTGCAAGTTCTTCTGGGAGATTGCCAGATAGGCTATATTACAATAGTCAAGTTGGCTCAGTATAAGGGATTTAGAGGTCTTAGAGGGGTTTACCTCCACAAAGTAAGCATGGCAATGATAAAAATCAGAATCCCTTGGCTTCTGATTTTCAGCATTTATTTATTCTACCTAAGGTGGATTTTCAGGTGGCTCAAGTTACTTAAAAAAATTCTCTGCCTAGTGAAAGTGGAGTAATCCTTAAGGATTCTCAGGATCGCAGGGTGGACTTAGTCCTCAAACAGCAATTTGAGGCATTGGCATTAGACCTTAAATCTGTGGCAGTGGCTTCCTTTGGGATGCAGGCCTGCCATAAGTTGCTATGCCAGAATCTGGTTGCAGAGGGGACATGGTGCCCTTCTGTGGTACTGGCTGGGGTAGACTATGTGGTAGACACTGTGACATGCTCAGGCTCATGAGTAAAGTGTCAGGATATTCAATCTCCGCCTGCAAAATGCAGTGGGTGGGAGATTCGGCGTTGAAGGCCATCTTGAGCAAGCTCCCTTTTAAGGGTCAGATGCTTTGTGTTAAAAGAATGGATGACTTGACCAGCATGATGGATTGTTGTCCCAAGTTCTTGCAAGACAGTAAGCCATGAGTTACCGGTAGTTCCAGTCGTGGTTCCTTTCGTGGCTATAGAAAATTGTTTTAAGGGTCTGTGGGCTGCTCATCCCAAAGGTCCTTCCAAGGTTCTAGACAGAGGTTTGGGGGCTGTAGAAGAGCTTCTAAATGTGGCTCTTCCTCCATCATATTCATCACTCCATTACAAATTCTAAGAAGTCCAAATGGCACCAGGTCGACCTCTGAGATACCCAGCATAGGAGGGAGACTCTCGGAGTTCTGGGAGACTTGGGCACAAATTTCATCAGACCAATAAGTACTGAACAAACTCAAATTCTGTTGTCCCCTCCTGGACAGCTTTCTGGACTCTGGCAGGAAGACCAGAGAAAGAAGTCAAGGTCAGAGTGACTGTGCAAAAGCTGTTACAAATTGGAGCCATAAAGGTGGTGCCAGCCGCAGGCTCTTGCTCAGGCAGACACTCAATATACTTTATCATGCCCAAGAAAGACTCAGAAGATTGGAGACCAATCCTGGATCTCAAGTCAGTGAATGCAGCATTAAAGGTTTCCAGGCTCTGGATGGAAATGGTGAGATTGGTCATTGCCTCAGTGTCTCTGGGTGAATTTTTGGCATTGCTGGATTTAACAGAGGCTTAGCTGCATATATCCATCTTCCCCAGGTCACAGGAGGTTCCTCCAATTCCATGTGCTAGAGAACCATTTTCATTTTTCAGCACTGCCCATCGGCTTGGCAACAGCACCTTGCACCTGTACCAAAATAATGGTGGCGGCAGCAGTAGCAGTGCATCTGTGCAAATCATGCATCCAAATTCATCCATACTTGGACAATTGGCTGATTAGAGCGCCATCTAAGATAGAACTACATCAATTAGACATAGGAAAACCCACACTCCACGTACCCTCCATTCAAAAAAGTCAAACGAAAAAACTATATGATGGCCTCCTAGCCACACAAGCAGCAAAACTCGACAACCAATGACCCCAGACTACAAAACATTGAAAGACTCTAATCTTCAAGAAATTCCTGCAAACGACTTAATACCACTAGCTCCTTCCCAATACCACTCCCTAATACCTTCCCAATTCCCCAAAGCAACCTCATCTACCCCGTATCTCTTCTAGAAATTACCAGATATCTTCTTCATGTAATACCTTTATTGCAATTCTTTTGTAATCCGCCTTGAACCGAAGGCAATGGCGGAATAGAAATCTCTAATGTAATGTAATTGGGCAGTGTATCAGGCAATTCAACTCCTGCTGGGTCTGGGTTGGATTATACATTTCACAAAGAGCCACCTGGAACCCACTCAATGTCTGGAGTATTTGGGGGTTCTGTTCAACATGGAAAAGGACTGAGTTTTTCTTCCAGAACCATGCAAACTGAAGCTCAGATGACAGATCCTGGAGATTTTGGAGCTACCAATACCTTTACCTGCAGGTGCTTGGCTCCATGGTAGCGACAATAGAAGTGATTCCATCAGCAAGAGCCCAACTGTGTCCCTTGCAGAGTGCACTGTTAGTGTGTTTGTCGCCTCAGGACTCTCTCCAGACAGTTAGCCTGGATGGTGAAAGCGCACCAGAATCTTCAGTGGTAGCTCCAGCCGGAGTTATTATTCAGAGGCCTTCCTCTCCATAAAGGGTATTGGATGATCCTCACGATAGATGTCAGTCTTTACATCTGGGGGTGGGGGTGTCATTGCAAGGGTCATCCAGTATAAAGGCATTGGTTGCCCTCACAGAGGGCATGGTTCATCAGTAGAGTTGAGTCATTTGGTTGGCTCTACGGTTCTTCCATGCATGGCTAAAAGGCAAAACAGTTGAGGTCTTCTCTGACAATGCTACAGCTGTGGTGTACATCAACAGACAAGGGAGAACCAAGAGTGCTTCATTGCAGATGGAGGCTCAGTTGCTTTTTCAGTGGGTGGAAGCCCATCTGCAGGCCATCACAGCAGCTCATATAGCAGGAGCAGACACTGTCTAAGCTGATTATCTCACTCTGGATCTATGGGAATGGTCCTTGTCCCAGAGAGCATTCAACTGTATTGTGAAATTCTGGAAATAGCCAACATTCAATCTCATAGCTTCAGCAGACAACAAGAAAACTCCTTATTTGTTCAGTCGAAGGTCAGAGCTAGGAAGCATTAACATAGACACTCTAGTACAACCTTGGCCAGTAAACAGGCTCCTGTATGTGTTCCTCCATGGTTGATGATAGGCTGGGTCCTTCACAGGATAGCGATCTATCAAGGATTGTTAGTCCTGGTGGTCTCAGATTGTCAATGTCATCCTTGGTACATAGATCTAGTCCGGTTGCAGCGAGACAACTGTCTCAAACTACTGCTGCACCAGGATCTTAAGTCCCAGGGGCCCATAGCCCTAGAGAATCCAGAACACTTTGGGCTGATGGCATGGCTGTTGAGCGTTCAGCCTTAGCACAAATGAAATATTCAGAATGGTTATCACAACACTTCCATAATCGAAGAAGCCAGGAACTATAGTGACCTATGAAAAAATGTGGAAACTTTTTCAGCTCTGGTGTAAAGAGTAGCAGTTAGATCCCTTATGGGCTCCCAATTCCAAAGTCCTGTTTTATTTTTTAGGAAGGTCTAGAGAAGGGACTGGTGTTAAGATCTCTCAAGATTCAAATAGCTGGTCTTTCATGTTACAGAGCTCAAATGAACCTAAGGTCTTTGGCCTCTCATCCAGATGTGTCCAGGTTCTTGAAGAGAGCTCTCGGGCTCCACCCTCCAGTGTGGCAGCTGGTACCTACATGGAATCTCAACATTATGTTACTGGCCCTCACTAAAACGGTATATGGACCTTTGTCAGAGTTGTCTATTATGGATCTAACCTTGAGGACAGTTTTCTTGGTCATGATCACTTCGGCAAGAAGAATTTCAGAACTATGTTATCTTGTAGAGAGCCTTTCCTCAGAATCACAGAAAGAGGGGTGTCTTTACACACCGTTCCTTCCTTTCTACCAAAGGTCGTTTTGGCATGTCATGTCAACCAGGAAGTGCGGCTTCCCGTATTTCAACCCACGAGGACAAAGTTTTGTAGTTGCTGGATGTTAGGAGAGTTCTTCTGCATTATCTTGAGGTGACAAATGAGTTCCGCTTGTCAGATCACCTATTCGTTTTGACCAGTGCTAGTCATCGAGGCAGATCAGCCTCTAAAGCTTCTATTTCCCGATAGATTCTCATGGCTATTTCCTCGGCATACATTGGCTGTGGAAAGCAGCCACCATTTGTCATGAAAGCTCACTCTACCAGAAGTGTGGTGTCTTCCTGGACCCAATGAAATTTGTAGAGCAGCCACATGGTCTACCCTTCATACCTTTACAAAATTTTAAAGGGTGGATGTGGCAATACAATTGGATGAGGCCTTTGGGTTCTCTGTATTGGTAACAGGCTCATCTGTCCTGTCCTAGACTCAAGGGACTACTCTGGTACGTCCAGAAAGGAAGAATTAGGTTCTTACCTTGATAATCCTCATTCCTGTAGAACAGTATACAATTCTTTACACCCTGCCCTGTTAGATGTGTGTTATGGCTGAGGAGGTTTATAGTCTTGCAAAAGTATCCAGTGGCTTGGCTTGTGGCAGCAAGGGAAGATAAGCAGAGCCTCCGAAGAGGTGGCACATGAGTACCAAAATCGATATCGGCACATTTCGACTTGCTAAGAGCTGTACAAGTGCTAATGCTGGTTGCACACAGGTGGGTTAAGAACATAAGAATTTGCCTCTGCTGGGTCAGACCAGAGATCCATCGCGCCCAGCGATTCGCTCCCGCGGCGGCCCTTCAGGTCCATGACCTGTAAAGTGATCTTTTGTCTAGACCTGTTCTTCCCTAATCCTTTATATCCTTCAAACCCCTTTTCTTTTTATCTATATCTTCCTTTATCTGTAACCTTCAGTCCCCTTATCCTTCAGGAATTTATCCAGTCCCTCTTTGAAACCCCATAATGTAGTCTGACCTATTAAACCCTCCAGAAGCGCATTCCAGGTATCTACCACCCTCTGTGTGAAGAAGAATTTCCTAGCATTGGTTCTAAACCTGTCCTCTTTCAATTTCTCTGGATGTCCTCTTGTTCTTGTAGTTCCCAATACGCTAAAGAGCCTGTCCCTCTCAATCCTCTCTATGCCTTTCATAATCTTGTACGTCTCTGTCATGTCTCCTCTGAGTCTCCGTTTCTCCAGGGAGAAGAGCCCAAGTTTCTCTAACCTCTCAGCGTATGAAAGGTTTGTTGTTTCACCACTGTTCTTTGTTGCCCTCTTGGATGGTTGTTTATTAACTCTTAGTTACTATTGCAGAGCAGATCGAACTTATCTGGATTGGGATGTTCCACGAGCCTTTCCCCTTGTTTTAACTTCCTCTCCTATCACTTGCTTTGGTACAGACTGAGGAGAGGGGAGCATGACCAAGAGAGACAAGGAGGCAGATAGAAGAAAATGATTGTCTTCTGCAAGCAACTCGTGGGTTGAGGTGCTTAACCCATCCATAAGGAATCGTTTGCTGCTCTTCAGTAAAGAGGATTATTGAGGTAAGAACCTAATTCTTCCTTCTTTGCAAGTTTTTCTCAGAGTTGTTTAGAAATGATCCTTTTTCTCCATGTACAGTTTTTGAAATTTTTTTGCTTCAAGTTTTGAGATTTTTTTTATTATTGTTTTAAAACAATTTTGTAAATTTATCATTACTAGCTATAAAGCTAGTAAGATTATATTGTGTTTGTATATGAAAAATGGTTGGAAGAAATTGCATTACAATTAGTATTATTATGATGGGGTGTGTTCTGGGACGGAGCATGAGTGGGTTTGAGGCGGAGCTTGAGCAAGGGTACTCAGTTGATATTTGTTAGACTTAGGCCAGGGGTCTCAAAGTCTCTCCTTGAGGGCCGCAATCCAGTTGGGTTTTCAGGATTTCCCCAATGAATATGCATGAGATCTATGGTGGAATGAAGAAAACAAATGGGACACCGTACTACAGGGATACAAACTATATAGAAGAGATCGAGTAGGGCAGAAAGGTGGAGGTATTGCCCTATATGTTCAGGAAGGAATAGAATCTGTTGAAGTGGCTACGACGGAAACGAAAGAGAAGCTAGAGTCCCTCTGGGTCAAGATTCCTGGCCAAAACAGCGCAGACACGAAAATTGGCCTTTACTATCGTCCCCCAGGACAGGCGGAGGAAACTGACTCAGAAATGATAGAGGAAATCAAACAAGAATGCAAGACGGGCAATGTAATAATATTGGGAGACTTCAATTTCCCGAGGATAGACTGGAAACTACGAACCTCCAACTGCGGCAAGGAGGCCAAGTTCCTGGAGGTGCTAGGGGATTGCTTCCTGGAACAAATGGTAAAAGAGCCGACAAGAGGCAATGCCACCCTGGACTTGGTACTAAATGGCCTCACGGGACCGACAAAAGAAGTAGAAGTTACGGTACCGCTGGGGACGAGCGATCACAATGTGATCAACTTTAAGCTTGACATCGGGAATAGAAAACGTGCCAAAACCTTAACCAAAACCTTTAACTTTAAAAAGGGCAAATACGATCGCATGAGAGCCATGGTGAAACAACGACTCAAGAAAAAGGTGGACAAACTTGAAACGGTAGACCAGGCATGGTCCCTACTGAAAAATACTATCACAGAAACACAAAATCTCCACATTCCAAGGATCTCCAAAGAGGGGAGAACAAAAGGTAAGGGAGAACCGGCATGGCTTACCAGACAGGTGAGGGTAGCCATAAAAGAAAAGAAGGACTCTTTCAAAAAATGGAAACACACGAAAACAATCGAAGCATGGAAAATACATAAAGATGATCAAAAGAAATGTCACAAGGCGGTGAGGGATGCCAAAAAGGACTATGAGGAAAAAATAGCACAAGAAGCCAAAAACTTCAAACCCTTCTTTAGATACGTGAAAGGGAAAAAACCCGCAAAAGAGGCGGTGGGATCCCTGGACGACCAGGGAAGAAAAGGGTACATCAAGGAAGATAAACAAATTGCTGACAAACTAAATTCCTTCTTTGCGTCCGTCTTTACGGAGGAGGATACCGCTAAAATACCAGAAGCAGTGAAAGTGTTTGGTGGAGTAATAGAAGACAGCCTCACCACAGTTGAAGTGGAGTTGGACCAGATATACTACCAGATCGACAAACTTAAAAGTGACAAATCCCCTGGACCGGATGGAATTCACCCGAGAGTTTTAAAGGAATTGAAGGTTGAAATCGGAGAGCTATTGCAAAAACTTGCCAATCTGACAATCAGAACTGGACAGATACCAGAGGACTGGAAGATAGCGAATGTCACGCCAATTTTCAAAAAAGGATCGAGAGGGGAACCGGGCAACTACAGACCTGTGAGTCTTATGTCTGTCCCTGGAAAGATGATTGAAGCACTGATTAAGGATAGCATAGTCCGGCACCTAGATACACACGACTTGATGAAACCCAGTCAACATGGGTTCAGGAAAGGGAAATCATGTTTAACGAATTTACTTCAATTTTTCGAGACCGTGAACAAGCAAATTGATAGTGGAATGCCGGTGGACATAATATATTTGGACTTCCAGAAAGCATTCGACAAAGTTCCACATGAAAGGCTTCTCAGGAAACTACAAAGCCATGGAATAGAGGGAGATATACAAAGGTGGATAGGCAAATGGTTGGAAAACAGAAAGCAGAGAGTGGGCATAAATGGGAAGTTCTCAGACTGGGAGAAAGTGACTAGTGGTGTGCCCCAGGGCTCAGTGCTTGGGCCAATCCTATTTAATATTTATATCAATGACCTGGAAGACGGAATATCCAGTGAGATCATTAAGTTTGCAGACGACACAAAGCTATGCCGGGCAATCAGATCGCAGGAGGATAGCGAGGAACTCCAGAGTGACTTGTATCAGTTAGAGAAATGGGCAGAGCAATGGCAGATGAAGTTCAACGTGGAGAAATGCAAAGTAATGCATTTAGGTAGTAAGAATAAGGAATACGAGTATAGAATGTCAGGCGCAACTCTGGGTAAGAGCAAACAAGAAAAGGACCTGGGTGTACTGATAGATAGGACCCTGAAGCCGTCGGCACAATGCGCGGCAGCGGCAAAGAAAGCAAACAGAATGTTAGGCATAATAAAGAAAGGAATCACGAGTAGATCGGAGAAAGTCATAATGCCGCTTTATAGAGCAATGGTCAGACCACACTTGGAATACTGTGTCCAACATTGGTCTCCCAACCTAAAGAAGGATATAAAACTGTTGGAGAGGGTGCAGAGACGAGCAACGAAGTTAATAAGAGGTATGGAGAACTTGGAATATGAGGAACGACTCAAGAAACTGGGACTGTTCTCCCTTGAGAAGAGGAGGCTGCGAGGGGACATGATCGAGACGTTCAAAATGCTGAAAGGCATCGATAAAATAGAGCAGGAAAATAAATTATTTACATTGTCCGACAAGAGGACATGGTTTGAAGCTAAGGGGGGACAAGTCCAGGACAAATGTCAGGAAGTGCTGTTTTACGCAGCGAGTGGTGGATGCCTGGAATGCTCTCCCAAAGGAGGTTATTAAGGAATCCACTGTGCTGGGATTCAAAGGCAAATTAGATGCACATCTCCTTATGAGAGGCATAGAGGGATATGGGTGACTAAAACTACATCAGGTGTATACCTGACTGGGCCTCCGCGTGTGCGGATCGCCGGACTCGATGGACCATGGGTCTGATCCAGAGATGGCAGTTCTTATGTTCTTATGTTCTTATGTGCATGCACTGCTTTCAATGCATATTAATTAGGGAAATCCTGAAAACCCGACTGGATTGCGGCCCTCAAGGTGGGACTTTGTGTGTAGGCTGTTAGTCTCCCACAGGGGGCTCAGCAGGGCTCTTCAGGAAGCTGCCTTTGATCTCTCCCCCCCCCTCTCTTCGTGTCCACAGTTCCGTGGGAGTTGAGTATCAGTTTCTGTCAGCACCTAGCAGCACTTGCCTTTTTTGATAACAGAATTGCAACAGAAACAAAGTTACGAATGGTGCAAAACATTACAGTATCCACCATTGCCAGACAGTCCACGACGTCTCATGCGTACAGATGAAACGGAACCTGTGATCTTTGAAAATCGCGAGAATTCGCAGGAGCCATTACGAAAGCTGCTCAGCACTGATCAGCAGCACAAAATTGCATGCCTACTCGTGCTTCTTCTCAGCGGCCGAAAACGCTCACAGGCAGCCAGTTAATAGTGGGGCAGGAAGTTGCAAAGTTTGTTCCTGCCTGCTACACTTCCACTGATGATCACCAGTAGAGGTATGAGCCTGAGGCTAGGACAAGGAGGGCGGCAGGCTGCAGAGCCTGGAAGGTAGGGAGGGTGCAGAGTCTGACGGGGGAGGGAAGGAAGGAAGGGGGTTGGGTGCAATGCCTGTCAGGGCAGGGCACTTGAATATTAAGCCGCCCCACTTATATTCGAGTCAACTATTTTTCCTCCTTTTTGGGGAAAAAGGGGGGGTCTCAACTTATATTCGAGTATATATGGTATGTGGGAAAAGTTATATATTCAGTTCTTTACATTTACTTCTATTACAACCATTAAATGTACAGTGGTGCCTCGCATAACGAACGCCTCGCACAACGAACGCTGCACACAACGAACTTCATGTCTTGATTCACACAACGAACTTCGTTTCACACAACGAACTTCACACAACGAACTTCGTTTCACACAACGAACTTCGTTTCACACAACGAACTTCGTTTCACACAACGAAGTCGCCCGAGCTGCCGATGTATTGCATCCTTCCGCGCAGGCACTGCAGGCAGTCGTTAGTCACTGCGCTTAACTGCCCTCTCTCACTGTATACAGTCGTCCTTTTAAGATAAACTCAATATTTTTTATATATCATGGCTTCTAAAAAAAGCAGGAAGGTGATTTCTGTTGAAATGAAACGGGAAATAATTAGAAGGAGTGAATGTGGGGTAAAACAGTGTGACCTCGTCAAAGAGTTTGGCCTCAGCAAGACCACCATTTTCACCATTTTGACAAATTTATCTTTTTTTATGTCATCTTAGCATATTTTATGCTGCAGAACGAATTATTTTTTTTAACATGTATTGTTATGGGAAAACACGTTTCACATAACGAACTTTTCGCATAACAAACTTGCTCCTGGAACGAATTAAGTTCGTTGTGTGAGGCACCACTGTATTTTGCCTTTACTTTTTAATTTACTCTCTGTCTCTCTCATGCTCAAGGCCTGCCGGCTCCTGCCCTCTCCAGTATTCTCGGAGAGGGCAGAAGCTGGCATGCCTTGAACATGCGCAGAAACTCAACACTCCACTCTGGCGCAGCATGGAAATCGATGTCAGCTTCTTTGATCGCAGGAATGGTAATGCTAGCTGGAGGTGGGGGGGGAAGACAGTTGCATTGGTCATCGGGGAAGAGGGTGTTTTGTGAAGGAAAGTAGCAGTTTTCATCGAGGGAGGTTTGGGTTTGTGGAAGATGGCAGTGTTGGTCATCGGGGTGGGGGGGGTGTAGAACAGAAACTCTGGGCATCGGTGGGCAGGACAACAGCATGACCAATGATTGGGTGGAGAGGATAAAAGCCTAATGCCAGCTGGGTGGGACAAAAAAGGTAGCGTCGGTCATCAGGGTAGAGGGGATTTATGGAGCACCTTTCATCAAGGGAGTGTTGGGTTTGTAGAAGATGAGAATGTTGGCCATTGGGGGGGGGAAAGGGGGTTTGTGGGGGAAAGTAGCAACTTGCAAAAATTTGCAGGGATAGTGTTCAAAGTTAAAGTACACCCACACTTTAAATGATGTGTTGGTACTATGATAGAGAATAGTATATACATAGTATTTGCATAAATATGCAGCTATAAAATTAACCCTTTAATGTTTTGCTTGAAAATAAATAATCATAGCCTTTTTAATAGTAAGACAAAGTTATACACAGGTAGGGCTGGTCTCAGTTAGGGTGCTGGTCTTTAACCAAGGGCCCCCTTGTGAGCGGACTGCTGGCCACGATGGACCACTGGTCTGACCCAACAGCGGCAATTCTTATGTTCTTATTGGAAACACTATCGAATTTCTTATTATTTTTTTTAAGGAAGTGTGTTGTGGGTTTATTTTTAAACTTCTGATTCTAAGATGGAGTTTAATGGTCCTATATGTGTATGTATGTATGTTTTTTTGGAAGGGAACTGTTTGTACCTGATTCATGTTTTATGCAAGATATTTGTGCTGAGAGGAACACATGAGATTTTGGTGCAGTCCTTTTTCTCATGATGCTTTTGGTGATAAGAGAAATTTTCAAGGGTGTGTAATTATATGATTTGCATATGAGATCACATGCACTTTGAATTACTGACGTTCCCTCTCTACCTTTTATATTTTACCCAAACCCTTAGTCTCCTATACTTTGCCTCTTTCCTTTCCATATCAGTACTCTTCTTCCTCCCAACCACAATGGCAGCCCAGTATCAGAGACTGCTCATGCTATGCAGGAGCCAAAATCAGGGCAAGTTTGTCTTCAGCTGCCAGGACATTAAGGCCACAACATGATCACCCAAATTTCTAATCTTGGTTTATATTTGAGTCAACCATGCCCCCTTTTTTTTTGGGGGGGGGGACAGTTACCTTGGTTTATATTTAGATCTGTTTATATGTGAGTATATTCGGTATCTAGCCAGAATATATATGTGAGATAAGATATTTAGAAAATCTGTAAAAACTACTGTATAATTAGATTGACTTTGTATAGAATCTAGCACTATATTCCAATCCCTTGTCACCTGATAAGAGAAAGCAAATATTAAACATTTTTTATATTTAACTCCTCTAGGACTTGTGCCTTAGTCTCTGTCTTAGTGCCTGCCTTATTCTCAGCCTAACTTGTCAGTGCTGCATAATCCCGCACCCTACTCTTGTGTTCCAGCCTAGATTTTGGAAAGGTTTCACCTCTCCAAGCCTCTTATACTTAGCATAGATGCAGCTGCTGACTTCTGTGATTCCAGAGCTACCAAAGAAAATTCCACTGCAAAAGCCAGATTGTACAGCCTTGTGGGACTAGTAACCTACCTGTATGTAATTACTTATAAAATACCCTGGTCTTAAAAGCTATATATATGCTAAAACAAATTATACATTAAGCAGTAGCCCTTCAGATAAAAATAGGAAAAGCAGAATTATTTTGTTCCCCCAGACTAACTGTCTGTAGAAGATCAATGTTTTCCCTACTAAGGGCTAGATCAGCAGTCTCAAACTCAAACCCTTTGCAGGGCCATATTTTGGATTTGTAGATACTTGGAGGGCCGCAGAAAAAAATAGTTAATGTCTTATTAAAGAAATGACAACTTTGCATGAGGTAAAACTCATTATAGTTTATAAATCTTTCCTTATGGTAACAATCAAAAGAAGGCAGAGAACAGGTAAGTGAAATACATGATGCTTAACTTATCAAAAATCTTTTTGCAGAATGTGAGAGTAATTCCCCTTTAAGTGATCTAAATTCATGTAGACTCAAATTTATTTATTTTTTAACTATTGATAATGTAGCTAGATGATATTAATTCATCTGGTGAGAAAAATATGGCAGTAGCTACAACATGTCATTGGGGGCATAAGACAGCAGAAACCTTAGAGTTTGTAATGAATATACCATATTTTTCCAATCATAAGATGCACCTGACCATAAGACGCACCCACCTCTAGAGGAGGAAAAAGCAAGAAAAAAAAATTCTGAACCAAATACCGTGTCCCCCCTCTGGTGGTCTAGTGGTAGGCCGGGACAGGGTACAGGGCACATCTAGTGGTGGACACGTCTAATGGTAGGCAGCCAAAAGCCAGCCTGCCCCCAGCCAGCCCGCCCCAAACCAGCCCCAGGCCAGCCTGCCAGCCCCAAACCAGCCAGCCAGCTCCAAGCCAACCAGCCAGCCAGCCCCTAGCCATCCCCAGGCAAGCCCCCCCCCCCCACCCCCCGGTAACTTTTTTAACAGTGCCATCAGTTCCAGCCGGCTTCACTCCCTCCCTACATGCCGCAGCAGCCTTCGCTCTTCCCAGCTCCTCATTTCCCGGCCAGCGGCAAAATAAAGCAGTGCAGCCATCACGAGCAAGCTTTATGCTTTCCCGCTCGGCCCTCACGCTTCTTTCCAAATGCTGCCGTAAGTTCCGAATGCTGCGCTACTGATTTGTTTCGCCGCTGGCCAGAAAATGAGGAGCTGGCTGGACGCTGGACCACCAGGTAAAAAAGAGGGAATGGCGATGGGGTTTAAAACAAAAGGTGGTGCAGTGGGCGGGTGGGTGGGTTTAAAAAAGAGGTACAGTGGGTTGGTGGGTTTAGAAAGGTGGTGTGGCGGCGGTCAGGTTTTACAATGGCACAGGGAGGGAGGGTAACAAAATTTGTACCTTCGCTTCATAAGACGTACCGAGATTTCCACCCACTTTTGGGTGGGAAAAAAGTGTGTCGTATGGAGCGAAAAATACGGTAGTTTATAACTGTTCTCATGCACTGATGTCAAAAGTGCAGAGTCACAATGTAACCTTTCTTTATAAACACTTAATAACAAATGTGAGGTATTTAGGAGAGTGTGGCATAGTGGTTAGAGCTACAGGTTATAGGTTCAAATCCTTGTGACCCTGGGAAAGCCACTAATCCTCCACTGCCCCAGGTACATTAGACAGATTGTGAGCCTATCTGGACAGATAGGGAAAAAAATTCTTGAAGTGTCTTTAAGTAAACATAACAACAATATGCTTATATACGGCAGCTACCTCTCAGTTCTGTGCTGTTTACAGAGTAAAGATACTGGGCATTCGCAGTGAATTACAATTCATTAATTAAAAATGCTACCAAAGAAGTATATTTTTAACAATTTTCTAAATGCCAGATAGATTTTGGAACTTAATATAAAATTACCAATATGTTTATCCCATACTAGTTTTTTAGCCTGTTACATTAACGGGTGCTAAAATATATGTGTAGACTTAGGTATTTCTTTCTTTCTTTCTGTATGTCTGTCTTTCTGTCTCTCTCCCTGGCTCCCTGTCTGTCTCTCTTTCTGTCTCTCTCCCTGCCCCCTGTCTGTCTGTCTTTCTCCCTGGCCCACTGTCTGTCTCTTTCTTTCTTTCTGTCTCTTTCCCTGCCCGCTGTCTGTCTTTCTTTCTTTCTGTCTCTCCCCCCCCTGTCCAGCAGCACCCCTTCTTGCTCCCCCCTGTCCAGCAGTAGCCCTTCTCCCTTCCTTTTACCTCTCCCCTGTCCAGCAGCACTCCTTTCCTGCTCCCCCTGTCCAGCAGTAGCCCTTCTCCCTTCCTTTGACCTCCCCCCCCTGTCTAGCAGCACCCCTTCCCTGCTCCCCCTGTAGAGCAGTAGCCCTTCTCCTTTCCTTTGACCTCCCCTCTGTCCAGCAGCACCCCTTCCCTGCGTCCCCTGTCCACTATCCGCTAGCCTGGGCAGCCTAGGAGCTTTTGCTAGGCAGGCCTGCCTTGCATTATCAAAGTGGGCCGGCCTAGCAAATGCCCCGCGACTGCTTGAAGAAACTGCGGCTGCTACCGCTGCTGGTCCGGGGGTGAGAAGAAGAGGCGTTCCAGCAGCGGCAGCATAGTCAGAAGGCAGGAAGTCAGCCGGCGTCGGAGATCGAGGCAGAAGGCAGGAGATCAGCTGAGGCAGCCACTGTGCAAATGCGGCATGGAGGCACGGAGATTGAAGTGCGCATGGGCGCTAAGGGTTTCATTATAGCGGATAAGATAGAATTCTGCCAAAGAATCATTTGTAAATACATCCCTTAATAAATAGAAAGTCAAATATCCACAAACCCCATGTAGGATGTTTTCTATTAACAAATTCAAGGTGGTCAAGAAAATAACTGCTTTGAATGTGGTTGTAAAACTAGAAAAAGGCTGTATACAAGCCCCAATCCCTTTCCCTAATATAGACTGGTAATAGGATCTTTGTTTAAAAGTTATTCAGATCAGTTTCTGAAAGGAAAACCAATTGTGATACGTTTGACTAAGAATGTGGACAAATATGGTTGGTAAATTTGTGAACTAAATTGGCAGCTTAAAGAGTTAATGAATGGACGAGTACTATGCTCTAAAGCAGCCTCTGAGGATATTGGCTCTTTATATGTGTGGTTTTCTGTGTTAGACTTTGGAAGGAATATGGAGAAATAGACATTTGTGATACCAAATTAAAATGTATTTTTCTGGCATGTTTTCCTTGATGGTGGGAAGAGGAAGTTATAAAAAGTTGGATCAGTCATCTCCTGCTGATGGCTAATTACCGATATATACTGTATCATCAGAAATTGAGCTAACTGAGCCTTTTATCAATAGTGCCATGTTATTTGAAATAATGAGAGGCCTTATTAATTCAATTTAACTTGATATAAGTCTTTTTATAATCACTTTGTAGAAGTTGCCAGCCTGCTGCTTGTGTGGAAACAGAGGGCACAAACAGTATTCCTGTCCAGCACGGTATTGTTCAAACTGCTTTCTGCCTGGACATTTCTCTCTGGAGTGCATTGAAAAGGCTTATTGGAAGAAACGGTGCCACCGTTGTAATATGACAGGCCACTATGCTGATGTAAGTACTAGTTTTTAAACAAAATCTTGATGATCTTTTTAGCCATTTTCTTTCTGTATAATTTAGTCTCAATTGAGACGCTCTAGACCAGTGTCCTGCAAACTTTTACTTGGCAACCCAGTAAACTCCGGGCCATGGCTGGAAAGCACTCAGAAATGCATGTAAGTCAATGTGATGACATCAGGGGCATACATAATGTCATGACATCGATATCTGCGCATGTGCGAAGGCCCTCCAGATGGGGCCTTGAGCTGCCAGTGGGGGTGCTGGAGCAGGAGAGGCACGGAGAAGAGGTGTGGGTGCCAGCTAACTTCCTAAAGGACATGCCTCTTGCTGTGAGAGGCACGTTCTATAGGCAGTCAGCCGGTGCCATCGGCACACCCAGAATCTTGCCACGGCACACAGTTTGCGATACACTGCCATAGACTGAGGAAGTATAGGGTGAAAGGAGATAGATTCAGAAGTAACCTCGGTGAATACTTTTTCATGGATAGAGTGGTGAATGCTTAGAACGACCTCCCAGTGGAGGTGGTGGAGATGAAGAGTGTATCTGAATTCAAGACAGCTTGGGACTTTGGATTTCTAAGGGAGAGGAAGGGATAATGGAAGGCATGGTTGGGCAGACTAGACAGTGTAACAAAACACTTTCACAAAGGTCAGATGCACACTGTCTGATGGTGTGATAAAGATCAAAGTGCAGATTTAAAATGCCAATTTTAAACGGAGGAAAAAGCCTCAGACAAGGGCCCTCCCACCTCCACAATAGTGGAATAATGGTGATGGAGCGTTCACCTCACTGGCTAAAAAAACCTCCTTTGTATTAAAAAGACACTGCACTACTTCAAGATGTAATGAAAAATATATATGTATATACTGTATGATAGATGAACAATTCAACTTATCTTAGTTGATCGGTACACCGATGGTGGCCAGCTTTTCACTATTCAGCTACCTCAGGGTGTAACATCTCCAATCAAAACTGTAACCAGAAACAAAACATAGCGTTAAAACTGGGCCAGTATATATCTTCTCAAGGTAACAATAAAAACCAATGCAGGACATACCTTTTAATCGGACGCTAAGCATCCAAAGATGGCTCCATGGCGTGCAGACTGGGTTTAAATCCTCCCGGTGCATTATCGTTAATACCGGAAGTGTCAATGCGTCGATCTTCAGACGCTCTTAAAGACACAGAACTACTCGGGTACTCAGTAGAGTGGACAGGGTAGATGTGAATCACTTGTTCACTCTTTCCACAAAAATACAAAAATGTACATATCATATAACCCCTGAGCCATCTCTTTTCCATGCTAAAGATCCCTAGCCGTTTTAGCCTTTCCTCATAGGGAAGTCATCCCAAACTTTTTATTATTTTTGTCATCCTTCTCTGTACCTTTTCTAATTCCACTATATCTTTTTTTGAGATACGGTGACCAGAACTGAAGACAGTATTCAAGTTGTGGCCGTATTATAGAGCAATACAAGGAAATTATAACATTTTCATCTTTGTCTTCTATTCCTTTCCTGATAATTTACACTTGCTCACATTAAACGTCATCTTCCATTTTGATGGCCAGTCTTCCAGACTCTCAAGGTCCTCTTGCAATTTTTCACAATCATAAGAACATAAGCAGTGCCTCTGCTGGGTCAGACCAGCTCACGCAGCGGCCCATCTGGTCCAGGATCTTCCCTTGCAGAAACCATGTTGGCTTGTTATCATAAGTTTATTCCTTTCTAGATGCTCCTCGATGCATTCTTTTATCCGCGTTTCCGCCATTTTCCCCGGAACCGAGGTCAGACTTACAGGTCTGTAGTTTCCCGGGTCACCTTTTGATCCCTTTTTAAAGATGGGCGTAACATTGGCTATCTTCCAATCCTCCGGGATCATACCTGTTTTTAGGGATAGATTACAGACTTGCTGTAGTAGTGCCGCTATTTCCTCCTCCTATTGAGTTTTAACAACTTTATGTCATCGGCAAGTTTAATTAAATCACTAAATATTCCCATCTCTAGATCATTGATAAACATGTTAAAAAAGCAGTGGTCCCAGCACAGACCCCTGGAGGAACCCCACTATTTACCCCTCTCCATTAAGAATATTGACCATTTAAAACCTGCTCTCTGTTTTTTGTCTTCCAACCAGTTCATAATCCATAATAGAACATTATCTCCTGTACCATACTTTCTAATTTCCTCAGAATTCGTTCATGAGGTACTTTGTCAAATGCCTTTTGAAAATCCAAATACACCATATTAACCGGTTCACCTTTATCCACATGTTCATTCACCCCTTCAAAGATATACAGTAGATTGGTGAGGCAAGATTTCCCTTGACTAAATCTATGCTGGCTTTCTCTCATTAATCCATGCTTATGCATATGTTCTGTCATTTTAAGAACATAAGAAGTTGCCTCCGCTGAGTCAGACCAGAGGTCCATCCTGCCCAGCGGTCCGCTCTCGCCTGAATAGTGTACCTGACTAATTTTGTAACTGCCTCTAATCCTATCCCTATTACCTACCTCTACTCCTATCTGTACCCCTCAATCCCTTTGTCCTCCAGGTACCTGTCCAGACCCTCTTTGAAGCCCTGTAGCGTGCTCCTGCTTATCACATCCTCCGGTAGCGCGTTCCATGTATCCACCACCCTCTGAGTGAAAAAGAACTTCCTGGCGTTTGTTCTAAACCTTTCTCCTTTCAATTTCTCTGAGTGCCCCCTTGTACTTGTGGATCCCCGTAATTTGAAAAATCTGTCCCTGTCTACCCTTTCTATGCCTTTCATGATCTTGAAGGTTTCTATCATGTCTCATCTAAGTCTCCGCTTTTCCAGGGAGAAAAACCCCAGCTTCTTCAGTCTGTCAGTATATGAGAGGTCTTCCATACCCTTTATTAGCTTAGTTGCTCTTTTCTGGACTCTCTCAAGTACCGCCATGTCCTTCTTGAGGTACGGCGACCAGTACTGGACACAGTACTCCAGGTGCGGGCGCACCATTGCACGATACAGTGGCAGGATGACTTCCTTCGTCCTGGTCGTGATACCCTTCTTAATGATGCCCAACATTCTGTTTGCCTTCCTTGAGGCTGTGGCACACTGCGCCGACGCCTTCAATGATGTGTCTACCATCACTCCCAGGTCTCTTTCAAGGTTACTCACACCTAGCGGTGATCCCCCCATTTTGTAAGTGAACATCGGGTTCTTTTTCCCTACATGCATGACCTTGCATTTCCTTATGTTGAAGCTCATTTGCCACTTTTTGGCCCACTCTTCCAGCGCTGTCAGATCTTTTTGGAGATTTTTGCAGTCCTCCTTGCTTTCAACCCTGCTGTATAATTTGGTGTCATCCGCAAATTTAATAACCTCACATTTTGTTCCTGCTTCCAGGTCGTTAATAAATATATTGAACAGGAGCGGTCCCAGCACCGACCCCTGCGGAACTCCGCTCGTGACCCATTGCCAGTCTGAGTAATGGCCCTTTATTCCAACCCTCTGTTTCCTGTCCGCCAGCCAGTTTTTGATCCATCGGTGGACCTCCCCTTGCACCCCGTGGTTCCATAGCTTCCTTAGCAGTCTTTCATGTGGTACCTTGTCGAAGGCTTTTTGGAAGTCAAGGTAAATGATGTCTATAGATTCCCCTTTATCCACCTGGCTGTTTACCCCCTCAAAGAAGTATAATAAGTTAGTGAGGCATGACCTGCCCTTGCAGAAGCCATGCTGGCTCGGCTTTAGCTGTACAGTGTTTTCGATGTGTTCCCAGTTGCAGTCTTTAATCAGCGCTTCCATCATCTTTCCCGGGACCGAGGTCAAGCTCACCGGCCTGTAGTTTCCTGGGTCTCCCCTTGAGCCTTTCTTGAAGATGGGCGTGACATTTGCTATTTTCCAGTCTTCCGGAATCTCTCCAGTTTTTAAGGATAGGTTGCATATTTGTCTAAGTGGCTCAGCTATTTTGTTCCTTAGTGGCTCAGCTATTTTGTTCTTTATAATAGTCTCTACCATTTTGCCCAGCACCGACATCAGACTTGCTGGTCTAAACTTTCTCGGAGACCACAAAAAAGAAAAAATCCAACTAGATTTGCAGTAAACCGAGCACCAAAATGAAAAACAAAATAGAAACTGCAGTCTATGTACAGGATGCAGGCATTGTTTATTATATTGTAAAAGAAATGCAGTAAATCTACAACCTTATTACCAACCAAGGGACCCGACACGGTCCATGTTTCGGATAACACGCCTTCATCAGGGGTCCTATTGGATCACCTATGGAACCCTTTTTAAAAATTGGCATCAAGTTGGCCACCCTTCAGTCTTCTGGTACTAAGCTGGATATCAATTTGTAATTTTAAAGAAAAGTTACAAATTACTAACAATAGCTCTGCACGTTCATTTTTCAATTATATCAGCACTCTGGGATGTATACCATCTGGTCTAGGCAATTTGCTACAGTTCAATTGTCAAATTGACCCATTACATCATCCAGTTTTGTAGAGATCTAGAAATATGATGGCAGATAAAGGCCAAATGGCTCATCCAGTCTGCCCATGCACAGTAACCATTATCTCTTCCTCTCTCTAAGAGATCCCACGTGCCAATCCCAGGCTTTTTTGAATTCAGATACAGATTCTCTCCACCACCTCTTCCGGTAGACTGCTCCACGCATCTACACATTTACCACCCATTCTGTAAAAACTATTTCCTTACATTACTCCTAAGCCTATCATCTCTTAACTTCATCCTATGCCCTCTCATTCCAGAACTTCCTTTCAAATGAGACTCAACTTATGTGCATTTACATCACGTGCATTTAAAAGTCTCTATCATATCTTCCCTCTCCTGCCTTTCCTCCATAGTATACAGATTGAGATAGTTAAATCTGTCCCCATACGCCTTATGATGAAGACCATGTAGCATTTTAGTAGCCTTCCTCTGGATTGACTCCATCCTTTTTATATCTTTTTGAAGGTGCAGCCTCCAGAATTGTACACAATATTCTAAATGAGTTTTCACCAGGGGCATCAATACCTCCTTTTTCCTATTGGCCATACCTCTCCCTATGCATTCTAGCATCCTTCCAGCTTTTGCCGTCACCTTTTCAACCTGTTTGGCCACTTAAGATCATCACATGCAATCACACCCAAGTCCCGCTCTTCTGTCATGCATATAAGTTCTTCACCCCCTAATCTGTACCATTTCCTCTGGTTTTTGCAGCCCAAATGCATGACCTTGCATTTCTTAGCATTAAATTTTAGCCAGGTCTTTCTTCATGTTATTCACACCTTCCTAGGTGTCTATTGTAGATTTTGGTATCATCTGCAAAAAGAGGCAAATATTCCCGACAGCCTTTCAGCAATATCGTTTATAAAAATGTTAAAAAGAACAGGCCTAAGAAAAGAACCTTGAGGCACACTACTGATAACATCCCTTTCCTCAGAGCAATCTCCATTGACCACTACCCTCTGTCACCTTCCTTTCAACCAGTTCTTGACCCAGCCCATCACTTTGGGACCCATTCCGAAGGTACTTAGTTTATTTATTGGATGTCTTTGTGGAACACTGTCACAGGGTTTTCTAAAATCTAATTACACCACATCTAGCACACTTCCTCTATACAATTCTCTGGTCACCTAGTCAAAGAAATTGATCAGATTTGTCTGACAAGACCTAGCTCTAGTGAATCCATGTTGCCTCCGGTCTTATAATCCACAGGATTCAAGAAACTTCATTCTCTGTTTTAAAAGTTTTTCCATTAATTTGCTTACCACAGAAGTCAAACTTACCGGCTTGTAATTCCCTACTTCTTGCTTACTTCCACTTTTGTGAAGAGGGCCACATCCACCCTTCTCCAGTCCTCTGGTACTACTCCCGACGCTAGAGACTCATTGAAAAGGTCAGTCAGCAGAGCCACCAGAACTTCCCTAAGTGCCTTCAGCACTCTCAGATGTACACTATCTGGCCCCATTGCTTTGTCTATCTTTATTTTAGCTAGCTCCTCACGAACACAACCCTTTGAAAATCAGGGTCTACCACTCCTCCATCCCTATTCATGTTTGGCTTCTGCAGTCACGCTTCCGGTGCTTCAGCTGTGAACACAGAACAGAAATTTTTGTTAAGCAATTTTGCCTTTTCTTTATCAGCTTCTACATATTTCTCCCCGTCACCTTTGATTCTCACAATGCCACTTTTGCACTTCTTCCTATCACTAATATATCTAAAAAATGTCTTGTCTCCAAGTTTTACCGTGCCAGATATTTTTTTCTTCCATTTGCATCTTTGCTTTCCTGACTACACGACTAGCCTCTCTTAACTTTTCCAGATATTTTTGCCAGTCTTCCTCTTTGTGTCCTTTTGTAGTTTATGAAAGCTAATCTCTTATTCCTTATCTTCTTAGCTACTACTTATGAGAACCAAAGCATCTTTCTTTTCCTTACTTGCCTCAGAAAAAGGTTTGTTGCTCTTACAATTTCTCCTTTCAGTTTTGCCCACTGCATATCCACTCCTTCCAGATGTTCCCATCAGGACAACAATTCCTTGACATAATCTCCCATCTGAACAAAGTTAGGTTTTTTAATGTCTAAGACCTTTTCTTTTGAATGAGCCATCCCTATACCCATCTTGATATTAAACCGTACCATGCAGTGATCACTGGATCCCTATTTGTAAGCACTAAGTCTAGTATGACCCACATCCCGCGTGGGTTCCATTATCAACTGCTGGAACATTTCTCCTTGTAGAGAATCCAGAATCTCCTTACTTCTTACTTCATTGCAGAAACTTTCACCTCCTTTGTCCCAGGCCTCAAGAAATAAAAAAAAATTAAAAAAATTGTTTTCTTTTTACTTTTTTTTTTCTATTATTACTCTGGTCGCCGTACATGAAGAAGGACAAGGTACTACTCAAAAGGGTCCATAGAAGAGCGACTAAGATGGTTAAGGGGGCTAGAGGAGTTGCCGTACAGTGAAAGATTAGAGAAACTGGGCCTTTTGTCCCTCGAACAGAGGAGATTGAGAGGGGACTTGATCGAAACATTCAAGGTACTGAAGGGAATAGACTTACTAGATAACGACAGGTTGTTCACCCTCTCCAAGGTAGGGAGAACGAGAGTGCACTCTCTAAAATTGAAAGGGGATAGATTTCATATGAACATAAGGAAGTTCTTCTTCACCCAGAGAGTGATAGAAAACTAGAATGCTCTTCCGGAGTCTGTCATAGGGGAAAATATCCTCCAGGGATTCAAGACAAAGTTTGACAAGTTCCTGCTCAATTGGTAGGGCTAGTCTTAGTTAGGGCACTGATCTTTGATCAGAGGGCCGCCGCGTGAGCGGACTGCTGGGCACGATGGACCACTGGTCTGACCCAGCGGTGGCAATTCTTATGTCAAAGCAGTGATGGCTCTGGGAGAATTTCTTGCCTCTCTGTATTTGACAGAGGCATATCTTCACATCCCCATTTTTCCAGATCACAGGAAGTATTCATATATTATATATGTCAAAATTCTTATATTATATATGGCAATTCTTATATATATATGTCAAAGCAGCGGTGGCTCTGGGAGAATTTCTTGCCTCTCTGTATTTGACAGAGGCATATCTTCACATCTCCATTTTTCCAGATCACAGGGAGTATCTAAAGATTTCATGTTCTGCTGTGACACTTCAGTTTGTGGCGCTTCTTTTCAATTTGGCCACATCTCCCCACACCTTTACAAAGGTGACGTGGTTGTAGCGGCCCACCTGTACAGGATGGGTGGCCAGGTGCATCCCTATCTAGATGATTGGCTGGCCAAGGCCTCTTCTCTAGAGGCGAGCACATGGTTCAGCAGAGCCTGGGTTGGATAGTCAACTTTAAAAAGAGTCACCTTCAGCTGACTCAGTGCTTGGAATATCTGGGAGTACGATTTGATACAGCACAGGGCTGTGTTTTTCTTCCTGAGCCATGCAAGCAGAAGCTCAGGAAACAGATTGGGGCTCTTCTGAGCCCCACAGTCTGGCATTACCTGAAGGCTCTGGGCTTAATGGCGGCCTCTCTGGAGGTTGTTTCCTGGGTGAGAGCTCATATGCATCCACTCTTCTACTCCCTTCTGTCCTGGTGGTCTCCGCAGTGCCACTCCCTACAGACGCAGCTCCCCTGGACTGTGGTGGCAAAGCGCAGCTTGCATTCGTGGCTCCAGAGGAGGCCTTGTTGAGGGATATGCCTCAGAATCCATGCATGGGTGGCACTCACGACTGATGCCAGCCTAATTGGCTGGGAGGCTTACTGCTGTGGTCACCCCCTTCAGGGCAGGTGGTCCCCATTAGAAAGCAAATGGTCCATAAATCGTCTGGAACTGAGAGTCATTCGGTTATTCTGCAGTGGCTTATGTGAACAGACAAGGCACCAGAAGTGCTCCCCTTCACCTGGAGGCACGGATGTTATTTCAGTGGACAGAACTTCACTTGCAAGCTCTCTCTGCTGCCCACATGGCAGGGGTGGAGAAAGTCCAGGCTGACTTTCTCAGCAGGCAGACTCTGGATCCGGGGAAGTGGTCTCTGTCCCAGAGGGTGTTTCCCTCATTGTTTAGATTTGGGGCAAACCGGACATGGATCTTACAGCCATAGCCAGGAATACAAAGGCGGTTCATTTCTAGACTCAAAGAGCCAAGTGGGGAAATGCAGGGCTAGACGCCTTTGTTCAGCCCTGGTCCACAGTGCAGCTTCTCTGTTTTTCTGCTGTGGGCCATGGTGGGTCAAATGAACTACAGGATAATGAACCATAAGACCCAAAGGTTCATCAAGTCCAGTAGCCTGATCTCACGGTGGCCAGTCCCAAAACGGTGGCCAAAACCCAAAGAGTAGCAACATTCCATGCTACCGATCCAGAGCAAGCAGTGGCTTGCCCCATGTCTTTCTCAATAACAGACTATGGACTTTTCCTCCAGGAAATTGTCCAAACCCTTTTTAAAGCCATCGGGGGCAGGTAATTCTGGTGGCTCCAGACTGGTCCCACAGGCCTTGGTATGCAGATCTGGTGCATCTGCAGAGAGGCAGGTGTCGGAAGCTTCCGGTTCATCCGGGGCTCCTCATTCAAGGCCCAGTTCCCATGGTGAAGCTTGCAGTCTCTGGTGTCTCACCTGGATGTCACTTGGTTTTTGAGGAGGGCTCTCAGATTGAGACTCCCAATGTTCCTGTCATTGGATCTCAATGTGGTCCTGAAGGGACTGTCCCGTGTTCCATATGATTCGCTGATGGAGGCTTCCCTGATGGACCTCACAGTCAAGACAGTATTTTTGGTTGCTCTAGTCTTGGCAAGAATGAGCTCATAATAATCAGACCTTCTCATGTAGGTTTAATGGAGTCAGGTGTTTCTCTGTGCACAGTACCTTCCTTTCTTCTGAAGGTAGTTTCTGCCTTCCATGTCAATCATGAGTTTTGTTTGCCCGCCTTTCATCCTACATGTTTGGTGAAATAGGATAAGCTTTTGTGGAAGCTGAATGTGCACAGTATCCTACTTATCTCTCTGGAGAAGACTAATGATTCCAGACTTTCTGATCATCTTTTAGTGCTGACCAGTCACTTGTGACATGGCAAGCCAGCTTCCAAGGCTTCCATTGCTAGATGGATTTGCATGGCAATTTCATCTTCTTATATTGCCTGCGAGAAACAGCCCCCTATCTCTATTGCAGCACATTCAACAATAGGTGATGTGGCTTCCTGGATGGAGTCCCAGGCTGTCTCATGTGATGAAATCTGTAGAGCAGCTACATGGTCTACACTTCATACTTTTATGAAGTTCTACAGAATGGATGTAGCAGCTCAAGAGGATGCTGCTTTTGGGTCCTCAGTTCTGAGGGCAGGCTCATTTGTCCCTCCCTAGATGCTTGGCACTGCTTTGGTACATCAGCTAACGTACGGACTCCTGTATATATGTAACAGAATGAAAGATTAAGTTCATACGTTGACAATCTTGTTTCTGTTAATATACATAGGAGTCCATACAGCTTACTCTGTGCGGATTTTTGATTCACCTGATTTGTGCCTTGGACGTTGCCAGTGTCCATCTTGGTACTTCTACTGTATCTAAGATTCAGCTGAGACATTGCTACAGGGAAAAGGGGCTCCCTTTTCTCTTTGTGGGGGGTGTCTCTAGCCCCTACAAGTTGCAATTAGCAGGTTGGTTCCTAGCTACTCAAGTGCATAATTTATTCAATGTTAAATTGTTCAGTGTTTATTGATCACTTTCTATTGCCTAAGTTTCAGAGCAGAATAGGTTTGTTTGCCGGGGAAGATCTCTCTGATCCTCATTCTCTTTTCTTCTGTTTCAGTGGAGTTTGATTGCTTTGGTACCAACTGAAGAGGGAACTGTTCTCCACTGCAGAAGGGAGGAGTTCAAGTGATACCCTTCTGCAGTTTCATGGTTAGTGGGACTCGACAGCTAATCGACAGACTCATGTGTATTTTAACAGAAACAAGAATATCGAGGTAAAAACATAATATTTTGTTTTCCTCTTGCTCTTATTAACTTTCCTTATATTTTTATAGCTCTTTTCAGCTTGTACCACAGTCTTTCCTCCCATCCCATCAGTTCTTTTGTCAGGATTGCTCTCATTTTACTGAAATCAGAATGCTTCTCACCAAAGAAAGATGTAGGTTGTCCCTACAATATAGCCTTTTATTTTTCCATATATTGCCCCATTCTCCTATGTATCTGAAACCATCTTATTAACACCAGGAGTTGAACCACGTATTGAACTTCCCTATATTATGAAGCCTTTCCTCTCCTATACCATAGGTAGGCAGTATTTCAGACAAAACTACAATCTGTACTAAAGACTTCAGACCTTCCCCAGCTTCTGGTACACACTCCATGCTTCAAGGATATCCGTAATGAATATGCATGAGACATTTCTATAAAGCTGAAAGGTGTATGCAGCACTGTACATTTACATAGTAACATAGTAGATGACAGCAGATAAAGACCCGAATGGTCCATCCAGTCTGCCCAACCTGATTCAATTTAAATTTTTAAATTTTTTTTCTTAGCTATTTCTGGGCAAGAATCCAAAGTTCTACTCAGTACTGTGCTTGGGTTCCAACTGCTGAAATCTCTGTTAAAACCTACTCCAGCCCATCTACACCCTCCAAGCCACTGAAGCCCTCCCCAGCCCATCCCCCACCAAATGGCCATACACAGACACAGACCATGCAAGTCTGCCCAGTACTGGCCTTAGTTCAATATTTAATATTATTTTCTGATTCTAGATCCTCTGTGTTCATCCCACGCTTCTTTGAACTCAGTCACCGTTTTACTCTCCACCACCTCTCTCGAGAGCGCATTCCAGGCATCCACCACCCTCTCCGTAAAGTAGAACTTCCTAACATTGCCTTTGAATCTACCACCCCTCAACCTCAAATTTACCATTTTCCTTTCTCTGGAAAAGATTTTGTTCTACGTTAATACCCTTCAAGTATTTGAACGTCTGAATCATATCTCCCCTGTCTCTCCTTTCCTCTAGGGTATACATATTCAGGGCTTCCATTCTCTCCTCATATGTCTTCTGGCGCAAGCCTCCTATCATTTTCGTCGCCCTCCTCTGGACCGCTTCAAGTCTTCTTATGTCCTTCACCAGATACGGTCTCCAAAACTGAACACAATACTCCAAGTGGGGCCTTACCAATGACCTGTACAGGGGCATCAACACCTTCTTCCTTCTACTGGCTACGCCTCTCTTTATACAGCCCAGCATCCTTCTGGTAGCAGCCACTGCCTTGTCACACTGTTTTTTCGCCTTTAGATCTTCGGACACTATCACCCCAAGGTCCCTCTCCCCGTCCGTGCATATCAGCTTCTCACCTCCCAGCATATACGGTTCCTTCCGATTATTAATCCCCAAATGCATTACTCTGCATTTCTTTCCAGTGAATTTTAGTTGCCAGGCATTAGACCATTCCTCTAACTTTTGCAGATCCTTTTTCATATTTTCCACTCCCTCTGTTACAAATCTTGGTATCATCTGCAAAAAGGCACACTTTTCCTTCTAACCCTTCAGCAATGTCACTCACAAACATATTGAACAGGATTGGCCCCAGCACCGAACCATGAGGGACTCCACTACTCACCTTTCCTTCCTCCGAGCGACTTCCATTAACCATCATCCTCTGGCGTCTGTCCGTCAGCCAGTTTCTACCCAGTTCACCACTTTGGGTCCTAACTTCAGCCCTTCAAGTTTGTTCAACAGTCTCCTATGAGGACCTGTATAAAGGCTTTGTTGAAATCTAAGTAAATTACATCTAGCATATGTCCTTGATCCAGCTCTCTGGTCACCCAATCAAAAAATTCAATCAGGTTCGTTTGGCACGATTTACCTTTTGTAAAGCCATGTTGCCTCGGATACTGTAACCCATTAGATTCAAGGAAGTACACTATCCTTTCTTTCAGCAACACTTCCATTATTTTTCCAACAACTGAAGTGAGGTTCACCGGCCTGTAGTTTCCTGCTTTATCCCTGTGACCACTTTTGTGAATAGGGACCACATCCGCTCTCCTCCAATCCCCAGGAACAACTCCCGTCTCCAGAGATTTGTTGAACAAGTCTTTAATAGGACTCGCCAGAACCTCTCTGAGCTCCCTTAGTATCCTGGGATGGATCCCGTCTGGTCCCATTGCTTTGTCCACCTTCAGTTTTTCAAGTTGCTCATAAACACTCTCCTCCGTGAACGGCACAGAATCCACTCCATTTTACATAAGAACATAAGCAGTGCCTCCGCCGGGTCAGACCACAGGTCCATCCTGCCCAGCAGTCCGCTCCCGCGGCGGCCCAAACAGGTCACGACCTGTCTAAATCACCAGAAGGGGCCCCCATGCCGCCTTTGTTTCCCTTCCTAGCCCTCCGGTCTTGCACATGCACGACCTGGGTTTCTATACTTATTTTCTGGTTAGCTTTCTCAATATCCCATGATCCCTTTATCCTTCAGGAATCCGTCCAGTCTCTGTTTGAATCCTTGTACCGTACTCTGCCTGATCACTTCCTCCGGTAGCGCATTCCAAGTGTCCACGACCCTTTGGGTGAAGAAAAACTTTCTTGCATTCGTTTTGAACCTATCTCCCTTCAGTTTCTCCGAATGCCCCCTCGTACCTGTTGTCCCCTTCAGCCTGAAGAATCTGTCCCTATCCACCCTCTCTATGCCCCTCATGATTTTGAAGGTCTCTATCATATCACTCCTGAGCCTCCTCTTTTCCAGAGAGAAGAGCCCCAGCCTATCCAACCTCTCGGCATATGGGCAGTGTTCCAGCCCTTTTACCAGTTTCGTTGCTCTCCTTTGGACTCTCTCAAGTATCGCCATGTCCTTCTTGAGGTGCGGCGACCAATACTGAACGCAGTATTCCAGATGTGGACGCACCATCGCTCGATACAATGGCATGATGACTTCCCGCGTCCTGATTGTTATGCCCCTCTTTATGATGCCCAGCATCCTGTTGGCTTTTTTTGAGGCTGCTGCGCACTGTGCAGATGGCTTCAGTGATGCATCCACCAGCACACCCAAGTCTCTCTCAAGTCTGCTGTCTCCCAACAATGCCCCCCCCCAATTTGTAGTTGAACAACGGGTTCTTTTTCCCTATATGCATGACCTTGCATTTTTCCATGTTAAAGCGCATTTGCCATTTGTTTGCCCAGTCTTCCAGCTTGTCCAGGTCCCTTTGCAGGTCCTCACACTCCTCCCTGGAGCTAACTCTTCCGCACAGTTTGGTATCGTCTGCAAATTTTATAACCTCGCACTTTGCCTCCTTTTCTAGGTCATTGATAAATATGTTGAAGAGTAACGGCCCCAGCACCGATCCCTGTGGCACACCGCTCGTGACTTTTCTCGTATAACTTTGCCAGACAATCTCAGTCCTTCTCCAGGATTTTCTTCTGTGAACATTTAACGTGTAATAGACAGTCCCTGCTCAGAAGAGCTTACAATCCACACCAATTTTTTTTTTATGTGACACACATCCCGTTTTTGGGGAAACAGACTAGTATGTTCTGACACACTGTTTGAGAACCACTGGTCTGACATGGACCTTGTCCAAGTAGCTTTCCAGAGGGTAGGAGTAGCTTATTGTTTATGACAGTAGACTGAGATCCAAGGAAACAAGGGTTCAAGTCTTTCTCCTGCTCTGTCTGATTTTGGGCAAGTCACTTAAACCTCCATTGCCTCCAATTTTTTTTTTTTTAAGATTGTAAGTCCTGTGGGACAAAGGAAAATCTAGGTCCCAGGATGTAATTTGCCTTAGTTATAAGTAACAGGTGTGAGCTAAACCCAAATAAATAGATAAAGTAAACTTAATTATTGACCAATGTTCTTTGTAGTGGATATCTCCTCCTCAGCACTGTAGTACTTTCTGGAAGTCATGACTTTCCTTTAGAGCCTTTCTTCCACTTCTTATTCCATAGCAATATTCTACCTAATCATAAATTGTCAAGTAACTAAGAATTATCAGGAGTCTAGTTTAATCCCTTTGATTAAAGCACCTTAAGTCTTTGTGTGTGTTTTAGAAAGAAAGCCTGTTATATCTTTTCTTTAATTAAAGTACTTCAAAAAAAGTAATTATTCTCTATTCATTTGCTTTTGCATTATACAGAACTAATGAATATTGCTTGTTTTATTAAACCTTTTGTTTTGTTGCAGTGATTTGTGATGGGCCAGCTCTTAGCAGCAGTGCTTTTGACAAAGCACCAGAGGATTCTGTTAAAAAGTTGTGTTTAGTAATTGTAGTTGTCGTGTCAGACCATCTCTGACTTGGAGCTGAAGGATTTTTGTGAGATGAGTAGCTTTGCCAGCAGGGACCTAAGTCTCCTGGGCCAGCCGTGCTCTCATTAAGATTTGCCGCTAGCAGTGGCGGTGTTTGGCGAGTATGTGACGTGCATTCTGTTATTGTATGGTTGGCTTGTCAGCCTGCAGCTTTCTGACACTCACTTATGTCACTCTTTATTCAGAGAGGAAGAAGCTTTTGATAATTTGACAAGACAAGCTCTTAAACGATCTAGGTCATGGCCTTCACTGTCTGTGATTGTGAACATATTTCCTGAAAACCCTGTCACTCATCACAGCTACATTTTCTCCCGGGGAGCCAGAGGCCTGTCCTGCTTTCTTGTCAGCTCATACATTTTGGTTATTCATATCCCAAATACAGTAATTTTTTTTTTCCTTTTCCTTTTGCAAATACTAGCATGTTAGTGAGGCTAATCCTTTCTCCTGTGTTGTGTTCCCAGCAGGGTTGTGTACAAGGATTCTCTCTAGTACAAGGCAGACAACTGGCCAAGGGGAGCTGAAAGGGAGGAAAGGCCGCTTAGTGCTGTTTTTGTGTTTGCTCACTGTTGTGGAAATATGAGAACTGGTGGCAAGGGCCTTGTCTATTGAGTACTTGAGTCTCGGTCTGCTGTCAGGGGCTGGTTAAGATTGAGTGTTTTATTTTCTTTGATGTTCACATTTGAGAATGGGGAAGTGGGAATTAAACAACAGATGCACTAAGCCGTTGTTCTCGTAAAACAATAATTAGCACCTGATAAAATTCAATATGGGATGAAACGCACAATATGCACAAATGCACAATTTAGACCCTTGATTCATCGGGTATGGCAAACTGAGTTGATTCATGTTTGAATTTTATGAATATATTATCCATCTCAGTTATTCAAAAATTATTTATTCTATTTTAAAAAATAGATGAGGAAACTAACCATAACTCAGAAAAGGATGCAGAGACCCACAGAGCACTTTAGAAGCATATTTGGTTGTTTATCCAGTTGTAAAGGAGCTGTGCAGCTTTAAACTGTCACCCACTTGTGCATGTATAACCTAAATGCAAGGAAGCTGTCGGATCACAAGTGCAGACAGTGAAAGCAATTTTATTTTAATGTATTTCATTACTCTGTCATCAAGCCCATATACTAGCTTAAATAAAGGCTTCAGTGCTTGTTAAATTTGGTTATGCTTTTTCCATAAATCATACTTTTGTTGCTGTCAGAATGCAGTAATCATGTTTTTTGCTTAAGGACAGTTAAGGAGCATTAATACTTTTATGATGGAAAGTTGTGCAGTATTAGACTGAGAAAGATAAAAGGATGAATTGTAACTTTTTAATTAAAAGTTTCTCTTGTTGGGGAAACCAAATTTGCAACACTGTTGCCATTGGAAACAACAGTATTTTCAATTGTGTTGTTATTTACACCATCCTCCCTATCTTTTTTTGAACTTAAACATCTTATGGCTTCCATAGTATGACTAATCCCCATCCTCCCCCCCCTCACTATTCCAGAAATCACATTTACCCCTCCTCCCACCTTACAGTCCTAGCTTATTAGTATACCCAGCTATTTCCTACTTGCGCCCCCTCCCCTTTTCATATTTCTCAGGTCCATCCCTCAGTGGCATTCACTGGTTTCCTTACTCCATGCTCTGGTGGACAGAGACTGAATATATGGTCCCTATATCAACAGAAATAGCTTTTTCCACTTAGGATTGGTTATCCCTTCTTGATGTTCCCACACCATCAACTGATGCAGCTTATTTGAGCTTCTCTTGTGCCCAAAATTACAAATTGCACTTTTTAACCCACCAGGCAAACTTTCCACATAAACGCAATCCCTTGCTCTGTATTTCCGATGCCTCCACCATATTGAATAAAATCCTCCAGGACAAAATCTGCAAGCTTTTATTCTGGTGCTCTACAGTGTCAGCTTGTGTGTGGTTGTGATTCTGAATAATGATTAATCAGTGGTTATCATTGAATGTACTGTATGTCCAAAGTGCTTCCAGTTTGTCTTAAATATTTTTATTTTTTATAAGTTAAAATGCATGTTCCATATACTGTATTATATATATTTTAAAATATCACTTGGGGGTATATGGTAACAAGGGCTCTTGAGATTTGGATCTTTCCTAACTCATATTCCTTGCCAACATATTTCTACTTTAGATAGCCATTGTTGAGACGGACAAGCTGATTCTTCTAAACCAAATAATTTTGTAATTAGATTGCTACTCTATAAGTAAAGCTCATATGGCAAAGTTGTTGATTGTGACTTTCCAATCATATGATTCTGGAGACACTGACAGAGAAGATCACATGAAAGGCTGTTGCCATTCTAGGAAGTTGAATTCTATTTAAAAATAAGTGAGACATTTTCATGTTGGTTTCATATAAAATATATCAATCCATATGCAAGAGAAGATTTAATTATACTCTATTTTATTGAGCTTTCTAAATTATATTTAGCTGATATTTGCAGAATGTACATTGCCTTGAGACCTAAATCCTAACCACCTCTTTTACAAAGCCGCGCAGCAACAGCCCCAAAGCCCTTTAAATCTCTATGGGCTTCGGGGCCGTTACTGCAACGGCCCGCGCTAAACGACTTCATAAAAGAGGGCCTAAATTTCTACCAAAATGTGTCACTTGTTGTTCTTGCCAAAAATAACATATTTAGGGAATATGTAACAATTATGTACAAAGGGGGCAACTTTTCTGTGTAAAAAGCATTTTCTACCCATGGTAAATGGCAATTATAGAATTGCATGGGTGTATATATGTGCCAATAAGAGCATGTGTATTTATTTTTATATGGACTTGCACATAGGAATTTCTGGGTACTTATTTTGAGCAATTAGAAATTCATGTGAGATTGTGCTCTGTTGAAGAGTTCTGGGGGGCTTATTTTATAAAGATAAAAAGGTACTAATACTTTAATAAAAATGTGTCTTTTTGAGACTTTTGTGTTAGTGGTTCCTGGTTTTAAAGTTACCCCTCAAATATTCTATATGATTGTATAGTAAAACTAAAATTTAATTGTAGCACATGTTAATGGGACCGTTATTTCAAAACCTACTTTTTGGAAGTACTATTTTTACAGCTAAGTAATGGAAATACATGAAAGATTAATTTTGGTTTTCTTAACATATACCTTAAGTAATTGAAACACAAATAACCATGTATAAGAAGCAACTGTTTATAAAGTTTTAAAACAGTTTATAAAGTGAGTATTAAGAAACAGAAAAAAAAGAGAAAAGTTGTGTCTCGGATCTTTTTTCTCTTTATTTTTTTTTCATTTTTGCTATATAGAAACAGGGAATCGGAAACATGACAGCAGATAAAGGCCATATCGCCCATCCAGTCTGCCCATCCACATTATCTGCTATCTCCTCCTCCTCCCTAAGAGATCCCACCTGCCTGTCCTTTGCTATCTTGACTTCAGATACAGACTTAATCTCCACCACCTCCATTGAGAGAATATTTGCTAATATATTACTTTATAGGTGAATTGTAATTTTGTATTTTGTCATTAATTCACTGGCACTATGTGGGAAGTTTTTTTTTTGTTTGTTTGTTTTGGGAGGGAACAAAGCATTATTTTTATAACATAGTAACATTAATTGCTATTATTTTGTGCTGTGATTTAGGTGGAAATTCATGAAAGGGTGTGCCCTTTCATGAATTCCCCCCACCCCCAGGCATTAAAACAAAAATAATAAGACAGTATATAACACTTGAGCTGAATTTAAGTTGCATTTTTATGGAACTGTTTCTGCCATTTATGTTTGAGAATTACAAGGACTAAATCCCATTTTTATCGAAAAGGGCAAAAAGTTTTTGCTGATGTGATGGTCAAAATTAAAATAAGGTGGGAAACTGTATTCTCAACCTTTTTTATTTAATTATATGGTGCAAAGTTTTTGTGATTATATAATAATAAGGTTTTAATAATACAGTTCACATTAACAGGCCTTGATATATCATAACTGCTATTTTATTTGTCACACTTTATTTTCCCATTGGTATTTTCATAGTATGTAGAATTATATCTTTCTCAAAAAAATTCTGTCTTGATCAATGAGAAGTGAAGATAAAGGAGGAAATCAAACAGGGACCCAGTTATTGTTGTAATCAAGACCTTAAATTTTTTTTTTGCCTACAGTCAATTTTTGTTCAGTGTTTTTATTCATAATCATACCATAGATTGTATTTACATTCTAGTGTTAATCAGGCGTGTTTGAATTTTTAAAATTATTCATTCATAGTGTGCAATGCCTTTGTTTTTGTCGGAAGCTTGTTCATGTACAGACTGGCTTGTATAGTTGATTAAGGTTTCTGCTTTTAGCATGTATTTCAAATAAAGCTGTTTTTAAAGTTTATTTTTATTTGATAATTTTAAACCACAGTGGCCTTCTCCATAACTTTTTTTGTTTTGTAAATCTTTATTCATTTTCAGAACTTATACAAGCGCAAACAAAATGTACAATCAGATAAAAACAAATAACAGCACTTATCTTCAAACAAATATTAAAACAAAGTATTTTACTCCCACCCCCACCCTCCCTCCCACCCTCTCTGGATATGTGTAGAAATCAACAAGGAATTAAAGGTTAATCAATCAATCAGTCTTTTATTAACAAACGTCTCTAATGGACCCCCATATTTAAAAAAAAAATTTATTATTACCCAATTGTTCCACATTCATTTTTTTCATATCTGTAAAACAGAGTGTTTCCCACCAAAATGAAAAAATTAATCTGTCCCAAGTCTTCCAGTTTGCAGTTATCATTTGCATGGCCACCCCTGTCATAATTAGAAGTCTGCTTTTATAAATGTCTATTGGATTCTTAGCTTTCAACAATGTCCCAAATAGTACCACATCAGAAGACAATGGTATCGAGACCTCGAGTACCATATTAATTTTCCCCCATATTGATTTCTAAAACTTGAATATCAAGGGATAATAAAACAACAAATGATCCAGTGTCCCTACTTCAAGATGACAGTGCCAGCATCTATTAGACTTTGAACTATCCAACTTTTATAAACAAACAGGGGTCCAAAAAATTCTATATAACAGAAAAAAACAAGTTTGTCTCATAGATGCCGACACTGTACATCTCATTCTCCAAGTCCAAATCCGTGGCTACTGTGTAGCAGAAATCAGCTGTTTTGATTCAATGATCCAAATGTCTTTTAGGCTTGTTTTAGTTTTTTTTTGTTAAATATTCAGATATTAGTTTCTACCCCTTGGCCTGATGCCCTTGCAAATCTGTCTGGAAACATTGGCCTGGCAAACTATACTGATTTTTTTAAGTTGCGCCAATCAGGGAACCCTTTCTTTCAACTGCAACCATTTATAACCTTGAGATTTTGAGATGCCAAATGATTGTTGCAATTGTAATAAATTTACCATTTTCCCATTTGAAATCTCTATAACTAAGAATGGACTTAACTAAGAATCACTAAGAATCGTATATCAGTCAGCCATATGATGTAGATTTTCAGCCAACTGACATCCTGGGGAACATTCTCAGGAGTGGGTATTCGATTTATACACATCTCACATTTTTCACTAAAGGGGTTATTTCATAACAATACTATATTATTATTTCAAAACAATACTATATTAGGACATATGATTAAAAATTGTGAGATAGAGTTTGGAACTTGTGAATTTGAAGTGGATGTTCCTAGTCTCATGGTAGCAATAAGAATGTTACCCTCATGTTAGAATATTTGAAATTCTAGAGAATCTAATGTGTTGTTTGAAGTGTTTAGGAGTGGAAGAGTGGCCTAGTGGTTAGATCAGCTGCCTCTGCACCCTCAGGTTGTGAGTTTGATTCCAACTACAGCTCCTTGTGAGTCTGGGCAAATCTCTTAACACTTCATCACCCCAGGTGCAAAATAAGTACCTGTCTAAAATATATAAACTGCTTTGATTATGTAAACTACACAGAAAAAGTGATATACAAGACCCAACCCCTTTACTCTTTAATGAAGAGCTATTGTTGATTGATGAGCCTATGGCTTGGCTGCCCTGAGTAGGTCCGTTCTTACTATTGGAAGCTAAGTAGGGTCAGGCTTAGTACCTGGATGGGAGACCGCCTGGGAATATCAGGTGCTGTAGGCTGAGGGGCCCTATGTTGGGTAGCAGCGATATAGTGGAGCCGCACACTTCACAGGAGAAGGCAATGGCAAACTACATCACACTGTGAATGCCTCACACTGTGTGTTGCCATGAGTGGGTGGCCGATTCGGTAGCATAATCCATCCAATCCATTGTTGATTAATACACTTCTCTGTGGGTCTTTATATTAGTTCATTTTATAAAGGCAACATACACATATATGTGAATATATAAAACAATAACTCAAAGTAATCGACAAAGGCCCTCTCAATAATTTACACCTGCTCTGAGGCAGTTCAGTTATATATATGTATATATGTATTGTATATATGTATTTTATAAAATTTAAGTACCTCACATGCCACTTTCAAGAGCACCTGTGTATAAACCCCATAAAAGGACAGGTCCTCTTGTCAGCATGTGTATGTATATTACACAGTGACATTTTATACTAGCCATTTTCCTTTTATGAAAATGATTTTTATACATAGAATGTGTTTTTTAAAATTATAACCTATGGGGTAATGTTAATAAGAACACAAGAATTGCCACAGTAAGACCAAAGTTCCCTCAAACACAGTTTCCAGTGCAAAAGAAACATGAGTCTTGACCAGTGGGTTATTCATCCTCTACCTATGAGTTTTTGCAGAAGGAATAATCTACAGCAGCTGTCTCCAACAATTTTTCCACCGGGGGGGGGGGGGGAGAGAGAGGAGGGAGTTTCAAGCGCATAATCAGTATATATAATGTAAATGTTATTATTCAATTTTATAATATTCACTTTATTTCTATTATTATTATTAGGTACAGCATCTTTCACTCCTGCCCACCTGCTCAAAAGTTTTTGACCCCCTCCCTTCCTTCTGTGTCCCAATGTACCTCCTCTCTCTCATATCCCAACACACTCTCTTTGTCCTTCCCTCTCTCTATTCTGTGTCCCAAGTTCATGCCTCCCTTCTACAGGTGTTTACCTGTTCTGGCTGCCTCCCTCCTCCCAGCCACACTTCTCTTCACAAAGCCACGTCCATGGTTCCTACACACGGCTTTCCCGGAAGCCTACAGGGAAGACTTCCAGGTCAGCCGTGGGCAGTGTGTAGTAGCCGCTGCTCGCAGCCAGCTCACAGCCCAGTACTGGTCCGTGGCATGGTGGTAGATGTTCAAATACAGATGTTTAAGGGTTTCTAAGGCTTCCTGTAGGACTCCCCCACCTCTAAAACCCACTTTTATTTTTGAAACTTTTATCTAGCTCTCCCGGGCTCTTTTATGGGACCAAAACGTGGCGGCTGCCATCTTGGATTTCCCAATTTTATTTCAAAAGCCTCTATTTGTCTCATAACACTTCAGTTTTATTAATAATTTTTATGGACTCCCCAGGTCATTCTACCCTCTGTTATGCCTATTTTATACTGGATGGCTGACTGAGGAGTGCCTATGTGCTACGGGACGTGGGAGAGGGGGAGCACAGGGCTTAGATCGCTCTGGTCCCTCTAAGGTCTCAGAGTCGCAGGAAGCTTATATGTTAAGTTAAAAATTCCTCATAGAGCTCTCAAATTATGACTTGGCGAAAACAAATGCACAGACACCTCAGAACCCATGAGGAGAAAGGGAATGTCCCTGCAGAGGTCCGTAGGAGATCCAGTTCAGGGATTTGATTCTGAGTGTACTGCTTGAAGCTTATATGAAAAATTCAGGGCCATCTGCACGGCCTGGAAGTACGCCAGTGACTGTTCAGGATTTTTTTTCTCTTACAAAGCACTGGTCCATCACATAATGGTATTCCGAATGAACCAGAGATCCAGTCAGAAAGGACTGGGATGACTGGGGATACGGTTTGATTCCTTTACTTTTGCAAAGTGAATGGTTTAGAGCAGTGTTTCTAAACTTCTTCAAGCCAAGTACCTCTAAGTCTAACAAATATCAACAGAGTATCCCCAACCACCAACCGCCCAAGCTCTGTCTCAGACCCTGTCCCACAATAATAGTACTAATTTTAATGCATATATACACAATATAATCTTATTAACAATGCATAATGGTAGCCACAAAATTAAACTACACAAAGCACACTGTATGCAGAGAAAATTTTAATTCATTTATATTCTTTTTTTTTTTTTCTCAAAGACGTCAAGACAGGTAACTTTAAAATATGCAATGTCACCTCGGTAACTTCTACAGAAAAATAATCAACAATACTGCAAAATATAAACAGCAGATAGCAGTTTTCAAAACTGACACATTTCTATCACTAAATTGAAAATAAAATAATTTTCCCTATCTTTGGTGATTTTATTTTTCTAATCATCCTTTCCCAATTACTAGTTGCACTTCCTTCTGTCTGTGCTCTTAACTATATTTCTAGGGTCACCTTAACCATTTGCTGTTTTTCTCTCCTCCTTCACTTTCTGCCCTACATCTGTCTTTGCTACTGTCCAAGGATGTCTGTTTCAACAGCAGACTATGGACTTTTCCTCCAGGAACTTGTCCAAACCTTTTTTAAAACCAGCTACATTAACTGCTCTCACCACATCCTCTGGCAATGCGTTCCAGAGCTTAACTATTCTTTGAGTGAAAAAATATGTCGTCCTATTGGTTTTAAAAGTATTACTCTGTAACTTCAAGTGTCCCATAGTCTTTGTAAATCTTGATGCAGTAAAAAATCGATTCACTTGTACCCATTCTATACCACTCAGGATTTTGTAAACTTCAGTCATACCTCCCCTCAAATGTCTCTTTTCCAAGCTGAAGAGCCCTAACCTCCCTAGTCTTTCTTCATATGAGTGGTGTTCCATCCCCTTTATCATCTTGATTGCTTTTCTTTGAACTTTTTCTAGTGCTGCTATAAATGCAGAGAAGACAGTCAAAGTCTGGGGAGTGAAGCTGTAGAACCTGTGCCAGAATCAGAATTGGGCTCGGCAATACTTTATCGTGCTCAAGAAAGACTGAGACAACTGGAAACCAATCATGGATCTGAAGTCTGTCAATGCAGTGCTAAAGGTGCTCAGGTTCCGGATGGAGACCTTGTGTCGTGTCATTACCTCTGTGGCACTAGGGGAATTCTAGCATCGCTGGACTTGATAGAGGTTTATGCACATATGCCCATATTTCTGAAACACAGAAAGTTTTCTCAGTTTCCATGTGTTGAAAAAGCATTTTCAATTCTCAGCACTTCTGTTTGGGATGGCAACAGCACCTTTACCAAGGTGATGGTGGTAGCAGCAGAGCACCTGAGTAAGGCAGGGATTCATATACACCCATACTTAGCGACTGGTTAATCAGGACTCCGTCCAAGACTTACAGACACAAGTCAGTGACAGAAGTTGTCCATCTCTTGCAAGACCTGAGATAGATTATAACATGGTAACATAGTAGATGACGGCAGATAAAGACCCGAATGGTCCATCTAGTCTGCCCAACTTGATTCAATTTAAATTTTTTCTTCTTAGCTATTTCTGGGCAAGAATCCAAAGCTCTACCCAGTACTGTGCTTGGGTTCCAACTGCCGAAATCTCTGTCAAAACCTACTGCAGCCCATCTACACCCTCCCAGCCATTGAAGCCCTCTCTAGCCCATCCTCCCCTAGTACTGGCCTTAGTTAAATATTTAATATTATTTTCTAATTCTAGATCCTCTGTGTTCATCTCACGCTTCTTTGAACACAGTCACCGTTTTCCTCTCCACCACCTCTCTCGGGAGCGCATTCCAGCCATCCATCACCCTCTCCATAAAGTAGAATTTCCTAACATTGCTCTTGAATCTACCACCCCTCAACCTCAATCTTAGCAGAGCAGCAAGCAGGTGTCTGGAGTTGCCTGGTGTGTGGTGTAGTGAACTTTACAGAGGGGGATTCAGACCCATATCCTACCTACTACATTTATGGTGGAAAGTGTGAGCCCACCAAAACTCACCCAAAACCTACTGTACTGCCATATGGGCTATTGGAGTGATAGACAAGTGGGGTATAGTAGGTTTGGTGGAGTTTAGGAGGACTCACCATATTCTGTAAGGAGGTTATGGTGAAATTTATACATGGTACCTTTTATGTACACTGCTCTGTTGGCATGTCTATGTGGCCAGTCTATTAAAATGCTGACCCCTCTCACATCCAAATGGGCTTGTTTTAGATGTTTTAATTTTTGAAAATGGTCCAAAAAGATAGACATCCTAAGAATTAGAACATCTAGACAAGTTGTTTTTGAAAAAAAAGATAGATGTCTTGAGGTATTGAAAATGGTCATTTTCCCAACCCAACTTTTGGATGTCATTGCAGAAAAGTTCAAAGCCAGATTAAGACATCCTATAAAAAATGCCCCTCCATATCTCTCTTGAGATGCAGTGAGTAGAATTGTTTACACTCCTGAAGGCACCCAATTATGTGATACAAAGGGATTACAATATTCTTGTTTTATTCTGTTTATTTCCTAATAATTCCTAACATTCTGTTTGCTTTTTTTTTTTTTTTTTTGGCTAGAGGATTTCAGCATATTTTTCACAATGACACCTAGGTTTTTTTCCTGGGTGGTGACTTCCAATGTAAAGCCTAACATCATAGAGCTGTACTTTGGGTAATTCTTTCCAATGTGCATTGTTTTGTAATTGTCCACATTAGTTTTAATCTACCATTTGGATATCAAGGCTCCCAAGATCCTAAAAACATTAGAATTGCTGCTGCTGGGTCAGACCAGTGGTCCATCGTACCAAGCAGTCCGCTCCCGCCCTAACAGACTTGCATTACCTGCGTACATTCTGGTTCAGCAGGAATTTATCTAACTTTGTCTTGAATCCCTGGAGTGGGTTTTCCCCTATAACAGCCTCCAGAAGAGCGTTCCAGATTTCTACCACTCTCTGGGCAAAGAAGAACTTCCATAAGTTTGTACGGAATCTATCCCCTTTTAACTTTAGAGAGTGCCCTCTTGTTCTCTCTCCAATGGAGAGGGTAAACAACCTGTCTTTATCTTGAATGTTTTGATCATGTCCCCTCTCAGTTTCCTCTTTTCAAGGGAGAAGAGGCCCAGTGTCTCTAATCTCTCACTGTACGGCAACTCCTCCAGCTCCTTAACTATTTTAGTTGTTCTTCTCTAGACCCTTTCGAGTAGTACTATGTCCTTCTTCATGTACGGCGACCAGTGCTGGATGCAGTATTCAAGGTGGGGGTGTACCATGGTCCAGTACAGCGGCATGATAACCTTCTCCGATCTGTTCGTGATCCCCTTCTTAATCTTTCCTAGCATTCTGTTTGCCCTTTTTGCCACTGCCGCGCATTGCGCGGTTGGCTTCATTTACTTGTCTACCAGTACTCCCAAGTCTCTTTCCTGGGGGGTCTCTCAGAGTACTGCACTGGACATCCTGTATTCGTGTATAAGATGTTTGTTACCGATATGCATCACCTTACACTTATCCACGTTAAACCTCATTTGCCCTGTCACGGCCCATTTCTCGAATATATTTATGTCATGTTGCAGGTCTTCGCAATCCTTCTGTGTCTTCACTATTCTGAATAACTTTGTATCATCTGCAAATTTAATCACCTCGCTTGTCGTAACAATTTCCAGGTCATTTATAAATATGTTGAAGAGCAAGGACCCGAGCACCGAACCCTGTGGCACTCCACTCATGACGCTTTTCCAAGTATTGTCAGTTTACCTCCACTCTCTGTTTCCTATCTGCCAGCCAGTTTTTAATCCACATGAGTATTTCAACCTCGATTCCATGGCTCGCAATTTTTCGAAGTAGTCGTTCATGAAGGACCTTGTCGAATGCCTTCTGAAAATCCAGATATACGATGTCGACCGGGTCACCTTTGTCTATGTGCCTGTTTACTCCCTCAAAGAAGTGCAGCAAGTTCGTCAAGCAAGATCTTCCTTTGCTGAAGCCGTGCTGGCTGGTCCTCGTCAGATTGTGTCCATCAAGGTGATCAATGATGCAGTCCTGTATCAGAGCCTCTACCATCTTTCCCGGTAACGAGGTCAGACTCACCGGTCTGTAGTTTCCCGCATCTCCCCTTGAACTTTTCTTGAAGATCAGCGTAACATTCGCCACTTTCCAGTCTTCTGGAATCCTTCCTGATTTGATCAACAGATTGGCTATTAGTTGAAGCAGTTCAGCTATAGCCCCTTTCAGTTCCTTGATTATCCTCGGATGGTTGCCATCCGGTTCCGGGGATTTATCGTTTTTAAGCCTATCAATCTGCCTGCATACCTTTTCTAGACTGACCGTCAACCCTGTCAGTTTGCCGTCTTCGTTTCCTGTGTATAGCCTGTTGGCTTCCAGTATGTTGTGTATATCCTCTTCGGTCAATGCAGATGCAAAAAATGTGTTCAGTTTGTCGGCAATGGCTTTGTCCTCCTCTAGCACTCCCTTTATTTCATGGTCATCCAACGGCCCCATCACTTCCTTCGTGGATAGTTTCTCCTTAATATATTGAAAGAACGGCTTGAAGTTTTTTGCTGTAGTCTCTTTTGTGCATTTTCCAGTTTTTGTCCGTTTTTGACCTTTTCCATTCCTTAAACGAAGTCTTCTTGTCTCTGATCGCTTCCTTCACTGCTATAGTGAGCCACGCCAGTTCCTTGTTCTTTTTCCTCTTGGATCCCTTGTTGATATGCGGTATATATAGATTTTGCGCCTCGGTGACTATGTCCTTAAAAAAGGACCATGCTTGCTCTAGCGTTTTTAAAGTGCTTATCCTCTTCTTAATCTTCTTCCCTACCATGAGTCTCGCCCCTTTGTAATTCCCTTTTCAGAAGTTCAGTGCCGTGGCCATCGTTCTGGATTGACGTTTGCCCCTGTGTCCAGGTTGAAGTGAATCATATTGTGATCACTGCTTCTCAGCATCCCTTCTACTTCTTTGTAAAATGGTGTGCAAATTGGGGAGTGTGTAGTGGTAAAAAATTATTCTTATGTGATATGTTTTTAGTCTACCTTCCCCCAGGGGTAGCTTTTAATCATGGGTTCCCATTTTTAGACTTTGTAATGGGTTTAAATATTGGTTTTTTTAGTAAATTTTGTATTTTAGGTGTTTTTAATATTCCTTTAAATCAGTGGTCTCAAACTCAAACCCTTTGCAGGGCCACATTTTGGATTTGTAGGTACTTGGAGGGCCTCAGAAAAAAATAGTTAATGTCTTATTAAAGAAATGACAATTTTGCATGAAGTAAAACTCTTTACAGTTTATAAATCTTTCCTTTGTCTTAATAATAATATTGTAATTTATAGCTAAAGAGACATATGATCAAGAAGCTGTTTTATTTTACTTTTGTGATTATAATAAACATTCCGAGGGCCTCAAAATAGTACCCGGCGGGCCGCAAGTTTGAGACCACTGCTTTAAATCATAATGAAGTTTTTGAGGCTGATTTGGATGATGTCATTTTTGCAACATTTTCTGCTTTAAATTTAGAACAGGTAGTGAAAGATAAGTACACATCAAGATTTTATTTTTATGTCCCAAGATTGTAGAAACCTCTTGGAAAATACTCTGCAGGTTGAACAGGTAGTTTGGTCTGATCATACGTTGTCATTTATGTTTGGTCCAATATATAAAAGTGAGGGGGAAAAAAGAAATTGATAAGACCTCATTTTGATATAAAGGATTTAGAGAAGGAATTATTGTCATGTGTAAATAATGATGAAAATGAATCAGTAGATGAAATGGTTGCAAAGTGGTATAATGGTTTGATCAATGCTTTGAATGCTGTTGCGCCTGAGAAATTGATTGTGCTGAAAGGACAATATAAACCTTGTTCATGGAGATCAGAAGCGATAGTGCAGGTTAGAAGTGAAGTTAGAAAAGCAGAGCGCCTAAGGCATAGAACGAAAGAAAGTGAGGATTATGATGTTTATAAAATTCAACTTACTGAATATCTTAGTCTATGTGATAATGAAAGGAACCAATATTATAAGGAAAGGGTTACTCAAGCATTAAATAGACCAAAAGAATTGTTTAATACTGTTAGTCATTTGATTAATGGATATGATGATTCTGTAGATTCTTATGATCTTGATGTGGTATTCAACAACCACTTGATGAACTTGATAGCCCAGAAGAGAATTTAGAAAATGAGAAATGGTCTCATTTTGATACTGTAGTGTAGATGAATCTGAGGTTCATATACACCTACTCATGCAATTCATGATCTTTGTGCTTCAACAATTATTATACAAATGGTTAATAAGGTGACCCCACTAATTACTAAGATTGTAAACAAATCACCAGAAAATGGAATTTTTCCAGGGGTCTGTAAGCAATCTACTGTTAGACCTGTCTTGAAACATAAAAATTTGGAATTAAGTGTTATGAAAAATTTTCATCCTATTTCTACTGTTTCATTTATTGGAAAGGTTTTAGAAAGGATTGTTCGTTTTCAGTTAGATGATTTTGTTCATGAGATTGATTGTTTGGATCGCAATCAATTCAGTTTCCGGAAAAATCATAGTGTAGAATTATTGATCTCCAGGGCACAAAGGTGTCCAAAATGACCAAATGACCACTGGAGGGATTTAACTTCCCTACACATACTCCCCCAACCATCACTGACCCCCTCCCAGCCCCCAAAGATGTGAATGAAACAGTATACATCTGCCTGAATGATAGTGTCGGATGATATGGCCAGCCTAGAAGAGCAGCAGACAGGTTCCTGGAATTGCCTAGTGATTGGTGAAGTGAACCAAAGAGATGGAGACTCAAGCCCATACCCACTCTAACTACTACAGTTATGGTCGAATCTGTGAGCCTTCCACAACTCACCAAAATGCTACTGAAGCTACATATAGGTGACATCTGCAGCCTAAGGGCTATTGTAGTGGTGCACAGTTTGGTATACTGTGTTTCCCCGAAAATAAGACCTACCCTGAAAATAAGCCCTAGTTGAGTCTTTGCCAGTCAATTGGCTTCACTTCTTTCTCTTATGCGGACGATATTCAACTTATTCACCCTCTTGATCCAGAAAATCACAACGATATTCTGTCCATAAATAAAAAACTCGAAATAATACAAAATTGGCTTAACTTAAACAAACTAGCATTAAACATAAATAAAACAAAATCCATGATCTTTACTTGGAAAAAAGATATAGGCTTGAAGATCCCATTTGTCCTTAATAACATCTCATTAGAGATTGTCCCCTCCTTAAAAATTCTTGGGGTCATAATCGACGATAAACTACTTTTTCATGAACACATTAATAACATAGTCAAAACACGTTTTTATAAATTGCGTTTAATACGATCAATCGCCAAATTCCTTGAGCCCAAATCACTTAATATTCTAGACCGGTGTTCTTCAACCTTTTTACACCAATGGACCGGCAGAAATAAAATAATTATTTAGTGGACCAGGAAACTAATAAGAGCGAAATTTGTAAAAAACCCATTGCCGCCCCATCCCCGCGAGTTCGGTCCCATTAACCATCTGATCCCATCCTCACAAGCCTCAAATAGTTATGATTTTATATTGAACATATTTTATTAAAGTATAAAAAGAAACAATATTCTGTACAATTGTCATTTTATAAATATAAATCAGTGTTCTCCCCAGAAATTTTTTCCAGCCGGGTGGCATGAAAAAGTAGCCGGATGGGGCGGGATGGGGAAATTTGGTGGTGGGGAAAATTAACCCCCTCTTTTACTAAGGTGCGCTAGCATTTTTAGCGCGCGCAAACCCCTGCGCTACATGGGAAAACTAGCGCCAACTCAATGCTGGCATTAGCATCTAGTGCGCATGGCAATTCCTCCGCACGCTAAGCGCACACTAAAACCACTATCGTAACTTAGTAAAAGGAGCCCTAAATGTATACTGTTTTTATTAGTTAATTATTATTATTATTATTTTCCAATGCTCAATATGACTTCCTTTTTTTAAGGTTTGACACTTGTGCCAGAATATTTTTACTAAATTTAAGAAGTATTTACCCTCTTTCAAATGGTATAGAGGTTTAAAAAAGGGAAAGGCATTAATGAAGTCATTAGGTTCAATTTAGCCATTTATTTCTGCATGAATTTAAACAACTAAAAAACAAGATAAATATAGCTCATCCAGTCATACAAGAAATGGCTCTACAGCAGGGGTGCCCACACTTTTTGGGCTTGCGAGCTACTTTTAAAATGACCAAGTCAAAATGATCTACAAACAATAAAATTAAAAAAAAACCACAAAGCACACTGTACGCAGAGAAAATGTTAATTATCATTTATATTCCGCGGGTTTTCAAAGAGGTCAAGGCAGACGATTCTATGCAATGTCACCTCAGGAACAACTATACAAAAATAGACAAATATACCCTCTCCCTTTTTACTAAATCGCAATACTGGTTTTTAGAGCAGGGAGATGCACTGAATGTCCTGCGCTGCTCTCGATGCTCATAGGCTCCCTGCGCTAAAAACCGCTATTACGGTTTAGTAAAAGGGGGCCATAGTGCAAAATATAGACAGCAGATATAAATTCTTAAAACAGACACATTTTGATCACTAAACTGAAAATAAAATCATTTTTCCTACCTTTTTGTCTGGTGATTTCATAAGTCTCTGTTTGCACTTCCTTCTTCTGACTATAAATCCAATATTTTTTTCTTTCTGCCCCTCCCCTTTTCTTTCTGTCTCTCTTTCTTTCTCTCTCCCCCTGCCCCCCCAAGCATTCGCGCCAATTTCTCCACTTCCCCGATTCTTTCCCTACCCCCTAAGCCACCATGCCGATTTCTCCCTGCTTCCACGAGCCAGACCAGGAATGTACAAGCGCCGGACTCACAAGACTTCACCTCTGATGTCAATTCTTACGTCGGAGAGGAAGTTCCAGGCCAGCCAGGCAGCGATTGGCTGGCCCAGAACTTCCTCTCTGACATCAGAATTGATGTCGGAGGTGAAGTCTTGTGAGTCTGGCGCTTGTACGTGCCTGGCCTGGCTCAGGGAGACAGGAAGAAAAAGATTGCCAAGGCAATGTGATCGACTCACATCGCCTTTGCGATCTACTGGTCTATCGCGCTCGACCATTTGGGCACCCCTGCTATTATGGTATCCTGTCCTGACCTGAGGAAAGGGGTTTAGTCCCCAAAAAACTGCCTTATTTCCATTTCCTATTTATAAACTTTAATCAATAGATACAATACTACTTGATTCTACGTAAAGCAACAAAAAATATTTTTCTACCTTTTGTCGTTTCTGCTTTAATCATCTTGTCTTCACTCTTCTTTCTAGCCAGCATCTGTCCGCTCTGTCTTCCATGCAGCATCAGCCCCTTCCATCCACTGTCCACCCTCTCCCCGTTCCATATGGCATCTTCCCTCTTTTTATGCTCCTTCAATAAACTGTTTATCCTGTGCCCCTTCTCTTCTCCTTTGTACATGATTGATTTCAGCTCTGCCACCTCTCCATTTTTCTCTCTCTGTCAACACCCTGTCCCCTATGCTCTGGCAACTCTCTTCTTCTTCTTTCTTTCCTTCACACCCCACAGTCTGGTATCTTCCCTTCCCTGATTCTCTGGCATCTCACTTCTTTCCTTTTCTTCCATTTCTCCCTCCCCCTCCATGCTATGACATCTTCTCCTTCCTTTTCCCTTGGTCTGGCATACTTTTCTCCTTCCCTCCAATCCCTGGCATCTCGTTTCATTCCCTCCCTCATCTTCTTTCTCCCTCCAGTTGGGTGCAGCAAGTCTCTCCCCCTCTGCTCCCTTTCCTTCTTCTGTCACCCAAGGCCTGGCGTCATGAACTTCTTCAAGCAGCAGCATTCACAATTCGCTGCTGTTGCCAATTCTTCTCTGTCGGGTCCTGCCTTCATAGAAACAGAAGTAGGCAGGACCCGGCAGAGAGGAAGGCCTGAAGCTGGAAACAGCAGTGAATTGTAAATGCTGTTGTTAGCCGAAGAAGTTCATGACGCCAGGCCAAGCACCCGGGGCAGACTGCTACTCTCTCCCCCACGACTCTCCTATCTCTCTCTCCCTCCCATCATGAAACTCTAAACAGCACTGCTCTACTCTAAAGCAGGCTGCTTCAGGGCTTTCTCCTGCCGTGATTCCCTCTGGCACGTCACTGATGAGGGAAGGAGGGAGAGATAGGAGGGTCGGATTGGGTTTGGAGGGGGGGGCGCCCGGGATGATGATGAGGCTGCTGCTGTTGCCAGCGAATCCAGCAAGGGTGAGGCCCCAAAGCACAGCACTGGCGGGCCCCCCTGACCATTTCAGGCCCTAGGCCTGTGCCTACTGGGCCTATCCTTTAATCTGGCCCTGCTTCCCCCCCATATGCCCTGACATCTCTCTCTTCCACTCCATGGTATGGTATCTCCTTTCCCTCCCTCCCATGGTCTTTGCATCTCTTTCCTCCTTTTCCTTCTCCCTCCTTCCCTCTCTCTCCCCAATTGGATGCAGCAGCATTTCTCTTTACCTCCCCCATTGGGTACAGCAGTATCATCAGCATTTCTCTTTCCTCCCCCCAATTTGGTACAGCAGTAGCAGCATTTCTCTTCTCCCTCCCCCCTAATTGGGTGCAGCAGCATGACTCTTCCCCCTCCCCCTATTGGGTACAGCAGTAGCATCATCAGCATTTCTCTTACCCCCCCCCCAAATTGGATACAGCAGAAGCACCAGCATTTCTCTTCCCCCCTCCCCCTCTAATTGGGTACAGCATTATTTCTCCTCCCATTCACACCCCCCCCCCCCGTCTCACACACTCGGCAGATTCGCTACAGACAAAGGCAAGTTGCAAGTTTCCCTTGTCGCTGACCTATCTCCCAAAGGTCAGCGACAGAGGGAAGCTTACAACATGCTGCTCTTGCTTACTTCGGGCCTTTCTCGTTGCCGGGTCCTGCCTTCGTGGAAACAGAAAGTAGGCAGGACCCGGCAGCGAAAAAGGCCCAAAGTAAGCAAGAGCAAGTAAGCTTCCCTCCGTGGCTGGCCTATCTCCCGCATGCTCCAGGGCTCTAATGGTCCGTGCCGGCTTCTCTTCCCTACCCCGCTCCCCCCCCCCCCCCGACGTAACTTCCGGTTTCGGAGGGAAGCCGGGTTTGAGTCGCTTGCTGGGTTTTGTTTTGTTTAAAGCCCGGCGGGAGTCTTTTGGCGACTCTTCAGGCTGCGCATTAAGCAGTGGTGGCAGCAGGATTCTGCAGATGACAGCCGGGCGGTAATCTAAATTTGCTGGGCGGAGCGCCCGGCTGAAAAGCGCTGGGGAGAACACTGTAAATAATACAGGGCAAGGATCAACAAAACCCCCATCTCCCCTCCCCTTCACATATATCCCCTCTACTATCAAGAAAACTGAACAAGCCAAATTATTACAGAATGCTACACAAATATCATGCTAACAGAATACCATAGTCACACATGGCAGGAAATGTGTTAGGGGAGTGGAACTAGGGCAACTGCCTCCTGGTCAGAGAGAGCCCTAAGCCAGCTGGAAGCTAAAGACGCACTGCCTGGGCTTTGCACTCCCCAGTTATGTCTAACATCAGCTCTAGCAGGATACATATTTTAAATCTGATATATTCTAATCACAAGATAGAAATAAAATAATTTTTTTCTACCTTTTGTCATCTCTGGTTTCTGCTTTCATCTTCTTTTCACTCTCTTCAATCCAGCATCTGCCTCTTCCATCCATTGTCTGCCCTCTACCCCTCCCCCTTCCATATGGTATCTGTGTTCTTTCTATGCCCCTCTCTCCTACACCAGATCTAGCATCTTTGTCCCTCTTTCCTTATTTTTCTTCTGATCCCCCTTCCCAGCATCAATCTCTTTCTACTTTGTCATTCCTCTGTCTCTCCCCTTTCCCTCAACTGATCTCTCCATTCCATCCTGACTCCTTCCCCTCCTCTAATCTCCCTGCCAGCTGTTTCCTTCCAATGTTCCTCCTCCCCTGTCCAGCAGTACCTTCTCCCTTTCTTCCTCCCCTTATCCAACAGTAATTCTCATCCCTTCCCCTCTGTCAGCAGTAGCCCCTTCCCCTCCCTTGTCCAGGAGTACCCCTTCTCCCTTCCCTCCTTCCCTCACCAGCAAATGTTTCCTCGATGTAGGCTAGCGGCAGCTCTGTGTGCTTTTAACTTCGGCACACAGCTGCCCCTAAGCAGTATTTTAGCACGGTTTCATGAGGCAGCCTCGGGGCCATTGGTAGGCCGACCCGCTTCGATGATGCGATGTGGGCCGGCCTATCAAAGGCCCCGAGGCTGCCTCATGAAACCGCGGCTAAAATACTGCTTAGGGGCAGCTGTGTGCCGAAGTTAAAAGCACACAAAGCTGCCCCTGCTTGCCTGGGGGTGCGGAGACATACGCGGCAGGAGTAGGAGGTGGAAGGCAGGAGTGTCGGCATAGCGACGGCAACAGGAAGTTGCAAGTTAGCTGACGCCGGCACTTTTTGCTGTGGCTGGGGACCCGAATCCTTCGCGGACTGGCAACATTTTTGTTTGGACCGACACCGGTCCGCGGACCGGCGGTTTAAGAACTGTGTTCTAGACTACTGCAACTCTTTACTACTTAACATCTCCCAAAAAGAAAAAAGACGACTCCAACTTATCCAAAATACTGCTATTAAACTGATCCACAACACCAGGAAATATGACCACGTTACGCCACTATTGATTGATTCTCACTGGCTTCCTATCAGTCATCGTATTTTCTTTAAAGTTATGCTGCTAATATTTAAAACTCTAACCTATAATGAACCTCAATTTATAGCTCGAATGTTAATACCCCACAACACTATACGTCCACTTAGATCATCCTCCCAAAATCTCTTATCTATACCCTCTCTGAAAATAATAGGCACAAGAAGATCCAACATGTTCTCTGTAATGGGCCCCCAATGGTGGAACTCACTAAACTAAACTAAGCCTTAAGTTTATATACCGCATCATCTCCACGAAAGCGGAGCTTGACACGGTTTACAAAGCTTAAAAATACAAGAAGAGAGGGGAGAGAGAATTTACAAGAGCATATGAAAAGAGGGGAAGTAAGCAGGAGATGTTATATATTAGAGAAAAGCCAGGTTTTCAGTTGTTTTCGGAACAGTTGGAGGGAGCCCAGGTTCCGCAGCGGGATAGTGAGATCGTTCCAAAGGCCCGTGATTTTGGAGAGGAGGGATCTTCCCAGTTTGCCTGCGTGGGGGATGCCATGTAGAGAGGGGAAGGATAGTTTATGTCTGTGGGCAGATCTGGTGGTAGCAGGCGTTAGGGCGAGGAAGGATAGAGGGATTAGTGGCGGAAGGATGCCATGAATTATCTTGAAAGCCAGACAGGAGCATTTGAAGTGAATTCTGGAAAGTACAGGGAGCCAGTGAAGATTGGTAAGTAAGGGGGAGACGTGATCAAATTTGCGTTTAGCAAAAATCAGTTTGGCCGCAGTATTCTGGATGAGCTGGAGTCTGTGAAAACTTTTTTTTGTTAGGCATAGGTAAATGGCATTACAGTAATCGAGTTTGGATAAGATGATGGATTGTACCAGGATGGTAAAGTGTTTTTGGTGGAAATAGGATCTAACTTTCCTCAGCATGTGAAGGCTGAAAAAACATGATTTTGCCAAGGAATTCAGGTGATCGTTGAGGGAGAGGGGGGGAATCAATAATGATGCCGAGGACCTTGCTTGAGAACTCAAGGTGAAGAGCAGGACCTGTGGGTAGAGTGAAGAGGGTGGGCAGGTGTACTAACTTTGGGCCGAGCCAGAGTAGTTTTGTCTTTGATTCATTTAATTTCATCTGAACAGAGAGGGACCAGGCATGAAGCCTCATTATGCATGAGGTGATGTTCTCTTGGAGGTTTGTAAGGTTCTGGTCTGTTTTGAGGAGGATAAGGATATCGTCTGCATATGTGTATATTGTTTCAAGGGGGGATAGTTTGAGAAGCTTCAGGGAGGTCATATACATGTTGAAGAGGATAGGGGAGAGGGGAGAACCCTGTGGGACCCCGCAGGATGGTGTCCACGAAGCGGATTTGGAGCAATTTGCGTTGACAATGTAGGAACGTGCGCGAAGGAAGTTTGAGAACCACTTTAGCACAAAGGAGTCTATTCCTATCTCAGAAAGTTGGTAGATTAGTATGTCGTGGTGCACGACGTCGAAAGCTGCGGAGAGATCGAACTGTAGGAGAACAGCAAATTTGTTTCAGGCGTGAAGTTGTTGCACCTTTGAGATTAAGGAAACTAGGAGGGACTCGGTGCTGAAGTTGGGCCTAAATCCGAATTGGTAGAGTTGGAGGATGGAGAATCTCTCTAGGTAAGAGGAGAACTGGGTAGCGACTATGGTCTCCAGAAGTTTTGTTAAAAGAGGGATGTTAGCTATGGGGCGGTAGTTCGATGGTAAGGAAGGGTCAAGATCGGCTTTTTTCAGGAGAGGGGATAAGGCAATGTGACACATTTCTGAGGAGAACAGGCCCGATAGTAAAGCTTTGTTTATAAGGTTTGTAAGGGAAGAGATGGCCTGCGCTGGGATGTTTTCGTAGAGGTAAGATGGGAAAGGATCTAGGATGCACTTGCAGGATTTAAGTTTGAGGCAGAGTTTAGAGATCTGGGGCTCGGATACAGGTTCGAAAGTAGTCCATGATCTGTCAGCAGGGATAGGGTCGGAGTCTTTCAGAGGAAGAGAGTTGTAAGAGATAGCTGGGGGGAACAAACTCTTTATGGTAGTGATCTTCTCGTTGAAAAAATTGGCTAAGTCATTTGGAGATGGGAGGGTGGGGGAGGGGGAGGAGTCGTTTTTAGAAGTTAGGTTTCGCCAGATGTGGAAGAGTGTACTGTTTTGGTTTTTTGATCTGGAGATTTTATCTCCATAGAAGATCTTCCTAGCTTTTTTTAGTACGGAGTTGTAGGATTTGATGTTTTCTCTCCAGGATTGCCTATCTGAAGGGGATTTCGATTTTTTCCATCTTCGCTCTAGGGCTCGGCATTTCTGTTTTAATTCCCTGTGGTATGGGAGATACCAGGGGGTCTTGTGAGAGTAGGAGATGGATTTAGTGGCTAGAGGGGCAAGAGCACAGTACGTGGTTTCGGAAAGAGTCACCCAGTTGTGCCAGAATGCGTCTGGGTCTGTGTGAGTGGGAAGAGGAGGGAATTTGTTGAGGAACTGGGACCAGAATAGTTCACTAGTGATTTTTTTTCGGTAGGTGATGGAGTTTGAGGCTCGGGTAGGGGTACCAAGGACTGACATGAAGACAGAGAGGCAAAAAGAGCCTAGGAGGTGATCAGACCAGGGGACAGGTTCCCAACGGGTCTCATCAGTGGAGGTTTTGTGCTCAGTCAGGTCAAGAAAGCTGATGATGTCGATGGAGTGCCCCTTTTCGTGGGTAGGGGTGGGCGGTGGGGCGGTGAAGCCTAGAGAAATGAGGAAGTCTTTGAAATCAGTTGTGTCCTTGTTGGTGTTGTCCTCTAGGTGAAGGTTTATGTCGCCAATGATCAGTAGTCTTTGGAATTTTAGATAGGCCCTTGTTATGGTCTCAAGAACAATTTCAGAGGATTTGTTCCAGGGGGTGGGAGGGCGGTAAAGTAACAGGATGCCTAATGGGTGGGGATGAAGTTCGTCATTTATTGAAGCTAACATGAATTCTAAGGAAGGATGGCTGCCCTTTTCAAGAAGCTCAACATTAAAGAATGTTTTGTAGAGAAGGGCAAGACCTCCTCCTTTCCGGTTTATTCTAGGGGAGAAAAGACCATGGTAGCCTGGGGGACAGAGTTCATTTTGAGTGAGTAAGTCATCTTTTTCGATCCATGATTCAGAGATGCACAGAAAACCCGGATCACGATCCTCCAGTAAATCTCTTATTATTTGGGTCTTATTTCTGACGGACTACCCCAATATGTTAAAAATGAAAAAGATCTCTCCTCTTTTAAAAAATCTTTAAAATCTCATCTTTTTAAAGACGCTTTTAGCATTTAAATTTTAGACTCGTTTAATTATTTATTGACTTTTAACTACCCCGTTCCCTTTTGTTATTCTCCTTTATTGTTTTTCCTCTAAAAAGAATTGTAACTTTTCCCCCTTTCCTCCCAATTCAAGTTTGTCTTGTCTTTAAAAATTTCTTTGTCATTGGGTTTGTCCTTTTGTATTTTTACCTTCTTTTATATTTTTGTACATCGCTTTGCAGACGGATTTAGCAATTCATCAAATACTAATAAACTTGAAACTTGACTTGAAACTTGAAGTGCTGGATTTGCCGGTAGCAGTGCTTTTCCCGCTGCGCCGTATACCCCCCCTCGATGACCCTTCCATCTCTCCCTCCCATTCAAACCCCGCCGACTGCAAATGGCAACGTTGGCAGCAATCTAGACAAGCTGCTTTGCGTCCTTCTCCTGCTGGGGCGTTCCGTGTGCCGCGTTGCTGATGACATCATCAGTGATGCAGCAGAGGAACACTCCAGTGGGAGAAGGTCGCGAAGCAACCTGTCTAGATTGCTGCCAATACTACTGTTTGGAACAAGGTATTTCGGTCTCGCGGTTGATGGGGTTCGGATGGGAGGGAGAGATGGAAAGATCAGGGGGGGGTAGTCTGGTTACCTTTAGAGCAACATATTTAAATTTAAAATACACTGTTTGGTTTTAAAAGTTTTGACTTGTATGATTTTTCCTTTGATTTCTGCCAATTTAAAGGTTTATCGATCTGTTACGTCATTGCGGTCTTCTGATGGTTTATTACTACCGTGCTTCCCCGAAAATAAGACATTGGCTTATATTAATTTTGGGCCCAAAAAATGCGCTAGGACACTAGGTCTTATTTTCGGGGGAAACACTCTAGCAAGTTTTGGGTGATTTTTGCAGTGCTCACCATACAATATGAAGGGTATAGTGAAATGTGTACCTGGGACTTTTTATGTGAAGTACATTGCAGTGGCACACCTTTCTGCTGGGATGTCTGTGTGGCCAGTCTACTAAAATGCTGTCCGTTCCTACATCCCAGTGGCTTGTTTTGTGCACATTTCTTTTAGACTTTTTTTTTTTTATGGTTCATAAAGGTTGATGCACTGTGCACAAACATCTATGAAATGGCCATTTTTAAAAAAAACAAAAAGATAAGATGTTTTTCTGTCTCAAAAATGATCATGTTCACTATTGGATTTTTATGTGTGTTCTATAAAATGTCCAAACTCGGATTTAAACCATAGAAAAGAGGGATTCAGAATACAAACCACAAAGGAACTTGAAGGCCCTTTGTGCTTTTTTAATGGTCCAAACTTGGATTTAGACATATCAAAAATGCCTTCTGATGTTCATTTCCCTTGCAATTTTAATCAATATTATTTTTTCCAAAGCAATTTGGGTATAAGTTTAAAAGGTATATATCTCTGGTAAAACAGAGTTGTGGATTATGTATATGTCAGTTATGTTTTTCTTGTTTCGTGTGTGCATTTTTTTGAAATCTGGATACCACTTTGGTGTATTTGATATGAAAGTTGGTATAGTGTGGTAGTAAATAAACTAAACTATATATGTTTTGGTATGTTTTAGATGTCTGTTATTACTGTAATCTGTCGAGGTTGAATATAAATGTAAAAAAAAACCAAACACCTGGGATTTTCTTGCAGTAAAGGCTTATATGTTGTATAGTTTACTATATACCCCCAAACTCAAGCACATACACCTTTTATATTCATAAGTTTATCTGATTTGGGCAGAGGTATTCCTGGGAGTGGTGTTGGGGTAGGATTTGGACTGTAAAAATATTTGGGAATTTTTGCAAGATAGAGAACAGGCGTAGAGGTGTCTACGTATGTAATTTTCAAAGGGAAAATATCTGCTTACTTTAGACTTATTCTCTCTATTCACAGTATCTATTTTGTAAGATAAATGAAGGAATACAATTAGAAGTGAGATAAAATTTAAAAGAAATAAACTTGATTTTGTTTTCCCACAGTTACTTAAGGGGATTTAAGAAAACTTTTGAATGTGAAATAGTTTAAAATATAATGGTTTTAACCTACACTGAAAGGTGTATTGATTCCCAACACTTTACTTTAGGGGGAGAAAGGGAGGGGGATGACTTAATTTGCTGATCTTTTAATTGTTTTGTTTTTTTTACAACGATGAGGAATGTGTTAGACTAGTATAAAATTCAATTAAACTGTGTAGCAAAGTTTGTGAAGTTGAAATGAAGGCCCTTTCAGTTAAGCTTCTTATTTTCTTGTGACTGAAACCAGGGGATACTACATTATGCCAAAATCAACAGGCTGTAAAGCACCTTGTTTCATGCTCTCAGCTGATCAATATTTTTATTTTCCAGGCTTGTCCAGAAATATGGAGGCAGTATCATTTAACTGTAAGTAGAAACAGGTTTTTACGTTTTCTCCAATCTACAACTTATTTACTGTTCTGTGAGCTGCTTCCTATAAAATATAGACAAATCTCCTCCTTAGATTGATAATGAAAAACTAGAGGTTTGTAAGACTGAATGAAGCAACAATACCCCAAACTCCTAGTTATTCATAGTATTTTAAATTGCTGGTTTCTTTTGTTACTGTGGGCTATTTTAATTTTATTATTTTACATCCTGTTGCTCTGCTCTGTTCTTTGCATCTATTCAGGCTATAAATATTGCATTTGCAAAGAAAAAAACGTTTATTGCATGTGGCACATATACACAGTAATGCTACAAGTGCTTTTTAAATTATTTAACATTTATTCTTGGTAAATATTGGATTTAATCACATAGAAGCAAAATTACAGACACCTTAAATTGTCTCTGGGAAAACTGTTTGTAAGGTTATTTAGGTAAGATTCTCCAAATAAAGATTTTAGTCAAACTGTATTTCATTTATTGTCACATTATTTGAACTTTATGCCACCCAAAGAAAATCTTAAGCTTGCTTCAGTAGTTTTCCTACTGCCAATAGTACACCGGGACAGTGAAGACATTTGGTGTGTCTTTTGTGCACCTGTTGTACTCACTATGAATCCTTAAAATAATCAGCTCTTGGTTCAAAATAGTAATTATACTTGAGTGAAATCAAAGTTTATTTTTAGTAGTTTGGATTTGATAAATTGAAGTTATGGTAGTTCACAAGAGCTTATAATTAACTAGAGTTAGATCAGTAATATTATCATCAACATGCATACATACTATATATATTTTATTGGATTGGGTGTATTTTATAAATGAAAAGAAATCAGTAATGTTTTATCATTTATGTATTTGGTGCACAGTTTGCTTAATAGGTTTTTTTTATAATGGTTGTTTCCAGATGTATTTCTTGCCAAGTGAAAGTGTGTACATTTTTTGTTATTAATTTTGTGGAGAAAGAAACCGGTAAAATCATTTTTTATCCTTTCCTAATTTTGAACTTCAGTTTTGAACATGGGTTGTTATAGTAATTCGTATTAAAAGTATGTTGGCTTTTTTGCTGAGAAGTTCCTATTGGAAATATTTGAATTTTCAGTTCTGTCATACATCATGTAGTTAGTAGGGCTAATATAAGTGTAGAAATATAGGCATTCATTTAAATTCATGTTTATTTAATAAGGGTAGAAACTAAAAAGAATCAAGTTTCCAATATTAAGATTCCTTCCTCAAACCATGTCATAGACTATAGTTATCATGAAAGCTTATAACTCTATAAAGTTATCATCTCTACCCAACAACTATTTTGTTGGATTTCTTATAATAAATTTGGTTTGATTCTACTAACTCTGTATTCTCCCTGCTTTTCTGAATTGCTGACTTTACTGATCAGAAACTATGTAGTAATTGGTATATCTGAAGGTTTGCTTTTTTTTTTTTTATCATGCAGCACTTTTGATAGTGAAAGGTGTCTGATAATTTTTCCTGGATAATACAAAGTATAGAAAAATAACTTTTTGAATAAAAGATGCTTTTGAAATTGGCCTTTGTGTTGAGTGAATTTTAACTGATTATTATTTAATAGATAATTTTGGTCATAACTGTTAACCACTCAATAACTGCAAGTAAAAAAATATTTGATGCCCACATAGAAATGTGCATTAATCATTCTACATTATCTGGAAATGTGCATACATTCTCAGTATGTAAATAGTGTGTCATACAGAATGATCAATGCTGTGCAAGTAGTACATTGAAATAGATTCTTTCCATATAAGACATTTATCTTGAAAAACAGCTTCCTTATTGTTTAAATCTCTTATGCAATTATAACTTCAGCTTGCTTTTTCTGCAGTCTTTGTAGATGGATATTAAATCTATAGGAAAATAAGGAATTGTTCAGTATGATGTGCTTTCACAGAACTAGATTTGTTCAGCAATGCCATTAAAATTCTGGTTATTGCTAGCTTGCTGCAAGTGCAGCTTTCTGTGAATAGCTACAGGGGTGGCTTATTGGATGAGGTGCAGAAGTCAGATATGCGTTCATGTCCAGACATAGAATATCATATGTAAAGCCAAGGGTTAAAAACTGCTAGCCAAAAATAATCTGATCCACAATATTTATATATTTCCAGATACTAACTTAACATTTGTAGCTACATGGAAAATATTATGCAATCTGTCAATATCACTTAAGAACATCTTTTTAAAAAGGTTTATGCAATTGAATTTTTAAAGAACACATATAAAATGAAATTGATTAATTAAATGTCTATATTGTAACATAATGCTTTTGTTTATGTTGCTTTTTTTGAAATTTCTTTGCATTACTCATCTTTATATTAAGAGAGAGAGTGCCACCTACTGTCACACAGTAACCTTTGCATACTACACAACTTCAGCCTCAAAAATTATTAACAGTTGATATTTCATATATTTTGTTACTTTGAAATTCATAAGTGTTGCAGCACTCTACTTAGCGAGGTACACTTCTCCCTCCAGATTTGTTGTGATAGGGGATTAACAGAACTACAAATACAGAAAACTCGCAAATAACTTTTTCATATGTTATTCACTGTTTTCTATTAAAAATCATCGTGAATATAGTGAAATTGCAAATAACATGGTGGGAGACTTGATCTGTTCCTGAAGGAGAAGCAAAACACGGTGAAGAAAGTGCTGGGAATCAGCGATTTCTCTATGTAAGCTGATGTAATTTGGGGGGAGGAGCAGCAAGCTAAAAACCGTGAATAATCGAAACTGCGAATACGGAGGGAGAAGTGTAGTTTCTTATACTCACAAGTAGCTGAACAGACAAGATCCACATTGCACTTATATAATTTTTGGCATGAAGGGAGTTAAATTTAAAATGATTATTTGTTAAATATATTTTTAATGCCACTCACAAACATGCAGAATAATATTTGAAAGGTAACTAGGTAATAAAGCGATAGAAAAGTATTTGTTGCTATGCCTGTTAGACACAAAAGTCTACCTAATCATGGGGGTCTTTTAGTAAGGTTCGCTAGCCAATTTGGCACATGCTAAATGCTAATATGCCCATTCTATGGATGCGTTAGCATTTAAGCACGTGCTAAATCAGCTAGCGCACCTTAGTAAAAGACCCCCCATATTAGCCAATGGTAATATTTAAAGGATGTGTGATCAGCACTGCACAGGCACACTATAATTGAGATTATAAAATTGCAAAACCAACAAAAAATTAATTTTTGAGAGTTCTTTAAGCTATACAGTATATGGGTAATTGTAACAGTGAAACTAAGGTAGATAGAATAGAATTGCTAATCAATGCAATGGATGTGCTTGTTTTTGAGTGTAAAGTAATTCAAAATGCGTCTCGATAGTCGACAAGAAAACATGTATTTCATCATCCACCATCTGCAGTCATTCTCTTTTTTTTAAATTTAATTTCTGTCGGAGCTGAAATTCCAAGTTTGCAAAGATAAGATCCAAACGGTAACAACTGGATCGAGGACATATGCTAGATGTAATTTACTTAGATTTCACACAGGTGATAAAGCTTGCCTGTGTAAATTTGTTTTCAACTCTGTAAAATAACAGGGGTTAATTTTATAACAGGGCACCTATGTTCCCTCTAAGCTGAGCACATGAACAATTGCTTATACATTCTAGGCACATTGCTCACAGATTTTATATGGTCGCTCACAAAAATATTTGCAAATCTGGGTTTTTTAAACTTGTCGTTCACATGAAAAAAAATTTGCATATACCTAGCCAGTCCTTTAAAGGGAGCATTACAGGGCACCTGTGTGAAAAGCCCACAAGGGTGTTTATTTGATAAAAACAGTGTATGCACCTACGTTGCTTTGTAGTATGATCCCCAGCAAAACACATCATCGGTAACGTGGCAGAGTTCATGGGTGGACAAGGCTGAAGCAGCCTGTTAGAGTGCTGCCAGCCCGACGCTGCTTAGGGAGGTAATTAGGGCTCGTGGCCAGGTTCCGATGAGAGGGAGAGAAGGATGGGGATTCGGCTGCGTAGCGGGTGCGGGTGCTCAGGGTTGGGGGAGGGGGAGCTCTCTCAAGGGTCCTGCTGCACAAGGGATGGGAGGGAGGGAAGGCAAACTGCCTATATTAATCATATATTTGTATGTCAAGGGATGAAACAATCAGATTTGGTTTTCACAGCAATCATAATTTTTTTAACATTTTTGACATTAATGTTGCAGTGTAGTTGCATGATTTTATGGGGAAAAATGGTGAATACAGTAATTGAGGGTTGCAATGTTGTGATTTATAAGATATTTACATTTGTAAGATTTTTTTTTGCTCAAGAGGTCTCTTGTTAGTGGTTAATTTAGATTATCTCTGAAAGACATTAATAGGGATACAAAGTTCACAATATTTTCCCTTGGCTAAGATCTAAGGCAGTTTTCCTAATGTTTACTGCAAAGAAAATACCATACTAAAATTCCCAGTTTAAAGCCTTATTTCACCTTAAGAAACACAACAAAGTTAACCTACCTATCCACATAACATGAACTAGGCTTCATATTTTTTTCCTGATGGTGCATCTAGTCTCACTCATGCTGACTAGCTTATTATTATGTCTAATTATGTCCAGCTTGTTTGTGAGATTAATGCAGTATTATCCATAAATATCCATAGCAGTAATAGTTGGAAATCAAATTCTGAATTGGGTTTATTTTCATTTTGAAAATCTTGTGAAATTGATCAAACTGTTTATTCTTGTATATCGATATGGATAGCATTTTTATTTCTCTGTTGTACCCTAAGCTTCAGTTGAGGTTTTCATTTTAATTATTTTTTTTAACAGTTCATTTTTACCTCTGTAAGTTATGTTCAAGTTTCAGAATGAATTAAACAAAATCACATGTGATTAATATCCTACAGGTATCAATCCTATGAAATTAAAATGATTCATGCAAAAATTCAAAAAGGTAAACAAGCATTGTATAAGCCTCATATTTTATTATTCAAAGATTAGATGTATATAAGGAGCACATTTACAGATTTAATACAGAGTTTTAAAATTGAATTCATGTATATCAGGGAAACTAGGAACAAGTGCATTGTGGTTATATCCCTCAGAAAGAAAAAATTCTACCAGAAAAAAACTGGTTAGCAGCCCTCATGTATGGGTGACATCATTGGATGGAGCCCAAGTAGAAATTGAAGCTTAGCTTTACTTTACATAAAAGTCTAAAGCGAATTATAATAAAAAAAAAAATCATACATAATGCATCCCCACTGCTTTCATATTTCCATCCAGATAACTTAATAAAACATTTCTTTAAAAAAATCAAGCTTTCAAAGATTTCATAAAAGTGTATTTGACAGAGCTCCAAAGGTAACTCATTCCACAATTTATATATTTTATTGAGCTTAACAATGAGAACGAGCAAAATCACAAGGTGAGACAGAGAACAAGCTCACAGTATAGCAAGGATACCCACAACACCACTCCCCCCTCCCGACCTCCCAGCCCCCCAAACAACCCCCCCTACCCTCCCACCCCTTGAGTAGACTGTAATTAATTTGACCTTGAAAACTCCATATAGTGAGTTTTTGCTAAATTCAGTTTTAATCACATGGAAATCTCTTAGACAGATATCCAGTCTCCTCGTTGAATCATTCTGTTCCTGCTCAAAATCTGTTCAAAGTTGCACATCATCTGCAAATAAGTAGCATTTAAATCCATGTTGTTCTATAATAGGCACGATTGGACTTAAATTCAAATTTAAAAAAAATAATGGCAACAATAAAAAACTTTGGGATAGATCAAACTGTCTCTAATTTTTTTTTAGCTCCGGCACACTAAATGGAGCAAACGTTTTTCATGGCACATTATAATTGAGATTATAAAATTGCAAAACCAACAAAAAATTAATTTTTGAGAGTTCTTTAAGCTATACAGTATATGGGTAATTGTAACAGTGAAACTAAGGTAGATAGAATAGAATTGCTAATCAATGCAATGGATGTGCTTGTTTTTGAGTGTAAAGTAATTCAAAATGCGTCTCGATAGTCGACAAGAAAACATGTATTTCATCATCCACCATCTGCAGTCATTCTCTTTTTTTTAAATTTAATTTCTGTCGGAGCTGAAATTCCAAGTTTGCAAAGATAAGATCCAAACGGTAACAACTGGATCGAGGACATATGCTAGATGTAATTTACTTAGATTTCAGCAAAGCCTTTGATATGGTTCCTCATAGGAGGCTCTTGAACAAACTTGAAGGGCTGAAGTTAGGACCCAAAGTGGTGAACTGGATTAGAAACTGGCTGTCGGACAGACGCCAGAGGGTAGTGGTTAATGGAAGTCGCTTGGAGGAAGGAAAGGTGAGTTCGATGCTGGGGCCGATCCTGTTCAGTATGTTTGTGAGTGACATTGCTGAAGGGTTAGAAGGAAAAGTTTGCCTTTTTGCGGATGATGCCAAGATTTGTAATAGAGTAGACACCAAAGAGGGAGTGGAAAATATGAAAAAGGATCTGCAAAAGTTAAAGGAATGGTCTAATATCTGGCAACTAAAATTCAATGCAAAGAAATGCAGAGTAATACATTTGGGGATTAATAATCGGAAGGAACTGTATATGCTAGGAAGTGAGAGGCTGATATGCACGGACGGGGAGAGGGACCTTGGGGTGATAGTGTCCGAAGATCTAAAGGCGAAAAAACAGTGTGACAAGGCAATGGCTGCTGCCAGAAGGATGCTGGGTTGTGTAAAGAGAGGCATAGCCAGTAGAAGGAAGAAGGTGTTGATGCCCCTGTACAGGTCGTGGTGAGGCCCCATCTGAGTATTGTTTTCAGTTTTGGAGACTGTATCTGGCGAAGGATGTAAGAAGACTTGAAGTGGTCCAGAGGAGGGCGACAAAAATAATAGGAGGTTTGCGCCAGAAGACATATGAGCAGAGGCCGGAAGCCCTGAATATGTATACCCTAGAACAGTGTTCTTCAACCGCCAGTCTGCAGAAGTTTTCTGCCGGTCCACAGGGCCAAAAGGTCCATCGGGCAGAAGACATTGTTCTTCAGCTGCCGGTCCACGGTGCGATCAATGCAGCATCTTTGGGCCGCCTCCCTGAGTGCTGAAGTGCACAAAGCCATGGAATAAGACCCCTATGCATGTCCTGCGCCTGAACTGGAAGCCTTCTCTCTGACGACACAACGTCAGAGGGAAGGCTTCCAGATGAGGTGTGGGACGCGTGCAAGGAGCCTTTTCCCACAGATTTGTGCACTGCAGCACTCAGGGAGCCAGCCCGAAGATGCCGTGTTGATCTGGGTTTGTACTGATTGCAAAGTCTTGCATCTTAGGGTTTGTTTGTAAATATTAGTACTTTTAGTTTTTGGTCCTACATTTGCATGGGGTTATCTGTTTTCTAGTAGGAAAGAATGTTGAAAAGCTTACAGTGTGCTTTGTGTATTTTAATTTTGTGGTCAACCATTATGTGTTGTTAATACGATTATATTGTGTGTGTGTGTATGTATATATATATATATATATATATGAAAAATGAATGGAAAAAATGGTGTTACAATTAGTATTATTATGGGGGCAGGGTCTGGTGCAGAGATTGGGTGGAGATGAGCACGACTTAGGCCAGTGTTTTTCAACTGCCGGTCCGCAAAATAATTATTTTATTCCCGCCGGTCCATAGGTGTCAAAAGGTTGAAGAATATTGCCCTAGAAGAAAGGAGGGACAGGGGAGATATGGATTCAGATGTTCAGATACTTGAAAGGTATTAACGTAGAACAAAATCTTTTCTAGAGAAAGGAAAATGGTAAAACCAGAGGACATAATTTGAAGCTGAGGGGTGGTAGACTCAAGAGCAATGTAAGGAAATTCCTCTTTATGCAGAGGGTGGTGGATGGCTGGAATGCGCTCCCGAGAGAGGTGGTAGAGAGGAAAATGGTGACAGAGTTCAATAAAGCATGGGATGAACACAGAGGATCTAGAATCAGAAAATATTAAATATTGAAGAACTAAGGCCAGTACTGGGCAGACTTGCACAGTCTGTCTGTATATGGCCATTTAGTTGAGAATGGGCTTGGGTGGGCTTCAAAGGCTGGGGTGGTATAGATGGGTTGAAGTGAGCTTTGATAGAGACTTCAGTAATTGAAACCTAAGTGTTTGGTTGAAAAAACTATGTGGACAGGCTACATACAGTATATGCCCCCCAATTCTTCCATATATTCGTTAGTTCTTAATTCTACCTCAGAGGAGACCAAAGAAAGGAATCTACACAAAAGTGTGGTTAATAGTCAAAGCTTTGAGAAGCATTTCTGCATCTTCTTAATAATGGGATGTCAGAAAGGCTTCTCAAATGCAGGTAACTGGTCATTTTATTGGAATAATGACATCAATTAATTCATTATTAAACATATGTAGTAGGTACATCTTCCAATCACAGTCCATTTATAAATTGCATCAACAATATTCTATTGGTTCTATTCAAGTCACATGGAGTTCTGTTAATTTTACTTTGTTAGTATTTTTCCTTAGTAACAATGGCTTAACTCATCACATGCTCTGTCAGCAATAGAAGGAAGTGAACAACATGCTTACTGAGGTCATGTTGACCTTGTAGACATGTTCCATTCTATTGCAAATATCTCGTTTACAGAGACTGTCCCGTTTATTAGACAATACACTTCTGTAGGCTACAATCACATGGTTATAGTCACATGATTTTCCCCAACTCTTCAAGTGACAAATATGTTAGTGTGACTTTAAGCTTATTTTCAGGGAACCATTAAGTTATGGGTCCAGCATCTTGTTCCAGACATTAAACCAAAATAGTGTTCTATTAAGGAAAAATATGTACTCTGTGTGCTTTCTTTCCTGTGTCACAAGTTTCTGAAGGATTTCAACTACATCTTTCATATAATATTAGTGTCTTTTAAGGTCCTAACTAAAATTGTATATAATTCATATTGGTTATGGCCTACCCCTCTATATTCTGCATAAAACAATTATCACCATCATACACACAGTACCGGGCAGAACTTTGGATTCTTGCCCAGAAATAGCTAAGAAGAAAAAAAAATGTTAAATTGAATCAGGTTGGGCAGACTGGATGGACCATTTGGGTCTTTAAATGCCGTCATCTACTATATTTATGTTACTATCCTTTTATGCTGATTTTTTTCCCCATATGAGTGACTGTAGAATCCTTTGAGATGTGCTTGCACAGTTTGCAGTTTGTCACACCACAAGGATGTGTTCCATTCTCTTCATCATTGGTTTGGGTGGGGAGCTTGCTTTATACTAATGTTTGTTTCAGATTGGGTGGCTGATGGAAGGTCTCACAGGTATAACTGGGAATATTTCTTTTAGTAATTCATCTACTTGGAGAAGTGTCAGCCCAGCCTTACATTGCTAGCTGCCATCATTTTCTGTTGACCAGATCTTCAACTGGGCATCCATTCCTCCACTCAGAACTACAAGCCCAGAGGGGAAGAACTTGCAGCAGTTCACATTATAGATGTGGCCTTCCAGTATTCTCTGAGTTTCTCCATTGGTGGTCTGCGAGATTTTCATTGTTCCATCTGTGCTTCCAAGCCCTCCCCCACTGGAAACATCCAAATGTGTGATACTTTTTTCATGAATTCTTGAAAATGTTGTGTATGGAACCAAAAATTTGGATGTAACATTTTCCTCAAGGCATGAAATAACTATGCTTTTCTTTTTAACTTCATTTACAACAAAGCCTTCTGATGCACTGATTTCCAGAAGCCCATCTGAACCCAAGCCTTGACATTTCAGGCTGCCATAGAGGGATTTTACACACCACCCAGACTTCTGTTTCTACCTTCCTCAGCACATGCGGCCAATCGCCCTGCACCAAAAGTCGAGCAGCCATGTATATTCTTTATGCAATCACTCTTGGCTATCCTTGTCATTAATTTCACTTCCTACTGAACCTTCTACAGAGGGTATTGAACCCAGGACCAGGGGGATTGTAAGGCCGCCACATTATATCATTGTGGACTTGTCTTGCTTCAACATCACCTCTCCAAAATCTTACATTTTGGGTGGGGGCTCATCTTTACAAAAAGTAGTTGTAGATCTCGTATACTTTTTCTTAGTTTTTCCAGCTATTGATTGTGTGTCATTACCAAGGTGGTCCTGTCTGGATTTCTTGACCTTGTAGTATAGTAAGTTTTCTCTGGTTGTTTTAAGGGATGAGGCAATAATCTTTGAGACTGTTTAAGGGTTGTATCCTTTTTGTTTGAAGGATTCAGTCAGGGTCGTTATGTATTTATCTTTATCTCAGGACAAGCAGGCAGCATATTCTCACATGTGGGTGACATCGTCCACGGAGCCCCAATGCGGACAGCTGCAAATGCGCTGTTGCACTTTAAGAACTTTAGAAAGTTCACGACTGACTGTACCATGCATGCGCGAGTGCCTTCCTGCCCGACGTAGGCTCGCATCTCCTCAGTTCTCAGTGTTCCGCGGAGCTATTAAGCCATGTGTTAAACATTCTACGTTTGATTTGGGCCTTCTCTCTCGTGAAATTACTGTTGTTTCTTTCTTTTTACCTTTCTTTTTTTCTTTCTTAATAAATAGTAAAAAAAGAACTTTGCATTCCTTTTATTTTTCCGTTTAGCTGTTTTTGATGGCAGAGCCTTTGCCTCCGCCTCAGCCCTCCAAGTTTGATTTGGCTGAGGCGAATTTCCCTCACATGTCCCACCCCTTAACCAGTTTTTAAAAGTGTGGCAGGTGCCAGCGCACTATTTCTCTAAGTGATCCCCACAAGTAGTGTATCCAGTGCCTGGGTCCAGACCACCACTTAGAGTCTTGTTTGCGCTGCTCTACATTCCAGAAGCATTCCATCAAAAATCGTCTTCTTCAGCAGAAACAACTTTTCAGTACTAAAGATGCATCACAGGTACCTTTGACATGGTCTAAACCTTCGGCATCGAAGGCGTCACCATCATCCGAGGTACCTGCTTCCATGTCTGTGTCACAAACTATATCAAAACTAATAGTGAAAGATGTATATCAACAGTCGAAAACAAGTACCACCACAAGTTGATATTCTAGAAATAAAGCCTAAGTGGTAAGTCTAAGATCTTTTCCTCCATTTAGGCTTTATTTCTAGAATCACAAATTATATCCCCATTAGGTAAGCCAGCTAAGAAGCCTCCAGCTTCCTAGATGGTGTCTCAGGCCACAAAGGTACATAGACCCTTGATGCGGCTCGCTTCAACCTCGAGGGGTGCATCTTAATCTATATCATCCTCTCCAGCGCAAGCTGCAGCACCATTAATACCGGTGTCCAAGCCACAGGTATCGGTGCAAGCCTTCAAAGAGAAGCTCGATGTTCTCTAAGCTGGAGTTTGGGGATATGTTCCAGATGGTCACTCCCATGTCGACTCCTGTGCTACCGGCCCAGCCTGAGTGTCGCTTCAAGCAAGATGCAGATACCACCACTGCATCATTGGTACCGCCTCTGCGGCACCAATCATCTTCATCGAGCCATGCTTCTCTGCACCTGTCTTCAAAACGCCGATCTCCTTCACCGAAGCATCATGCCTCAAGGTACCGATCCATTTCTTTGGAGCATATACATAAGAAGCATCATTCTTCTGGGCATAGATTTAGTTGCTCCAGACATTCGTCTCCATGCAAGCATTCTTCCAAGTCCAAGCATATTTCTCCTACATGCTCGGACCAAGTGTAAGTGATCTGTGTCACATGCTTCATCTGGTCAGTACCGAGAAAAATTCCTGTGGATTCTGATCTACATCTCCAGTCTGTTCGTGAGGCATCTCCCTCTTCTATGGAAGCTTAGGGTTCCCATGCAGAGCATTCTGCTTGTTCTACTTCCCATAGGGAGCCTTCTCCTTCTGTACCAGTCTCTTTTACCTGCTTCATCAGGCAGATGAGTAAAGACCTGGCAGTAAAATTGGAGGCAGATTCTAAATATTCAGAAGAGTACATGGAGACCATGGATATCAAACATCCCCCTAAGGAACTACTCAAAACTTCCTTTACATGGTATCCTAAAAGAAACTCTTCATAAGAATTGGGACTCCCCTTATTCTGTACCAGCTGCTCCCAGAAAGCTTGGCTCAATACAGGATCATCACTATTCCTGATTTCAATAAGCCCCAACTCTCTCACCAGTCTTTTATAGTGGAGTCCACTCTTAAGAAATCTGCTCCTTAAAAAATCTACGCTTCTGTCCCTCCAGGTCGATCAGTGCTCACTAATAGAGTCATAAATTACAACTTTTATTTCACTTGCTAGTTGAAGTACTGGGTCAAAACTATGCCAACTTACTTCAAATATCTGCCATCACATAGGAAATCAGAGTTTCAGCATATGTTCCATACTCTTCAGCAGCTCGGGCAACACAAGGCACAATCCTCTTACGATACCTTTGAGCTCTCTTCTAGAGTATCTGCAATCTCAGTAGCCATGAGGAGGCTTGCATGGTTAAGAGTAACGGACATGGATCCTAACCTTCAAGACCAGTTAGCTAATATTCCATGTCTAGGAGATGAACTTTTTGGGGACACCATTCAGAATGCAACTAAAAAACTTTCAAAGCATGAAAAATCTTAATTTGCTGCTGAGGCCTAAGGCTAAGTCTTCTGCCTCTAAATCTTACGAGTCCACCTCCTCATACCAGAAATGTTATACTCCAAAGTCTGCTCCTCTTTCCAGACCACAACAGAAAAAACAGCATCAGCAGCATCCCCCCAAATCTGGAGGGTTTGAAAGAATTACGCCAGAGGCATTGCCAGTAGTGGTCAGAGATATCATGGCCCAACTCCATTGTCCACTGTTTTTGGAGACCATTTAAGTTAGGCAGTAATGTTAGCTTGAATAATTTATATAGCTTAGAAGCTACATGAACACTAGAGAGAAGAGTAGTACAGGATTGATGAATACTAGGAGTTGGATTCAAGGAGGAAATTGAGATGGCACTTTTACGAATAGCTGAGCGGAGTTGAAGCCAAGCGAAGAATTGGGAGGAGGATAATGAGAATTCAGATTGAATGTGTGAGAAGGGTTTCCAAAGTTTCGTGTGGGAATGGATGAAAGCACTAAGATCCCAAACCTCCGCTGGCTGCCAGAGCTGCCAAGAGATGGGCTTTTTGTCCATAAGTATGAGTGGATTGTGCCAAAGGGGCATACAAAAGGAGCTAGAAACAGGAACAGTTTGGAGAGAGTCGAAGTGGGATAGCTGTTCAAAAGAGTGTTTGAGAATGGGATTAGATTTGAACTTGCCTAGCAGCCTAGAGCAGGGGTAGGCAATTCCAGTCCTTGAGAGCCGGATCCAAGTCAGGTTTTCAGGATATCCACAATGAATATGTATGAGATGGATTTGCATGCACTGCCTCCTAGAGATGCAAATCTTTCTCATGCATATTTATTGTGGATATCCTGAAAACCTGACTTAGCTCCGGCTCTCGAGGCCCGGAATTGCCTACCCCTGGCCTAGAGGTAGAGAGAGGAAAGAGCAGGTTGCGCTCTAGAGAAAGCCAGCAAGGGATGTCAACAGAGGTAGGCAAGGTAAACCAAAGAAGAGATTGCCTTAGTATAAAAGCTTTGTGATAGAAGAAAAGATCAGGAAAATTGACACCGCCACGAGTTTTGGGCAAATTCAACTTATTATTAGTGTAAGTCATGTAGCAGTCTCAGCATTGTCAAATTGCTTATCTTTTTTTCCTTAGTTTTATTTCTCTACTTAAGGCTTCATTTCCTTCATTTGTGGTCTTTGACGTGAGCTGCTGTCTTTGTGTTTCCTACTGAGTGTATAGCATTTGCTTGTTGGGTTGTAAAGATCAGCTTGCATTTCCTTTCAAGTTTATACTTGTATATATGATTAAATTCAATAAATAATTACAAAATATTCATTTTTGTGCTAAACTTGAATAGGCAGAGCATCTGGCAAAGGTTATTAGTATGGCCAAACAGACGGCATCTTTCTTACTCCATTTAGCTACAAGCTGCTTGCATTTTATTTGGCATGGGAAAGTTTAAAGCTTAAAATGCTGTTATCCAACAGGACAAGAATGAGGAAACTGAGGACTATGTTCACAGGGCAATTTTGCTGTTCGTCATGGTTGGACTGACTGATGGGGAAAAGGCAAGAGGAATGATTGCAGCATAGATACTGAAGACTTTAGATAAATTTGTCAGAGCATGCATCCTATTAAATTAACAGCTGTATGTTCTTAGGCATTAGGTGTGCATGCCTCAGCTGGATATTTGAATGTGAAAGCAATGAATGTCTAAAAGTAAATCAGCCATATGAGTCAAGCACAATGACAGGAAATGAACCCTAATGTGCCCTAATCTATCACAATACAAAGAAAAGACTGCAATCCAAAATACATCACTTTCATGCACATATACAGAATCCTGAATGCATGCATGTGTTATTTTAAAATCTAATGGTAAGAATACAGCATAATGAGATAACAAAAGAAACCCAACGGTACCCCTACTGCAGGAGTGTCAAACTCAATTACATAAGGGACCAAAATCTAAAACATAGGCTAAGTCGTGGGCCGAATTTTTTATTAAGATACTTAGGGGTCCTTTTGTTAAGGTACACTAACTGATTTAGTGCAAGCTAAATGCGCTCCTTAATAAAAGGACCCCTTAGTCTTAGTAGAAGTATAGGGTTACCATCTCTCCAACCCCACACCGGCTCTGCGATGTAAACAAAATAAATTAAAAAAGACTTCCTCTCTCTCTTTTAGATCCTAGTTCACGCTTGCTGTCTAACACCAGCTCTGGAGGGTTATAAATATATATTTTTTCCTTTTGGTTTGCAGTGAGGGTATATTCAAGCAAAGTTCCTAGCTATTACTTACTTTACTACATTACATTACAGATTTCTATTCCGCCATTACCTTTCGGTTCAAAGTGGATTACAAAAAGAGTTATGGAAGAAGGGTTACAACGTTAGATCAGAGAAGGTTTCCAAGAGAGGGAAAAGTAAGATCTGGGGTTAGGGAGGGGATGGTAAGAGGGGTGTTAAGCTTTATCATGGTATTAAGCTTTATTAAGGGATTTCTTGAAGAGTATAGTTTTTATTTCCTTTCTGAACATCTTGTAGTCTGGGGTTGTTGTCAATAGGTTGGAGACTTGTTTGTCTATCTTCGCTACCTGAGTGGCCAGTAGTCCGTTGTATAGTTTTTTCCATTTTACTTCTTTGATTGGGGGGGATGTGAATGGGGTGTGTGTTTTTCTATGCCTGGTAGAGGTGGTTTGGATGAGGTGGTCATTTAGGTAGGTTGGGCAATAGTATACAGTAGAATTTAAATTGTATTCTTTCCTGGATTGGAAGCCAATGAGAATTGATGAATGCCTCAGTAATGTGATCATGTTTTTTCAATGAATAGACGAGTCTCAGAGCTGTATTCTGAATTGTCTGTAGTTGTTTAATCATTATTGCAGGGCAGGAGAGGTAGAGGATGTTGCAATAGTCTAGGATACTTAGGATTAGAGATTGTACTAGGAGCTGAAATTGTTTTTTTTCAAAGAATTTTCGGACTTGTCTAAGGTTTCTCATAACTGCGAAAGATTTCTGTATTGTTTTGTTAATTTGTGGTTGCATGGTGCAGCCTCTGTCAATAGTCATACCTAGAAGTTTTAGGGTGGTTTGCAAAGGGTAGTTGATAGAGTTGATTTCTAAGTTGGTTATGGTTGGGATTTTGTTATTTTCTAGGAGGATGAATTTAGTTTTGTCTGGGTTGAGTTTCAGTTTGTGGTCTTCCATCCAAGTCGTAACTGTAGCAAGAGTTCTGTATAGTGTGTCTGACATTAAGAGCATTGGTTGGTCGAAAGGAATGAGGATGGTGATGTCATCAGCATAGCTATAAGAGGATAGGCCTTGTTTGTTCAGGTAAATGCCAAGAGAGGCCGTATATAGGTTGAAGAAAGTAGGGGACAGTGGGGACCCTTGTGGAACCCAAGGTTTGGATTTTTCTTTGTCTGATTTTACTTTGTATGTCCTGGATTTTAAGAAACCTTCAAACCATGAGTATACTTTATCTGAGATGCCTATTGAGTCCAAGATTTGCAGTAGGATGTTATGGTCTACCAGGTCAAATGCCGCCGTCAGGTCCAACTCTATGAGCAGCATTTTTTTTCCAATGCTGAGATGTTGTCTTGCTGTGTCGATTAGTAGTGTCTCTGTGCTGAAGTTAGTTCTGAAGCCAGATTGCGTGGGATGGAGTAAGTTATGGTCCTCCAGATAGTTGGTGAGGAATTTGGCTATTAATCCTTCTGTTAGTTTGATATATAGAGGTATTGAGGCTATTGGTCTGTAGTTGGATGAGAGGTCTGTTGGTCCTTTTGGGTCTTTTAAGATTGGGGTGATGATGATTTTGCTGAGGTCATTCGGGAAAATGCCATCTGTGAGCATGGTTTGTATCCAGTGTAGGAGTAAGGTACGGAACTTAGTGCTCGCTGATGACAGGAGATATGGCGGGCAGTGGTTGAGTTCACATGATGCGTGGCTGTACTTATTGTAGAGTTTGTTGAATTCGGTCCAATGTATCTTAGGGAATTGGGACCAAGATCTGTCTGCAGCACAAGATTCAATTTCCGTGGGGAGTATTGTGACTTCGAGTAGGTGGGTTGGGTTACTAATGAGAGTAGCTCTGGTGTTTGTAATTTTATTCTTGAAGTGTTCAGCTAGGAGGGAGGCTGAAGGGGAGGAGTTATTGTTAGTGGTCAAATAGGGTATGGTGTTAGTTAGATCTTTTAATATTTGGAATAGTTTTTTGGTGTCTTGGGTTTCCGTGCCTATTAAGTTGGTGTAATGTTTTTTTCTCTTTTTTTTTAATAGAAGTTTGTATTGTTTGTTAATTTTTTTCCAGGTGGTTTTCGTGTGATCTTGGTTGGTTTTTCTCCATTTTCTTTCCAGACGTCTACATTGTCTCTTGAGTAGGAGTAATTCTTCGTCGAACCATTGGTCTGATCGTCTGCATGTTCTGGTTTTGGTTCGAAGTGGGGCTTGTTCATCAAGGATGTTGTTGCTCAAATAGCCCCAGTGTGAAATGAAGTCTTTGGGGTTATCTTCTTGGATTGTTTTGTTTACTTTTGACCAGAAAATGGCGGGCTCGATGCGTTTGCGTGATGTGTAGGTTACTATTTTGGATATTGGTTTGGATTTGGTTTTGGTCCAGATGATGTTGAAGGTGTAAGTGTAGTGGTCTGACCAGAGGGATGGGGGACCAGGTTCCATTAGACGTTTGAATTTCTGAAGTAGATGTTTGATGGGTCATGAAGGCTGCAATGTCCAGTTGGTGTCCTTTCTCATGAGTAGTTTGTGGGTTTAAAATTTGGAAGGATAGGGCATTGAGGAAAGAAAGTAGATTGTCTACTGGCTTGGATGAATGGTCTTCAAGATGAAGGTTTAGGTCTCCTAGGATAAGATTGTGTGCTGCTGTAAGTGAGTTTTGGTATATGAAGTTTTCAAATTCGGATCTAACCATGGCCCAGTTTCCCGGTGTTATATAACAGAGCATGCAGTTTAGTGAGTTTTTCAGTGCATTGGAAGAGATTTGACATGCTAAAAGGTCCATGTAAGGGGTGGAAGTTTTTTCCAATATGTTTAAGGTTAGGGAGTCTTTGAGTAAGATCGCTAATCCACCTCCTCTTTTTTCTCTCTGCAGGTCACTGTAATTTTGTATCCTTGAGGGCAGACTTCTGTAATTCTTGAGTCTGTGTCCGATGTTAGCCAGGTTTCTGTGAGGAAGAGGCAGTCTAGGTTTTCGTTTTTTATCCAGGTTTTTATAAGTTCTGTTTTTGGACCTAGGGCTCTGACGTTTAAGTAGGCACAGTTAAGGGTGGTGGTTTCTGTTTGGTGGTTGTGAATCGTTTTAGGGTAGATGAGTGAATTTGGGTTATGGTGCGGTTTGGTCTTGGGTTGTGTTGCTCTTCTTCCCCATGCTGGTGTTATGGGGTGTTGAACGCTTGTTTGGTGGTTAGAGTTTCTGTCTATTGGAACTCTCCTGTTAGGGTGAAGGGTTTTGATTGCAATTGAGCTAGTGGGAATGTTGGGTAGGTTATTTGCTTCTACCTTACAGCTGGATATGAGAAGGATTATTAATAGGATAATCTGGGTGTTTGTTTGTGGAATTAGCTTCATTATGGAGGTGGGGCTGCTGGTAGAGGCAGTGTAGTTTCCAGTGGTTAGGTTGTTGGCTGTGTTTAGTGTCTGGGTAGGAGAGTGGGTTGTGGAGAGAGGTGTTGAGGACCGGCGAGAAGGTAAAAGAAACTAAAACCGGCAAAATCTAACTTTTAAACTGTTGGGGAGATCCCGCTGAGCCTTCCAACTGGCTCAGCGGTGCATCGTCGGGAGGGGAGGGGGCGGAGTTCACTCCCACGCCCAGAGTGTGCCTTACTCTGCTCCCGCTCTGCCCCGAGTGCTCGCGGTCCGTGGGGGGAGGTGTTGAGGTCCGTCGAGAGGTAAAAGAAACTGAAACCGGCAAAAACAAACTTTTAAACTGTTGGGGAGATCTCGCTGAGCCTTTCAACTGCCACATGCTTTCCATTTCCTTCAAGTTTCACACTCTGCAAACTTCTGCGATCTGCTGCCTAGGTCTGGACAACGCCCACAGGAGCTTCTTTATAAGCACCATCGGAGGGCAGAACTGCATCCTGAGGTTTGCACACCTTGGTCTCCCGAAACGTACCTGCCGGCTGCATGCCAAGGTGTTCTCTGCTCCTCCTTGATCAAAAAGGCTTGCAAGCAAGCCCCTTCTCTGGGCACTTAATGTTTTCCTGTATCGTGGGGCACAGGGGGTGGGGGTCCCTCGGCATGAGACGATTGGGGCGCTGGGAGGGGAGAGGGCCCAGCAAAGGCTGTAGAGTTGGCCTCCACAGTACTTCCCTCTGCCGCGGTCCCGCCCCTCCTCTGATGTACGGACCGCAACAGATTGAATATGCTGCTGAGGCTACGGCAGCCTGCAGGGATCGCTACACCCGACCAGTGATCCTCTGCAGGCTGCTGACGTGGTTCTTGTACTGGTGGGCCAGCTTAAGTTGAAATTTCTGATGCGGCGCTTGTACCGGTGGGCCAGCTTAAGTGGAAAGTTGAAAATGTCTGGCGGACCAAATATTACTATGCCGCGGGCCAGAGTTTGACATGTCTGCCCTACTGCATGGGTACTTGAAAGTCACTGCAGTAAAATCTTGTAAAAAAGAGACATCTTTCTCCAGAGAAGGAAAAAGATAGAGCTGCCTAGAAAATCCCGTCAGCTCCTCCTTCAGAGAAAGATTTCAATGAAGCATGAGATGAGACAGCTCATCTAAACCAAATATCTGTCCAGTGGATTTTATTTTGCTAATTTGCAGTAAGGTCCAGGTGGCAGACTTTTGATCTGATTTCACCAAGGACACAGGAAAATGTTAGCATTTGGAGATACTGGTGCTGCTTTGATACTTGTTTTGTTCCTGTAGAATCACATTCCATAAAGTCCACTTTTTTGAGATGCCAAGATGGGGTACCAGTACTGGAAATTGCAGATTAAAATAAGGAATGATTCCTTTCAGACTTTGGTGCAGTGCCCTGATATATCAGTTGATGTTATAATAGGTTCTGATTTATTATGCAGGCATAATATTGTGATAGACTAGGGGGTGGTGTTCTTGATCCTTCCTGTTGAGGGTAAAGGCCAAGGCAAAGAAGCTCACATCCTGGAGATGAATGCATGGCTGCATGAATGGTGTTATTGAGAGTGTTTTGGCTTCCTACACATGGCATGATTTTCCATGGGCTGTTAGGCCCATCAATAAGGATTTTAACTCACAACTTTGTGTTCTCTCTCATTTAAGTTCTGCTATCATATTTTGGAGATCAGCTTTCGTGATGGCTTACCTCTTTTATGTCTCAATTCGCTCTCCATTGGTGCACTCCCCAGATCAGGTCTTTCCATCATTGCCATTCTTCTGATACCTGGACCTCAAGTGAAGCACTCCAACTTGCTTTCAAGAAATGATGCTTAATATTGCTTATTTTGCAGCCCAGCATGCTCCTTCTAGATAGAACAGCTATTAGATTATATCTCCACTTCTCAACAAGTGATAATTGTTATAGGTGGGAGATTCCTGCAATGTGATTGTTGGGAACTCACTGATCAAGCAGCCATCTGCTGCTGCTCAAAAGAAGCCCCATCTGCTTTAAACAGTGCCCTGCAGTGAAAGGAGCATGTGCTGTTCCTAAGATGATCACAATTCAAATATTTTTTGTATGGTGAATTAAAAGAGAAAGAGCTCTATTGTGGAGGAATTGGAGTTCGTGATACAGAACTGGAGCTTCAGGGTTTATATGGAGATTCTGACCAAATCTATATAGAGAATCCAGACTCCACTTCCACAGAGAATTTGTTGAATGGTTATGTCTTTTATTACTAATTTACAAGTGGGGGGAAGGAGTGGTATATTGTATATGTGTAGAAATGTTACTTTGGCTTGTACACCCCAATACCTAGTCTGTCCCCCCTGTTGCCACCTAAACATAGAAACATGATGACAGATAAAGGCCAAATGGCCCATCCAGTCTGACCATCCACATCATCCACTATCTCCTACTCTCCCTAAGAGATCCCATGTTCTTGTCCCAAGCTTTCTTGAATACAGATGCAGTCAGTCTTCCACCACCCTTTCTGTAAAAGATATTTATTTAGATTACCCCTGATTCTACAATTTCATCCTACACCATGTCATTCTGGAGTTTTCTTTCAATTGAAGTTGACTTACCTCCTGTACATTAATGCCACAGGGATTTTTAAATGTCTCTGTCATATTTCCTCTTTCCAGTGCAATAGGGATGGTATGCTGAACCAAGGGTCTTGCATCCACTCCTGTGAGTCTGTTACAGGAGATACTGATCACTGTTTTCAGTACCACCTCCTTCTCCTTGCTCTCTGCTGCCCCCAGTTAGTTATTTCTTCTTCAAGTGAGCCTGCAGGAGCAACTTTGATCTGCTCAGTCTTTTTTTGTTTTCATGGGATTTTGTGTTCCTGTTCAGTTCTAGTGACTGCCTAGCTTGCCCGAGAGGAGCAGACTTCGGTCTGCAGTTGACAGGTGGATCCAGTGGGGACCTGCTTAGCCAGCCAGTTCGAACTGTGGACCTCAGGAATTTCCCTGCTGTTTGTTCACTCCTTGACTTGATCAGAAGTGCTAGCGCGGGCTGTACAGGCACCATTTGCATTTCTTTGGCACACATTCAGTGTTGGCTGCACTTCCCTTCCTTTTCTTTTCTTTGTGGGGTTTTGATTCTAGTCGCAGGGGTTGAGGCTCAGTCCAGCTGTGGTCCGAATGACAGCTGAAGAGTCAAAAGAGGCAGCTTTCCTGGTGTCAGAGGTCCTCTCCTAATTCCAGCTATCCTAAAAGGAGCTGTGGTAGGCTGCAGCACATCTTCCCTGGGTCTGGTCTGTGAGTATGACTGTCACAGCCCATAGACAGTTGGGGGGGAGGATCTGAAATTGTGTTTTTGAGGTTATATTTTGTTGTAGTCTTGTTCCTTCACCCCAGAAATCCTAAAAGTATTGGTTTTTGAGGTTCTTCGGTGGAGTTACAGCCGTTTTTTCAGTGGGAAATCCTGGCAGTGGCCATCTTGAATTTTTCCCAATTTGAAAGTTCTCAAACTTCTTCAAACAGCCTCATTCTTTATTCTAACCACCAGGGATGGAGTCTTCATTTCCAATGATGTGAATTCATGTGAAGTTTGTGCCAGTTGGTCACCTGAAGAGCGGCCTTGCCACGCGTGTTCCTCTGTGCATGCTGGGTATGTGGGAACCTCGAGTTCAGCCTCTGACCATCTTATTAATGCTGTCAAATGACTGTTGGGCTAAATAAGGGATAATTTTACCCTCTTGGAGTCCCATGATGCAGCACCAGTGCCTAATTAAGGTTCTGATGCCCCCAAAGCAAAAGAAAGCACACTAACCCTCATCTTGAAGGGGGTTCTTGGTCCTCTATGCCCTTTATGCCTTCTGATTCAGTTATGCCTGCTGTTCCAGCATCTGCTTCTCCACGGAGATCCATGTCTTCCCTGGACACTGACATCTGATCAGACGGGGTCCCTGAACAGGATGATCTGGCCGCTTACCCTCTCTCCCAGGGAGAAACTTTGGTCAATGTGACACTGGGAATAATGGATCAGGGTCTGAGTGCTGCTGCAGACCAGGGCGAGTACCCCTCAGTTCGCAGGCTGTTCAAGTCTGCTGCTCTGATGAATCTTCTTATTGAGTCTCTGAAGGAGCTCAAAATTGATTCTCCTCAGCCTACTTTCCTCTGTTCCCTGTTGAGCGGGGTCTGCTCTTGGCCTTCCGCCTTTCAATGGTATCCGGATATGAAAGTCCTGATTTCTGAGCACTAGGAGAACCTGGAGGGCTCACTTAAGTGGCAGAAGCAATGTCCAAGCTATATCCTATAGATCAGGAGTTTCAGCAAATGTTTGCTATGCCTAAAGTGGACTCTGGTAGATCAGCTGACCAAGTGCACATCCCTTCCCAGTATAGTGCTTAAAGATCAACAGGATCGCAGGCTGGACATGTTGATCAAGAGGCAGTTTGATGCCTTGTCTCTGGTGGTGCAGGCTGCTTTGCAAGCCTCCTTTGTGGCTTGGGTGCACCATTCTAAATTGCGTGACCCAAGTTGTACACATTCGGATCCACCCTCCTAGCTGTTGCTGGTAGGAGTGGACTATGTGGCTGATGCTATGTATGATCTGCTTCAGGTAGTGGGCAATGTCTCAGCTTATTCTGTGTCTGCTTACAGAATCCTGTGGATCAGACATCAGGCTTGGGTGTCTATCTCCTAAGCCACGCTCAGCAGGCTTCCTTTCAGGGGCAATATGCTGTTTAGCCAGGGATTGGATGACCTTATGGCTAGTGTCCAGGATTGCCACCCAAAGTCGCTCACAGACAGCAAGCCTAGGACCTCTTAAGGGCAAGCCCATGGGTCCTTTCGTGACTCCCACCATTCCCACCTTTTCTCCTCTGGGTCCTCATCCCAGAGATCCTTTCAAAGTTCACAGCAGAGATTCTCCAGATATAGAAAATCCCAGGGCTCTACCTCCTGCCCAGGGGATCAGCCCAAGAAGTTGCAGTGATGCCAGGCCCCCACCTCCCCAAGCAAGATTGGAGACAAGTTGCAGGACTTCCTGGCAGCTTAGGAGGCTATCATGACCAACGAATGGGTTCTGGAAATCATCAGAGATGGCTACAAGCTAGAGTTAGCCCGTCCTCTCTCTGCCTGATTCATGGACTTGCCTACAGGCAGACCAGAGAAAGCAGCCCAGGTTCAGGCGACTGTCCAAAGGTTGCTGTATATTCAAGTGGGTTCCAGCTGCAGACTTGGGCTCTAGCAGATACTCATATACTTTGTTGTGCCCAAGAAAGGCTCAGAGGATTGGAGGACCATCCTGGACCTCAAATGCGTCAGTACAACGCCAAAAGTGCCTCATTTTTGTATAGAGACTCTCTGGTTGGTCATTGTCTCAGTGCAGCCGGGAGAGTTCCTGGTAGCGCTGGACTTGATGGAGGCATATAATATCTTCATCCCAATATTTCCAGATCACAGGCGCTTCCTTTGGTTTCAGAATTATCAATTCAAGGCTCTTCCGTTTGATTTGGCTACAGCATCCCAGACCTTCACCAAGGTGATGGTTGCAGTGGTGGCTCACCTCCGCAAACTGGGTTGGCTGGTCCACCCTTACTTGGACAACTAGCTTATCAGGCACCTTCATTTGAGGAAGCAGAGAAAGCAGTTCAGACAGTCTTGACAACCTTTCAAGGCCCGGGATGGATTGTCAATCTGAAGAAGAGTCATCTGCAGGCTGTCCAGTCCCTAGAGTATCTGGGTGTCTGATTCGACATGGAGACAGGCCAGGTGCTTCTTCCAGAGCCACGCAAACTGAAACTTGGGAGCCAAAGTTCAGCTGTCTTGGCACAGCAGTATCTGTTGACTTGGGATTTTCTTTAGATCCTGGGCTCAATGGCGGCCATGAGAGAAGTAGTTCCTTGGGTGAGAGTATATATACACCCCCTGCACCTCTCTTGCTTGTCTCCGCAGAAGGATTCTGCATGTTTGACTTCCCTGGACAATGGAGGGCCCATAGCAGTATGTTCTGGTGGCTTCACCCAGATGCCTCTAAGGATTGATTCTTGAACCATGTTGACAAACGGATGCCAGCCTACTGTGCAGAGGAGCGCACAATAAGGATCACCCAGTGCAGGAGCGATGGTCTCAATCGCAGCACTCTTGGTCCATCAAAAGGCTGGAGCTCCAAGCCCATCTGGTTGGCGCCAATTCAATTCCAGCCTCGGTTGTCAAACTAAGCAGTAAGAGTGTTTTCTGACAACGCAACAGCAGTGTCTTACGTCAACAAGCAAGGAGGCGAAAGCTATCTTCTGCTTGGTGGAAATTCATCTTCTGGCCATTACTGCAGCTAATGTAACCAGTGCAAAATGTGCAGGCAAACTTTCTCAGCAAGCAGACTCTGTACTGGGGAGAGTGGTCTCTCTCGCCACGCGCGTTTCAGAGCATCGTCGACCATTGGGGCAGCCCTTCATTAGATCTCACGATAACAGTAAGCAATAAAGTGTTGCCATTCTTCAGCTGCAGATACAAGCATATAAGCACTGGGATCGATGCGATGGATCAGCCTTGGCCAATGAATGAACTCCTATACGTGTTCCCTTCCTAGCCCATGATAAGGAGAGTCCTGAGAAGAGTGACCAGACATCAGGGCCGGGTTATCCTAGTGGCCCTGAACTGGCCTTGACAGCCCTGGTATGCAGACCTAGTGTGTCTTCAGATCGGCTGCTCTCTGAGACTTCAGCTATTCCTGGGATTTCTTTCTTAAGGTCCGATCATCCTGCAATTTCGAGAGCTCATTTATCTCACGACATGGCTCTTGAGCATTCAGCTTTGAGCCAGAAAGGCTACTCGGATCTGGTTGTATGCACTCTTTTGAAAGCCAAGAAGCCTTCCACATTGTGATTGCACATCAGGTTACCAGTCTGTAACAGAAGTCCATACAGCTTGTAAGTCCAAAAAAGTGGAAAAACAAAACAGCTATCAAGTCGTTTCTCTGGTTTACAGAATTAGCACAGTTCCTTTGCTGAGCCAGGCAATGGCTCTCTTCGGCACTCCTGGCACTTCCCCAACTAAATGCCTCCCCCCCCCCCCAGTAGGAGCCAAGTCTCCCCAATATACTCTAGGGTCTTCTCCCCTGCTGGGAAGTTACTAATTTATAGTCCAAAAGGTAAAAACTAGAGAATGACACGGTGACTGTTACCTGCAGCTAGCTGCGGGTAACCTGCAGGAACAGGATGAAAAAAAAAATTGGTAGCTGTGGATATGGGGACAAGGCCATTCAATGCCCCATGGAGTAGTGAATGGCCTTGTTCCTGCAATAAAATATCTTCTACATGTTGCCTCCCTTCCCACCCCTCCCAGTCTTCCTCACGATCGTGCATTCCAGTAGTCAGTGAACCTAATCCCCATCACTCACTGACTAAATTATTCTGATATTTATTAATAAATTAAGTATTGGTAAGTTGTAAAAGTACTGTAATGAAATGAACTGTGAGAGATAAGATTAAATTTAATTGATTCAGATAATACTTGTTTGTATTAAATATTTAATAGCTGGTTTTAAGAGTTTGAGTTATCTAATAGGCAGCTATTTAACTAACTGGGAAAAAAAAGCTTAGGCTTTAGGTCAATGAATATCTATGAGATGGATTTGCATGCACTGCCTCCTTGAGATGCAAATCCTATCTCATGCATATCTATTGTGGATATCCTGAAAACCTGACCTGCCTGTGCCTCTTGAGGACCAGAATTGCATACCCCTGGTCTAAGGCAGACATGGGCAATTCCGGTCCTTGACGGCTGGAATCCAATCGGGTTTTCAGGATTTCCCTAATGAACTTCATGAAATCTATTTGCATGCACTGCTTTCAATGCATATTCATTGGGGAAATCCTGAAAACCCGATTGGATTCTGGCCCTCGAGAACCGGAGTTGCCCATATCTGGTCTAAGGTGTTAGAGCAAGATTTTTGGCTCTCGCTGTCCCTTAGATGGACAGACCTAAACTGTTGTCTATATTTCTCTCTGGTGAAACCCAAAGAGTACAATACAGTGGTACCTCAGTTTATGAGTGCACCGGTTTGTGAGTGTTTTGCAAGACGAGCAAAACACTCAGCAAACTTTTGTCTCGTAAACCGAGCACTGCCCGATAAACGAGCACTCAGCAATGGTGGCCCAGGGGTGAATACCTGTTTGCGGGTGCTGCAGCGATTCCAAAGTGGTGCCTTCCTTCCATCGGGGTCCCCATACAGCTGCCCTCCCACTTCGGCCTCTGCCGTCCGTCAGCGCCTCCCGGCTCCTGATCCAAGCCGGCCGCCATCCTGAATGAGCATGTGCGCAACTTCACCTCTCCTCTCCTCTCCTAAGTCAGCCGCTGCACCGACAACACGCTCACCACGTACAAGCACGCAGGTAATGGCGGAATAGAAATCCCTAATGTAATGTAATGTAATTTTGTTTTTCAAACCATCTTTTCCAAGTCTCTGGCTGCACTTCTGTCTGTGATCTTTTTTTTTTTCCAAAACTGTTTATTCAAATGACAAAGACACGCAAAATAGCAGATACAGCATTTTCCAATATACAGCAAACTATAAAAGCCCTCCCAAATGGCTCTTAGCCAAAAAAAGAATCCCTTCAACCTGCGAGGGGAGGGTATACCCACCAGGGTCTCCAAATAGCAATCGACCTCCAGCCAAAAGGCAGAGATAGCTGCACACAACCAGAGACTATGTGCTAAGGAGTTATCAACCTGGCGACATTTCAGGCAAGTATGGGTAGGGGCACACCCAAAACGAAAGGCCTGTTTCTGGGAGATATAACCACTATGGAGAACCCGAAATTGACATTCCTGGAGTTCAGTGCTCTGTACCACCCTGGGGATCTGCTGTTCCAGAGGAGCCAAGGACGCCACCCAAGGGCGGCAGCCCAGATCTCGAGCCCACAAAGCCAAGAGCTGTTGATAACCCCTCCTCGGCTGCAGGGCCACCAGCCAACGATGGTATTGAGAGACCGAAAGCCAGTCCCACTGAGCATCAAAAAAGAAATCCTGCAATGTGACAGCAAAGGTCTGATTCAAGGGCTCCTTGGATAGAGAAGCTACGTAATGGGAAAGTTATCTATAAGCAAAATGATCCATAGCACTCAGGGACCAGGACACCTGGAGGGCCGGGAAGGAAACAAAACTTCCATCCGCTAAAAGGAACTGCCCCAAATTACGGAGCCCCTTCTGCACCCATTGTTAAAAACAACATTATCCTGTCCAGGACTAAAGGTTGCATTACCCACGATAGGCAGCAAAACTGAACTAGAATACGAGTGGCCCCAAAACCGTGAAAGACACGCCAATCCCAGCGAAGCGGCTCAACCAAGTAGGTACAGGTCCTAGGGCCCAAATGCGCTGTCCCATCCCAATGCAACAGATAAGGCAGTGCCCAAGGAAAGAAATAATCCGCCACTAACACAATATCAGTATCCTGAGAACCAGCAAAAAGCCAGTCTCGCAGGTGGCAAAGCAGGCAGGCCAAATTATAAAGATGAACCGAGGAAAGCCCCAAAACGCTCATGGCTCAGGATCCCTGAAGAAAAGTTCTATTTATCTTACCTTACTTGCCCCTCCAACAAACGAACAATACCAGTCTCTGGAGACTCACTAAGTCCTTCTTCAGGAGAAACAAAGGAAGCATTTGCAGCAAATATAACCACTTAGGAAAGATAATCATCCTAAACAGCTGAACTCGACCCATCAGTGAGAGAGGGAGATTCATCTAGCGGCGCAGAAGCCCTTTGGTCTCATGCAGTAAGCGATCTACATTCAAATGGTACAAAGCCTTAACATCCACAGACAACTGTATACCAAGATAACGAAAAGAACGGTCAGCCTAACACAAGGGATCAGCTTATTTGACTGGGTGATGAGGAAGCTGGATGTTGGGGAGTCCCTGGACATCGTGTACCTGGACTTCAGTAAAGCATTCGATAGCGTACCACACCGCAGGTTGCTGAGCAAGATGAGTTCTATAGGATTGGGCGACACATTGACAAAATGGGTTGGGAACTGGCTTGGAGGTAGGCTTTAGAGGGTAGTGGTGAATGGCACCCCCTCCGAAATGACGGAGGTAATCAGTGGAGTGCCGCAAGGCTTGGTCCTGGGCCCGATTCTGTTCAACATCTTTATAAGAGACTTGGCAGAAGGGCTGCGAGGTAAAATAACATTATTCGCCGATGACGCCAAACTAAGCAATGTAGTGGGCAAAAGCACAACAGACATAAATTCAATGTCCGACAACATGATGCACGACCTACTCCTACTGGAGCACTGGTCTAGGTCCTGGCAACTCAGCTTCAATGCCAAAAAATGCAAAGTCATGCACCTGGGCAGCCAAAATCCATGCAAAACTTACACCCTTAATGGCGAGATCCTAACAAGAACTGAAGCAGAACGAAACTTAGGGGTGATCGTCAGTGAGAACATGAAGACTGCCAATCAAGTGGAGCAAGCTTCATCCAAGGCAAGGCAAATCATAGGTTGCATACACAGGAGTCTCGTCAGCCGTAAGCCTGAAGTCATTATGCCATTGTATAGATCCATGGTGAGGCCCCACCTGGAATACTGTGTGCAATTCTGGAGGCCGCATTACCGTAAGGATGTGCTGAGACTGGAGTCGGTCCAGAGAATGGCCACCTGGATGGTCTCGGGACTCAAGGATCTCCCGTACGAAGAACGGCTGGATAAGTTGCAGCTGTACTCACTCAAGGAACGCAGAGAGAGGGGTGACATGATCGAGACATTCAAGTATCTCACGGGCCGCATCGAGGTGGAAGAAGATATCTTCTTTTTCAAGGGTCCCGCGGCAACAAGGGGGCATCCATGGAAAATCAGGGGCGGGAAACTGCACGGGGACACCAGGAATTCTTTTTCACTGAAAGGGTGGTTGATCGCTGGAATAGTCTTCCACTTCAGGTTATTGAGGCCAGCAGCGTGCCTGATTTTAAAGCCAAATGGGATAGACACGTGGGATCTATTCACAGAGAAAGGTAGGGGAGGGTCATTGGGGTGGGCAGACTAGATGGGCCGTGGCCCTTATCTGCCGTCTATTTCTATGTTTCTAAGGGAAATCCAGGTCTCCAGCCCACGCGCAAAGAGTCCGGGAAAGCCGGAGCCTGACTTTTGATGATTCAAACGGAAACCTGAGAAATCCCTATATATTGGGGCGCTGGTGAGCACTGACTGGAATGGACGTGTGGTGAGAGTGCTCCTGCATCAAATTAAAATAAATCGAGAAAAACATCACCCTATTGTGCTTCAACTACATTTTCTTGGAGCATATTTTCGCCTCCTAACATGGCTACAGCAAAACCAGGAGAGCGCAAAACGATTGAGCCCTCTTCCCCGCAGAAAAATGTGGATGGAAAAACAGACAATGACTTGCTGGCCGCCATCATGGCGTAGCTTAGATCGATCCGTGATCTATTAATTGACACAAAGCAAGATATTTCTGATATGCGGGAAGACCTAACTAACCTATGGGAAGACTTCAACAATATTATGTAGCGTACTGATACGCTAGAACTGAAAGTCCAAACGATGGAGGATTCAATCAAACTGCTCCAAAAACAGACCTCCCGCATTGCACATCTTGAACTTGCCCTGGAAGATGCAAACAACAAGGTGAAACGTAATAGTTTTTGTCTCCTTGGGCTACCGGAGGGTAGGGAGCAGTGTTCCCTCTAAGCGGGCGGGTGTTGTGAGCAAACTTTTTTCACTGTGAGCTAAAAATATCGGGCGCCAGCAAGTTATGAGCCAAATAAATATGTTGCTTTCTACCACAGAACTTCCTTACGTTTGTATGGAATCTATCCCCTTTCAACTTTAGAGAGTGCCCTCTCGTTCTCCCTGCCTTAGCTACTAAGTCTATTCCCTTCAGTACCTTGAATGTTTCTATCATGTCCCCTCTCAATCTCCTCTGCTCAAGGGAGAAGAGGCCCAGTTTCTCTAATCTTTCGCTGTACGGCAACTCCTCCAGCCCCTTAACCATTTTAGTTGCTCTTCTCTGGATCCTTTCGAGTAGTACCGTGTCCTTCTTAAAGTACCAGTGCTGGACGCAGTACTCCAGGTGAGGGCGTACCATGGCCCGGTACAGCAGCATGATAACCTTCTCTGTCTCTTCAGTCCAGCATCTGCCCCTTCCATTCACTGTCTGTCTTTCCCTGCCATCTCTCCTCCTGCCCCCCCCCCACCCCCCAATTTGGTCTAGCATCCATCATCTTCCTTCTGTTCCCCTCATGGTCTGGCATCTCTATCCTTCCCTCCCCCCTGTGGTTTTTAGCATATCTCTCTTCTCATTTCCTCCACTCAGATCTGATCATTCTCTGCTCTCTCTTCCCTTTTCTTCTCTGGTCTTCCTTCTCTATTTTCTGCCTCCATCTAAATTAAATTCTTTCTTACTATTTAGTCCCATTTCCCTCTTTTCACTGTGTCTACACACAGCTTGTCACCCCTTTCCCTCACCCCTCCATTATCTTACTATTTTCTTCCCCCTTTATTTATCTCCTCCTTCCATCCAGTATGTGTTCTTTCCCCACTTCCATTCAGCATCTGCTCTCCCTTCTCAACTGACATCCATCTGCCTTCTGCTCTCTCTCCCTTCTTCTCACTTCCATCATCTGTCCCCTTCTCTCTCTCTCTCATCTCCTCCATTCCATCATCTGCCCCTTCTCTCTCTCTCTCTCTCCCCCCCCCCAACTTCCATCATCTGCCCCCCTTCCCCTCACCTTTGTGGGTCACTTTCTTTCCCCTGAGGGTGGCTCATGTCACAGGGGAAGCTTTGGCCGAGCAGAACCGCTTGATTGACAGTGGAACTTACTTGATTGATGTCGATGCTGGGGCCCGTTGCCGTTTGAAGGAAAAAAAAAAAGGTGGAAAAAAGGAACCTGTAAAGGCGAGAGGAAGGGAAACCTCCAGGACAGCTGCTTTTTGCCCTCCTTCAGCGGCCCAAGAGTTCATACCAGCAGCGGCAGCTCTGTATGCTTTTAACTTCGGCACAGAGCTGCCCCTAATCAATAGTTTAGCGCGGTTTCATGAGGCAGCCTCGGGGCCTTTGATAGCCGGCCCGCTTCGATGATGCGATGTGGGCCGGCCTAGCAAAGGCCCCGAGGCTGCCTTATGAAACCGCGCTAAACTATTGATTAGGGGCAGCTCTGTGCCGAAGTTAAAAGCATACACAGCTGCCGCTGCTGGTCTGGAGGTGCGGAGACAAGGCAGGAGGCAAACGCGGTGGAAGGCAGGAGTCCCGGCGAAGGCAGGAGTCCCGGCACAGCGACTGCAACAGGAAGTTGCAAGTCAGCTGACGCCGGCCTTTCGTTGCGGCGGGGACCGAATCCTTCGCGGACCGGCAAGATTTTGTTTGCGGACCGGCGGTTGAAGAACTGTGCTCTACACTGTGTGCGCTGTGACGAGAAACTTGTGCGCTGCGAGGTAATATTTTGAGCGCCAGCGCACCCCAGCGCAGCTTAGCGGGAACGCTAGGGATGCCTGTGATATCGAGGATTTTGTAGCGGTCCTCCTACCTGAGCTACTTAAAGTTCCTACTGAAACTAAACTTGATGTCGACATGGCGTACAGAGAGCCTCAACACGTGGCGCACCATAACAAATTTCCTAGACCGATCGTCGTTACCCTACTTCGCCAATCTCAGGTCCAGATGTTACTGCAAAAGGCAAAAACTTATGCGCCGATCATCTTTGAGAGCAGCAAGCTACTTTTGGTACCAGATTTGTCAAGAGAATCAGCGAAGAAGAGGAAACAACTACTGGCCTTCAGGCGCCAAACACGGCATGCTGTACCCAGCGCGTATGCGTGTCACTTATAACAACTCAACTACAGACTATACAAATCCAGCAACCCTGGCAGATTTCATTGAATTGATCCATCCTACCACAATAGACAAAACCTGAACAAAGATTCTGGATATTGGTCTGCTTAATATATTATATACGAAACAGTCGCTTATCGTAAGCAATCTGATCACCATCTATTCAACTGTAGTTATGTTCTATTTCTCAATGTGTTTCTCTAATATGCTTTAGTTACAATTATTCGTAGGAATTGATGTTTTTCTGACAATTATATTGTTTTGCTGGACCACCTCTACCATAGGCTCCCTATTCACTGTTTGCCAACCCATGGAGAGTAGTTACCATCTTTTTGCTGTTAACATTTTCTTTCTTGCAGGTTTACTGGTCCATCTTCAGTTTCTATATGCAGTATCTTCCATGCATTTTTTGTCTCTTTTGCTAGCTCTGATACTCTATATTTCTCCGTTTTCTAAACTCTACTATTTTCTCTCTACATTTGTAAAACATTTTAATGCCTTGCCCTGTTTAATATTCTCTACCTTTCTGCAGAGTAACGGAGTCATCTTCTATGCCTACTGCCTCGTCGGTGCTCTAAGTCTCCTAATACATTTTCACATGTCTGCCATTCATCCTTTGTTTCTAATCTTCATGACTTCCAAAGCTTTCTCTCTTCTGTTTCCTCTCCTCACTTGCTTTTATCTTTTCTGTTTTCCTGATACCCACACTCACTGCTTATCCACTACAGTAAGAACTTTTTTCTACAAACGAGTGTCTTTTGTTAACCCTTCTCTCTTTATTACTTAATACATCACAATATTACATTTCTTCTTATTGCTATATGTTTCCTCTTATGGTACATTTGTACATACATATATATACGATCTCAAACGTTTCACTACTCATACTGCACTCTTATGGATGAATGTTCAATCAATGATTTACCAATTGTCTATATTAATAAGTCTGTCAGTACTCCTGATAACTTCTCTGTTCATATGGCTGTTAAGCATTTTCTGGAATTACATGCTTTCATATAGATATCTCCTCAATCTCACAGCTCAGGAGAAAAAAAAAAATTACTACTTTATCGCCACCAGAGTTTTATATTGCAGAGCATGCTCTGCCATATTACTGCTCATCAGGGCCGCTATCAGAAATTTCTGGGCCCCTTACTGAGCTATCCTATTGGGCCCCCCACGCACCCCTTCCCCCCCGACCCCCCCTTCTTCCTTGGGCCGAATACACACATACTTTTCTGCTAATGCTCCACCTAAGCCAGTCCCTTAAAATCTTCTCACGTCCATTGGGTGATTTGGCATAGAGGAGATATTCATAAAAAGAACGTCCGTCAAGATCTTTACTCATAGACTGTGCCATTTGCTTTAAATCATCTTCCATCATTAATCCAAATTGCACAATTCTTTCTCTGTCTTTGTCCTGAATGACATCTGGCCACATTGCTGGATCCTTCCAGTCAACAAATTTATGAGCAGGCGCGGAGAACGCATTTTTAAATAAATGTAGTTTATCCTTGTACTCCTTATGTAATTTTAATCATCTACGGATATATTTGTATGTTTATTGTTAAAATGGTTTTATTTATTTCCCCAAATTTATTTTTGTTATACGCATTGAAAATATTTAATATTGCGTTTAAATCAAAATCTCAATAAACTTGAAACTTGAAATGAGTGCCCTTGAGATTGTGGGAGGGTTAAATACTCAAAACTTAGAAGAATAACAATTTACTTAAAGTTTTTGCTACGCCAGCTTTCTGGTATCTTTACATACAGTGGCGTACGTAGCATATGTAACACCGGGGCCCATAATTTTTTGGCACCCCCCATCGGTAAGAAAAACATGATTTTTAGTAACAAACCACACGTCACACATGAATACCTAGGAAAAGGCAGCATCTTACATATTGCAGTGAGCAGTACATCAATACACCCATTGTAAAACTAAACAAGCCAGACCAGCACAGATCAATCCTACACCGTCAATCCTAACAGAAAACCATGTCTTCTGAACAAACAGAACACAGAAAACACCTTCACCTAGTATGGAATATGTCATCACAAACTAACCCCTCACCCTTTTACAAAACTGTAGTGTGGATTTTAGCCACGGTGGTAACAGCTCTGACACTCATAGAATTCTGAGCATCAGAGCTGCTACCACCACGGCTGGCGCTAAAAAACGCTCCACAGTTTTGTAGAAGGGGGGATAAAATAGAAATACACAGTTTCAATGCTCTAGCTCAGAGGTGCCCAAACTTTTTGAGCTTGTGAGCTACTTTAAAATGACCAAGTCAAAATGATCTACCAACAATAAAATTAAAAAACACAAAGCACACTATACGCTGAGAAAATGTTAATTATCATTCCTATTCTAGGGTTTTTTTCAAAGAGGTCAAGGGAGATGACTCTAAGCATTGTCACCTCAGTAACAACCATACAAAAATAGACAAATATACCCCCCATCCTTTTTATTAAACCACAATAGCAGTTTTTAGCGCAGGGAGCTGCGCTGAATGCCCAGCGCTGCTCTTGACGCTCATAGGCTCCCTGCGCTAAAAACCACTATTGCGGTTTAGTAAAAGGGGACCATATTGTAAAATATAGACAGCAGATATAAATTCAGAACTGTGCATAGTAAGTGAAAGGAAGTTTTCATCTCTGGGAATTTACCCAGTTAACTATTAAGTTATTTGGGCAAATTCCTTTGAAAACTGTGGTAATACTGCCTTCACTTTGCTAAATTTAAAATAAAATCATTTTTCCTACCTTTGGTGATTTCATGAATCTCTGGTTGCACTTTCTTCTTCTGACTGTGCATCCAATCTTTCTTCCCTTCTTTCAGCCTGTATGCTTCCTCTCCTCCACACCTCATTCCCTCCCCCAACTTTTTCTTCCTCTCTTCATGCCCCCTTTCTTTTTTCTGTTTCTCTTCTTTCCTTCTGTCTCCCTGCCTGCCCCCTTTCTTTCTTTCTCCCTGCCGTTCCCCAAGCCACTGCCGCTGCCATTGGGGAACAGGACCTACCAATGGATAACAGACCCCAAAGCCGACGCCAACGCATGCTCTCCCTGTTTCGGGCCGACCAGCATTCCTCTCCCCGACGTCAATTCTGCCGTCGGAGAGGAAGTTCCGCCCAGCCAGGCAGCGATTGGCTGGCCCGAACTTCCTCTCCGACTGCAGAATTGACGTCGGGGAGAGGAAGACTGATCGGTCCGATAGATCACCAAAACAAAGTGAGTCCTGGGTGATCGACTCACTTTGCCTTGGTGAGCTACTGGCGCCCCTGCCTTAGAACACTGCCTAGGACCCTGGGGGAGCCCGGGCCCCCTGTCAGCTCCAGGCCCCTGAATGCAGGACCGGTAGTACTGCCCTGATGGCGGCCCTGCTGCTCATCCTTACATATGCACAATTTGTTAGATTACCTGTTACAAAAATGTCTTTTAATCCACCTACAGCACTGAAAGACACTGGGATATCTTTTCTTATGTTTTTCCGCTTGATTCTCCTCCTGATTATGGATCTCTGGTCCGCTAGCCAATGTATATACCCAACTGTTCCACAGTGCACCTGAGTACATCACAGTAAGTTTAATATTGCTCAACCATGGTTAAAAGAGAATACCCTCTACTTTATGAGCTGTCAGAATCCAACTGTAGTAAGGAGCACCTGGGTACATCACACTGTTAGGGTTTCCTCCGCTGCTCTATGTCCGAGAACAGCTTCAATCATATGATGCTTTTATGCCTCAACTGTCTTAATGCACACCTGTGTACATCACAAACCGGAACAAATATGATGCTTACATGCTTCTCGTTGAATGTTAAAGGATTTAATAATCCAATCAAAAGATCCAAAATATTAACCTACACCAACAAGTATCATCCAGACATTGTACTGTACCAAGAAACTCACCTCACAGCTTCAGAATCTCTAAAGCTACACCCTAACTGGGCTTACCCACCCCTATTTTCACCAGCTGCAGGTAAGAAAAATGGTGTTCTCACACTAATTCGACGAAGACCTGACCTGCAGATACTTTCTCATACTTCTGATGTGATGGGTAGATGGATTAAAGTGGACTTGTCCATTGACATCTCTAAGCTCACAGTCCTGAATGTTTATGCACCCAATACTGATGACCCACAATTTTTTCATACATTGATAGATATTTTAACATCGACACTTGAAACTCTTTATATAGTAGGTGGAGACTTTAATCAAATATTAGATCCGAAAATAGAAAATCTCAGTCGTCATACAAACAAACTAAAGCCTGGTCTAGTATACAAGATTTATTGTCACAAACTAAAGCCTGGTCTAGTATACAAGATTTATTGTCTACAACGAAAATGATTGATATATGGAGACTTTTGCATCCAGGAGAGAGTACTTTCACCTTCTATTCTCACCCTCACTCCTCGTATTCTAGAATCGACTTTTTTATAACTAGCTATTCCTTGACTTCCAATGTGGAACAAGCTGATATTCATCCAATCTCCATATCTGACCACGCATCTATTATACTCGCCTTCAAAGATATCGGTAGGCCTATCCCGAAAGGTCTATGGCGCTTCAATTCATCTTTATGCTCAGATATTCTCTTTATCGAATCTACTAACAAACACATCACAGAATCCTTCCCAATTGAACAAAGTTTCTGATACATCTTGGCATACCACATGGGATGCTTTTAAAGCCTATATAAGAGGCACTACTATCGCATATGTGGCTTTTACATCTAAGCAGCAATGAGACCAGCCACAACCACCGAGAGCACTCAGACCCGATCCTACCAAGAGTGTGAACTCTTCCCCCCCTGCAATCCGCTAAGAAGATCGACTGTCAGTTCCGGGCGGCTTTCCCGCAGAGGAGAGAATCCTGCATTCACCGTGGACCTCATCTGGGGCAACCTCCTTGGAGCGGCTGGGGCACGGGCAGTGTGTCTGGGAGGGAATGCATGGATGGGAGAACATCGCAGGGGAGGAGACATAGGCATCCTGGGACTGTCGGCCAGAAGAAGCCCTTTCTGGATACGTCAATCGCTCCTCCTAAACTTACTTGCTCCACTTCATCACTGACGCTGACCCATTCTGCTTCTATTCCTTTCTCTCCTCTCTTCAACCTTCCAAAGTATTTAGATCAATGCTGTCTTTTTAAAATGTTTATTTTATTTTTATTTTTCCTCTAACTCTACTTTTCACTTCACTATTACCCTCCAGGTACTTTAGTTAGATTGTGAGCCTTCGGGACAGTAAGGGAATTTTCCAAGTACCTTTCTTATTTCTAATCTTAATGTATATTTTCTGTAAACCGCTTAGAACCTAACGGATGTAGCGGTATATAAGAAATAAATTACATTACATTACATTACATTACATTACATAAGAAGAAAAAAGAATATCAACTGAAAATAAAGCAATTGGAACAAGAAATTAAGAAAACTGAAAGTCTTCATATAGCTGATTTAACTAACCCAGACCTGCAATCTACCCTTCATAAACTAAGATATGAATATAATCTCACCTTGAGCTCCACAGCAACCACGGAAATATTTATGAAATCTGCAGCTATTATTCCACTATGAACAAATGCGGGCATCAGCTTGCTAATTATCTGAAAATCCGATTTGGAAAAAAACGTTGATTCCAGCTGTAAAGGATAACACCGGTCAACTAGTAGTTAATCCTACAGATATTTGTTCACAGTTTCATTCCTTTTACAAGGAACTATATTCTTCTGAAGACCCTGATCCAGATCTCTGTGAAGCTTTTTTACGTCAACTACCGCATCCTGTTCTAGACGAATCGGAGACTGCAAAACTGTTGGATCCAATCTTGTCTACACAAGTGGAGTCGGCAATTCTCTCTATGTCTAAACACAAATCACCAGGACCTAATGGTTTGACAGTTGAATTTTACGTTACTTTCCTGTCTGTTCTACCCATATTGACACAATACTTCTCACATATGATTGAGTCAGGAATGGCTTATGGATCATTTATTGAAGCCCTGACAATTGTACTTCTCAAATCTGATAAAGACCCCCTACAGGTTCAAAATTACAGACCACTCTCATTAATTAATGTTGATGCTAAGATATTCGCTAAACTGTTGGCGACCAGATTGAATACGGTTCTACCACAGCTCATACATACTGACCAGAATGGATTCATGAAAGGCAGACTTTCTAGTGACAACACTAGACTTTTCGCTCACTTTATAGCTCATGCTCAAAGCCTACAGAATCCTTTCCTAGCCATAGCCTTAGATGCAGAGAAGGCATTTGACCGTGTAGAATGATCCTTTCTCTTCAGAACGATGAGTTGGTTTGGCATCCCAGATGGTTTCATTAAAATGGTCAAAATTATTTACTCCAACCCTCCTACTAAGCTTCGAATAAATGGATTATTCTCTACTTCTTTTCAACCATCGAGAGGCACAAGACAAGGATGTCCACTATCACCTCTATTGTTCAACTAAGCACTTGAACCTCTATTAATAGCCATTTGATCCAATGCAGATATTATTGGTCTACAAATTGATGATTTGTCTCTGAAGTTATCGACATATGCGGACGATGTTTTACTCTACTCGAATCTTGACTCAGTTCCACATATCGTAAACACCATCCAAAGATACTCTTCCATCTCTGGTTATAAACTCAATACTACAAAAACCGAGGTCATGCCTCTAAACAGTATCCCATGTGGAGATCTTGTATCCAAGCTAGGCTTTAGATACACGCCAGATAAATTGAAGTACCTTGGAATCTTTTTTGCGCCCACTATTGAGGACATCAAAAAATGTGCAGTGGATCATATCTTCTCAATAATAAAATCTGTCACTGCACAATGGTCACCACTAAAACTCTCCTGGTGGGGCCACTTGGACTCTATCAAAATGGTGCTGTCACCTAAAATTACCTACATTCTCTCAATGTTACCATTTCTCCTCCCAGAAGGTACATATGCCAAGATGGAATCCTTAATGAACTCATTCTTGTGGAATAACAAAGTTCCTAGAATAGCTTTGAAAAAACTGAAATGTTCTAAAAATAATGGATGTGTGAACTTTCGTAGTCTAAATGACTACCATATAGCGTTCTTATGCAGACAAGGTTCCCATGGATATTACCTCCTATTTCTACGCATCTTCCGACCTGGTTACAATTTGAGCATAAAATTTATAACAAAGATTTTCTACAGCTCTTCTCATTTACCCCTCCTTCCATAGAGAAACAAACTAACCCGGTTTTCACATCAACAGCATTAGCTATTAGAGAAATGGATGCTCTACTTGACAGTAAGTGGTCCGCAACCACCTAAGCCTCTCTATGGCTCAATCCACAAGTGTTTATTCAGGGCAAATACATAGAATGGAAATCATGGATTAAATCCGGTATATGGACTATTTCCCAACTGTATCATGACAATATCTGGCCTACATTTGCGGATTTATCTGATGAATACCATATCCCTAACATTCAATGCTATAGATGGATCCAGTTAAAACACTCTCTCCAATTACTGCTTAATAAAATCCCCATCACGCAAGAAACCCCATCATTGATGACTTGGTGTTTACGTCTCATACTGAAGAATGGCAAGGCCTCTGCATGGTACAAAATACTTAAGAAATATAAATTTGTCTCTTCCTCGGCTTTACATGCAGTCTGGGCCCAAGACATGGTTACTTCATTTCCTGGCTCCACTTGGGAAACTATTTGGCTTAAATCATTTAGTTCATTACAGTCGGCGACAAGTAAACAATTAGTCCTTTTCCTATTTCATAGACCTTATTGGACGCCATACAAACTATCTAAAACTTCTACAACCAACTCCAACCTGTGCTGGTCATGCTCATCCCAGATTGGTACATTAGACCATATGCTTTATCATTGTACTTTATTACAACCCTATTGGGATAAAATATGGTCTATCATCTGTTCTATTATACCCATCACAGTACCCATTACCTATTCTATTGTAATATTTGGTGGTCATGCAATGTCACGGATAATATCCAGATATGATGACAAACTGTTAAGATCCTTATTATTAATTGCCATCAAGATAATTCTTTCTCATTGGAAAGATTTTAGTGCACTATGTTATAATGAGTGGTGGAATACTGTCTGTCTTTATGCAAAATATGAAAAAACTGTAGCTATTAGTATGAACAACCTATCTACTTTCAATAAGACTTGGCAGAGGGTACTGGATTTTTGTAACATTCCTCACATTTGACTTGTAATACTATTAGACATAATCGAAGATACTCACAATATTATTCACTTTTATTATGCTGGATCACTGTATACCATTAAGCACCTCTTATTACTACTGCAAGACTGAAAATATGTTTTCTTCTTTCTTATTGGTTGTACTTCTGTATTCTGTTTATTGAAAATTCCAATAAATATTGAACAAAAAAAAAAATTCCCATATTCCCGAAAGCTCTCTAAGAGGATGGGGAGGGATACCCAAGCATCTGTCAAGTAGACCAGGAGGTCATCTGCAAAGGCCGCCACTTTGAAATGATAAGCCCCCACCACCATCCACATGATCTCTGGGTTGGCCTGAATGTCCCGGATAAGAGGATCCAAAGTCAAGATAAATAACAGGGTCAAAAGGAGGCATCCTTGGGGAGTGCCCCTGCAAATCGGGAACGGGTACGAAAGAATATCTTTGGCCCACACCTGTGCCAGGGGGTTCGCATAAAGGGTTTGCAACACCCAAATAAACCTAGGGCCCAGATCATAAGTTTGCAAAATCGCAAATAAAAAGCCCCAGTCCACCTGGTCAAAAGCCTTTTTGGCGTCAAAGCCGATCACAAGAGAAGGAAGCTGTTCCTGTGCTGCCCATTCCAAAGCCGCTAAAGCTGCACATTCTTTGCAATCACGCGGCTCTTCACAAAACCAACCTGCTGATCTGAAATAAGGCTTGGGAGTTCCATAGCAAGACGGTTAGCCAGAACTTTTACAAAAAGCTTAGCTTCAAAGTTCAACAAGGAAATTGGTCTATACAATGCAGGCCTAGTTGGGTCCTTCCCTGGCTTCAACAGAACTATAATTTGAGCAACATTCAAATGGCGAGGAAGCAACCCCAACACAACCGCCTCATTAAACATCAATGCCAACAAGGGTGCAATCTCAACCCGCAAAATCTTATAGAACTCACTACACAGGCTACCCGGCCCAGGAGAGTTGCCCAAAGCGCTAAACTAGATCGCCCGCTCTATCTCCTCAGACGTGAATTCAGCCTCCAATTTCGCCTTAGGCGAGTCTGAAAGAGTCAGGAGATCCTGACCAGATAAATACAACTCCCTATCCAACGGAGGGTCAGAAGGGGCCGAGTACAATTGCACAAAATATTCCCGCAGGACCTGATTGATATCCCTATCAGTATGTACAATCTTCGATGCCTGCGTCAGAAGAGTAGCAATATTGGTGCTAACCCGCTGTTGCCGAACCAATTTCGCTAAAAGCTTATTACTCTTATTTGCAAAATGATAAAGGTGAAACCTATAATGCTCCATAGACCGTTGAGCTTGTTGGTGCAAAAGAGAATTAAGCGAACACTGGGCCTCCAATAACTGAGCCCGATCGGAAAGAGCATGTGTGCGACCATAGCGTCGACGCAAAGAAGAACCCAAGCTCTCCAGGCGAAGCATCTCTTGCTGTGGTTCCTGTTGCCACTGCCATATCTTCCTCTTCCACGCTATCTTCTACCTTGGCTCCCGGTAGGCAGGTCGCCAGACGATCCTGTCTTCCTCCCGCTATGTGGCTGTCGACTTGTCTGTTATTGGAGTTCCCCACGATGATTGCTGTCCTCTCTATCTTCTTTTGCCTCTCTAGCCACAGGTCCGTGTCCCTGGTGTATGGCCATCTTTCCAGCTGTAGGTCCGTGTCCTCTGTGCACTTCCATCTTCCCTCATCCTGGCATTAGCTTGCAACAGACTCATCTTCCTTGTGGTTGTCCTCACTCATTGTAGGTGTACCTTGGTCCTCACTCACTGTAGGTGTATCTTGGCAGCTTCGCTGTTGTTGGTGATTTTCCATGGCCTCCCTGTATGCCTATTCGATGAAGTTCTCTAACTTCCCGACTTCTTCGTCAATGGTTTCCTCCATCATGAAGTTTTCTGCCTCTCTGTCCTCCTCTTCCACTGCTTGAAGTGCTTCTAGTTCCAGTGTTCTGCCCTCCAGGAGTCTGACTTGCTTCTTCAGGCCCTGCAGTTCCTCACATCGAGTGCATACAAAAGACCGCCTCCCAGAGGGGAGGTAGTCATACATATGGCAAATGGTGCAGAAATCTGGGTAGCTCAACATGCTGCTTCTGTCTGCTGCATCCATTGCTGTCCGCTTGCTGGTCTGCATTCTGAAGTGGCTTCTCTTTGTGTAGGAATCTGTGTAGCATCCTAGGTGTAACTGTGAAGTCCTTTTCTTGATTTTAAACCTGCTACCCCTGTTGCTTGTGTGTGTCCTCTGTGTCTGCTGTGATTGCCCTCTATTACTACTGGGTTTGTTTATCTACTGTTTGTCCCATTGCCCTTGTGGTACTTGCCTGTGTAGGTATCCTTCCTTAGTATTTCTTCTTTGCTCATCCCTTCTTAAGGCCCTTCGCAAAGGTGCTCTCGCTACGGCAAGCGCCTTTACTAATAATAATAACTTTATTTTTGTCTACCGCAATACCACAGCAGTTCAGAGCGATTTACAGAGGAAGAGACTGTACACAGACAGAGATGTTACAGAAAAGACTTTCAAATTACATTAGCAAGTCGAGAGTAGTCGGGTATATCCGGAGGCATATCAGAGATACAACAAGGCAGGAAGGGAGTCAGAGAAATTTATCAAAGAGATAGGTTTTAATTGATTTCCTGAAGGTTTGGTAGGAGGGTGCATTTGAAATGAGGGTGGTTAGACATTTATTCCATTTGCCTACTTGGATGAAGTTCTCTAACTCTCTGACTTCTTCATCAATGGTCTCCTTCGACACGCACCAAACAGCTGAGCTCCATTGGCCCCTCCCCTTTTAAGGAGAAGCTCCGGTGGATGACATCGGGGGTGGGAGGAGCTACTTCGCACCGATGCCCCTTGTTGTCTCCTGTGAGAAAAAGACTAATATGTGGGAGTGGGTGGGGATGCAAGAGAAGCAGGTTTGTAGGGGTACACACTCTTTATAGCTTCCTTGATTTTCCCTCCTCTTCCCTCCCAATCCTAGCTCTTTCTCCTACTCTTCTCCTTGTTTAGATATCTCTGCTTCTGCCTCTCTCACATGGATACCTTGGAGTTTTCAGCCATAGATTACAATACAATATAATAAACCTATTTCTAGACTGCATACCCAGATAGTTCAATTCAGTTCACAAAAGATAAGTATGAGTTATATGGAGATGAACAAATGTGACAAAACTAGTTAGCTATGAACTTATTAAAAAAGTAAGTTTTCAATTGCCTTCTAAAATGAAGATAAGAGTAAGAACAAGTACCTAAAATCCTTGTCATGTATAGCAGCTTGAAAAGAGAGCAAACGCTTATGATACTTTTAAAATTTGCAGCCATTAGCTTGTGGGAAGGCAAAAAAAAAGCATGAGTTTTCCTGGAATTCCTCTAAGATAGAAAGACAAATACGTCTGTTAAATACCGTGGTGCTTGACCAGTAGCAACTTTATAGTAAAAGCAGGGCTGGATTAAAGGATAGGCCCAGTAGGCACGTGCCTAGGGCCTGACATTGTCAGGGGGGCCCGATGGATAATGACGGCCCCCCGCCCACATCAACAGCAAGATCAGAAGTAAAATCGGCAACGCGAGCCCCCTCCCCCCCCACTCTGTGGGCCCCCTTCCCCCCCAGCATCAACAACAAGATCGGAACTTCTGATTTTGCTGCTGATGCGGTGGGGGGGGGGGCATTGCCGATTTTACTTCCGATCTTGCTGTTGATGCCAGGGGGCCCGCTGCCGATTTTAAAAAGTTTAAAAAGTCAGAGCTCCCTCTTCTATCTTGCATTCCTCAGATGTGAAAGCCAATTGAGAAATGTATTAGTCCAATAAAATGGCGGGCAGTAAATTTTCCTCCCCATGCCTCCTACCCAAATGCAAAATATAAATTGGTGGGCTTCCCAAAGCCCTGCCAGCTGAAGATCTCTTCCTCTAGGAAGGAAGGGGGGATTTGGTCAGAGATGTTTGGAGTTTGCATAGAAGAAAAACAACACTGGCACTGGTATGGTAATCTTTGCTGTTTGTTTTGAATTTTAAAATAAAAGAAATAAAGTGGAAATAAAGATCTTGTTAGTACAGTGCCTTTATTAGTTGGTGCAGATTTTAATCTTTGCTTGGACCCCCTTTTAGATCGGTCCTCTTCTCGCAAAGTTTCTTCTTCCACATCTCGTTCTATCCTATGCTCTATTATGGATAAACTTGGATTAACTGATCCATGGCATTTGTTGAACCCCACAAGAAAGGAATATACTTGTTTCTCTGCTCCCCATTCATCTTATTCCCATATAGATTATTTTTTGCTTTCTAAACAGTTAATTTCTCAGGTGGTATCTACTCAGATTCATACTATTTTAGTTTCTGATCTGTTAGTGTGGTTTTGACTGGAAACTTCACTTCGACTGCACATTCCCAATAGCGATTTAATACGTCCCTTCTAATGGATGATACCTTTGTCACTGAAGTCGAAGCCTTTCTGGTTGAATTTTTTATTCTCAAATGATGATGTTTCCACTTCAGTGAGTATACAATGTGATGCTGCTCTTCGAGGTTTCATTATGAACTATGTCTCTAAACAACATAAGATTACTTTTTAAATTAAAACAGGAGTTGGATATTCAGATTAAAGATTTAGAACACCAGCATGCTCGTAGTAATGATCCTCTTATTTATTATGATTTATTGCGCTTGAAGTATCGATATAATACTATTTGCTCTGAAGAATCTGCGGCCTTTTTATTTAAAAAGTCAGCTAAATATTATGCCGGTGGAAATAATGCTGAATGCATATTGGCATCCTATTTGAAAATGCAAAGGGCTGCTCAGAGAATTCCTGATATTAGATCTCCATCGGGGACGGTGGTCATTAGTACTGAAGATATTAGTTCGCTTTTTGTTGATTTTTATTCTTCCCTATATGTTACAGACTATACTCTTGGTGAAGATAAGATATCAGACTTTTTCGCTGGACTATCCCATCCTTCCTTGTCGGAAGCCGAAGTTGTTGGTCTCGGTGCTCCTATTACTGTGGAGAAATTGGAAGATGCTTTAAAATCACTGAAACCCTGTAAGTCACCTGGGGGGATGGTTTCCTGGCGGAATTTTTTCATAAGTTTTCTTCTTTTCTTTTGCCTAGATTATTGAAATTATATGATCATATAATAACATAAGAAATGCCTCTACTGGGTCAGACCTGAGGTCCATCGTGCCCAGCAGTCCGCTCACGCGGCGGCCCAACAGGTCCAGGACCTGTGCAGTAATCCTCTATCTATACCCCTCTATTCCCTTTTCCAGCAGAAAGTTGTCCAATTCCCTCGAACCCCAGTACCGTACTCTGCCCTATCACGCCCTCTGGAAGCGCATTCCAGGTGTCCACCACACGCTGGGTAAAGAAGAACTTCCTAGCATTCGTTCTGAATCTGTCCCTTTCAACTTTTCTGAATGCCCTCTTGTTCTTTTATTTTTTGAAAGTGTGAAGAATCTGTCCCTCTCTACTCTCTCTATGCCCTTCATGATCTTGTAAGTCTCTATCATATCCCCTCTAAGTCTTCTCTTCTCCAGGGAAAAAAGTCCCAGTTTTTCCAATCTCTCAGCGTATGAAAGGTTTTCCATCCCTTTTATCAGACGTGTCGCTCTCCTCTGAACCCTCTCGAGTATCGCCATATCCTTCTTAAGGTACGGCGACCAATATTGGATGCAGTACTCCAGATGCGGACGCACCATTGCTCGATACAATGGCAAGATAACTTCTTTCGTTCTGGTTGTAATACCCTTTTTGATGATGCCTAGCATTCTATTTGCCTTCTTAGCAGCCGCTGCACACTGTGCCGACGGCTTCATTGTCAAGTCCACCATCACCCCCAGGTCTCTTTCTTGGGTACTCTCATTTAAAAACATCCCTCCCTTCGTATAGTTGTACCTCGGGTTTCTGTTTCCCACATGTAATACTTTACATTTCTCAACATTGAACTTCATCTGCCATCTCGTTGCCCATTCCCCTAGTTTGTTCAAGTCCCTTTGCAGTTTTTCACAGTCTTCTTTAGTCCGAGCTCTACTAAATAGTTTAGTGTCATCTGCAAATTTTATTATCTCACACTTCGTCCCTGTTTCCAGATCATTTATGAATACATTAAATAGCAGCGGCCCTAGTACTGAGCCCTGCGGGACCCCACTCGTGACCTTCCTTCAGTCCGAGTAGTGGCCCTTCACTCCCACCCTCTGTCTCCTACCCGCCAACCAGCTTCTGATCCATGTACATCTCCTTCCACCCCATGGTTCTTTAGTTTCTGGAGTAGGCGTTCATGGGGCACCTTGTCAAAGGCTTTTTGGAAATCAAGATATATGATGTCTATGGGGTCTCCATTGTCCATCCGTTTGTTAATTCCTTCGAAGAAGTGCAATAAGTTAGTTAGGCAAGATCTTCCCTTGCAGAAACCGTGTTGGCTGGTTATCAGAAGTTTGTTTCTTTCAAAATGTTCATCAATTTTTTCTTTTATCAGTGTTTCTGCCATTTTCCCCGGTACCGAGGTCAGACTCACCGGTCTGTAATTTCCTGGGTCACCTTTTGATCCCTTTTTAAAGATGGGCGTAACATTGGCTATCTTCCAGTCCTCCGGGATCACGCCTGTTTTCAGGGATAGATTGCAAATTTGCTGCAGTAGTTCCGCTATCTCCTCCTTTAATTCCTTCAGAACCCTTGGATGGATTCCGTCCGGACCCGGGGATTTGTCTGTTTTTAATTTATCTATCTGCCTGTGTACATCTTCAAGGCTCACTTCCATGGTTGTTAATTTTTCTGCCTGATTTCCATTGAAGAATTGTTCAGGTTCCGGAATGCTGGATGTGTCTTCGTTTGTAAATACAGATGAAAAGAACGCGTTAAGTCTTTCTGCCACTTCTTTCTCCTCCTTCACCACTCCCTTCTTGTCACCATCGTCCAGCGGTCCCACATCCTCCCTAGCCGGTTGCTTCCCTTTAACATATCTAAAGAACGGTTTGAAATTTTTTGCTTCCCTGGCTAGCCTCTCTTCATACTCTCTTTTGGCTTTTCGAACCACTCGGTGACATTCTTTTTGATACTTCCTGTTCTCTTTCCAGTTCCCCTCAGTTTTGTCCTTTTTCCATTTCCTGAATGAATTTTTCTTATTGCCTATCGCTTCCTTCACTGTTTTGGTTATCCACGCCGCGTCCTTTATTCAACTCTTTTTGCACCCCTTTCTGAATCTGGGGATATATAGATTTTGCGCCTCGCTCACCGTGTTCTTGAGAAAAGACCAGGCAAGTTCTACCTTTTGCCATTTTTTTGAAGTGTTCCTAAGTTTCTTCCTTACCATTTCCCTCATTGCTTCGTAGTTTCCTTTCCTGAAGTTTAAAGTTGTCGCTATGGTTCTCTTTCCTTTCGGTATTCCTACCTCAACCTTGAACTTGATCACATTATGATCGCTGTTTCCCAATGGTCCCACTACCTCTACTTCTTTAGCAGGTCCCCTTAACTCATTTAGGATTAGATCCAGAGTGGCATTTCCTCTCGTCGGTTCTCTGACAAGCTGCTCCATGAAACAATCTTGTATAACCTCTATGAATTCTGTCTCCCTAGTGCAATTTGAGCTTCCAAGACTCCAGTCTATTCCGGGGTAGTTGAAGTCTCCCATAATAACCGCGTTACCGCTTTTGGATTCTCGCTTCATCTCGGCTTCCATTTCTTCATCAATATCTCCTGATTGCCCGGGCGGACGATAGTATAAGCCCATCTTTATTTCAGGCCCTTTCCTTCCAGGTATTTTAACCCATAGCGATTCTAGCTTGTTGGTAGTTTCTGCTGTGTCCATTCTTGTCGATTGTATGCTTTCTTTTATGTAGAGGGCTATTCCACCTCCTTTTTGTCCTGACCTGTCCTGGCGATAGAGCTTGTACCCCGGCAGTGCTGTATCCCATTTGTTTTCTTCATTCCACCATGTTTCAGAGACTCCAATGATGTCTATGTCCTCTGCATTGGCCATGGCTTCTAATTCCCCCATTTTGTTTCTTAGGCTCCTTGCATTAGTATATATGCAGTTTAGATCCTTGTATATCCTTGTCTTTATTTCCTTTCCCTGTGCTTCGATCTTTAGTTTCTTCTCTGTTGTTACAATCCTTATAACCTCCTCTTCTGGGTTTGTCAACTCCTGTGATTTGTCCATTGTTTCTTCCCAGCATTTTTTTCCCCTCGGTATCTTCACGGGATACCGTCTTCCGAATCATCGACGCTTGGTCGACTGTCGGCTTTCCCCTTCTTCTTAGTTTAAATATATCTTGCATAATATACATGCTTCCTCCATTTTTTTTTGAAGCACTTATAGTAAACATAGAAACATAGAATAAGACGGCAGAAAAGGGCCACGGCCCATCAAGTCTGCCCACTTTAATGACCCTCCCCCCTAAGTTCTTCCTTGAAGTGATCCCACATGCTTAGCCCATTTTTTCTTAAAATCTAGCACGCTGCTGGCTTCAATTACCTGCAGTGGAAGATCAACCACACTTTCGGTGAAAAAATACTTCCTGGTGTCGCTATGAAATCTCCCACCTCTGACTTTCAATGGGTGCCCTCTTGTTGCCGTACGTCCTTTAAGGAAAAAGATATCTTCTTCCACCTCAATACGGTCCATGACATATTTGAACGTCTCAATCATGTCTCCCCTCTCTCGGCATTCCTTGAGTGAGTATAGCTGTACTCACCTAGCCGTTCCTCATACGGGAGATCCTTGAGTCCTGAGACCATCCTGATGGCCATTTGCTGAACCGACTCAATTCTCAGCACATCTTTTTGATAATGTGGCCTCCAGAATTGTACACAATATTCCAGATGAGGTCTCACCAAGGATCTGTACAACGGCATTATAACTTCGGGCTTCCAGCTGACGAAACTTCTTCGGATACAACCCATCATTTGTCTAGCCTTGGATGAAGCTTTCTCCACTTGATTGGCAATCTTCATGTCTTCACTAATGATCACTCCTAAGCCCCATTCTGCTGTAGTTCTTGCTAAGGTCTCACCATTTAGGGTGTAAATTCTGCATGGATTTCTGCTGCCAAGGTACATGACCTTACACTTTTTGGCATTAAAACTTAGTTGCCAAGTTGTGGACCAATGTTCCAATAAGAGTAGGTCCTGCGCCATACTGTCAGGCACTGTGCTTTTGCCTACTATGTTGCATAGTTTAGTGTCATCAGCGAATAATGTAATTTTATCTCGAAGCCCCTGAGCCAGGTCCCTTATGAAGATATTAAATAAATCGGACCCAAGACCGAGCCCTGCAGCACTCCACTGATCACGTTTTGGAGAGAGTACCATTTACCACCACCCTGTGAAGTCTACCTCTGAGCCAGTCTGAGCCAGTCAATGTTTCTCCCAATCCCAACAAACTCATCTTGCTCAATAACCTGCGGTGTTGGATACTGTTAAAAGACTTACTGAAGTCCAAGTACACGATGTCCAGGGACTCACCCATATCCAATCTGCGTCAGGCATATTGAAGTCCCCCAGCAGTACCGTGTCTCCCCGCAGAGTGATGGTCTCTCTATCTTTGATTAATTCCATGTCTATGTCTTCCTGTTATCTTGGAGGTCTGTATACAACACCAAGATACAGGCACTTGTCATTTCCCCTGGCTAGGTTCACCCGAAGAGATTTCCTGGTGTACTTGACATCTGCGATTCTGGTAACTTTGATCGGGATCCTATGGAGATCAAAAATTATCGCCCTATATCTTTGATAAATGTTGAGGCCAAATTGTATGCCAAGTTTTAACGGTTCGTCTATCCTCTGTTTTATCTAAACTTATTCACCCTGACCAAACTGGTTTCATTTCTTCTCGATATTCTAGCTCTAATACTCGTCTTTTATTCCATATGCTTTTAGCTGCTAAAAAGTCTACAGACCCTATGGCTGCCTTGTTTCTGGATGCGGAAAAGGCATTCGATAGGGTCGAGTGGTCCTATCTGTTTGCTGTCCTTCATTGGTTTGGATTCCCACCTCCTTTTATTCATATTATACGTGTTTTGTACTCTTAACCCTCTGCTAGACTTTGGCTTAATTCTGTTTTGTCTCGTCAATTTTTTCTTATCCCGTTGTACTAGACAAGGGTGTCCCTTATCCCTGCTCCTTTTCGATTTGGCTTTGGAACCACTTGCTCTTGCCATTTGTCAGTCTACTCTGATTCAGGGTATTAAATTTCAATCTTAGGAGGTTAAGATTTCTCTATATGCGGATGATATGGTCCTATATATTTCTGATGTGTCCAATTCCAATTCCAATTTGATGGCTCTTATTTCTGATTTTTCTATTATTTCCGGCTATAAAATTAACTGGGAAAAGTCTGATATCTTGCCTTTGAATATTCACTGCGTCCAACAAGATGTCTCTCACTTTTCTTTTAATTGGGTTACTTTATCGGTTAAATATTTAGGGATTTTATTCGTGACGGATTTTGATTCTAGTCTATCCCTTAATAGATCTAGGGTTTTGACTGCTGTAGAGGGCCTATTACGGAAATGGTCTCCATTGTTCCTTACTTGGTAGGGGAGAATGGAGACTGTTAAAATGATGATAGCGCCTGTTATAAACTATACGTCCATGATGTTACAGTGTTTGTTTGACTTAGCGTATTATAAGTTGTTGGAGTCCAAGATCAGTAGATTTCTGTGGCAGGGTAAACCTCCTCGAGTGTTGAAACGCTCTCTTCAACGATCGAAGTGTCATAGAGGGGTTAATTTCCCTAACTTCTATCGTTATCATTGGGCTTTTCTTCTGAGGCACGGTTGGTACTGGTTTCAACCGTGTAATGATTTGATGTTTCCTCGTTGGGTAGGGATAGAGAGAATTTGATTCTACCATTTACCTTTAAATCGTTACTTAGCTGTATTTTACCATCTAAGATTTGAAACCATCCTATTTTGTTGGGCACTATTCAGGCTCTTTTGAAGTTTGATTCGCTTTTTCAGATTCGTATACAGGATACACTCCATCAATCTATTTGGCTTAACACCAATTTTCGCATTGCTCTTGCCCCCATTTTTTGGCTGTCTTGGATGGCTAAAGGGGTATTCTTCCTGGCACAATTGTGGAATCAAACTTTGCTGACATTTCAGGATGCACAAGGTCAATTTCATTTGGCTGATTTGGCCTCGTATCAATGGTTGCAATTACAACAATGATTGACTAAAAGTAAGCTGTCTTTTTCTACTGAGCTCCCAGATCTCTATAAATACATGTCTATTTTATGTACGGAGCACCATTTATCTTCTCGTATATATAAGGACCTTAATAAGTTTGATGATACGTCTCCTCACTCGTACGCTGCTTGGGACAAGGATGTGACGGGTAATTTACCTTCAGTGCAATGGGAGGATTTTTGGCTTCTGACTTTTAAAATATCGATGTCTGCTAATCTGACACAGTCCTTATTTTTTTGTTTATCATCGCGCTCTATGGACTCCAAGGAAATTATTCCGTATTGGACATTTATCATCTGATTTTTGTTGGCATTGTGTTGCTAAGACTGGTACCTTGCTACATATGATTTATGAATGTTCTAACTTACAACCTTTTTGGTATTCTGTTTGGAGTATTATTTCTCATATCTTCTTCATAGATGAGGAGCTCACTATGGCTGTTGTCTTTTGGAGAAGCACTGTACTTGTATCTCCCCTTTCTAAGGATCATTCTCGTTTATTTGATATTTTGATGGCTCTTGCCGTGAAAGTGATTCTTAGAAACTAGAAAATTCATCATAATTTACATGTGGCCACTTGGTGGAATTTGGTTTCTCTTACCCATAAGTTTGAAATGGAGAATGCTTATTTTACCTCTCGGTTCCGTTCTGTAAAATTGTATGTGGGCCACTTTTCAATCTTATCTTAATGCTAAAAATGCTTAATTTCTTTGTATGCTTATTTTATTTTAGCTCTGTTGTTCATGCTGTGTTTTTTCTTATTTGATGTTTGACCTGAAAATTCTAATAAAGACTGTTCGAACAAAAAGCAAACAAAAAAAAAAAGAAAATGGGTAAATAAAAGGGGGTGGGGAAGGGGCGTAGCATGGTAGGGGTGGGGTGGGGTGTGGCAAGGGGCCCAGTGGATTTGTGTGCCTAGGGGCCCTTGATGAATTAATCCTGCCCTGAGTAAAAGCAGCCCAGTTTGAAAAGAATGCGCAGTTCTACAGTGTAAGTTTTGATACAAAGGAATGACGTGATCATATTTCTGATTATATATAAGTTTGATTGTGGTATTCTGAATAATACATAATCTTGAGATGTTTTTCTTGATACCCGCAAGATATACAGTTTATAACAATAATCAAACTGGCTCGGGACCAGAGCCTGAACCAGAGATCTAAATGAAGAAGCATCAAAATAATCTCTAAGCGTACGCAATTTCTACATGAAAAAACCCTTGTGGACCACAACATCGACTTGATTTTTCATTGTTAAATTTTGATCCAGAGTAATGCCAAATATTTTAATAATGGAATGGATCGTATGTTCCATGGCATTTAAAGTTATAGATGAATCATAAAGTAGCTGTCGAGGAGAGGCAAAAATATTATATAGCCACCAAAGTTGGAAAATCAGTTGTTATGCAAAAGGCAGTCAAGTAAATTCTGAAATGTAGTGTATAAAAATGATTTAAATGTTCCATAGAGTTGCTACAGAATGTTATACAATATGTAGATAAATGTTTATTTAGAGAAATTTATAGCTCACCAGCATATGTAATTTTTTTATTTCTAGAAAATTCCACATAACTAATGTGATTCTATGAAGTTTATTACACAGCTTGTGAGGTGATGAGTTTGAGCTTGAAGGAAACCCTCATTGGATCAAAGTCAGCTTAGATAAAAACAGCTCAAGGTCACAGAGGGAGCTGCCCAGCAGGCCTATTTGAATAAAAAATTACTGTCAGATATGAGCTGCTAAGGCAACCCTGGTGTTTTGATCTCTTGGCCTTTGTCATGGAGATTCCTTCTAGAGAAGGGGGAAAGCCAATGTCCCAGATAATGATTAACTGTTTTAATGGCATTCATTCATTCATTCCATGCTAACTACTCATGCAGAAAAAAGGGTTATGTAAAATGACATTAGAAGAGAATCATTTGTAATCGTTGCATCGGCTGCAGTTTGAGAAGACATTAGGAGTAAATCCATAGTGTGGTAAGCTTATGCTTTATCTTCTGATATTTACTGAGTTTACTGGTGCATGAAAAGCTTTCAGCAAGAATAGCAGATGGGGTGGACCTTTCATAGGTAATGCTGTCTACCAGGTTATTACTTCTACCTATTGATAGTGAAGTAATCTCCAAGATATCACCCTACAAATATAGATTATTTAAATGTTTGTAACAAAATTCCTTAAAACACAGAGAAGTTATTTTCATGAATACTTCATTTTATACCCTTTGGACTGCAGTCTTTATATAGATTTTATTTAATGTAACTGATAAGTAAATTAATGGTTTTTAAAAACATTAGAAAAGCACATCTGCAAGTTTGAACAGCTATTTGGAAAAATGAGCATACAAATTCCCCTATGCAGCCCAACACCAGCTCCCTATCCCCGTCTCAATCTTGACCTTTACTGATCTCTCAATCCGTTTCACACCAAATCGTTTAAAAAGTGATTGTTAGAAAACCACCTGAAATCTTAGATTTTGATGTAGTGAGTTGTGTTATCCTTTAACACAGCAGTTTACTTCTAATATTATTGTGTTAATCTTATTCCTGATGCAGTAAGAATTTTTAGCAATGAAAAATCAACTATAAAAGCACTGCATTAAAGGGTAGCATAGTGAGCATTAGTGCTGCCTGAGTCAGGAAAAAAAAAAATTCAATTTGATACAGCCTATTGAATCAATTTTTTTAATTCGATTTTTCTGCCCAATTGGGTGTTTTTTTCAAACATTCTGGTGGGCTTATCTTATAGCCTCTTCACCCCCTTTGCCCTCTCCTACACACAAAGGCACTGTGGTGTAAACAAAATAAACAAAAAAGATTTTTCTTCTCTCTTTCTTAAATCCTAGCCAAAGTTCGCAGTATAATACCAGCTCTGGCAGGATACACATTTCAAATCTAACATATTGTAATCACAAAGCAGAAAATAAAATTATTTTTTCTACCTTTTGTCTGGTTGTCTTCTGATAACTTGCTTGCCAGAGTCTCCTGCCCATTTGTCGTTTTCTTTCTCGATGCTAACCATCCATCTTCCATCTCTGTCCTCCCCTTCCTGTTCCCCTTCCCTCCCCCAGAGGTCTGGCATCTTGCCTTTTTTTTTTTTTTTTGTCTCCATCCCCGCATCTGCAGCGATGGCCCCCTCCATCCCCAGATCCACTTTTCTCAATTACCCTTTCATCCAGCATCTCTCCCTCCTTCCCCACCTCCCCAGGGTCCACCATCTCTCCCTTTCTCTTCCCAACTACCCTCCTATCCAGTATCTCTATCCTCCCCTCCACACCATCCCTTGTGTCCAACTTCTCTCCCTTTCTGTTCCTTCCTTCCCTCCATCCCATTGTCCACCATCTCTCTCCCTCTTCTCTGTTTTTAGACCCATTACATCTTCCCCTCTCCCCCCTCAGTACAGCTAGAATTAAAAATTATAAAATATTGCAATGTACTAAAATATTGGGATATACCTTAAAAACTAACACTGATCAAAATATATTCCCTCTGGATAGGGGAATCTTGACATATACGTGTGAGTTTTTAAAGAATAGTATTCAAACATCACAGCACTTATTTTACCAAGCTTTAAGTTATATTATAAAATGAGTACTTTTTTGTTTAAATATCTCTTTCTATAAGTTGCTTTAGTATGTCTGGGCCGTGCACAATCCCAATCAAGCCTAACAACATTAGTGCGAATCACACAGGAGGCCTCAAGGATAAAGTTGGGCTCATATCTGGAATAAAAAGCCATTAGTAGGCCTATGCTGAAATAGTTCAAAATGCTGCCGTCCGCCTCGTCTTCGGCCTCAAAAAATATGACCACGTTAGCCCCTATTACACTAAACTCCACTGGTTGCCGGTGGAGGCAAGGATCATCTTCAAATTCGCTTGCCTCTGCTTCAAAACCCTAGCAGGCTCTTCTCCAATCTACCTATCCGAGCACCTTGAATGTAAATGTAGCGTCACTGAAAATGTAAATGTTGCTATACCAAAAAAAAAAACCAAAAAAAATTGTAACTTCACTGTAAATGTACAGTCTCTTCATCTGTTAACCGCATAGAACTTCCATGGTAATGCAGTATACAAAAATAACGTTATTATTATTATTATATATGTACGCATATACACACACAGTATATATTTTCTGAGGGAGCCCCCAATCCTCACTTAGTCACTATTTGGGCCCATCAGCCTTCCTCATCTTATCCCCCATCCTCACAGGGGATGAGAATGAACATTCCATAGGGTGAATGAGAAAGGGAGAGAGGAGGATGGAAGGGGAGGAATAAGGTTGGGACGGGTGCACGTGTGATGAAACATAATGTATGGAAGGCCAGTGTTGGGACTGACATCCCCTAAGGTGAGCAGAAAGAGTAGGAGAGTGTGTCAAAGCAAAGGGGAATAATGATGGCAATAACGAAGATGGGAGGTGCTCAAAGAGAAAGGAAATGGGTGAATGGGAGAGAATGAGCTTGAGAGCTGAGAATAAGGTAGATGACAAGATGGCTAATGAGGGGATAGTAAAAGGAGGAGGATGGTGAGGACTATTGGGCTGGAGTGGAAGATCGGAGAGAGTGAGTATGATTAGCAGAAAGTAAATTGGAGCCATAAGGAAAGGATTAGAGAAGGAAACAAATATGCAAAAAGTATGGTAGTGATAAAAGGAGGGGCACCCTCAGTAGGCAAATGAAGGAGCGCACTAAGGAGCACATGCTTCTTGTTTGTGCGCCTTCTTTTCATGATACATCATGCCACCCAGAGGACTTTGTTTAAATATGTAGCAAGATTTGTGAGGTCAACTGATTGGGATATGGGTGACTAAAATTATGCCAGGTGTACACCCGGCTGGGCCTCCGTGTGTGCGGATTGCCGGACTTGATGGACCGAAGGTCTGATCCGGAGATGGCAGTTCTTATGAGATAATATTGTTGAGATTGGAGGGATCAATAGTGTGAAGAATTTGAAGATCATCGGTGTAGGCAAAAACTGAGAAGCCGATTGACTGACAAAGGGTTAATAGTGAGGCGAGATAGATATTGAAGAGTAATGGAGATAAAATAGACCCTTGAGGAATACCAAAGTTATTTTGAAAGGGAGAGGAAATAGAATTATTCAAATGTACTATTAAGGTCCTGCAAGCGAAGTAGGAACAAAACCATTCAAGAAATTGGCTAATGATTCTCTAATATAGCCCGGGGGGCATGCAATGCTCAATTGCAAGAGCTCCAATTTAAATTGCACCATCGCACCTATTTTACTCAGACGTAGGGGGCCAGGGCTGGTCTATGAGACTCTGCTGAATGTGTGAAGTGTAAGTTTATGCCCGGGACTCTACTACACATGGTCATTGAATGCCTGGTTTTGGGCGTTTATTGGAATGGGATGTTAGACTTTCTCACCAAGATCCTGGGGGTGCCAGTTCAGTGGTCATACAGGATTTTAGTGTTAGGCCATGATGAGGAGCTCGTGGATCAGGGGCTGACTGCTGACCATTGGTGTTTTGTATATGATGCTCTCCTTGCGGCCAAAGGGGGAGTGCTCCGCCTGTGGATGGATGAAGCATCCCCGGAGATGGTGGGATGGAAACAGTCCCTGTGAGAACTGGCACATTGGGAGCTGCGTAGTCTTGGGGGGAGTGTAGTGGGACCTCATAGGTTGTATGGGTCACTATGGGAACTGGTTGTTGCTGAGGTTGCTCCTCTGTGATGCTGCTTTGTTTCCATTTCTCCAGTCGCTGAAAGGGGGGAGGATAGGGGTGGGAGGCCCTTTGTTTATCTGTGGTGGGATTCTCATAAAAATGTGGGAGTAAACTAACAGATGGTGTTTCTTTTCCCATTATTTGATGCTATTTGAGAATGGAGCATTGTTGGGCAATTGCTGTATCCATTGCCTGGAAGGGGTTCCCAACTGTCCTAGTTGGCTGTTCTTTTAGTTACCTCCATCTTTCTGCTCTGGGATTTAAGTTGTGTACCATATTTTTCTCTGCATTGGTTTTGGATATTGTTTGGATGTCTTTGATTTGTTTGTTTGCTTTCTTCTTAATGAAAATGTTTCAAACCCCCTCCCAAACCCACTCACCCCAATCTAGAGACATGAAGGGATGTATATTTTTATCATCCTGTAGATTTTAGTAATAATAATAATACATTTATTTATATACCACCATAACTCACAGTTTACAATAAGAGGTAAGATCTGTAAAAACACAGCAAATTTACACTACAAACCACAGTACATCTAATCTAATAATATAATAAAACGGTAAGCTGCACATGCGCACTTAGTGCTGATGGACAGGGGGGGTGAAGAAAAAGGAACGGAGGCCTAATGTTGGACAGGGAGAGAAGGAAGGTGCTGCTGGACAGGGGGGAGGTAAAACAAAGGGAGAAGGGCTGCTGCTGCATAAGGAGAGCTGTGAAGGGGTGGTGGTGGACACAGGGGAGGTAAAAGGAAGGGAGAATGGACAGGGGGAGCAGGCAAGGGGTGGTGATGGATAGCCAAGAAAAAAGAAAGAAAAAAAGCGGCTAAGGAGAGAGAGAGAAAGAAATAGAGAGAGACACACACACATATATTCTAGCACCCGTTAATGTAACGGGCTATAAGACTAGTTATATATAAAATATAACATTAAGAAATTATTAACTTAGGGCTCCTTTTACTAAGGTGTGCTAGCGTTTTTAGTGCATGCACAAGATTAGCGCGCGCTAGCTGAAAAATTACCGCCTGCTTAAAAGGAGGTGGTAGTGGCTAGCATGCGCAGCATTTTAGCGTGTGCTAAGCGCACGCTAAAACCACTAGCGCGCCTTTGTAAAAGGAGCTCTTAATCTTCTTACAATATCTTGAGACCTAGTTCAAAAATTCAGAACCCGAAAATATGTCTCATACCTGGATTTTTCTGCTGATTTGATTTTTTCATTGCATAATTACGTAATTCTCTTTAATGTGAGAGATTTCACCCAGCATAGGACTTTGGTACTGGACCCTTTAGTAGGTTAGAGTTTTTATGGTGGAAAATTATATGGGAAGACCCATCTCTGCTTCACCTTACCTTGTCCCACCTAACCCTGGTAACCCCACATCTGTCCTCACCATCTTCATTTCATTTTATTTTGCCTCCTGTTTATTTTCATTTGCTGCAGTAAAGCTTCTTTCCTTGTGCCCGAGTGGTCAGGTCCTCATCGGCATATTGCATTTATCTGTATTGCATCTGCAGCCTTGACCAATGACTGCTGGCTCTTTTCCCCCCATTGCTGTTGCTCACGTTGTTTGTCCCCATGTGGATCACCACCGCTGTATCTTCCTCTTCCACACTGTCGATGATCCTGTTGATGTGGCTCATTATATCTTCTACCTTGGCTCCCGGTAGGCAGGTCACCAGCCGATCCTGTCTTCTTCCTGCTTTGTGGCTGTTGACTTGTCTGATGTTGGAGTCCCCCACAGCGATTGCTGTCCTCTCTGTCTTCTCTTGCCTCTCTAGCCGCAGGTCCATGTCCCTGGTGTATGACCATCTCTCCAGCCGTAGGTCTGTGTTCTCTGTACACTTCCATCTTCCCTCATCCTGGTTTTGGCTTGCACCAAACTCGTCTTCCTTGTGGTTGTCCTCCAGGTGGTCCTCACTCACTAAAAGTGCTTCTTGGTTCTCGCTCACTGTAGGTGTATCTTGTCAGCTCTACTGTTGTTGATGATTTTCCACGGCCTCCCTGTTTGTCTGTTCATTGAACTTCTTTGACTCCCTGACTTCTTCCTCAACGGTTTCCTCTGTCATGAAGTTTTCTGCCTCTCTGTCCTCCTCTTCCACTGCTCGAAGTGCTTCTAGTTCCAGTATTCTGCCCTCCAGGAGTCTGACTTGTTTCTTCAGGCTCTCAAATTCCTCGCATCGAGTGCATACATAAGACCTCCTCCCAGAGGGGAGGTAGTCATACAAATGGCAAATGGTGCAGAAAATTGGGTAGCTCAACATGCTGCTTCTATCTGCTGCATCCATTGCTGTCTGCTTGCCGGCCTGTCGTCTGAAGTGGCTTCTCCTTGTGTAGGAATCTGTGTAGCATCGTCGGAGTATTTTAAACCTGCTACCCCTGTTGCTTGTGTGTGTCTGCTGTGATTGCCCTCTGCTACTACTAGGTTTGTTTATCTACTGCTTGTCTGTCCTGTTGAGCTTGTGGTATTTGCCTGGGTAGGTGTCCTTCCTTAGTGTTTCTTCTTTGCTCGTCCCTTGTTAAGGCCCTTCGCAAAGGCGCTCTCGCTAAGGCAAGTGCCTTTAACGCTCGCCTTCGATGTGCGCCGAACGGCTGAGTGCTATTTGCCCCTCCACTTTTAAGGAGGAGCTCCGGCGAATGACGTTAGAGGTGGGCGGAGCTAGCTCTGATGGCTTAAAATCACTTTACAGATCAAACGCTTGTACATCTATAAAGGTTACTGATTGGTGCTCAGAGAACCATTGTTACTAAGAGAACATTGGGTGAGCAAAATTTGTCCACTACTAAAATGGCTCATTTCTTAATCCCTGCACTAAATGTGCCTTTAAAGATGTTCAAAAATAGGTCTTTTTCTTATATGCAAAACTTGCTTTATAACTTCAAAAGAGTGATAAACAGACATAGCTTTTGGTGAAGACTTCATTAGAACATTGCATTATAAATTCAAGGGTCCTCACGCGTTTTGCTGGTTGCTGCTTCGGAGAACTTCATCATAAAGGCATTTTTTGCTCACACCATGTCCGTTTCTGTTACACTTCTGTTACTATCATATAAAGCACAGTTACTTACCGTAACAGGTGTTATCTGGGGACAGCAAGCAGATATTCTCACATCCCACCCACCTCCCCTGGTTGGCTTCTTAGCTTGCTTATGGAACTGAGGTGCTCAAGCTGGTGTTGGGCAGGAAAGCACTCACGCATGCACTGTGTGGGCAGTCGCAAAGTTTTTCAACTTATTGACAGTTCACTTGCCGTACCCTGCTCCATGGATGACGTTACAATATGTGAGAATATCTTCCTGCTGTCCCTGGATAATACCTGTTACACTAAGTAACTGTGCTTTATATCACTTAAAGCAATTATTTTCAATATATCAGCCTAGGTGTGTATTGTGATCAGAATCATCTATGCACCTATCTGTTGATGGTTACTGTGAAGTGCGCTACACTTCCCCCTCTGTATTCACGGTTTCCGTATCTACAGATTCACTTATTTGCGATTTTAAATCTAAAATTCCTTTTTCTTTTTTCGGGCTATTTTAAGCCCTGTAAGCCCCCCCCCCCCCTTAATCCTTACCTGGTGGTCTAGCAGGTTTTCGGGGCAGGAGCGATCTTCCCACGCTCCTGCCCTGTGTAGATCGCTCACAGGAAATGGCTCGAGAGACTACGGGAACTCAAGGCAGCCATTTCCTGTGAGTGATCTACACAGGGCAGGAGCGTGGGAAGATCGCTCCTAAACTAAACCTTAGGTTTGTATACCGCGCCATCTCCACAAGCGTAGAGCTCGGCACTGTTTACAGAGTTAGGAAGAAAGGAACTCCAATGAAGGGTTATAGGAAAGGAACAAGAAGAAAGAGAGGGACAAGGGTCCTAGAGAGCAGGCGGTGTTAGATTTTTGAAAAAAGCCAAGTTTTCAGGTGTTTGCAGAAGAATTGGAGGGAGTTTGAATTTCTGAGCGGGGATGTGAGGTTGTTCCAGAGTTCTGTGGTTCTAAAGGGGAGGGATGTTCCTAGTTTTCCTGCGCGGGATATACCTTTTGTAGAAGGGAATGATAGTTTCAGTTTTGGGGAAGATCTGGTGGAGTTAGGGTTAGAGGAGTTCCAAAGGAATGGAATAATGGAAGGAAGGATGCCGTGTAGAATCTTGAAGGCTAAGCAGGCACATTTAAAGAGGACTCTGGAGTGTACTGGAAGCCAGTGGAGCTTGGACAGGAGTGGAGAGACGTGGTCGAACTTGCCTTTTGCAAAAATAAGCTTAGCCGCGGCGTTCTGAATTAGATGAAGTCTATGGAGGTTTTTCTTAGTTAGGCTTATAAAGATGGAGTTGCAATAATCCAGTCTAGAGAGGATGGTGGATTGAACAAAGATGGCGAAGTGAGAATGATGAAAGCAAGATCTCACTTTCCTCAGCATATGATGGCTAAAGAAGCATTTTTTTACCAAGGAGTTGAGGTGGTCATTGAAGGAGAGAGAGGAGTCTATGATGATGCCCAGGACTTTGCTTGAAAACTCAAGCTGAAGAGTGGGGCCGGAGGATAAAGGGATGGAGGAGGGTAAATGATCTAATATTGGGCCGAGCCAAAGTAATTTTGTTTTGGACTCATTCAGGTTCATTTGTACAGATTGGGCCCAGGATTGGAGGTTCATTATACATGCGGATATGTTCTCAGCGAGGTTAGTGAGGTTCGAGTCTGTCTCGAGGAGGATGAGGATGTCATCAGCATAGGTGTAGCGAGTTTCTAGGGGGGATAGGTGGAGGAGTTTCAGAGAGGACATGTAGATGTTGAAAAGGATAGGAGAGAGGGGTGAGCCTTGCGGGACTCCACATATCGGCTTCCAGGGGGAGGATGAGGTGCCATTTATTTTAACGGTGTAGGAGCGGAAACGTAGGAATTTCGAGAACAAATCTAGGACTGTGGAGCTTAAGCCTATTTCGGAGAGTTGGAAGATCATGATGGATGACGTCGAAAGCTGCGGAGAGGTCGAATTGTAAAAGAACAGCGAATTTATTTAGGGAATGGAGTTGTTGCACCTTGGAGATTAGTGAGGCCAATAGGGATTCGGTGCTGAAGTTGGGTCTGAAGCCGAATTAGTAGGGTAGGAGAATAGAGAATCTTTCTAGGTAGGATGAGAGTTGAGTGGATATGATAGATTCTAACATCTTGGTTAGGAGAGGGATGCTTGCTATTGGGCGGTAATTGGATGGTATGGAAGGGTCAAGGTCGGTCTTTTTCAGTAGGGGGGTCAGTGCAATATGTCCCATTTCGGAGGAGAAAAGGCCCGATGTTAGGGCAGAGTTTATAAGTTTGGTGAGGGAAGTGATGGCCTGTGTAGAGATATTCTCAAATAGGTAGGAGGGGAAAGGATCCAAGGTGCACCTGCAAGTTTTTAGTTTGAGGCAGAGTTTGGAGACTTGCGATTCGGAAACAAGCTCAAAGAAGGTCCAGGATCTGTCAGCTGGAATGGGATTGGAGATTACAGGTAGGGTAGGGTTGAGGTCAGTAGAGGTCAGGGAGTTGTAGGAGACTGTAGGAGGGAAGGAGCATCTTAGGGTGGTAACATTTTCATTGAAGAATTTTGCTAGGGCATCGGCTGATAGGGACGAGGGGAGCAAGGATGGGTCCTTTTTTGTAGTTAAGGAGCGCCAAATGTTAAACAATGCACTGATCTGGTTGTTGGATCTGGAGATCTTATCTCCGAAGAAGTTCTTCCTGGCTTTTTTTAGTGTTGAATTGTAGAGTTTGATATTGACCCTCCAGGTCTGTCTATCTGAAGGGGATTTAGATTTTTTTCAATTTGCGCTCCAGAGCGCGACATTTCTGTTTCAGTTCTCTGTGAAGCGGTAGGTACCAAGGGGGCCTTTCGGGGGTAGGAGATGGTTTAAGTGGATATTGGAGCAAGGAAATGGTAGATGGATTCGGAGAGGGAGATCCAGTTGTGCCAGTAGGATTCGGAGTCTGTAGGCTTAGGATTGGAGGAGAGTTGGTTGAGGAATTTGGACCAGAATAGATCGCTCGAAGTTTTTTTGTGGAAGGTTATGGAATGGGAGGAGCGGGATGAGGATTCAAGGTGTGACATGAAAATGGGGAGATAGGTAACCCCTAAGATGTGGTCAGACCAAGGGTCTTGTTCTCAACGAGTGTCATCGGTTGAAGTTTTGAAGGCGGTAAGATCGAGGAAAGTGGTGAAGTCTAGTGTGTGGCCCTTTTCGTGGGTTGGAGAAGAGGTAGGTGAGGGGAAACCTAGAGAGGAAAGGAAATTGTTAAATTCAATCGCGTCCTTGCTGGTGGTATCGTCAAGGTGGAGATTAATATCACCAACGATCAATAGTCTTTGAAATTTAAGGAAGGCATTTGTTATGGCCTCAAAGACAATATTGGAGGAGTTGATCCAAGGGGTAGGTGGGTGGTATAGTAACAATATGCTCAATGGGTGAGTGCGGAGTTCATCATTGACTGAGGCAAGCATATATTCTAGAGAGGCGTGAGTGCCCTTCTCGAGGAGCTGGATGTCAAAGAAAGATTTATAGAGGAGTGCCAATCCTCCTCCTTTTCAATTGGATCTGGGAGAGAAGAGACCTTGATAACCGGGGGGGAGGAGTTCGTAAATAGATCATCTATGGCGATCCATGATTCTGTGATGCACAGGAATCCAGGGTCGAGCTCGTCTAGAAGGTCCTTCAAGATTTGGGTCTTGATACATGCAGATCTGGAATTGCAATAAAGTGTTGGGACTGGGGTGAGAGAGTCAGAGGCAGCGTTGGGAAGATTGGCAGGGGGCAAGGGCTTTAGTGAATCCTGGTTGACTTTTCAGGGACTTTTCTTAAAAGGGGGATTTTTGGTGCGTATCAGTGTGGGGATTCTGAGGCCAGGGCAGATGTTATTGGTGTTTGCGGGCTCCTGCCCCGAAAATCCGCTAGACCACCAGGTAAGGCTTAAGTGGGGGCTTTATTAGGGGCAGAACTGGCCCGGATATTATTTGTGGTTTTTTAATATTCGCAGGCCAGCTCTGCCCCTAACCACCACGAATATGGAGGGGGAAGTGTATTTGAATACCAAAGTGTCTAAATCAGTGTTCTTCAACCACCGGTCCGCAGGGCCGACACGTCCATCGGGCCCAAGACAGCGTTCTTCAGCCGCCGGTCCATGGTGCAATCAACGCAGCGTCTTTGGGCCGGCTCCCTGAGTGCTGCAGTGCACAAAGCCCTGGGAAAAAACTCCTACCCACGTCCTGCGCCTGAACTGGAAGCCTTCTCTCTGATGTCGCAACGTCAAAGGGAAGGCTTCCAGATGAGGCGTGGGATGTGTGCAAGGAGCCACTGCCCACAGCTTTGTGCAATGCAGCACTCAGTGAGCCAGCCTGAAAACGCCGCGTTGATCGCACCGTGGACCGGCCCAAAGATAACACCGGGAGGGCAGGCCAGAAGGCAAGGCACATGGAGGGAGAGAAACAATAACGGTAGGGGAAATGCTTTTTTTTTAATTTAGTGATTGATTTGTCTGTTCAGGAAAAAATGCATTTGTTTCTTTTCCTCTGGGGTTGTACTGCTTGCAGAGTCTTGCATCTTAGGGTTTGTTTTTAAATATTAGTACTTTTAGTTTTTGGTCCTGCATTTGCATGGGGTTATCTGTTTTCTGATAGGAATGAATGTTGAAAAGCATACAGTGTCTTTGTGTATTTTAATTTTGTGGTTAACCAATATGTGTTGTTAATACAATTATATTGTGTGTATATATGAAAAATGAATGAAAAAAATGGTGTTACAATTAGTACTATTATGGGGGCGGAGTCTGGGGCAGAGATCGAGTGGAGATGGGCACAACTTAGCCCAGTGATCTTCAACTGCCGGTCTGTGGACCGGTGCCAGTCCACAAAATAATTATTTTATTTCCGCCGGTCCATAGATATCAAAAGGTTGAAGAACACTGGCCTAAATTTTTTAATGCTGCACCATTACTATGGAACAAACTTTCAGCAGCCCTATGTTTGTGTAATTAATTATTAAATTTTATCAAATCATTGAAGACATATTTATTCATGAGTACCTTTGGACACTTAGACAGAAGGGCTTCTAAGTTGTGTTGATGATATGAAATTGATATGATGTTTTATTTTATATTTTTATTGATAAATGAGTATTTATGTTTTGATTGTAATCCGCATAGAATTTATGTGGACAAAAAGGTTTTAAATAAAAAATAATTGTGTCATTTAAATATTATAATTAAGCTATTACACCTCTGCTTTCCTTCTTACCCTATCATTCGTGAACAGATTAGAGCCCAGTATAATTATATCCTAATCATGGTTCTCTTTGAAGCACATTTCTGTGACTACCACTAAAACAAAATTAACCTCTTGCATCACGGCCTCTAAATGCGGTACCTTGCTACTCATACTACAGTCATTAGTGTAGCTTGCTTTCCAGATGTTGCTCCTTTTTCCCATTTGTTTAGAGATATTTAATGTATCTCACACAGCTGAATTATGATAATATCAATCAGATAGATCAGTGTTTCTCAACTTCTTCAAGCCAAGTACCCTCTATGTCTAACAGATATCAACTGAGTACCCCATCCAAGGTCTGCCTCAGACCCACCTAAGCTCCGCCCCTGGTCCGCCCAAGCTCTGCCTCTGACTCCACCCCCATAATAATAGTATTAATTGTAATGCAATTTCTTCCTTTCATTTTTCATGTACACACAATATAATCTTATTAATACATAATGGTAACCACAAAATTAAAAAAAGCACACTGTACGCAGAGAAAATGTTAATTATCATTTATAATCGGGTTGGGTTTTTTTTCAAAGATGTCAAGGCAGATGACTTTAAAATATGCAATGTCAGTAACAACTATAGAAAAATAGACAAATATAGTGCAAAATATAGATAGCAGATATAACTTCTCAAAACACACATTTGATCACTAAATTGAAAATTAAATCATTTTTTCCTACCTTTGTTGTCTGGTGATTTCATGAGTCTCTGGTTGCACTTCCTTCTGTCTGTACATCCAATATTTCTGCCTCCTGCACACTTCCTCTCCTCTGGACCTCACTCCCTTCACCCAACCAACATCTCTCTCTGTTCCTCCATGAGTCTAACTTTCTTTCTCTCTCCTCCAACCCCATTGGCAACATATGTCTGTCTCTCTGTCTGTCTTTCTCTCTCTCTTACCCCCCCCTCTCCCTTTCTCCCTTGCTGCAAAGGGAGTGGGGAAAAGATAGAGAGATATCCAGGGTGCATCTCTCCCACTCTCTGTACTGCCACATCCAACATTTCTTCCTTTCTCATCCCCCGGATCATGTGCAGCATTTTTCAGCCCCATGCCCATTTCTTTCTATCACCCCTCTCCAGCACATGCCACATTTCTCCCTCCATCACTATGTCCAACATTCCTGCATCCCCTTCAATCTATCCCTCTGTTCTCTCTCCACATTTCTCCCTCTCATCCTTCTTTTCCCCATGCACCTCTACCTCACTCCTCTCTCTCTTTCTCTGTGCCCAATTTTCCTTTCTTCCTTTCCCCATGTGTATCATCTCTTTCCCTCTCACTAACAACAATTCTCCATTTCTAGTCCCTCCTTCCTATGTCGAAGTTATTTCCCCTGTCCTCCCTCCCTTCTATGTCCCATGTTCATGCCCCTTTCCTCTCTCCCTTCTGTGTTCTGAGTTTGTGCCTTCACTGCCTTCCAGCCTTTGTCCCAAAATCATGCCCCTCCCATGCCCCAATGCACTCCTTCCCCCCCCAATCTTTCTCCCAGATCATGTCTCCCTTACTTACTTGCTCGTTTCCTTCAGGGCCATCCAGCTGGGCTGCTCCTTCTGCCTCCAGCGGCATTTGTTGCAGCGACTCGCAGGCAGCAGCTCTTACATCATCTCTGACACCGGAGAGAAGGCTTTTGGGTCAGCCACGTGCAGAATGAAATAGCTGCTATGTCCCTGCAACAAATATCGCTGAAAGCAGGAAGGAACAGCCCACCTGGAAGGAGGTAACTGGGATTCCCCACTGACCCGGGAGGCTTCCCCCCAACATCAGCTCTGACATCGGAGGAAGCCTGGGTCAGCAGTGGTGGAGGAGGGGCAGGAAGGAGGGCATGGGATCAGCAGAGGGGGGCAGTCAGGCAATAAGGAGAGCATGGGTAAGGTGACCATAAGTCCCATTTTCAACGGGCCCGTCCCGTTATTGGACCGACCGTCCCGTTGTCCCGGGAGCAACCGCTTTGGGATGCCGAAATGTCCCATTTTCAGGGACAGCATCCCGAAGCTGTGCGCGGGGACAAGGGGACAATCGGTCCAGCGCCAAACCCCCGCCGTGTTCTCCGCGCCCTAATCCTGCTGCTGCCGCCGATGTTCCTTCCCGGGCTGACTCCAGCATTCAAACTGAACCCACGCTCTGGGGCTCTAAAGTGTACGTGTCGGCTTCACTTCGAAACCAGAAGTTAGGTCCTGGGGGGGAGGAGAAGAGAAGGCAAGCCGGCATGCACACGTTCGAGCCTCGGAGCAGGAGTTTACTATGGGCAGCGACGGAGGGAAGCTAAGGGAGACACGGAGGAAAGTTTACAACTTGCTTCGGGCCTTCCTCACTGCCAGGTGCTGCCTACTTTCTGTTTCCACGAAGGCAGGACCCAGCAATGAGGAAGGCCCGAAGCAAGGAAGAGCAGCAAGTTATAAGCTTGCGACTCTGCCAATGGGAGGGATGGGAAGAGAAATGATGCTGCTGCACCCAAGGGGGGGAGGGGGGAATAGAAAAGCTGCTGCTGCACCCAAGGGGGGGAGGGGGGAATAGAAAAACTGCTGCTGCTGCACCCAAGGGGAAAGGGGGGAATAGAAAAGCTGCTGCTGCACCCAAGGGGGGGAGGGGGAAGATAAAAGCTGCTGCACCCAAGGGGGAAGATAAAAGCTGCTGCTGTACCCAAGGGGGGAGAGGGGAATAGAAAAGCTGCTACTGCACCCAATTGGGGAGGGGATAGGGGAAGAGAAGTGCTGCTGCTGCAACTAATTGGGGAGGGGATAGGGGAAGAGAAGTGCTGCTGCACCCAATTGGGAGAGAGAGGGGAAAAGGAAGACCAGGGAAGAGAGAGGAGAGGAAAGAGATTCCAAGGCCATGGGAGGGAGAGAAAGGAGATGCCAAGACCATGGAGGGGAGAGATGTATATGGGGGAGGGGGAGGAGACAGATGCCAGACCAGGAGGAAGGAAGGAGAGAAAGGAAGAAGAGATGCCAGATAATGGAGTGGGAGGGGGAGATGGAAGGAGAGGAGAGAGATGGGAAGTTGATAGAGATGCCAGACCATGGGGTGGAGTGGGAAGGAAAGAAAGAAAGAAAGGAGAAGAGATAGATGCCAGAGCATAGGGGAAGGGGTGGAGACAAAGGCTGGAAGGCAGTGAGGGGGACATAGGAAGGAGGCACTGAGGACATAGGAAGGAAGGAGGGAGGGAATAGAAAGGGACAATTGTTGGGTCTGAGTGCAGAAAGAAAGGATGCACAGTCAGAAAGAAAAGCAACAAGAGACTCATGAAATCACCAGACAGCAAAGGTAGGAAAAATGATTTTATTTTTAATTTAGTGATCAAAATGTGTCAGTTTTGAGAATTTATATCTGCTGTCTATTTTGCACTATATTTATCTATTTTTCTGTAGTTACTGAGGTGACATTGCATATTTTAAAGTCATCTGCCTTGACATCTTTGAAAACCCCCCAAATATAAATGATAATTAACATTTTCTCTGCGGTATGCTTTGTGTTTTTTAAAAAATTTTATGGTTACCATTATGAATTAATAACATATTATGTGTACTGAAAAATAAGAACATAAGAAGTTGCCTCCACTGGGTCAGACCAGAGGTCCATTGTGCCCAGCGGTCCGCTCCCACGACGGCCCATCATGAATGGAAGAAATTGGAGGCAGACCTGGGGCGGGGCTAGGGTAGGATTGGGGGTGTGGCTAGGGCGGGGTTGGGGCAGGACTGAATATTAATAGATGTCCCATTTTGATTAAAAAAATAAATGGTCACATTAGGCATGGGATCCTCAGCAGCAGCCATTAAGGAGGAAGGGGGCGGGAGACCTGCACAGTGCCACATACCCCCAACAAGCAGCTCGCGTACCCCTAAGGATACGTGTACCGCTTGTTGAGAAACACTGAGCTAGATTACCCAATTAACACTTGACAGATCTAAAAGGTGTATTAGAAGTGGTTTATGGAAAATTCAGGCTATGAGGTGGGTGGGGATTAGTCAGAAGAAAACTAAAGCGGATTTTCATATCAAATTTCCCAACCAAGAAGCAGACTTAGTGTGTCCTTGTAGACTTATAGCTGCATTCAATTATCTGACTGCAAGACATCTAGCATAGGTGTTCCATTAAGTGGTCCTACAAGAAGTCTCCTGTGACCACAGCAGAAACTGTACATCCTGCACGTGTACAAATAGCCCTGTACGTGGAAGCACGATCTTTGAAGGTGTACTTAGGAGTTATGGTTAGAAAAAGGAATGGTGGTGTGTGAGAAAAAAATTTGTTCAAAAAGAGTCTAATAGAGAGTGAGAGTGAGTGTTCCTTGAGTGTGTCTGGGAGAGAATCTGGGAATGAAAGGGCTGATGGGGAAAGGAGGGAGCCCAATTACTCCCAAATGGACATAGAGCTTCTGGTGGAGCTCTGTCTAAGGCATAGGCGGCATCTCTTTGCCTAATATGACCAGCGGCTCCCCCACACGGTTTCACAGAGGGCCTGGAGACTCATCCAGAACAGAGGTTAGTGTCAGCCTATTTTCCCCACCATCTAAGGCAGCCTTAGGGCCTCTGGTGCTTGCAGGGGGCTCACATAACACCAATGGCCCTCTAATATTAGGGACTACAGGGATCTCAGCCCAACACCCCCTTCCCCTGCAAAGCAGCCTGTTGTAATTTCTCAAAGGCCATGTGTGGAACATTGCACAGCGGCTCCTCAAATGGAAAAATGTGAACACCTGTCTGATCTTGATCCCCCAATATTGCACAGGATGAAAGAATGAAATTTCATACAAAAGTAGATCAAGAAAATATCAAAATAGGAATGATAAATGATGTCTAAAGTGCTCAGTAGTGTCCACATAAACTAGCATTGTATGGCTCCACCACCAAATTGTGCAGTCAATATTTGACGAAAATCTTTTACTGTGGGCTCCCAATGTCACATTACAGATAATCCTGCCTATCCAAAACACCATTCATGATAATGTATGTGAAGCCATGAAGGCTCATCACCTGACCCCTTTCCCTACCAACTTGTGTTTTACAGCCGCTTCTTAGTCCAGTAGGACCTGGAATCCCTGAGGCGTTGCTACAGACGTGTGTGCTGTGACAATCCCTGCCTTATCTGGCCCATGAGATTGCACCTCAGACATGAGCGTAAGTACCCCACCCTCACAGTAACAGTACAACTGCCTGTGTTCCCCCAGCACGTCCTAGATTTGCTGTACCCACCTCTTCTCTGCACCTGCAACCCTCAGGCCCTCAATGAGACGATATGACAAGGGGGGGGACAGCATATATCAAGTTTCAAGTTTAATGATAATTTGATATATTATCTATCGTAATTCTAAGCGATTATATAAAATGTTATAAAATCAGGGGTTACATGACAACAAAATTGCATGATGACAAAGACAAAACAGACTGACAGGGTACAAAAGGACTGAGGGTGAACTATAATGAAATATAGAAAAGATGAGAGTACGAAAAAGGGAGGAGAAAGGTTACATTCAGGCTGCCTTTATCAAATCAAAAAGATGAGTCTGAGAGCAAAGAAACTGGCATCAATGTTCAAAGGCATCTTTATACAGAAGACTTTTTAGTGCTCCTTTAAATTTATCTAAGCTTGCTTCCTCCCTAAAGTAAGGGGGTAAAGAGTTCGAGGTGATGGAGCAGTAACAGCAAAGGAGGACATTTGGCGAGTACTAAGGCCCAGATTCTGTATAGGACGGCCCAGGAGGGGCGACCAATACAGAATCGGGCCTACACTAACCCCGATTCTGTAACCGGCGTCCATGTTACAGATGCCGGTTACAGAATCGGGTTAGAGTAGATGCAGCCACTACACTTATAGTGGCAAGGGATCTCCCTGACGCGATAAGTATAGTGGTCTGTCCGATTGCCGGCAGGAGGGTGCCCAACCCTTCCTGCCAGAACGCCGCCCCCCTCCCCCCCGGCACTACCGATCACTGGCAGGAGAGTGCCCAATCCCTCCTGCCTGAAGATACCCCCCACCCCCCCGATACTACCGATCACCGGCAGGAGGGTGCCCAATCCCTCCAGCCGGAAGATGCCCCCCCCAACACTACCGATCATCGGCAGGAGGGTGCCCAATCCCTCCTGCCGGAAGACGCCCCCCCTCCGGATGCCCCACCCCGCGCTAACAGCCCTCCTCCCGCGCTAACAGCCACCAATAACTACCCCTAACTTCCCCCCAACTAACCTCCCCCCCAAACTAACCTTTAATTGTTGGCTGGCCGGACGGGTCTTGGTACCATCCAGCCGGCAGGCCCACTTCGTCGAAATGAGGCGGGCCCGCCTCTTCCTGGCTCATCCCACGAAGCCTAAAGCCTGATTGGCCCAGGCTCTAGAAGCCTGGACCAATCAGGCCTTAGGCATAGCGGGTCCGCCCTTCCCCACTAAGCCTAAGACCTGATTGGCCCAGGGCCTTAGACTTAGTGGGGATGGGCGGACCCGCTATGCCTAAGGCCTGATTGGACCAGGCTTCTAGAGCTTAGGCTAATCAGGCCTTAGGCTTTGCGGGATGGGCCGGGAAGGGGCAGGCCCACCTCATTTCGACGAGGCTGGATGGTACCAAGACCTTGCCGGCCAACAATTAAAGGTTAATTTGGGGGGGAGGTTAGTTGGGGAAATTAGGGGTGGTCATTGGTGGCTGTTAGCGCGGGGGGAGGGCTGTTAACGCGGGGGGGGGGCATCCGGAGGGGCGGCATCTTCCGGCAGGAGGGATTGGGCACCCTCCTGCCGGTGATCGGTAGTGTCGGGGGGGGGGGGGCGGCGTTCCGGCAAGAGGGGTTGGGCACCCTCCTGCCGGCAATCGGTAGTTTCAGGGGGGGTGGGCATCTTCCGGCAGGAGGGGTTGGGCACCCTCCTGCCGGCAATCGGACAGGCGGCCGTGGCCGCTATACTTATCGCGGCAGAGAGATCCCTTGCCCCGATAAGTATAGCGGCCGCGTCTACTTACAATGTAGGCCAGCATTTTGCTGGTCTACATTTTAAGCGTCTCTTCCTCTAAGGCCCTTAGGTGAGCTTAGGCATCTTGCGGGCCTCCCTAGGCTCCCAGAGACGCCTTCAATATAGGCGGCTTGCCTGGGGAACATTTTTTTATAAAACGTGCATCCCGATTGGTTGATTAGACAGCTGTAGGATGCCTACAGCTGCTTAAAATCGGGACGGCACTTTTAAGAATCAGGGCCTAAATGTCTTAAGAGTGGGCATGAAAAGTAAGTTTTTGAAAAGATGATATATGCCACAGTATCCTTCAATAGCAGTTCTGTTGAAAAAATACAGTCATCACCAACATTGGATATCAAACCCCAAATCTTGGCACTGCAACACCACAATGCCACAGAATTAGCTGACACAAGCAACAGGGATGAAGGACAGTACAATGACAGAGCACTCACTCTATCCCTGACTCCTTAAACTGATAACCCCTCACACACCCTATTCCATACTCATTGCATACACTGCAGTCAGCTCCAGATGTTGGAATGCTGCCATGCAAGACATACCTGAAAGTCCAAAACCAGCAGCCCTGTACATACCTGCAGCACATGGATTTGCCAAAAACTACTATTTCTCTCCCCCCCCCCATAACCCCTATATCCATATATGCTCCTCCCTTTCTCTCTACACCTAAGATTCCTTCTCAGCAACACAAACACCATTCAGGTAGCATACAGTTAGCATGCCCCCTCCCATGTACCCAAAAGTCATATCCCCTATCCTCATCACATTTGAACCAATGCTCAGGCAATAGCATAAGCCACCCTGATGGTCCCCAGGCTTCAGAAAACAGATGCAATAAACTCATTACATTTTATACAGTTTTTAGTCTTTAAATTTTAGAATGGGACCTATTTCTGTTACCCATACTAAGGGTCATGCTTTAGATTTTGTTGGATATATGTCTTATGAGTCCATTGGTAGACCATGTCTATTGGGAGCAAGTGGCATGGTCGACCATTATTTATTAGACTTCTTTCTAAAAGTTCCCAAATTCTTGAAAATAAAATGTTGGGTTGTGGGAAAATTGATAGAGATCAGTTTTGGGAAAATGTTATGGAAAATTTAGAAGAGAAGAAAGGAAGTACAGTATTAGTGTTAGTACTAAGATAGATGATTGGAATAACTCGATTGTAACTACTTTACCCCTCCCTCCTTTAACAAAACAATGAAAGTGGTTTTTAGCGCCAGCTGGTACACTGAATGCTCTGCACTGCTCCTGACACCCATAGATTTCCTATGAGCGTCGGGAGCAGCACAGAGTATTCAGCACATAGGCCTGTGCTAAAAACTGCTTCTGTGGTTTTGTAAAAGGGGGTGGGGGGCTTAGATAGGATTGAGTCAATTAAAGAGATGAAAATTGGGAGAAAAAAAGGTTTATCCATGGTTTGATGAAGTTTTGGGAAAATTTAAGAGTGTGTGGCGCAGTGGTTAAATCTTCAGCCTCTGAACCCTGGGGTTGTGGGTTCAGACCCACACTGCTCCTTGCGAGTCTTGGCAAGTCACTTAATCCCCCCATTACCCCAGGTAGATTATATAAATTGTGAGGCAGGACAGACAGAGAAAATGCTTGAGTACCTGAATAAATTTATGTAAACCGTTCTGAACACCCTGGGGAGAACGGTATAGAAAATTGAATAAATAAATATATTAAGAGAACATGTAGAAGGTTGTAGAGGAAATGGTAGGAAATGAAGGAAGAAGATACTTTTTTAGAATGGAAAGGGAAATTTGTGTATAAAATTAAATTGAATGAAATGAAAAAAAGAGTATTTTGAAAAAAGAATTAAACAAAAAAGGAACCGTTTTTCAGTTTTTACAGAACTTAGTTGGATTCTGTTACTTCCATAGCAAAAGAGTCTGTACCTACTGCAGAAAAGATGGCAAGCTTTTTTCAATCTAAAGCAGAAGCTTAAGATGTCTTTTTAAATCAAGTTCCAAAGGAACTACAAAATTACGATATATGTAATAAAGAATTAGGAATTGCTGGTGATTTATGTTGAACTACCTTTGCTCGGGTCTCAGATTTTAAAAGTTTTATCATGCTTATCGAGTAAACATTGTATTTTGGACACATGTCCTTCTTTCTTATTAAGACCAGTTCCAACAAAAATACTGCGTTGGTTGACTAGTTTTGTAAAAAGTCTTAATTGTATTTATAAATGATCTAGAAACAGGGACGAAGTGCGAAGTTATAAAATTTGCAGACGATACAAAACTATTTAGTGTGGTTAGGACTAAAGAGGACTGTGAAGATTTACAAAGGGACCTGAACAAACTGGGAGAGTGAGCGAAAAGATGGCAGATGAAGTTTAATGTAGAGAAATGTAAAGTCTTGCATGTAGGAAACAGAAACCCTATGTACAGCTATACGATGGGAGGGCTGGTAATGGGTGAAAGTAGCCTAGAAAAGGACTTGGGGGTACTGGTGGACAAGACAATGAAGCCGTCAGCACAGTGCGCAGCGGCCTCTAAGAAGGCAAACAGAATGCTAGGTATTATCAAGAAAGGTATTACAACCAGAACGAAAGAAGTTATCCTGCCGTTGTATCAGGCGATGGTGCGCCCGCATCTGGAGTACTGCGTCCAATATTGGTCGCCGTACCTTAAGAAGGATATGGCGATACTCGAGAGGGTTCAGAAAAGAGCGACACTATTGATAAAGGGTATGGAAAACCTTTCATATGCTGAGAGATTAGAGAAACTGGACTCTTTTCCCTGGAAAAGCGGAGACATGATAGAGACTTACAAGATCATGAAAGGCATAGAGAAAGTGGAGAGGGACAGATTCTTCAAGCTTTCGAGAGGGCATTCAGTAAAATTAAAAGGGGACAGATTCAGAACCAATACTAGGAAGTTCTTCTTCACCCAAAGGGTGGTGGACACCTGGAATGCGCTTCCAGAGGGTGTGATAGGACAGAGTACGGTATTGGGGTTCAAGAAGGGATTAGATAATTTCCTGAAGGAAAAGGAGATAGAAGGGTATAGATAGAGGATCACTATACAGGTCCTGGACCTGATGGGCCGCCACGTGAGCGGACTGCTGGGCATGATGGACCTCTGGTCTGACCCAGCAGAGGCACTGCTTATGTTCTTAAATGGGTTTATTGGTCATAAAATAGTACTGAGTACTGGAGAAATTTTTACAATAGACGAAAAATCTAGGGCTTTGGGAATTATTTTGGATTACATAGTAACATAGTACATGACGGCAGATAAAGACCTGAATAGTCCATCCAGTCTGCTCATAAGTTATATCCATTTAAAAAATACATGATTAGATTAACGTCTCTTCTTTGATATTTCTGGGCCGTCTGGTATTGTCCTAGGTTCCAAAATTTGAAGTTGCCGTCCAAGCTCACTCCAGCCTATCCAACCATCCTGTTTGGAGGATATCTACCTTAAAGTCTGGTCAGTAACATCTTCATGTTCCATATTAGTAGAATTCCCATTGATGCCCACCTCACCTCAGCCCATCCTACACTGAGACACCATATATGGTGTCTGTCCTTAGTTCTTTAATTTACATCCTTCATTTTCTAATTAGAGATCCTCAATTTTTATCCCACGCTTTTTTGAATTCCATCACTGTTTTCCTCCCTACCACTTCCCTCGGGAGGGCATTTCAGGCATCTAGCCCCCTCTCCGTGAAGAAGAATTTCCTAACATTGCTCCTAAGTCTTCCTCCCTGTAACCTCAAATTAAGCCTTTTAGTTTTACCATTTTTTCTCCTCTGGAAAAGATTTGGTTCTATATTAATGTGTTTCAAGTATTTAAACGTCTGTATCATATCTCCCCTGTCCCTCCTCTCCTCCAGAGTATACATATTTAGGTATTCCAGTCTCTTCTCATACTTCTTTGGTTCAAACCCCTTACCATTTTCGTCGCTTTCTTCTGGACTGCTTCAAGTCTTTTTTTTTTTTTTATCCTTCGCCAGATACGGCCTCCAAAACTGAACACAATACTCCAAGCGCGGCATCACCAACGACCTCTGCAGGGGCATCAGCACCTCCCTTCTTCTGCTGGTTACTCCTCTTTCTATACAGCCTAGCATCCTTCTGGCTACAGCCACCGCCTTATCACACTGTTTAGATGACTTTAGATCCTCAGAAACAATCACCCCAAGGTCCCTCTCTCTATCTGTGCTTATCAGCCTCTCACCTTCCAGCACATACGGTTCCCTCGGATTTCTATCCCCCTAAATGCATTACTCTGCACTTCTTTGCATTGAATTTTAGTTACCAGACACTAGACCAAGATTGTGGCTTGACATTTGAGAGTCATTTGCGCCAGTTATGGGCAATATGATCTGTTTTATCTGCATTTTCAAACAGTGGTAAGAGCTATCATACTGCCTCAGTTGGATTACTATAATTCTTTATATTGTGGTGTTACACTAAATTTAAAAAATAGGTTGAGATTGCTTCAAAATACAGTTGTGCATTTGATTTTTAGAACAAAAAAAATATGTCTGGGTTACTCCTCTCCTGAATCAATTACATTGGTTGAAGATTGAGAAGAGCAGTTAATGTAGCTGGTTTTTAAAAAAAGGTTTGGACAAATTCCTGGAGGAAAAGTCCATAGTCTGCTGTTGAGACTGACATTGGACTGCTGCTGCTATTTGGGTTTTTGCCAGGTACTTGTGACTTCGATTGACCTATGTGAAAATGGGATACTGGGCTAGATGGACCATTGGTCTGACCCAGTATGGCGATTGTTATGTTCTTAGAGTGAATTTTAAATTGGTTATACTTATATATAAATTGTTTCAGAGAATGGAACCAGAAGGTTTAATGAAGTATATAACTTTCCCAATAAATAGAGCTACTGCCCGGTATAAACAGTCATTGAGGCTTGGGCTAGTCTATAAGTTCATATGGTTCAAGCCCACAATGCCCACCTTTTTTCTCCCAAGGAAGAAAGGCTTGGGGCCTACTCCAAAGACAGGGAGTGGGCTGCCATTGCCTCACAACTCGGCACTGTTCACCACAACCATGATGACTGCAAAAAAAAAAAAAAATGACGGGCCTTGAAGAGAGAGGTGCACACAAAGATGGGAAACAGGCTTGCATGTGCTGATATGTCAGACTTCACCCCACTTGAGCAAGTCATGCTCAGCCATATGTCTAAGACTGCCACACATGGTGTGGGCACCAAGGACATCTCTGCTGCAGCCCATGTCTCAGATACATTGGATGGAGAAGGGGTGGGGAAGACTGCCTGGATAGCAGGGCATTATGAGGAAAGAGTATTTGCCATCTGCTGTGAGTCATGCTGTGTCCAGCTGCGGGCATTTGCTAGTGCCCATTAATTCCCCCCTCCCCATTCCTAGAACACCTTTGCCCCCACTACCACTCCGTTTTCCCTGCACCTCTCCCACATTTCCACTGTCTGTGCTTACTCACCTTTAGGTGGTTGTGTGAGGCTCCTTGACATCACTGGGGCATAATTCACTTGCACATTAGCCTCAGGTACAGTATATGTAGTTGCTGACAGCTTATGTGATACACAACATTGACAAAGCTTCAAACTTGCATTGGAAGGGCACCTGGAGGGGCAATGATAAAACAATTTGTATTCTGTGGCCGGCTGAAAGAGATGTCCAGGACCAACATATGATCTACTTTCCCCATACAGATGTGAACTCAGAAGAGAAAGCCAGCCAGACCTAGTGATGGAGGGCCAGGGGACAGAAACAACTGAGACAGAAAGCCAATCCCAGCAGGTCACAAACGAGAGCCAGAAGGAACTGCCACCAGCATGGGCTGAGGAGGCAGCAGCAGCTGTGGTTGGGGAGGGTAGAGAATGATGCACCTTTGGAGGGGGAGGGGTGGGTAGTAGTTGTGGAGTTGCTGGGGTTTATGATACCTGTTAAGCAATACTAAACCTGTTCATTTCAGTTACCTTTATTGGAAATTTGTCTGTATTAAGCCTTCCTGTTGTACACCTTGGTCAGCTTGGGGGGGAGGGGGCAGCACCTCTTCTCCATCTGTATCCAGTGGCTGCTGCTTGTGTTGCTGGAGGGTTCTGGGGGGACTGCCTTTTTCTGAGAGCAAGATTATGGAGCATGCAGCAGGCCATGAAAATAAGGGCCACCATCTTTGATTGGTAGAGCAGCTCACCCCTGAACAGTCAAGTCTGCTGAAGTAGTTCTTCAAAGGTACGCTCAGTGATGGTTCTGGTGCTCCTATGTTGCCTATTGTAGTCTTCCTCTGTGGCATTTTGTGGGTACACAGTGGGGGTCATTAGCCAGGCTCACTGTGAATAGCCTCTGCCACTTATGGGAGGGAAGAAGAGAGAGAGAGACAGGGGAAATTGTCAGTTCCAGTTGACCTGTGGAAGATTGGTGGGAGCTGGCAGGGAGGGAATGTTGGGGAAATGGTCAGGAGGCCAGGGGTATAGGGTTGGTGTGCCCTTTTGGTGCTTATCTAGCAGTCAACCACCATTGAGCTTCCCTCGAGTTGCTCTCCTGTAGATTCCAGAATACTGTAGGATGCAGGCATTGTGGGTAGAGCCAGGGTATCTGGCACACACATCTACTATCTCCCCTTGGGCATTGCACACTACTTACATTTTCATTGAATGGAATGCTTTCTTGTGTGTCTTGGTAGCCTCATCCGCCCTGGGGATTTGAGTGCATCATGTGTGCAGTCTTTGAGATCTATGACTGAAGGGAAGCGGGCTTTGTGTAGAACTCACCCATGGTGCTCTTTAAGGCCTGGGGAATGGCTTGTAGGAACTGGGGGTTTGAGGAAGGCTTATAGGAACTGGGCGAGGCAGTTAGAGATGGCAGGCTGGGTGAATCCTGTGTTATCTTCTAGGACAGACTGGAAGCTTCCAGTGCCTGGTAAATTGTGAGAAATGGTGACTTTGAGGTGGACAGGTATGGGGTTATCCCTGCATGTGGGTGCTTGCAGGAGATTTTTCAGCTGCTGATAGAGATCCTGTATAATTGCCTTGTCAAAGCGGTACCTATCTATGCATTGCTGGTCTGTGAGGTATAGGAAGCAGGAGCGAGCCCCAAACACTCTCATGTGGGAGTATCTCCTGCAGGGTCATCCCTGATCTATCTTTTCCTCCCACAGCAAAATGTCATCCATCACCAGTGCATTAATTCAATCCTTAACCCTCTAGCACTAGTGCAGCCCACTATCCCCACTAACTTCCACCACCTACCAAAGGGTTGTACTCCCCTCCCTATTCATAAAGCCCCCAGGCACTCACTGACACAGCCAGCAATAGCAGTCCTCAGTGAGTCATCCCACCCCCCTCAGGCACACACAGGTAAGTTCATAAGCACTCACTCTGTATCATTTGGAGCACAGGACACATTGAAGGAGACAAGGGACAAGTAGAGAGGTGTCAGGTAGGAGGGATGGGGAGGCGGAATGGCAGGGGTCTGTGGTGTGTGGATGAGAAATGGATGATGCAGAGAAGCAGGGCAGAGTTAGGGATATAGACAGCCAGTCATCGCACTCGGTAATTCTGCAGTTATTCAGACACACACTTGGCTCTAGCTCTCCAACACAACCTGATTGCTAGTGGGTCAAAAGACTGTGGGGTTCAGCGTATGTGCTTTTAAAACAGGTCTAACTGTGGGCATCTTTGTGCACGCCCAAGCTAAAACATCCTAGTTTCCGTTATATCACTTGAACGTTCTGTCTGTGAGCATGCCTATGGCTTGAACGTTTTCGGATGCTGAGTCCTCTTGGATGTCTTTTTTCTTACTTGTTGATTATATGACTTGGCCGTTTTGACCTCCCCTGGACTTTGATGCAGAGCTTTAGGCATCTTTTGGACATTTATAATTTTTGATTATGAACCCCCTTAGGCCAAAGATAGAGGTAATCAAAAAAGTGGAGGAGTAGCTCTGTATGTGAAATAGTATTAAAGTGGCTGAAATGCAGGGGGCCTGGGGAAAGGAAGAAGCAATATTGATCAACTTGAAAAGAGAAAATGGAACCTTCATCCACAGGGGTGATGTCTGCAGACCTCCAACACAAACGGAGAAGCTGGACAAGATTTGGTCATAGATATCCAAATGCTGGGAATGAAAGTGAGGGTGCTGTTGCCGAGAAATTTCAGTCTGCCAGATTGGAAAGTATCTTGTGCAATCAGAAAGAAGTAGATCATGAATGATTTTCAAGGTGCACTGCTCAGACAAATCATGGCAGAATCCACGAAGAGAGGGGCAATGCTTGATCTTGTGCTGACAAATGGAGATAGTGTTTCTAATATCTGGGCAGGTGCCCACCTGGGCAGTAGTGATCATCACAATGTATGGTTTGAAGCAGTGGTCTCAAACTCAAACCCTTAGTGGGGCCACATTTTGAATTTGTAGGTACTTGGAGGGCCGCAGAAAAAAATAGTTAATGTCTTATTAAAGAAATGACAACTTTGCATGAGGTAAAACTCTTTATAGTTTATAAATCTTTCCTTTAACAGTTTTTTGAGTAAATCTACATCCATCTTTGGCATTAACTTTTAATATTCAACTTTCTTCAATTTTTCTGCTTCCTTCTCTAATCTACTTTTCAATGTCTTCCTTTCCATCTATCCACAAACACTATTTCCTTCCTCTCTCTGCCCTTCCCCTCTGCTCTGTCCATGTGTACCATCACCTCCCTCTTTTCCCCTCTTTCCATCTTTTCTTAAACAGCATTTTTCCATCTCTCTTCCCTACTCCTCCCATCCCTGTATATCATCTCCTCCCTCTCTCTCCATCCCTGTGTAGCATTTCTTCCCTCTCTCTCCCCCTCTGGTGGTCTGACATCTCTCTTCCTCCCCCCTTTGTGGTCTAGTATGTCTGTCCTTCTCTTCCCCCTCTCCACTACTATAGTCTGAAATCTCTCTCTCTCTCCTCTCCAGTAGTCCATCTCTCTCCTTCCCTTTCTCCCTTCTTGTGGTCTGGTATCTATCTTCCATCTTCCCTACCATAGTCTGGCATCTCTCTATCCTTCCCTCCCCCTTACTTTAGCCTGGAATCTCTCTCTCTTACTTTCCATTCCTCTCCAGTAGTCCAACATCTCTATCCTTCCCTCCTCCTCCCTACTGTGGTCAGGCATCTTTGCCCTTCCCTTCCCTCCCCCAGAGGTCTGGCACCTTTTTCTTTCCTTCCTCCCATCGTTCAGCATCTCTTCAGTAACCCTCCCTTTGTGATCCCCCCTCCTCATGATCTGATGCTTGCTCACTCTTCTCCTTCCCAGCAGCGTGAATGAAATAAACACGCTGCCCTCGGTGTCCTGGAAGCTTTCTATGTGGGGACAGAAAGCAGTAAGAAAGGGAAAACTTCACGTTGCTGGAGGCCCAAAGAGTAAAAGAGCAGCTGCCAGGAAGGAGAGGCGTTGGATCCCACAGGGGTGGGGGGATGGAACCTCAGACTGCAGTGCAGGCCAACATTAACTTGCAGGCCCTGCAATGAAGACCACTGCTCTATAGCTTTCTTAAATTGGCACCCTTTTTGTAAAACAAATTCCCTCTGGCTTTTTGTCATTAAGCCTTCTTGTTAGAAATGTGAGGTAGTACTTAGGATGTGAATTTTCACTAAGGACTTTCCCAAACTGAATCTCTCTTTTTTCTCTTTAACACTTGTTTAGACAGTTCTGTCCTTTGCTCCTTGCTCCTTTGTTACTTCAATCCTCTGCCGACAGTCTAGATGCCCTTTTGTGTGTCCTACTTTAGAAGTTTCTTCTGGAGAATTTTGTTGTGCTGTTCATCATTACTCCTCGTATTCCCTGACTTCCATCTGTTTGAAATTTGGCCTATTTGCTACAGTTTTTTAAGAACATAAGAAGTTGCCTCCGCTGAGGCAGACCATAGGTCCATCCTGCCCAGCGGTCCGCTCCTGCGGCGGCCCATCAGGCCCATTGCCTGAGTAATGGTCTATACCTATCTATACCCCTCAATCTCTTTTTCTTCTAGGAATCTATCCAAGCCTTCTTTGAAACCATTTAATGTTTTCTTGTCTACAACAGCCTCTGGAAGCGCATTCCATGTATCCACCACCCTCTGAGTGAAAAAGAACTTCCTAGCGTTTGTTCTAAACCTGTCCCCTTTCAATTTCTCCGCGTGCCCCCTTGTACTTGTGGTGCCCCTTAATTTGAAAAATCTGTCCCTGTCTACTTTTTCTATGCCCTTCAGGATCTTGAAGGTTTCTATCATGTCTCCTCTAAGTCTCCGCTTTTCCAGGGAGAAAAGTCCCAACTGCTTCAATCTGTCGGTATATGGGAGATTTTCCATTCCCTTTATCAGTTTAGTTGCTCTTCTTTGTTCTCCCTCAAGTACCGCCATGTCTTTCTTGAGGTACGGTGACCAGTACTGGACACAGTACTCCAGATGCGGCCGCAGCATTGCACGATACAGCAGCATGATGACTTCCTTCGTCCTGGTCGTAATACCCTTCTTAATGATACCCAACATTCTGTTTGCTTTCCTTGAGGCCGTGGTGCATTGCGCCGATGCCTTCAGTGTTGCGTCTACCATCACTCCCAGGTCTCTCTCCAGGTTACTGACCCCTAGTGGTGTTACCCCCATTTTGTATGTGAACATCGGGTTCTTTTTCCCCACGTGCATGACCTTGCATTTCCCTATGTTGAAGCTCATTTACCATTTTTCGGCCCACTTTTCCAGCTGCGTTAGATCCTTTTGGAGATCTTTGCAGTCTTCCCTGGTTTGAGCCCTGCTGTATAGTTTGGTGTCATCTGCAAATTTAATGACTTCACACTTGGTTCCCGCCTCTAGGTCGTTTATGTAGATATTGAATAGGAGCGGTCCCAGCACCGACCCCTGCGGAACTCCGCTCGTGACCCCTTTCCAGTCTGAGTAGTGGCCCTTTACGCCAACCCTCTGCTTCCTGTTTGTCAGCCAGTTTTTGATCCATCGGTGGACCTCCCCTTGTACCCCGTGGTTCCATATCTTTTTAAGCAGTCTCTCGTGTGGTACCTTGTCGAAGGCTTTTTGGAAGTCAAGGTAAATGATGTCTATAGATTCCCCTTTATCCACCTGGCTGTTCACCCCCTCAAAGAAGTACAATAAGTTTGTGAGGCATGACCTACCCTTACAGAAGCCATGTTGACTCGGTTTTAGCTGCCCATTTTTTTCGATGTGCTCACAGATGCTGTCTTTAATCAGTGCCTCCATCATCTTTCCCGGGACTGAGGTCAGGCTCACCGGCCTATAGTTTCCTGGGTCTCCCCTTGCGCCCTTCTTGAAGATGGGCATGACATTTGCTATTTTCCAATCCTCCGGGATCTCTCCGGTTTTTAAGGATAGGTTGCATATCTGTCGAAATGGCTCCGCTATTTCGTCTTTTAGTTCCTTGAGTACCCTTGGGTGAATGCCGTCCGGACCTGGCGATTTGTCGCTCTTTAGTCTGTCGATCTGCTTGAGTACATCCTCTTGGCTTACCTCTAAATTGACCAGCTTATCGTCTTGGTCTCCTATTACGATCTCCTCGGGTTCCGGAATGTTGGTTATATTCTCCATCGTGAAGACTGACGTGAAGAACTCATTTAACCTGTCAGCTATCTCTTTCTCTTCTTTTATTACTCCCTTTCTGTCTCCATCGTCCAATGGTCCCACTTCTTCTCTTGCCGGTTGCTTCCCCTTGACATATCTGAAGAACTACTTGAAGTTTGTTGCTTCCTCTGCCAGTCTCTCTTCGTATTCTCTTTTTGCTTTTCTAACCACTCGGTGACACTCCTTCTTTGTGCACTTTTTGGTTCTCCTCTGTTTGGTCTTTTTTCCATTTTCTGAACGATGCTTTCTTGTCGCTTATCGCCTTCTTCACTGCATTTGTTATCCACACTGGGTTTTTTGTTCTATTTTTTTTGCACCCTTTTCTGAACTTGGGGATGCATAGGTTTTGCGCTTCGTGCACAGTCCCCTTGAGTAAGGTCCAGGCTTTTTCTACGGATTCCGTCTTCCCTATGTTGCCTTTGAGTTTCTTTCCCACCATTTCCCTCATGGCATCATAATTTCCTTTTTTGAAGTTGAGTGCCGTCGTTGTGGTTCTTTTCCCCTTTGATGATCCAATTTCAAGCCTGCATATTGATGCCTGCAATTTCAAGCCTGCATATTGATGCCTTGGTCTTTTGCAGTATAACAAATGTCACATTAAAAAAAAACCTATTAAAAAAATCTTTAGGAGGACTCGCTCTATGCTGGAATGGTATCTCATCCAGTCCATATCCATACTAAGTTTTTCAAGTTGATCATAAATACTTTCTTCTATGAATGGTGTGATATCTACTCCTTTCCCATATAAATCTTTCCTTTATAAGGATTTTTTTTTGTGAATATAGAGCAGAAGTATTTATTTACTAGACCCACTTTTTCCTCATCACTTTCCACAAAGTGGTTCTCAGCATCTTTCAGTCATACAATTCCATTTATGGCCTTTCTCCTATATTATATTTATTTCTTGAAGATTTACTATACCACTTTTAGCTCTCAAGATCAGAACAAAGTGGTATATATTAGTAGTAAGGTAACATAGCTTTGTCAAAACATAATTTGCATATTTGGACAGGTGACCATGCCCACTTCTGGCTCTGTTAGCCAATCAGATGTGAGGATCAACTCAAGCCCCTGCCCTTCTCCACCCCTTTCCACCCACTTTGATGACATCACTAGATATGGCATTGTGGCCCTGGCCAAGCCCCACACCATTTGCATAACTCACCCCTAACTCTGCTATATTTTTCCAACCCCACCCACTTTTGCACAGAAAGTAGCATCATAACTCTGCCTAGGCCCTTTTCAAGATGGTGGTGCACACTGGAGGTCCCTAACTCAATACCTGTTCACAGTACTTGGATCGGTCCTATGACAGGAAGTAGCATTGATCACCTAGCACCACCACCTGCAGTCCTGGAGGATCATGCACAGTTTGTTTATCCCTCCTAGCTTGTTTTTTCAGTTCTATGTTTTTTTAAATAAAACGTAAAATGTTCATTAATAACACTTTCCTTTCAGAAAAAATAAAATTCAGCTTTTTTTTAAAGACATTGCTACTGTTTTCCTGTATAATGAAAACAGTAGGAATCGGTAGGATTCAATGCTATACAATACAATAAAATACAACATGATACAATGTAGAGCAGGGGTGCCCAACACGTCGATCGCGATCGACCAGTAGCTCAGGAAGGCAACGCGAGTCGATCACGTGATAGACTCGTGTTGCCGTCCTGATCTACCAGGCCGATCAGCCTTCCTCTCCAGTGTTCTCTCTAGGGCCTTCTGTCATCTGCCCAGCTGTCATCTGCTGCCGCCGCCACTGCTGAACATTAAAAAAAAAAAACGGCTTGGAGATTTCAGCCCGTAGCGAACTTATGCTCCGTGGCTCTAACGTGTGCGTGCCGGCTTCCCTTCTCTTCCCTCCGAGACCGGAAGTTATGTCCGGGGGGGGGAGAAGGGAAGCCAGCACGCACATGTTGAGAGCCCTGAAGCAAGCATTCGCTATGGGCTAAGGCGGGAGACAGGTTAGTGAAGCATTTGCTCTTCTTGCTGCCGGGTCCTGCCTACTTTCTGTTTCCGCGAAGGCAGGACCCGGCAGCATTTCCCCCAACAGCTCAATCGCGATGCTGGTCGGCCGAAGTAGGGAGAGGTTGGGGCAGCGTCGGCTTTCGGGCCTGTTATTGGTGGCGGTTTGGGTCCTGGTCCCCGATGGCAGTGGCTTGGGGGAGGGCAGGGAGAAAGAAAGAAAAAGGGCATGCAGGGAGACAGAAGGAAAGAAGAGAAACATAAAAAAAAGAAAGGGAGGCAGAGAGAAAGAAAGGGCAGGGAGAGAGGAAGGAAAAGTTGGGGGAGGGAACGAGGTCTGGAGGAGAGGAAGCATACAGGCTAAAAGAAGGGAAGAAAGATTGGATGCACAGTCAGAAGAAGAAAGTGTAACCAGAGACTCATGAAATCAGCAGACAAGGTAGGAAAAATGATTTTATTTTAAATTTAGTGATCAAAATGTGTCTGAATTTATATCTGCTGTCTATATTTTACACTAAGGTCCCCTTTTACTAAACCGCAATAGAGTTTTTTAGCGCAGGGAGCCTATGAGCGTCGAGAGCAGCGCTGGGCATTCAGCGCAGCTCCCTGCGCTCTAAAAACTGCTATCGTGGTTTAGTAAAAAGGGAGGGGGGTGGGTATTTGTCTATTTTTGTATGGTTGTTACTGAGGTGATAGTGCATAGAGTCATCTGCTTTGACCTCTTTGAAAAACCCTGGAATAGGAATGATAATTAGCATTTTCTATGCGTACAGTGTGCGTTGTGTTTTTTTTTTTAATTTTATTGTTGGTAGATCATTTTGACTTGGTCATTTTAAAAGTAGCTCGCAAGCCCAAAAAGTGTGGGCACCCCTGATGTAGAGTGAAGGAAAGCGAAGTCATTGCATAAATTTACCAAACAGATAGGTTTTCAGTGATTTTCTAAACTCAAAGTAAGATTGGGAGTGAGCAATCAGAGAACACATCCAAGAGTTCATTCTCCCTGCTTGAAAGGCTAGAGTTTTGTCTAAAAAAACTTTTATAACGGCAGGCTTTCGGAGTAGGGTACATGAAGACTTAAGAGACTGGGGTTGTTCTCCCTTGAGAAAAGGAGACTACGAGGGGATATGATCGAGACATTCAAAATACTGAAAGGAATCGACAAAATAGAGCAGGAAAAAACGTTATTTACAATGTCCAATGTGGCACGGACAAGAGGACATGGGCTGAAGGTTTTTTGATCAATGAAAGAAACCACATGCCACAATTCCCTTTTGGACAATAATACTATTATCCTGGGAGTGGCAACTCTGAGATCTTTTCCTTCATTTATAAATATTTCCGTTGGAATCAATGGTAGATTGTTTTCAGTTGATTAACCTTGTTTGTGGATCTGAAGCTAAGGGGGGACAAGTTCAAGACAAATATCAGGAAGTTCTGCTTCACGCAACGAGTGGTGGACACCTGGAATGCTCTCCCAGAAGAGGTAATTGCGGAATCCACCATTCTAGGATTTAAGGGTAAGTTAGATGTACATCTCCTTAAGAGTGGCATGAAGTGACATGGGTAGGGGTAGGCTAGATGCACTTCTCTTTACGAGAAGCTTGGAGCGATATGGGGACCAAAACTATGCCAAGGTACACCTGGCGGGGCCTCCGCGTGTGCGGATCGCCGGACTTGATGGACCTAGGGTCTGTTCCGGAGATGGCGCTTCTTATGTTCTTATGAACATGGTCGAGTTTCTTGTGTTCTTGCTTGATGTGAAAGGATTTAATTGGGAAGATAAGTATGATGGTAGTAATCCAAAGATGGCTTTATAACAGAAGCAGCTTCAAAAGGGAGCCAATGGAATAGCATGTAAAAAGGGGTTATATGGTCAAACTTTTTCAGTCCAAAGATCACCTGTACAGCAGTGTTTTCAACCAGGTGAAGTCTTTATAGTGTTTTCTTGGTTGACCCTAGATATGTGATATTACAGTAATCTAAGGTGGATAGGATGGTGGATTGAACTAGTATCCTAAAGGATACCATGTCAAAATATTGTTTTACAGTTCTTAGTTTCCATAAAATAGTGAAGCATTTTTTAGTCAGTTGGTCTGTGTGTTTCTCGAACGTTAGGTGTCGGTCTATAGTTACTCCCAGAATTTTGATATAACTTGCTATTTCAATTTTTGGCCATTAAGTTGGATGGAAGTTTCTCTGAGTTTATCATTAGGACTAGCTAGGAAGATCTTAGTTTTCTCAGGGTTGAGTTTCAGTTTTGACTGCAATATTCATTATTCTATTTTTTCCAGGATATTTGAGATTAGGTTGTTTAGTTCTGTTGAGAATGATTGGAGTGGTATTAGTACAGTGATATCATCCGCATATATGTAGAATGTCACGTTTAGACTTTGTAGTAAATTAGCCCAAGGGACTAAGTATATGTTTAACAGTGTTGGTGAGCCTTGCAGGACTCCGCAGGAGTTTGTCCATAGAGAAGAGTATTTATCTGCACTATATGTTTGATAAGATCTGTTTCTCAGGAAACCCTGGAACCATTTGTGTACATTACCCGTAATTCCAATTGAATTCAAGCAGCTCATCATTAGATCATGATCTATCAGATCGAAAGCGCTGCTCAGGTCCAGTTGGAGGATCAGGGCACTGGAACCTAAGCTAAATAGGTTGTTAAGTTGATTAATTAGTGAAGCTAGTACGGTTTCTGTACTGTAACCTGAACGGAATCCGGATTGGGAATTGTGCAGGATATTAAATTTTTGTAAGTATTTGACCAGTTCGTCATTTGCTAATCCTTCAAGTATTTTAGTGAATAATGGAATACTGGCTACTGGTCTGTAATTATTAGCGCATGTAATGGAGTCCTTTGGGGTTTTTTTAATGATAGGTGTGATTATGATTTGTTCTAGTTCCTGCCCAAATTGTCCTTCATGCAATTGGAAAGTAACCCATTTGATGAGGTTTGCTCTGAAAGAAAAGGGTGCATTGTTCAGCACGTTGCTTGGGCAGATATCTAACCAACAGTACTTTTTTGTATATTTAGAAAACAATTTGCAAAAAAAGTTCCAGTTGGGGGTGGCAAATTGGTTCCAGATCATTTCTGCTCTAATATCATCTGTTGGTCTAATTAAATTCGGTATGTCATTAGTTTGGCCTCCAAAACTGGCTCGTAGAGTGCTTATTTTGGTTTTGAAAAAGTCTGCCAGTGTATCAGCAGTTGAGGGGCAGTCCATGATTGTTCGTTTTTTGGAATCAACTTCAAATAGAGTATTGACCAGTTTAAACAGTTCTTTACTGTTGGTTTTTACCTCGCCAATTGTTTGCAGGTAGTGTTTACTTCATTTTTCTGTGATCTTAGTTTTGTAGTCTTTAACCTTAGCTCTCCATTTGATCTTGTCTTCGTCCTTACCAGATTTAATCCAGACTTTTTCCATTTTTCGTAGTTCTTTTTTAGGTCCATTAATTCCTTATCATACCAGATATTGACTGGTCTATCTTTCCTGGAATATGTTCTTTTGGGCACTATGATGTCTAGAATTTGTTCGCTGAGGTTGTTCCAATCATTTACAAAGTTTATTTCTGGTTCTTCTTTGGATTTTAGTTCATAATGTGACCAGAATTCTGTTTCGTTTATCTTACCTCTGCTAATGATACTTGTCCTTTCAATCTTTTTATTTTCTTTATAATCCAGTTTATTAGACTTTTCTTGCCACTTTAGTTTGAAATTAATTTAGTTTGTATTAATAATACATAATGATTAGTTTGTATAATTTTGTCTTATTTGTATTTGTATTTGTCACCCTAGTTTTTTTATTGTACATTTCAATTATGTAATACGCATTGAAATATTTGATATTGCGTAAAATCAAAATTTAATAAACTTGAAACTTGAAATTACATAACCGGTGATCAGATCAAGCCGTATCACTCCACGATAATTCAGTAAGATTGATTTTTGTGTTAAGGTGAGGTTTGGAGGAAAAGGTCACCAGATTTAAGTGGTGACCTCTTTGGTGTGTTTTTCTTGACTTGGTATATAGAAATCTAGGTACGTTAGGAAAGAGAATAGATCTTTAATATCTGTAGACTCTTGGTCCATGTGGATGTTAATGTCCCCTAATAGGAAGTGGTGTGGGTCCGAGCATTGTGCTAGGTGAAACAAATTCATAAAAATCATTTTTCGCAAAATTCCATTTCTTTGGGGGAATATAGAATAATGTTACAATTAGAATGTCATCTAGTGATCTTTGTGACAATCTGCAGGTTAAGATTTCGTAATCGGGAGTTTGTCTCGAGTCTAGTATCACGAAATCAAGGGTATCCTTCAGTTTAGACTTACCTTGATTTTATATTTGCGGTATAGTAAATAAATTGAACTTGAACTAAAAGCAAAATTTGGAACTTAACTCTAAATTCAACTGGTAACCATTGGTGTTCCTTGAACAGAAGTGTCACATGCACAAACAGACCTGAATGACAGAGCAGACAGATGGCACAATTCTGTAAAGGTTGAAGTTTTAACACAATGAAGAAGTAGGGATGGAAGTGTACACATCAACTAGAGGTAAAATGAGTGATTTATTAAAAAGTCAGTAAGAGTATTTATCAAATGTTGAATTCAATCTGTGTTGCAAACCTGACACGGTCTGTGTTTTGGTCTTAAAGCCTGTTTCAGGGATGCAAGAAACATCCAAGGATCAAACATTGATAATGACAAATATCAGCAACATGGTAAATTAAAAAATTAAAAACATATAATCAGAGAGATAAATAAGTAACTGAAGTGACATTCTGTATTTTTCTTTGTACACTGAATGTTTTTTGTTGTAAGGTTGAAGTTTCTTCAGAAGGGAATAAGGTATTAAAATAAAGAATGCTGCAATAATTGAGTCTAGTCATAAAAAGGGCAAGTAAAAGAGAAGAGAGAATAAAAGGAATTGTACAAGCAAATCTGGGAAACAAAGGATAACAATCGAAAATAATTCCCAGATAACAAAATGGTTCAACTGAAGTAACTGTTGTGCCTAACAGATGTAAATTAGAGTTGGGCAAGATAGGGATCCTACAAGCTGACAGACAACAGTCTTTTCTGGGTTGAGAACTGATTTTCTGTCAAACACTGAGCAAGCCTGTCTAAGCAAATTTATAAAAGCTAACATCAGGATTCATTGAATTGGTATGATATAGGAGAATGCCATCAGCATAAATGTGAAATGAAATTGCAAATTCATGGATGGATGTTGTCAATAGACTTAGGAACAAATTAAACAACAGAGGCGAGAGGAAAGAACTTGTAGCACACCGAATGCAGAGAATAAGTGGCTAATTTCAAAGATGAGGTAACAATTGTAAAAGATAGATCCTGAAGAAAAGACTAAAACCACTGCAACACTATGGGCCTGTTTTACAAACCGCGTTAGTGGCTGAAGCGGCAATGGCCCCGAAGCCCATAGAGATTTAAAAGGCTTTGGGGCTATTGCCACGTGGCTTTGTAAAACAGGCCCTATATCTGTTAAGCCTAAATCCAAGAGCTCATTCCTTCTATCCCAATTGCTGCCTGGCTGGCCCGGAATTCCTCTCCGACGTTAGAATTGACGTCGGGTGGCGAGAATTGGTCGGCCCCGCGCTGGGGAAGATAAGCAGGGAGAGCTAAGACCTCGGTGCTGGCCTGTTCCCCGATTGCGGCGGTGGCGGCCTGTTCCCCAATGGTGGTGGCTTGGGGGAGGGCAGGGAGAAATAAAGAAAGAAAGGGGGGGCACATGGAAACAGAAAGAAAGAAGGGAGACGGGACACAAACAGAAAGGGGCATGGAGAAAGAAAGGGCGGGAATGGAGAAAGAAGAAAAGAAAGAAAGGGGGCACGGAGAGAGAGAGAAAGACAGATATATAGAAAGAAAGGGGGCATGGAGAGAGAGAGAAAGAAAGAAGGGGGCAAGGTGAAAGAAATACAAAGTTGGGAGATGGAAGGAGACAGATGCCAAACCAAGGGAAAGGAAGGGAGGAAGAGAAAGGAAAGAAAGAGATGTCAGACCATGGAAATAGGGACGGAAGAAGAGAGAGATAGAACGGAAGGTAAGACATGGAAATGTAGATTTTGAAAAGAAAGCAGAAAAATTGAATATTAAGTTAATGCCAAAGATGGATTCAAGGCAGAAAGTGAAGATGGAGAGAAAAACAGTCAAAGGACAAGAAGGCCCTGGAAACAGCTCAGGGATACTGGATGTATAGACTCATAGTCAGAAAGGACTATAATAAACCTAACACAAAACTGACCTCTATTAGTACTAAGCCTGTGGAGAGTGATCAAAAAGAGTCTATAAAAATACTCAGAGATGTGAAACTATGAAAGGAAGGCTGAAAAACTTCCCTTGGGTAAAGAGTTTACCTTCCAGTCATTGTTATATTATAAAGAATCTTTGATCACAAACTCCAAAAGCTGTGTGTGAAATATTCTCAAAAGGGTTTCAAAAAGTCCAACAATTGTTCTTTTTCTAATACCATGTAAACGTCATTGCACAATAAAAAGCTGGTGAAAAATACACTTAGCTAATAAGCAGGATTGAGGAGGTCCCAACGTGGTCCCGTTTCGATCCCTGCTTCAGGGGACCCAAATGTTGTATGTTCAAATGTTCAAAAGCAAGGTTCCTAGATGAAATTCATGCTGAGTAAGCTTGGCTTCGTGACTTGCAACAAACAGTTCGCAGCTGGAGAGTTGCTGAAGTAACTTCAAAATGTTCAAACCACAGAAAATGAAGAAAGAGAGAAAAAACGCAGAAAATGAAGAAAGACAGAAAAACAACAAATGGACAAAAAGGCCTTGGAAACACAGAAGGAAGTGCAACCAGATACTGGGAATAGATGATTAGAAGAAATAAAATCATCAAACAACAAAGATAGGAAAAACTATTTTCAATTTAGTGATTGAAATATGTCAGTTTTGAGAATGTACATATATGCTGTTTATATTTTGCACTCTTCAGGAAGGAATGTTTCTATTTCTCTGGTGTTGTACTGCATGCAGTGTCTGGCATCTTAGGGTTTCGTTTGTGGTCCCGTATTTGCGTGGAGGGGCATAATCGAAAGGGACGTCTAAGTCCGTTTATGTCCATTTCGCAAGTTGTCCAAAGTTAAAAAGAGTCTAAAACACATTTTCGAAAGATGTCCAACTTTTTTTTACTTTCAAAAATCGTCTAATTATACGTCCTGCCGATCTGATCGTCCATACCACTAAATCGTCTATCTTTATACCACATTTCCATCCAACCTTCCGTCCAAGTCCAAATTGCCTAAAACAAACCCTGTTGGATGTGGGAGGGGTCTGCAAAGTGATGGGCTGCACACCCAGACATGCCACCTAAATATTGGGGTACCTTATAGGGCATTGCTGTGAACTTCACAAAAAGGGTGCCATGGCTTCTCCTCCCTACAGCTCCCTTATAGGTGATGGAGAGCCCCCCAAACCACCTCCAGAATCCCCTAGACCCACTTATCTACCACCCCAATAGCCCTTATGGCTGCAGGAGTCAATTATATGCCAGTAAAAAAGGGTTTTGGGGGTGTATAGGGCAGTGCACATGTTTCAGTATCAATGCAATGATTAAAGGGACTTATGGGCATGGGTCCTCCTCTGCATGAGTCCCTAACCCACCCCCAAGACAGCTTAAGCCGCCTCTGTGCTGGACGAATAGGCTTTTCTATGCCAGGAGGCTAACATAAGAACATAAGAAATGCCATCTCCGGAACAGACCCTTGGTCCATCAAGTCCGGCGATCCGCACACACGGAGGCCCCGCCAAGTGTACCCTGGCATAGTATTAGTCCCCATATCACTCTAAGCTTCTCATAAGAGATGCGCATCTAGCTTACTCTTACCTATGTCACCTTAAGCCACTCATAAGGATGTGTACATCTAACTTACCCTTAAACCCTAGAACGGTGGATTCTGCAATTACCTCTTCTGGGAGAGCATTCCAGGTTTCCACCACTCGTTCCGTGAAGTAGAACTTCCTGATATTTGTCTAGGTGATGATGGTCTGAAGGCTGAAATTTAAAGTTGTGAATAAAATTTTTATAGGGGTGGGGAGTTGGTGATCACTGGGGTAGTGTGTGGGGGTCTATGTTATGTGTTTTCAGTGCTTATCTGGTGAGTTTAGGTGGGTTTTTGTGACTTAGACCATGTTTTACATGGTCTAAGTCACGACGTCCAAGTTCCATCTAGGCTCTGTTGTTAAACTTTCGGTTATACATGCAGTACGACTAAGTCTGAGCCGGCCCACGTCCCGCCCAACTCTCGCCCTCGACATGCCTCCCGAAACGCCCCCTTTAGATTTGGACGTTGAGCAGCACTATGAAGGCCTAGGTCATTTAGCAATACGTCCAAACCCAGTTTTATTATCAGCGTTTTTGAGAAATGTTCGTCCAAGTGCCGACTTAGGCTGGTTTTTGGACGTTTTTTCTTTCGATTATGAGCCCCATAGCATTTATCTGTGTTCTGCATTTGTGATCAAGGTCAGATGTCCTGGTAGGAATGAATGTTGAGAAGTGTTATTGTTGTCATCTCCCAAAGTAGGAACATATTTGTTGACTTTCCTTCAGCCCCTTTGAACCCAAAATGTCCCTAGCTTAAAAATTAGTGAAAACTACTAACGTAGAGCAAAATGAAATAAGTATAGGGCCGAAACTGATGGGATACCAACATGTTCATGCTGGAGGAGCAAAGGGTGCAGCCTGGAGTGTAAGGAATAAGTAGGGAAGAGAGAGAGGAAGGGAGGCTGGAGTAGTAATCTTTGTGAGTAAGAAACAAGATTTTGTATTGAATTCGATATCTGTCAGCCATTGTTGAGTCTCAGAGGATAAGAGTCAGAAGATCAGAATACTTTACTTGATAAATCAACTTAACTGTAGTATTTCAAAGGAGCTGAAATCTGTGAGTAGAAAAAGGGGAGAACCTGATAATATGTGTTATGTTTTTATGAATTTGTCACTGCCTAGAAGGCTGATTGGGTGGTATAAGAAATTTTAAATAAACTTGAAACAGAGAATTGCAGTAGTCAAGATGATTTAATAGGATTGCATGTATAAGTACTTGTTTTTATATCAAGATAAGATTGCAGAGATATTTTTTGTGAAGCACTGTGAACAAGCTATGAGCTACTCATGAAACGTGAGGGCAAAATAAGGATTTATCTATAAAGACTAAGGAAGCGTATATCTTTGAGTATCAGAGTCAATTTGATCTCTAGCAGAAATGTTGGAGAAATTAAACAATTAGAAAACCATATAGCTTAGATTTATGGGGGTTAAGAACCAGTTTGTGCTAGGAGATCTTTGGAGGCAGGAGAGATTCTGAAGGACTAGAGAAAAGCAAATGTGGTCCGTCTTCACACAAATGATGCCGGAGAAGGAATGAAGAAACTATAGGCCAGTAAGCCTCACTTCAGTGGCTGTAAAAATAATGGAGGTTCTGCTAAAGGAAAGAATAGTGAATTTCTGAAATCCAATGGGTTATAACTTCTGGGACAACATGGTTTAACCAAAGGGAAATTGTGCTAAATGAATCTGGAAGATGTACTAAGCCAAATCGGCAAGTTAAAAAGCGATAAATCACCTGGACTGGATGGTATACATCCCAGGGTACTAAAAACTCAGACATGAAATTGCTGACCTGCTGTTGGTGATCTGTAACCTGTCGCTAAAATCGTCTGTAGTACTTGAAGATTGGAGGGTGGCCAATGTTACTCTGATTTTTAAAAAGGGTTCCAGGGGAGATATGGGAAATTACAGACCTGTAAGCCTGGTAAAATGGTGTAAACAGTGCTTGGCAAAATGGTGTAAACAATTATAAACAATAAAATTGTGGAACATGTAGATAAGCATGATTTAATGAGACAAGAGTCAGCATGGGTTCACCCAAGGGAGATCTTGCCTCACCAATTTGCTTGACTTCTTTGAAGGTGTGAATAAACATGTGGATAAAGGTGAGCCAGTTGATGTAGTGTATCTAGATTTTCAGAAAGCTTTTGATAACGTTCCTTATGAGAGGCTCCTGAGAAAATTAAAGAGTCATGGGATAGGTGGTAGAGAATGACACGGTGACAAAATTCATCACCGTTCCCGTCCCCACGGATAACCGCGGGAAACCATCTTCATGTCATTCTTTAAAGAGAGAGGGAAAAATCAGAGTATGAATGGCCACAACCACTGAACTGCAAGCTTTGCTTTGAAGAATGCTGGTGTAGAAGGACTGAGGTTGAAATAGACACTAGAAAATAACATGGGATTATTTCCCACAGTTATCCACGGGGACGGGGACGGTGATGAATTTTGTCACCGTGTCATTCTCTAATAGGTGGTAAAATTCATTGTGGATTAGAATTGGTTATTGGATAGAAAACAGAGAGTAGGGTTAAATGGTCATTTTTCTCAATGGAGGAGAGTAAACAGTGGAGTGCCGCAGGGGATCTCTACTGAGACCGGTGCTATTTAACTTATTTATAAATGATCTAGAAATTGGAACAATGAGTGAGATGACACTAAACTGTTCAAAGTTGTTAAAACTCATGTGGATTGTGAAAAACTGCAAACAGTCCTTAGGAAATTGGAATACTGGGCATCCAAGTGGCAGATGAAATTTGTTGTTGTTTTTTTTAAAAAAAATATACTGTATATAACAATTGCAAGGAAATCTCAACACAAAATTAGCAGATATAGCCTGAACTTGAACTTAGTTAGCTTTGTGCCTTCTCTTCACCGTGGTTTGTGTTTTATTTTCTTATTACCGGATTGCTATGCTTTTCTTTTCGTTATTTAAAAAAAAAGTTTTATTGTTTCGTCGACTGACTGGCGGGGCCTGTCGCGCACCCGCAGCCTTGCGGGCTTCGACTTTGTGGCGGCTATCTTCCCGGCCATTCACGGGCTTCAAGAAGTGTAGCCTGTGCCAGCGTGCAATCTCCCTCACTGACCCTCAAAGCTGGTATCTTCAGTGCCTAGGGCCTGACCATTGCCCGGAGTCGTGCGTTCGCTGTGTTACCCTTCAACCTCAAGCCCTCAAATGTCATCGGGTTCAGGTGGAGAAGCTTTGCAGGAGAAGCTTCTGCTACACCCTTGACCTCTGACACGGTCAGATCTGCTGCGGGGTGTCCTTCTGCCTCCATAACTCTGACCTTGAGTCTCATCAGACCTTCCTCGTTTAGATCATCTTTGACCTCGTGCAAATCTGCCAAGTCTTCTCCTGAGCTTCCCTCAAGTCAGATACCTAAGCAGACGGTTCCGGCGGTGGTCCTCAAGTTATCCAAGCATTACTCCAAGTCGAAACATTCTTCTTCTGCCACCTCGGAGCCTTTAGCCTCAGCAAGTGGTCCAGTTTCAGACTTGGATCCACAATTGCAGGTTACCATTTTAGAGCGGGAATTTGTTCAGCTACTGAGCAAATACAGTCCTGCCTCGACTCTGCTTCCTGTAGTCCAGCCTGGGCACTCAGCAGTCTCAAAAGAGGTCGAGTCCTTGCCTATGCCTTGAGCTGAATCTACACACTGTATGCAAGGAGTCGAGTCTTTGCGAGTGTCTCGACTGGAATCTTCACACTCTTTGCAAGGAGTTGAGTCATTGTGTCTCACCGAGAATCCTCACACTCCATACAAGGAGCCGAGTCTTTGGGAGTGCTTCGAAATTCCTCAGTCCAAATCACAGAGCCTATGGGGTTTCGATCTATAGCTTCCAGCCCTATTCACTCACCTAAGGCACTGCCCGTTTCGAGGTATAGGATGAAGTCTCCTCAACCTCACATGAGACCTGCTTCCAGGCAGCACTCTCGTCGCCCATCGAGGCATTTATAGAGGTGCAGGTCCTGTTCCAGAGAGAAGTCTTCCTCGTCCAGGCCTTCTATCTCTTTGAGGCCTCCAACTCCTCAATCGAGGACTCCAATCGCAGAGCCCGAGAACTCAGCTGATTCCAATGTCTCATCCTAGTCTGTATATTCACTGGGCTACCAATACTCCAGAGAGGCCTCGCCTTCATTTTCCATTTGAGGCACCTCGAGGTCATCCAGCCCTTCTCAAGGCCATGCTCTGGCAGAACCAATTATCCTTTTCCTCCTTCCTCCGTCAGATGGCTGAGGACCTGGATCTTAAATTAGATGCTGGATCAAAGTACTCTAAGGAGTATTTAGAGGAAATGAGTATGCCTCGACCTCCTGCAGAGTCTCTCAAGCTTCCTCTTAACAGAATTCTCTCTCAAACTTTCAACAAAACCTCAAGACTCCTTATGCTATTCCTACTCTTCCAGGCAAGTTGGAATCGAGGTATAGAACTCTACATTGCAAGGTCTTTGAGAATTCACAACTATCTCATCAATCCCTTCTTGTGGAATCTTCACTGAAGAGGACCCAATCTTCCAGGGTTTATGCTACCATACCTCCTAGAAGAGGGGGTAGGACCATAGACAAGTTTGGCCGTCGTCTTTATCAAAATTCGATGATGGCCTCCAAGGTTTTGAATTATAACTTCATTTTCACTACTTATTTCAAGTACTTGATTGATATTCTCCCTGTTTTTTCTAAAGACTTTGGTCAGCATAGACTTTTGGAGTTTTAGCAAGTCACTGCTACCTTGGCACAACTCAGGTTACATCTTATTCAGTCATCTTATGGTGCCTTTGAACTTGCTTCAAGGGTCACTGCATTCTCAGTAGCGATGCACTGTCTTGCCTGTCTTCGCACCATTGATATGGATCCCAATCTTCAGGATTGTCTGGCTAATATTCCTTGTGAGGGCAATGACCTCTTTGTTGAATCCATAGAGGCTGCCAAGAAGTTGTCTGAACATGAAAAATCCTTTGCTTCTATCGTCAGACCAAAACCTAAGCCAACTCTTGCAAAACCTATTCGACCTCTTCCATCCTATCTGAGGCGTTATCCTCCAAGGGCAGCTCCTTACCCTCGAGCACCTCCCAGGAAACAACAGCAGAAGCAACAGAAACCTCAGTCTTCTGCTACACCAGTGGTCTCAAACTCGCGGCCCGGGGGCCACATGCGGCCCACCAGGTACTGTTTTGAGGCCCTCTGTATGTTTATCATAATCACAAAAGTAAAATAAAACAGTTTCTTGATCATATCTCTCTTTAGCTATAAATGACAATTAAGACTTGGCCAAAAGGAAAGATTTATAAACTATGAAGAGTTTTACCTCATGCAAAATTGTCATTTCTTTAATAAGACATTAACTATTTTTTCTGCGGCCCTCCAAGTACCTACAAATCCAAAATGTGGCCCTGCAAAGGGTTTGAGTTTGAGACCACTGTGCTACACCCAAGGCTTCTCAGTCTTTTTGATTGTCTCATACAGAGCATAACCTCCATCGTTCTGCCTCTGTCCTCCCCTCTCCCCAAAGGAGGTCATCTACATCACTTTTTTAATATCGATGGGAGACCATTACATCTGACCTCTGGGTGCTGTCAGTAATCAGGGAAGGATACTCTCTCTTCATTTCACTCAGATTTCACCAGAACTTACTCCAAGAGAGTGTCATTTAAATCCATCCCAGACCGCCCTTCTTCAGCAAGCCCAAGCTCTGCTTCATCTTTGTGCCATCGAGGAATTTCCCTTGGAACAGCAGAGCAGGGGTTTTTACTCCCATTACTTCCTAGTCCCAAAGAAGACGGGCGATCTACGGCCAATACTGGATCTCAAGGCTCTCAAAACATTTTTAGTCAAAGAAAAATTTTGCATGTTGTCCCTGGCATCCTTTTATCCCCTTCTAGATCAGAACGATTGGTTATGTTCTCTGGATCTCAAGGAGGCTTACACTCACATTTCCATTCATCCAGTCTCCCGTCAGTACCTCAGATTTCGGGTGGGGAATCTGCATTTTCAATACAGAGTGCTACCCTTCAGTCTGGCATCATCTCCCAGAGTGTTCACCAAGTTCCTAGTGGTGGTAGCAGCAGCTCTAAGGAACCACTGGCTCATCAAAGATTCTACATCTCAGGGGGTTATTGTAGCGACCCAACGGACTACGTGGTTCCTACAAAGCTTGGGATTCCCAATCAACTTTCCCAAAACCCATCTTCAGCCTTCTCAGAATCTACATTTCATCGGAGCTGTCCTGGACACTATTCAGCTCAGAGCATTCCTTCCTCAGCAGCGTCTGGATGCTCTTCTTCACCTGTGTCACAGTGTCTTCCCTTTCTTCACTCTCAGCAAGACACATGATGGTTCTCAACAGTTCACGTGACTCCTTTTGCCAGACTTCACCTCAGTATTCCTCAGTGGACCCTGGCATTTCAGTGGATGCAGGCATGCGACAAACTCTCTCAAAACATTACAGTCACTCCTTCATTGAGACAGTCTCTCCGCTGGTGGATGCTCTCTTCCAATCTCTCCAAAGGTTTACTGTTTCAGACACCTCCTCATCAGAAGGTCCTCATGACATATTCCTCGACCTATACTTGGGGGGCTCACCTTGACGGTCTCTGTACTCAAGGCCATTAGTCCAGCACAGATCGTCAGTGTCATATCAATCTGTTGGACTCAGATCGATCTTCAATGCTCTCAAAGCTTTTCAACATCTTCACGACCAGGTAGTCCTCATTCGGATGGACAACCAAGTCGCCATGTACTATGTCAACAAGCAGGGAGGAACAATATCTCTCCTCTTTGTCAAGAAGCTCTGAAGGTTTGGGATTGGGCAATCCTTCACAATACCTTCCTGAAAGCTGTCTACATTCAAGGAGAGAAAAACTGTCTGACGGACAAATTGAGTCACCTTCTGCAACCGTACGAATGGACACTCAATTCCTCACCTCTTCATCACATTTTTTCTCAGTGGGGTACTCCTCAGATAGATCTCTTCGCATCTCCCCACAACCACAAACTGCCTCAGTTTTGCTCCAGGATATACTCTCCTCATTGCCTCGAGGCAGATGCTTTTCTGCTGGAATGGACGAATCTCTTCCTCTATACATTTCCTCCATTCCCTCTCATTCTCAAGACTCTTGTCAAGCTCAAGGCCGATCATGCCACCATGGTTCTGATAGCTCCTCGGTGGCCCAGGCAATCTTGGTACTCCCTTCTACTTCAACTCAGCAGCAGGTAGCCATACCTTCTACCAGTTTTTCTGTCTCTGCTTACACAGATTCAAGGATCTCTACTTCATCCCAACCTGCAGCTTGGTACCTCTCAACATAACTCCTCTTCAGTTTTCTCAACCTGTTTGAGACATATTAGAGGCTTCCAGAAAGCCAACCACTCGACAATGCTACCACCAAAACTGGACTAGATTTTCTACATGGTGCATCTCTCAGAACAAGGAGCCTAGAGATGCCTCCTTGTCTTCCGTCTTAGATTATCTTTTGCTCTTATCTACCTCTGGTCTCAAGTCTCCATCTATTCGAGTCCATCTTAGTATAACTGCTGCTTTCCATCAGCCTATCGAAGGGAAACCTCTGTCTGCTCATCCAGTGGTTTCCAAATTTATGAAAGGACTTTTCAATGTCAAACCTCCTCTCAAACCACCTCCAGTGGTTTGGGATCTCAATGTTGTTCTTGCTCAATTGATGAAACCTCCTTTTGAACCAATGGCTTCGGCTCATCAGAAGTATCTCACTTGGAAAGTGGTCTTTCTCATTGCCCTCACATCTGCTCGAAGAGTCAGTGAGCTGCAAGCTTTAGTTGCTGATCCACCTTTCACAGTATTCCATCATGACAAGATGATTCTCCATACTAATCCTAAATTCTTATCTAAAGTGGTTTCAGAATTTCATCTCAATCAATCCATTGTACTTCCAGTGTTTTTTCCAAGACCTCATTCTCATCCTGGAGAAGCAGCTCTTCATATTCTGGACTGTAAGCGTGCTTTGGCCTTCTACTTGGAATGCACCAAGCCACACAGATCTGCTCCTCAACTTTTTGTCTCATTCGATTCAAACAAGTTGGGATATCCGATTTCTAAGCGAACAATCTCCAACTGGATGGCTGCTTGTATCTCTTTTTGCTATGCTCAGGCTGAACTGCATCTACAGAGTTGAGTCACAGCCCACAAAGTCAGAGCAATGGCAGCTTCAGTAGCTTTCCTCAGATACACTCCTATTGAGGACATTTGCAAAGCTGCCACCTGGTCCTCGGTTCATACTTTCACCTCACATTATTGTCTGGATGTTTTCTCCAGACGGGATGGCCATTTTGGCCAGAGGGTATTACAAAATTTATTCTCCTAAAGTTGCCAACACTCCTACCATCCCATTCTGGTTAGCTTGGAGGTCACCCACATGTGATAATAGGCTGCCTGTTTGTCCGTAACAGGTGTTATCCAGGGACAGCAGGCAGCTATTCTCACAACTCACCCACCTCCCCTGGTTGGCTTCTCTGCTAGCTATCTGAACTGAGGAGATGCGCTCTGTGCTGGGTTAGAAGGCACTCGCGCCTGCACGGTGCGGCAGACTCAAAACTTCTGAGTTTCTAAAAGCAAGTCTGCTTGCGAGGCTATTCACATCACCCATATGTGAGAATAGCTGCCTGTTACGGTAAGTAAATGTGCTTTATTTTAGGTCCTAGAAACTGTGAGTCCAAGTTTCTGAAGGAAAGCTTCAACACATTAATGTGGTCAAGTTTAAACGCAAAAGTCACCATCAATGTAATAACTTCCAAAGAGGACTCCAAAAAGTCAAAAGGCATGACTGATGGAGAAGTTGTCACCGGTCCCACTGGAGCTTTAAAAGAGTCAAGAGTCATTTGTCTCATTCCCGGATTGGAAAGTGCCATCGGGGGAAGCTCCCATACTTTTCCTTTTCTTTTCCCCATCGCCCATCGATGGAAATAAGGTACGACTGGCAAGTGCTCAAGACATGAGCCCAGTTTGTGCGTCTTTTCAATGTAGCCTTTCAGTGCGCGTCTTCTGCGCAACCTTCCAGCACGTCCTACCACCACGGCACCATCTTGAATTTTCAGGAGCCGAAATTTAATGTGGACAAATGCAAAGTGATGCACATTAGGAAGAATAACCTTAATCACAGTTACCAGATGCTAGGGTCCACCTTGAGGGTTAGCACCCAAGAAAAGTATCTGGGGGTTAGCGCCCAAGAAATGGATCTGGGTGTCATCATAAACAATACGATGAAACCTGCCCAATGTGAGGCGGCAGCCAAAAAAGCACTAGGATTGGCCTATCAGCTAGACATAAATCTGTGTGTACTCAATGCATGCAAATTGAAAGAAATGCTCTGAGTATAAACATCCCAAAGAAAAAAGGATTAAAACACTGAATAAAATAATAAATTGTGGAGAGCAGAACGAACACACTCCTGCAGAAATGCGTGCAGAAGGGAAAAACTGTAGGTAGAGCTAAGGAACTCAGGGAAGTACAGAAGAGGCACAGAGAAAAATCCAAACTAGATTCCTTCTGCAGATGGCATACGACCATGGGGACTTGTCTATTGCACTGGAACAAGGATTTTAGAAAATGATAATAATAATAATAATAACTTTATTCTTGTATACCGCAATACCATGGAAGTTCAATGCAGTTAACAAAAGAAGAGACTGTACATTTACAGCGATGTTACATACATGGCCGACCTCGGGCCGCGTGGGAGCCCTTGCTCCGCCCCCCGAAACCACAGCGACACCTCTTCTAACTTAAAAGCAGCTCCTCTGCCACCGGGAGCTGCTTCAGCAACACAGCCGACCTCGGGCCGCGTGGGAGCCCTGCTCCGCCCCCGAAAACACAGCGACACCTCTTCTAACTTAAAAGCAGCTCCTCTGCCACCGGGAGCTGCTTCAGCAACACAGCCGACCTCGGGCCGCGTGGGAGCCCTGCTCCGCCCCCGAAAACACAGCGACACCTCTTCTAACTTAAAAGCAGCTCCTCTGCCACCGGGAGCTGCTTCAGCAACACAGCCGACCTCGGGCCGCGTGGGAGCCCTGCTCCGCCCCCGAAAACACAGCGACACCTCTTCTAACTTAAAAGCAGCTCCTCTGCCACCGGGAGCTGCTTCAGCAACACAGCCGACCTCGGGCCGCGTGGGAGCCCTGCTCCGCCCCCGAAAACACAGCGACACCTCTTCTAACTTAAAAGCAGCTCCTCTGCCACCGGGAGCTGCTTCAGCAACACAGCCGACCTCGGGCCGCGTGGGAGCCCTTGCTCCGCCCCCCGAAACCACAGCGACACCTCTTCTAACTTAAAAGCAGCTCCTCTGCCACCGGGAGCTGCTTCAGCAACACAGCCGACCTCGGGCCGCGTGGGAGCCCTTGCTCCGCCCCCCGAAACCACAGCGACACCTCTTCTAACTTAAAAGCAGCTCCTCTGCCACCGGGAGCTGCTTCAGCAACACAGCCGACCTCGGGCCGCGTGGGAGCCCTGCTCCGCCCCCGAAAACACAGCGACACCTCTTCTAACTTAAAAGCAGCTCCTCTGCCACCGGGAGCTGCTTCAGCAACACAGCCGACCTCGGGCCGCGTGGGAGCCCTTGCTCCGCCCCCCGAAACCACAGCGACACCTCTTCTAACTTAAAAGCAGCTCCTCTGCCACCGGGAGCTGCTTCAGCAACACAGCCGACCTCGGGCCCCCCGAAACCACAGCGACACCTCTTCTAACTCAAAAGCAGCTCCTCTGCCACCAGGAGCTGCTCTGACACACAGACGACCCGGGCCGCGTGGGAGCCCTGCTCCGCCCCCCGAAACCACAGCGACACCTCTTCTAATTCAAAAGCAGCACCACTGCTTCAGCAACACAGGCGACCTCGGGCCGCGTGGGAGCCCTGCTCTGCCCCCCGTAACCACAGGACACCTCCACTAATTCAAACACTCCGAACCAGACATCAAAAATGAAGCTCTCCCTGCATACACACACACTAGCCACCCTTTTGATAATCCTCCTCATTTCTAGTTGGAAAGCAGCAGCAAACAACTTACCCACCACAACCGCATCCTCCAGTACAACCAACTTCCAACTTCCCAACAGAAGAATAATCACATCAAGAAACTCGAACCACCACACCAGCACTCAACAATCCATTACTGTTACCTGGAGAAGAAGATCAACACTCCCGAAAACAAAATCACATCCAACTCCCTCAACACTCATATACCCGGAAACAACTTACATTCCCCAGACCGACACAACCTCCCTTACATGTGCCTATGTCAACATCAGAGCACTAGGACCCAAAACAGAAAACATAAAAAATTGGATAAAAACAGAAAAACTTGACTGCCTATTCCTCACTGAAACCTGGTTAACCTCAGACACAGACCCTAGAATAAAAGAAGTATGTCCGCCAGGATACAAAATAACAGTAACCTGCAGAGAAAAAAAAAGAGGAGGAGGACTAGCAATAATAATCAAGAACTCCCTAACTCTAAACGTACTTGAAAAAACATCCACTCCGCAAATGGATTTCCTAGCGTGTCAACTCACAAACCCAACACTACAAAACTCACTAAACTGCTTACTCTGCTACATAACACCAGGAAACTGGACCACAGTGAGACCTGAATTTGAAAACTTCATCTACCAAAACTCATTAACAGCAGAATATAACCTCATCCTAGGAGACCTAAACCTACACCTAGAAGACACAACTTCCACACCAGCAAATAACTGCCTATCCTTCCTCAAAGCCTTATCCTTCCAGATCCTAAACCCACAAACCACCCATGAAAAAGGTCATCAACTAGACATTGCTGCATTCATGTCTCTCCAACCATCTAATCCAGCAATCCAAACTACTAACGGAACATGGTCCCCATCCATATGGTCAGACCACTACACATACAACTTCAACATCAGTTGGTCTAAGACCGAACACACACCTCAATCAAAAAAAACCACATATACCACACGCAAACATATCGATCCAACCATTTTTTGGTCAAATGTAGATGAAACCATCCAAAACTGCGACCCAAAAAACTTCATCTCCCACTGGAAAAAGATATCCACTAACATCCTTGATGACCTGGCCCCCCTACAAACCAAAACCAGAACCAGCAGGAAATCAGACCAATGGTTCGATAATGAACTACTCCAACTCAAAAGACAATGTAGAAGATTAGAAAGAAAATGGAGGAAAAAGAACCAAGATCAAACAAAAACCGACTGGAAAAAAATCAACAAACAATACAAAAATCTACTAAGGGAAAAGAGGAAAAACCACTACACTAATCTCATAGGCACGGAAACCCAAGACTCCAAAAAAATATTCCAAATCCTGAAAGAATTAACAGACACCAAACCATATACTACCACCACGAACACCCCTCCACCATCACCCACCCTCTTAGCAGATCACTTCAAGAACAAAATTACCAACACCAGAGCCACTCTCATCCTCAACCCATCCCATCAAAACGCAATCACAATCCACTCTACAGGAAAAGAGGCAACCGCAGCAGACAGAATTTGGACTCAATTCCCCAACATACAATGGTCAGAATTCAACAAATTCTACAAAAAATACAGCCATGCCTCCTGTGACCTCAACCATTGCCCCTCATATCTCCTTACCACCTCTAGTGTAAAATTCCGCACCATAATTCTACAATGGATTCAATTCACGCTCACAGAAGGCACATTCCCTGCTGACCTCAGCGAAATCATCATCACCCCAATCCAAAAAGACCCAAAAGCACCACAAAACCACCCATCCAACTTTAGACCTATAGCCTCAATTCCGCTATATGTCAAAATTATAGAAGGCCTAGTAGCCAAACTCCTCTCCAATTACATAGATGACCACAACCTACTCCACCCCACGCAATCTGGCTTCAGAACAAACTTCAGTACAGAGACACTACTAGGCTCCCTTATGGATACCGTCAGACAACACCTTAGTACAGGGAAAAAAATGCTTCTCATACAACTGGACCTTACTGCAGCATTCGACTTAGTGGATCACAACATCCTTCTACAGATCTTAGACGCAATAGGCATCTCAGATAAAGTATACTCATGGTTTGAAGGATTCCTAAAACTCAGAACTTACAGTGTAAAATCAAACAAAGAAAAGTCAGAATCCTGGTCAAACCCCTGCGGCGTACCACAAGGATCTCCACTATCCCCTACCCTCTTCAATCTCTACACCGCTTCCCTAGGAACGCATCTGGACAATTTGGGCATAACCACCTATAGTTATGCTGATGACATCACCATCCTCATCCCATTTGACCACTCTAAACCGACCATGACAGACAAACTTCACCAAACACTTGAAACAGTCACAACCTGGATGGAAAAACACAAACTTAAACTCAACCAAGACAAAACCAAATTCATCCTTCTCGAAAATGACAAGGTCCAAACCACAACCAATTTAGAAATAAACGCAATCAAATACCCAATCCAAACCACCATTAAACTACTTGGCATGACCATAGACAGATGCTGCACTATGCAACCGCAGATAAACAAAACAATTCAGAAATCATTCGCTGTCATGAGAAATCTGAGACAAGTCCGAAAATTCTTTGAAAGAACACAATTCCAACTTATAGTACAATCACTAATACTAGGTATATTGGACTACTGCAACATCCTCTTCCTTCCCTGCCCTGTAACCACGATTAAACAACTCCAAACAATCCAAAATACAGCTGTGAGACTCATCTACTCATTGAGAAAACACGACCACATCACTGAAGCCTTCATCAACTCACATTGGCTTCCAATCCAAGAAAGAATCCAATTCAAATTCTACTGCTTACTATTTAAAACCCTACACGGAGACAGCCCATCATACCTGAACAATCGCCTCATCCAAGCACCCACTACCAGACACAGAAAAACACACTCCCCATTCATACCCCCCCCAATCAAAGAAGTAAAAAGAAAAAAACTACACGACGGCCTCCTAGCCACCCAAGCCGCAAGGCTGGATAACCAGATCTCCAACCTTCTGATGACCACTCCAGACTATAGGACGTTCAGAAAAGAAATAAAAACCACACTTTTCAAGAAATTCCTGAAACAGCAATAACATCACGACCTCTTAGTAACTCTAAAACCGACATCTGATCTACCCATTACTGCTCTAACAACAACAAAAGAACCTCCACTATGACCAACTATTAATTCTCTTACAAACCACCTCACCCTCAACAACCCGTTTATGTTTATAAAATCTACAATCAATGTAACTCTGTATTTCTAAATTAACCTTTTGTAATCCGCCTTGAACCGCAAGGTAATGGCGGAATAGAAATCCCTAATGTAATGTAATGTAATGTAATATAAAGGCGTAACAAAGACAGGACATTTAGATAAAACAGAGATTGATTATGAGAGGCCATATAGTGGCTTGGCAAGTAGGCGAAGTCAGAGAGTGTGGAAGCATATCGAGGGCAGGGAAGGAGGGAGGTGAGAGTTAGTGGAATTTGTCAAAGAGATAGGTTTTTAGTGACTTCCTGAACAATTGGTAGGGCGGGGAGTTGGAGATGAGGGCGGTTAGGCAATTGTTCCATTTGCCCGCTTGGAATGCTAGGGTTCTATCAAGGAATCTCTTGTAGAGGCAGCCTTTTAGGGAGGGAAAGGTGAAAAGGTAGGCGTTTCGTGTGCGAGAGGGGCCTGCTATTTCAAGGTGCTCAGACAGGTAAATTGGAGAAGAGCCTGTTAAAGTTTTGAAGCAGAGGTAGGCAAGCTTAAAGATGATCCTTGCCTCTACTGGAAGCCAATGGAGTTTGATGTAATAGGGGCTAACATGGTCGTATTTTTTGAGATCGTAAATGAGGCGAACGGCCGAATTTTGGACTATTCTTAGACGTTTGATGGTACTTTTATAAGATCCCAGGTAAATGATGTTGCAGTAGTCTAATATGCTTAATACCAGAGATTGAACAAGTAGTCGGAAGGTTAGGTATAAGCTGCTCTTTTGTTGTACCCCATTACGTTTTGCAAAGTGGAGAGATACTTGGCACTGTTCATCATGCCATCAATCATCTGAAAGCGTCCATTGGCTGACATTCAGCCCCAGACCATGATTTTTGTCAGATGCTTTACAGTCAAGTCCAGGCACTGTGGTTTGAAAGCCTTATTCTTAAATCATCTTACAAACGTGTTTCACTGCCCTCCTAACACACAGAAAGTACTCTCATGGCTGAAGAGAATGTTTTCCCACACCTCTGAAGTCCACATGCTATACTTTCTGGCCCACTCAACCCGTCGCTTTCTTTGCATCGCCGTTACCAACAGCTTCTTTCTTGTTCTACAGCCACGTAGGCCAAACTCCAGGCACCGCCGACATACTGTTGAGGCAGATATGTTCACTGAACACATTTCCTGCCACTTGGCTGACAGTTCTGGAGATATGAGTTTGCGATCTGCAACCGAGATCTTGCGAACAACCCTGTCCTCTCTCGCACAGTGGACTTACGTGGTCTTCCACTTCGAGCCCTATCAGTCACAATTCCTGTCTCTTTTTTCTTACTGAGCAAGCGTATGACTGTACTTTGATTGCACATTACCCAGCTTAAATAGCCTACTTCATTAAATACAACCACCGTCACAAATTCTTCTTTTGAAAGATTTCTAACTTTTCCCATGTTGTGATTATGCTGTCACTGGAGTAGCAGACAGTTATGAAAACTGATTTTCCCGCTTTACCATATATGCGCGTGAATGCTGCATTATGATTGGTTCCTCAAAACAAATGCCATTGGTTGAAAACTGAGTGATCTGATTGGACCGTTTTGATCCGTTTTTGACGTGAAATATCGACATTTTCGACATTCCACATTTTATGCATTACAAGTCTTAAATCTGAAGTCCTAAATCAATTTAAAATTTGCAGGGTGATAGAGCACAAAATTCTGAACATGTCAGTATATAATATGCAGCAGTAGGTGTCAGAAATATCCAGCAAGAAAGACGGAACAATGTATTACTTGGAGGTGATGCAAAACTTTTGCACGGCTCTGTACACCCTGTCTTGATCGTCTGGCTGTTCAGAGCTCCTTCATTGGCCGAGGATTGATGCATGGTGGATCAGATGATCCAAATGCTAGAGGACCTTGGTTGGATTGTGCATTACAGACAGGGCAGTCTCTCACCCAAGAAGTCTTGGAATGCCTGGGTGTTCTCTTTGACACAGCTGCGGGCCACATCTGTTTTCCGGGGACACGCGGACTGATTCTGCATTCCCAGATTTCTTTCCATCTCCAGCTCCTTCAGTATGGGACTATCTTCAGATCCTGGGTTCCATGGTTACCACCTTGGCTGTGGTTCCTTGGATGAGAGTGCACATTCATCCTTTCTAGCTTGTCTTACTCTCTCACTGGGCTCCGCACTGGGATGCGTTACACACCAGTCTTCCCTGGACTCTGGAAGCTTGGGCCAATCTTATTGGTTGCTTCTCCCACAATTGGTATGCATGGATGTACCACTGCGGACCACCTCCTGGGTTGTGGCGCTGACTGATGCCAGTCTTCTGGGAAGGTGAACCCGCTCCACTTGGGTGTCCTATTCAGGGGTATGACTCAGTGGAAATGACTGCTCAACTGGTTGGAGCTCAGCATCCTTCAGCTGGCTCCAGTGCACTAGCAGAAGACTCTGGAAGGCAAAGCAGTCAGAGTCTTCTCCAACAATGCACCGGCAGTAGCCTATGTCAATTGCCAGGGATGTGCCAGCAGCAAATCTCTGGCTTAGAAGGCCTGCCTTCTCTTTCGGGACTCTCAGCAGCACATGAGGTGGAAGTTGACATTGTTCAGGCCGACATCTTCAGCAGACAGCCCTTGGTTCAGGACGAATGGATGCTGGCCCTGGCAGCATTCAGAGCCTTTGTGCGGGGCTGGGGTCAGTCCCGCTTTGACCTCATGATCATGGCAAAGGTCTAAACTCAGAAACAATGGTTTCAAAGCTCTGGTGCAGCCATGGCTTCAGGAAATCCTCCTGTATGTCTTTCCTCCCTGGCCCATGCTAAGCTGAGACTTACAGCGGAACAAGGTCCATCCGGGTCATGTCATTCTGGTAGCTCCAGACTGGCCTCACAGGCTGTCATATATAGCTCTGCTATGCCTTCACTAGAGTAGTGGCCTTCAGTTGTACATACATCATGGCCTATTTAAGCAGGGTCTTGTCTGCGTGGAGGACCTAGGATGTTTTGCTCTTCCAACTTGGCTCTTGAGCATGCTGTCTTAGTCTGCAAGGGCTCTTCTATTGTGGTCCTTGGCATTCTGCTCATGTCTAAGCAGTTGTCACTGTATCTGCTCACACTACGGCGTGGGAGACTTTCCAGCATTTGTATGCTCAGGATCATGTGGAGCCATATTCTGATCCACTTTTGGTGGTGCTGACTTTTCTCCAGATTAGTCTTGATCTGTCTCTCTGCAGCATCCCTTCAGGTCCGAGTGGCTGGGCTCTCTTGTTTTCATGCCCGGGGTTGTCCTTAGTCTTTGGCGTCTTGCCCTGTCATTGCCAGATTTCTAACAGATGCTCTTCGCATTGGACCAACAATTTATCTACTGTTCTCTTTCTGCGACCTCACCCTGGTGCTGTATAGTTTATCCAAGACTTCCTTTGAGCCCTTTTGGGATATTTCCCTCTTGACCTTGACAAGCCAGATGTTTTTTCTGATCATTGTTCCATCAGTGAGCTGAGAGAGGATCTGCTAAGGGGAAGAAAAACGCCATTGGAATATCTGCTAGCATTCAAACTTGGGAAAAGGTAAAACTTTGATCTTCTCTTTTTTAGTTCAGTACTCTGCTTTTTCAGCAAAATCAGTTTAGGCAATAGTGTAATCTTTAGAGTCTCTGTTAGGGTTTATATAGAAAGTGTTTTAGTCTAGATTATTTTATAGACCTCTATTATATCACCCCTGAGCCATCTCTTCTCCAAGCTGAAGAGCTCTAGCCACTTTAGCCTTTCCTCATAGGGAAGTTGTCCCATCCCTTTTGTCATTTTTGTCGCCCTTCTCTGTACCTTTTCTAATTCTGCTATATCTTTTTTGAGATTGATTGACCAGAACAGCACAGAGTATTCAAGTGTGGCCATACCATAAAGCGATATAAGAGCATAATAACATTTTCGTCTTTGTTTTTCATTCCTTTCCTGATAATTCCTAACATTCTATTTGCTTTCTTAGCAGCCGCCTCATATTGAGCTGAGGGTTTCAATGCATCTTCAACAATGACAGGTAGATCCATTTCCTGGGCATTAACTCCTAACACAAAACCCAGCATCACATAGCTATAGTTCGGGTTCCTCTTTTCCACATGCATCACTTTGCACTTGCTTATATTAAACATCAAGTGCCATTTTGATACTCAGTCTTCCAGTCTCACAAGGTCCTCTTTCAATTTTTCACAATCCTCTTGCAATTTAGCAACTTTGAACAACTTTGTGTCATCAGCAAATTTAATTATCTCACTAGTTATTCCCATCTCTAGATCATTGATAAATATATTAAAAAGCAGTGGTTCCAGAACAGACCCCTGGGGAACCCCACTATTTACCTGTCTCCATTGAGAATATTGATCATTTAAACCCACTCTCTGTTTTCTATCTTTCAACCAATTCTCAATCAATAAAAGGACATTACCTCCTATCCCATGACTTTCTAATTTCCTCAGAAGTCTTTCATGAGGTACGTTGTCAAATGCCTTCTGACCATCTGATTGTGCTGACTCATTCCATTAAGTGGGGTTTCCAAGGCCGTGATTTCCAGATGGATCCGTAGGGCCATTTTGTCAGCCTATTTTCTTTCTGGAAAACAATCTCTTGTTTCTGTCAAGGCGCATTCTACCAGGAGTATGGCTTCTTTGTGGGCCGAAGCTAAAGCTGTCTCCCCTGAGGAGATCAGCAGGGCAGCAACGTGGTCCTCTATACATATGTTTGCCAGATTTTCAAAGTGGATGTGGCGGCAAGACAGGACTGTGTCTTTGGGTCCTTGGTCTTATGGACCAGCGCAAGTAAGCCCACTCTAGCTTTTTGGGGACTGCTTTTGTACATCCCATCAGTCTAGAATGTTTCATCTATCTACTGGAAAAGAGCTTACCAGGGTAAGTACAGAATCTCTTTTTAGTCTTGTTAACCATCCCTTTTTTAATAATTCCTAGCATCCTGTTTGGTTTGGTTTTTTTTGCACATTGGGTGAAAGGTTTTGGCGTATTGTTTACAATTACACCCATATCTTTTCTGAGGGCGCTGACCCCTGTTAGCTAGTTACCTCCCAGCTAAATATATCTTCTCAAACTCTTAACTGTTTACTTCTGTTGAAGGAAGTGCCTCACCTGCTGGAAGGTAAGAAATCCTTTGGCAGTACTGCAAATTTCTTGTGGAGATTTTCAAAGGAATGCAGAGAGCTCTCCTAGAACAACTGTCATTGGGTTCATAATCCACTATTTTATCACTTTAGGTGCAGCCCCACAGCTTTAGATGAAATTCCACGAGTTCCTCAATTTTGGACAACTGAGATATCACCAGGTTAAACCCCAACCCCTTTTTTACCCCTTCCGAGCATTTCAGGATAATCTGAACATAAGGATGATCTGTAAGCCCCCTTCCCCCTAAATCCACAGCAGTAAATTTAATGTAATCCTATTCACTTTGAGTAATTCTAGCCAGTCCATTTTTGTCCTGATCTTTCATCCCCTATTCCACCACCACCACCATCCTTTTCCTACTCTATATTGCCATGACGTACCACTCTAACCACAGCACTCCCAACCCCCATGTCAATTAGCCACTATCATGGTTTCAGGAGAAACCCTAGGAAATCTCCCCTTCCATGTAAACCAAAGTAATTTTTTTCTGCATTTGCAATGTGCTGTTAGTCATGGCTAAGTCTAAAATGTGGGCTTTGCCAATAGTGCAGAATATGGCAGGCTAGAATGATCACTGGGGTATCACGTTTTGCTCAATATTCATAAAAGGGAATGCATCTATTGTTTCAGATAAGTGACTAAATATTGATAACATAGCAGTGGAGGGGAACGGATGAAGTGCGATGATGGTTCCTAGTATATTTCTCCTCCATATTGAAGAATTGTAAGGCACTGACTGAGCACTTCTTTCACTATGTAATTAGTTATTGATTTGGCACTTAAGAGGTGTTCTCATTTATTTATTTTTTACTAGTATTTTAGCCCGTTACATTAACGGGTGCTAGAATATATGTCTGTGTGTCTTTATTTCTGTCTCTCTCTCCCTCCCGCTGTCTGTCTCTCTCCCTGGCCCCCTTTTCTGTCTTTCTGTGTCTCTCCCTGCCCCTGTGTCTTTCTTCTTTACTTTCTATCTATCTGTCTCTCTCCCTGCCTCCTATGTAGCACCATTTCTCTCCCACCACTTCCCTGTGCAACAGCCACAGCAGCATTCCCTCCCCTCCATTTCCCTCCCCCCACACCACTTCCCTGTGCAGCAGCAGTGTTTCCCCTAACCCCCCCTTTCCCTTCCTGCGGTCTGGCTGGCTCCCTTAGTCCCTTCCCGCCCCCCCCTTCCCTTCCCATGGTCCCGACAAACCTTCCGATTCCAGCAACGTCTGCAGCACTCTACACACGCTGCTTTGGGGCCTTCTACTGCCCAGCAAATCAGGGCAGTAGAAGGCCCCAAAGCAGCGTGTGTAGAGTGCTGCAGATGCTGCTTGAATCATCGGAAGGTTTCAGGACCCGCAGCCCTTGCCGGACCTGAAGCGAGCTCTGGGGGTTTTTAAGTCCGTTGGGGGAAGGGAGGAGAGCAGCTCCTCTCCCTTCCAGCTCCGTGCTTCTTGGCTTTATCCTTCAGACGGCAAGAGCCGCTGTGGCCGACAGGCTCCGCGCCACCGCGCGCATGCGCACTCCTACCTGCGGGTCCTTACAGCGCAAGGAAAACGGGAGCATGCAGGTGGGAGTGCGCATGCGCGCTTAGGGCTTTATTATATTAGATTGTATTTTGTGAGGTCCTAAAAATTTGGCAAGTATCATGTTTTGAAACATATTTCTTCGGTGTTAAAACAACTACATTAGTTACCAGTAATTTATCAAATTGAATATAAAATCTTGACAAATGATTTATGGTGTAGCGCCCTGGTATTTGACTCAAACATTGAAGAAATATCTGCCAATACAATCTTTGTGATCAGTGTCGTTAATGAGATTGTCCATTGAATCAGTAAAGGAGATACATTATATGAAAACATGGTCTACAGCTTTTTCAGTGGCTGGCCCTCAGTTATGGAATGCTTTACCAGGTTCATTAAGATTATGTAATAATTTGAAATCTTTTAAAAAGTTACTTAAAACTCATTTGTTTTTTTAAAGCTTTTTACTGGAGTGGATTATCCTTGGAGCAGATTTTATAAATTGTAAATTTGATTTTCTTGCTTAAAGATAGTTTGACAATTGATAGTTCTATAGCAGTTCTGTACTGTTTGTGATGTATTGATGTGATAGGTTATGTGCATTGTATTGTAATCTGCTTGGGCATTAAGCGGAATAGAAATTTTTAAAATAAATAAACCATGAATTACAAGGCCTATATCAAATGCATCATGTTGTGGCAGTATATTCATTCATGTATCTGCCATGGCCACGAAATCCTCTTTATGCCCTAGACCTCCAATTCCTGGTTAATTCTCCACATCACAATTACACACAGTACAGCTGATCAGCTTAGGCTGTTACATTGAATCCCAAGTTACTTTAAACTTCCTAAGCCTATCAAAAGAGGAATGTATCTCATTGTGTTTTCAGTGTTATTAATTCTAAACTGTAGCTCTTCCCAATCCAATTCATATATTTTTAAGTGCTTGCTGAACTACCATCAGCTCCTCATTATGAGTTTTCAGAATCTGCTGAACCTTCTCTGACCTGGTGCCAACCTCTGTGATATCCATCTTGAGATCACTGATCAGGATTCTCTAGTTCAGATTTAAATGTTCCAGATCAACAATGACAGTGCATGACAGTACGTGGCATGGCAAGATAGTACATATCAGCACATGTGTTAGGTATGACATGGTATGGAATGTATGGCAGGGCATGGTGCTGGTAGTGATAGTTGATCTTATTGCGTAGATATCTCTTTTCAATTCTGCCAGCCAAGTCCTTATATCAGCCTTAGAAAGCTTTGAATCTGTCTATTTCTCCCCCACTTCCTCTCCTCTGAAAGCTTCCATCCAGACTGCCATGTCTTTCTGTATATCTCTAGTATTTACTGTCACCTTGTCACTTCTGTTTGTTGGGCAAAACATGTTTTCAAATCATGTCCCTTCCTTTTTATGCCCATATAAACACTCTTAACAGGGACTGCTTGTGTCCCAGTTGAAGCTGGATAAGAGAGCTCAACAAGATTTTTTTCAGGTATATTAGTGAATGGAGGAATGCTAGATATGAAACTGTGAGACTGAAAGATGCTATGAACCTTGGTGTAGAGCAGGGGTGGGCAAACTTTTTGACTCGTGGGCCACAATGGGTTCTTAAATTTGACAGAGGGGCCGGACCAAGAGCATCTTTTTATCCCTCCCATTTCCCTGTGCAGCAGAACCCTTGCCCAGCTTCTATCCTTCCCTCCCTCCCATCCCTTGCCCAGCTGCCATCCTTCCCTCCCATCCCTCGTGCAGCAGAACCCTTGAGCACCCATCCCCGCCGCGCAGCCGAACCCCCATTGACCCTCCATCCTTCCCTCCCATCCGAACCCCACCGACCGCAAACCCTACATACCTCCCTCCAGAACAGCGTCGGGCTGGCAGCACTCTAAACAGGCTGCTTCATGGTGATGAGTCAAAACCACGTGAGACAATCCTGTGCTCCAAGGTGGTGTGGGGGGCCCCCCCACTTTACTTAGAACAGTTGGTGCTCCCGTTGGGGTGGGTGGGGGGAAACCCCCCCCCCATTACAGAGGAAACTGTAATTTTTCCCTAAAAAAGAGGGGAAAAAAGCTATTTCCTCTATAATGGGGGTTCCCCCAACAACCCCCCAAAATGGGAGCGCCAACAGTTCTAAGTAAAGTGGGGGGTTTCCTACACACACACACCCTTGGAGTGCTTTAAAATAGTGTTTTAATCAGGACTGTGAAGTCGGTAGATAAATCCTTCGACTCCGACTCCTCAGTTTCTGGTACCGACTTCGGCTCCAGGTACTCAAAATTGTTTCCAACTCCGACTCCACAGCCCTGGCAGGGCTGTGGAATCAATAGATAAATCCTTTGACTCTAACTCAGTTTCTGGTGCCTCCGACTCCAGGTACTCAAAATGTCTCCGACTCCTCAACTCCAACTCTGACTCCACAGCCCTGGTTTTAATCCAGCACGCTGACGTCCTGCTCGCGATTGTCTCATGCTGTTTAGTCTATGTACTCTGCTTCGCGGCATTCTCTTGTCGGGGCCTTCCATGTGCCACGTTACTGATGACATCATCAGTGATGCAGCAGAGGGAATTCCCCAATGAGAGAAGGCCGCAAAGCAGTCTGTTTAGAGTGCTGCCGGCCCAACGCTGCTCTGGAGGGTGGTATGTAGGGCTCGCGATCAGCAGGGTTCGGATGGTCGGCGGGCTGGATTAAAAAACTTAACAGGCCGGATATGGCCCTCTGGCCGTAGTTTGCCCATGTCTGGTGTAGAGAATGTGGCACAGGAGTTAGAGCTGAACTTCAAGAAGGGAGAGAAAGGGACGCATTGGGACACAGGCGGGAAGGAGAGAGCGGTACGTTGAGACTTGGGAGGGAACACAAACCAAAGGATGGCAGAAAGGAGGGTGGGGACATGAACTTGGAACACAGAATGGAGGGAGGGAGGGGAACATGAACTATAAGATGGAAGAATGGAGGGAGTGAGGGAAAGAGATACTGAGGGGGAGGGAATAGAAAGGGAGATTTGGGTGTCTGAGTGAAAGGGAAAGAGATGGTGCACATGGGGAGATGAAGAAAGAGAATTTGGCATAGGGAGGGAGAGAGAATGGTGGTGGGAGAGCAGTGAGGTAGAGATGCAAAGGGAAGAGAGAGATGAGAGGGAATAATGTTGGATGTGGTGGTGGAGAGGGAACAGTGGGATGGATAGAAAGGGATGTAAGAGGAGCCTCAAGGAGGTGGAGAAAGTGGGAAGAACGAATGCTAGGAAGTTCTTCTTCACACAGAGGGTGGTGGATACCTGGAATGCGCTTCCAGAGGAGGTGGTAGAGCTGAGTATGATTTTGGGTTTCAAAAAGGGGTTGGACAAGTTCCTGAAGGAAAAGGGGATTGAAGGGTATAGTTAGAGGGGTATTACACAGGACAAAATGTCTTAAATAGAGGATCACTTACAGGTCACTGACCTGGGGGGCCGCCGCGGGAGCGGACTGCTAGGCACGATGGACCTGTGGTCTGACTTGGCAGAGGCGATGCTTATGTTCTTATGATCCAAGTTGCATAAAAATTCAACTTAAATATGGTTTAAAAATGGAACTCGTTCTTAACCCGGGGACTGCCTGTATGTATTTTGACTGGTCGTGACCAGAAATGGTGTTGAAATAATTGAATTGCTACTGGATAAAGAATGAGTATGGATTTCTAATGATAACACAATGTAAGGTTTTAAAGCAACATTGAAGGCAGCTCTGTATCGTTGCATCCCATAGAACACAGAAAAGCAGCAAAAGCCTACGTATACAGTATAATGCATGCTAAAATATACAAATAGTAATTATAATTCAGTCTTTTAAACATTTTTAAACAGTTAAATCAACTGAAGAGAAATCATAAGATGATATCTTTGAGACCAATGAACACAATTTTTTTATATTCTTAGAAATATACAGTTTTAATTTAGGAAACTCTTTATAAAATGGCTAAAAAAAAAATTACTTCTGGAATAATATATTTCAGACAGAAGGGATAGCTGCAAATCAGTCAAGGAATAAATGTAAATTAGATGCGTGAAGATCTTCATGGCTTAAAAAGCATCCCAATTTTCTCCAAAGGTGGTTGCATTTATCCACTCACCCATAGCTAATTTTACATGGACTGCAAAACCATTATTTAAATAGGCAGGTGTATTAAACTTCAGTTGCTTCTCATGTAGTTCTCTACAGAGCTATCTTACCTCCATTTTAATTTGAAAGTAAGTTAGCAAAGGCTGCTCTCTTAATCCCCAGATTCTACCTATATACCATTCCACAAAATTTATGAAAGCATTATAAAAACCTCTCTGTAGTAATGTGCAATATTAAGTAGAACTGTTTTCTAACAAAGATATTATTATAGGTATCTATATTTTATTTGCCATCGTTAAACATATCTAGGTCTTTATGACCTTATTTTAAAATTTGTTTTCTTTTTACATTTCTTGGTGTAGATGGACTGCATAAATAAGCAACATGCTATGAGGCTTCAGACCAGCCGATAAATCCTTTCAATTTTCATGCCAGCTTCTTCTTTTGTAATTCAAATCTGACTGGAAACTGGCAGCTCTGAAAACTGAAACAAGCACTGCCACAAATACCTTGTAATGCTATCGACCTTGTCTGCCCATGCAGTGAGAAAGGGGATGCATATGTGTCTGCAGTCATCCAGATAACACAACTCATTTTTTCTTTTTGGGATAACAGAAGCCAGCCCTGAACTGTGCACCAAAAGCAGTCATTACCAGAAAAGCTGGAGAATAAGTCTCTTCAAGATACACACAGCACATTTAAAAAACCATATACAAGGCTCAGCTACTGCTTTCATTACCAATTTTAATTTAGCTCCTTCAGTTTGCTGGCCAGATAAATTCTTTAGTGCTGTTCTTTAATCTATTTGCCACATTTTATGTTTAAGATTATAGTAATATCAGACAGTGGAAGGAATCACTTTTAGGGGAAATAAAGAAATAGATCCGCTTATCAGCGCCCATCAGAAAGTTCATTAATCAGCCTGGCTTTGTGCCCTCTAAATTGAAAGGTTACATAATCCTCTCAGAAATATTCTGAGGCACTGCCACCAATTGTCCAGAGAAAAGCTGCCATTCACTGCACTCTGGATTGGTGACAGTGTATTTTACCACTGTTTTGACCTCAAACAATGATGGACAAATGGCCTGGTTTACAAAGAAACCTTTTAGTACATAGATGGGAAAAAAAGCCCAAACTTGACTGAGAGAGGGAAAAAAAGAGGAAAACAAGAGATAAGGATATACTGTATATTTGGGTATATATGTGTGTGTATACCTGTGTATGTGTGTGTGTATATATATATATATATATATATATATATATTTTTTTTTTTTTTTTTTTTTTTTTTTTATATTTATACAGTATTCAAGTAGAGGTATTTTGACTTTGAATGTTTAAAGCAAATGCCCCCATATTCTATAATCTTGCATGCAAATTGGTATGCATAAGTTATGCATGAGTGACGTCATCCACGGAGCCCCGGTAAAGACACTTTAAAAGTGCATCGCCACTTTAAGAAACTTAGAAAGTTTGTGATAGCCCACACCGCACATATGCAAGTGCCTTCCCACCTGACATAGGCGCGCAGCTCCTTAGTTCCATTTTTTCCGCAAAGCATAGAAATCATGTTTGTTAATGGTCTTTGTTTTTTCGCCTTGCCTTCCCACTCTCATGCTTTATAATTATTTTCTTTTATTTGGTTTTTTTCTTTAATTTTCTCTGATCATAAAAAAAAAAAAGAACGATAAAGAAATTTTTTTCTTTTTGGCCGTCCAGCAGGTTGACTGGTGGGGCTTTTCGTCTCACCTCAGCCATTGAATTCAATTTAGCTGGTGTTCTCGCACTATTTCCCTTATGTACCCTCACAGCTGGTATCTTCAATGTCTGGGTCCGGAGTACCGGATAGAAACCTGTGTGTGTGGCATTCCATTCTTCAGAAGCGCACCATAAAAAGCCTCATCTTTCAACAGGAAAAGTTGTTCAGTGTTAGCATGGAGGGAGAGACGTCAGCGACACTGTCAACATCGAAGACACCGATGACTAAGTCACAGACACCTCCCAATGTACCATCATCGACTCCAGTGTCTCAAGTCATCACTTCATCTGGTAAGCCAGCTAAAAAGCCAACAGCTTCCCAGATGGGGTCGCAGGCCACTAGGGCATTAAGTTCATTCATGCCGACCAAGCGAAAACCCCTTAAGCAACTCTTTCCAGCATTGAGGGGTGTGTCGTCATCTGAGTCATCCTCTCCAGAACGTGTCACAGCACCATTGGTTCCGGCGATTAAGCCAAAGGTACCGGTGCTTACCATCCATCAAAAGCTCAATGTTCTATTTCGGGAGTAGTTTGGGGATAAGGTTGATCTTTTATCCTCGACACCGACTCCTCCAGGACCAGCCTGAGCCTAACACTGCCAGGATCTCTGGTACCGTTGATGCTTCATCGGTGCGTCACAAGGATTCTTGACACCTTTCAAGTACTGCTAGTACTGCATCGAAGCATTGGGCTTCTAGACATCGATCTACATCCTCCAAGCATCAGTCGTCTTCTAGATGCTCTAGTAGGAGTCCATCGAAGTCCAGGATGGTTTCCTGTAAATGTAAACATTCCAAGACTCTACACCGGATCGACACTGGTCGAAGCAACATTCTCCCTCTGTCTTGGTGGACTCAGATATCCAGGATGATTCAAATCTAGATCCTTCACCTTCAATGACTGAAGCAGATGATTCTCCTGCATCGAAGTCTCCTAGACATTCACCAGTTAGAGCTTCTTTTCCTACTGAGAGGCTTTCCTTTACTCATTTTATTAGACAACTAGGAAAGGACCTCTCCGTCAAGTTGGAGGCAGATTCAAAATTCAGTGTGGAATTTCTAGAAACTTTGGACTATGATCAACCTCCTAAGGAAATGCTCAAGCTGCCCTTACATGGAATCTTGAGGGAGACCCTATATAAGAACTGGGAGTCTTCTCTCTCTGTTCCTGTGGCACCCAGGAAATTGGGCTCTCTCTACAAAATAATATCAGTTCTAGGATTTGATAAACCTCAACTCTCTTATCAGTGAAAAGTCGTGGAGTCCACCTTAAAAAAATCCACTCCATCAAAACTTTACGAATTGGTCCCTCCAGGACAGATTTGGCTGACGGCTATACCCAAATTCTGTATTGGCTAGCCGAGCCATTAAATATAATTTCTATTTTTCTTGTTATTTGAAACATTTCAAACAGTTTTCTGGGTACCAAAATTATATCCCTTCTCAAAAATCAAAGGTTTTCAGTACTTTGTCAGCACTGTCACTCAGTTGAGGAAATATCTGGTTCACTCAGGTTATGATACTTTTGAGCTCACCTCCAGAGCCTCCTCTGTGTCTGTGGCCATGAGAAGATTGGCATGGCTCAAAGTCTCTGACATGGACGTTAACCTTCAGGACAGACTAGCCAATGTCCTTTGTTTGAGTGATGAACTCTTTGGGGACACTACAGATATTGCGACCCAAAAGCTTACTGCTCATGAGACTCGATGGGATACCTTGGTAAAACCTAAATCCAAGCTTTCTGCATCAAGCTCTTTCCAGCCGCCTTCTTACCTGAGGGGCTTTTCAGCCAAGTCCTCTGCTCCAGCGAGGCCTCAGCAGAAAAAACAAAAGCAACAGCGTCCCCCTAAGGCTCAGCTGACTGCTCCTGCTAAGTCAACTCAGTCTTTTTGACCAGCTGTTAAAGAGTATAGTTGCAATCCCTCCAGCAATCAGCCAATCTGAGGTCGTCTCCAATTCTATTTTCATTATTGGGAGCTCATCATCTCTGAGTTCTACAAATCATTCGGAAGGATTACTCTAATTTCATTACCATCCTTCCGGATCATCCTCCAAGAGAGTCTGCTTTCAGCCCTCATTACTCCTCTCTTCTTCTTCAGGAAGTTCATTCCCCCCTTCTATTCAGTTCCATAGAAGAAGTTCCTCTGGATCAACGAAACCAGGGGTTTTACTCCTGATATTTCCTGGTCATGAAGAAGGCGAGAGATCTTCAACCAATTTTAGATCTCAGAGCCCTCAATAAATTCCTACTCGGGGAGAAGATTTGCATGTTATCTCTAGCCTCTCTATATCCCCTCCTGGCTCACAACAATTGGCTATGCTCTCTGGATCTCAAGGAAGCCTACACTCATATCCCAATTCACCTGGTTTCCAGAAAATACCTCAGCTTTCAAGTGGCCCATCACCACCACCAATACAAGGCTCTGTCTTTTGGCCTTGCATCCTCTCCCAGAGTTTTCACAAGTGCCTAATGGTGGTGACAGCGGCCTTGAAGTCTCAGGGTCTTCAAGTCTTCCCTTATCTAGATAGATGGCTCATCAAAGACCCTTCTTGTCATGCTGTAAATCTGGCAATGAATTGCACCATATTATTCCTTCAGAACTTGGGTTTCGAAATCTACTTCCCCAAATCATAATTTCATCCATCTAAAAGACTCCAGTTCATTGGGGCTTTTCTCAACACCACTCAGATTAGGGTGTTTCTTCCACATGAACGTCAGATGTGCCGGCTCCATTCAGTCTCCGCCAGGCGAATGATGGTTCTCGGCCTTATGGCCCCTACAGTACACATGACTCCTTTTGCGAGGATGCATCTCAGAACGCCTGAGTGGTCTCTGGATTTGCAGTGATCTCAGGTGACCGATCCTCTCTCATAGCACATTTCTGTATTCTCATCTCTTTGACTGTCGCTTTAGTGGTAGATGACATATTCCAATCTTTCCAGAGGTCTTCTGTTTCACACGCCTCTTCATCAAAAAGTATTGACCACAGATGCGTTGACTTATGCTTGGGGGGCACATCTAGATGACCTTCATGCTCAGCGTCATTGGTTCACCAGAGAGCATCTTTTTCGTATCAATCTCCTAGAACTTAGAGCAATTTATTTTGCACTCAAGGCTTTTCAACACCTTGTAGTCAACCAAGTCCTCTTGCTTCACATGGACAATTAAGTAGCCATATACTATATAAACAAGCAAGGGGGCACAAGATCTCTTCTACTCTGTCATGAGGCTCAGAAGATCTGGCTTTGGGCAATTTCTCACAACATCTTCCTCAAAGCAGTCTACATTCAGGGGGGAACAGAATTGCTTAGCAGACAAGCTCAGCAGAATTATTCAACCTCAAGAATGGATGCTCAACTCTGCCGCTCTCCATCTCATCTTTTCTTAATGAGGCACTCTTCAGATGGATTTGTTTGCGTTGCCCAAATTCTGTTCCAGACTGTACTCACCTTAATGTCTGGAGGTGGATGGACTGGACACGCAAGTTTCTCTACGCATTTCCACCCATTCCTCAAATTCTAAAGACACTTGTCAAGGTCAAGTAAAAGCTGGTCACTATGATTCTCATAGCTCCTCAGTAGCCCAGGCAGCCTTGGTTCTCCCTTTTACTTCAACTCAGAATCAAGGGCCCAAATCTGCCGATATTTCCATTTCTTCTTGCACAGAGTCACAGCTCACTTCTACATCCCAACCTTCAGTCTTGACAGCTTGATATCTCTCGGGCTGAGCATAGCTAACCTTCATCGTTTTCAGCCTGTAAAAGATTCATTTTAGAAGCTTCTTTTTTTTTTTTTTTTATAATTCTTTATTCATTTTCACAAATTACATTAAGTGTTAATATTTTCATTCACAGTAACAATAAATACATCACTTATAAACAATCATTGGTATATTACTTATATTCTTATCCCTATCCCTCGCCCATCCCCCCAACCATATACTCCATTATTGTATGATATATGTAATAATAAAATACCCCCCTCCCTACCTCATAAACTAATAAACATAAGGGAAATAATTTTACTTAATCCTGACAATATTTTGTTAATGGTTTCCATACATCCTGAAATTTCTTAAAATATCCCTTTTGTAACACAGTAAATCTTTCCATTTTATATATATGGCATAAATAATTCCACCAAAAGTTATAATTTAATCTCCTCCAGTCTTTCCAATTATATGTGATTTGTTGAATGGCAACCCCTGTCATTATAAGTAGCAATTTATTGTTGTTCGCAGAAATCTGACTTTTTGCTCTCATATCCATACCAAATATCACAGTATCATAGGATAATGCCACTGGATTCTCTAATAAATTATTAATTTGGTCCCAAATTGATTTCCAAAAATTCATAATATATGGGCAATGAAACAATAAATGAAAATTTTAGATGGATGCAACTGAAGCATTTTAGAAGCTTCTAAGAAACCAGCCACTCGACAATGTTACCAACAAAAGTGGATGCAGTTTTCTTCTTGGTGTTTTCTTCATCATTATGATCCAAAATCTATTTCAGTTTCACTAGTTTTGGATTACCTTCTCTATTTGTCTGACTCGGGACTCAAGTCTACATCTATTAGAGTCCACCTCAGCGCTATCACAGCCTTTCCTCATCCAGTGGATGGTAAACCTCTCACTGCTCATCCTCTCATCTCCAGATTCTTGAAAAGACTTTTCAATGTCAAACCACCTCTCAAGCCACCTCCAGTGGTCTGGGATCTCAATGTGGTTTGAAGTCTCCATTTTAAAACCAATATATATGCCTCATCTCAGGTATATTACATGGAAAGTTGTTTTTCTCATCTCTCTCACTTCTGCCAGAAGAGTGAGTGAACTTCAAACATTAGTGGCGGATTCACCTTTCACAGTGTTCCACACATCCAAAATTTTTACCGAAAGTAGTCACTGAATTTCATTTCAATCAGTCAATTGTGCTTCCAGTATTTTTTCCCAAGCCTCATTCTCATCCAGGAGAAACAACACTTCATACACTGGATTGTAAGCGGACTTTGGCCTATTACCTCAGCAGGACAAAGCCGCATAGAACATCTCCTCAACTTTTTGTCTCCTTTTACCCTAACTAGTTGGGGCATCCTGTTTCCAAGAGTATGATTTCCAACTGGTTGGTTGCTTGCATATCGTTTTGTTAAGCTCAGGCTGGGCTTCAACTGGCGAGTCAGATCACAAAACTATCAGGGATGGAGTCCTCCAGGTTTGCGCTGGATGGGCACCTGAAGAGCACCCTTGCGCTACGTGCTGCACAACAAGTGAAGGGGGCAGGAACAGCTGGCATAACTTCCCCTTTGCTCTCTAAGGCTGAGGAATGGTCAGGGGATCTATCAGCTGGAAGTAAATCCCTTCCAGAGCCCTGAAATAGCGGTCTACCTAAGTACTGAGCGTGGAAACCACGGAGCCCAAGAGACACAAGCTGGAGTCATCTAAAGGAGACTCTGCACTTCCTAATATGACATTTTTACCCAAATTTGTCAATCTGTGGAGAGCGCATCAGGATACGCATGAGAATGCTTGGGCTTCTAGGGCATGTGTAACTCAGCATCAGAGGCTGGCTAGGATCCAGTGGGCCTTTCCAATGGAGACTCGGAGGATAAGGGGCTTTTCCTATGGAGACTCGGAGGATGAAGGGTCCATCTGTATGCCTTTACTGTCAGAGTGAGCCCTCCTTGTTGGGAGATGCAGGGTTACAGGCAGGTGCGAGTACACAAAGATAACAGTTGTGGCCAATCAGGGCGATAAACCCACAGTTCACCGACTATTCAAACTCTCAGCTCTGTTAGCTCTGTCACCACAGGAGTTAAACCTGGACTCCCAACTGGTCCCATCTGCTCCCTGCTCTGTACTAAGTAGAGTGAGGGCCCAGTCATTTTCTTTTTCCTGGCATCCTGATATGAACGTTTTAGTCACGGAGCATTGGGATGCTTCTGAAGGGTCCCTAAAAGTAGCCAAAACAATGGCTCAGCTGTATCCAGTGTCAACAGATGTCCACTCAACCTAAGGTAAATTCCTGTAGTGCAGGTAACCAAATGCACATCCTTGCTAAGTGAGGGAGGGATATGCAAGATCACAGAGTGGAAGTGACAATTCAAAGTGCTTGCCTTGGAAATTAAAGCAGCTGCAGTGGCTTCTTTTGTGACACGCTTCTGTTATATTAGGTTGTGGGGGATTGCGCTGGCAGAGGTCAAACCTTTTCTCCAGCTCCTATTAGTAGGAGTGGATTACGTGACCATTCTCTATGACATCATCAGAGACTCGGCTTTTTCTATCTCAGTCCACAGAATGCTCTGTACCAGGCAATGGGCAGGAGATTCTACTTCCAAGGCTACCCTCAGCAGACTTCCTTTCAAAGGACAAATGTTGTTTGGAAAGGGGCTGGATGATCTCAGTGCCAGCGTGACTGATTATTGGCTGAAATCTCTACCTGACAGCAGACCGTGAACATTGAGAGGCTCCGAGCAGTCTAATTTTTGTAGCTCCAGGTGCTTTTGACAGTAGTCAGGAGGCACCTCCTCTCAAAGATCATACCAGGGATCCTGACAGAGATTCTTAGGATTCAGGTAGAACCAAGCCTCCAATTCTTGTGCTATTTCAGCCTCCAAGAAAACACAATGACACCAGATCCAGAGCTGTTTCCCTGAAGATAGGGGGACTGCTCTTGGAATATGCCGAGGCCTGGGCATAGATCTCCTCAGACCATTGGGTGCTGGAGATTATTTGGAGCAGTTACAAGCTCAAATTCACCCAGCCCTTAACAGATTGGTTTGTGGACTCCACAGTTGGGCGACCATAGAAAACAAGCAAGATTGCAACTATAGTTCAGAGGTTGTTAGATATTCAGGCCATAGAGACCATGCTGCCTGAGGATTAAGACTCTGGCAAATATTCCATATGCTTCATAGTGCCCAAGAAAGGCTCAGAAGATTGGAAACCCATTCTGGATCTCACGCATGTCATTCCAGCACTGAAAGTTCTGCACTTTTGCATGGAGACCATGCAGTCAGTCATAACGGCAGTGGTGTTGGGGGAATTTCTGGCCTCTTTGGATTTGATGGAGGCCTACCTGCATATTCCCATATTTCCAGAAAGTTCCTGCAATTTCATGTCCTGGAGAACTATTACTAGTTCTCGGCTCTTCTCTTTGGACTGGCAACAGAACCTCACACGTTCACCAAGGTGATGGTGGTGGTAGCTGTGTATCTACACAGGACAAGATTGCAGGTACATTCATTCCTGGATGACTGGCTTATCAGAGCCCTGTCATTCTCAGAAGGAGAACAAGCAGTGGCTCACATGGTTCAGGTTTTGCAGAGCCTGGGTTGGATACATTTGATTATTGGCATTTGGACGGTCTTTTAGGTTGTCCAAGTGCCAACTTGTTTTTAGACATGTTTAAGTTTTGATTATGAGCCCCATAATATACAGTATAAGACCATAAGGGTAACAAAACTGGGTTAGACTGATGGTCCATCTAGCCCAGTATCCTGCTTCCAGCACTAGCCAATCCAGGTCACAAGTACCTGGCGGAATTACAAATAGTAGCAGCATTCTATGCTACTGATCCTAGGGCAAGCAGTAGCTTCTCCCATGTCTATTCCTCATGATGTTCCTGCCAGTACTACACAGGTTCCTCCACTCAGAGATCTTAGCAGGGACCCGGACAGAGATTTGGCAACTCCAGACGACAGCAACCCTTGGGGTCTTTACATCCAGGAACTTATTCAAGCCTTTTTTAAACGCAGTTCTGTTTCATAAACACAGGAGTCTGTACTTTAGGTGATCAATCCATGCTCACAAACTGCTTACAGAAGGATGTCAGTCACATCTTTCAGCTTCTACTCCTTCACCAGTGTAGTGCCCTCTACAGTTTTTCCTTCCATAAGTGAACTGTGAATGTGTGTTCTGACCTTCTCTGTTCAGCTTTTATTATTTGTAAGAATTTTTATTCAGTTTCACGAGGCTTTGGTGCCCAGAGGACCCAATTTGGGGGGGCAACTCTGCCTGCAATAAGATGCAGACTCCACAAGGGAGGACTGCAGCTCTCAGGACCCCAGGTATACCTGATGAGCCAGCCTACTTTGGGTTTCTTCGAGACTCAGGATCCATTCACTTGGGAGCTAGCTAGCCTTCTCATTTATTAGAGCCTTGAGCGTAGGTTGTGAGGCCCCTGTTTGATTCCCTTTGGGTTTTAATCTCCACCTGTCAATCTGTGAGGATCTGTGGTGGTGGAGTCCTCAGTCCATGTCTGTCCGACTGGCAGTCCGAAGATCTCCAATTGTGGATTAATTCCAACAAGGATTTAAGGCAAAAAAATCTTCTCCATTCAGTCAAGCTAAAGCAAAGCTGACACAGGCAGGTACCAACAAAACACAGTGAGTACAGCCTATGGGAAAAATCAGGGGGGAGGGTCTGAAAAAATTATTTTTAAGAGTTTCTGGGGCCCAAGCTAATCCCCCTTCTTCAAAACCCCTTTCCCTGTGTTTTTTTTTTGGTCTTTTTGTGTTTTGTTTTGTTTTCAACTTCAGGGGAGTCCCTGAATTTGCTGATAGCGGCCATCTTAGATTTTAAATTATCTTTTTTTCTAAAGCCTCCATCTGCCTCAAAACCCCTCAATTTGTCTGAAAATCGACAGGATGGACTTTTCAGACTATTCTGTCCCTATTTCATACCAGTTTTGCATTGCATGGTCAGCTGAGGAGCATCCGTGTACCAAGTGCCATGGGGCATGTGAGGGAGAGCCAGGAATCTTGGGCTCGGTCTCCTATTGAGTTTTCTACGGTTGGGAAACTGCAGGAGATCTGAGTAGTAGGAAGAAAATCCCTTCAGGAGACCACAGAGAAGGCGCAAAACACAAGTGTGTGGATGCTGGGGAGCCCAAGAGAAGCCAGTTTATGGGACTACCTGTTAAAGGATTTATCCCAGAGTTTGTGAATCTCCTGTGGAAAGTTTATTTGATGAGTCCAGGTCACATTACACTGCCTGGAGGCGTGTGATATTGGACCAGGGAGAGATCCCTCTTTTGGAGGTCTCCCCATTGTGGAGAAAGCCAACTCCCAGTCTAAGTAATCAAGTGGAACAAGACTGGGAGGATTGAATGTGAAATGCCATGCTGTTATCGTTCCAGGGCTCAGCTACTTTCCTAGAAGATTCCAGTTTCTTGTCAGGGACCAGGAATCAAGAGGCGATAGTTGCATTCGACCAGGGAAATGATCCATTAGTGCAGCGGCTTTTCAAGTCTGCTGCAGCCCCACATATTATTACAAATGCACTCAGGGAGTTAATGTTGGAGCCCAAGCAGCCATCGACTTCATATTGCATGATCATGAGTGGACAGATGCTCAGACCACCTTTTTTCCTTCGCATCTGGACAGCACCTTGCTGGTCACTGAGCAATGGGGAACTCCAGAAAGCTCCCTGAAGGTGTCCAAATTTTACCCTGTGGCTCTGAAGTTTCAACAGATGTTTAGTCAGCTGAAAGTAGATTCCACAGTGGCTCAAGTGACTAAACACGCTTCGCTCCCTAGTAAAGGAGGAGTGATGTTAAAGGATGCACAAGGTGAACGTGGTTCTTAAGAGACAATTTGAAGTGCTAGCTTTAGGGGTCTAAGCCACAGGGGCAGCCTTGTTTGTGACATGTGCCTGCCACATCAGGTTAAGGCAGAGTCCTGCTGTGGAGGAGGACATCTGCCCCCAGCTGATGCTGGAGGGAGTGTATTATGTAGCAGATGCTCTATATGACATCAGTCATGAGCAAGGTTTTGGCTCGCAGGATGCTCTGGATCAGGCAATGGGTGGGCAATTCAAATTTTTTAAAAATAGGTCTCCCGATTCGATGACCGACCCTCCCCGTGCCTTCCTAAAAGCAGGAGCGGCAGCGCTGCCTCTTGCTGGTTGTCTGCTGATGCTACTGCTTGAGGCGGGAGGGTCAGTCATAAAGGCCTGCATGTTCCCCCAGCTTCCCCACTCTTACCTTAAGCTAATACGGCAGCCTACAGGATCGCCAGTGCTGTAGCAATCCTTACAGCTACTGTCATCCTCAGCGGCACGTTCCCTCTGTCGCGATCCTACTCCTAACGTCATAGGAGGGGCGGGGCTGTAGCAGAGAGGCCTAAGGCTCTGATTGGCCCAGATGCTTAAGACCCCTCCCATAGGAGAAGCCTTAAGCAACCTAGGCTTGATGGTGAGAGGGAGTGGGCATCCCTCCTGCCGAGGGTGTCAGGGAAAGGGGGCAAAATTTTCTAGCAGGTCTGATCTGTCAAGCCTTACTTTCCTGTCAGTGCCAAGCCAATCAGTGCTCAGACACTGGCCAGAAAGTAATGCTACGACAGCTCAGACCTGCCAGAAAATTTTGCCCGAAAATGTAGAACAGCAAGGTACTGGAATCACCCAGCGATAATGGAGAATTGCCCGGATTGCTCATTTAAATATTAATGACCTTGTTGTAATACATTTGCATGGCAGAATCAGAGTCTGTCTGGAAGCAAGGAAAAGACCACAGTGAGCCCTTTTGAGAACTGGCTGGTAGAATATTTCCATGCTAAATCGTCTGGAACCGGTTTAGCGACCATCGTTAAAGGCACAGTGGGTTTTGAGAATCTTCCCCTAAGTGACTTGCCCAAGATTATAGGGAGCAGAAATGGGATCTGAACCAGACACCACTAGTTTTCTGCCCATTGCTTTAACAGTTAGGCTAATAATTTGATCTTTATTGGTGGGAATTTTTATTTATTTATTTATTTAAAAATTTATTACTCATGCCATCATCTAGTTCTGTGCAAGTTACAGAATAACATTGTTTTATCAGCTTTTGGTATGAAGGATGTTTATACTGTTTTCACAAAACCATAGATCTCTAAAATAGATCATTCCTGCTGATAGTAAATTATAGTCTTGATCTTATACATATTAGTGCTCATATACTGGGGTTCATTGCATCAGTTATACTCAGATTTAATATAGAGACTAATTTTGAACTTTCTATTTACTACAAGTTGATTTTTAAAGAGAAACTCCCCAGAGAATTTTCCTTCAGTGCTGCAGAGGTATTTTACCTTGTGTACTTCACAAGCACAGAGTAAGTGAGAAAGAGACTATGCTGGGATTCTAAGATGACCCCTCATTACATATCTTAGTCAATCTGCTCTGGCTGTATCCCCAGCCTTGCCTCACTTTAGAAATTGCCCCCATATTGTTAATGTCTCCCCACATTATGGTTTAACGTCATATCTGAGATATGGTTGCATATAACATCACTAAATTTATATATTACAGGTTCATGCAGGACACTTGAAGAAATCCAAATGCCAGCCTAGAAGACACCAAGCCACAGTATACTGCTACAACTGTGCTAAGAAAGGTCATCTTGGATATGTAAGTCTAAGCATACTCTGAGGGTAACTTATAGCAGGTCATCTATGTGTGAAGGCCACGTGGGTGCATATTTTATAAAGACACCAATCCTGCAAAAATAACAGCTAGATTGAAATTGCAGCCATTTACTTCTGCTTGGAAACAGGCATAAAAATTAGTACTGTACTGTATACATGTGAATATAAGTCGATCCAAATATAAGTCGAGACCCCCATTTTTCCCTCCCCAAAAGGAGGAAAAATGGTTGACTTGAATATAAGATGGGGGCTTAATGTTCAAGTGTCATGCCCTGTCAGGATCTGCACCCAGTGTCCCCTCCCTCACGCACTCCCCTGCCAGGTTCTGTACTCAGCCCCCCTCCCTGCAAGGCTCTGCACTCATTCTCATTCCCTACCAGGCTCTGAACCAAGCCCCCTTCCCTGCCAGGTTCTGAATACTATCCCCCCTCCCTGCCAGGCTCTATACCCTGTCCCACCTTCCTTCCCTGTACCCTCTTCCCACTAAAAAGAGCCAACCTCATCAGTGATGTCACAATGGCTTGATTGTCCCATACTCCCCTCTGCCCTCCAACCCAGCCAGCAGATTAACCCTTATCCTTAACTGAAACCACCTAGTGGTAGGCCGGGACAGGAGAGATCCCTCCCGTCTCTTGCCCCGGCCGACACTAATAATTACCACCCTCCCTCGCGTACCTTTTCCCTGGTGGTCCAGCAGTGTATCCCTCCTGCTGATTGCAAAGCTAGTAGTCAGCGGCGCACCCGGGCCAGCACGCAGGAGCGAGCTTTTCGTGCTCCTGGTTGGAGAACTGGTGGCAGCTTATCAATGAGCGATGCAGGGCCGGGAGCACGAAAAGGTACGTGAAGGATGGTAATTATTAGTGTCGGCCGGGGTGGGAGATGGGAGGGATCCCTCCTGTCCTGGCCTAAGGCAGGCCTACAGGAAGTTCAGAAGGGTTTCGGGTTGTCACTAGGGGATGACCCGAATATAGGACAAGACCCCCAATTTTGGGACACTTTTTTGGCCCAAAAACCTCTATACGGTATACAAATCGCAACTGTCCATACTCTGTCAAACTTCTCCCCAAACACATCTCCTCTGAATTTATATACAAATATTGTATGTGCCTAACTGTACCCCACAAACTTTTTTGCATGAAATAGTTTGATAAGAGGCCTTTTATGGAAATATACTGAAGAACTTTAGAATTGTAGTGAAAGACTACATTTACATACCAGAAAAGAAACTTGAAAAGCTTGAGCAAATTGTTAAATACCACTGCCGTGTCTTGCATTGTAAGTAAGCACAAATGTCCTGAATCTATAAACATTGTTTAACTTGTAGGCGTCTTTAGAGCAGTTGTCAATTATCGGCTAGGCGCCATTTATAGAATCGGTATCTGAGTTGTCCTATGCACAAGGGGACGTTGAATATTTAAGCACACTGCTATTTAGGCCAGGGTTTTCTTGTCCTAAATGAGTATACCTAAGTCAAGCCATGCCCAAAATCTGCCCAAATCCACCCCTAACCATGCCTACTTTCTGGTAGGTGCCTTTGTGTAGACGCCAACCGAGGAGATATAGGCACCGATCAGAAAATTAATTTTTTAATGGTGCTGTTTAATTATAAGCGCTGATTAAGAAAAATTAAGTTAGGTGCCTTGATCGGCTCAGCACACCCAACTTTTAGGCATCTTTTATAAAATCATTCCAAACTTCCTATGGCATAAGACTTTTTTTCTCATACCCCTGTGAGATTTGTTTTGCATTCTGATATCCTTTGATCAGCCTTTGGTGCTAGTTTGAAAAGATCAGTTTACTGCTTCTCATTTCAAAAAGTAATTGATATCCGTATCATTCTTGCTACCACTTTTCTCTTCAAAGCCAGCAGCTTTTCTACATTGCCAATCCAAAGCCAGCTGCTTTCTGCACCGTATGCTCACTTAGTGGCAAATGCTTTTGGGGTTCTTCTGGATGGAAATAAAATTGGAGAGAAAAAAAAAGGGTCACTATTCAAAGCGATTTAACCAGCCAGAAACAGCTTCTGGCCAGTTAAATCATTTGTTTGAGGCTATCCGCTGATATTCAGTGGCACTTAACCTGATAGTGCCATTGAATTTCATCACAGACCACTAAACTCAAAGCCAGATATTGTGTGAGTAGTCTGGGGGCAGAATTGACATTTGTGTGGATAAGTGCAGATTTTCAGCACTTAACAGTCTAAGTTTAGATTAAACCACATAAAAGTCAGTCCTGTGTTTTTTGCAGTGTCACTTAGGCTGTTAAGTGCTGAATATCGCACATAACCACATATGAGATAACTAGCTGCATAAACCAGGATATTCAATGCCGTCTCCTGGACATGACCCAGCATTGAATATCCAAGGATAACACCAGCAACGGTTAAAAAAAAAACCCCCACTCATTGCTATCTACCCCGAAGGTAAAGTAATTGAAGCAGAAGAAAAGAGTCACAGGATTGGTTAGAGGCTGCAAAATTAAGAAAGGTACTATAGGGAATGAAGAAGGTGAAGAGAAAGTGATGAGGTAACTGCATGAGGAAAGAGGAAAAGAATTAGAAGACAAAAGTACAGTATGTGCAAAATGAGTAAAGACAAAATGAACAAAAGAGAAAAATGCCTGTATGCATGCAAATAAAGATTGGAGAAATATGTACTGATATTTTAAAGTCATATCAATCTTTCTTGAAAATGGAAACATATGAATATTAACAACAGCAATTACAATGATAAACTGGGTCTATCTTAGGGAGTCATGTGATGACTGCAGTGTGAGCATGACTCATCCCATGAAGGCTCCCTCACCTTCTCCACTAATTTGCTACAAATTGCAATATGGCCTATTAATATTGGTGATTTCATCAACTGGAGTTGTGCTTCATCTCCCCTGGACTTCTCTGAGATGTCTTGGGAACTTTACTGTGGTGGTTATGGCCAGCAAATCAGAGATGTCAAACTCTGACCCACGGTGAGTTAAAAATTGGCCCAACAGACATTTTCAGCTTTATACTCAATCTGGCCCACAGGCACGAACCGCTGCTGCTTCTGCTCTTTACTCGTGTCTGCCTTCGTCTGATCTCCTCTTCAAAGCAACCTGCTGAGGATCGTTGGTTGGCTGTAGCGAACCTCGCAGGCCGTTGTCAACCTCGGTAGCACGTTCCCTCTGACGCAATCCTGTATGTCAGAGAAGGGCGGGATCGTGTCAGAGGGAACGTGCTACCGAGGTTGACGGAGGCTGCGAGGTTTGCTAAAGCAGGCCAGCAATCCTTAGCAGGCTGCTCTGAAGAAGAGACCAGGTGAAGCCAGACACGCATGAAGAGCAGGAGCAGCAGCCGCTGCTGGTTGGCCAGAGGAGACCAGGAAACCGGGATGGAGAGAGAGTAAGAACGACAGGCCAAATATGAAGGTGAAACTGGGAAAACGGGGGGAAAACATGCAGGCCTTTGGGACGGGGGTGGGCCCTGGTGTAGAAGTACCCAGAGGGAGAGAAGGAGGGGTCCAGATGTGCATGTGCCGGACTTAGGAAGAATGAGGGAAGAATAAGGATACAGACATTTAGGGACACAAATAGGGATACTGAATACTGCAGGAAACAGTGACCAAGAAAATGCTAGATCAGGGGTGGGTGAAGAATGACAAAGGGAGATCATAAGCATGGAAAGAGGGAATAAGGACACAGAATGGATACTGGACATGTGGGAGGGGAAATCAGGAAGGAAAGGGAAAGATGCTCAATGGAGAGGGGCAAGAGAGGAAATGCTGACCAAGGAAGGGAGGGATAGAAAGAGAGGCAATGGGCTAATGATTCCACCTCCAAAGCAACTCTTAACAGACTTCCTTTCAAAGGGCAGTATTTGTTCTGGAAAGGACTAGATGATCTCATAATAATAATAATAATTTTATTCTTATATACCGCCAAAGCCATGGAAGTTCGAGGCGGTTTACAGCAAGAAGCGCTGGACAATCAGCAAAGAGGTTACAATCAAAGTCAACAATACAGTCTTACATAATGAAAGAATTGGAAAGCTATATAGTTCTTAGGGTTACTGGTTGACTAAGTGGAGCTGTATAGATTCTTAGTTTACAAATCGATTGAACAAACTCGTTTTTACCAGTTTTCTAAAATTGAAGTAGGATGAGGAGAGCGTGATAACGTTTCTAAGCCAATCGTTCCATTTGCCTGCCTGGAAGGCAAGAGTTCTGTCCAAGAATCTTTTGTAGTGGCAGGCTTTTATTATCGGATAGGTGAACAGATGTATTCTTCATGTGGGCCTAAAAGAACTTGCCAGATTAAAATGGGAAACTAGGTAAGTGGGGGCCAGACCAAATATTGAGAACTTAAACAGGATTTGCGCCTGTAGGGGCAGCCAATGGAGTTTTTGATAGTAGGGGCTTATGCGTTCCCATTTCTTCAGTCCAAAGATCAGTCGAACTGCCGAAATTTGAATGACTCTGAGTCTTAGAATGGTTTTTTTGAAGGATCCCAAGTAAATAATGTTGCAATAATCGAGCAAGCTTAGGATGGAAGATTGAACCAGTAAGCAGAAGGATGCTGCATCAAAGTATTTTCTGATGGTTCTGAGTTTCCATAGTACCGAAAAGCATTTTTTAACCAATAAATCTGTGAGAGCATTTAGGGTGAGGTGGTGGTCCAGGGTGACTTCCAGGATTTTAATGGAGTGGTCAATAGGGAAGTCCTGACCATTCAAGGAGATCGATGAGTCTTTGATTTTGTCGTTAGGGCTTGCCAGGAAAATTTTAGTTTTGTCAGTGTTGAGCTTCAATTTGAATTCGGTCATCCATAGTTCAATTTGCTTTAGAATGGATGATAGATGAATCTTAGTCTTGGAGGTCAGAGTAGTAAGGGGAATAACAATGGTGATATCATCTGCATAGATATAAAATTTAACTTTTAAGCTTTGTAGTAAGTTCCCCAATGAGGCAAGGTAGATGTTGAACAATGTAGGGCACAGGTGTCGAAGTCGGTCCTCGAGGGCCGCAATCCAGTCGGGTTTTCAGAATTTCCCCAATGAATATGCATTGAAAGCAGTGCATGCACATAGATCTCATGCATATTCACTGGGGAAATCTTGAAAACCCGACTGAATTGCAGCCCTCGAGGATCGACTTTGACATCCCTGATGTAGGGGATAGAGGAGAGCCCAGCGGGACTCTGCATGAGTTTACCCAACTAAAGGATTTTTTATTGTCACTATAGGCTTGATATGACCGTGTGCTCAAAAAAATTCCAAAACCATTTTAACACGTTACCCAAAATACCAATTGACTCCAGACAGTCAATCAGAATAGCATGGTCAACCAGATCGAAGGCACTACTTAGGTCTAGTTGCAGAATAAGAGCACTGGTACTCTGACTGAATAAGGTGTGGAGGAAGTCCAGTAGAGATGCTATGACAGTTTCAGTGCTGAATCCAGAACGAAAACCAGACTGATTGTCTTGCAGTATGCTAAATTTGTCCAGATATATTACTAGTTCCTGGTTGACCAGTCCTTCCATTAGCTTAACGAATAAGGGAGTGCTCGCAATTGGTCTGTAATTAGATGTCAGTTTGGTAGATTCTCTAGGGTTTTTTACAATTGGGGTGATCAAAATCTGGCCTAAATCCTCAGGGAAAGTATCAGTTAGTAAGAGAGAGGGGAGCCAGTTGTATAACTTGGCTTTAAATGAGACTGGAGCAACTTCCATAATGTTTGGGGGGCAGCAGTCTAATCTGCAGTAGGAAATGGCGTATTTTGGGTAATATTTGGAGAATTGTTGCCAGGATGGGGTAGTGAAATTATTCCAGGTCATATCTACCCTAGGATCATCTTTGTGTTGGGCAACTGGGTAGTTCAAATGGTTGGTTGAGGAGCCAGCTAGTTTGGATCTCAAATTGATGATTTTGTTGTTGAAAAATTCAGCCAGATCATCTGCAGATGGTGGGGTATCTAGGGTAGAGCATGAGAAGGCCTGTATGTCATAAAGATTGTTGACTAATTCAAAGAGATTTCTACTGTTGGTGTTCGGCGATCCGATTTTTTGGGCGTAAAAGTTCATGCGCTTCTTTATTATTAGTTTTTTGTATTCGTTTAATTTTAGTCTCCAATTAGACCTCCCCACACTGTCCCTTGATTTCAACCATTGTTTTCGAGTTTCCGTAACTCCCTTTTCATATTTCCTAACTCGGTATCGTACCAGCCATCCAGATTCTTGTTTCTTATTTTTCTTAATTTAGTGGGGGCCATTTTGTTTAATATCAGCGTACTCATGTTGGTCCAAGAGTCCACCGAAAAGGAGTCTGAATTTGGGCTAGAAGTTAAGTCATAGTGTGACCAGAATTCTACTGGGTTCACCATACCTCTGCTAGCTATCATTTTATTAGGTCTTTTTGCCATCTTGGGTTTGGTTTGGGAGCGTCTTACTTGCCAGCTAAATTGGAAACTGCATAAATAGTGGTCTGACCAAAGAGAGTCAGTCCATATGGCTTGGTTCCAGTAGATCTTGGGATTGGCTAGTTCTTTGGTGGAAAAAGTAACAAGATCTAGCTGGTGGCCTTTTTGATGGGTTTTTTCTGGAGGTGACCCAAAGAAATCTAGTGAAGAAATTAAGGATATTAGATCTTTGGAGTCACCCTGCTCTGTCTGCTCTAGGTGAATGTTTAGATCACCTGTCAGTAGGTTGTGTGGGCCTATTGTAGAGTTTGTAAGGAGGAATTCGTAGAAAATGTCTTTGGCTGCGGGCCATTTCTTAGGAGGAATGTAAAATAGGGTAATTATTAGAGCATCTTCTAAATGATCTGTCCAGAGTTTACAGGAAATGATTTCAAGGTCCGCTGAGGAATTTGAGGTTAGGATTGTGGACTTGAATGATTCTTTTAAGATGATAGCAGGTCCTCCCCCTTTACCTCTGCTTCTAGGTAGAGATAAAATTTTAAACCCAGGAGGTAGACAGTCGCGTATAATAATGTCATTATCTGAGACCAACCAAGTTTCAGTTAGAAGAACAAAATCGGGGTTGGCTTCTTCCAGCCAGTCTTTGACCAGCTGTGACTTGTTCCTAATAGAACGTATATTTAAGTAGGAACCGTGAAGATTTTGATGGTAAGGAACGTCGGTGGTTACAGAATAGGTAATCTTTCTCAGTTTCCGCTGTCTTTTACAATTAGGTCTGCTAGGTTTTTGTGAGGGGGGTACAACCGGGATTTGGAAGGGACCCCATTCTGAACAGTCATATAGAGAAGGATTACCAGCTCTAAGATGTTCTGAATTAGTTGGGCGAGATCTTATAAGTACTGGGATAGGGATAGCAAAAAATGCAGCAACTGATCTGCTTTTGTAGCAGATCCAATAGACCATAAGGACCCAAATCAGATAATTAGTTAAGAGAGCCATCTTATATAGAGTAGTTAAAGAGACTGAAAGGCTTAAGAGAAGTAAAGCTAGTAGATTAAATCATGCAGAGAATAGGTTAGGAATTGTCCGGAGTAATCATGCAGATACTTTATGTGGAAAAGTCATGCTAATGGTTTTGCTGGAGTAGTCATGCAAATACTTATCAGATTTATTCCAGTCCGTGGGCCTGCGGGGGTCTTCCAGGGCAGAAGTAGCAGTCCCCGAGTAGCTGGGGGAGGAGGCGGCCTGTTGTTTGGACGTGCCAGGCCACAGGAGGTGAGGAGCTGTAGAGCAAGGAAGCTTGGTTATGACCAGTGTAGTGAATCGTTGACCCAAAGCCTTGCCTAACAGCAGGCCCGGAGTATCTAGAGGCACTGAGCGCTCTAATTTTCCTTGCTCCAGGTATACAATAAAAATACAGCTTTCAACATATAAAGCAAGGTTAGTATTTGATGATTAAAAATGACATGACAAACTCAGACAAAGACTGATGGGAACAGATGGAAAAAGGGGCCTATTTGGATCACCAGGGGGCACCAAGAATGCCCCTCTGTGTCTAGAAGCCCGCTTGCTCTTCAGTTCAGTTGAGCGAAATACCATCTGCAGGCACTTTTGGTGGCACACATAGTAAGAGTGGACAATGTCCAAGCTGACTTCCTCAGCAGACAGACCTTAGATCTGGGATTGTGGACGCTGTCAGTGACAACATTCCAAGCCATGGTTCGTCACTGGGGTCGGCCACAATTTGACCTCATGTCTATGGCTAAGAACTAAAAGGCAAACAGATTCTTCAGTCGAACATACCAGCCTGGAAACATGGTTCTGGATGCTCTGGTCCAGCCAGTGCCGTAGAGCATGCTACTATATCTCTTTCCTCCATGGCCTATGATAGGCCGAATCCTTCAAGGATCGCAAGTCATCAGGGTGAGGTCATTCTAGTTGGTCCAGATTAGCCACGCAGACCATGTTACATGGATCTGGTGCATCTTCGGATGGGTCTCAAGCTACAGGTGCCTTCTTTCCTGGGGTCCAATACTCAGAGGATCTGGATCGCTGTGCTCTTAAGGCTTGGCTTTTGAACACAAAGCATTAGCGCATAAGGCAGAGGTGTCAAAGTCCCTCCTCGAGGGCCACAATCCAGTCAGGTTTTAGGATTTCCCCAATGAATATGCATGAGATCTATTAGCATACAATGGAAAGCAGTGCATGCAAATAGATCTCATGCATATTCATTGGGGAAAACCTGACTGGATTGCGGTTCTCGAGGAGGGATTTTGACACCTGTGGCGTAAGGGGTACTCAGAAGTGGTCATTACCACTCTCCTCATAGAAACATAGAAAGATGACGGCAGAAAAGGGCTATAGCCCATCAAGTCTGCCCACTCTACTGACCCACCCCATTAAGTCTGAGTGCTGCTCGACCCACGTAGGGATCCCACGTGGATGTCCCATTTATTCTTAAAGTCGAGCACGCTAGTGGCCTTGATCACCTGCACCGGTAGTTTGTTCCAGTGATCCACCACCCTTTCTGTGAAGAAATACTTCCTGGTGTCACCACCAAATCTCCCTCCTCTGAGTTTGAGCGGGTGCCCCCTTGTGACTGAAGGTCCCTTAGGAAAGAATATGTCGTTTTCCACCTCGACACGACCTGTGACGTACTTAAATGTCTCAATCATGTCACCCCTCTCCCTGCGCTCCTCTAGAGAGTAGAGCTGCAACTTGCCCAGTCTTTCCTCGTATGAGAGACCCTTGAGTCCGGAGACCATCCTTGTGGCCATTCGCTGGACTGACTCAGCTCGAAGTACATCTTTACGGTAATGTGGCCTCCAGAATTGCACACAGTACTCCAGATGAGGTCTCACCATGGTTCTGTACAGTGGCATTATGACTTCAGGTTTACGGCTGACGAAGCTTCTATTGATACATCCCATCATTTGCCTTGCCTTGGATGAGGCTTTCTCTACTTGTTTGGCAGCCTTCATGTCTGCACTGATGATTACTCCCAAGTCCCGTTCTTCTGAAATCCTAGCTAGTGTTTCTCCATTCAAGGTGTATGTTCTGCATGGATTTCTGCTGCCGAGATGCATCACCTTACACTTCTTTGCGTTGAAGCCCAGCTGCCATGTTGAGGACCAGTTTTCCAACTTGATCAGATCCTGCGTCATACCATCCGTGAGATTGCTTTCACTTACTATATTACACAGTTTGGCGTCGTCGGCAAACAGCGCTACTTTTCCCTGAAGCCCTCAGGTCAAGTCCCTTATGAATATGTTAAAAAGGGATGGTCCCAGGACTGAGCCCTGCGGCACTCCGCTAGTCACCTCTGCTAGTCACCTCCTCAAGTCTAAGAAGCTGACCACGGTCACGGCCTATACTAAGGCGTGGCAGACGTTCCAGCTCAGGAAAGGTGGAGCCATTTTCAGCTCCGGTTTCTGTGGTGTTAGCTACGGCGGAGTATCCAAGAGATCGTTTCATTATTGATGTTCTTGTGCACAGGCTGAATTTTTTGTCTGCAGTTTTATCCGATACCTTATCCACCTGGGACCCCTGATGAAGGCGTGTTTACCGAAACACGGACTGTGTCGGGTTCTCTGGTTTAGTTCAAGGTGGTAACATTAACCACAGTCATGATTTTGGTTTAATAAATTTAGCCTGTGTCAGGTTCTCTGGTTTAGTTCAAGGTGGTAACATTAACCACAGTCATGATTTTGGTTTAATAAATTTAGCCTGTGTCGGGTTCTCTGGTTTAGTTCAAGGTGGTAACATTAACCACAGTCATGATTTTGGTTTAATAAATTTAGCCTGCTTCTTTGTACAGCTGTCTGCAGTTTTCTTTGTTTTTAGCTTTACACTCTTGTCAGGCTGGGTTTCATTCAAATCATTCCACCAAACACACTCTCCTTGGACTGCTAAATCACATTAGACAGATAATGGATAGTGGCTGATGTTGTCCTGTTCTCTTTAGATATGTCAGCAGCCTTTGATCTGGTTGAACACGACATTTTGCTTCAACATCTAGATCAGTGTTCTTCAACTGCCGGTCTGCCGACCGATGTCAGTCCGCAAAAATTTCTTGCCAGTCTGTGAAGGATTCGGGTCTTCACAAACTGCACACTAGGCAGGAAGAGAGGCTGTGGTGCCAGCGTCAGCTGACTTGCAACTTCCTGTTGCCGTCGCGTATGCCGGGACTGCTACCTTCGCCAGGCCTCCTGCCCTATATGTCTCTGCACCTCCAGGCCAGCTTCAGCAGGCCTGCTTCGATGATGCAGTGTGGGCCAGCCTACCAAAGGCCCCGAGGCTGCCTCATGAAACCACAGCTAAACTACTGCTTAAGGGCAGTTGTGTGCCGAAGTTAAAAGCACACAGAGCTGCCGCTAGGCTAAAGAGAGGAAACATTTGCTGGAGAGGGAAAGAGGGGAGGGAAGGGAGAAGGGGTACTCTTGGACAGGGGAGGACGGAGGGGAAGAGGTACTGTTGGACAGGGGAGGAAGGGGTACTACTGGACAGGGGAGGAAGGAAAAGCTGGCAGGGAGATTAGAGGATGAGTTAGGATGGAATGGAGAAATCGTATGAGGGAAAGGGGAGAAACAGAGGAATGAGAAAGTAAAGAGATTGATGTTGGGAAGGGGGTCAGATGAGAAATAAGGAGAGAGGGACAAAGATGCTAGATCTGGTGTAGGAGAGATAAAAATGAGAGCAGAATGAATCATAAAAAGGAGAGAGAGGGCACAGGCTGGATGGAAAGGGGAAAGGGGCTTAGAAAGAAGGTAGATACCATGTGGAAAGGGGAGATGCTGGATTGAAGAGAGTGAAAAGACGATGCAAGCAAAAACCAGAGATGACAAAAGGTAGAAAAATTAATTTTATTTCTATTTTGTGATTAGAATATATCAGATTTGAAATATGTATCCTGCTAGAGCTGGTGTTTGACATAACTGGGGGCTCTTTCTGACCAGGGGGCATTTGCCCTAGTTGCACTCCTCTTAAAACTATTCCTGTCATGTGTGATTGCGGTATTCTGTTAGTATGATATTTCTTTGTACCATTCTGTAATAATTTGGCTTATTCAGTTTTCTTGATAGTAGAGGGGATATATGTGAAGGGGAGAGGAGACAGGGGTTTTGTTGATCTTTGCTCTGTATTATTTGTATTTATCATCAAATATATTTTATTGAGCTCGATAGAAAAAAGACAAAATGGGCAGACAAAACAGCAATACAAGCTCAAAGTATCTAAACCTTCAACGGTACCCCCCCCCCCCCCCCCACCCACCCACCACACCCCCGGTCCTCCTTCCGAAAACAAACCCTAGAAGAAACTACAAAACATCAGTATATGGGAGCCAACATATTAACAATTAAGCAAGCGGCTCGTGCCACTGGTGTCAGTGTACTCCAAAAAGGTTCCCAAGTATGCTGAAAGGAGCGCCCTGGGAAAGATGAAAAATCCAACATAGTAACATAGTAGATGACGGCAGATAAAGACCCGAATGGTCCATCCAGTCTGCCAAACCTGATTCAATTTAAAAAATTTTTAATTTTTTCTTCTTAGCTATTTCTGGGCAAGAATCCAAAGCTTTACCCTGTACTGTGCTTGGGTTCCAACTGCCAAAATCTCTGTTAAGACTTACTCTAGCCCATCTACACCCTCCCAGCCATTGAAACCCTCCCCAGCCTATCCTCCACCAAACGGCCATATACAGACACAGACCGTGCAAGTCTGCCCAGTACTGGCCTTAGTTCAATATTTAATCTTATTGAACACATCTCAGCATTCCCACATCAGAAGAGTGATCATCTGGCAGCACCACAGAGAGTAGTCTGGAGCATCCTGGTCCAGCTATTTAAGTAGGATACATTTCAAGGCAAGAAGAACTGTCCACTTGAGAAAAGCATCAGCCCCCCTGATACAAGGGGAAAAGTGGGGGACAGCTCCAAATAAAACTAAGGGAGAGCGGTGAATAGTAATAACCAAAATGCGCTCCACAAAGCAAAAAATTTCATCCCAGAAAGAGGTAATAGCTGTGCAAGTCCAAAACATATGTCCCAGGCCTGCCTCAGGGGTCTGACATCTGGGACAGGCAGCTGACTCCCGGAATCCGGAGAAGTAAGCCCTTTTAGATGAAATATACAAGCGAAGAACAAGCTTATAATGTTGTTCCCAAAAAGTAGTATATTTACGATAGATAGGTAACCTGCGAACAGCTTGTAAAATCACTTCTTCAGAGAGGTCTACAGCAAGGTCAGGTGCCCATGAATCCCTCAATCTAGAATGGTCAAACAAGGGGGACTCATCTTTCAAATGACGATGATGAAATTTAAGGAGAACAGGGAGTTGGGAAGCAATAGTAAAGGCTGTAGACAGCAGCTCCTGACAAGGAGCCGTAAGGGAACCAAAAGATAAAGAATTAAGATAATGTTGATTTGCATATACGCAAAGTAATCAGTGGGTGGTAAATCAAATTCCTCCCGTAACTGAGGGAAGGACTTGATCTTCCCATCATCATCAACCAATTGGAACACATAATGAATGCCCCTTGTTTCCCATCTAGCAAAACTCAAGCCATTAACCCCTGCAGGGAAATTACTGTTGAAACGAATAGGCAGAAAAGGAGTAATTGTTGGAGTAACAGAGTGAATTTTACAGACCCAATGCCAAGCCTTACGCAAAGAGCGATGAAGAACCTTACTAGTGACAGGCTCAGGAGAAGAAGTAGGTATAGAATGGAGATATGCACTAAAATGAAGAGTCCAAAAACAGAAAAGTTCTAAAGAGGTATTAGTGAAAACAGGAGTTCCCCGAAATAAAATCATTAATATGACGCATGCCACAACTAACAGTTAAGTATCGAATATTCAGCAAACCCAAGCCACCCTTGTACCACGGTGTTGCCGCCAACCGGTAAGGTAGTCGAGCCCTCTTGCCCAATCAAAGAAAACGCTGAACCAAACGCTCCAGACGGCGCTCATCTCGGGAAGTCAAGTAAAGAGGAAGCACCTGAAAGACATACAGCCAGCAAGGGATAATGAGCATGTTGTTTAAATGTACACGGCCGAGGAGTGAAAATGGTAGACCTCTCCAGAGCTGCAGTTTATTCTGAAGGGCCTGAAGCAATGGCTCCACGTTCAAAGAATACAAACAAGAGAGGTCCAACGGGATAAGTACCCCTAGGTATTTCAATGTGGAGTCTGCCCACGCAGAGGAAAGATACCCCTCCATGCCTTACGTACCTCAAGATGAGAGGGTAGAGCAGTCGACGTATCCAAGTTGAGAGAAAGACCAGAGTAGAATCCAAATTCAGAAATGAGGTCTAACGCTACAGGGAGAGAATCCTCAGGCCTAGTACGAATAAGAAACATGTCGTCGGCGAATGCCAAAGTCTTCAATTCAATCCCGGAGACTGTCAGGCCCTGCACCTCCCCAACCCCACGAAGAGTACAGAGTAAAGGTTCCAAAGATAAAAGAAAGAGCAAGGGAGAGAGGGGGCAACCCTGCCTAGTGCCCCGAAGAATAGAGAAGGAATCCGTTCGCGTCCCGTTAACCAACAAGGAGGCCATCGGATTAGAGTAGAGAGAACGCACTGCAAATAGATAAAAGCCACCTAGCCCAACATATTCAAGGGTACGATACATAAAGGACCAATGGACACTATCAAAGGCCTTAGATGCATCCAAACTAATAAACACAGCTGGAATATTGCGAGTTTGACAGTGAGCTAGAGCAAATAGGACCTTACGAACATTACAGACGGATTGGCGGCCACGAACGAATCCCACTTGGTCCCCATGAATGAGCGAGGGAAGGTGCGGCACAAGACGGTCAGCGAGCATACGAGAAAGAAGCTTAAGATCCACGTTAATCAAAGAAATAGGACAATAAGAACTGGGATCGTCAGCCTCCTTGCCAGGTTTCAAAAGTAAAGTAATAAGCGCCTCATTAGCATGACGAGGAAAGGAGCCTCGGGCAATAGCAGAGTTAAAGTAGGCCAACAAAGGACCACAAAGACGAGGGGAAAGAATAAGCCATCAGGGCCCGGAGCCATACCATATCGGAGAGCTTTAATAGCAGATTCAAGTTCCACTGCTCTGAATGGACTATTAAGAGAAGACACTACGTCTTCTGAAAAACAAGGGAGACCCGAGGACCGAAGATATCCACTAACAATTCTGAAGACACATCGTCAGGTGCGTCATACAAATGTTGAAAAAAATCAAAGAGGACCCCCGAAACTTCTGACATACGTGTCACCCTACCCCCATTCGGGGTACGAAGAGTCAAAATCGATTGCCTACAAGAAGCAGTGTGTACTAAATGCGTCATGAGTCGACCGGGTTTATTACCAAAATGAGCAAAAGTTCAAGTTCACGTTTATTTGATAAATCGCCTATATAAAACATTCTAAGCGATGTACAATTTAAAAACAAAATATGTGGAAACAAACAATCTTGGGACAGATTAAAAACAAAACACATAAATTATTAACAGCATGTATAAAGCAAGAAAAAAGAACAAACTCTAGAAATTTAAAGATTTCTCGGTACATGTAGTTTTGTAACAAACAGGAAGTAGAGGGAAGAGGGAAATAAAGTTACAAATTTCTCATAATAGGAAAAAAAAAACATATATAGGGGAAAAACACAAAGGAGGGGGGAAGAAAGAATAAAGAAAAATGGAAAAATGGAAAAAAGAAACAATGAAAAGAAGAGAAAAAGAGAAAAGAAAAAATAAATAAATAAATAAATAAAATGTTTATGATAAGCCGCCCATTTCTGAAAACGTGAGTGAAAAAGAGAATTAAGAGCCTCCTGAGTACTCAAATAACGTCCCCGAGATTCCCGCGATGGAGCCGAATGGAAGGATCGCTTGGCGGCGCGCAAGGCCCGTTCCAAAGCAACAATCCCTCTAGAGATCCGCTTGTTCCGCACACTCAAAAAAGAAATAATCTGACCCCGAAGCACAGTTTTAGCAGCTTCCCAAAACAAAACAGGATCATCCAGATGAATGACATTATTGGCGGAATAGTCATCCCATTGGTTCTGCAAAAAGGTTTGGAACTCCACATCTTTTGAAAGATAAGACGGGAAATGCCAAAAAGGTGAGCAAAGATAAGCAACATCCAAAGAAAGGTCTACCCAGAGAGGTGTATGGTCCGAAATACTTAAAGGGCCAATACAACTGAAGGAAACAACTCCGGAGACAGAAAAATATGATCAATCCGAGACCAAGTGTTATGAGCCCAAGAAAGGTGAGTATAGTCACGAACCTCGGGAAACCGCCAAGGATCCACCACTGAAAGAGTATCACAAAAGTCAGAAAGAAGGCACCCTCTGGCCCCCAAGGAATTAGAGGGGGTGTCTGACTTATCCGAGGTGGGGTCTAAGACTAGATTAAAATCACCCAAAAAAGAAGGGGTTCCCCTGAGTAACAAGAGCACAACTGAGTTAACTTCTGCAGAAAAGTAGATTTAGACGAATTTGGGCCACAAACCACCAATAGAAGATATTGCTTGTCACCCAACGTCAGACGGAGAAGAAGATATCGACCATCAGCCGCTTTAGCAAGGGTCTGAACTCCAAGCGGAGAAGACATGCTGAACAACACAGCAATATCACTCTGGCGACCTGAAGAGGAAGCAAAATAGACTTCACCCACCCAAGAGCAGCGCAATTTAAGATGTTCTGCGTCCGTTAAACGAGTCTCTTGTAAACAGGCAATGTCTGAATGATATCGCTGCAATGTCGCTAAAATTTTGACCTCTTAACAGGGGAGGTAATACCCCCCACATTCCAGGAGGTTAGTCTAAAAGGAGTATTCAGGTGAGGAAGTCAGAAGGAAGAAGAGACAAGCAATACAGAGAAAAACCAAGGGACAACCCCGGGAGCCCAGCCCCCCTTCCCCCCCCCTGAAGCAGTATCATTATCATACATAGTACAGACCCCCATAAACAAAACAGAGACAATGCAATCCCCCCAAAAAACCCAAAGAAAAAAACGGAAGGAGGACCGCCCACCCCCCATCCAACAGCCCAACCCACAAACCCAACCCTCAACCCCCCAAATCCTCCTCCACCCAAACCCCCCCCCCCAACACCCAGCCAAAACCATCCCCCCCAAATATCCCATACAAAAGCTCGCCCCGTCCACAAAGACAGAGCGAGGGAGACACACTACAATGTAGACAGGGCCCCAGGCCCCCCTACCCGATGGAGAAACACATACAAAAGAAAAGAAAATCCACCAATAAGCCCCAAGATGAACAGGAACCAGAGCGCAGAAATACCACCCACCCAACCTAGAGAAATGAGAGCCCCAATAGACAAACCCAAAACAAAGGCCCCACAACAGCAAGCACAATCCCAGTCACACAGCAAAGGAAACCCCAAACCCTAGAGTCAGAAAATAGAAAGTCAGATCAGGCAACCCAAAAAAGGGGGGAAGGGTCTCCACAAAAGGAAACCCCCCCCCCACTCAATGCCACTTACCAAAGACTACAAAAGGCTAAGAACAAAGGGGGGGGGGAAAAACCTAGATAGAAAAAGACTCGGTACACACTCTTTAATACAGAAACGAGAAGAGAAACGCTCCACACCCACGACCTCAGCAGAAGCACTCTATCCCACTGAAACCACAGAAGCAATCACTCCTACTCTAGCACACAAGCAAAATAAAAATACCGATACAAATCTCACTCGAAACCAAGCACCCCCAGTAACCCAAAGTCAAACCACAGCTCAGAGGGGAAACAAACACCCCAGCAGAGTACCAAAAAGGCATCAAAAGAAAAAAAAACCACAACACAAGTCGAAGATGCAGCCGCGGGGCTCGAGTCAGCAGATAAAGAATCCACGTAGGCCTGAGCCAACTCCACCGAGTCGTAGGTCTTCCACCTGGCTCCCGTCCAGATTTTCAGCAGTGACGGGTAGAGCAACATAAAGCGATGTTTCCGTGTGTACAGTGCAGAACACAGGGGAGAGAAGAGCCATCGACACTCCTGTAGAGAGGAAGAATAGTCCTGGAAAAGTCGGAAGTGTTCCCCTTCAAAAGTTAAAGTGTTCCTCCGGTGCTTGTATTGCCGCATCAGTTCCGCTTTATGGGCATAGTGGTGAATTTTCAAAATGACCACTTGAGCCCGGGTGTGGTCATCACATTGTCTGCCAACACGATGAGCTCACTCTAGAGTCAGTGGGCCCATCAGGTAAGGGAAATTCCTTGCGCAGCCAGGATTCCACCCGAGAAAGAACCCCCGAATCACACACCGTTTCCGGTAAACCCACCAACCTTAAATTATCTCTCTGGAAGCAATTCTCAATATCATCCAATTTCTCCGCTTGACATTTCACCTGCTTCCGGAGTGTAATCAGTTCCGCAGAATAAGAAGCATGGGCATCTTCAGCCGTTGAAACCCAATTTTCCAGGTCTCTGGTGCGCCTCGTGGTGTTTGCTAATAGGGTCTCCAGAGCAGTGAGCTGCCCTGAGAGCTGATCAAAACAGGAGTCCAGCGCTCGTACCACTGAGGCTTATACGGATGGGATCAGATGGTTTGCGGGATCGAGCTCACGGGGACGGGGCGGAGATTTTTTTTTTTAATTTCAGTCTTAGTAGTTTGCCGGTCTATAGGTGTAAAAAGGTTGAAGAACACTCATCTAGATCATCTACAAATTAGTGGCCCAGCTCTTCTATTGTAAATGTAGCAGGCAACATTTACATACACTGGCATTCCTGAAAATTTTTCATTTCACTTAGTGTGGGCAGAAAGAACTCAATTTTTTTCCATCCCTAACCACATTGTTCATTCCTTCCCTCTCCCAACCTTTGCTTTTTTTTCCATTATTACCTTCCAATTCCTTCCTTTCCTGATGTTTATATGGTTGTCTTACTGTTTCTCCAAATTTCATGTTTTGTCTATTTTTTTCCCGTACCCCATTTTATTTTTTATTTTTTTTTAATTCATTTTTTTAAAATTCTTTTTACATTTTATTGTAAACCGCTTAGATTTACCTTGGTTTTATAATTGGGGTATATGAAATAAATTGAACTTGAAAAAATTGAACTTTTCCAGTAGATAGGTGTGCCATTCTGGATCCCCGACTTGTCGATTCTGTTCTTGGGGGTCAGTTAGCCCTTTGGGCCACGAAGAGTACTCTATTACTAGTATAATTTGGGTTACTATTTGAGCTCCTCTAATGCTTCTGCTGGCATGTTTGTTGCTCTGAATGTTCATAGTTCTTATGTTACTTTGTTTGGGCAGAACAGACTTAGTTGGGGAAGTTTTCCCATATTCCTACTTCACCTAATTTTGGTACAGCTCTTATTTTGCTTGGGGACTAAATGTAAGAGGCAGTAGAGCTCTCAGTGAAGTAGGAGGGATACAGAAAAAAATCCAGAGTGGATTCTTTCTGCAAAAGCTCATGGAGAGATTACCCACTTGTTCAGAATGACACACCTATCTACTGGAAAAGATGTTAGTAAGGTAAGAACCTAATCTCTTTTCAAAAGTGTTATACAAAGTTTATATGATGTATATTAATGTTTGTTCTAAAAACTATACTTATTTAGTGTGCTCAAGGATATTTTGCAGAACTGACTGAATTTGAGATACAGTATATTACTTCTAATTATTTGGAATCTTGGTAATAACAGATTGCTGTTTCTTTTATACATCTTTTTTTAAGAAATGCTCTGAAAATCGAATGTTCTCTGGGAGTTTTCCTGCTTCACCTTTTATTTACATCTATGATCGAGAGCATGATATCAAGAAGCGACTGCAGAGAATTAGGAACAAAGTCGAAGGTATTGTATCTTTTCAAAGCAGTGTTCAAAGCTCACACTTATCACTCCATAACTAAGCTTAAAATCCTTACTCCATTAGCACAATCTGAAGATATGTGGGGGGAATCTATTTTCTAGAACCTTATTCATAAATATGCATACTGCTGGTCATTTACAAGAAGGTAATTTTATAAGCGACTTGAACATTTTGAGTTACAATTTACATACTTATATTGGAGCTTGGGAAGTTACCAGGGAATATAAATGCATAAAATTAGGAACTTAAACACGTGGAGGGGCATAATCGAAAGGAAAGTCTAAGTCCGTTTTCATCCAATTCGCAAGTCATCCAAAGTAAAAAAAATAGCTTAGGACACATTTTCGAATAATACGTCCACATTTTTTTTCATTTTGAAAATCATCTAACTATACGTCCTGCCGATTTAATCATCCAAGCCGCTAAATCGTCCATTTTTATACCACATTTTCGTCCAACTTTTCATCCATGTCAAAAACGCCTAGACCTAGCCCTGTTGGACGTGGGAGGGGTCTGCAAAGTGATGGACTGAACACCCAAACAGGTCTGCAAAGTGATGGACTAAACACCCAAACATGGCACCTAAATAGTGAGGTACCTTACAGGGCACTACTGTGAACTTCACAAAAAGGGTGCCCTGTCTTCATCTCACTACAGCTCCCTTATAGGTCATGGTGAGCCCCTCAAACCACCTCCAGAATCCCCTAGACCAGGGGTGTCCAACCTGCGGCCCCGTGAAGGATTTTGTGTGGCCCCGGTCGAGGGCAATGCAGTGTTTTCCTCTGCTGCCCCTGGGTGTTTACCATCTTGCCGGCTCCCTCCTCTATCTTGCTGCAGCATTTGCGCGTTTGTGCGTCCCCAGAAACATTTATTTCAGCCAATGTGGCCCAGGGAAGCCAAAAGGTTGGACACCCCTGCCCTAGACCCACTTATCTACCACCCCAATAGTCCTTATGGCTGCAGAAGTCGCTTATATGCTAATAAAAAAGGGTTTTGGGGTGTATAGGGGAGTGCACATGTTTCAATATCAATGCAGTGATTACAGGGGCTTATGGGCATGGGTCCACCTCTCTATGGGTCCCTAACCCACCCCCAAGATGGTTTAAGACGCCTCTGGGCAGCACAACTAGGCTTTCCTATGCCAGGCTGCCATTTTCAAGTTGTGATTAATATTTTTATTGGGGTGGGGGAGGGTCAGTGATCACTGGAGTAGTGTGTGGGGGTTTGTATTATGTGTTTGCAGTGCTTATCTGGTGACTTTAGGCGGGTTTTTGTGACTTAGACCATGTTTTAAATGGTCTAAGTCACAACGTCCAAGTTCCGTCAATCCTGTGCTGTATAACTTTCGGTTATACATGCAGTATGATTAAGTCTAAGCCTGCCCACATCCCGCCCTCGACACTCCTTCTGAAACGCCCCGTTTAGCTATGGTCGTTCAGCGGCACTATGAATGCCTAGGTCGTTTAGAAATACGTCCAAAACCCGGTTTGATTATCGGCACTTGGACGTCTTTCGTTTAAGATCATCCAAGTGCCAACTTAGGCCGGTTTTGGGACATTTTTCTCTTTCGATTATGAGCACCATAGCACCCACCTTTTTGTGCAAAACCATATATAGCAATTCTCTGAGTGGAGTATGGTTGGTATGAGAAATGGAATCAGCCAACTGTGTATGTATTTTTTTATAAAATTCACACATATGTCAGTTCCTAACTGTACATACACATATAAAGGGAAATTCTATAAACTAGGTGCTTAGATTTATTTTCTGTATTAGAGGCATAGTTAGAAATGTTCTTAATTATAGATTTGTGATGTTGAGCTTCCTGCCCAGATTAATAAACCACTTGGAGAGAGAGGGGAGCTGGAGCCGCACTTGATTGAGACCACTCATTATCTGGTTGTCATGTGATTCTAAAAGAGTTTTTATTTTATAAAAAGTATTAAAATAATTTAGGAGCTCTTTAACTAAAGTTTAGCGCATGCTAAAGGACATTAGCATGCCATGTTGCCCACAGGTATAAAATAAGACACGCAGCATTTAGCTGAACAATACTGATTATTGCAATTCACTACTGAAAGGAATTTGTATTACTGACATTCATAGTCTTCAATTAATCCAAAGCACTGCTATTAGACTAATTAAAGGGGTGCAAACATGATATCATATTGCCCACTGTTATTGGATGCCAGAAGCTCACAGGATTTCTTTTAAGATTTTGTTTAGAAACATAGAAACATAGAAGATGACGGCAGAAAAGGGCCACAGCCCATCAAGTCTGCCCACTCCAACAACCCTACCCCCTTGAATTTACCCCCCTAGAGATCCCACATGTGTATCCCATTTCCTTTTAAAATCCTTCACGCTGCTGGCCTGAATCACCTGAGGTGGAAGTTCATTCCAACGATCGACCACCCTTTCGGTGAAGAAGAACTTCCTGGTGTCGCCATGAAATTTCCCACCCCTGATTTTCAGCGGATGGCCTCTTGTGGCAGAGGGGCCTTTAAAAAAGAAGATATCATCCTACACCTCAATACGGCCGGTGATATATTTAAACGTCTCTATCATGTCTCCTCTCGCTCTACGTTCTTCAAGTGAATATAGCTGCAATTTATTCAGCCTTTCTTCATACGGGAGGTCTTTGAGTCCCGAGACCATTTTGGTGGCCATTCTTTGAACCGACTCAACTCTCAGCACATCCTTTTGGTAATGTGGCCTCCAGAATTGTACACAATACTCCAGATGAGGCCTCACCATGGATCTGTACAATGGCATTATAACTTCGGGCTTCCGGCTGATAAAACTTCTTCGGATGCATCCCATCATTTGTCTTGCCTTTGATGAAGCCTTCTCCACTTGATTGGCAGTCTTCATGTCTTCGCTAATGATCACCCCCAAATCACGTTCCGCCTTGGTCCTAACTAAGGTTTCACCATTTAGTGTGTAAGTTTTGCATGGATTCCTGCTGCCGAGGTGCATGACCTTACATTTTCTAGCATTGAAGTTTAGCTGCCAAGTCGAGGACCAATGTTCCAATAGAAGTAGGTCCTGCGTCATACTGTCTGGTAAAGTGTTCTCACTTACTATGTTGCATAGTTTGGCGTCATCGGCGAATAATGTGATTTTACCCTGAAGCCCCTGAGTCAGATCTCCCACAAATATGTTGAAGAGGATCGGGCCCAAGACCGAGCCCTGAGGCACTCCACTGATCACCTCCGACGTTTTTGAAGGGGCACCATTTACCACCACTCTCTGAAGTCTACTGTTTAGCCAATCACCGACCCATGTAGTTAACGTCTCTCCCAGTCCCATTGATTTCATCTTGTTCAATAGTCTGCGGTGCGGAACGCTATCAAAAGCTTTACTAAAGTCCAAGTAAACGACGTCCAGGGACTCACCCACATCCAGTTTCCTTGTTATCCAGTCAAAGAAACTAATCAGATTGGATTGGCAGGACCTGCCTCTGGTAAATCCATGTTGGCGGGGATCCCGTAGATTCTTCTCGTCTAGGATTGTATCTAATTTATGCTTAATTAGTGTTTCCATGAGTTTACTCACTATGGATGTGAGACTCACCGGTCTGTAATTCTCAGCCTCTGTCCTGCAGCCCTTTTTGTGGAGTGGGATTACATTGGCTGTTTTCCAGTCCAAGGGGACTTTTCCCGCCTTCAAGGAAAGATTGAAGATCACAGACAATGGCTCTGCCAGGACATCACACAGCTCTCTAAGCACCCTGGGGTGTAGATTGTCCGGTCCCATGGCTTTGTTCACTTTGAGTCTTGATAGTTCGCAGTAGACGCTGCTGGGTGTAAACTCGAAATTCCAGAACGGGTCATCTGAGCTATGCCTTGCTTGCAACTGTGGACCGGACCCTGGCGCCTCGCAGGTAAAGACTGAGCAGAAGTATTCGTTTAGTAGTTCGGCTTTATCGGAATCTGATTCTGCATAAGTCCCGTCTGCTTTCCTAAGGCGTACTATCCCATTTGTGTTTCTTTTCCTATCATTGATGTACCTGAAAAAGGATTTATCCCTTTTCTTAATGTCCTTTGCTAGATTCTCTTCTATCTGAAGCTTGGCCTCTCTGACTGCCGTTTTGACAGCTTTGGACTTGGCCAGATAGTCTTCTTTTGCTGCTCCTCTTCCTGAATGTTTGTAGGAAACAAATGCTTTTTTCTTTTTCTTAACGAGGTCCGAGATTTCTGTAGTGAACCACTGGGGTCTGTTATTCCTCCGTCGTTTGCTTGTTGTTTTTATATAGCGATTTATTGCTTCATGTAGGGTAGATTTCAGGTTTGCCCACATGGCCTCTACATTATTGGTTTCGGCATGGTCTTGCAGTGCCCGATGGACGAAGTCTCCCATGCGTTTGAAGTCAGTGCCACGAAAATTTAGGACCTTTGTTGTTGTGGTCGATCTGGAGAAACCCTTCCGAAGGTTGAACCAAACCATGTTATGGTCGCTGGAGGCCAGCGTATCACCTACCGAAACTTCTGATACGCTGTCTCCGTTGGTGAGTACCAGGTCTAGTAACGCCTGGTCCCTAGTGGGCTCCAATACCAATTGTTTGAGCTGTGCACCCTTTATGGAGGTTAACAACCTTCTACTGCCGCTAGTTTGTGCGGTAAGTGCATTCCAATCTGTATCGGGCATATTAAAATCCCCTAACAGTACTGTGTCCCCACGCAAGGTGATGTTTTCAATGTCCTCGATTAATTCCATATCCTTTTCTACCTGTTGTCTCGGAGGTCTGTAAATCACACCAAGATACAGGCATTTTTCATTTCCTCTAGCCAGGTTCACCCAGAGGGATTCCCCGGTATACTTAACATCTGTGATTATGGTAGTTTTGATGTCTTCTCTAGTGTATAGAGCTACCCCTCCTCCTAACTTGCCCTCCCTGTCTCGACGGAGTAAGTTGTAACCCGGTATAACCATATCCCACCCGTGTGAGTCCGTGAACCAAGTTTCGGATATCGCCACTACGTCTAGGTCGGCGTTCATTATTTCCGTCTCTAAATCTAGAATTTTATTGCCCAAACTGTGTGCATTGACGTACATAGCTCTCCATACCTTATGTTTGCTAAGTCCCTGTATAGAGTTTCCCGCCTGAGTTAGTGTGACCCCCGATGTATTGTTTACAGTGTGTGCACTTACCTCAGACTCAGAGTGGCGACTCACCTCCTCAGGATAGTTACTTACTGCTCCAGAGAATGAACGGATACCCTCCCCCAACTTACCTAGTTTAAAGCCCTTCGAAGTAGGCGGGCTAGTTGACGTCCGAAGACGTTCTTACCTCTTCTGGTCAGGTGGAGTCCGTCTGGTCCCTGAAGTCCCTGCAGTGCCTCTCCATGGTCCAGAAATCCAAAGTTCATCTCCCTGCACCATCCATGTAGCCACTCGTTAGTCCTCTGGATACGCTCCTCCCGGGCTCTACCCTTACCTCTTACCGGGAGGATTGATGAGAAGACCACCTGCGCTCCCAACTGCCTCAGCTTCTCACCCAGGGCTCCAAAGTCTTTGGGTATGGTCTCCGGGGTGTTCCTGGCAGTGTCATTCGTCCCAACGTGGATGAGAAGCATGGGGAAGTGGTCCTGTGGTTTGAGAAGTCTATCTAGACAGGTGGTGACATCTCGGATTCTGGCCCCAGGCAGACAGCAAACCTCCCTTGATTGTATATCCGGTCTGCAAATTGGTCCCTCGGTGCCCCTTAACATGGAATCCCCAATGACCACCACCCTGCGTTTCTTTGAGGGGAGCTGTTCAGTCGTCCCTGGGACTGGGGTCATGTGTTGGACGTCTTCCTGTTCCTCAACTGCAATCCCTTCCTGTAGGATCTGGAATCTGTTTCTCAGGGCGATTTGTGGGGTCGATGTAAAACTGCCCTGTTTGAGAGAAAAGGAAGAAGATGAAGAAGAAACTGAGAAAGGGGGGGGTCTCCTGTGCTTGCCTGTGGAGGAGGTTACCAGCTGCCAGGAGTCGGCGTCCCCAGCCATTTCCTGTACCCCAGTCGTTGGTCTCAAGGCTGAGGGTTTGGGTGTCACGAGGATGGATTTGTCCAGTGCCTGCTCGGAGATTTGGGACAGCTCCTGGACTACGCCGTCGATGAAGGCCTCATCCTCTCTGATGCTCCTCAATCGCCTCACCTCCTCCCTTAGGCTCAATAGTTCCTGTAATATGTCTCCTTCCAGCTGTCCCATCTCCTCTGTCTGTGTAGAAACAGAGGTGTATTGCTGGGGGGGGATGGCCTCGGTCTGCACACACGCCTCTGTCCACCGTCCAGGGTCATCCTCCGTCTGTACATAGGCCATAGCCATCCCCTGGATCCCTCCGGTGACTGGAATGCTGGTCTTGATTGCAGTCCTGGTGCTTCTTGTTCTCCCTGCCATTTCAAATTGTTATTTAGGTATGCCTGCCTGTTAGTTAGTTGAGAAAGCCTGCCTGTTAGTTAGTTTGTGAATTTGAGAGAAAAGTCTGCCTGTTTAAGAGCTTGAAAGAAAGGAAAAAGTCTGCCTGAGAGTTTGAAAGAGAAATCTGTTTGCTAGTTTGTTGGTTTGAGAGTTTGAGGGATTGGGGTGTCTGGGAAGGTCTGCCTTCTGTGTAATTAGAGAGGATGTATAATTAGAGATATGTAGTTAGAGAGGATTGCCTGCTTGTTAGCGAGTTAGAAAGAAAGGTCTGCCTATTAGGATTAAAGATAGATGGAAAGTTTTGGATGTGTTTGAGAAAGACTGTTTCTATTGGTTGTCTGTGGTTTTGCTTACTGTTTGTTGTCCCCTGAGAGTTGTGATTTTGCTGGTGCTACTGTGCGTGCGGTTGAGTGTTTGTCTAGGGAGTGTGGTGTTCCCTGAAGCTTGTCTAGGTAACTGACTGATGTATTGCGATTTGGAACCCTCTGTGGGCTGCTTAGCTCCCTGGCTCCTTCTTAAGGCTCCTTCGCAAAGGCGCCCTCGCTAAGGCGAGCGCCTTTGCCGCTCGCCTTCGCCGCGCGCCGAACGGCTGCGCGCCGTTGGCTCCCCTCCTTTTAAGGGGGAGTCCGGGCGCTCTGACTCGCTGGGGGGTGGGCGGAGCCTCCTCTCGCCGCTACCCCGCTCTGCCTGCCTCCGCCTGCTCTTTCCCTCGCGACCATGCTCTTACCAGCGTTTCTCCTCTCCCTCTCCTGCTGGTGCCTGCTTGAGCTGCTGCCTCCCCGACTCGGCCCGAGCAAGTTCCCTTGTGCCGCGGTTCTCCTCCTTTGGTATATAAACTCTTCTATTTCAGGACATCCATATGTTTTTCTCAATATATTAGTCCATACTCCATCTACTATAGATCAACATTGAGATTGCTTCAATAGAATTCCTTTTATACCCTCCTTTCGCCATATTCATTTGGACTCGATAAGAGGTTCTATTTATCATGGAACCATGGAACAAATATTTATATCTAGAACCCCCACGTACCCATTTTTGAAAAAAATTGAAACCATTTTTATTTCAGGATGCATTTGGTATCTAACAAAGTAGGTACAGTGGAACCTTGGTTTACGAGCATAATTCGTTCCAGAAGTATGCTCGTAAACCAAATTGCTTGTATATCAAAGCGAGTTTCCCCATAGGAAGTAAGGGAAACTCACTTTGATTCGTTCCACCTCCTCCCCCCCCAAGGCTACCAGTACTGCTCCATTCCCCCTCCCCCTTGAGGCCACCAGCGCTGCTCCATAAACTCCCCCCCCCCCCCGCGATCCGGCATCCCCCCTGTGAACCGGCATCCCCTCCCGCTCGCGTCGGCCCCCCTCCCCAGCGATCCTAAATCCCCCCCCACCAACGCACAGGACATGCCGGTGCCAGTGCCCAAAGATCCTCCCTCTTGGCTGTGCTGGGCTAGGCGATGCATCGGAGATTCTCCCTCTTGCCTGTGCTGGGCTGGACTGGGCCTTGAGCATTTGCGCATGCTCAAGGCCTTTTGGTCTCACTCTCTCTGAGATTCTGAGAAATGCTCAAGGCCCAGTCCAGCCCAGCACAGGCAAGAGGGAGAATCTCTGATGCATCACCCAGCACAGCACAGCCAAGAGGGAGGATCTTCGGGCACTGGCACCGGCATGTCCTGTGTGTTGGTGCTGGTGCCAAATTGGGGTAAGGGATATTATTTCGATGCTCTGGGGGCATGTAGGATCGCGGGGGGGGGGGGATGCCGGTTTGCTTGGGGGGATGCCGGATCGCGCGGGGTGGCGCTCATAAATCGAGTCAAACTCGGTTTCCGAGGCGCCAATTTTGCGAATGTTTTGCTCGTCTTGCAAAACATTCACTCCCTTCCATACATAAGAACATAAGCAGTGCCTCCGCCTGGTCAGACCATAGTCCATCCTGCCCAGCAGTCCGCTCCCGCGGCGGCCCAAACAGGTCACGACCCGTCTGAATCACCAGAAGGGGCTCCCTTGCCACCTTGGTTTCTCATTGAAGTCCTGTCTTCCCATCGAAGTCCTAACCCTCCGTTCTTGCACAAGCACGACCTGGTTGGGTTTCTATACTTATTACCTGGTTAGCTTTCTATACTTGTGTTACATCCCAGCTCCTCCCTCAGTATCCCACGATCCCTTTATCCCTCAGGAATCCGTCCAATCCCTGTTTGAATCCCTGTACCGTACTCTGCCTGATCACTTCCTCCGGTAGCGCATTCCAAGTGTCCACGACCCTTTGGGTGAAAAAAAACTTCCTTGCATTTGTTTTGAACCTATCTCCCTTCAGTTTCTCCGAATGCCCCCTCGTACTTGTTGTCCCCTTCAGTCTGAAGAATATGTCCCTATCCACCCTCTCTATGCCCCTCATGATCTTGAAGGTCTCTAACATATCTCCCCTGAGCCTCCTTTTTCTAGAGAGAAGAGCCCCAGCCTATCCAACCTCTCGGCGTATGGGCAGTGTTCCAGCCCTCTTACCATTTTCGTTGCTCTCCTTTGGACTCTCTCAAGTACCGCCATGTCCTTCTTGAGGTGCGGCGACCAATACTGAACGCAGTATTCCAGATGTGGACGCACCATCGCTCGATACAATGGCATGATGACTTCCCGCGTCCTGGTTGTTATACCCCTCTTTATGATGCCCAGTATCCTGTTGGCTTTTTTCGAGGCTGCTGCGCACTGTGCAGATGGCTTCAGTGATGCATCCACCAGCACACCCAAGTCTCTCTCAAGTCTGCTGTCTCCCAACAATACCCCCCCCCCAATTTGTAGTTGAACAACGGGTTCTTTTTCCCTATATGCATGACCTTGCATTTTTCCACGTTAAAGCGCATTTGCCATTTGTTTGCCCAGTCTTCCAGCTTGTCCAGGTCCCTTTGTAGGTCCTCACACTCCTCCCTGGTCCTAACTCTGCCGCACCATCTGGCCTGTCTCTTTGCCCCTTCCACCCAGCCTCTGCCTTCTCTCTCTCTCTACCCCTTCCATCTACTGTCCACCCTCTCTCTGCCTCTTGCATCCACTGTCCACCCTCTCTGCCCTTTCAATCCAATTCCGCCCTCTCTCTGTTCTATATGGCATCTTCCCTCTTTCTGTGTCCCTTCAATAAACTATATATTCTGTGCCCTTTCTCTCCATGATTCATTTCAGCTTCACCCCCTCTCCATTTTTTTGTCCCCATCCCCTCCCTTATGCTCTGGCATCTCTCTATTCTCCTTTCCTTCCTTCCCACTTCACCCCATGGTCTGGTATCTATATCTCCTTCCCTTCTCTCCCTACTTCTCTGGCACCTTCTCTCCTTTCTTTCCCTCTGGTCTGGCATTTTATGTCTCCTTAGTTTCCCTTTCCTCTCCCCATACCCTGGCATCTCTCTCCATCTCCCACTCTATTATCTGGCATCTCGTCTCCTGCCTTTCTCTCCTTCCTTCCTTTCACCTGGTCTAGCATCTTTTTCCTCCCCCTCCCCATATGCCCTGACATCTCTCTCCCCCATGGTCTGATAGCTCCTTTCCTTTCTTTCCCTCCCTCCCATGGTCTTGGCATCTCTTTCCTTTCCTCCCTTCCCTGGTCTTCTTTCTCCCCCTCTCTCCTCAATTGGGTGTAGCAGCAGCACTTCTCTTCCACTTCCCCAATTGGGTGCAGAAGCAGCACTTCTCTTCCCCTCCCCCTCCCCCTCCCCAATTTGGTGCAGCAGCAGCATTTCTCTTCCCCTTCCCCCAAAATAAAAGTGGGTGCAGCAGCAGAACATTTCTCTTCCCCCTCCCCCCATTTGGGTGCAGCAGCAGCAGCATTTCTCTTCCCCTCCCAATTGGGTGCAGCAGCAGCAGAACTTCTCTTCTCCTCCCCAACTGGGTGCAGCAGCAGCAGCATTTCTCTTCCCACTCCCCCCAATTGGGTGCAGCAGCAGCACTTCTCTTCCTCTCCCCCTCCCCAATTGGGTGCAGCAGCAGCTTTTCTCTCCCTCTTCCCCTCCTCCCCTTAGGTGCAGCAGCATTTCTCTTCCCCCTCCCCCATTGGGTGCAGCAGCAGCATTTCTCTTCCCCGTCCCCCCAGTTGGGTGCAGCAGCATTTCTCTTCCCATCCCTCCCATTGGCAGAGTCGCTACAGACTAAGGCAAGTTGTAAACTTCCCTCCATCACTGACTTATCTTCCATAGGTCAGCGCCGGAGGGAAGCTTAGAACTTGCTGCTTTTGCTTGCTTTGGGCCTTCCTCGTTGCCGGGTCCTGCCTTTGCAGAAACAGAAAGTAGGCAGGGCCCAGCAGCGAACTCATGCTCCGGGGCTCTTTTTTTTTTTTTTTTTTTTACACGACAGCAAGTGACTTGAATCCATGCTCCGGTGCTGTAACGTGTGCGTGCCAGCTTCCCTTCTCTCTCTCCCCCCCCCCCCCCCCCCGCGGGATGTAACTTCCAGTTTCGGAGGGAAGCCAGCATGCACACGTTAGAGCCCCGGAGCATGGGTTCAAGTCGCTTGCTGGCGTTAAAAAAAAAAGAAAGGCAGGAGTCAAACACAATATTGAGCAGCGGCGGAAGCAACAGGATTCGCCGGGCGATCATCTAAAAAAGTCCCTAGGGAGAACACTGAAGATGACTTCTAACTTGACTCAGTTTCATTTTTTTATTGTAGGCTCTTCTACATCACTCTCATATGTCAGTTTTTGGTTCATAACTTCTTGAGCTATCTCACTCTCCGACATTATTTGATACCCAGGATTACCCTCGTCTTCTTCCAGCCATTCTAAAAGAGCTTCTTCTGTTGTATTATTTACTCCAGTTTTTCCCCTCGATTTCTCATTTTCCGATCCGGTCATGCAAATTAGTTAAACCCCATTGCAAAATAGCCAAACAATTGTTGTACTAACATCACTTGGCTATTCCAAATGGGTTTCTAGCTAATTTGCATGACAGGTCTGCTTGGTTGTTTGTTTTTTTCTATGTCCCCCCCACCACCACCCTGAACCCAAAACAAAAGGCAGGAGGGATAAGGAGCCAATGGGCATTTTTCAATAACGGAGAAGCATGGTCGTATTTCTTAGAATTAATAATGATTTTAATAGCTGTGTTTTGGTTTAGTTGGAGTCGTTTGATTTCTTTTTGATATATTCCGATGTACAAGGAGTTGTAGTAATTGAGTTTTAAATGACTAGTGAATGAACTAAAATATTGAGAAAGGATGGATCTAGAAAGTTGGCTAAAGATCAGCTCATTCATTGTTTGTAAAAAGCAATTTTTGACAATGGCGCTTATCTGGTGATGATAATTTAATTTATTGTCAATGATGATGCCCAGAATTTTGGTGGAATGAACCTCTTCGATTGAGTAGCTGTCGATAAGAGCTGTGGATAATTGGATACCTTCTTTCCATGGGAGTAAGAGACAGTTGGTCTTGGATATGCTAAGGCAGTGGTCTCAAACCCGCGGCCCGGGGGCCACATGCGGCCCGCCAGGTACTATTTTGAGGCCCTAGGTATGTTTATCATAATCACAAAAGTAAAATAAAACAGTTACTTGATCATATGTCTCTTTAGCTATAAATTACAATTATTATTAACACATAGCCAAAAGTTAAGATTTATAAACTATAAAGAGTTTTACCTCATGCAAAATTGTCACTTCTTTAATAAGACATTAACTATTTTTTCTGAGGCCCTCCCAAGTACCTACAAATCCAAAATGTGGCCCTGCATAGGGTTTGAGTTTGAGACCACTGTGCTAAGGGAAAGCATGTTGTCTCTGAGCCAATTATGGATGTTTGTTAGCTTTTCGTTCAAATTAGTAGGGTCAATTGTTTGAATGAGCTGGATATCGTCTGCGTAGGTGAAAAATGTAAAGCCTGTCAATTGGCAAAGTGTCAAGAGAGGTAGATGTTAAACAACAAAGGTGAGAGTATTGACCCTTAAGGAATGCCAAAAACATTGGAGTAAGAATTCGATATAGAGTCATTGTAGGTCACAGTAGAGGTGTGATTTGTAAAGAAGAAACGAAACCAGTCTAGTAACTGGTTTTTGATCCCGACTGAAGCTAGTCTGTTCAGGAGCAGAGTGTGGTCGATGGTATCAAAAGCTGCGGATAGATCCAAAGAGATTAGGATGACAGACTTATGATGATCTAAGAAGTACTGGATTGAAGTGGTCAGGCCTAGAAGGGAATGTTCTGTGGACTGATGCTGTCGAAAGCTAGCTTGATTGGGGTGTAAAATATTGTTTTTTTCCATGAAATTTGATAGATGATTGTACACCACTTTTTCTGTCAATTTGGCCAAAAATGGAAGGTTAGAAATGGGTCGGAAATTATTAGTCTTGTAATGGTAATTTATGATTTTTTTATTATTAATGATAGAGTGTTTCCAAGACATAGGCATGGTAGATGTATTTAGGCTTTGGATGACAAATTTAGAGATAAAGGAAACAAAACTATGGAAAATTTTTTAAAGAATGAACAGAGGAACTGAATCAGTATTTGACCTTTTGGGGTTGAGGAAATGAATGAGTCGTTTTAGCTCATTATCAGAAGGAATGGAGAAATTTGCGAAGGTGGAGTTGAAGGCTCAAGTCTTCGTCCTGAAAGTTATTATTGGTGGGATCATATTTTAACATTTTTGATCTAATAAGATTGATTTTATCCTGGAAAAAATCAGCAAGCTGCTGAGCAGTGGTTGAGTCCTTTTGTGGTGTTGGACATTTTGGTTTGAACTTGGTGAGTTTTTTAAGGATGGAGAATAATGCTAATGAGTTTTTGCTTTCTTTATACATTTAGTAAAGTATTTTTATCCCAGGACAAGCAGGCAGCCTATTCTCACATGTGAGTGATGTCATCTACGGAGCTCGGATGCAGACAGCCTCGCAAGCAGACTTGCTTGAAGAAACTCTGAAGTTTCGAGTCTGCCGCACCGCGCATGCGCGAGTGCCTTTCCGCCCAGCACAGAGCACGTCTCCTCAGTTCTCAGTGGAGCTGAGAAGTCCGTCTTTGACGCTCTGCGCTGAACTTAGTTTGCTTTGTACCTTCTCTCACCGCAGCTTGTGTTTTATTTTCTTATTACTGTGTCGCTGTGCTTTTCTTTTGGTCTTTGTTTTTAAAAAAAAATAAAGTTGAATTTTTTCGTTGAGTGACGGCGGGGCCTGTCGCATGCCCTCAGCCTGCGTGCTTCGACTTTGCGGCATCTATTTTTCCTTCTATGTCCCGGCCAGTCACTGACCCACATCGCTGGTGCCTTCAGTGTCTGGGGCCTGACCATTGCTCAACCTCGAGCCCTCAAACATTGTCGAGTTCAAGTGGAGAAGATTTTCGGTATGGAAACCCCTGCTACACCCTCAACCTCCGATTCGGTCAGGCCTGCTACGGGGTGTCCTCCTGCCTCCACGACTCTCATCAGATCTTCCTCATTTAGAACGTTCTCGTTCTCGACCTCGAGTAAATCTGCCAAGTCTTCTCCTGAGCTTCCCTCAGGTCAGATACCTCAGCAGACAGTTCCAGCGGTGGTCCTCAAGATACCTAAACATCTTTCCTCCAAGTCAAAGCATTCTTCCTCTTCATCCTTGGAGCCTTTAGCCTCAGCAAGTGGTCCAGTTTCAGACTCGGATCCACAATTGCAGGCTACCATCCAGACCATTTTAGAGCGGGAATTTGTTCAGTTACTGACCAAATATAGTCCTGCCTCGACTCTACTTCCTGCAGTCCAGCCTGTGCACTCAGAAGGCTTACAAGAGGGTCGCGTCCTTGCCTGTGCCTCGAGCTGAATCTACACACTCTATGCAAGGAATCCAGTCTTTGCAAGTGTCTGGTCTGGAATCTTCACACTCTATGCAAGGAGTCGAGTCTTTGCAAGTGTCTCGTCTGGAATCCTCACACTCCATACAAGAAGCCGTGTCTTTGGGAGTGCTTCGGTATACCTCAATCCAGACCACAGAGTCTATGGGACTTCAACCTACAGTTTCCAGCCCTATATCCTCACATAAGGTATTGGCCATTTCGAGGCATACGACGAAATCTCCTTGACCTCGCACAAAACCTGCTTCCAGGCAGCACTCTGATCGCCGGTCGAGGCATTCTTCGAGGCACAGGTCCTCCTCCAGAAAGAAGCCTTCCTCGTCCAGGCCTTCCAGCTCTTTGAGGCCTCCAACTCCTCAATCCAGGACACCAATAGCAGAACCTGAAGGCTCTGCTTCTTCCAGTGCCTTGCCCCAGTCTGTTTATTCGCTAGGATATCAATACTCTAGAGAGGCCTCACCTTCGTTTTCCACTTGAGGCGCCGCTAGGTCATCGAGTCCCTCTCAAGGCCATACTCTTGTGGATCAATTGTCCTTTTCCTCCTTCTTCCATCAAATGGCTGAGGACCTGGATCTTAAATTGGACTCTGGTTTTAAGTACTCTAAGGAGTATTTAGAGGAAATGGGTTTGCCTCGGCCTCCTGCAGAGTCTCTCAAACTTCCTCTTAACAGGCTTCTTTCTCAGACTTTCAAACGAAACCTGGAGACTCCTTATGCTATTCCTGCTGTTCCAGGCAAGTTGGAGTCGAGGTATAGAACTGTACATTGCAAGAGCTATGAGAACTCCCAACTATCTCATCAGTCCCTTCTTGTGTAATCTTCCTTAAAGAGGAGTTATCCTTCTAGGGTCTATGCTACCGTACCTCCTGACAGGGAGGGCAGGACCATGGACAAGTTTGGCCGTCATCTTTATCAAAATTCGATGATGGCCTCCAGGGTTTTAAATTATAATTTTATCTTTACTACTTATTTACTACTATTTACTACTGATTTTATCTTTACTACTTATACTATTTACTACTAATTTTATCTTTACTACTTATTTTCTAAAGGCTTTGGTCAACACAAGCTTTTAGAGTTCCAGCAAGTCATTGCTATTTTAGCACAACTCAGGTTACACCTTCTTCAGTCACCTTAAGATGCCTTTGAACTTTCCTCGAGGGTCACTGCTTTCTCAGTAGCGATGCGCCGCCTTGCCTGGCTTCGCACCATTGATATGGATCCCAACATTCAGGATCGTCTGGCCAATATTCCTTGTGAAGGCAATGACCTCTTTGATGAATCGATAGAGGCTGTCACCAAGAAATTGTCTGAGCATGAGAAATCTTTTGCTTCCATTGTCATACCAAAGCCTAAGCCAGCTCCTTCCAAGCCTTCTCAACCTCTTCCATCCTATCAGAGGCGTTATCCTCTGAGGGCAGTTCCTTACAATCGAGCACCTCCCAAGAAATTGCAATAACAGCAGAAGCAACAGAAACCTCAGCCTTCTGCTGCACCATTGGCTTCTCAGCCTCTGTCCTCTCCTCTTCCAATCGGAAGTCATCTCCATCATTTTTACCATCGATGGGAGACCATTACATCCAACCTCTGGGTGCTGTCAATAATCAGGGAAGGATACTGTCTTCATTTCACTCAGATTCCACCAGAGCTTCCTCCAAGAGTGTAGCCTTCTAATCCATCCCAGACTGCCCTTCTTCTTCAGGAAGCTCAAGCTCTGCTTCATCTCCGTGCCATCGAGGAAGTTCACTTGGAACAGCAGAGCAGGTAGTTTTATTCCTGTTACTTTCTAGTTCCGAAGAAGACATGCAATCTGTGCCCTATACTGGATCTTAGGGCTCTCAACAAATTTTTGGTCAAAGAAAAATTTTGTATGTTGTCCTGGAATCCCTTTATCCCCTTCTAAATCAGAACGATTGGTTATGTTCTCTAGATCTCAAGGAGGCTTACACTCACATCCTCATTCATCTGGCCTCCCGTCAGTACCTCAGATTTCGGGTGAGGAATCTGCATTTTCAGTAGAGTGCTACCCTTCGGCCTGGCATCATTTCCAAGAGTGTTCACCAAGTGCCTAGTGGTGGTGGCAGCAGCTCTGCGGAACCATGGTCTTTAGTATTCCCCTACCTGGATGACTGGCTTATCAAGGATTCAACATCTCAGGGGTTATTGTAGCGACCTAACGGACTACGGGGTTCCTACAAAGCTTGGGATTCGAAATCAACTTCCCCAAATCCCACCTTCAGCCCTCTCAGAATCTACAATTCATCGGCACTATTCTGGCCACTATCCAATTCAGAGCATTCCTTCCTCAGCAGCATCTGGATGCTCTCCTTCAGCTGTGCCGCAAAGTGTCTTCCCTTTCTTCACTCTCAGCGAGACATATGCTGGTACTACTCGGTCACATGGCTTTGACCGTTCATGTGACTCCTTTTGCCAGACTTCACCTCAGAATACCTTGGTGGACACTGGCATCTCAGTGGGCACAGGTTTGCGATCAACTCTCTCGACACATTACAGTCATTACTTCATTGAGACAGTCTCTCTACTGGTGGATGCTCTCTTCCAATCTCTCCAGAGGTTTACTGTTTCAGACACCCCCTCATCAGAAGGTCCTCACAACAGATTCCTCGACCTATGCTTGGGGGGCTCATCTCAACGGTCTCCGTACTCAAGGCCACTGGTCCAGCACGGATCATTAGTGTCATGTCAATCTGTTGGAACTCGGAGAGATCTTCAATGCTCTTAAAGCTTTTCAGCATCTTCTGCACGACCAGGTAGTCCTTATTCGGACAATCAAGTTGCTATGTACTATGTCAATGAGTAGGGAGGAACAGGATCTCTCCCTCTTTGTCAAGAAGCTCAAAGGGTATGGGACTGGGCGATCCTTCCTGAAAGCTGTTTATATTCAAGGAGAGAAAAACTGTCTGGCGGACAAGTTGAGTTGTCTTCTGCAACCTCACGAATGGACACTCAATTCTTCGCCGCTTCATCACATTTTTTCTCAGTGGGGAATTCCTCAGATAGATCTCTTTGCATCTCCCCACAATCACAAACTGCCTCATTCTCCTCATCGCCTTGAGGCAGATGCTTTCCTTCTGGAATGGACGAATCTCTTCCTGTATGTATTCCCTACATTCCCTCTCATTCTCAAGACTCTTGTCAAGCTCAAGAACGATCATGCCACCATGGTTCTATTATTATTATTATTGTTTTTTGACTCTGTTTTATTTATATCTAGTGCTTACTTGAGGTTTCACCTCTTTCTCCCAGCACGGCCCTAATACCACTCTTAGAACCTATTGACTAGCCTGTCTGTTGCATCATGATTCTAATAGCTTCTCGGTGGCCCAGGCAACCCTGGTTTTCCCTTCTTCTTCAACTCAGCAGCAGGGAGCTATACCTTCTACCAATTTTTTCATCTCTGCTTACACAGAATCAAGGATCTCTACTTCATCCCAACCTGCAGTCTTTACACTTGACAGCTTGGTACCTCTCAACATAACTCCCCTTCAGTTTTCTCAACCTGTTCAGGACATTTTAGAGGCTTCCAGAAAGCCTGCCACTAGACAATGCTACCACCAAAACTGGTCTAGATTTTCTACGTGGTGCATTTCTCACAACAAGGAGCCTCGAGATACCTCCTTGTCTTCCGTCTTAGATTATATTCTGCACTTATCTACCTCTGGCCTAAAGTCTATATCCATTCAAGTCCATCGTAGTGCAATTGCTGCTTTCCATCAGCCTATCAAAGGGAAACCACTTTCTGCTCATCCTGTGGTTTCCAGATTTATGAAAGGACTTTTCATTGTCAAACCTCCTCTCAAACAGCCTCCAGTGGCTTGGGAACTCAATGTTGTTTTTGCTCAGTTGATAAAGCCTCCATTTGAACCAATGTCTATGGCTCATCTGAAATATCTCACTTGGAAAGTGGTGTTTCTCATTGCTCTCACATCTGCTCGATGAGTCAGTGAGCTGCAAGCTTTAGTTGCTGATCCACCTTTCACAGTATTCCATCATGACAAGATGGTCCTAAATTCTTACCTAAAGTGGTTTCAGAATTTCATCTCAATCAATCCATTGTACTTCTAGTGTTTTTTCCAAAGCCTCATTCTCATCCTGGAGAATCAGTTCTTCATACCCTGGACTGTAAGCGTGCTTTGGCCTTCTACTTAGAACACACCAAACCACACAGATCTGCTCCTCAACTTTTTGTCTCCTTCGATCCGAACAAGTTGGGACATCCAATTTTTAAGCGAACCATCTCCAACTGGATGGCTGCTTTTATCTCTTTCTGCTATGCTCAGGCTGGACTGCATCTATAGAGTCGAGTCACAGCCCACAAAGTCAGAGCCATGACAGCTTCAGTAGCTTTCCTCAGATCCACTCCTATTGAGGAAATTTGCAAAGCTGTCACCTGGTCCTCGGTTCATACTTTCACCTCTCATTATTGTCTGGATGTTTTCTCAGATGGGACGGTTAGCTTGGATGTCACCCACATGTGAGAATAGGCTGCCTGCTTGTCCTGGGATAAAGCACAGTTACTTACCGTAACAGGTGTTATCCAGGGACAGCCAGCAGCTATTCTAAGAACCCACCCACCTCCCCTGGTTGGCTTCTCTGCTAGCTATCTGAACTGAGGAGACACGCCTAGTGCTGGGCGGGAAGGCACTCATGAATGTGCGGTAAGGCAGACTCGAAACTTCTGAGTTTCTTCAAGCAAGTCTGCTTACGAGGCTGTCCGCATCCGGACTCCGTGAATGATGTTACCCACATGGGATAATAGCTGCCTGCTGTCGCTGGATAACATCTGTTATGGTAAGTAACTGTGCTTTTTACACACACACACATGGTGCAAGACAAAAATGGCAGGAAGGATGCCCACTCCTTCCTGCCACCAGAGGCCCACTCCCATATCAGGCACCCCTCCAAACATTCTCTCCCCCCCCCCTAAAAAAAAAAAAGGCAGGAGGATATCCACTCCCTCCTGCCACTGAAAGCCCACTCCCTTGCCAGGCACCCCCACAAACATCCCCTTCCCTCCCACTTCCTCCTCTGAAAAAAAGGCAGGAGCAATGCCCACTTCCTCCTGCCATCAGAGGTCTCCCGAAACCTGCACCACCATCTTCTGAACCCAAACACCCTCCCCCCCCCCCTCTTTTACCTTTTTAGAAAAGTTGGAGCAGGAGGGAAGCTCAGACCGTCTTACTCGTAGGCCCGCCAATTCAAAATGGTGGGCCTTTCCCTCCCTGGTTTATTACATGTTGCACAGGTAGGGACCTAAGGCATCTGAGACAATCAAGACCTTAGGTCCCTCCCTCTGAATCCCAGAGCATAAAATGCACCAGGGAGGAAAAGGCCCACCATTTTGAATTGGGGGCCTATGAGCAAGATGGATTGAGCTTCCCTCCCACTCCAACTTCTCTAAAAAGGAGCAGGGGGGAGGGTTCAGAGGTTAGGGTGGGGTTTCAGTGAACCTCTGGAGGCAGGAGGAAGTGGGCATCCCTCCTCCCTTTTTTCGGGACGGTGGAAGAGAGAGGGTAGGAGATGTTTGGGGGGATGCCTGGTGCGGGAGTGGGCCTTAGGTGACAGGAGGGAGTGGGCATCCCTTCTGCCATTTTTCTCACGCAGGGGAGATGGGGTCAGCATGGCAAGAGGAAGTGGGCATTTCTCCTGCAGTTTTTACTGGTGCAGGGGGGGGGGATCAGTTCCCGGTGCCAGTTCATCGGGTGAGGGGGATTATTCTGGATGAGAATCATACCATGCACAACCAGGCGGACATAGTGGTCTGCAAGGGTTTCAGTATGTTATGGAAACTTTGAACACTCAGAGACTATGTTGACTTTTCTGCTTTTAAAATTCTGTTAAAGTCATTGGTTCTCGGGCACTTGGATTATTACAATATCTTTTATATGGCAAACACTAAGAAAAATCTATTTAAGATATGAATAATCCAGAATACTGTGATTAGGCTCATTTATGGACTAAGGAAATATGATCACATCATATATTGTTATTGTGAATTGCATTGGCTACCCGTGGAGGCACAAATTCTTTTTAAACTGGGATGTTTTTATTATAAGGTATTAATGGGTTTGGTTCCTTCCCACCTAACTGAGTTGTTTTGTTATTCTTCTACACATCACTCGCATGTTACCAAAGCCTTTTTTATTTTTCCACCATTCAAGGATGTAGGTACAAAAGATATCATGATAAAACCCTCTCTTTTCAAATTGCTTTATGGGATAAAGATTTCAAGCGGCTCTCATCATCATCCATTTCTCACCTCCATTACAGGAAACAACTCAAGACTTTCTTGTTTATTAAATTTCTTAGCTCTTAATACTAATATATTTTTCATTTTGATTTATGTATCGTAGCTAATCTTTTGCAAACCACATTGAATTTTACGGTAATGGTAGTCTAGAAATTAATTCTTATGTTATAAGAATTGTTGCTGCTGGGTCAGACCAGTGGTCCATCATGCCCAGCAGTCCACTCAAGCAGCGGCCCCCAGGTCAAAGACCAGTGCTCTAAATGAGTCCAGCCTCACCTGCGTATGTTCCAGTATAGCAGGAACTTGTCCAACTTTGTCTTGAATTCCTGGAGGGTGTTTCCCCCTATAACAGACTCCGGAAGAGTGTTCCAGTTTTCTACCACTCTCTTGGTGAAGAAAAACTTCCTTACGTTTGTATGGAATCTATCCCCTTTCAACTTTAGAGATTGCCCTCTCATTCTCCCTACCTTGGAGAGGGTGAATAATCTGTCTTTATCTGCTAAGTCTGTTCTCTTCAGTACTTTGAATGTTATGATCATGTCCCCTCTCAGTCTCCTCTTTTCAAGGGAGAAGAAGCCCAGTTTCTCCAATCTCTCACTGTACGGCAACTCCTCCAGCCCCTTAACAATTTTAGTCGCTCTTCACTGGACCCTTTCGAGTAGTACTGCGTCATTCTTCATGTAATGAGACCAGTGCCTGGTACAGCAGCATGATAATCTTCTCCGATCTGTTCGTGATCCCCTTCTTTATCATTTCTAGCATTCTGTTCACCTTTTTCGCCACCGCTGCACTTTGCGCGGACGGCTTCATCAACTTGTCGATCAGAAATCCCAAGTCTCTTTCCTGGGAGGTCTCTCCAAGTACCTCCCCAGACATTCTGTATTCGTGCATGAGATTTTTGTTACCAACATGCATCACTTTACACTTATCCACGTTGAACTTCATTTGCCATTTCGATGCCTATTTCTCGAGCTTGATTATGTCACGTTGCAGATCTTTGCAATCCCCCTGTGTCTTCACTACTCTGAATAATTTCGTTATCGTCCACAATTTAATTCACCTCTCTCATCGTACCAATGTCCTGATTGTTTATAAAGATGTCCAAGCACCAAGTCCTGCGGCACCCCACTGGTGATGCTCTTCCAGTCCGAGTATTGTCCATTTACCCCCACTCTCTGATTCCTATGCTCCGGCCAGTTTTTAATTTACCTGAGTATTTCACCCTCGATTCCATGGCTTGCAATTTTCCGAAGTAGTCGTTCATGTGGAACCTTGTCGAACGCCTTCTTAAAATCCAGATATACAATGTCGACTGGGTCGCCCTTGTCTATCTGCCTGTTTACTCCCTCAAAGTGCAGCAAGTTCGTCAAACAAGATCTCCCTTTGCTGAAACCGTGCTGGCTGGTCCTCATCAGACGTGTCCGTCAAGGTGATCAATGATGCGGTCCTTTATTAGCACCTCTACCATCTTTCCCGGTACCGAGGTCAGACTCACCAGTCTGTAGTTTCCCAGATCTCCTCCTCAAACTTTTTTTGAAGATCGGTGTAACATTCGCCACCTTCCAGTCTTCTGGAATCTTTCCCGATTTGATCAACAGATTGGCTATTAGTTGAAGCAGTTCAGCTATAATCCCTTTCAGTTGCCATCCGGTCCTGGGCATTTATCGCTCTTAAGCCTATCGCTCTTCCTGCATACCTCTTCTAGACTGACCGTCAACCCTGTCTGTTTCCAGTCTTCATTTCCAGCATATAACCTGATGGGTTCCGGTATGCTGTGTATATCCTCTTCGGTAAATACAGACGCACAAAATGTGTTCAGTTTGTCAGCGATTGCTTTGTTCTCCTTTAGCAGTCCTTTTATTCCATGGTCAACCAACGGTCCCACTGCTTCCTTCGCGGGTTGATTCCCCTTAATGTGTCGAAAGAACGGCTTGAAGTTTTTCGCCTCCTTGGCTATTTTTTCCTCGTAGTCTCTTTAGTCCCCTTTTACCGTCTTATGGCACCTGCGTTGATGTTATTTGTGCTTATTCCAGTTTTCGTCCGTTCTTGACCTTTTCCACTCCTTAAACGAAGTTTTCTTGTTAGAAGTTTGCAGATTCACAGAGTCCATGTTGTGCATAGTTTCCATGTCCTTATGCTTGGCCTGCTTTTCCTTGCTTGACCAGGCCTGATTCTTTACAGGGAATTTAAGGTCCATTGCTGGAGGGTCTCACATCTGCATCCCATAACTGGTCCACCTCAGCCTTTCTGCTGGGCAATAGTATTATAACTTTCTTTCCATGCAATAGCTTGCAGATTGTTCTGGTTTTGTTTTTGTTTGTGCTTGCTTATCTCAATGGCTAGTCCAGTCTGTAGAAATGTTCCAGTACAGTAGCTCAGAAATTGCCACATAATTCAGAGAAACAGCATCTAAGCTTGAAGTTTCACAGTGTTTGAGAGATGGCCTGTTAAAACTGAAGTTACACAGAAACCAATTTAGCTCAGCTTGGCCTGTTTTCTGTCCTCTAGCCTTATACCCAGGGTCTGATGAGAGGGGGGTCTCACAGGGGTCTTCCTCAGCACCTTCCATGTTCCTTTCAATAATAAACCTCTAGCTACTCATCCACTAATCTCCAGGTTTATGAAAGGACTCATTTACTCAAAATCTCCAATCAAACTTCCTCTAGTTATTTGGGATCTCAATGTAGTCCTCATCATTCTGATGAAGCCTCTGTTTGAACCTCTTGCAACTACTTTTCTTAAGTACCTCACATGGAAAGTAGTTTTCTTAATCTGTATCACTTCAGCTCACTGAGTCAGTGAACTCCAACCATACATGCTCCATAAATTAATCATGTAATTTAAATGGTTCTTTTTTTTCCTCACACCCAGGCTATTTTTCAGTTATTTTCAACCTTAAAAGTTATTTTATTTTTAGAAAAATCCTTTCATATCTAATAATAGATGATGGCTGGAACAAAACAAACTAAATTATTTATTACATAGAGCTTTCTGGACCCCTGTTCGTTTATATAAATTAGATATTTCCAAGTCTAATAGATGCTGGCATTGTCATCTTGAAACTGGGACTTTAGATCATTTACTTTACTATTGTCCCTTTATACTGCAGTTTTGGAGGTCTATTTGGGACCAAGTAAATAAGTTATTAGAGAATCCAGTGGCTTTATCTTATTATACTATTTTATTTGGTACACTTATGAGAGCTAAAAGCCAATTATCTGTGAGAAATAACAAGCTTCCTTTTGTAATGACAGGGGTTGCCATGCAGCTTATTTTAAGAAATTGGAAAAACTGGGATAGGTTGAACTACCCATTCTGGTGGGAATACCTGTGTTATACTTATAAAATGGAACGTTGCATGGCCATACAACAGGGATGCTTTAAGAATTTTATGGATGTTTGGGAGCCATTAGCTAAATACTGTAAAGAGGAATAATTAATTTAATTTTATAGACAAGTAAACATACACATCCTGGGGGGTGGGGAGGTAAGGGAAGGGAATTGATTCAAGGTTTTAATGAATAGTTTCATGAAGGTTTTATTATAATTGTTTATTAGTTGGGAGGATGGGGAAATTTTATTATGCAGTAGTATTTGTAAGTTTTGTTGCGCTTATTATGTAATGTGCAAATGTGAATCATTTTATTGCGCATTTATAGTTTGAAAAATCAATAAAGAATTTTAAAAAAAAAGTCTACATGAACACATCCCATTTTATAAAGAGAATACATGTGTTGGGGGAAATTGGCCATGCTGACTTATACAGTGCTTGTTTCAGCCAGGGCTTTAAAACAAGGGACTTGTAGGTAAGTGCAATTATAAAGTAATTATTTTGAATTTGTGTGCTAGGATGAGTGCACCTCTTGTAACCCTGTGATTCTACTATGGCTTCTTTATTAGAAGATTAATGTCAATGTGGGATTATATATTATTTATTAGATAATATAAATTCTTAGAAATATGGCAATCAGGTTATAAAAATATACTAACGATTATACAAAAAATCATTATGCTTAAAGCTAAATTAAAAAGGCGGCTTCACTACCTAATTAGTGGCACTCAACACATGTTGATTTAATGTGTAAAAGTTGTGAAATCACTAAGAGGTCCTTTTACTAAGGTGTGCTAACCAATTTTGCTCATGCTAAATGTTAAGATGTATATTCCTGTGGTCATTTTAACATTTAGCATACTCCAAATTGGTTAGTGCACCTTAGTGAAAGGACCCCTAAGTGCCAACAACTCTATATGGAAGCTGTTCGTTTTATCGATTTGTAAAATGACTTGACACTTCTTCTGCACATGCTGGCGATACACATAAGAACATAAGAATTGCTGCTGCTGGGACAGACCAATGGTCCATCGTGCCCAGCAGTCCGCTCGCACGGCGGCACTTAGGTCAAATATTTTGAAAAGGTTCTAAAATACCACCAGAACTGAACCTGCCCTGATGTGAATGACCCAAATCCCTTCTTTCTGATCGTCATAAAATGGGGCTTGTCCAATACTACTTCAAACAGATTGTAGTCTTTGTAATGTGGTTATAAAGTCCTATATTAAAAAAAAGCACTCTAAATAAATGTGATTATTTTCTTTCAATCTATCCATTTTGTTTAGTTGTTGGATTTGAGAGCTTTATTCTTAGTATTAATTGAATTTTTGCAAATTTGCAGAAAGCTAAAATGTTTACATTGTAAAGTATTTTCTTTCTACTTGCATATTTAAACAGATGGTTTTCTGTTTTGCAGAACTTAAAGAAGCTGGCCTTTTGCCACTAGTTGTAAAAAGATCATATAAGGAAACAGAGAACAAAGTGCATTTGTCCACAAAAAAGCAAAAGCATCTTCTTAAAGAGTATAAAAAGGGAAGTAAAAAAGAACGGCACTACAGAGATAAAAGAAATACAAGGACAGAAAAGCAAAGAGAAAAAAAGCACAAGAAACAGTTTGTCTCAAGCAGTCATTACATGGAAGAGGACTTTCCCAGAGGGAATACAGTTCAGTTGCCTGAATACAGCACACAGATCCCTTGGAAATATGACCCTGTTTTGTTCACAAGAGGCAAGGAAGTGCAGCATGCAGCTGAGTTTCCAGATGCAGCTGAAAGGAAAAAGAAGAAAAAACAGAACAAGAAAAGAAAGAGAGATCACAGCACAGATGCAAATGAGAGCTTATTCTTAATAAAACAAAGGAAGAAGAAAGCAAAAAAGTACTTTTCTAATCATTGATTATCCAAGGGGTAAAGTAAACAGTATTTTGGGGCAGTATATTAAGAATTATGGCAATTTAAAAGTTGTGCCAGCTGGACAGGTGTCAATCTGCTCTTTCCTCAGTGAGGTTACCATAGTGGTTCAGCTAGTGGGAAAAGTAAAACTCTATAACTAAAATATATCAAAATTGCTGGTATAAAGCAAGAAACCTATCTTTACCTTGATGAAGCACAGAAATTTTTGAGAGATACTCTGTCCTTTTCATAACATGAAGTTCACTAATTCACTTTGAGAACAGTGTACTAAATTAGGAAAGCTTGTGAACTATTTGTGAAATGGTGTGTGAAATTTTTCTACCAGGATTTACATTCTGTGAAAAAAATAACATGCAAAGTTTGTTTTTTTTAATAAGAAATCAAACTAAAATTTGCTATAGCTTATATTTGGACACTTTTCAAAGAACAAAATGTACAGATGATTAGTTAGTGTGAATAGAAAGAACTTTGCAAAGGCACTTTGGACCTGATTCCATAAACAGCATCTGTTTGGCATGTTGTCAATCAACCGCTAAGCACTGTATATAGGTGTTCTTAGGTGCCAGTAGATGTTAAGGGCCTGATTCTGTAAACAGCGCCAAGGTTAGGCGCTGCTAGGTACCCTAATCATGGATGCCTATCAATTCCTAACTAAAATTCAGGCACAACGTTTTTTTAATTGGCATGGTAATTGACCACACCATTAAAAACCAATTGAAAAAAATTTAAAAATTAGTTAATTAGGGTTACATATAAATAGGCATGGTTGACTTAGGCGCCTATCACAAGGACGCCTAGTGATGCCTAAGCATGCCTAGGCACCGTAAGAGTGAATCTGTAAGCTCACCTAGTGGTTGATGACAAGCGCACTGATCGGCACCTACAAGTTAGGCATGGTTTGGTGCTATTTATAGAATCAGGCACTAAATCCCTTAGGCACACTCCATTTATTAAAGGCCAGGCCTAAAGTAGTCGTCTACCGGCACCTAACTCAATCCATACCCCAAATCTGACCCTAACCAAACCTACTTGCCAATAGGAACCTCAGTGTAGACGCCTGCCTCGAAGCGGTGGGTACCTACCAGCAAATTAATTTTTAAATATTTTTTACTGGCGCTTTTAATTATCATTGCCAATTAAGCCAACTTTAAAAAATTAAATTAGGTGTCTAGATCAGCTAGGCCTAACTGTAGGTGTGTTTTAGAGACTATAGGTGTCTTAGAGAATCAGGGCCTTTGTGCTCTAAAATGCTAATTAGTAGGAATTATTGCAAATGACATATATACTATTTAGTATTTTAAGGATCTTTCTGCTGAAATGCACTAAAGTTTTGCATTTAACTTTGTGTTAAGGGCAAGGCCTGTTCAATAGCTGTTGGCATTCCCAGTATGGCCCTATAAAATTACCACACAGAAAGTACTTAACCGCATAGGAAGTATACTTATAAATGGCACAGATGCACCAGTGACAGAGCCTGGTAAGATATTAAGCACTAACTGCAGTTCTCAATCCATGCCTATTCCCTACTCATTTCCCTGTAACAGAATGTACAGTACTTAGTGTGTGAATTAATTAATGCACACTGTAATGTAATGTAATACTTAACCACACACTAAGGTTAAAATTCTAGAAATGGTGCCTAAATTAAGGCACCTAAGTTAAATAACAAATGCTGTTTAAAATGGCAAAAAACAGCACCGTTAAAACACCTACCGGTGTCTGAATACGCACCGGAATCATGCTTAACTAGGCGTTTTATTACACTGCTTGCCACTATGTGCGAGGCTAACACCAGAATTGGCGTTTGGTGGCCTAAAGCACCTACATAGGCATGTTTGATGACAAAAATAGGCACTGGAAATGTAGGCCCGGTAAACCCTGGCCTACATTTCCAGCACCTATCTTTCACGGAGGCGCAGTTCTCTGTAGGGCGCTGATGAATGATTGGTAACGACAGCCGATTTTTAGACAGCTGCTGATGTCGTCACCCTATAGAGAATCCATGCTTAATTGACTAAGGGGCTGATTCTGTAAGTGGCTCCTGAAATGGCAGGCGCCTAGAAGAATGGTGCCTGCTGCGTGTCATTCACGTTCAGGCGCCACTTAGAGAATCACAGCTACTGGGGCCTAATGATGAATTTAGGTGCTGGTAATGTAGGCCAGGGTTTTAAAGGCCTAAATTTACGGCACCTAGGTTCATCGTGGAATTGTGCTTAGCGGCACTTAGTGATGCCTAAGGCCAACTCCGCCCCTAAATACACCTATTTAGGCATGCAGAATCACTAAGCACCTCTAGGTGCCCGGGTATTGGCCACCAGTTCCAGGAGGTGCCTAGCACCGCCTAAGTTTTAAAATTGTATTTGAATCGGTTTGTAATGGCGTGATCAATTGCATGGCTTAAAGCTGATTAAAACAGTAAAGTTAGGTGCCAGCAGGCAGATTTAGGTGCCTAACTTTCGGATGCCCTTACAGAATTTGGCCCTAACAATTTAATGCACACTATTAGAAGGGAGTCTTCATGTGCAAAGTACTATTAGTGTATTGCTCTTTGTTTACAGTTTTGATGCTGAGATATTGAAACTGATTCTTTTTGAAAATTCAATATTTAATTAACAGAATGTTAGATGTTAAACCACTCTCTGTTACTGTGTATACCAAGATCTTGAATAACAACAATGCACCTAGTGGGTCATTTTCTAACAGCACACACACTAACTACCACAGAGTCCATAGGAATAAAATGGGCTCTGCAGTAAATAGCATATGCTGTTAATTTGTGAACAACAAAAAAGACCCTTTAAATACCATGAAGCAATTGCTTGAGTTTTTAAATAAGCCAAAATGTCAGCGGGAAGGACATGCTCTTTCTTGAAAGGATAGTTACTGTAGTTAGCAAATTGCTTGTTCTCAGGTTTTACGTTTTACAAGCAAACTGAAGTAATCCCTTTTGTAAAATGCAACATTTCCCAGCAAGATTAACCATTCATTGCCTTTATAGTTTTGATAACCAAAAACTTTTATAAGAAAATTAAACTTACCATTCAATGATTTAAACGCTTATCTGTTAAATGTATGTTACCATCACACCTAGTAAGGTGCATACAACAGAAGAGGCAAGAGTAGACTGTGGTAAGGAAAAAACATTGTTAATAATGTATAAAACCAAAAGATTTGTGATTTCTTCTGAAGTATTTCACTTTTTATATCATCTTTAATGCTTTTGTTTCTTGAATAGATGAAATAACATTTAACTTCCTTAAAGTTCTGTAGGATAGCTTTTAAATTATATTTTTTAAAAATCTTTTTAAGGGGTTTATTTAGTTCAAATGTTTATGTAATGTTCTTTATTGCATTTCTGCAAGTAAGGTAAAATCATATTAAATGTGATACTGTTAATGTGATGTTAAAATTTGATACAGGCTAACTGAAAAGTTTAAAAACATCAGCTATGAATTCTTTATGTACTACAATTAAAAAAAAACCCTATAAATAACTTTTCACATATTGTAGACTTGATTTATCATTTTCTTTTCATGTTTTCTGACAAACCGAAGAGATAAAGAGCATTTATACTTGCTTTTCATAAATATTTTGCTTACTTACGTCCCACAATTTAATTGATAATTTATTGTAAAAGAAAATAAAACTGCACTGAACTTTGCAAAAATGAAGATTTCATGATTGATTTTTAAACCAAAGCAGAAAACACATACATTATTATTAAAGAACATAAGCATAGCCTTACTGGGTCAGACCAATGGTCCATTAAGCCCAGTAGCCCGTCCTCACGGTGGCCAATCCAGGTCCTTAATACTTGGCCAAAACCCCAAGAAGTAGCAAAATTCCATGCTACCAATCCAGGATAAGCAGTGGCTTCCCCCCATGTCATTCTCAATAACAGACTATAGACTTTTCCTCCAGGAAATTGTCCAAACCTTTCTGAAAACAAGCTACACTGTCTACTCTTACCACAACCCCTGGTAATACGTTCTAGAGCTTAACTATTCTCTGAGTGAAAAAATATTTCCTCCTGTTGGATTTAAAAGTATTTCCCTGTAGCTTCGAGTGTCCTATAGTCTTTGTAATTTTTGACAGAGTGAAAAATCGATCCACTTGTGCTCGTTCTACTCCACTCAGGATTTTGTAGACTGTAATCATACCTCCCCTCAGCCGTCTCTTTTCCAAGCTGAAGAGCCCTAACCTTTTTAGTCTTTCCTCATACGAGAGGAATTCCATTCCCTTTATCATCTTAGTCGCTCTTCTTTGAACCTTTTCTAGTGCCGCTATGTCTTTCTTGAGATAAGGAGACCAGAATTGAATGCAATACTCCAGATGAGGTTGCACAATGGAACAATACAGGGGCGTTATAACATTCTTAGTCTTGTTAACCATCCCTTTTTTAATAATTCCTAGCATCCTGTTTGCTTTTTTTGGCCGCCACCACACATTAGGTGGAAGGTTTCATTGTATTGTCTTTGATGACACCCAGATCCTTTTCTTTTTTTATTTATTTATTTATTTATTTATTTATTCATTTATCATTATTTCAACAAAATAAACTTATTGAACAAACAAAAGCTTTTCCAAATTAAAATATTCAAAGAAAGTGAAATTCGATCAAAATTGATATACATAAAAACTTTTGGATAGTCCACATTAAAGAGAGAAACAAGTCACATCATTGGGAATGAAAAAATAAAGAATCAAATTAACAAAATCAAAATCTAATGGTACTTCATTGTCTTCATTTTAAATCAGACCAGTAGATTGGAGTCAATTGGAATTCTGCATTATCACTCCCTTCCCTTCCAAAAAATACTGCAATTGGGAAGGTTCATAAAAAACAAAAGTATTCTGGTCCAAGTAAATGAAACATTTACAAGAAAAACGCAATTGAAATTTTGCCCCCAAAGTTTTAACATTCTCTTTCAATTCCAGGAATCTTTTCCTTCTTGCTTGGGTTATTCTTGAGACATCAGAAAATATAGAAATTTTTCCATCCATAAAGGAGACTTCTTTCAACCTAAAAAATAGGCGAAGAAGCACTTCCTTATCTTGAAGAAATACAAATGTCACAAGAAGCGTTGTTCGAAGTACAACTTCTTCCTCTGAAGTTTCCAAAATTCTAGATATATTAATAGATCTTAAATCCACATTAGATCGAATAACATCAAAGCTTTTTAACAGAAAACGGTATAAAATATATTTTATGTAGAGGAGGAAGCCCTTCTTTGGGGTCTTTGAAAACTTCTTTCAGAAATTTATAGAACAAATCTTTTGGGGACATCGTAAGTGTTTTTGGGAAATTCAAAATTCTTAAGTTCAACTGTTTAGTATAGTTATCCATATTTTCCATTTTCCTCAAAAACACCAATTTGTCCTGAGTAAGTAAATTACAAGAGGATTGAACTCCTTTAACAGATTGCTCTAAGGATATAACTTTCTCCCTTTGGGCTTTTAAGTCCTCTTCAAACTTTTGCATATTCACATTTTGATTTTGAACAAGTGGTAGGATTCCTTATGGAGAGAGTCCAATGCAGTCCAAATTGAATCCAAGGTGATTTCAGCAGGTCTCTCTAGGGGTTGAAGAATTGGTAATTCCCCTTTCACTGCTGGAATTACTATAGCCGCCTTCGGTGAAGATAATCCAGTCGGAGGGTCCTGGGAAGTCAGTAAGCCCAATGGCTGCGCTATCAGCGTAGCTTCTGCTGACTTTGTAGCTACCAACATTCCTCCCCCACCCGGCCGTGAAGGAGGCGCTGGTCCCGCGGGGCTGAGCGAAGTCTCGCTCCCCAGCACCGACGCTTCCCTTGCGTTTGGCTCAGCGGGAACGCCCCGGGGTGAAGACATGAAGAAGCCGGAGATAGCTCCCTGCTGCTGCGATAGGCTCCGCCGGACGGGCTACCGCCGCTCTACCTCTTCTTTTGGGCAAAATGATAGTTAAGCTGAGAGAGCAAAAAAGTACTTTAAGGCAGGAACTATAGTCACCGTGTCTTGTTTCTCTCATCCACCCAGATCCTTGTCTTGTGCGCTAACCCCCAAGTTGGACCCTAGCATCCAGTAACTGTGATTTGGGTTACAGGACTCTGATGTTGGATTTTTTAAATATTTGGGAGGTCATCTTAGAAGACATGCATAGCAATTCTATGTGCAAAGAGCATTTACTCATGTAGATGGTAAACATGTTAAAAGCCACTATTTATACACAATCAAGTCACATTATTATGACCACTGCCTACCTCTGATGTCAGAGACACACAGCCAATGCATGTGTCACGCGCAGACGTCATGGATATATAAGGTGGGATGTCAGCAAGTTGCCAATATAGCAACCGTGGCTGCATGGGGAAAAGTGCGATTTATCAGACATCAGGCCAAGAGTGGCAACATTTTGGAAATGGCAGAGTTTGTGAACTGTTTACGGGCTGATGTGGTTAAAGTGGACTGTGAGTGGACAAATGGAACCTTTTCGACAACCCGACATGGTAACTGTGGGGCAGCGCGAGCCTTCGATGTGAGAGGTAAATATCGGATATGCAGGTTGGTATGGGCTGATCGGCATGCTACCATGAGGCAACTCACTGTCCAAATGAACCAGGGGGCTTTCAGATGTGTGTCCAAAATGACTGTGCAGCAAACACTGTTTTGAATGGAGCTCTGGAGCAGATGGCTGGTGACTGCACCCATGCTCACAAGGGTTCATCGCAAAAAGCGGCTTCAGTTTGCACAGGAGTACCGACATCGGACTTGCAGCAAATGGCAGAGGGTTGCCTTCTCTGATGAGTCATGTTTTGAGCTCCATCGAATGGATGGAGATTAGTCAGGCGTGAAACTACTAAGAACAAACACCCAGCAACCACTGTTGGACATACACAAGCTGGTGGCAGCAGTGATATGGTCTGGATCCCTTGATACTTCTAGAAGGCACGCTCAACCGATATGGGTATCTCTATCCTTGCTAATCAAGTACACCTGTACATGTTGATGGTCTTCCCTATGACCGACGGGATCTTTCAACAGAACAATGCGACCTCATACCACCAGTATTGCTTGTGAGTGGTTTGCAGAGCATGACCAAGACTTCCAGCTGCTTCCCTGGCCTCCGAATTCCTCAGACCTTAACCCAATCGAGCACATTTGGGACCACCTCGATCGACATGTTCGATGACTAGATCCACCACCACATACCTGTCAGCAGCTATCAAACGCACTACAATCTACATGCTCCAGATACCTCTAGCAAGCACCCAGCGTCTTATTGAGTCACATATTTTCTTTAGGATGAAATATGGCAGTTGAATTGTATGGGGGGTGATGTAGGCGCAGGACGCAATGTTTAACATGTTTTGATACTTGATAGTTTTATTATGTATGTGTTGTGATCATTGAGACTTTGTTGTTTATGTGTTTGGATTATGTACATTATTGTTGTGACCCGTATTGGGAAAAGCGGGATCTAAATAAATTAAAAAACAAAACAAACTCCCATGGCATTTGGCGCCGTCTGTGCTGCCAGAGGCGGTTATTCTGGATATTAGCAGGTGGACATAAAGTGACTCAACTGTGTATGTAGAATTGACACAACATACAGATCTAAAGGGAGTATGTTAAAAAAAGTTAGGGCTTTTCAAAAAATTATACATGTGTGCCTACATCCCATATAATAAAACGTTAGTGGCGCATGCGCTTTTAAAAAAGCGTGATCCCTGCCACTGTGGTGTGTGATCTGTGGCCGTGTTCCATTTTAGAACCCGGCCAGGGATCACTCTGGCCACTCCCCTCCTCCCGCCCTCACTCACCAACCCAAAGCAAGCTTGAACACACCTCCCGCCCTCACCTCACCAACCCGAAGCAAGCTCGAACACACCTCCCGCCCTCGCTCACCGCTGCTGCCGCTGCCACTGATCCTCCTCTTCTGGACAGCCTGCGATCGTGGCCGGCTTTGGCGGGCCTCGAGGGCCGCTTTCCGACCTCAGAGGCACGTTCCCTCTGACGCACAGGATCGCATCGGGGGGGAGCTTGCTTACGGGTTGGGGAATGGCCTGCGAGGTTCGCTGGGGCCAGCCACCACGATTGCGGCCTGCTTTGAAGAGGAGCAGGCCAGAAGACGCCGGGATGGAGGGAGGGTAAACAGGGGGATCAATACAGGGGGCCAGATGGAGAGGGAAAGGGGGCTGCTTTGGGGGGAGGTGTGCTGGGGACAGACAGTTTTGCTCTGGGGGGAAAACAGAAAGGGCCATGGAGAGACAGGGCGAGGGAAAGGGGCTGCTTTGGGGGAGGGGTGTGCTGGGGGAAGACAGAGGAGGCCATGGAGAGATAGGAAGAGGGAAAGGGGGCTGCTTTGGGTGGGAGGTGTGTTGGGAACAGACAGCTTTGCTCTGGGGGGAAGACAGAAGGGGCCATGGAGAGACAGGGGGAGGGAAAGGGGGCTGCTTTGGGTGGAGGGGTGTGCTTAGGGCAAACAGCTTTGCTTGGGAAGACAGAAGAGGGTCATGGAGAGACAGTTAGGGAGAGGGAAAAGGGGCTGCTTTGGGGGGAGTTATGTGCTGGGGGCAGACAGCTTTGCTTGGGGGGGAAGACAGAAGGACACAGACAGAGGCCAAGGAGAGAGAGATAAAGAAACACAGACAGACACATCTGATCTCAGCCAGCCTTGACATGAGAGTTATGACCCAACATTTTTCACACATGCCGTGCTTTTTCAAGGGTCTCCCTATAAAAATAGAAAGGGGACAGTTGTAAAACCTTCATATAACGACCCCTCTCCCTCAAATATATCTTGTTCACCACCTCCTCGTCAAAAAGTTATTTTTATGGCACCTTAGTGGCACTGGGCAAACAGGTAGTAAGGCTATTTTACCATGTGTTTAGATTCCAGTCACTGACATTCCAGATGTTGTATGAGGGGTGAGGGGATCAATACCTTTGGATGGGGAGCCTGAGGGATTACTGCTAGGGATGTGAACTATGGAGGAAGATTTTGGCATATCTAGTGTGACAGACACTTTATTCCTGAACGTTCAGGTCATCAATCCGTTCTCGCAAGAATTCTTGTAGAGAGCTTCATTAGTATTCTTTTGCTTTGCCTCTCATCCCTCTGGGCTGTCCTCCAATTTCTCAGTTGTTTCTCTACAAGTAAGATGGTAGGACCCAGTCTTTTCTGCTAATGTTTATTTTTCAATTATATTTGGGTTTTGGACCATTTATGAGACTTTTCAGTGCTGCAAATGATCCCAATCTTGAGGCATCTCTGGCTGGAGAGCGCAGGTCAAGGGTCTGCTTCCAAGGGGTAGACTGCTTTTCAGTGCACCCATTTAAACAGCCTGCACTAAAGGTTTGGGGGCTCACCCTTGAGAGCAAGGCTCACCCCAGGTTTTGTCCGCAGATATGCCAGATTTGATTATGACCCAAATTACAGATGATGTTAGGGTAGATATGATTTGGGAATAATTTGTTATTCCTGATTCGAAATTTTTTTGCAAATTGTTTTCAAAATATACGAGGTCCCACTGTCAGCTGGATAATTGTCCAATTAATATAATAAGTAATGCTCCATTTACTTTTAAAGCAAATTTATTCAAATGGATCACCTTCCTATTGAAAGATGGACGATTTGAGCAGGAGTTAGGGCAAATTATAGTTAAGCCTATAATAAAAAATCCCAAGGAATCCATAATGCGTGAAAATAATTATAGACCAGTAGCTAGTATTCCACTGTTTACAAAAAATAATGGAAGGGTTAGTAAATGCTGAGTTGGTAAAATATTTAGATAAATTTAACATCTTGCATGATTGTCAATCAGGATTTCGTTCAGGCTATAGTACAGAAACTGTATTGGCATCGTTGATTAACCATCTCAACATCCTACACAGTTTAGGCATCAGTGCCTTGATTCTCCAATTGGATTTGAGCAGTGCCTTTGATTTGGTATTGATGTATTGTTGGGCTGCTTAAATTCAATTGGAATCATGGGTAATGTACAGAAATGGTTCCAGGGCTTTCTAAAAAAATAAAAATAATAAAATAGATCTTACCAAGTTTACAGTGCAGGTAAATATTCTTCCTCATGGACAAATTCCTGTGGAGTCCTTCAGGGTTCTCCATTATAGCCAACATTGTTAAACATATATCTTGTTCCCTTGGCTAATTTATTACAAAGCCTGAATATGATATTCATCTATGATGATGATATCACTATATTAATACCAATAAAATCTTTTTCATCCAAATTGAACAATTTAATTTCAAATATTTTGAAAAAATAGAACAATGGACGATGAAGTCCAAACTTAAACTTAATCCTGAAAAAACTGGGATCTTTCTAGCCAGTCCTAATGACAAACTTACGGAGACTTCCATTCAACAAAATGGCCAAAACTTTGAAATAGCTACCAATATTAAAGTCTTGGAAGTAACCTTAGATCGTTACTTATCCTTTGAGAATCACACTGATCAAATGATTTAAAAATGCTTTGTGATTTTGTGGAAACTTAGAATCATAAAAAAGTTCTTTGATTTGGCTTCTTTTAGGATATTAGTACAATCCACTATCCTATCGACCCTAGATTACTGTAATATTATCTATCTGGGGTCATATAAGAAAACATTATTAGATTGTGTCTAGTACAGAACACAGCAGTACGCTTGATTTTTGGCTTGAAAAAGTATGATCACATTAGTCCTTTTTATTTACAGCTCCACTGGCTTCCTTTTGAAGCCAGAGTCATCTTTAAATTTGGATGCATTTGTTTTAAAGCACTCTTCAGTTTAATACCAACATATCTATCCTCTCAATTTAAATTATACATGTCAAGTAAGAATACAAGAAATTCTGGTATGTTTATGTACCCCACGCCAAAAGCATGTCGTTTCAAGAGTTCTTTGGAAAAGATTCTTGCTTTTCAAGCTGGAAAAACAAGTTCTTGGATGAGTTCTTTGATTGTTCAAACACAATCTTATTATGCATTTAGAAAGTCAATGAAAACTTACCTGTTTGAAAGATTTGTACACTAATTTTATTGTTATATTCTCTGACTTTGTATTTTCATTGAAATGTATTCTGTGTATTTTCAATGAAATGTAACAGTTCTCTTGATGTGAACCGCCCAGAACTATTGGTTGGGCGGTATATAAAAAATAAAATTATTATGATCTCAGATTGAGTGGCTCCATGGCAGTTTTTCTAGGATCGGGACCAACTGCATTCCGACCTCTGTCTGTGCGTGTGAGGTTCAGTGGGTGTTGAGATTTTTGGCCAGTTCGTTGGACCCAAGAGGCAGTTCGCATTCCAGTCTTGTTGAAGCAGACGTTCTCCCAGTAAACTGCAGCTTCAGCACAAGCAGCTCCCAGCATATAGCATAGCACAGTAACAGGCTGACAGTCTAAAAATAACAAAGGGTATATCATTAAGAAAATATATTTAAAAAATTTTTTAAATACACACCAATGTAACATCTTAAGTCAGTGGTCTCAAACTCGCGGCCCGGGGGCCACATGCGGCCCGCCAAGTCCTATTTTGAGGCCCTCAGTATGTTTATCGTAATCACAAAAGTAAAATAAAACAGTTTCTTGATCATATGTCTCTTTAGCTATAAATAACAATATTATTATTAAGACTTAGCCAAAAAGAAAGATTTATAAACTATAACTCATGCAAAATTGTCATTTCTTTAATAAGACATTAACTATTTTTTCTGAGGCTCTCCAAGTACCTACAAATCCAAAATGTGGCCCTGCAAAGGGGTTGAGTTTGAGACCACTGTCTTAAGTGTATATTAATGCAATATAAAGTCCTGTTCAAGCCATTAATACATTACCCTAACTTTAGAAATACTCTCCCAAGTAATAGGTTCATTAGGAGGTTGAAGTATCGTATGGAGGCAGAAAGCTCAGTGCATAGAACCTCTTATAACATATATACGGCCTATACGGCAGTGTTTTTCAACCTTTTTTGGGCAAAGGCACACTTGTTTCATGAAAAAAATCACGAGGCACACCACCATTAGAAAATGTTAAAAAATTTAACTCTGTGCCTATATTGACTATATATAAAGTAATTCTCTTGAATAGGAATCAAATAAACACAAAGAAAGTATTTTATAATTACTTTATTATGAAATATTAAGTAAACAGAATAGTGAAAAATTATAAAATACTTTATTCAGTGCGAAACCTGGGCCTGTTTGGCTGAACACAAAGCTGATATTCTGGCTGGAATCGAAGAAAGACACACACGTAGCTCTTCGTCAACAGCTCAGTCTCTCTCTGTATTTGGTTTTTATAGCAATCATGCTTGAAAAGCTAATCTCACACAGATATGTAGTGGAAAATGGGAGCAATGTCAAAATAGCTTTGTTTGCCAGAAGGGGGAACTCCTTGGCGGTATCCAACCAAAAACTGTCCAAAGGTAGATCAGCAAATCTTAGCTTGAAACCACGATTTTGTCTCAGTTCAGTTAGTTCCTCCTGCTCCTGTAAAGTCATGTCCTTTCCACCAACTGATGCTGAGCTATAAGGGTCTCTAACCCAGTCAAGGCATTCAGTGGAGACTGAAGAGAAATAAAATGAAAACTTCTCCTCAAGAGTTTTTAAATGTTTAACTATTATCTCACACAGTGCAGCAGTGTGAACACCTTGCCATTGCTTGGTGAGTGTGAACATTTCAAGATTGCCACTTTCCACGTGTTGATGCCAGAGTTGCACCTTTGAACGGAATCCATTTATTTTATCTGTACTTGTAAGCAGGTTTTCACTTCGGCCTTGCATTCGTGTGTTCAGTTCATTCAGATGATAAAATATATCTGCCAGGTATGCCAGCCTTGCACACCACTCATCACTTACAAGCTGCTTTGCGTAATCTGACCTCTCATTTGTCAGAAACACTTTAAGTTCCTCCCGCAGCTCATACACACGAACCAAGACCTTGCCACGCGACAACCACCGGACAGACACTTGTGCAGTTTTCCCACTTAAGTCCTCCTTTTTCAAGGTATTCTGATGTGACCCGAAAAATTTCTTCTCCTGTTGTTTTTTCTGGCAATGCCTTGCAAAAAAAGAAGTTTTCTCTAATTGCATCACAATCAACAAAACGCACATTGGCCAAGAGTTGAGCATGTCCACTGATATCAGTAGACTTGTCAAGTTGCAATGCAAATTTCTCACTGATACGGATCTTTTCCAAAACCACACTTTCGATGTCTGCAGACATGTCATTAATACGTCTGGAAATTGTGTTGTCTGAGAGAGGGACTTTGGCTATTTCCTTAGCTGCTTCAGGTCCGAGCATCTCCTCTACAATAGCTTTGCAGGCAGGAAGTATTAATGTCTCTGCCACAGTGTGCGACTTTTTTGACTTGGCTATAAGTTCAGCAACTTGATAGCTAGCTTTAAGAACTCTTTCATTTACCTTTGTGGTTTTTCTCATGAAAGTTGCCTGTTTCTCCGTGTTGTCACGCAGGCGAACAAAATAGTCCGCATTCTTGTTTTGAAGCGAAGGGTGTTTCGTTTGGAGATGGCATTTAAGTTTGCTTGGGACCATAGCACTGTTAGCTAGCTTTTCACCACACACCACGCACAGTGGAGTTGGTTTGTTTGCATCTCCAGTGAAAGTAAATCCAACTGAAATATAGCTTTCGCTATATTGCCTTGCGCCAGAGAATTTGCTTGCGCTAACCATCTTTGCTTTCTTTTGACCCCCACTCATACTTGGGCTCTCATCTGGCTCCAAATTTTGTTCAGAGTCTAGTTCTTTCCTTTTCAAAAACTTGTCCATCACTGCAGTATCTCACTGTCACTCAGGACTTACTGCGCTTGTCTCCTCCAGATAGCCGCTGTCCATCACACTCAGCACTCTTCTGATCGATCCCCGATGAGCCGGCGGATGACAGCTCCAGATGACAGCTCTGTAAAACTAAACAAGCCAGACCAGCACAGATCAATCCTACACCGTCAATCCTAACAGAAAACCATGTCTTTCAAACACACAGAACACAGAAAACACCTTCGCCTAGTATGGAATATGTCATCACAAACTAACCCCTCACCCTTTTACAAAACTGTAGTGTGGATTTTAGCCACAGTGGTAACAGCCCTGACACTCATAGAATTCTGAGCATCAGAGCTGCTACCATCACGGCTGGCGCTAAAAAACGCTCCACAGTTTTGTAAAAGGGGGGATAAAATAGAAATACACAGTTTCAACGCTGTAGCTCAGAGGTGCCCAAACCTTTTGAGCTTGTGAGCTACTTTAAAATGACCAAGTCAAAATGATCTACCAATAATAAAATTAAAAAACACAAAGCACACTATACGCTGAGAAAATGTTAATTATCATTCCTATTCTGGGTTTTTTTCAAAGAGGTCAAGGCAGATGACTCTATGCATTGTCACCTCAGTAACAACCATACAAAAATAGACAAATATACCCTCCATCCTTTTTATTAAACCACAATAGCAGTTTTTAGCGCAGGGAGCTGCGCTGAATGCCCAGCGCTGCTCTTGACGCTCATAGGCTCCCTGCGCTAAAAACCACTATTGCGATTTAGTAAAAGGTGACCATATTGTAAAATATAGACAGCAGATATAAATTCAGAACTGTGCATAGTAAGTGAAGGGAAGTTTTCATCTCTGGGAATTTACCCAGTTAACTATTAAGTTATTTGGACAAATTCCTTTGAAAACTGTGGTAATACTGCCTCCACTTTGCTAAATTTAAAATAAAATCATTTTTCCTACCTTGTCTGGTGATTTCTGGTTGCACTTTCTTCTTCTGACTGTTCATCCAATCTTTCTTCCCTTCTATCAGCCTGTATGCTTTCTCTCCTCCACACCTCATTCCCTCCCCCAACTTTTTCTTCCTCTCTCCCTGACCTTTCTTTCTTTTTTTCTGTTTCTCTTCTTTCCTTCTGTTTCCCTGCCTGCCCCCTTTCTTTCTTTCTCCCTGCCGTTCCCCAAGCCACTGCCACTGCCATCGGGGAACAGGACCCACCAATGGATAACAGGCCCCAAAGCCGACGCCGACGCATGCTCTCCCTGACGTCAATTCTGCAATCGGAGAGGAAGTTCCGCCCAGCCAGGCAGCGATTGGCTGGCCCGAACTTCCTCTCCGACTGCAGAATTGACGTCGGGGATAAGAAGACTTATCGGCTCGATAGATTAGATCGCCAAGACAAAGTGAGTCCTGGGTGATCGACTCACTTTGTCTTGGCGAGCTACTGGCGCCCCTGCCTTAGAACACTGCCTAGGACCCTGGGGGAGCCCGGGCCCCCTGTCAGCTCCGGGCCCCTGAATGCAGGACTGGTAGTACTGCCCTGATGGCGGCCCTGCGGCACACCAGGCAACATCTCGCGGCACACTAGTGTGCCGCAGAACAGCGGTTGAAAAACACTGCTATACGGCCTATTCAGCAAAGGAAAAAGTGCCCTGATTTTACAACTAGACTTCAGCAGTGCTTTTGATCTTGTTGATCATGAAACAATGCTACACTGTCTAGTTGCAATAGGTCTTACGGGAAGAGTAAGAAACTGGATACAGGGCTTCCTAACAAAGAGATCGTACCGTGTGGTTAGTGGTGGGACATACTCAAACTCCTGGAGAAACCCCTCGGGAGTACCACTATCACTACATTTTTCAACATTTACATCTCATCCTTAGGATACTTACTGCAAAAGCTAAACTTAAACTTTTACATATATGCAGATGACATTTCCATTTTAATCCCAGTGAACAGCATAACAAACGAGACCTCAGAACACATTTCTCATATTATGACCGAAATAGAACACTGGACAGTCAACTTCAAACTGAAACTAAACACAGCTCCTAGCTCTCCAAGTCGCAGTCACCTACCATCCCCCCGATACGTCCCATTCTTCCTTCCTCACTGACTTTGACTCCTGGCTTTCCTCCTTCCTCGAGCCCTCCTCCCCTTCTCTCATCCTCAGTGACTTCAATATCCATGTCATGACCACTCTGACTCCTTCGCCTCTAAGTTCCTTGCCCTAACATCCTCATACAATCTTCTGTTGTGCTCTACTCCTACACACCAGAAAGGACACTGCCTAGACCTAATTCTATTCTCCAACTGCTCAACCACCAAATTCTGCAATACCACCCTTCCCCCTCTGACCATTACCTAATAACGTTCACTATTCATCACCCTACCCCCCCAGATCTGGCCAATTGCCAACAACACATTTAGGAACTTTCAGGCTATTGACCCCAGAGCCCTCTCCATTGCTGTCTCATAACACAAGACTGTCAACGAAGCCATCCTCTCATATAATACCATTCTCTTCTCTGCTCTGGTAACCTTGCTCCTCCAATCTCATGTCCTTTTAGGCGTTCCAAACCCCAACCCTGGCTCACCCTCCTCGCATCTGCTACCTGTGCTCATGTGCCCATTACACTGAATGTTTCTGACATCATTCCAGTTTGCCATTTTGCTGGCCAAACAAGAATACTATATCTATTTAACCACTTCTACCTTAGCTCCAATCCTCACCGTCTCTTAACCACACTAAACTCCCTTCTCAAAGCATCCTCACCACTTATTCCCCTTTCAATTTCTCCTCCTAAAATGGCAGAGTTCTTCTACAGTATGATTCAGAAGATTCACCTTGAGCTCTCAACCAAGCAGCTTTCCCCCTCCCCTCCCTCCATCTGTCCCTTCTACTAACCTCCACTCAAAACCTGCCACCCTCTCCTCTTTGAGATCACTGAGGAGGAAATCACATATCTTCTCTCATCCTCCAAACCACTTCCTGCTGCTCGGATCCAATTCCCACTCACCTACTCGGTGCTAACTCACCCTCTGTCATCCATCCTATGTGTCATCCTCAACCTGTCACTCTCCACTGATGCCTTCAAACATACCATTGTCACACCCCTCCTCAAGAAGCCTACACTGGACCCCACGCATCCCTACAACTATTGCCCCATCTTCTTTCTGCCCTTCTTATCCAAGTTACTTGAATGTGCTGTTCACCACCGTTGTTTGGACTTCCTCTCTTCCCATGCTATTATGGATCCACTTCAGTCAGGCTTTTGCCAGCTGAATTCCATGGAAACTGCCCTTACTAAAGTTTCCAATGACCTGTTCTTGGCCAGATCCAAAGGCCTCTACTCTATACTCATCCTTCTCAATCTGTCTGCTGCCTTTCATACTGTTGGTCACCACCTACTCCTTGATACGCTGTCCTTGTTGGAGTTCTGCGCGCTCCTAGTTTTCTTCCTATCTCTCCCATCGCATCTTCAATGTATGCAATGGTGGTTCCTCCTCCTAAGCCTTCCTTCTATCAATTGGTGTACCTCAAAGCTCTGTCCTGGGACCACTCCTTTTCTCAATCTATACTTGCTTACTTGGAGCGTTGATCTCCTCGCACGGCTTCTAATATCACCTCTATGCTGATGATTCCAAGATGTACCTCTCTGCGCCAAATATCTATACTGAAACCCAGACCAGAGTCTCCATACTGCCTGTTCAACATTGTTTCATCACCATCTTAAATTAAATATGGCTAAATGCAATTATTCATCTGTAAACCAACACGTTTGTAAAAGTCTTGTCTGTCATATTTTGTGCATGTTATTGTTGTAATACCGCCTAGATATAGGCGGTTGATAAATTTTTTAAATAAATAAAACAGAGTTGCTCATCTTCCTGCCTAAACCCACCTCTCTGCTTCCCTTGTTCTTCATCTCTTTGGACAACACTCTCATCGTTCCTGTTTTGTCTGCTCGTAATCTTGGGGTCATCTTTGACTCCTCTCTCTCCTTCAGATACAACATATTGTTAAAACCTGCCGCATTTTTCCTGTATAACATTACCAAAATCCAACTTCCTCTCTGAGCACACAACTATAACAATTATTCACACCCTCAACACCTCGCACTTAGACTACTGCAACTTGCTACTCTCAGGCCTTCTGCTTAGCTATTTCACTCTCCTCCAATTCGTCCACAATTCAGCTGCATGACTCATTCCAGGAGAGCCACTTTACTCACCTTACCCCTCTCCTAAAGTCACTTCATTGGCCTTCCATCCGTTTCCAAATACAATTCAAGCTCCTCTTACCGACCTACAAATGCACTCATTCAGCTGCCCCTCACTATCTCTCTTCACTTATCTTTCCCTATGAACCCCCTGAGAGCGCTACTCAGCTGGTAAGTCCCTCCTATCTGTGCCCTTCTCTTCAAATGCCAACTCCAAACTCCATCCCTTCTGCCTTGCTTGTAACAAGCTGCCCAGATCCCTACGGCAGGCTCAGTCTCTGGGAGTGTTCAAGGCCCAGTTAAAAGCCCCCCTCTTTGAAAGTGCTTTCAACTCCTAACTCCTCTCACCTTGGGTTCTGCATCCCCTATTTGTCATGTCTGTCTGTTCAAGTTAGATTGTAAGCTCTTCTGAGCAGGGACCATATATAAGTGTGAAAATGTACAGCACTGCGTACACCTTGATAAGTAGTAGTAGTAGCTGCCCCTACACAGGCATAAGAACATAAGCAATGCCTCCACTGGGTCAGACCTGAGGTCCATCGTACCCAGCAGTCCGCTCAAGTGGCGGCCCAACAGGTCCAGGACCTGTGCAGTAATCCTCTATCTATACTCCTCTATCCCTTTTTCCAGCAGGAAATTGTCCAATACTTTCTTGAACCCTAGTACCGTACTCTGCCCTATTACGCCCTCTGGAAGCGCATTCCAGGTGTCCACCACACGTTGGGTAAAGAAGAACTTCCTAGCATTCATTTTGAATCTGTCCCCTTTCAACTTTTCCGAATGCCCTCTCGTTTTTGTAGTTTTTGAAAGTTTGAAGAATTTGCCCCTCTCTACTTTCTCTATGCCCTTCATGATCTTGTAAGTCTCTATCATATCCCCTCTAATTCTCCTCTTCTCCAGGAAAAAGAGCCCCAGTTTCTCCAGTGTCTCAGTGTATGAAAGGTTTTCCATACCTTTTATCAAACGTGTTGCTCTCCTCTGAACCCTCTCGAGTATCGCCATATCCTTCTTAAGGTACGGCGACCAATATTGGACGCAGTACTCCAGATGCAGACGCACCATCACCCGATACAACGGCAGGATAACTTATTTCATTCTGGTAGTAATACCCTTCTTGATTATACCTAGCATTCTCACTGGCTGTAGGCATCCCTCCCTAGGTCATGGGATTGTGCCCTACTCTCCAGTGGTGATCCGGACTAGTATGCCAACAGTTTCTATCGTCGATCAGGATGTCCTGCCTTTACCCTTGCTTACACAGGCGGGCACTATCTCAGCAGGGGATGTTGCAGCTCTCATGGATCTCTAGGACCAAGATCCGGATGAATCCTTTGATCTGTGAGAGAATGCCATGGTGTAGATCATTTTTTGGAAAAAAAAAAAAAAAAAAAGTGTGTGAATCTGGTGGATTTGATTTCGGAGTTCCTCCAGGAGTTGAAGCTGGATGTTAGGTAGCCGGTCCATGCGGAATACTCTCTTTTAAGTGACAAGAGACTGCAGTCTTCTACATCTTTCTGATCATCCAGATGTAGTCAGGATGCTCATGAGCATCTAGGAGATGCCTGTAGGCCCTTTAAAATGCACTAGGTAAATGTCTTGGCTTTACCCAATGACAAACACTTTTAACCAGTGCTTTTCATCCCTGAGGATTGGTTCCTCAGTGGCACAGATTATTATACGCATTTCTCTCCCCGGGTGGGGGGGGGGGGGGCGGCGGCGGCGGCTGTTACTAAAGGATGTTCAGGACTGCAGAGTGGATTTTATCCTGTTTGACTCTCAGTAATCAATATAGTTTGCCGATCTTATGCTTTCAGGTGGACTTTCTGGGACATCAGGCCACTCAGTGATATAAATTAATATCTGGATTTTTAAATAAGAAACCCAAAACTGGTCTTCGGGACATTTGGAGCATTGAGATCAAGCATCAAATTACTGCATCTCAATGGCCACGTATTTGGGCTTGGAGGATGAGATGTACAGTGTCTGCATCTATGAGACAAACGTGTTTTTTTTTAATTACATATAGCATTTTGGACAGAAGTTAGATAGCTCTAAATCTAATAGATGCTGGCACTGTCATCTTGAAGCTGGGACATTAGATCATTTGTTATTCTATTGTCCATTGATACTTGCTTTTTGGAAATCAATATGGGGGTCAAATAATTTGTTAGATAATCCGGTGGCATTATCCTATGACAACATACTGTTTGGCATGTCAATAAGGGCTAAGAGCCAAATGTCCTCTAATAATAACAAGTTTCTACTTATTATGACAGGGGTTGCCATACAACAGATTACAAATAATTGAAAAAATTAGGATAGGCTGAATTATAGCTTTTGATGAAACTCTTTGTGTCATATATTTAAAATGGAAAGGAGAATTGCCATGCAGCAGGGAAATTTTAAGAAATTTCAGGTTATTTGGGAGCCATTAACAAGATACTGTAAAGCAGGGGTGTCCAACCTTTTGGCTTCCCTGGGCCGCATTGGCCGAAAATTTTTTTTCTGAGGCTGCACAAACACTAACACTAGTCGATGAGCAAAAAAAAAAGTTGAGCAGGTCCCAAATTTGCAATCACTAATATAGAAGATGTGCGTATCTAATAATAAACCTTCATTAAAGGGACACTGTGGAGATGAACCCAAAAAAAGCAGTAATACTTAACCTGACTGCACCACTGACAGTGGGAGCAGCCACAGGCTTCCGCATCCCCACTCTGATGAGCAGGGATGTGCGCTCCTGGTTTTCCCATTCACTTCTATTACAGCTACAGTGAGCCTCTTCAGTGGTGAGCCTCATCAGAGCGGGGATGCTGAATCAGCTGTCAGAAGCGCACGTGGAGGATCGTTTAATCAGGGTAAATATTACTGCTTTTTTGGACCTCCCACTTTGAGCTTAGGCTCCCTCAAAATGAATATCTCCCCTGCTGTAGCTAGTAGGGATCCCCAAGCCTCACCAACTGACAGCCACCTCCTCCCCCTCCAACTTCCCAAGTTCTACAGCTGGCAGCAATATTGCAAAGCTGCTGCCTTCCCTCCTCCCTGCCCTCCCACTTGGCATTCACGCATGCATGAAAGCAGTGGCAGCTTAAGGATATTGCCATTGGCTGCAAAGCTTGGAGATTTGGGGTTGCAAGACTGGAGGAAGATGTCTCTAGATGGCAGGGCTTGGGAATCCCTACTAGCTCAAGTATTTATAAATAGCACTGAGGCAGGGAGAAACTTTGGTGCCCATCCACTAATTATGGCCTCCAGTCCCTCCCCCAAATCAGCTGTATATGACTACGCCACTGAATACAAAAATAATTGTGATGCACATATCCCAAAGCTAACATATTCCAGTTAATAATTTCAAAATAAAACAATTTTTTTCTACCTTGCTATCTGGATGTTTTGTTTTTCCATCATCTTGGTCCCAGTTTCTCTTTCTGCTTTTTGTCTGTCTTCAACTAATTCTCTTTCCAGTGTCTGCTGTCCATTTTTTTCTCCTCTTCTCTCGTTCCATTTCCTTTTTATGCTTGTCTCCAATGTATTGATTTTTCCTTTTCAGCTTTCTTAACTTTTTCTTTTCTTTTTTGCCTCTGTCCACTAAAATCTTGCCTTCTTTCTCACCCTTCTTCTTTTTAAATGTTCAGCTACCTCTTAATTCTCCATCTTCTCTCAGTTCCTAACTCTCCCATTTCACATCTCACTCCTTTCCCAGCCTCCTATTTCTTGCTGTCTACTCCCCATCACCACATTTCTACCACTGTACTCTCTGCTCTGTCACTCATCTTGTCATCTCCCTTTTGACCTCATCCATCTGGCTCACCACTTTAAGAATTCCCCTCCATCTCTCCTCTGGTCAGGCTATAATTCTCTGTCCTTTTCTTTCCATCTCCTTGCATCTTCTTATCCCAGCTCTCTTCCCTCTTCCCTCCTGAACCCGGAGCAGTTAAAGAGCAGCAAGGGTGCCATCCTGCATTCAGATAAGTCACCCATTTTTTCTTGTATGTTAATCAAGATTCGAAGTAAATAGTGTTGTTTACTAGCAGGTGGCAGAGACAGTGAACTCGCTGTGATAGTCTCTATTATAACTGACTCCGTGATTTTTCACTAGAGTTTAGTTATGGGTCCGAGCATTCACTTTGAAGTCTAGAGTCACTGCAGTGACTATGAAAGTATCTATTCATTTATTTATATGGGGATAAGGTGATTATTTTGTGAACAATAAATATAAATACCAGATAATGAGGACAGAACTACATTAAGTGGATTTCTTGCTAGACCTCAAACCTCCCAAGGCTTAATTTTATTTGTGCCCTTGCTGGGGTCGTATTTTCATCATTGAACATAACATAAGTGCCTCTGCTGGGTCAGACCAGAGGTCCATCATGCTCGGCAGTCTGCTCATGCGGAGGCCCACCAGGTCTAGGACCTGTATAGTAACCCTCTATCTATACCCTTCTATCCCCTTTTCCTTCAGAAAATTGTCCAAACCCTTCTTGAACTCCAATACCGTACCTTGTCCTATCACACCCTCTGGAAGCGCATTCCAGGTGTCCAAGTTTGGGGGGCACGTACATTCATTCCTTCCTTGAGCGTTCCAAGTTGTCTATTTGGGGGGTGGCGCTTCCTCTTCTGGAGCAGGCTGTGAATCGTACCATTGAATGGGATTATGGGACCATCCTGTTAGGTTTTCAGGAGCCCCTTCAGGCACAGTGCCTTACTGTCTCCCAATGCCGTCTCATTTACATGGCCTTGCTTTTAGTAAAAAAAAAAAGTGATTTTTGACACACTGGATTTCAGAGGATGCGCCACTGGTGGCCCAAAGGAAGTCCAGATTACGGGCGATGGCCCAATTTGAGATTCTGCCCTATATCAGGTCCGGGCAACTGGCCAAGCAGCATTATGTCGCTTTGTGGGAGCGCTTGAGTGATCTTGTTGCTTGATAGAGTGGTGGGGCTTCTCTTATCTGTTCATTGGGGGTGTTGGCCTACTTCTGTAACCTTTTGGTACCTAGGGGTGGGGAGGGGGGTTGGTGGTTTTTGGATGAGTTTTGGTGAGTTTGTTGTGGGAGAGTGCACTTGTATTACATTACATTAGTGGCTTCTATTCCGCCCTTACTTTGCAGTTCTAGGTGGATTACAAAAGAAGCTAACTGGACATTTAGGGGATTTAGGATTACAAAAAAGATAACTGGTCATTTCCAGGAGATTTACAATTTAGGGAGCTGTTTACATGGTTGATACTTTGAAGAGAAAAATTGGAAGAGAGGAAGAGACTTTGAGGGGGAATTTACAAGGGAGGGGAAGGACAAGGGGAAGAGTTAAGCTATCTGGATACATTTTTTGAATATCAGGGTTTTGATTTCTTTTCGAAATGATTTGAAGTCGCTCATTGTTGTCAGCAAGTTGGAGATGGAGTGGTCAAGTTTCACTGCTTGCGTCGCTAGTAGGTTGTCAAACATCTTCTTGTGCTGAGTACCTTTGAATGGGGGGTAGGTAAATGGGGTCTGAATTCTCCTTTGTCTAGTAGTAAAGTTATGATTTAGGCGGTTGTTTAGGTAAGTGGGGGCAGTGCCATTTAATGCTTTCAATAATAGACAGTATAATTTGAATTGAATTTGTGCTTGTATTGATGAGTCTAGCTAGGCAGTGGTGATGTGGTCAAATTTACTTAGAGAGTAGATCAATCTGAGAGCTGTGTTTTGTACAGTCTGTAGTTGTTTTATCATGTTTGCAGGGCATGGTAGATAGAGGATGTTGCAATAGTCCACTAGACCTAGGACTAGGGATTGTACTATGAGCCTATATTGCTCTTTGTCGAAGAATTTTCTTATTTTTCGTGAATTGCGCATAATTAAAAATGTTTTCTGGGTAGTCTTGTTGATTTGGACCTGCATTGTGCAGCATCTATCTATCGTCACTCCTAGGAGTTTAAGATCGGACTGTATAGGGTATTTGGTGGCATTTATTTCTAAGTTTTGGCCTTTTCGAGCAAAATAAATTTTTGTTTTGTCTAAGTTTAGTTTCAATTTGTGGTCTATCATCCATTTTTCCACCGCTTCTAGTGTTTTTTTCAGTTTTTCAGTTGAGGTGGGATCTGGTGAATCGAAGGGGAGGAATATGGTGATGTCGTCTGCGTAGCTGAATGATGTTACATTTAGGTTATCTAGAGTGGTCCCAAGGGAGGATATAGAGGTTGAAGAGCGTAGGCGACAGTGGTGACCCTTGTGTGTGGAGAGGTGGCTGTTTGCTTGTCAAGGGGTATATAAAAATTGGCGGTGGGGCACATGATATGCCTTTCTGTGGTTCTTACCTGCTTCATCTATACTCTGCCTTGGATACTGAGATCTGGTTAGCCTTTTGTTCAGTAGTAGTCTTGTGACTTCATGTGTGGGGTATATGATGGAGGCTGCACCACATCAGGCGCTTCATTGCTGTATATGGTTGTCTATTTCATGTTTCAGTTATTGTGTTTGCTGAAGTGTGCCTTTTCTGCTTTCAATAAAAATATGATTAAAAAAAAAAAAGATATCCCGCTAAATCAGGCTTCAAGGCGGTTTACATATTAAAATAATAGGGGAAATATAAAAAAATATAAATATAGTTGATGTACTGTATCTAGATTTCCAGAAGGCTTTTGATAAAGTTCCTCATAAGAGTCTCCTGAGAAAATTAAAGAGTCATGGAATAGGAAGCAATATTCAATTGTGGATTAAGAACTGGTTATCAGACAGAAAACAAAGGGTAGGGCTAAATGGCCATTTTTCTCAATGGAGGAGGGTAAATAGTGATGTGCCGCAGGGATCTGTACTGGGACCTATTTAACTTATTTATAAATTTAACTTATTTAAAAATTATCTGAAATTGGAATGACAAGTGAGGTGATTAAATTTGCAGATGACACTAAAATGTTCAAAGTTGTTAAAGTGCATGCGGATTGTAAAAAGCTGCAGGAACACCTTAGGATATTGGAAAACTGGGCATCCAAATGGCAGATGAGATTTAATGTGGACAAATGCAAAGTGAAGCACATTGGGAAGAATAATCCAAATCATAGTTATCTGATGCTAGGGTTCCCTTTGAGGGTCAGCGCTCAAGAAAAAGATCTGGGTGTCATTGTGGACAATGCACTGAAACCTTCAACCCAATGTACAGTGGCCAAGAAAATAAACAAGATGCTAGGAATTATTAGAAAAGGGATGGTAAACAAGACTAAGAATGTTATAGTGTCTCTGTATCACTCAATGGTGTGATATCACCTTGAGTATTATGTTCAGTTAGAAACATAGAAACATGATGGCAGATAAAGGCCAAATGGCCCATCCACAGTAACCATTATGGTCTCCTTATTTCTAAAAATATATAGCAGCACTAGAAAAGATTCAAAGAAGGGTAACCAAAGGGGATGGAACTCCTCTCGCACGAGGAAAGACTAAAAAGGTTAGGGGTCTTCAGTTTGGAAAAGAGATGGCTGAGGGAGATATGATCAAAGTCTACAAAATCCTGAGTGGAGTAGACCGGGTACAAGTAGATCGATATATTTTTTTTTTTTTTTTAATGCATCAAGCTTTACAAAGACTGAGGGAACACTCGAAGTTAGAAGGAAATACTTTTAAAACCAATAGGATGACATATTTTTTCCCTCGGAGAATAGTTAAGCTCTGGAATTCATCGGCAGAGTATGTGGTAAGAGTGGATAATATAGGTGGATTTTTTAAAGGATTGGACAAGTTTTTGCAGGAAAAGTCCTTAAACTACTGTTGATACAGACATGGGAGAAGCCACCACTGTGTGGCCTGAATCGGTGGCATGGAATGCTACTACTATTTGGGTTTTTGCCAGATACTTGTGATTTGGATTGGCTTCTGTGAAGATGGGATACCGGGCTAGATGGACCATTGATCTAATCCAGTAAGCTATTCTTATGTTCTTAAGATACAGACACTAGTCCAGCAGTAGAGGTGTAGAATCCAGTCTTTTGCACTGTCATATGTATGATTATCTACCAGGTGGTGAGAGATTTCATGTGTGTGCTTGATGCAAAGAGCTCCTAGCTCTCAGAGAATGAGTCTGTTCTCAAGGCTAAAGCAGCAGAGTTGGAGGAGCTGAGGCAGACAGATAGTTTTAAAGAGGAGGCTTACAGGGGAGAAGTTCTACCTTCAGTCTGGCATCCACTGTGCCACTTTGGAGGAAGGACCACCACCTTGGTGAAGTAGGAAATAATCCTGTAGCCAAGACCTTCCCACCAAGGGATTTAATATCTCCTTGCATCAAGGATGTGTCTCCCAGGGCTTCTGCCCAGAGGAAGAGGTTAGGGCAGATGGTGTAGTTGGTGATTCAATCATTAGGCATGTAGACAGCTGGGTTGCTGTTGGACTTGAGGATCATCTGATCACTTGCGTGCCTAGTGTGAAGATAGTGGACCTCATACATCACCTAGATAGGATTTTAGATAGTACCAGGGAGGAGCCAGCTGTCTTGGTATATGTAGGTAACAATGACATAGGAAAATGTGGTAGGGAGATTCTGGAAGCCAAATTTAGGTTCTTGGATAGAAGGCTGAAATCTAGATCCTCCATGCAAGCATTTTCAGAAATGCTTTTCATTCCACACACAGGATCCAAAAGGCAGGCAGAGCTCCAAATTCTCAATGTGTGGTTGAGGTAATAGTGCAGGGATAAGGGATTTAGATTTGTTAGGAAATGGGCAATATTCTGGGAAAGGGGGAGCTTATTCTAAGTGGATGGACTCCATCTTACATAGAAACATAGAAATAGACGGCAGATAAGGGCCAAGGCCCATCCAGTCTGCCCACCCTAATGTCCCTCCCCTACCTTCGCCCTGTGAATAGATCCCTCCCCTACCTTCGCCCTGTGAATAGATCCCATGTGACGATCCCATTTGGCCTTAAAATCAGGCATGCTGCTGGCCTCGATCACATGCAGTGGAAGACTATTCCAGCGATCAGCCACCCTTTCTGTGAAAAATAATTTCCTGGTGTCAGCTCGTAGTTTCCCTCCCCTAATTTTCCACGGATGCCCTCTTGTTGTCGTGGGACCCTTGAAAAGGAAGATATCTTCCTCCGTCTCTATGCGGCCCGAGAGATGGAACTAGGCTGCTGGAGCTAACATTTAAAAAGGAAAAAGAGCAACTTTAAAAGTAAGGGGAAGAAGCCAGCGGTCACTCAGGAGTGCAAGGTATGGTGTGGTGTGTCCATGAATGATACTACTGAATTAGGACATTTAAGGAAGTCCAATACAGAGGTTTCAACAATGGTGGAAGAAAGGCAGAAGTGTTTAACGGAAAAGCAGAGTAAAGGATGCAAATTATCCCCGTCAATTTCTAAGCAGCTTGTAAATACAAGGAAAAAAATCACAATTTGAGGTGTCTATACAAATTCTAGAAGCCTAAAACAAGATGGGAGAGCTAGAGTATATAGCACTAAATTAAGAGGTAGATATAATAGGCATCTCAGAGACCTTGTGAAAAGGAGGACAATCAATGGGACACTGTTACCTGGGTACAAATTATATCACAATGATAGAGTAGATCCAAATGGAGGGGGTCGTGCTATATGTCATTTTACATGACACAGATGGCATTGTGAAATTCTTATGGATAGAAATTTAGTGGTAGAAATGTACTACCAGCTCCCAAGATAGAACAAACAGACAGATGAAGAAATGTTTACAGAAATTAGGAAAGCTGACAAATTGGGCAACATATAATAATGGATGATTTCAGTTACCATAAGAAATATCAACAAATGGGCAGAGTAGACAGAATCACTAACTGAAATATATATCTCTGCTCTCTTCCAATGCACAGGGAGGAATATCGGTAACAAACACAATATACTGTATATATATTTTTTATATACAAATGGAGAAAAAGACCTCAGTTCAAGCCAATAGTGACAGGGCCTTTGATTGTTTGTGGACCCATTGCATTTGCTTGATGGCTACAGCAATGATGCCCTAGCCACTATTGGCTTGAACTGAGGTCTTTATTTCTCCACTGTCTCAACACATTACAGTCACATCTTCACTTTGACAGTCGCTGCAGTGGTGGATAAACTCTTCCAATCTTTCCAGATTTGTTCCACTCGCCTCCACATCAGAAAGTTCTGACCACGGATTCATCCACCTACTAGTGCTGCCCGATTCGCGATTCGAATCAATTCTCCGATTTACTTTGGGTGAATCGATTTGAATTGGTTTGTTTTTTAAGAAAATCGGACTTACCGATTCATCGGCCCCCCTTGTTAGAGACCCGTTCGAGCTTTCCCTCTGCCACCGGAGTCTTTGCTTCTGGTGTAACTTCCGGTTTTGCAAAACTGGATGACCTATTCCTTGATGCATCAAAGATTTGTAGACATAGTGCCTGTCAGCTGGGACTCTTCTGGGCCATGTCATTTTCCTGTTTGTTTGTTTACTGTTTGAAGTTTTAGCATGGTCATCAACTTAGGGCAGAGCCAATTTTCTTGACTCCTACTGTCTATTAGTCAAACAATCATCATGAGGTCCCCTGGAGATCACAAACACTGCAATTACAGCCAGAAACAAAATCTGCTTTATAATTCGTAAAATATAACTTTTTGGCACTGATAAATCCTAAGTCAGATTGGCTGGTGCCTTTTGCATATTGGGATTTGAATTTTTTTCTGAAGATAATAAATTAAATATTTAAACCTCGATGGAAAAGCTTGTAATTTTGTCTCTGTACAGCTAAAATTCTGATAAGAAACCTTGGTAAGGATAAGGGATTCCTCTGGATAAAAAAATAAAAAAGGTATATGGAGGGAGATGGGAGTTGGTGGACTGGAAGAGAGATGGGGAGAAGATAGATGGGAGAAATGAACTTGGTGGAGAGGGGAGATGGGGAAGGATAGAAGAAATAAGAATCTAAAAACAGGAGAGGGAGAGAGATGGTGGACAATGGGATTTAGGGAGGAAAGGAACAGAAAGGAAGAGAAGTTGTACACGAGATGGGGGGATAGAGATACTGGATAGGAGGATAGTTAGAAAGAGAAAGGGAGAGCTGGTGGGAAGGAGGGAGAGATGTTGGATGACAGGGTAGTTGAGAAAAGGAGAAATGGTGGATATATTCTTTGTAAGTTTTTCTATTTCTGCTTGTGTAAAAGGAACTGCTGAAACTGTTATCATTTTGCCAAGAACCCACAAGGTCTTTTCTTTTTGTGTTCTGAGCTCTGTGTCCCCATTTTGTTCTGTAGTTGACTTGTTTTGATAAGAAACATTTGTTAAAAAAGAAACATTGCTTGACCTTAGACAAGACAATATTATATGCCATAGATGGAAACTCCCCCCCCCCCTTCCTTATGTTTGCTACCTTTTTCTAGTTGCTTTTATGTATCCTGTTACCAAATACGGTCTTTCCTACAGTCATATGCTGAAAAAACTGACCCATGTGAAATGCTATATATATGTTACAGTACTCTGAATAAAGGAGATAGATATCCCTTGGCATATTGGCATATGTGTTTGTGTGTGTGACAGCAGAACGAGGCTAATACAAATTAGGACCTGGTCGTTTCAACATCCTCCTAATTCGCACGAACAATCGGGTTGCAATGTATTACATATACAAGCAAGGAGGCACAGGTTCTCTCCTCCTTTGTCAAGAGGCTCCAAAGATTTGGAAATGGGCGATTGCTCGCAACATATTTTTGAAAGCAGTATGCATTCAAGGGGAACAGAATTCTCTTGCAGACAGACTCAGCAGGTTTCTTCAGCCACGAGTGGATGCTCAACTCTGCAGTTCTGAATCACATATTCTGTCTCTGGGAGACTCCTCAGATAGACCTGTTTGCATCCCCCCACAATCACAAACTGCCCCAAGTTTGTTCCAGGCAGTATTCTCCCCAACGTCTGGAACCAGATGTGTTTCTTCTGGATAGAGAAGAAAGAAACAGGGGAAAGAAAACAAAACCACAAACACAAATATGCAAAAACCAGAATGGAATTGTCCAGATAAGAATGATGTGCACTAAAAAAGTGTCCTCCAATTCGTCTGGTAATATGAAGATCTTTATTCTTCAAATATCACAATAACACATTCAACGACTCGACATGTACATGTTTCGGCCATCAGGCCTGCCTCAGGAGTCTTAAAGAACACGAATGATGATATACGAAGTCTGCTGGCACTCAAACAGATTTAGCTAAACTCAATCAAAAAGAAATATCATCTAATGGTATAGAAAAGAGAGATTAAAACAAAATCGCATATGATACAAATGCAGTCAGCGTACTGCTTGGTGTCAGTTGACTGCATTTGTACCATACGCAATTTTGTTTTTTATCCCTCTTTTCTATACCATTAGACGATATTTCTTTTGATTGAGTTTGGCTAAATCTATCTCAGTGCAAGCAGATTTCTTCTGGAGAGGACACACAAGTTCCTTTGTGCGTTTCCTCTTATCCTCAAGATGCTTGTCAAGCTCAAACAAGAATCATCCACCATGATTCGTATAGCTCCTTGGTGGCCCAGGCAACCCTGGTTCTCCCTTCTACTTTAACTCAGTATCAAGGAACTAATCCCTCTTCCAGTTTCTCCATCTCTTCTCACGCATCCATCTCTTCTCTCCTGCATCCCAATCTTCAGTTGTTACACCTGACAGCTTGGTACCTCTCGGGCTGACATTGGCTGGGGAGCATCTTTTTCATCCTGTCAGACTTATTTTAGATATAATACAAATGGGTAATTGAATAAATTGAATATTGTTCCAAAGGAAATGTAGTACAAACAGCAAACAAGGAACAATAATAGTTATTAATACAGTTTTAAAAATGGCGTTTAGAATCCAAAAGTAGAGTAAAATAACTCAGCATAGGGAAAAACCCTTTTTTTTAAACTTTCATAGAATCAATCATTGCACCATCTTGTTAGAATAAATGATTTTTAAATAACTTCATAGATTCATAAGTAATTCTTAAATCTCCATAATGTGAAAATAAAGTCCAAAGTTTTGTGAAAAGCTAATATAAGTAAACAGATTATAGTTTCAATGTCTCTGCAGCGGTGACCCAGCGGGGTTCTGACGCGTTTCGCCATCCTGGCTTCCTCAGAGAACCCGCTAATGCTGTGTGTGACCTTAAAAAATAAATCCTTCTTTAATAAGAAACAACAAGAAAGATACATAGTAACATTTTACAAAGAGAACTTTTAACAAAGAAAACTTTTAACCAAACACTCACAGACTTGTCAGTTGGGTACCTAATTCAAAAGGGAAAAGAAACTTCCTCGTGTTCTATGACATGAATGCTCTGCTGAGCACCCTGTACTTATGAAGTGTGAAGCTGTCTATCATCTGTGAAGAAACGCCCACCATTCTACTACACGGTTTAACCCAGCAGGGGTGACTGTCTTCCAATGGTAAATCCATCTCTGCTCTCTTTTCCACAACCAAGCTTGGACATTTCCTCCTCTCTTTAGCTGAGCCACTTCTAGTACTATGAACTGAAGATCAGAAAGCTGATGTGAAGCAGTGTGCCAATGCTGCACTAATGGAGCCTTTAAATCGTTCCTCCTAATTTTGCTCAAATGTTCCGTAATCCGAACTTTGATACTTCTAGTGGTGTGGCCAATGTAAAGTAAATTACATGGGCATATAATCATATACACCACTTTCTGTGTATTGCAGTTTGTATGTTGTTGGAGGATATGCTTTTTAGGCAAAATAGGGTGATTGATGCATGTTGTAACTAACGCATGGGAGCAAATAGTGCAGTGTCCACACATAAAATGGCCTTTAAGATGTTGGGGAGTGCTAGTGTGGTGACTAATATATTGGGAAGTGGTGAGATGGTCACGTAGATTTCTGCCTCTAGAAAAAGCAAACATAGGGGGTTGGGTGAGACTTTTATGAACCTGGAGGATGTGCCAATGAGATTTGATGATTTTTTTAATCCTAAACGCTTTGTATGAGTGAGGAAGTGTGCACACCATGCGGGCTTCTGCAGGAGATTGAGTTTGCTGAAGGAGGTAAGTTCTGTGTGCATATAGAGCTCTTTTATAGGCTTTCTTGATGGTACCATAAGGGTACCCCCTATCAGAAAAACGTTGCCACATGTCCATAGAGCGCGTCTTATACTCATCTTTATTGCTACACAAGCGTCTAAGTCTCAAAAACTGCCCTACAGGTAAGTTGTCTCTTAAATGGCGTGGGTGGTAACTGGCATAGTGCAACAAATTATTTTGATCGGTAGCTTTTCGGAAAATAGTAGTTTCAAAATGATCATGACATAAACTGATTTGAATATCAAGAAATGCAATCTGTGTGTACGAGTAAGAGGCTGTAAATTGTAAATGTACATTGCAAGCATTAAGCCATTGCAAAAAAGAATGAAAAGTCTCAAGAGTATTTGTCCATACTAAAAAAATGTCGTCAATGTAACGCTTCCAAACATAAATATCAGTATAGTAACTGGAGGTGTAAATATGTGTTTCTTCAAAGTCAGTTACATACAAACAAGCTAGAGTGGGGGCCATAGTTGCACCCATTGCAGTGCCCTTGATCTGTAAGAAAAATTCCGTGTCAAACATAAAATAATTTTTCTGTAAGGCTATACTTGCAATAGTGACCAAAAACTCAACTCTAGCTGCTGACAAATTAGAGGTACTAAGATGTCTTCGGACGACCTCAATAGCACTAATCTGGGGAATATTGGTGTATAGAGATGTGATGTCTAAGGTTACTAAAAGAGCCCCCTGTGGAACCGACTGGGATTCATGAAGCCAATTAAGCATGTAGGTAGTATCCCTAATATATGATTTAGCTAACAAGACCTGCTCTTTAAGATGAAAGTCAACAAAATCAGACAGGGGTTCCAGCACGGAACCAATCCCTGATACTATAGGGCGCCCAGGAGGGGCAGTAAGGCTTTTGTGAATTTTAGGGACGAAGTAAATGACTGGAATAACTGGATAATTTTGATGGAGGAAAAGATACTCTCCATCAGTGATAGTTCCACTTTCCAAGGCCTGCAATAAAACATGTTGGATAAGGTTCGATAACTCAGTTGTAGGGTCCATAGATAAAGGTTTGTAATAGTGGGAGTCACTTAATTGTCTACGAGCTTCCCTAACATAAGCCGTGGTGTCCTGCAGTACAATGCCTCCACCTTTATCCGCAGCTCGGATGGTAATACTAGTATCATGAGCAAGAGCTTGAACAGATTGCATAAGCTCTCTAGAGACATTGCAGGTTATGTGGGAAGATTGTTCTTCCAAACATGCTAGCTCTCTTTCCACTAAATTGTGAAAAACCTGTAAATGTGGGTCCAAATTGCCAGGAGGGTTCCATGTGGATGGTCTATGGAGACCAGTATTACCCTGAATAGTGGATTTGTCTTGAAAGAAAAGGGACAGATTGCATTTCCTGATAAGTTTATATAAACTAATTCTGGTGTCTAATGGGTTGTAGTTGGTAAAAGGAACAAAAGATAACCCCAGAGAAAGGACAGTAAGTTCATTGGGAGACAGACTTCTGCTAGATAGGTTGAACACATTGCTATTGGTTAGGGTTTCGGGGGACGTTTCCCTCTGGTGGTTCGAGTGCCTCCGCCTTTGTGGGAGGCTGGCCCGTGAAAATTTACATTAGAAGATCTTGTTTGTATAGGGTCCGAACTAACAGATCTATTAGAATCTGAACTTGGGTCCTCACCTCCGGATCCACTTTGGACTTTATTTTCACATTATGGAGATTTAAGAATTACTTATGAATCTATGAAGTTATTTAAAAATCATTTATTCTAACAAGATGGTGCAATGATTGATTCTATGAAAGTTTAAAAAAAAGGGTTTTTCCCTATGCTGAGTTATTTTACTCTACTTTTGGATTCTAAACGCCATTTTTAAAACTGTATTAAGACTTATTTTAGAAGCATCAAGAAAACCGTCTACGCAGCAGTGTTACCAGCAGAAATGGATATGGTTTGCCACTTGGTATACTCTTCATTATTATGATGCTATATACACCTCTATCTCTACAGTTTTGGATTATCTTCGACATTTAGCCAATTCAGGCCTCAAGACCACTTTGATTCGAGTTCATCTCAGTGCTATCAATGCTTTTTACTGCCTAGTTAATGGTAAACATCTAACTGCTCATCCTCTAGTATCCAGATTCATGAAAGGACTTTTTTCAATGTCAAACTACCTTTCAAACTACCTCCAGTAGTTTGGGATCTCAATGTTGTTCTCTCTAGACTTATGAAGCCTCCTTTTCAACCAATGTCTTCTGCTCATTTAAAATACCTCACTTGTAAAGTGTGTTTTCATATCTCCCTTACCTCTGCTCGAAGAGCAAGTGAACTTCAAGCACTGGTGGCGGATCCACAGATCATAGTATTTCATCAAGACATAGTATTTCTTTCAAAAGTAGTCGCAATCTCATCTAAATCAATCTTATCGTACTTTCAGGGTTCTTTCCTAAGTCTCACTTTCATCCTGAAGAAATGACTCTTCATACTCTCGACTGCAAACAAACTTTGGCTTACTACTTACAGAGAACTCAGCCACGTAGAGTATCTCCTCAACTTTTCATTTCATTTGATCCTAACAAGTTGGGATGTCCTGTATCCAAAAGAACTATATCTACATGGTTAGCAGCTTGTAACACTTTCTGTTATGCTCAGACTGAGCTGCAACTGGGAATCGCATCACAGCCCATAAAGTCCAAGGTATGGTAGCTTCAGTTGCTTTCCTCCGCTCAACTCCTATTGATGAAATCTGTAAAGCTGCTACTTGGTCCTCAGTTCATACATTCACTTCTCACTACTGTCTGGAATCTTATTCCAGATGGGATGGTCACTTCGGCCAAGCAGTATTACAAAATTTGTTTTCTTAATGGCCGACACTCCCTCCATTCTATTCTAATAAACTAGAGATTCCCACATGTGAGATCATGCCTGCTTATCCTAGGATAAAGCAGTTACTTACCATAACAGGTGTTATCCAGGGACAGCAGGCAGATATTCTCACTAGTGCTGCCCGATTCAGGAAAAAAAATTTCGATTCGATTCAGCCTACTGAATTGGTTTTTTGATTCGATTTTCCTGCCCAATTGGGTGTTTTTTTCAAACATCCTGGTGGGTTTATTTTATAGCCTCTTCACCCCTTTTATAGCCTCTTCACTCCCTTTGCCTTCTCCTAACCACACTGGTGCTGTGGTGTAAGCAAAATAAACAAAAAAGAATTTTCCTCTCTCTGTTAAATCCTAGCTCTGGCAGGATACACATTTCAAATCTGACATACAGTGATACCTCGGTTTACGAGTGTACCGGTTTGCGAGTGTTTTGCAAGACAAGCAAAACATTCGCAAAATCGGCGCCTCGGAAACTGAGCGTGCCCCGATTTACAAGCGCCCCACCGTGATCCAGCACACCCCCCCCCCCCCCCCCGCCGCAACCTGAAGTCCCACAGACCCACCCAAACCTGCTTCTTACTTTCATCTGGCCTCGGCATCGGCATGTCTGATGCATTGGTGCCGGTGCCCGAAGGTCGGCCTCCTCTTCTGTGCTGGGCCTTGAGCATCTGCGCATGCTTAAGGCCTGCGAGTTCACATTCTCTCCGAGATCTCAGAGAGAGCGTGAACTCACAGGCCTTGAGCATGCGCAGATGCTCAAGGCCCAGCACAGAAGAGGAGGCCGATCTTCGGGCACCGGCACCAAGGCACAGGACATGCCGGTGCCGGTGCCAGTGCCGAGGCCAGATGAAAGTAAGAAGCAGGTTCGGGTGGGTATGGGGGACTTCAGGTCGCAGTGGGGGGTGCCAGATTGCGGGGGGAGGGTGCCGGATCGTGGGGGGGGGTGCTGGATCGCGAGGGGGCCTTCGGGGGGAGCAATGCCGATTCTTGTGGGGGGGATAGAGCAGCACCGCTGGCCTTGGGGGGTGGGAACGATTAAAAGCGAGTTTCCATTATTTACTGTGGGAAAACTCGCTTTGATATACAAGTATGTTTGTTTACGAGCATGCTTCTGGAACAAATTATGCTCGTAAACCAAGGTACCACTGTATTGTAATCACAAAATGGAAAATAACATTAGTTTTTCTACCTTTTGTTGTCTGGTCATTATTCAAATCTTGTTGGTCCCAGGCTCTGGTTGTCTTCTGATAACTTGCTTGCCAGGGTCTCCTACTTTCTTCTTTCTCTGTTCTAACCATCCATCTGCCATCTCTTCCCTTCCCTCCCCCGGAGGTCTGGCATCATTCTTTTTTTCGTCTCCATCCACAGATCCACCTTTTCTTAACTACCATTTCATCCAGCATCTCTCCCTCCTTCCCCATGACCCCAGGGTCCACCATCTCTCCCTTTCTTTTCCCCTATCCAGTATCTCTATCCCCCCTCCACACCATCCCTTGTGTCCTACTTCTCTCCCTTTCTGTTCCTAAATCCCATTGTCCATCATCTCTCTCCCTCTCCTCTATTTTTAGACCCATTATTTCTTCCCCCCCCCAAAGTCCAGCATACGTCTCTTTGAACCCCCCTTCCTTCCCTCCGTGTACTTCTACACCAGGGCCCCTCTCCCCTGAAAGTCTGCACCTCCCCCCTGAAGGCCTATTCACCCCCTTAAAGGCCTGCCTGTCCCCCCTTAAAGGCCTGCCTGTCCCCCCTTTAAAGGCCTGCCTGCCCCCCCCTTTGAAGGCCTGCACCCCCTCTTGAAGGCCTGTCCCACCCCCTGAAGGACTTCCCCCCCGAAGGACTGCCTCTCCCGAAGGACTGTGCACCCCCCCCCCCCCGGAAAGGCCTCCGTGTTCCATCTGGCCTCCCTGCAGCGTTTACCTTATTGCTGCAGCCTGCAGCAAAGATCGCGGTTACAGCAGCTTTACTAAGTGCTTTAAGCTGTTTCCTCTGCTGCGGTTCCGCCCCTCCTCTGACGTCAGAGGAAGGATCGGGGCGGAGGAAACGGCTGAAAGCACTTAGTAAAGACACTGTAACCGTGATGTTCACTGCAGGCTGCAGCTATAAGGTAAACGCTGCGGGGCGGCCAGAGGGAACACGGAGGCCTTCCCGGGGGGACAGTCCTTCAGGGGGTGGGATGGGATGCGATTCGATGCGATATCCATCAGGGAGGCCAGGGGGAAGCCAACAGGAGCACTTCCTGACTGACTCTCCCTCCTGCCCTCTAAAGCAGATGCGGCAGCGGCCAGCCAGCAAGAGCAACGCTGCCGCTCCTGCTTTAGGGGGCGAGGGGGAGGGTCCGAATCGGGAATCCAATTTTTTTTTAATTTAAATCGATTCGAATTGATTCACCCGAAGTGAATCGGTGAACTGATTCGAATCGGGCAGCACTAATTCTCACAACCCACCCACCTCCCCTGGATGGCTTCTTAGCTTGAACATAAGTAGTGCCTCTGCTGGGTAAGACCAGGGGTCCATCCTGCCCAGCAGTCTGCTCACCCGGCAGCCAATCAGGTCCAGGACCTGTATAGTGATCTCTATCTATACCCTTCTATCCCTTTTTTCTTCAGGAATTTATCCAATCCCTGTCCTATCACACCCTCTGGAAGCGCATTCTAGGCATCCACCACCCTTTGGGTGAAGAAGAACTTCCTAGCATTGGTTCTGAATCTGTCCCCCTCTTAATTTTTCCATATGCCCTCTTGTTCTTGTAGTTTCTGAAAGTTTGAAGAATCTGTCCCTCTTCACTTTCTCTATGCCCTTCATGATCTTGTAAGTCTCTATCATGTCTAGCTTGCTTATGGAACTAAGGAGCTGTGAGCCTACATCAGGCAGGAAGAAACTCATGCATGCATGGTGCAGTCAGTTCGTGAACTTTCTTAAGTTTTTAAAGTGGCGATGCACTTTTAAACCTGGGGCTCTGTGGATGAAGTGACTGACATGACTGCCTGCTGTCCCTGGATAAAGCACAGTTACTTACCGTAACAGGTGTTATCCAGGGACAGCAGGCAGATATTCTCTACATGTGGGTGACGTCATCCACAGAGCCCTGTCGCGGACAGCTTTTCAAGCAAACTTGATTGAAGGTCTCAAGTTTGCTAGTGCTGCACCGTGAATGCGTGTGCCTTCCCGCTCAGCTAGAGGGCGCGTCTCCTCAACGTGGTCCTCAGTTCAGATAGTTAGCAAAGAAGCCAACCCGGGGAGATGGGAAGGTTGTGAGAATATCTGCCTGCTGTCCTTGGATAACACCTGTTACGGTAAGTAACTGTGCTTTATCCAAGGACAAGCAGGCAGCATACTCTCTACATGTGGGTGACCTCCAAGCTAACTAGGAAGGGACGGTGGGAGAGTTGGCAATTTAGGAGAATAGATTAGGCAAAACCGACTGGCCGAAGCGGATGTCGCGCCTGGAAAAAGATCCAGACAGTAGTGAGAGGTGAATGCATGAACCGAGGACCAAGTGGCAGCCTTGCAGATCTCCTCAATAGGCGTGGACCTGAGGAAAGCGACAGACGCCGCCATCGCTCTGACTTTATGCCCCATTACCCTACCCAGCAGCGGAAGACCAGCCTGAGCATAGCAGAAGGAAATACAAGCAGCCAACCAGTTGGAAAAGGTGCGCTTGGAAACAGGATGGCCCAACTGATTATGATCAAAAGATATGAAGAGTTGAGGAGCCGTCTGATGAAACTGGGTGCATTGGAGGTAAAAAGCCAACGTCCTCTTACAGTCAAGAGTGTGAAGCGCCACTTCACCAGCATGAGAATGGGGCTTTGGAAAAAACACCAGAAGAACAATGGACTGGTTGAGGTGGAAATCCAAAACCACCTTGGGCAAGAATTTAGGATGAGTACGAAGGACCACCTTGTCATGATGAAAAACAGTAAAAGGTGGGTCCGCAACCAGAGCTTGCAGCTCACTGACTCTGCGAGCAGACGTGAGGGCAACCAGGAACACTACCTTCCAAGTGAGGGACTTCAGATGAGCCTTATCAATGGGTTCAAATGGAGGTTTCATCAATTGAGTCAGAACCACATTAAGATCCCAAACCACGGGGGGGGAGGCTTGAGTGGAGGATGAACATTAAAAAGGCCCTTCATGAATCGAGAAACCACCGGATGGACGGAGAGCGATTTCCCATCAATCGGCTGATGAAAGGCAGCAATCGTACTAAGGTGGACACAAATAAAAGTTGGTTTGAGGCCAGACCGAGACAAGTGGAGCAAATAATCCAGCACGGAGGACAAGGAGACAGACAGCGGCTCCACGTGATGCGAAGCACACTACGCAGCAAATCTAGACCACTTCTGGGAGTAGCATTGTCTAGTAGAACTCTTGCGAGAGGCCTCAAGAATGTCCCACACCGACTGAGAAAAACCGAAGGAGGGACTCAGGTGGAAAGGAACCAAGCTGTCAAGTGTAGAGACTGCAAATTGGGATGCAGCAGCAAACCCCTACTCTGAGACAGCAGAGAAAAAAACACAGGCAGAAGCAGAGGCTCCCTGACACTGAGTTGGAGGAGAAGGGAGAACCACGGCTGCCTGGGCCACCAAGGAGCTATCAAAATCATGGTGGCGTGAGCCAACTTGAGCTGCACGAGAGTCCTCAGAATCAGAGGAAAAGGAAGGAACGCGTAGAAAAACCAGCCCGTTCAATCCAGAAGGAAAGCATCCACCTCGAGACGATCCGGGGAGTAAATCCTTGAACAGAAGCAAGGCAATTTGTGGTTGAGAGGTGAGGCGAATAGATCTATCTGCGGCGTCCCCCATTGAGCAAACACCTGACGCAGAGTTGAGGAATGGAGCGACCATTCATGCGGCTGGAGAAGACAACTCAACCTGTCCGCCAGGCAGTTTTGCTCGCCTTGGATGTAGACCGCTCGAAGGAAGATGTGGCATATCGCCCACTCCCAGAGCCAAAGAGCCTCCCGGCAAAGAGACAGGGAACCCGCACCCCCCCCCCCATTTGTTTACATAATACATAGCCACCTGGTTGTCCGTGCGCACCAGGACTACTTGATCCTGAAGCACATGCCAAAAGGCGACCAGGACCAGGACCCAAAGCTCCAGCAGGTTGATGTGGCAGCGACGGTCGGCGCTCGACCAAAGACCCTGAGTTCGGAGTCCATCAAGGTGAGCCCCCCAGGCATACGTGGAGGAGTCCATTGTTAGGACCTTCTGCGGCGGGAGCATGAGAAAGAGAAAACCTCTGGAAAGATTGGAAAAGAGCGTCCACCAATGGAGCGAACGCCTCAAGGAGAGAGTCACCGCAATGTGCTGAGAGGCGGGATCACAGTCCTGTCTCCACTGGGACGCCAGGATCCACTGAGGTAATCAGAGGTGAAGTCTGGCAAAAGGAGTCACATGAATGGTGGAGGCCATGTGGACTGAAGGGAGACCTGCCGGCACAGGTGGATGAGGGCGGCCTGCCGAGGTTGAGGCAGAAACGAGTGGAGGCAAACCGTGTCCAGCACCGCCCCAATGAACTGAAGAGACTGAGAAGGGCACAACTGGGACTTCGGAAAGTTGACCTCGAAGCCCAGACGCTGAAGGAATGTAATAGTCCGATGGGTCGCTGAAATAACCTCCCACAGTGACGGTGCTTTGATGAGCCAGTCGTCAAGGTACGGGAACATTTGAAGACCCTGCGACCGCAGGACCGCCGCCACCACCACGAGGCACATCGTGAAGACTCGTGCGGACGAAGCGAGCCCGAATGGGAGGACTCGATACTGCAGGTGAATGTCTCCCACCTGAAAGCGAAGGAACCTGCGAGAGGCTGGGTGGATCGGGATGTGAGTGTAGGCCTCCTTCAGGTCCAGGGAGCATAACCAGTCCCCCTCGTCCAGCAGAGGATACAACATGGGAAAAGAGAGCATACGGAACTTCTCCTTGACCATGAACTTGTTCAGTACTCGGAGATCCAGGATAGGGCGCAGGTCTCTGGTTTTTTTGGGGACTAGAAAGTACCGGGAGTAGAATCCGGTGCCCTGCTGACACAAAGGAACCTCCTCCACTGCCCAGAGGCGAAGGAGGGCATGAGCCTCCTGGAGAAGAAGGGGGAGTTGCGCTCTGTTGGAAGGAGCCTCTCTTGGGGGCAGGTCCAGAGGCGGCATCCGGAAGTGCAGCGAATACCCCTCTCTGATGATGGAGAGGACCCAATTGCCCGTAGTAATCAGTTCCCAGTGATGATAAAAGGCCCCCTATAGGCAGAGGAGAAGACTCGAGGATGGAGGGGACCGGCCCTCTCCAACCGAGACAGTCAAAAGGACAGCGTAGGCTTAGCCTTCGCAGGAGTCTGAGGCTTTTAAGGCGCCCTCTGCTGCTGACGCCGAGGAGACAGCCTGGAAAAAGCCGGCATCGATTTCTAGGGATAGCACAGGGGAGACAACTTGTACGACTTAGGAGGAGCGGGCTTCACCTTGGGTCGGACCAACGAGGCAAAGGAGCGCTCATGCTCGGAGAGGCATTTGGTGGCTGCCTCGATGGAGTCATCAAAGAGCTCGTTGCCCAAGCACGGGAGATTCGCCAGCCGGTCCTGCAGATTAAGGTCCATGTTAACTATGCGGAGCCAAGCCAGGCGGCGCATGGCTACTGCAAAGGCGGAGACCCTTGAGGAGAGTTCAAATGCATCATATGTCACCTGAAACATATAAAGTCGAATCTGCAACAGCTTATCCAGGAGCCGGCAAAATGAACAGGCAAATCATCCTGAAAGGAGGGCATGGATTTGATGCACTGTTTGAGATAGGATGTGAAAGTAAAATTGTAGTTCAGAACCCTGTTCGCCATCATCAAATTTTGGTACAGACGTATGCCAAACTTATCCATAGTCTGGCTTTCCCGGCACGGCGGGATAGCCGCGTAGACCTTGGAAGGATTAGACTTCTTTAGGGAAAACTCCACCACCAGGGTCTGGTGGGAGAGTTGAGCCTTCTCAAACCCCTTACAGTGGATCGTCTGGTACCTGGATTCCATTTTGGATGGAATGGCCGGGATAGCATAAGGAGTCTCCAAATTCCGGAAGAAAGTCTGTTGCAAAACCAGATTCAAAGGGAGGCGAAGGGATTCCTTCGGTGGATAAGGAAGCTCCATCTCCTCCAAATATTCACGGGTGTACCTGGAATCAGACTGGAGGTCCAATTGCAGCGCTTTGCCCATGTCCACCACGAACCTGGTGAAGGAGGATGGCTTGCTCGCAGAAGGCCTCTCAAGGGAGGAAGCCGAGTGAGACTTTGGGGCAGCAGAAAACGAGGGGGAAGCCTCCCTCGAATACTGAACCGGCACGTCAGTATCAACAAGCATGGACGTCGAGGAGGCCCCGCTGAAAGAACGAGGGGGAGTCGACGATGGCTTGCGCTTAGAGAGCCTGGAAGGCGAGGACCCGGGGGTCCGAGGGACGGAGATATGGCAAGCCCGCCTCGGCGAGCCCCGGGAAGAAGAGACCTGCCGACGAGGGAGGGAGGCGGGAGTCTTCGTCCTCGGAGCCCCTCGGTCCGGGGACTGAGACGGCACAGGAGAGCGGAGAAGACTAGGGTCAGACAGTACGAAGTCTGACGGCTTGATGGACCCCGTAGTGTGAGGGCCTGGTGACCTAACCCGCTTCGGGGAAGAATCCCTGGGCCGCTTTGCAGATCTCTGCCTCAAGAAAGAAGTACGTCTCGACCGGTGCTTCGAACGAGGCCAGGCGGCGGGAGAAGTCTGCCTCGAGGGAATAGGCGAGGAGTCACTCGAGGACAAGCGTCGAGACCGATGCACCTTGCCTCAACAGCCCTCGGCGCGATGCTCAGGCTGGTCCGCAACGAGCGAGGTTGAGGCCGGGGCAAGCTGAGCTAAAGCAGAGGAGATCTGCGAGGTTAAGATAGCCTTAAGCATATCCTTGAACATCGGCACCGAGACCAAAGGATTCGGACATACTGATGCAGCAATGCGCTCCAAACAAAGGCGACCTCGATGTAGAGTATTCCCTTAATGTGGAGGCAAGCTTGGGAGGAGGTCTCGTGGAGGCCGGCAGGACTACACTCACTGCCTGGGTGGCCAGAGACTCCCAGGACGGCTTCGTCAGTAGCTGAGCTAAACCTGAAGGAGGAGGAAGAGGAGACTTACCCTAGGCCGAAGTCTTCGAAGCCGGAGCCACCGAGGCCTTCGAAGTCGAGGGAGACTTGCTCGGGACTGAGGTCTTCGAAGCCAAGACCGGGGTCGAGGTGTTGTCAGCTTCCATGGAGAAGAGGTCCATAATCTTGGCCCGACGCCGACGAAGAGCCCGAGTTTGAAGGGTGGCACAACGAGGGCAAGAGTCCGTAAGGTGATCAACACCCAGGCAAAGGATACACCAACGGTGCGGGTCTGTGATGAAAATTACCCGACCGCACTGCGTGCACTTCTTGAACCCGGTAAGAGGCCGGGACATATGGTAGGAAGGAGGGCCACAGCCACGCGAGGCCGGGCGGCCAAGGAAAAACCAGGATCCCCTGGTCGCTGAACGAAGAAACCCCCCCCCTGAAAAAAAAAAAATATATATATTTTTTTTTTAAGACAATAAAGACACAGAGCACAGCGACTTCCAACTAGAAAAACAAGAAAAGAAGCCGCGGTGCAAGAAAGGCATTAGGATTGCAGAGAAGAGAGACAGGGCTTTCTGGCTCCGCAGACAACTAAAAACTGAGGGCCACGTTGAGGAGATGTGCCCTCTAGCTGAGCGGGAAGGCACACGCATGCGTGGTGCAGCACTAGCAAACTTGAGATCTTCAATCATGTTTGCTTGAAAAGCTGTCCGCGATGGGGCTCCGTGGATGACGTCACCCACATGTAGAGAATATGCTGCCTGCTTGTCCTGGGATAACACCTGTTACGGTAAGTAACTGTGCTTTCTTGAGAAGCATACAGTGATATGGGGACTAAAGCTATGCCAGGATACACCTAGCGGGGCCTCCGCATATGCGGATCACCGGACTTGATGGACCCAGGGTCTGATCCGGAGATGGCAATTCTTATGTTCTTAAAATATCTGGTCCAGGTATTGACAAAACAGGGGGAGTGGGAGAGAGATTTTAGGTTTAGTCCTTAGTGGAATGCAAGGCAGAATATGAGAGGTAATGGTGTTGAGTCCACTGGGAAACAGTAATCATAACATGATCAAGTTTGAGCTGATAACTGGAGTGAAGTCACTAATATTTAATGAGCAAAGTAAATTTTATAAAACAAAAATCAACCAAGCAAAAATGAAATTCTACTCAGATAAAATATTTAAAGCTAAAAACTCATCTGCACTTTATTCAATATTAAATACAATAACAACTTCAAATTACAAACAACAGTCCATAACGAATGGTTCTTCTCCCTCCGCTCAGGAACTGCCGATTATTTCATGGAAAAAATTAATAACATTAGAAAAACTTTTTTAGCAAACCATTATGTTACAAATGATGATCAACAAACCAATACCGAATCATTAATCTCAAGATGTTCTAAATTCAAGCTACCTAGTTTACAAGAAATTGAGTCCATTTTTAAATCTATCAATTTGAAGGGTTCCACTGCTGATCTAATTCCGCCATTCATCTTAAAGCGTTATTTTCATATCTTTGGACCTTTTATCCATACTTTAATTACTGAGAGCTTGAATCAAAATACGGTACCAGCAACGTGGAAAAAATCAATTATTCGACCTATCATCAAAGATAAGAATGTCAGTAATGAAGACCTATCTAATTTCAGACCTATAGCTATTCTACCATTTTTGGCAAAAATGACAGAGAAGGTAGTTTTCAATCAAATCTCAGATTTTGTAGAAAAAACCAACGCTCTGCATCCTAACCAAACTGGCTTTAGACATCATCACAGTACTGAACTCTCATTAATTGGTATGACTACCTCTATTCAATATTTCTTAGATCACCATCAATCAATACTATTAATCTCTATTGATCTTTCCACCGCCTTTGATACAATTGACCATCAACTCCTTCTTGACAGACTCCAATCTATTGGTATCTCAGATCAAGTTTTTTCTTGGTTTGTATCCTATTTAACTGACCGCACTTCTTCCGTTTTCTTTAAAGACTCACTATCAAAATCTTCATCAACTACTTATGGGGTTCCCCAAGGGTCTATTCTTTCTCCATTACTATTTAATATCTTTCTTGCCCCTCTAGTCACCTTATGTCAATCCGTGGGTTTTCAAGTTGCATATGCAGATGATATCCAACTCCTGCATCCTATAGATACTAATACAATATCGGATATTCAAGAGATTGATGAAAAGTTAGTTTTAGTACATCATTGGCTGAAAACAAACAAACTTGCACTTAATATCAAAAAAACTAATGTAATGTTTGGTTACTTTTTGGTTACTCTCTTTAAAGGAATATCATTAAACGAAATTAAACGTCTCCAAATTATCCAAAATATCTCCATTAAACTCATAACCAAATCGAGAAAATTTGACCACGTTACACCTCTTTTGAAAAACGCGCATTGGCTCCCAGTTATTCACCGGATAACATATAAACTCTGTTTACTTACCTTTAAAACTCTTTTGAACAAAACTCCACAGCATTTATATATAAATCATTAATTCCGAATCATCCAACTAGAACATTAAGATCCAATGAACAACATCTATTAACAATTCCCTCGCTTAAGATCATTAATACTAGAAGGCAGTTTATCTTTTCAGTGACTGCCCCATAGACTTGGAATTCCCTCCCAATTTATTTGCGAAATGAGCAGGATCTAGGAAAATTTAAAAGTAACTTAAAAACATTTATTTTCAAAGATGCTTTTAATAACCCCTAGGCCATAGTTTATACTTTATTAAATTATGTTTTAATTTGTCTTCCCATTGTATTTTTCCTTTATACTGCTTTACCATTTCTAATTGTATTTCACAATCCCTTCCTTCCCTATGTTCCCTAAATGATGTCTTAGTTTTTAACCCAATGTTATTATTTAAAGTATGTATTGTATTGTTCATTCTGTATTTTTTAATGAATGTATTTTAAATTGCTCATTGCTTTGAAATTTGACTAAGCGATCATTCAAGAGAACTATTAAACTTGAAACTCAAACTTGAACTTGAAATCTACTGTAGTATTTAATTTTCAAAAGGATGACTGATATAATGAGGAAATGGTTAAAAAGAAGCTAAAAGAAAAGGCTGCAAAGATTAGGACTTGAAATCAGGCATGGACATTGTTTAAAAATACCATCATAGAAGCCCAGACCAGGTATATTCCACATATTAACAAAGGTGGAAAGAAGAACAAACGATAGCCAGCAAGGTTAAAAGGTAAGCCTGACTTCAGTGCCGGGCATAACAGTAGAAACTATTATAAAGAATAAAATTATGGAACACATAAACAGGGTGTAATGGTGCAGAGTCAACATAGGTTCAGCCAGAGGAAGTCTTGCCTCATCAACTTGTTTCATTTCTTTGAAGATGTGAATAAACATATGGCTAAAGGTGAGCCAGTTGATATAGTATATAAGTTCCTCATGATTGACTCAACAGGAATTTTTATAAGATGGATATTTGCAGGAGCATAGGTACCAACATTTCAAAATGATTAGGAGGTGCCAAAATAACAATTACTAGTGCTGCCCAATTCAGAAAAAAAAAAATTTGGATTCAGCCTATTGAATCGAATTTTCGATTCGATTTTCCTGCCCAAGTGGGTATTTTTTTTCAAACATCCTGGTGGGTTTATTTTATAATGTAATACAGTCCCCTAATGGGAAAATTTTCACAAAATATTAGTACTCGCAATATTCCCATATATATGAAAAAGTGTGTATCACTTATACATTCAAAAATGTGTATAGGAAGAGGCCTCAGTACCGGAGCCCACGCACAGTCGTATTCACAGACTGAAGTATTCGGCGTGGTTATGCTGCTCCTTGACTCCAATCATTGGCCTTCTTCCTGATTTTATTTGTGTATTGTACCAGTATTTAGTGAATAATAAATATTCTAAAAATAGATATTCTTATTAGTATCGTGTGAATAAAAGATATTTATTATTTACACGATACTAATAAGAATATCAGACTAGCAGGGACAACAAAAACAAGAGGTCACTCGGAAAAACTGAGAGGGGACGGATTCAAAACGAATGCAAGGAAGTTTTTCTTCACTCAGAGGGTGGTGGACACCTGGAACACGCTTCCAAAGGAGGTAATAGGACAGAGTACAATACTGGGTTTCAAAAAGGGACTGGATGACTTCCTGGAAGCGAAGGGGATTGCAGGGTATAGATAGAAGGTTACTCTACAGGACAAAAGCGAAAAGCGTATGTGAGTTTTAGGGTAGGAGCACTATCAGGTCCTGGACCTGAGGGGCCGCCGCGTGAGCGGACTGCCGGGCACGATGGACCTCCGGTCTGACCCGACAGAGGCAAGTCTTATGTTCTTATGTTCTTATCTATTTTTAGAATATTTATTATTCACTAAATACTGGTACAATACACGAATAAAATCAGGAAGAAGGCCAATGATTGGAGTCAAGGAGCAGCACAACCACGCCGAATACTTCAGTCTGTGAATATGACTGTGCGTGGGCTCCGGTAGTGAGGCCTTTTCCTAGATACATTTTTTAATGTATAAGTGATACACACTTTTTCATATATATGGGTTTATTTTATAGCCTCTTCACCCGTTTTGCCCTCTCCTACCCACGTTGGTGCTGTGGTGTAAACAAAATAAACAAACAAAAAAAGACTTTTCCTCTCTGTTAAATCCTAGCTCACGTTCACGGTCTAACACCACCTCTGGCAGAAAACACATTTCAAATCTGACATATTGTAATCACAAAATAGAAAATAAAATTATTTTTTTCTACCTTTTGTTGTCTGGTCATTATTCAGATCATTTTGATCCCAGGCTCTGGTTGTCTTCTGATAACTTACTTGCCAGGGATTCCTGCCCATTTGTCATTTTCTTCTTTCTCCGTGCCAACCATCCATCTCTGTCCTCCCCTTCCATTTCCTTTCCCTCCCCCAGAGGTCTGGCATCTTTCCTTTTTTATGTCTCCATCCCCAGATCCACCTTTTCTCAACTACCCTTTTATCCTTCATCTCTCCCTCCTTCCCCACCACCCTAGGGACTACCATCTCTCCCTTTCTCTTCCCACCTATCCTGTTATCCAGTATCTCTGTCGTGTCCCCCCCCCCCCACACACACCAATCCCTTGTATCCAACTTCTCTCCTTTTCTGTTCCTTCCCTCCATAAATCCCATTTTCCACCATCTCTCTCCCTCTCCTCTGTTTTTAGACCCATTATTTCTTCCCCCAAAGTCCGGCATATGCACATCTCTTTGAACCCCCCTTCCCTCCCTCCCTCCGTGTACTTCTACACCAGGGCCCCCCTCTGAAGGCCTACCTCTTCACCCCTGAAGGCCTGTCCCCCCCTAAAGGCCTGCCCCCTCACCCCTGAAGGCCTGTCCCTCCTAAAGGCCTGCCCCCTCACCCCTGAAGGCCTGTCCCCCCGAATGCCTGCATTACCCCCTGAAGGCCTGCACCCTACTGAAGGCCTGCACCTACCCCTTGAAGGCCTGCACACACCCTCCCCCCCCCCGAAGGCCTGCACACCCCCCCCCCCGAAGGCCTGCGTGTTCCCCCTGACCTCCCGCACATCCATTTACCTAATGCCAGCAGTGGAGCAGCCTGCAGAGGATCGCCGGTACTTTAGCGATTCTTGCAGGTTGCCATAGGCCTTCGGAGCTGTCGTCCCTCTGCTGTGGTCCCACCCCTCCTCTGACATCAAAAGCAGGATCGCAGCAGTGGGAAGACAGCTCATGAGGCCTATGGCAACCTGCAAGGATCACTAAAGTACCAGTGATACTCTCTGGAGGCTGCTCCACTGCTGGCATTAGGTAAATGGATGCACGGGAGGCCAAGAGAGACGCTGGATACCGCAGCACTTCCCGACCGACCCTCCCCCCTCGCCCTCTAAAGCGGCAGCGGCCAGCCAGCAAGAATCAGCACTGCCGATTCTGCTTTAGGGGTGAGGGAGGAGGGTCAGTCACCGAATCGGGAGGCCGTTTTTTTTTGTTTTTTTTAAATTGATTCAAATCGTGAATAGGGCAGTACTACCAATTACCCCTCCTTGAAAACAGTGAAGGAGCTTGCTTCAGTACTGTGGGTGCTCAGTACTGACTACAGCCACTCCTGTGTGCAGAAGCAGTGAATTTTGCTGCTTTTGTTAAGAAATTTGAGTTATATGAAAAAAATTCTATGTCAGCCAAAATTTTCACACATAAATATTTGTTGCTTTATCACAAGTAACATTTTTACAAGGATTTTGCACTTAAATGCAATTATTTCTGTGTTTCTGTGATTTGATTTGGTTTCAGTAACGCATTGTTTTGACTTTATTTCTGTATTCTTCTCTTGTTAGGCACCCATCATATTTTTGTGCAGTCAATAAGTGCAGATCGCTTGCTTACTGCACCCACGGCCTGAGTTTAAATCCCATACTGGGATTTCTGTCAGGGAGCCAGCCTCTGGCCATCTCAGCTGTTTATCCACTTTTAGTCAGTGAGTGAATGCCTGGCCTTAGCTGGGAGGGTTAGTGTGGGAGGGGGGCAAAGATGACTGGGGAAAACAATGGCAAAAACCATCTTACTAATTGTCTGCCAAGAAACTCACATGTGGTAACCCCCAGTAAGTCATTTGCAGCTTGGTACTTGTGTACGTTACCTTTTTTAAAACAGCAGCAGATGCAGTGTTTTCTCACTTTCCTCTGTATTAAAATGTAGAGAAATCTGTTAGGTGATCAGTAGAAGAATGAACTCAATCTACTTTGAATTTAACACAACAGTATAACTATGCTTGATTATCACAAACAGGCTAAAATCAGCAAGCTGAGCCAATTTGGTTGTGATGCTGGGAGGAAAAGAAAGCAGGCATTTTGTAATGAAGCAATGTAAATTCTAATGCAAATAGTCAATGCACATGGAAAAAAGGGTTTTTAGATACCAGAACTGTAAATTAAATTTTGATTATAAAAGATCCCATATGCAGGTCAATTTTGGGCAGAATTAATTCTCATAGCGTAACCTAGCGCTCATAACATGACGTGAGCATGAATTATAAGCAAGAAGATATAAATTCTTGTCCACTCATAGCTCTGAAATGCTTATGAGCTCCTGTTTCACAGGAAAAGGGTGAAAATTCATTATTATCAAGGTATGTTGGTGGAATTGTGCAAAAGTAACACACATGTCAAGAGAATAATCTAACCAGAACATTTCTATTTCTCTTAACCAATCAGCTCAAGGTGGTTTCAAAATTGCAGACCTATGCCACCTACTAACTGTTTATGAAGAGTTGAAACTAAAGGAACTGTCAGCCTAATTTCCCTTGATGATTACATTACATTACATTACATTAGGGATTTCTATTCCGCCATTACCTTGCAGTTCAAGGCGGATTACAAAAGGTTAATTTAAATAAAAAACAGAGTTACAATGATTAGCTAGAGAGGTAAGTTATAGATCTTTTAAACATTTAACGGGTTGTTGAGGGTGAGGTGGTTTGTAAAAGAATTAATAGGTGGTCATAGTGGAGGTTCTTTTGTTATTATTAGATCAGATGTCAGTTTTAGAGTTGCAAAGAGGTCGTGATGTTATTGCTGCTTCAGGAATTTCTTGAAAAGTGTGGTTTTTATTTCTTTTCTGAACGTCCTATAGTCTGGGGTGGTCATCAGAAGGTTGGAGATCTGGTTGTCCAGCCTTGCGGCTTGAGTGGCTAGGAGGCCGTCGTGTAGTTTTGTCCTTTTTACATCCTTGATTGGGGGTGGTATGAATGGGGAGTGCGTTTTTCTATGTCTGGTAGTGGGTGCTTGGATGACGCGATTGTTCAAGTATGCGGGGCTGTCTCCGTGTAGGGTTTTAAATAATATGCAGTAGAATTTGAATTGGATTCTTTCTTGGATTGGGAGCCAATGTGAGTTGATGAAGGCTTCAGTGATGTGGTCATGTTTTCTCAATGAGTAGATGAGTCTCAAAGCTGTGTTTTGGATTGTTTGGAGTTGTCTAATTGTGGTTGCAGGGCAAGGAAGGAGGAGGATGTTACAGTAGTCCAATATACCTAGTATTAGGGATTGTACTATGAGTTGGAATTGTGTTCTTTCAAAGAATTTTCGGACTTGTCTTAGATTTCTCATGATTGCGAATGATTTCTGAATTGTTTTATTTATTTGCGGTTGCATAGTGCAGCATCTGTCTATGGTCATTCCAAGCAGTTTTATGGTAGTTTGGATGGGATACTTGATTGCGTTTATCTCTAAGTTGGTTGTGGTTTGGACCTTGTCATTTTCGAGAAGGATGAATTTGGTTTTGTCTTGGTTGAGTTTAAGTTTGTGATTTTTCATCCAGGTTGTGACTGTTTCAAGTGTTTGGTGAAGTTTGTCTGTCATGGTAGGTGTAGAATGATCGTATGGGATGAGAATGGTGATGTCATCAGCATAACTATAGGTGGTTATGCCCAGGTTGTCCAGATGCGTTCCTAGAGAAGCGGTGTAGAGATTGAAGAGGGTAGGGGATAGTGGAGATCCTTGTGGTACTCCGCAGGGGTTTGACCAGGATTCTGACTTTTCTTTGTTTGATTTTACACTGTAGGTTCTGAGTTTTAGGAATCCTTCAAACCAAGAGTATACTTTATCTGAGATGCCTATTGCGTCTAAGATCTGTAGAAGGATGTTGTGATCCACTAAGTCGAATGCCGCAGTTAGGTCCAGTTGTATGAGAAGCATTTTTTTCCCTGTACTAAGGTGTTGTCTTACGGTATCCATAAGGGAGCCTAGTAGTGTCTCTGTACTGAAGTTTGTTCTGAAGCCTGATTGCATGGGGTGGAGTAGGTTGTGGTCGTCTAAGTAATTGGTGAGGAGTTTGGCTACTAGGCCTTCTATAATTTTGACATATAGCGGAATGGAGGCTATAGGTCTAAAGTTAGATGGGTGGTTTTGTGGTGCTTTTGGGTCTTTTTGGATTGGGGTGATGACGATTTCACTGAGGTCAGCAGGGAATGTGCCTTCTGTGAGCGTGAATTGAATCCATTGTAGAATTATGGTGCGGAATTTTACACTAGAGGTGGAAAGGAGATATGAGGGGCAATGGTTGAGGTCACAGGAGGCATGACTGTATTTTTTGTAGAATTTGTTGAGTTCTGGCCATTGTATGATGGGGAATTGAGTCCAAATTCTGTCTGCTGCAGTTGCCTCTTTTCCTGAAGGGTGGATTGTGATAGTATTTTGATGGGATGGGTTAAGGATGAGAGTGGCTCTGGTGTTGGTAATTTTGTTCTTGAAGTGTTCTGCTAAGAGGGTGGGTGATGGTGGAGGGGTGTTCGTGGTGGTTGTGTATGGTTTGGTGTCTGTTAATTCTTTCAGGATTTGGAATATTTTTTTGGAATCTTGGGTTTCCGTGCCTATGAGATTGGTATAGTAGCTTTTCCTCTTATCCCTTAGTAGATTTTTGTATTGTTTGTTGATTTTTTTCCAGTCGGTTTTTGTTTGATCTTGGTTCTTTTTTCTCCATTTTCTTTCTAATCTTCTACACTGTCTTTTAAGTTGGAGTAATTCATTATCAAACCATTGGTCTGATTTCCTGCTTATTCTGGTTTTGGTTTGTAGGGGGGCCAGATCATCAAGGATGTTGGTGGACACATTTTTCCAGTGGGATAGTTTCGTCTACATTTGACCAAAAAATGGTTGGGTCGATATGTTTGCGTGTGGTATATGATCTTAAATTTCTTGAAACTATATAAGAACTAATCATGTTAGGGACTAAACCAATAATAGGGACTAAACCAATAATAGGGACTAAACCAAATAATTTAAAAATAAACATTAGTGAATTGAAATGAATCCTTGCCTTAACCGTCCAGAACTATTGGTTGGGTGGTATACAAAAAAATAAATTATTATTATTAATTTTTAGCCAATGAAGTTCTTACCAGCAAATGACTGGCCCTAACATAACAACTACCACCTAATAGTAATTTTGCTGCCGCATTCTGAATTATTTGATTCCTTTTAATTTTAGACTCTTGTAATCCTAACAGAACAATATTACAATAGTCAATTTGACTTAATACTATCGCTTTCAATACTGTTCTAAATTCAGATAAATCTAACAAAGGCTTGAGCCGTCAGAGTAATTTTAGTTTGAAAAAAGACAGCTTCATTATTTTATTAATAGTCCATGTCCATTTCTAGCATAGAATCAATAGAGACTCCCCAAATCTTTATATACAATGTCAGCAGCATTTCTGCCATTGCTAACCTAATCTTTTTCGAGGAAAATCAGCATGTCTACATGCAACCCATAAAATGTTTGCTTTACTATGGTTAATTTTTAATCCATTCAAAAGCATCCAGTGAGAGATTTTATCAAAAGCTAATTTTATTTCCTACATAGTTTCAGGAAAAGATGGAATCACTGAAAAAGAGAGAGGTTATATTGTCTGAATAAGAAAAATAATGTAAATTTAAGGATCTAAGACTATGTTGAAGATCACTCATAAAGGAATTATCAATAAAGGACAGAGTAAAAAAAAAAATAAAATCAATCAAATTTCAAAACAAAATCTACTCTCTTCTGGGGAACACTCCACACAATACTGATAGAAATCAATAAACAGGTGGAGAAAAAGGCCTCAGTTAAAGTCAGTCAATGACTGGGGAATGCTCCTATTGTAATAAATATAAAGCGGAACATGGTAAAAAACCAGGATTTGCAGGATTCTCAGGATCTCCAGGATATATGGCAGACCACCTTAAGAACGGAATGCTCATTTTTTTTAATGACAGCAACAGGCTGTCTTTCAGTGGGGAATTTCTCTGTAAAGTCCCGCCCCCTATGATGCAGTTCTATTCTTCTGTGGGTGGGCTTGGCAGAAGACAATGATGTCAGCAAAAGGGAAGGGGACTTCCTGCAGAATGACAGAAAATCAGACAACACAGTTGATGTAAATTGCAGAGCTAAATAGTGGAAGCTGCTGCAGGGAGTGATTGTGGGGGACTGAAAGAGGCATAAAATACAATCAATATGTTCCAGAAAGAAGAAATAAAAATAGCATACAAAGTAAAGTGAAGGGGGGGGGGACAGTGGCAAGAAACATCCACATTTTGTACTCCTTCCTTATTAAAAGCACAGGACCTACCAGGATCCTGCAATTCTGACCCCAGGAAGGGCTGCATCTATCTGGTTTCAGCACCCTCAATCAAGAAACATCCTCAAGGCAGGAAACATCCATTCCATGCACTCTTTCCCTATCAAAAGCACAGGATATGACAGGATGTGCAGGATATCCAGGATCCTGCAGTTCTGGCCCCAGGAAGGGCTGCATCTATCTGGTTTCAGCACCCTCAACCACTTATAAGGCAGGAAACATCCATCCATGTACTCTTTCCCTATCAAAAGCATAGGATATGCCAGGATGTTTCAGGATGTGCAGAATTTGCAGGATATCCAGGATCCAGCAGGATCTGTCAGGATCCTGCAATTCTGAGCCCAGGAAGAGCTGCATCTATCTGGTTTCAGTACCCTCAACCACCTATAAGGCAGGAAACATCCATTCCATGCACTCTTTCCCTATCAAAAGCACAGGATATGCCAGGATGTGCAGGATATCCAGGATCTGTCATAATCCTGCAATTCTTACCCTAGGAAGGGTTGCATCTATCTGGATTCAGCACCTTTAACCTACTTTATGGCAGGAAACATCCATTTCATGCTCTCTTTCCCTATCAAAAGCACAGGATATGTCAGGATGTACCAGGATCCTGCAATTCTGACCCCAGGAAGGGCTGCATCTATCTGGTTTCAGCACCCTCAACCACCGATAAGGCAGGAAACATCCATTTCATGCACTGTTTCCCTATCAAAAGCACAGGATATGCCAGGATGTTTCAGGATTTGCAGGATATCTGTGATCCAGCAGGATCTGTCAGGATCCTGCAACTCTGACCCCAGGAAGGGCTGCATCTATCTGGTTTCAGCACCCTCAACCACCTAGAAGACATGAAACATCCATTATCCCAATCAAGCAGACAGCATAATCTCACATGTGAGTGACGTAATCCTTGGAGCCCTGGTACAGACAGCTTAAAAAGCGTATTGCCACATTAAGAATTTTAAAAAGTTCATGACTGACCACACCACACTTGCGAGATTGCCTTCCTGTCCGACCTAGGCTTGCGACTCCTCAGTTTTAAGTTTTCCGCGGAGCTAAGTTGTATTTTTTGAATGTCATTCAATTTTGCCTTGTTGTCTTCCCACTCTCATGTATTTTCTTTTCTCACTTTTTTCTTTCTTTTAAAAAAAATAATAAAGCAGGGTTTATTTTTTTCCTCTTGCAGGCAGAGAGCTAGAGGAGGTGAAGGTGGTATGGGTGAGGGTAGGAGAAGTGAGGGGGCACCTGCTGCTGTGATGTGGGTGAGGTTCAAGCAGGGAGAGAGTGGATGATCGAATGAGAGGGAGAAAGTGTTGGATCTTTAGAGAGTGGAGAAGAGGATAAGAGGAAGGGAGAGGCAATGGGTTTAAAGAGTGAATGGTGAGGTGTTAAGGGATTCAGTGACTTGAGGAGAGATTGGGGATCGTTAATACCTGTAGGAGGAGGAGTAAGGGAATCATAACAGTGAAAGGAGGAAGAGGAACAGGTAAGAAACTTGCTTGTGGGCTAGTCTAGAGAGCAGAGTGTCACATGGTCTCCTCCTAGAGTGAAATCTCCCACGGGAGGGCCATTGGGGGGTCGGTAGGAAGGGTTGGGCACCCTCCTGCTGCAATTGTCGGTGGGGGCAGGTTCTGACAGCAGGAGGGGTTGGGCACCCTCCCGCCGCGATCGCTGGGGGAAGGGGAGATTTGCGGCCATAGCCATGGCTGCTATACTAATCACGGCAGGGAGATCCTTGCCGCGATTAGGTATAGGGGCCGTGTCTACTTATCATGTAGGCCAGCATTTTGCTAGCCTACATTGTAAGCATCTCCCGTTCTGCCTAGGTTCACTTAAGGCTACCGCCTAGAATTAGGTGGGCTTGCGGGCCTCTCTAGACTCCCTGGAGCCGCCTTTAATATAGGCGGCCTGCCTGGGGAGCATTTTTTTTTTTAGAAACAGTGCCTCCCGATTGGCTGATTAGACAGCTATAGGACGCATACAGCTGCCTACAATCGGGAGCACTTTGCAGAATCAGGGCCCAAAAGTCCATTCCAGTCTGCCCATCCACAGTAACCATTATCTCTTCCTCTGTCTAAGAGATCCCACTACCTATCCCATGCTTTCTTTAATTCAGACACAGTCTCTGTCTCCACCACTTCTAGGAGACTGTTTCATGCATCTACCAGCATTTCTGTAAAAAAGTATTTCCTTAGATTAGTCCTGAGCCTATCACCTATTAACTTCATCCTGTGCCCTCTCATTCCAGAGCTTCCTTTCAAATGAAAGAGACTTGACTCATTCACATTTATGCCACATAGTTATTTAAATGTCTATCATATCTCCCATTAATGTAATTATATTTACCATTCCCTCTTTCCAAATTGATCTGCAGTGCCTCTTCCCAGGGCCGGATTAATGGGTAGGCCCAGTAGGCAAGTGCCTAGGGCCCAAAACTGTCGGGGGTGCCACTAAAGGAAGGTAAAAAGTCAACTCACCTTGCAATTTTTTTTTCAAACAGAAACACCCCCCCCCCCCCCGGTGACAGCAACAGTGACGGCCCCTCCCCCCAGCGTCAACGGCAATACGGCCGGATCTGCTCCAGGAAGGTTCCGCGATGACTGCGTCTAACGGTCCATCCCTTTCCGACATCACTTCTCCTGGAGTAAGTAAGTGACGTCGGAAGGGGATGGACAGGAAGACTCAGTCATTGCAGGACCTTCCTGGAGCAGAGTCGACAGCGTTGCTGTTCATGCCACCAGCTGTTCTAATGATTTCTGCTTTCGGGCTTCCTTTTGCCAAGGAGATCAGAGAGCAGAGCCGGCAGCATGGGACCTTGCATTTGTTTAGAGGGAGAGAGAAAGGAGCATGGAAAGGTGGTGGAGGGAGAGAAAGGGGGCAGAGTAGTATGGAAGGGTGGTAGAAGGAGAGAAAGGGGGCAGATGCTGATGGAATTGGTTTGTAGGGAAGGGGAGAGAGACATAAGGGGGAAAGATACTGGAGGGAATTGGGTTGGAGGGAAAGAAAGGGGGCAAATGCTGATGGAAGTGGGGGAAGGGAGAGGAGAGAGTGAAATGCCAGACCTTGGGGATGTGGAAGAGGAAAGGGAAGGAGAGGAGAAGAAAGAGATGCCAGGGAAGGGAAGAAAGTGGATGCCAGACCAATGGGGGTGAAGGGAGAGAAGATGCCATATAGAAGGGGCAGAAAGAGGGTAGACAGTGGATGAAATGAAGAGAGTGACAAGAAGATGAGGAAAGCAGAAACCAGAGAAGACACGGTAGAAAAAATTGTTTTCATTTTTTTTGCTTTAGGGGAGATGCATCGCTGTTTCTGTGGTGTTGCATTTTTTGCGGGTGGTTCAATTTAACCTTTGTCTACGTATTTCTGTTTTATCCCCACTTTTGCAAAACCGTAGAGCATTTTTTACTGCTGGCCGTGGTGGCAACAGCTCCAACGCTCAGAATTCTATGAGCATCTGAGCTGTTACCACCAAGACTAAAAACCACACTACAATTTTGTAAAAGGGGGAGGGGTTAGTTTGAGATTACATATTCCATACTAGGCGAAGTTGTTTTCTGTGTTCTGTGTGTTCGAAAGACATGGTTTTCTGTTAGGTTTGACTGTGTAGGATTGATCTGTACTAGTCGGCTTGTTTAGTTTTACAATGGGTGTATTGATGTTGTACTGGTCATTGCAGTTTTTCTAGGTACACTCTTGTGCGACGTGTGAATTGTTTCTAAAAATCATGTTTTTCATACAGATGGGGGGGTGTCAAAAAAAATTATGGGTCCGGGGTGTCCCATATGCTGGGTACGCCACTGTGCTGAGGTTTTGCTTTTTCCCTTGGAAAAAAATAACACACTTGTAACATCGGCGTCTCCCCTCTCTCTCTCTGTGCTACTAATTAAAAATAATAAATAATAATACCATTGAGTGGCAGCAGTGAGAAGGGGGCGGTGGCTGCCTTGCGTGGCAGGAGAAGAAGGAGGCGGTGGCTGGAAGTGGCACAGGATGCAGTTCCGCGGGCTGCTCTAGGGAACACTAGATTTTAAAGTGAATCTTGCAGTGGTGTCTTTGGCTGGTTACAGCCTGGAGATCGAGGCGAGCTGCAGGTAAGTGAGGCTCTGCCCAGGGAATGTGTCATGGGATCCGGGGAGGGCGGGAGCTGCAGGCAGGTAGGTGATCCTCCTGTCTAGGGAACACTGGCTGCAGACGGGGTGGTGGATGGGGACGTCATGTTTAATATAGTAACATAATAAATGATGGCAGATAAAGACCTGATCGGTCCATCCAGTCTGCCCATAAGTTATACCAAATACATGATTAGATTAACTAGTCTCTTCCTTGGGGGCAGGGCAGGGATAGGGGGCCCAGTGTACTTGTGTGCTTAGGGACCCTCGAAGAATCCTGCCCTGCCTCTTCCTTGCCCTGCAGATCCTGCAATTGTGTGGCTTTAATAAGATCTTTAACCTATAACACTGCTCCCCCTCCTTATCTTCCTGAACAGATTATAGCCCAGTATAACTACATCCCAGTCATGGGTCTCCGTGATCACCACTACGTCCAACTCATCTTCTTCAATCACAGCTTCTAGATCCAAAATCCTGTTTTCCATACTTCAAACATTAGTATATACTGCTTTCCAGACATTGCCCCCTTTTCCCATCTGTGTAGAGCAGCGGTCTCAAACTCAAACCCTTTGCAGGGCCACATTTTGGATTTGTAGGTACTTGGAGGGCCACAGAAAAAAATAGTTAATGTCATATAAGAACATAAGCATTGCCTCTGCCGGGTCAGACCAGGGGTCCATCGTGCCCAGCAGTCCGCTCCCGCTGCGGCCCCCCAGGTCCATGACCTGTAAGTGATCCTTTACCTAAATCATGTTTAGTGACCTGTATAGTTACCCTCTATCTGTATCCTTCAACTTTGCATGAGGTAAAACTTGTTATAGTTTATAAATCTTTCCTTAATTGCTTCTGATAATTTCAGCTATACACAGCTGAAAGCAGTGCAACATGCAGAAAGTGAAGTTTAGATAGTTTTTCACTGTCTACATGTTGCACTGCTTTCAGCCCTGTATAGCTGAAATTATCAGAAGCAATTAAGGAAAGATTTATAAACTATAAAGAGTTTTACCTCATGCAAAATTGTGATTTAGATTCTAAAGTATCAACTGCAAGAGACAAGATTTTGGTGTAGTCCTCTAGGGTTTTTTTGTAGAGGGGAGAATCAATATCCGACTTGTGCCTGGAAAACTTGTGCCTTAAGGCCTAGATTCTGAATACTGCGTCTAACCTTAGGCGTGGTTTAGACGTCCTCGCAGCGGAAGTGCCAATCAGCAATACTTAAGCGTTCCATAGGCTGCAACTAGACGTCTGTACAACACTGAGCGCGAGTTAGACTCGGCTTTCTGAAACGTCATCTAGACATCTCTGCACTGCCATTCCAAGATGCTAGATAGACGTCCCTACGATGTTATATATATTTCAGCATGTTATAATTATTTCACCATTGTAAGCTTTCACATAATTACCCAAAGTATAGAATTATTAAAAGGATAATAAAAACACAGTATAGCATGTTTAAACCAATATTTATAATATATTAGTTTCAGTGGGAGTTGATCTGGGAATATCAGTGAGTATATTGAAAAAATGTGGCATGCTAACCTTCACTCTAATCCACTGTGCTAGACAACGAACCATACAATAATAGCAATTCTGATTTGATTATACTGCTTCTTATAGGTAGTGAATGGCTGTTAATTCTGCTAGGAGACAGAACACTGCCCTGTTATATCTTTTTACTTCATGATTTCAGAATTGTATACTTTACCATTATAAAAACTTTAAAAATATGCCATGTTTAAAAGGAGAAATATAAGATGAGAAAACTTCAGATTTATGCTACACAGAAAGTTGTACAGTAATGTTATCAACTCCTATAAGAAGTGGAAAGCATAGGACTTTGAGCACCATATAGGATTCTGATAAACTTCGTTTAAGCTCCAGAAACACTTTGATAGGCAGCCTCAGTCATCCAATGAACTTTCTCTGGGCTTCCCGTTATTTGAGACAGGTTTTATAGAAGTGATTCCTTGCTCTAAATAACACTCTTCTTGTCTTGAAACATTGCTACAATCAACTCTTTCTTCAGACCGAAGGCAAATCCCATTACTTCAATTGGCCAAGCTTAAAACCAGAATAAAAACACAGAACAGACCTGAATGTGGCTTCTAGTTCATTGCAAATGGAAGTATGAAGGTTGCACAATGATGACCTGTTGTGACATCATCAAGGTGCACCAGGAACGTAGAATGCCACAAGTAAAAGACAGGCCGGGAGTTGAACTCACAACCTCCGGAAGATCGGCACAGCGCTTTTACTCATTGAGCTACAAAAGCTTTCACTCCAGTGTCTCAGGCTCCCCTGTCATATCATACCTTAGTGACCTGCTAAGGTAAAATCAGTTTAGCTATCATCTCACGGTAGGCTGAGACAAAAGAGTGGTAGCTCAATGGTTTAAAGTGCTGCTTTCACTGACCCAAAACCCATATTCTCAAGTATGGTTCAATAAATGTGACATGGAGTCTAATAGTACTGTTTGTATCGCTAACCTTCATTCTAAACCACTGTGCTACTGAATGAACTATAAATTTGTAATTTTCTGTTCCGCTTAGGCGTCATATGCAAAATATTGGCGACCTTTGCGGCGAATGCTCAGCGTGGATGTGAATCTCTCTGCATGCCGAACGGTCCGTAGCATATCACACCATTTTTTACACATTTCTTATCATTATTTCAGGAATGTAAGCTTTCACATAATTAACTCAAAGTATACCATCATTAAAAGGAGAATGAAATCACAGTATAGCATGTTTAAAGCAATATTTATAATATATCAGTTTCAGTGGGAGTTCAACTTGGAACATCAGTGTGCATATTGAAACAATGTGACATGCTTACACACTACCCTTTACTCAAATCCACTGTGCTACACAACGCGCCATACAATAATAGCAATTTACATCGCCTAGCAATTTAAATAGGCGATTCATCAAGAATAAATAAACTTGAAACTTGAATTCTGATTTGACTATACTACTCCTTATAAGTAGGGAATGGCAGTTAATTTTGCTAGGAGACAGAACACTACCCTGTTATGTTTTTCCTTCATGATTTCAGAATTTATACTTCAACACTATAAAAACAAAAGAAGTAACATGTTGAAAAGGATAAGATTTGTTTTTCAGTGAGAGGTACTGAGTGGGAGTTGAATTAGAAATATCAGGATGGAAAAGGGAGGGGGAAGCTTTAGTCTTGTGCTACACACAAACTTGTATAACAATACTATCATTAACTCCTATAAGAAGTGGAAAGCAGAGCACCATATAGACTTCTGATAGCTGTAGTTTAAGTTCCAGAAAGACTTTAGCAGCATAGGTAAACTAAACTAAACTAAACTAAATCTTAAGTTTATATACCGCGTCATCTTCACAGAAGTGGAGCTCGACACGGTTTACAGGAATTAAAAGCAAAGAAAGGAGCTCCAATGGAAGGAAGGAGGGCTTGGTAAACAGGAAGGGGGGGGGGGGGGGGGGAGGGGGAAGTTACATTTTGGAGAAAAGCCAGGTTTTCAGATGTTTTCTGAAGTGTTGTAGGGAGGTCGAACTCCGAAGATGGGCAGTAAAGCTGTTCCATAGTTCGGTGATCCTGAAGAGGAGGGACGTTCCAAGTTTTCCTGTATGGGAAATGCCATTTAGAGAAGGGAAGGATAGTTTGAATTTCTGAGTGGATCTGGTGGAATGAGTACTCGAGAGCCAAGATAGAGGAAAGAGGGGAGGAAGGATGCCATGAAGAGATTTGAAGGTAAGAAAGGCGCATTTGTAGCGAACCCTGAGGAAGACTGGGAGCCAGTGAAGCTTAGACAGAAGAGGGGAGACATGGTCGAATTTGCCTTTTGCAAAGATTAGTTTAGCTGCGGTGTTCTGAATCCGTTGAAGTCTGGTGAGGCTTTTCTTTGTTAGGCTTAGGTAGATGGAGTTGCAGTAATCCAGTCTGGAAAGGATGATGGACTGGACAAGGACAGCGAAATGTTGCTGGTGGAAGCAGGATCTGACTTTCCTCAGCATATGAAGATTGAAAAAGCATTTTTTTACTAGGGAGTTGATGTGTTCGTTAAAGGACAATGTAGAGTCAATAATGATGCCCAGAACTTTGCTAGAGTGTTCAAGCTGCAGAGTGGTGCCAGAGGGAAGTGGGATGAGGGAGGGTAGCTGATCCAATTTCGGGCCAAGCCAAAGAAGTTTTGTTTTGGTCTCATTTAGTTTCATTTGAACGGTGAGAGCCCAGGATTGGAGATTTGTTATGCAAGTTGAGATGTTGTCAGAGAGGTTGGTGAGGTTAGAGTCAGTTTCGAGAAGGACAAGGATGTCGTCGGCGTAGGTGTAAAGTGTCTCAGAGGTAGAAAGGTGGAGGAGTTTCAGGGAGGTAGTCTAGGTCATCCAATAAGCTTTCTACAGGCCTCCCGAAGACGTTCTTTGAGAGGTTTATAGAACTCATTTCTTGCTCTAAATAACACTCTCTCATGAAACATCGCTACAATCAACTCATTCTTCAGACCAAAGGGAAATCCAATAACTTCAATTGGCCAAGCTTAAAAACAGAATAAAAACACAAAACATACCTGAATGTGGCTTCTAGTCCTTAGCAAATGGAGTAGCCAGCAGCACAATGCTGACCTCATTGTGACCTCATCAAGGTGCACCTGGAAGATAGAATGCCATAAATAAAAGACAGGCCGGGAGTTGAACTCACAACCTCTGGAAGATCGGCACAGCGCTTTTACTCATTGAGCTACAGCACCTTTCACTCCAGTGTCTCAGGCTCCCCTGTCATATTATATTAAATTACATTTGTGACTTCTATTCCACTCGTACCTTGCAGTTCTAGGTGAATTACAAAGAAGCTAACTGGACATTTCCAGGAAAATTATAGTTTAGGTATTAAGATTACAAAGAAGATAACTGGACGTTTCCATGAGATTTGCAATTTAAGGGAGCTGTATACATGGTTGATACTTTGGAGAGAGAAAATTACAAGAGAGGGTATGACTTTGAGGGGGGATTTACAAGGGAGGGGAAAGGACAAGGGGAAGAGTTAAGATATCTGGATAAATGTTTTGAATAGCAGGGTTTTGATTCCTTTTCAAAATGATTTGAAGTCGCTCGTTGTTGCCAGCAAGTTGGAGATGGAGTGGTCAAGTTTTGCTGCCTGCGTCGCTAGTAGGTTGTCAAACATCTTGTGCCGAGTACCTTTGAATGGGGGGTAAGTAAATGGGGTCTGAGTTCTTCTTTGTCTAGTAGTAAGGTTCTGATTTAGGCGGTTGTTTAGGTAAGTGGGGGCAGTGCCATTTAATGCTTTCAATAATAGACAGTATAATTTGAATTGAATTCGTGCTTGTATTGGTAACCAGTGTGAGTCTAGGTAGGCAGTGGTGATGTGGTCATATTTACTTAGTGAGTAGATCAATCTGAGAGCTGTGTTTTGTACAGTCTGTAGTTGTTTTATCATGTATGCAGGGCATGGTAGATAGAGGATGTTGCAATAGTCCACTAGACCTAGGACTAGGGATTGGACTATGAGCCTATATTGCTCTATGTCGAAGAATTTTCTTATTTTTCGTAGATTTCTCATGGTTAAAAATGCTTTCTGGGTAGTCTTGTTAATTTGGACCTGCATTGTGCAGCATCTATCTATCATCACTCCTAGGAGTTTAAGATCGGACTGTATAGGGTATTTGGTGGCATTAATTTCTAATTCTGAAATGGAGGGGGTTTTGGCCTTTTCGAGCAAGATAAATTTTGTTTTGTCTGAGTTTAGTTTCAGTTTGTGGTCTATCATCCATTTTTCCACTGCTTCTAGTGTTTTTTTCAGTTTTTCTGTAGAGGTTGGATCTGGAGAATCAAAGGGGAGGAGTATGGTGATGTTGTCTGCATAGCTGAAAGATGTTACATTTAGGTTATCTAGAGTGGTCCCAAGGGAGATATAAAGAGGTTGAAGAGTGTAGGCGACAGTGGAGACCCTTGTGGAACTCCGCAGGGGTTAGGCCATGGTTCTGATTTAAGATCGTTTGATTTTACTCTGTAAGTTCTTGATTTTATCTGTAAGTTCATATCATACTTTAGTGACCTGCTAAGGTAAAATCAACTTAGCTATCATCTCACAGTAGGCTGAGACATAAGAGTGGTAGCTCAATGATTTAAAGCACTGCTTTCACTGACCCGAAACCCATATTCTCAAGTATGGTTCAATAAACGTGAAATGGAGTCCAATAGTGCTGTTTTGATCAAAAGCAAGCTCAACTTTTCTAATGTATTGTGTCTTGTATTGCTAATGTGCTGTTTGAGATGAAAATTAGATGGGATTGCTCTGTATCTTGTAAGTTTTATTAAAATGAGTACTGTGTCAGCTGAAGGACTTGAGGGAGTCGAACCCAGACCATGCTCACATGCTAACCTTCATTCACTGTGCTACTGAATGAGGAATAAAATTGAAGATATTCTTCAATTGTACCTTTCCGTTTAGGCGTCGTATGCGATATATTGGCAGCCTTTTTGATATTATATGAACATTATAGTGGATCTTCCCGCATAGGCGTTGTATGCGAATTATAGGCGGCGGTAGCGTTTTTCTTCTTATCGGCATCCTAAAGCTGTTTGCCATCATGCTGTTTTAGCATTCAGACATCATACATTCACCTTTTTTTTGGTTTGTTTTATAACACATTTTATTAAGAGAAAATGGCAGCCAGGAGAAATCCTTATTTTACCACAGAGGACTCCAGGCTCCTAGCCAGTTTGTTCCACCCTAAGGAACAACATTATTCATATTCAGGTGATCACTAAGAATAATGTTAAATTAGTTTGTGTATATAAACATGTACAAAATAGTTCTTTTTACAAATACCCCACCCCCCCAAAGGTGGCAGAGTGGGATTTGAACTTACAACCTCTAATCCTTCGTCACGTTCTTTCACAATTTGTTGCTTTTAATCTTTGTGCCACATGCATGTGTTACCAAACAGCTCTTTTATAAAAGAAACCTGTTGAAATCCACTTTGCAAAAAAAATATAAAATACAAAAGATGTAAAATATTAAAGTGCCTGCCTGATTACACATATGTACCTATAATTTCACTTTGGCATACGTACATAGCAATCTGTTTTTAATATATATTTTAAAGATTTTATTTAAAAAAAGTTTATACTGGTTTATATGTTTCCTGTGTGGTTTTGTCGGATGTATAATCTAAGAATGCAGCAGGCGAGAGTAATGTTATGCATCATTTTGTGGAGTTATGAACACTGACATTATCTGAAGCTAGAGAGACCTGCAGTTCTTTGGATATTCTGGGGCATTTTGTGACTTCCCAGTGAATTGTTGCTGCACCCTTGGAGTAATTTTGGTAGCCTGGGAAGATTCACCACTACTCCAAGTATTCTCCGTTTGGAGATGCAATCTAATACAAGCCTTATATTTCCACAACTATCCTAAAAATATAGTTCTAAGAATACAAGCCAATCACTAGGAGTATAGCAATAAGTCTCACACTAATACTATGAGTAAATTTGATCAATCATATGTTATAAAAATTTATGAAAAAGACAGGTTTTTAGTTTTCCCCTAAAGATCTATAAATGGCTCTCATTGTGGTTTGGTGGAGTCCCAGAGCTTTAGAAATTGCTTTTCAGACTGACATTTAAACAGTATTTTTTCATCCTTTCTAGAATTTACTTTGATTGTAGCATAGCATTATTGTACAAGGTGGGCCACGGAAAAGTAGCCCGCCTCCGGCGATAGTATGACAAGATGAATGAGCAAGTGGATTGTTTTTATTCATGTGAAAGTGGTCCCCATTCACGTCTATGCCTTCCACAATCACTATTTGCTGTTCCAGGGAGAACACTATCTTTCTGGCACCGGTATTAAAGGTGGGCTACTTTTCCATGGCCTATCCTGTGGAAACTTTATGGTGTCAACTTCACTCTTAAGGTAAGGTTCAAAATATAATGAGATTTAGATTCAACAGAGCTGGTTTCAATCAAACCTGGCTGTTTTCAATCAACTGAATCTAATTAGTAATTAAATTTGTTCACTTGGTTGATTGAATAACTAAGGGGGAAGTTACTCTTTCACATGGGTGATATGTGGATAACATGGATAACTTTGTTCCTTAATTAAGTAATTTTTTTTTTTATGTATTTACTCGGGTTTCCTTTGTCTAATATACATTTTTTTAAAGATCAGAAACCAGTGTGACTTATATGCAAAAGGGGAAATTAGAAATGGGGGAACTTTTTCACATTACTGTCCCTGGTAACTTCCAGGGTCTTAAACTCTGATGCACTTTACCTAAGTGCTTCTCCCCCGTCAGAAAGAATGATCCCCTGTTTGAATGTTTTGGACCTTCTCCAAAGGACAAAATATGCTTCCTATTTTCCCCTCTGCTGAAAGATTAGTGAAGAGGGTTTGATTTGACTTTGCCTCCTTCTAGTGGCTGAAAGTAGTATAAACTCTCACCACAAGATGTGAAATGTACCCTCCCCCCCCAAAAAAAAAAAAAAAATCTCTGTCTCTACTCTCTACAAATGAAGAAAGCAAGCCCAGGCATCCTACTAGTGAATTTCCAGCTTAGGAAATAAAAGCTTTGTCTTAACATTCTATGGTTCTATGGTCTGTCTATTACAGTCGTAGGGCCATCACTTTCTGATACATCACTTTCACTACCTGTTTTCTGGCTAGCTTGCTTTTAGGTTCCTAACTCAGCTGTATATTGGACTGTTTTTGAATGCCATAAATCACACCCATTTGTCAGTTGAAACAAACTCCATCATAGATCTTAGCCTACATAGTAGCATGCATCTGTTATGTGCTATTATCTTATAAAGATGTACATTTAGTTCTCAAGTTCTTGACATTCCAGAGTTACTTGTAAATTCTGAATTTGCTTTCCTAAAAAGGCTTCCTTCTCCTGTAACTTTTTAATCTCATAAACAAGTCTCTAGTTTTTTCTTCTAAAGCAACCTTTAATTTTAATAGTTCACCCTCTTTACATTATGCATCCTGACACTTTTTGACACAGCTGAGTTAATAGTTTTAAAGTTTGAGCTTCCTCCAAGATCTGTGCTCCTGCAGCAGTGCTGTCTGTCTGAATAGCATTTTGAACCAGATACCTGAATCTTACAGCTCTTGTACTAGCCACTCTCTCTTGCTCTAGAATGCCAACCTAAGTCTTTCCTTCCATAAGCTCATCCTTAAATAGAGTTATGTTTTTCAGATGGTGAATGTATGTGAAGTAAGGCATCTTTCAAATTATTCTTTCAAATTTAACAGGGCTTAATTTCTGGGGGAATGACCTGGAATGCAGTTCCTCTACTTCTATTCAGACTGCAGAGCAGCAAATGTTTTCTGCTCCAGACAGCCTTCAGGGAAGAGGAAGGGAGGGAGTGTACATGGAACAGAACAGAAAACAGTCCCTGTAAACCAGCTCCTCCTCTTCTGTCCCATTCTACTCCCTTTCCCAAATTCACAGTTCCACTTCCCTTTTGTCTACAAACTAAGCCCTGAAATATATAAAACACTAACACAATCCACTAACAGTTCTACAGGTACCTTGGGTTTTTCAGTGAGTACATTATCTGGATGCACAAGTCCAACAAATTCAACTTGAATAACCTACATTAATTTTTCAGTGTTCTTAGCCACCTCAGACTTAGTACAGCACAAACTTAGCTTTGGGTAATGCAAGATTTATTTATTACAGTTGCTTGCTTTACCATTATAGATGTTTAGTGGTGTACATCACAATGATTTACAGTGCTAAAATTATAACAAAATGAGAAAATACAGTAGGACAAAGAGTCACAAAAGGAAATCCTGAGGCATAAGAAAGCAGGTAGTTAAGATGGCATAAGAAAGATTAGACAGATGTGGAAGGTATCAAGGGTAATATTTAGTTCTGGGTTCAGCACATCTCAGAAAACCAGGTCTTTAATACCTTCTTAAATTTATAATGTAAGGACTTTAGATGACACTGACAGGGCAGTAAATTCCAGATGCATGGCCCTAAATAAAAGAAAGTAAAATAATGATAGGGGAAGTAATTTTAGTAAAGCTGCTTGAGAGGATCATAATGGTCATATCAGTAGTAAATCAATAATTTAGAGCAGTTGTCTTCATTGCAAGGCCTGCGAGCCAATGGTGGCCTACAGAAACTTTTTGGGCAGCTCGCACTGCAGTCTGGGGTTCCACCCCATCCCACGGGATCTATCGCTGCAGCTGTTCTTTTACTCTTTGGGCCACTAGAAGTGTGAATGAGGTAAACATGCTGCCTTCGGTGGCCCAGAAGCTTTCCCTCTGCTATTGCTTCCTGTCCCCGCATAGGCAGGAAACAGTAGCAGAGGGAAAGCTTTTGGGCCACCAAAGGCAACGTGTTTACTTCACTCACACTGCCAGTGGCCCAAAGAGTGCAAGAGCAGCTGCCTTACTGGATCCTGTGGAGGGAAGGAATGCAGGGGGAACTCAGGGGGGTAGTTATTAGACAGATGTTGGACCACAAGGATGGGGAAGAAAAAAAAAAAAAAAGAGAGAAAGATGCCAGACCACGGTAGGGAAGAGGTGATACCAGACCACAAGAAGGGAAAAGGGAAGGAGAGAGATGGACTACTGGAGAGGGAAGAAGAAGAGAGAGGTGGGACAAGAAGAACTGAGAGATGCCAGACCACAAAGGGGGAGAAGGGAAGGGAAGGAGGGGAGAGTGATGTCAGATTGTGGGAAGGAGAAGATGTCAGACCACCAGAGTGGAAGAGAGAGGGAGGAGATGATGCACAGGAATGGAGAAGAAGGGGAGAGAGAGGGAGGAGATGGTTCACAGGGATGGGAGGATGGGGAAAGGAAGAGATGGAAAAATGCTGTGTAATAAAAGATGAGAATATTGGAGAAGAAAGAGGTAGGAGATGGTATACATGGATGGAGGGCAGCAGAAGGGCAGAGAGAGGAAGGAGATGTGCACATGGATAAATAACATAACATAAATCTTTATTTGTATACCGCCAAAGCCTTTCGGTTCGAGGCAATTTATAGATGCTAAAATAAAATGGGTACTATTAAACTTCCCTCATTGTTCCAAAAACGGGCACACACTTACCATAGTAGCCAGAAATACAATGACAATATAACAAGGGTAAGGAGAACAGGATGAAGAAACTATAAGTTGCCTATAAATGAAAAGGACTGTGGGCCAAGCTAAATGGGCTCCAATTGCAGTATTCTTATATAATCCCTCTGGAGGCTGAACTCATGGGATTGTTTATCCTCTTTAGCCTTGGTTGCAGAGCTAATAAAACTTGTTCCCTCCCCTCTAGGCTATCTGCCTGGTAGCTTCCTGTCATGCTCAGTTTGTTTCTGCAGCCTCGCTCCATGGATGAACTCGGTTTCTTCTGCTCATGATTTGTTTCCAATTCCTAGTCTTCATTTGATTTGGTTGGCGGGTTTGCCCAAATGCTGCGGATCAACTCTGTGGGAGTAAATCTTTGGCGGGAGATTGCAGACATTTTAAATTTTGTCTGCTTCTGGAGGGTGCTCTGTAAGCTTAAACTGCAGTAAGCCCTCTAGACCAGTGTTCGTCAACCTTTTTACACGTAAGGACCAGCGGAAATAAAAGAATTATTTTGCAGACCGGCGGTTGAAGAACACTGGTGTAGACTCAAATGCCACTACTAAACTACCATAGGAAATGAGAATGTATAACTTTTCCTATTAGGAGGCTACAAATAATTTTTTAAAGCAATTTTCCAAACACGCCACAAATGGCGTAAAATTCAGCAGAGTTTGAGTGAAATATAAGTACTGATTGGTCACAAGAAAATTAAATGTTGTTTTGATCAGATGTCGATCATTTGGGATTAGAAAAAAGTACAAGTTTTCCACTTTTTATGACCTTTTGCATTAGTCTTTCATTACTAAAATAATAATAATAATAACTTTATTCTTATATACCGCCATACCCAGGGAGTTCTAGGCGGTTCACATTTATTTATCAAAAAATTACAAGTGGTTCCCAACAATTGAACAAGGTTGGAAGCAACGAAGTAGTGGAGGTTAGCAAGAGAAGGGATGAGTAGGTCAGGGGGGAGAGGATTGTGGTGAGGGGCTGGGTAGTGTGGTGGATGGGGAAGGAGGAAGTTATGGTTCATTGAAGAGGGGCGTTAGGGGTCTTGTCCATGGAATAGATGAGTTTTGAGTGATTTTCTAAACCCGAGGTAGGTGGGGCCTCAAGGATCATTTGGATTTTGAACTTTGAAGTGAACTGACTTGGCTTTGTTTAAGGATGGCTGGGTTGCTCCTCTGCTATGTTTAGCTCATTGGACTTTTCAGCTAAGTATTTGCTCAATTTTGCCTTTTGCTTTTTGGCTTTATGAACAGAGCGTACCCCATGTGCCATCTTTATATTCATATTTATATATGTATTTGTATCTGTGTTTGTTTTTATGTCTTTTTATCTTGTGGTTGTATGTGTTTTAAGTGTTTTGATGACTATTAAAATTCAAATTCAAATAAAAAAAAATAAAACATTTAAAAAAATTATATTAATCAAGATAATAAAGTATTATATTGGTTATTATATGATAACTTTTGTACATTATACTCATGTCTCTTGAGTTTCATGATTCATTGGATAATCTGTAGAAGGAATTCTTTATTTTCTCTATATTAAAATTCAGCTGCCAAATAGTAGACCAGTGCTCCAGAAAAAGTATGTCCTGTGTCATAGTGTTGGGCATTGTACCTCTGCCCACTATGTTGCACAATTTAGCATCATCAGCAAATAATGCAATTTTACCCCAAAGTCCCTGAGGCAGATCTTGTATGAAGATATTAAATAGGATTGGACCCAGGACTGAGCCTTGACAAACCTCAAAAAGAATCATCATGGATGTTTTTTTAAGAAATAAAAGAACAGAGAGAAAAATATCCCTATCATTCCCACCCCGAGTACTAAATACAATATATAACTTCAGGAGAACATAGTCCCGTGTTGTTTGCTAACTGCTAGACAGGTCTGTTCACCAGTCCAAGGAGTCTCTAGTCTCCAGCCCACTCAATCAGGACCCCGCCTTCCTGAGAAGTGCAATTGAGTAACAAAAACCCGCTTCTCATCCTCAGCCTACCTGAAAGCTCGGGAAGTCACATCTCATGCTCTCTATCTTACTGCTCCAGTTCCATACCATATGTTGCTGCAGCAGGACCTTCATTCCTGCAAGGAGCTCTTTCGTTCCACAGACAGCCTGAGGAAGACCAGAAAAACAGCGCAAGCCAGAGCGGTGGTAACTTTCTGTGCACACACAGCAGCTGCCTTCGAACAACGCAGTCGGCAGACTCACCACGTGGCGCTTCACGTGCCTCCGGCTCTCCAGTAGCCTTTGACCCAAAATTACCCAACAGCCACTGCACCAAGTTCACACAAACTCCCTGTTAGCAGCCCCGGCTCTGCATGGAAATATTAGCAGGCAAACTGCACTGATGTTTTTGCTTAAGTAGTCCGTGAAGCTTTTACGGTAAGCCACCTTTTTTCCTCAGTGCTTACAGGGGACACTGATCCTTCGCAGGAATTTTTTACAGACCGGCAGTTGAACAACACCGCTGTAGACAGCCTTCAGATTGGATTGGGTCTCCGGGATCGGGAGCCATCTCTCCCCTGGTTCGTCCGCAAAGGGGTAGAGCACAGGCTGCTGCGATTCTGTGGATGTACGGCGGGATCAGAACCGGACCGTGTGTCTTCCCTAATTTCCTTGAGGGGTCCTGGTGGTCGTGATCTGTGGTGACAGAGAAGGTGAGGTGGTCAGAAGACCTGAAAAATCCAGTTTAATCAGCTCCTGAGGTACTGATCTCCTTGCTTGTACTGTGTATTGCAGGCTGCCATAAATTTATATTGCAGCACATGTCTCTGTGGTGTCTGTGAGTCACAGAGTTTGACGATTTGGGGAGTGCTGAAATCGGGGTTGTGGATGGTTTCCCTGCATGCCCTGGTCCCCACCCCCACCTGTAAAATTGTAAAATCGCCATTTTTTGTGGTTCCCTGCATTTTTCAAGACAGTTTTAGGGCAAAATTGGCACCCATGGCGCCCATCTTGGATTTTTTTTAATGTTTTCAAAAGTATATGTGTTGGACTTAGAAGCTTCGTTTTTGCTCCAAACTTCATAGATGGCCATCTCAGTACAGAATGGCATCCATGCATGCCATAAATGTGGCGGATGGCTCTCGGATTTGCATCCGTGTATTATGTGTGGGGCATGAACTGTGCATGGATTCCACACTATCCTCCTCCAGAGAGGCAAACGCAAGTGCAGTTCTGGGGAAAAGTCTCAAATCTTCTAAACATTCCAAATCTGAGTTCTTCAGATCGGCTTTTGCTGCGGGTGACTATTTTCCGCCGGAATATGTGGATATAATATATCAGGCTTTCAAGAGAAAAAGGGCTATGTCTGTCTCTCCCTCTCAGACTCCAGTGCGGCAGTCTGTTCAGCCTTTTGATTCCAGCATGTCCATTTGCTCCCTTGCTGGTCCACCTGAAAGCCAGCGGCAGCTCCCCGTTATTTTCTTGGTGCCTGCGTCAATTTCTATGCCGTTGCTATCTCATGGCTCTTCAGCGGGCTCCTCTGATGTAGCTAGCTTAGCGGATCTCGGGAATTCCCAGAACACTGATTTCCGCAGTCTGGGAGAGGATCAGGTGATGTGCAGGCTCTAAGTCCAGCAGCCTCCCTGATCTTATCTCGGAGTCCCTGCGTACATTGAAACTTGATTTAGGCTCAATGGTTCAGGCAGAGTGTTCCATCATGACTTCTCAGCTCCCACTTTCTGCTGCATTTCCGGACCACGCAGACTTGTCAGAAATGCTCTTGGAGGTTTAGAAGGCCCTGGAGGGTTTCCTGAAATGCGCTAGGGCCATGGCTAAGTTGTATCCCATTTCATCGGAATTTTCCGCTTAATCCTGCTGAAGGTGGATTCGGCGGTGGCTCAGGTCACTAAACGTACCTCTTTGCCCTTGGATGGAGGGGTTGTCCTGAAATGGATTTTGTCATGAAGCATCTTTTTGATTCAGCTACGGCGGGAGTGCGGGCTGCGGTGGCCAAACTCCGTCAGGATCCTGAAGAGGTTGTCCTTCGGGACCTCGACTTCCTGGTCTCTGGGGTGAATTATTTGGCAGACGCACTCTGATATCTTGAAAGTTTTTGCTAAGCTGGGAGCTTCTTCAGTTTCTGCAAGGAGAATGTTATGGATTCGCCAGTAGTCGGGTGATTCTTCATCTAAGGCTGCGCTGAGCAAGTTGCCTTTTAAAGGTTCGCTCTTGTTTGGCCAGGGTTTGGATGACCTTATGGTCAGTGTGCTTCCTGGCTCTAGACCTTGCCTGACCAGGGGGATGGGACGGCCAAATTTTCGTCCCTTCTGGTGAACCTCTCCGTAAGCCGGAACTCCTGTGGTGGGACAGCATTTTGGAGCATCCTCCAGACCTCGCTTTGGAGGAGCAGCATGCCAACAGTCTTCCAACTCCCAACCTTCTGTCCCTTCCAAGAGAAAATTATGATGCTAAGTCTCTGGCGAGGCACCCCTGGATCAGGGGGCGGCTTTCAGCTTTCTTTCCAGTATGGCTAAAGATAACCTCAGACCAGTGGGTCCTGGAGGTACTTAAGGAGGGCCTTTGACTACAATTCTTCCGGCCATCGCTGGACTTCTTCCTGTCCTCTCCCAATGGAAATCTGGACAGGGCCAGCAAGGTGTGTGCTACGGTGCACTGGTTACTGGAACTGGCAGCCATAGAGCCAGTCCCAAGGGAAGACTTGGGCTCCCGGATGGCCGTCCCATCCCCCTGGTCAGGCAAGGTCTAGAGCCAGGAAGCACACTGACCATAAGGTCATCCAAACCCTGGCCAAACAAGAGCGAACCTTTAAAAGGCAACTTGCTCAGCGCAGCCTTAGATGAAGAATCACCCGACTACTGGCGAATCCATAACATTCTCCTTGCAGAAACTGAAGAAGCTCCCAGCTTAGCAAAAACTTTCAAGATATCAGAGTGCGTCTGCCAAATATACTCATTTTACTTCATCATGCCAAGGAAAGACTCCGAAGATTGCAGACCGATTCTGGACTTGAAAGCAGTCAACACATTCCTGCAAGTTCCACATTTCCAGAAGGAAACGGTGCATTCTATAATGGCAGTAGTGCTGCTCAAGGAGTTTTTGGCTTCCTTGGATCGCACGGAACCGTACATCTACATCCTGATATTTCCAGATTATCAGAGGTTCCTGAGGTTTCATGTTCTTGGGAGGCATTTCCAGTTTGTGGCGCTACCTTTCTGTTTGGCATTGGCTCTCAAATCATTCACTGTAGTCATGGTGGTGGTGGCTGCCCATCTGCGATCACTGGGTGTGCTTATACATTCATACATCAACGACTGGCTGATTAGAGCTCCCTTGAGGGTGCAGGGCCGCTTGGCGGTTCACCAAGTGGTGTCTTTGCTGGAAAGTCTCGGATGGGTGATCAATCTGAAGAAGAGTCGTCTCAAGCCGATGCAGGACTTGGAGTACCTGGGAGTTCTGTTCCACACAGGAATGAACTGGATAATTCTTCCAGAATCCAGAAAACTCAAACTCAGAAGTGCGATTCAGGACATGCGATTCAGGTCCCAGCACCGACGGCCTGGCAGTACCTGCAGGTGTTGGGTCTCTTGGTGGCGACCATAGATGTGATTCTATGGGTCAGAGCTTGCCTACGTCCTCTTCAATTATCCCTTCTGACGAAGTGGAATCCTCAGAGAAATGCACTGGGGGTGAAGCTGCCTTTGTTGACTGCAGCATGCAGCTGTATGCTGTGGTGGTTGAACCTGGTTACTTTGAACAAAGGGCTCCCTCTTCTGGTCTTGGACTGGGTGACCCTGACTACGGATGCGAGTTTCTCTGGCTGGGGAGCAGTTTGCATGTCTATACCGGTCTAGGGCTTCTGGATGGCAAGGGAGAGCAGATGGTCGATCAATCGACTGGAGCTGTGAGCGATCCGGTTAGCTCTGCTGAGATTTCAAGGGAATCTCCATCAGAAGGCCGTCCATGTGTTCTCGGATGTTGTGAGGGCTGTTGCCAATGTCAAACGTCAAGGAGGCATGAGGAGTCCCCTGCTGGACTTGGAGGCTCGGATGCTCTTTGCTTGGGTGGCGCGTCATCTGTTGGCTTTGTCAACGGCTCATGTGGCCAGCATAGACAACGGTCAGGCAGACTTTCTCAGTCATCAGATTCTGGACCAAGGAGAATGGTTCCTGTCCAGGCTAGCATTCGAGCCCATAGTGCACCACTGGGGTCGTCCCACCTTCGATCTGATGGCGTCTTCAAAGAACAGGAAGGCGGACTGGTTTTTCTGCCGCCAACAGGAGGTCATTAGCAAAGGAATTGATGCTCTGTTTCAACCTTGTTCAAAAAGTGTGTCTGGATCAATATAAGATTTTAATAACTTGTGATAAGTTCAAAAAGGACACCTCAGCCCCACCACTCCACCGCATGTAATAATTTCTATAGCGGGAAGCAAATTGTGGTGCTTCATCATTGGCTGTCACTTTTTGTTTTTGCACTGTTGTTTTTTGTTATTTTTTTATATATATGTATATTTTCTTTTAAATTTTTTAATTTTTATATCTCAATAATTTAAAGAAATAAATATTTCCTTAACACCAAACATTCTCAGTGTCGTAGTGTATAGTTTATAGTTTAAAAGTAAGTAGTACTTATCTCAGCCAACACCTAGGGAGTCTGACCCGACATGTTTCACACAACCAAGTGTTTTATCAAGGGTCTCCCAAAGCTGCCGCTGTCATCCGACTCCATATCTAAGATATGGATATAGAGACACACACTCTAAGATATGGAGTCGGATGACAGCGGCAGCTTTGGGAGACCCTTGATAAAACACTTGGTTGTGTGAAACATGTCGGGTCAGACTCCCTAGGTGTCCGCTTGGGGTGAAGGCTCGCTCTACCAGAGACTAGATGGAAACTTTGTATCTAATAGTCCAATAAATAATTTCAACTGTTTCAATAGGCTTTGCTTCTGAAATTCTTCAATTGATTCAAATATTCATAGTGTGCATGGATATTGTCAAAATAGGTGAATGTAATAAAAGCACTTAACTTGTAGACCAATTAAGGGGGTCCCAATGCGGCCCCGTTTCGGTATCTGCTTCAGGAGACCCGACAGAGTATTTCAAAAGTGCTTCACTGGATAGTTCTTCATACGTTTGTTAAATGTCCGTGCTAACTATTCTGTCTCAATGTGAAATCATTTCTATACCCACATTGTGAGGCAATATAACAAAAACTTGCTTGGCCAAACATGGGAAACAGGGAAAAAAAAGAAGAAAGAAGAAGAAGAAACTCACAGCACAAAAATATATACCACTGCTAAACTGACTCGAAAGCTTATAACTGACAAAAGAATGCCGAGCGATCACAGGGCTGATTTAAACATGAGCCAAAATAAGGCTCCCCTGACGTAAATATGTACGTGATGACAACACTTAAAGTAAAACTATAGCAGAGCACGCTATGCAAGCTGTCAAATTGGAACTGTGAAAATTGAAGAATTTCAGAAGCAAAGCCTACTGAAACAGTTGAAATTATTTATTGGACTATTAGATACAAAGTTTCCATCTAGTCTGAGAGAGTGATCTGTTATAAACATCGCAATGACTGGAAGGTGAACTCTTTCCACAAAGGTGGCTTTTCAGCCTTCCTTTTTTGAGTTTCATATCTCTGAGCGGAGTATATATGACTTGACCACTCTCTGTAGACAGTATTCTATATTTGGAGTCAGGCTATTCGTATATACAGTGGTGCCTCGCATAACGGACGCCTCGCACAGCGAACGCTGCGCATAACGAACTTTTTGTCTTGCTCCCTATAACGAACTTCGTTTCACACAACGAAGTCGCCCGAGGGGCCCGGGGGGGGGCGGAACTACTCTCGCCGCTTCCTAATGTGAGCCGGGAACAGCAGCACCCTCCTGTCTGAATGCAGTGTTCCATCATCTCCCTCCACCTTACCTTAGATGCCGAGTTTTCCGGCTTTCTTTTTCGGCCAGCCACACACTTTCAAAGAGCAGCACATGCGCGCATGCTCTGTTGTTCAATCTTCTCCTCTGACGCAACCGGAAACCGGAAGTTGCAGGAGAGGAGAACATTGATCAACTACAGCAGCTGCGCGTGCACAGCTTTTTGAAAGCGTGCGGCTGGGTGAAAAAGAAAGCTGGCAAACTCTGCATATAAGGTGAGGTGGAGGGAGGGAAATGTAGGGCTGCAGAACGAATTATTTTGTTTTACATGTATTCTTATGGGACAACAGGGCTGCAGAACGAATTATTTTGTTTTACACGTATTCTTATGGGAAAACGCGTTTCACACAACGAACTTTTCGCATAACAAACTTGCTCCTGGAACGAATTAAGTTCGTTGTGTGAGGCACCACTGTATATATAAAGATGGATGTAGGGCAGAAAGTGAAGAAGGAGAGAAAAACAGCAGTTGGATAAGAAGGCTGGAAACACAGTTAAGACCACAGACAGAAGAAAATACAGGCAGAGACTGGGAAAAGATGATTAGAAAAATAAAATCACCAGACAACAAAGGTAGGAAAGATTTTATTTTAAATGTAGTGATTGAATTATGTCACTTTTGAGAATTTACATCTGCTGTCCACATTTTGCACTGTTCAAGAAGAAATTCATTTCTTTCTATTTCTCTGGTGATGTACTGCATGTTAGGACTTTTAGTGTGTGTTCCTGTGTTTGCGTGGAGGGGCATAATCGAAAGGTCGTATAAATGGTCTATGCGTCGGCGGCGTAAGACGTCCAGGGAAATGTGTCGATAATGGAAAGATGTCAAGTCAATCGATTATCGGCATGAAAGACATCCAGCATAAACACGTCCACATACACCAGGGGTGTCCAATGTCGGTCCTCGAGGGCCGCAATCCAGTCGGGTTTTCAGGATTTCCCCAATGAATATGCATGAGATCTATTAGCATACAATGAAAGCAGTGCATGCAAATAGACCTCATGTATATTCATTGGGGAAATCCTGAAAATCCGACTGGACTGCGGCCCTCGAGGACTGACATTGGACACCCCTGACATACACTATACTGAAGCATCCAACTTTTCCTACCGAAATGAGGCCCGTCCAAACAAGACGTATATCTATTGCCGCTGCGATCTGCTGGACGACTTGCTAGTCATATAGCACTCCTTATCTATTAGTAGTCCTGGCATATGTCCCACTGATGTCACACTGTCCTCAGCAACGTCCTGCATGCCCTTATATAAACCACCACACGGAAGTGCGACCCTTGTGGGTGTAGTAGGTGTTTAGTGAGGAGTCAGGAAAGTGGTTGGAGTTTGGTGAAGGTTAGGATAGTTAATATTGATTACTGAGTGGGATCGAGTGATTGGAGAGTATTTCAGTCAGTGTGTGTGTGAGAGCAAGTGAGAGAGAGTGCAAGCGTGACAGACAAGAGAGACAGTGTGAGCGATTGTGGGAGTGAGAGACCGTGTAGTGAGGAAGGGCGTGCCAGGAAGAGTGTGTGGCCACCAGGGTGAGTGTGGGAGAGGGTGTGTGAGTGTGTGTGTGAGAGCTTGTGTGAGTGAGTGCGGGTGTGATGGTGGAGCGAAGGGAGACGAACTACTCCCTAGGAGAGACCGAGTCCCTAGTGGAGCTCTGCCTCCAGTATGAGGCACGGGTGTTTGGCCATAATGGCAGGAGACCACCCCGCAACGTCGCCATGAGGGCCTGGTGCAGAATACGTGACACCCTGCATAGGTGAGAACCCCCATACTACCTATCACTATGTAGCCAGTGTGTCCTAGTCTCTAAACCTGTCACCTATTGCTCCCACCCTCATCTTGCAAGGAACTGCTTGCTTATTCTGTGTTGCATAAAAATAGAGACATATATATATATATATATATATATATAAATAAATAAATAAATAAAAAGGAAACATAGATAGATAGATAAAGAAGGATAACAATATCTTGTCAGGCAGATGTTTCATTTCTGGATATGTCCCTACCTCATCAGAATATACATGACAGATGTGATGTGCTCAGTGACCTCATAACCCTGCATATGTTTGAAAAGGACTGTCACCTGACCCTATTCTCCCCCATATCTCTCTTGCAGGCGTTATGGTGTGTACCGGGACCTCGAGTCCCTGAGGTGCAGGTGGCGCAGGGTCCACCGTGAAAACCCAGCCCTCATCCAGTGCACCAGACACCGGCTCAGAGCTGGACATAAGTGGCAGCTCCCCCCCCCAACACAGTCTTTAGCACAGCTATGTAAGACATAACAGAAACCTTGAAATGTGGAGGTGACTATCAGGTGCTAAAAAGCTATAATGGAGGAACGGGAGGTAATTGTCACATCAATGAATATCTCTGCAGTTGATATCGGCGCTGGTAGCATACTGAGTGCTCATTCTGTCAACCCCTTCTCTGCAATGAATTGCATTGTCAAGGAGGCATACCTGAACAAGGGATAAGCACCTCGGAAGCTGCTGGCCACATGTTGGTCTGAAGGTCACCATCATAGCTCCAGACCAATGTCAGGCCTGCTGTTGTGGGGGCATGTATCCCTTGTTCAGGTATGCTTCCTTGACAATGCAGTTCATTGCAGAGAAGGGCTTCAGAGAAACACTATCTGATTCTAAGCATAATGTGTGCTGCACAGGTGCACCTGTCTACCTCTATCCTATGTCATCTCATGTCTACTACCTCTCAAAGCTCACCTTCTTGTCAATATGCTCTTCCTTGGCAGCTGTTCTGGTATGCAACCTATTGCCACCCAACATGTGGCTGATGAGATACCGGTCAATCCACTGTGTCAACATATACATCAAGGCCAATCAGTGTCACCTGCATAAGCTGGCCACCTTTTCTTTAGATGTATACCGGTGTAACTGTACACAGAAAGTAGTTTACATATGTGTTCACACACTGGTCTGACCTGTCCCCCACTTAGTCTCACTGGGTTGGGTGGGGGAGTTGATAGGTAATTGTGTATGTAGTAAGCACACAATGGTAACCCTCACTTCATATTCTTACTGCACACAGGTCGCGCACAGCATGCTGCTGAGGGCATAGCCCAGGTGGTGGTATTGGACATGTGCCAAGAGGCAGCCAGGGAGGCAGAGGCAGAGCAGGAGAAGGAAGGCTACTCTGCCTCCAAGGAAAGTCTGCCACCTGAAAATGTGTTGGAGGTGTCCGATGGGGAGGACCAGGCCCAGGTGGAAGAGGTGGAGGCACAGGTGGTGGCAGAATGGAGCAGCAGCAGCACGTGGTGGAGGAGCAGGGCGCATGGGAGGTCCCTGACCTCTATGAGAATATGCCCTCTCTTGAAGGGAATAGGATAGAGGGTGGACATTGTGGAGGCAGCAGCCCCGGCCCCACGCCATGATCTGCAGCCAGCAGCCCCAGTAGTCCCTTCCCCTCCTGAGGCCTATGGACAGCTGCTGAACGTTGTGGCCGAAATGCGCAGTGAACTGCAGGTTTCATCTTTCTAGCTTTCGCCGTCACCTTTTCAACTTGTTTAGCTACCTTAAGATCATCACATACAATCACATCCAAGTCCCACTCTTCCATTGTTCACATAAATCCTTTACCCCGTAAACTGTACTGTTCCCTCGGGTTTTTGCAGCCAAATGCATGATCTTGCATTTCTTTAGCATTAAATTTTAGCTGCCAAATTTCTGACCATTCTTCAAGCTTCGCCAGGTCTTTCTTTCTTCGTGTTATTCACACCATTCGGCGTGTCTACTCTATTGCAGATTTTGGTTTCATCCACAAAGAGGTAAATCTTACTCGACAACCCTTCAGCAATATCATTTATAAAAATGTTAAAAATAACAGGCTCAAGAACAGAACCTTGAGGCACACCACTGGTTACATTCCTTTCCTCAGAGCAATCTCCATTGATCACTACCCTCTGTCGCCTTCCACTCAACCAGTTCCTTACCGAGCCCGTCACTTTGGGACCCATCCCAAGGGCACTCAGTTTATTTATTAGACATATGTGTGGAACACTGTCAAAGGCTTTGCTAAAATCGAAATACACCACATCTAGCACACTCCCTCTATCCAATTATCTGGTCACCCAGTCAAAGAAATTGATCAGATTTGTCTGACAAGACCTACCTCTAGTGAATCCATGTTGCCTCCGGTCCTGTAATCCACAGGATTCCAGAAACTTCACCATTCTCTGTTTTAAAAGTGTTTCCATTAATTTGCTTACCACAGAAATCAGACTTACCGGCCTGTAATTCCCTACTTCTTCCTTTTTTCCACTTTTGTGGAGGGACCACATCTGCCCTTCTCCAGTCCTCCAGTACCACTCTCGGCTCTAGAGACTCTTTGAAAAGGTCAGTCAGCGGAGCCACCAGAACTTCCTTAAGTTCTTTCAGCACCCTTGGATGTACACCATCCAGCCTCATTGCTTTGTCTACCTTTATTTTAGCTAGCTCCTCACAAACACAACCCTCTGAAATTCGATCAGGGTCTACCACTCCTCCATCTCTATTCACGTTTTTTCTTCTGTAGTCCCGCTGCCGACGCCTCAGCCATGAACACAGAATTAATATTTGTTAAGTAATTCATCCTTTTTTTGTCAGCTTCTACATATTTCTCCCCTTCATCTTTGAGTCTCACAATGCCACAATTGCTTTGTCTTCCTATCACTAATATATCTAAAAAAAAGTATTTTCTCCCCTTTTTACCTTGTCAGCTATTTTTCTTCCATTTGCATGTTTGCTTTCCTGACTACATAAGCAGCCTCTCTTAAATTTTCCAGATATTTTTGCCTGTTTTCCTCTTTCTGTGATCTTTTGTAGTTTATGAAAGCTAACCTCTTATTCCTTACCTTCTCAGCTACTACTTTTGAGAACCAAAGCGGCCTCCTTTTCCTCTTATTTTTACTTACTTGCCTCACAAAAAGGTATGTCGTTCTTACAATTACTCCTTTCAGTTTTGACCACTGCATTTCCACTCCTTCCAGATGTTCCAATCCAGACAACAATTCCATGACTTAATTCCCCCATATGAACAAAGTTAGTTTTTTTAAAAGTCTAGAACCTTTACTTTTGAATGAACCCTCTCCATACCCATCATAATATTAAACTGTTCCATGCAGTGATCACTGGATGCCAGATAATTACCCACTGTAACATCAAAAACATTTTCTCCTTTTATAAGCACTAAGTCCAGTATGACCCCCATCTCACGTGGGTTCCAGTACCAACTGCTGGGACAGTTCTCCTTATAGAGAATCCAGGATCTCCTTACTTCTAGAAGATCCCACAGTAGGGATACCCCAATCAACATCCAGCATGTTAAAATCACCTATTAGTAAAACTTCCACTTTTTTTAGATATATTCTGAATGTCTACTATTAAATCTCTGTCCCCTTCTTCCATCTGTGAAGGAGGCCTGTATATCGCACCAATGTAAATATATTCACCATTCCCTCTTTCCAAATTGATCCACAGTATCTCTTCCTTGCCCTGCAGATCCTGCAATCGTGTGGCTTTATGATCTTTAACATATAACGCTACTCCCTCTCCTTTTCTTCCTACCCTGTCTTTCCTGGACAGATTATAGCTCAGTATAACTACATCCCAATAATGGTTCTCCATGAACCACGTCTATGATCGCCACTATATCCATCACAGCTTCTAGATTCAGAATCTTGTGTCCCATACTTCGAGCATTCCAGACATTCCTATACTGCTTTCTAGACACTGACCACTTTTCCCTTCCGTGTAGACATATTCAGTGATTTACTTACCTGAGGTCTTATACTCACCTGGGGGCTTTGATCACCCTGTCCCATCACTTCTAGTTTAAAGCCCTCTTCAGTAGATTAGCCAGCCTGCTGCCGAAGACACTTCTTTCTATCTCATTTTTAGGCTACATAACAGAGATTGTGATCCTGGGACAGACAGGGAACTTCTTTGTGCCTTGTTACTATGTTTTGGTCTATTTTTAATGTTAATGTCTTCCTTGATGTGTTCTTTCTGTACTCCGCCTAGAACCGCAAGGCATTGTGCGGTATACAAAGAAAGAATTATGTTGTTATGTTAATATATGAGAAAATAACTCGAGAGGAATAATCTATACTCACCCCTCCCTCTTTTTCCTCTATTTTTCTTTTATTACACTGTATTTCTTTCCTTTAGCTCTTCTGTTTCATATCAATCGATTATTACCTTGCCTGTAACTGATACTGTTTTTATTTTTTTAAACTAAGCTGTATACCATTTAGAAGTTTCTGATAGATGGTATATAAAAAATCAAATAAACTTAAACTTCCCTTCTTTGATAAATGCACACCATTTCTGTTCAGCAGCCCTTGGAAAATCATCCCATGGTCCAGGTAGCCAAAATGCTCTTCATGACACCATCCATGTAGCCACGTATTCATCTCCAGGATGTGAGTTTCTCTGCCCTGGCCTTTACCCTCGACAGGGAAGATGGATGAGAATACCACCTGTGCACCTGACTGCTTCACCTTCTCTCCCAGAGCCACAAAGTTGCTTTTGATACATTCGCAGGGGTACCTGGCAGTATTGTTAGTGCCAATATGGATAAGCAGCATCAGATAATAGTCATCAGACTTGATGAGTCTCAGCAAGCTCTCTGTAGCATCTTGGATTTTGACACCAGGCAGATAGCATACCTCTTGTGAAGTTTGTTTAGTGGTCCAAGCCAAATTGTGGTGAAGAAACATAGAAACATGATGGCAGATAAAGGCCAATTGGCCCATCCAGTCTGCACATCCATGGTAACCATTATCGCTTCCTCTCTCTAAGAGATCCCACGTGTCTATGCCAGGCTTTCTTGAATTCAAGGAAAAGAAGTGGGACTGGGCAATGGACCTTGAACTCACACATCAAAGCCAATGGACCAAATCTCATCCAACAAAATGTCATGTAGCTGTTTATTAGTATTCAAAAACTAACAGTCCAAACCCACACAGTCTCTGTCTCCACCACCTCTTCCAGGAGACTGTTCCATGCATAGTTTCAAGTTTATTAGGATTTTATATACCGCCTATCAAGGTTATTTAAGCGGTTTTTACAGTCAGGTACTCAAGCATTTTCCCTATCTATCTTGAAAGGCTCACAATCTATCTAATATACCTGGGTCTATGGAGGACTAAGTGACTTGCCCAGGGTCACAAGGAGCAGCGTAGGGTTTGAACCCACAATCCCAGGGTACTGAGGCTGTAGCTCCAAACACTGTGCCACACTCCTTCACCCTTTCTGTAAAAAAGTATTTCCTTAGATTACTTCTGAGCTTATCACCTCTTAATTTCATCGTATGCCTTAAATCTCTGTCTCTCCTTTCATCCCCCAGGTCCAACTCTCTTCCTAGCCTCTAGCCCCCATATCCAACTCTCTCCCTCCCCCAGTTCCCAGGTCCAAGCCTCTCTCTCCTTCCCCCAATGAGGCTACTTTTACTCCCAGACCAAACATGGCTGCTCTCCCTTTTACCCCCTGAACCCATTGTGGCTGTTTTTCCTTTCTCTCCAGCCACCTGACCCAATGCAACTACTTTCCCTTTGCCCCCCCTGGGACCCAACACAGCTTTTCTCCTATCCCTGGGTCCCAAGTTGAACATGTATTTAATTATTAATCACAATTAAATGTTTTTTTAATCATGATTAATAATGCGTTAATTGTGAAACTAAACATAAACCTGTAAGAAAAACAAATTTACAACTGAAAGATAGCTAGAAAGAGATGACCAGAAACGCTCGCAGTCTAAGCAATAAAGTTCATGATCTGCAAGCCCTAATATTAGAGGCAGACCTGGATATTGTTGCTATCACCGAGACATGATTCAATGACTCCCATGGATGGGATGCAAATATACCGGGATATAATCTTTTTAAGAAGGACTAGAGAATGACACGGGGAAAAAATCTGTCCCCGTCACCGCCCCATCACCGGCCCACCATCCTCTGCACCGCCCCGTCACCGCCGTTCCCTTCACCGCCCCGTCACCGCCACTGCCATCCCATTCACCGCCCCGTCACCGTCCCCGCTGCATCCATATAAGCCTTAGTACTGTAATATTTAGCTTATTCCTTTCTTATAAATCAAAGTTCCTGCTGCTGAACTAGAGAAAGAGATGTTCAGCTGGCAGGGCTTTGTTTATAAATTTTTATCAACACAACTAATATACTATTTTATCCTAAAGCAAAAAATAAATAAATAAATATAATTTTTTTTTCTACCTTTGTTGTCTGGTTTCTGCTTTCCACATCTTCTCATTGAATTCCTTCCATCCACTGTGTGTCTTCTCTCTGCATCTTCCATTTGCTGTTACTGTGCCTCTCCCTTAACCCCCTCCCCCCCCCAATTGGTCTAGCATCCATCTTCTTCCCTCCGCTCCCGCATAGTCTGGCATCTGTCTTCTTCCCACTCTGTCTTCCACATTTCCCTTGGGGGTCTGTTCCTCTCCACCCTCCTTCAATGTCTGTTCTATTCCTTTCCACCACCACCCTTCCCTCCCTCCTTTACCATCTGTTCCTTTCTACTACCCTTCAGCTCCTCTCGCGTGGCCTATCTACCTTCCTTCCTCTTATTTTCATGGCACGTTACAATGTAATTTGTGCAAGCCACTGGAGCCTGCAAGCTCGGTCCCTGTCCCATCCCCACAAACCATCTCGCTTCTGTGCTCCTATTTTCTCCATTTCTAATATCTCCCCTATGTATCTGTCATTGCCCCCCCTGTGTCCATATACCATCCCCATGGCATGTCCCCTTTATGTCTCTGTCCCTATGCCCCATGCACATAATTTCCCCTCTTTCTGTTACCTTCCTGTGTCCAGATTTCCCCTATCTTCCTCTTCCATACCAGTGTGTCTCTTCTTTTCAACCCCATCTAGCTTTTTTCCCTCTTTCTTCCCCCTCCCCCTGCTTCTAGCATCTGGCTCACCTGCCAGTCCTTCCCTTTCTTTCCTGCTGTGGGTTTTTCTTTCCGACTTCATCCTCTTGGCCCAGAATCCTTTTCCCTTTCACTCCCTCCTTCCAATTTGAGACGGGAACACTAGCGATCGCACGGTCCCCGCAGCCACTACCTGCCTGCCCAATCGATCCTAGTGTTTAGCCAGCTCTCTCCCTTCTCCTCACCTTAGTTTATAGGTTTTCTTTTTCGGCGACCTGCACGCTTTCCCAAAGAGCCGCGCACGCGCGGCTGCTCAGTGTTCAATCTTCTGCTCTGCTGCAACTTCCTGTTTCCGGTTGCGTCAGAGCAGAAGATCGAAACTGAGCAGCAGCAGTGGGTGCGCGGCTCTCTGATAGCGTGCGGGTCGCCGAAAAAGAAAATCTACAAACTAAGGTGAGGAGAAGGGAGAGAGCTGGCTAAACACTAGAATCGATTGGGCAGGCGGGTGTGAGCTGCGGGGACCGCGCGATCCTTCATGCCTCACTGCGGGGACAAGACCATTCACCGCCCCGCGGGCGGTGAATGGCCTTGTCCCCGTCGCCGCAGCGACTGCTAGTTTTCTTCCCCATTTTCGGCGGGTGACCCGCGGCTAAAATGCGGTGGCCGCGGGTAAACCGCCACCGTGTCATTCTCTAAGAAGGACAGAGATGGTCAAAGAGGTAGTGGAGTAGCTCTCTATGTAAAGGTCAATATCCAAGCAACTGAAATGCAGGGGACCTGGGGAGAGGAAGAAGTGATATGGATGGCTTTGAAAAGAGAAGATGAAACTTCTATCTACGTGAGTGTAGTCTACAGACTTCTGACTCAATTGCAGCAAATTGATAAAAATCTGATTGCGGATATCCAAAAGTTTGGAAAGAAAGAGGAAGTGCTGCTGTTGGGTGATTTCAATCTGCCAGATGCGGACTGGAACGTTCCATCTGCGGAATCGGAAAGAAGTAGGGAGATTGTGGATGCCTTTCAAGAGGCTCTGCTCAGACAAATGGTGACAGAACTCACGAGGGAAAAAGCGATACTAGATCTTATCCTCATAAATGGAGAAAGTATCTCTAATGTTTGAGTGGGTACCCACCTTGGAAATATTGGTCATCAAACGGTTTGGTTTGATATAACAGCTAAAGTGGAGGGCAGCCACACAAAACTCAAAGTCCTAGATTTCAAAAGTATGGACTTTAGTAAAATGGGAGCGTACCTGAAAGAGCTATTAGGAGGGGAGGACATAAGGGAAGTGGAAAAACAGTGGTCTAAGCTGAAAGGAGCAATAAAAATGGCTACTGACCTTTATGTGAGGAAAATAAATAAAAGCAAGAGAAAAAGGAAACCAAAATGGTTCTCTAAATTGTGGCAGAGACAATAAAGGCAAAAGAGCTGGCGTTCGTGAAATATAAAAATATCCAAGAAGAGGAGTACAGAAAGGACTACCAGGTGAAAAATAAGCCAAGAGAGAGATATGTCTGGTGAAAGTGCTAGCGGAAGAGCAAATGGCTAGGAATGTAAAAAAGGGAGACAAGGGGGTCACGTGACGCCATGAGTGGGTGAGGACACGTTCCTGATCAGCTCCGGGATCCCACTCCTCATACTGCACTTTTCCTTGGCTATTCGGCGTTTTTGGTCAGCGCAGCTTGTATACAACGTGCTGGGGATCCCATGGACAGGTATTTAACGCGATCCCAGGAGGCGGTACGAATGAAACCGGCTCGAAAAGAAAAAGAGCGATCGAGCCCCGGCGCGGCCAAAATGGCGGCTGCACCCAGAACTGCTGTGTCGGAGCTCATAGCCACGGCGCTAAATGACATCAAGGTGGCGGTGGCGCAGGTTCTGGGTCCACAAATGGACACCCTAACTACTCAAATGACCCGTCTGGAGCAGCTACTTACTGATACCGCGGCCAGAACAACTGAGCTTGAACAGCGAGTATCCACAGCAGAGGACTCCATCAACTCTCATGAGCTAGACCTCGCGGCCCTCCAAGAGACAGTTCAGCTGCAGGCGGCTAAACTAGACGATCTTGAGAACCCTCGTTTCTTGGACATTCCTGAAAATATCCCGGATGCTCACCTGCTAGCTGAGTTGGAAGGCTGGCTGGAACTGGAGTTCCTGACACAGCCTCCCTGGGTCCTCTCTGCCTGGAGCGCACTCACCGCCTAGGCGCTCATCCGGCCCGGGATTCCAGGCCTCGGGTGGTGCTGGCCAAGTTCCTGAACTACAGACATAAAATGGAAATCCTACGGCAATACCGTGCCAAGCGTGATGCCTTACAATTTCGTGGAACTACCATTCGGATTAGTCAGGATTATTCCGCTGCCCTTACAGAACGCAGGAAGGCCTTTTATCCCCTCTGCTCCAAGTTGGTGGAACACAAGCATCGTTTTCAATTCATATATCCTGCCATCTTGAAGATACACCATGAGGGCTCCTGGCACTTGTTTACAGTGGCCTCTGAGGCTGCTGACTACATTAATAAAAATCTAAGATCTTCCTTGGAGCCTCCGTGACATTTTCCTGAGAACCAAGGCTTTATGCACATGTCTGTGAGGCTATATATTGTTTGAACATTGATTCTGTTGATTTCTCAGTTTGTTTCCCTTGTTTGACATAGGTGATTTCTTACTGTTGTTCGGAGGGGCGGGATCCTGTGGGGTGTCATTTTGGACCTCTAGCATACTCTTTTTGGGGTATGTTTTTGGGTCTCTTTGGGGTTTGGGTGAAGGGGGATACTGGGTTGGGAACAGTCTACTGGTATGATGTTTTGGTTTTTTATTATTTTTTTTTTTTGAAGTTATGTATGCGATTTGTGAGTATTCTTTTCTATGCTTGGGTCAATACAGCACACTTGGGCGGGGCTGGGCACCCAGGTGTTCGACACTTAATTTGTCTTGTTTCTAGCAGTTTGTGTTTCGATCCTGGGTGACCACTCCCTCCGTATCCTTTCGTGGAATGTATCCGGCGTTACCTCTCCAGTGAAACGCACTAAACTTTTGAGACAGATAAAACACCATCGGGCGGATCTGGCGTGTTTACAGGAAACTAAACTATCCCCAGAAGAACACCAAAAGTTAAGACGGGGCTGGGTAGGCTCAGTGTATTCTGCATCTTCCTCAGGGAAACATGCGGGAGTCTGTTTATTAGTACGCAAAGGTTTACAATGTTCCATAACACCAATTTCTGAGGACCCTTTGGGTAGATATTTACTCATACATATTTCTATTCAGGGTACTGAGTTTCGGCTGCTGAATGTATATGGACCAAATACATACTCCCAAGATTTTTTTGATCCTCTGGTGACACTGGGTCTCCAAGACACATCACAGCCCCTGATTATAGCTGGAGATCTTAATCAGGTTATGAACGTTACTCTTGATCACTCCAGCTCTGGGGTACCCTCTTCTTCTAATCTGACTAAAGGCATTCCTTTTCTTTGTAAGTCTTTGGGCCTGGTAGATCCTTGGCGCCTTCTCCACCCGTCAGAGCGGGATTACACCCACCAATCTCGTGCTCATGGGTCCTTTTCTCGCTTAGACTATCTTTTGGTATCGGAATCCTTGTTTACGCGTGTTTCTGAGGCTGTCATAGGACCACTGGAGATATCTGATTATTGCCCTATATGGGTAGATGTGGCTTGGGTATTGTCCCCTCTGGGTTCGCGTAGGTGGCGTTTCCCATCTTACCTGCAAGACGATCCCACTTTTTGGGAATATCTCCGAACTTGCTGGCCTCCGGAGGATTACGTGCTCACTAATGCCCAGCATCGTACTAACCCGGGTCTATTTTGGGGAAACCGCTAAGGCTGTCCTTAGGGGGGCGATAATCGCCTATGTGGCGGCACGGAACAAACGCATTTCGGCGGGCATTATTAGTCTGGAGCGCCAGTGCTCTTCCTTGAAAGCGGCCTACCTCCATACCCCTACCGCTGTATTAAGAGATGAACTTCACTCGGCACAGGTCTTTCTTAATGTGTTACTCCACGATCGTACTAAACGCTCTCTTATTTATCGTAAATATAAATTTTATCGTTACGGGAATAAACCAGGTCGGATGTTGGCATCCCTAACTAAGAACTGGCAGGAATCTAGATATATTTCAAAAATCCGACAGGGCCCAGCTAGTTATCATACTAAACCGATAGATATTGCAGATGCATTTTATCAGCATTTTTCTACTTTCTATTCCTGGTCCTTACTGTGGCCCTGATATTCTGGATTATTTAGAAGACGCTGGCCTACCTCGCTTTACGGACTGACAGCGGGAAACCTTAAAGAGACCTATACAGGGCGTGGAAATCCAAAGGGCAATTAAAAATTTACGTTCTTGCACAGCTCCCGGCCCAGATGGGTTTTCTACGGAATTTTTAAAGATGTTGTCCCCTCAGCTCTGTGACTCGCTGATGAGCTATTATGAGGCTGCCATGGAAACCGGGGCCTTCCCTGATTTTGCAAACTCTGCCACCATTACATTACTTCCCAAACCACAGAAACCTAAAGATATGGTTGACTCCTACAGACCAATTTCATTACTTAATGTAGATATAAAAATTCTGTCTCGCTTGCTGGCTAATCGTTTAACACCCCTTTTGCCTCATATTATCTCTCCGGCGCAGGTTGGCTTTGTTCAGGGTCGTCACTCTGTTCTTAATGTTCGTCGGGCACTGCTGGCAATGGCCAGGGCGCAAGCCTCGGACACCCTCGGCATTTTAGTCAGTCTCGATGCTGCCAAGGCCTTTGACCAGGTCCTTTGGCCTTATCTTTTTTTGGTCCTGGAATATGTGGGCATTGGAGGGTGGTTTTTATCTGCATTGCGAGCCTTGTATTTCTCCCCTACGGCGTCTATTTTAGTTAATGGGATCCTTACAAAGCCCTTTGAGGTTGGTAGGGGGACTCGTCAGGGTTGCCCGTTATCGCCCTTACTATTTTTGCTATATTTGGAACCCCTTATACGGACACTTCAAAGGGATGATATTTTGGTCGGACTGCAGGAGGGCTCTTCCCAACTCCGGGTTTTGGCTTTCGTCGATGACATCCTGTTGACATTGGCCCACCCTCAAACATCTTTATCTCGGGCACTTGAGATATTAGACGAGTTTCGTCTATTCTCTGGTCTTACTTTGAACAAGCAGAAATCCTTAGTCCTTCCATTACAGGAAGTGGTCCGGAGTTCTTGGATTGGGCCCTTCCCTTTGGAATGGACTTCTACATCTTTACGTTATCTTGGGGTTTTGATCCCGCAGGATTTGGCTCAGTTATATATGCTTAATGTTTTGCCTCTGCTTATGCACACGGGACAAAGGTTACGTGCTTGGCGCTCCTATCCATTAACTCTCCTGGGTAGAATAGCCCTCTATAATATGATGATTATTCCCCAGTGGTTGTACCTTCTGCAGACTTTACCTTTGCTCCTACAACGCCGTCACCTTCGGGTGTTACATAAAACACTGTCAGAGTACTTATGGGGTGGTAAACATCCACGGATTCCCCTTCGTACTCTTTCTTTACCCGTTGCTCAGGGGGGTTTGGGGTTGTTGCATCTGGGGAGAATGAATGTAGCTTGCCAACTTCGTCATTTGAACGACTGGTTCTGTGAGACTTCTCACTTTTCAGCGGCTGGAGTGGAATGCCAAGCTTTTGCTCCATTTCACTTTAGTTACTTAATTCATGTCCCGCATCTACCTTATTTTTATTCCCAATGCGTAAAATCTGGAAACAAATATGCACACAATTGCACGTTCGGTTTGATGTGACACCGTGTTTACCTATTCTTGGTAATGGGGACTTTTCACCGGGTCTTGGTTTAGGCACTTTATCCTCCTGGACTCGGACTGGTGTGTTTTACCTGTCTCAAGTATTGCAACCGGATGGTACATTACAAACATTCCAGATGCTGCAGGACTCTCATCTATTCTCACCCAATGATTGGTTGAGTTATGGTCAACTTTTGCATTATGTACGGTCCCTTCCCCCACAGGCTCTAACAGAGGAGGTGCAGGACAAATTGACTGAATCCTTTTGCTTAACGGCGCAAAACCTCACCCCGCTTCGCTTTCACCATCGCTTTCTTCAAGAGCTGGCTGGGGAACTGGACTATGCTGCTTTAGCCAGTGCCTGGTCTCTGGACTTACAAGTGACAGTGTCAGCACCCATGTTAAAGCGGAGTTTTAAATTGGGGTCCTCTGTCCTGGTTGCAGCGGTGGAGAGGGAACGTTACTACAAATTTCTGGTGCGTGTATATTGCTGTTGTTTGGCTTCTTTTTTGTATTCCAGTGTTCTTTTTGAAAACTCTAATAAAACAGATTTAAATATAAAAGTGAAAAAAAAAAAAAGGGAGACAAAATTTTTTTCAGAAATATTAGTGAAAGGAAGAAGATGAAAAATGGAATTGCAAGAGTAAAAGATATGTATCGAAATGTGGAGAGTGATGAGGAAAAAGCAAATATGTTAAACAAATTCTTCTGTGTTCATGGAGGAAGATCCTGGAGAAGGACTATGATTGTCTGGCAAAGTTACACATGAGAATGGAGTAGATACTATGTGGTTCATGGAAGAAAGTGTTTATGAACAACTTGAAAAATTGAAGGTGGGCAAAGCGATGGGGCTGGACGGGTCCTATTAAAGATTTGTTCAACAAATCTTTGGAGATGGGAGTGGTTTCTGGTGATTGGAGAAGAGCAGATGTAGACCCTATTCACAAAAGTGGTCGCAGAGATGAAGCGGGAAACTATAGGCCTGTAAGCCTCACTTCGGTTATTAGAAAAATAATGGAAGTGTTGCTGAAAGAAAGGATAGTGAAATTCCTAGAATCAAATGGGTTACAGGATCCGAGGCAACATAGTTTTATTAAAGTAAATCATGCCAAACAAATCTGATTAAATTTTTTGATTGGGTGACCGGAGAATTGGATCAAGGGCATATGCTAGATGTAATTTACATAGATTTCAACATAGCCTTTGGCATGGTTCCTTATAGAAGGCTGATGAACAAACTTGATGGGCTGAAGTTAGGACCCAAAGTGGTGAACTGGATTAGAAACTGGTTGACGGACAGACGTCAGAGGGTGGTGGTTAATGGAATTCGCTCGTAGGGAAAGGTGGTAGTGGAGTCCTTCAGGGATCAGTGCTGGGGCCGATCCTGTTCAATATGTTTGTGAGCAACATTGCCAAAGGGTTAGAAGGAAAAGTGTGCCTTTTTGCAGATGATACCAAGATTTGTAATAGAGTAGACACCGAGGAGGGAGTGGAAAACATGAAAAAGGATCTGCAAAAGTTAGAGGAATGGTCTAATATTTGGCAACTAAAATTCAATGCAAAGAAGTGCAGAGTAATGCATTGGGGGATTAGAAATCAGAAGGAGCCCTATGTGCTGGGAGGTGAGAGGCTGATATGCACAGATGGGAAGAGGGACCTTGGGGTGATGGTGTCTGAAGATCTAAAGGCAAAGAAACTGTGACAGCCTAGCAAAAGAAGGATGCTAGGCTGTATAGAGAGAGGAATGACCAGTAGAAGAAAGGTGTTGATACCTCTGTACAGGTCGATGGTGAGGCTCCTCTTGGAGTATTGTGTTCAATTTTGGAGACCTTATCTGACAAATGACTTAAAAAGACTTGAAGAAGGTCAGAGGAAAGTGACAAAAATGGTAAGAGGTTTGCACCTGAAGACATATGAGTAGAGACTGGAAGCCCTGAATATGTATACCCTAGAGCAGTGTTTTTCAACCTTTTTACACCTGTGGACCGGCAGAAATAAAATAATTATTTTGTGGACCGGCAAACTACTAGGACTAAAATTTAAAAACCCCTTTTCCACCCCATCTCCGCGAGCTCGGTCACCTCAGTAACTATAGAAAATAAACAGCAGATATAAATTCTCAAAACTGACACGTTTTGATCACTAAATTGAAAATAAAATCATTTTTCCTACCTTTGCTGTCTGGTGATTTCATGAGTCTCTGGTTGTGTTTCCTTCTGTCTGTGTATCCTTTCTTTCATTTCTTTCTTTCTGCACTCAGGCCCAAGAATTGTCCCTTTCTATTCCCTCCCCCTTTCCTTCCTATGTCCTTATTGCCCCCAGTGCCTCCTTCCAATGTCTTTAGTGCCCCCAGTGCCTCATTCCCATGTCCTTAGTGCCCCCAGTGCCTCATTCCCATGTCCTTAGTGCCCCTTCCTGTCTTTAGTGCCCCCAGTGCCTCCTTCCCATGTCCTTAATGCCCCTTCCTGTCTTTAGTGTCCCCAGTGCCTCCTTCCCATGTCTTTAGTGCCCACAGTGCCTCCTTCATATCTCTTTAGTGCCCCCAGTGCCTCCTTCCTATGTCCCTCTCACTGCCTTCCACACTTTGTCCCACCCCCACCCCCGAAGCCAGCCTGTCTGCCTGTCTACCTCTCTCCCTCCCTCCCTGGCCAAAGCTAGCCTGCCTACCTCCTTCCCTCCCTGCCCCGCAAAAAAACAAAAAAAGCCTCCCTCCTTCCTTTCCCCTGCTCTTACCGCCCTGCCGCTGCTGCTAAAGCCGACAGGAAGTCTTCTTTCCGACGTCAATTCTGACGTCGGAGAGGACGTTCTGGGCCAGCCAGGCAGCGATTGGCTGGCCCAGAATGTCCTCTCCGAAGTCAGAATTGACGTCGGAAAGAAGACTTCCTGTTGGCTTTAGCAGCAGCGGCAGGGTGGTAAGAGAAGGGGACCCGGGGAAAGGAAGGAAATGATCGCCTGTACCGTTGTCCCCAAGCACAGCTTCAGGACACTGTCCCAAAGCTGTGTGTGGGGACAACGGGACAGGAGGTCTGAAAATGAACCTATGGTCACTTTAATCTTGTCGGCCCTACGCAGACCGGCAGAGATTTCCTGCGGACTGGCACCGGTCCGTGAACCGGCGGTTGAAGAACAGTGCCTTAGAGCACATATGTCAAACACAAGGCCCGCCTGGTTATTTTATGTGTCCCGCACCAGTACTCCTGAACTTCCCCTTCTCACAGCCCAGCATGTCTTCCCTCCTGTGCGGTCTGATGTCGCCGTCACGCTGAAAAATCTGCCAGCCTAGGCAGTGATTCAACAATGTTGTCCATGGCTCCCCTTCCTGCTTTCCGTCTCCCGTGGTCCACCCAGGAGTCAGATCATGGCAGACGGAAAGTGAGAAGGGAAGCCATGGACAACATTGTTAAATCGCTGCCAAGGCTGGCAGATTTTTCAGCTTAATGGCGACATTGGACCGGCACGGGAGGGAAGACATGCTGGGCTGTGAAGAGAGAGGGACCAGTGTGGGAAGGAAGATGGCGTGGAAGAGAGAGATGAAGGGAGAGAGAGGATGGACCTGGGGTGGTGTAGAGAAAGAAGGAAAGAGATACTTGAAGGGAGAACTATTGGGAAGAGAAAGGGAGAAATGGTGGACCTGGGGAGAGGGAGGGAGGCAGGCAGACAGAGGAAGAGATGGGATGGGGGGCAGTTGGGAAGAGAAAGGGAGAGGATCTGGGAATAGAAGGGAGGGAGAAATGTTAGGCTCTGGGGGTGGAAGGAAGAGAGAGATGCAGCATCTTTTTTCCCTTCCATCTCATTGTTCAACTTCAAGGGGGAGGGAAGAACAACAACAGAAAAGAGAGGGAGCAAAATTTGGACCATGGGGAGAGAGGAGGAGAGATGTGGTAATGGGGGGTAGATAGAAGGAAACAGAAGGCTGAGAAAGAAATGAGATGGGAAATGGGAGAGCTAGGGACTGAGAGGAGATGGAGAATTGAAAGATAGCTGAAAATTTTAAAAGAAGGGTGAAAAAGAGGGCAAGATTTGAGTGGACAGAGGCAAAAAAGAAAAGAAAAAGTTTTAAGAAAGCTGAATGGGAAAAATCAATATGTTGGAGACAGGCATAAGGAGGAGAAAAAATGGACAGCAGACACTGGAAAGAAAATTAGTAGAAGATAGACAAAAAACAGAAAGAGAAACTGGGACCAAGATGATGGCAAAGCAAAATGACCAAACAACAAAAAGTAGAAAAAAATCATTTTATTTTCTATTTTATGATTACAAAAAGTCAGATTTGAAATGTGTATCCTGTCGGTGCTGGTGTTAGAAAGTAAGCATGAACTAGGACCTAAAAGAGAGAGGAAAACTAATACACAATTGCAAAAAAGTTGACCTTGTCACACCTCTCTTGATTGAATCACACTGGCTTCCTATTACTCATCGGATTACTTTTAAAATATTACTTTTAGTTTTTAAAACCCTGATTACAAACGAACCCCAATTCATCAACAGATTACTCATTCCATATAGTACTTCACGCTCTTTAAGATCCACTGATCAAAATCTTTTAACAGTTCCATCATTAAAAATAATTGGAACTCGTCGCACTGACATTTTTTCTGTTATAGCCCCTCAATTATGGAATAGTTTGCCCCAGTATCTCAGAGTAGAAAATGATTTGAAACAGTTTAAAAGTAGTTTAAAAAGTTTCCTTTTTAAAGACGCGTTTAATGTATGAATTTAATTTCATTGATTCTTTTTTTTTTCCACTTTTTTATTTCTCTAATATTCCCCATACCTGTTGTTTTTTTACCATTAATGTTCTTTTAATATATACAATTGTAGTTCTACCCATTCTTTCCTTATGTGTCCGTTAGTCTGTATGATTTTATTTATTAGTTTTTATGATAATGTATCTAATTTTAATTAATCTGTTATATATATTTTTATTTGTAAATCGCTTAGCAAATTAAATTAAGCGATCCAACAAGTCAAAAATAAACTTGAAACTTGAAACTTAAACTTGAAAAGTCTTTTTTATTTATTTTGTTTATACCACAGAGCCAGTGTGGGGTTGGAGAGGTTGTATCCCTAGACTTCTACTAAGACTAACCCCCTCTTTTACTAAGGCGCACTAGCCCTTTTAGCGCATGCTAAATGCTAACGCATCCATAGAATATAATGGATGCATTTGTGTTTAGCGCACGCTAAAATGGCCAGCGTGCCTTACTAAAATGACCCCTAAGTATCTTAATAAAAATTTTGGCCCACGACATAGCCTGTCTTTTAGATTTCGGCCCCTTAAGTGATTTGAGTTTGACACCCCTGCCATAGAGGAAAGGAGGGACAGGGGAGATATCATTCAGACATTGAAATACTTGAAAGGTATGAACGTAGAACAAAATCTATTCCAGAAAAAGGAAAATGGTAAAACCTGAGGGCATAATTTGAGGTTGAGGGGTGGTAGACTCAAGAGCAGTGTTAGGAAATTCTTCTTTATGGAGAGGGTGGTTAATGGGTGGAATGGGATCCCGAGGAAGGTGATGGAGAAGAGTTCAAACAAGTGTGGGATGAACACAGAAGATATCTAAACAGAAAATAATGGGTATACATTGAAGGAACTAAGGCCAGCGCTGGGCAGGCTTGCCCGGTCTGTGTCCCGTATATGGACGGGCTGGGGAAGGCTTCGATGGTTGGGATGGTTAAGATGGGCTGGAGTGAGCTTTGATGGAGACTCCAGTAGATAGGAACCTAAGCATACTACCGGGCAGGGCTCTGGGATTCTGGCCCAGAAATATCTAAGAAAAATGACCATTTAAATTAAATTAATTCATGGATCATGTATGATTGGGCAGACTGGATGGACCATTCAGGTCTTTATCTGCTGTCATTTATTTATTTCTAAAATTTCTTGGCCGCCTATAACACTTATGATTTTAAAGTGCTCATGGTTTGTGCAGATGAGGATAGAGCTTACAGGAATGGAGCAAGTTCAGGGACAGACCTCATGGGGATGGGATGGGGATAGAGAGATCCCACAGAGATTGGAAACATTTGTCGCCACGTCATTCTCTAAGGGTTCAATTCTATTAAAGGCACTAAAAGTTAGGTGCCAAAAAATTGACTAGTGTTCTATAACTACACATTAGCACACCAAATCTGTTACAGTAGTGCAAATCCATGGTAACACACCCAACTTTAGTTGCAACCACTTATGCCATATGTATGGCAGAGTGTAAATGATGGTGCCTTAATGTGGCAGTTATCCACATAAGATCAAGTATTCTATAAAGTGACTGTGAGGTTAGTCAGAAGGCCTTTATGTGCCCATTCCCCTCCCAAATTAATGCCCCCCCTGTGCAGTTGCATGCGAGAGAAGTTAGGTGTAGGGAATGAAACGGGGACAAATTTTTCTCCTTCCCCATAGGAACTTAGTTTCTCCCGTCCCATCCCTGCAAGTTTTGCCACTGTCCCATTCCTGTAAGGTCTGCCTTAACTGCACAAACCTCGAACACTTATGATTTTAAAGTGTTTGAGGCTTGTGCAGATGAGGACGGAGCTTAGGCATTGGTGGAATGAGGCATTATGACATCACGATCTGAGTTCTAGAATGTTGCTAGTTAGGATTCCAAAGTGTTTGAGGCTTGTGCAGATGAGGACAGAGCATGCAGGGACAGGAAAAGAACTCGCTGGAATGGGAAAATGAGTTCCCGCAGGGATGGGAAAATATTTATCCCCAAGCCATTCTCTAGTTAGGTGCTCAATATACAGAATCGAGGTGTAAGTGGGTTATGGGCACAACTATTAATTAGAGCCACTGGATGCTTGCTAGTGCCAGTTATTGATACTTATCTCCAATTAAGTGCCAATTAGCTAATAATGCTATATGCCTAACTGACTGTGCAATTGTGTGTCCGACTTTAGGCACCATTTATAGAATTTGGGGGTTTGAGTCCCAGATGATAGAGATAATATTAAATAGTAGAAGCTGGTATCAGCAGTGCTTCAAATGAGGTCATGTCCACTCATGAAGAATCAGACAGAGAATCTCTTAGTTACTACAAGGAAACCATCTATCAGACCAGGGGTAGGGAACTCCGGTCCTCGAGAGCTGTATTTCAGTCTGGTTTTCAGGATTTCCCCAATGAATATGCATTGAAAGCAGTGCATGCAAATAGATCTCATGCATATTCATTGGGGAAATCCTGAAAACCAGACTGAAATACGGCTCTCGAGGACTGGAGTTCCCTACCCCTGTATCAGACACTTATGCTATCTAATATATCCTGAATTGGCTCTGGTGGTCCTAAAGTGTAAATTAAATGCTGCTTAATTTCCATGCAGTGAATTCCTAGTGATTTGAGATTGGGAATTTGGGATAAAGCAGCACTGGAAGGAACAATAGGTGAATGAAAAATTTGAAGCCTGAAAAATATCCTGCAGGGTACTTTAATACAGATATATTTGTGTGGCTGGAGAACTTTGCTGAGCTTCTCACCTACGTATCTGATTTAAACACTGAAGGTCTCTATCTAATATTCTTTCTAAGGACAGGTCAATGTGAGTAAAAAAAAATTTTAGCGAGCAAAAGTTTTCAGTTCTGTTATCCTGTGAGCATTTGTTTATGTAAAGAGTTGAAATTTCATGCATTACAGAACACACTTGAAAATGTTATTTATTGAAATGACATTTATTTAAACTATTCAGGCACCACAAGAGTGTAAAATAAAAATAGCTCCATTTTCAGATGTCATGTACCAGTTCAATATACAAGTAGAGATACACACAGTGCATAGTTTTGGATTATCGTTGCTGTTCTTTTGTATATACGTATATTTATGCTATATTAAGCAAAGATTTATAATACTTCCCACGAAAATACGTAATTGCTTTTTAACTAAAAAGACCTCACTAATTTTAGAAATCTCAATTCAAGCCTGTTAAACACCAGTTCACTTCAGAAATATAATGTATACTAGCATTTTCTTCCTTTGCAAGACCTGCCAATCTTTCCTCCAGAGATGTCTGGAACTGAATAACATGCTTCTCCCATGAGAGGACAGTGTCTTAGGGTCACAGTTGATGTGTGCTGCCGGAGCAGCAGGAAGATTCCTACATTGTGTGCATAAATAAAGGACTTCAGCTCATCTTGGAGGTCATAGTCTTGTCTAGTAATGGTGTCTCCCTAAGGTGAATAAAAAAAAGAGCAGTCAGTCCATCATCTGATGTGGATATTGCTGTTAACTACACTGCAGAAGCTACAACACAATCAGTGGCAGAGATCTTGATGTTGCATCTCACTATATCTATATAGTATATTCTTTAAGATTTTATGTTATAGTTACATTTTTTAACTGCTACCTTCTTCACTTAAGGCAATTATCTTTTAAATTATTTTAAATTATCTTTTAGATTATCTATACTGGATTATTGCAACACTGTTTTTTTGGGAGTTCCTAAAAAAATCCTGAGAAAATTGAGAATAGTTCAGAACACGGCTGTCCGAGTAATATTTGGGTTGAAGAAAAATGATCATATCAGTCCCTACTATCGACTATTGCATTGGCTACCGGTGGAAGCACGAGTAATATTTAAATTCTCTTGCATTTGCTTTAAGCTGGTTTGGAGACTGGCCCCAATATACCTTCTATATAGCCCTATGAGGATAACTAGGAATTGCAAATTATTTACCTATCCTAAAATTACCGGCTGCAGATACAGATCTTTTTTGGACAGGACTCTTGCATTTCAATCAAGTAAGCAACAATCCTGGTTGGGTAGTTACATTAATGAAGCCATGCTGTCCTATGGCGCATTTCAAAAAGAAATTAACTGTGCTGTTTGATAAATTCATTTCTTAACTGAAGTTTTATTGATAACAAAAATTTTACATTGTGTATATATAGGAAACGTGTTGTATTTCTTTTAACTATTTGCATTTCGCTGAGTGTCCAGCTCTCTTCTGTGTAAACCGCCTAGAAATCATTTGATTGAGGCGGTATAGAAGAATAAAGTTATGTTATGTTATTTACAAATGTCCTTTCACTCTGGCAAAATACTCTTACAAAGTGCACTGCTCACAACTGAATGACAATACTGCAAAAATGATCGAGACATCACCCTCAGCAACTTAAAAAACTCACCCCTCTTTTTCCAGCCTCTAAAATTCCTCAATTCCTATTAAACACCTGTTAAAAAAGTCAGGTTTTCACTTGCTTCCTAAGATGAATTAATCCTTCAAATTCCTGATGAGTCCCGGGAAACTATTTCAAAATGCCAAACCTCCCACCCTTCTGGAACCTAAAGAATTTGACAACCTAGAATATAGGGTGCAAGCTTGTTTTCCAGAGGCACAAGATTTTGAGCAGTATATAATAATCGACTAGCTTTCTGTTTAACTGCACAGGTGCCCATACCTCTGCGTTTTCATCACCATTTTTTACAGGAATTGGCAGGAGAGTTGGACTATGCTACTCTGGCTACTAAATGGACTCAGGACTTACAGTTATCTATTTCTGAGGCCATGCTAAAACGGAGTATTTTATTGGGGGCGAAACTATTGGTCTCTGCTGCGGAAAAGGAACGATATTACAAGTTTTTGGTCCGGGCGTATTTTGCCCCTGCCAGAGCCTATCGGGCACATATTAGCACCACTGACTGTTGTCCGAAGTGTGCGGCCCCCAGGGCATCCTTGGGCCATATGTTTTGGCTGTGCCCGGGCATACAGGCTTATTGGAAACGCATTTGTCTGCACGTCAAGTCTCTCTGGAATTGCACCTGGTTGCCAACGGACACTTTTCTTTTCACGCTGAAATTTACCTTGCTTCCTATTCGTCCGGGTGCTGCTGCATTTGTCCAGAAAACTATTTTTATGGGGATTAAGACTATTCTTCAGTGCTGGCTATCCCCATACTCTGACTGTGTCGCACTGGCGGACACAGATGATTCAGTTGGCGGGATATGAACGCTTGGCTATTGTTGATATGAACTCTAAGTATGGCTCTTTATATTTACGTTGTTGGTTACCCTTTTGTTCTACTCTGACACCTACTGTATGCAGTAGATTGTTGAATTGATAACTTACTTGTAAGAATGGCTGTTCCCATGGGTGGGTGGGTGGTTGGTTGGGAGGGTTAGGGTGGGGAGAATTTTCTTGTGTGCTGGTTTACTGTATGTTTGTTACTTTTTATGATTCTTCTTTAAAAATCAATAAACAGATTTAAACATAATAATCGACTAACAACCAGTGGAGCTCAGGCCAGAGAAACATAGTTCTCACTTGCTACCCTAGCAGCAGAACGGTATACCATATCAACTGAAGCCTTTTTACCTGTTTCTGTAAAGCCTGAAATACTCATTTCAGCTGTATAATTTAGTTATGACTATTACCACTACTGATCTGTTTCTAGTTCTGTAATCAAAAGCTAGGGACTGGATAAATACAACTGCAATAAATAAGCTAAACATTTCAAACAGAAAAATCTTATCTGGATATTGGCTGAAAATATCCAGATAGTGGTTTGTACATGTCCATGCATAAACGTTAAGCTGGGCCTTTAAAAATTAGTTTGATTAACAAGGCAAATGTATGCTTCCAGTTTAGCTCTGAATATTGTAATGAGACACTGGCATGTCCTTGTGGAAAATAAGGGACAACTGGTTCTCACTTTAAAACATTGGAAAATAGAAAATGTGTGGGTTTCTTTACAGGTAAGATAAGAACTAGTGACTACAAGCCCAATGATCCAGGAGAAAAGAATGTTAGCCTAGCAGCTCTCAGCTGTACTAACTAGGTACGGAGGTTGCAGTAATTATTAGTTTGCTGACTGACAGAGAGAGAGTTTAAAAGAAACATTTTTCATGAGATAAATCAAACTCATCAGGGATCACAGCCACAGAGGGGAGAGACAAAGAGGGATAGAAAGCCATAAGCCCTAAACAAGGGAGGTTTCTTCAAGAAGGAAGGGTGGGGTTAGTGTCTCATCTAGGCTCCGTGAGGCAGTCTCCAGGGACCAGAAAGGGAGGAGAGTCCACCTCTGAAGCAGGCAGTAGTGCTCAGGCAGGTGTCCCCAGAGAATGGTTGGAGCCTGAAAGAAAGAGGGGAGAATTACCAAGGGCCAAACATTATCTACCCTGGAGAATTCACAGCTTCTACAGGATGAGTCATATGAATTACTCTAACATGTAATTCTTTTCTTCATAATAAGGAAAAGATATGTAAATGCAGTTTTTAAGTTGGCTGAGCAGTGCTCATGAGAAAAGCCTATTGATATTCTTGAGAGTACAGAATCTAAGATAAAAGGAGGTTTCTCCTACTAAAGGTGAAAGGGAAATCAGAAAACTTGGTCTGGAATCCTTCTTAGAGCAAACCAGGATCAAGGTGAGACTGTAAAAGAAGGCAGCAATTGGTAAGCACAATTACAGAACAGATCAATCAAAATCAAACTTAAAATAGAACAACAAAAACAGCGTGTCTATCAGGTGCTCGGGTGATTTCCAGCAATGCTTTTACTCGGAATAAGCGTTCTGATGGATGGAGAGACCTCCAGGCTTCTACTAAGTGTAATCCAGAGATAAAAGATGGCAATATATGAGTGACTTTTCCACCCATCTCTAAGGTCTCCGATGACCTATCCAAAAAAGAGTCCATAACTAAGTTCATAACTCCTACCACCAGTAAATTCTTATGCTGATAAATACCCAAAGAATTTCTTATTACTTCTATTGGGTCCAAATACTATCAACAAAATTATCTCCTGCCTGTAGAACCAAAGTTTCTTCTTTTTTTTAAATAAATCTTTATTCATTTTTAAAACTTTCAACAAGTGTAACATAAGATACAATCATTTTATACTTTAACATCACTTAATATACCATCAAAGTTTAACTCATATCAAATACCCTTCCCCCCCTTATACCCAACAATTGTACTTAAGCACAGTAAATCATAAAATATTCCCTCCCCACCCTGGACTTGTATGAACAAAGGGAGAAAATAATATTCATTCTGTACAATATTTTGTTAATGGCTCCCAAACATCCCTAAATTTCTTAAAATGCCCCTGCTGTATGGCTATTACCTGTTCCATTTTAAAGATTTGGCATAATGAATTCCACCAAAAATTATAATTCAGCCGATACCAATTTTTCATAATTTGCTGTATGGCAACCCCTGTCATGATGAGCAAAAGTTTATTATTATTAGAAGAGATTTGACTCTTGGCTCTCATGGAAATACTAAATAACACAGTGTCATATGATAATGCCACCGGATTTTCCAGTAGATTATTCACTTGGCCCCAAATGGATTTCCAAAAACTAAGTATCAATGGATAATAGAATAGTAAATGATCTAATGTACCAGCTTTGAGATGACAGTGCCAGCATCTAGTAGACTTAGAGCTATCTAATTTCTGTAAATGAACTGGGGGTCCAAACTGCTCTATGTAACAAGAAAAACCAAGTTTGTCTCATAGATGCCGACGCTGTATATCTCATCCTCCAAGTCCAAATACGTGGCCATTGAGATGCAGTAATTTGATGCTTTATCTCAATGCTCCAAATGTCACGCAGACCAGTTTTGGTTTCTTATTTAAAAATCCAGATATTAATTTATACTACTGAGCGGCCTGGGGTTCCAGGAAGTACACCTGAAAACATAAGACCAGCAAACTATACTGATTAGTTAGATTTTTCCATTCAAGGAACCCCTCCTAAATGGCCTGCTTCAACTGCAACCATCTATAATTTTGTGATTTTTTAAGACCAAATTTGTGTTGTAATCGTGAAAAGTCAAGCAGCTTACCATCTGATATAACATCATCCAAAATACGTAGACCTGCCTTCATCCAGTGTTTCCAGAAGACCTTAAACCCGCCAATTTGAATCTTGGAGTTCAGCCAGAGGGACTGATATGTGGATTTATGGGTTGGAATAGGTGTTAAATTATTGATAAATTTTAAAGTTTGCCGCATATCTAATAAAATTCTATTGTCCTTATACAATCTAGGTAACTTGATACTTAGAAAGTGACCTAATTGCAATGGAGACATGAGTTGCCATTCCAACCATAACCAGTCTGGGAGATTTTCATTGAGCTCAGGGAGGATCCAGTACATACCCTGACGCATAATATAGGCTTGATGGTATCTATAAAAGTTGGGAAAATTTACCCCACCCTCCACAATTGGTTTTTTTTAGAGATACCAAAGCTTTCCCCAGCCAAATAAATTTTGTCATAATACTATTTAAATTTTTGTAAAAGGCTTTGTTTGTTTACTAGAAGCCATTAGTTGAACACTTCCAGACTTTCTGCCTTTAAGGAGAAGAATTATAAAGCTGAAAACCAACAAAAGGGTGCTCAGGGATGAGAGCTCAACAGCTACACAGCCATTTCCTATGTCTCCAAGTTCTGGAATCTAGAACAGGGGTAGGGAACTCCAGTCCTCAAGAGCCGTATTCCAGTCGGGTTTTCAGGATTTCCCCAATGAATATGTATTGAAAGCAGTGCATGCAAATAGATCTCATGCATATTCATTGGGGAAATCCTGAAAACCCGACTGGAATATGGCTCTCGAGGAACGGAGTTCCCTACCCCTGATCTAGAACCAAAGTTTCAATAAAAGTTTTCTACCCTCTGCATCTTTCAACAATAACTCAGTTTTATACTGTACTGATTGACTACCTGAGGAGGAGTAGAAAATCTCTTCCATCCATTGTTGTTTAAGCTTCAAATGTTCCATGCCACTAAGATGCGTTTCCTGTAAACAAATATGAGCCATCAATTGCCACTTAAGAGCTTGCAGTATCTTAGTACGTTTAATGGGTGAAGTAACGCTCCAAACGTTCCCAAAAAGTATCTGCGTATTCAAAGCACTCAGGATATCGATGAGGCAAAGCAATGCTCATAAGACACTGCAAATATACAGTAGAGGTGCCCAGTCCTCACCCCCTTTGGAAGAACCCACCAAGTACAAGCAAGCATATTTGGCATAGAAAAGAAATAGAACATCAAAAACAAAAGCGTGAAGGAAAAAACAGAAAGACCCCATCATTGTCAAATACCAACCCAACTGTCCAATTACACTCATTCATACTCCCATTCATACATTAAATCCCAGCCCTCCTCACTCAGAACCCTCCCCCTCAAATAATTCCATACTGCCCCATAGAATCTCAGTATCACAATGCGGCCTAAGAGAATCAAACTATGATACAAGGGATCCCATTACCACTTCATTAAACACTGCAAAGTATAAAAGGCAAAAATACAAAAAGCACTGTTCACTCAATCTGGAGATGATTCTAAGAATATCCTATAATGACTTATGTAAGAAAGATAATAGCACTCTGGCAATATACAACCATGCACTGCTTTTGTAATGTGGAATAATAGCAGAAGTATAGTATGGGTAACAGTTAGCTAATAGGTCTTAGAAATAACAGAAAGTTGACAGCACTCAAGAAATCTGTTACACACTCTTGCATGGCTTTCACAGTCTCTTTATGGAATGCAACACTCCAGACTCCATTAATGTGTACTTTGAGAACTGCCGGGTACAGAAACAAAGCGAACATTTTGTCTGCTAGCACTGCATAAAGAGGTTGAAATTTTCACCGGCACTCCTGCAATGCTGAAGAATAATTCTGATGCTGGTCTGTGAAAAATATTGGAGAGTTACTGATTGGTCTGTTACCTTTTGTTTCTCTGCCCCTGCCTGAACCTTCTTATTGGGTCAGATCAAAGGTCCATCAAGTCCAGTAGCCCATTCTCACGGTGACCAAACCCAAAGAATAGCAACATTCCATGCTACCAATCCAGGGCAAGCAGTGGCTTCCCCCTTTGTCTTTGTCAATAACAGACAATGGACTTCTCCTCCAGGAAATTGTCTAAACCTTTCTTAAAACCAGCTACGCTATTCACACTTACCATAACCTCTGGCAATGTGTTCCAGAGCTTAACTATTATCTGAGTGAAAAAAATTTCCTCCTATTGATTTAAAAAATATTTCCCTGTAACTTCAAGTGTTCCCTAGTCTTTGGAATTTTCGATGGAGTGAAAAATCGATCCACTTGTACTCATTCTAATCCACTCAGGATTTTAAAGACTTCAGTCATAAATCCCCTCTTTTCCAAGCTGAAGAGCCCTAACCTTTTTAGTCTTTCCTCATAATGAGGAGTTCCATCCCCTTTATCATCTTGGTTGCCCTTTTTGAATATTTTCTAGTGTCGCTATATCTTTCTTACATAAGAACATAAGAATTGCCGCTGCTGGGTCAGACCAGAGGTCCATCATGCCCAGCAGTCCGCTCCCGCGGCAGCTCTTAGGTCAAAGACCAGTGCCCTAATCGGGACCAACCTTACCTGCGTACGGAATCTATCCCCTTTTAACTTTAGAGAGTGCCCTCTCAGTCTTCTCTTTTCAAGGGAGAAGAGGCCCAGTTTCTCTAATCTCTCACTGTACGGCAATTCCTCCAGCTCTTAAACCATTTTAGTCATTCTTCTCTGTGTCCTTCTTCATGTACGGCGACCAGTACCGGACGCAGTATTCCAGGTGGGGGCATACCATGACCCGGTACAGCAGCACGATAACCTTCTCCGATCTGTTCATGATCCTCTTCTTAATCATTCCTAACATTCTGTTTGCCCTTTTTGCCGTTACTGCACATTGCATGGACAGCTTCATTGATTTATTGACCAGTACTCCCAAGTCTCTTTCCTGAGGGGGGGGTCTCCGAGTACTTCACCGGACATCCTGTATTCGTGTATAAGATTTTTGTTACCGACATGCATCACCTTACACTTACCCATGTTAAACCTCATTTGACATGTCATGGCCCATTTCTCGAGCGTGTTTATTTCATGTTATAGGTATTCGCAATCCTTCTGTTTTCACTACTCTGAATAACTTTGTATCGTCTGCAAATTTAATCATCTCTCTCATTGTACCAATTTACAGGTCTTTTATAAATATGTTGAAGAGCACAGGTCCAAGCACCGAACTCTGCGGCACTCCATTCGTGACGCTTTTCAAGTCCGAGTATTGTCTATTTACCCCCCCCACCTCCCCACCCCACACTCACTCTCAGTTTCCTATCATCTGCAAATTTTATCACCTCACTCGTACCAATTTCCAGGTTGTTTATAAATATATTGAAGAGCATGGGTCCAAGTACCAAACCCTGCGGCACTCCACTCATGACGCTTTTCCAGTCTGAGTATTGTCCATTTACCCCACTCTCCTGTTTCCTATCCTCCAACAGTTTTTAATCCATATGAGTATTTCACCCTCGATTCCATGGCTTACAGTTTTTCAAAGTAGTCGTTCATGCGGGACCTTGTTGAACGCCTTCTGAAAATCCAGATATACAATGTCAACTGGGTCATATTTAGAAGAGGGGTGGCAATGGCTTCTTTCCAAGAAGATAGGTTGGAAATGATTATTGAGAGAAGAAATGGTAGGAGGGGAGTAAGAAATTTCTGAAGGAGGGGTGCAAGAATGAGGTCATTGAAAAGGTGATGATTGTGACAGTGAGGAAATAGTTTTCTGGAGAAGAGTCATAGTAGGAAGGTTGAATGAGGTATTAGAAGAGGCTGGCATAGTCAGTGAAGATGAGGTAGACATGGGAGATAAGAGGGAGGGGTGAAAGGAGAGGAAATATGGAGCAGAGTAATCCTGTCATGAAATCCCAAGGCAAAGTCTTCAGCTGTCAATAAGGAAGGACTAACTGTAGGAAGAGAACAGGTAGGTGGTAGAGGACAGGTAGGTGGTACAGCTAAGAAGTATCCTGATTTTTCCATTGGACAAGACTAGAAAAGTAGGACCTTTTTGCTTTTCTAAGGCTAGAAGAGTAAAAATGAGAGATCTGTTTGAATGCAGCATGAGTAGTAGCAGAAGGGGACTTACACCAAAGGCAGCATCCTTCAAAGCTGATGAGGAACATAAAAATGGCCTTACTGAGTCAGACCAATGGTCCATCTAGCCCAGTATCCTGTCTTCACGGTGGCCAATCAAGGTCACAAGTACCTAACAAAAACCCGAATAGTAATAACCTTCCATGCTACTTATCCAGGGAAGGTGCAAGAGGCCATGGAGGATTTCATGGAGAGAGGTCGCAATGGAACAGATTTATCCAAGGCTTTATGTAGTGTTGCATTCCATAAAGAAATCTGATTATCTACAGTTGGAGATGAGAAATCAGAAGGAAAATCATCACAGTTGTTAAAGAAAGTCTTAGGAGTTAGGGTATGAATATTTCTAGTTAGTAGAGGATGTAGAGTGGATATTGAAGGCAGAGCTGTAGGAAAGGTAAAGATAAAAGAGATCAACATGTGGTTGGACCATGGAACTAAAAGAAAGAGGGGTGATGTGAGGGGCAAGTGATTGGTGGGTGACAACTACATCGAAAGTATGACCATGATATGAGTGGGAGAGAGGGCAAGCTGGGAGAGGTTGGTAGTACCTAGAAAAGATAAGAAGTCAGTCATGAGGGGATCAGAAAAGTCATCCAAGTGAAGGATAAAGTCACCTAAAGTCACCACTGAAATGAGAAAGAAGTTTTTCTTGCAACTTAAAACCTCACGTTTTGGCTCTTGGAGTTATTTTCTTTTAAAAAGTTCTTCTGTTGGTATCTTATACAATATCTAGGTGGCTCATTTACATTTATGGATCTGGTACATCTGAATAAATCTCTTACGGAAAAAGTCAGAGAGAGGGTTGTTTTTTTGGGGGGTGAGGAGTCATTTAATTAGCAGCAAGTGATTTTCTTTCTCTATGTAATGTAGGCTAGTTAAAACAACAATTTTTTTCCTTTTTGTATTACTACTGTTGTTTTTGTATTACTACTGTTGTATTCTGTCTTGATTCCCTGAGTTGTTTTTATCTTTTTGTATTCTAAATGGTTCTGGTTTCTTTGTCTTTCATGAATTCATTAAGAAAGGACATCTTTAAGAATGCTCCGTGATATTCTGCTTTAAACTTGTCAAAGTAATTTTTATGCACTGAATTGTTATCTTCAACTTGTTTTTTGCAATACAGTGAACCCTCGATTATCCGGACCTCGGATTTAACAGACAACATATTCGGCAGCAGAAGTGTCTGTTTCTGGAAGCAAATTAAGTGAAGAGCAAAGTCATGGATAAAAAACGAAAATGCACAAACTTGAGTATAAAACAAAAATTGGATCTCCTTGAGAAATTGGAATCAGGTGTATCTGTGGTGCGAGTTTGTGAAGAATATGGTGTCAAAAAAAACAAACGGTATCAGACATTCGCAAAGCAAAAAAAAAAAAAGCACTGAAATAATTTGCTTTGTCCAGCGATGTGGATTCTAATGCTTGGGGGTCCTTTTACAAAGCCGCACTAGCGGTTTTATCGCACGCACCATATTAGCGCACGCTATAGTGTGCGCTAGCTGGAAATCTAACGTCTGCTCAAAAGGAGGTGGTAATGGCTAGCGTGTGCGGCAATGTAGCACGCGCTATTCCGCGCATTAAGGCCCTAGTGCAGCTTTGTAAAAGGAGCCCTTGGTCAAGAAAAAATTTTAAAACAGCACAAGAATCTTCGCTAGAAGAGGCTGTAATAAAGTGGTACATTCAGCAATGTTCTTGTGGTGCAAATGTATGAGGGGTGGAATTACAATCTGCAGCAAAGACATTAGCTAAACATATGAACATTGATATAAAAACTAGTGATAGGGGGTTGTGGAGATTTCGCAAAAGATATGACTTACAGTGAAGCGTTGAGTGCGCCGACGGAAGAGATCGAACCATTTCATCAAAAATTATCTAATAGAGAAGGAAAATTTATTGAAATGTCATCTTTATAATGTGGATGAAACTGGTTTGTTTTGGCGTTCACTGCCAGAAAATACACAAGCCTCTAAAACAGAAAGATCCGTTTCTGGCAGCAAATTAAGCAAAGAGCTCTGTGCTACTTTGTGCGAACGCTGATGATTCTCATAAATTAGAACCAGTAGTTGTTGGCAAATCATGTCGTCCAAGAGCTTTGAAAGATTGCATGAATAAATTACCTGCAATTTATTTTAATTCTACAAAAGCTTGGTTTACCTCAAGTATATTTAAAACATGGTTTTTTGAACATTTTGTGCCAGAAGTTGAGGTTTCAAGTGGAAAAATTATACATACCAACACAAAACATCAAAGCACTGTTAATACTTAACAAAGCACCTGCACATCCATCTGAAAAAATTTTATATAGTCATGATGAGAAAATTAAATGCATGTTTCTTTCCAAAAATACAACATCTATTCTCCAGCCTATGGACCAGGGAGTTATTCTGGCAACCAAGAGGATATACAAGAAAAAATTTTTTGCAAGAAGTTATGGTGGTGTTGGAAGACGAAACAGAAGAAAGAGGCACCAGAAGGGAACGCACATTGCAAAATCTAAAAAAATATAATATTAAATTGGCTATATATAATTTTACAGCCGCTTGGACAGTGGTAAAGTGCGAAATATTAATTAATGGATGGAATAAACTATTAAATGACATTGAGAGCAAATTACAGTTCCATGGATTTGAAGTTGAAGATTTTTACACAATGATGAAAGATGCTGGAGAAAATAATACAACAGAAGAAGCTCTTTTAGAGTGGCTGGAAGAAGACGAGGGTGATCCTGGGTATCAAATAAGTCAGAGAGTGAGATAGTTCAAGAAGTTATGAACCAAAAACTGACAGATGACAAGAGTAATGAAGAAGAGCCTACAATTAAAAAAAAAAAAAAAATGAAACTGAGTCAAGTTAGAAGTATTCTTGATGACTTAGCAGTGGCGTACCAAAGGGGGGTGGTCGGGGGCGGTCCACCCTGGGTGCACGCTCCAAGGAGGTGCACAGCCGGCTGGATCTGGAATCCCCACGCTGCTTCAAACGGCACTTCAGCGCGGCTGCCATGCTTAGAGCAGAGTCGGCAGCCGCGCTGAAGTGAAGAAGGTCCCACGATGACTGGGAAGAGGTAAGTGACGTCGGGGGACGACGACCGGCAGCCGCAGTCATCATGGGATCTTGCCGCAACTAACTGTGTCTGCCAGCCCAGCCCTCTCTGACGTCACTTACCTCTTCCATCCGAGCAGGAGCAATCATCACAGGACCTTTGGAATTGAGAAAGAAAGGAGATCAGAGTGGTATGGAATCATGCTGAAGGGTGACAAAGGGGGGGGTCAGGGTGGTAGGAAATCATGCTGAAGGGTGACAAAGGGGGGTCAGGGTGGTAGCGAATCATGCTGATGGGTGACAAAGGGGGGTCAGGGTGGTAGGGAATCATGCTGAAGGGTGACAAAGGGGGGTCAGGGTGGTAGGCAATCATGCTGAAGAGTGATATGGAATCATGCTGAAGGGTGACAAAGGGGGGGTTAGGGTGATATGGAATCACGCTGAAGGGTGAGAAAGGGGGTCAGGGTGGTATGGATGCGTGGTGGAGGGAGAGAAAGGGGCAGATGCTGATGGAATTGCAGGGAAAGAGACATAAGGGGGAACGATACTGCATGAAATTGGGTTGTAGGGAGAGAAAGGGGGCAGATGCTGATGAAAGTGGGGGAAAGAGAGAGAAGGGGCAGATGATGGAAGTGGGGAGAGAGAAGAGGGCAGATGATGGAAGGAGGGGGGAAAGAGAGAGAAGGGGCAGATAATGGAAGGGGGAAAGAAAGAGAAGGGGCAGATGATGGAAGTGGGGGGAAAGAGAGAGAAGGGGCAGATAATGCAAGTGGGGAGAGAGAAGAGGGCAGATGATGGAAGGAGGGGATAAATAAAAGGAGGGCACATGATGGGGGAAAAGGATTGAGTTAGGGAAATACTGGAGGGGGTGAGGGAAAGAGGTGAAGAGCTGTAGGTAGACAGTAAAAAAGGAAATTGATGAGAGGGTAGTAAGAACATAATCTAGATGGATGCAGAAAATAAATTGAAAAGGAAAATGAGGGAAGAAAGGGATTGCAGAAGAGAGGTGTGGGAGAGGGAAGGAGAGGAGAGAGATGCCAAACCAATGGAGGTGAAAGGAGAGATGGAAGGGGGAGTCATACAGTTTCTGGAAGGGGCATCGAAGGAGAGAAGATGCCATATAGGGGCAGAGAGATGGCAGACAGTGGATGGAAGGAAGAGAGTAACAAGAAGATGAGGAAAGCAGAAACCAGAGAAGACAAAGGTAGAGCAAAAATGTTCTATTTATTTATTGCTTTAGGAGACATGTGTCACTGTTTCTGTAGTGTTGCACTGTATGCCGAGTCCAGCTTCTTGCTGGTTCAATTTAACCTTTGTCTGTGTATTTCTATTTTATCCCCCCTTTTACAAAACAGTGGAGCGTTTTTTAGCACCAGCCTTGGTGGTAGCAGCTCTGATGCCCAGAATTCTATGAGCGTCAGAGCTGTTACCACCGTGGCTAAAATCCACACTACAGTTTTGTAAAAGGGGGAGGGGTTAGTTTGTGATGACATATTCCATACTAGGCGAAGGTGTGTTCTGTGTGTTCGAAAGACATGGTTTTCTGTTAGGATTGACGGTGTAGGATTGATCTGTACTAGTCTGGCTTATTTAGTTTTACAATGGGTGTATTGATGTTGTACTGCTCACTGCATATGTAAGATGCTGCCTTTTCCTAGGTACTCATGTGTGATGTATGGCTTGTTACTAAAAATCATGTTTTTCGTATAGATGGGGGGGTGTCAAAAAATGATGGGCCCCAGGTGTCACATATGCTAGGTACGTTAACCAACACTTTCAATTGTCGACTGCTGTAATGTTAGGACATGAAAAGATAACGTTTTGCTGAAACACAGTGGAGCAGGTGTCACCTCGCTTTTCAATCAAAAAGAAGGAAAAAGCCTCAGAAAAGGCCCTCCCACCACCACAAAACGTGGATGTCAAGGTGGTTAGACGGTAACCTCACAGGCAAAACCTTCAAAAAAGAATTGATGCGAGCAAAGAAACTTGTGCTTCACATGTGTGTTAATATAGATAGAGGAATAAAACCACTTATCTTTAACTGATCGGCACACCGACGGAGGCCAGCGTTTCACCGACTAGCTGCATCAGGGTGTGACCCGACCGATCAGTCTGCTCATGTTTCTCCCAGGTGCACGCCTCCTTGATTGAGTTAACTTCAAGGAGGCTTGCACCTGGGAGAAACATGAGCAGACTGATCGGTCGGGTCACACCCTGATGCAGCTAGTCGGTGAAACGCTGGCCTCCGTCGGTGTGCCGATCAGTTAAAGATAAGTGGTTTTATTCCTCTATCTATATTAACACACATGTGAAGCACAAGTTTCTTTGCTCGCATCAATTCTTTTTTGAAGGTTTTGCCTGTGAGGTTACCGTCTAACCACCTTGACATCCACGTTTTGTGGTGGTGGGAGGGCCTTTTCTGAGGCTTTTTCCTTCTTTTTGATTGAAAAGCGAGGTGACACCTGCTCCACTGTGTTTCAGCAAAACGTTATCTTTTCATGTCCTAACATTACAGCAGTCGACAATTGAAAGTGTTGGTTAACATATATTGGTTTTTCAATATATCTGTGTTTTCATAGCATACATATGCTAGGTACGCCACCGATAAAAAGATAATAAGAGAACTGGCAGCATCTTAAAATTGTCCAGAGGAAACTATATTAAATCAGTAATAGAAAAAAAAAAAAAAAAAAAAGAGTTTTTATCAATAGATAAGACGTCAGTTAGTGACATCAAAAACTGATGGACAATAACAATAATAGATAAAAAGTACCACGTATAGGACATGGAGTAATAAAATTAGAGATGAAAATCAATTTGTTGCAAAAGACTCCTTAACAGTTGAAAAGAATATGGAGAAAGTGAATGAATGTATCATTGCCAATGCGTAAATATTAAATTTATAAATGTATTGAGCAATGAGAAGTTCTAATCGTGAGTCCAACCCATAGAGGGTGTTAATGTGTGTTATGGGGAAGTGTGTATGATGTGGGTTTGTTTGTGCTAAAGAAAGGCAGCTAAACCATGTGAAAACAAAGCCACTAAGTGGTTGAAAAATAGCATTAAAACTATGTTGAGAAATTTAGTGGATAATTGCTGATACGTGAATATTTAAGTTATGAATGTGATAAATAGTGAGATAGTAATACAAAATGAAATAGTGCTAATTGTGGGTCAAGCCAATAATAAAAAATGGGTCTACATGTGAATGTGTTTATGCTAAAGAAAACAGCTGAACCATGTAAAAACAAAGCCACTATGTGCTTGAAAAATAACATCAGAGATATGAAACATTAGGAATATTAAGTGTATATCATAAAAATGTGCATTGTAAATATATACATACATGTATAAGCTGTTCAGATGAGGACTTTACATCTCCTCCCACCAGTCCTCCTTTTAATGTGTCCAGCCCCCTCGCACTAGCCAAACATCTGTTAATCTTAGGAGTCTTTCACAGCTAATTGATTTTCACCTCTATTTCTATTATTCCATGTCCTATACATGGCACATTTTATATGAGTCATTCTTATTATCCGTCAGTTTTTGATGACATCAATCCTCTCCTCCCTCCCGGAAGAACTTAAGGGAAACCAATGGGTTGTGTGATAGCCCAGTGGCAACCTGATGTGCCTCCTTATCCAACTGAAATGTGGAAGTTGGGAGGAGGGGTTTGTTACATTAGCTTGATACTTATTCTATAGTAACACAGACTCTACCCTATATGCAGCATCTTTCATAGCCAAATATTGTCAAGATCTCACATGGACAATGAAGGTAACTTAAATTGTTGTGCTAGAATGAGAACTTGTGGGATGCAGCAGTTCTCATTATCCACCCATTCTCTAGGCTAGTTCCAGATACACACAGAAATGGAAAATGACAGAAGATAAAGGCCATATGGCTCATCCATTCTGCCCATCCATATCATCTGCTATTTCTTCCTACCTCTAAGAGATCTCACATGCCTGCCCCATGGATTTTTGAATTCAGACATAGATCTCTACCACCTCTACACACAGAAAGAATCCCATTTCAGTATATATTTGGGTAGAATCAGCTTGAAAAACTAAAGAGATCTCTGTGTGGGACTTTGCCTGATACAACCATCTTAGTATGAAATTAAATGTTGAGAAGGAAATCCCCTTAACCTCAAGATGCAAATATTAACAGCTGTGAGTCACATCAGTTTTATATCAACATACAAATGTGTCTGTTAATTTTTGTTCAGATTTACCATATCTTATAGCAAGGTGTTTCCTGTTGTCAGTGAAGACATCTCAGCTAAGGAAGATTGTGTTCTATATATGCATTGATGACTAATGCTGCATGTTTTAAGGTCAAACAATTTTTATTGAGGAAAAAATGCACTACCAGTAAAACAGCAGACAAGAATGCATAACAACATGGATGATAAATCCAAAAGGGAACAAACAGAACATCATCAAATTTTGTAGAGCAACCACAATAGAACCCATCCCCCACAGACAAGTCCCCCTCCTTATAGCAACAAGATATCAACACGGCAACAATGCCGGAATAATCCAAGGTCCCAGTGTCTGACAGACCTCAACCCACGAGGGGAGGAATACAGGAAACAATTTTTAATGGAGCACAGCAGAGGCAAAGAACGAGGCAAGGAACACAACAACAACAGAAAAAACATACAGGTGCACCAAAAGCCATACAGGAACAATATCCCGAACCCCACCACCACCACCCCTCCCCCTACCCAACCAGAACCAAGAGGAAAAGAAAGAGAAAAAAGAAAAGATAGAGAAAAACAAAACAAAACAGCCAGCCCATCCAAGAAGGAAGGTCAGAACAGGAACCAAGCAAAAGCAAAACTTTCAGGGCCCTGGACTCTGATGAGCCCCAAAGAGTCAGAAAATAGATCTCCCAAGGAAGAGAGAAAGAAGAAAAAAAAAAAAGGGGGGGGGGGAGGCAAGCCGGGAAGAGGTCACCCCAAGGCCGCGAACTCCTCACCACTCAGGAATCAAATAGGCAAAGTATTAAGAATCAAATTGCAGGCTTGAGGAGATAGAGAGTAAATATAAGGACCCCAGACCTGCAAAAAGAACTTCGATTGACGCAAAGAATGACGCACTCGACCCCTCTCAAGCAGCATCAGAGCATGCAAACGGTTATGCCAAGCCCAATAAGAAGGAGCCCGATCCAAAACCCATTCCCCCCAAATAATCTATGCTGCGTGTTTTATGAATATAATACAAGAACTCTGAGAGCTGCTGTTACAAATTTTGGTTCTTACAAAAACTACTTTACATGATTATTATTACAGTGGAACCTTGGTTTGCAAGCATAATAGAAACATAGAAGATGACGGCAGAAAATGGCCACGGCCCAACAAGTCTGCCCACTCTAATGACCCCCCCCCCTCCTAATTTCTTCCTTGAAGTGATCCCACATGCTTATCCCATTTTCTCTTAAAATCCAGCATGCTGCTGGCCTCAATTACCTGCAGTGGATGACTATTCCAATGATGAACCACCCTTTCGGTGAAGAAATACTTCCTGGTATCACTATGAAATCTCCCACCCCTGACTTTCAAAGGATGTCCTCTTGTCGCTGTAGGTCCTTTAAGAAAAAAGATATCCTCTTCTACCTCAATACGGCCCATGACATATTTGAACGTCTCGATCATGTTTCCCCTCTCTCTACATTCCTCGAGTGAGTATAGCTGCAACTTACCCAGCCATTCTTCATACAGGAGATCCTTGAGTCCTGAGACCAGCCTGGTGGTCATTTGCTGAACCGACTCAATTCTCAGCACATCTTTTTGATAATGTGGTCTCCAGAATTGTACACAATATTCTAGATGAGGTCTCACCATGAATCTGTACAACGGCATTATAACTTCAGGCTTCCGGCTGACGAAACTTCTTCGGATACAACCCATCATTTGTCTAGCCCTGGAGGAAGCTTTATCCACTTGATTGGCAGTCTTCATGTCTTCACTAATGATCACTCCCAAGTCCCGTTCTGCTGCAGTTCTTGCTAAGTTCTAACCATTTAGGGTGTAAGTTCTGCATGGATTTCTGCTGCCAAGGTGCATGACCTTACACTTTTTGGCATTAAAACTTAGTTGCCAAGTTGAGGACCAATGTTCCAGTAAGAGTAGGTCCTGCGTCATACAGTCGGGCACTGTGCTTTTGCCTACTATGTTGCATAGTTTGGCATCATCGGCAAATAATGTAATTTTCCCTCGAAGCCCCTGAGCCAGGTCCCTTACGAAGATATTAAATAGGATCGGACCCAAGACCGAGCCCTGCGGCAGTCCACTGATCACTTCCGACGTTTCAGAGAGTACCGTTCACCACCACCCTCTGAAGTCTACCTTTGAGCCAATCTTTTACCCATGAGGTTAACATTTTTCCTAATCCCATCGAACTCATCTTGCTCAATAACCTGCGGTGTGGGACACTATCAAAAGCCTTACTGAAGTTCAAGTACACAACGTCCAGGGACTCCCCCATATCCAGCTTTTTCGTTACCCAGTCAAAGAAGCTGATCAAATTGGATTGGCAGGACCTTCCCTTTGTAAATCCATGTTGGTTGGGATCTCGTAGATTCTCATCGTTCATGATCGTATCTAATTTGTGTTTGAATGTATATTTTCTGTAAACCGCTTAGAACCTAACGGATGTAGCGGTATATAAGAAATAAATTACATTACATTACATTACATTAGTGTTTTCATAATTTTACTCACTATCGATGTGATACTCACCGATCTGTAATTTGCAGCCTCTGTCCTGCATCCCTTTTTGTGGAGTGGAATTACGTTAGCTATTTTCCAGTCCAATGGGACTCTTCCTGTACTTAGGGAAAGATTGAAGAGCGCAGATAACGGTTCCGCCAGGACATCACTCAACTCCCTAAGCACCCTGGGATGTAGTTTGTCTGGTCCCATGGCTTTGTTCACCTTGAGCTTTGAAAGTTCATAGTAGACGCTGCTGGACGTAAACTCAAAATCTTGAAACGGGTCTTCCGAGCTCTCCCATGTCTGCAGCTGTAGACCGGATCCCTGCACCTCACAGGCAAAGACTGAGCAGAAGTATTCATTTAGTAGTTCGGTTTTATCGGAGTCCGATTCTACATAATTCCCGTCTGGTTTCCTAAGGTGAGCTATCCCATCTGTGTTCCTTTTTCTGTCACTAATATACCTGAAGAAGGATTTATCCCCCTTTTTAATGTTCTTTGCTAGATTCTCTTCCATCTGGAGTTTGGCCTCTTTGACTGCTGTTTTGACAGCTCTAGACTTGGCCAGATAGTCTTCTTTAGTCTCTCGTTTCCTGATTGTTTACAGGATATAAATGCTCTTTTCTTCTTTTTTACGAGGTCCGAGATCTCCGCAGAGAACCACTGAGGTTTATTGTTTCTCTGTTTTTATATAGAGGTTGGTTGCTTCGTGTAGGGTAGATTTCAGAGCTGACCACATTACCTCTACATTATCTGTTGTGGCCTGGTTTTGCAGCACCTGATAGACGAAATCTCCCATGCTTTTGAAGTTAGTGCCCTTAAAATTGAGGACCTTTGTGGATGTGTTTGATCTAGTGAAAGCTTTCCTGAGGTGAAACCATACCATGTTGTGGTCACTGGAGGCCAACGTATCGCCTACCGAAACCTGTATCCATTGGTGAGTACTAGGTCCAGAATCGCCTGATCCCTAGTGGGCTCCAATATCATCTGTTTGAGTTGTGCTCCCCTTATGGAGGTTAGTAGCCTTCTGCTAACGCTGGTCGTAGCGGAGAGTTTGTTCCAATCTGCATCAGGCATATTGAAGTCCCCCAACAGTACCGTGTCTCCACGCAGAGTGATGGTCTCTATATCTTCCATTAATTCTATATCTATGTTTTCCTGTTGTCATGGAGGTCTGTATACAACACCAAGATACAGGCATTTGTCATTCCCCCTGGCCAGGTTCACCCAAAGGGATTCTCCGGTGTATTTGACGTCTACGATCCTGGTAACTTTGATGTCCTCTTTAGTGTATAGTGCTACCCCTCCTCCCGTTTTGCCCTCTCTGTCTCGACGAAGTAAGTTGTATCCCGATATAGACATATCCCACCCATGGGAATCCGTGAACCAGGTCTCAGATATTGCTACCACATCTAGGTCAGCGTTCCTCATTTCTGTTTCTAATTCTAGAATTTTATTTCATAAACTGTGGGCATTAACGTTTGCTAGGTCTCCATGGCGATTTTCTCGCCTGAGTTAGTGTGGTTCCTACAGTACTGTTTTCCATGTGTGTACTTACCTCAGACTCAGAAATGGAATGGCAACTTACCCCACCAGTACTTACCTAGTTTAAAGCCCTATAAAGCAGGCAGGCTAGTAGGTGTCCAAAGACGTTCTTACCCCTTCTGGTCAGGTGGAGCCCGTCTGGTCCCTGTAGTCCTAGTAATGCATCACCATAGAAACATAGAATATGACGGCAGAAAAGGGCTTTAGCCTATCAAGTCTGCCCACGCTAATGACCCACCCCCAGACTTCACCCGGCTAGAGATCCCACATACATATCCCATTTCTTTTTGAAATCGAGCACGCTGCTGGCGTTAATCACCTGCAATGGAAGTTCATTCAATTCACAATTCACAATGGCGTTCTCTCACTGGAGTGTTGCCGTCTTTACATATACGATTTGACTATATGACTTCCAAAAATACTATTTACAACTGGTCTTCTCTGTCTCTATTAAAAGGCAAGGCGATATCATCCTTCTACAATATTTTAAGAGATCACTCCTTCACTTTTTCACCTCACTCTATGAAGCACTGGGACGATATACTTACCACTCCGCTTTCTGACATTGATTGGGAGCTTTTCTGGTCATCAACAAATCGCCCGCTCTTATCTTCTAGAGTATCACAATCAATGTACTTCCTTATGTGGCAGGCAATATGGACCCCACTTCGCATGTGGAAAGCTAACTTAAAGCAAGACTCTGTTTGCTGGAACTGTTTGAAAGAGGAAGGAACTCTTGATCATATGTTATTTCATTGTACTCTAGTCCGCTCTTTTTGGACCTACGTCTGGAACACCATACAATCTATTACTAACTGCTCAGAAGAAATCTCTATAGACATTGTAATCCTTCGCTCTCAACACCCATGTTTCACACAATCAAATTGTCCACCCAAACTCATTGATACCATGTTGGTGACTGCCCTCATGCACATTCTAAAAAATTGGAAATCACCCTCGCTATTAGATTATACCTTTTGGTGGAACTCTCTGAGTATGTATCATAGATTTGAATCCTACGCATATGAGAAGAGAGTTACATTCCGAACCTGCATGAACTTGAAATACAACAAATCTCCATGGTCATTCTTAGATTCCTATGTACGCTCATCTTCTTAGACACTCCTGTTATCCTTTTCTTCTCCTCTCTTCTCTCTTTCATTTTTCTTTCCTTTTTCTTTACTGCTCTCTCTCATCTTTATCTTATATATCCCTTACATACATTTTTAATAATTGGAGCCTTTGCTCCTATACAGTTAAACATAGATTTATATATTTTATATACAGAAAGCTTTATTTTGTTTCTATGTACTTTAAATGATTCTTGTATCCTTTAAAATACTTAATAAAAATTATTGAACTTAAAAAAAAATAAAATAAAAAATCTATATATATTTCCCCTCTGTATTTCCTAGCAATGCATTCATTATAACTAGCCTTTTATCTATAACATACCTATCTCCTCACAATACAATAAAGTTACAGTCAGTACTTCTGTAAAAAAAAAAAAAAAAAGGAAGTTCATTCCAATGATCGACTACCCTTTCGGTGAAGAAATACTTCCTGGCGTCGCCATGAAATTGCCCACCTTTGATTTTCAGCGGATGACCTCTTGTGGTTGAAGGTCCTTTAAGAAAGAATATATCGTCTTCCACCTCGATGCGGCCCGTGATATATTTAAAAGTCTCAATCATGTCCCCCCTCTCTCTACGTTCCTCGAGCGAGTATAGTTGTAGTTTATTCAGTCTTTCCCCATATGGGAGGTTCTTGAGTCCCGAGACCATCCTGGTGGTAATTCGCTGAACCGACTCGATTCTCCGCACATCTTTTTGATAATGTGGTCTCCAGAATTGAACACAATATTCAAGATGAGGTCTCACCATGGATCTGTACAGGGGCATTATAACTTTGGGCCTCCGGCTGACGAAACCTCTACGGATGCATCCCACCATTTGTCTAGCCTTGGATGCAGCTTTCTCCACCTGCTTGGCAGTTTTCATGTCTTCACTAATGATTACTCCCAAATCACGTTCTGCCCTAGTCCTAGCTAAGGTCTCACCATTCAGAGTGTAAGTTCTGCATGGGTTTTTGCTGCCAAGGTGCATGACCTTACATTTTTTGGCATTAAAGCCCAGCTGCCAAGTCGAGGACCAATGTTCCAATAAGAGCAGGTCCTGCTCCATACTGTCGGGTAAGGTGCTGTTATCTACTATGTTGCATAGTTTGGCAGCGTCGGCGAATAGTGTTATTTTACCTTGAAGCCCTTGAGTCAGGTCTCTTATGTATATGTTGAAAAGGATCGGTCCCAAGACCGATCCCTGTGGCACTCCACTGGTCACCTCCGATGTATTGGAGGGGGTACCGTTAACCACCACCCTCTGGATTCTACCGCTTAACCAGTCATTGACCCATGTCGTCAATATCACTCCCATGGTTCAGGAATCCAAAGTTCATCTCTTTGCACCATCCGTGTAGCCACTCGTTTGCCCTCTGGATGCGATCTTCCCTGGCTTTTCCCTTATCTCTCACTGGAAGGATCGAGGAGAAGACCACCTGTGCTTCCATCCGCCTCAGCTTCTCACCCAGGGCTCCAAAATCTTCAGGTATTTTCTCCGGGGTGTTCCTGGCAGTGTCATTCATTCCGACATGGATAAGAAGCATGGGGAAGTGGTCTTGGGGCTTGATAAGTCGATCTAAGCAGGTGGTCACATCCCAGATCCTGGATCCTGGCAGACAACAAACCTCTCTGGATTGCATATCTGGTCATTCCAGAAGTATGCTCGTAAACCAAAGTGCTCGTATATCAAAGCGAGTTTTTCCCTAGAAATTAAGGGAAACTCGGATGATTCGTTCCACATCCCAAAAAGACATACCCCCCCCCCCCGAGGCCACTGGCATGCTTCCACCCCACCCCACCCCACCCCCCGGAACTGACTCCACCTCGCCCACAACACCCCTAGGAACCAGCTTCACGCAGCACCAACCCATAGGACGTGCTGGTGCTGAAAGAGCCTGCCTCACATGCCGCTGATCTCTGCTGTGCTGCTGCGGGGCCTTGAGCATCTGTGCATGCTCAAGGCCTTCTGGCTCCTACTCTCTCCCAGAATCTCATGAGATTCTGGGAGAGAGTGGGAACCAGAAGGCCTTGAGCATGCGCAGATGCTCAAGGCCCCGCAGCAGGCCAGCAGAGATCAGCGACAGGCTCGTTCAGCAACGGCACATCCTGTGGGTTGGTGCTGTGTGCCGGTGTCCGATCGAGGTAAGGATTTTTTTTTTGGGGGGGGGCTCACATATCAAGTCAACGCTTGGTTTGCAAGTCAAAGTTTTGCAGGAGTGTTTTGCTCATCTTGCAAAACACTCGCAAACAGTGTTACTTGCAAACCGAGGGTTAACTGTATTAGTTATTTATATACCACCTATCAGAGGAGGTTCTCAACTGTTTACATTCAGATTCTCAAACACCTTTGTATTTCAAAATTGAGTAGAGAATTTAGAATGAGAAAACAATTAGGCATTTCTGTGGTGTCTCCACAGTAAAACAGCACCACCTGCTGGGAAGTCTTTAGATAAACATGCTGTTAGATCTGTATTTGTCTGAATATAGACATAAGCATGCAAAAAGTTAAAAACTTCTTTGAGCAAATTAATCTAAGAATCTTCAGCAGCGTTATATATTACTTCTGTTTTTACACAGGATCACATGCTTCTCCTGCTGCTTCCTGAGTCTTGTCATTGGTTACAAGTAATTGGGCAAAAGTTGTGCTGATGATCACCTGTGGGTGAACCCAAAGCTAAATTAGCCCTTAATCCTCTGTGATGTTGTGTCAAAACTCTGGTGAACAAAAGTTGGCATGAAATGTAGCCTTTCAACTCATGGTACTCTGGCAGTGGGAGCAACAGGCTGACAAGTATAGGTAAAAGAAAAGTAGAGATAACGTACTCTGTTTTGTGACGTGATCAATTATCAGAGAGCACAGATGAAAAAAGAAAGCCAGTGAGGATATGATACTACAGCTTCTTTAGGACAGCTCTACATTTGAATACCTGCTTTATTTTTTTAAGAAATCAAAACATACAATTCTGTTCCACTCTAGGTATTTGGAATAGTGTCATCAAGCTGTCAAGAGCCCAATGTTCAGTCTCTAAGAATAAACATGTTGTCTATACACTTCATGACGTTTTCCTAAATTTGTTAGTTCAGTTCTGAGTATTGACAAGTTTAGTGCTGATTATCAAGCACTTAACAAGCCAGGGTGACCACATAAATCACAGTCCTTTCATTATGCGATACTCAATTGCACTTAAGTTCTGAATATTGACTTAACCGGCTACAAATTAGCCAGCTCCACATAAACTGAATATTCAGTGCCAAAGCCTGGACACAGTCCAGCATTGAATGTCTGGAAATAACACAAGTGGCGGTCAGAAAAATGTTCACCACTACAGTCTGAATATGTACCCTTTTGTTTTTGGAAGAAAATCCCGGAAAATTTGTCAAGCAGAAATAATCTGTAAATTGGTCTTTCTGCTCTCTTCTCATTATTAGAACATTAAAGGGCATGATTGGCCATGAACCCTTGATCCAAGTTCTCAGATTACTGCACATGAAGTGCAACAAATATGAGGAGCCAAGCTTTTGGTTTTGTTTGCCAACTTTGCATCTTCTTCTTTGCACCTTCACATATAACTTATCACAAATGTAGCACAAGTGTTAGCATGATTAATACTTTCTGTTAGCTGGGCTGGGCATGCTGTATTCACATTGGACTCCTGCAACTTAGATTAAATAATATATACTTTCGTTTATTTACAAATCAAATATTTATGAATGACTGTGTTGAAGCGCCAGTCCTCAGTGTAAATTCAAATTTCTTTTACTTATTTTATATGGAGAAAGAAAACTTTTTATTGTCCTTGCAAATTAGAAAGCAGCATTCTTCATTTTTCGTGATCTAACCCTTCTCCTGCTTTAACTGGATTAAGTAGACCATCCAAGGATATGCAAAGTGAATTACTACAATCTGTGAGTTGAAATTTTAACTGCATAACTATCTTTTAGATTCTGATTCTATAGAAACTAAAGTTCCTCAACTCCCTGGGTGGGGGGGGTTTGTCCGGCAGGAGAGATTGGGCATCTCTCCTGCCATGATCATTACGGGTGCGGGAGGGGGGGAGGGAGGGAACGGGTTGCCTGGGCCGCTGAGCTAATCGTGGCAGCCGCTCGATCTGGAACTTATGTCTTGTTATGACTTCGTCTAAGTCAAAACGTATAAGTTCCATCTGGCAAACTGTCAAACTTTTTTTGGTTATGGCTGCCGGACTACTAAGTCTAGGTCGGCCAACCTCCGGCCCTATCCACTCCTCCAAAAATGCCCCTTTTCACTCTGGGTGTACAGCATCACTGAAAAGGTCTAAACTGGTTTTAGATACATCTAAAACCAGTTTTGATTATCAGTACTTGGACAACCTGTCTTTTTGATCGTCCAAGTACCAACAGGCCGGTTTTTGGACTTTTTTAAAATTATGAGTCCCATGGTCTCTAGCAGTTACTGAGGTAAAAATCCAAAGCTGCAACATTTTATATTGATGTACAGTTGCAGTTCACACATAAGGGGTGGAGGCAAATGGAACTGGGCATCACTACTTACCTCTGGACCTCCTTAACTTAGTTATGCCCCAGGTTTTTATACTTCCTGGACCATGACTTCTGCCCCTCAACCCCCCCCCCCTTCCACACACACACACATCACTTCTTCCTTTGATCAGGACTGGATTTTAAGGTGGCTGTGATATTGTGATGGAGTATCTTTAAGGGAAAATGACAGCATCCTATAGCCTTCCTCAGACTCACCTATGGTCGCCTTAAATATTTGTAGTTTGATACTCTGCTTCTTTTTTCCTACTTGCTTAATGTATTTTGTAAACAACCTTGTTTGCTTGAAATGTGGTATATCAAGTCAAATAACCATAAACATAACAGAGGAGAAATCAATCTGGTTGCTCTTGATACACTGACTACCTAGTAACAACACATCATCTATGCAAGAACTCCTTGATCTGATTACAGAAATGACCTTGAATTACCCTAGGCTGGTGATCATGGGAAGTTTTATATATCAAATCCCCAGTCACCAACACAGCTGTCTTTGTGAACATGATGGACAGATCTAGGATTCACACCAGTGATCAATTTTCCAACCCATCAAAAAGGTTACATACTAGACTTGGTGTTCTTCAAGGAGGTTGACATTCTACAGCATTGGGATAATTGAAATTAGAGAATGGTATGGTGGTTGTTACCCACGGCTAGCCATGTGTAACCCGCTGAAATAGGGAGATAAAAATTAGTGGTCGCTGCGGGGACGGGGACAAGGCCATTCACCGCCCTGTGGAGCAATGAATGGTCTTGTCTCCGCAGTGAAGCCAGCATGGATTGCACGGTCCAGCATCCCCACCCGATTGCCGCATCCCACGTCCTATCACCTCTCTCCCTCCACCTCACTTTAGTTGCCTGCCGAGTCCGACTTTAATTCTTCTTCCAGCCAGCATGCTTTCAATAAGCCGCTTGAATTACAATACATTAGTGACTTATATTCCGTTGCAACTGGAAACAGGAAGTTGGGTCAGAGGAGAAGATTCAACAGCTCAAGCAGCCGTACACGGGGCTTATCGAAAGCGTGCGGCTGGGAGAAGAATTAATGTCAGACTCGGCAGGCACCTAAGGAGAGGTGGAGGGAGAGAGATGGCAGGATGCGGCGATCGGGCGGGAGGGGGCTTCTGGACTGCACAATCCGTGATCGTGCATGTTCTCTCACACTAGGAAGGAGGGAGTGGACAGCAGTCACGGGGATGGGGCGGGCACAGAGGTTGCGGGGATGGGGATGAGATGGTTGCGGTGACAGGGATGGTGGTCGCAGGGACGGGGCGGTGACGGGGACAAATTTTTCCCCCATGTCATTCTCTAATTGAAATAACAGCACTGTTATAGACAGACTACTTTCTAGTCAACTTTCCTCTAAGAAGTGTCAATCTGAAACAAATGGTTTCTCATAGTTTGGAAACCAATCAGAGATAAAGAAAATCTGCGTGCTGCAAACTTCCTAGAGGCCTTAGCCACATATGGATGAAAAGACAACTATAATGTAAGAGCAGGGCCTTGACAAAATCCTAAGAGGCCTTTGGCCAGCTACCTGCTCCCTCGACCTTTACCCATCAAAGACAGTGCAGCAGGCGAGCAAAGGCTACCAACAGTATTGAAAAGGGCAGTGGTGCTGCGTCTGCCAAAAAAGAACAGCTTAGACCATGACAAGTTTGAAAGTTACAAATGAGTGCCAGTAAAAGAAAATACTATTTAATATAAGTATCAGGTAGGGGAGAACAAATAAACACAAAATTGTTCATTAGACATAAGAAAGTTCTCCAGTGGCTTGTTCCTGCAGGGTCATGGCATACATCTAATATCCCATTACTAGGAAAACTTATAGAACAAACAGTCTGCATTCATTTCAGTGACTGGCCAGAAGAGCGAAACTGGCTAGATCCATGCCAGTCTGGATTCAGACCCAGTTATAGAACAGAAACAGTCTTTGTATCCCTGCTAGATGATCGTCACAGAAACTGAGGCAGACTGCACAAGGCTCCGACAACATGGTAATAAATACCATGTTGGGAGCAATTTTAATTTACCAGGTGATGCTTAGCACAATAGCATGCAAATTATATGCATTCTATGTTTGCAGAGTAACCCCAATAAAAGGGGGAGTAACTGTGCCTGGCACCTGCTTAGAAGAGCAAAGCAGTAGACACAACTCTTCCTCCTCCTCTCAAGCCCACTGCAACAACAACAAAAAACCCTCTTCTCCTCTGCCTGCGATCTGCTGAGCCGGCACCGAGTCGCAATCAGCTGAATTTAATAAAGTTGTTCTTTTACTTACAACCCTTGTGTGCAGCTATATTCCTGTGAGTTCCAACCCTAGCAGTGGAGCCACACTGCCACACCTATGTTCAGATTGAATTTGTAAACTACCTTGGGTAAATTTCTTCAAAAAGGTGGCAAATATATCCTAATAAATAAATACATGTCCATGACATCTTCAGTTAAATTAACTCTCAGGTCATGTAATAATTCATCAATTTCTCCTAGAAGTAATACATTAAAATAGGGCTAAATGGTATCATAATGTATTTTCAACTGCACAGTGTTCATTTACTAGTGATGCACATGTACTGTAACAAATTTCTATACATTTTTAGAAAACCATACTTTGAAGAAAAATGTTGATGTCATTTCTGTGATCAGAATCCAAAAAACTATAAGAAACAACCAATCTCATCATGGAAACAAAAATCATGAGGTCCAGTGAGATCAGTATTGCTCCCATTCTGTTTTAATATCTTTCTGGTCCTCTTGGCCACTTTAATTCAAGGCTTTGGTTTCAGTTCCTTTATCTATCCAGCTGATGTGCAGATGCTCATTGCAAAAGACCCATGGGACTGAGACTCAGAAAAATCTTGATCTCTGCATGGAGAGGGTTGCCCTCTGGCTCAGTTCCCACAATCTAAAATTAAATTCCCTTGAGCTGGAGGCCATCTGTTTCACTAGGAACAAGTCCTAGACCTTGTTTCAACAAACTGTAGCAGGAACAGTGATTTCTATTTATGCAATCATTTTAATATCAGGATCCTAACTGCTAATCCACTTTCCTTTGGTTCCTGTATCTTTTCTCCGGCTAGGAAATCTTTTTTATTTCTCTTAGGAAACTTTGTTCTTTTCAGCCATTTCTTGACCTTAAATCTCTGAATATCCTGGTTCATGTCTTAGTCATTAGTCTTCTTCATGATTACAATTTCCTTTTGACTGGTTTGAACCTTGCCAACAAGATCCAACTCTAGCTCCTCAGAATACAGTACACTCATAAAATTGCTTGATCATGCTAAAATATTTGACTGCATTGGCTACCCATTCCTGAATATTTATATTTTGCTCATCATGCTTTCTACAATGGTATCCCTTCCTGTCTGCATTTTATTTTCTAATTCCTTATTGCTCTTCACACTCTGTAAGAGCCTCTCAGGTCAATTTGCTTATTGTTTCATCCATGTCCAGGGTAAATTTTATGAGGGTGACTTTACAAGTGACATTGGCGTTTACAAGTATTTACAAGTAGCATTGGCATTTTATAAAGGACATGAATGTGAGCATATACTTTATAAAATAGGTGTGCATGCACCCACACAAGTAAGTGTAGTGATGTGAAAAAGTATTTACTCCCCCTCCTGATTTTCCCAATTATTATATACTCAAATATATCACACTGATTGGTTTCTGATCTATAAACAAAATATAATTTTATACAAAGGGAACCTGAGCAATCCCATAACATAGCTTCAACACTACATGTCTACCTTGGCTGAAACATACCTGAGACTCATCTATTAGGTGTGGAATAAACAACACCAGCTTTTCAGCCAGAATTGTAATCACAGATTTGCTATGGAAAGGGTTCCATCACTAATGTGAAAACTAAAGAGACAATGGGCACCGTGTTGTATCCCTCACCCCAAACTAAAACTCTCAGGGTACCTTCATTAATTTTCAAGCTAACAAAGGGCTCTATGTATGAGAGTTTAATTTAATGAAGGAACTGCCCACTCAGTCCTACAGTCTCCAAAACATTAAACCTAAAGGACAGTAGATATGATTGAATGCCTTTTCAGCATCTACTGCCATCAGCAGGAGTGGTACCTTTTCAAATTTAGCTAACCAGATGTCTCCTGTCTGGCATCCAATCATAGTGAATCACACAATAAAAAAGAAAAAAAAAATCACAACCCACATGTGATATAGAGCCAAAAAAAGGGAGTGGGGAAGGCACACAATCAAGCAACTACAAGGACAATGAATTTATTGGAACATCATATATATAAATGAAGCAGGCATAACAAAAGGATTTTTATGCCTGCCTCATTTTATGTATATGCCTTATGTGTACTATTGATTTATGATGTTCCAATAAATTGATTGTCCTTGCAGTTGCTTGATTGTGGCCCTTCCCCACTCCCTTTTTTGATCCCATCATAGTGAACCAGGAAAGCCATATAAGGATTTAACCTAGTGATTAGGAGTTTCTCAATATTTTGTATTCAATTCAAAGCAAGGAAATAGGTCTCTATGAATCACATTCATTAAGATTATTGCCTGGTTTAGGGATGATGGTTATTCTAGCATTATGCAGGGAATATTCCATTTTAGTTGCTAATTCCAGATAATTAAACATTTGCTGTTAATGGTCCAGCCAGACCTAACTCAAATATTTCATAAAACTTAACTGAAAATCTAATCAGAATTTCTGTATTGCACTTATCCAGTACAGGTTCTAGGTAATTTACAAGTCGGGAAGTTAGAGGGGAGGTAAGGGGAAGAGGTTACATCACATCAATGGGTTTCAGAAAGGTAGACAGGATGAAGAGGGGAGAGGTTACATAGTTCAGAAGGTAGGGATAAATACATTGGGGCCAGGGGCTTTTCCATTCTATAGGGTCCTTATTGCTGTCATCATGTGACTGGGCCGTCACATATCCATACCCTTGTTCTCTGTTAAAACACAACACAAACATACAGGATTAAATATACACACCATACATTTCCTTAAACCCCTGACCAGGTCTTCCCACCTCCTCCTGGTCATTTTCTGAGTCCTCTCTGGATTCCATCTCTCCAAGTCCTCTCAAGAGTCCTTCCTTTGACCCTGCATTGGCCCTCCAGGTCTTCAACAGCTTCCAGAGCCATTTACTGGTAACTCAGCTAGTTGCCACCATCCCAGCCGGTCCCTCTGCCGGAAACCCTTGAGAACTCCAGCCAATGCTCCCAGGGTCTACCAGGCTGCCTACAGCCTTGGACTCTTCCAACATTTCTGTCACTCAGTTGTCTTATCCTGCACACATGTGCTGAGGGCTCCCAGCCCCTGAGACGTCTTATCACAGACTTACACCCTGAGGACTCCCAACTGCTCTGTCTCTCAGTCGTCTTATCCTGCATTCACATGCTGAGGGCTTCTGGAGGAGTCTTATCACAGACTCATGCCCTGAGGACTCTCAGCTGCTCCGTCACTCGGTTGTCTTATCCTGCATACACACACTGAGGGCTCTCCCAGCCCCTCAGCCATCTTATCGCAGACTTACACCCTGAGGACTCTCCTTCCTGGATTCTTCTTCACCGGTCCCACCACGGTTGTCAAGTCTCAGCCACTTCCTCAACTCCAGGTTCTACTGGGTCCTCCAGCTACTCTTTAGCTCTTTTCTGTCAGTGTATAGATCCCCACAAACCCTCTCACCACCAGGCTTCCACTTCTCCACTGCACTAGTTCCCCCCCTGTCAGGACTGGACAGCCTGACCATTCTACTCCACTGCACCCGGCCCCCTGTCTGCACCAGCCAGCATTCTTCCTCCTGATGGTCACCCAGCTGCCAAAGGAGCTCTTTGTCTTCTGAGCTCTCTGTGCTGGGAGCTGTTCTTTTCAGCACCATAATCCACTCAGGGTGAGTGGACAGCTCCCCGCAGCACTTGCACCTTTATGCAGATTAGCTCTTCACTCAGGCTCAATGAACTCCACTGCTCGGGCTCCCTCCACTGGCAAGTGACAGGTATCCATCCTGTCACAATTTCCCATAAATTCTCTGCAATTGTAATAGGCTTAGAAAGAGGTGCTGTGAGAGGACTTCCAGAGACAGAAAGATCTTTATTGGTAAGACTATGCTGAGAAATTGATTACAAACTTGGGAAATGGGAATCCTATAACTAAATAGATAAGTTCAGGGACTTATTTTATTTGAAGTACTTTGCTCACTTAGTAAGATAGTTTTTTTCTTAGCATAGGAAGTCTCTGTTAGTGTACATAGGCTAGCATTTCAAGGGACTATTTTAAAATTGCTATAGTATCAGTATAGATCACAACTAGTAGGCACAGGCAGCTTCAGTATAGACTTTAATTCTTGCCCTCCCACCCCAACTCCTACCCTTCTCTGACCTGATCTCTGTTTTATAGGCCCATGAACCAATTAGAAGGCTAAAAAAGTAATTAGCTAGCTCTTAAGAAATAATCTAAGAAATCCTTGGAAGGTAACCTACAAATTAAGACATTGCAAAATAATAATAAAAATTAAACATTACCATAGCTTAACATATAACTAGTAATCTTAGGGAACCTTCTCATTTCCCAATACCACTTCCCAATTAGAGAGCTGCACGGGAACGGGGACGACGGGGATCCCGCGGGTTCAACCTTTGGGTCACGGGGATCCCGTGGGGACACCTCCTAGGGTCGTGGGGATCTTGCAGGGTTTGATGCACTTGAGCCGCAAGGCTCGTCTTCTTTTCCCTACCTGTCCTGCCGCAGCACTTAAGCAAAGCCCTCCCTCCCTCCGACGTCAGCGCTGACATCGGGAAGACTTCCGGTCGGCTGTATGCTGTGGCAGGGCAGGTAGGGATAAGACGACGAGCCTCGCTGCTCGAGCTCCATTTTGCTTGCAGATGAGGGCTGGGAGGCAGAACACAAAAGGGGGGAGGGAGTGAGTTTTTGGCACAAGGCATGAACTTGGGAGAGAGGATAGAGGAACATAAGAACATAAGAACATAAGCATTGCCTCTGCTGGGTCAGACCAGGGGTCCATCGTGCCCAGCAATCCGCTCCCGCGGCAGCCCCCCAGGTTCATGATCTGTAAGTTCTCCACCACCTAAATTGTTTATACCTAATCCTGAAGTAACCTGTATAGTAACCCTCTATCTATACCCTGTAATCCCTTTCTCCTTCAGGAAGTCCTCCAATCCCTTTTTGAAACCCAATATTGTACTCTGTCCTATCACCTCTCCTGGAAGCACATTCCAGGTGTCCACCACCCTCAGACTGAAGAAGAACTTCCTAGCATTCGATTTGAATCTATCTCCTTTCAGTTTTTCTGAATGCTCTCTTGTTTTTGATGTCCCTGCTAGTCTGAAGAATCTGTCCCTCTCCACCTTCTCTATGCCTTTCATGATTTTATAAGTCTCTATCATGTCCCCTCTAAGTCTCCGCTTTTCCAGGGTAAAGAGCCCCAGCTTCTCTAGCCTTTCAGCATATGAAAGGTTTTCCATGCCCTTTATCATCTTTGTTGCTCTTCTCTGGACCCTCTCGAGTATCGCCATATCCTTCTTAAGGTACGGTGACCAGTATTGGATGCAGTACTCCAGATGCGGGCGCACCATCGTTCGATACAGCAGCAGGATAACTTCCTTTGTTTTGGTAGTGATACCTTTTTTGATAATGCCCAACATTCTGTTCGCTTTCTTTGAGGCCTCTGCACATTGTGCCGCTGGCTTCATCGTTGTATCCACTAATACCCCCAAGTCTTTTTCTAGCTGTACATCGGGTTCTCTTTCCCTATGTGCAAGACTTTACATTTCTCTACATTGAAGCTCATCTGCCATCTTTTTGCCCACTCACCCAGTTTATTCAGGTCACTTTGTAGTTCTTTGCATTCCTCAACAGTTCTGACCCTACTGGAGAGTTTTGTGTCTTCCGCAAATTTTATAACTTCGCACTTCGTTCCTGTTTCCAGGTCATTAATGAATATATTGAACAGCAGCACTGACCCCTGTGGGACACCCCTTTCCAGTCAGAGTAGTGTCCCTTTACTCCTACCCTCTGCTTCCTGTCCGCCAGCCAATTTTTGACCCATCTGTGCACGTCCCCTTCCACCCCCGTGGCTCCACAGTTTCTTTAGTAGGCGCTCGTGGGGTACCTTGTCGAAGGCTTTTTGGAAATCCAGATATACGATGTCTATAGTCACCTTTGTCCAGTTGTTCGCTTATCCCTTCAAAGAAATGCAGTAGATTCATTTGGCATGATCTTCCTTTACAGAAACCATGCTGGCTTGTTCTCAAGATTATTTTTTTCTCACTGATACTTTCCTTGATCAATGATTCGTCCATCTTCCCCGGAACTGAGGTTAAGCTCACCGGTCTGTAGTTCCCTGGGTCGCCTCTTGATCCTTTTTTGAAGATAGTTGTAACATTTGCTATCCTCCAGTCCTCTGGGATTACCCCTGTTCTCAAGGATAGATTATAAATCTGCCGCAGTAACTCCGCTGTTTCGTCTCTGAGCTCTTTCAGTATTCTTGGGTGGATTCCGTCTGGGCCCGGAAATTTGTCAGTTTTTAATCTAGCTATCTGCTTGAGCACGTCTTTGAGGCTTACCTCCATGTATGATAATTTTCCCTCTTGATCCCCCTTGAAGATTTTTTCCAGTTCAGGCATGTTGGAAGGGAGGGAAAGAGGTGGGGAGGGAGTGCGTTTTGGACACAAGGCATGAACTTGGGAAAGAGATGCTGAGATGGGGGAGGGAGTGCGTTTTTGGAAATAAGGCATGAACTTGGGAAAGAGATGCTGAGGTGGGGGAGGGAGTGCGTTTTTGGACACAAGGCATGAACTTGGGAAAGAGGATGGAAGAAGGGAGGGAAAGAGATGTTGAGGTAGGGGATGGAATGCATTTTTGGACACAGAAGGCATGGACTTGGGAGAGAGGGAGGGAGGGAAAGAGATGCTGAGGTGGGGGAGGGAATGCATTTTTGGACACAGAAGGCATGAACTTGGGAGGAGAGAGGAAGGGAGGGAAAGAGATGGTTGTGTACACAGGAATGGTCATAGGGAGGGAGTGAGGTACAGATGAGAGGGAGAAATATTGTGGTGGAAAGGGAACAGTGGGACAGATTGAAATGGATGCAAGAGGGAGGAATGTTGGACATAGTGGTGAAGAAAATGGAGGGAGAGATGTGGCATGGTGCTGGAGAGGGGTAATAGAAGGAGAAATGTTGGGCATGGGGCTGGTGGGCAAGCACGAAAGATGAGAAAGGGATAAATGCTGGACCATGGTAGGAGGAACCAATGGACAACAGAAGAATTTACAGAAGATGGGAAAGCGGAAAAAAGAAACTGGGATCAACTTTATGGAAAAATAAGTCTCCAGACAACAAAGGTAAAAAACGGAATTTATTGACTAAAATATATTAGCTTTGGGAAATGTATAAAGCAGATGTCTTTGTATTGTGTTCAAAAGAAAAGGAAATGCATTTCTGGTTTTATTTCTACAGTGTTGAAGTACTTGCTGACCCTTGCTGTGACTGGTGGGGGATCCCCAAGCACCGCCAGCAGAGGACCTCCTCTAGAGACGGCCAGAACTCCTCTCCACCAAGCACAGCAGTCGCTGGCAACATCCATGAGCCACTGAGGTGCCAGCATCTGTGACTCAGGGACGCTACTGCTGCCTGCCAAGCTTGGCAAAAGGGACCCCCGGCCAACTGCAAAGGAAGTCCTCAGCTGAAAGCTTGGGGGTTCGCATCAGCTGAGTATTTATATTTTATATTTACATTAGAGACTCTGGTAGAAATCCGTTTACAAAGTATGTATTCTTCCCAATTAATATTTCCAAATTAATAAAGTCTCTTTGCTTATTTGTAAATGGGTTTCTACCGGAGCCTTTAATTCAGTAGCATAATTAAATGAAAATAACTATTTCTGAAGTTTATAGGGACGGGCGGGGACAGAGGGGATTCCTCACGGGGACGGGTGGGATTTCTGTCTCCGCGCAACTCTCTATTCCCAGTACCTTGCCAATTCCCCATAGCAACCTCATCTACTCTTTATCTCCACTAGAAATTACCAGATATCTTCTTGTAATATGTTTTTTGTAATTCTTTTGTAATCCACCTTGAACCGCAAGGCAATGGCGGAATAGAAATCTCTAATGTAATGTAATATTAGAGTACTTGGTGTGATGGCTGATGTGCATCTATCTTTTAAAGAACAGATCTCAAAAGTTAGGTCTAAGTACCAATATTCAATACTTTCTGGATCATCATAAGTCTGTCTTTCTGATCCTTCTAGATCTATCTTCGGCTTTCGATACCATTGATCACCACCTACTCATCAACAGACTAGCCTCTATCAGTATCTCTGGCCAAGTATTATTTTGCTTCCGCTCTTATTTTTTTATATTTAATCATATTTATTAAAGTTTCAAATACAGGTAAGAGAACAAACAACATTACAAAAACAGCAATAAAGAAACAAAACTTGCAATAGTATAGTAAACAGTATCAATAAAAACATATTTTTCCAATTCCCCCCTCCCTTCTTCCCCATCCAAGAGCTGTGATTACAAAAAGAATCAAGAAATCAACTCATGACATATTTATTAAAATACGACTGCGGGTATGTGGTGTTAAAGTGTCCAAGTAAGGCTGCCAAATAGTAACTGGCAGCCCTGTCTATTGTCCCAGTCTGATAATTGCATACTTTCCATCATCAAAAGAAGTAACGCCAATGAGTATAGGTAGAGCTCAAAAATCCTGTCAAAAGATAAAGTATGACCTTTAAACCTGATAAAATTGCTCTTTGAAGAAATGCTTTTAGACCTCTAGGAACAGGATGTCGAAGATCAAAAAGCCAAAAAAAAGACTATATTACAATGCCACTTGGTGTGCCACATATGACCAACCTTAAAAAAAAAACAACACCCCAAAATTGGCGCACCAAAGGACATGTCCAAAACATGTGAGATAAAGTAGGATGACCACACTTCAAGCAAGATGCTACTGAAGTAAGAGTCGCCCTATAGCTGCACGCCGGGCACCACTCATACACACGTGGGACATAGGAACGAGAAAAGAGTAATGGAGGCTGTAGGAGCCCAGCAGAGCTATCCAGTATACTGCACCGAGTGTCCTATGTATGACTACCTCCCCTCCGGGAGGCAGGCGTACATATGTGGTCGATGCCAGGAACTGGATAGCCTGAGGAAGGAGGTCAGGAGACTACAGGTTAGAGTCCAGGAGCTGGAGGGACTCTGCACCATAGAGGAACAGTGCAGGGAAACTGAAGACACCACCAGAGAAAGCCACATCATGGAACAAGTTAGAGAGCTCGAGAAGTTCATTGAGGAGGCCTGCAGGATGGTGGAGGCACAGGACCACCAGCACATCAGGAGAGAACCAATAGTTGGACGACAGAATCCACCAGACGCCATGGGAGCAGGACCTTGCAGAGTAGGACGACAGAATCCACCAAACACCATGGGAGTAGGACCTTGCGTAGGATCCGGACAGGCAGATGTGATGGAAACCCAGCGGAGCCCAGAGAATGGACTAGCGGACTGCACCACTGACACAGACCTGAGACCAGAGAGACAGCTGAGGAAGGGGAGAACTGCTATCGTAGTGGGAGACTCAATCCTGAGGGAAGTGGACAGTCACATAGCCGGAGGGAGAGAAGACCGACTAGTGACATGCCTCCCAGGGGCAAGAACGAAGGACGTCATCGACAGAATTGAGAGGATCCTGGAGGGAGCCGAGACAGCAGTAGTAATCCACATTGGGACCAACGACGTCAGCAGGAGGAACTACAACAGGACTACACTAACTGACCAGTTCAGGACCCTGGGAAGGAAACTGAGACTGAGGACAAGGAGGATAGCCTTCTCAGAGATCCTGCCAGTACCGAGAGCGGATGTGAGGAGGCAGAGCGAACTACAAGCAATCAACGGTTGGCTGAGGAGATGGTGCGAAGAGGAGGGTTTCCACTTTGTTCAGAACTGGACAACTTTCTTGGGGAAGAACAAGCTCTACAGGAGAGACGGACTGCATCTGAGCACGGCTGGGACGAGGATGCTGGCACGCAATGTCCAGAACGTCATTGACTTGGCTTTAAACTGAGGAGAAGGGGAAAGCCGATAGTCGAACTGACCTCGACACATCAGACAAAAGTATCAAATAAGGATACTGAGCAAGGACATTGTAAAAGAGGGCTCAGGACTGAGTGGGAACTATTGGAAAAAGGACCTAAAGACGCAATGCAGGGGCCCAGGGCACAAAGGAAACTAGCAAGCAGGATTAACAGAGAACAACGGGAGCCAGAGGGGCAACCAAAAATGGGGAAACATGCTGAGGACGAAACAGACACACCACAGGAGGAGGATGACCGAGACGAGGCTCAGGGACTGGCAACCCATGAGGGGGACGGCAGGAGCGCCAAACCACGAGAAACACCAGCAGGGAAGGCAAACAACCGGGACTTACATTGCCTGTACACTAATGCTAGGAGCCTAAGGGCCAAAATGGGAGAGCTGGAAGTCATAGCCAGCAAGAAGGACCTAGACATAATTGGAATCACAGAAACGTGGTGGATTGATGACAATAAATGGGATGTGGCCATACCAGGGTACAAACTCTACAGGAGAGACAGGACACACAAAAAGAGTGGAGGAATAGCCCTATATATAAAAGACTCCATACCCTCAACCAGGATGGAAACAACAGCAAGGGCGGATGGCTTGGAATCACTATGGGTTAAGCTACCGGGAGGAACTGGAGCAGACATAAAATTGGGTCTGTACTATTGCCCACCTGGACAATCGGAAGAAATCGACCAGGACCTGGAGGCTGAACTGAGGCAGGTATGCAAAAGTAGAAGTATGGTGGTGATGGGGGACTTCAACTACCCTGGGATTGACTGGAGTATCGGGCACTCTAACTGCACGAGGGAGACCAAATTCCTGGAGGCCACGAGGGACTGTTTCATGGAACAGCTGGTCACGGAACCAACACGGGGAGATGCCACTCTTGACCTATTCTTCAACGGGCTAGGGGGACCCGCAAAGGAGGTGGCGGTACTAGCCCCACTAGGAAACAGCGATCACAACACGATCCAGTGCAGGCTAGAAATTGGATCATCAAAGGTGAAGAGAACCACAACGACAGCACTCAACTTCAAAAAAGGGAATTATGATGCCATGAGGAAAATGGTGGGGAAGAAACTCAACGGCAACACAAGGAAGATGGAGTCCGTAGAAAAAGCCTGGACCCTACTCAAGGGCACGGTGCACGAAGCACAGAACCTGTGCGTCCCCAAGTTCAGGAAAGGGTGCAAAAAAAAAAATAGAACCAAAAACCCAGTGTGGATAACAAATGCAGTAAAAACGTGACAAGTGATAGGTGACAAGAAAGCATCGTTCAAAAAATGGAAAAAGGACCAAACAAAGGACAACCAAAAGGAGCACAAAGAACACCAAAGGGAGTGTCACAGAGTGGTTAGGAAAGCAAAAAGAGAATATGAAGAGAGGCTGGCAGGGGAAGCAACAAACTTCAAATCATTCTTCAGGTACGTTAAGGGGAAGCAACCAGCAAGGGAGGAAGTGGGACCCTTGGATGATGGAGACAGAAAGGGAGTGATAAAAGAGGAAAAAGAGATAGCTGACAAGTTAAATCAGTTCTTCACGTCAGTCTTCACGAGGGAGGATACAACCAACATTCCGGAACCCAAAGAGATCGTAAATGGAGATCAGGATGATAAGCTGGTCCAACTAGAGGTAAGCCAAGAGGATGTCCTCAGGCAGATAGACAGGCTAAAGAGTGACAAATTGCCAGGTCCGGACGGCATTCACCCAAGGGTACTCAAGGAACTAAGGAACGAAATAGCAGAGCCACTTCGACAAATATGCAATCTATCCTTAAAAACTGGAGAGATACCGGAGGTCTGGAAAATAGCAAATGTCACTCCCATCTTCAAGAAGGGTTCAAGGGGTGACCCAGGAAACTACAGGCCGGTGAGCTTGACCTCGGTCCCGGGAAAGATGATGGAAGCGCTGATTAAGGACAGCATCTATGAACACATCGAAAACAATGGACAGCTAAAGTCGAGTCAACATGGCTTCTGCAAGGGTAGGTCATGCCTCACAAACCTATTGCATTTCTTTGAGGGGGTAAACAGCCAGGTGGATAAAGGGGAATCCATAGACATCATTTACCTTGACTTCCAAAAAGCCTTCGACAAGGTGCCACACGAAAAACTGCTTAAGAAGCTATGGAATCATGGGGTGCAAGGGGAGGTCCACCGATGGATCAAAAACTGGCTGGCAGACAGGAAACAGAGGGTTGGAGTAAAGGGACATTACTCAGACTGGTAAGGGGTCACGAGTGGAGTTCCGCAGGGGTCGGTGCTGGGACCGCTCCTGTTCAATATATTTATTAACGACCTGGAGGCGGGAATAAAATGTGAGGTCATTAAATTTGCAGATGACACCAAACTATACAGCAGGGTTAAAACCACGGAAGACTGCGAAGATCTCCAAAAGGATCTGATGACACTGGAAGAATGGGCCAAAAAGTGGCAAATGAGCTTCAACATAGGGAAATGCAAGGTCATGCATGTAGGGAAAAAGAACCCGATGTACACCTACAAAATGGGGGGATCACTGCTAGGGGTAAGTAACCTTGAAAGAGACCTGGGAGTAATGGTAGACACAACATTAAAGGCGTCGGCACAGTACGCCACAGCCTCAAGGAAAGCAAACAAAATGTTGGGTATCATCAAAAAGGGTATCACGGCCAGGACGAAGGAAGTCATCTTGCCACTGTATCGCGCAATGGTGCGCCCCCATCTGGAGTACTGTGTCCAGTACTGGTCACCGTACCTCAAGAAGGACATGGCGGTACTTGAGGGAGTCCAGAGAAGAGCAACTAAGCTGATAAAGGGTATGGAAAACCTCTCATACACTGACAGACTGAAAAAAATTGGGGCGTTCTCCCTAGAGAAGCGGAGACTTAGAGGAGACATGATAGAAACCTTCAAAAAGTAGACAGGGACAGATTTTTCAAATTATGTGTAACCACAAGTACCAAGGGGCACTTGGAGAAATTGAAAGGGGACAGGTTTAGAACAAACGCTAGGAAGTTCTTTTTCATCCAGAGGGTGGTGGATACATGGAACGCGCTCCCGGAGGCTGTGATAGACAGGAGCACGTTACAGGGCTTCAAAGAAGGTTTGGATAGGTTCCTAGAGGACAAAGGGATTGAGGGGTAAAGATAAGAATAGACGTGGGTTATAGGGATAGGAGTAGAGGTAGGTTATAGAAATAGTCAGGGACCACTGCTCAGGCAATGGGCCTGATGGGCCGCCGCGGGAGCGAGATGGACCTCTGGTCTGCCTCAGCGGAGGCAACTTCTTATGTTCTTATAGGAACACCAAGCAGCAATATATAGTAAACAAATAAACTTATAGCCCATTTCAAAATAAGTAATATCAGAAAGAAGACCATACAAAATCTTCAAAAACCTTTGGATATGATACACTCGAAGTTGAATCTTCAGTTCTGCATTCCAAGCTTGAGCCACTTTAATATAGTCTAGGGAAGGCGAAAGATCTAGTAAAGAATGTCTAAAATATTTAAGGGGCACAATCAATTGAGCATCTAACCAATACAGTTCTGAAAGGGTGTCATATACTTTAGCAAACAATGACGATGTAGGCAAAGAAGTCAGAAAATATAACAACTGCATATAAGAAAATATATCTAAAAAAGACCAACCATAAACAGTGTGTAACTGGGAAAGTGTTGGCAATATACCTTCATTAGTCATTATCTGATATAGATAGAAGATTTTTCCTCACTTATCAGGCTAAAACCCAGCAGCTGTTAAACTAGGCGAGAAGAAACCATTACCACAAATAGGTAAAAGAGGTGTAGCCCTAAATTAAGCTTCAAATGAATGCATATCCGTTGCCAGGTGGATCTCAGAGGAACAAGTAAAAATATAATAGGGATTTCCCAGGACAGCAGCCTTCATCATAGAAGTATGTGAAAGATAACTAAAGTGATAACTTAAGTAACTTTAACTCCACCAAAGTCCAGGAAAAATAAGAAGTAGAAACCAATCATGGATGTGATGCATATGACAAGCTTCAACAAATTGTCTCAACTGCAATAATCCCATTCTACCCCTTGCTATCAACAAAGCCATCTGATGTAAAGAAAGACACGGATGGCCACTTGACCAAAGGAACCTACAAATCAATGTATCTAATTGGCATTCCACAGTTTTGGAAAGGGACAAAGGTAACATTTGATACACATAAAGCCATTCAGGAAGGACCATCATATTGTAGAGAGCAATGCGTCCCATTAAAGAGATAGGAAAATTTCTCCAAATCAACAAATGCAATTTAGTCTTTGCCAACAACAGCTGAATATTAAGATCATGTAATCTGGTAAGATCTTGTGGAATAGTAATCCCTAAATAAATGACTGTTTCACTTGCCCAAGTTAACGGGAACAAACCATTCCAGTGTACCTGCAAAGAAGGATAAAACGGGAGAGCTACAGATTTCTGATAATTCAGGCGAAACCCAGAATGAAATCCAAACTCAGCTAATGTATCAAGAAGATGAGGTAAGGAATGTTCAAGATTAGTCAAAATGAGCATCAAATCATCCACAAAAGCCAAGATTTTTAAGTCTTGGTCTACTACTCGGAGTCCAGCATGGTGAACATTGTGCTTCAAAATACATAAAAGAAGCTCTAAATACTCCAGAAACAACAAAGGAGAGAGAGGACACTCCTGTCGGGTCCCCCAAGAAATAGTAAATGGAGAAGAGCAAGTTCCATTAACCAAAATACAAGCCCGCAGATTAGCATTCAATGCACGAAGATACCCCTGTTGGGTCCCCTGAGAAATAGTAAATGGAGAAAAGCGAGTCCTATTAACCAAAATAGAAGCCCACAGATTAGCATACAATGCACGATGACTATCTAAGAACCATCCAGAAATTCCTATCTGAGACAACGCAGAAAAGAGAAAGGACCATTCAACTCAGTTGAAAGCTTTTCTTGTGTCTAGACTAGCCAACAACCCAGGAGTTGCAGTTGCCTAACCAGTCACCAATGTCATCAGAATCTTACGGACATGTAAAACTGATTGACGATCCCGAACAAGACCAACTTGTTCATCTCCTATCAGCATAGGCAAATGAAGCGCCAATCTATCAGCCAATACCCTTGCAAAAATCTTAAGATCTACATTAGAGAATGACATGGGGACAAATTTTTCTCCATCCCCGCGGGAACTCATTTTCCTGTTCCGTCCCGTGAGTTATTTTCCTGTCCCTGCCCCATTCCTGCAAACTCCGTCCTCATCTACACAAGCCTCAAACACTTTAAAATCATAAGTGTTCGAGGCTTATTTGGTTAAGGTAGAGCTTACAGGAATGGGACAAGAACAGCAACAAAACTCACGGGGACGGGAAGGGAAAATTGAGTTCCTGCGGAGACGGGGACAAATTTGTCCCCGTGTCATTCTCTAATCTACATTAAGTAGCGAAATAAGGCGATATGATTCTACCAACAGGGGATCTTTACCAGGTTTCGGGATCAAGGTTATGTGGAAAGGCGTTCTCCTCCACACCTTGAGTATAATAACGCACTAGTGCTCCTGGAATATGATGAAGAAGCAATTTATAGTATTCCGCTGTAAATCCGTCAGGGCCAGGTGCCTTACAGGTAGATAAAGGCTTGATAACTTTTTGAACTTCTACTCCTCTAATGGATGCATTTAAAGAAGCTAATATTTGCGGGGTTAAATTTGGCAAGGAGGCATCATCCAGATAAAACTGTATGAGAGAGGGATGAGAGAGAGAGTCAGCTGTATACAGACGCAAAATAATCACAAAATATTTGAGAAATTCTATCAATAGCATTAGTGATAGTCCCATCTGTGAGACAAATCGATTGAATCAACCGGGGCCCATTCCAAGTTCTAGTAAGCTTTGCCAAAAGACGACCAGGTCAATTATCAAATTGGAAAAAACAAAATTTCTTATAGACAGTATTATGCCGATACCTTTCATGTAACAGAGTATTAAGAACCACTTGTGCCACAAGCATGTTTTTCTTATGAGAAACTGTGGGTAGTCTCAAGTCCGTTTTGCACGTTGAAAAAGCAGCAATAAGGTTCCACGAAGCGTCATAAGCAATGACATCTCCTCAAAGATATTGTTGAAAATGTGGATCCTCATAAAGATATGCAGGAAAACACCATCCACTCCCTCGACAAGACCCTAACTCAACATCTACAAGCACCAAAGCATGATCCAAAAGTGCTTGCAGTCCAATAGTAGAAGAAAGAACTCGAAAGAACAGCGATTGCGAAACAAGAATGTAATCAATACGGGACCAAGTGGAATTAGAACATGATAAATGTGTATAATTCTCTTTCAGTGGGATGTAACAATCTCCAAGGGTCAACCAAGTCTAAAGTAGAGCACAAGTAAGGGATTCTCTTGTGAGGGACGGAAGATTGCTGACCTGGGGAAGACTTGTCCAAAGAAGGATCAAGAATTTGATTCAAATTCCCTGCCAAAATCAGAGGGACAGAATCAGGATTCAAAGACGTCTTGACTAGAGAATGACACAGGGAAAAAATCTGTCCCTGTCACTGCCCCATCACCGGACCACCGTCCACTTCACCATCACGTCCCCGAACCTGCTGTCCCCCTTCACCGCCTCGTCCCCACCATCCCCTTCACCGCCCCATCCCCGCAGCATCCACCCTTCCCTCACCACCTCACCGTCCTTCAGCGGCCCGAGAATCTCCCTCCCTCCCCTTACCTTTAGGGCATAAAAAAACTTAAGGGAGGGAAGGTGCGCAGTCACCAATCGTGTGCACGCAGCCCTTTCCCTCCCTCCGGCCAAATCTATCTCCCTCCCCTTTATCTTCATGGCGCTTTAGAAAATAAACTGATGCCGGTGAAGCCTGCCTGTGCCGCCCTGCAGTTGCATGTGGGTGGGTGGAAGCTTCTCTGACAATTGTCATTTTATAAACATAAATAAAACAGAGCAAGGTTCAACAAAACTCATCTCCCCTCTCTTTCACAAATATCCCCTTCACTATTGTGAAAACTGAACAAACCAAATTACTACAGAATGCTACATAGAAAATCAAGCTAACAGAATACTTTAGTCACACATGGCAAGAATAATGTTAGGGGATTGCAACTAGGGCAACTGCCCCCTGGTCAGAGAGAGAGGCCTAAGCCAGCTGGAAGCTAAAGAAGCACAGACTGGATTTTGCGGTCCCCAGTTATGTCTAATACCAGCTCTAGCAGGATACATATTTCAAATCTGAAATATTTTAATCACAAAATATAAAATAAATTTATTTCTTTTTCTTTTTGTTGTCTGGTAATTTTATTCTTCAAATCACATTGGTCTCAGGCTTTGGTTTTAGGTTCCTTCTGTCTTCATTGTGGCATGGCTGGCTCCTGAAGGTAAAATAGGCGCAAGAGGAGCTGGGGAGAAGATGCTGAGTCTGACACGGGTGCAATTTTTTTACCACAGGAGTAAGACTTTTCACCACTCCCACAGGGCGGTAAAAGGTCTTGTCCCCATTCCTGCGGTAAACCAGTTGCAAATGTCTCCATTCCTGTGGATTTTACTGTGGTGACCCACAGTTTACCGCGGTACATGTCCCCATGTCATTCTTTAGTCTTGACCAGAGTTTGAAAAAAGCGTGTTCATAAATGTTAGGAGCATACACTACCAATAAATTTAAATTAAGTGTACTCAGTGCCACCTGCAAATAAACAAAATGACCATAATCATTCTTTGCAAGCAATTTGGTTTGGGACTAAAGGCATTTACTAATAAGAACCACTACACCACCTTTTTGACAATCTGTAGAGGAACAAAAAAAACCCACCCACCCATCCAGTTTTAAATTTCGTATGTTCAATTTGAGACAATTTAGTTTCTTGTAGACATGCAATGTCTACCTTCTGGCAACAGAGATATGCAAACAATTTAGCCCATATGTATACAAACCAATGAGAGATCAAAATAGATGAATCTCAGAGTTAGAAGGATGGATGAGGCACGGAGAACAGGAGCTCAGCTAGAATACATCCAGCTGGGCTCACCACATCACGCAACCCCGGTTACGCTATTATTTTTCTGATCGTTCTTCAAAGGTTACATTTAACAATTCCACTTCAAGTAGTTACACCAATTCTTATAGAATCCCACAAGGTTCCATTCTATCACTTCTGCTATTTAATATCTTTCTTTCCCCTTTACTGACTCTTTGCCAATCCATAGGATTCTCGGTTTATGCATATGCCGATGACATTCAACTCTTGCATCCTCTGAACACGGAAGATCCTAATGACATCAGTAGTATAAATATCAAATCAGTATGTATTAGTCAGTGGCTCAAAGAAGCATGCTGTCACTAAATATAGCGAAATCAACCTCAATGCTGTTTCCATGGAAAGAAGATCTTACATTGTATCAGCCTTGATAAAATTATTTTACAAACTGTCAAGTCCATAAAAATCTTAGGGGTAGTCCTGGATCATAAGTTTTGTTATGACCAAATTAGTTATGGGGTCAAAACCTGTTCTACAAACTACGCTTGATTAGATCACTAGCAAAAGTGCTAGATTCAGTGGCTCAAAAACATTTTAATTCATTCACTCATAATATCAAGGCTGGATTACTGTAAGTCATTATATAAAGGCATTTCCCAAAAAGAACTCAAAAAACTACAAATAATCCAAAATAAAGCTATAAAAATGATTACAAATTCAAAAAAATTTGACCATGTGACTCCTCTTTTGAAAAAGGCTCATTGGCTCCCAGTCTCTCATAGAATCACTTATAAAATAGCATTAATAATTTTCAAAATTCGACTTACAAATTCCCTGATATTTCTCGATCGTCTTCTCATACCTTATATTCCATCCAGAACATTAAGATCGACAGAACATCATTTGTTCACTGTTCCTTCTTTGAAAACTATTGGCACAAGATGATCACTAATTTTCTCAGTGACAGATCCTCAGCTATGGAACGCTTTACCAGGGGACTTACGTAATGAAACAGCATTGGATAGAATCAATGGCTCCTTAAAAAGCTTTTTATATAGGGATGCCTTCGAGACATAACTTCAGCGATTATGAATTCTTCATCAAGCCTTCCTTTAGTCTTACTGATCAAGCTCATTTTTTTTAAAGATGCTCTTTGTTCTACAATTTTTGCCTTATCCTAACCCTCAGAGCCGCCATCAGAAATTTCTGGGCCCCTTACTGAGCAATCCTATTGGGCCCCCCCACGCACCCCTTCCCCCCACTTTTGTCCAGGGGGAGGTGCTGTCAGGAAATCGGCAGGGGACAAAAAAAAGTATGACAGCAGTATTGTTTATTGTTGTGCACAGCAGAAGCATAATACAGGAATTTGTGCTATGGTGGCCTAGGAGGACTCTGGGGGAGCCCGGGCCCCCTGTCAGCTCCGGGCCTCTGAATGCAGGACTGGTAGTACTGCCCTGATGGCGGCCCTACTAACCCTGCCCAGTTGTGTTTTTCCTTGTATGTCCTTTCTTTACTATAATTATTGTAGTTTCTCCCTCTTCCATTTTGTACCAGTCATGTCATTCTTAGGTTTGTCTATTGTTATATTTTATATGTAAAATTTTCCTTAATTTTTAATTTGTAATACACTATGAAATTAAGACATTGTGTGTACATCAAATCTTAAATTTTTTTTGTGTAAATCTTTATTGGCATTTCAAACTTTTATAATGTATACAATTGAAGAATCAGAAAAACTGTATGAAAATACAATGTTATCATCACAATTATTACCTTAAACAATTATTTTATCCCCTTCTTATCCTAATTATAAACAATAATATTATATATTATGATAACAATACACTAAATTTTACTCTTCCAATTAATTATACCTCCACCCACCTTCCCACCCTCCCTGGATGTGTAAGGAATCTAATGAAAAAAAGGAGAAATATAATTTTAATTATAACATAATAAAATTAGTCAATAGACCCCATACCTCATTGAAGGACTTAGTACCTAAACGTTCTGCCATCATCTTTTCACAGTTACCCACCAAAAATTGAAATTAATTTTATCATGATTTTTCCAATTATATGTAATCATTTGAACCCCTATTCTTGTCAAAATCATTAAAAGGCAACTTTTATATTTATCTAAAGTGGGTTTAACATGGAGTATCGTTCCACATATTATCGCCTCATATGACAAGGGGATAGATGCTTCAAGAATAAGATTAATTTGTCCCCAAATTGACTTCCAGAAACTAAGTATCAAAAGACAAAAATATATCAGATGATCCAAAGTCCCTATATCAATATGACAATGCCATCTATTAGATTTAGAATGATCTATTTTATTTAATCGAACTGGGGTCCAGAAAATCCTATGCAATAAAAATAACCATGTTTGTCTCATAGATACTGACACTGTACATTTCAGCCTCCAAGTCCAAATTTGTGGCCAACGAAATGCAGAAATATACTGTTTTATCTCGATTCTCCAAATGCATCCAATTCTTCCAAGCAATCCCAGCACCGCCTATTTGAATCTTGCAGTTTAACCATAAGGATTGTAAAGTAGATTTCATTATAGGAACCTCTGTTAATTTATCAATAAATTTAATTGTTTTCCAAGTATACAATAAAATTATGCTGTCCTTAGCATATCTAAGTAATTTAATACTTAGTACATGAGATAGTCGCAAAGGGGTCATAATTTTCCATTCAAGATATAGCCAATCCGGTTGATGTTCCATAAGCTCAGGGAGGATCCAATACATACCTTGACGCATTATATAGGCTTGATGATACCTATAAAAATTGGGAAAATTTACCCCACCCTCCATAATTGGTTTTTGTAATGATACTAAAGCAATTCTTGGTTTTTTCCCAAGCCAAACAAATTTTGACAGTATACTATTTAATTTTTTGTAAAAGGACCCTTGAAAATAAACTGGCAACATATCCATTTGGTAACAAACTACAGGCAAAATCATCATCTTTACTACATGAATTTTCCCCCACCAAGACAAATGTAAAGGATTCCATTGCTCACACAATTCCATAACCTTCAACAATAAGGATTTTTCATTTACCTTCATTGTTTCTTCCAATGTACTTTTTATCCAAATTCCTAAATATTTTATTCCATCTTCCTTCCAACTAAATTGAAACAAATCAAATAATCCTTTTACACAATGTACATTTAGTGGAAGAACCTACGAGTTATTCCAATTTATTTTATAACTGGAGAATTTTCCAAATCTGTCTATCAAATCCAATAAATGTGGAATGGTCGATTCAGGATTTCTCAAATGAATCAAAATATTATCTGCATATGCAGATATTTTATATTCCCGACCTGCATAAGGAATACCCCTTATCTCCTCTGCTTGTTGAATAGCTAAAAATAAAGATTCCAGAACAATAACAAATAACAAAGGAGATAACGGACAACCCTGTCTAACATAAGAACATAACATAAGAACATAAGCATGGCCTCTGCCGAGTCAGACCATGGGTCCATCATGCCCAGCAGTCCGCTCCCGCGGCGGCCCCCTCAGGTCCATGACCTGTAAGTGATCCTATACCTAAAACATTCTATTCCCTAATCATTTAATATCCTGTATGGTAACCTTCTAACTATACCCTTCAATCCCCTTTTCCTTTGGGAAATCATCTAATCTCATTTTGAAACCCAAAATCGTACTCTGCCCTACCACCTCCTCTGGAAGCGCATTCCAGGTGTCCACCACCCTCTGAGAGAAGAAGAACTTCCTAGCATTTGTTCTGAATCTGTCTCCTTTAAAATTTTGTGAATGCCCTTTTTTTTTTTGTTGTTGCCCTCGCTAGTCTGAAGAATCTGTCTCTCTTTACCTTCTCCATACCCTTCATGATCTTATAAGTTTCTATCTCGTCCCCTCTAAGTCTCCACTTTTCCAGGGAAAAGAGCCCCAGCTTCTCTAGCCTTTCAGCATATAAAAGGTTTTCCATGCCTTTTATCATCCTTGTTGCTCTTCTCTGGACCCTCTCGAGTATCGTCATATCCTTCTTAAGGTATGGTGACCAGTATTGAACGCAGTACTCCAGATGCGGGCGCACCATTGCCCAATACAGTGGCAGGATAACTTCCTTCGCTCTGGTAGTGATATCTTTTTTGATAATGCCCAACATTCTATTCTCCTTCTTTAAAGCCGCTGCGCATTGTGCCGCTGGCTTCATCGTTTTATCTACTAAAACCCTCCAAGTCCTTTTCCAGTTTGCCTTCTCCCAGTACCATCCCCCCATTGTGTAGTTATACATCAGGCTTCCTTTCCCTATGTGCAAGACTTTACATTTCTCTACATTGAAGCTCATCTGCCATTTGTTTGCCCACTCACTCAGTTTGTTCAGGTCCCTTTGTAGTTCTTTGCATTCCTCCACAGTTTTAACCCTACTGGAGAGTTTTGTGTCGTCCGCAAATTTTATAACTTCGCACTTCGTCCCTGACTCCAGGTCATTTATGAATATATTGAACAGCAGCGGTTCCAGTACTGACCCCTGCGGGACGCCACTCGTGACCCCTTTCCAGTCAGAGTAGTGTCCCTTTACTCCTACCCTCTGTTTCCTGTCTGCCAGCCAATTTTTGATCCATCTGTGCACTTCCCCTTCCACCCCGTGGTTCCACAGTTTACTTAGTAAGCGCTCATGGGGTACCTCTTCAAAGGCTTTTTGGAAGTCCAGATATACAATGTCTATGGGGTCACCTTTGTCTTAATTATTCGCTTATCCCCTCAAAGAAGTGCAGTAGGTTCGTTTGGCATGATCTTCCTTTACAGAAACCATGCTGGCTTGTTCTCATCAGATTATTTCTTTCTATATGCTCATTGATACTGTCCTTGATCAATGATTTGGCCATCTTCCCCGGAATTGAGGTTAAGCTCACCGGTCTGTAGTTCCCCGGGTCGCCTCTTGATCCTTTTTTAAAGATAGGTGTAACATTCGCTATCCTCCAGTCCTCCAGAATTACCCCTGTTTTCAAAGATAGGTTGCAAATCTGCTGCAGCAATTCCGCCGTTTCGTCTCTGAGCTCTTTCAGTATTCTTGGGTGGATTCCGTCTGGGCCCGGAGATTTGCCAGTTTTTAATCTATCTATCTGTTTAAGTACGTCTTCAAGGCTTACCTCCATGCATAATAATTTTCCCTCCTGATCCCCCTTCAAATAATACCAGATTAGCTTTTCATATGTTAAACTTGACAAAAGAAATGAAGGATCCAGCCTCCCCTTTTTAAACAGAACCTTTCTGAAAAAGTATTATTTATATATAATCTAGCAGAAGGGGAACTATACAAGGATTGAATCATTTGTATAAATCCGGAACCAATACCAAACCAATCCATTGCCTGATACATGAAGGTTGTCACTCAGTCGGGCCCACGAGGGCACTGCGGTGTTCACCGACGGGTGGCAGCACAACCCTGGCGTGGCTCCCAATGAGGGAAGACCCTATATAGTAGTTCAGTTCACTGGTGTATTAACTAAATCAGATACACCACATATGGTCAACAGTTTTAATTCAAATAAAAAAAAACAAAGCAACAAAACTGACTTTCTGTCTCAGCACAAAAATAGCAAAAGACAATACTTCTGCCCGGGTTCTTGGAAGCTCACTTAGCCAAAAGGAATCAACACACAAAATAATATCTTGTCTCAGGTAAATATTGCTAAGTCCTCAGTTCAGCACAGTCTTTAACTATTCATTCAATGAATGCCAAACTCACAGTCCTCAATTCATTATATTCCAAGGATTCCTAAACTTTAGCTTATCTTAGTCCCAGTCTTCACCAGATCCTTGGTTCTTAGACAAGCCAAACCAAAAACTCCAGCACTATGCTGCACTCCGGTCCTGGTGTTCCAGGAACAGGATTGCCGGGTTCACTCTCACAAAAAGCTTTTCACAAGCACCCACAAAATTACCCAACCAGAGGTGCTAAGCACCAGTTCAGTACTGCTTCCAGCCCAGCTGCTATGCAACAAAAAAAAAAAACCCAAACAGTTTTCAAACACATGCTTTGCCAGGCCCTTGTAATCAAAAATAGTCCCAACAAAAACTCTTTAAGGCAACTTCCAAAAGCAAAAGAATAATTCATGAGCAGGAAACTGCCACACTCACATCCATGGGTTCCAGGGATTCCACACCAGGCATTACAGATTCTGCCACTTCCATTTGTTCCTCTGGAACCTCTTGCTCTGCCATGCCCTGTGTTACAGGACTTTCCCAATGCATAGGTTTCTGGTTTGGGCGCTTGCCATTGCCTGGCCAGGAGGATCCTTTCTGCCAACCCTTCCTGAGCTGTCCCTCTCAGACTCTTTGAGAGCTGCTTTAAGGGAGAAGAGCCACTCCCAGTCTTACGTAGCTGAGGTACTGCTTTGGAGGCTCTCTGGCTCCCTCTCAGCTCAGTGGTAAAATTACACTCTGGGAGCTGATTGTATCTCCTCAGGGAGCTTGTTTTCCTGACAGGCTTTGGCTCAGGAAAAGGAACTAGGTTTGCATCACATTCATTCTCCTCAGAATTGGCAGCCCTGTCCTCTACCTGCTTCGGGATTCCTGGTTAGGGGAGTCGGCTTAACCCCTATCCTACCCTTGACAGGGTCACCCTTGGGGATGAGAATGTCACAAGATCCATTCTACTCGATCAAATGCCTTCTCTGCATCCAAGGATACTGAGAAGGCTGGATCCTTCATTTCTTTTGTCAAGTTTAACATATGAAAAGCTAATAATCTGTTATTATTTGAAGAATGTCTTTGAGCAATAAACCCTGTTTGGTGCATACCAATAATATAAGGGAGAGCCTTGTTCAAAAGTAAAGCCAATAATTTAGCTAACAATTTTCCATCCACATTAATCAAAGAGATAGGCCTATAGTTTGAAACCAACATAGGATCTTTGGCTTTGGCAAAACTATTGTTAAAGATTCTGCCATAGTACCCGTAATACAACCTTTATTTAGTTGAGACTGATATAAATTGAATAGATGAGGTAACAAGGTAATTTGAAAGGATTTAAAAAACTATACCGTATATCCATCACCTCCTGGAGCGGATCCAACTCTAAGGGACTTCAAAGCAATCTGAATCTCTTTTTGTGATATAGGTGCTTCAAGACTTCCTTTCATATGATGAGGAATTTTAGACCCCTCAATCAACTGTAGAAACTCTAAATCTTCTTTCTCTTTAGTTGAATAATGCTCAGAAGAATACAAGCTTTTATAAAATTTCAAAAATTGTTTTAAGATATTTCCAATTTGAGGCTGAATTAGTCCATTCTCTTCTTTTTTTTTTTGCTTTAAGATAATTAGCTAGTAAACTTCCCGCCTTATTCGAGTTTCCATAATACAAAACTTTATGAGATACCAACTCTTTCCTGGCCAACTGAGATGAAATTTCATTATATCTATATTTTTCTTTTAGAAGAGCCTGAAAAGTATTTTGTTCCCATTTTGATTTCAATTTAAACTCCAGTTCTTTAATATTTTGTTCTAAGATCAGAAAATCTTTATTTAGTTGTTTTCTAATATATGTTGAGTATGAAATTATGTGTCCTCTCATGGTGGCTTTAAAGGCATCCCATAATGTTTCCTGAGCGATTTCTTCTGAAGCATTAATCTGAAAAAATTCATTTATTTTCAATTGAAAATCCTCCATAAAGTTGGAATCTGCCAGCAATGCATTATTGAACCTCCAAACAGGTCTATTATTCATCTATCTCACAATCAATCCAAATACCCCCGTGATCTGATAAAATAATTGGATCTATATTTGCCTTCTTAACCTGCTGAACTAAATTATCCCAGGTGGCCCCCAGCGGGAGGTAGTAATGAGCGGTTCTTTCAGCCCATAGCTGGGGATTGTGCTGGTGGGGGGACTGGGGTGTGTTGGCAGTTTAACAAGGCGGGCTGCACCTTTACTGATTGTAGATTCCGGTATGCCTGCTCCCTCTGTGGACAACTGCATAAGGTCCTTAAATGCCCCAAGAAGGGGAAGGAGCTCAGCCCGGGCCGAGTAAGGCATAGGGCGGAGGGTCAGCTGCCAACACCGGTGCATGTGGCGACTCTTCGCCCAAGGCTACAGTGCTATGGAGACTGTGCAGCAGCTGCGATGCTAGAGCGTGGGTTTGAAGAAGGGTTTACTATTCCTTTTCAAGGGGAAGTGTGGGAATGTAGACTGCAAAATGCATCATCGGTGCAACACTTGAAGATGGTCATGCAGACCAAGTTGGAAGGGGAAATCGCTTTGGGGTGTATCGCGGGGCAGTTCCGGGATCGCCCCTTTGCGACTATGATCCATATTGCCCTTGGCCATAATTCCCAAAAAGGAGCTAGGGAAGTTTCAGCTGATCCATAACCTGTCTCGGCCAGTAGGGGTGTCAGTTAACGAGGGCATCCTGGCAGATCTTTGCTCGGTGCGATATGCCTCATTTGATAGTGCATTGCGCTTGGTGTTAAGGGCGAGCAGGGGTGCCTTGTTAACAAATGTCAACATCGAGGCGATTTCTCGCCTCCTGCCAGTACATCCTGATTCGTACCCTATGTTGGGCTTCCACTTTGAGGGGAGTTTCTATTTCGATCGGTGTTTGCCTATGGGGTGCTCCATCTCGTACGCCTACTTTGAGCTTTTCAGTTCATTCCTCCATTGGGTTACAGTCTCGTGGTCCTGCTTGGACTCAGTAGTGCACTATTTAGATGATTTCATTTTCATTGGCACCCCAGGCTCTGATGAGTGCGCTCGGCTGAAGAGTACTTTTGAGCATGTGGCAGAGAAGTTTGGCGTCCCCCTTGCAGTGGACAAAATGGAGGAGCTGGTGCGGGTCTTTACTTTCCTGGGCATAGAGATAAACACGGTGGAGATATTTACCCGGCTTCCGGAGGAGAAGGTGGGCCAGATGTCTGGTTTGATTCAGCAGGTTCTCCGGTTGTGGAAGATGACAATGAAGATCGTGCAGTCTCTTTTGGGGTCGCTGAATTTTGCCTGTCAGGTGCTTCCCATGGGTAAAGCGTTTATGCGGCGTCTCACGGGAGCTACTTTGGGTGTTCGTGATAAGCGACATTTTGTCAGACTGTATGCGTGCCGATTATGTATGTATGTGGGAGACCTTTTTGTGAGGGTTTAATGTCACACTCCAGATACAGGCCCCAGAGTTGTTTTCCGATGCTGCGGGGGGGGATCAGCTTTGGACTTTACTATCAGGGTAAATGGTATGTGGCTCGCTGGCCAGAGATCTGGTGTGCACGGGGTATCACATGTAACATTACGCTCCTGGAATTGTTGCCACTGGTAGTGGCATGCAAGCTTTGGACTGTGAGTCGCACAGACAGACTCTAGGGTTGGCAAAAATTAATCGACAGGTGGGAAAGTGGGTGGTCAGCATGGGAGGAGTGCAGATCCAGCATACTTGGGTGGATGTGACTTGTGGGGGATTGTTTGTGCGGGATTAGGTTCATTTGTCGGCGGTGGGGTGGGACTTACTGCTGGATGACTTTGCCACTTGTTGCGAGTCTCACCTTGCTGCCACAGGGGTGTAGTTGCAGCTCTGGTTTATTGGGTAGAGGCCTGTTTGGTACAGGCCTTGTGGTGGTTATCCCGAGCTACTGTATGGTGGGACTAATCAGGAGATGAGCGGGGGGCCAGCAGGTCTGACCCAGCAGAGGCATTGCTTATGTTCTCATGTTCTTATGTTCTGATGTCTCAGGATAAAGGGGCATGTTGGGACATGCCACCCTCCTTCTACAAATTTAAGCACCTCACTCATCACTCCAATTTCCAGATAATTTATAAATAAGTTAAATAGTACCAGTCCCAAAACAGATCCCTGTGGCACTCCACTGTTTACTCTCCTCCATTGAGAAAAATGACCATTTAACCCTACCCTCTGTTTTCTATTTAAAAGCCAATTCCTAATCCACAACTGAACTTTGCCACCTATCCCATGACTCTTTCATTTTCTCAGGAGCCTCTCAGGAGGAACTTTATCGAAAGCATTCTGAAAATCTAGATACACTACATCAACCGGTTCACCTTTATCCACATGTTTATTCACACCTTCAAAGACGCCAAGCAAATTGGTAAAGCAAGATCTCCCTCGGCTGAACCCATGTTGACTTTGTTTCATTAAATCATATTTATCTACGTGTTCCACCATTTTGCCTGGCACTGAAGACAGGCTTACCGGTCTGTAATTTCCCAGATCTCCCCTGAAACCCTTTTTAAAAATCGGTATAACACTAGCCACCCTCCAATCTTCAAGTACTACAGACGATTTTAGCAATAGGTTACAGATCACTAACAGCAGGTTAGCAATTTCATGTTTGAGTTCTTTTAGTACCCTGGGATGTATACCATCCAGTCCAGGCAATTTATCACTTTTTAACTTGTCATTTTGGCTTAGTGCATCTTTCAAATTCACCGAGATTACTTTCAGTTCCTCCAGATGGTTAAAAGATGAAAGAGGCTATTAGAGCAAAAAAATAATAATAAAAAACCCCTCCTTTAAAGAATGGAAAAATAATCCAATTGAAGAAAATAAGAAGAGACATAAGAACTGGTAAGTTAGATGCAAAGCATTGATAAAGAAAGCTAGGAAAGAATATGAAGAGAAACTTGCCAAAGAGGCAGAAATGCATAGTAACAATTTTTTTAGGTACATCAGAAGCAGAAAACCTGTGAGAGAATCCATGGGACCATTGGATGATCAAGGAGCAAAAGGGGCACTCAGGGAGAATAAGGCTATGGCGATGAGACAGAATGAATGCTTTGCTTCGGTCTTTACAGAAGAAAATATGAGAGATCTATCTAAACTGTTAATGGTTTTCAAGGGTGATGATGTGAAAGAAATTGTGGTGAATCTGGAAGATGTACTAAGCCAAAATGGATCAGATGGTATACATCCTAGGTTACTGAAAGAACTCAAACATGAAACTGCTGACCTACTGTTAGTGACCAATAACCTGTCACTAAAATTGTCTTTAGTACCTGAAGGTTGAAAGGTATCCAATATTATGTTGATTTTTAAAAATAGTTCCAGGGGAGATCTAGGAAATTACAGATCTATAAGCCTGACCATGCTGGGCAAAATAGTGGGAACAATTATAAAAAATAAAATTGTGGAATATGTAGACAAATAATTAATGGGACAAAGTCAGCATGAAAACAAAAACAAAACATGAAAATTCAATTTAAAAAGTACAAAGTCAGCATGGGCTCAGCCAAGGGACATCTTGCCTCACCAATATGCTTGACTTCTTTGAAGGTGTGAATAACATTTGGGAAAAGCTGAGCTGGTTGATGAAGTGTATCTAGATTTTCAGAAAGCTTTTGACAAAGTTCCTCATGAGAGGCTCCTGAAAAAAAATTAAGGAGTCATGGGATAGGAGATAATGTTCAGTTATGGATTAGGAATTGGTTATCGGATTGGAAACAGAGGGTAGAGTTACATGGCCATTTTTCTCAATGGAGGAGAGTAAACAGTGGAGTGCCGCAGGGGATCTATACTGAGACCGGTGTTACATATTTAACTTATTTATAAATGATCTGGAAATTTTAACAATGAATGAAGTGAATAGTTTGCAGATAACACTAAACTGTTCAAAGTTCTTAAAACACATGCAGCTTGTGAAAAATTGGAGGCAGACTTTAGGAAATTGGAAGACTGGTCATCCAAATGACAGATGAAATTTAATGTGTGCACATTGGGAAGAATAACCCAAATCATAGTTACCAGATGCTAGGGTCCTTCTTGGGGATCAACGCCCAAGAAAAAGATTTGGATGTCATTGTAAACAATAGTTTCAAGTTTTATTCAAGACAACTCCAAACAATCCAAAATACAGCTTTGAGACTCATCTACTCATTGAAAAAACATGACCACATCACTGAAGCCTTCATCAACTCACATTGGCTTCCAATCCAAGAAAGAATCCAATTCAAATTCTACTGCATATTATTTAAAACCCTACACGGAGACAGCCCATCATACCTGAACAATCGCCTCATCCAAGCACCCACTACCAGACACAGAAAAACGCACTCCCCATTCATACCCCCCCCCAATCAAGGAAGTAAAAAGAACAAAACTACACGACGGCCTCCTAGCCACTCAAGCCGCAAGGCTGGACAACCAGATCTCCAACCTTCTGATGACCACCCCAGACTATAGGACGTTCAGAAAAGAAATAAAAACCACACTTTTCAAGAAATTCCTGAAGCAGCAATAACACCACGACCTCTTAGTAACTCTAAAACTGACATTTGATCTACCCATTACTGCACTAATAATAACAAAAGAATCTCCACTATGACCACCTATTAACTCTCTTACAAACCACCTCACCCTCAACAACCCGCTAAATGTTTATAAGATCTACAACTTACCTCTCTAGCTAATCATTGTAACTCTGTTTTTTTAAATTAACCTTTTGTAATCCGCCTTGAACCGCAAGGTAATGGCGGAATAGAAATCCCTAATGTAATGTAATGTAATGTAATATACCGCTTAAACATCCTAAGCGGTTTACATATCAATTTAAAGGTAAGGGGAGTTTGACAATACAATTAAAATATAACTTTACATGACACCAAAGGAAGTGAGTGGGTTTACAATAAAATAATAAAACAGTGGGAAGGGAAAAAGGAAGGGGCATGTAGAATCTCTGAGAGCATGTTCCTAGTCTAAACCTCAAAGGTGTCTTTAAAAAGAAAGGTCTTAAGGCTGGATTTGAATCTTGTAATATTGGATTCTTGTCAGTGGCAGCAGATAAAGCAAAAAGGATGCTAAGAATTATTTTAAAAGGGATGAATAACAAGACTAAGAATGTTATAATGCCTCTGTATCGCTCCATGGTGCGACCTCACCTTGAGTATTGTGATCACTTCTGGTTGCCTTATCTCAAAAAAGATATAGCGGCACTAGAAAAGGTTCAAAGAAGAGTAACCAAGATGATAAAGGGGATGGAACTGCTATCGTATGAGGAAAGATTAAAAAGGTTAGGGTTCTTCAGTTTGGAAATGAGATGACTGAGGGGAGATATGATTGAAGTCTACAAAATCCTGAGTGGAGTAGAATGGGTACAAGTGAACTGATTTTTCACTCCGTCAAAAATTACAAAGACTAGGGGGACATTCGATGAAGATACAGGGAAATACTTTTAAAACCAAGAGGAGGAAATATTTTTTCACTCAGAGGCTAGTTAAGCTCTGGAACGCATTGCCAGAGGTGTGGTCAGAGCGGATAGCATAGCTGGTTTTAAGGTACTGAAGGGAATAGACTTAGTAGATAAGGACAGGTTGTTCACCCTCTCCAAGGTAGGGAGAATGAGAGGGCACTCTATAAAATCAAAAGAGAATAGATTCCGTACGAACGTAAGGAAGTTCTTCTTCACCCAGAGAGTGGTAGAAAACTGGAATGGTCTTCTGGAGTCTGTCATAGGGGAAAACACCCATCAGGGATTCAAGATAAAGTTAGACAAGTTCTTGCTGAACTGGAACGTACTCAGATAGGGCTAGTCTCAGTTAGGGCACTGGTCTTTGACCAGATGGCCGCCGTGTGAACGGACTGCTGGGCACGATGGACCACTGGTCTGACCCATCAGCGGCAATTCTTATGTTCTTATGTTTTGGACAGTTTCCTGGAGGAAAAGTCTATAGTCTGTTATTGAAAAAGACATAGGGGAAGACATTGCTTGCCCTGGATTAGAAGCATGGAATGTTGCTACTCTTTGGGTTTTGGCCAGCTACTAGTGACCTAGATTAGCCACTATGAGCATGGGCTACTGGGCTAGATGGATCATTGGTCTGACCCAGTACGGCTAGTCTTATGTTCTTGTATTTATATAGCACAATGAAGGAGATTTTTTATCATTATGATGGTAAATTATTTATGAAGTTGGAATTTTGGTGTCAAGAAAAATGGGCTATTTTTGTACTATTTTTGGTGTGAGTCATTCTATTTTGGGCTAGTTTTTTTGCATGAGTTGGGCATGAAATTTTTTCACTATTTGGCAGCACTGCTGGACATCCTAGTCATACCTACTGTTTGCCTCACATTCATTCCAGAGCTCTGACACAGGCACAAAGTATTTGGAAGTATTGTTCACCCATGTCTCGCTCCAAATTGTCTATGATTAAAGCAGGATATAAATTTAATTGTAAATCAATAAATAATTTTTCTTTAAATTCAGCAAGGTAAAAACATGGGGCTCATTTTCAAAAAAGGAAGACAACCAAAAGATGGCATAAACCAGCACTTGAACGTATTTCTAGTCAAAGTGTCGGGCATTTTAGAAAATGACTTTCCAGATGTATTTCTGGTCACTTTGTCTCCAGTGTGTCTAAATCTTAAGAGGGCATGTTAGAGGTGTGTTTTGGGCAGGATTAGGGCAGGCTTTGCATTTGGACATTTTACAGCAATAATCAAACATTTTACAAAGCATCCAAGGCACAATTTGGACATTTTGGGCTAAACCTGTTTTTAAAACAAATAAGTACCAAAGAGGTACCCAAACTAACCAGATGGCCACTGGATTGATGAACATATGGCCCCCACACACTAAAGTGGTCAGTGACCCCCCTCCCCCAAAGATCTGAATTAAACAGTACATAGCCGTCTATAACAGCAGCACATGGTATGGGAAATCCTAGGAGAGCAGCAGGTAGATATCTGGAATGCCTGGTGGGCAGTGTAGTGAACTGTAGAGAGAGGACCTAGACCCTTATCCTATTACCACTACATTTATGGTGGAAAGTATGATCCCACCAAAACCCTACTGTACTGCCATATAGGTGATACCTGCAGCCATAATGGCTGTTAGGGTGGTAGACAGGTGGGTATAGTAGGTTTTAGAGGGCTCACCATACATTATAAGGGAGTTTCAGAGAGATGTATACTTGGCATCCTTTATGTGAAGTTCACAGCACTGTCTTCTAAGGTACCCCACTTCTGGCATGTCTGGCCAGTCCATTAAAAATGCTGTCCCCTCCTACATGCAAATGGCTTGTTTTGGACTTGTTTCATCTGGATGTCTAGCTGATGATTTGCGGGGGGAAAAAAGTTAGATGTCTTGCTTGTTCAAAAATGGCCATTTCTTCTGCCCAATATTTGGATGTCTTGAGGGAAACATTCAAAGTCAGACTTAGACATTGTGGCAATTTTAGTGACATTCCCGACTTGCCAAAGGAGAATTATCAGGGCAAGCCAGGATTAAAGGAGTTCAGAAAAAGCAGCAGATTGTCCCTGACTGCAATATTCAGTCTCTCCAAAGGGGGAGGCAGAGAGAGTATTGGAACATGCCTATCCCATACTGGTGTAGGCAGGACTCTCATCTATTTAAATCTGACCCTGAGTCAACACAGGGGAGCAGCAAAGAAACCAGCACCCTTGTCACTGCCCAGGAGGAGCAGAGCAGAACCCAGAGTACTGCCTCCTAACAGCCACCAGCCTGAGAGAAGCCCTGATGTGAAAATGGTAGATGTGACTGAAGCTGGGGAATTGCCTGACCAGAGCTGTTTATGGAGGTAGGTGACACATTGTCTTATGAAGCAGGGCTAGAAGAAGAGTATTGCTGTTTTTGTTAATGGTTTTCTCTCAGAATACTTTATTTTGTACTATTGCTTTAAATGCAAAGACTTGTATAATAAACTTTTTTTTTTCATTTTTGAAACACAACTCTTTGGTGTTTGCTCAGTGGTTCAGATCAGCACCCCCTGTAGGGCTTCAGCCTTCTTGCCGAAGCGTGCCTTGTTTTTGTTTACTGCCACTTGGCAGAGGGGCGCTGTAAGGTTAGCACAGACCCTGGCCGGTGACAACATCCTATCGAAAATACCACTCCATATATCTGGAGTTGCTTGAGATCTTTTATGTCATGGAAATATGAGTAAATATAACACACAGATGTAGTTTAATAGTTTAATATGGATTTGATATATCACCATATCATTTGTTTCAAAGTGGTTATACAATAAAAATTAGGGTAAAAACAGGTAAAATGTTTAATATAACTTCACAAAAGATAAAGTACATTACTGGACAAACAGGAATGAATGGAAAGAAGGGAAGAACTACAATAATTAAAGAAAAGTAAGGGAAAAAGGGAAAAACAGGAGGACGGGGATATGACTAATTTGGGTTAAGTGAAAAAATAGGTGTAATCTGCTGCCCTGCCCTGAGATTGTGGGTCACTCTGCCACTTTTTCCCTCCATCTCAACCTAGCATTTGTCTCTGTCCGCCTCCTCCTCCTCTTCTTCTTTCTGTCCTCTGCTTCTTCTCTTTCATTCCCTTTACCTGCCATTTCTTTTATACTGGGTAAGAGCCTATGCTTGTAGGAGAACATGATGGAGCTTCACAAGAACAACAGGACAGCTACCCACATGATGTAGGTTAAACTTAATATGCTGAGCAGACAAGATGTGGATTCTAAGGATCATTTCTGTTTGATTGGAAGTGAAAAGAAATTTTGGCCCCGAGTATGAACAAAGCAACAGAATGTGCTAGCTTTGGGATTGGCACATTTGATTTCACTGGAAGCTCTGTGTACCATAAATTGTCAAAAATTGTAATTTAATTGCAGGTGAAGAAACCACAGCTGCAAGGAAAACTGCTCTTTTTCATTTCACATGCCAGTGCTCTCACATTTCAGCCACTTAAAGATGCTATTAGGATGCCAAAAACAAAGCCATCCATGTTCTGCTTTTGAAAGCAAAATCTAAAACATGTCACATCCGTGGTTAAAATTTTTCTATGAGACTAGGAGAGGGAGCTTGAAGCCATTGATTCTATATGCATAGGTTTTACAACAAGTCAGGACTGGAAATAAGCAAATTATTTTGGTATCGACTAAAATCAAAATCTCACATAATCTGGAGGACAGATTTAAGCTATATTCTAACAAGTATGAAAAATTTTGGGCCATCAGAAACTCCTGACTTTATCCCTCACAATCCTAAACTGCTGTGGATTTAAAGTTTACCTTCTGTTATAAAAGCGATATTACATCTACTTATACAGGAGGGGAAATCTCCTGTTCCATGCATACTATAGCTTTATCAAGGTGTTTATAATTGGGACAGGGCGTCCCGGGCATCCAATACAGAATTGGGCCTACACCCACCCAAACTAAACCCGATTCTGTAACCGATATCCATGTTGCAGATGCCGGTTACAGAATCGGGTAACTTTAGACGTGGCCACTATACGTAATCGCGGCAAGAGATCTCCCTGCCATGATTAGTATAGCAGCCGTGGCTATGGCCACAAGTCTCCCCTCTCCCCCCCGGACGATCAGTGCAGGAGGGTTCCCAACCCCTGCTGCCCACAGAACCCCACGATCACCGGCAGGAAGGTACTCAACCCTTCCTGTCCCTTCTCTGACGTCAGTGGAGGGGCGGGACCGCGGCAGAGAGAAGTCAACTCGGATGATGTATGGCAGCTTGCAAAGATCGCTAGAGCCAGCGATCTTCTGCAGGGCAGGTGCTGAAATTAGGTAAATTGAATACGCAGGCCTTCAGAGGGGTACAGACGTTCAGGGGAGGGAAGGGGGGGGTTCAAAGAGACGTGCATATGCCGGACTTCTGGGGGAAGAAATAAGGGGTCTAAAAACAGAGGAGAGGGAGAGAGATGGTGGATAATGGGATGTAGGGATGAAAGTTACAGAAAGGGAGAGATGCTGGATGAAAGGGTAGTTGAGAAAAGGTGGATCTGTAGATGGAGATGAAAAAAAGGAAATATGTCAGACCTCCAGGGGAGGGAAGGGAAACGGAAGGGGAGGACAGAGATGGCAGATGGATGATTAGCATGGAAGAATAATCAATGCATATAAGTAACATTTGGCCACCACCATTTATGTATCACTTTAAGGTGTCTAGCATCAAGACCATCAAATTTTCATTGCTATGATCTTTCTTAAACCTGTTTTGTTGCTTAATAAACTTACAGAATACTGTATGTAGTGGAAAAACTGACAGCTACCTTAAAAGGGAAACTATTGAAATTTCAAAAGATATGGACAATGCCCATGATGTTCTTGAACACTTAGGCCCTGATTCTGAATAGGACGCCCGGGAGAGGTGTCCTATTCAGAATCGAGCCTACACTAAACCCCGATTCTGTAACCGGCGTCCATGGTACAGACGCTGGTTAGAGAATCGGGTTAGATTAGACACGGCCCGCTACACTTATCGTGGCAAGGGATCTCTGCAAACCCTCCTGCCGCCCCCCCCCCCCCGACACTACCGATCACCGGCAGGAGGGTTCCCAATCCCTCCTGCCAGAAGACGCACCCCCTCCGCACCCCCCCTGCGCTAACAGCCCCCAAACCTCCCCCCCACCAAACTAACCTTGTCTTGTTGGCCAGACGGGTCTTGCCCGTCCAGCCGGCAGGCTCGTCTTGTCGAAATGAGGCAGGCCCGCCCCTTCCCGGCCCATCCCTCCGAAGCATAAGGCCTGATTGGCCCAGGCTCTAGAAGCTTGGACCAATCAGGCCTTAGGCATAGCGGGTCCGCCCATCCCCACTAAGTCTAAGGCCTGATTGGCCCAGGCGCCTAGAGCCTGGGCCAATCAGGCCTTAGGCTTCAGAGGGATGGGCCGGGAAGGGGCGGTCGGTAGTGTCGGGGGGGCATCTTCCGGCAGGAGGGTTTGGGCACCCTCCTGCCTGCAATCGGACAGGCGGCCACGGCCCGCTATACTTATAGCGGCAGAGATCCCTTGCCGCAATAAGTATAGCGGCCGCATCTACTTACAATGTAGACCAGCATTTTGTTGGCCTACATTGTAAGCGTCTCTTCCTCTACTAGGGAGACGCATAGGGCCGCCTAGGTTTGCCTAAGGCCCGCCTAAGGCCCTTAGGTGAGCTTAGGCATCTTGCGGGCCTCCCTAGGCTCCCGGAGATGCCTTCAATATAGGCGGCCTGCCTGGGGGGTAATTTTTTTTAAAAACGTGCATCCCGATTGGCTGATTAGACAGCTGTAGGATGCCTACAGCTGCCTAAAATCGGGAAGCACTTTGTAGAATCAGGGCCTTAGGGCTCATTTTATCAAGCCACGCTAGCGGTGTCTCCTTTTCAACAATTTCTTCAAGCCATTCAGACCTAAAAGCTGTTGCAGCTTTCTTGCGTTTTACACTTTTCACCGTTTGCAGTTTAGACATTTTAAGAGTTATATCTGGTTGCAATTTAATAAACGAATACAGTTATACAACCGCAGTACCACGCTGCACACTACGATTCCACGAAATAAACAATATGACGGAACTTCAGGAAGTCAAAGAATCGGAAGTGTTTCATATCCTTTGGGCCATTATCTCTTTATCTCTCTGAGAGATCCCACGTGCCTATCCCATGCCCTTTTGAATTCAGACACAATCTCTGCCTCCACCACCTCTTCTGGGAGACTGTTCCATTCATCTACCACCCTTGCTGTAAAAAAAGTATTTCCTTAGATTACTCCGGACCACCCTTTCTGTAAAAAAGTATTTCCTTAGATTACTTCAGAGCCTATCACCTCTTAACTTCATCCTATGCCCTCTCATTGCAGAGTTTCCTATCAAATTAAAGAGATTCGACTCATGCACATTTACATTATGTAGGTATTTAAACATCTCTACCAATCTCCCCTCTCCCACCTATACAGATTGATATCTTTAAGTATGTTGAATTCTCCGACTGATAGCATTATTAGATAAAGTACATTTGAAAGTACTTTCCCTGTAGATTCATCATAATGTTCACCATATCTATAGCAGCAGGTAGAATCAGTTGTTTCGCAATGGTATGGGTCATTATACAGAATTATTTTGAATATCAGGGGATTTATTACAAACAAACTCAGGGAATAGCCTTTCATATTGTGATCCGCTTCAACCTGGACACAGGGGCAAAACATCAATCCAGAACGACAGCCATGGCACTGAACTTCCGAAAAGGGAATTACGAAGGGATAAGATTCATGGTGGAGAAGAAGATTATTTGATTGTAACTTTGTTTGTATTGATCACTTTTATTACTCTTGGTTGTCAAAATGTATTTAACTGCTGTTTATTTTGTACATGGTTTGATAATAAGTTGCACTTGATGTTGGTTTTTAAAATGAATAAAGATATGGAAAAAAAAGAAAAGAAGAGGATAAGCACTGTAAAACGCTAGAGCAAGCATGGTCCCTTTTTAAGGACACAGTCACCGAGGTGCAAAATCTATATATACCACTTATCAACAAGGGATCCAAGAGGAAAAAGAACAAGGAACCGGCCTGCCTCACTGTAGCAGTGAAAGAAGCAGAGACAAGAAGACTTCGTTTAAGAAATGGAAAAGGTCAAAAACAGATGAAAACTGGAAAAAGCACAAACAACATCAAAGCAGGTGCCATAAGGCGATAAGGAATGGCATCCATCCGAGGGTAATCAAGGAACTGAAAGGGGTTATAGATGAACTGCTTCAATTAATAACCAATCTGTCGATCAAATCAGGAAGGATTCCGTAAGATTGGAAAGTGGCGAATGTTATGCCGATCGTCAAGAAAGATTCGAGGGGAGATCTGGGAAACTACAGACCTGTGAGTCTGACCTCAGTACCGGGAAAGATGGTAAAGGCACTGATAAAGGACAGCATCATTGATCACCTCGATGGACACAATCTAATGAGGATCAGACAACATGGCTTCAGCAAAAGAAGATCTTGCTTGACGAACTTGCTGCACTTCTTCGTGGGAGTTAATAGGCAGATAGACAAGGGTGACCCGGTTTTTCAGAAGGTGTTCAACAAGGTCCCGCATGAATGACTACTTTGAAAAATTGCAAGCCATGGAATTGAGGGTGAAATACTCACATGGATTAAAAACTGTTGGAGGATAGGAAACATGAGAGTGGGGTAAATGGACAATACTCAGACTGAAAAAGCGTCATGAGTGGAGTGCCGCAGGGTTTGGTACTTGGACCCATGCTCTTCAATATATTTATAAACAACCTGGAAATTGGTACGAGTGAGGTGATAAAATTTGCAGATGAAACGAAGTTATTCAGAGTAGTGAAGACATAGAAGGATTGCGAGGACCTGCAAACTGACATAAACACACTCGAGAAATGGGCCGTGACATGGCAAATGAGGTTTAACATGGATAAGTGTAAGGTGATGCATGTCGGTAACAAAAATCTTATACACGAATAAAGGATGTCCGGTGTAGTACTCGGAGAGACCCCCCAGGAAAGGGACTTGGGAGTACTGGTTGACAAGTTGACGAAGCCGTCTGCGCAATGTGGGGCGGTGGCAAAAAGAGCGAACAGAATGCTAGAAATGATTAAGAAGGGGATCACAAACAGATCGGAGAAGGTTATCATGCCACTGTACTGGGCCATGGTACGCCCCTTACCTTGAATACTGCGTCCAGCACTGGTCACCGTACATGAAGAAGGACACGGTACTACTCGAAAGGGTCCAGAGAAGAGCTACTAAAATGGTTAAGGGGCTGGAGGAGTTGCCGTACATTTAGAGATTAGAGAAACTGAGCCTCTTCTCCCTTGAAAAGAGGAGACTGAGAGGGGACATGATCAAAACATTCAAGATAATAGGGAAGGGAATAGACTAAGTAGACAAAGACAGTTTGATCACCCTCTCCAAGGTAGGGAGAACGAGAGGGCGTATTCTAAAGTTAAAAGGGGATAGCTTCTGTACAAACGTAAGGAAATTCTTCTTCACCCAGAGAGTGGTAGAAAACTGGAACGCTCTTCCGGAGGCTGTTATAGGAGAAAACACCCTCCAGGGATTCAAGACAAAGTTAGACTAGTTCCTGCTGAACCAGAACGTATGCAGGTAAGGCTAGATTCAGTTAGGCACTGGTCTTTGATCTAAGGGCCGCCGCGTGAGCGGTCTGCTGGGCACGATGGACCACTGGTCTGACCCAGCAGCGGCAATTCTTATGTTCTTATGTAATCCACAAGGACAGACAGAAAATGCTATACAGCATGAATAGAAACACAAAGGGAAATGGTGCTTATGGAGAAAGAAAATGTCACATGAATAGAGGCCCTGCAAAGACAGAAAAAAAAAAAAAAAAAGACAACAGGAAAGCAGAAAATGGTAAAACCAGAGGGCATAATCTGAGATTGAGGGGTAGTAGACTGAAGAGTAATGTTAGGAAATTCTTCTTTACAGAGAGGATGGTTGATGCCTGGAATGCACTCCCAAGGGAGGTGGTGGAGAAGAAAACAGTGACAGTTCAAAAAAAGCGTAGGATGAACACAGAGGATTAAATGGTTTCAAAGAAGGTTTGGATAGATTCCTAGAAGAAAAAGGGATTGGGGGGTATAGATAGGTATAGACCATTGCTCAGGCAATGGGCCTGATGGGCCGCCGCGGGTGCGGACCGCTGAGCAGGATGGACCTATGGTCTGCCTCAGCGGAGGCAACTTCTTATGTTCTTATGTTCTTATCTCTAATCAGAAAATAATGATATATATTGAAGAACTAAGGCCAGTCTGCATCACATATATGGCCATTAAGGTGGGATTTAAACCTGGGTCCCAATGTTTAAAGTCTACTGCACTGACCACTAAGGTTGCCCCCTCTGCTCTACAGAGCCATCTGTGTAACCATTTTTGTACAAATAGTGCCAGATAGATGTTTTTGTATCTGCATTTATGGTGTTCATATTTTTGACATTTCATTTTGGAAAATGGATGTTCATTTAGATGTTTTCAGCTCAAGAGTGTCCTCACATATTTTTGAACAGGAAATTCCATCATGTTTCCTGTTTGAAAATAGCTATGAGTTAGACAATTATGAGCAGGACGTCTTTTTTTTTTGTCTTTTTTAAATCTTTAGTCATTTTAAAACCAGCACAAAGTGCAACATATTATCAATCAATTAACACAATAGACAGCACTCAATTCCTTCAAATGATACAATAAATACATAACACCCTCCCCATCCCCACCCACCCTTCCTAAAAGTGTAAAAACACTTAATATGATGCAAATGATCAAGATAAACAACCTTGCAATCAAATAATAAATTAATTGCATACCCCACTCATCCTGGATGTGCAGAATCAAAGGGCAAAATTAATAATCAATTCTTACAAAATTTTGTTAATGGGTCCCAAATTTCCTTGAACTTCTTATACTGTTCCAAATGCATTGAACTCATATGTTTAAACTTATAAGTTTGGCACAATGTTTCTCACCAAAAACTATAGTTTAACCTGTCCCAATTTTTCCAATTTTTCATAATAAGCTGTATGGCAACTCCTGTCACGCTAAGAAATAATTTATTGTTATGTGAGGGTTATTGGACTCTTGGACATTAATACCGTACCAAACAGTACTGCATCATATGTCAATGCCAATGGAACTTCCAAAATGGATTGCCAAAATGACCCCCAAATGGATTGTCAAAATTTAAGTATCAGGGGACAAAAGAAGAGCAGATGATCCAATGTCCCTATATCCAGATGACAATGCCAGCATCTATTAGACTTAGAACTATCTACCCTTTGCAACCGAACAGGGGTCCAAAAAATTCTATATAACAAAAATAACCAGGTTTGTCTCATAGATGCTGATGCTGTACATCTCATCCTCCAAGTTCAAATCCATAGCTATTGAGTAGCAGAAATTTGCAGCTTTGTGTCAATGCTACAAATGTTTCTTAGACTAGTTTTTGTTTTTTCATTCAGATGCTCAGATATTGAATTATACCACTTGGCTGCCTGATGCCCTAGCAAATCTGTCTGGAAACACAGACCCAGCAAGCTATACTGAGTTTTTAAATTGCGCCAATCAGAGAACCCCTCCTGACCCCTGCTTCAACTGCAACCACTTAAATGCTTGAGACTTTGAAATACCAAATGATTGTTACAGTCATAAAATGTCAAGCATCAATGTGCGTATGCCCGCCTGCAGCCAGTGCTTCTAGAGGATCTTAGACTCGCCAATTTGAATCTTGTAGTTTAACCATAAGGACTGACATGTGGATTGATGAATTGGAATAGGTATTGTTATTAATAAATTGTAATGTCTGCCATGTAGATAATAAAATTCTATTGTCCTTATAAATCCTTGGTAACTTAATGCTTAAAATGTGACACAATCGCATTCTAAGTAAAGCCAATCAGGGAGATGTTCCATGAGCTCAAGAAGGATCCAAAACATACCCCGATGCATTATAAAAGTTTGATGGTATCTACAAAAATTGGGAATTTACCCCACCCTCCGCAATTGGTTTTTGTAAGGATAGTAAAGCAATTTGAGCAGTTTACCCAGGCAAATAAATTTCCTGAGAATACCATTCAATTTTTTTAAAGCAGGACCCCTGAAAATAAATCGGCAACATGTTCATTTGGTAACAAACTACAGGCAAAATCATCATTTTTACAGTTTGGACTCTCCCACGCTAAGAAAGATGTAATGGGTTCCAATGCTCACATATTTCTTTGACTTTCAGCAATAAAGATTTTTCATTTACTGTCACTGTGTCTTCCAATGTTTTCTGAATCATAATACCTAAATATTTTATACCCTCTTCCTTCCAAAGGAAAGGGAATGAATCAAATAGTCCTTTTGTACAATGCACATTTAGTGGAAGAACCTCCGATTTGCTCCAATTTATTTTGTATCCAGAGAATTTACCAAATCGGTCTATAAATTCCAGTAGTTTCAAGTTTATTAGGTTTTTATATACCGCCTATCAAGGTTATCTAAGCGGTTTAACAATTAGGTACTCAAGTAAATGCGGAATGGTGGATTCAGGATTTTTCAAATGAAGCAAGATTATCATCTGCATAAGCAGAGATCTTATATTCCCGACCTGCATAAGGAATCTCCTTTGCCTGCCGTATAGCCAGTAACAAGGGTTCCAGAACAATATCAAAAAGCAAAGGAGACAAGGGACATCCTTGTCTAACTCTCCTTCCCAGACAAAAACATTCAGAAAATGTGTGATTAATATATAGCCTGGCAGAAGGGGAACTGTACAAGGTTTGAATCATTTGAATAAATCCAGATCCTATATCAAACCAATCCACTGCTTGATACATGAAAGTCCAATGAAACAGAAAAGACCGGATCGTCCATTGTTTTCACTAAATTTAACATATGTAAAGCTAATCTGGTATTTGAGGAATGTCTCTGAGCAACGAACCCCGTTTGGTGCATACCAATCAATCATATTTGCCTTGGCTAATCTTAAAGCCAATAGCTTAGCCAGAAGTTTTCCATCTACATTGATTAAAGAAATAGGCCTGTAGTTTGAAACCAACATGGGATCTTTATTTGGCTTTGGCAAAACAATGGTTAAAGATTCTGCCATAGTACCTGAAATACAACCCTTTGTCAATTGTAACTGATAAAAATTTAGAAGATGAGGTAAAAGTGTAATTTGAAGTGATTTGTAAAACTCTACAGTGAATCCATCACTACCTGGAGCGGATCCTACTCGGAGGGATTTCAATGCTGTCTGGAGTTCCTTAAGCGATATAGGTGCATCAAGATCACTTTTTATATGCTCGGGAATTTTTGGCCCTTGAATTAACTTTAGAAATTCCAACCCACCTTTTTCTTTATTTGAATAAAGCTCAGAAGAATATAAAGCCTTGTAATATTTCAAAAAATTTTTAAAATATTTTCAATCTGGGTATGAGATTGATCATTCTCATCCTTAATGGCCGCAATTTTTACTTTTCTTTTTTTAGCTTTGAGATAATTAGCTAATAATCTTCCTGCTTTATTCGAGTTTCCATAATACAAATCTTTATGAGCAGGACGTCTTAATTCTGACTTGGAAGTTCTTTCAAAAATGCCCCTCTATTTGAAATTCAGGAGTAAAATGAAAACCTTCTTATTTTCTAGATTTTACTGAGTTGTTTTAATGTTATGATGACTGTTGCTTATTATCCCCCTCTTTTACAAAGCCGCGCTAGCGTTTTTAGTACAGTGTTGGGGTTCTTACCGCCGCAGTTGGCACTAAAAATGCTAGTACGGCTTTGTAAAGGAAGGCCTATGTTATCTTTTTAAGTATTGTACTAGCTTATTTTAATTGTAAACCTCACTAAACTAGATTATTGGGAAGCAGTGGTATAAAAGAATTGTATTGTATTGTTCTTGTATTAACTGTACAATTAAGGGCTCCTTTTACAAAGGCGTGCAATTGCCCCGTGCGCTAGCCGCTACCGCCTCCTTTTGAGCAGGCGGTAGATTTTCAGCTAATCCGGTGCGTGCGATAAAACCGCTAGCGCACCTTCGTAAAAGGAGCCCTAAAACTTTTAAGTGACCTGCAGCCCTAATAATTTTGGTCATTTTCTGAATAAAACAGCCAAAGTTATATAGATCCGACTCTGATTTAACAAAATAGGCAAACAAACACTTATGACCATTTTACAATTTAGGGAAACAGACAAACCACAGAAATTCTGCAGAAATGCAGTTTGTGAATTCTGCTGCGGCCATTGCAAGTAAAATATCCTTATTTCCTTTTTTTTAAAAAAAACAAAACCGTTTTGCTGCTCCAGAATGAGAAACTAAATGCTGCTTTAACTAAAAGATTATAAGTAATCCATAAAGAAGTCACTGTTGTAACAAAAATCTGGCAACTAATGATTGGTCCGAGAGCTCTTGTCACATGTCTTCCCACTATTTACACAAACCCAGAACTCACTGAACTGGCACAAAAATCAGATCCAAAGTCCTTCTCTGTTGGCTTTGGTCTTACAATGCTGACTGTCTGTCATTTTAAAAGGCTGAAAAGGTTCCTGATATCAGAATTTAACACTTGGTCCAGACTGGAAGCAATGAAGGCCACTGGAAAGCAGTTACCGAAGGTCTATGTGACCCGAAGAATTCCACCTGAGGGGATGAAGATGCTCCAGGAGTCTGGAATGTGAGTCACTGTTTATACTCAATGGATATGTATGGTTAGACAAAAAGGGAAGTACACCATAAGTCCGATCTTAATTTCATTTCACAAGATGTACTATGCAGTAGGATACAAGCAAAAGAGGAAGAGTGGGGACTGCCTGCAGAATATGGCTCATGAAATTCTTTGAGCGTGTGCATCTGTTTTGCCTCTATGAGGGGAGAAGGATAGTGCAGTTTGAATGGTTAATGCTGGCATAGTATAGTTTTAGTGTGGGATAGCAAAGCAGGAAGGGTTGCAACATGGGAGTTAAATTGCATGGAAACTCTTATTGCTGACCTCATTACAATGCATTTAAATGCTTGTTAATGTGGTCATTAAGTATTCCACAACCATGCATTTAAAAAAGAAAAAAAAAAGTTTTTCCCACGTGTTATGCAGGGAAACATTGCACCAGATCTGGCACCCTTTCTCTCACTCCCTAGGTTGCTTTCCGCAGTGGCCCAGGTTGCCCTGGTTGTTTTGTAGCCTCCCTTCCCCCATCACAAGCAAATGATTGAGTTGACATACTTTGTGAGCACTTCTTACAGATACGCACACAAAGAATTCCATGAGCCACACAGTGAGGTTGAAATGAGTCATACTCTACATACATAGGCATACTTTGACTGTTTCATTTGGGGTGGACAGGCACATTAGCATATTCATTATGATTATCTCATAAAAATAGACTGCATAGGAACCCAGTTTATTGGAGATTGAAGGGGTTTTTCACTTAAATGAACCAGCACCAAGGGAAGTTTGTCTCATGGTGCCCACACTCACATCCCCATGACTTATCAAGGGCAGTGCAATCCTTTCCCTCACTACCGCGGTTTGATCTCTCTCTCTTCCTCTCCAAAGCCCTCTTCCTCCCTCCCTCCTGCTTTAGCCAGCTTTCCCTCTTCCCCTAGTAGTCCAGTATTTTCCCCATACCATGCCCATGTGAACTTTAGAAATATATAGGATCTAGATGTAAAAACGCTGTATTTGGGTTGGCAAAATGGCTGACGGTGACAGCAAATAGTTTCAGATGGGTTAGTTCTGTGTATGCCATAACAATTAAAGGAATGAACCTCACTCTTAAATCAGAGTGTTTCCTGGAGATGATCTCAGACTCTCAGATGTACTGTTAATGCTCATCTCAACACTTTTCACTATGTCAAAAATAGCCTCCTTCAGAAGTTTGTAAGCTATAACACTGACAAGGAACATATACACTTATTTATTTATTTAATACACTTATAATCCACCTACAACTAAGCAGTTCACATGAAACTTTACACACAAAATATAAAACCAATACAATCACACAAAATATACTCTAGAAATATACATATCATAGTTGCAAACTCATTTGTTTTTCTATGATTAAAAAAAAAGAATGAAGCCAATCAAACCCAGCTAGTTTTCTCATCAAGTCATAGTATCAGATGCCAAAGATACCAAACAATAAGTTGCTTCTATGTTTAATTTCATTAATGGCTGAAACTAGCAAGGGTTCCTCCCCATGCTTCTTTCCAAAACCAAATTGAGAAGGCTCGACCCCCATACAGTTTTGTCTATCACTTTCCCAAGAAACAGAAATGGGCTTATGCTATAAGTACCAAGATCTCCTTTCTAAAGGAAGCCATTTTAAACATAATGAAAGGGTTGAAATGAGCATTAACAGTATACCAGTTTATTACTACTATTAATTATTTCTATAGCGCTACCAGATGCACGCACTGCTGTAAAGAGTCACAAAGAGTAAGAAAACAGTCCCTGCTCGAAAGAGTTTATAATCTAAACAGGCAAGACAGACAAACAGGATGTCATGGATACAGTTAAGGGGAACGGTTAATCAGCGGACTGGGTTGGAGGGCAGAGGAGGTACAGAACAATCAAGCTATTGTAACATTGTGCATTAAGCTTAATGCACCAGTCACTTTAATATCTTTCAACTGTAGAGTTATTAATATTGAGAAAGTACATGAGCCAGTATAAACCTTTTTGCACAGTTTATAGTCACTTTAAATAGGTCAATCAAAGCATTAGTCACTTTAAAACAGGCCAGTCATAGCACCAGCCACTTTAAAGTTAACATTTTGATATATTTCAACTAATGCATCAGTCACTTTAAAAATTGTACATTGCGCTAGTCACTTTATGCACAGTTTTTTAATAAAGTACTTTTTTACTAATTAAGATGTAGGGAGTTTTAGCTTTAACAATTATGTTGATGTAATTAGTCAAACCATTATACAATATTAGTGAAGGTTTTTATGATCAATGAAAGATATCCACGCCACTATTCCATTTCATTGTTCAGCCTCAAGAGGGGAAGGGAGGAAGAAAAACAGAAAAGAGAGGGAGCAAAATGTTGGACCATGGATAAGGTGACCATACATCCCGTTTTGAATGAGACCATCCTGTTTTTAGACCCCCTGTCCCCACACACACAGCTTCGGGATGCCGAAATGTCCCATTTTCAGGGACAGTGTCCCGAAGCTGTGCGCAGGGACAATGGGACAGGTGATCACTTCCTGTCCCTCCCTGCCATGCCCAAAAAAAAAAAAAAAAAAGCCTTCCTCCAGCACCCGCCCGATTTAAACTTCCCCCCCCTTCCGGTCTGCCGCCGCTGCTACTCTCCTTACCTCCCTGCTGCTGCTAATCGCCGCTCAGAAGCCTTCTTCCCGAGGTCAATTCTGACATCAGAGAGGACATTCCAGGCCAGCCAGGCAGTGATTGGCTGGCCCGGAACATCCTCTCTGATGTCAGAATTGACGTCAGGAGGAAGGCTTCTGGGCGGCAATTAGCAGCAGCAGCGGTGGACCAGGGGAGGGGGGAAAAGTAAGGAGGGAGGCTTATTTTTTTTTTTTCACGGCAGAGAGGGAAGGAGGTAGGCAGGCAAGCAGGCTGGCTTTGGCGCGGCAGGGAGGTAGGTAGGTAGACAGGCTGGCTTCGAAGATGGGGGTGGGACAAAGTCTGGAAGACAGTGAGGGGGATATGGGAAGGAGGCACTGAGGGCACTAAGGACATAGGAAGGGGCACTAAGGACATAGGAAGGAGGCACTGGGGGCACTAAGGACATAGGAAGGAAGGACGGAGGGAATAGAAAGGGGCAATGTTGGGCTTGAGTGCAGAAAGAAAGAAATGAAAGAATACACAGTCAGAAGGAAACACAACCAGAGACTCATGAAATCACCAGACAGCAAAGGTAGGAAAAATGATTTTATTTTCAATTTAGTGATCAAAATGTGTCCGGTTTTGAGAATTTATATCTGCTGTCTATATTTTGCACTATGGCCCTCTTCTACTAAACTGCAATAGCAGTTTTTAGCACAGGAAGCCTATGAGCATCGAGAGCAGCGCAGGGCAATAAGCGCAGCTCCCTGCGCTAAAAACCACTGTCGCGGTTTAGTAAAAAGGGAGGGGGTATATTTATCTATTTTTGTATAGTTGTTACTGAGGTGACATTGCATGTAGTCATCTGCCTTGACCTCTTTGAAAACCCGCGGAATATAAATGATAATTAACATTTTCCCTGTGTACAGTGTGCTTTTTAAAATTTTATTGTTGGTAGATCATTTTGACTTGGCCACAAAGGTAAGGGGGAGGGAGGGAGGGGAGCTGCTGAAAGACATCTAGTAATCCTTGCAGGCTTGACTGTGCAGGGAAATATTTTTGTAAAATCATGTTTTGTTATGTGACTGGCATTATTTAGACTTTAATTTCTATGAATGAATAGAATGAAAATGATATAAAATTGCTTGCTTGTTTTTATGTGCATTCGCTGAAGGGAAGTGGAGAGAGAGTGGGAAGAAAACGCCGATTTATAAACTGACAATTGTACAGGATATTGCTTCTTTTTATACTTTAATATAATTTCAGTATAAAACTATTCGAGGCTTGTGTGGATGGGATCAGATGGTTTGCGGGGTTGGGCACCGAGCTTGCGGGGACGAAGACAAATTTTTTTCCCGTGTCATTCTCTAGGTTCTGCCATGAACCGATTTTGACTACGTGTGGGTGAGCGGGGTGTCAGTCGGGTTGATGCAGCCGTCGTAGCACAAGCGGGCACGGGGTATGGCTCTCAAAAGAGATCTTAATCGTTGTACTGCTGATCTTTGGCTCTTTTGCCTAATGAGTTTGCCTACCACTGCTCTAGGGTATACATATTCAGGGCTTCCAGTCTCTCCTCTATGTCTTTTAGTGTAACATTTTCATCGCCTTTCTCTTGACCACTATAAGTCTTCTTATGTCCTTTGCCAGATACAGTCTCCAAAATTGAACACCATACTCTAAGTGGGGCCTAACCAATGACCTGCATAGAGGCATCAACGCCTTCTTTCTTCTACTGGTTACACCTCTCTCTATACAGCCTAGCATCCTTCTGGCAACAGCCACTGCCTTGTCACACTGTTTCTTTGCCTTTAGATCTTCAGACACTATCACCCCAAAGTCCCTCTCCCCATCCATGCATATCAGCCTCTCACCTCCCAGCACATAAAGTGCCTTATGATTTATAATCCTCAAATGCATTACTCTGCACTTATTTGAATTGAATTTTAGTTGCCAGATGTTAGACCATTCCTCTAAGTTTTGCAGATTCTTTTTCATGTTTTCCACTCCCTTCTTGGTATCTACTCCGTTACTAATCTTGGTATCATCCGCAAAAAGGCAAATATTTCCTTCTAAACCTTCTGCAATGTCACTCACAAACATATTGAACAGGATCGGTCCCAGCAGCAAACCCTGAGGGACTCCACTACTCACCTTTCCTTCCTCCAAGAAAATTCCATTAACCACCACCCTCTGGCGTCTGTCCGTCAACCAGTTTCTAATCCAGTTCACCACTTTGGGTCCTAACTTCAGCCTGTCAAGTTTGTTTAAGAGCCTCCTATGAGGAACCGTTTCAAAGGCTTAGCTGAAATCTAAGTAAATTACATAAAGCATATGCCCTTGATCCAATTCTCTGGTCACCCAATTAAAAAATTTAATCAGTTTTGCTTGGCATAATTTACCTTTTGTAAAATCATGTTGCCTCGGATCCTGTAATCCATTAGCTTCCAGGAATTTCACTATCCTTTCTTTCAGCAATGCTTCCATTATTTTTCCAATAATTGAAGTGAGGCTTACAGGCCTATAGTTTCCTGCTTCATCTCTGCAATTACTTTTGTGAATAGGGACCACATCTGCACTTCTTCAATCCCCAGGAACCCTCTCCCGTCTACAAAGATATGTTGAACAAATTTTTAAAGGACCCTGTCTTTATATTTGTAAATTGCATTGGATCATGATATTGGGATCAAATCAAATTTTAAATAAATTTGAGAAATGCTGAGCTCCCTCAATATCATGAGAAAGATCCCATCCGGTCACATTGCTTTGTCCACCCTCAATTTTTCAAGATGTTCATAAACACTTTCTTCTGTGAATGGTGCGGTATCTACTCCATTCTTGTGTGTAACCTTGCCAGACAATCTCAGTCCTTCTCCAGTGTTTTCTTCTCTGAACACAGAACAGAAATATTTGTTTAGCATGTTTGCTTTTTCCTCATTTTCCACATATCAGTTCATTGCATCTTTTAGTCTTGCAATTCCATTTATCATCTTCCTCCTTTCACTAATATATCAGAAAAAAATTTTGTCTCCCTTTTTTACATTTCTAGCCATTTGTTCTTCTGCATACACTCTTGCCAGACGTATTTCTCTCTTTGCTTCTTTCAGTTTCATCTGGTAGTCCTTTCTGTACTCGTTTTGAGCCAATCAGGGCCTTAGGTCCCTCCTACTGCATCCCATGATGCAATAGGAGGGAGAAGGCCCGTCATTCTGAGCACTCCCTCCTGCCCATAGGGCCACCTTATAGGCAAAAGGGAGTGGGCTTCCCTCCTGCTTTGTCATCCAAAGGTACAAGGGTGTTGGGGGTATCAGGTGGGGTCCAGGAATGTTTGTGGATGTTGGTGGATTTCAGAGGTCCATGAATGTTGGAGGAATGTCCAGGGATGTTGGGAGATGTCGTGGGTCTAGGGATGTCAAAGAGATGTTGGGGGGGGGGGAGGAAGAGGTGCAGGGCTTGGTGGGTCTTTTTTTATTTGGTTAGTTTGGAAGTGTACTGAAGGAGATTGGTGCCTGTGAGGGAGGCAAGGAGACAGGAATCACCCTGCCAGTTCAAATGACCTTGGCAGGGAGAATCCCCATCAGCTGAGCCAGCAGGAATCCTCAAAACTGGTTCAGCTGATGGGGATTCCCCTGCTGCAATCAGCTGATGGCCAACCCTCAATGTTCTGGTTATTTCCCCCATCTTTGGGTAGTGGGAGGGGGTTGGTGACCACCGAGGCAGTAAGGGTGATCATGCCTTAATCCCCCTAGTGGTCATCTGGTCAGTTTGGGCAGCTTTAGGACACTTAGGTACAACTAAAACAAATCTAACTGCTAGCGTCTAAGTTCCATCTAGGATGTCCTGGAAAGCTTTGATTATGGCTCAGGACATCCAGGTCCACTTATAACACACCTCCCAACACGCCCCTTTAAGCTCTGGATGCACAGCAGCCTAGAAGTGCTGCTGGACGTCTAGAAAGTCAATTTTGATTATCAGCACTTGGACATCCCGGTTATTAGTGCCGACTTGGGCTGGTTTTTGGACATGTCAAAGTTTTGATTATGAGCCTTAGCTCTTAGAAGTTTCCAAGGCGATTTTTCTTCCTCAGCACTGTCACAGGAAATGAATTGATTTTTCACCCTTTCCAAAAGTACAAAAACCAGGGGATACTCAATGAAATTATTTTTAAAACAAATTGGAGGAAATATATTTTACTTAAGCTCTGGAACTCATTGATAGAGGACATGCAGTAGCATACGGTCAGAGCCTTAAGGAGATTGCCCCCCCCCCCCCCAGGCCATGAGGGCACTGCTCTGAATTTGATGGTTGAGCAGGCAACATGCAGATGCTGCTCAGCCAATCAAATTCAGCTCAGTACTTGTCAGGGTCATCAGGGGTTTCAGAGAATCCCCATCCCAAGAGCCTGTTTTGTCTTTTTTTTATTTGTTTACATTTTGATGGAGTTTTCCTGGTTGTGCCGGCTGCCTACTCAACAAATCAAACTGCATCAAGCAAAATGTAAACAAAAAAGAGGTGGTTACAGTGGTTAGCATAGCTAGGTTTAAGAAAGATTTGGACAGATTCCTGAAGGAAAAGTCCATAGTCTGCTATTAAGACAGACATGGGGCATGGAACAGTGGCATGGAATATTGCTACTATCTTGGTTTCTGCAAGGTACTGTGTGACCTGGATTGGCCACTGTTGGGCTATATGGACTATTGGTCTGACACAGTATGGCTGTTCTTATGCAGTGGTAGTCACACCTCTTAGGCCACTTGTGCTAAACAATTCTCTTGACTTTTCTGTTGCAGCTGTGAGATAGAGCAGTGGGATTCAGATGACCCAGTGCCACGTGCTGAACTCCTCAAGAAGGTTTCTGGGATCCAAGGGTTATACTGTCTCCTGACAGAGAACATTAATGAAGAAGTTTTGAAAGCAGCAGGTATAGAAGCACACATGAATAAATTATTTTTCCCTCCAGAATAGAAATTGGGGATTAAAAAGTCCTGGCTCCATACATTTTTTATATTTTTTTAAATATCTTTATTCATTTTGAAGCCAAAAATAAGTGCAACAATATTATACAATCATATTACACTATAATAGCACCTAAATTAAATCAAAATTGAAATCCATGACAAATACATATATCACCCCCATCTTCATATTCAAAAATTGCACTCAAATTAAAAATATTTTTCAGCCCACCCACCCACCCTGGACGTATATGATCAAGGGCCAAATTCAACAATCACTCTTTGCAAAATTATGTCAATGGCTCCCAAATATCCAGAAATTTCTTATAATGCCCCCATAATACATTCCATTTTAAAGACGTGACACAGACTCTCCCACCAAAAGGCTCCATACATTAAAGTACAGTTATATTTAAGGATCTTGTACAATAAAATGTAACTGCATTGGTACATAAATAATAGGTGTTTATCAACAGCATGAAAACAAAAGTATGTAGAAAATGCCCAAACACATACATATGTCGGGAGCAATTTTCAGTCATTTACCTGTGTATATAGGTGTCCTCCCAGGTAAATTAGCATGCCTAAAAATGGGCAGGATTCACTAAACCTCCAAACCGTGCACGATCCATTTCCTATTGCATGCCGGCCGACTGATTCAGAAAAGACCTGCATGCAAATGGAGATGATCGTTAGCATGCCCCTTACCCCGCTCATGCGCACACCCTGACAGTAGTGACAGGAGAATCAGCCTCCTGTCACTGATGTCAGGGCTCAGCCCAGCCCAGGTCTCTCTTGCCTGCTCCCGGACTCTCCTGCTCTCTGCCGCCATTCCCTGCAGTGCAAGCCCGTGGTTTTAAAGCAGGAGAGTCCGGGAGCAGGCAAGAGAGATCTGCCCGACACCCCCCCCAAGCCACGATCTCTCCTGCCTGCCCTGCCGCATCCCCCCTCAGAGCAAAAAGCAGGAGGGATGCCAACTCCCTCCTGCCATCAGTGTTAAAACGGAAAAAAAAAGCAGCGCGCCACTCCCCCACCCCCTGCTATCATACCCATTTGATAGCAAACCCACAGGCAAAATCATCATTTTTACTGTTTGAACTCTCCCCCACCAAGACAAATGTAATGGGTTCCATTGCTCACACATTTCAGTGACCTTCAGCAATAAGGATTTTTCATTTCCTTTTATCGTTTTTTCCAACGTTTTCTGAATCCAAATGCCTAAATATTTTATGCCCTCTTCCTTCCAAAGGATAACAGAAATTTAGAGATAATGTAAGTTAAATATATGAACGTCAACTCATAGATTGTAGTTATGGTTTTAGTTTCTAATCTTGATTTCCTTTGATGATCCAATTGATGCAGATCACTGGAGATTTTTTGTCATAGATCCAGCTCAGATTACAAGCAGAGAGAAAGGGTGCTTGCTTGAAAAGAGCAGGGAGGTAAAAAGTTGTCTTTATCCAAACAAAACAATGAAATTAACTACCCCCCTTTTACTAAACCACGATAACGGTTATTAGTGCAGGGAACTGCGCTGAATGCTCTGCGCTGCTCCCAAAGCTCATAGGAACTCTCATAGGAGCAGCATGGAGCATTCAGCGCAGCTCCCTGCGCTAATAACTGCTATCGTGGTTTATAAAGGGGAGTAAGTGAAGAAAACTCAAAGCAAAACGCATAAAGATTGCCATACTGGGACAGAGTGAAGGACCATCAAGCCCAGTATCCTGTTTCCAACAGTGGTCAACGAGGGTCACAAGTACCTGGCAAGATCTCAAACAATAAAACAAATTTTATGCTGCTTATCCTAGGAATAAGCAATGGATTTTCCTAAGTCCATCTTACTACTACATATCATTTCTATAGCAATGCAGTGCTGTACATTTCAATAATGGCTTATGGACATTTAGGAAGTTATCCAAACCTTTTAAAAACCCTGCTTTTACTACATTCTCTGGCAACAAATTCCAGAATTTAATTACACATGTGAGTAAAGAAATGTTTTTTTTCTGTTTTGTTTTAAATCTGCTTCATTGCATGCCCTCTAGTCCTAGTATTTTTGGAAAGAGTAAACAAGTGATTCACATTTACCCATTCTATTCCACTTAGCGTTGTATCATATCTCCCCTGAGCTAGTCTTTTCTCATAGGGAAGTTGTCCCATCCCTTTCATCATCAAGTTCATTATAACATTCTCAACTTTGCTTGCCATTTTCTTTCTTTAATTAATACAGGCCCCCCTCCCATATTTGCATGTTTAGGACTCGCAATTTCAATTATTCATGAGTTTCTAAACCCTGATCCACCCCCACCTTCCTCCTGCCTCCCAGACCTCTTCACACCTTACTTTCAAAGCCTGGTGGTCTAGCAATGAAGCAGAGCAGGAGTGATCTTCCTACGCTCCTGCCCAGTGCAGAGCCACAAACAAAAATGGCTGCTTTGAGTTCCTGTGGTCTCGCGAGACTGCAGCGGGAACTCACAGCAGCCATTTTTGTTCATGGCTCTGCATGGGGCAGGAGCTGTGACTGAACAGAAAATTTGTTTTACAAACTATGAACAGGCTGAATAGTAGTGATTGGCAAAATACATGCAGACTAAGGGACTTAATCTATAAACGGCGCCTAAATTGACCTATGCCTATAAAAATGGTGCTGGCTGCATGTCAATCATGCTTAGAGAATTCGTCTTTGGGAAAGGTAGATGCTGGAAATATAAGCCAGGGTTTGTAAGGCCTAAATTTCCAGCACCTACCTTTGATGTAAATTACGCTTCGGAGGCTTCATTAGGCATCCTAAAGTGCTTCCATAAGTGTGATTCTGGTGCCAGAAACGCTTTGAAATTTGTCTTAAAAGCTCTTTTAAATGGCATTTTGGACTTAACTTAGGTGCCAGTAGGGCACCCACCAGTTGAGGAATAGTGGCTTGTGGCCAGTAGGGGGCGATGTCTATGGGACGGTAATGATAGTGCAGTATTTTGTGGAGTTTTTCTACAAAAGTGCCTGCTTCTCATATGATTCTGGGTAACTAGTTAGATACAAGCATATGTGTTAGTTAAGGCCATGCCCAACAGAAGCGTCCGAAAAGTTGGTGAATAAAAATCTGAATATGGATGTAGCAAAGGCCAGAAAAACACACTAATCTAATCCTTAGGTTTGTATAGAAACATAGAAAGATGACAGCAGAAAAGGGCTATAGCCCATCAAGTCTGCCCACTCTACTGTCCCACCCCATTAAGTCAGAGTGCTTCTCGACCCACGTAGAGATCCCACTGGATGTCCCATTTATTCTTAAAGTCGAGCACGCTAGTGGCCTTGATCACCTGCACCGGTAGCTTGTTCCAGTGATCCACCACCCTTTCTGTAAAGAAATACTTCCTGGTGTCACCACCAAATTTCCCTCCTCTGAGTTTGAGCGGGTGCCCCCTTGTGACTGAAGGTCCCTTAGGAAAGAATATGTCATTTTCCACCTCGACACGAGCCGTGACGTACTTAAATGTCTCAATCATGTCACCCCTCTCCCTGCGCTCCTCTAGAGAGTAGAGCTGCAACTTGCCCAGTCTTTCCTCGTATGAGAGACCCTTGAGTCCGGAAACCATTCTAGTGGCCATTCGCTGGACCGACTCAACTCGAAGTACATCTTTACGGTAATGTGGCCTCCAGAATTGCACACAGTACTCCAGATGAGGTCTCACCATGGCTCTGTACAGTGGCATTATGACTTCAGGTTTACGGCTGACGAAGCTTCTATTGATACATCCCATCATCCGCCTTGCCTTGGATGAGACCTTCTCTACCTGTTTGGCAGCCTTCATGTCTGCACTGATGATTACTCCCAAGTCCCGTTCTTCTGAGGTCGTAGCTAGTGTTTCTCCATTCAAGGTGTATGTTCTGCATGGATTTCTGCTGCCGAGATGCATCACCTTACACTTCTTTGCGTTGAAGCCCAGCTGCCATGTTGAGGACCAGTTTTCCAACTTGATCAGATCCTGCGCCATACCATCCGTGAGATCGCTTTCACCTACTATATTACACAGTTTGGCGTCGTCGGCAAACAGCGCTATTTTTCCCTGAAGCCCTCGGGTCAAGTCCCTTATGAATATGTTAAAAAGGGATGGTCCCAGGACTGAGCCCTGCGGCACTCCGCTAGTCACCTCCGATGTCTCAGAGAGGGTGCCATTGACCACCACTCTCTGAAGTCTTCCATTTAGCCAATCGTTGACCCATGCAGTTAGTTTCTCACCTAACCCCATCGATTTCATCTTGTTTAATAGTCTACGGTGTGGGACACTGTCAAAAGCTTTACTGAAATCCAAGTATACTATGTCCAGAGACTCTCCCGAGTCTAGCTTTCCTGTCACCCAATCAAAGAAGCTGATGAGATTGGACTGGCATGACCTGCCCCTAGTGAATCCATGTTGACAGGGATCCCTCAGATTCCCCTCATCCAATATCATGTCTAATTTCCCTTTAAGTAGAGTTTCCATGAGTTTACACACTATTGATGTGAGACTTACTGGTCTGTAATTCGCAGCCTCCGCTCTGCAACCCTTTTTGTGCAGAGGAACAACATTGGCAGTTTTCCAGTCCAGGGGGACCCTCCCCGAACTTAGGGAGAGATTTAAGAGCATGGCTAACGGTTCCGCCAAAACATCGCATAGCTCTCTGAGCACTCTTGGGTGCAGATTGTCCGGTCCCATGGCTTTGTTCACCTTGAGTCTTGACAGTTCTTTGTAAACATCAGCTGGTGTGAACTCAAACTCCTGAAATGGGTCATCCATGCTTTGCTTTGCATCCAGCCGAGGCCCGTGCCCTGGTGCCTCGCAGGTAAAGACTGAACAGAAGTAATCATTCAGTAGTTTGGCTTTATCGGAGTCAGTTTCCACATAATTCCCGTCTGGCGTTCTAAGGCGTACTATCCCGTTTGTGTTCTTTTTCCTGTCGCTAACGTATCTGAAAAAGGATTTGTCCCCTTTCTTGATGTTCTTCGCTAGAGTTTCTTCCATACGAAGTTTGGCCTCCCTGACTGCTGTTTTGACCGCTGCAGACTTTGTCCTGTACTCAATGTTTGCTTCTTTTTCCCCCATGCGTTTGTATGATAGAAATGCTCTTTTCTTCTCCTTGACGAGGTATGATACCTCATCTGTGAACCATTGGGGTTTCCTTTTTCTTTGTTGTTTGGTTACCGATTTTATGTAGCGGATAGTTGCCTCATGAAGGATCGATTTCAAGGTTGTCCACATAGCTTCCACATTATCAGTTACTTCTTGAACCTGCAGCGTCTGGTAGACGAAATCTCCCATGCGTGCGAAGTCCGTGCCCTTGAAATTGAGTACCCTTGTTTTTGTTTGTGATCTAGGGAAGCCTTTCTTAAGGTTAAACCATACCATGTTATGGTCACTGGTGGCTAGCGTCTCTCCCACTGAGACGTCCGAGACGCTTTCCCCATTCGTAAGTACCAGGTCCAGGATGGCCTGGGCCCTAGTGGGCTCTAGTACCATTTGTTTGAGCCGTACTCCCTTCATGGATGTTAATATCCTTCTGCTATCACAAGCTGTCGCTGATAGTGTGTTCCAGTCTACATCAGGCATGTTGAAGTCTCCTAATAGAACAGCCTCCCCCCGTAAGGTAATATTCTCAATGTCTTCAATTAATTCTGCGTCCTTTTCCTCCGATTGTCTCGGAGGTCTGTATACCACACCAAGGTACAGGCATTTTCCTCCACCTCTGGCCAAGTTTACCCAGATGGATTCCCCAGTATACTTGACATCTGTGATCCTGGTTGTCTTAATGTTCTCTTTGATATAAAGTGCTACCCCACCACCTAACTTACCCTCTCTATCTTGTCTAATCAGGTTGTATCCTGGTATGGTTATATCCCACCCATGAGAGTCTGTGAACCATGTTTCGGATATAGCTGCTATGTCTATGTCTGCATTAACTATTTCTGTTTCTAGTTCTAGAAATTTATTCCCTAGGCTGTGTGCGTTAACATACATAGCTCTCCACTCTTTCTTTTTGCTAAGCTCCTGTTGTGAGCCACCCATTTGAGTCAAATGGTCTCCTAGCGATTCGCTCACAGTAGGGGTACTTATCTCAGACCTAGAAGCGTAATGTTGGTTCGCTACATCAGAATCGTTACTTACTGCTCCGGTGTAAAAGTGGGTACCCACCCCCGACTTACCTAGTTTAAAGCCCTTCAAAGTAGGCGGGCTAGTCTGTGTCCGAAGACATTCTTACCTCTGTTGGTCAGGTGGAGTCCGTCTGGTCCCTGTAGTCCCTGTAGTGTCTCTCCGTGATTCAGGAATCCGAAGTTCATCTCCTGGCACCATCGTTGTAGCCACTCATTCGTCTTCAGGATGCGTTCGTCCCTGTCCCTTCCTCTGCCCCTAACAGGAAGAATGAAAGAGAATACTACCTGTGCTCCTATCTGCTTCAGTCTCTTTCCCAGAGCTCCGAAGTCTCTCGCTATGTCCTCCAAGGTGTTCTTGGCAGTGTCATTCATTCCGACGTGGATGAGCAGCATGGGGAAGTGGTCCTGGGGCCTGAGAAGTCTATCGAGACAGGTGGTCACATCTCTTATTCTGGCTCCGGGCAGACAGCAGACCTCCCTCGACTGCATATCCGGTCTGCATATTGGTCCCTCGGTGCCCCTCAACATGGAGTCCCCAATGGCTATTACTTTACGCTTCTTTTGGGGGTGTCGATCCATCGTCCCCGGAGATGGAGAAGTGTGTTGATCCTGGTCCACGTCGGTAGTCTCTTCCTGCAGGACCTGGAATCTGTTCTTCAGGCTCAGCTGTGGAGTCGATGTGGAGCTGCCCTGGTGAGAGAAAGAGTGAGAAGGTGAGGAGATTGTAAATGGGGGGGGGGGGGTCTCCTACATTTACCTGTGGAGGAGGTCACTAACTGCCAGGAGTCAGTGTCTCCATCCATCTCCTGAACTGCAACAGTTGGTTTCTTTGTTGGTGGCCCTGGAGTCATCATGGGTGATCTGTCACGGGCCCATTCTGTGATTTGGGATAGTTCCTGCACTATCCCATCGATGTAGGCCTCATCCTCTCTAATGCCTCTCAGACGTTTCACCTCCTCCCTAAGGCTTCTTAGTTCCTGCATGATGTCTTCATCCCACTGACCGACCTCCTCTGTCTGTGTAAAGGCCGTGATGTACTGCTGTGGGATGGCCTCGGTCTGCGCGGAGACGTCCTTTCCCGGGGCTGTGTTCTCCTCCGTCTGTGTGTAGGCCGAGTTCATCTCCCGGATTACCTCAGTGCAGGGGATGCCAACCTTGCTTGTAGTTTTCACACTCCTCGTCCACCCTGCCATAACAAAAGAGAGAGAGTAAATGAGAGAGAGTAAATGTAAGAGTATGAGAGAAGAATGAGAAGAGGAGAAAAGTACTTTTTTTTTTTTTTTTTTTTAATTAAAGTTAGGTTTTTTTAGTAAATTAGGTTTGCTGCTGGGCTGCCAGGGCGTCTTCTCAAGGTTCCTTCGCAAAGGCGCTCTCGCTAAGGCGAGCGCCTTTGCCGCTTGCCTTCGCCGTGCGCCGAACGGCTGGGCGCCGTTGGCTCCCTTCCTCTTAAAGGGGAGCCCGGGCCGATGTGATCTGTGACGCGGTGGGGGTGGACGGAGCTAGCTCTCGCCACGACCCCGATCTGCCTGCCCGCTTGGTAGTCCTCCTCCCTTCTGCTTCTTCGGCTTCCTCCCCTCTCTGCTGCAAGCCTCTCTGCTGGAAAGAAAACAAAAAGAAAAAGAAACTAAGCGCTGCTGCAGATTGCCCCATGCCCCGGCTCCCTTCCTCTTAAAGGGGAGCCCGGGCCGATGTGATCTGTGACGCGGTGGGGGTGGGCGGAGCTAGCTCTCGCCGCGACCCCGATCTGCCTGCCCGCTTGGTAGTCCTCCTCCCTTCTGCTTCTTCGGCTTCCTCCCCTCTCTACTGCAAGCCTCTCTGCTGGAAAGAAAACAAAAAGAAAAAGAAACGAAGCGCCGCTGCAGATTGCCTCGTGCCCCGGCTCCCTTCCTCGTAGAGCTCGACGCGGTTTACAGTAGGAGAAATAGGAAGGAACTACAACAGAGGGTTAGAGGTAGAAGTGTGAAGAAAATTTAGAGGACTTGGGATGCCAAGATATAAGAGTTTCCTTGATTCCTAAATTGGAGGGAGACTTACATTTTTTGAGAAAAGCCAGGTTTTCAGATGTTTGCGGAAAACTTGGAGAGAGCTAAAGTTCCGAAGATTAATATTAAGGAAAAGCATAATAATTTTCTTTTTATGTACTTTGCTATTAAGCCAGACCATAAGGGAAATCAGGACACACTTCTGGAGGGATGAAACGGCCTCTATGTTTCTTTCTCTTTCTCTCTGCGTTTCTCTTAGTTCAGGTTTTCCCGCTTTTAGTCTCGTGGTTCTAATTAATACCAGATGGGCTTGAGCTGGGTATACTGGGCATAATAGAGAAAGTTTTCTTGCATTAAATATGAATGAAATACATGGTATGTGAATCTATGAATGGGGACCCAAGTGGTTTATTACAGGTGGTTGAGCATAAACCAGCACTTGGATGTCTTACTAGCTAAAACATTCAAGTGGGCATCCTCAAAGATGACTTTCTGGACGTCTAGCAGGACTTCTAACCCACTGTGCATCCAGAGTAGAAATGGGTGTGCTATGGGTATGGAATGGGTGGGATTTGGGTAGGCTTAGACTTGGACATCCTGCGGCTATAATCAAACCTTTCCCTAGATGTCCTGGATGGAACTTTAGATGTTTTCAACTAGACCTGTCAGAGAAGCGTCTAAATGCCAAAAGGATACCCAAACTGACCAGATGACCACTGGAGAGATTAAGTAATGACCCCCCTACACACTCCCCCAGGGTCATTGACCCATTCCCACCCCAAAAGATGTTGAATGAAACAGTACATACCTGGCTCTAGAACTGCAGCACCTGGTATGGGAAAGCCCAGTAAAGCATCACACAAGTGTCTTAAGTAGTCAGGTGGGTGAGCTAATGAGCCATAGAGAGGAGGAGCCAGGTCCATAATCCACTCTAACTACTACATTTATGGTGGACAGTGTGAGCCCACCAAAACCATACAATACTGCTGTTTAGGTGCCACCTAGAGCCATAAGGGCTATTGGGTGGTGAACAAGTGGGTATAGTAGGTTTTAGGGGAGTTTTACAGGGCTAACCACACATTAGATGGGGGTTATGGTAAGATGTACTTCTGGCACTGTTTATGTGAAGTTCATAGTAAACTAAACTAAACCTTGGGTTTATATACCGCACCATCTCCACGAATGTGGAGCTCGGCACGGTTTACAGGAAGAAAGATGAGAGAGGAACTACAGTGGAGAGATTAAAGAGTTAGGTGTAAAGGGGGAAGGTGAGAGGCCTAAGAGGCCTTCTAGTATGATGTAATATTCTGTTGGCATGTCTGTGTGGCCAATCCATTAGAAGGCTGACCCCAACCACTTCAAAATAGGCTTCATTTGGACATTTTCAAATTAGACAGTTTTTTTATCCAGGTGGGTGATTTAAAAAAAAAAAAAAAAAAAATTAGAGCATCCAGCATTTTTGAAAATGGACACTTCTGGATATCCACTTTTGGATGTCTAGCAGGAAACATCCAAAGTCAGACTTAGACACACTATCGAAAATGCCCCTCCAGAATCTAAACGCCTAGCCTAAATTTACAAAGGGAAATGTTACAAGGAGTTTCCTTTTGAAAATGTGCTTGCAGTTTTGGCCCATAGAACTGCAAACCCTGATGCAAGTTTCAAAATTTTCCTCAAAATGGTTTCAAAATAATAATTCATTCTCTGTGTGAATTGCAGGGCCCAGCCTGAAAGTGGTCAGCACTATGTCCGTGGGTTATGATCACCTTTCACTAGATGCACTGAAGAAGAGGTAAAATAATAAAATTAAAATGTATGTATGTTTTTTATTGGTTTGAAAATGTGTGTGATCTCTGAATCAAATGCTTCAGTGGGTTTTCTCTATAAAACTCTGAAAATAAAAGCTGTTTCTTTGTCCCCACCCCTCCCTTCACTACATCTTATGGAATGGAAAGCGGTGCTCAGTGGCACAGACAGTAGGCATTTCTGACTTTAGATAAACTAAGTCAGTCAAGGAAAAAAGTAAGTAATGGTGAAGTATTGTAGGACTTGGAAGAAAGATAAGAAAAAGATGACATACTGTAAGTTTCAAGTTCAAGTTTAATGGTTATTTGATATATCGCCTATCATAATACTAAGCGATTATACAAAATATTTAAAATTAGAGAGGTACACAACAAAAATACATATTATCAGATACAAAGACAGAATGGACTAACATGGCACATAAGAACATAAGCATCGCCTCTGCCGAGTCAGACCACAGGTCCATCGTGCCCAGCAGTCCGCTCCCGCGGTGGCCCCAAAGGACTAAGGTATAGTAAAGGAGAAAAAACAAAAAAGAAGAATAGAACAAAGGGGAGGGGGGAGGAGTTTTATTCAAACTGTTTATTATCCACATGGAATGGAGAAAGAGGAAAGTAGGAGATTATATCATTGTTCAAAGGCGTCTTCTGCACTGACAGGATCGAGGATGCTGGATTCAGCTATCAGCACAAGTAGTAACCAGAATTGTGGCAGATTTCAGGAAGGGAATGGGGTTTTTATATACCCCTTGGACAAGGTATATTAAGCAGTTTACAAGCAGGTACTCAAGCATTTTTCCCTATCTGTCCCAGTGGACTCACAGTCTATCTAATGTAACTGGCATTACCCTAAATATTTGGGGCTTAAGCCTGAGAAAAAGGAAGGCAATACTCTGGTGTGATAATCTCACCTTTGCATAGGGGTGAAGAACTTATGTGCATGACTGAAGAGTGGGACTTGGGTGTGATTGTATGTGTGATCTTAAGGTGGCCAAACAGTTGAAAAGATGACAACAAAAGCTTGAAGGATGCTAGGTTGCATAGGGAGAGGTGTGGCCAGTAGGAAAAAGGAGGTATTGATGCCCCTGTATAAGACTCTGGTGAGATCTCATTTAGAATATTGTGTACAATTCTGGAGCCACATCTTCAAAAAGATATAAAAAGGATACAGTTGGTCCAAAGAAAGGCTACTAAAATGGTGCATGGTCTTTTAAATTGGTGAGAATTTGGAATGGACTTCCAGATTCTCTAAAACTGGTAGATCAATTATATCAATTTCGAAAAAGTGTAAAAACCTGGTTGTTTTCACAATAGTTAATTTGATTTTAGCTGTCATATAGTAATTTTAAGCAATTCAACATACTTTTTCCATCTATCTAATCTAACTAATTTCTGTTTTTATCACACAGTTTTTACTTGTTATGTTTCAGTTTTTAACGAACTGTAAACCGAGTCGAGCTCCTTAGGGAGTACATTCAGTATATAAAATGAAGATTAGATTAGATTAGTCCTTGTGGTTTCCGTTAATTTTCATCATGAAGCCTCCACTTTGGTTCCTTTTTCTCTTACTCTGTTCATGTCTCAATACTACTCATTGCACAAAATCTCTTTCCCCTAATGTATTTGGCTTCATGTATGCAGGTAAATTAGGGAAATCCCTTTTCTTCAAATTAACTGAGCTTTGGAATAACCTCCCTGCCCTGCTGCGGAACCTAGGCTCATTCCAATTATTCCGAAAGCATCTGAAAACCTGGCTTTTCTTCAAAACGTAAAGCTATCCATTTACAATGTAAAGCTAGCTATCCTCTTCATAACCTCTAATTTCTTATTATGTCCTTCCCTCATTTATTGAATTACCTGGTAGCTCTATCTTTATGGAGATGATGCCGTATACAAACTTAAGGTTTAGTTTAGTTTCACTAGTGATAATGAAATCTGCCCTGGCCTCAGAATCCCTATATTGGTGTACACCAGAAAATTTTTTTTTTTTTTTTTAAACCTAGAGATGTTAATTATACTTCTTTAAAGCCTGTACCAATTACCAACTTGCCCAGTCTTGCCTGAGACTCTCTCACTCCAGTCCCGATATTATATTGCAATGTTAGATCAGCATGCAACAAGACTCAAATATTAAATGGATTTACTAGGGGATTTTGATCCTGGATTCTTGTGCATTACAGAATCATGGATTGCAAAAGATGATTTGTTCCCATGGCTATCAAGGCCTTTTCTCTTCCAGAAATTGCTGGAGAGGAGGAGGCCTGGCACTCCTCTACAAATCATTTTTTGATGTACTGCTCCTTGAAAAGGATAGCGATACATCACTAGAATATATGCTAGCTACTGTCAACGATGAGCTCCATTGTCACCCAATGGGTATTTTGCTATTATACCATCCTCCAATCCCTTGGAATAAATCCTCTGAACTTGTTTTTGAGATTATAACAAGCGCTTTCCTAAAATTTCAAAGATTACCGATTATTGGCGATATTAATCTCCATCTAGATGATAACACTAGCAAGGACATGATTGAATTCAGCAGTTTTCTTACTTCTCTGGGCTTTCCTTCTCTTAAGACCTCTCCAACCCATGAAAAGGGGCACTCTCTTGATATCATTAGTTTCCTTGACCTTACTGATTATAAAACTTTAGTCAAAGATGTTCGTTGGGAACAAGTCCCTTGGTCCGATTACTTTTTAGGCGCTTTCTGTCTTCCTGTTTTCATGTCTCACCTTGGGGTTCAACCTCAAAATCTATTACCTTCCACAAAAAAATCACAAGTGAAAAGTTCTGGACCCAATTTCTTAATCAGTTTTCCTTCTGTCCCAAGCCTGATGCCTCAGAAGCCAACTGGCACAACTGGGTAAACCTCTCTGTGACTACCTATTGCTGTCTTGCTCCTCTATCTACTAAGACTGTTTCCTACTCCCGTAAGGCTCCCTGATATCTCCTTACCACAGAGAACTGAAGCAGAAATGCCGAGTATTGAAGCCTAAATGGAAAAAATCTAAATCTCCTGCGGATAGATAGTCTTGGAGGAACAGTATTAGGTTCAAATCCCAGCTAAAAGGCCCATTTTTTAAAAAACTGCTTTCAACTCTTAACTCCCCCTCACTGCTGTCACTATAACCAACCCTGAAATGTCCTGTCTAAATTAGATTGTAAGCTCTTATGAGCAGGGACTGTCTATTGTATGTACAGCACTGCGTACGCCTTTCAGCACTATAGAAATAATTAATAGTAGTAGTAGTAGTTCTATAATACAGTATTTAAAAAAGCAAGGACAAATTTCTATGGTGATACAATTATCAGATCCAATAACCAAAGCAGTACTTTGTTTAGCATCTGACGCTCTTTAACCTCTAATAATGACTCGTTTATATATCCTTCCTCTCCAGTACATAAGAGCATAAGACTTGCTGCTGCTGGGTCAGACCAGTGGTCCATCATGCCTAGCAGTCCGCTTACGCAGCGGCCCTTAGGTCAAAGACCAGTGCCCTAACTGAGTCTAGCCTTACCTGCATGCGTTCTAGTTCAGCAGGAATTTGTCTAACTTTGTCTTGAATCCCTGGAGGGTGTTTTCCCCTATAACAGCCTCTGGAAGAACTGCTATAAGAAACTCTTTTCCATCATTAGTCTCTTATAATTCTCTGGTGTCCAGTGACACTAACCTTATTCCAGTAGACAGAACTCGGACAGGCTTTGAGTATGTATCTGAGGCTCAGGTTTCAAAATTGTGCCACAAATTAAGATCTTGTAAATGTGCCCTGAATCCGTTTCCTTCATACCTATATGAGAAAATCCCCACTCAGTCTATTTCATCAAATTCTGCCTTACTATCAGGTCTATTTTCTGCAGAGATGGGTCACATTGCTCATTGCCAATTACTGAAAAAAGCTGATCTAGACCCATTTTCACTGTCTAGCTATTGACCCATAGCGAATATTCCTCTCCTGACCAAAATGTTTGAGTCTATCATATCTGCTCAGCTTTCATCATATCTAGAGAGATTCTTCATTCTTTTACCTTGCCAATATGGTTTCAGACCCAAGTTCAGTCCCAAATCCCTATTGGCTTCATTAATTTCAAAGGTTCTGCAACTACATTCACGCAATAAGTTTGCAATTCTATTACAATTTGATCTATCTGCGGCCTTTGACGTCGTTCACCACGATATTTTGATTTACCAACTTTCTGAGATACATTACATTGTACTTATAGACCGCGTAGCCATTAATTCAACGCGGTTTACAAAAGATTACTAACAATGGTCACAATGCGAGAAATAAAATTAAGTAGTCAGATATTTTGTTAAAAGATAATTCTTCAGTTGTGTTCCAAACTGTTTGTAATAAATAATCAATATAAATGCTCCACTATCTAAATTGAGAGCACTATCTCAAAGGAAGAAAAGCCTCAGGTTTTTATTTAGGTAGAGCATGAATGCTCAAACCTCCTCCACCCACATCATTGCAAAAACTTCTGAGGAGAATGTGCAAAAAACACTATTCGATTTTAGTGCAGGACTGAGATAGCAGCTGCCTCTATATTGCTTCATGTGAATCAGAGACATGTAGCATTTATATATTTATTTTTACAAAAATGTATGGGAGAGTGGAAGGTGATATGCTCTGAAGAAACGATCCTTACCATGAAACGTTGGCTATTGCTAAAACATCACTCATTTCCTTACAATATAGAGGCAGCTGTTATCTCAGTCCTGCACTAAAATCGAATATTACATTACATAAGTGATTTCTATTCCGCTTGTGCCTTGCGGTTCTAAGCGGATTACAAGTTAGAAGACTGGACATTTCCAGTAGCATTGCAGTACATATAAACAAGAATGCGTTAAGTTACAATTGTTGTTCTGGACTTTTCCAGGATAAATTGGTAGTAGATAGTAGATAGTGATAGGTTATTTAGACGAATAGAGATAATATTGTCCGGATTCTGTTGTTTAGACGAGTAGAGATAATACTGTTCGGATTCGGGTGTTGCTGGTGGTGGTGTTTGGGTAGTCATGAGAGCATTATCTTAAACTTTTGTGAGGTTATGATGATGGGAAGTGTTTTTTGAAGAGATGAGTTTTGATTTCTTTTCGGAATGCTTTAATGTCTATTGATTTGGTCAGTAGATTGGTGATGGTAGTATCGATCTTTGCTGCCTGTGTCGCTAAAAGGCTGTCGTATAGTTTCTTTCGTCGTGTTCCTTTGAGAGGGGGGTGAGTGAATAGGCTCTGGGTTCTCCTTGATCTGTGTGAGAGGTTACGGTGTAGTCTGTTGTTTAGGTAGCTGGGTGCTGTTCCATGTATTACCTTGTATAGTAGACAGTAGAATTTGAACTGAGATCTTGCTTTTATTGGTAGCCAGTGTGAGTCTAAGTATGCTTTGGTGATGTGGTCGTATTTGCCTAGTGAGTAGATGATTCTGAGGGCTGTGTTCTGAACTGTCTGTAATTGTTTTATCATGTAATTTGGGCATGATAGGTATAGGCTGTTACAGTAATCTACAATACTCAGTACTAGGGATTGTACTAATATCTTGTATTGATCTTTGTTGAAGAATTTTCTTATTTTTCTTAGGTTACGTATTGTGAAGAATGCTCTTTGGATGATTTTGTGGATTTGAGACTGCATTGTGCAATTTCTGTCTAGTAGGATTCCCAGGATTTTGAGTGTGCTTTGCATTGGGTACTTGATTGTGTTTACTTCTAGTTCTGTGAGAGATGGTTTTTTTTTCCCTTTCCAGTAGTAGGAATTTAGTTTTTTCCGAGTTCAGTTTTAGTTTATGACTTGACATCCATTTTTCTACCGTTTCCATTATCATTTTCAGGTAGTTTGTGGATAAGGGGTCTTGAATATTAAAGGGGAGGAGGATAGTTATATCATCTGCGTAGCTGAATGATACTGTGTTTAGGGCGTCTAGGGTTATGCCTAGGGATGCTATGAAGAGGTTGAATAATATGGGTGATAATGGTGATCCTTGTGGTACTCCACATGGGTTTGACCATGGGTCGGATATGTGCTCTTTTGATTTGACTTTGTATGTTCGTGTTTTGAGGAAGCTTTGGAACCATTTGTGAACATTACCTGAAATTCCTATTGCGTCTAATATCTGGAGTAGTGTGTGATGGTCAACTAGGTCGAATGCTGCAGAGAGATCGAGTTGAATGAGAAGCAGCTTGTTTCCTTTGCTGAGGTGTTGTCGGGCAATGTCTAATAGTGATACCAATAGAGTTTCTGTGCTGTGGTTGGATCTGAATCCAGATTGTGATGGATGTAGTATGTGATGGTCTTCAAGGTAGTTGGAGAGGTGTTGTGCGACAAGGCCTTCTGTTATTTTAATGTATAGAGGGATTGAAGCGATTGGTCTATAGTTTGCAGGATTATCTATAGGACCTTTGGGATCTTTTAGGATAGGTGTAATTATGATTTCTCCTAATTCCGGTGGGAAATGACCTTCACTTAGTGTTGTTTGAAGCCATAGTGTGAGGCTAGCTTTAAATTTGGTGGAAGCTGTTGCTAGTAAGTATGAGGGACAGTTGTTCAAGTCACATGAGGATTTGCTGTATTTTTTGTAAAGCCTGTTCAAGTCTGACCATTGTATCTTTGGGAAGTTTGTCCATATCCTGTCTGCTGGGATTGCTTCATCTGTTTTGGGATTAATTCGTATTTCTTCTATGTTGATTCTTGAATTGTTGAATGTGGATCTGGTTGTGATGATTTTGCGTTTGAAGTGATCCGCTAATTGGGTGGCTGTGGGGGTTTGGTTTCCTTGGGTGGCGAGAAATGGTTTGGTATCGGTGAGATTTCTTAAGATGTCAAAAAGTATTCTTGTGTCTGGTTTTTCTGTGCTGATGAGTTTGGAGTAGTAGTTTTTTCGTTTTTCCTTCAGTTTGGTATTGTATTGTTTGATTAGGATTTTCCATTCATCTTTGATGTTGTTGTGTTTTTGTTTTTTCCATGACCTTTCTAATTGTCTGCATTTTCTTTTTAGTTGTAGAAGTTCGTTGTCGAACCATTTATTAGATGGTCTGTCTATTTTGTTTTTGTTTTTTATTGGAGCAAGTTCGTTTAGTGTGGATTCACTGAGGGTCCTCCAGCTGTTTATGAATTCTTTGGGGTTGTTGGGGTCGATTTCGGGGTCGACTGTGTTCCAGAATGTGTGAGGTTCGATTTTCGGTCTGAATTTGATGAGTGTTTTCTTTGGGGTGGGTTTGTTGTTATTTTGAGCCCAGTTGATAGTGAATGAATATTTGAAATGGTCTGACCATAGAGTAGGGTGCCAGGACCCATTTGAGATGTAGATGTTTTGTGTGTTTTGATTTGGAGATGAGTAAGCTGCTATATCAAGTTGATGACCTTTTTCGTGTGTGGGTTCTGGGTTGAGAATTTGATAGGATAAAGTGTTGAGGTATGAGAGTATATCTGTTGTTTGTTTGGATGATTGATCTTCTAAGTGGAGATTTAAGTCTCCGAGGATCAAGTTATGTGTGGAGGAGAGTGAGTTCTGGAAGATGAATTCTTCAAGTTCTTGTTTTGAAGTATTCCATTTACCTGGTGTAATGTAGCAAATAAGACAGTTCAGATTTCCATTGAGTGATTTGTCAGATATTTGGCAGGCTAGCAGATCAAGATAAGGGGTGGAGTGCTTGGTTAGTACGTCGATGTTGAGATTGTTTTTTGTTATGATTGCTAGACCTCCTCCTCTTCTGTTTTCTCGACATACTACTTCAAGTTTATATCCTTTGGGGCAGAATTCTGTGATGCTTGGATCTGACTCAGAGGTGAGCCATGTTTCGGTTAGGAAGAGACAGCCTAGATTGTCTTTGGTCAGCCAATCTTTGATTAATTCTGCCTTTGGGCTTACGGATCTGATGTTCATATATGCGCAAGCAATTGTAGTGTATTTTGTGGTTGGTGTAGTGGTTGTATTGATGATAGTTCTTGGTGAGGTTTGGTATTTTTGTGTGTTTGAGTTAGGTTTTGGTGGGGGTCTTTTTCCCCAGATGGTGGGGATGCTGGCTTGGCTGGATGGTGGGCATGGAGTTAGTGTTCTAGTGGTATGCAGTTTTCTGGTATGTTGAACAGGTCTGTGTGTTGTTGTTAGGATAGGGATGGTTTGTATTTGGTAGCCTGTGGTTTTCCATTTTGCTATAAATGTGGCAATTAGTATGAGGGCAAGAATGAGGTTGTGTGTACGCAGTGCCATTTTTTTTTTTTTGTTTTTTTTTTTTTTGTTTTTTTTTAAATTTGTGAGGATTGCGGTTTGGTAGTTATTTGAGTTGGTTGTGAGAGTGGATGTATGGGTTGTGTTCAGAATTCGCTGGAGAGGTGGTTTGAGAGGCAGGGGCTCTAATAGAGAGCAGAGTCCTCCTGTTTGCACGGCGTCAGACGGAGGAAGGAGGGACAAGATGGCAGAGACTTCCTCCTTCCTCTGCCTAGGAAGTCGCTGGGTGGGGGAGGCTTTCGGTGGCCCTCAAGGGCTGAAGAAAAAGTCCGACTCAGAAGTCGGTCTGCGTTCGGTGATCCGCGGTTGCTGGAGCGGCAGGGGCTCTAAGGGAGAGCAGAGTCCTCCTGCTTGCACGGCGTCGGGCGGAGGAAGGAGGGACAAGATGGCAGAAACTTCCTCCTTCCTCTGCCTAGGAAGTCGCTGCGGGGAGAGGCTTTCGGTGGCCCTCAAGGGCTGAAGAAGAAAAATCCGACTCAAAAGTCGGGCTGCGTCGGCGATCCCCGGTGGCTGGAGAGGCAGGGGCTCTAAGAGAGAGCTGAGTCCTCCTGCTTGCACGGCGTCGGGCGGAGGAAGGAAGAATAGTGGTTTTTGCACATTCTCCTTGGAAGTTTTTGCCAATGATGTGGGTGGAGGAGGTTTGAGCATTCATGCTCTACCTAAATAAAAACCTGAGGCTTTTCTTCTGTTGAGATAGTGCTTTCAATTTAGATAGTGGAGCATTTATATTGATTATTTATTAATTGTAGTCCCACTTTCACCATATTAGACATAGTAATATTACCAAACTGTAAGAATAAGCTGTAAGCAGGAATGTTCGAAATTCTTTATCATGAAGAGCTGCTGGGGATGCTCTCGTGTGGTTTAGAAATTTCTTACTTTTGCAGCCCTGAACAGAAGGAGAGTTAAACAAGGGATGAGTTTTTCTACTATGTCTATAAGAAGCTAAAGAAAATCTGTTAACCAAGTAGAGAGGAGCTGTACCATAAAGAGCCTTGTAACAGAAACACCCCAACTTAAACAACACCCGAGCCTCCATAGGCAGCCAATGTAGCTCACAATAAAAAGGGGTGATATGATCATATTTCTTCAAGCCATAAATCACTCTAACCGCTGTGTTTTGTATTAATACAAGTCTCGCTAGTTCTTTCTTGGTAATTGTCAAATAAATATTACAATAGTCAAGAAGATTCAGTAATAGCGATTGAACCAATAATCTAAAGGAAGTAAATTCAAAATAAACTCTAATGGTTTGTAGCTTCCATAAAGTAAAATAGCTTTTACATACTACTGCATCTATCTGGGTTTTCAAAGTAAGGTGCTGATCTAAGATGACTCCTAGTATCTTAATTGTTGGCTAGGCATTGATTCCACAGTCTTAGACTGGTTCTCAAAATTCTTATGATTTTGCTCATATATTATTCATATGAATGGCACCTTGTCATCTCCATGGAAGCTGTTATGGGGAGCCCCACAGGGATCACCTCTGTCCCCTATTCTTTTCAACATCTATATGTCTACTTTGGAACTTTTCTATCTATCTCCTTTTGAAACATTATATACATATGCAGATGACATCTTTGTCCTTCTTGAGATAAATTCGAATCTCACTAACCTCGCTGAGAATATAATAGCATGTATAATGAAACTTCAATCTTGAACTCTTACTGTACAAATGAAGCTGAATGAGTCCAAAACAAAACTACTTTGGCTTTGCCCAACATTAGATTAGCTACCTTCACTCATTTCATTGCTTGAAAATTCAATCTGCAGTGAGGATCCAGAAAGCAAAGTTTTAGGTGTCATTATAGACTCAACACTTTCATTTAACGACCATCTTAACTCTCTGGTAAAAAATATTTCTTTAGTCCCAAATGTTGAGAAAAGCGAGATCTTGTTTTCCACCAACAACATTTTGCTGTTCTTGTACAATCGATCATTCTTTCAAGGTTGGATTATTGTAATTCTACCTATTTAAGTCTAACCAAGAAAAGTCTTCAAAGACTTCAGCAAATCCAGAATACTGCGGCTAGGTTAATCTTTGCAAAAAGCAAATTTGACCATGTTTCCCTGCTTTTGTTAAAACTTCACTGGCTCCCAGTAATTTCTAGGGTTCACATTTAAGATCTTGCATGGCACTTTTCCTCCTTTAATTCCACTATCTTGGAACTCTGCGAGACCTGATATTACCAGATCTATCCAAAAGCTTAAATTATCTTTCCCCTTGCTAAAAGGTGTTATCTATGTTGAAAAATTAGGGAAATCTCTTTACTACAAAATTAGTAAACTTTGGAATAATTTTCCTGCCCAGCTGTGGAATTTGGGTTCCTTCCAATTATTCCAAAACATCTGAAAACTTGGTTATTCTCAAAAATGTAAATCTCGCTGCTCTCTATACAATCACTAATTCTTATTATGTTTTTCCTTCTTTTCAAATTTCCTGTAAACCGTGCCGAGCTCTTATCGTTATAGAGAAGATGCGATATATAAGCTTAAGGTTTAGTTTAGTTTGGAACAGTCTCCCAGAGGAAGTGGTGGAGACAGAGACTGTGTCTGAATTCAAGAAGGTGTGGGATAGGCATGTGAGATATCTTAGAGAGAGGAAGAGATAATGGTTGCTGCAGATGGGCAGACTGGATGGGCCATTTGACCTTAATCTGTCATCATGTTTCTATGTGATTGCAAATTATGCCATGCTAGTCAAGATACAGGGTCTAATAAGAAAAATTCTGCCTTTTTCATTTTGCTGGTCTGATAAAACAAGAGATAGACAGGAACATTGTAGCGAGAAGGGAAAGTTAGCTTGATGACAGGGCATGTGTGCTCTGAAAAGAAATCCATAAGGAAGAGGCATAGGAAAAAAAGAAGTGAGGCCATTGGTAGAAGAGGTTTCCTGGGAACTATAGTTTCATCAGGTTCTAGTCTCAAGTTTGATAACAAATGGCAAAGGCCAGAAGAATCAAAGAATATTGGCAGGAATAGGTGGGGGAATAGTCAGAATCTTGTTTAGACAGTATAGGCCATAGAAAAACACTAAAAAGACCCCACCGATAGCTATCATGCAAACAGAATCTTTCAAAGCTGCCAGGAATGCAAGGACCTAAGTGTTGCTGAAAAAGCAAATTCCTTGAAAATTGTCAGGGTGAACAGAGGTACAGAAACTGTTGGTTGGGGGGAGGGTGGGGAGGGCAATGAAGCAGCTGAAAGGGACCAGAATCTCAAGAACTGATACATTAGTATAGGATATCCTGACACAAGTCACAAAGAAAGGCAACTGGTGTTTTTCTCACTGACTGTAATTCAGCCCTGCGTATGATGCTGTTTGTTGGGGGGCGCTGTGCATTTGTTTAGGAATGATTTGAAAGACATCTATCAAGATTAAACATAATTTTCCAGCAGCTGGGCATGACATAACAGAGGAGCTGTGTGAAAGAGATATGATGGATAGTGTGGACTGTGACATGACTGAGGCCCTCCTTTCCAATGAGGAACTGAATGTTATGCCACCATCAGTGCAAGAAGAGGGCCTCAAAAACAATAATTTGAGAGGCATACTTACTGAACTGAAGTCTAAAGATTACTTACATAATGGACCCGTAGGCTTGAGGCAGCGTGTGGAGGATGCTGAGCTTCAGTTAGAAGATCAACATGTAGTGATTAAAGAGCAATGTGTTAAAATGAAAACTATGGAATCTCAGATTGCACTGTTATGTTTATATTGACTTGTATCCCATCTTTATTCAAGGCAGGTTACAAGCAAACATAGATAAATTAAAAATAGTCACAAGCCACAAGCACACACCAAAGATAGAAATCAATAATTCTATAAACATTTCAGGGCAACTCAAAAAGTTTGGCTTAACAGATATTGTTTTAGCATTGCTTTAAATGATGTTACAGTCTGCTGTGACTTAAACGCTAAAATTAGCATGAGGGACCAGCTACAGAAAAAGTTCATTATTGTAACTTTGAAACACAGTTTTAAATGTGCCACAACTAAGGCACAGGTATTTGAAGAATGCAATGATCTGATCAGCACATGCAGAAAAGATTTATGGTGCAACCCTAGATGAGCTAACAACAGTAGCTTATATTTCACTCTCTTTGCTACTCGGAGTCCTTCCAATTGTGACCAAAATGGGGACACATTCAAATTTTGACAAACCAAACAGCACTTGTGCTGCCGAGTTCTACGAAGTCTACAGTACCTGTACACATGCCCTAGGCAAGCCCACATAAACAATGTTGCAGTAGTTAAGTGAACCCAAAATTCAAACCTTTAATGGCAACATTGGCTGTAACTTACTTAGTAATCCAAATTTAAATATGGAACTCCTAATTACAACCTGAATCTGGGATCTAAATGTCAAAGAGCCAGATTCTCAAAACTTTAACGCCGTCGCTAAAATGTTTTCCGACGGTTTAGCCTGCACACATTTCAGCGGCGAATTATCCAAATGGATTATTTCTGTCTTTAGTGAACTTTCTAGCAATCTCCGACAATAACATGCTCTTCAACACTGAAATGAGCACTCTGATGGATTATTGAAAATCGCCGAACCATTTTCTAAAAGCAGCATTGGCTTTTGGTGACAAAAACCAGCGACTGGTCCAGGGGTGCCAGCACTATTAAAAGCGCATCTTGTGGCGTGTGTTTTTTTACATTGGCTAAAAAAATAAAAGTTACATGATTCTCATAAACCGTACCGTATTTTTCGCTCCATAAGCTATCACATCAGGTTTCTGAGATACACGTTACTGATTTTTTAGACAGTTTGCCACAAATTGTAAGTATGAACTGTGTCCCACCAAACTTGTGTTAAGGAGTTTACTCTGAAAACAAAGACATATTACAGCATATATTTATGCCTCTCTTAACTCACACAAAAGTGATGTCAGCATGTTCAGAAATGTTTGAGACACTTGCTTTTATGCTTGTCTCTCTTTGCAAGAACCTAAAATTGAACTTTCCCTGATATCTGCTTTCTATCACCTTGATATCCTGATGAAATCTTTCCCCATGCTCATCGCTGACATCGCCAAGATTGGGTGGGAAGAAGTCGAGGTGAGGATGTAAGAAGTGCATTTTAAGTGACATTCTGGCATCCATTAGCTGATATGCTGTCAGCGTGTTCTCCACAAGCTCAGCATAATTCTCTTATCTGTGACTACCAAGAAAATTCTGAACAACAAGCACGAATGCTTCCCATGCTGCTGATTCAGCTGAGTTCAGCTTCTGCTTGAACGCATCATCAAGGATCAGTTCAAGAATTTCTGGTCCAACAAAAACACCTTCTTTGATTTTGGCTTCACTTTTCTTAAACCCAAACGTACTTCTTAGGTGTTGAAATGCATCACCATTTCTGTCCATCGCTTTGACAAAATTTTTCAGCAGACTGTGTTAATCCAGAATAGAAGACAGCGCAGCACACAAGAGGTGCACACGCTTTATCTTGGTTGCTAACTCTACAGCCAAAATAATGCTTGTATGCATTTTGAAGTCTGCTGGACAGATTCTTTTGCTGATCTTGTGCAATAAATTGTCCGCAAACATAACAGAAATGATCAGGATGGTTAACACAACCTTGTCTGTTCATAATAATTATAATATCTTAGACATAAACAAACAAAATATAAAAATTCACAAGTAGAAAAAGCAGCACAATCAATTTTTAGTATAAACTTTCAAATTATTGGTATATGTGATCGATGAGCTGTCCTAAAATGCAATATTGTGTTACAGAAACAGTAAAATACCGATGCTTCATGGTAGCGTTATTGACGAAAATGATATAAACAAACTGACACATAACTTAAAAACAGGATGTGATAGACAAAAACTGTTTTCAGATTTAGAGTCAGCATGTGGCCCTTGTTAAAGTACAGGTGACAGAACTCCAGTAGCTTTTTCGCAATGCTTATACAGAGGTACTTGTTCGGCGATTTTTCTCGGACCACACAGGCTTAGGTTTATTCTTTTTGTAATTTAACTGGATACCTTACAGATTAGGGACCCCTGATGAAGGCGTGTTAACCGAAACACAGACCGTGTTGGGTCCCCTGGTTTGTAAAAAGGTGGTGATATTAACCGCAATATATAATTGTTTTAATAAACTGAGCCTGCATCTTGTATTCTCGTCTGCAGTTCTTTTTTGTTCAGAACTCCAGTAGCAAAATGCTTGTTGACCATTGATTGTTAGCACTCAATTTAGTCAATTTATTTACGTGCATATCTCAGAACAGTGCACAATTTTTCACACATACTGTACATTTGGGCACCATATATAGAATTTGGGAAATAATGGGGCCAATAATTGCACCTTCCCAAGATTATCGTATTCATGGAGCTGATAAGCAATTATAAGACTGAGCTCCATGGATCTTTGGACTTCTGTCACCCTAAACAACTATGTAATATCAGTTCTTCTCTTTCTCTCCATACAGAGGCATCCGATTAGGATACACACCAGATGTCTTAACAGAGGCAGTCGCCGAGCTTACAGTTGCCCTCCTACTAGCTACGTCTCGTCGACTGATAGAGGCAGTAGATGAAGCCAAGAAGTAAATTTTGTTTCTTTTCATTTACTCAAATCCCAGAGCCCCTTTCCCCAAAACAAGTGTATCTACAAGAATGGGCTATTTAATAGGGTGATCCGTTATAACTGCGCAGGACAAACACACGTCAACAATGGCTCACAGGACTTATGCATGCCGGATTACAACAGTTACAGTAAGGACTCCGAGGGGGGGGGGGGAACCCCTCCATTAAACTTATAAGGGATCCCCCATTACAGAGGAAACTGCCAATTACCTCCAAAATAAGGTACAATCACAGTTTCCTCTGTAATGGGGGGGGGGGTACACCCAGCGCAGGATTAACCAATAGGTCCAGTAGGCACGTGCCTAGGGCCCGAAAAGGTCAGGGAGGCCCAATGAAGGAGGGCATCAACATTGTTTTTTCCAAACAGCGATGGGCCCCTCCAGCATCGATCAGCAACGCAGGCCCCCCCAACCAGCAACGCGCCGCCCCCATCAACGGAAAGTAAGACAAGCAAGCAACGCGGGTAAGAAAGGCAACGGAAACTGTAATTTTGCAAGCGGTGCTGCTTGCCCAAAGCTTCCCTCTGATGCAGCTTCCTATTTCCGCCTTGGCATATGGTGGTGGGGCGGGGCAGGGGGCCCAGTGTACTTGTGTGCCTAGGGGCCCTCAACGAATTAATCCTGCCCTGGGTACACCCCCTCTACCACCCCCCCAAAGGGAACGTGAACATTTCTAAGTTTAATGGGAGGGTTCCCCCCACTCCCCCTTGGAGCGCTTACTGTAACTGTTTTAATCCGGTGCGCATAAGTCCTACGTGGGATTGTCAGCGTGCCATTGTCCCATGCATTTTAGTTAATGTACCATTTAATAGTATACAGTAGAAAGAGTGAATCTTGTGGAAATGCAGATAATCCTCATATTAAACAAGTATTTCCTGCACAATCAGGCTAAGTCATCATCCCACCTCCTCTGAGGATCCTAAGCACATTTGAAATACTTGTATTATGTTGGAGACAAACACATAAGAACATAAAAACAGTCATACTGGGTCATACTGGGTCCATCAAGCCTAGTTTTTAGTTTTCAGTAGTGGCCAATCCAGGTCACTGTACCTGGTAGAAACTGAAATAAAAGTAAGACAAAGGCTTTCAGAGCAATATTGAAGCAAATAGTGTAATATTCTAGAACTAAACTAAACTAAACCTTAGGCTTACATCTTCTCTATAACAGTAGAGCTTAGCACGGTTTACAAGAAATTAGAAATGAGAACAGATACAATATGGATTTGGAATAGTATGGAGAGGTGCGGAATTTACAACTTTGAAAATAGCCAAGTTTTCAGATGTTTTCGAAATGGTTGGAAAGAGCCCAGATCGCGCAGTTGAATAGGAAAGTCATTCCACAGCTCAGTAATTTTGAAAAATAGAGACTTCCCTAATTTGCATTTTTTTTTAAAAAGATCTGGCAATCTCCTCCTGCTTTTTTGACCTTCTAACTTGGGGGTCCTTTTATTAAGGTGCATACTAAAGATTAGTATTTAGCATGTGCTAAGGCGCCCATAGAATATAATGGATTCCTTAGCACAGGGATAGGGAACTCCGGTCCTTGAGAGCCGTATTCCAGTCGGGATTTCAGGATTTCCCCAATGAATATGCATTCATTTAGCGTGCACTAAATCAGTTAGTGCGCCTTAATAAAAGGACCCCTTAATTATGATTGATATTTACTAAGATACAGAACTATGAACCTTCATTTACCTGGATTGCTCAATTTCTCACTCCTGTTTTCCTCAGATACCCAGATTACTGAACAATCCTCAGTCAGGAGTATAGACAAGTATTTGTGAACCTGAACCTGATCCTGATAAACAAATGTTGCTGGATCTCCCACACTCCAGGAGACTGAATACTGCTTCTGCAGTATCCTCATAGAAAAAGCAATTTTTAATAATACTTATCATCAAGGACACATAAAAACTGTAAATCAAAATCTGAAAGAAAACAAATAAATCATGCCTAATTTATGCCTTAAAAAAAAAAAAGATAACTTCAATTTTGCCAATTTCAAATCAGTGCGAAATCTTCATGAGGCAGAGCTAAACTAATATTTCTGGGTGTCTCATAGCTAACAATTGAGGCCTATATACTGTCTCCTGTAACCTATTACACTGTTCTGTTTAAATGGAAACAGAATAGTAGGGCCAAGAATGCATTAGTGGTATGATTTTGCCTATAGTGTAGAGATTAACAGATTACTAGAAAACATAAAAAAGGAAACAAAATCTGATATTGATGCATCAATATACTTGATCTGGAAATAATGTACAATGAAGATTTTAGAGCTGTGATAATCATGCTTTGAATTATTCTAAATGTTACATTTGTTTTTTAATTAGTGGTGGATGGGGAACCTGGAAACCTCTTTGGATGTGTGGCAATGGGCTTACACAGAGCACAGTTGGAATTCTGGGACTTGGAAGGATAGGTAAATCTTAAGATCCCAAGAGCATGCTAGTTCAAACCTCTGCAAACTCATACCTGCTGATCCATAGCTTATATGATGAATTCTTAATCTTCCTAACATGTCAAAAATCTATGTTATATGGAGTGGAGGAGTAGCCGAATGGTTAAAGGAGCAGAGAAGCTGAATTCAGATCCCTCTTTGTCTCCTTGCAACTTTGAACAAGTCACTTGACTCAGTTTTTGAGCCCCCCAGGGACAGAACAATGCCTAATGCATGTCAAGGTAACTCACTTTGAGCTACAACAGAAAAAGGCATGAGCCAAATCCAAAAATACTAAAATGAGGATTCATTTAAGGATGTTTTAACCCAATGCTGACCCAACCTCTGTCCCCTCGCCCTTTTGGTTTTCTCCTTTATTGTTCTTTCCTATCCAAACTATTGTAGTTCCTACCTTTTCCCTTTCGTGCCAGTCTGTCAAGTTAATCCTGTATGCCTGTTATTCTATGTTGTATGTTTCTTTGTACTATCTTGATGTTGGTTGTTTACCTGCTTTATTTTAACCTTATGTAAAACCGCCTTGAATTTTGATAAGGCAGGATAACAAATTTTAATAAACTTAAAACTTGATAGTCTTCAATTATGAGGGTTGCTTTATTTCCTTTGGATTATGGAAATTATAATCTAAAATGGTATCCCAATGATGTTAACTGTCCTTCCCTGTCACAGTGGTCTGGTACCTTGCTGTTCTGTCTTCAGACTCTCTATGCTAGGGTACTCCAATTCTAAGATTATTTATTCCTCTCAGCAGCAAACAAATCTCTTAGCTGCTTTCTGTTTCTCCCCCAGCAGGTAAAAACCCAACAAGGTTAGGATGCGAATTGCATCAGTATTTTACAAAAATCTCTGCCGAATGTAGAGCTTTTTCTAAAATACATATAAAGTTGTGCAAGAATGTACATGTATTTGCCACCATGCACAGCAAGAGCAGCCATTTTACAAATATACATAGATAAAAATGAGCAGATTCCTAGTGCAGGCACTGGCACTTCAATGGAAGATTCAATTTCACTACCTCCACATGTAGCTGGCCCATTTTACAAATCTTTGGGGCTCATTTTCAAAATAGAAAGATGTCCAAAAAAACAGCATAAAGTGACATTTGGAAGTTTATCTCACCAAAATGTCCAAGTCGCCATTTTCAAAATCAGCTTTCTAGATGTCTTACTGGGCTTCTTGGCCACAAGGCATCTAAAGTTTGAGGGGACATGTTGAAGGCGAGTTATGGGCAGACTTAGAGCATGCTTAGCATTTGGATGCTTGCAGTGATAATCGAACATTTATCAAGATGTCCAGAACCCCATTTAGATGTCTGGAGCTAGACCTGTTTTAAAAGTGTCTAGTCAAAAAGGTGCACAAATAGACCAGATAACCACCCCAGCAATCCCCCAGTAGTCACTTCACCCTCCCACCCCCCAAATATCTGAATGAAACAGTACATATCTGTCTGGTATGCACCTGGTATGGGAAATCCTAGTAGAGCAGAAAGCAGGTATCTGGAGTAACCTGGTGGGCGATGTAGTGAACCATAGAGAGGGGGACCCAGAGAGGGGGACCCAGGCAGGGTTACCAGATTTCACGGAAGTAAAACCCAGATCCATGGTATTGCCCCCAGGCCAGTCCAGTTTCATCCAGCTCTGCCCCATTATGCCCGAGTCACGCCCTGCCCCCTTCAACCTGTTCACTTGTTCAGAGCAGCATCAGGAGGGCATCTACACATTGTAGCCGGCACCAGAGCCTCCAAACAGGACTCTTCAGTGCCCCTAGTGGCCACAGCTAAAATTGCACCAGCATGTGACCCAGTATGGAGTCACCCTGCAGGAGCTGCATTAATATGAGCAAAACAAAAACAGAACCAATGCACAAAGTTCTAGGTTCGGTTTCCAAAGAAAAATTTAATGTCAGAATGAAAACAGAATGGCAAAATCCCCAAATCAATGTAACTTGCAAAATAAAAAGAAACCCAAAGGGAAAACTCTTGGTGAGTTCAGGATTTCTCCTCACAAATGCCAATAATCTTCTCTGTGGTTTTATTCTCTACAGAGCTTCTTGCAATAAGGCTTTCAAAGCCTGCTCCTAGCAGGTTTCGGGTAAGTTCAGTTCCCTGCTATGATACACCAATATTCCATCAGTCTTAAATAGCAAAGCCTCCAGCTTATCTTATAGCACTGCTGGGTCTAGGGGAGTGCCTAAAGTTTGCCTGCACAAAGCACAAAAACAGCTTACAAAATCCCTCCCAGTTGTTGGCAAACTTCTTCCCACAAAAGCACTCCCAGCTTAACACACTGTGCAGAGAGTCAAAATAGAAAAACAATCCCACAGTTCAGGAAGTCCATGCAACTGACTGAAAAAAAAACCCAACCTTAACCAGACCTTAACCAGACCTAGCAAATCAGAATAGCAAACAGAAAAAAAACCTCACAGTTCTTTGCTCAGTCCTTGCAAATGGATGCCAAGCCTACTTCTATCAGCTCAGGAGCTGCACACAAATCCTCAGGGACCAGCTCTCCTTGCAACTCCATTGGCATCTCCTGGTCTGCTTCCAGCAACTCTGAAGTGGGTTCAGCTTCTTCTACTTCCATTGGGTCACAGATATTACCCGTGCTTGAGCCAGTAAGCTCTTCTTTAGGGAGAACCCTGAGCTTCCTCCCTAACCTGCCTAGCTGCTTGCTAACATCAAGAGGGGAGTCATGCCCTGCTCTGACTGAGCCTGCTCTCACCTGGGCTTCTCTCTGGTTCCCCTGGTGGACACTAGGGAAACCACAGGGCCCAAGGCAGGCATGGAGCCTGACAGGTCACAACATGCACAGGTGGAACGAGATATCACCATGTTGCATATGGTATGCGCAGATGCCCTTCTAATGCCACTCCCAGCTGAAAACTTTTTAAAACCCGGACAAAATGCCGGGTTTTGAAAAGCCGTTTGGACATGTTCTCTAAAAAGAGGACATGTCCGGGTAGATCTGGACGTCTGGTAACCCTAGACCCAGGCCCATAGCCCACTCTAACCACTACATTTATGGTGGAAAGTGTGAGCCCACCAAAACCCACTAAAATCCTATGTACTGCCATATAGGTGCCCAAACCCTTACCACGATCTTGCACTGGCACACAGCACCAACCCACATGACATGCCGGTGCCGGAAGAGCCTGCCTTTTGCCACTTATATCTGCTGGGTCTACTTCAAGCAAAATGAAAATGTTGTCAGCATAAGCAAAAAGAGGTCTGCAGCAGTCAGGTTTGCCAATAGTAAAACCCAACTCAAAATAGCCAAGCAATTGATAGTGAATCAATCGCTTGGCTATTTTGCATGGGGTTTTACTAATTTGCATGGGACGATTGGGATTGGATCGCTACGGGCGTTAGTGAATAGTGCAGGAGGGAAATCTGGTCGTAAAGGGCTCGCAAACCGATCAGTACATGATTGGTTTGCTTAGTGAATCTAGCCCAAATGTTATGCATCTTGTCCAGTGCTCGTAGCTAAAAGTAAGCATGGTTAGGGGCCAATCGCGAGCCATGATTTTAAGTTATACGCATGTTTTTGACTTAGGTTCTGACGTGTGCACAACTTAGATGCAGGCACTGAGGCCAAGAAAACCCTGGCATAAATAGAATGTGGCTAAAAGTTGGGATGCTTAGTGGCATTAAGTGCAATTCTATACCATGCACATAACTTTTATAGAATTGCACCAATTAGTCAGCACCAATTATATAGGAGACATACTGTATATAGAAGCAGATCCTCAAAGTACAATTTTCAGACTGCCTCCATTGCTGCAACTCCATGAATACATTTTCAAATTTTGCACCAGATTCCAAAGTGTATGTACAAGTGTACAGCCAATGCCAGGTACTTGTGACCTAGATTGGTCACGGTCAGAAACAGGATACTAGGCAGTATGGCAATTCTTATATTCTTGTTTTCACTTTGAAGATTTCCTGTGAAAAAATACCTGCAGATAACTTGCATCTGCTTTTTCTGTGGACACTTTTTCTAGCTAGAACAGCATATCTCGTCTAAGATACACACAACTGTGCCTATTTTTGCAAACCTCATCTTATCTCCACCCCTGGAAGTTGTCTGCTAATACAGAGGTACTGTACTTCCAGACTTAAGTGTGCAGAGAAGAAAATGGCATTTGACAAATATGTTCAAATACCCACCAGAAGTAGAGGTTAAAATGTGCAGAAAATTAACATTCTCTTAGGGGCCCTTTTATTAAAGCTGAATGTGTGCTAACAGACATTAGTGTGTGCTAAGTGCCATGTACCCATAAATATAAAATAGGACACACAATATTTAGTAAATGCCAATGTCTATCAGCACATACTAAGCTTTAGTAAAACGGAACTTTAGAAAGGAAGTTCTACAACGAGAAGGCATGATATAAGGCTTATGGGAGCAGATCTAGAAAAAATGCCATATTCCATCCACAAAATTCAAGATGTTGCCAGCTGAGGTGCAATTCCCTTGTCTCCTAGTGTCTGCTCTGTATGTTTTCTGAGGAGAAATACTGCATGCTATTTTCAAATGAGCGTGTACTATTTCCTTCCAGTACTAACCTAAAAAAGCAGATCAGTCCAGAATGAAACATATCCACCTCACAAAACAGCAAGTAATGTTTTGCTTTATAGTTTGGAAGTGTGTTTGAATTTTCCCCTGCAGTTATTGCCCCTGACGCAGCCTGTGAGTGAAATGTGGCTGTGTCGAGTGCTTGATATTAATAAATCAGACTTATTCATTCTGGACTGATCTGCTTTAGTGCATACTTTGTGACATATTTGTGTCCCTTTTATGTCCATTATTCTGTTTGTAAAGCAAATACCAAGAAGAGCACAAAACCACAAGAGCCATAAACCATATGGCATAAACTGCTGAGAACTAGAGAATGACATAGGGAAAAATTTTCCCCCATCCCCGCAGGAACTCAATTTCTGCGTCCCATCCCTGTAAGTTTTGACGCTGTCCCTGTTCCATTCCTATAAGTTCCTCCTTAACCACACAAGCCTCGAACACTTATGATTTTAAAGTGTGTGAGATTTATGCAGATGAAGACAGAGCTTGCAGGAATGGGGCAGAGACAGGAAAATAACTCACCGGGATGGGATCAGAAAATGAGTTCCCATGGGGACGGGGAAAAATTTGTCCCTGTGTCATTCTCTACTGAGAACTTCCTTTTATCTACAAAGAAATATTTATATATATTTTGTTCATTACTTACATAAACACAGTTACTCTAGCATTCTTCTTACAGAAGCAAAATGTCACTCACTTCCATTGTTTTAATTTTAGGAGTAGCCATTGCTAAGCGTTTGAAGCCATTTGGAGTTAAAAAGTTCTTGTACACAGATATTGACCGCAGACCCGAGTTGGCTGCCACAATTTCAGCAGAGTTTGGTAAGAAAATTATTTTTTACTCTGTGTTAACAACTTTAAGCATAACCATTTCTTAAAAATCCAGGGAAAAAAAACCTTTGATAAACGGTTCCACTTCTGTTCATTACTTTATGTTCTGTTAATAGATGCAGAATTATTGTTTCTTCAGTTTCTACTTCTTGTTACTTTTGTCCATACTGAAACTTTGCAATCATAAACTCTGCATGCTATCCTGGTTCCCTGTCAATTCCCTACAAACTGAAGTGTCCCCATTTTGTGATAGTGAGTTTATCATTTTTCCACACATTTTTTCCATTTTCGATATGACTTCTAAGTTCGAGTTTGGACGTTCTATGAAGTGAATCAAAAAATGAGGTAGAGAAAAATGGCCATTTTTGAAACTGCAAAATGTCTACTTTTTTTTTTTTTTTTTAAATGACCTTTCTAGAAGTGTTCACCCGGTCTATAAACTTAAGTTTTACTTTAGTTTAGTGTGTCTATCTTTCTGAACTATTTTTCGAAAACCAAAATGCCCAAATGAAAAACAACAAAGCAAATCATTGGGATGTGGGAGGAGTCAGCATTTTAGCAGATGGCCACACAGACATTCCAGCAGAGTAGGAGCACATAAAGGATCCCAGATACACATCTCAGTATAACTTCCTTACAGTGTATGGGGAGCCCTCCAAAACTCACCCAAAACCTACTGTACCCAACTGTATACCACCCCATTAGCTCTTATGCCTGCAGGTGTCACCTAGGGTTTTGGTGGGCTCATACTTTCCACCACAAGCATACTAGTTACAGTGGGATATGGGCCTGGGTCTCAATGCTTTGGTTTTAAGCAGCGTTCTCCTTACGACTCTCCACATACCAGTTTTTCCTCATATCTACCACCATAGGACCTTCAGGGACCCCTGAAGAAGACTATCTTGTTGAAACACGGACCGTGTTGGGTCCTATGCTTTCAGCGAACTAGGCCCTTTAGGCTTTTATGTGGATCAAATTATTATTTTTATGCGGATTGCTCAATTGTATCTTTTTGGAACTTTGATATTTTAAAAAAAGTCCATTTCAGGAACATCATCATTCACAATGTTTTTTGGGGTTTTCCTTGCCTCCTTTCTCTGTGGATTTCTTGGGGTCAATTTTCCTTGGTTTTGTCTCTTTTTCTGGAGACCACTGCACTGACCACCAGACTACTCCAAACACCTGCTCGCTACTCTACTAGGATTGGCCATAATGTCTGCTGCTGTCATACAGACAGTTATGCACTGTTTCATTCACATCTTTGGGAGATTAGAGGAAGTCAGTGACTACTAGGGGAGTGTATATGTGTGTGTGTGTGTGTGTGTGTGTTGGTGGGGGGTGTTACGCCCTCATGCCTCTAGTGGTTGTCTGGTCAGTTTGGGCACCTTGTTGGCACTTATTCATTATTTAAACAGGTCTGTGCCCTGGATATTTTGTAAAATGTTCAATTAACACTGAAAAACATCTAAAACACACCTCTAAAAAGCCCCCTTGAAATATAGACAAACTATTGACAAATGACATAGAAACCCATCTAGAAAATATGTTTCAAAAATGGTGATTTGGATGTTTTAGTAATTAAAATGTCCAAGTACCACTTTATGCCATTTTTTGGATGTGTCTTTTGAAAATGGGTCCAAAAGTCAATTAGCATGTGTAATCAGTAATGCTGAATTTCCTGGGTCAGTATACCTTGCGGTTCAAGGCGGATTACAAAAGATTTATAAACGGTGGGTTGCAATGGAAGATCATTGGTTATTTCTAGAGAGGTAAAGGTAAAGAGTAGGTCAGGTATGTCAGGTAAAGAGTTGGTTAGGTAAAGATTAGGTCAGGTAGTTTCAGTGTGGCGGAAGGAGAGAGTAGGAATATGTAATGTTAGGACTGTTTAAGAATTTCTTGAAGAGTATAGTTTTTATTTCTTTTTTGAACATCTTGTAATCTGGGGTAATTATCACTAGATTGGAGATCTGTTTATCTAGTTTTGCTGCTTGAGTGGCTAGGAGGCCATCGTATAGTTTTTTTCCGTTTTACTTCTTTGATCAGAAGGGGGGGGGTGAATGGGGTGTGCATTTTTCTATGTCTAATTGAGGTGGTTTGGATGAGGCGATTGTTCAGGTAGGTTGGGCTGTCTCCATTTGAGGTTTTAAATAACATACACAACTACAACAAAGGCATTACTATCAGAAAAATAAGCATATTCCTCTACTTACAAAGCTGAAGTAGAGGTTTCTACTACAGGCTGGTGAGGTAAATGCTCTGATACTCATAGATTTCCTATGAGTGTCGGAGCATTTACCTCATCAGCACGTGATAGATGCCTCTACTGTGGCTTTGTAAAAGGAGCCCTTTATTCGGTAGCCCTATCCAATTTAATTAGGGCTGTCCCCCTAGTCTGGATAAATTTATTCCCTGGATAGCAAGTGAATATTGCTGTTACCTGGATAATTCTAAACTCCTTCCTTGGGAATACCCCTGCCCCACCTAAGAATAGCCTTACTGGGTCAGACCAATGGTCCATCAAGCCCAGTAGCCCGTTCTCACTGTGGCCAATCTAGGTCACTAATACCAGGCCCAAACCCAAGGAATAGTAATATTCCATGCTACCTATTCAGGGCAAGCAGTGGCTTCCTCCATGTCTTTCTCAATAACAGACTATGGACTTTTCCTCCAGGAACTTGTCCAAAGCTTTCTTAAAACCACCTATACTATCCGCTATTACCACAACCTCTGGAAATGCGTTCCAGAGCTTAACTTTTCTCTGAGTGGAAAAATATTTCCTCCTATTGATTTTAAAAGTATTTCCCTGTAACTTCATCGAGTGTCCCCCCCCCCCCTAGTCTTTGTAGTTTTTGACGGAGTGAAAAATTGATCAACTTGTACCCGTTCTACTCCACTCAGGATTCTGTAGACTTCAATCATATCTCCCCTCAGCTGTCTCTTTTCCAAACTGAAGAGCCCTAATTGTTTTAGTCTTTCCTCATAGGAGAGGAGTTCCATCCCCTTTATCATCTTGGTCGCTCTTCTCTGAACCTTTTCTAGCGCCACTATGGGCTCCTTTTACTAAGGTGCGTTAGGGCCTTAACACGTGGAATAGCGCACGCTAAATTGCCACACGCACTGTTGAGCTGGCATTATTCTAGAAGCATACCGCACGGTTTAGCATGTGGTAATTTCGTGTGTGCGCTAAAAACGCTAGCGCACCTTAGTAACAGGAGCCCTATATCTTTCTTGATATAAGGAGACCAGAATTGAATGCAATACTCCAGATGAGGTGGCATTATAACATTCTTAGTCTTATTAACCATACCTTTTGTAATAATTCCTAGCCATCTGCACAATGTGCGGCAAAAAGGGCGAACAGAATGCTAGGAATGATAAAGAAGGGGATCACGAATAGATTGGAGAAGGTTATCATGCCGCTCTACGGGGCCATGGTACACCCTCACCTGGAGTACTACATCCAGCACTGGTCGCCGTACATGAATAAGTCCAGAGAAGAGCGACTAAAATGGTTAAGGGGCTGGAGGAGCTGCCGTACAGTGAGATATTGGAGAAACTGGGCCTCTTCGCCCTTGAAAAGAAAAGACTGAGAGGAGACATGATCGAAACATTCAAAATACTGAAGGGAATAGACTTAGTAGATAAAGACAGACTGTTCACGCTCTCCAAGGTAGGGAGAACGAGGGCACTCTCTAAAGTTGAAAGGGGATAGATTCCGTACAAATGTAAGGAAGTTCTTCTTCACCCAGAGAGTGGTGGAGAGCTGGAACGCTCTTCCGGAGTCTGTTGTAGGGGAAAACACCCTCCAGCATTTCAAAACTAATCTGGACAAGTTCCTGCTAAACTGGGACGTATGCAGGTGAGGCTGGACTCATTTAGAGCACTGGTCTTTGACCTGGGGGCCGCCACGTGAGCCGACTGCTGGGCAGAATGGACCACTGGTCTGACCCAGCAGCGGCAACTCTTATGTTCTTATTCCTGAGATAAGCATCATGAGATCTAGTTTACTCTTCAGGAATCATGCTAGGTACTTGTGATTTGAGGGTGGGATTTTTCTGTGTGGTTTACACAATCAAAGCGGTTTACATATTTTAGACAGGTACTTATTTTGTACCTGGGGCAACTAAGTGTTAAATGACTTGCCCAGAATCACAAGGATTTGGATTCAGGCTTAATTGCCTTTGGTCTGCCCCAATAATGCAATCCTTATGTACTGTACTTATGTGCCCTTATCCATCACCACTTGGTACTTAGGTTGTCTTCCTCATAGTTGTGCATTGCTCTGCTCCTCATGCAGTTTCTTCTTTGGGTCATTTGCAGTATCTCTGGACGTGTTGGCCCAGCAGTCAGATTTCATCACTGTATGCTGTGCCCTAACACCTGAAACACAGGGCATCTGTGACAAACGCCTCTTCTCCAAGATGAAAAATAATGCAGTGTTTATCAATACTAGCAGGTGAGACATGGGTACTTTGACACCACTTCTGATATGATTAAATGGGGGGAAAGGATTTATTTTTGCATTCTTCATGACACTGTAGTTTGGCCAAATAAACATCTGCATAAATGTTTACTAAAATAAAAATGAAACAGTACCATTTTCTTCAGAATCCTCTGTTCAAAACTGTGCAATATAAATCTAGTGCATTTTTTTGTACAGGATGCAAATGTTTGTGTCCCCAGTGGTGGTGAGTGGCAGGGGTAGAAATCCTTTACTATACAGCCAGAATCCTAAGAAGAGGACAATCTTCAGTTCATAGTACATCTCTTACACTAAGTATAAGTAAACATATCCTTATAGAGAGATTAAAATAAAAGTCAAAGGGCTCCTTTTACTAAGCCGCACTAGCGGGGTTAGCGCGCGTGACTTTTCATCACGCGCTAACCCCGGCGCTGGCCAAAAACTACTGCCTGCTCAAGAGGAGGCGGTAGTAGCTAGTGCAGCCGGCAGTTTAGCATGCACTATTAAGCGCATTAAACCGCTAGCGTGGCTTAGTAAAAGGAGCCCAAAGTTATCCAGGAATATTTAAATATTAGGCAGAAATAAGTGATTCCAAATCCCCTCCTTCTACCCCACCCCCCACTACATAGGCATAGATTTACTTTTACATTTGGAAGAGAAGGGTGGGGAATGGCACATTAGCATATTCATTTGTATACATACATCTCATACATATTCATAATGGTTAGTCAAAAAAAAAAAGGACAAAAACAGACTGAATAAGAAGCCAGTATACTTTCTCTGCCCCCCTTCCATAGGCCTGATACCAGTATCTTCCTTTTTCCTTCTTCTCTAAAGCCTAGCTGTTTCTCTCTTCCTCCCTCCTTCTCCCATTGTGGACTTTAGAAATTATACAGGCTCTAGATGTAGAAGCAAAATAGATGACAGTGATAGTAAGTAGTTTCATACCTTCCAGAGTAATATCTTCAGATAGTTTCAATGTATTCCAGACCCTCTCCTCTTACAGAATAGGAGACCACAAAAAACAAGCAGATGGAGACACCTTTTCTATCTCTTTTTCTCACCTTGACCCTTCCATTCTCCTTTTTATTTCCCAATTTTTTACTTACACTATGCTTTCTCCTCCTGCCATGATCTACTAGGGGATCTTGATCCTGGGTTCTTGTGTATTACTGAATCGTGGATTGCAAAAGATGATTTATTTACTCAAAATGAGCTTTGTTCCCATGGTTATCGAAGTCTCTTTTCTTCCAGAAACTGCCGAAAAGTAGGAGGTTTGGCATTTCTTTACAAATCATTTTTTGATGTACAGCTTCTTGAAAAAGGTAGCAATGCAACGCTAGAATATATGCTAGCTACTGTTAACAATGAACTCTCTTGTCACCCATTAGGTATTTTGCTATTTTACTGTTCCCCAATTCCCTGGAAAATATCTTCTGAACTAGTATTCAAGACCATAACAAGTGCTTTTCTAAGATTCCAAAGAGTATTGATTATTGGTGACATTAATCTTCATTTAGATGATAACGCTAATAAGGATGTTATCGAATTCAACAGTTTTCTCACGTCTCTGGGTTTTCCTTCTCTTAAGACCACTCCAACTAGTTTTCTTGATCTTGTTCGTTGGGAACAAGTTCCATGGTCTGGGTGCTTCTTGTCTTCCTGTTTTCATGTCTAATCTTGGGGCTTAATCTTGTACTCCAAAACTCATTAACTTCCGGAAGAAAATTGTGAGTGAACAATTTTGGACCCAATTTCTTAAACAGTTTGCTTTCTCCCTCAAGCCTGATGCCTCAGAAGTCAACTGGCACAATTGGGTAAATCTTTCTGAGTCCACCTATTGTTCACTTGCTCCTCTATCTACAAAGATGGTTTCTTACGCTCGTAAGGCTCCCTGGTACTTTCCTTTTCACAGAAAATTGAAACAGAAATGCGGATCATTGGAGTGTAAATGGAAAAAAAATCAAGATCTGCTGACAGACAGTCATGGAAGGATAGTATTAGGTCTTATAATGCAACATTAAAAAAAGCTAGGAAAAATTTCTACGGCAATAGAATTATCAGATCCAACAATCAAAGTAGCACCTTGTTTAACATCTGGCACTCTTTAACCACTAACAATGACTTATCAATACACCCTTCTTCCCCAGTAGTGGATGACAGCGCGATTTTTTAATGAAAAGATTGCTGTCATAAGAGACTCTTTTCCATCATTAGTTTCTTATAATTTTCTGGTGTCGGGTGATACTAATCCAATCACAGAATCTGGGCAGCCTTTCAGTACTGTATTTTTCGGACCATAAGATGCACTTTTTCCACCCCCCCAAAAAAAGGGGGTAGAAAAGGGTGTGTGTCTTATGGACTGAATACACCGCATGCCCCCCTCTGTAGAGCGATGCGACACACAATACAGGAGTGTGACCTTTGCGCTTCCTGCCTGGTCCTGCGCTGCTCTGTGATTGGCTGCAGCCAATTACAGAGCGGCACAGGACCAGGCAGGAAGCGCATAGGGTGTGCTCCTGCATTGTGTAACGAGGAAGACATAATACAGGACCACAAACTAAGGGCTCCTTTTACTAAGTTGTGTTAGGGCTTTAACGCGTGGAATAGCGCACACTACATTGCTGCGCACACTAGACCTTAACACCAGCATTGAGCTGGCGTTACTTTCAGCCGTGTAACGCGCGGTAATTTCCTGCGTGCACTAAAAACGTTAGCGCATCTTGTAAAAGGAGTCCTAAAAGTATTAATATATATAAACAAAACCCTAAGACTCTGCATGCAGTACAATCCCCAGAGAAATAGAAACAAATGTATTTCTTCCTGAACAGTGCAAAATATAGACAGCAGATGTAATTTCTCAAAACTGACACAATTCAATCACTAAATGGAAAATAAAATCATTTCCCCTGCCTTTGTTGCCCTGCCTTTGTTGGTGATTTTGGTTTTCAAACCATCTTTCCCAATCTCTGGCTGCACGTTCTTCTGTCTGTGCTCTTAACTGTGTATCCAGGGCCACCTTATCCATGCAGCACCCTCTGGTGATGCTCTTCCAGTCCGAGTATTGCCCATTTACCTCCACTCTCTGTTTCCTATGCTCGAGCCAGTTTTTAATCCACGTGAGTATTTCACCCTCGATTCCATGGCTTGCAATTTTCAGAAGTAGTCGTTCATGTGGAACCTTATCAAACGCCTTCTGAAAATCCAGATATACAATGTCAACCGGTTCGCCCTTGTCTGTCTGTTTACTCCCTCAAAGAAGTGCAGCAAGTTTGTCAAACACGAACTGCCTTTGCTGAAACCGTGTTGACTGGCCTCATCAGCCCGTGTCCATCAAGGTGATCAATGGTGCGGTCCTTTATCAGCGACTCTACCATCTTTCCCAGTACCGAGGTCAGACTAACCGGTCTGTAGTTTCCCGGATCTCCCCTTGAACCTTTCTTGAAGATCGGCATAACATTCGCCACTTTCCAGTCTTCCAGAATCTTTCCCAATTTGAGCAACAGATTGGCTATTAGTTGAAGCAGTTCAGCTATGGTCCCTTTCAGTTCCTTGATGACCCTCGGATGGATGCCATCCGGTCCCGGGGATTTATCACTGTTAAACCTATCAATTTGCCTACACACCTCCTCTAGACTGACCGTCAATCCTGTCAGCTTTCCGTCTTTGTTTCCAGCATATAGCCTGATAGGTTCCGATATGCTGTGTAAATCTTCGGTAAATATAGACGCAAAAAATGTGTTCAGTTTGTCGGTGATTGCTTTGCCCTCCTTTAGTGCTCCCTTTATTCCATGGTAATCCAGTGGTCCCACCGCTTCCTTCGCTGGTCGTTTCTCCTTAATATATCGAAAGGACGGCTTAAAGTTCTTCGCTTCCTTGGCTATTTTTAACTCATAGTCTCTTTTGGCCCCTTTTATTACCTTATGGCACCTGCGTTGATGTTGTTTGTGCTTGTTCCAGTTTTTGTCTGTTTTTGACCTTTTCCATTTCTTACACAAAGCTTTCTTGTCTCTGATCGCTTCCTTCACCTCTACAGTGAGCCACGCTGTTTCTTTGTTCTTTTTACTCTTGAATCCCTTGTTGATATGCGGTATATGTAGATTTTGCACCTTGGTGACCGTATCCTTAAAAAGGGACCAAGCTTGCTCTAGCATTTTTGCAGTGCTTATCCTCTTCTTAATCTTCTTCCCTACCATGAGTCTCATCCCTTCGTAATTCCCTTTTTGGAAGTTCAGTGCCATGGCCGTCGTTCTGGACCGATGTTTTGCCCCTGCATCCAGGTCAAAGTGGATCATGTTATGATCACTGTTTCCCAGCATCCCTTCTACTTCTACACCTTGTGCCGGTCCTCGCAGTCCATTTAAAATTAAGTCCAGAATTGCATTTCTTCTTGTATTTTCCTTGACAAATTGTTCCAGGAAGCAATCGCCTACAGCAGCCAGGAACTTGGTCTCCCTAGCGCAGCCGGAGGTGCCTAGGTTCCAGTCTATCCCCGGATAGTTGAAGTCAATCATGATAACTGCGTTACCTCCCTTGCAGTTGCGTTTAATCTCATCTGTCATTTCTCCATCAATTTCTTCAGAATACCCGAGGGGTCGGTAGTGGATGCTGATCTTCGTTTCCAGTCCTGGAATTTTGACCCATACAGACTCTAACTTATCCGTCCGTGGCGTGTTCTCTCCAGTTGGTGGATAAAATGATGAAGCCGGCGGCACAATGTGCAGCAGCCTCAAAGAAAGCGAACAGAATGTTGGGCATTATCAAAAAAGGTATCACTACCAGAACAAAGGAAGTTATCCTGCCACTGTATCGAGCAATGGTGCGACCGCATCTGGAGTACTGCATCCAGTACTGGTTGCCGTACCTTAAGAAGGATATCGCAATACTCGACAGGGTCCAGAGGAGAGCAACGAGGATGATAAAGGGCATGGAAAACCTTTCATATGCTGAATGGCTGGAGAGGCTGGGGCTTTTCACCCTGGAAAAGTGGAGACTTAGAGGGTACATGATAGAGACTTATAAAATCATGAGAGGCTAAGAGAGGATGGCTAGGGACAGATTCTTCAGACTAGCGGGGACATCAAAAACAAGAGGTAATTCAGAAAAATTGAAAGGAGACAGAGGAAGTTCTTCTTCACTCAGAGGGTGGTAGACACCTGGAATGCACGTCTGGGGGAGGTGATAGGACAGCGTACAATATTGGGTTTCAAGAAGGGATTGGACGACTTCCTAAAGGAAAAGGGGATTGCAGGGTATAGATAGAGGGCTACAATACAAGAAATTAAACTATTAGGGAATAAAGTACTTACAGGTCATGGACTTGGGGGGCCGCCACGGGTGCAGACTGCTGGGCACGATGGACCTCTGGTCTGACCCAGCAGAGGCAATTCTTATGATCTTAATTCCCTCTTTGACGTATATGACAATGCCCTACCTTTTTGAGCCACTCTGTGTCTACGGTATAGTTTGTATCCCGGTAGCAGTGTCCCAGATGTTTTCCTCAGTCCACCATGTTTCCGTGATACCTTATCTTTTTGTGATACTTTATCTTTTTGTGCCATAGCTTCTAATTCACCCATCTTATTCCTAAGGCTCCTTGCATTCGTGTACATACACTTGAGCTTGCAGCCTGTTTCTTTCTTGCATTTCCTTCCCTCTTGTATCCCTTTCAATCTGTCTTGCCTGTGATCCGGTGAGTCATTCCCTCTATCTTCCTGCACGGTATCCTCTGGGTACACCGGTTCCCGAACCATCAACTCTCTCTCTTGGTCGACTGTCAGCTTTTCCCTTCTTCCTAGTTTAAAAACTTCTCAACTTCTCTCTTGATGTTGTTTGCAAGTAGCCTCGTTCCATCTCTGCTGAGGTGGAGTCCATCCTTCCTGAATAGCTTGCTCTTCCCCCAGAACGTCGTCCAGTTGCACATGAAGTGGAATCCTTCTTCCTCACACCAGCGCCACATCCACGCGTTGACTGCTTGTAGCTCCATCTTATCAGCCCTGGATACCGGCAGGATCTCCGAGAATGCTATCATCTGCGTTCTGGCCTTCAGCTTCCTTCCTAGCATCCGGAAATGTTCGTCCCCATATGGATCATTACCGCCGTATCTTCTTCTTCCACACTGTTGATGATCATGTCGATGCGGTTCACTATGTCTTCTACCTTGGTTCCCGGTAGGCAGGACACCAGCCGATCCAGTCTTCCTCCCACTATGTACATAAAGTACATAAAACACATCCAATATTTGGTTCCTTTATATTCTAACATTGTAGCTGAGGCTTGTACTAGATGACAGAAAGTTTTGATGGCTAAATTATCTTAGTAAAGATGATAAGAAAATATCCTGTTGTTTTTTTTATCTCTTCCCTGCAGAGGTGCTGTGGTGAACCAAGAGGATCTGTACCAGGCTTTGGTTAATGGTCAGATTGCAGCTGCTGGCCTAGATGTCACAGTCCCAGAGCCACTGCCGGTAGATCATCCTCTTTTAAAGCTGAAAAACTGTGGTGAGTAGCTTTCTCTTGAACAGCTGCAGTTTCAGAGCTCAGTGTCAGTGCTGCAATTCCAAACAACAGTGATATTATAGTTTAATATATAATTTTCCCTCTAGCCCAGATCAAACCACTATAGAAGCAGTTCCACCTAGGCTAGGGCCAACAGCTAGCATCAACTGCCAATTTCTAGGTAGCAATTTTTCACCTCATAGAGAGAAAGAAGATATAGAGGAGGGAACAGGGAAAGAAGGTCCAGGTATGTGTGGAGGCAAAGAAGGGGGAAATGTACAGTAGATGTATGTATGAAAAGGAAGGCAATCATTTGAAATGAGTGACAGAAAGATGAGAGATTCAGAGGCAAAACTACAGGTGAAACTACAGGTAGAATAAAATAGGACAAAGGGGAAGGAAGAGTCTGGAAGAAGAGAGAATAGGGGAGAGTGGGAGCAAGTGAAAGAAAAAGCAACTTTAGGGAAAAGGGTGCAGTGAAACAAGTGTGAGAGGAGAGATAAATACAGAAGGAAGTAGAAAGAAATGAAGTTTTGTAAAAATTGAAAAATAAAATGGAAAAGAACAAGAAAAAAGCAGAAAAAGAATAAAATAACCAGACATAGCAAAAAGACTGGAAAACTGTTTTATAATTTAAATGGTTTATTAAACAATGCAAATGATATGTAAATTCAGGAAAATGTGCCTTACAATCTGCTACATTTTTTGAAGGCATGAATAAAGATAAATGTGACCTGGTTAATATAGTACATCTGGATTTTCAGAAATATTTTGAAAGACATCCCTCATGAGAGACTCCTGAGGATTTTTTTTTTTTTTTTAATAAATCTTTATTGATTTTTAAGACAACAAAAGTGCAATAACCGTATATTTACATTAATCAGCAAGTTAAACACTTATAATCATAATCAATAATAAAGAATAAATCTCCCTCTTTCCTTCCATTACATTTCATCAAGGATTAAGACAAAGCAAAGAAATAACCTTCCCCCTACCCTCTCACCCTTCCCTGGATGTGTGTGGAAATAAACAAATATTAATGACAATTATAATGAAGTAATAAAAGACATCAACGGGTATGGTGGGTCCGGGGAGGACATAAGAGTCCAGTCCTCCGCGGGTGTTTGATGAAAATGTATCCCATGGTTGTTATTGCTGTTGTATTTACTGTTGCTTAATAAAATAGATTTGAACTAAAAAAAAAAAAAGACATCAACGGGCCCCAAACCAGTTTAAATAAATTGTTATGGCAACAGGGATCCAAGATGGCTGCTACTGGTATCTGACTGCTGTGAGGACGCCGTTGATAGTCAATTTACCTTAAGTTTGTCGGCCAAAATGCCGAAAAGAAGGGGCAGAAGTGTCGGTGGAGCCTCCCGACGTTCGGTAGCCCCGTTGCCTACGGTCAACGACATTTTTCGGCGACTTCTGAGCGAGCAGGAAACGTCGGGGAATCGCCCTGTGAGTGTCCCAGCAGAGAGTAGTGCCGCGGGGTCTCCTCAAGGGCTCGACATCACGCTGAGCCCCGACGTAAGGACGCCTCCGCTTCAGCCACAAGCGCTGGGAGCCAGCTCACCGCGAGGAGAGAGCACACCCGAAGAGGAAGTGTTCTCCCCCCGAGAGGCCAGTTCATTGGAGGGCTTGCTACAGGGAACAACCCAGAGTGATTTTCTCCTCTGGAAGGAACCAGCGACTGGGACAACGTTGGCTGAAGAAACTCAGGACACCAGAGAGGTAAAACACTCGAATGAACAATATTTAAAGACACAAGTTACGTTTATTCCTCCTGATAAGCCCTCTGAAGTCACTTTAGATTCTCTATGGGATTTAGTATCTAAATTAGGGAATTCCCTTAATCCGCAAATAAAACATTTGGACCAAGAGATAAAAAACCAGAAAGAAGAAATCAATTTATTAAAGCAAGATATGGTATTGTTGAAGTCCGAAATACAAGAAGAAAACAAGGAACTTAAAACAATTAAAAGTAATCAAGATCTACTTGTTAAAGATAATTTAATTATGAAAACAAAATTGGAAGATCTTGAAAATAAGACTCGGTCTAATAATTTGCGCTTAATTAACTTTCCAAAAATTTCATCAATTTCTCCACGAGAAATGATAAAGCGCTACTTTCTGGAGATATTAACAATACCTGAGGATTCTTTACCACCCCTTACAAGAGTATATTATTTGCCTACAAAAAACCAGGATCCTCAAAAGAAAGAAGATGAAGGAATATCGCAGGAAGCACCCTTGGACGTTTCCACTTTATTGGAACAATCAGATAGAGAATTGGCTATTCCAGCCACTCTCTTACTGACTGCAGTTTTGGCTCCAGATAAAGACTGGATACTTAAACTTTTCTTTAAAAATAGGTCTAAGGACTTCCTGGGTCTCCATATTCAAATATTTCCTGATGTCTCTAGGGAGACTCAGAAGAGAAGAAGGGAATTCCTAATGTTGAAGCCAGGTGTGACCCAGATTGGAGCTTTTTTCTTTCTTAGATATCCATGTAAATGTGTCATCAGATATCGTTCTTTTAAATATGTTTTCGTAGAGCCAGCTCATTTGATTGCTTTTCTTTCTATGAAACGTCTTGAGTGTGGAATACCAACTGTACCTAAGTGATAATTAGCTCTGCATCAGCACAGATTCAGTAATTTTCTTTGTAAAATTATTCTTCAATCTAATTACTCTTTTCGTTAACCTTGGATCCAAAATTGAGGACTAGTGTGTGATTAAGATAAGAAATGTTTCCTTTTTTTCCTTTATACTTTGATCCATTATTAGGATTGGAAGTTAGCCTAAATGTTATATTTTCTTGATTATACTTTCTGTACAAGTTATGCTTGATAATAATGTAAAATCTTATAAATAAATAAATATAAATAAATAAATAAATAAATTGTTATGCCCCAACATATCAGCATTCATTTTCTCATACCTATAGCTTGAGCATAAATTTGCCCACCAAAAAGGAAAATTAAGGCGATCATAATTTTTCCAATTATGAGTTACTATTTGCATGGCTATCGCGGTCATAATTAGAAAAAGCCGGCGTTTATAGCGGTCCATGGGGGTCTTAATATGCAATAATGTTCCACATATGACTACCTCATATGTCAATGGAATTGATGACTCCAGCATGATATTAAGCTGTCCCCATATTGACTTCCAAAAGTTGAGTATCAAAGGACAATAGAACAACAGATGATCCAGTGTCCCAATGTCTAGATGACAGTGGCAGCATCTATTAGATTTAGAACTGTCTAACTTTTGTAACCTAACAGGGGTCCAAAAACATCTATGTAACAAGAAAAACCAGGTTTGTCTCATAGATGCTGACGCTGTACATCTCATCCTCCAAGTCCAAATTTGTGGCCATTGAGACGCAGAAATATGCTGCTTTATCTCAAATGTCTTTTAGACTAGTTTAGACTCTTGAGGATATTAAAAAGATGTGTGACAGCAGGCAATGTCTTATTGTAGATTGGGAACTGGTAGATAAAAAATATAAAATAGTGTGAAATGGTCATTTTTCTCAGTGGAACAGGGAAAGGTGAACAGTAGTATACACCAGGGATCTGTCCCTGGTTGGTGCTATCATATTTTTAAATGATCTGAATATTGCAACAAGTGAGATGTCCTTAGTGCCCCCTTCCTATAACCCCCTCACTGCCTTCCAGACTTTGTCCCACCCCCACCCCCGAAGCCAGCCTGCCTGCCTACTTAACTACCTAACTCCCTCCTTCCCTGCCGCGCAAAAAAAAGGGGTTATGACAGATTTCTGAGCTTCAGGCTGGACTCAGAGGATTTTTAAAAAAAATTACTTTCTAGATGAACAAAACAGCATGTTATTCAAGCAGAAAGAGCACGGATTCAGAGATCAGTTACTGGGAATGGTGTGTGAGTGAGAGAGAAGCTCTCTGCCATTGATTTATACAGACACACTGGAAATGGTGTGCGTGTAAGAGCCTGGTGTGTCTGCTCACCTCAGAGCAGAGAGTTCACGTCCTCTCGGGCAGGCAGGTGCTCTGCCCATTTCAGTTGCCTTCTTGTAACCTGTTTGTTTAATGTCTGTTTTTAAATTTTTCTTATACCTTCTGTTCCCTATCCTTTTTTATTTTTACATTTTTATTATTATATTTTTAATTGTACACCACTTAGATTTATCTTGGTTTTATTAGCGGTATATCAAATAAATTGAACTTGAACTTACACCAACTACAGCAAACTGAGGCTAACCACAAAAGCTTCTTATAAACTGATAAATCTGGACAGTGAGTGGCTCTAGCTGGAGAGGCAGCCTGACCTCGTTTACTCCTTAATCTGTCTACAAGTCCGAGTTGCCATAGCTGGGTGGTGTCTCTCCTTTGGGAAACATCCTTGCTTGATCCATGGTCTGTGATTTCATAAACCTACATTTCAGAACTGGCTCCTTCCTTCCCCCCCTCCCAGTCCGCCGCCACTGCTGCTCTCCTTACCTCCCTGCTGCTGCTGATTGCCGCCCAGAAGCCTTCTTCCCGACGTCAATTCTGATGTCGGAGAGGACGTTCTGGACCAGTTGCTGCCTGGCTGGCCCGGAATGTCCTCTCCGATGTCAGAATTGACGTCGGGAAGAAGGCTTCTGGGCGGCAATTAGCAGCAGCAGGAGGGAGGTAAGGAAAGTAGCAGCGGTGGCGGACTGGGGGGGGGGAGTTTTGAATCGGACACTGGAGGGAGGCTTTTGTAAAAATTTTGGCACAGCAGGGAGCGATCACCTGTCCCGTTGTCCCCGTGCACAGCTTCGGGAAGTTGTCCCTAAAAATGGGACATTTCAGTGTCCCGAAGCTGTGTGTGGAGACAACGGGACAGGGATCTAAAAACAGGACGGTCCCATTCAAAATGGGACATATGGTCACCTTATATAAGACCCATATGAAATATGATATGATAGACCATCCTTCCAACTTTTGCAGATCTTTTTTCATGTTTTCCACTCCCTCTGGGGTGTGCACTCTGTTACAAATCTTGGTACCATCCATAAAAAGGCAAATTTTACTTTCTAACCCTTTGGCAATGTCGCAGCCCCAGCACCGATCCACGAGGCACTCCATTACTCACCTTTCCTTCCTTCATGCGAATTACATTTATCACCACCCTCTGGTGTGTGTCCGTTAACCAGTTTCTAATCCAGGTCACTACTTTGAGCTCTAACTTAAGCCCATTAAGTTTGTTCAAGAGCCTCCTATGAAGAACTATGTCAAAGGCTTTGCTGAAATCTAAGTAAATTATATCTAGCACACACCCTTGATCCAATTCTCTTATAGTACAGTAAAAGAATTCAATCAGATTTGTTTGACATGATTTACCTTTATGTATTTATTTTTAAAATTTCTTACCCACTTAAACCTATGTGGTTTACAGGATACAATCATAATAATAAAAACATACATACAACATAAACCAATCTCAATATCCTCAAAAATATTCATTCAGTTAAAAGCCTCCATAAACAAAGTAGTTTTCAATATCTTAAATTTCTTGAGATCCAAAAGTACTCTTAATGGTCCTGACAATTTATTCCATGACAACACTCCTGCTATTGAGATTACAGATGCTCTCATATTTTCTTTTTTTATATATCTTTATTAAATTTTCCCTTCCAGTACATTCAATCAAGGAATAAAAAAAGGAGATAACCCCCCACACCCTCCCCTGGATGTGTGTACCCTGGATGTGTGTATAAATCTAAAGGAAATTAAATGTAAAAGACAACTATACCGAAGTAACAAAAGTCGTTAATGGACCCCAAACTAATCTGAATAAATTATTATGCCCCAACATGTCAGCGTTTATTTTCTCATACTTATAACACAAACATAAATTCGCCCACCAAAAGGTAAAACTAAGCCGATCCCAATTTTTCCAATTGTGGGTAACCATTTGCATGGCAATCCCGGTCATGATAATGAAAAGCCGGCATTTATACCAGTCCAATGGGGGTTTAATATGCAATAATGTCCCACAGATGGCTACATCATAGGTTAATGGAATCGATGATTCAAGTATGTTATTGATATGTCCTCATATCGACTTCCAAAAATTGAGTTTCAAAGGACAATAGAACAGATGATCCAGTGTCCCTATTTCAAGATGAAAGTGCCAGCATCTATTAGATTTAGAACTATCTAACTTCTGCAAACGAACTACGGTCCAAAAAGATCTGTGTAACTCATATCTTCATAATGAACATGTAAAAACTCATTTGTAGATAATCGCATCACTACCTCTGATCTCAAGAATCTGAGAGGATGGTAGAGTGTCATTACTTGTGTCAAACACCAAGGATTGTTATAATGAACACAAGAATTTTAAAAACAATTTGAAATTTTACAGACAACCAATTAAGTTTTTTCAACCAAGGTGTTACATACTCAAATTTATTCCCACCACAAATCAAACTTACTGCAGCATTTTGAATCATCTGTAAAGCTTTATATTGTGAGGATGCTATTCATAAGTAAAGTGCATTGCAATAATCCAACTTTGAGATTATCGTGGTCTGTACCACCAACCAAAAGTCATATCCTGATAACATCAGTTTAAGTCTATTCAATAAACACATGTCATAAAAAGCAGATTTAATCACTGCCAATATCTGATCTTTCATGCTTAAGGTTGAATCTAACCAGTCCCCTACAATTTTCAATTTTTTATGTATCACAAGATTCATATCATTTACTACAATATTTTGGGGCCACATCAGATCTCCTTCCAATCAACATCACATCTGTTTTAGCAAGATTTAATACCAGTTTGTGATTTACCATCCAATCATTCACAACTTTCAAACATACCAATAATTTCATCTGCATCTCAATTCTCCAGTCAATCATAGGGAAAAATTTGAATGTCATCAGCACAAAATCGATAACTGACACTCAATTGCTGAAACATAGTTCCCAAAGAAGCCATATAGAGATTAAAAAGCAAAGCTGAGAGTGCTGATCCCTGTGGAACACCCTTAAACACAGACATAGTAGTAAATATGTGTCCATTACTCTGTTCTCTGATTGAACAATCCTGAAAATATGAAACAAACCACTTATACACTTCTCCTCCTATTCCCATCCCAATCAGTATTTGCAATAAAATATCAATATCTACTGTATCAAATGCTGAGGACACATAGGCAGCAGAACGCTTTTTTGTTTAGGGGGGGCCTAAAAACTCTACCCCAGACCTGTCTAAGCCCCACCTCCATAATAATAGTACTAATTGTAAATGCCATTTCTTCCATTCATATTTCATATACACACAATATAATCTTATTAATACACACTGGTAACTACAAAATTAAACTACACAAAGCACATTATTTTCCCCTCCCCACCACTGCACTGCATTTCTTCCTCTCTCCTCCACCCCTATGTGCAACGTCTCCCTCTCTCTCACTGTCCACCATCTCTCTCTCTTATTCCCTCCCTTGCTGCAAAGGGAGTGGGAAAAAAGAAAGAGAGGGATCCAGGGTGCATCTCTCCCACCGCCTCTATTGCCACATCCAACATTTCTCCCTCTCTTATCCACCAGTGTGCAGCATCTATCATCCCTACCCACCAGCCCCATGCTCAACATTCCTCCTATCACCCCTCTCCAGATCCATGCCACATATCTTCCTCCATTCCCTTCACCAATATGTCAACATTCCTCACTCTTGCATCCCTTTATCTGTTACACTGTTCCCTCTCCAGCACTACATCCAACATTTCTTCCTCTCTTCTCTCTCTACATCACTCCTCACCATGTCCAACAATTCTCTCCCTCACTATGCTTAACAATTCTTCTTTCTTCCTTTCCCTCATACCCATGCTCAACAATTCTCTATTTGTATTCCCTCCCCCACCTCAGAATCTCTTTCCCCCTCCTTCCTTCCAGCCTTTGTCCTAAGTATATGCCCCCATTTCTCCCTTCTGGGTGATTAGGCTTTATTTTAGGAATCATGAACAGCTGTATTTGGGAGGGAAGGTTTGGGGTTTTCCTGTTATGTGTGTGGACACAAGGAGAAGAGCAAACAGTTGTTGGCAATATTCCCACAGGTTTTTTTCTCTGAATCTTTAGACATCTCAGTTAGTAAATTAAGTGGGAGCTGTTGGAACATGTGTCTTGCTTCTTCAAAGAATCAGATGACCTCCAGGAACTTTATTTTTGAATTAGGAACCGGTCCAAGACCTGAAGCAGTAGCAACTGCAACAAATTGTAGTTATCAAAGGCTTAAAGTTGAAGACAGAACCAGAAAGTGCTTCTTCAGTGCAGTGGCTCCATATAATTTATTTTATGACTACCAGAGGCAAAGTGGGCCTCTGAGAGGAGCATGTGCTGACTGTCCTCATACATGATAACCTAAAAATCTGTTCTTCATTGTATCACCTGGATCCAGTATTTGGCTCCCATCAGTTCTAAGTACAGCTCCCTGTCTCTCTTCCCTTCACTTCTGCCACTACATCTCCAGAAAAACCGCTGTTATCTTTTGGCATTATGCAGCTATCCGTGAGTCTGAGCTGCATGGTGTCCAAACTCCTGTGCTATTCTCTGCAGTGCTGGGAAAAAAGAATAGCTGTTGCAGAGGCTGTACCGGCAATTTCTGCCATCATGTTCTATGTTTCTATGTTTAATTAGCCTCTAGAGAAAATGAGAAGGTATTAACAAACTTCAGAGGATTGGGGGGGGGGTAGAATGGTGGAACTGGCTGGTAGAAGAGGCAGGTGGGGCTTAAGACTGGCTAGAATGGAAAAGATGAGTGAGAAAAGAGTGTGTTGGGGATTTTCTTTTCTATAAAGTTAGCAACCCTACCACTATTGTACCTGCCTATCCTTGTGTGAAGGGCCTAAGTCTGTGCCTGGTACATACTAGTTGCACAGAGCTCTGCACTTATCTCATAGTTGTAAAAAAAGTTTTCTATCTGGCTCCTTGTGACTCTGGGCAAGTCATTTAACCATCCATTCTTCCAGGTACAAAATAAAGTACCTGTATATAATATGTAAACCACTTTGATTGTAACCACAGAAAGACAATATATCAAATTCTATTCCCTTTTCATTTACTGTGAACACAAGACTTAGTACTATGGCTTTGGCGGTATATAAGAAATAAAATTATTATTATTAATTAGGTGGGCAATGTATTATCAAAGAACTGTAATAACAAGGACTGCCACAATCCGTAATGAATCCACTGAACCACTGTTTGGTTGTGGAAAGATTCCTGGGAACAACATTATCATAATATTATTATATGTGAGCTTGTAAGGATCAGTGTGGTAATACAAAACTGACTTGCCATCAGGATCCCATTAGAACCTGTTAAGTGTTGTTACATTGTGAGGATAACTGTTAGGGTTGCATGTTTGTCACAGTTATCATGAAATCTCTAAAGCATTTTGGAAAAAAAATCTGTACTCTAGGCAAGACTGTCCCGAGCTGGAAACACACCCTGTGCAACACACCCCTTAGAGCTCCTATCCTGCCCATTGCATCACAGCCAAGCAGGGATGGCAATGGATAAGACACAATTTGGAACCCCCGCCTCCCTTGCTATGGCTCTGAGCGCAGGACAAACCAGCAAGGACCTCCTGCATTACTCACCTATTGTTCTCATCTTCCAGTCCAACTATGCAGTTTCCAAAGCTTTTAGTAGATATGATATACTTCTGCTTGGTACCATGTCAAATAAATGTAACTAAATAAAGAAAACCAGATTATGAAAAAATAAATCTATGTTTAAAAATGCTATTGTATTTCTCCATGATGCTAAAAGTGAATTAAAATGGTTATAATCAGGTCTTACTAAATAAAAGAGTCCTTAGTAAAGGGGATCTTTACTATCATTGACAGATGTGAGAGGGAGAGAACTTTTTATGTATTTTGAGAATGATTCTTGAAGGTAAACTGAGAAAGCTCTTGTGTATGTTCCTTTCAGTCATTCTTCCCCATATTGCCAGTGCCACTGTGGAGACTCGAAATGCAATGGCTGCCTTAGCTGCAAAGAACTTACTGGCAGGCTTGAAAGGGGAAGCATTACCCAAGGAAGTACCTCTGTGAAGCTCTATGACTGTATCTTCAATAGTACCTGCACTGTCTGCATTCAAACCAAACTGCTTCTTATCAGCCTTCCTGCACTATAGTAATTTATCATTTGCTTTCATTATAAAACATTTGACCAGCTGCTGTGAATTAATTTTTTAATCTAAGTAAAGAAATTGTAAATCCTAGTTGAATCCTTCTAAGGCCTACATATGGGATGCTTGCTTAGGAAATAAGACACGGGGGAAATCTAATAGCTTTTACAAATGAGATCCATACCATAAAGCTGTTCATAATTTTAGTACTTAGGATCTTAATATAAATAAGTTAACAGCCTGTGCATGACAAGAAGTTCTGTATGGAAATAAGAAGTTAATTTAGGTCAAAAAGCAAAGCTATCTCTTGCAGGGATATACAGTTTACTTTATGGGGGTAAGTGCTAACATTTATGTACTGATTACCTGCATAAATTACATAATTATAGGCATATTTGTATGCATATAGTATGTATTGTACAAGTAAACATACACCTGGCACAGCATTGCAACATACACCGGGCACAGCATTGGCATTGCATATATTAAACATATAGAATACTATACATTAAGCATGTATCACTGACATTTAGGTGCTCTCTACTCCCACTTCCTGGCACTGAGTTTCTCTTTAACTACTTACCCCTTCTGTCACTCATAAATATTCTGGCCTATATCTGGCTACTTAAGAGTTGTGCTCTTCATCCCTCTTTGGATACTCTGGAGGTATCTGTTATGTTTCTGGTTCCTTATTTTAGCAAACAGCTAAATGCTGTGCAGGCTGAGAGTATTAGGAAGACAGAAGAGTGAAGATATTCCAAGGGTGGCCCATTCCAAAAGTGTAGATTGAAGGCCAGTGAGTGAAATTTTTCTTGCAGGCCCCAGCTATGTCTAAAACCAACTGGTAGATGTACATTCTAAAAACTGACATACAAATAGAAAATAAAACTCCAGACATATAGCAATATAATATGATACCTTATGCAAGGAAATGAAAGAAAAAGCCTCAGTTCACATAGGTGAGGGAAAAACCTCACCATCTTCCATACATCAGAGGCATAAAAAACTATAATTGCAACTATCGTATCAAATATATTGCTAAGAAAAAGCGTGAGGGAAAAATAGCAGTCCAATTGTGCAAACAAATACTATTTATTTAGAAAAAAACAAAACTATGGGCTCCTTTTACAAAGGTGTGTTAGGGTCTTAACGCGCTAGCCGCTACCACCTCCTCTTGAGCAGGCAGTAGTTTTTCGGCTAGCGTGCGCTAAAAATGCTAGCGCACCTTTGTAAAAGGAGCCCTAAGTGTAGCCAGCCTATGATCATTTCATACTGCCATACTACTTCTTCAGGGCCACATAGGCTCATAGAGCAGTTAAACTGTTTAATGAGTTGATCCTCTGCGTTCATGAAAGAATGCAGACGATCAGCGTGTCAAACAGTTTAATGCTATGTAAGCCTATGTCGCCCTGAAGAAGTTACAGAATAAAGCCTTAAAACATCAACCCCACGTGTCAAATTATTTATAGCAAAAAAAAAAAAAAAAAGGGGGTTATCCAGATGATCAAAAATGAACAATTTTAGTGATGAATTTATCAAACAGATTTTTTTTTTTTTTAGTTCAATATTTTTTATTGATTTTTTGAAAAAATATAAGAAACAGTTCAAGTACATGGTATCAAAATATAAAACAAAACATTTAGTATAACAAATATTCAGTTACATTATGCAATGTAGAATTGAATCGTTTTAAAAGATCTAAAGTACTAGGACTGTTCATGAAAAAATAGTAAAAGAAAAGATAAGAGGAAAGAGAAATTGAAGGAAGAAAAGAAAAAAAAAAAAGTCAAAACATGGGGGTAAAGAAAAAGAAGAGGAAGAGGAAGAAGAAGAAGAGAGGAGTGTCTATGAAATAGATTGAACATATGAGTCCAGGAATTTCCAGGGTGATTTACATTGTATCAAATTTTTGGAAAGTTGAATTATATTTTTCTTTTCATAAGCATATGATTCAAATTTATGATACATGCTCAAAGAATTCCACCAGAAGGTATAGTTTAGTAATGAAGAGGACTTCCAATTTTTCAAGATGTGCATAAGGGCAGTCACAAACATTGCATCAATGAGTTTAGGAGGACAGTTAGACTGTGTAAAACAAGGGTGTTGAGATCGGAGAATTGTAATGTCAAAGGAAATTTCTTCTGAACAATTGGTAATAGACTTTATGGTGTCCCAAATGCACGTCCAAAAGGAACGAACTTGAGCACAATGGAAAAGCATGTGATCAAGAGTCCCAGCTTCTTTCATACAATTCCAACATATAGAGTCTTGTTTTAGGTTAGCTTTCCACATCCGAAAAGGTGTCCATACCGCATTCCACATAATGAAGAACATTGATTGTGAGACTCTGGATGATAAAAGAGGTCGGTTTGTCGAGGACCAAAAGAGTTCCCAGTCAACATCAGAAAGTGAGGTTGTCAGCATAGATTCCCAATGTTTCATGGAATGAGAGGAAAATGTAAAAGAGTGATCTCTTAGAATACTATAAAAGAGAGATATCGCTTTACCTTTTGATATAGCCAATGTGGACCAGTGATACAAAGTGTGAGTGGATGTCATATAATCAAAGCGTATAGACATAGAAGATAATATCTCAGTAAGAGAAAGCCACTGTGAGTAAGCAGAAGGAGACAACGAGTAAGTAGAGCAAATTGTGACAAAGGGGACAAACGAAGTGAGAGTGGTTATCTGATGGAGAGACCACAAACCAGCCCGCTGCCACCTCTTCCATGAAAGAGATTTACTATTGATTTGGATTTTGGGGTTATTCCAAATGGACAAGAGTGGACTGTCTTTAATTGAAATCTCTGCGATTGTGTCTAGTATATGAAGGGCATGCTGCGTTGCACTCAATAAGGAGTATTTTCTCAAGAGTTTGGGTACTGGCACCGTCAACAAACATGAAACATGTAATGGTGCACATAAAAATCGTTCCAGGTCAAACCAGGTTGGTGAGTCTTGGGTACTAGGGTTAGTAATCCAGTAGGCTCCATGTTTGGCCAATGATGCGATATAATAAAAATGAAAATCAGGTACATTCAGACCCCCATTAATTTTAGAGGCTTTCAGCTTGTCGAGAGCAATACGAGGTTTTTTGTTATTCCACACAAAGTCAGATATTTTCTTATTCAACCAGTGAAAATATTTCTTCTTGCATAAGGAGGGAAGCATTGAGAGGGTATAGTTTATCTGAGGAGTAAGGGTCATTTTGATGGAAGCTATTCTGCCCCACCATGAAAGAAAGAGTGGAGACCAACGAGACAGGGTGTTCAGAACTAAGCTTTTAATTTTAGATATGTTTAGATCTTGAGTTTGAGTCGGATCTTTATGTATTAACACTCCCAAGTATTTTACAGCACCGTGTGACCACGTGAAGGGAAATTGGGCGAGGTCTGAGGGGTAAATGAGATCATTAAGAGGGAAAATTTCTGATTTTTCCCAGTTAACTAAGTATCCAGAAAGCTTGGAGTAATGAGAGACAATATTAACGAGTGAGGGAAGGGAAGCAACAGGATCTCGGATAAAGAGAAGGACATCATCAGCGTATGCTGCTAATTTGATATGACAATAAGTGGTTTCAATTCCTGTTATTGTTGGGCATTGTCGGATAGCAGAGAGTAGAGGTTCCAACGCTAAGTTAAATAGCAGCGGCGACAGAGGGCAGCCCTGGCGAGTACCTCTATGTAGGGAGAATTTATTGGAGAGAGAGTTATTAATTAAAATGCGAGCTGTGGGTTGATGATATAAAGTTTTAATCCAGTTTGTATAGAAGGGGCCAAAGTTGTACCACTTTAAAATTTGGAATAGAAAAGGCCATTCAACTCGGTCAAAGGCCTTTTCGGCATCTATGGCCAAACCGATTACGGGATCTGAGAGTGTTTTAGCATGGGCATTAATATGATGAAAAAGGCGTATATTGTCTCCTATAAACCTTTGTTTAATAAACCCCGTTTGATCTTTGTGAATAAGAGAGGGGATCACTTTGTTGAGTCTCAGTGCAAGAAGTTTTGCCATGATCTTGTAATCTAAATTAAGAAGAGAAATGGGGCGAAAGTTTTTAACCAAGGTAGGGTCTCTGTCAGGTTTGGGAATAACTACTATAGTGGCCTCAGTGAAGTTGAATTGTTTGTCTGGATCAGAGTGGAGGAATTCATAGTAAGAAAGAAGATGAGGAGCCAGGAGATTACGAAACTGCTTAAAAAATTCATTGGTAAACCCGTCAGGACCTGGGGCTTTGCCGGTAGGTATAGATGATATTGCGGCTTCTATCTCAGATACAGTAATGGGAGAGTCCAGTTTTAATTTCACAGAGTACGATAAGGTCGGATGAATCAAAGAAGCAAGAAAAGAGTCTATCCCCGATTCTGAACAAACAGATTTTAAACGTTATGATAATAGATAAACTTTTGTCATCAATTCCTAACATTCACTTTTTTTATATGCGTCTCTATTAATATTCTTCTTGTTCCCTCTCTGGACAATTAAATTTGTGGTGGGCATATCATAACTATACTGACATTAGTCTTTAGAACCTCTTATGATGTATATATCATTTCAAGTTCCTGTCTTGTATATTTTTTTAATCATTTATATCCTCCACCTCCTACCAATCCCTACTAAATCTTTATTTTTAATCTTTCAATTTGGTTTTTAAATTAATAACACTCATAAATATATTTTCTTTAAAAACATTATAAATCGTGTGAACAAAAACTTTTAATTCTAATTGAAAAGCAACACTTATCTTGAAATTTGGTGGATCCTGCCACCATCAACGTTGATGTTTAACAACTCCCGACGCCCTTCCTTTTTGTGGGCGTTTCAACCCCAAACAGGTCTTCTTCAGGGAATAATGAATATAAGCTGCCTCTCTATAACTAAATTCAACATAATTAACACTCCATCACTATGTAATAAACTCCTATCCTCAGAATTGGGCTATTATAATTACTCAATTCGCAATTGTGACATCTAAACCCCCACATATTCATTCAATCCTTTAAATAATCTCTCATACAGAAAATGATGATGACCTCCACATTCATACTCTTCTCATTATGAAAAAAATCTTATCTCATACTAACCTTGCATGAACATTTCACAGTAAAGATACAATTAAACAGAAGAAGTAGCATTGCAGCTACGAAACGATCGTAGGCTGGCTACACATAGGGCTCCTTTTACTAAGATGCGCTAGCGATTTTAGCATGCGCTAAACGCTAACGCCTTCATAGAGCTTGCGTTAGTATTTTTCATTTAGCATGTGGTTAGCGCGAGCTAAAAACACTAGCATACCTTAGTAAAAGGAGCCCATAGTTGTTTTCTAAATAAATAGTATTTGTTTGCAAATTAATAATAATTTCATCATATCAACTTCAGGACCAAGCCTCACCCCTTCCTCATGTTCTTTCCCTAAATGTGACCCCCATCTTTATTTTATATTGTAACTTCTTACCTTCTCTTTCCCATATGTTTCTAGTATTGTCTTTTTTTGTCTTAAGTTCAGTCAATTATCTTCAATGTTTTAATATGTTTATACTGTAATTTTTAATGTACATCGCTTTGAATTAAGAAAAAGCGATTAATCAAAACCTAATTAAACTTGGAAACTTGCACAATTGGACTGCTATTTTTCCCTCACGTTTTTTCTTAGCAATATATTTGATACGATAGTTGCAATTAAAGTTTTTTATGCCTCTGATGTATGGAAGATGGTGAGGTATTTCCCTCAGCTATGTAAACTGAGGCTTTTTCTTTTGTTTTCTTGCATAAGATATATTATATTGCTATAAGCCTGGAGTTTTGATTTAATTTGCGGAGAGTCTTTTGTAAACAGCTTATACAAATAGAAAATACAACTTCATCAGGGAACACCTAGGACGTAAACAGGGAACACCTGGATTGGCCTCCACGTGTGCGGGCCACCGAACTGGATGGACCAATGGTCTGATTTGGTGGAGGCATTTCTTATGTTTCTCCTTTTTCTACCTTTGTCATCTGGTAATTTTTATTTTTTAAACATGTTGATCCCAGTGTGTGATTTCTGCTTTCCTCTGTTTTCCCTTAATTGTCTTTCCAGTGTCTCCTTGTCCATTTGCCATTTCCTCTCTCTCCATGTCCATCATTCATCTTCCCTCTCTATCCTTATTCTTGACCTGTTCAGCATCTCCCCTCTGTGCATATCCTTCCCCCTCTGTCCAGCATCACTCCTTTATGTCTCTAACACTCCTATATGTCCAACTATACCCAATTGCTTATCTATTCCCCTTCCCCATGTCCAGCATCACCCTTGTTTCTCTACCCTTCCCCCATGTCCAGCTTTTCCCCAATTGCCCACTCCTATTGGGGCCAATGTGGCTCAAACATTCTTCCTTCCTTCCTATGTTTATTAAAATATTTGATATCCCACATATGCTTAAAAAGGTATAAGTGGGTTGCAATAAAAACAACCTATCCCCTCCCCATCCATATAAGTTAGCATATCTCTTCTTTCCCTCTTCCTCCACCCATTCCTAAGGACCAGCATCTCTCATGCATCCATTCTGTCCCTCCCCAAAGGTTAGTATCTCTCTCTTATCCCCTCCTTTCTGCCCCCTCCCAAAAGATCCAGCTAGCTCCCTCTTTTCTCCCTTCCTCCTATTCTGTTCCCCCATCCATCCACCCTTAGGAGTTCAGTATCTTTCCTTCTTCCTTTCTCCCCCAAGACCTGACATTTCTTTTACTTTCTCTTCTCATCTTCCTATCCCACAACCCCATGGATCCAGCATCTCTCTTCCTCTTTCTCCAGTAAATCCTGGCAACTCTTCCTCTCCATTCCATCAGGTCTCTCTCTCTCTCTCTCCTTTCCCCACAAGTCCTGACATCTTCCCATCTGTCCCAGCATCTCTTTCTCATCTCCCTCATGGTCCAACATCACTTCTTCTGCCCCAGATGGTCCACCAACCTTGCCTCTATGGCTGGCAGCACTGCTCCCAGTCAATGCAGGCCCCTTTACTGTATCCCATCTGCTGGAAACAAAACATTGCACCAAAGGAAATGGGATATATATAGAGGGAAGGTGCCTGCTCTAGCCAGAGGCAGTGTGTCTTCAACACTGCTGACCATAGAGGCAAGATTAGTAGGCTGCTGGAGGAGGCGAAAGTGAGAGATGCCAGGCTATGGGAAGGGGAAAAGGAAAGGAAGACAGAAAGAGATGCAAGACTGGTGGATTGGGAAGTAGCCAAAGGGCCCAAATGACACATCTAAAAGTGAATTAGATAGTTCTGGAAAACATGCTTCCCCCTGAATTGTGTGGGATTCAATTACACTTTTTAGTTAAAAAAAATTTTTTTTTACGAGTACATTGCACACAATCTGCCTGATTTTCAGCACTATTTAACTGGCCAGGAACAGCTATCCACGAATATTCAGTAGAACATAGCCAGTTAATTCCATTGAATATTTGCATTAGCAGCTAGCAGTTATTGACTATGTCACACCAATCTCCATTAACTGACTGGCTAAGTTTAGTGGCCAGACAGACCCACATAAGTAGTAGGTCAAACTTTGGCTATTATAAGTTAGCCGGTCAGCCATTGAATATCAGTTTAACTGACTGTTTCTAGTGGCAAACCCCCACCAACATTGAATTTCCAGGTTCACTGTTGACTGCGGGAGATAGAAGGGCTACCTCCTGTGGCCTGAATATTGGGCCCTATGAGGCTAATGTTCAGCCAGTCTTCTCGAGATAGAATATTCAATCCCAATTTACATGAGCTAAATGTCCAGTCTGAAGTTAAATGGGAAAAGTTGTAAAGCTATCACAAAGTTATCTGTTAAAACTTTAGGGCTATGATTTGGCTAGCCTGAATTACCCGGGTACCTTTGGTTGATTGCTACTAAATATTAGTTCTAATCAGCCAATGTGAAACTGCACATAGGAATTCTCCCAGGTAAAATCTGTGCAGGCAACAATTTGCCTGGAGAAAATGTGGCCAGTGAGCAAGAGTGGTAAGTGGGGGTATAGGAATTTGAATGTTAGCTGGGGAAACCTTTTGAATATGTTGCTCTTGCAATCACTTATTTTCATGGATGGAATTTTGTTTCTTTGTGTCGCTGCATTTTACCAGCTAAGACAGTTCAGCATTTTTGGAGTGCTTTTTTAAAAAAAATACAGTAAAACCTTGGTTTGCGAGCATAATTCGTTCCAGAAGCATGCATGGAATCCAAAGTACTCGTATCAAAGCAAATTTCCCCATAGGAAATAATGGAAACTCAGATGATTCATTCCACAACCCAAAAACTTTAATACAAAATACTATACGTACTCGTATTGCAAGACCTCGCTCGTTTAGAACAGTCACTACACTCCTGCAGCGTCAAAGAGAGAACCATCGGCTCAGTTGTGATGTGTGCATACTGTGTGTACTTGTATTGCAAGACATTGCTTGTATATCAAGTTAAAATTTAATAAAATGTTTTCCTTGTCTTGCAAAACGCTTACAGACCAATGTTTTATTGTATCTTAGCTACTGTGGCTGTTGCTCAGCAAGATTATGTACTGTATAAACATTAATGCCACAGTCAGTATATTACTATTGATGTATCATCACTGTGCTGTCCAGCTTCTCTTTATTGTAAACTGCATAGAACCGAGAGGTACTGCGGTTTAAAAATAAAAATGTATTATTATTATTATTACCGTACTACTACTAATCATTTATATAGCACTACTAGACATATACTACATTGTTCACATTATATAGTGGGCTCACAATATTATCTTTTTTAGAATGTGACTTTTTGCTATTTTGTCATTTTCAAGGATGAGTTTATTGTAACTGTTTTTAATTTACTGTGCATTATAAAATGTAATTTTTCACAAGCATCTCAAGTTTGCATTTGTAAAAGAACCTGATTTCAAAAAATAAAATGTGTACCTCTTTAATCAGCCTTGTTTATTTTGAATTACAATTGTTCTACAAAAGGTAAGAGCATAAAGGCTAGAGCCCAGTGTACACTGAACGTCCTAAATCAATGGATGAGTTCAACAAGAAGTCTACAAGCTTTCAGAAAGTCACAGAGGCATTGGACAATGAAAATTAGGAGGCCCCAGAGTCAACTCAGCATTAGCCAGTTTACCTATGCTAATGCGAACAGATTAGCTGGTTAATGTTTCCACACCCATTCTCCACCCAAGGCATATCCCTCCCATAAATATTTTTTTTTGTAAAAACCCACATGGTTAGTGTACAGAAAAGGGGATATTACCACAAATGTTTAACATGTTTTGCATAACTTCATTCAACTCAATCCGTAGAACACAACTACCCAATCAGATTTTCACTTTTTGTCTTCTCTGGCTGGCCTGCTGGCAAATCTACGAACCAGTCAAAGAGAGGGCATTCTATCTTGTAACCCTCTCTGATAATCTCCAGGACCTAGCTGATCATTGTCTGTTCCCAGGCCTCCAAATAGTCCAAGAGCTGATATCAGGTCTTCAGAGGGATGGCATGAAGGTTGGCTGGCACTGTGGAGCAGGAACCTGAACCTTGGTTTCTCTGGTTCCTGGAAAATTTCTGTCTGAAACATTGAAAAGCTCTCTGGGTAGAGGCTCCTGATGAGAGCACCGAGACCCTTGAAAGGATCCCTGGCTCTGACTTCTAGCTGCTCGGGGTCCGCTGTCAGGTAAAGATTGTGGTCGGCGATCTTGTACACTGGCCATAAGATCATCTAGGCCCTTGCCAAACAGCATCTGTCTCCTGAATGGGAGCCTGCTCAGCATCGCTTTAGAGGTCGAATCACCTGTCCATTGCCTGATCCAAAGCATAAGATAGGCGGAAATCAAAATAACTCTGATTACAGTGGTTCGCGAATCGCAGACTCACTAATTCAAGGTATTCTCTGACCGCCTCTTCCTGTACTAAATTCAGGCTACACCAATCAGGAGCTGCGAGTCAAAGCAGCTCATGATTGGTGTAGCCTGACTTTAGTAACAGGAAGAGGCGGTCGGAGCATACCACAAGTGATTTTGCACCCACCGGCACCTCTCCTGCCTTTTAACCATATTCATCGTTTTTTAAAATTCACGGGGGTTCCTGAAACGGAACCCCTGCAAATTTGAGGGGGAGTACTGTATATCATAGAGTGCATCCACTATGTAGTCAACTCCAGCTAATACCAACTGTGGCAGAGGCTCAGCCTCTGCCAGGTCCTAATTTCATAGCCTGGAATGTCAGGCATATGCAATGAAGAAGGCCGCAGCTGCAGCCTTAATCCCTAAGGCCAGGGCCTCAAACTGCCTCCTGAGGACCATATCCACTCTGCGATCCATGGATCATGTAAAACCACACCACCCTCACTTGGTAGGAAAGTTTGTCTGGTCACCTGGGCTACCAGGGAATCCACCTTTGGCATAGCAAACATTTGCTGAAATTCCTGATCCATGGCATACAGTTTAGCCATGGTTTAAACCACTCTCAGGGAACCTTTGGGTGTCTCCCTAGGCTCTGTGACTAGCATCCTAATGTCTGGGTGCCACGGAAAGACATGAGTTGAGCCTGGAGCCTGCTTAGAAGAGAACACTGGGAGGGTGAGGTTTGTAGAGGGTTTATCTTCAGTTCTCAAAGGGACTCAGTATTGAGCTCCAGCAAAGCAGAGGACTTAAAAAGTAGGCAAATGGAGGGATCCACACCCTGGTCAATGGACGATACCGCCTCCTGGATTCTCCCATTAGGAAAGACTCACTTTGGGACAGTAAAGGGATTAAATTTAACCCCTTGTCCTCTTGAGTCCCTATCCAATAGATCATCGGACTCCAGAATAGGCTCCGCTTTCAGTGAAGAAGTGCTCTGAAGGGCCTGCGCACTGGTCTGCTCGCCAGCAGACCTGACCGGTAGAGTTCTGCCTTGTGTATAAGCCTGCACAGCAAGTCAAACAATATACAGGCTACAAGAAGGCTGACAATATGATAAAATTTACCTCAAACTCAAAATTTTTGTTGTGTGGAAAAACCTGCGTTAAAAAAGAGATGGTCTACTATCGCAGCCGTTTTGATACCGAATCTAAAAACCCAAGCCTTTCTTAAGAAATCACGCATGCATATAAGATTGGCGGACAGCAGCGAAAATTGCCTACATTTGCATGTAATGCTCATCACTGATGGGCACATGCACAGAAAAATGGCGTAACCCCCCCCCCCCCACTGCACTATTGGATGAATGGAAGGGAGAGGAGGGGAGAAGCAACATCGACTTTTTTCAATCGTGCATAAAACATGTCTTTCTTTTTAAAAAACTTACTATAATTCAGGTAAATCTTGTAATTTGTTTTTAATGTAAAATTTAATGAAGACCCACAGCCAGAAATACACAAGAAAAGGGTATCATACATGCGCTCAAGAAGGAACGTCGGCTTTTAACAAGCGCACATGAAACATGCCTGTCTCTCCCCAAAACTCAAAAGAAGCATGATTTTACTACCCTCCACTACAAATATGTAGATACACATTTTTTTTCCATTAGCTACAGTCAAAACACAAGTGCTGGCACTGTAACGGCACCCTGGACTAGTTGCTGTTTTTTGTCACCAAAAGCCGACGCTGCTCTTTGAAAATGCCTCGGCAACTTTTAAGAATCCACCGGAGGGCTCATTTCAATGTTAAAGATCACATTTCAAAAATCGACTATTGCAACGCACTATTTAAAGGAATTGCCCAAAAAGAAATCCAACGTTTACAGATCGTTCAAAATGCTTCAATTAAACTCATAGGAAAAGCTAAAAAATTTGACCATGTGACACCACTACTTAAGGAAGCGCATTGGCTTCCAGTTGCACACCCCATAACTTATAAATTAAGTCTACTGACTTTTAAATCTCTTCTCTATAAAACTCCCACCTTTATTCATAGACTATTGATTCCCTATACTTCTCCAAGATTACTCAGGTCTACTGACCAACATCTATTAATAGTTCCCTCACTTAAAACCATAAATACACGGCAGCAATTTATTCTCTCCGTCACAGCCCCCCCAAATTTGGAATTTACTCCCAATTCACGTACGTGAAGAACTTAAACTAGATAGATTCAAGAGCAAGTTAAAATGCTTTCTTTTTAAAGATGCATTTGACAACTAGAAAATTAGATTAAGTGCATCAACTGAAGCTTAGTTCTTAATATCCTTGAAGCTTACTGCTTTCCCCTTGCCTATTGTTTTTCCCCTTACTCGTCTTATTTACTATCATTAACTTGTATTTCTTTCCCCATTTTTTCCTTTTGTATCATATGTTTTGTCAAGTCAGTTGTATTTATTTGGTTTGTTTCCCCTCGATTCCTGTAATTTACTATTTTATTGCTTTGTACATCGCTTAGAATTTTGAATAACCGATTAATCAAATCGATAATAAACTTGAAACTTGAGACTGCTAGAAACCTTGCTAACGACAGAGATGATCCGTTTTGATAATCCACTGCTAAAATGCATGCAGGCTAAACCGCCGGAGAACAGTTTAGTGACGGCATTAAAGTTTTGAGAATCTTGCCCTCAATGTGAGGTTTCTGAGCTCTAAAGAGCAAATCTCCAAATGGAAAAAACTCTATTGCTCAATAAACTAGGTATATACCTCTTCAGAAAAGCTTTTATAAGGTATTAACCACACATCATCATCAGGTTTACACGTGTGTATGTGTTTAGTGAACGTAAATTAAGTGGAAACAAGAGCTAGGACTCTTGGCCTTAGGGCCAAGAATTCCTTCCTTCGCTTCTAGCTCTTGGGGCTACTTTTTTGGTTAAATTTCCAGCAAAATGTTATATTACCTATCAGAGTAAGAATTTCCTTTTTTTTGAGCCCAAACAGCTTTTAGATTTTATTGGACCAAAAGAAAGGTTGGAATCTTAGTCCAATGATAAATGACCTACCATCCGGCTGTAGTTAGGGTTACCTAGGCCGTTACTTTAGTAAGAGTTATATTTCTAATTGTGAAAATTTCCTTTCTTGATCCCTAAAATTGTGGACTAAATATTAGTTAATGTTTTCATTACATCTGATTGTATAATTAGGTGATTTCTTTTTGTTTGCTTGCTTGATTGTTTCCGATCTTTTTCAAGTTATGTATGCTTGATTAAATTTAAAAGGTTATAAATTAAAAAAAAAAAAAATTAAGTGGAAACAAATCAAATATTAATTTAATCTATATATCTTTCAAAATGGCAATGATCTCAATAAAGTTCACAGTAACAGCCCCCACGATAGTCAGCCAGGACAAAAAGCAATAGTGGCGATTGCATAGGATAATTCAAAACACTTGGCTTAATAGTTCAAAAATACTTAGCTTTATAAAATGAACCATCTCTGTTCAATATTCATGGCGTCCCAGTCCAACAAATATAAAGTTTCTCTCCTTATTTGAAGACGCCAAAGCCTCGGTTCAACTCAGCTTGGTTTCAGGAATCACCAAACAAATCAGCAAAAGATGCAAAATGCCAAAAAAAAAATCACCTTTACTCATCCCTGGCTAAAGAGAATCTGTGCTCAAGCTCTTGAACAAATCAAGGAAGTGAGCAAGTACTGGGCCTGGAACCCTCAACTCCACAAATCTTCAGCAGACTGGCTGTACAAGTCCCTGAAGGATACACCTGCCAGCTGCAGATTAAATGTTTTCTCCTCTCCAAGCAGGCACAGAAGTCCTTGAAGCTGCATAAGAACATAAGAACATAAGAACATAAGAACATAAGAACATAAGCAATGCCTCTGCTGGGTCAGACCAGAGGTCCATCGTGCCCAGCAGTCCGCACACGCGGTGGCCCAACAGGTCCAGGACCTGTGCAGTAATCCTCTATCTATACCCTTCTATCCCCTTTTCCAGCAGGAAAATGTCCAATCCTTTCTTAAACCCCTGTACTGTACTCTGCCCTATTACGCCCTCTGGAAGCGCATTCCAGGTGTCCACCACTCGTTGGGTAAAGAAGAACTTCCTAGCATTCGTTTTAAATCTGTCCCCTTTCAACTTTTCCAAGTGTCCTCTTGTTCTTTTATTTTTCGAAAGTTTGAAGAATCTGTCCTTCTCTACTCTCTCTATGCCCTTCATGATCTTATAAGTCTCTATCATATCCCCTCTAAGTCTCCTCTTCTCCAGGGAAAAGAGACCCAGTTTCTCCAATCTCTCAGCGTATGAGAGGTTTTCCATCCCTTTTATCAAGCGTGTCGCTCTCCTCTGAACCCTCTCGAGTAACGCCATATCCTTCCTAAGGTACGGAGACCAATATTGGACGCAGTATTCCAGATGCGGGCGCACCATCGCCCGATACAATGGCAGGATAACTTCTTTTGTCCTTGTTGTAATACCCTTCTTGATTATGCCTAGCATTCTATTTGCTTTCTTAGCGGCTGTTGCGCACTGTGCCGTCGGCTTCATTGTCATGTCCACCATTACCCCCAAGTCCCTTTCTTGGTTGCTCTCATTCAATAATATCCCTCCCATCGTATAGTTGTACCTCGGGTTTCTGTTTCCAACATGCAATACTTTACATTTCTCAACGTTGAACTTCATCTGCCATCTCGCCGCCCATTCCCCCAATTTGTTCAAGTCCCTTTGCAATTCTTCACATTCCTCTTTAGTCCCAGCTCCACTAAATAGTTTTGTATCGTCCGCAAATTTTATTATCTCACACTTCGTGCCTGTTTCTAGATCATTTATGAATATATTAAATAACAGCGGCCCGAGCACTGAGCCCTGCGGAACACCACTCGTGACCCTCATCCAGTCCGAGTAGTGGCCTTTCACCCCTACCCTCTGTTTCCTACCCGCCAACCAGTTTCTGATCCATCTATGTACGTCTCCGTCCACTCCATGGTTCTTCAGTTTCCGGAGTAGACGTTCGTGAGGCACCTTGTCAAAGGCTTTTTGGAAATCAAGGTATATAATGTCTATGGGGTCTCCTCTGTCCATCCGTTTGTTAATACCTTCGAAGAAGTGCAATAAGTTCGTTAGGCACGATCTCCCCCTGCAGAAACCATGTTGGGTTGTTTTCAAAAGTTCGTTTCTTTCCAGATGTTCATCGATGTGTTCTTTAATCAGTGTTTCCGCCAGTTTCCCCGGAACCGAGGTCAAACTCACTGGTCTGTAGTTTCCCGGGTCACCTCTTGATCCCTTTTTAAAGATGGGCGTGACATTGGCTATCTTCCAATCCTCCGGGATCATGCCTGTTTTCAAGGATAGGTTGCAAATTTGCTGCAGTAGTTTCGCTATCTCCTCCTTTAATTCCTTCAGAACCCTGGGATGGATTCCGTCCGGACCCGGGGATTTGTCAGTTTTAAGTTTTTCTATCTGCCTATGTACATCATCAAGGCTCACTTCCATGGATGTTAATTTTTCTGCTTGATTTCCATTGAAGATTTGTTCAGGTTCCGGTATGTAGGTTGTGTCTTCGTTTGTAAATACAGACGAGAAGAACATGTTGAGTCTTTCTGCGACTTCTTTCTCCTCCTTCACCGCTCCCTTCTTGTCTCCTTCGTCCAGCGGTCCCACCTCCTCCCTAGCTGGCTGTTTCCCTTTAACATATCTGAAGAACGGTTTGAAATTTCGTGCCTCCCTGGCTAGCCTCTCTTCATACTCTCTTTTGGCTTTTCGAACCACACGGTGACATTCTTTTTGATACTTCCTGTGCTCCTTATGGTTCCCTTCAGTTTTGTCCTTTTTCCATTTCCTGAATGAATTTTTCTTATTGCCTATCGCTTCCTTCACTATTTTAGTCATCCATACTGGGTCTTTTGTTCGACCCTTTTTGCACCCCTTTCTGAATCTGGGGATGTGCAGATTTTGTGCCTCGCTCACCGTGTCTTTGAAAAAAGACCAGGCATGTTCTACTGTTTGCCATTTTTTGGAAGTGTTCCTAAGTTTCTTCCTTACCATTTCCCTCATTGCTTCATAGTTTCCTTTCCTGAAGTTGAAAGATGTCGCTATGGTTCTCTTTCCGTTCGGTATGCCTACTTCAACCTTGAACTTGATCATATTATGATCACTGTTTCCCAACGGTCCCACTACTTTCACTTCCTTTGCAGGTCCCCTTAGTCCATTTAGGATTAAATCCAGAGTGGCATTTCCTCTCGTCGGTTCTCTAACAAGCTGCTCCATGAAGCAATCTTGTATAGCCTCCAGGAATTCTGTCTCCCTAGCGCATCTTGAGCTTCCAAGACTCCAGTCTATCCCAGGATAGTTGAAGTCTCCCATAACAACTGTGTAACCGCTTTTGCATTCTCGCTTCATCTCGGCATCCATTTCTTTATCGCTATCTCCGGTTTGCCCGGGTGGACGATAGTATAGGCCCATCTTTATTTCATGCCCTTTCCTACCCGGTATTTTAACCCATAGCGATTCCAGTTTGTTGATCATCTCCGCTGTGTCCATTCTTGTCGAATGTATGCTTTCTTTTACGTATAGGGCTATTCCTCCTCCTTTCTGACCTGACCTATCCCGGCGATAGAGCTTGTACCCCGGCAGTGCTGTATCCCATTTGTTTTCCTCATTCCACCACGTTTCAGAGATTCCAATGATGTCTATGTCCTCTGCATTGGCCATGGCTTCTAGTTCCCCTATTTTGTTACTTAAACTCCTTGCATTAGCATAAAAAACTGCAAATAAAGGAACCCGAAAACAATAAAGAAATAACCGTAATAGATCAGCAAGATATCTTCATATTTGCCTACAGAAGGAAGAACTGAAGAGGGCAGCAGACACCATGGAAAAGGAGAAGGAGCTGAACAGCTGCGATTGACATCTTCTGCAGTATGCTTGTGAGCATAGATAGACAGCCCTATGGTTCAGCTTACCATCCCTAATACACTTAAATTTGCATTGCAGTAAGATTAAGAAGAATTGACAGTGAAATGTTTAAAGAAAAGAACACTTTTAACGGCAAGGCATGGGCAATTCTAACGTGTATGAGCATGTGTGTTTTGTTTTATATAAGTTTCAGACACAATCCTTTTAACCAAAGAGCTATAAAGATCATGGAGCTTCTTTTTATAAACAAGTCCGTACAGAAGCAAACTGCTTTGCTAAAGAAAAAAATGGGTTGTTTTTTTTGCCATTCCCCCTCCATCTTGTAGTGGCACTACTGAATTTTTTAACCACTTTATGTATTCCTTTGGAAGGACCAGTACAAATTGTCATGCCAATAACGTTTTTGAATCTGACATTAAACACATGATTATAAAATCATTTTTACAGTGTATTTATATGTTAATTCAATTATACTTGTTAAAATCAGAACATATGAAAAGCTTATGAGGACAAGTTGTTCTGTTTAAAAACAGAGAATCCATTTCCCCTCCTGTTAAGTACAGAAGAAATCTAGGCAAAGCATCCATAACAAAAATCACTGGCTGTTTGGTGCAATATTACTTCAGCTTTTTTTTTCCTGTTTATCTAATCTAATCTAATCTAATCCTTAGTCTTGTATACCAGGTCATTCACCAAAGGGACTCGATCTAGTTAACAAAGACAAACTTTAAGAGATTGATAGGCAGCAAAAAACAGTAGAACAGTAAAAAACAATATACTTATTAACTAAGGATTTTATCAGTTATCTGTGAGATATTTCATAAACAGATACGTTTTTAGGGTTTTTCAAAGATGCATCAATGAAGAAAGAGTTCTAATATCTGTAGGAAGGTTATTCCAGATTTTCACCATTATGAATACCAATGAATGTGAAAATTTACCTAATGTTTTAATCCCTTTAATAGATGGAAATTGTAATTTATATTTGTGTATATATCTTGTAGACTGAATACGACATGAGTTAAAAGAAAGAGGAAACAATGGGGGAAAAAATCCCATATAGGCTCTTAAAAATAATATTTACACACTTAAACTGAACTCTCCAATACATCAGGAGCCAATGTAAAGCCCTCAATAATAGAAAGACATGATCGTATTTATTTTTATTAAAAATTATTTTGGCCGCCATATTCTAGATGAGTTGTAATCTCTTCAAATTACCTTTACTCAAACCAGCATAAAGAGAGTTGGCATAATCCAGATAAGCTAATATTATAGCCTGAACCAATACAGTGGGGGAAAATTTTCAAATTTTGGCCTATAACCACAGTATGTGTTGACAAAGGACACAAGTCCCTATTATGGAATACTACTTTGATCATTCCTGTAGTGACTGGACATACTGACCCTTTGTGACTGCTTTCTCCTACACAGCTTGGCTTTGTAGTCAGTCTGAAGCGTCACTATGTTTAATCACCATCTGAATCTCAGCTCTAGTCTCCTCCCATTCCTACTGCCCTTCCAAAGATCAAAATACGAGGGTGATATGACTGATGCAGGTTTACTGCATGATCAGTGACATCCTGAAAATACTTGGACTTGACCAGAAAAACACAGAGGTAATGCAAGGAAGGTGGGATTACTGTTTTTCAATTACCAGGGAGAGAAATGAGCAGCTACTGCAGAAGAGGTGTAAGACAACTCTGCATGAAATGCCCTGTCCACCACATCTCTCTCAAAATGCTACAGGATATGGAGACACACAGACCACCATAGCCTTCTGCCAGGAACAATATGCCACTGTGGTGCTCCTAGCTGAAATGATAGTACTTGGCCTCAGGAGTGCTCTGAAAACCCATTGCTAAAATGCCCTTTATTTCTGTGGTGTGATTAGATATGCACTCTGTACTAGGCCTGCTGAACGCCAGTTCAGCAAAAACAGCCTTCTGCTGCTGGAATTTGTATACAATCAGTAAAGTTTGACTTTTCCAGTCAAACTATTTATTATAATGAAATGACCAGCAGAAGAGAGAGCTGTTCACGTAAATGCTTATAGATGAGCTTCTATAGAATAAGTGGAAGATAGCCTGATTCAGGCTTGGGACCCAGGAGTACTGCCTAATCCTGTGTCATCTTTTCACAAACTTTATTTTTGCTTAATAATTAATTAAACTATACAGATAGAGGTACAGTCAGTCAGTTTTTGTACATCCAAAATGCCATGTGCTAAAGTATGCAGCCAGTCCTGGTTTTCTAACTTCCATGGCAGTACTATTTGATACTCATCTTGCTACATGTCTATAATGGAAACAAAACCAGAACTGGACCTTTATCTTCAAGAAATGGACTCTGGCTGCCATAAGATATCAGAATTTCATTCTAAAGATTCCTGTGTCTAGCCTCCCAGTCGAAGTTTTTCTCAACCCTTCCAGAACTGTTTTGTATGCTCCTTGGTGGTCAGGCAACAGGAATTGTGATCAGCTTCCAGCTAGAGCTGAGGTTCCGAGTGCCACTGAGGTGGTACATGTAACATTATGAGGAAGTCTAAGTTGCACTTTACTTGGGAACTGTCCAAAGGACAGTTCTGATCAGGCAGCAGTAGCCTACACCCATGGCTACTGAAGGTCCCTGCAGGACTTATGTCATGTGAGGGAACAATAATCTAAAACTGGAATGTACCGTAAAGCTCCATATTACAGCTGTCTGATAAAAGCCAAATGGTACAGTAAGAAGTAAAAAGGTTTTACAAAGTGGAATTATCAGAAATATAATTAAATAAAACTAACCCTGGCATCACCATTGAGTTTAGCATTTTAAAGCAGATCTATCTGCCTTTAAAACCATAATCAGCACCGAAAGTTCTTAGCTTGGCTTGTGCTTTCAGATCACTTCCTTAAATGGGTTCAACTGGTGCTCTCTGCCGCTTATCAGTGCACTCACATTGCTCCTTAAATGTCTGTGTTGAAGGGCTTAAGGCCAACTTCTGGTCTTTCTTCTGACACACTGAGCAGCAGGCTGTGAGGCCTCTCCCTTGACACATGGAACATGTCAGGACAAGCTGGCAGCAGTGTTGAGTGGAACAGAGTTTATACTGGTCCCATGCAACACCACAGTATTTACATTCTAAACAAAAGAAAACAAAAATCTTTGATCATGACTGTTAAATCATTTTCAGTTAAGACAAAATAATTCATAAATTTAAATAGACAAACTTACATATACAAATGCAGGTACACACTAGCCACTGGTTTTCAACACCCTCTCATATTTCCAGAATATCTGTATGACATATGGTATAACTGTGTGCACAATGCACTAATCTCCATGTATGCAGGTTTATCTCATGCATAGTCATAATGATCATAAGTGACAGCTTGAGCACCCCCAATATTGAGCAAACTCCATCAATGTGTCTAATGAGGGGCAATGTGATTTGAATTTAGCACCCCCTATCATTTTGAAAAGTTGATAATGGTTATCCTCAAAAGCAAACTAGTGAGGTGTGCCTCCAGGATAGGGCTGAAAACCAAAATCCACCCTTATTCCAGGGCTTCCCAATCCTGCCCTGAGGATCCTACAGCTAGTTGGATTTTCAGAATATTCACAATGAATATGAATAAGATAAATTAGCATATTGACAGCTGCATTTAGAATTAGCCCCAGATATTCAATGCTGAGCCATGTCTAGGCACCAGCACTACATAGCAGGGGCTAATTTGGTGGGGCTGGTCACTGGAGAATATGCGAGTCCTGACAGAAAGCTCTATAATGATTATCTGTAACAAGTTTGAATGGAGCTTGTAAGCTTGTTTTGCCTGTTTGTCAAACATCTTTTTTTGTTTTTTGAGAAAATCATAATAGAAGCATTTAGTAAAGGCAGTCACAAAGTGCAGGAGCGATTGGGCTTCACTGCTGCCCCCACTGGACCACAATGGATATCAGGTAGGCCTGGTGGGATCTATCTAGACCAGGGGTGCCCAATAGGTCGATCGCGATCAACTGGTAGCTCGCCAAGGCAAAGTGAGTCGATCATCCAGGACTCACTTTGCCTTGGCGATCTATCGGGCCAATCAATCTTCCTCTCCCCGACGTCAATTCTGCCGTCGGAGAGGAAGTTCGGGCCAGCCAATTGCTGCCTGGCTGGGTGGAACTTCCTCTCCAACGGTAGAACTGACGTCGGGGAGAGGAAGATTGATCGGCCCGAAGCAGAGAAAGCATGGGGCGCCATCGGTGTCGGGTCCTGTTATCCGTTGGTGGCATTTGGGTCCTGTTCCCCGATGGCAGCGGCAGTGGCTTGGGGAAGGGCAGGGAGAAAGAAAGAAAGGGGGCAGGCAGGGAGACAGAAGGAAAGAAGAGAAACAGAAAAAAAGAAAGGGGGCATAAAAAGAGAAAGAAAGAGAGGAAGAGAAAGGGAGAGAGGAAGAAAAAGTTTGGGGAGGGAATGAGGTGTGGAGGAGAGGAAGCATACAGGCTGAAAGAAAGATTGGATGCACAGTCAGAAGAAGAAAGTGCAACCAGAGACTCATGAAATCACCAGACAAGGTAGGAAAAATTATTTTATTTTAAATTTAGTGATCAAAATGTGTCTGAATTTATATCTGCTGTCTATATTTTACAATATGGTCCCCTTTTACTAAACCGCAATAGTGGTTTTTAGCGCAGGGAGTCTATGAGCGTCGAGAGCAGCGCTGGGCATTCAGCGCAGCTCCCTGCGCTAAAAAATGCTATTGTGGTTTAGTAAAAAGGGAGGGGTGGGTATTTGTCTATTTTTGTATGGTTGTTACTGAGGTGACAGTGCATAGAGTCATCTGCTTTGACCTCTTTGAAAAAACCCCGGAATAGGAATGATAATTAACAATTCTATGCGTACAGTGTGCGTTGTGTTTTTTTAAAATTTTATTGATGGTAGATCATTTTGACTTGGTCATTTTAAAAGTAGCTCGCGAGTCAAAAAAGTATGGGCACCCCTGATCTAGACCAGTGTCTCTCAAACTTTTTTTCGCTCCAACACACTAAACAGAGCAAATGTTTTTCATGGCACATTATAATTGAAATTATAAAATAGCAAAAACAACAAAAAATTAAATTTGAGAGTAATTTATTTAAAGTTAATTAAGCTATGTATGGGTAAATGTAACAACAGTGAAATTAAAGTAGATAGAATAGAATTGCTAATTAATGTGATGGATGAGCTTGTTTTTTGAGTACAAATTAACTCAAAACACAGCTCAATAGTCAAGCAAACACACCTTTCATCATCCACCATCTGCAGTCGTTCTCTTTTTTTCAATTTAATTTCTATCAGAGCTGAAAATCCAAGTTCACAAAGATAAGAAGATCCAGACTGCAACAAAGCCTTGATTGCTTTGCTGCTCAAGTTAAGATAACTACTGTATAAAAAATAATCACGTCAAAGAATGATGCTTGTCTGGGCAGATGTATCCTTATGCACACAGACGCTCATAACGTTGACAGACTCTTGCTTACGTGATATACATGTCATCTATTCTAGTGTATACTTATGTAGAAAACTTTTTTTTTTTTTAAATAATCTTTATTCATTTTAAAATAATTTCAATAAGTGAAGAACAATAAATATAACATTTATACTATAGACATTTTTAAAAATAAAGTAAAATTCTGGAATCTTGTGGCACACCCGGAATCTTTTCGGGGCACACCCGTTTGAAAGACAATGATCTAGACCAAGAGGGGTTGGGGGTTATGACCATGCCCGCAGGGAAGAGGGGGCAGACAAAGGAGGGCTGCATCAGAGGGTATGGAAAAAAAAAAGTTATGTAGGTCCTGACCGAGGCTGGGACCCACAAACCAAACCCAGCCTGGACAGCTTTTAGGACTGCTCAGTTAAGTGTTGCTCCATGGATTTTAACAGAGTCCCTGAGAGTGATTTTGACTCCATGGATGCATAGGGAAAGAAAGGATGGTAGGGAAGATCCAGAGAGAAAAGTATGGTAATTGAATCAGATTTGGTAGGGTTAAGTTTCATATGGTTAGCAAGTAACCAATCTAATTTTGAAGGAATTGCAACTATAGTTTGTGAAGATAATTTATCAAGAGGTGTGAGAATCTGTATATCATTTGCATACTGTATACGTAGTTATAAGAAAAAACAGACTGACTCAATAATATACACAGCCTAAGAGGAGGGCTCGCTATACAAAAACTTAGCTCAGAGAAATAAAACTCTGAAGAGGGAGAGGTTACCCCCTCTTGGGAAAAGAGTTTGTCTTCCAATCATTGCTTAATCAATGTTAAAAGCGAGACCAGCTCAAAGGTGTAAAAGTGTATCAACTAAGTTTGTAACACTTGATTACTTAATTGAAACTACTGTATGCAAATAGGTCAAAAGAAACTTTCTTGCAATTCAGGTTGCCACTAATACTTTCAACTTAGCTTAAAAGCTTGACTTGATTCAAATAGCAAAAGCTATGTGGGGTCCCAACGCGGCCCCGTTTCGGTGTCTGCTTCAGGAGACCCCGCCAGAAAAAGGAACTTGATTCTGAAGACAGGTAATAACCATAGCACTGCTCAAAAAATCTGAAATGCAAAAAAATATAAATGTCAAAAGCGCTATAGATATCCCTAGCAGGGCTCTAAACTTAAGATTGAATTACAAGCTCAAGAACTATCAGATACCCGGATTCAGTTTTTGTTAGATCTTGCTAAAATAGCATTGGGTATGAATTATTTTCAATTTGATTCTGATTTTTACCAACAGGGGCACAGCCATGGGGTCTAAAATGGCCCCTTCCATCGCATCACTTTCTTTTATGGCGAGGAGGTCACAAAGACAGCGCCCACCCAGGATCTGCCCAATTTTGAATGTTCTAGATCAGTCAATCGGTTTTCCTGGAGATAAGCTATGTCCACTTTATGGTTCTTTAACTGATTCAAAATTTTTGTTCGCTTAATAGGGGACGTGATACCAGATACATTCCAGGACATAATGCGCATAGTTGTGGCTAACGACATAGACTGTTGGGAAAATATAATAACAGCTTGCATGACTGTATCGGAAAACTATAATCGGGACGGTGTGGGAGACGAACTCTGCCTCCTGACATCCCTAGCAGGGCTCTAAACTTGAATCTCCTGCTTCAGAACAGCTCCACTACCAATGTGAGCTGCCCGATGCCTCAGCACACCTCCTCACTGCAGGGATCTGAATCGGGACGGTGTGGGAGACGAACTCTGCCTCCCGTCATCCCTAGCAGGGCTCTAAACTTGAATCTCCTGCTTCAGAACAGCTCCACTACCAACGGGAGCTGCCCGACGCCTCAGCACACCTCCTCACTGAATCGGGATGGTATGGGAGACGAACTCTGCCTCCTGATATCCCAGCAGCACTTGGAACAAAAAAGAAGAAGAAAAAAAAAAAGACTGAACTCTGATGCTATACGATCCCTCACTAGAAACTATTGTCTACCTCTAACCAAGTTTCACATGAAACTAACACCTATTAAGCTGTTAAGCTGAAAATAATTGTCTAACCCCTCTTTGCTCTTATCTCACTAGCAGCAATTGGTGCTCAGTCTTCATCCAACCCAGCTTGCTTGTTTTCTGTTTTTTTTTCTTCTCTCTCCTCCAGTTGTCTCACTAGTAGTAATTTGGCACCAAGCTCCCATCTTAGCTCTGTCATACTTGACCCTCCATTAGGCTCCAGTTGCAACGGTAGGACTGGCCAGGACCTGATAGTGAGACCCTCTTGAAACTCTTCCAGCCCAGCTCCTCAATCCCCCCCATCCTATCTTTTTATCCGCCAGAGTAGAGCACAGTGGATAAAACAATTTTCACTTTTCCGTCAGCGCTGCTGAGTAGTCCTGAAAAGTATGGACTTCATTATCCCCAAATTTCAAGGAATCTCTCAATTGCTTGTATTTACGCAGAATTTCAACCTTGTGATTATAATTGAGCAGCTTGGCAATAATCATCCACGGGCGGGCCTCCCGATTTTGTTCCCTGCCCAAGTGATGAGCCTGTTCAAGGCATAAGGGGCCTAGATCCTCCCGCATGGGAAAATTATCCCGCAGCTACGTCTCTAGGGTCTGCAGGAGAGCAGGTCCCGCTACTGTTTCTGGTATACCCAGAAAATGTAAATTAGACCTGCGGGACCTGTTTTCCATATCTTCCAGCCACTCTGCATGTACACGTGTCAGCTCTTGTACCTCTTTTAGAGATTGTTGCTGGGTCCCCTGGGTGTCCTTGATGTGGGATATGCGGGATTCTAATTCTATAGTGCGGCGTGTGGTGTCCGTGATCATGGTCTCCAGCCGCTGCACCTGTTACGATAATTGGTCAAGGCCCGGCTGTATCGCCAGGGAGACTGCCGATGTGATGTCCCGCAGGGCCTCCGGCGAGAGTTGGCTGACCGCAGCTGTAGATCCCGACGCCATTTTGTCAGAGACGACCACTGGGTGATCACGGTCTTTTTTGGTAGTGCACGTCGTCATTGATGCTCCGGTGATTGAAAATATTTGTCCATGTACTTTGGCAGTACAATGGACGAGGTCCCAAGGGGTCCGCAAGCGCTGCAGTGGGGGCGAAATGAATTTTTTAAGACTCGGGACCCAGGAGCTCAGGCAAGACGCGTCTGCCCCAGCTTACAGCATCACGTGACCTCCGGAGAGAAATATAATAAAGAGAATTGGGTCCAATATGGAACCCTGGGGGGACACCAAATAGAAGTGGCCTAACAGAGAAGATAGATGTACAGTGGATCTCAAAAGATCTATTTGCAAGATAAGATTAAAATCAAGCTTCAATAACACAGAAATGCAGATGAACATATCTATATTTGCTTCAAAGAAAATGTAAATGCAAGGGTAAAGTATGTGCATACATACTCTGCCTCTCCGCTGCCCAAATGACACCCCCCATAAAGCACAGTTACTTATCATAATAGTTGTTATCCAGGGACAGTAGGGAGCTGTTCTTACATGCGAGTGATGTCATCCACGGAACCCGGATGCGGACAGCCTCGCAAGCAGACTTGCTTGTAAAACTTTTAGAAAGTTTGTGACTGCCGCACCACGCATGCGCAAGTGCCTTCCCGCCCAACTTAGGGCACACGAGGCGTCTCCTCAGTTCAGATAGCTAGCTAAGAAGCCAACCAGGGGAGGTGGGTGGGTTGTGAGAATATCTGCCTGCTGTCCCTGGATAACACCTGTTACAGTAAGTAACTGTGCTTTATCCCAGGACAAGCAGGCAGCATATTCTCACATGTGGGTGACTTCCAAGCTAACTAGAATGTGATGGTAGGAGTGTTGGCAATTTAGGAGAATAAATTTTTGTAAAACTGCCTGGCTGAAATGGCCATCCCGTCTAGAAAAAGAATCCAGACAATAATGAGAGGTGAAAGTATGAACAGAGGACCAAGTGGCAGCTTTGCAGATTTCCTCAATAGGAGTAGATGTAAGGAAAGCTACTGATGCCACCATGGCTCTGATTTTATGGGCTGTGACTCAACACTGTAGATGCAGTCCAGTCTGAGCATAGCAGAAAGAGATGCAAGCCGTCAATCAGTTGGAGATGGTGTGCTTGGAAACTGGATGTCCCAACTTGTTTGGATCAAAGGAGACAAAAAGTTGAGGAGCAGATCTGTGTGGCTTAGTGCGTTGCAAGTAGAAAGCCAAAGCACGTTTACAGTCCACAGTATGAAGAGCTGTTTCTCCAGGATGAGAATGAGGCTTTGGAAGAAACACTGAAAGTACAAAGGATTGATCGAGATAAAATTCTGAAACCACTTTAGGTAAGAATTTAGGAGCACTGTGAAAAGTGGGTCGGCTACCAAAGCTTGTAGCTCACTGACTCTGCGAGCAGACGTGAAAGCAATTGAGGAAAACCACTTTCCAAGTGAGATATCTGAGATGAGCCGAAGCCATTGGTTCAAAAGGAGGCTTCATCAACTGAGCAAGAACAACACTGAAATCCCAAACCACTGGAGGCGGTTTGAGAGGTAGCTTAACATTGAAAAGTCCTTTCATAAATCTGGAAACCACAGGATGAGCAGATAGGGGATTCCCTTCGATAGGCTGATGGGAAGCAGCAATTGCACTGAGATGGACTCAAATGGATGTGGATTTGAGGCCTGAATGAGATAAATGCAACAGGTAATCCAAAACTGAAGACAAGGAGGTAGACTGAGGCTCCTTGTGATGAGTGGTGCACCAAGCAGAAAACCTAGTCCATTTCTGGTTATAACATTGCCTAGTGGCAGGCTTCTGAGAAGCCTCTAAAATGTCCTGGACAGATTGAGAAAACTGTAGAGTGGCAGTTAGGTTGAAAGGTATCAAGCTGTCAGGTGTAGAGACTGCAGGTTGGGATGAAGTAGAGACCCTTAACTCTGTGTAAGCAGAGATGGAAAAACTGGTAGAAGGAATGGCTCCCTGCTGCTGAATTGAAGTAGAAGGGAGAACCAAGGTTGCCTGGGCCACAAAGGAGCTATCAGAATCATGGTGGCATGTTCTCGTTTGAGTTTGACAAGTGTCTTGAGAATGAGAGGGAATGGAGGGAATGCATACAGAAACTGATTCATCCATTCCAGAAGAAAAGCATCTGCCTCCAGTGAGGAGAATATATCCTGGAGCAGAACTGAGGTAGTTTGTTGTTGTGGGGAGACACATAGAGATATATCTGAGGGGTTCCCCATTGAGAAAAAATGTGATGGAGAGGTGAGGAATTGAGTGTCCATTCGTGAGGTTGTAGAAGACGACTCAGTTTGTCTGCCAGACAGTTTTTCTCTCCTTGAATGTAGACCGCTTTCAGAAAGGTCTTGTGATGAATTGCTCAGTTCCACATCTTTTGCGCTTCCTGGCAAAGAGGGAAAGGTCCTGTGCCTCCCTGCTTGTTGCCTTAGTACATGACGACTTGATTGTCTGTACGAATGAGGACTACTTGATTGTGAAGAAAATGCTGAAAAGCTTTGAGAGTATTGAAGATCGCTCTGAGTTCCAACAGATTGATGTGACACTGACGATCTGTACTGGACCAATGGACTTGAGTACGAAGACCATCGAGATGAGCCACCCAAGCGTAGGTCGAGGAATCTGTCATGAGGACCTTCTGATGAGAAGGCATTTGAAACAGTAAACCTCTGGAGAGATTGGAAGAGAGCATCCATTAGTGGAAAGACTGTCTCAACGAAGGAGTTACTGTAATGTGCTGAGAGAGTGGGTCGAAGGCCTGCGCACACTGAGATGCCAGTATCCACTGAGGAATTCTGAGGTGAAGTCTGACAAAAGGAGTCACGTGAACTGTGTAGACGCCATGTGACCTAGGAGAACCATCATGTGTCTTTCTGAAATTGAAGTGACAGAGTTGAATGAGAGCATCGTGACGTTGTTGAGGAAGGAATGCTCCGAGTTGCACAGTATCCAGGACAGCTCCAATGAACTGTAGAGTCTGAGAGGGCTGTAGTTGGGATTTTGGGAAGTTGATTTTGAACTCCAAACTTTGAAGAAACCACATAGTCCGTTGGGTCATTACGATAACCCCCTGAGATGGTGAATCTTTGATAAGCCAATTGTCCACGTACGGGAAAACCTGAAGACCATGGTTGCACAGAGCTGCTGTTACTATCACTAGGCACTTGGTGAACACTCTGGGAGATGATGCCAGGCCGAAAGGTAGCACTCTGTACTGAAAATGATGATTTTCCACCCGAAATCTGAGGAACTTGCAAGAGGCTGGATGAATGGGAATAATAATAATAATAACTTTATTCTTGTATACCGCAATACCATGGAAGTTCAATGCGGTTAACAAAAGAAGAGACTGTACATTTACAGCGATGTTACATATATGGCAATGAAAAGGCATATACTATGGAGGCCTGACATAGACAGGACAATTAGATAAAACAGAGATTGATTAAGAGAGGCCATAAGTGGCTTGGCAAGGAAGGCGAAGTCAGAGAATTTGGGATCCAGATAGCAATCGTTCTGACCTAGAAGGGGATATAAGGATGCCAGAAACATCTGAAAATTTTCTCTGACAAGAAATTTGTTGAGTGCTCCGAGATCCAAAATAGGTCGCAGATCCTCCGTCTTCTTCGGAACTAGGAAGTAACGGGTGTAAACCCCCCCTGCTTTGCTGCTCCAAAGGAACCTCCTCAATAGCATGGAGATGAAGCAGAGCCTGAGCTTCCTGAAGAAGGGTGGTCTGTGACGGATTGGAAGGATACTCTCTTGGAGAAGATCTGGTGGAATCTGGATGAAATGAAGAGGGAGTAACCTTCCCTGATGATTAAGAGTACCCAGAGTTTGGATGTAATGAGCTCCCATCGGTGGTAAAAAAGATGGAGACGACCCCCTATGGGAAGAGGAGAGGACAGAGGTAGAACAATTGTGGTGATGCTCTGTATTAGATGGTCAAAAAGACTGAGAGGCCTTAGGTGCAGCAGGAGTCTGAGATTTTTGCTGCCTTTGTTGCTGTTGTTGTTGTTTCTTAGGAGGCGCCCTTAAATAAGGAGCCGCTTTCTAAGGAAAACGCCTCTGGTAGGATGGAACAGGTCTACAGCCCTTCGCCGTGGAAGGCTTTGACTTTGGTCTAATTATGGAAGCAAAGGACTTCTCATGTTCAGATAAATGCTTGGTAGCTGTCTCAATAGAGTCATCGAACAACTCATTGCCCTGACCTGGGATGTTAGCGAGTCAATCTTGCAGATTCGGATCAATGTCCACAGTACAAAGCCAGGCAAGGTGACCCTAGAAGAAAGTTCAAACGCATCATATGCAGACTGGACAAGATGCATGCAAAGTTGACCCAGAGTGTTGTGCAGTTACTGAAACTCTGGAAGTCAATGTTGCAGAAGATATTTGAAAAAAATCAGGCATGGTGTTGACCAAGTGCTTGAGATAAGATGTGAAGACAAAATCGTAGTTCAAAACTCGGGTTGTCATAATTGAATTTTGATACAGGCGATGACCAAACTTGTCCATAGTCCTGCCCTTTCTTCCAGGTGGGACGGTGGCACGGTGGCATAAACCTTGGCAAGACTGGTTCTCTTTAAAGACGACTCCACGAGAAGAGAGTGATGGGATAATTGAGACTTTTCAAATCCCTTACAGTGAACCATCCTGTAGCGAGATTCCAACTTCGCTGACACAGCAGAAACGGAATATGGTGTCTCAAGATTTCTTTTGAAGGTTTGAGAAAGAATACCATTCATGGGTAATTTGAGAGACTCTCTAGGAGGATGAGACATATACCCAATTCTTTCAAATACTCCTTAGAGTATTTTGAGTCAGATTCCAAAGATATATTAACATCTTAACTCGTTTGGCAGAGAAACTTGGTAAAAGATACTTGATCTGAAGAAGGACGACCTCATGAAGGAGAAGGTGACCTTGAGATTCCTCTCATGGTCTAGAATGAGAGTGAAGCCTCTCTGGAGTATTGATACCCGAGATCTGAATCCATAGGTACAGATGACTCACTGAGAGAATGTGAAGAAAACCTTGCAGGAGAAGAACTCGAGTGGCGAGAGTGGTAATGCTCTGCAACAGATCTTCTCAACAGAGGAGTTGGTGGCCTCGAAGAGTCTCTATGCCTTGCTAAACGAGACCTGTCCCGAGAAGAAGACCTAGGCCTCAATGAGTACCTCTACAGATGAGTGGAGAACTGTGCCTCGAATCACAGTCCCGAGATTGAGTCAGATCCAGCTTGGAAGATGAACGTCGAGGAGACTTCGCCCTATGCCTCGAAAAGGGCAACGCCTTATGTGAGGAGGGAGGACTGGAAGTCAGAGATCGATTTCGAGACACCAAAAAGGACTCAGCTTCTTTTGTCAAGATATCTTGAGGCACTCTTAAGGACTCAGCTCCTTATATAGTGTGCAGAGTCAGATCGAGGCACTCTTAAGGACTCGACTCCTTGTATAGAGTATGTAGATTCAGCTTGAGGCACTCTTAAGGACTCGACTCCTTGCATAGTGTGACTAGGTTGAGCTCGAGGCACTGCCAAGGACTCAACTCCTTGTAATACTGCTGAGTGCTCAGGCTAGACTATAGGAAGAAAGAGTTAATTTGGCAAGCATGTTACCAAACTCCTGATGCAGAAGTGTCTCCAGCATATTCTGCAAAACCGGCACCGAGACCAGTGGATCTGGTACATTTGGTGTGGCTATAGTCTCTAAGGAAGATGACCTTGAGGAATAATGACACCTCGATTTGAAGACATGCTTCTTGGGCAGCTTCAAAACCACTGGTTCTAAGGGTGGAATGTCCGGAGGAGTTTGCTTAGCTATCTTACCTGGAGGGAGACAGTGAGGATAACGGCTCCTCAGGAGAAGACTTAGCTGATTTGCCCGAGGACGAGGACTTCCCAAACGATGAAGGTTTGATTAAGGTCGAGGTAGAAGACTTCACTGGATTCGGGGTCGAGGTTGGAGTCGGGGTGAGGACTTTAGGTAAAGGCCTATCCATGCCACCTAATATTTTTTATACCTGAACTCGACGACGTTTAAGAGCTCGAGGTTGAAGGGTAGCACAGCGGGCACATGACTCCGGATGATGGTCAGGTCCTAAACACTTCACACTAGTGCTGCCCGATTCACGATTCGAATCTGTTCATTTTTGTGAAAAAACGGACTCACCGATTCAGCCCCGATTGTAGTTCATTATTTTTTTCATTGCCGGCCACCAGACTCGTTCCCATCTAATGTAACTTCCGGTTTTGCGAAACCGGAAGTTACATCAGAAGAAATGAAAGGACGTGGGAGCATTGAGGGGGGGAGCGAGCAGACCTCGTGCAGCGGACCTCAGAAGCAAACGGTATTTTTTGCTGGCTCTCTCTCTGCATTTCTCCTCTCTTCCCCGCGATTCCACATCCAGTCAAGTATATGAACCGGCAGGGGGGCTGAGAATCGACAGGGAGGGCTGAGAATCAGCAGGTGGGCTGTGAATCAGCAGGTGGGCTGTGAATCGGCAGGGGGGGGCTGAGAATCGGCAGGGGGCTGAGAATCGGCAGAGAGGGCTGAGAATCAGCAGGGAGGGCTGAGAATCAGCAGGTGGGCTGTGAATCAGCAGGTGGGCTGTGAATCGGCAGGGGGGGCTGAGAATCGGCAGGGGGCTGATGAGTCTTGGCTGGAAATGGAAGCTGGGAATCGGCAGGGGGCTGGTGAGGCTTGGGGACTGGAAGCTGGGAATCAGCAGGGGGGCTGGTGAGTCTGGGGGGCTGGGGATGGAAGCTAGGAATTTTTGATATGATATTGCCTTGGTTAAATAAAATGTTTAAACTTAAAAAGCTGTGTCATTAACAGTGAATCGAATAGAATAATGGATTCAACAGGGTGAATCGAATCGAAATCAAAATATTTTTCTCTGAATCAGGCAGCACTACTGCACACACCATCTATGTGGGTCAGTGAGGGATATCGTGCGCTGGCACCGGCTAATCGGCCGGGACATAGAATGAAAAACAGCCGCAGTCAAATTGAAGTCCGTAGGCTGAGGCCGCGGGATAGGTCCTGCCATGACACGAAGAAAAAAATAAATTAAACTTAATTTTTTTTTTTTTTTTTAAAGAAAATGAAACGCGCAAAAAACACAGCGACCCTGTAGGAAAAAAAATACACGAGCCGCGGTGAGAGAAGGCACGAGTAGAATTAAGTCTAACACAGAGCGTCGAAACAAGGACTTCTTGGCTCCGCAGAAAACTGAGAACTTAGGAGGTGTGTGCCCTATGTTGGGCGTGAAGGCACTCGCGCATGTGCGGTGTGACAGTCGCGAACTTTCTAAAAGTTTTACAAGCAAGTCTGCTTATGAGGCTGTCTGCATCTGGGCTCCATGGATGACGTCACCCACATGTGAGAATATGCTGCCTGCTTGTCCTGGGATAATGCCTATACATAGACCATGTAAAAGCAGGCACAGATTCCGTGCATATATTTCTTATGCTCATAAGTATTCAGGGTATTGTTTGCACGTAAACAAATGGGATGATATGATAGAGGTCTCTAAAATATCAAGTGGAATACAAAGGGTAGATGTGAATTGCTTGTTTACTTTTTCCAAAAATACTAGGACTAGGGAGGCATGCGATGAATCTATTAAGTAGTAGATTTAAAACAAAATGGAGAAAATATTTCTTCACAAGTGTAATTAAACTCTGGAATGTGTTGCTGGAAGAATGTGGTGAAATCAGTTAGCTTAGCAGGGTTTAAAAAAGGCTTGGATAATTTCCTACAAGAGAAATCCATAGGCCTTTTTTTTACTGAGATGGCTTGGGGAAATGCACTGTTTATTCCTAGGATACGCAGCATAAAATCTGTTTTACAAATTGGGATCTAGCTAGATACTTGGGACCTGGGTTGGAAACTTTTGAAAACAGGATACTGGACTTGATGGACCTTTGGTCTGACCCAGTCTGGCAATTTTATGTTCTTATGCATAAGGAAAGCTTTTATGAAATTACCCAGAAAAGAAAAAGCAACAAATTGATAAACATATGTTTTTAAGCAATTCTATTATGATCTTCAAAACATGCTCAACAAACATGCATTAGAGAATGACATGGGAACAAACTTTTCCCTGTCCCTGCAGGAATTCATTTTCCTATCCTGTCCAAGCGAGTTCTTTTCCTGTCCCTGCAAGCTCTGTCCTCATCTGCACAAGCTTCAACCACTTTAAAATCATAAGTGTTCGAGGCATATGTGGTTAAGGCAGAGCTTACAGGAATGGGACAGGGATAGTGACAAAACTTGCAGAGACGGGGACAAATTTGTTCCCGTGTCATTCTCTAACATGCATAACAGCTAATAAGCACCAAACTTAACAGATAATCATGATATAGATTTCTGCATTCTTTAAGAATCCAACAGCTTTTGAAAGCAATCTACTTTATTTATATTGCTTACAGATGTTCAAACTCATGTAAATAATTGATACCTCCCATCTGCTTTCTGTATAAGCATATGACAGAATAACAAAATGTTGAAGGTTTTTCAGATTAATAATTAAAAGTGACAGTGTATCTCTGCTCTTCAATGCATTTCTGAGGCCTTTTCCTCCTTTAAGATAATAAATTCAATGCATTTTTTTTGTATTTCCAATTTTTGAAAATTCTGAGCCATGCATATTTTGTGTAGAATTCCATTCTTGTGCAGAATTTGGACATGAACTGACAAGAAGGAAAATGCAAAGGTTGCTGTGGAATTTTCACTCCACCAACTCAACTCAATAGTTTCTCAGTCACTCCTACCTTGCTCCGATATGTGCAGCCATGACCCCAGAACAGCTTTCCCCTTCTAGCACTAAGCTGAGTCACATGGTGACTGAACTCCTATGCTTGTCTGTCTCCACTCTCCAGGTCTTATGAGACCAGAGGGAGAGTTTAGGCCTCACGTGGCTCAAGCACCCTAAGGAGCCCTTTTACTGAAGCTTAGTGTGTGCTAAATGCTATGAAGCCCATAGCTGTAAAATGGGCTTCTTAGCACTTAGAGTGCACTAATTCTGTTAGCATGAGCTACACTTTTGTAAAAAGGCCCCCAAGAACCTTGTGGTGCTAAAATTGCATGGCTGTTTTGGAGGCTACCCCTGCTACTAGAGATTTACTGGGAGGGTGGGGGTAGGGAGCTGATGAGAGACCGATGTGCTCTCTTTTTAATCAAAAATTTAAATCAGACAACCTGACCTTCTCTTGTTACCACTAAAGGAGTAACAGAATATTTCAACAAGAACTAATTATTCCAGCGGCAGGTAGGCATATCTGACCCTTCTCTCTAGCACTGAAATGCAATGGATATACCTGAGATCACTTCAGTATTTGATGAGAGAGCGTAGCGGTCATCAAAAACAAATAGCTTTCCCCTGTAGAAGCCATGGGGAAACTGTTCCAGGTACTTGTGAATACCTCCCTTCAGCTGGTACACTTCCTTGCACACTGCCTATCACAAAAGCAAACCAAACAATTCAATGAGGCAAGTTGCTTCTTTTTAGGATGAATCTATGACAATTTGTGATATTGGACAGTACTGTGTCATGTATGGTACTGCAACAACAGAAGGCTCTCCTGATCTACAATGTCCGAGGTGCAAGTCTTTAGGGTTATACATCCACAGAATCAACAGAAGTAGAGGGTCATCATCAGTCAAGTTTTCTCATCAAACTTCCCATCAGATGAATTGCTGGGTTTGTTGAATTGTCAATTACGTCATTTTCCTTATGAAGTATCACTAAGGCCAGGGTTCTGTAACCGGCGCCTATGTCAGTGACAACCTTAAAAGCAGCCGCCAATCGTGAGTCAATCACTCGACAGCACCGGTTATAGAATTGCAACTTATGCAGTCAAGACAAACAGCTGAAATGTAGGCCTGGAAAACTATGACCTAAATTTAAGATGCCTATCCATGCCGCCGCAGGATCCTAAAGCCAGCCCACAGCAGCCGTATGCTGATCATGGCAGGGGAGGTTATCCCCCATCAGCTTCCCTGAAGTTGTGGCTTTGGGGAGTCCTGCCAGCTCAGCTGATCAGGGGGAAAATACCCCTGCTAAGATCAGCTGAGCAGCTGCAGCAGGGACTCCTTGACATCGGCAGGAGTGATGCCCACTCCTTTCTACCGGACCCCCCCTTGAAGTCCCACGGCAGGAGGGATGCCCACTCCCTCCTGCCGGAACTTCCAAAACCCCCCTCACAGTTATGTGGTAGGAGGAATGCCCACTCCCTCCCCCATAAACTATGAACCTCCCCCCTCAAAATCCCACGGCAGGAGGGATGCCCACTCACTCCTGCCAGCAGACCCCCTCGAACCCATGACCCCTCCCAACTGCCATGATGGAGGGGGGCACGGAACAGAATCAGTCTCTATTGTTTTGATTCTTTTCAAAGGCATAAGATCACAGCTTCTCATGTTATTTTTATTGCTCGAAGTGCGCTAGTGAGTCACTTTAACAGCAAAAGGCTCTTTTCAAATAGGGAGGAGGGAAAGTGTTATGTTAACAGCATTCAACAGGATTGGGTGTTCTGTATTATAAAACTCAAACTGCGCTCTGTCCATACATTGAACGAGTTTAATATAAAGTTTATAAAATACAGTTTATAATATGTTAGGGGGAGAAGGGGTTCTATTAGGTGCTGAAATTGTTTAAAAGGTTCAAATAAAGGAAAATGAGGCACAGTCTTGTTTATTTCAATGTTTATTGCATTTATAAATAAAAAGATTTAAGCTAAGAGTTGAGCAGTAGTGGCTCGTGGCCAGTAGGGGGTGATATCTATGGGACGGTAATGGAATGGACATCAGGACATGATAGTGCAGTATTTTGTGGAAATTTTCTACAAAAATGGCCTGTTTTTCGTATGATTCTGGGTAACTCTAGTCAGATACAAACATATGTGTTAGTTAAGGCCATGCCCAATAGAAGCGTACGAAAAACTGGTGAATAAAAATTTGAATATGGATGTAGCCAAGGCCAGAAAAACACACACTACAGATTAATATTAAGGAAAAGTATAATAATATTCTTTTATGTACTTTGCTATTAGGCTAGATCATGGAGGAAATCAGGATATACATGGACTCCATTTTGTTCTCTGTCTTTCTGTATTCTTCTGTTTGATTATTCCATTTTGTGTTTAGCCTGTGTCCCTTTGTTCAGAGTTTCCCGCTTCTAAGCCTCGTGGTTCTAATTGATACCAGATGTGCCTTAGGCTGGTTAGAAAAAGTATATTAGATTACATATCCCAAACTGAGATACATATAATATGTGAAACTATGAATGAAAATACATGGTCTGAATGAATGGAAGGGGCTCCTGAACCTGAAAGTGAGTGATTATGAGTATGGATGTGTATTGAACAAAAGAATGGGTTTTGAAAAACATATTATATATATATTTGCAACCTAAAGAAATTCAAAGGAAGCCTGAGCACAACATCTGGAAATAATTAGGGTCAGACACTGTGTGTGAAGCTGTCAGCTCAGGGAGAGGTGGAGACAGCCCCTCCTTTCCTCCAAGGCTGACCAGTTTTCAACACTTTTTTAGGTGTAACATGAAACTTAGTTGTTCAAAGCAGGCTGAGAACATTTCAGCAGCTTGCTTGATAAATAGACAAATTGTCTGAAATAAGTTTTAAGAATGACAAAAAGAATATTGATTGGATATGTAATAAAATGTTAATGTATATTCAGAAATGAATGTAAACAAAACAAATACGAGTTCTGAAACTTTTAAACATGTAGAGAAATTTTCTTTGTCTAACTTTAAAGACCACCTCTGTTTTTGGTTGGCATACTAGACTAAAGGTATATAATGGGGAGCTGCGAAGTATTGAGTTGAGTTCGTTATCAGAAGGCCAACATTTTGGCAACTATAACGACCTCCCGCTAACGCAACTAGCCTTTTGATGTCCATGATAGGAAAAAATAGAAATAATAAAATTAAATATTTTGGTGAACCTTGCGTTAGCGTCATTTTTCATGTTTTTGTTATTTTTCACACCTTGAGTGAAAGCTAGCAGCTTAATTGGCAGCTGCAGCTTTATGAGTGCGCTGGTGTCTCGTGGTCCATGCTCAGAGTACACCAGGAGAATTTCAGTGGCATTGTTTGCTATCGATTTTATGACTCTTATCTTTTGTTGTGGTTTGTACATTGCAACGATTTGTGGTCTTGTTCTGTTCAATGTTTCTGCTGATGCATAAATAAAGGTTTTTAAAAAAAAAAAAGATGACCTACAGTTTGGAAGTGGGCGTACATGCATAAATTATAGCATACTGCTGTATAATTTATAAGTATTTCTTGGCAATTTAGTCACAAGCATTTACACCAGCTCTATGACTGATATAAGTGCTTGCATCTAAATTCCAGGCATGTGTTTCCCGGTATGCTAATCTTTAAAGAGAAGTAGGATTATATTTTCCTTATAGAATAGGCATCTGCTTGACATATAAGAATAGGTACACTTATATAAAATTAACCCCTGTAATTAGGAAACACCATGACTGTTTAGTATCTTTGGATTGACCTAAGTTTGATGCTTATGGCCCTTCCATGTCTGATATAGCCAAAATTGAGCTAACAAATGGCAATGCAGTTTTTACAGATTATTCTTGTGTCCTCCCTTCATTCTTTTTTTTTTTTTACATCTCAGAGAACCAAAATGAAATATCAAATAGATAGGTAACTGATGCATGCACAGAGTTCCATTCAGGAAATAAAAGCTCACCTTTGACCTGAGATAAGCTGAGCCTCGTTCACACCTGATCCCTCCAGTGCAATACATGAGCACCCTCTTATCCCTGAAAAGCTCAAGATTCTGATCCACATAGACTGGGAAGTAGCTGAATTTTCTAATATCAGGAGCCAAACAGTTCTGGAATTTTCCCTGGCAACGAGCAGAAAAAAGAAATGAGATGAGATCAACATAGCTAAGAAAGCACAAATTGCTTATCTATAATGGGGGTTTTCCACAGATAGCAGGCAAAAGAAGCCACACGGTGACATCATTCAACAGTCTTCTGTGCTGGAGCTCTCCTCCACCAAGATGTCTGTCTTAGTACCCTCATGCTTCAGTCTGTATTCGAGCTGAGATCCAAGTCCAAATTCTAAATTTGTCCCTTTTTTTGTAAGGGAATGGTGGGAATGTGGCTGAATTCTGCTGCTATCTACACAGAAAACTTTACAGGAAAGCAACATCATTTTCTCCGCAGCCCAGCTATGGGCCACTGAAATTTGGCTGATTCAGTGGCTCAGATAGCTGCATCAAGTAGTGGAATACATTGTGAAGCAAAAGAAAAATCAAAAGTGCAAAGCAGTTGCACAGCGCTGCTTGGCTGAATGCTGCATCTTGTGCTGAGGAATGATCTACACCAGGGGTGCCCACACTTTCTTGGCTTGCGAGCTACTTTTAAAATGACCGAGTCAAAATGATCTACCAACAATAAAATTTTAAAAAACACAAAGAACACTGTATGCAGAGAAAGTGTTATTATTATTTTTTTATGTTTTATAAACTTTTAATATTGTAAACCTGCCAGATACCTGTGATGGTCAGTAAATCAAATTTTAAATAAACTTGAAACTTAATCATTTATATTCGGGTTTTTTTATTCAAAGAGGTCAAGGCAGATGACTTTAAAATATGCAATGTCATCTCAGTAACAACTATACAAAAATAGACAAATATACCCCCTTCTCTTTTTTTTTTTAATAAATATTAATTTTCAATTTGAGAACAGTGCATTAAAATATACAGACAATTAACTTCATAGACGCACTTACAATCGATCAAAGAATACTACAAAATATTCCCCCCCCTCCCTCTCACCCTAATTCGAGGACAAAAACAAAGTGCAATAAATTATATCTACAATTAATTTCATAAAACAGCCCTTACAGTCGATGAATGAATACTACAAAATATATTAACCCCCCTCCCTGGATGTGGAAATCAAATAGGAGATAAAGGCATAATCCAACTAATCAGAGTTAACAAAATTCATCAATGGACCCCATATTAATTTAAATACTTATTATGACACAATATTTCTGAGTTCATTTTTTCATATTTATAGCATAAACATAAAGATTCCCATCAAAAGGAGAAATTAAGTCTATCCCAATTTTTCCAGTTCTTGGTAACCATTTGCATGGCTATCCCAGTCATGATGACGAGTCTGCTTTTATATCTATCTAATGGAGGTTTAGGTGACAACAATGTACCACAGATAACCTCCTCATAGGACAACGGAATTGAAGACTCCAGAATCAAATTGATTTGTCCCCATATTGATTTCCAAAAGTTGAGTATCAAGGGACAACAGAACAACAGATGATCCAGTGTCCCTATTTCAAGATGACAGTGCCAGCATCTGTTGGATTTTAAACTATCTAACTTCTGCAAATGAACTGGGGTCCAAAAAACTCCATGTAACAGAAAAAACCAAGTTTGTCTCATAGATGCTGACGCTGTACATCTCATCCTCCAAGTCCAAATCTGTGGCCACTGAGTAGCAGAAATCTGCTGCTTTATCTCAATGCTCCAAATTTCTTTTAGACTAGTTTTAGGCTTCTTATTCAAATATCCAGATATTAATTTATACCACTTGGCAGCCTGATGCCCAAGCAAATCTGTCTGGAAGCATAGGCCCAGCAAGCTACACTGATTTTTTAAATTTCGCTAATCAGGGAACCCTTTCTGAATGGCCTGTTTCAATTGCAACCATTTATAAGCTTGAGACTTTGAGATGCCAAATGATTGTTGCAGCTATAATAAATTTAGCATTCTCCCATTTGAGATCACATCATCTAACATACGTATACTTGCCTGCAGCCAATGCTTCCAGAGGATCTTAGACTCGCCAATTTGAATCTTGGAGTTCAACCATAAGGATTGACACGTGGATTGTTGTACTGGTATAGATGTTAAGTTGTTAATGAATTTTAATTTATTCCATGTGGCAAAAAGAATACTATTGTCCTTGAATATTCGGGGCAACGTGATACTCAAAATGTGGCTCAACTGTAATGGAAGAATATTTTGAATAAATAATGTAAGAAGATTGTATACTTTATCACATATACTCAGAAAAGTTGAATTCGGCCAGAAACCAGAGCTCATATAGCCAAACCCACCGCCACCATCACTGTGTATGGAAATGTTAAGAAAGTGCTAATGTGCTATTTCAGTGATAAAAAAAAGTCTAACAATGGCAAACAAAGGAGAAGAAAAAACTCTTCCACTTATCTCTTGAAAGTTCTTAACAGGTCCCGACATGGACCATGTTTCGTGGTTCTGTTTCAAGGAACCCGAAAAAAAGGTGTAAAAGTTCCTTTCCTCAGAGCGATCTCCATTGACCACTACACTCTGTCACCTTCCACTCAACCAGTTCCTCACCCAGTCCATCACTTTGAGCCCATACCAAGAGCACTCAGTATATTTATTAGATGCCTATGTGGAAAGCTGTCATAGGCTTTACTAAAATCTAAATACACCACATCTAGCGCTCTCCCTGTATCCAATTCTGGTCATCCAGTCAAAGAAATTGATCAGATTTGTTTGACAAGATCTGCCTTTAGTGGATCCATGTTGCCTCAGGTCCTGTAATCCACTGGATTCCAGAAATGTCACTATTCTCTATTTTAAAAGAATTTCTGTTAATTTACATACCACAGAAGTCAGACATACAGGCCTGTAGTTCCCTACCTCTTCCTTACTTCCACTTTTGTGGAGAGAGAACACATTTGCCCTTCTCCAATCTTCCGGTTCGATTCCCAACTCTATAGAAGCATTGAAAAGGTCAGCCAGCAGAGCCACCAGAACTTCCTTCAGTACCCTCGGATGTACACCATCCAGCCCCATCGCTTTGTTCACTTTTAGTTTAGCTAGCTCCTGGATGTACCACACCTCCAGCCCTATAGGTCTTCTGCAGTCCTGCTCCCGGCAATTCAGCCATGAACACAGAACAGAAATATTTGTTAAGCAATTCAGCCTTATCTTTATCAGCTTCTACCGTATTTTCACGGATATAACGCGCACCTGTGTAAAACGCGCACAGGGGTATAGCGCGCAGAAATCACGATGATATGTACCAAAACTTTTCTATACCGCGCTCAGGCATATAACGCGCATGATGCCCGACGCTCCTTTCGCCCGCCCTGACTTTCCGTGCGCTGTCCCGACGCCCCTGACTTCCGTGCACTGCCCTGACTTTCCGTGCGCTGTCCCGACTCTCCGTTCACCCCCCCTGACTTTCCGTGCACTGTCCCCCCTTGAAGTCCTGTCCCCCCTTGAAGGTCTGTCCCCATCCTGAAAGCCTGATGCCCCCCCCCCCGACGTCCGATACATCCCCCCCCCGGCAGGACCACTCGCACCCTCACCCCGAAGGACCGCCGACTCCCCAACAATATCGGGCCAGGAGGGAGCCCAAACCCTCCTGGCCACGGCGACCCCCTAACCCCACCCCGCACTACATTACGGGCAGGAGGGATCCCAGGCCCTCCTGCCCTCGACGCAACCCCCCCCCCCCCAACGACCGCCCCCCCCAAGAACCTCCGCCCGTCCCCCAGCCGACCCGCGACCCCCCTGGCCGACCCCCACGATACCCCCACCCGCCTTCCCCGTACCTTTGTGTAGTTGGGCCAGAAGGGAGCCCAAACCCTCCTGGCCACGGCGACCCCCTAACCCCACCCCGCACTACATTACGGGCAGGAGGGATCCCAGGCCCTCCTGCCCTCGACGCAAACCCCCTCCCCCCAACGACCGCCCCCCCCCAAGAACCTCCGCCCGTCCCCCAGCCGACCCGCGACCCCCCTGGCCGACCCCCACGACCCCCCCACCCCCCTTCCCCGTACCTTTGGAAGTTGGCCGGACAGACGGGAGCCAAACCCGCCTGTCCGGCAGGCAGCCAACGAAGAAATGAGGCCGGATTGGCCCATCCGTCCTAAAGCTCCGCCTACTGGTGGGGCCTAAGGCGCGTGGGCCAATCAGAATAGGCCCTGGAGCCTTAGGTCCCACCTGGGGGCGCGGCCTGAGGCACATGGGCCAAACCCGACCATGTGTCTCAGGCCGCGCCCCCAGGTGGGACCTAAGGCTCCAGGGCCTATTCTGATTGGCCCACGCGCCTTAGGCCCCACCAGTAGGCGGAGCTTTAGGACGGATGGGCCAATCCGGCCTCATTTCTTCGTTGGCTGCCTGCCGGACAGGCGGGTTTGGCTCCCGTCTGTCCGGCCAACTTCCAAAGGTACGGGGAAGGGGGGTGGGGGGGTCGTGGGGGTCGGCCAGGGGGGTCGCGGGTCGGCTGGGGGGGAGGGGGGTTTGCGTCGAGGGCAGGAGGGCCTGGGATCCCTCCTGCCCGTAATGTAGTGCGGGGTGGGGTTAGGGGGTCGCCGTGGCCAGGAGGGTTTGGGCTCCCTTCTGGCCCAACTACACAAAGGTACGGGGAAGGCGGGTGGGGGTGTCGTGGGGGTCGGCCAGGGGGGTCGCGGGTCGGCTGGGGGACGGGCGGAGGTTCTTGGGGGGGGCGGTCGTTGGAGGGAGGGGGGTTTGCGTCGAGGGCAGGAGGGCCTGGGATCCCTCCTGCCCGTAATGTAGTGCGGGGTGGGGGTAGGGGGTCGCCGTGGCCAGGAGGGTTTGGGCTCCCTCCTGGCCCGATATTGTCGGGAAGTCGGCGGTCCTTCGGGGTGGGGGTGCGAGTGGTCCTGCCGGGGGGGGATGTATCGGACGTCGGGGAGTCGGCCGGGCAAGAGGGCTTGGGCTCCCTCTTGCTCCGATCGTGGATGCGGGTGCGGGTGGGAGCGCGTGCGAGCGGTCGTTCGGGGTGGGGGTGCGAGCGGTCCTGCTGGGGGGGTGAATCGGGCGTCGGGCGGGGTGGGAACTATGTTTAAAAACTTTTCTATACCGCGCTCAGGCATATACCGCGCGAGGGGTATGCGCGGTACGTAAAATCACGTATAACGCGCGCGTTATATCCGCGAAAATACGGTACTTATTTTCCCCCTTCACCTTTGAGTCTCAGAATGCCACTTTTACACTTCTTCCTATCACTAACATATCTAAAAAAATGTCTTATCCCCCCATTTTACTATGCTGGCTATTTTTCTTCCATTTGCATCTTTGCTTTCCTGACTCTCAACCAGCCTCTCTTAACTTTTCCAGATATTTTTGCCCGTCTTCCTCTTTTGCGATCTTTTGTAGTTTATAAAAGTGTGACTGAGTGGTCATTTTTGGTCACTTTGCTTCCTTTCAGTCACTCCTCTGTTGGATTCTCAGGGTACTCTGAGTACAGTGGTCCTCTATTGGTCACTCTGAGTATACCAGCAGTCAGGCTTACCAGGGGTTATGCCATAGCCAGCATTCATTCCCCTGAGGGTTACCTGAGTGAGGATTCCTTTAGACTTACCGAGGGACAGGCCTTAGTCAGCATCCCTCCCCTCAAGGGTTGCCTGAGTCCCTGACAAGCTCTGCCTTTTCAAACAGAAATGGCCTGAGATCCTTTCTACTGTTATCTCATCTATTTAGGGTGAGTAGACTCCCAGATTCCTTAGTATTATGCAAATTATATGCAAAAGAGTTGCCTTCACTCTTTCCAATGGGCCTCTTATTCTTCTGATAATGGATTCTTAGGGCAGATTCCTTCCTGTTGCTGGGGAATCCTGGTGACAGAGGGTACCACCCATCAAAGAAAGCTAACCTCTTTTACCTTACCTTCTCAGTTACTACTTTTGAGAACCACTATCCACTTCTTCTACCTGTGAATGAGGTCTATATATCATACCAATGTAAATACATTTTCCATTCCTTTTTTTTCCAGATTGAACTACAGTGCCTCTTCCTTACCCTGTAGATCCTGCAATTGTGTAGCTTTAATATGATCTTTAACATATAACGCTATTCTCCCTCCTTTTCTTCCTACTCTATCTTTTCTACACAGATTATAACCCAATATAACTGTATCCCAGTCATGGTTCTTCATGAACCACGTCTCCGTGATCGCCATTAAATCCAACTCAGCCTCTAGATCCAAAACCTTGTTTTCCATACTTCGAGCATTACTATTTTCCAGACATTGATGTTTTTTTTCCTCACTTGTGCAGAGGTATTTAGTGACGGCTTATATTTACTTAGGGACTTTGATCTCTCTGCCCTAACACTTGTGGTGCTTGTTCTGAAGAGACTCTGAAAACAATAGGTTATGTCTCAAGTGATTTCAAAGAATACTGATAAATGATTAGGCCTAGTGTTCCAAGCACCACTCTTAGCTTGGACGGCAGCAGGGAGTGTGCTTGGAATGGTGTCATGTGATCATGTAACTGTGCCAAGGCTGCATTACTTTTTTGCTCAGTCTTTTAGACTTTACTTCTACGTCACTTACTATTTTACTTTCATAAAAGTTTCTACAGTCCAACAAAATGGTGTCACTTTTCAACTGATCAGTCATGGATAGATACTTTTCTACTTCTTTATGGAACTCCTCTGGTGATAAATGGATACCTATAAACAGATTAAAAATTGAACAATAAAGTACACATATGCAAACGTCTATTTCAGATCAACTACTACTCTGCAGATGGCAGGAGGTAATCCTAGAAGAGGTGTAAATGGTGGTCTATGCCAGTGTTCTTCAACCTTTTTACACCCATGGACCGGCAGAAAAAAAGAATTATTTTGTGGACCGGCAAACTACTAGGACTAAAATTTAAAAACCCCATTTCCGCGAGCTCGGTCCCCACAAATCATCTGATCCCATCCAAACAAGCCTCAGTTATGATTTTATATTGAATGTATTTTATTAAAGTATAAAAAGAAACAATATTCTGTACAATGTCATTTTATAAATACAAATAATTCAGAGCAAGGATCAACAAAACCCCTGTCTCCCCTCCCCTTCACATATATCCCCTCTACTATCAAGAAAACTGAACAAGCCAAATTATTACAGAATGCTTCACAGAAATATCATGCTAACAGAATACTGCAGTCACACATGACAGGAATAGTTTTAGGGGAGTGCAACTAGGGCAACTGCCCTCTGGTCAGAGAGCGCCCTAAGCCAGCTGGAAGCTAAAGAAGCACTGCCTGGGTTTTGCAGTCCCCAGTTATGTCTAACACCAGCTCTAGCAGGATATATATTTCAAATCTGATATATTCTAATCACAAAATAGAAATAAAATTATTTTTTTCTACCTTTTGTCGTCTCTGGTTTCTGCTTTCAATCTTCTTTTCACTCTCTTCCTTCCAGCGTCTGCCCTCTCTGTCTCTTCAATCCAGCATCTACCCCTTCCATCCACTATCTGTCCCCTCCCCCTTCCATATGGTATCTGTCTTCTTTCAATGCCCCTCTCCCCTTTCCATCCAGCTTGTGCCCCCTCTCTCCTTTTTACATGATTCATTCCAGCTTCACTGCTCTCTTCATTTTTATCTCTCCTACACCAGATCTATCATCGTTGTCCCTCTCTGCTTATTTTTCTGCTGATCCCTTCCTATCATCAATCTCTCTACTTTCTCATGCCTGTGTCTCCCCTTCCCCTCCTCTAATCTCTCTGCCAGCTGTTTCCTTCCTTTTATCATTCTCCCTTCCCTCCTCCTCCTGTCCAGCAGTAACTCTCTTCCCTTCCTCCCCTCCCAACAGCATCTCTCCTTCTCCCTCTCCAGTAGCAGCTGTACCTTTTTTTCCCTTGCCCAGCAGCTTCCCAGACTCCTTTCCCTCCTCCCCTCCCAGCAGCATCTCTCCTTCTCCCTCTCCAGTAGCATCTGTCCCTTTTTTTCCCTTGCCCAGCAGCTTCCCAGATTCATTTCCCTCCTCCCCTCCCAGCAGCATATCTCCTTCTCCCTCTCCAGTAGCAGCTGTCCCTTTTTTTCCCTTGCCCAGCAGCTTCCCAGATTCATTTCCCTCCTCCCCTCCCAGCAGCATCTCTCCTTCTTCCTCTCCAGTAGCAGCTGTCCCTTTTTTCCTTGCCCAGCAGCTTCCCAGATTCCTTTCCCTCCTCCTCTCCCAGAAGCATTTCTCCTTCTCCCTCTCCAGTAGCAGCTGTCCCTTTTTAATAATACTAAGTGTTATTCTAGACCAATGCCTAACAATGAAGGAACAAGTGGATTTCCTATTCAGAAAAGGTTTCCTTACTCTCTGGAAACTCAGAACCATGGGAGAGACGTTAACTACATGGGTCGGCGATTGGCTAAACAGTAGACTTCAGAGAGTGGTGGTAAATGGTGCCCCTTCAAAAACGTCGGAGGTGATCAGTGGAGTGCCTCAGGGCTCGGTCTTGGGCCCGATCCTCTTCAACATATTTGTGGGAGATCTGACTCAGGGGCTTCAGGGTAAAATCACATTATTCGCCGATGACGCCAAACTATGCAACATAGTAAGTGAGAACACTTTACCAGACAGTATGATGCAGGACCTACTTCTATTGGAACATTGGTCCTCGACTTGGCAGCTAAACTTCAATGCTAAAAAATGTAAGGTCATGCACCTCGGCAGCAGGAATCCATGCAAAACTTACACACTAAATGGTGAAACCTTAGTTAGGACCAAGGCGGAACGTGATTTGGGGGTGATCATTAGCGAAGACATGAAGACTGCCAATCAAGTGGAGAAGGCTTCATCAAAGGCAAGACAAATGATGGGATGCATCCGAAGAAGTTTTATCAGCCGGAAGCCCGAAGTTATAATGCCATTGTACAGATCCATGGTGAGGCCTCATCTGGAGTATTGTGTACAATTCTGGAGGCCACATTATCAAAAGGATGTGCTGAGAGTTGAGTCGGTTCAAAGAATGGCCACCAAAATGGTCTCGGGACTCAAAGACCTCCCGTATGAAGAAAGGCTGAATAAATTGCAGCTATATTCACTTGAAGAACGTAGAGAGAGAGGAGACATGATAGAGACGTTTAAATATATCACCGGCCGTATTGAGGTGGAGGATGATATCTTCTTTTTTAAAGGCCCCTCTGCCACAAGAGGCCATTCGCTGAAAATCAGGGGTGGGAAATTTCATGGCGACACCAGGAAGTTCTTCTTCACCGAAAGGGTGGTCGATCGTTGGAATGAACTTCCACCTCAGGTGATTCAGGCCAGCAGCGTGAAGGATTTTAAAAGGAAATGGGATACACATATGGGATCTCTAGGGGGGTAAATTCAAGGGGGTAGGGTTGTTGGAGTGGGCAGACTTGATGGGCTGTGGCCCTTTTCTGCCGTCATCTTCTATGTTTCTATGTTTCTATGTAACATTCAGAATCCTAGTGCAATCCCTCATACCGAGTCAGCTTGACTACTGCAACATCGCCTATCTAGCAATCTCACAAAAGAATATGAGACGTCTCCAAATAATGCAAAATGCTGCGGTCAGACTAGAGAGTTGCGCGGGGACAGAAATCCCACCCGTCCCCACCCGTCCCCGCCAAAATCCCACCCATCCCCACCCGTCCCCGTGAGGAATCCCTCCGTCCCCACCCGTCCCCGTGAGGAATCCCTCCGTCCCCACCCGTCCCCGCGAGGAATCCCCTCCGTCCCCACCCGTCCCCGCGAGGAATCCCCTCCGTCCCCACCCGTCCCCGCGAGGAATCCCCTCCGTCACCATTCTTCCCTATAAACTTCAGAAATAGTTATTTTATTTAATTATGCTACTGAATTAAAGGCTCTGGTAGAGACCCATTTACAAATAAGCAAAGAGACTATTAATTTGGAAATATTAATTGGGAAGAATACATACTTTGTAAATGGGTTTCTACCAGAACCTCTAATGTAAATATAAAATATAAATACTCAGCTGATGAGAACCCACAAACTGTCAGCTGAGGACTTCCTTTGCAGTTGGCCTGGGGTCCCTTTTGCCAAGCTTGGCAGGCAGCAGTAGCGTCCCTGAGTCACAGATGCTGGCACCTCAGTGGCTCATGGATGCTGCCAGCGACTGCTGCGCTTGGTGGAGGGGAGTTCTGACCATCTCTAGAGGAGGTCCTCTGCTGGCGGTGCTTGGGGATCCCCACCAGTCACAGCAAGGGCCAACAAGTACTTCAACACTGTAGAAATAAAACCAGAAATGCATTTCCTTTTCTTTTGAACACAAAACAAAGATATCTGCCATATACATTTCCCAAGGCAGATGACTCTATGCAATGTCACCTCGGTAACAAAATACAAAAATAGACAAATACACCCCCTCCCTTTTTACTAAACCACAATAGTAGGTTTTAGCACAGGGAGTTACGCTGAATGCCTCGCGCTGCTCTCAATGCTCATAGGCTCCCTGCGCTAAAAAACAATATTGCGGTTTAGTAAAAGGGAGCCATAGTGCAAAATATAGACAGCAGATATAAATTCTCAAAACAGACACATTTTGATCACTAAATTGAAAATAAAATCATTTTTCCTACCTTTGCTGTTTGGTGATTTCATGAGTCTCTGGTTGCACTTTCTTCTTCTGACTGTGCATCCAATCTTTCTTCCTTTCTTTCAGCCTCCTGTATGTTTCCTCTCCTCCAGACCTCATTCTCTCCCCCAACTTTTTCTTTCTGTCTCCCTGTTCCCCCTTCTTTCTGTCTCTCTGTCTGCCCCCTTTCTTTCTTTCTCCGTGCCCTCCCCCAAGCCACTCGGTTTGCTGCCACCGCCATCGGGGAATAGTCCCCAAGCCACCGCTGTCCCAAGCTTTCCCTGCAGAAGCGTCGCGCTGACCAGCATTCCGCTCCCTGACGTCAATTCTGACGTAGGAGAGGAAGTTCCGGGCCAACAAGGCATTTCTCCTCATTCCATCCAGCCTGAGCCCCATCTCTCCTTGATCCAGCATTTCCCTTCTGTGTCTGTCAGAATTACCATTCCACCTATTTTCCAGCATCACCCTTCTTTGTGTCCATCTCACCTATATCCCTATCTCACCACTTTTTCAGAATCTTCATTTGTCTCTGTCCTTGTCTTTACCCCATATTCACCATTTGCCCTTTCAATGTCTTTATCTCCCCCCCCCCACACACACTTTTTCAGCATTACTTCTATGTCTCTATTTCACCTCCTCTTCATGTCCCCTCTGTATCTCTATCCTTATTCAGAAGGTCCTGCTTACCCTTTCTCTTCTTTGTGTCACTATCTCCATTTTCAGCTTTCCCCCTTTTTCCTTTGTTAATGCACCCTGTAGCCAGAATCTTTCCACCCTCTCTCCACTCCGGCCCAGCCCAGTATGAAATATTTCCTTTTGTTTCTCTCCCCTCTCTCTTCTCCTCCCTCACCCACGAGTCCTGCATCTGGCCCTCTCCCTTCTACCTGCACCTGGCAACACCCCCCTGCTCCGCGGCTCTCTTAAGCAACTCGTCAGCAGCGGTGATCAAGACAAGCTGCCGACATCGAGGCCTTCCCTCTACGAGTCCCACCTTTGTGGAAAAAGGAAGTTGAAACAAGCGGGACTCGCAGAGGGTAGGCCCCGACGCCAGAAGCTTGTGTCGATCGTTGCTGCTAAGTTGCCGAAGAGAGCCGCAGGTAGAAGGGAGAGGGAGATAGGAAGGCTGTAGAAGCTCCGGAGCATGACACCGAACCCGGCCAGGATGATTTCTTTTTCAGGCTGCTGCTGCCGCTGCCATCCCCCACCCGAAATGACAAAAAACAGCCTAATGCCCGCGTCGGGAAATAGCCATGTTGAGCAGTGAGCTCAGCACGTACACAGATGAAAGCCTTGCTTGCTGATTGGTCCGGCGGCACGGTGGGGCGGGGCCGCCGGACCAATCAGCAAGCAAGGCTTTCATCTGTGTACGTGCTGAGCTCACTGCTCAACATGGCTATTTCCCGACGCGACGCCAGACTTGCATCGCCAGAATTTAGGTAGGTTGTTTTCATCCCCGTGGGAGTCCCGTGGGTCAGGGGGGCATCCCCGTGGGAGTCCCGTGGGCCAGGGGGCGTCCCCGTGGGAGTCCCGTGGGCCAGGGGGGGAACCCGCGGGATCCCCGCGGGACCCGCGGGATCCCCGCGATCCCCGTTCCCGTGCAGACCTCTAGGTCAGACTTATCTTCGGGCTGAAGAAATTCGACCACGTGACACCCTACTATCAGCAGCGGCACTGGCTACCAACGGAAGCCCGAGTAAGGTTTAAATTTGCCTGCCTCTGCTTCAAAGTAGTATACGGCCTGACCCCCATGTACATAATGGACCTTTTCGCATTTTCTAATAACAAACTCAAGAGAAACACACACCCAAAACTCATTTCCCCTTCAGTTAGAGGCTGCAAAATGAAAAAACACCACGAACACCTTCTATCTCACCAAGCAGTCCTATGGGGCAAAGACCTAGACCAGGGGTGCCCAACTTTATGGGCTTGCGAGCTACTTTTATAATGACTAAGTCAAAATGATCTACCAACAATAAAATTTAAAAAAAACACAAAGCACACTGAAAGGCAGAGAAAATGTTAATTATTCATATTCCGGGTTTTTTCAAAGAGGTCACGGCAGATGACTCTATGCAATGTCACCTCAGTAACAAAATACAAAAATAGACAAATACACCCCCTCCCTTTTTATTAAACCACAATAGTAGGTTTTAGCACAGGGAGTTACGCTGAATGCCTCGTGCTGCTCTCAATTCTTATAGGCTCCCTGCGCTAAAAAACGCTATTACGGTTTAGTAAAAGGGAGCCATAGTGCAAAATTTAGACAGCAGATATAAATTCTCAAAACCGACACATTTTGATCACTAAATTGAAAATAAAATCATTTTTCCTACCTTTGCTGTTTGGTGATTTCATGAGTCTCTGGTTGCACTTTCTTCTTCTCACTGTGCATCCAATCTTTCTTCCTTTCTTTCAGCCTCCTGTATGTTTCCTCTCCTCCAGACCTCATTCTCTCCCCCAACTTTTTCTTTCTGTCTCCCTGTTCCCCCTTCTTTCTGTCTCCCTGTCTGCCCCCTTTCTTTCTCCGTGCCCTCCCCCAAGCCACTCAGTTTGCTGCCACCGCCATCGGGGAACAGCCCTCAAGCACTGCCATCCCAAGCTTTCCCTGCAAAAGCGTCGCGCTGACCAGCATTCCGCTCACTGACGTCAATTCTGACGTAGGAGAGGAAGTTCCGGGCCAACAAGACATTTTTCCTCATTCCATCCAGCCTGAGCCCCATCTCTCCTTGATCCAGCATTTCCCTTCTGTGTCTGTCAGAATTACCATTCCACCTATTTTCCAGCATCACCCTTCTTTGTGTCCATCTCACCTATAACCCTATCTCACCACTTTTTCAGAATCTTCATTTGTCTCTGTCCTTGTCTTTACCCCATGTTCACCATTTGCCCTTTCAATGTCTTAATCTCCTCCCCCACACACACACTTTTTCAGCATTACTTCTATGTCTCTATTTCACCTCCTCTTCATGTTCCCTCTGTATCTCTATCCTTATTCAGTAGGTCCTGCTTACTCTTTCTCTTCTTTGTGTCACTATCTCCATTTTCAGCTTTCCCCCCTTTTCCTTTGTTAATGCACCCTATAGCTAGAATCTTTCCACCCTCCCTCCACTCCGGCCCAGCCCAGTATGAAATATTTCCTTTTGTTTCCCTCCCCTCTCTCTTTCTCTCTCTCTTCTGCTCCCTAACCCACGAGTCCTGCATCTGGCCCTCTCCCTTCTACCTGCACCTGGCAAAACCCCCCTGCTCCGCGGCTCTCTTAAGCAACTCGTCAGCAGCGGTGATCAAGACAAGCTGCCGACATCGAGGCCTTCTCTCTACGAGTCCCGCCTTTGTGGAAAAAGGAAGTTGAAACAAGCGGGACTCGCAGAGGGTAGGCCCCAACGTCAGAAGCTTGTGTCGATCGCTGCTGCTGAGTTGCCGAAGAGAGCCGCGGAGCAGGGGGTGTGGCCGGAAGCAGGTAGAAGGGAGAGGGCTGCTGGAAGAGGTAGAAGTTCCAGAGCATGACACCGACCCGGGCCAGGATGATTTATTTTTCAGGCTGTTGCTGCTGCCGCCGCCACGCCACCATGCCCCGCCCCGAAATGACAAAAACAGCCTAATACCCAGCGTCGGCGTCTTTGACGTCGGGAAGAGGAAGGCTGATAGGCCCGGTAGATCGGGACGGCAACACGAGTCTATCACAAAGCCCGGGATGGGCTCTGCGATCGACTCACGTTGCCTTCCTGAGCTACCGGTCGATCGCGATCGACGCGTTGGGCACCCCTGACCTAGACCAACTGCTTTCGCCCACTACATATGGGGAATTCAGGAAACGCCTAAAAACATACCTGTTCCAGAAATACCTAAACAATTGACCCGCTCTCCCTCCCCCCTCCCTATTCTACCTGAACTTACAGCACTGTTATAAATATAATCTGTTATCTTCATCTTATCATAACTTTACTTTGTATTTATCCCCAACAGGTCCTGTCGGACATTACCTACTAAAATGTACATATTACATTTTCGCTCAGCAAATTGTATTTCTATACTATTGCCTCCTGAGGTCTCCGATCTCTGTATTTCCTCTGAATATCTACTTATTGTATTTCGCTGAATGTCCAGCACTCTTGATTGTAAACCGCCTAGAAGTCACAAGTTTGTGACAGTATAGAAGAATAAAGTTATTATTATTATTATTCTCTTCAAAATCACAGGTCTCTGGAACGACCTTACTATCCCGTTGCGGAACCTGGGCTCTCTCCAACTATTCCGCAAGCAACTGAAAACTTGGCTCTTCTCTAACATGTAATTCTATTTTCCCCCTTACTCTTCCATTCTATATATAAGCTCATATAAACCTTTTCCTTTCTCTTCTTATATTTTAAGTTCTTGCAAACCATGCCAAGCTCCACTTCTGTGGACAGGATGCGGTATATAAACTTAAGGTTTAGTTTATTTATATCCAGTCATACCTTTTCAGTTCAAGACAGTGTACAATAGTAACAGTGTACAGTGAGCTTACTGTGCAAATAGTTAGGCATAGATATTACAGCATTTGATTAGAGAGGGAACAAACAAGTAGAGCTTAAAGCAATAAGAGAGAAACGGTAAAGGATAAAGAGAGACATCTTTGAATGATTCATTGGATTAGGGTGGGAGCAAGCAAGCAGAGGATATGCATTGGGATTGGCGTGGAATTGAGCGAATCGAGGGGATTATGAAAACTGGGGGAATTTTTTTCAGGTGTGGGGAGAGTGTGTAGTTTAGGAAGTGGGGTGGGGGGGGGGAAGAGCTGGGAAGGGAGCATGATTGGAACTGGGGCTCGGGCTGTTAGAAGTATTTGTCGAATAGGTTGGTTTTTAGTGATTTTCTAAATGAGTGGTATGACTGAGAGTTCAGGAGGAGGCCGCTTAGGGTGTTGTTCCATATTCCTGCTTAAAAGGCTAGAGTTCGGTTCAGGAATCTCTTGAAATGACAGCCTCTTGGCGTAGGGAATGTGAAAAATAAAGGTCTTTGGGATAGGTGGGGTTTCTCTTGTAGGGATAAGTGGCTCAGGAGATAGGTTGGAGCAGTGCCGAATAGTGTTTTGTAGCATAGGCAGCCGAATTTGAATATGATTCTTGCCTCGATCGGAAGCCAATGAAGTTTCTTGAAATAAGGGAGTGATATGGTCGAATTTTTCAGGCCAAAGATCAAACGTACCACCATGTTTTGGATTAACCTCAGTTTCTTGATGGATTTCTTGTGGAATCCAAGGTAAATGATGTTGCAGTAATCTAGAGATCCTAGGATGAGGGATTGAACTAGTAATCTGAATGATGTGAAGTCGAAGAAAGGCTTTAGTGTGCGTAGTTTCCACAGTATGTTAAAGCATTTTTTGATTAGAACGTTGGTATGGGCCTCAAGTGTCAGATGTTGGTCGAGGGTGAATCCTATGATTTTTATTGTGGGGTTAAAGATGAATTTTGTTCCGTTTAGGTCAATTGAGGGTTCAATGGCTCTGTTTGGTGGGAAGGCCAATTTGTTTTTTCAGGGTTTAGTTTAAGTTTGAAGTTTTTTGTCCAATGTGTAACCTGGTCTATGACTGAAGAGATGAGGAGTTTGGATTCGGTTGAAAGGGTTGAGATGGGGATAATGATTGTGATGTCATCAGCATAGATGTAGGATTTGAGGTTCAGTTTAGAAAGAGTATGGCCTAGTGAAGAATGTTGGGGAGAATGTTGGGGAGAGAGGGGAACCTTGAGGGACGCCACAAGGGTTGGACCAAGATTGTGAATGGGTTTGTTCGCTAATGACTTGATCTGCTTTTCAGGAATCCCTTGAACCAGTTGAGTACGTGGCCCAAGATTCCGATGGTGTCTAGGCAGCTGAGGAGTATATCGTGATCTATGAGGTCAAATGTACTGCTCAGGTCGAATTGGAGTATTACTGCCTGGCTCTCTGTGCTAAGGGTGTGGGAGATGTGGTCCATGATGAAGGCAAAGGTGGTTTCTGTGCTGTGGTTAGTGCGGAATCCTGATTGATACTCGTGTAGTATTAGAAACTTTTCCAGGTAGGTTGTCAGCACGTAGTTTACTATACCTTCCATCAGCTTGGTGAAGAAGGGGATGTTGGCAACTGGTCTGTAGTTGGAGGCTGAGGAGATGGGATCTTTGTGGTTCTTCAGGGTGGGAGTGATGAGGATGTGGCCGAGATCATTTAGGAATTCGCTGCTTGTCATCTGTTGAGAAATCCAGTCAAGCCAAAGAGAATTGACCCCAGGAATCCACAGAGAAGAAAGTCCAAGAGAAATCAAAAAAACACTGTGGAGCGACGATGATCCTGAAATGGACTTTAATGAAAGACTCAAAGTTCCAAATGCACATTAAAACATTCCACATAGCGCAGGACCCAACATGGTCCACATTTCGACAAAATGTCTTCTTCAGGGGTCCTATGGATGATAGGGTACAATGAAGTATGGTGTAAATGACAAAAAGACAACTCTATGATAGTGGTTCTAAAGCTGTGTGAAGCATCATGCATGAAAAAATCCAGTCAAACAGCATGGCTTTGAAGAGAGCGGGAGCCACTTTCATAATGATAGGCGGGCAGTTGTCCAGGCGGCAGTAAGAGTTGGCATATTTGTTGTACAGCTTTAGAAACTGGGTCCAACTGGGGGTTTCAAAGTGGCTCCAGGACATGTCTGCTGGTGATGAGTCCGTGTAGGGTGGAGAGGGGGAGATGGGGGGTATGGGTGGTGAGTGTTGGAAGGAGGATCTGAGGAGGATGATTTTAGTATTGAAGTGAGATGCAAAGGTCTCTGCTGATGGTAGTTGTGAGGAGGGGGATCTTTTGTGGTGGCTAATGTCAAAGAGTGAATTAACTAGTTTGAAGAGATCTTTACTATTGGATGTCTGAGATCCTATTTTGTTTGAGTAGCGCTATAGAAATGATAAATAGTAGTAGTATTTCCAGACTTGAGCTCATCTCATTTCTCTCCCTCTGCCGTCTTCCACATTGCTGTATCTCTGAGTCCGGGCCTCCGTCAGCAACAGGAAAGGACCAGGCCCAGCATCAGCACTAATTCCTTCTGATGCATAAGTACTGTATATGCATTGGGCAATACCAATAGGGTCTTCATGAGCATGTGGGCTCAAAGGCTCCTTGGTGGGGAAGTTAGTGCTGGTGCTGGGCCTAGAAGCATCAATATATAAATAAATGGTTTCTAAGTTGCTCAGTAAACATCTTGTCACCTTAATAAATGTTTTCAATAATTTTATAGTCTGTTTAATAGACCTCAGAACCACCACTCCTCCGTCCCACCGAAGTGTAATCACGGGGAGATTCAAGTGGTGCACTCCTCACCGGTCTATTTAATTTAAATTTTATATCATTCCTCCAATTCTTTTACTTATCTTAGTAATGGCGAACTATCAGTTCTCACGGTAGACTGGCGGCAAGACCCGGCTTATGTTCTTATGTTCATCAAGTTCAGTATCCTGTTTCCAGCAGTGGTCAACCCAGGTACCCAAGTACCTAGCTAGATTCCCAACTAGTAAAACAGATTTTATGCTGCTTATCCTAGGAATAAGCAGTAGATTTTCCCAAGCCATCTCAATAATGGCCTATGGACTTCTCTTTCAGGAAATCATCCAAACCTTTTTTAAACCCTGCTGATTTCACCACATTCCCTGGCAATGAATTTCAGAGTTTAATTACACATTGTGTGAAGAAATATTTTCTCAGGTTTGATTTAAATCTACTACTTAGTAGCTTCATCACAGTCCCCTAGTCCTAGTACTTTTGAAAAGAGTGAACATGCGATTCATATCTACCCTTTCCACTCCACTCATTATTTTATAGACCTCTATCATATCATCCCTGAGCTGTATCTTCTCCAAGTTAAAGAGCTCTAGCCGCTTTAGTCTTTCCTCATAGGGAAGTTGTCCCATCCCTTTTATCATTTTTGTCACTCTTCTCTGTATCTTTTCTAATTCCGCTATATCTTTTTTGAGATATGGTGACCAGAACTGCACACGGTATTCGAGGTGAGGCCATATCATAGAGCGATACAAAGGCATTATAACATTTTCATCTTTGTTTTCCATTCCTTTCCTGATAATTCCTAACATTCAATTTGCTTTCTTAGCAGCCATATTGACCTTGGCTCAGCAGGTCTTGGTCAATTATAGTTTTTGTACAGCCAAGTTACACGTAGCTAGTCACAAGAAATATATGATTTTTTCCCCAGTGAAGTGGCTCTTTCAACTGTGATATATCAATTAAATGGAATGGCTGCTTGTACAGCATCATAGAATGTTGGCTAAATAGGAGAAGACACAAGTCCTTTTGAATCTAGGTTTACTTAAAAGTTGTCCTATTATCGCTGTCTGGAATAATAGCTACCTTGTATAAACAGAGAGGGACTATTGAATACTGGGAATGATTGTCATATTTTGTTCTGCTTGAAAGAGGGATTGGGAGTGAGTTGGAGTAAAGAAGGGGAAAACTGGAAATAAAAAGAGAAGTCATTTGTTTGACCTGGAGGGCTTGTTTATTATGTATGTTTTTACTGCTGCATTATCTTTCTGGGGTCCTACCTACAAATACTTGGTTCTTTTACTCTCTTACTGTTTAACTGACCTATATGTGTATCTATAACTTTTGGATATTGAAGGTCAAACGCTTTGTAAGTGGTTAAATACCATAATAAAGAGACCTTTAACATTTTTTTTAATAACCAACCCAAGGACAGTAGTGATGCATTAAATTCATTCAGAGCTCTCACCATCAAGCATAAGATTACATTACTGTACATTGAGAGACATCTAAATTTACGTACCTGTCTCTTTGTAGGAAATGTGATCTGAATTAATTCCCATGGGTACTATCTCCTGGAATACACCAATCCGAAGGTCTGGAAAGCAGTGAGCTCCTCCTTCACTGGTCTGTCAAATGGAAATCAAAATCAGCAATTAAAAAAACCCCGTTTTTTGCACCCATAATACAAAACCAAGAGGTACTTGTCTAAAAGTTGGGGAGGGAAACAGTATCTTCTTATCATACTAAAATGACAGTGCTTTCCTACTAAGGTGGTACAGCTAAGTAGTGTGGATAATGCAGGCTATAAATATTTTGGATAAGTAAATACATAAATTATAAAATACATCTTACCTTGAAATCCTCTCTGCACAAATTGCTTTTAAACAGTGGATGAGAAAGCACTGCTTCAATATAAAGGGTGGTAGCTATTTTGCTCCCACCAATTGTTCCATTAATCCCTTCTGTGGCAATTCGTACCTGAACAAAGAGAGGAAGACATTAGCCCAGTCTGGTTTCTCTGACAACTTCTCCCGATACATTATTGTTACAGGAAAAATTGGTTTAAAATTAAAAAGGCATGGCTACAGGTACCAGAATGTGCTGGGATCAGAAACCAAGAAAAGCCACAGGTTCCCATTCAAACCCCAACATGTAGCCAGTTTTGTGTCAGTTCCATGTCTTTTTAACACTATCTTACAGCCATGAATCCTTGAGAAGTTTCTCAGTGTTCCAGGGAGAAAACAAATTTATGGATGGGAAAAGAAGGAATTTGGAATCCATAAATTTTTTATGGTTAATCTTTTGTTTATTATTAGATAACAACCACATATCTTACAGAATAACAAATCCAACAGATGCAGTGTGTTAAAACTTGGTTTGTGTAGGCATATGATTAGGCATGTGGTTTGGAGAGAAGATTGGCCATATCTGTTGTAATCTTGACATTATGGGTTTGGTATGAGTGTCACTTTCCTGGTTTGTGGGGTGATAGATATGTAGAGAGGATGATCATCTATTAAGATGGGAGTGGTGGTTTGTGTCTTGTTTGATTTCTCTTGGTAGTAGTAGACTGTTTGTGGGTGGGAGAAAGATATTTTCCAAATAGATAGGTTTTTAGGCTTTTATGAAAGTTTTAGAAGGAGAGAGTGTTCCTTAATTGTGCTGGTAAAGAATTCCACCATTTTGATGCCAGGTGTGGAAAGGTTGTAGAGTGAATAGTTTTGTATTTGATGCCTCTAGTATTTGGGAATCTTATTCTCTTATGGTTGCTGATCAGGTGTATTTGTCACTGGGTGGTATTTCTATTAAATTTAACATGTAGTCTTCAGTGAACATAGTTTAAAAATACAACTTGATTCAAAGGGGAGCATGTGTAGTTTGAGGTACAGGGATGTCACTTAGCCAAATTTAGTTGCTGAGAATATAAGTCTACCTGCTACATTTTGAATGGTTTGTTGTTTTTTCATATATTTTCTTTGCATCCTTCATAAAAGACATTGCAGTAACCTAGTTGGGATAGTATCAGTGACTGAACCAAGATCTCAAAGTTTTCTTTATCGAAACAATGCTGAATTCATCTCGGTTTTCTCAATGTTGTGAATGTTTTCTTGGTTAATGTTCATGTTTGTTCCTCCCGGCATAGGTTGTTGTTTAATATAATTCCTAGTATTCTCAGTTCTGATTCCAGTTTCAATGGAGTGTTATCAGGGCAGGATTAACCAATAGGCCCAGTAGGCATGTGCTTAGGGCCCGAAATGGTCAGGGGGCCCGATGAAGGAGGGCATCAACATTGTTTTTTCCAAACGGCGATGGGCCCCTCCAACATCGATTGGCAATGCGGGCCCCCACTCCGATCAGCAATGCGGGTGTCCCCCCCCCATCGACGGAAAATAAGACAAGCAAGAAACGCAGGTAAGAAAGAAAACGGGAACCGTAATTTTGCAAGCGGTGCTGCTTGCCCAAAGCTTCCCTCTGATGCAGCTTCCTGTTTCCGCCTGGGCGCATGGTGGGGAGGGGCAGGGCAGTGGGCCCAGTGCACTTGTGTGTCTAGGGGCCCTCGACGAATTAATCCTGCCCTGAGTGTTATGCAGTGATATTGGAGTGTCATCGTCAGTGATTTTGGGTGGGTGAGTACCACAGGGTTCTCCTTTATCTCCTACATTGTTTAACATTTATTTAGTGTCCTTGGCGCATCTACTTCAAAGTTTACAAGTGGTGTTTTATATTTATGCTGATGACATCTCAATATTGCTTCCTTGTAAGAACATTTCCAATGAATTAATTACCCAAATTTCTAATATCTTGGAAAAGGTAGAATTATGGATGCTACAGGTCAAGCTGAAGCTTAATCCTGAAAAAACTAGATTTTTTCCTGGCAAGTCCTAACAAAAAAATTCAAGATACAAACATCTAACTGAAGGGTCAAAGTTTTGAGATAGCGTCAAATCTGAAAGTCCTGGGGATTACGTTGGATCGTAATCTAACTTTTAGGAAACAAAGATTTATTAATTTAAAAAAGCTATGGGGCTCATAATCGAAAGAGAAAAACGTCCAAAAACTGGCCTAAGTCAGCACTTGGACGAACATTTCTCAAAAACGACCAAGCGCCGAAAATAAAAACAGGTTTTGGACATATCTCTAAACGACCTAGGCCTTCATAGTGCTGCTTAACGTCCAAAGCTAAACGTGGCGTTTTGGGAGGAGTGTCGAGGGCGGGAATTGGGCGGGAGTTGGGCTGGCTTAGACTTAGTCATACAGCGTATATAACCGAAAGTTATACAGCCCAGGATCGACGGAACTTGGACGTTGTGACTTAGACCATGTAAAACATGGTCTAGTCACAAAAACCTACCTAAACTCACCAAATAAGCACTTCAAACACATAACACAGACCCCCACACACTACCCCAGTGATCACCAACCCTCCCCCACCCCCATACAAATTTTATTCACAACTTTAAATTTCAGCCTCCAGACCATCATCACCTGGCCGCCTGGCATAGGAAAGCCTAGTCGTCCAGCCCAGAGGCAGCTTAAGTCGTCTTGGGGGTGGGTTAGGGACCCATAGAGAAGAGGATCCATGCCCATGAGCCCCTGTAATCACTGCAATGATACTTGTGCACTCCCCTATACACCCCCAAAACCCTTTTTTACTGGCATATAAGTGGCTCCTGAAGCCATAAGGGCTATTGGGGTGGTAGATAAGTGGGTCTAGACTCGGATTCTGGAGGTGGTTTGGGGGGCTCATCATGACCTATAAGGGAGCTGTAGGGAGGAGAAGCCTTGGCACCCTTTTTGTGAAGTTCACAGAAGTGTCCTGTAAGGTATCCCACTATTTAGGTGGCATGTCTGGGTGTTCAATCCATCACTTTGCAGACCCCTCCTACGTCCAACGGGGCCTGTTCTAGGTGTTTTGGACTTGGATGGAAAGTTGGACGGAAATATGTTATAAAGATGAACGATTTAGCGGCTTGGACGATCAGATCGGCAGGATGTATAATTAGACGATTTTCAAATGTAAATAAAAGTTGGACGTCTCTTTCGAAAATTTGTCTTAGGCTCTTTTTAACTTTGGACGACTTGCGAGATGGACGTAAACGGACTTAGACTCCCTTTCGATTATGCCCCTCCACGTGTTAGTTGGAAATTAAGAACCATTAAAAAGCTTTTTGATAGAGAATCCTTTCGATTACTGGTCCAATCTACAGTATTATCTACTTCGGACTATTGTAATATAGTTTATTTGGGGTTACTCAAAAAAATTCTATTAAGACTTCGTTTGCTACAGAATGTTGCAGTTCGCCTGATTTTTGATCTTAAAAAATACGACCATGTTAGTCCTTTTTATACCAAACTGCATTGGCTGCCTTTTGGGGCCAGAGTGTCTTTCAAGTTTGGGTGCTTCTGTTATAAGGCGCTTTTCGGATTATTGCCCTCATATTTGACTTCCTATTTGAAACTCTCCTATTCAACAAAAGATATGAGAAATTCAGGTAAGTTTGTCTTCCCTACCCCAAAGGCCTGTTATAAGACTTTCTTGGACAGGACCTAGGCCTATTAGGCAGGGAAGATGAACTCCTGGTTAAATCCAATGATTGTTCAATCTTACTCTTACCTTACCTTTAGGAAAACATTAAAAACCCATTTATTTGACAAACAAGATTGCTGTTTTTGATATTGCAATGATATGTTTCGGTTTTTATTCTTTTTAATATGTTTTAATCTTTTAACTGTTTGTAATATTTTATTATGTAACACTACATCAATACAGTCAAACCTTGGTTTGCGAGCATAATTCGTTTCAGAAGCATAGCTTGTAATCCAAAGCACTCGTATATCAAAGCGAATTTCCCTATAGGAAATAATGGAAACTCAGACGATTTATTCCACAACCCAAAATCTTTAATACAAAATGTTATACGTACTTGTATTGCAAGACCTCACTAATTTAGAACGGTCACTATACTCCCGCAGCGTCAAAGAGAGAAGAACCATTGGCTCAGTTGTGATGATATGACACGTGTATGTACTCGTATTGCAAGACTTTGGTTGTTTAGAATGGTCACTACACTCCCGCAGCGTCAGAGAGAGAAGAATCATCGGCTCAGTTGTAATGATGTGACGTGTGTATACTGTATGTACTCATATTGCAAGACTTTGCTTGTTTAGAACTGTCACTACACTCCTGCAGCATCAGAGAGAGAAGAACCATCGGCTCAGTTGTAATGATGTGACGTGTGTATACTGTATGTACTCATATTGCATGACTTTGCTTGTTTAGAACAGTCACTACACTCCTGCAGCATCAGAGAGAGAAGAACCATCGGCTCAGTTGTAATGATGTGGCGTGTGTATACTGTATGTACTCATATTGCATGACTTTGCTTGTTTAGAACAGTCACTACACTCCCGCAGGATCAGAGAGAGAAGAACCATCGGCTCAGTTGTGATGTGTGTATAATGTATGCACTTGTATTGCAAGACATTGCTTGTATATCAAGTTAAAATTTAATAAAATGTTTTGCTTCTTGCAAAACACTTGCAAACCATGTTACTTGCAATCCAAGATTTTACTGTATATAAAATTTGTGTGTTTTGAAATTATATCATGTGCTGAAATGTCTCAGCTTTTTCCTGTTGTGAACCGCCTAGAACTACTGGTAGGGCGGTATACAAGAAAATAAATTATTATTATTATTATCATGGGCTTACCACTACAAATTTGGGAGATTTTTTCTTTATTTAGTTTTAGTTTCATGTTGTCAGCCTAATCGGCAACTGGATGAGTGACATCCTCTACTGATTTGTTAATCGTATTTCTTTCTTGTAGAATGGAATGCATATTGTAACATCATGTATATAGGAGAAACGAGGTCATTCTTGTCTAAGAAGTGTCCTAATGTTGACATTAGTACTTTGAAAAGTATTGGGGAGAGTAGTGAGCCTTGGGGTATTCCACTTGATGCTGACCATTCTTCTGATCTTTCTCCATTCACTTTTGTAATGTACTGTAGGTGACTTGTCCAGGGTCACAGGGAGCAGCATGGGGTTTGAACCCACAACCTTAAAGTGCTGAGGCTGTAGCTCTAACCACTATGTCACACTGTACCAAGAACAAATAGTAATGGAGAAAGTGGGCCTCCTCGACATGTTCCTCTTCATATGTTAGAGACTTGATAGTACCCCATTCACGTTCATGATCTATACTACATTTCTGTAAAACAGCGAATAAAAAGTCCCACAAATCACAGTAAAAGGCTTTTTCTGCTTTAAAAAACTTATGATTAAAGAGGGTAAATCCAGCTGCTGAACCCACTCCATAGATGTCAAAATTATTCTTATGTTCTTCATCACTGATCTGCCCCCTCAAAAATCCTACCTGTGACTCATGAACCAAAGATGGCAACATATGGGCAAGCCTATTTGCTAAAATGTTTAATAACGAAACAGGACAATAGGAAGCTGGATCTATAGGGTCCTTATCAATTTTCAAAATCACTATCTGAGCTATCTGTAGCGAGTCTGGTAAATTTCTGTATATTATGATGTCACTAAATAAAGAGGGAGGGAGGGCTTTAGTGATTAGAACTGCTGCCTTAGTACCCTAAAGTTGTGAGTTTGATCCCAGCCTGCTCCCTGTGACTCCGGGCAAGTCAACTAACATAGAAACATAGAAATTGACGGCAGAAAAGGGCTATAGCCTATCGAGTCTGCCCATGCCAATGACCCACTCCCTGACTTTTACTCCCCTATTGATCCCATGTGAATATCCCATTTTCTCTTAAAATCTGACACGCTGTTGGCCTCAATCACCTGCTGAGGCAGCTCGTTCCAATGATCGACCACCCTTTCGGTGAAGAAGTACTTTCTAGCATCACCTTGAAATTTCCCTCCCCTGATTTTCAGCGAGCGTCCTCTGGTAATCGAGGGCCCTGTAAGACTGAAGATATCATCTTTCATCTCTATACGCCCCGTGATATACTTAAAGGTCTCAATCATGTCCCCCCTCTCTCTTCGCTCCTCCAGTGAGTACATCCGCAGTTTTTTTAGTCTTTCTTCATACGTGAGATCCCTGAGCCCCAAGACCATCCTGGTAGCCATTCGCTGAACCGATTCAATTCTCAACACATCTTTCCGGTAGTGTGGTCTCCAGAATTGAACACAATACTCGGATATCGGATGAGGTCTCACCATGGATCTGTACAGTGGCATTATGACTTCAGGTTTTCTGCTGACAAAACCCCTACGGATGCAGCCCATCATTTGTCTTGCCCTGGACGAAGCCTTCTCCACCTGATTGGCAGCCTTCATATCATCGCTAATGATCACTCCTAAATCACGTTCTATTGTGGTCCTGGACAAGGTTTCACCATTTAGTGTGTAAGTTCTGTGTGGATTTTTTTTGCCTAGGTGCATTACTTTACATTTTTTAGCATTGAAGCTTAGCTGCCAAGTTGATGACCACTGTTCCAACTGCCGTAGGTCCTGCGTCATAAAGTCAGGCACACTGCTTTTGCCTACTATGTTGCATAGTTTGGCGTCGTCGGCAAACAGTGATATTTTTTCTAAGCCCTTGGGTCAAATCTCCTATGAATAAATTGAATAGAATCGGCCCTAAGACGGAGCCCTGAGGTACTCCACTCGTCACAGCTGACGTTTTGGAGGGGGTACCGTTTACCATCACCCTTTGAATCCTACCATCTAGCCAATCCTTTACCCATGTAGTGAATGTTTCCCCCAATCCCATCGATTTTAGTTTGTTCAACAGCCTGCGGTGTGGGACGCTATCAAAAGCTTTGCTGAAGTCCAAATATATCACGTCCAGGGACTCCCCGGCATCCAGATGACTGGTCACCCAGTCAAAGAAGTCAATCAGATTAGTTTGGCAGGACCTTCCCCTGGTAAATCCGTGTTGGTGTGGATCACGTAAATTTTCTTCGTCTAGAATTTTGTCAAGATTCTGTTTGATCAGTGTTTCCATGAGTTTGCACACTATGGATGTAAGACTCACCGGTCTGTAATTTTCTGTCTCTGTTCTGCAGCCCTTTTTGAGGAGTGGAATTACGTTAGCTGTTTTCCAGTCTAGGGGTACTTTTCCCGTGCGCATGGAAAGATTGAAGAGCACGGATAGTGGTTCAGCCAGAACTTCACTCAGCTCTCTGAGTACCCTGGGGTGTAGATTGTCAGGTCCCATGGCTTTATCTACTTTGAGTCTTGAAAGTTCGTGGTAGACGCTACTGGGTGTAAACTCGTAATCATGAAACAGGTCATTTTGGCTGTCTCTTATCTGTAGTTGTGGACCAGCTCCCGGTGCTTCACAGGTGAATACTGAGCAGAAGTATTCGTTTAGCAGTTCTGCTTTGGTATTATCAGATTCTGCGTAGTTTCCGTCTGATTGCCTAAGGCGTACTATCCCATCTCTGTTTCTCTTCCTGTCGCTAATGTACCTGAAGAAGGATTTGTCCCCCTTTTTAATATTCCGTGCTAGATCTTCTTCTGTTTGAAGTTTGGCTTCCCTGACTGCCTTTTTGACAGCCTTAGATCTGGCCAGATAGTCTTCTTTTGCCTCCTTTTTCCCAAGATGTTTGTAGGTGTAAATGCTTCTTTTTTCTTTTTAATGAGGTCCGAAATTTCATTGCTGAACCATTATGGGTTTTTGTTTCTCCGACGTTTGCTTACTGTATTTATGTAGCGGTTAGATGCTTCGTTCAGAATGGATTTTAGATTTGACCACAAAGTTTCCGGATTGTCAGTTTCTGCATGGTTTTGCAGCTCCTGATGGACAAAGTCTCTCATGTGGTCGAAGTCTGCGCCCCTAAAGTTGAGGACCCTCGTTGCTGAGTTTGATTTAGAGAAGCCTTTCCTGAGGTTGAGCCATACCATGTTGTGGTCACTGGAGGCCAGCGTGTCTCCCACTGATACTTCCGAGACACTGTCTCCATTTGTGAGTACCAGGTCCAGTATTGCCTTTTCCCTGGTGGGCTCTAATACCATTTGTTTGAGTTGTGTACCCTTTATGGAGGTTAATATTCTTCTGCTACTACTCGTAGTCGCGGAGAGGGTGTTCCAGTCTGCATCTGGCATATTGAAGTCTCCTAACAGTACTGTGTCACCGCGCAAAGTGATGTTCTCTATGTCCTCAATCAATTCCTTGTCTTTGTCTTCCTGTTGTCTCGGAGGCCTGTATATCACACCGAGGTAAAGGCATTTTTCATTCCCTCTGGCCAGGTTTACCCAAAGTGATTCCCCTGTGTATCTAACTTCTGTGATCTTGGTAGTTTTGATATTATCCTTAGTGTATAGTGCTACCCCCCCTCCAAATTTGCCCTCTCTGTCTCGACGAAGTAGATTGTAGCCTGGTATAACCATATCCCACCCATGCGAGTCTGTGAACCAGGTCTCGGATATCGCTACTATGTCAAGGTCAGCATTCCTTATCTCTGTTTCTAGTTCCAGGATTTTGTTGCCCAAGCTGTGTGCATTAACATACATTGCTCTCCAAATTTGTGATGAGATACCTATCCCCGCTAGTGTGACTCCTGTTTTTTTGTGTATACTAAGTACCTTAGGCTCAGAAGTGTGGGTTTTACTTGCTTCCCAAGGGCGGATCCTTGCTGCTCTGGTATGTATGTATGAACCCTCCCCCAACTTACCTAGTTTAAAGCCTTCCGAAGTAGGCGTGCTAATCCCTCTATTGCCCCAGATACCACAGTTAAATTGTGAGCCTGCCAGGACAGATAGGGAAAATACTTAAATAATAAATTTATTCTTGTATACCGCCCCTCCATGAGGTACCGGGGATGTTAACAGAGAAGAAGAACTGTACAGTCAGTGACATATACAAAGGAAGATCTTGCTTAACAAACTTGCTGCACTTCTTCGAGGGAGTTAACAGGCAGAAAGACAAAGGTGACCCGGTCGACATTGTATATCTGGATTTTCAGAAGGCATTTGACAAGGTCCCACATGAACAACTACTTTGAAAAATTGCGAGCCATGGGACTGAGGATAAAATACTCACGTGGATCAAAAGCTGGTTGGCGGATAGAAAACAGAGAGTGGTGGTAAATGGACAATGCTCGGACTGGAAAAGCGACACCAGTGGAGTGCCGCAGGGTTTGGTGCTTGGGCCCATGCTCTTCAACATATTTATAAACGACCTGGAAATTGGAACGACAAACGAGGTGATTAAATTTGCAGACAATACGAAGTTATTCAGAGTAGTGAAGACGCAGGAGGATTGCGAAGACCTGCAACATAAACACGCTTGAGAAATGTGCCGTAACAGGGCAAATGAAGTTTAACATGGATAAGTGTAAGGTGATGCATGCCGGTAACAAAAATCTTGTACACGAATACAGGATGTCTGGTGTAGTACTCTGAGAGACCCCCCCAGGAAAGAGACTTGGGAGTACTGGTCGACAAGTCGATGAAGCCATCTGTGCAATGCGCGGCGGCAGCGAAAAGGGTGAACAGAATGCTTGGAATGATTAAGAAGGGGATCACAAACAGATCGGAGAAGGTTATCATGCCACTATACCAGGCCATGGTGCGACCTCACCTGGAATACTGCATCCAGCACTGGTCGCCGTACTTGAAGGAGGACACGGTACTACTCAAAAGGGTCCAGAGAACAGCAACTAAAATGGTTAAGGGGCTGGAGGAGTTGCCGTACAGCAAGAGATTAGAGAAACTGGGCCTCTTCTCCCTTGAAAAGAGGAGAATGAGAGGGGACATGATTGAAACGTTCAAGATAATGAAGGGAATAGACTTAGTAGATAAAGACAGGTTGTTCACCTTCTCCAAGGTAGGGAGAACGAGAGGGTACTCTCTAAAGTTAAAAGGGGATAGATTGTGTTCAAACATAAGGAAGTTCTTTTTCACCCAGAGAATGGTGGAAAACTGGAACGATCTTTCAGAGGCTGTCGTAGGGGAAAACACCCTCCAGAGATTCAAGATAAAGTTAGACAAGTTCCTGCTAGGTAAGGCTGGAGTCAGTTAGGGCTCGGGTCCTTGACCTAGGGCCGCTACGGGAGCAGACTGCTGGGCACGAAGGACCACTGATTTGATCCAGCAGCGGCAATTCTTATGTTCTTATGATAATAAGATAAAAATGCATGATTATTTGACAAACTTATCAAACAAATAAGTTTTTAAAAACTTTCTAAAAACACAATAAGAATCCATTTGACAGATCAGCGGGCTTAACCAAGAGTTCGTTTTCCCTAATTGAAAAGCAAGTGTCTTATTCAAAAATCTCTTGTAATGACAGGCCTTAACTGAAGGGTACATAAACATAAAATTATTACAGGTATTTTTAGATGATCTATAAAAATTAAATTGAGAGGTTAGATAACCCGGAGCTAAACCAAAAAAAGCTTTAAAACAAAGACAGCCAAACTTAAAAGAATACGTGCCTCGAAAGGCAACCAATGCAATTGTTACTATTCAGTGTATTGTAAACTATTTTGGGTGAATCTCTTCATGAAAAACGCAGTTATTAAATGCAAATAATAAATAAAATACCAAAGATGGTCCAATGTCTTGCCTAAATATCTTATAAAATTCAATGCAAAAGCCATCAGGGCCTGATGCCTTTCTCAGAGCCGTTTGTTATATTGCTAACTGTATTTTGTCAATATTTATAGGAGTGTTCAATAGCATTCATCTAAATATAGTGTGTCTAATCTAATCATTTGTTTATATACCGGGTCATCTCCCAGTGGAGCTCGACTCAGTTCACATATAATTAAGACTAGAGTACATAGCAGAAATCTAGGAGAAGGAAGAACTAATTAAAAACTAAAATACATAAGAAAAGCATAAGAAAAATAACTATAATATTATAATTTTGTTGGCAGAATAGACCTGCCAATGAGGGAGGGAGGCGGGAGTCTTCGACCTCGGAGCCCCTCAGTCCGGGGACCGAGACGGCACAGGAGAGCACTAGGGTCAGACAGTACGAGGTCTGAAGGCTTGATGGACCCTGTACTACTCTGAGGGCCTGGTGACCTACCCCGCCTCGGGGAAGAATCTCTGGGCTGCTTTTCAGACCTCTGCCTCGAGGAAGAAGTCGAGGCCGAGACCGGGGTCGAGGTATTGTCAGCTTCCATGGCGAAGAGGTCCATAATCTTGGCCCGACGCCAACAAAAACCCCGAGGTTGAAGGGTGGCACAACATGGGCAAGAGTCCGTAGGGTGATCAACACCCATGCAAAGGATACACCAACGGTGCGGGTGATGGAAATTACCTGACCGCACTGCGTGCACTTCTTGAACCCGGTAAGAGGCCGGAACATATGGTAGGAAGGAGGGCCACGGCCACGTGAGGCCGGGCGGCCAAGGAAAAACCGGAATCCCCCGGTCGCTGATCGAAGAAGAAAAAAAATGAAAAATATTTATATTTCAGTTTTTTTCTTTTTCTTTTTTTTGAAGACAATAAAGAAGCAGAGCACAGCGACTTCCGACTAGAAAAACAAGAAAAGAAGCCGCGGTGCAAGAAACGCACTTAGGATCGCAGAGAAGAGAGACAGGGCTTTCTGGCTCCGCAGAAAACTAAGAACTGAGGACCACATTGAGGAGACGTGCCCTATGAGCGGGAAAGCACACACATGCGCGGTGCAACACTAGCAAACCTGAGATCTTCAATCAAGTTTGCTTGAAAAGCTGTCCGTGACGGGGCTCCGTGGATGACGTCACCCACATGTAAAGAATATGCTGCCTGCTTGTCCTGGGATAAAGTTTATAATACCCAGCATCTAATGGCACAGACAAAAAGACCCAACATAGCTTTTGTTTTGGCAAAAAGATGCCTGCATCAGGGATCAGGTTATTCAAAATCAATCACTCACAAACACAACTAATGAAATTCTCACAACACACAGCCACAGACAAATAGGACCAAAAAGTCAATTGCAACTCTTCAAAGTTTCCATAGCAGCAAATGGACTAATAGCACCAAGGCAATAGTATTGCACAGGCACGGTACAGTTAGATCTGTTGAGGAATGTAAAGAACTCCAAAAGGACCTGAACAAACTGAGTGAGTGGGCAAATAAATGGCAGATGGGCTTCAATGTAGAGAAATGTAAAGTCATGCACATAGGGAAAGGAAACCCGATGTACAACTACACAATGGGGGGGATGATATTGGGGGAAGGCAACCTAGAAAAGGACTTGGGGGTTTTGGTGGATAAAACAATGAAACCAGCGGCACAATGCACAGCGGCCTCAAAAAAGGCGAACAGAATGTTGGGCATTATCAAAAAAGATATCACTACCAGAACCAAGGAAGTTATCCTCCCGCTGTATAGGGCAATGGTGCGACCGCATCTGGAGTACTGCGTTCAATACTGGTCACCGTACCTTAAAAAGGATATGGCGATACTCAAGAGGGTCCAGAGAAGAGCAACAAAAATGATAAAGGGCATGGAGAACCTAACTTATGCTGAGAGGCTGGGGCTCTTTTCCCTGGAAAAGCGGAGACTTAGAGGGGATATGATAGAAACTTAAAGATTATGACGGGCATGGAGAAGGTAGAGAGGGTCAGATTCTTCAGACTGGCGGGGGCAACAAAAACTAGAGGGCACTCAAAATTGAAGGGAGACAGATTCAGAATAAATGTTAGGAAGTTCTTCTTCACTCAGAGGGTGGTGGACACCTGGAATTCGCTTCCAGAAGAGGTGGTAGAGCAGAGTACGATTTTGGGTTTCAAAATGGGATTGGACGAGTTCCTGAAGAAAAAGGGATTGAAGGGTACAATTAGAGGGTTACTATACAGTACAAAATGCTTGGAGCATTAGATCACTTACAGGTCATTGACCTGGGGGGCCGCCGCGGGAGCGGACTGCTGGGCATGATGGACCTGTGGTCTGTCTCAGCAGAGGCGATTCTTATATTCTTAGATCTTGAAAAGAAGATTGTATCAGAGGTAAAAACATAGTAACTCAATTTTTAGGTATATTAGAAGCAAGGAGAACAGGACAAGAATCAGTTGGACCGCTAGATGACTGAGGGGTAAAAAGGAGCACTCAGGGAAGACAAAGCCATAGCAGAGAGATTACCCCCCACCCCCTTTATCAAGCTGTATTAGAGGTTTTTAGCGGGAGCTAGTGAAGTAAGTGTCCTGACGCTCATGGAAATTCTATGAGCATTGGAGCATTTACTATGTCGGCCCATGATAAAAAACCTCTAGGGCAGCTTGATAAAAGCTGGCCTAAATGAATTTTTTGCTTCAGTCTTCACCAAGGAAGATGTGGGGAAGATACCAGTTCCAGAAATGGTATTCAGGGCTGATGAGTCTCTAACATTGAAAGATGTAAGGGGCAATTTGACAAACTGAAGAGTAGCAAATCACCTGGAATGATAGTCTCTTTTGCATATGTGCATAGCGCTACATTATATTTAACTATCACTACAGAAATCATATATACAGACAGACTATCAAAGACATAACAGCAACAAGTCTTACCTTGCCAGTGAGGTGCAGGCGTTCACACAAAGCTCTTTGCCAGGCACAGATCTGCCGAGGATTCTCTACTACACAATAACAATAATATAACAGTACCTCTCCTGGGCCACTGTGGAAAAAAAAGAGAAAGAAAAAAAAAACCATAAAAAAATTGACCTGAGAAGAGAGAACCCATGTAGTATATGTTCTTAAGTCTGATCTTGTTCCCTTGCCCAGAGGCAACAAGTAAAGCTGTCAAGAGTAAAAAATCAATCCATTCAGAATTTTGTAGACTTCAATCATAGCTCCATTCAGATGTCTCTTTTCCAAGCTGAAGAGCCCTAACCTTTTTAGTCCTTCCTCATATGAGAGGAGTTCCATCCCCTTTATCATCTTGGTCGCTCTTCTTTGAACCTTTTCTAGTGCCATTATATCTTTCTTGAGATAAGGAGACCAGAATTGAACGCAATACTCCAGATGAGTTTGCACTATGGAGCGATACAGGGGCATTATAACATTCTTAGTCTTGTTAACCATCCCTTTTTTAATAATTCCTGAAGGGGTTTCCCATTTCCAGGGGAACATGCCCAGTCCGAAGATAGTCACTGCTAACGTCACCTGCTGGCCTAGACAGGGGCCTAGCACGCGAAACCCTGTACTGGGCAAAGTTGGTCTCTGGAAGCCTGTCAAAACACTGAGTCAACTTTTGCTAAGCAGAAGACTGAGATATCTGAGAACATTGGCGCCTAGAGTGCTTGTGAGTGGAGTTCATGCCTGTCAATGTTTCACGTGGCTTGTTAGAAGTCAACACTGACTAGTTTGTTTCACAAACAAGAAAAATTTATGAAATGGTCTTGGACATTGGAGTGTAAGTTCATATAGAAATTGTAATTGAGGATACGGCTAATGAGGGTTGTTTTTAGGAATAGCTTGAGATCAAAGCTGAGCACTCATTATCTGGAGGAGTATTTGCATTTGTTGTGAAGCCCCGATGAGACTTTTAAAATAGACTCCACCAGGAGAGCTGGACACTGCAATTGAGGCTTATCAAAGCCAGGGCAGGCTGCATCCTATATTAGAAAGTGGAATAAGCAGAGGATTCTCCCAGTCATTCAACATGGTGGGAGGATCAACATCCCTTAGGGATTTAATGAAAACCCAGGACATTGAAAAGTTTAGCACTAGGCTTAGATTCTGGAGTTCCAAAAGGAGTATGATGCTATAAGGTATGCCAAGAAGAGAATTGAAAAGGAAACCTATGTCTCCTTCGGTGATGGTCCTAAGTCCATGAGGAGGACGTGCTCTGAAGACAGGACCTGGATTTGTATCCCGGAAAGGAGTGAGATTTAGTACCACAAGGCTTCGTAGAGATTCACTCACTTAGATTGGGCCACAATATCATAGTAGATTACAGCAGTCCATCCAGTCTGCCCATCCAGATTCAATCTAAAAAAATTTTTTTTTTCTTCATCTTAGCTATTTCTGGGCAAGAATCCAAAGCTCTGCCCGGTACTGTGCTTAGGTTCCAACTACTGAAGTCTCCATCAAAGCTCACTCCAGCCTATCTACACCCTCCCTAGCCCATCCTCAACCAAACAGCCATATACAGACCCAGACCGTGCAAATCTGCCCAGTACTGGCCTTAGTTCTTCACTATTTACTATTATTTTCTGATTCTTGAGCCTCTGTGTTCACCCCACACTTTTTTTTAACTCTGTCACCATTTTCCTCTCCACCACCTCACTCAGGAGCCCACTCCAGGCATCCACCACCCTCTCCTTAAAGAAGAATTTCCTTACATTGCTGGAAGAATTGATGATCTTCAAGTTGTACTACCGATAGATTTAATGGTACCATTGGTGTTGCAGGGTACCAAGGCATTGTTGACCTAAATATAGAGGTATGCCTCAGAAGAGACAGTTCCTGTCAAAACTGAGAGAGAGAGACTGCTCACGGTAGCGTTTGGTATACATCGACTCACTCGAAGCTGGAAGACCTGGATGTTGCACGTCATGTATCGACTCACTCGATACTGGAGACAGCGACATCGTGATGGAGACACTGACATCATAAAGCATTCAACAAAGTCTTCACCCCTTTTCTAAAATGTAGACGCATATTAGTTTGGCGCAAAGATAAAGGAAGAGCATTCCAAAGCATTGGGCCCTGGACAGAGAGCATCGACTTCCAGTTACTCAAAAGTCACACCACAGCCAATGACGGAACTTCTAAACAAATTTTGCTAGAGGACTGTAACTGTCTCACGCAAAGGACAATACCACTGTAGCAAAGAATGAATGCTAAATGGACAGTTAGACTGGAACATTTTAAAGATCAAGCAGAGAACTTTAAACTCCACATGCATGTCAACTGGCAACCAATGAAGCTCACGAAATATCGGTATAATGTGATCATATTTAGAGGTATGAACAATAAAATGTGCTGCAGCATTTTGGGCTAGCTGTAATGCCTGCAAAACACATTTGGGCAAACCCAAATAGTTACAATAATCAAGCAGAGGGATTATCAACAGCGTGACAACCAAACGAAAATTATCCTGAGAGAGATAATCACATAACCAACGCAGTTTGAAAAACACACCAGAAATTAAATCCTTAATCTGAGCCTTAAAGGGCAATGTGGAATCAAACACAACTCCCAGATACCTACACTGCCCTTGTACCAGAACAACCTCACCTGCAAGAAAAATTTAAGTTTATCAGGGAAATTGGCCAATAGGAATCCACAAATGCCGGATTCCTATTTAGCTTGGGGATCAGTACTATATGGGCACAATTAGCGCGAGCAGGGAAATTTCCGGTAGACACGACCTGGGAAAATAAGCCTCCAAAGACAAAGCAATGTGGTCCTGTATGATTATATAAAATTCAGAGGGGAGACTGTAGGGTCTGGGAGCATTCGAAAGCAGAGATTTTTTAATAGCCATCTGAATTTCCCGGGCCATGATAGTCCTGTGAAGGAGGTGGCCCTCCTCCTTCATAAGCTTAAACAATCGTATAGAACAAAGGTAAGATGTTAAGGCACTAGAAGGCATTTTTCTGGAGTAGAACTCCCGGAAATAATTAAGAAAAATCTTAGTCAGGCGATCCCTATCCGTAATGAAAGTTTTATTTTGTAAAATCACTTTACAAAAATGAGGGCCCTTCCAAGAGTGTACTAAGCGAGCCAATAATTTACCAGTACGATTGTTGTATCTATAAAATCGATATTTATGATATTGTTGGGACCACATCATTTTTTTCATGAAGTTTAACATTGAGTACGACTTGAGCTACCTGAAGGTCTTTATCAATCGGATTTCTAGTTTTAATCCATCAACGTTTACAGTTATCTATTTGCCTCTGTAAATATAACAATTCCCTGGAATATTCTTTCTTCTTCCTACCTATGTATGCTATAGTTTCCCCACGAAGGACTGCTTTGACTGTTTCCCATAACAATACCGGATTTGGAATGGAAAGGGCATTAAACTCCAGAAATTGTTCGCATCGTTTAAGTATGTGAGACATATAACGCTGATCCCAGTACAAATAGAAAGGAAATCTCCACTGATCAGGCAGGTTCCCAATTTGTATGCCTTGCACCTCCAACCATTCCATAGCATGGTCTATACAAGTTCTTATCTCGACACTAGCCACGCAAGGGAAAAAGGGAAAAAGTGACCAAAATGTAGTAATTTCTAGATATGGTTGGATGTGCACAGGTCACATGCATATAGTCTTTATCTAAAGGATGATAGTCACCAAACATCAACCAAATCTATAACCTGACAAAACTGTCTAGTTTTGACCATAAGATCCAAAAGGGAAGCATTTCCAAGCAGCTCATAAGGGGCCAGGAATGGAAAGGATGTTGCAGCGAGGGCCTGAGCCCGAGCACACCTCTGAGGAATCTTGTCACATCCAGATAAGCAGTCAGCAAAACCTTGCGACTCTGCACCAGGAAATAGGAAAGCCTGGCAACCTGCACTTTTAGGGAGGCTACTGCAAGACCTTTCTCCAGTCCAGCCTGGGAGCCTGTAGCAGCTCTACCTGGTCCTTTATATACCAAATTGAAAAGCCTTCCAAGTTTTAGCATAGGCCACTATAGTAGATGGCTTCTTAGCCAGGAGGAGAGTAGCAATAATCACATCTGAATACTCCTTGAAGATTAGAGCCTTGCACTCAACAGCCATGCCATAAGTAAGTGGAGTAATATCCAAAGGAGGTCTGAATGTTGGAGTCACTCATGACAGTGCACTGGGAAGTGGAGGTTGGAGCCTCAAGCTTCAGCTCTTTAATAGAATCATCAATAAAGTAACTGATTTCAACAGGTGGCGGATCCAAGGGTCATCGCCTTCTTCAGGAACCAGAGAAGCCTTGTGACTGTCAGACTCAAACAGGAAGCCAGAGTGATCCAGGACTGAATCTGAGTCCCGAGACAAAAACGGCGGTTTACATTTATACAGGTACTTATTTTTTACCTTGGAAAATGGAGAATTAAGTGACTTGTGCAAGGTCACAAGGAGCAGCCCTGAGATTTGATCCTACAACCTCTGGGTGCAGAGGCAGCAGTTCTACCACTAGGCCACTCCTCACCTTTTTAAAGTCTTTTGAATAAAAAATCCACAATGCACTGATCTTTTTACCTATTAGGGAAAAACAAATTTAATGTCAGGCATGGACAAAGCAACTTTTTGCAGGTGGATCCAGTCTAAGTTTTTACAAACAGCTGATTTTCTTTCTATGGAAGGCACTTTGAAATCTTTCTCTTTTTTTGCAGCAAACATCTGGGGTTTTACTAGGTGACATTTTTGCCTACAAGCAGATAGCACAATATATAGCCCATGTGCTTCAACCAGGATCTTTGTTTTGTTCCTGTTGGTTACCATTTTGTAATACTTTGACTGCTTCGGCTAGAAGTCAGTTACTTAACTAAATATCAAATATTTGCTGAACTTACCCATTTGTACCTGCTGTTCCTTGAGGGGGAAGGGGGTGGGGGTGGGCTGGTGTTTCCGGGCATATGCTCTTGTTTTGATGTTTTGTACTGCTTGATCTGGTTTTCACCATTTGGGGTTTTGTTTATTTATTTTATGTATTTATATACCGCCTATCAAAGTTATCTAAGCAGTTTACAATCAGGTACTCAAGCATTTTCCCTACCTGTTCCGGTGGGCTCACAATCTATCTAATATACCTGGGGCAATAGAGGATTTAATGACTTGCCCAGGAGCAGCAAGGGGCTTGAACCCACAACTTCAAGGTGCTGAGGCTGTTGCTTTAACCACTACACCACTCCTTCCTCCACTAACCACTACACCACTTCTTCCTTGGAGCTAAAAGAACTAAAACATGAAATTGATGCTGTTAGTGATCTGTAATCTGTTGCTAAAATCGTCTGTAGTACCTGAAGATTAGAGAGTGGCCAATGTTATGCCAATTTTTAAAAAGGGCTTCAGGGGAGATCTGGGAAATAACAAACTGGTAAGCCTCACTTCAGTGCCAGGAAAATGGTAGAAACAATTATAAAAAATAAAATTGTGGAACACGTAGACAAACATGATTTAATATGACGGAGTCAGCATGGGTTCAGCCAAGAGAAATCTTGCCTCACAATTTGCTTGACTTCTTTGAAGGTGTGAATAAACATGTGGATAAAGGTGAGCCGGTTGATATAGTGTATATAGATTTTCAGAAAGCTTTTGATAAAAGTTCCTCACGAGAGGCTCCTGAGAAAATTAAAGTGTCATGGTATAGGTGGCAGAGTTCAATTGTGGATTAGGGTAGGGTTAAATGGTCATTTTTCTCAATGGAGGAGAGTAAACAGTGGAGTGCCGCAGGGGTCTGTACTGGGACCGGTGCTATTTAACTTATTTATAAATTATCTGGAAATTGGAACGATGAGTGAGGTGATTAAATTTGCAGATGATGCTAAACTGTTCAAAGTTGTTAAAACACATCCGGATTGTGAAAAATTGCAGGCGGACCTTAGGAAATTAGAAGACTGGGCGTCCAAATGACAGATGAAATTTAATGTGAACAAATGCAAAGTGATGCACATTGGTAAGAATAAACTGAATCACAGTTAACGGATGCTAGGGTCCACCTTGGGGATTAGCGCCCAAGAAAAAGATCTGGGTATCATCGTAGACAATACGATGAAACCTTCCGCCCAATGTGTGGCGCCGGCCAAAAAGCAAACAGGATGCTAGGAATTATTTAAAATAGGAATGGTTAACAAGACTAAGAATGTTATAATGCCCCTGTATCGTCCATGGTGTGACCTCATCTGGAATATTGCATTCAATTCTGGTCTCCTTATCGCAAGAAAGATATAGTGGCACTAGAAAAGGTTCAAAGAAGAGTGACCAATATGGTAAAGGGGATGGAACTCCTCTCATATGAGGATAGACTAAAACGGTTAGGGCTCTTCACTTGGAAAAGAGACAGCTGAGGGGAGATATGATTGAAGTCTACAAAATCCTAAGTGAAGTAGAACGGATACAAGTGGATCGATTTTTCGCTCCGACAAAAATTACAAAGACCAGGGAACACTCGGTGAAGTTATAGGGAAATAGTTTTAAAACCAATAGGAGGACATTTTTTTTTCACTCAGAAAATAGTTACGCTCTGGAACGCGTTGCCAGAGGATGTGGTAAGAATGGATAGCGTAGCTGGTTTTAAGAAAGGTTTGGACAAGTTCCTGGAGGAAAGGTCCATAGTCTGTTATTGAGAAAGACATAGGGGAAGCCACTGCTTGCCCTGTATTGCTAGCATAGAATAGAAACTTCCACTTGCAGATGCACGCGACTTCAGGCAGGCTCCAGCGGCTTGAACAAATTACTCTATAAAGTTAAAACGTGCCACGAAGGTAAGAGGGAGGGTGATGCTCGGATGCGAGGGGTGCTGAAGGGCGGTGGAAAGGAACAGACGCTGAAAGGGGTGGCGAGAGGGAAGGGTGGTAGCGGAAAGGAAAGGAACAGACACTGAAGAGGGGTGGAGAGGAACAGATGCTGAAAGGAAATGGGGAAGAGAGAGTGGGGAGAAGACGCTGAAGGGAAATGGGGAAGAGAGAGTGGGAAGAAGATGTTGAAGGAAAATAGGGAAGAGAGAGTGGGGAGAAGATGCTGGAAGGGAAGAAGACAAGAGATGCCAGACTATGGGGGAAGAGGGAAGAAGATGGGTGCCAGACCAATTGGGGGGGTGGAGGGAGAGATGGAAGGGAGAGGCACAGTAACAGAGTAAATGGAAGACAAAGAGAGAAGGCAGACAGTGGATGGAAGGAACTGAATGAGAAGATGAGGAAAGCAGAAACCAGACAACAAAGGTAGAAAAAAAAAATTCTAATTATTATTATTATTATTTTTTTTTTGCTTTAGGATAAAGTAGTATATTAATTGTGTTGATAAAAATTTATAAACAAAGCCCTGTCAGCTGAACATCTTTCTCTAGTTCAGCAGCCAGAACTTTGATTTATAAGGAAGGAATAAGCTAAATATTGCAGTACTGAGGCATGTATGGATGCTGTGGGGACAGTGGTCGTGGGGACGAGGTGGGGACAGTGGTTGTGGGGACGGGGTGGTGACAGGGATGGTGGTTGCGGGGATGGAAACAATTTTTTTTCCTATGTCATTCTTCAATATGGCGAGAACATAATAAGAAAAAAAATAATAAAAAGCTAGAAATAGCTATATGACTGAGTATCACATTTCTTTCTCCAAACGTGACAATGATAGGAAAGTTGTTAACTGCAAAGGTTCAAAGAAAACATACTTGAGTGTGCGATAGTACATAATGCATTTGCAAGGGTTTCTAAGATAAAATGTTGCCCCCAGAGATATAACACCAGGCTTCAAAAAGAAAAAATTCAAGTCTTCACCTTTGTGTCTCACATGACAAATCGGGAAACATTTGTATTTTAAACCCCAGGAATTCTTTTTGTCTATTCTTGGAAAAAAAGTCTCAAAATCCAGGCTTTGTCTGATGAAAGCCACTGTTAATATCAACCTTGCAGTTATCGCTGTTTCTTTATAGGAAAGCTCCAATAAAGTTGAAATATTCTTGACTAATAATCTATGCTCTATTTGGTAAATAGTAGACTTGTGAAAACGGAGACATAGATTCTTCAGGGACCTCTAAAGTTTCCATTAAATATCTTTTTTAACATCTCCCTAGGAGTTACAGTAGTAACCCTAGGAAAATTAATCAATATCAAATTATTATTTCGAGAATAATTCTCTAGCATTTCAATTTTCCTGCTACGATTCGTATTGTCCTTGATTAAGGTCTCCTGAACTTGTTTAAAGGTTTTTAATTCCTGTTCAGATTTTTCCATTGAAGATTTAGAAACATTAATATCTAACTTAAAATTTTTTATTTCTTGTGTGTGTTCATTGAGTTTCCCTTCTATATTGGAAATGGGGATTTATAGACTTGATCAAGTTGGCCACAAGGTCCCACAAAGATTCTAGTGTCACTTCACAGGGTTTATCTGTAACAAATTGTTGTTGCACTGAGAATTGCTCACCATCTTGATTTTCCCATTGGTCCTCCTCTGGATCTGTCCATTCCCTGAAGATGAACAAATCTCAGACTCCACATTAGGGCTTTCCTGTAACATAGGAGTGCCTAGTCCCAAGCTCCCCCTTGTTACCTCCATGGCATCCGGAGAGAGAAACAGCCCGCCTTCTGGGGTTTCCTCCGCCCGTGGGAAGCTAGTAATCTGAGGCTGTGGGGGTGGTGCTCTTGTGTCAGGACTTAGTTGTATCAGGCCCCAGGGTAACTGCTTCAGTTCCATCTCTCCAAAGCATCTCCAATGGGGAAGTCACCGACACTGTCGAGGTACTCTGCATATGCATGCAGAGTACCTTGACGGCGCTGGTGAATTCCCTGCAGGAGCTCCTCTATATTACCGAAGGTAACTGCTCCAGGGCACCAGTGGTACTCCGGGCCTCTTCTCTTCGGCATTTCAAGTTGCTAATTCGGTAGAGTTAGAAAGAAAAGTTAGCAATAGAGAGAGTGCTCTGGAATGTATTGCTCAGTTCATGTAGCCAGCGGCCATCTTAAATATCCCCCACAGTGTATTTCATACTTTAAAGATGTGGGAGGTACAGGATGCCAATTTGACTGTTAAACTTAAGAAATTATTTTGGTCTATATGGTAACCTTATATACAGACATTTCTGTCCTGTGTCCAAAGTCAGGTTCTTAATAAGCTGTAATTATGAGTCTTCATTTTCTTATACATATACCTCATATTCTTCACTTGGGTTGATGGGTCAAGTGGTGGGAGCGTTGGGGGACATGTGCAAGGAGGTGAGACTGGATGTGGAATGTTTAGCATTGTTGGAGGTTATAAGAGTCCAGACTTTCTGCTTCATTGTTTAGGTTCTGTTAGAGATAATTGTACTAAACTATAAGCTCCTCTAAGTTTGCCAAAAGGTGCTTAAAAAGATACAAAAAGGAGGCAAAAAATGTCAATAAGGACTCTATGAGTGTCCTTCAATTGATATTTGGTACCTGTGTGGTTTGGTTTGTTAGGAGAGATAATTGTACAGCACTTTTGGCTGTGGTCTTATTTTGCTACCATGTGTTCTTTTAAAACTTTAATAAATACATTTGAAAATGTAGCATAAGTGATGCATGTGCACATTTACACACATGTAATGCCAGTATTCTGCCTAAGTGCTATTATGCAAATAATTGCTAAACTTACATAGCCTGTATTTGAAAGATGATTTACATAGGGGCAAAGCATGGGTGGCACATAAGCAGGACTCCCACTTATGGAATACTGTAAGTTACACATGTCCCTGCCACTTACACTTACCCCAAACTCTATGGCTAGCATGAATGTGAGCACCTAAATGCTGAGCAGATCGATATTCGGTAATGCTATTATTCTAGAACAGAATCTAGGCACCTAGTTCCATTACAGTACAGGCTCCTACCAAGCATCCTGTTATATAATTGCCCTTTAGGCACTTGAGTTAGGCAGTCTCAATTTTAGGAGTGTAACTTTTCAGCAGAAAAAGCAGTTACTTACTGTAACAGGTGTTATCCAGAGGCAGATATTCTCACTGATGGGTGATGTCACCAACAGAGCCCCAGTACGGATCACTTTAAGAACTTGGAAAGTTATCGGCTGTCCGCACTGCGCATGCGCAAGTGCCTTCCCGCCCAATGTAGGTGCGCGGTCCCTCAGTTAAGATAAGCCAGCTAAGAAGCCAACCCAGGGAGGTGGGAGGGTTGTGAGAATATCTGCCTTCTGTCCCTGGATAACACCTGTTACGGTAAGTAACTGTGCTTTATCCCAGGACAAGCAGGCAGCATATTCTCACCTCCAAGCTAACAGGATGGGATGGTGGGAGAGTTGGCCTTTAGGAAAATAAATTTTGTAATACAGATTGGTTGAAGTGCCCATCCCTTTTGGAGAATGACTCCAGACAGTAGTGAGAAGTGAAGGTATGAACTGAGGACCAGGTGGCAGTTTTACAGATTTCCTCAATGGGAGTAGATCTGAGGAAAGCAACAGAAGCTGCCATAGCTCAAACTTTATGGGCTGTGACAGCTCTCCAGTGCCAGTCCAGTCTGAGCATAGCAGAACAAAATGCAGGCAGCAAGCCAGTTGGAAATCGTTCTCTTGGAAACAGGATGCCCCAACTTATTTGGATCAAATAAGATGAAGAGGTACTATGTGGCTTTGTGCGATCCAGGTAGTAAGTCAAAGCTCGTTTACAGTCCAAAGTATGTAAGGCCTGTTCTCCATGAAGAGAATGAGGCTTAGGAAAAAATACTGGTAGAACAATCGACTGATTGAGGTGAAAGTCAGAGACAACTTTTGGAAGAAATGAAGAACCACCTTATCACGATGAAAAACTGTGAAAGGTGGATCCGCTACCAGTGCTTGTAACTCACTGACCCTCCTGGCAGAGGCGAGTGCAATAAGAAAGACTACTTTCCAGGTAAGAAATTTGAGATGAGTTGTAGCCATTGGTTCAAATAGTGGTCTCATCAAACTGGAAAGAACCACATTAAGATCCCAGATGACAGGTGGAGGCTTAAGAGGAGGTTTCACATTGAAAAGGCCTTTCATGAATCTGGAGACCAACAGATGAGCAGTAAGTGGTTTGCCCGGGACTGGTTCATGATAAGCAGTAATAGCACTGAGATGGACTCGAATGGATGTAGATTTAAGTCCAGAGTCAAATAGAGAAAGAAGATAGTCCAACACCAACTCCACTGCCAAGGAAGTTGGATCATGATGATAAAGAAAACACCATGATGAAAACATAGTAACATAGTAGATGACGGCAGATAACGACCCGAATGGTCCATCCAGTCTGCCTAACCTGATTCAATTTAAATTTTTTTTCTTCTTAGCTATTTTTGGGCAAGAATCCAAAGCTTTACCCGGTACTGTGCTTGGGTTCCAACTGCCGAAATCTCTGTTAAGACTTACTCCAGCCCATCTACACCCTCCCAGCCATTGAAGCCCTCCCCAGCCCATCCTCCACCAAACGGCCATACACAGACACAGACCGTGCAGTCTGCCCAGTACTGGCCTAGTTCAATATTTAATATTATTTTCTGATTCTAAATCTTCTGTGTTCATCCCACGCTTCTTTGAACTCAGTCACAGTTTTACTCTCCACCACCTCTCTCGGGAGCGCATTCCAGGCATCCACTACCCTCTCCGTAAAGTAGAATTTCCTAACATTGCCCCTGAATCTACCACCCCTCAACCTCAAATTATGTCCTCTGGTTTTACCATTTTCCTTTCTCTGGAAAAGATTTTGTTCTACGTTAATACCCTTCAAGTATTTGAACGTCTGAATCATATCTCCCCTGTCTCTCCTTTCCTCTAGGGTATACATATTCAGGGCTGCCAGTCTCTCCTCATACGTCTTCTGGCGCCTCCTATCATTTTCGTCGCCCTCCTCAGACCGCCTCAAGTCTTCTTACGTCTTTCGCCAGATACGGTCTCCAAAACTGAACACAATACTCCAAGTGGGGCCTTACCAATGACCTCGTCTACTTCTGTTGATAATAGTGCTGAGTGGATGGTTTCCTAGAGGGATCAATAATTTGACGAACAGGCTGAGAGAGGAGCATTTGAGTAGAGCTCAGCCCGAGAGAAACCAAGCTGTCAGGTGTAGAGACTGCAGGTTGGGATGTAGAAGGGATTGCTGATTCTGAGTAAGCAGAGTAGGAAACACTGTTAGAAGTATGGGTTCCCTGGAACTGAGTTGAAGAAGGGAAAACCAATGTTGCCTGGGCTACCGTGGAGCAATGAGAATCATGATGGCTGCTTCTCTCTTGAGCATGAACACAGTTCTCAATATGAGAGGGATTGGAAGGAAGGCATAAAGGAACTTACCCGTCCAATCCAGAAGAAAGCATCTGCTGCTAGACGGAGAGGAGAGTACAGTCTGGAGCAAAACTGGGGCAACTGGTGGTTGTGAGGAGCCGCAAACAAGTCCACTTGTGGAATGCCCCATTGAGCAAAAATGGACTGAAGAGTTGCAGAGTCAAGAGTCCATTCATGAGGCTGAAGAATCCTGCTGAGATTGTCTGCTAACACATTCTTCTCCCCTTGAATGTAGACAGCCTTTAAGAGTAGGTTGCGAGCTTGTCGCCCAAGACCAGATTTTCTGGGCTTCCTGACACAACAGAAAAGAGCCCGTGCCTCCTTGCTTGTTGATGTACTACATTGCCACTTGATTGTCCGTGCAAAGGAGGAGAACTTAAGGGAACAGGAAATGTTGAAACGCCTTGAGAGCATAAAACATTGCTCTGAGTTCCAGGAAATTGATTTGGAATTTCTTTTCTCTGGCAGTCCAAAGACCCTGAGTCTGAAGATCGTCCATATGTACCCCCTAGGCATAAGGAGACGCGTCTTTGGTGATGATCTTGTGATGAGGAGGCAAGTGAAATAGGAGAACTCTGGAAAGATTGGATGAGGTCATCCACTATTGAAGAGACTGCACAAGAGACGATGTTACGGATATGTGCTGTGAAAGACGATCCGTTGCTTGAGACCACTGGGACGCTAGAGTCCACTGAGGAGTTCGCAGATGGAGTCTTACCAGGGGTGTGACATGGACAGTGGAGGCCATGTGGCCTAGAAAAACCATCATGTGTCTGGCAGAGATGGTTTGAAGAGGAAGCAATTGCTGACAGAGACGAATGAGAGTCTGAAGTCGATATAGCGGAAGAAACGCCCTCATAAAAGTGATGTCCAGGATTGTCCCAATGAATTGAAGACGCTGAGTCGGAATGAGATGCGATTTGGGGAAGCTAACTTCGAATCCCAGAAGCTGCAGAAAGGAGATGGTTTGAGATGTTGTTTGAACCACTCTCTGAGAGGAAACATCCTTGATCAACCAGTTGTCCAGGTAAGGGAAAACCTGAAGGCCGTGTAAACGAAGAGAGGCGGCCACCACAATCAAGCATTTCGTGAATATTCTGGGAGAAGAACCTTGTACTGGGTAATGATATTGATGTATCTGAAACCGAAGGTACTTCCGAGAGACTGGATGAATGGGGAAATGCGTGTAGGCTTCTTTGAGGTCTAGGGAGCATAGCCAATCGTTCTGATTGAGATGAGGATAAAGGAGAGCCAATGACAACATCCTGAATTTTTCTTTGAGTAAAAATTTGTTGACAGCTCTGGGATCCAAGACGGCCCTTAGTCCCCTGACTTCTTGGGTACTAAGAAGTAACGGGAGTAGAATCCTCTGCCCTGGTGATTGAGAGGAACTGATTCGATTGCATTTAGCAGAAGAAGAGATTGCACCTCATGCAGAAGTAGGGAGGACTGTGCAGGGTCAAAAGCAGACTCTTTTGGAGGACTGTCTGGAGGAAGAGTCTGGAAATGAAGAGTGTAACCCTGACGAACGATGGCGAGGACCAAAAGATCTGAGGTAATGAGTTCCCAACGATTGATGAAGAACTGAAGACGACCCCCGATGGGCTGGGGTAATGGGTGAGAAATGCTGAGGATGGCTATGCTCTGAAGAAACAGGTCCAAAAGGCTGTTGAGGTTTGGGTTGTGCAGCTGGTTGCTTCTGCTGTTGTTGGCGAGGCTGCTGTTGTTGAGGCTGCCGTTGTCTGCAAGTTTGAGACTGAGGTGGTTGCAAGGGTCTAGCAGCAAACCAACACTGGTAACTAGACTGTGGCCTGTAAGGGCGAGCAGGTGGAGGCTTTTTCTTGTTTTTAACCAAAGTATCCCACCTGGTTTCATGAGCTGACAACTTTTGGGTAGTGGTATCTAAATACTCTCCAAAAAGTTCATCGCCCAAACAAGGAGCATTGGCCAGACGATCTTGATGATTAACATCCAGCTCAGATACTCGAAGCCAAGCCAAGCATCGCATAGCTACAGACATGGCGGTAGCACGAGATGTATGCTCAAAGGTATCATAAATAGAGCGAACCAAAAACTTCCCCAATTGCAACAAACTAGAAATGTACTGCTGCAAAAGAGGAACTTTATTCTCAGGCAAGTATTTTTGGAGGGCAGACACTTGTTGGACTAGGTGTTTAAGATAGAAGGAAAAATGGAAAGCATAATTCTCAGACCTATTGGTAAGCATGGAATTCTGGAATAAACGCTTACCAAAGCAGTCCATTGTTTTGCCATCCCTACCAGGAGGAACAGAAGCGTAAACACTGGCACCAGCAAATTTTTTAAGAGTAGACTTCACCAGAAGTTACTCATGGGGGAGTCGAGGCTTATCAAAACCAGGAAGAGCCACCACTCTGTATAGGGAATCCAGTTTGCAAGGAGCCCCAGGAACAGTTAAAGGAGTTTCTAGATTTTTATAAGTCTCCCTGAGAATATCATGAAGAGGGAGCTTAAGAAACTCCTTAGGTGGCTGCTCAAAATCTAATGCATCCAAAAATGCCTTAGATTTTTTGGATTCATATGCACAAATACCATCCTATAGGAATTGTGCTGCTGTCTGGACTACACTTGGTTTTCTACTGTTTTTTAAAGGAAGCCTCAGCCCCACCACTCCACCGCAAAATGTTATTTTATTGCGAGAAGATTTCTGTGGCTCTTCATCATTGGCCGTCCTTATTATCTGGTATTCTGTTGTATTTTGTTTATATCCCCATTCAAAAAAGTGCTTCAATAAGTTATTCACTAAATAGTGCTGAATGTTTATACATTTATTATGTGTTACTTAGCTTGCGTTATTCAACTTGAATCATAGCCAAAAACTCAGGAGTCTGACCCGACATGTTTCGCATAAAATGCTTTATCAAGGGTCCCCCGAGTGTGCTGCCGTCATCCGACTCCAAAAAGATAAGATTTTTTTGGAATCAGCCTCCAGAGGAATAGAAAGTGCCTCTGACATTTCCCTCAAAAATTTTGAGAAAGAGGTCTGTTCAGGCTTCGAAACAGGCTCTCGAGAAGATCGATCACCATCAACAGAAGCCTCATCATCTGTCAGGATAGGTTCCTCTGAATCCTCCCAAAGATCCAAGTCCTTCGTCGGTGGAGGTTGGGAGGTGTGCATCGAGGGCTCGAAATGCTTGAGTTTCCTCAATGATTTGCCCGATATCATCTCAGGAGATGTATAAGAGGAACAATGTTGAGCTGAATCCGACATCGCACCAGAAGATAAGTGTGCCGGCACCAAAGAAAGTTTCCGATTTGGTGCCGAGGCAGTGGAGACTGGCTCAACAAACGTCGATGTCGGGACGGACGGCTCAGACCTGGCCAATGCCCCCAGGGTCAAAGCTGAAACCTTATGCTCAGAGCAAATCGGCAAAGTGTCGCCAGCACGGGAAGTAAAAGTTGTAATTGCTCTCGTAACTGGACTTGTAATATTGCAGCAATTTTGTCCTCGAGAGTTGGCACCGGTACTGCTTGCTTTTTTGCCGGTACCTTCGGTGCGGCTCTACGCTCCGGAGATGAGGAGGCCGATGACGAGGCACTCACCTCGATCGGAGCCGAGCGTTTTTTAGGGCACCTTGAGGTTGGCAGGACTTGGCTCAATGCAGCAGTGACCTGAAGGCCTGAAGGGGTAGGGGACAGACTGCGACACCGAGGGTGAGTCCTCGATGTTGAATGATGCGATGTCGACTTCGGCGTGGATTCCGATGCCAAATCTCCTTCCATAGCAGACCCGAACAGCAAACGTTGTTGATTCTGACAGTTTCTGAGGGTCCTCTTCTGAAGGGAAGAGCAACAGGTGCAAGAATCAGCCCTGTGGTCTGGCCCTAGACACTGAAAACACCAGCAATGCGGGTCCGTGATAGAAATAGGGCAAGCACACTGTTCGCACTTTTTAAAACCCATTGGCGGATGGGACTTGGAGGGGAAAATAGCCTCAGCAAAATCGAAGGTCGAGGCTTGAGGCGTGGAACAGGCCCCGCCGGGCCAAGAGCGCGAAAAGGTAAAAAAAATTTTTAAACTTAGAATTGTAAGAAAAAGAAAACAAAATATGAAGAAAAAAATCAAAAAGAAAGCCAACGATACTGTTGAAAGTGACTTCTTAGCTCTGCAGAAACTAAGAAACTGAGGGATCGTGCGCCTACATCGGGCAGGAAGGCACTCGTGCGTGTGCGGTGCGGGCAGCCGAGAACTTTCCAAGTTCGTAAAGTGATCTGTACCGGGGCTCCGTTGGTGAAGTCACCCATCAGTGAGAATATGCTGCCTGCTTGTCCTGGGATGATATGGGTTCCAATGTTTAACTGAAAATAGGAGTCAAACCTAGGCACCTAACTTAGGAGCTTACATTTAGGAGAACCTTTTTTTTTTTTGTGGGGGGGGGGGATATTGAGCTCAATGAACCTGTTGTGAAAAGCATATTACCTGGTCATGTTCTCCTCTTTTACATGGTTTGTATCTCTTAGACAGTCAGAAGCCTTGAAGCCATCACATGTTTCATCTGTTCCCACAATTCCTTCTCCCAAAGACAATGGATCAAACAATGAATGGGTTGCAGCAAGCTGGCTACCAGTGAGCTGCTGTAGGATAGCATCTGTATGGCATAAGACTTCCTCTTGGTGCTGGGCAGCAACGTGCTTGTGGATGCTGGTCAGGTTGTGAAAGGGTTGGCTGCAGCACTCCCAGAGTGCCTTCCTAGAGCTGCTGGCTACTGCAGACATCTCCGTTGCTTTCACAAAGATAGCAAACGCCTGTGTAAACAAAGTCTTCTGTGATTTATGCATTATCTCAAGAGTTGGTTCCAAAAGCAATTGTTCCGCAAAATCTGCAAGAACCAGACCAGCAAAAGATGCAGAGCAGGCCAAGGTGATAAAAAATCTAGCATTTATATATAAAATTTTAGGGGTTATTTTCGATTATAAACTAACTTTCCATGATCACATTAGCAGTATTATTAAAGCAACCTTTTACAGGCTTCGTCGAATCCGCTCACTTTCACAATTTCTTTGCTCAAAATCTCTTAACATTCTCATTCACTCCTTGGTAATTTCCAAAATTGATTATTGCAATGCCCTTTTTAAGGGAATTGCTCAGAGTGAAATCAAACATCTACAAATTATCCAAAATGCTTCTATTAAACTCATATCAAAAGCCAGGAAATTTGATCATGTAACTCCCCTTCTTAGGAAAGCACATTGGCTTCCCGTATCTCACCGGATAACATATAAGTTATGCCTGCTTACTTTCAAATCCCTACTTTATAAAACCCCAGCATTTATTTACAAATTATTAATCCCTTATACTTCCAATAGAACGTTGAGATCTAATGAACAGCATTTACTGACGATTCCTTCTCTTAAGGTTATTAATACGAGGCGGCAATTTATTTTTTCTGTTACAGCCCCTCAAATTTTGAATTCTCTTCCTATTTATTTGAGGGAAGAGTGCAATCTGGAGAAATTTAAGAATAATTTAAAAACTTTTCTTTTTAAAGACGCCTTTGATAACTAATTTGCCAGCTCTCTGGCTAATTCTATTTTTATTGTATAATATTATGGAAATTTTCTGTTTCCCCTGCCTTATGTATTTTCCTTGATTGTTCTGCTTTCTTTTATATATTTTGTAGTTCACTTCCCTTCCCTGCGTTTATGGGTTTGTTAAGTCTGTTAATAGTCCTGCAGGACTTAATTATTGTTAAATATTGTATTGTTCCCTAAATATTGTAATTTTATTATTATGTTCATCGCTTAGAAATATGATTAAGCGATCAATCAAAAACCTTATTAAACTTGAAACTTGATGAATAAAACATAACACTCTCTAGCAGCCCAACATGGCCACGTTTCACCCCTTAATGGCTGTATCAGGGGCTTAGATAAAAACAAATTGATGTGGTAGCAGACATAAACCTGTCTTGTGATTACAAATTGATTTACAAATAGAGCTTCCTAGCACAGCAAGTATGTATAGTTTGCAATACTAGGAAGCTATGTTTGTGAACCAATTTATAATCACTAGAAAGGCCTGCTACAGCGCCGACTGGTTTTTATCAAAGCCCCTGATGTATCCCTTGAAAAGGCAAAACATGGCTATGTCGGGCTGGTAGAGAGTGTTGTGTTTTATTCATCTTATTATAAATAAATTTTATATTTTTCATCACCTTAGTCTGCTCTGCATCTTTTACTGTTCTTTATTTCAAGAGTTTGCTTTTATGACCTTGGGCCTGAAAAGATTAAACTTAAGGCCTGCTAACAAAATTTTCTATAAATTCCAGCTTCCCAAACTTATCCTGGTCACATCACAGTCTGTCGGGATTCAAGGATATCTATAATGAATTGGCATGGAATAAATCTACGTACATTTTAAACCTACTACATGCTAATTAATGTTATAAGAATATAAGAGAGTTGCTTTACTGGGTCAGACCAACAGTCCATCTAAGGACACGGTACTACTCGAAAGGGTCCAGAGAAGAGTGACTAAGATGGTTAAGGGGTTGGAAGAGCTGCCATACAGTGAAAGATTAAAGAAACTGGGCCTCTTCTCCCTCAAACAGAGGAGATTGAGAGGGGACATGATTGAAACATTCAAGGTACTGAAGGGGATAGACTTAGTAGATAAGGACAGGTTGTTCACCCTCTCCAAGGTAGGGAGAACAAAAGGGCACTCTCTAAAATTGAAAGGGGATAGATTCCATACGAACGTAAGGAAGTTCTTCTTCACCCAGAGAGTGGTAGAAAGCTGGAAAGCTCTTCCGGAGGCTGTTATAAGAAAAACACCCTCCAGGGATTCAAGACAAAGTTAGACAAGTTCCTGCTGAACAAGAATGTGTGCTGTTAGGGCTAGTCTCAGTTAGGGTGCTGGTCTTTGACCAGAGGGCCGCTGCGTGAGCGGACTGCTGGGCATGATGGACCACTGGTCTGATCCAGGATCTAACTAGGTGCTTGGGATCTGGGTTGACCACTGTTGGAAAAAGGATACTGGGCTTGATGGACCTTCGGTCTGTCCCAGTATGGCAATTCTTATGTTTTCAGGGAGGCATATAAAGAGACAAGAGAGGAGAGATACTGAGGATCTGCAGAATGAACACACTTGTAGATTAGTAATATGAGTTTGAACTCTATGTGAAGGCAGATAGGGATCCAGTGAAGTGATTTGAGGAGTGAGGTAAATGTAGTGAGGTTGGCAGAAGATACAGTATATACTCGAAAATAAGGTGATCCGAATATAAGTCGAGACCCCCATTTTACCCCAAAAAAGGAGGAAAAATGGTTGACTTTAATATAAGTCGGGCGGCTTAATATTCAAGTGCCCCTCCCTGCCAGGCACTGCACCCAGCCCCCTTCCCTCCTTCCTCTGTCAAGCTCTGCACCCAGCCCCCTCCCTCTCCTGTCAGGCTCTACACCCAGCCCTCCCTTCCCTCCATCCCTCATCAGGCTTTGCACTCAGCCCCCCCTTCCCTCCCTCCTCTGTCAGGCTCTGCACCCAGCCCCCTCCCTGCCAGGCACTGCCCCCAGCCCCCTTCCCTCCATCCCCTGTCAGGTTCTGCACCCAACCCCCTCCCTGCCAGGCACTGCACCCAGCCCCCTTCCCTCCCTCCCCCTGTCAGGCTCTGCATCCAAACCCCTTCCCTCCATCCCCTGTCAGGCTCTGCACCCAGCCCCTTCCCTGCCAGGCACTGCACCCAGCCCCCTTCCTTCCATCCTCTGTCAGGCACTCCACCCATTCAAAGAAATGGATCAGATTTGTCTGACAAGACCTACCTCTAGTGAATCCATGTTTCCTCGGGTTCTGTAATCTGCTGGATTCCAGAAATGTCACTATTCAAGTTTATTTAATTTTTGATGTACCATCTATCAGAAACATCTAAATGGTTTACAATAAAATTAATTATATAAAAAATATATAAATATAAAACCAGTAACAGTTACAGGGAAGGTAATAATCGAACCGACACGAAACAGGAGGGTAAAGGGAAAGAAATACAATGTAATAAGAAAAAGGAAAACACAAATGGGAGGGGCGAATGTAAAATTATGTCCTACCTGTTAATTTTCTTTCCTTTAGACGCAGCAGATGAATCCAGAGACCAATGGGATAGCACATGCCTACCAGCAGGTGGAGATAGAGCCCTGATTTTCAGGAATATATCTGGATGGAACTCCCTCTTGCCAATCAGTACTGCTCTTGCCCAAGCATCCGGGACAATGCAGCTGCAGCTCAAGAAAACTTTCCCATACAAGAACCAGAACAGTCAATAGCCAATGTAACACCAACCCCAGTACTCTCCCCTCAATTTTAGAAAATCTGTAAAAACGAATCTGTTTAGTCGAATTGTAACCTAAGAATTTTTACAACTTTCCTCTCTTCCTTTCTGTAAGCTTGTATGCGATGTCTTTGTATTGTGACCACTTCACTGTTTGTTCAGCTCCTTTCGTTGTAAACTGCCTCGAATCATCATGGCTTATATTTGATAACAATATAGTGTAAAATCTTCGCTGATTGGCCAGCACATCTTGTTGTATTTGATGACTTTATATTGTGACCACTTCGCTGTTTGTCCAGCTCCTTTCGTTGTAAACTGCCTTGAATCTTCATGGGTAATATTTGACGACAATTGTAGTGTAAACTCTTCGCTGACTGCCCAGCACATCTTGTTGAATCTTCATGGCTAAAATTTGATAACAATGTAGTGTAAACTCTTCACTGATTGTCCAGCACATCTTGTTGTAAACCGCCTCGAACTTTCATGGCTTTGGCGGTATATAAGAATAAAATTAGTAGTAGTAGTAGTAATCTGAAGATAATGCAAGAGAATTCTACGCACATCCAGCAAATGTAAAGACTGAAATTGACACCCCCCCCACTCTTCTTCCCTAAAAGCCGGAAGGAAGAGAGCCTGATTGACGTGAAAAGACGAAACTACCTTAGGCAGAAAAGAAGGAACCATCCGAATCGAGACCCGCGAGTCCAAAAAACATAAGAACGGATCCCTGCAAGACAGAGCTTGCAACTCTGACACCCGCCTTGTCGGGGCCACAGCCACCAGAAAAATCATCTTCACAGTAACATCCTTGATCGTCCCCGTACTCAAAGGTTCGAAAGGAGCTCCTATCAACCCCCCCCCAAGAACCACCTAAAAATTCCAATCTGGACACGGTTTCCACAGCGGTGGCCTAATCCCTTTAAGGAATCTCACGACATTTGGCTGAGACCCCAAAGAAGTATTAGACATCTTACCTCTGTAACAGGCGATAGCCGCCACTTGCACGCTAATCCTTTGGAAACCCCTTCTTACAAAAAAGAGAATATGAGACAAGGAAGCCTGAAAAGGCAAAATCCCCATTCTACAATACCAAGAGTCAAATACTCGCCAGACCCTAGCATAAGCCATAGAAGTAGACTTTTTCTTTGCCTGCAGCAGAGTAGAAATAACCTGCTTGGAATAACCCTTCCACTTCAGCCTTGACCTTTCAATAGTCAGGCCGTAAGACCACAGCGGGAGGGATCTTCTATCTGCACTGGTCCTTGTGTCACCAGGAACTGAAGTGGAGGGCCCTGCGACAGCTTCATCAGATCTGCATACCACGGACGACGTGGCCAATCCGGGGCAATGAACACCACTGATCCTGGGAAGTACGCAATCCGATCTAATACCTGGACTATTATCAACCAAGGAGGAAATGCATATAGCAGACTGTGCAGAGGCCATGGAAGAACCAATGCATCTATCCCTTATGAACTCTGTTCTCTGCGCCTGCTGAAAAACCTGGGAACTTTGGCATTGCAGCCCGAGGCCATAAGATCTATCTCCGGGTGCCCCCACTTGTAAACAATGAGCTGAAACGCTTGTCGAGACAACTCCCATTCCCCAGGATCCAACCGATTCCTGCTAAGGAAGTCTGCCTGAATGTTGTCCTTGCCCGCAATATGCGCCACTGACAGAAGCGGAAGAAACTTCTCTGCCCACTGCAGAAGAATATTTGCCTCTTGAACCAACAGCTCCTCGTGCTCCATTGTCTGTTGATATAGGCAACTGCCATGACACTGTCTGACAGGATTCTGGTTGGTTTGCCCTGAATCAGTGACTGAAACAACTTCAGAGTCAGCCTGATCGCCCTCAGCTCCAGAAGATTTAGATTGATAGATCAGTGAACCTCCACTGGGCTCCAACTGTATAAACTTTTTGAATAGGTGGGTTTTGATTTCTTTGCGAAAATATTTGTAGTCTTTTGTTGTTATCAGCAGGTTGGAGATGGTGTGGTCCAGTTTCGCTGCATGCGTCGCCAGCAGACTGTCAAATATCTTCTTGCGCTGGGTGCCTTTGAGTGGGGGGTAGGTAAAAGGGGTCCGAAGCAACATGGCTTTACAAAACATGGCTTTACAAAAGGTAAATCGTGCCAAACGAACCTGATTGAATTTTTTGATTGGGTGACCAGAGAGCTGGATTGAGGACATATGCTATATGTAATTTACTTGGATTTCAGCAAAGCCTTTGATACAGTTCCTCATAGGAGGCTGTTGAACAAACTTGAAAGGCTGAAGTTAGGACCCAAAGTGGTGAACTGGATCAGAAACTGGCTGTCGGACAGACGCCAGAGGATGGTGGTTAATGGAAGTTGCTCGAAGGAAGGAAAGGTGAGTAGTGAAGTCCCTCAGGGTTCGGTGCTGGGGCCAATCCTGTTCAATATGTTTGCGAGTGACATTGCTGAAGGGTTAGAAGGAAAAGTGTGCCTTTTTGCAGATGATACCAAGATTTGTAACAGAGTAGACACCGAAGAGGGAGTGGAAAATATGAAAAAGGATCTGCAAAAGTTAGAGGAATGCAAAGAAATGCAGAGTAATGCATTTGGGGATTAATAATAGGAAGGAACCGTATATGCTGATATGCACGGACGGGGAGAGGGACCTTGGGGGATAGTGTCCGAAGATCTAAAGGCAAAAAAACAGTGTGATAAGGCAGTGGCTGCTGCCAGAAGGATGCTAGGCTGTATAAAGAGAGGCGTAGTCAGTAGAAGGAAGAAGGTGTTGATGCCCCTGTACAGGTCATTGGTAAGGCCCCACTTGGAGTATTGTGTTCAATTTTGGAGTCCGTATCTGGCGAAGGACGTAAGAAGACTTGAAGTGGTCCAGAGGAGGGTGACGAAAATGATAGGAGGGTTGTGCCAGAAGACGTATGAGGAAAGACTGGAAGCCCTGAATATGTATACCCTAGAGGAAAGGAGAGACAGGGGAGATATGAGTCAGACGTTCAAATACTTGAAAGAAGCTCATTGGTTACCTATAACCCATCGTGTCACATATAAAACAATTATGTTAGTCTTCAAAATCAGATTCTCCCGCCAATCATCTTTTCTAGATAAACTTCTAATCCCCTACTGTTCATCTCGGACCCTTAGATCAGCCGATCAAAACCTGCTATCTATTCCCACAATCAAAGATTTCTTTTATACGAGAAAGACCAACTTTTCGGTAGTCGCTCCTACCCTATGGAACTCATTGCCATCTCATATTCGTCACGAGACATCACTACATAAATTTAAGGCTAAATTAAAAACTTTCTTATTCCAAGACGCGTTCTCCTGCTCCCAAGTATAACTTATTCTTCAATACCTCAACCGTTTTTAAGAAGCGATCCCATTCCTTCCCTTTAAAAATTTATTTTTATTTTTTTTTTAATAATGTATTTTTCCCCCCTCTATCTTATTATTCCTTGCCCTCACTTTCCAGTATGTCTAGTTAAAGTTTAAATGTTCACAATCCCCTTTTCTTTTTTTCCTTTTTAATTATATTATTTATTGTACTATTTTTAACTTGTAAACCGGCTAGGGATACTCGTTGATGGTCGGTATAGTAAAAATTTAATAAACTTGAAACTTGAAGGGTATTATCTAAGAACAAAATCTTTTCCAGAGAAAGGAAAATGGTAAAACTAGAGGACATAATTTGAGGTTGAGGGTTGGTAGTAGATTCAGGGGCAATGTTAGGAAATTCTACTTTACGGAGAGGGTAGTGGATATCTGGAATGGAGAGAGGTGGTGGAGAGTAAAACTGTGACTGAGTTCAAAGAAGAGTGGGATGAACACAGAGGATTTAGAATCAGAAAATAATATTAAATATTGAACTAGGCCAGTTACTGGGCAGACTTGTACGGTCTGTGTCTGTGCATGGCCGTTTGGAGGAGGATGGGCTGGGGAGGGCTTCAATGGCTGGGAGGGTGTAGATGGGCTGGAGTAAGTCTTAACAGAGATTTCGGCAGTTGGAACTCAAGCACAGTACAGGGTAAAGCTTTGGATTCTTGCCCAGAAATAGCTAAGAAGAAAAAATTTAAATTGAATCAGGTTGGGCAGACTGGATGGACCATTCGGATTTTTATCTGCCGTCATCTATGTTACTATGTTACATACTTTGCAACTACAGAGGGTACTGAGAATTGCTCTAGAAAGTGCTGCGGTCTGAAAATTTAAAGGCAAAAAAAATCGCATGAAAACTGAATTCTACTAGAGCTCCTACAAGCCTTTCAGTAAAATGTAGTTTGCTGTACTGTTAATAAAAAGATATAAAATATTTATCCTGAAATAACTTACCGCCTTCTTTGCAAACGCATACTTTTTTTTCAGACTGACATGACGTTTAGCTTTAATTCTGCTTTCGCGCATTGATAAACTGGAGTCGTGTACATCCAAATCTGGAAAATTTAAGCCGCATAACTCCACCTTTTCCTCTTCATTCATAACTGCAGGAGATATCAGGATAGTTGTCGCCACGGCTGAAAAAAAGACGTCTGTCCTTATTTTTGTTAGATCGTGAACAACAACAAAAAAGATTGTAGAATAAAGGAGAAAGAGTCAAGGCGAACTCTGATTGCTAAATCATAAATCAGACATCGTGTCTCATCTTTTCTCCCCAAATGCCAAGAGGCTCAAGAAGTCACTTGCAAACCAACACACGTGTTTCAGAATTTAAAAAAAAAAACAAAAAAAACCCCAAACAAGGAAGTTCACTAACCAAAACTAAGAAGCAATGTCGTCAGTTCAAGCAGAATGTCTTAGATCACTTGAAGGGACTACCAGGGTCTATCTTCAGTAATTAAAATATACAGTTGTTTTGCTATAATCAGCCCGGTTTAATAGTAATAGATTAAGATCAACAGGTGTCTATGATATTTAGTAAAAAAAACAAAAACAACAACCTGTAATTCTGCATGTAATATTGCAAAAGGAAGCTCACTTTCTGTCCTCCACTGCAAAAGCATGGGGAGGTGGCTCCAGCCGGAAGCACTTTTGCTTAGGGGCCGGTTGCATTTTGCTCTCCTTTTGAGAAAGTACATCGAGAGAGCAAGAGGTGGCCGGGGTTGCTTTCGATTTTTTTTTTTTTGGTAGATAGACAAAGCAATAGGATGGGCAAAAGATATAATGGCTCCACATGGTATCAAACCCAGAGACGGGAAAGGAGGGTCAAGATCTGGGTTCCTAGGTGGATCCAGGTTGATGCGGTCCTGGGTGTACCCCATTGTATGTAAGAACTTGTAGTCTTGCTCTTCTTAGGGAATGCTATGAGCTAGAAGTCCCTGCATCCAATGGGGTACACCCAGGACTGGATCAACCGTGTCAGGCGAATCTGGAGTCAGTTGGCAACCCTAGCCAGGAGGAACAGAAGTTAGGTAAATTGAAAACAACAACAAACATCCACTGCTGAACATTTACATATTATTTAAAGGTACATATTTTATATCTGGGACAATGGAGGATTAAGCAACTTGTTTGGGGTCCCAAGGAGCTGCAGTGGGAATCAAACCTGGTTCCCCTGGCTCTTAGGCTATATATTACATGACTATCTTGAATAGCAATGCAAGGCTACCAAAATAGCCTATTACTATTAATTATTTCTGTAGTGCTACCAGACATGCAGCACTGTACAGCATCACAAAGAAGACAGTTCCTGCTCAAAAGACAAGACAAAAAGAAGATGTCATGGATACAGTTAATACGAATGGTTAATCTGCTGGCTGGGTTGTTGGGCAGTGGGGAGTAGGGTTATGGATTTAAGGCTATATCAAAAAGGTGGGTTTTCAGTGTGCTTTTAAACAAGGGAAGGGGCTTGGCAAAAAAAAAAAAAAACACCTTGGGTAATTTATTTCAGGCATAGGGGGCAGCTAGATGAAAGGAACAAATTTGCATAACTCAGTTTCAGATACTGATGTGGCAGTATTAGCAGTGGAACCAGGTGATTCAAGGACTTGCAGATTCCCTTCAAACTTAAAAAAATTATGGCTGAAAGCATAGACTTGGAAGTGTTTAGTAGATGGGAAACAGAATATATTGAGGAAGGGACTGTTAGGATATTTTCTGATATCCTGAAAATTATTTTTGCTCAACCCACAGATTTGGTTTTTTTTTTTTTCTAATCATTAATTGGTACATTATGTTCAATCTTTACCAAGCCACAGTTGTCAGTCACATAAGAACATAAGAAGTTGCCTCCGCTGAGGCAGACCAGAGGTCCATCTCGCCCAGTGGTCCGCTCCCGCGGCGGCCCATCAGGCCCTTTTGCCTGAGCAGTGGTCCATGACTAGCTCTATAACCTATCTCTACTCCTATTCCTATAACTTACCTCTACTCCTATCCCTATAACCCATCTCTACTCTTATCTATACCCCTCAATCCCTTTGTCCTCTAGGAACCTATCCAAACCTTCCTTAAAGCCCTGCACAGTACTCCTGTCTACCACAGCCTCTGGAAGCACATTCCATGTATCCACCACCCTCTGGGTGAAAAAGAACTTCCTAGCGTTTGTTCTAAACCTGTCCCCTTTCAATTTCTCCGAGTGCCCCCTTGTACTTGTGGTTCCCCTTAGTTTGAAAAATCTGTTCCTGTCTACTTTCTCTATGCCTTTCAGGATCTTGAAGGTTTCTATCATGTCTCCCCTAAGTCTCTGCTTCTCCAGGGAGAACAGTCCTAACTGTTTCAATCTGTCAGTATATGAGAGATTTTCCATACCCTTTATCAGCTTAGTTGCTCTTCTCTGGACTCCCTCAAGTACTGCCATGTCCTTCTTGAGGTACGGCGACCAGTACTGGACACAGTATTCCAGATGCGGCCGCACCATTGCACAATACAGTGGCAGGATGACTTCCTTTGACCTGGTCATGATACCCTTTTTAATGATACCCAACATTTTGTTTGCTTTCCTCGAGGCTGTGGCGCACTGCGCCACAGCCTTCAGTGTTGTGTCTACCATCACTCCCAGGTCTCTTTCAAGGTTACTTACCCCTAGTAGTGATCCCCCCATTTTGTAGCTGAACATCGGGTTCTTTTCCCCACATGCATGACCTTGCATTTCCCTATGTTGAAGTTCATTTGCCACTGTTTGGCCCACTCTTCCAGTGTCGTTAGATCCTTTTGGAGATCTTCGCAGTCTTCCATGGTTTTAACCCTGCTGTATAGTTTGGTGTCATCCGCAAATTTAATGACCTCACATTTTGTTCCCACCTCTAGGTCGTTTATGTAGATATTGAACAGGAGCGGTCCCAGCACTGACCCCTGCGGAACTCCACTCGTGACCCATTTCCAGTCTGAGTAATGTCCCTTTATTCCAACCCTCTGCTTCCTGTCTGCCAACCAGTTTTTGATCCATCGGTGGACCTCCCCTTGCACCCCGTGGTTCCATATCTTCTTAAGCAGTCTTTCGTGTGGTACCTTGTCGAAGGCTTTTTGGAAGTCAAGGTAAATGATGTCTTTAGATTCCCCTTTATCTACCTGGCTGTTTACCCCCTCAAAGAAGTACAATAAGTTTATAAGGCATGACCTACCCTTACAGAAGCCATGCTGACTCGACTCTAGCTGCCCATTGTTTTCAATGTGTTCGCAGATGCTGTCCTTAACCAGCGCTTCCATCATCTTTCCTGGGACCGAGGTCAAGCTCACCGGCCTGTAGTTTCCTGGGTCACCCCTTGAACCCTTCTTGAAGATGGGCGTGACATTTGCTATTTTCCAGTCCTCTGGGATCTCTCCAGTTTTTAGGGATAGGTTGCATATTTGTCGAAGTGGCTCTGCTATTTCGTTCCTTAGTTCCTTGAGTACCCTTGGGTGAATGCCGTCCAGACCCGGCGATTTGTCGCTCTTTAGCCTGTCTATCTGCCTGAGGACATCCTCTTGGCTTACCTCTAACTTGACCAGCTTAACATCTTGGTCTCCATTTACGATCTCCCCGGGTTCCGGAATGTTGGTTGTGTCTTCCCTCGTGAAGACTGACGTGAAGAACTCATTTAACTTGTCCGCTATCTCTTTTTCATCTTTTACCACTCCCTTTCTGTCTCCATCATCTAAGGGTTCCACTTCCTCCCTAGCCGGTTGCTTCCCCTTAATGTACCTGTAGAATGATTTGAAGTTTTTTGCTTCCCCCGCCAGTCTCTCTTCGTATTCTCTTTTTGCTTTTCTAACCACTCGGTGACACTCCCTTTGGTGTTCTTTGTGCTCCTTTTGGTTTTCCTTTGTTCGGTCTCTTTTCCATTTTTTGAACAATGTTTTCTTGTCACTTATCGCCTTCTTCACTGCATTTGTTATCCAAACTGGGTTTTTAGTTCTATTTTTTTTGCACCCTTTCCTGAACTTGGGGACGCACAGGTTTTGTGCTTCGTGCACAGTGTCCTTGAGTAGGTTCCAGGCTTTTTCTACAGACTCCATCTTCCTTGTATTGCCGTTGAGTTAATAATTAAAGGTTCAAATAAGAATCTCTCTCCAATGACAGGAAGTCTGTTTTTGAGCAATACACAAAGCTTATCCAAAAATTAGATACAATTGACCACTCTGAGGTTTTGGGGAGATGGGGACGTCTTTGTTTACTCACTTTACCCACATTATTGCAGGTATACTAATATTCGTTTATTAATAATAATAATAATAATAACTTTATACTCTGCTGATATGCATGAATGTCAGATCAGTGTTTCATTTCAGGGTTATTTTATTCTAAAACAATTTTATATCTATAATTTAAATTCAACTATAAGTGTAAAGTTTCAAGGTTCAAATGTAACTTTTCTACATGCAAAGAGAAGATGTATACCTATAAATGTTTTCTGGAAAAGACTGCTTAGCTATTTAGCAAAAATGACTGGACAAAATACACCAATAGGAATTATTTATTGACAAGATTGCCTTACTAAAAAATTCAAGGTGAGGAACGTAAGCATAGTTGGGAAAAAGTTTATTCTGCTAAACTGGGTTCAGGCAGAACGTACATCTTTTTAGCAATGGCACATTCAATTTTATATTAGATTTCATATTCATGCTATTAGAATTGAGGGGTCAAATTTGACTTCTAAGCATAGGAAATACTTTTTGCCCATATTGGAAGCTTATATTCAAACTCTGGATTCTAAAGCATTAAGTTTATTTTGAATTCTTTGCATATCTAATTGGAATTGAGTAATGCATTACTAGGAGGTATGAGTAAAGCCTCCTAGTACTGTATTTGTTAATTGAGGAGGGAAGGGGTTGGTTGGGATAGAGGTGGGAGGTTTAATCCCTTTTCTTTCTAAAAAGGTTACATTGAATAGCTCTTTGTTGTGCTGATAAAGTCGTATCTTATTTGTTTTATTGTAACTTTTCAAAACTGATTTTATTTGAATAAAATTTATTGAAACATGAAAAGATCCTCGCTGAAATCCATCAGGAGTTGAAACCGATGTGAGAGGAGATTATGGACAAAATAGATGCTGCAGGAGGGTATAAGATCTTGAAAATAAGAGCAGGCAGAGGTCTTGTTATATAATTAGACTGGAACCAAGCACTTTTGCTACAGTGTATTCAAATTATTAATCATTAGACGTATGTTTTTGATTGTCATTGTTGTGTTGTATTTAGGGGTTATGGACCAGCATTCATTGTGTCATAGTTGTGTGGAATCCAACATTCATAGCTTTCAATAAAGACCTCTAAACTTAAAAAAAATAAAAAAGATGGAGGCAAAGGACAAACAAGATGTGTGTGTGTGTGGGGGGGAGGACTGATTAAGATTGGATGGCAGAGATTGCTCTGAGATGGAGAGGGTGATTGAGGGCAAGGAAAGGCTACTGGAGGATAGCAGAAGGACTGAAACCATGGGTCAGGGAAAGATTGCTTGTAAAATAAAAGGAAAGAGACTCACCATCCATTTCATATTTAATTTATTTGATATATCACAAATAACAAGAGTAGCTAAGGATTTATAATAGTCTAGTGAGAATAAAGGAAAAATAAGGTAGAATATAAGACAGTAACTAAGGGCTCCTTTTACAAAGGTGTGCTAGCAGTTTTAGTGCGTGCTTAGCGCATGTTAAAATACCGCACACGCTAGCCGCTACCGCCTCCTTTTAAGCAGGTGGTAATTTTTCAGCTAGCATGTGCTAATCCGGTGCGTGCGCTAAAATGGCTAGCGTACCTTTGTAAAAGGAGCCCTAAGTTACAATTGAATTCAAAATAAATTGTATAACATAAGGTAGAATTAAAACAAATTAAAGACAGCATTACATAATGTGACACAGTGTGTGGGTGAGGGATGAAGAGGCACTTGAGGCTGCTTGAGCACCAGTAGCCTTTAGTTTAGGTTCCTGTAGCACTAGAAGGAAAGTCTTTGGAGGAAAAAAAAATAAGTTTAGAGCAGAGCTTTGAAATTTTGAAAGGTGAATTAAATTCAGAACTTTACTGGAAGCAAATTCCAGAGTGTTGGGGCTACAACGCAAAAACTAGATGTCCTAGCAAAGTGTGAACAGATCTGTAAATGTGTGTTTGGTAGAGTAAAGGTCTTGTGTTTGTATATACAGAGTATGAAAGCTGAGCATGGATAGTACTACAGTTAAAAAATGCAATATAAAATAATTGGGAGTCAATATTCCACAAAGAAAAGTGGTGTAACTATTGTATTTCTTAGCCCCAGAAAGTAATTTTTACAACAGTATTGTATACACGTTGTAGTCTTCTTATTGGATAACGGGGTAAACCCTGAAAAAGTGTTATACTAGTCAATCCATGGTAAGATTAAGGAATGAACCAGCAAGCGAAGGGCATGAATATGAAAGAGTAAACATATAGAACATATTTGTCTAAGATTTCTGTATTAACATGGAGATTGGAATAGTAAAAGATAAATGGCTGTTAAGCAGGGGTATAGTTGGCATTCAGTTTTCAGGAAGGAACACAAGGGTGAACTGAGGGGACAATGCATTTCCTCTCTCCCCAACCCCTCAGCTGCCATATGATGATCTTACTTTGCTGGTGGGGATGCCTAGTCCTCACCAGCCAATGAGATCTGCTGCTTTAACTGCCTCAGCACAAGGAAGTTAGCAGTGCCCTTACCACCTGCTGCCACTGGCACTCTTTGTGCATGCTCAGTTCACACATAAACTGAGTATGTGTAAGGAGTGCCATAGCTGTTAAGGGGGCCACCAATGTTTTCATTGTAGAGGTAGCACTGGGACAGTTTGGTCAGCAGAATCACCACCAGCCATTCAATGGGTAGGGTAATCCTGTTGGGGAAATGGCAGAAACAAAAAAAGGGGGAAGGCGCCTGAGGATACCAAGCCCCCTCCCCTTAGCTATGCCATTTCTATCAAGAGTAACACCAAAAATGTTAACAGAGTTGTTGAATTGGTTCTGCACTCCATATATTGTGGGTAAAAAGGAAAGGTTGGATGAGACATCCAAAGAGAAAAAAGTACTGCAGTAGTTTTAGAGGCACTCAATTTCAGGTTGTTGCTAGTTAACCAATCAACTATCACACCCAGTTTACAGGATATATCTGCAATAGTTTGAACCATTTGTGATTTTAGTGGGAATAATAATTGAACAAAAAGTAATGCTGAAGGATTGGATAAGAAGTGCAAGAGGTATAATTAATCTGTTAAAAATAATTGGCTCAAGGATTAACCCTAGGGTACCCCACAAAAAAAAAAAATCATAAGAGGAGGAAGAAGAGTAAGTGTGACATGTAAGTGTGAGCTGGACCAAGATAACATGGACTCTGAAATACCTAACTCTTCTGAACAGATTCTGAACAGATTCAATGAAGGACAAGATCAAAGGCAGCTGTTAAGTCCATGAAGAAGTACTCCATCCCTTCTATCTAGAGTGGTATGCATGAAGCTAGTAATCCCATAGTATATTTTGTACAGATATGCTATATAAACCCAGTTTGATAAGGATGAAGGGCATTTATCTTATCATAGAATTGTCAGCTGACAAACCACAAGTTATTCAAAAATCTTTGAAAGAAAAGATAGTTGATAGATGAAACAGTAATTAAAAGGGATGGAAGGATCCAGAGTAGAGTCTTTCCAACATGGAGGAAAATATCCAGTACGTAGACTGGTGGAAACAATGGAAAAAAATTAGTCCATATTTTACTTCAAGAAGAATGTGGGAACTAGGTCAGTAAGAAGCAGTGGATGACCATGATGAAAACTTATTGGAAAAAAGTTGACATATAGAAATAATAATCCTGTGAAGGATTGCTAGAGAGAGAAATGGGGAGTGAAGTAAAAGCAAAGGTCAATGGGTAGATTGAACTTCCATAATTTTTTTACTGAATGCCTGTGGAAAGGCTTCAGCCTTCGGGGTAGAGGTAGATACTGTGAGGCATTCATGATCTGCTGCACAATTTTAAAAGGTGAGATGGTTTGAGTCCCACATTATAAGAGATGTAAATAAATGTTCTAAGCATGTGTAGGGCTATCTTTGTAATGTGTCCATAGTTTGGAAAAGTGTGTTAAGTAATGAGAAAGGCAGGACTTTTACCAATGATTTTCCAAGTGACAGAGGAGATGTTAAATCAAATGTTGAAGCCCCATGTGGTACCAGGTGTGTGAATGGTGCATAAGAACATAAGAGTTGCCATACTGGGACAGACCAAAGGTCCATCAAGCCCAGTATTCCATTTTCAATGGCCTGTCTAGGTAACAAGTACCTGGCAAGAACCCAAATAGTTAAACAGATTTTATACTGCTTACCCTAGGAATAGGCAGCGGATTTTCCCAAGTCCATCTTAATAATGGCTTATGAACTTTTAGGGAATTAGCCAAATCTTTTTTTTTAAACCCTGTTATGCTAACTACTTTCACTTCATTATCTGGCAATTAATTACAGAATTTAATTATACATTGAGTAAAGAAATATTTTATTCAGTTTGTTTTAAAACTACTACTTAGCAGCTTAATTGTGTGCATGTGTTCATAGACCTAGTGTTTTTGGAAAGACTAAACAAGCAATTCATGTCTATCTGTTCCACTCCACTTAGTATCATATCTCCCTGGTAGGAATTAAGGGCTCCTTTTACAAACGCACGTTAGCCATTTTAGCGCATGCTAAATCTACGCACACGCTAAATGTTAATGTGTGCATGGTAGTCTATGGACGCGTTAGTGTTTAGAGCACGCTAAAACGGCTAACGCGCCTTTGTAAAACAGGGTCTAACAATAAAAAAATTAGAATGTATCCCAATGTGTCAAGAATTACGTAGATAAAGAGAAAACAATTTTTTACTTTTGCAACCCCAGGTGTTAAAATTAGGGGCTACATTTATGCTTAGATACCCTTATAAATGTATGATCAACCTTCAGGGAGCTAAATATGGGGTCCTTTTACTAATGCGCGCTAGCTGTTTTAATGCACGCTAAATATTAGCACATGCTAAACACTAACGCATCCATAGACTATAATGGATGCATTAGCGTTTAGCATGCGCTAAAACGGCTAGCGCGTCTTAGTAAACGGACCCCTATGTTATTTTTAAGCTTCACAGTTAATTAACCCCCCTTTTAATAAACTGCGATAGCAGTTATTAGCGCAGGGAGCTGCGCTGAATGATCTGCGCTGCTCCCGATGCTCATAGAATTCTATGAGCGTCGGGAGCAGCACAGAGCATTCAGCGTGGCTCCCTGCACTAACAACCGCTATCGTGGTTTAGTAAAAGAGAGGGGGTAAATTGATGTAAGGTAAAGTGGTTTCTTCCTCTAGTATCTCACTTGATCTGCAGGCACAATCTTCACAAGTGGACAACTAGTCCTCAAAGCAGGATCAGTCATCTTTTTGTTTCCTTTAAAAAGTAATGTGATGTAATCTCCGTTGATAGTTTTTGCCGCCTCTTCATATAACTGGGGGCTATTTAACAGTGCAAGATAAAATGTTTTATTTCCTCATTATTTTTCTTAATTTATGTCTTTTACTTCACTTTAGTTATTGTACTGTTAATATTGAGTTATTTTTTTGATCATGGAAAATTTTAAATCTTAATAAAGAAATATTGAAAAAACCCATTCAGAAGACCAAAAACAGTTTAGGGCAACTATCCATAGGACTGTCATGAGTCAACATTGACTAGATAACACATAACAACAACCCAGAGAAAACAACAAAGCAACAGACTGATAGACTTACAAAATCATTTACCATACAAAATGTCAATATTTATTCACCAGACATAAAATCATAAATTAATAATTAAAAGCCCAACATGACATGTTTTGCCCTCTTAAGACGGCATCAGGGGCTATTAAAAGACCAAAAGGTGCAGCTCAGTTGTATAATCAGATAGTCTTCTCTTCTCTCTCTGTACAGCAGTGTATTGCAAACTGTGTGCCTGAGCACACTAGTGTGGCTCCTGAGATTTCAAGTGTGCCACGGGAGGAAGAGAGGCACCAGATGACTTGCATGTCCTGTAGGGCCAGAGGTTCTCAACATGTGGTACGGCGCCGGCACTGTATGTCTAGTTACTGCCTATTGCCGTCGCATATCTCCCGGGACTGCTGCCTTCCTCTCCTTTTCTGCCCAACCCTGGACCAGCAGTGGCAACTCAGTGTGCATTTAATTTTGCCACACAGTTGCTGCTAGCATTATTTTAGCTGCGGTTCCATCAGACAGCCTTGGGGCCTTTGGTTGGCCGGCCCGCTTCGATGATTGAACTTCCTATTTTGTTAGAGGTGGGCTGGTCTAGCAAAGGCCCTGAGGCTGCCTGATTAAACCGTGGCTAAACTAATGCTAGCAGCAGCTGTATGTAAAAAGCACACAGTGAGCTGCCACTAGAGAGAGGAGAGATATTGCTGGACAGAGGAGGAGGTAAAGGGAAGGGAGAAGGGGTACTGCTGGACATGGGGAGGAGGGGAAGGGAGAAGAGGTACTGCTTGACGGGGAAGACGAAAGAAAGAAGGGGTACTGCTGGACATGGGGAGAAGTGCTGCTAGACAGGGAAAGGGAAGGGAGAAGAGGTGCTGCTGGAACTGACAGAAGGGGAGGGAAAGGAAAGATGCTACACACTGGAGGGGAGGGTGAGATGGTGGATGGGGAGAGAGCATGTTGGGTTGGGGATGGGAAGGAGAGATGTCACTCAAGGGAAGAGGCAAGGAGAAAGAGAGAAAGCGTGCAGGAGGCAGAAAGTGTTGGACTCATGGAGGGGGCGAGAAGGATGGGGAGGACAGAAAGGAGGGAAGGAGTAATGTCACACTTGGGGGAAGGGGGAGAGGGGAGAGGGCAGAGAGTGAAAAGTTGGACTCTTGGAGGGAGAGAAAGAGAGATGTTAGTTGGGGGAGGGGGAAGTAGGATCAGGGGAGAAGCATGCAGGAGGAAGAGAAAAAAAAGATTTGACTGGTGGAAAAGAGGGAGAAATGTTGGACTGGGAGAGGGCCAGAAAGGAGGAAGGGAGATGGACTGCAGGGGGCAGAAAGGAGGGAGAGAGAAATGTTACACTGGGTGGGGGGATAGAAGGAGAGAGATGTCAGACCATGGAAACAGGGAGGGAAGGAGAAAGAGTAGATTTAGAGAAGAAAGCAGAAAAATGGAAATATTGAATGTTAAGTTAATGCCAAAGATGGATGCAGGGCAGAAAGTGAAGAAGGAGAGAAAAACAGTCAATGGAAAAGAAGGCCCTGGAAACATAGTTAACAGCACAGAAAAATAAAGTCACCAGACAACAAAGGTAGGGAAAATAATTTTATTTTCAATATAGTGACTGAAATGTGTCAGTTTTGAGAATTGATATCTGCTGTGTATATTGTGTGTATATGAAAAATGAATGGAAAAAATTGCATTACAATTAGTAAAGGGGTTGGGATCTGGTGCAGAGCTTGGGTGGGCCTAGGGCAGAGCTTGGAAGGTCTGTGGTTGGGGTACTCAGTTGATATTTGTTAGACTTAGGGGTACTTAGCTTGAAGTAGTTGGCAATCAGCCAGCGCCTCTCCTTCTCTCCAGCCCTCTTCCCTGCTGGCACCCCTTATGCCTATGGCATCTCAGGGCCCATCTGGAGGGCTTCTGCACATGCGCGGACATTGATGTGATGATGTCACGGCAATGTTTGCGCACTTCCGGGTGCCTTGAGCCTTGGCTGCTACCTTTAATGTACCCTGGCTCAAAAAGTTTGAGAGACACTGCTGTACAGCAAGAGACAACAAAGGTAGAAAAGGGAATTTTTATATACATTGATTGGAATATCCATATACTAGATTAACTAGAATCAGGCAAGGGCATGGCAAATCTCATTCATTGGCTTTAAATCTCCAGCTTTGAGATGGCTCACTTTTGGCTTTTCTCTGTATTTTAAAACATAAGGATAAAGCCTGCAGGGACAGCAGACTGTAGATGATGTGCTATGCAAATCCAAATTATTTTGATGTGATTAATATCCTAGAACAGCTTTTGATAATTGCTTAAGAAAGTGAAATGTTATGGTAGCCTTGTTAGTCCACTTTTCAAGGTAATATAAAGCAGTGGTTCCCAACCCTGTCCTGGTGGACCATCAGGCCAATCGGGTTTTCAGGATAGCCCTAATGAATATGCATGGTGAAGATTTGCATGCCTGTCACTTCCATTATATGCAAATCTCTCTCATGCATATTTATTAGGGCTAGCCTAAAAACCCGATTGGCCTGATGGTCCTCCAGGACAGGGTTAGGAACCACTGATATAAAGAAAAAAAACCACCCCAAACCCAAAGGAAATAAGGTGATACTTTTTAAATTGATATTTGTCTTTTTTTCTGATTTGAAGAAGGGTTATCTTCGAAAATTCATAATAATTTAGTCCAATAAAAAAGGTATTTATTTTTGTTTGTTTTATTTATTGATAATAGCTTAGAAATTGGTCAGTTAGTGCCTGTCGTTTCTAACTATAAATTATTCTCATCACTCAACACTGGATACGTTAATTTACAGACGATCCCTGTGAGACCTTAGGCTTAAAGAAAAAAAAACCCCAACCAACCTTAGAAAAAGGGTCAGCGAGACGACGATAGAATGTCACACTAGTTACACCAGCATTTTACAGCGAGGCGCATAGTTCAGGGTGTATCTCTATGGTTATGACCCCGGAAGAAGAAGTATTTTGGAAGAGCCCGCCCAGATCCGTGGCCTATCTTTCCTCTCCTAAAGCCGGCGGCAAGTCTCGTGCAGGTTCTAAACGCGAATATCTCGTCGGGAACGCAGGGCCATTATTTACCGCGCCCGAGTTTCTTGTCTTCTCCGTGAGGGCCCGGCGAGCGTTCTGTTATGTTTTTCAAGCTGTTTTGGGCCTAGCTGTGTGACACGTGCATGCGTGCGTAGTAGGTGCACTCGGCTCTGCTGCCCTCCCTCCCTCTCTTCTCGCGCCGCGCTTGGCTCTCCTGTCAGCATGTCCCGGAGGAGGCATAGTGATGAGAATGATGGTAAGTGCGAGGCTGGCACGTGGAAGCCTCAACTGTCGGAGGTTGTTGCGCCTGAAAATCAGAGTGTCCTGGAGGTACTGGGAAGAGGAAGAAGGGGTGGCACACTGTTGAGGGCGCGTATCCCCACCCCCTTATGCATGTAGCTGAAGAATCGGGTTCACTGGGAGAAGTTACCGCTGCTGTTGGAGCCGGTGAAAGTGTTAGACGTCCTAGGTGACCTCTCAGACTAGTGCTGTGCTCCCTCTGTTTTATGCAATGTATGTGCCTAATGAGCACCAGATAAACGGTCTATTATTTTAAATTACCTTCCTTATGGTTAAACTATGCGCCCTAAACTTCTTGGGGTTTGTGTGCCTGTCAGGATCTATTATTGTACGATGTTTTGATCACTGCTCTTTGCTTTATCCCCTGCCCCAAAACTTGCAGTTCTATGATGCATTGGTAGTGGTTTAGGATGCATGTTACCTGGTCTGTCTTTTTTTATTTGGCATTGTTATTAAGCTGATTTCTGATGGGAAAAAATAGACCTTTTATTTGGCAATTGTTTTGGAAGTCTCTTTTTGCTTGACAGCCATGACTTTGATAAGATCGAAAGACCTAAAAGGTATCTCAGTGGAGAAACATAAATAATTCCTTCACCTCCTTCTGTCCTCCTCCCCCCCCAAAAAAAAGTAATAGATGAATATTATAGGCTGTCAGCCTTTTTATACTACACAATAGTATAATAAAACATCTTTATACAGAATGGCAGAGAGGATCTTACGAGTCTGATGATGTACAGTAACACCTGAGAGAGCCACCGACTTGTGCATGCCTGGCCAATAACCTCTGTCCTTCTCCCTCTCCCCCGGAAAACTAGCAGTTTTTCATCATCAGGAGGCAGGCTGGTGGTGGAGGATGTCCTGTTGTACTTTTCAAGGGCAGGGGCAGTAATTGTCCATCACCTGGTTATACTATGACAGATTTGTTTTTTTGTGTGTGTTTTTTGCATGGCTTCCTGTGTTGCTTTGGCTACTCCTGAGAACGGTATGCATGGAATCAATTTATGGTGTTGCTTGCCATGGGAAAAATTGGATCAGTGTCTGCAGGGTTTATGTCAAGTTCCAGGTTTATTACAGTCTTGATATACCACTCATCAAACTGTGAGCTGTGTACAATTTCAGTAAGTCATATAAAAACAGAGCATAATATGGGAATGAAAAAAGATAAATTTATAGTAGTGATGGACACTAAAAGGGTAAAAAGATAGAGGGAAAGGTGCAGAACTACAATATTCGATAGGAAAGAATGAAGAAAAAAACCAAAAGGCAAAGGGGGTTGTTATTCACAGGCACTCATTTCTGCAGGCCAGGAAACAGATACATTGGGAGCAAAATTATATCATCAATGTATGGGAGGGAGTACATAGTAGGTTTTAAGAGTGGACAGATTTGACTAAGGAAGTCTCAAGATGGAGAAATGCCAGGAGTGCATTCCATAAGGTGAAAATATTGCTTGATGGACTGTATTGTAATTGATGTGGTATGTGGTTGGTATGACTTAAGAGATTTTGTTGGCTGGATGGACTTGCTTGATGTAGTCAATGTGGCTACAAGACTTGCAAGTCTGGGTTGCACCATCCAGCTTGATGTTTCCCAAACTTTGTTTTTGTGCAAGACCAATTTTTAAAAACTTTTATTTTTCTTTAGCATATGCTTGTCAAAACAGAGAAATGCCATTCACGTTACATGCCATCCAGCTTCTTGTCTTTTTAATATGCAATTATTTAATTTTGTAAATTTAACTTGCACTTATCTCTCTTATCTCTTGGAGTATTCAGATTCTCTTTCAAATGATACTTTCTCTGCCCAACTTCCTTTACTCTCCTTCTTTCCACAGGTGTCACAGTTTACTTCTGTTCTTAATAATACGTTAAACTGTGTGAGCCTTATGTGGCATTGCCCTGAACACTGGCTTGCAGATTTGCTCTTTCTATAGAATGGGTAGACTAGTAGAGTAATTAAAGAGTAGCAGTGACACTTTTTCTTAACTAGACTCCCCCTCCCCTACTGGTTCCGTGATTAACTTACAGTTCTAGAATAAATGATCTAATAAGGTGATAGCTTCACATTTAAGACATATCCTATTTTTTTCTTTGTGGAGATAAGTGTATTATTCCTAGAACTAAAAAAAACACAAACGGAGATGTTCTTGATGCAGGTATTTATTAAATTCAACATATGAAAAATACACGCTCGTTAAGAAAAGACTATGATCCTGTTTTAGGTTCAAACAATTTTTATTGATGCAAACAACCACAAAGACAATGCCTGAGCACCTCAAGGGTGCACAGTACAAACAATAAGAACATAAGAATTGCCACTGCTGGGTCAGACCAGTGGTCCATCATGCCCAGCAGTCCATTCACACAGTGGCCCTCTGGTCAAAGACCAGCACCCTAACTGAAACTAGCCCTACCAGCATACGTTCTTGTTCAGCAGAAACTTGTCTAACTTTGTCTTGAATCCTTGGGTGTTTTCCCCTATAACATCCTCTGGAAGAGCATTCCAGCTTTCTTCCACTCTCTGGATGAAGAACTTCCTTACGTTTGTACGGAATCTATCCCCTTTCAACTTTATAGAGAGTACCCTCTCGTTCTCCCTACCTTGGAGAGGGTGAACAACCTGTCCTTACTAAGTCTATCCCCTTCAGTACCTTGAATGTTCAATCATGTCCCCTCTCAATCTCTTCTGTTCGAGGGAGAAGAGGCCCAGTTTCTCACTGTACGGCAATTCCTCCAGCCCCTTAACCATTTTAGTCGCTCTTCTCTGGACCCTTTCAAGTAGTACTGTGTCCTTCTTCATGTACGGCGACCAGTGCTGGATGCAGTTTTCTAGGTGGGGGCGTACCATGGCCCGGTACAGTGGCATGATAATCTTTTCCGATCTGTTTGTGATCCCCTTCTTAATCATTCCTAGCATTCTGTTCACCCTTTTTGCCGCCACTGCTGCACATTGCGCGGACGGCTTCATTGACTTGTCGACCAGTACTTCCAAGTCTCTTTCCTGGGGGGGGGTCTCTCCGAGTACTGCTCCAAAAATCCTGTATTCGTGTATAAGATTTTTCTTACCGACGTGCATCACCTTATACTTATCCACGTTAAACCTCATTTGCCATGCCATGGCCCATTTCTTGAGCGTGTTTGTCATGTTGCAGATTTTCGCAATTCTTCTGTGTCTTCATTACTCTGAATAACTTTGTATCGTCTGCAAATTTAATGACCTCGATGGTCGTACCAATTTCAAGATCGTTTATAAATATGTTGAAGAGCACGGGTCCAAGCACCGAACCCTGCCGCACTCCACTTGTGACGCTTTTTCAGTTTGAGTATTGTCCATTTACCCCCACTCTCTGTTTCCTATCTGTCAGCCAGTTTTTAATCCACGTGAGTATTTTACCCTCGATTCCATGGCTCTCAATTTTTCGAAGTAGTCGTTCATGCGAAGTTGTCGAACGCCTTCTGAAAATCCAGATATACAATGTTGACCGGGTCACCTTGTCTATCTGCCTGTTAACTCCCTCGAAGAAGTGCAGCAAGTTCGTCAAGCAAGATCTTCCTTTGCTGAAGCTGTGCTGGCTGGTCCGCATCAGATTGTGTCCGTCAAGGTGATCAATGATGTGGTCCTTTATCAGCTCCTTAATTTGTCCCTGTCCCCACAGGAACTCAATTTCCCCATCCTGTCGCTGTGAGTTTTATCCCTTTCCCTGCCCCATTCCTGTAAGCCCTGTCTTAACTGCACAAGCTTTGGACACTTATGATTTTAAAGTGTTTGAGGCTTATGCAAATGAGGATGGGGCAGGGACAGGAAAAGAAATCACGGGGATAGGAAAATGAGTTCCCACTGGGACGGGGAAAAATTTGTCCCCCATGTCATTCTCTATTCACAATCTCCACAATCATATGGTATCCCTCAAGGTTCTATCTTGTCTCCTCTTTTATTCAATATCTTCCTAGCCCCTCTTCTTACATTAAGCCAATCCATAGGATTTTCTGTTTACGCTTACGCAGATGATATCCAGCTTTTACATCCAATAAATACTACAGATCCTAATGAGATAATGAACATAAATAATAAGTTAAAACAAATTAAAGACAATATGCTAGCCCTTAATCCATCTAATCTAAATCTTCAATAATGTTCTTGCCATGGAAAAAAGACATCACATTTGCAGCACAAATCTATTTGAATAATTTTCCACTACAAAAAGTAACAACGATTAAAATATTGGGAATATTATTGGACCACGAGCTATCCTACCATGATCAGATTAGTTCCGTAGTTAAAACTTGTTTTTATAAACTACGTCTCATTAGATCTTTAGCCAAAGTTCTAGAATCTAAAGCCCTTAATGTATTAATTCACTCTTTGATAATTTCTAGGCTGGACTACTGCAATACACTGTACCAAGGTATAACACAGAAAGAAATACGAAGGTTACAAATAATACAAAACACAGCAATAAAAATTATTACTAATTCCAAAAAATATGATCATGTCACTCCTCTCTTGCAAGATGCACACTGGCTACCGATTTCACACAGAATAACATATAAAATCGCACTATTAACATTTAAAACTAAGAAAACAAATACTCCCTTATTTTTATATCGATATTTAATACCTTATTCCCCAACTAGATCTCTTAAATCAGCTGATCAATATTTGCTGTCCATTCCATCATTGAAAGTAATTGGCACCAGAAGAACCACAACTTTCTCTATCTTGGGACCCCAGCTTTGGAACAAATTTCCAATTTTTTTGCGCGTTGAAACTTCCTTAGAAAAATTTAAAAGCAAACTAAAAAGCTATCTTTATAAAGATGCATATGAAACCTAGATCAGATAATCTCTTTTATTTTCTATTATCACTTTAGATCAAGTATTTTATTTAAACCCCCCCCCAAAAAAAAAAAACCCAGTTACTTTTAGACCAAGTTTCTGTAAAACCTTTTAATATCCCTCCTGATGTTGTTCTTCCCTAAATTTTTTTTCTTTTTGGTTATTTTATTTTAAACATGTAATTTATCCTTGTATTACTTATGTATCTTCAAATAACTATAGATAAGATTGTATGTTTTTATTGTTTAAATGGTTGTTATTTGTCCCCCCAAAATTACTATTGTTAAACGCATTGAATTATTTGATATTGCGTTCAAATCAAAACCTTAATAAAACTTGAAACTTGAAAACCCGAAGACACTTTATTAATTTGGAAGTATTAATTGGGAAGAATACATATGAGATCCATTTCAAAAATAATGCACACTTTTTTAAATTTACATGTTTTATTTTTTTTCAAGTATTTCTTTACAATCTTCCCTGCTTTGCAATGACTGAGTCCCTTCATTATTCCATCCAAGACACCATTTTTGTTCAGTTGACGAATGGCTCGAGTAATGGCAGAAAAAAGCTTTTCCAGAGATGCAAAACAATGTCCACGCATAGGTTTTTTTCAAGTTTGGAAAAAGATTGAAGTCTGGTGGACTTATGTCTGGACTGTAGGGAGCATGAGGAAACACTTCCCAGTCATATTCCATATGTGCGGGCGAGCATTGTTGTGAAGAATGAGTGCCCAGCCAATAGCAACAAGTTGAGTTTTGTGTATTTTTTTGCAAAAAATCACAATAATACACTGCTGTGACACTTCTTCCACATGGAACTTTGTCTTCGATGATGATGCTTTCATGATCATAATCAAAAATCATCATTTGTTTGACTTTGATTGAGCTCGTCAAAATTTTTTTGGAAGATGGAGTTCTCTACTCATCATTGAAAAACTACTCAAATACAGCTGGGAGGTGTTACCTCATGCTCCCTACAGTCTAGACATGAGTCCACCAGACATTGACCTTTTTCCAAAGTTGAAACAACATATGCATGGACATTGTTTTGCATCTCTGGAAGAGCTTTCTTTAGCCATTCGGTAACTAAACAAAAACAGTGTCTTGGATGGAATAATGAAGCTTCCTGGACATTGGAACTCAGTCATTTGAAAGCAGGGGGGACTATATTGAAGGATTGTAAAGAAATACTTGAAAAAAAATCAACATGTAAATTAAAAAAAAAAAAAAAGTGTGCATTATTTATGAAATGACCCTCGTACTTTGTAAATGGGTTTCTGCCAGCGCCTCAGATGTAAAATATAAATATTCCAGCTGATGAGGACCCTAGAGCTATGTCAGCTGAGGACTTCCTCTGAAGGTGGCTGGGGGTCCCTTTTGCCAAGCTTGGCAGGCAGCAGTAGCATCCCTGAGTAGATGCTGGCATCTGAGTGGCTCAGGGACGCTGTGAGCGACTGCTGCGCTTGGTGGAGGGGAGTTCTGGCTGTCTTTAGAGGAGGTCCTCAGCTGGTGGTGCTTGGGGATCCCTACCAGCCACAGCAAGTACTTCAGCACTATAGGAATAAAACCAGACATGCATTTCTTTTTCTTTTGAACACAATACAAAGCCATCTGCTATTTATGTACCCTCCCCCCTCATACCTCATCACTGTAACTGGTTCTGTAAACATCATCTTCCTTCCTACAAGCCAGGCTGTAGGAGGTTATCTTTTCTGCTCGTGTCAATTTTCGTGTAATTTCAGTACTTTGCATTGGCAGTTTCACCCTCATGCTGTGGAGGTTCCCTGTGGGGACATCCTTGACTACAGGAGATCACAGACCTTTGGAAAAAGTCTGCTTCTAGGGTGTTCTGCTTGTCAGTAAGCCACCTGGACAACCTGCACATCTGATCGGGGCTCCCTTGGGAGCTTGCTCACCCTAGGTTCTTCTGCTAGTGGGTTGAGTGCAGGCTGCATGGTTCGGTGGAGGCGTGCCCAGTGTTGACTGCATTCCTCTGCTAGGCATGCTGCACGGTATGTCCAAGGGAGGCGGAGTTGACCGGCTGTGGAAGTCAGGACAGTGGGGCAGTCAGAAGAATCAAAGTTCAGCTTTCCAGCAAGTTGAGGCAGAGGATTGCCCTGTGGGCTGTTCAGCTCTGTCTAAGGTGTTTTCCTAAACACAAAAAAAGTAGGGAAGGGCCACAGTGCATCAGCCTCAAAAACAATCAATTTATTAAAAACACTAGAATATATGTCTGTCTCTCTCCCTTTCTTTCTGTCTCTCTCCCTGCCCATCTCTTTCTTTCTGTCTGTCTCCCCCTGGCCCCCTTTGTCTTTTTGTCTCTCTCCCTCCCGCTGTCTATCTTTCTTTCTTTCTCTCTCTCTCCCTCCCGCTGTCTATCTTTCTCTCTCTCTCTCCTCCCGCTGTCTGTCTCTCTTTTTCTCTCTCTCCCTCCCTCCTGCTGTCTGTCTGTCTCTTTTTCTTTCTCTCTCTCTCTCTCTCCCTCCCTCCCGCTGTCTGTCTGTCTCTTTTTCTTTCTCTCTCTCTCTCTCTCTCCCTCCTGCTGTCTGTCTGTCTCTTTTTCTTTCTTTCTCTCTCTCTCTCTCCCGCTGTCTGTCTGTCTCTTTTTCTTTCTCTCTCTCTCTCTCTCCCTCCCGCTGTCTGTCTGTCTCTTTTTCTTTCTCTCTCTCTCTCCCTCCCGCTGTCTGTCTGTCTCTTTTTCTTTCTCTCTCTCTCCCTCCTGCTATCTCTGTCTCTTTTTCTTTCTCTCTCTCTCCCTCCCGCTGTCTGTCTGTCTCTTTTTCTTTCTCTCTCTCTCCCTCCTGCTATCTCTGTCTCTTTTTCTTTCTCTCTCTCTCTCTCCCTCCCGCTGTCTGTCTCTTTTTCTTTCTCTCTCTCTCTCTTTTTCTCTGTCTCTCTGTCTATCTTTTTCTCTCTCTCTCTCTCTTTCTGCGTCTCTTTTTCTCTGTCTCTGTCTATCTTTTTCTCTCTTTCTGTGTCTCTTTTTCTCTGTCTCTGTCTATCTTTTTCTCTCTCTTTCTCTCTTTCTGTGTCTCTTTTTCTCTGTCTCTGTCTATCTTTCTCTCTCTCTCTCTGTCTGTCTGTCTATCTTGCTTTCTGTTTATCTCTATGTGTGTCTCTCTGTCTTATCTTTCTCTCTCTCTCTCCCTGGCCCCCTTTGTCTGTCTTTCTTGCTTTCTGTCTGTCTCTCTCCCTGGCCTCCTGCCTGCCTTTCTTTGTCTTTCTCCGTGGCCCCCTTCTGTCTCCCCCCCCCAAAGCAAACCAAGATTGCTCCTTGCCCCCCAGCACACCCCTCTCCCAAAGCAAAGCAAGTTCGCTCCCTCCCCCACTTCCCTTTGCAGCAGCAGCATTTCCCTTCCACCCTTCCCTGTGTAGCAGCAACATTCCCTCCCCCTCCATTTCCCTGTGCAGCAGCATTTCCTTCCACCCACTTCCCTGTGCATCAGCATTTCTTTTGGCTGGCTCCCTTACAGTCCCTTGCCAAAGTTATTTTTGAGTTTAAAGCTGCCGCGGCAGCTCCTCTCACGATCCGCGCCTGCGTCGGAAGCATGAGAGGAGCCGTGGTAGTGGCTTTGAACATAAAAATAACTTCGGCAATGTACTGTAAGGGAGCAGGCCAGACCGCGGGATGCAGAACAGTACCTGGGGGGCCTCCATGGTCACCGCCTCCGTGTGTCCCTGCTTAAGGTGCCTCTGCATGCGCAGAAGAAATTACCGCTGACTCCTTCTACTGCGCATGCGAAGCCACGGAGTTACGGATCACAGACGCAGGGATCACGGAGGGTGAAGTGTGCATGCGCGCTTAGGGTTTTTTTATGATGGATATAAATCACTAAAAAATATACAAAAAGTGATGTACTATCAGAGAGTTTTGATCCTTTTTATACTGGACCCCAACATGATCCGTGTTTTGACTTTAGGAAAAAGCCTTCCTCAGGGGTGTGCTTGTGAAATCTATAAAAATAAAAACATGTATACACACACAAACAAATTATAAGATAATGGATGAAATGTGTAAAACAAGATAATATAAAATGGATGATCATGAAAGGACCAAATAAGAAATATAACAAATTTAAAATGTGAATAAAAGATAAAATGCACATAATCAAAAAATGGATACTCATGATGATATTTTAAGTATACAAAACAGCCAAATATACATGGTATAAAATGCATATAAGAAATACATGAATAATCACATAAAAATTCAAGTTAGCATATAAAAAGAAGAATGAACTGAACATACCCAGTAGATGGCGCCAATACACTGGAAAAACTAAAAAGGAATGCTATTAAAAAAAAAAATTACTTGGGAAGCAAACATATATATTTATTACAAGTGTAAAATCACCAAAGAGCACAGTGTATATGGGTTCTATAAAAGCTCCAGGAGCACAGAAGTTTGAAGTTTATTAGGATTTTATATACCGCCTATCAAGGTTATCTAAGCGGTTTTTACAATCAGGTACTCAAGTATTTTTCCCTCACTGTCCCGGTAGGCTCACAATCTATCTAACGTACCTGGGGCTATGGAGGATTAAGTGACTTGCCCAGGGTCACAAGGAGCAGTGCGGGGTTTGAACCCACAACCCCAGGGTGCTGAGGCTGTAGATCCAACCACTGCACCACACACTCCTCAGCACATGAATTGGATGGAAGAAAAAAAGTTCATGTTAAAACCACCCATATTAATCTCTGAAGTAAGCAAATAAATATTAAAGAACTGTATGGTGACCCCTTACAATAAAAACAATTCAGAGGAAAAAAGGAAATACAGCACAATAGGTATCGAAAAGCTAAATACCTCTCAGTTCATACATAAAAGCTTGCAAACAAGGTAATGCTCTCTGGGCGACAAACATCAGAGATATCATTATAAAAAAGCTACAGTACTTGAAAAGATCACAAAAAACCAAACAAACCCAAAGCAAAAAAACTTTATTAAAACTAATACTAGGACTAGGGGGCATGGGATGGAAGCTATTAAGTAGTAGATTTAAAACCGGAGAAAATATTTCTTCAGACAATGTATAGGACTCTGGCATTTGTTGCTGGAGAATGTGGTGAAATCAGTTAACTTAGCACAGTGGTCTTAAACTCGTGGCCCGGGGACCACATGCGGCCCGCCAGATACTATTTTGAGGCCCTCGGTATGTTTATCTTAATCACAAAAGTAAAATAAAACAGTTTCTTGATCATATGTCTCTTTAGCTATAAACTACAATATTATTATTAAGACTTAGTCAAAAGGAATATTTATATACTATAAAGAGTTTTATCCCAGGACAAGCAGGCAGCATATTCTTAACGTAGGGGTGACGTCACCGACGGAGCCCCGGTACGGACCTTTTTAACTAGAAAGTTCTAGTTGGCCGCACCGCGCATGCGCGAGTGCCTTCCCGCCCGACGGAGGAGTGCGTGGTCTCCAGTTTCTTCGTTTCCGCGGAGCGAAGAAGACGCATGTGCTTTCAACGGCCGTTGAAAACTCGATTTTTGCCTTCCCGCTCGTGATTTTTTGATCCCTTTTTGCTTCTTGTTGTCTTTCAACTTTAATTTACCTAAAAAAAAAAAAAAAAAAACCCTCGTGTCTTTTTCTTTTGTTTTTTGCAGCCGGCCCCGGCGGGGCCTGTTGTAATCATACAAGCCTCCGGGTTTGATTTCGCGGAGGCCGTGTTTCCCTTCATGCCCCCCCAACCGGGCTTCAAGAAGTGCCAGCGGTGTGCACGCCCGATCTCTCTCACTGACCCACACAATTGGTGCCTTCAGTGTTTGGGTCCAGAGCATCGGGCTGACACCTGCACCCGCTGTGCTACTCTAAAGAAACGCACTCTTAAGAACCGGCAAATACAACAAAATATCCTTTTTGGCACCGGTTCTGCCATGGATCAGGCCCTGACGTCGACGGCACCGCCTAAATCGGCACCGACAACATCGACACCGCCTGATCCTCCTTCGGGGTCGATAGCGCCAAGTAAGCCGGCTAAGAAGCCTTCCACTTCCCTTGAGCGCCCTCCAGTTACTGCGGCGACTCCGGTCCTTCCGGCGTCCCGCCGACCCCGTAAACGCTCCGCTCCGATCTCGGTGAGTGCCTCGTCATCGGCCTCCTCATCGCCGGAGCGTCGAGCAGCACCTATGGTACCGAAGAAAACTAAAGCGGTACCGGTGCCCCCATTGGAGGACCGCATCTTGGCCATCCTCCAGGACAAACTACAGGAGCAGCTGCAAAAGCAACTCCAACAGCTCCTTCCGACTCTGCTGGCACCGCTCCTTACGGTACCAGATCGGCCCGAGCCTCGCACCATTCCATCGGTGTCCACCCCCTCGGTACCGATGAACACCTCCATGCCGGTCTTATCTGCACAGCCTGAACTTCAGACTTGCTCTGCAGAGGACCCCTCCCGGGACCGGGATCGGCTCCGGTCTTCCCGGGACCGGGATCGGCACCATTCCTCCCGGGACAGGGATCGACGCCGGTCTTCATCTCCCGGCACCGTATCCATGCGCTCTGGCAAGTCCCTTTCTAAAACCCGCCATACTGAGCCTGCCATTCGGGACCCAGACTTATGGGAACAATCCCCACTCGGTACCGAGGAGGATGCCTCTTCTACAGATGAGGAACCTTCCATGGCTGAAACCACCTCCAAGCCTGAGCAATCCTCCTTCACGAAATTCCTTCGGGAGATGTCCGCGGCTCTCTCGATACCACTTGAGTCCGACTCTAAGAAGTCCCAGGCCTTTTTAGATGCCCTGGACTTCGACCAACCTCCCAAGGAATTTCTAAAACTGCCCATACATGATATTCTACGGGAAACGTTTTACAAAAATTTGGAGAATCCCCTTACTGTTCCAGGTGCCCCCAAAAAACTGGACAATTTGTACCGGGTCATCCCTATTCCGGGATTTGATAAACCCCAATTGCCCCATGAGAGCCTCCTCGTAGAGTCCACTCTCAAAAAATCTCAGGGTTCCAGTGTTTATGCCTCCACCCCTCCTGGCAGAGAGGGGAAAACAATGGACAAATTTGGAAAGCGCCTGTACCAGAATGCCATGCTGGCTAACAGAGCCAACAACTATACCTTTCATTTTTCATTTTATATGAAACACCTGGTCCAACAACTGTCTGCTCTACAAAAATATGTACCTGAGCGTAAGGTCCCACTATTCCAACAACAGATTTCCAACCTCCTTCAGCTCAGAAAATTCATGGTGCGCTCGATTTATGATTCCTTCGAGCTCACTTCCCGAGCCTCTGCACTGGCTGTAGCCATGCGACGCCTAGCCTGGCTGAGGGTGTCTGATCTGGATGTGAACCACCAAGACCGCCTTGCCAACGCGCCCTGCCTTGGTGATGAACTTTTTGGGGAGTCTCTAGATTTCACAACACAAAATCTTTCGGCTCATGAGACCAGATGGGACACCCTCATTAAGCCTAAAAAGAAGACTCCACCTGTGCGACCATACAGGCCTCAGTCCTCTTATCAACGTCGCTTCTCTGCTAGACCGCTTAATCCTCCTCAACAGCAATCTCGCCGGCCTCGCCAACAACAGCACACTCAGGCTCGTTCTCCGTCTCACCAGGCAACCAAGCCTCTCCCTCAGACTAAACCTCCTCAGCCCTTTTGACTCCTTTCTCCAGGGCATAGCCAGTCTCCAACCGTCGATGCCTCTTCCTCAACCTATCGAAGGCCGCCTCACCATCTTTCTCCAACGCTGGGAGGCCATCACATCAGACCTGTGGGTTCTCAACATCATCCGTCACGGATACTCACTAAGGTTCCAGACTCTTCCAATAGACCACCCTCCCTTAGAGTCTGCTTCTCACTCCTCCCAGACTCCACTCCTCCTCAGGGAGGTCCAATCCCTTCTCCTCCTCAATGCCATCGAAGAAGTTCCGCCAGACCAAAGAGGTCAGGGATTTTACTCCCGCTACTTCCTGGTACCCAAGAAAACTGGAGATCTTCGTCCTATCCTCGACCTCAGGAACCTCAACAAGTGTTTGGTCAAGGAAAAGTTCAGAATGCTCTCCCTGGCCACGCTTTATCCTCTTCTATCTCAACACGACTGGCTATGTTCCCTGGACCTCAAGGAGGCCTACACTCACATTCCAATCCATCAGGCTTCACGTCGCTACCTCCGCTTCCAGATACAGAATCACCACTATCAGTACAAGGTGCTGCCCTTTGGTCTCGCATCATCACCCAGGGTATTCACCAAGTGCCTGATTGTGGTAGCGGCCTGTCTCAGGTCCCACAACCTACAAGTGTTCCCCTACTTGGACGATTGGTTGGTGAAAGCAACTACATCTCCACTTGTGCTGCAAGCCACTCACCACACAATCTCTTTCCTCCATCTCTTGGGGTTCGAGATCAATTATCCCAAGTCGCATCTGCTTCCCACGCAGCGCCTTCAGTTCATCGGAGCAGTTCTCGATACCAATCAGATGAGGGCGTTCCTTCCTGCCGACCGGCACCGGACCCTGCTTCACCTCTGTCGACAGGTGCTCCTCCATCCATCCATCCCTGCTCGCCAGATGATGGTCCTTCTGGGCCACATGGCCTCGACAGTCCATGTGATTCCTCTGGCGCGACTCCACCTCAGGATACCTCAATGGACCCTTGCCAACCAATGGTCACAGACCACGGATCTTCTCTCTCATCCCATCTCTGTGACATCGTCTCTTCATCAATCTCTTCAATGGTGGTTGAACTCTTCAAATCTTTCCAGGGGCCTCCTTTTTCATCCACCCCCTCATTCCGTGATCATCACCACAGATGCCTCCCCCTAAGCATGGGGGGCTCACATAGGAGATCTCCGCACCCAGGGACTCTGGACCCCTCAGGAGCGTCAACATCACATCAATTTCCTGGAGCTCAGAGCCATGTTTTATGCTCTCAAGGCCTTCCAGCACCTTCTCTTCCCTCAGGTTCTTCTCCTGTGCACGGACAACCAAGTCGCCATGTACTACATAAACAAACAAGGCGGCACCGGATCTCGTCTCCTTTGTCAGGAGGCCCTCCGTATCTGGACCTGGGCCACGGCCCACAATCTTTACCTCAAGGCTGTCTATATCCAGGGCGAACAGAACTCCCTGGCCGACCATCTCAGCCGCATCCTTCAACCTCACGAGTGGACCCTGGACCCTCCCACACTCCACTCCATCTTTGCTCGCTGGGGCACTCCGCAGGTGGACCTCTTTGCAGCTCCTCACAACCACCAGCTGCCCCAGTTCTGTTCCAGACTCTTCTCTCCGCATCGTCTGGCCCCGGATGCATTCCTGCTCGACTGGACGGATCGGTTCCTCTATGCCTTTCCTCCACTGCCTCTGATGCTGCGGACCTTGTTCAAACTCCGCAAGGACAGGGCCACCGTGATTCTCATCGCTCCCCGGTGGCCCCGACAGCACTGGTTCTCCCTCCTGCTTCAGCTCAGCTCCAGGGAGCCCATTCCTCTTCCTGTATTTCCTACTCTACTTACGCAGCGGCATCAGTCTCTACTGCATCCCAATCTGTCTTCCCTCCACCTGATAGCTTGGTTTCTCTCGGGCTGACCTCTCCAGAGAACCTGTCTCAGCCTGTCCGTCGCATTTTGGATGCCTCCAGGAAACCCACCACGCTTCAATGTTACCATCAGAAGTGGACCCGGTTTTCCTCTTGGTGCCTTCTGCACCACCACAACCCCACCTCGCTGGCGGTGGAGACTGTACTGGACTATTTACTCTCTCTGTCCAATGCTGGCCTCAAGTCTACCTCAATCAGAGTTCACCTCAGCGCCATCACTGCTTTTCATGAGCCTATCCTCGGAAAACCTCTCACGGCTCATCCTCTGGTTTCCCGGTTCATGAGAGGCCTCTTCAACATCAAACCACCTCTACAGCCTCCTCCTGTCGTCTGGGACCTCAATGTGGTTTTGTCAGCCCTCATGAAGCCTCCCTTTGAGCCTCTTGCTACTACTTCGCTCAAACTTCTCACATGGAAGGTGCTTTTCCTCATTGCCATCACCTCTGCCAGGAGGGTCAGTGAGCTGCATGCACTGGTCGCCGATCCACCGTTCACTGTTTTTCACCATGACAAGGTGGTTCTGCGTACCCATCCTAAATTTCTTCCCAAGGTGGTTTCGGCTTTTCACCTCAACCAATCTATTGTATTGCCTGTCTTCTTCCCGAAACCCCATTCTCATCCTGGAGAACAGGCGTTACACACGCTGGATTGTAAACGTGCCCTTGCATACTACCTTGACCGTACCAGGGCTCACCGATCCTCTCATCAACTTTTTCTGACCTTCGATCCCAACCGTCTGGGTCGCCCTGTCTCTAAACGAACGCTGTCCAATTGGCTTGCTGCCTGTATTGCGTTCTGTTATGCTCGGGCCGGCCTGTCGCTGGAAGGAGCTGTCACGGCCCACAGGGTCAGAGCCATGGCTACTTCTGTGGCTTTCCTCCGTTCCACGCCTATTGAGGAAATCTGCAAGGCGGCCACTTGGTCTTCAGTTCACACGTTCACTACTCACTACTGTCTGGATACCTTCTCCAGACGGGATGGACACTTCGGCCAATCTGTGTTACAAAATTTATTTTCCTAATGGCCAACCATCCCCCCTCCCTCTCTGTTAGCTTGGAGGTCACCCATACGTTAAGAATATGCTGCCTGCTTGTCCTGGGATAAAGCACAGTTACTTACCGTAACAGGTGTTATCCAGGGACAGCAGGCAGATATTCTTACGACCCACCCACCTCCCTGGGTTGGCTTCTTAGCTGGCTTATCTTAACTGGAGACCACGCACTCCTCCGTCGGGCGGGAAGGCACATGCGCATGCGCGGTGCGGCCAACTAGAACTTTCTAGTTAAAAAGGTCCGTACCGGGGCTCCGTCGGTGACGTCACCCATACGTTAAGAATATCTGCCTGCTGTCCCTGGATAACACCTGTTACGGTAAGTAACTGTGCTTTATCCAGGGACAGCAGGCAGATATTCTTACGACCCACCCACCTCCCCGGGTTGGCTTCTTAGCTGGCTTATCTTAACTGGAGACCACGCACCCCTCCGTTGGGCGGGAAGGCACTCGCGCATGCGCGGTGCTGCCAACTAGAACTTTCTAGTTAAAAAGGTCTGTACCGGGGCTCCGTCGGTGACGTCACCCCTACGTTAAGAATATCTGCCTGCTGTCCCTGGATAACACCTGTTACGGTAAGTAACTGTGCTTTACCTCATGCAAAATTGTCATTTCTTTAATATGACATTAACTATTTTTTTTTTCTGAGGCCCTCCAAGTACCTACAAATCCAAAATGTGGCCCTGCAAAAGCTTTGAGTTTGAGACCACTGGCTTAGCGGGTTTAAAAAAGATTTGGATAATTTCTGAAAAGAGAAATCCATAGGCCATTATTGAGAGGGTTTGGGAAAATCCATTTCTTATTCCTAGGATAAGTAGCATAAAATCTGTTTTACTACTTGGAATCTAGCTACTGTGTTTCCCCGAAAATAAGATAGTGTCATATTAATTTTGGGCCCAAAAAATGCACTAGGTCTTATTTTCAGGGTATGCACATGATCATCTTTCCTTTCCTCTCCTTCATTCCAATTCTTCCTCTTTCCTTTTTCTCCCCCACATGTTCAGCATCTTTCCTTCCCTTCCATCCCTCGTGCAGCATAACCCTGTCCAGCTTCTATCCTTACCTCCCTCCCATTCCTCGGGCAGCATAACCCTTGCCCAGCTTCTATCCTTTCTTTCCTCCCTCCCATCCCTTGCACAGCATAACCCTTGCCCAGCTTCTATCCTTTCTTTCCTCCTTCCCATCCCTTGCGCAGCATATAACCCTTGAGCACCCCCCCACCGCGCAGCCAAACCCCTGCTAACCGCAAGCGAGCCCTACCTTCATCCAAAGCAGCGTTGGGCCGGCAGCACTCTAAAAAGGCTGCTTCGGCCTTGTCTGCTGGGGATTTCACTCTGCCACATTACTGATTATGTCAGGTGGGAGTCAAACACTGAACTTTCGACGGCTCTTCAGGCTGTGTCGAGTCAGCCCGGGGAATTCCCAAGCCGGTGAGAGGGGTTTTTTAAAATGTTGAGCAGCGCAGAATTCAATACAGATGACAGCTGGGTGCTCACCTAAATTAGCCGGGTGGAGCACCCGGCTAAAAGGCGCTAGGGAGAACACTGGGGTGTAGACTTTTTTGAGATTTAGAGAGAAAAGCAGGTCATTCTTTTCTAACAGTGCTAGTAGGGTTCCCAGCATGAAATTTCACCTTCACCAAGTATCTGTTCAGAACTCAGAGGTCTAGAATTGGATGGGGGCCTGTGGTCTTTTTGGTATGAGAAAATACTTAAAATAGAACCTTCAGCCCTTCTCCTGCAGAGGAATTTATTCTATTGCACTGACCTGGAGGAGGGCTGAGAGCTCTTGAAGATAGAGATTTTGTTGATGGGAGATGAGAAGAAGACTCGTTTGGAGGGCAGTTTGAAGGTTTCCTTTGTAAGCGAAGAGAATACCCCTGTGACAACTTGGAGGACCTATCTGTTTGATGTTAAGGCCCAGCAGTGATGCTAATGGGTAAGATGCCCTCCTATAGATAGTTTTTGAGGTGGAGGTTGAGAAATACTGTCTATGCTCTCCAGAAGTACAGTCATGTGAAAAAAATTAGGACACCCCATGAAATATTCATTATCCCAGGACAAGCAGGCATGATTTTCTCACATGTGGGTGACGTCATCTACGGAGCCCCGATGCGGACAGCATTTCAAGCAAACTTGATTGAAGATTCAAGCTTGCTGTGCTGCAGCATGCATGTGTGCCTCCTGCTCCACTAGAGGGTGCATCCCCTCCTCGTGGTCTCCAGTTCGTTTTTTTTCCGCTGTGTTAAGAAGACACATTTTTCTTAGCTCTGCCCCAGTGCCTTCTTTGCACCGTGATTTGTTGTTTTTTCTTCGTTAAAAGTCGCTGTGCGTATAAAAATTTTTCTTTTTCCTGCTCATTGCGCTTTTTTCTCGCGATCCGGGGGCTCCCGGGTCGTCGCGGCCACGTGGCCTGATTGGCTGCGGTCGCCTGAACTTCCTATGTCCCGGCCCGTTTCGGGCTTTAAAAAGTGCACCGGGTGCGAGCGTCTTCTATCACTCACAGACCCGCATCGCTGGTGCAACCTCTGCCTGGGGGCCGATCATCCAACAGAAACTTGCCCCCGGTGCGCAACCTTCCAGCACCGGGCGCTCTGCCGCCGCCGAGCCCGCATGGCGGACCTATTTGCTGCCGATCAACCCTCGACCTCGGCCTCGAGATTGGCCCCGGCTTCGGCCTCTGCCTCGATCACCTCGGCCCCACCTCGGGACTCGACCTCGAAGACCCTGAGCTCTCAGAGGTCTTCGGCTCCGGGTAAGTCCCCTCTTCCTTCCTCAGGTTCCATACCTCCAAAGAAGCCAACCTCGGGGACAATGGCCGGACAAGGGGGGAGTTCCTTGCCCATGGCCCCGGCGAAACCCCCGAAGACCTCGGGACGTGCCTCCACCACTCGGGAATGCTCTGAATCAAGATCGCCCCCGGTGGAGTGCACCGCGGCCTCGGACATGCTGTCGATGCTGTCCTTGCCGGTATTCCAGGAGCTGCTCCGAGCAATGATCACAACGGAGCTCTCCGCTGCCATGGCTCACCTTCAACCGGCCTCGACCTCGACCTCGCCGGACCAGCCTGAGCAACGCGTCGAGACCCCTCGAGGCAAAGCACGCCGTTTCCGCCGCCTCTCTTCTTCCTCGGATTCCTCTCCGAGGCACTCGAGGCGCGCGTCCCCGGCGGAGCACCACGGGGCGAAACGAAAATCGAAGCCCCTCTCTAAAAAGGCCCGGAGTTCGCCTCCGGTTCGAGGCCGCTCCCCCTCGACCCGATCGGGGGGACCGCTACGGGTTACCGAGCTGTCTCTCACTAACCCACAGCTCCTACTGACTCCCCCTCGGACCGGGGCTCCGGTCCGAGGCTCCAGGCTTTCGCCGAGGGAGTCCAGGGAGGGGTCCCCGACCCGACATCGGTCGGTACCCCGTACCCTGGCATCGTCCCCGAGGGGCTCTTTGAGGCGACACAGGTCCTCGACCCGGGAGCGTTTCCATAGCGCGTCCCCGGCGTCGGATCGAGGGTCCGAGCGAGAACCTTGCTATTCAAGGGAGGCTTCCCCTTCCTTCTCGGCACAACGGAGGTCTCGGTCACCGTCCCCGCAAGGGGCCACAGGATCCCACCGACCTTCCTTCACGAGGTTCGTCCAGGACATGGGACGTGCCCTTGACTTGGACTTACAATCCGACTCGAGGTACTCCAAGGAGTACCTGGCGGAGCTGGATATGCCTTCCCCGCCCCGAGAGTCCCTCCGGCTACCGCTGAACCCGGTACTCCGGCAGACTCTCATAAGGAACCTCGAGACTCCCTACATGGTGACGGCGGTTCCATCTACAATGGAGTCTAAGTACCGAACGGTGCCTTGCCCGGGGTTTGAGCAACCACAGTTGTCCCACCAATCCTTACTGGTGGAGTCTTCTCTGAAGAAAGCTCACCCCTCTAGAGTGTCCGCGGCGGTTCCTCCTGGACGCGAAGGCCGGACACTAGACAAATTCGGACGCCATTTGTATCAGAACTCTATGATGGCCTCTAGGGTTCTGAACTACACCTTCACCTTTTCCTCCTACTTGAAACACCTCATTGGGCTGCTGGCTTCCTTCTCAGGGGACCTACTGGCCCCTCGTCAAGCAGCGTTTGGGCTCCTCCTCAAGGAATTTTCCAACCTCCGACTGCACTTGTTCCATGCCGCTTATGATGGCTTTGAACTGTCTTCCAGGGTCGCAGCCTTCGCAGTGGCCATGCGCCGACTAGCGTGGCTAGGGCTCGTCGACATGGACCCTAACCTGCAAGATCAGTTAGCTAAACTCCCCTTGCGTCGGGAAGGAACTGTTTGACGACACCATCGAGGCAGCTACGAAACGGTTGTCGGAACACGAACGTTCCTTCTCATCCCTTGTCCGGCAAAAACCTAAACCGCAAGCCTCTCGCCCCTTCCGGGGATTACCTCGCCGCTACCCCAGAAGTCTACTCCGGCCTTTTCCAGACCGCCGCTGCGACGCCCCCAGGCTCACTCTAGGGCTCCACCAAAATCACAGCCCACTGCGCCTGCAAAGCCGTCTCTGTCCTTTTGACGGGATGAGCGGCCGGGGGGGGCCCCCTCCGCACCACCAACTGGCTTCCTTCCCATTGGGGGTCGCCTACAAGCCTACTACCCTCGCTGGGAAACCATAATGTCGGACTCATGGGTCCTTGGCGTGATCTCATCAGGGTACTCGCTCAACTTTCAGGAGGTTCCCCCCGACAGCCCACCGAGTGCATGCCCTCCCAATCGAGCGCAGCTGTCCCTCCTCCTCTCCGAGGCACAGGACCTCCTTCGCCTGCGGGCGGTGGAACCGGTCCCCCAAAATCAAAGGGGCCAAGGGTTTTACTCCCGATACTTCCTGGTACCGAAGAAGACGGGAGATCTGCGCCCGATCCTGGACTTGAGGCGCCTGAACAAATTTCTGACGAAGGAAAAGTTTCGGATGCTTTCCCTTCCGATTCTTTACCCCCTGATCGACAAGGGCGATTGGCTCTGCTCCCTCGATCTGAAGGAGGCCTACACCCATGTTCCGGTGCACCCTGCTTGTCGCAGATTCCTCCGCTTTCAGGTGGGGGACCTCCACCTACAATACCGGGTCCTCCCCTTCGGCCTGTCCTCGTCCCCCCGAGTCTTCACGAAGTGCCTCGTAGTGGTCACGGCTGCCTTGTGCTCCCAGGGTCTGCAAGTATTCCCATACCTGGACGATTGGCTGATCAAAGCCCCGACCAGGGAGGGGGTTATCTCAGCGACCCGACAGACTATTACTTCGCTTCAGTGTCTGGGTTTGAGATAAACTTTCCAAACTCCCAGCTGTGTCCCTCTCAGTCCTTACAATTCATCGGGGCTGTGCTGGACACGGTCCGTCTTCGTTCCTTCCTCCTCCCTCAGCGGCGGGAGGTGTTGGTAAATCTGAGCCGACAAGTATCGAGATCGACTTCGGTCTCGGCACGACAGATGATGACGCTCCTCGGCCATATGGCCTCCACAGTCCACGTTACCCCGCTTGCTCGCCTTCACCTGCGGTCACCACAGTGGACTTTGGCATCACAATGGCGTCAGGATCGGGACCCGATCAACCGCCATGTGACAGTGACTCCTTCCTTGCAAAGATCGCTCCGTTGGTGGACCGACTCTTCGAATCTTTCCAAGGGTTTGCTCTTTCTCGCCCCTCCACACCACAAGGTCCTAACCACGGACTCGTCAGAGTACGCCTGGGGGGCTCATGTAGACGGGCTACACACTCAAGGTCTGTGGACCACAAAGGACCGTCGCTGCCACATCAACGTGCTGAAGCTTCGGGCCATTTACCTCGCCGCGGTGGCCTTTCAGCATCTGCTTCACGACCGGGTGGTTCTCGTCCGCACAGACAACCAGGTGGCGATGTACTACGTAAACAATCAAGGAGGGACAGGGTCCTGGCCCCTCTGCCAGGAGGCCTTACCGCTCTTGGAGTTGGCGGTCTCCCAAAACATCTCCCTTCGAGCGGTCTACATCCAAGGGGAACAAAACTGCCTGGCGGACAGGCTCAGCTGCCTCCTCCAGCCACACGAGTGGTCCCTGCACTCTCAGGTGCTGCGACAGGTGTTCGACTCGTGGAGGACTCCCCAGATAGATCTGTTCACCTCCCCCGACAATCAAAAACTGCCTCTCTTCTGTTCAAGGATATACTCCCCGGACCATCTCGAGGCGGATGCCTTCCTCCTAGATTGGGAGGGAAAGTCCCTCTATTCGTTCCCGCTGTTTCCTCTGATTCTGAGGACGCTGGTCCATCTAAAATCTCTGAGGGCCACTCTGATCTTGATCGCTCCTCGATGGCCCCGCCAACCTTGGTTTTCCCTACTACTTCGACTCAGTGTCAGGGAACCTCTGCTTCTGCCTGTCTTTCCCTCTCTGCTATCTCAGAGTCGGGGTTCACTGTTACATCCCAATCTTTAGTCTCTTCATCTGACTGCTTGGTTTCTTTCCCCCTGACTTCCTTCCCTGTATCTCAGTCGATCAGGGACGTGTTGGAGGCTTCTCGGAAAGTCTCGACTAGACTCTGCTACTCTCAAAAGTGGACTAGATTCTCGTCCTGGTGCTCCTCTCACCGCCAGGACCCGGTGTCGGTCCCTGTGTCCTTGGTTCTGGAGTATTTGCTCCATTTATCTCACTCTGGCCTGAAGACCAATTCCATTCGAGTCCATCTCAGCGCCATTGCTGCCTTTCATCAGCCCCTGGAAGGGAAGGCTCTTTCACTCCATCCCTTGGTTTCCCGTTTCATGAAGGGGCTTTTGAATGTTCACCCTCCCCTCAAACCGCCTCCGGTGGTTTGGGATCTTAATGTGGTTCTAGCTCAACTAATGAAACCCCCATTTGAGCCTATGGATAAGTGTCATCTCAAGTTCCTCACTTGGAAAGTGATCTTCCTACTCGCTCTCACTTCTGCTCGGAGGGTCAGCGAGCTGCAGGCCTTGGTGGCGGACCCACCTTTCACGGTATTCCACCATGACAAGGTGGTCCTCCACACTCACCCTAAGTTTTTGCCTAAGGTGATATCTGATTTTCATCTCAACCAGTCCATTGTTCTGCCTGTGTTCTTTCCCAAGCCCCACTCTCACCCTGGAGAGGTGGCGCTCCACACTCTTGACTGCAAGAGAGCGTTGGCTTTTTACCTTCAACGCACTCAGTCTCATCGGACAGTCCCACAATTGTTTTTGTCCTTTGACCCGAATAGGTTGGGACGCCCAGTTTCCAAGCGCACCTTGTCCAACTGGTTGGCTGCTTGCATCTCTTTCTGCTACGCTCAGGCTGGTCTCGCGCTCCACGGTCGAGTTACGGGACATAAAGTCCGAGCTATGGCAGCTTCGATAGCTTTCCTCAGGTCTACGCCGATTGAGGATATCTGCAAGGCTGCCACGTGGTCTTCGATTCATACTTTCACCTCTCACTACTGCCTGGATACATTGTCCAGAAGCGATGGCCGGTTCGGCCAATCGGTATTACGTAATCTGTTTTCTTAAATTGCCAACTTCCCTCCACCCCTTCGTTATTAGCTTGGAGGTCACCCACATGTGAGAATATCATGCCTGCTTGTCCTGGGATAAAGCACAGTTACTTACCGTAACAGGTGTTATCCAGGGACAGCAGGCATATATTCTCACAACCCGCCCACCTCCCCGGGGTTGGCTTCTTTGCTGGGTATGTGAACTGGAGACCACGAGGAGGGGATGTGCCCTCTAGTGGAGCAGGAGGCACATATGCGTGCTGCAGCACAGCAAGCTTGAATCTTCAATCAAGTTTGCTTGAAATGCTGTCCGCATCGGGGCTCCGTAGATGAAGTCACCCACATGTGAAAATATATGCCTGCTGTCCCTGGATAACACCTGTTACGGTAAGTAACTGTGCTGTTCTTTCCTAAGATATGTTAACTTATCAATGTCAAATCTTTTTTTTTTTTTTAATCTTCGGATAAGAAAGTGATGCAATTGCAGGTAAGCAACAAAAATTTTCATTGATTTACTCATGAAACAAAAGATATCCACAAAAATGTGTATTCTAACTGAGAAATAAATTAGGATACCCCCACATATCCTCCCACTTAATGTGGCTCAAATCACACACAGGTGTATCACATCAGATGCACATGATTAGAATATCTTTACTCAGCATTTTAAAGGAAGCTTGCCCTATTTAAATCTCAGACATTTAGTTTGGTGTGCTCATGACTTGTGGTGAGAGTGAGCACCATGGTGATATCAAAAAAGCTGTTTGAGGCCTTCAGAAAGAAGATTGTAGCAGCTTATAAGTCTGGTAAGGGATTTAAAAAGATCTTGAAAGAATTTGACAGCCATTACACGGTCCAGAAAATAGTGTACAAATAGAGGATTTTCCAAACAACTGCCAGGTCTAGCTGTCCAAGCAAGTTGACCCCCAAAGCAGACCACAAGATGCTAAAAGAAGTCTCCAAAAACCCTAAAATGTCATCATGAGGCCCTCAAAAGAATATTTCTACTGTTGATGTGAAAGTGCATGCCTCTACAATCGGAAAGAGACTGCACAAATTTAACTTGCATGGGAGGTATGCAAGGAGGAAACCTTTGCTCTCTAAGAGAAACATCAATGCCAGACTGAAGTTTGCCAGAGAGAATGTAGACAAACACCAGGACTTCTGGAATAGTGTTCTATGGACAGATGAGTCTAAAATTGAATTATTTGGACACCAAAAAAGTGGACATATTTGGCATTCCAGGAAAAGAACCTCATGTCAACTATGAAGCATGGAGGTGGAAGTGTCATGGTTTGGGGATGCTTTGGGCAGCAGGACCAGGCCAGCTCACCATCATAGAATCCACTGTGAATTCTACCATGTATCAAAGGGTGCTTAAGGAACATGTGAGACCATCTGTAAGAAAATTAGAGCTGAAGAGGAACTGGACCCTGCAACACGACAATGACCCAAAACATACCAGTAAATCCACCAAGGACTGGCTGAAAATTAAGAAATGGAGAGTCCTGGAGTGGCCGAGTCAAAGCCCTAAACTAAACTAAACTAAACCTTAGGTTTGTATACCGCATCATCTCCGCAAGCGCAGAGCTCGGCACGGTTTACAGAGGTTGAGAGGAAAGGAACTACAAAGATGGATATAGGAGAGGGAATAAGAAGATAGGGAGGGAACAGGGTATTAGAGAACGGGGGGTGGTTAGATTTTTGAAAAGAGCCAAGTTTTCAGGTGTTTACGGAAGGATTGGAAAGAGCTAACATTTCTGAGCGGGGATGAGAGGTTGTTCCAGAGTTCTGTGGTTCTAAAAGGGAGGGATGTTCCAAGTTTTCCTGCGCGGGATATACCTTTTGTAGATGGGAAAGATAGTTTCAGTTTTTGGGAGGATCTAGAGGAGAGTGGGTTAGAGGAATTCCAAAGGAGTGGGATAACGGGGGGTAGGATGCCATGTAGAATCTTGAAGGCTAAGCAGGCACATTTATAGAGGACTCTGGAGTATACTGGGAGCCAGTGAAGCTTGGAGAGGAGAGGGGAGACGTGATCAAACTTGCCTTTTGCGAAAATAAGCTTGGCCGCGGCGTTCTGAATTAGTTGAAGTCTGTGGAGGTTTTTCTTAGTTAGGCATATATAAATCTTAATCCCATTGAAATGTTGTGGGGTGATTTGAAACAAACTGTACATGCAAGAAACCCCTCAAACATCTCACAGCTGAAAGAATTCTGTGTTGAGGAGTGGGCCAAACTTTCCTCAGATCAATGTCAGAGATTGGTAGATAGCTACAAGAAGCATGTCACTGCAGTTATTTCACCCAAAAGGGGTAACAGTAGCTATTAGGATTTAGGGTGTCCTAATTTATTCCTCAGTTAGAATACACATTTTTGTGGGTATCTTATTTCATGAGTAAATCAAGGAAATTTTTGTTTTATACCTGCAATTACCGTATTTTCACGCATATAACGCGCGCGTTATACACGATATTACAAACCGTGGGCGTTATACAAGTGAGCGCGTTGTACACATTTTTTTTTACATAGTTCCCCCCCCCCCCCCGACGTCCGATTCACCCCGCAGGACCGCTCGCACACACACCCCGAAGGACCGCTCGCACCCCCCCACCCCCCCATCATGGAGAAGTTGCCTACCGTTGTCCTGCTGCTTTCTCTGCCGGCGGTCCGCCCCTTCTCTGAGACCTGCGTCTGCGCTGCTTCCTCTTCCGGTGGTCCCGCCCTTTCTCTGATGTCAGAGAAAGGGCGGGACCGCCAGAAGAGGAAGCAGCGCAGACGCAGGGCTCAGAGAAGGGGCGGACCGCTGGCAGAGGAAGCAGCAGGACAAAGGTAGGCAACTTCTCCTTGATGGGGGGTGGGGAGGCTGTGGGGGTGCGAGCGGTCCTTCAGGGTGGGGATGCGGGTGCAAATGCGAGTGCGAGCGGTCCTGCCGGGGGGGGGGGGTGAATCAGACGTCGGAGGGGGGGATCAAGCTTTCAGGGTGGGGACAGGACTTCAAGGGGGAGAGGAGAGTCGGGGCGGGCGAATGGAGAGTCGGGGCGGCCAGAGTAGAGTTGGGGCGGGCGAAAGGAGAGTCGGGTGGCGACGGGAGAGTCGGGGTGGCATGTGCGGTATATGGGTGTGCGCGGTATATAAAAATGTCTTTACATAAATTACAGTTTCCCGCGCGCTATACCCATGTGTGCGTTTTACACGGGTGCGCGGTATATGAGTGAAAATACGGTACATCACTTTCTATTCCAGAGATAGATAAATAAAAAAAAAAAGATTTGACATCGATATGTGAACATTTCTTAAAATAGAACTGAATATTTCATGGGATGTCCTAATTTTTTCACACGACTGTATAATATGTTAACCGCTTTGATTGTAGCTATTGAAAGGCAGTATATATATATATATATATATAATTTATTTATTTCGATTTTTATCCCGTCCTCCCAGTAGCTCAGAACGGTACAAAGATTATACAGTAGTTCAAGTACGAGGATTATACAGCAATTTAAGTACAGGTTAAGAATGGACTATACAGTAATTTAAGTAGAGGTTCAGGATGGAGGAGGGAGGGGAGAAGGAAGGGGGAGTTTAAGGGGTAGATCGCAGTTGTAATTTGAGTTGTATATATGAAAAGACTTCAGAAAAGAATAAACTCTAACCTAAGAACTAGTGCTGCCCGATTCAGGAAAAAAAATTTCGATTCAATTTAGCCTATTGAATTGATTTTTTTGATTCAATTCAATTTTCCTGCCTAATTGGGTGGTTTTTTTTTTTTTTTTTTTTTCAAACATCCTGGTGGGTTTATTTTATAGCCTCTTCACCTCTTTTGCCTTCTCCTAACCACACTGGCATTGTGGTACAAACAAAAAAGACTTTTCCTCTGTCTGTTAAATCCTAGCTCAAGTTTGCGGTATAATACCAGCTTTGGCAGGATACACGTTTCAAATCTGACATAGTGTAATCACAAAACAGAAAATAAAATTATTTTTTCTACCTACCTTTTGTTGTCTGGTCAATATTCAAATCTCGATGGTAGGTGTGAATATAGGATTTGGAGTAGGGGATCCTTCGTGTTGGCATTTTCCTAGCTTTCTGTTTCATGATGTACATTTTAGAGACTTTCTGCAACAGAAGTGGGATGATTTCCTAGAGTTTAATGGCCAGCATTTATAGGAATCAGAACTGTTTTGGAATACCGCTAAGGCGGTTCTGCGAGTGGGAGGGGGGGGGGCTGTACTACTTATGCTATAGCTAGAAATAGACGACTATCTAAGGGAATTCTCCGATTGGAGAGAGAATTGGCTATAGCCAAATGTAACTATGCTAGCCACCCGTCGCCTGCTCTGAAGGAATCTTTGATTTCTATAATGACAGCTCTTAACTCCCATATACATGAACGTACGATGAAGATGCTGTTCTATCAGAAATTCAGATATCATCAGGAAAACTATTAGCTTACCTCACAAAAAAGGCAAAAGGACAGTGCTTTGTCTTGGGTCTTATAGATGGTTCGGGAAGGCTTTAGCACAAAATGGAGCAGATAGCGGGCCTTTTTTGGAATTACTTTACTGAGTTTTACGTGAAAGCAGACTTGGGCGTGGGTCCTCTTATGCGGGATTATCTGGAAGATTCAGGCATGCCCAAGTTAACAGACCTTGAACTTAATTCTTTAAACGCACCCATTACTATTAGAGAATTACAGAAGGTGATTCAACTTCAGCGAAACTATTCTGCCCCTGGACTGGATGGATTCACAGCTGAGGTTTATAAGTTACTGTCCTTTTGGGTTCAGTGGGTGGGGGTGGCTGCGTAATGTTGTGTTTCTAGTTGTTAAAAAGCAAATTTAATTTTACTGTTTCCCTATGCTTCTGAACTTCTTGTGGAGCTCACTAAAAATATTTTGACAATAAGTTACTGTCCTCTCAGATTGGTACACCCTTGTGGGATTATTATACTCAAATTATTGATAAAAGGCAGGTTTCCCCCGGGAGCCAACAAGGCTTTGATTACCCTGATTTTGAAACCGGGTAAGGAGTTGACTTCCCCAGAATCATATCGCCTTATTTCGCTCCTTAACGTTGACATTAAAATTCTGGCCAAGATACTGGCAGGAGCCAGTATCCGGGATGTGGCTACCTGCGTAGGAAAAATAATCAAGCCACAAGACCACTACCCGATGCTCCTCATCCACGTTGGAACAAACGACACAGCCAGGAACTCACTGGAGAAGATACCGGAAGACTTTAGAGCCTTAGGTGAGAAGCTGAAACAGATGGAAGCGCAGGTGGTTTTCTCCTCCATCCTACCAGTGAGAAACAAGGGAAGAGCTAGAGAAGAAAGGATCCAGAGGACAAACGAATGGCTACAGGGATGGTACAAAGAGATGAACTTTGGCTTCCTGGACCATGGAGAGACACTTCAGGGACTGCAGGGACCAGATGGGCTAAACCTAACCAGAATAGGGAAGAATGTCCTTGGACGACGCCTGGCTCACCTGCTTCAGAAGGCTTTAAACTAGGTGAGCCAGAGGAGGGGACCCACTCTCATACTAGTAGGGTAAGTAACTCCATCTTGGAGCCTGAGGTAAGTAATCACGCGAATACTGAAGGGGACAGAGGCAATATCAAGGGATACAAGGGCAAGATCAAGGAGGACAAAACATCTCGCGGCAGTACAGAGGGAAACAGTGTGAGAGGCAGAGATTCCACCTTGGAATCTGAGTGAGGTAAGTAATCACGTCAACAAAGGGAGAGACAGAGTCTCCACCCTGGAGTCTGGGGTAAGAAATCGCGCGAATAATGAAGGGGGCAGAGGCAATACTAAGAGCGACAAAGGCAAGATTGAAGGGGACAAACTATCTCAGGCAGAAAACACCCCATGCAAGCAGAAAGAATGGACAGCCATGTATGCTAATGCCTGTAGCTTAGAAACATAGAAAATGGCTGCAGAAAAGGGCTACAGCCCACCAAGTCTGCCCATTCCAAGTATCCGCCCCCCTGAATTCACTCCCTTAAAGATTCCACGTGAGTATCCCATTTTCTCTTAAAATCCGTCATGCTGCTGGCCTCAATCACCTGCAGTGGGAGTCTGTTCCAATCATCCACCACTCTTTCGGTGAAGAAGTACTTTCTGGAGTCGCTATGAAACTTCCCTCCCCTGATTTTCAGCGGATGCCCTCTGGTGGTCGAGGGTCCCATGAGACAGAAGATATCATCTTCCGACTTGATACATCCCGTGATGTACTTATACGTTTCAATCATGTCTCCCCGTTCTCTTCTTTCCTCAAGTGAGTACAGCCGCAATTTTTTTAGTCTTTCTTCATACGTGAGATCTTTGAGCCCCAAGACCATCCTGGTGGCCATTCGCTGAACCGACTCGATCCTCAGCATGTCCTTACGGTAGTGTGGTCTCCAGAACTGAACACAGTACTCCAAGTGAGGCCTCACCATGGATCTGTATAACGGCATCATGACTTCAGGTCTTCTGCTGACAAAACCTCTACGGATACATTTGTCTTGGGCAATAAAATTCTGGAACTGGAAACAGAAATGAGAAATGCCAACCTTGATGTGGTGGCGATATCAGAAACGTGGTTTTCGGAGTCCCATGGATGGGATATGGTCATACCATGATATAACTTACTCTGTCACGACAGAGAGGGCAAATCAGGGGGAGGAGTAGCTCTATATATTAGAGAAGACATCAAAGTTACTAAAATCACAGACATCAAGTATACGGGAGAATCCCTCTGGGTGAACCTTGCCAGGGGCAATAACAAATGCCTGTATCTGGTGTTGTGTACAGACCACCAAGACATAAGGACGATGCGGACCAAGAACTAATTGAAGAAATTGAGACCATCACACTGCGAGGAGACACAGTGCTGTTGGGAGACTTCAATATGCCCGATGTGGACTGGAACAAACTTTCAGCTACAACCAGTGACAGCAAGAGGCTACTAGCCTCCATACGAGGAGCATGCCTCAAACACATGGTACTAGAACCCACCAGGGATCAGGCGATCCTGGACCTGCTGCTCACCAGCGGGGACAGTGTCACAGAGGTGTCAGTAGGAGAAGCTTTGGCCTCCAGCGACCACACCATGGTGTGGTTCCACCTGAAGAAAGGAATCACTAGGTCAAATACATCAACTAAGGTCCTAAATTTTAAAGGGACTAACTTTCAGTGCATGGGGGACTATGTCTACAAAGCACTGCAAAACTAGAGCACGACGGACAGTGTGGAGGTACTATGGTCAGCTCTGAAATCAACCTTGCAAGAAGCAACCAACATATACATAAAAACTGTGAGCAAACGGCACAGAAAAAATAGACCAAAGTGGTTCTCAGTGGAGATCTCAGAACTAGTAAAGCAAAAGAAAAAAGCATTCGTAACCTACAAACAATCGCAACGACCGGAAGCTAAAGAAACCTATCTGGCAAAATCTAGAAATGTTAAAATGGCAGTCAAGGAGGCCAAACTCCGGATGGAAGAAAATTTAGCAAGACAGGTTAAAAAGGGGGATAAATCCTTTTTTAAGTACATTAGTGACAGGAAGAAGAACTGAAACAGTATTGTGCGCCTAAAGAAACCTGACGGCAACTTCATTGACTCGGACGCAGACAAATCAGAACTACTCAATAACTACTTCGGCTCAGTCTTCACCTGCGAAGCGCCAGGATCCGGACCTCAACCACAGCAAAAGGGTGCTCGGAGGACCCATTCCGGGACTTTGCATTTACCGCGGGCATTGTCTACCCCAAACTATCAAAGCTAAAGGTGAACAAAGCCATGAGCCCGGATAATCTACACCCCAGTGTACTTCGGGAATTGAGAGATGTTCTGGCAGAACCGTTGGCTGAGCTTTTTAATCTTTCCCTAACCAAGGGAAAAGTTCCCTTAGACTGGAAAACTGCCAACGTTATTCCGCTCCACAAAAAGGGATGCAGGTCAGAGGCCGAAAATTACAGGCCGGTGAGTCTCGCATCAATAGTATGTAAACTTATGGAAACATTGATCAAAAACAGATTGGACACGATTCTGGATGACGAAGGACTAAGGGATCCCCACCAGCATGGCTTTACGAAGGGAAGGTCTTGTCAATCCAATCTGATAAATTTCTTTGACTGGGTAACAAAGAAACTGGATAAGGGAGAGTTCCTGGACATCATGTATTTAGACTTCAGTAAGGCTTTTGATAGTGTCCCACACCATAGGTTATTGAACAAGGGCGTAGGAGAAACACTATTGCGATGGGCGTAGGAGAAACACTGACTGCATGGGTAGAAGACTGGCTTAGCAGTAGACTTCAAAGGGTAATGGTAAACAGTATTCCCTCAAAAATGTCGGAAGTGACAAGTGGAGTACCTCAGGGCTCGGTCTTGGGCCTGATACTATTCAATATCTTTGTAAGAGACCTGCCTCAGGGACTTTGAGGTAAAATTACATTATTCGCTGATGACGCTAAACTATGCAACATTGTGGGCAGCGCAGCAGAACCTGATAGCGCAACCATGCCTGGCACTATGGAGCAGGACTTACTTTTACTAGAACAATGGTCTAGTACTTGGCAACTAAATTTTAATGCCAAAAAATGTAAGGTAATGCACCTTGGTAGCAGAAATCCATGCAGAACATACACCCTGAATGGTGAAAACCTAACCAGAACTGTAGCAGAACGGGACTTGGGAGTAATCATCCGGGAAGATATGAAAGCTGCGTATCAGGTGGAGAAAGCTACAGCAAAAGCTAGACAAATGCTGGGCTGCATCAGAAGGAGCTTTATCAGTCGAAAGCCTGAAGTTATACTGCCGTTGTACAGATCAATGGTGAGACCTCACCTGGAGTACTGTGTTCAGGCCATATTATCAAAAGGATGTGAAGAGAAAGGAGTCGATTCAGCGAATGGCCACTAGGATGGTCTCAGAACTAAAAAATCTCCCATATGAAAAATGTTTGAGCAGGCTGTGCTTATATTCTCTCGAAGAGCAAGAGAAAGGGGGGACATGATAGAAACATTCAAATATACCACGGGCCGCATTGATGTGGAGGAAGAAATCTTGTCTTATCCCAGGACAAGCAGGCAGCATATTCTTAACGCATGGGTGACGTCACCGACGGAGCCCCGGTACGGACACTTTTAACTAGAAAGTTCTAGATGGCCGCACCGCGTATGCGCGAGTGCCTTCCCGCCCGACGGAGGAGAGCGTGGTCCCCAGTTTCTTCGTTTCCGCGGAGTGAAGAAGACGCATGTGCTTTCAACGGCTGTTGAAATCTCTGTTTTTGCCTTCCTGCTCGCACTATTTTCTTCCTTTTTTGTTCTTTTTCCTTCGGATTTCGTTTTTCGTTCTAACTTGCAAAAAAAAAAAAAAAAAAAAAACTTTGTTTTTTCTTTATTTTTCGGGCCGGCCCCGGCAGGGCCTGTTGCCACCATACAGGCCTCAAATTTTGATTTTGCGGAGGCCGTGTTCCCCTTCATGCCCCCTCAGCCAGGCTTTAAGAAGTGCCAGCGGTGTGCACGCCCGATATCTCTCACTGACAAGCACAATTGGTGCCTACAGTGCCTGGGTCCAGAGCATCGGGCTGACACCTGCACCCGCTGTGCTACTCTTAAAAAACGTACTTTGAAAAATAGACAGATCCAACAGAATATCCTTTTCGGTACCGGATCTGCCATGGAATCGGCCGCGCCGTCAACGGCGCCGCAAAAGTCGGCACCGACTACTTCAACGCCGCCTGATCCTTCCTCGGGGTCGCTGGCACCAGGTAAGCCGGCTAAGAAGCCTTCCACTTCCCTTGAGCGCCCTCCTGCCACACCGACGCCGCCGGTCCTCCCGGCATCACGCCGACCCCGCAAACGCTCCGCCCCGATTTCAGTGAGTGCCTCGTCATCGGCATCCTCATCGCCGGGGCATGGAGCGGCACCTATGGTACCGACAAAGAAAAAAGCGGTACCGGTGCCCCCTCTGGACGACCGCATTGCGGCCATACTCCAAAGCCAATTGCAAGAGCAACTGCAACAGCAACTCCAGCACTTGTTGCCCGCAATTTTGGCCCCACTCCTTCCGGTACCAGACCGGCCCGAGCCTCGCACCATACCGCCGGTGTCGACACCATCGGTACCGTTGAACACCTCCATGCCGGTACTCGCGGCTGAACCACTTAATCCTCCAGTACAAACACGCTCTGATGCCGACACTCCCCGACATCGAGACCGACACCAGTCCCCCCGAGACCAGGACCGGCATCGATCTTCCTCCCCCGGTACCGTCTCGATGCGCTCTGGCAAATCTCTCTCTAAGACTCGCCACACTGAGCCGTCCGCACCACCGTCCCGTCCTGCGCACACCGACGTCAGGGACCCGGACTTATGGGAAGAATCCCCACCCGGTACCGATGATGAGGCTTCCTCAACGGACGAGGAACCATCGATGGTCGATACCAGTTCCAAACCTGAACAGTCCTCATTCACAAAATTTCTCAGGGAAATGTCGGCGGCTCTGTCGATCCCTTTGGAATCCGACTCTAAGAAGTCCCAGGCTTTCCTGGAAGCCCTGGACTTCGAACAACCTCCCAAAGAATTTTTAAAGTTACCCGTCCATGACATCTTACGGGAAACTTTTTACAAAAACTGGGAAAATCCTCTCACGGTACCGGGTGCCCCTCGAAAACTGGATAGTTTATACAGGGTCATTCCTATCCTGGGGTTCGACAAACCTCAACTACCCCATGAATCCCTTCTAGTGGAGTCCACCTTGAAGAAAACCCAGGGCTCCAGTGTTTATGCCTCCACCCCTCCTGGCAGAGAGGGCAGAACAATGGATAAATTTGGCAAGCGCCTTTATCAGAATTCCATGCTTGCCAACAGGGCTAATAATTACACCTTCCACTTCTCCTTCTATATGAAGCATTTGGTGCAACAACTCTCCTCCTTACAAAAGTACATCCCTGAGCGTAAGATCCCGGTTTTCCAACAACAAATCTCCAGTTTGCTCCAACTCCGGAAATTTATGGTGCGATCCATTTATGACTCTTTTGAGCTGACCTCTCGAACATCTGCCATGGCTGTTGCCATGAGGCGCTTGGCCTGGCTGAGAGTTTCTGACCTCGACATTAATCACCAAGACCGCCTGGCTAACGCACCTTGTCTTGGTGATGAACTATTCGGGGAGTCCCTGGACTCAACTACCCAGAAACTATCAGCACACGAGACCAGGTGGGATACCCTAATCAAACCTAAAAAGAAGACTCCACCTGCTCTCCCCTACAAACAGCAGTCTTCCTACCAATGCAGGTTCTCGGCCAGACCTCTCAACCCGCCTCAGCAACAACAGCCTCGCCGGCCTCGTCAGCAGCACCAAACTCAGGCACGTTTACAGTCTCACCAACCTGCCAAGCCTCTCCCACAGTCAAAACCATCTCAGCCCTTTTGACTCTTGTCTCCAGGGCATAGCCAGTCTCCCGCCATCATTGCCTCTTCCTCAGCCGTTAGGAGGCCGCCTTCAACTCTTCCTCAACCATTGGGAGGTCATTACATCAGACCTGTGGGTCCTCAATATCATTCGCCACGGCTACTCTCTCAACTTGCAGACTCTTCCACCAGACAATCCTCCCATAGAGTCTGTTTCTCACTCCTCTCAACCCCCCCTCCTCCTGAGGGAAGTCCAATCCCTTCTTCTTCTCAATGCCATCGAAGAGGTACCCCCAGACCAAAGGGGTCAGGGATTCTACTCCCGCTACTTCCTGGTTCCCAAGAAGACAGGAGACCTCAGTCCCATCCTCGATCTTCGGAACCTCAACAAGTGTCTGGTCAAGGAAAAATTCAGGATGCTTTACCCTCTTCTCTCTCATCACGACTGGCTATGTTCTCTAGACCTCAAAGAGGCCTACACTCACATTCCAATCCATCTGACTTCACGTCGCTACCTCCGTTTTCAGGTACAGCACCACCACTATCAGTACAAAGTGCTACCCTTTGGCCTCGCATCATTGCCCAGGGTGTTCACCAAGTGCCTTATTGTGGTGGCGGCCTTCCTCAGGTCTCACAACCTCCAGGTGTTCCCATACTTGAACGATTGGTTGGTGAAAGCTCCTATGTCTCCGCTTGTGCTACAAGCCACTCAACACACCATCTCTTTCCTCCATCTCCTGGGGTTCGAGATCAACTACCCCAAGTCACATCTCCTCCCCACACAGCGACTTCAGTTCATTGGTGCTGTCCTCGACACCACTCTGATGAGGGCGTTTCTCCCCTCAGACCGCCAACGAACCCTGCTCCATCTCTGCCGTCAGGTGCTCCTTTGTCGCTCTATTCCGGCTCGGCAAATGATGGTCCTCCTGGGCCACATGGCCTCGACAGTCCATGTGCTTCCTCTGGCACGACTCCACCTCAGGACACCTCAATGGACTCTAGCCAACCAATGGTCACAGACCACGGATCCTCTTTCTCATCCCATCTCTGTGACATCGTCTCTTCAGCAATCTCTTCAATGGTGGTTGAACTCCTCAAATCTTTCCAGGGGTCTACTCTTTCATCTACCCCCTCACTCCATGATCATAACCACAGATGCCTCCCCCTATGCATGGGGAGCTCACATGGGAGATCTTCGCACCCAGGGACTCTGGACCCCTCAGGAGCGTCAACATCACATCAATTTCCTGGAACTCAGGGCCATGTTCTATGCTCTCAAGGCCTTCCAGCACCTTCTCTACCCTCAGGTTCTTCTCCTGTGCACAGACAACCAAGTCGCCATGTACTACATAAACAAGCAAGGCGGCACCGGATCTCCCCTCCTCTGTCAGGAGGCCATCCGCATCTGGACCTGGGCCACTGCCCGCAGTCTCTTCCTCAAGGCCGTCTATATCCAGGGCGAACAGAACTCCCTGGCCGACATCCTCAGCCGCATCCTTCAACCTCACGAGTGGACCTTGGATCCTCCCACACTCCACTCCATCTTTGCTCTCTGGGGCACTCCTCAGGTGGACCTCTTTGCAGCTCCTCACATAGAAACATAGAAACATAGAAATAGACGGCAGATAAGGGCCCACGGCCCATCTAGTCTGCCCACCTTAATGTCCCTCCCCTACCTTTGCCTTGTGAATAGATCCCATGTGCCGATCCCATTTGGCCTTAAAATCAGGCACGCTGCTGGCCTCAATCACCTGTAGTGGAAGACTATTCCAGCGATCAACCACTCTTTCAGTGAAAAAGAATTTCCTGGTGTCACCTCGTAGTTTCCCGCCCCTGATTTTCAACGGATGCCCTCTTGTTGTCGTGGGACCCTTGAAAAAGAAGATATCTTCCTCCGCCTCGATGCGGCCCGTAAGATACTTGAACGTCTCGATCATGTCCCCCCTCTCTCTGCGCTCCTCGAGCGAGTATAGCTGTAATTTGTAAAGCCGTTTTTCGTATGGTAGATCCTTGAGTCCCGAGACCATCCGGGTGGCCATTCTTTGCACCGACTCCAGTCTCAGCACATCCTTGCGATAATGCGGCCTCCAGAATTGCACACAGTATTCCAGGTGGGGCCTCACCATGGATCTATACAATGGCATAATGACTTCCGCCTTACGACTGACGAAACCCCTTCGTATGCAGTCCATGATTTGTCTTGCCTTGGACGAAGCCTGCTCCACTTGATTGGCAGACTTCATGTCCTCACTGACGATTACCCCCAAGTGTCGTTCTGCTACCGTTTTTGCTAGGATCTCGCCATTAAGGGTATAAGACTTGCATGGATTCTGGCTGCCCAGGTGCATAACTTTGCATTTTTTGGCATTGAAGTTGAGTTGCCATGTCCTAGACCATCGCTCCAGTAGGAGTAGGTCGTGCATCATGTTGTCGGGCACTGAATCTTCGTCTGTTGTGCATTTGCCCACTACATTATTCAGTTTGGCGTCATCGGCGAATAATGTTATTTTACCTCGAAGCCCTTCTGCCAAGTCTCTTATAAAGATGTTGAATAGGATTGGGCCCAAGACTGAGCCCTGTGGTACTCCACTAATCACCTCCGTCATTTCGGAGGGGGTGCCGTTCACCACCACCCTTTGGAGCCTACCTCCAAGCCAGCTCCCAACCCATTTCGTCAATGTGTTACCTAATCCTATAGAACTCATCTTGCTCAGTAACCTGCGGTGTGGTACGCTATCGAATGCTTTGCTAAAGTCCAGGTACACGATGTCCAGGGACTCCCCAATATCCAGCTTCCCCGTTACCCAGTCAAAGAAGCTGATCAGGTTGGATTGGCAGGATCTCCCCTTAGTAAATCCATGTTGTCGGGGATCCTGTAGATTCTCCTCATCCAGGATCTTATCTAATTGGTGTTTGATTAGAGTTTCCATTAGTTTGCTCACTATCGATGTTAGACTCACTGGTCTGTAGTTTGCTGTCTCCATCTTTGAGCCTTTCTTGTGGAGTGGAATGACGTTAGCCGTCCTCCAATCCAACGGGACGCTGCCTGTACTAAGGGAGAGGTTGAAGAGCGCGGACAGTGGCTCCGCCAAGACAACCATCAGCTGCCCCAGTTCTGCTCCAGACTCTACTCTCCTCATCGTCTGACCCCGGATGCATTCCTGCTCGACTGGACGGATCGGTTCCTCTATGCCTTTCCTCCACTGCCTCTAATGTTGCGGACGCTATTCAAACTCCTCAGGGACAGAGCCACCATGATTCTCATCGCTCCTCGGTGGCAGCAGCATCAGTCTCTACTACATCCCAATCTGTCATCGCTCCACCTGACAGCTTGGTTTCTCTCGGGCTGACCTCTCCAGAGAATCTGTCTCAGCCTGTCCGTCGCATTTTGGATGCCTCCAGGAAACCAGCCACCCTCCAATGTTACCATCAGAAGTGGACCAGGTTCTCCTCTTGGTGTCTCTTGCATCACCACGACCCCACCTCGTTGGCGGTGGAAACTGTACTGGACTATTTGCTCTCTCTGTCCGACGCTGGCCTCAAGTCTACCTCAATCAGAGTCCACCTCAGTGCCATCACTGCGTTTCATGAGCCTATCCTCGGAAAACCTCTCACGGCTCATCCACTGGTTTCCCGGTTCATGAGAGGCCTCTTCAATGTCAAACCACCTCTGAAGCCTCCTCCTGTCGTCTGGGACCTGAATGTGGTTTTATCAGCCCTCATGAAACCTCCGTTTGAGCCTCTTGCCACTACTTCACTCAAATTTCTGACGTGGAAGGTGCTTTTCTTCATTGCCATCACCTCTGCCAGGAGGGTTAGTGAGCTGCATGCACTGGTTGCCGACCCACCTTTTACTATTTTTCACCATGACAAGGTGGTTCTGCGTACCCACCCTAAATTCCTTCCCAAGGTGGTCTCGGACTTCCACCTCAACCAGTCCATTGTATTGCCTGTCTTTTTCCCTAAACCCCATGCTCATCCTGGGGAACAGGCGTTACACACGCTAGACTGTAAGCGGGCCCTTGCATACTACCTGGACCGTACCAGGGCTCATCGCTCTTCACCTCAACTCTTTTTGTCCTTTGACCCCAACCGTCTGGGGCACCCTGTTTCTAAACGGACACTTTCTAACTGGCTTGCTGCCTGCATTGCGTTCTGTTATGCTCGGGCCGGTCTCTCACTGGAAGGTGCTGTCACGGCCCACAGGGTCAGAGCTATGGCTGCTTCTGTGGCTTTCCTCCGTTCCACGCCCATCGAGGAAATCTGCAAGGCTGCCACTTGGTCCTCAGTTCACACGTTCACTACTCACTATTGTCTGGATGCCTTCTCCAGACGGGATGGACACTTCGGCCAATCTGTGTTACAAAATTAATTTTCCTAATGGCCAACCATCCCTCCTCCCTCTCTGTTAGCTTGGAGGTCACCCATGCGTTAAGAATATGCTGTCTGCTTGTCCTGGGATAAAGCACAGTTACTTACCGTAACAGGTGTTATCCAGGGACAGCAGGCAGATATTCTTACGACCCACCCACCTCCCGGGGTTGGCTTCTTAGCTGGCTTATCTTAACTGGGGACCACGCTCTCCTCCGTCGGGCGGGAAGGCACTCGCGCATGCGCGGTGCGGCCATCTAGAACTTTCTAGTTAAAAGTGTCCGTACTGGGGCTCCGTCGGTGACGTCACCCATGCGTTAAGAATATCTGCCTGCTGTCCCTGGATAACACCTGTTACGGTAAGTAACTGTGCTTTACAGGTCCCACGACGACAAGAGGGCATCCGCTAAAACTCAGTGGGGGAAGATTTCATGGGGAAACCAGGAAGTATTTCTTCACCGAAAGGGTAATTGATCAATGGAATGGTCTTCCACATCAGGTAGTCGAGGCTAGTACCACTCGACTTCAAGGGACGATGGGACAGACAGGTGGGGTCGCTCCAGAGGAATGCTTAGAAGATGGATTCTCGAAGGAGGGAGAGTTCTTGTGTGGGCAGACTTGTTGGCCATCGGCCCTTTTCTGCTGTCATACTCTGTTTTTATGTTTGTATGGCAGATCGTTTTTCTCACCTTCTTCCTAGATTAATAGGGTCAGAACAAGTGGGTTTTGTCAGCGGTAGGCAATCGGTCCAGAATGTACGAAAGGTGATATTGACTATGGCCCAGGCACAATACCATGACATTCCCATGTTGTTAGTCAACTTAAGTGCGGCTCGAGCTTTTGACCAAGTAGATTGGACGTATGTTTGGGGTATTGGAATATTTGGGGGTGATGGGGTGGTATGCCCAGGCATTGAAGGCCTTGTATATGTGCCCAGTGGCGCATCTCTTAGTTAATGATACTATACGGATTCTTTCCCGATAGAACGGGGAACTCGATAGGGTTGTCCACTGTCACCGCTCCTCTTTCTGTTATATTTAGAGTCTTTTCTGAGAATGATCACGAAGGATCTTGATGTAACAGGGATGGCTTTTTCAGAACACACGGTAAAGGTGTTGGCTTTTGCCGATGATTTAATTTTTATACTTAACGTAGCTCCGTTCTTCCATCATGTACCTTATGCAAACCCTGGAAGAATTTTGGTTCTATTCAGGATTCTCATTGAATTATCATAAATCTAAAGCTTTAGCTATTCAAGCTTCAAGTTTATTAGGTATCTTGATGAATCGCTTAATCAAGCTTCTAAGCGATGTACACATTAAAATTTACATTTGTTAGGTAACAGTACAATACATACGAATATTTAAAAGACTAAATTACATTGTTTAACATACTCTTAACATTAGGTAAGGAGGGGTGAAATACAATTCATTAAAGTAAAGAAGAGACATTCAGGGAAAATACACAAGGGTAGTAGTTAAAAAAAAAAAATGTAATAAAATAAAATGGAGTAGTAACATAATAAAATCAGTTTGCAAAGGCATCTTTAAAAAGAAAAGTTTTTAAGTTACTTTTAAATTTTCCGAATTCCTTCTCCTCCCTTAAAAAAAATAGGGAGGGCATTCCAAGTCTGTGGTGCAATACATGAAAAAATAAATTGCCTTCTCGTATTTATACTTTTCAATGAAGGAATAGACAGTAAGTTTTGTTTGTTAGATCTTAAAATTCTCCTTGCAGAGTATGGAATTAATAACTTAAATAAAAAAGCGGGGGTCATATTATATAGAGTTTTGAAGATGATTATACAAAGTTTAAAAGTTATTCTGTGAATAACTGGAAGCCAGTGAGCATTTTTAAGAAGTGGTGTTACATGATCGAATTTTCTGGATTTGGTTATTAATTTAATTGATGCATTTTGTATAATTTGAAGTCGTTTTATTTCATGTAAAGCAATTCCTTTAAATAGAGAATTGCAATAGTCTATTTTAGACATCACCAAAGAGTGAATCAGAATGTTAAGTGACTTGGGACATAGAAATTTTGAAATAGAGCGAATTTTACGTAATCTGTAAAAGGTAGTTTTCATGATGTTACTAATATGATCGTGAAAAGTAAGTTTATTATCGAAAATTACCCCTAAAATTTTAATATTTTGGACTGATTGTAGGGGAACGTTTTGAATAGCGACAGGAGTAACAAGAGGGAAACTATCCTTCCATGGAAAAAGCATGATATTAGTTTTTTTGATATTAAGTGCCAATCTGTTTTCATCCAGCCAATGATAAATTTGGTCAAGTTCCCATTTATAGCCGAAATTTCAAGTACATCATTATTATTTAAAGGATGCAGTAGCTGAATGTCATCAGCATAGGCAAAGACATGAAAGCCTACAGATTGGCATAATGTCAACAGTGGTGCAAGAAAAATATTAAAAAGTAAGGGAGAAAGAATAGATCCTTGTGGAACCCCATGTGCAATGTGTGATGGTTTAGCGGAAGATTCATTGAAAAGAACTGTGGATGTGCGATCACTGAAATAGGATGTAAACCACGCAAGAACTTCATCTGTAACCCCAATAGATTGGAGTCTGCTAAGAAGAAGTTGATGATCAATCGTGTCAAATGCTGCTGAAAGATCAATAGAAATTAATGGTGCTGTCTAAAACCAGTTTGATTCGGATGTAACACGTTAGTTTTTTCTACAAACTCTGAAATTTGGTTGAAAACAATTTTCTCTGTTAATTTTGCTAAAAAGGGGATGTTAGATATAGATCATCATGACCGATATTTTTATCTTTAATAATGGGACGGATGTATGACTTTTTCCAATCCAGAGGCACAGTGTGTTGGTTTAACCTTTCGGTAACTAATGCATGAATCAAAGGTCCAAAGATGTCATAGTATTGTTTAAGAATAAGTGGTGGTGGTATTTGATCAGCTTTAGATCCTTTGATATTCAGAGTTTTAAGAATAGCTTCAATCTCATTTAGACTAGGTATTTTACCTTGCAAGATATATGGGAGGGAGCATTTTCCTTTTCTTGGGCTCCTAAGGCGATAAAATATTTAGGTGTGTGGTTACCCTGTGATGTTTCTACCCTGTATGCTTGCAGTGTCCCTTCTCTCTTAGAAGAGACACTACAGTTACTTAAGCTTTGGGTAAGTTTTCCCCTGTTAGTGGCGGGATGGGTGGCCCTGTATCACATGGTACTCTTTCCAAAATGGCTATACAGTTTTCAGGTCTTACCGTGTTTACTATCACACACTCACCAGTTACAACTCACCAGGGATGTTGAATATTCGCTGGAACATGCTGGCTTGCCAGATGAGGCACATTAATGACTGGTTTAGGGGTACCTCATATTTTTCTGCTACTTAGTTGGAATTGTCATTGCTGTCTCCTTATCATTTTAGTTATATGCTACATGTCTCCACCCCGGCTCTTCGCTCCATAGTGGCACAGTATCCTATATTTGCCCCTGAGAGGCGAACGTGGCAATGGGTTTGTTTAAAATTGTTACCTGGGATATCTCCATTTCATCCGATTCAGGGAAATTGTGACTTTCTGCCGGGTTTACAGAGCATGCCTTTTAAGAGGTGGGCAACCCAGAGCCTACAGTACACCTTCCAATTATATACGGAGGAAGGTACTTTAGCCTCTTTTGCGTTCTTAAAACGCACGTTTGGATTGCCAGTACGTTTGCATATTTTCAAATCCGCCATTATGCACATTCCTTAGTCACTTAACAGAGGCTTGTCAGGAGGCTCTATCAGATATGTTTAGTGTTTCTTCCCAGCAGCTGATCCCACTCAGATTTCAGCATGTAGGCATAAGTGACTGTCAACCAGACCCCAACCTTGAGATTTTGGCAGCCACATGGGCGGAGGACCTTCAGTGTGACCTTTCTGCTTCACAAGTGCAGCAAGTTTTTAAAAACCATGCAAAAGTTGTCCTCCAACATCCTGCACTGGGAACTGCAACTTAAGTTTATTCTCCGTCTCTATATTTTCCCTCTGAGAGAATATCAGATGGGTATCACACCATCTCATACCTGCCATAAATTTGCTCAGGATCATGGTACCTTGGGCCACATGTTTTGGTCCTGCCCCCATATTACTCAGTTTTGGAATCGTTTGGGTCACTACACTACAACTTTATGGGGAAGGCGGTGGACTCCAACACCTAGAGAACTGTTTGGTTTTTATCGTATAGCAGCTCCTAAACCTAAAGGTGTGATTGCCTTTGTGGCTGGAGTTATGCTCCTGGGGAAAAAGGTTATTCTGTCTAACTGGTTGTCCCCTGAGCCACTGACTTATAGTCAATGGAGATCATTGATGATAATTCATGCCTCATTGGAATGTAGGCAATTTTCAACTCTTGAAACTGGTCCTGGCTGCTGTTTCTATTTGATTTGGGAACACTTTTGGATGGATCCGAAATGACGGAGGTGATCAGTGGAGTGCCACAGGGCTCGGTCTTGGGCCCGATCCTATTCAACATCTTTATAAGGGACTAGACAGAAGGGCTTCGAGGGAAAATAATTTTATTCGCCGATGACGCCAAACTAAGTAATGTAGTGGGCAAATTCGACACCCGACAACATGATACACGACCTACTCCTACTGGAGCGCTGGTCTAGGACCTGGCAACTCGGCTTCAATGCCAAAAAATGCAAAGTTATGCACCTGGGCAGCCAAAATCCATGCAAGATCCCCCTTAATGGCGAGATCCTAGCAAGAACGGTAGCAGAACGAGACTTGGAGGTGATCGTCGGTGAGGACATGAAGGCTGCCAATCAAGTGGAGCAAGCTTCATCCAAGGCAAGACAAATCATAGGTTGCATACGCAGGGGTTTCGTAAGCCGGAAGTCATTATGCCATTGTATAGATCCATGGTGAGACCCCACCTGGAATACTGTGTGCAATTCTGGAGGCCGCATTATCACAGGGATGTGCTGAGACTGGAGTCGGTTCAGAGAATGGCCACTCGGATGGTCTCGGAACTCAAGAATCTCCCGTACAAGGAACGGCTAGACAAATTGCGGCTGTACTCGCTCGAGGAGCGCAGGGAGAGGGGGGACATGATCGAGACGTTCAAGTATCTCACGGGCCTCATCGAGACTGAGGAAGATATCTTCTTTTTCAGGGGTCCCGCGACAACAAGAGGGCATCCGTGGAAAATCAGAGGCGGAAAACTACGAGGTGACACCAGGAAATTCTTTTTCACTGAAAGGGTGGTTGATCGCTGGAATAGTCTTCCACTGCAGGTGATTGAGGCTAGTAGCGTGCCTGATTTTAAAGCCAAATGGGATCGACACATGGGATCTATTCACAGGGCAAAGGGAGGGGAGGGACAGTAGTGTGGGCAGACTTGATGGGCCGTGGCCCTTATCTGCCGTCTATTTCTATGTTTCTATGATCTTACTCCTCATGCTCGGAGTCGATTGTTGAATGTGTGACATTGTTTATTTGATGCTCTTTGAGCTCATGGACTGGGGTTTTTGTTGTAGGGGATAAAGGGGGGGGTTGAGGGATGTGTATTGTATATATTCTGTGCTTTAACGTTGAGAAATGCAAGGTCATGCATATAGGAAATAAGAACCCGTTGTTCAACTACAAAATGGGGGGGGGCACTGCTGGGAGACAGCGGACTTGAGAGAGACTTGGGTGTGCTAGTGGATGCATCAATGAAGCCATCCGCACAGTGTGCAGCAGCGGCGAAAAAAGCCAACAGGATGCTGGGCATCATAAAGAAGGGTATCACAACCAGGACGCGGGAAGTCATCATGCCACTATATCGGGCGATGGTGCGCCCGCATCTGGAATACTGCGTTCAGTATTGGTCGCCGCACCTCAAGAAGGACATGGCGGTACTTGAGAGAGTCCAAAGGAGAGCAACGAAGCTGGTAAGAGGGCTGGAAAACTGTCCATATGCCGAGAGGCTGGATAAGCTGGGTCTCTTCTCTCTGGAAAAGAGGAGGCTCAGGGGAGATATGATAGAGACCTTCAAAATCCTGAGAGGCATAGAGAGGGTGGATAGGGACAGGTTCTTCAGACTGAGAGGGACAACGGGTACGAGGGGGCACTCGGAGAAACTGAAGGGGGATAGATTCAAGACAAATGCAAGGAAGTTTTTCTTCACCCAAAGGGTCGTGGATACATGGAATGCGCTCCCGGAGGAAGTGATCAGGCAGAATACAGTACAGGGATTCAAACAGGGATTGGACGGATTCCTGAGGGACAAAGGGATCGTAGGGAACTGAAAGGGGTGCGGGGACAAAGGGTCAAGAATTTGATGGGAAGATAGGACTTCGATGAGAAACCAAGGGGTGATTCAGACAGGTCATGACCTGTTGGGCCGCTGCGGGAGCGGACTGCTGGGCGGGATGGACCTGTGGTCTGACCCAGCAGAGGCACTACTTATGTTCTTATGTTCTTTGTTTGACTTGTTTGATTGCACTTTGATATTTAATAAATACATTTCAACATAAACAAATGTTCAAAATTGTCTCCAGATAGCTAAAGTGTGAAAAAATGCTTTGCATGCTCATTGAATCTAATAGGATTCCTTCTCTGTGCTAGCAAAGAAAGGGATGTGTATGTTTATATTCTCTGAATTTCTGGTCCCTGTTGTGGGGTAGGCTGCTGAAACATGGTCCATATAGGGCAGACATGTCAAACTCTGGCCCGCGGTGTAATAAAATTTGGCCTGCCAGACAATTATGAAATTTCACTTAAGCTGGCCTGCTGGCAGACTGGTACAAGCGCCACATCAGCTGTAGGTTCATGCGGCTTCCTGGTCTCACATTAAAGCAGCCCGCAGTGGATCGCTGGTCAGCTGTAGCGATCCTAGCAGGCTGCCGTAACCTCAGCAGCAGGCTCCCTCTGCCGCGGTCCCATACGTCAGAGGAAGAGCGGGACCGCAATAGAGGGAATGGAGGTCGATGGCAGCTTGCTGGGATAGCTACAGCTGACTGGCGATCCTCTGCAGGCTGCTTTAATGTGAGGCCGAGATGGAGGGAGAGAAAGAACAGAGGGCCAAATCTCGGGCCAAAAGGAAAGATGCCAGACCTTCAGGGAAGTGAAGGAAAATGGAAGGGAAGAAGAAAGAAGGGGACTCTGACAAGCGAGTTATCAGAAGACAACCAGAACCTGGGACCACAACATGATTTGAATAATGACCAGACAACAAAAGGTAGAAAAAAATAATTTTATTTTCTGTTTTGTGATTACAATATGTCAGATTTGAAATATGCCAGAGCTGATGTTAACAGCAGGCATGAATTAGGACCTAAAAGAGAGAAGAAAAGTCTTTTTAATTTATTTTATTTACATCACAGAATTGGCATGGGGTTGGAGAGGTTGTAACCCTAAACTTCTTCTAAGACTAAGGGGTCCTTTTTATTAAGGTGCGCATTTAGCGTGCACTAAAATGGTTAGCGTACCTTAATAAAAGGACCCCTAAGTATCTTAATAAAAAATTTAGTCCGTGACTTGCCTATGTGTTAGATTTCGGCCCCTTATGTGATTAAGTTTGACACCCCTGATGTATGGTCAGTTGTCAATAAAATGTTTTATACATCTGTGGCTGAGACAATCTTTCCATTGGTGGGTTGTGTTTATTCCTATTATCTTTAGATCTCTCTCTCTCTGTCTTGTTTCACAGGAGGACAACCTCACAAAAGGAGGAGAACTTCAGAACCCATTGAAATTGAAGACAGACTAGAATCTCTAATATGCAGAGTGGGAGAAAAGGTGAGACTTTCCAGACTACCAAGTTCAAGCCAGAATTTTTCAGTATAACAGGATGGTATGTCCCGAGTTGGCCTTCCAGGATATTAATTAAATATTTTATTCTTTTGCATTCACCTGCCTGCAAAAGTAGAAACTTCTTTGTTCCTGTTGCATTGTGATGCCTTCCAATCAGCAGATGGAAGTAGAGATACTGAGTTACTCCAGTGATATCACCAGTATAAGGATTGGTGCAACCTGGAATATTCCAATATTTCGCTACCGCCAGACATAGGCTGAAATCTACATCCCCTGAAATAATCCCTAGGTTAGTTCTGCTCCTCGGTTTTGAGCCCAGTTGAGATTGGAAGCAGTGCAACAGAGGAATCTTTAATCTATAGCCTGCGGTCTATAGATTGTTGTAATTTTTGGCTTAGGTCCTTATTTTGTCAGTAGCAGGGTGGGGGTATGTCTGGGTTCCGTCCCCCTTCCTATTTTCCTTTATAGCTTATTTAAAAAACAAAACACTCAAAAAGATGTATTAATTCAATTTGGCTATCTTTATTTTCTGTGTGTTGTGAGAATAAGTTATTTTATTAAGGCAATGATGAGGCAAAAGACGGCACACACCACACAGAGAACATAAGTATTGCCACTGCCGGGTCAGGTCAGAGGTCCATCGTGCCCAGCAGTCTGCTCCCACGGCGACCCTTAGGTCAAAGATCAGTGCCCTAACTGAGTCTAGCCTTACATGCGTACGTTCTAGTTCAGCAGGAACTTGTCTAACTTTGTCTTGAATCCCTGGAGGGTGTTTTCCCCTATAACAGCCTCTGGAAGAGCGTTCCAGTTTTCTACCACTCTCTGAGTGAAGAAGAACTTCCTTACATTTGTACGGAATCTATCCCCTTTTAACTTTAGAGTGCCTTCTCGTTCTCTCTACCTTGGAAAGGATGAACAACCTGTCTTTATCTACTAAGTCTAGTCCCTTCATTATCTTGAATGTTTCGATCATGTCCCCTCTCGGCCTCCTTAGGAACCAGGGAGACTGTGGTAGACCCTGTAAGAGTCCTGGATGCTGGAGTGCCAGGTTGGGTCTATGGGAGGTGCCTTGTACTCTGGCCACGAGTGCAGGCATGCCTGCTGGCTGGTGCTGTCCTGCTTGTGGGATCTGGGGGCTCATTACTGCTGCTGGCTTTCTATGCACCATGTGATGGCTTATTTCATATAATTTCATTTATTACCCACAATGGCCAAAAGAGATTAAGGTTTGTGATCAGACTATAATGATACAACTGAAGCTGAAAATTCTAGGGGTCTGGCTAGTCTCAACACTCAGCATGAAGGACCAAATCTTGTCTGCTGTCAAATGTACTTTTTTTCAGTTACGACTTAAGTCATTTATAATATATGTCAACATACGATTTCAGGATTGTGGTTCAGTCTTATCTAAGTTAGACTATTGTAATGCCCTATATTTAGGGGTTCCAACAGTTCAGTGCAAAGCTTTACAAATGGTCCAAAATGCGGCTGCAAGGCTAATTTGCGGAGTTAGAAAATTTGACCATATAACACCTTGGTTGAAGAAATTGCACTGGCTACCTGTGCGATTACGCATCACTTTCAAAGCATTAACTTTGATATTCAAAGTCATTTACGATGGGATTCCTTGGTATCTATCACAAGCTGTGGCAATTTACCGACCGCTCAGAACTTTGCGATCTGAGTGTACAATGCGATTAGCTTTCAGATTGCTCAAAAATATACTGAGAACACAAGAACATCTGCCATTTCAATCATGGGAGTAACGCTGTGGAACAAATTAACTGGACAGCTAAGAGTGTTATTGGATATTCAGAAGTTCAAAAAAATCCTTAAAACCACAATATTTTTAGAAGCATTTCAGTAAAGTTGAAACGTTGAATGCTGGTTTTGAGATGAATTGTACTGTAAAGATTTATTTAAAATGCGATTATTCACCTGTAATCCAACATGTAAAAGTCCTGTTTATCATATTCTGTGCATGTTATTACTATAATGCTGCCTAGATATAGGCGGTTGATCAATTTTTTTTTTTATAAATAAATCCACAGGTAACTTTAAAGTCTCTGGTTTGATGTCCATCTCCAAGCAGGTAGAGATAGAAGGAATACTGGAAGTGAGGCTGCTACATAGGAGGATATATGGCAGAACTCTGGTGTTCTCTCTATTTTAGCAGGTGGATGGACACACCCTGTGCAGCTCTTTGGTGGTGCTAGATCCTGGCCTGTCCCTTATGTACAGTTGAGCCTGAAGTTTAGAGATTTTGTGATTGATCTCTGGGATACACCTGGTGGTGCTAGGTCCTTCTCCTCCCCACTTTCCCCCAGCTCCTTTCTCAATTAGTGTTTTAGGGTTTCTTCACCTGTGGTTGGGGAGGAAGTGTAGGGAAAGCATTATTATTATTGCGATTAATCTCCTGCCTCTTTAATAGGTTAGGTTCAAACAATTTTTTATTGATGCAAACAACAAAGTAAGCAAAACACTGGAACCCAAAAGGTGCATATCACAGACAATGATGCATCATATTCAACACTATATCAAACAGGAAAGTGTAATAACAACAAACCCTCCCTCAAACCCACTCAGGGCAAGCGAGGCCAAAGTCGACGGAAGGGCAACCCGAGGCCCTGGACTCTGATGAGTCCCGAAGAAGCCACTCCACCTCCCTCCCCCCACTCATCCCCAAAGAAGATTTCTGTGACTATGTGCCAGAACCATACAAAACACCCCTCTTCCCCCCCACTGTGGTACTTGCCACCCCGCCCCACCATAGCTCACCAGTGCTCTCTCACCCCCGCAAGCTGAGCTCCCAGTTTAAGACACCCATCATAAAACCTCACTTCGTCCCTTTGGATGTAAGGAGTGCAAATATGGCTCCCAGACATTCAAGAACACCATCTTGCACTTCCAAGACCCTCCCACGTCCCTTGCCTCCCAGGTGGCCAACTGATGCAACTGGTTTCTTTAATAGATTAAATAAAAGCAGTAGAAAAGGAGCCAAACACTGTAAGGGAGCAAGTAGTCTGTTTTTACTTTAGGGTGGCCTATTTAGAGGATCTCTTGTTTGATCTCCTGAGGATTTCTGCCAAAGAAATGTCCTTGACTGTGACTTTGAGGCAGTGACTCTGGCCTGGGCTAAGTCCAGGCTGGCTTGCCTTCCCATTAAGGGGAATTTCCTTTTTGGATAGCATTTGGAGAAGATCATGAAAGACCTGGGAGATTCAGAAGGCCAGTGCTTGCCAGAGGACAAGTCCAAGGTGCTTTTCAGGTCCACAGGATTTGGGAGGTTAGGCGGTAAAGGCCGGGGAAATCCAGGATCCTTTCAGAGGCCCCATTTCCAGCAGAGGCAACAGCCCTTTCTGGGAGATAGACCTCTGCTTCCCAAGCTGTCTATTCCTCCCAATGTCAGGAGGCAAGTCTGTTCCTCAGAATTCACAGTAAGAGGGTGGCTGTCTCTGTTTTTCGAGGAATGGGTGAATGTTACATCAGACCAGTGGGTATTGGAAGTGGTTAGAGAAGGTTACAAGTTGGAGTTTTTTCATCCCCTTCCAAATTTTTATATGGAGTCCACTTGCAAAGCGCCCAAACTGAACAACCTGCTGTGCCTAAGAAACAGGGCAGGGGCTTTATTCCATATATTTTGTGGTTCTGAAAAAGGATAGCTTCCTAGATCTCAAACATGTCAAAGTGACCCTCGAGGTCTGCAAACTTAAACAGGAATTGAATATAATTAAAGCAGCTTCCATCACTCCACAAAATCATACCAACTTACCACCTCTATCTCAAAGAATAAAACAGCCCAAGAATAAATGGGTCACAGTAGGTTCAGGAAGACTGCGACATGTAACACAGAAACATCCACCTTCACTAATATTACCTCTACAGAATTCCTTCGCTTCACTAGTGCACTGCGATACTCAAGAAAAACAGAAGGGAGGCGGGACTGGAACCAATGAAGGTAACTCAAGAGAACAAGCGCACCCTAAGCACAAATAAAAAAGCCAAAAACAGAAAACTATTACTGTTGGGGAATTCCATCAACAGAGGCATTAACCTTGGAACACAAGGCGAGGAGACCAAAATAGTAAAATGTGTTCCAGGATCCTCAGCTACTAGGAGTTCCAGGCAAATACAGACTATGATTAAGGAAGAAACTAAGGATTTTAACACTGATGTTATCCATCTGGGAACAAATGACCTAGCCAACAACCTCACAGTGCAGCACAGAAAGCTTTTCGGGAGCTTGGTGGTCTTTTGTAAAGACTTTAGCTTTTTCTGAAATACTTCCTGCATATGGAAAGGGAGAGCATAGAGTGAAAAACAGAGGACTTTAATAGATGGCTCAAAGCCTGGTGTCATCAAGAAGGCTTCAGGTACATAGGAGGATGGGGAAATACATGGAAGGACAAGAAGATATATTGCACTGATGGGCTACATATTACTACAGCAGGAAAAAGAAACCTTGCAGAGAAATTTAGACAATATGTTTCTAGGCATTTAAACTAGAAGGTGGGGGTGGTGTATGTATGAAGGACAATTATAGAGACCACCCCCGGCAAAAGAAAAAATGTGATAGTAGTAAAGATTGCAACATAAACAATATCAGCAACTCATTTCTTAGCATTGCAACGGAAAGTGAAACGAAACAAAAATCTATACGTAAAAGGAGATTACCACTGAAAAATTGCTGGAAAGCGATGACCACAAATGTGCGCAGTCTAAGCAACAAAGTTCATGATCTGCAAGCCCTGATGTTAGAAGAAGATCTAGATATTGTCGCTATCACAAAGACATGGTTCAGTGAATCACATGGATGGGATGCAAACATACCTGGATATAATCTTTTTAGGAAGGACAGAGATGGTCAAAAAGGTGGAGGAGTAGCTCTATGTAAAGATCAATATCCAAGCGACCGAAATGCAAGGGACGTGGGGCGAGGAAGAAGCGATATGGATTGCTCTGAAAAGAGAAGATGGAACTTCCATCTACATGGATGTAGTCTACAGACCTCCGACTCAATCGCAGCAAATTGATAAGGATCTGACTGTGGATATCCAAAAGTTTGGAAGGAAAGAGGAGTTGTTGCTGTTGGGAGATTTCAACCTGCTGGATGCGGACTGGACTGTTCCGTCTGCGGAATCGGAAAGAAGTAGGGAGATTGTGGATGCCTTTCAAGAGGCTCTGCTCAGACAAATGGTGACAGAACCCACGAGGGAAAAAGCGATATTGGATCTGGTCCTCACAAATGGGGAGAGTATCTCTCTAATGTTCGAGTGGGTGCTCACCTGGGAAGTAGCAATCATCAAACAGTTTGGTTTGATATAACGGCTAAAATGGAGAGTGGCTGCATGATATTTAAAGTCCTAGATTTCAAACGTATGGACTTTAATGCAATGGGAGAGTACCTGAAGAAAGAGCTGTTAGATGGGAGGACATAAGAGAAGTGGAAAGACAGTGGTCTAAGCTGAAAGGAGCGATAAAGAATTGCAGGCAGATCTTAGGAAATTGGAAGACTGAGCATCTAAATAGCAGATGCGCCGTCTTGCGTGGCTGCGCACTGTGGATATTGACCTGAATTTGCAGGAGCGACTGGGCAATTTGCCTTGCGTTGGCTCGGAATCTTTTGATGAGTCTCTGGAGGCGGCGACTAAGCGCCTGTCCAAGCATGAGCGCTCTCTCGCCTCCTTGGTTCGTCCCAAAGCCAAGTTGGCGACTCCGAAACCGTACAGACCTCCTCCTCGGCGTTACCCGCAGAAGTCTACGCCGGCGTTCTCCAGGCCTCCTCCCCGGCGTCCGCCTCAGCAGGCCAGGGCACAGCACCAGAAACCTCAGACGCAAGGGGCGTCTAAGCCGGCGCTGTCTTTTTGACGTGCTGAGCGGATGGGGGCGGGCCCCCTCCGCGCTCTCACCGACCCCGCTTCCAATCGGGGGCCGGTTAAGGATTTTTCATTCGGCCTGGACTCTGATCACTTCGGACGCTTGGGTACTCCGGGTTATCTCGGAGGGTTACTCACTAAATTTCATGACTCCGCCGCCGGACAATCCGCCGGGCGCGTCTCTTTCCACCCGAGCACAGCTGCCTCTTCTCTCAGAAGCCAGGGCCTTGTTGAGCCTTCGGGCGGTGGAGCCGGTTCCCCCCGAACAACAGGGACAGGGGTTTTACTCCCGTTATTTTCTGGTCCCCAAGAAGACCGGGGACCTGCACCCTATTTTGGACCTCCGGAAGCTCAACAAGTTCCTTGTCCGGGAGAAGTTCCGTATGTTATCGCTTCCGGTACTGTACCCTCTGTTGGAAGAGGGGGACTGGATGTGCTCCCTGGACCTGAAGGAAGCTTACACTCATGTTCCGGTGCATCCCGCCTTCCGCAAGTTTCTACGGTTCCAGGTGGGGGAGTTGCACCTTCAGTATCGGGTTCTCCCCTTTGGGTTGGCTTCGTCCCCTCGAGTCTTCACGAAGTGCATGGTAGTGGTCACGGCGGCTCTGCGTTCTCAGGGTCTGCAGGTCTTTCCCTACCTGGACGATTGGCTGATCAAAGCACCTTCAAAGGAGGGGGTTATCTCAGCGACCCGACAGACTATTATTTTCCTTCAGCGTCTGGGGTTCGAGGTGAATTTTCCCAAGTCCCAGTTGTGCCCTGCCCAATCCCTTCAGTTTATCGGGGCCGTGCTGGACACAGTTCGCCTCCGTTCGTTCCTCCCCCCTCCACGGTTGGAGGCCTTGCTCCGACTGAGTCGCCAGATTTCGCTGCAGCCCTCGGTATCGGCCCAGCGTCTGATGATTCTGCTCAGCCACATGGCGTCGACGGTTCATGTCACGCCGTTCGCCCGCTTGCACCTGAGGCTTCCCCAGTGGACCTTGGCTTCCCAGTGGCGGCAGGATCAGGACCCGGTCTCTTTTCCGGTGACGGTGACTCCTTCTTTGAGAAACTCGCTCCGTTGGTGGACCAACTCTTCCAATCTTTCCGGGGGTTTGCTCTTTCTCGTCCCGCCGCATTGCAAGGTCCTGACCACGGACTCTTTGGAGTACGCGTGGGGGGCCCATCTCGACGGTCTGCGGACTCAAGGCCTATGGTCGGCGGAGGACCGTCTTTGTCACATCAATGTGTTGGAGCTTCGTGCCATTTTTCTGGCTGCTCGAGCGTTCTGCCACCTGTTGCACGATCAGGTAGTCCGCGTGCGGACGGACAATCAGGTGGCGATGTACTATGTGAACAAGCAAGGTGGGACGGGTTCTTGGGCCCTGTGCCGGGAGGCCCTGCGCCTTTGGAAGTGGGCGGTCTCTCAGAACATCTTCCTTCGGGCGGTTTACATTCAGGGAGAGAGAAATTGTCTGGCCGACAAACTCAGTCGTCTTCTCCAACCATACGAGTGGTCGATCAACTCCCGGGTTCTGCACGAGGTCTTCGACCTCTGGGGGACCCCTCAAGTGGATCTGTTTGCCTCGCCGGAGACTCACAAACTGCCCCTCTATTGTTCTCGGATATACTCCCCGGACCGTCTCGAGGCCGATGCCTTTCTTCTCGATTGGGGAGGGCGGTTCCTGTATGCATTTCCTCCTTTTCCTCTGATTTTGAGAACGTTGGTTCATCTCAAATCGACGAGAACCACTATGATTCTCATTGCACCCCGTTGGCCTCGTCAGCATTGGTTCTCTCTGCTCCTTCAACTCAGTGTTCGGGAGCCTCTACTTCTGCCTGTTTTTCCCTCTCTGCTGTCCCAGAGTCGGGGTTCGCTGTTGCATCCCAATCTTCAGTCTCTACATCTCACTGCTTGGTTCCTTTCCCCTTGACTTCGGTTCCTGTTTCTCAGTCTGTGAGGGAGGTTTTGGAAGCCTCGCGCAAGGTTTCGACTCGGCTTTGCTATTCCCAGAAGTGGACCAGATTTTCATCTTGGTGTTCATTGCACCATCTGGATCCGAACTCGGTTCCAGTGTCTTCGGTTCTGGATTATTTATTGCATTTGTCCCAGTCTGGGCTAAAGACGACTTCCATTTGAGTGCATCTTAGTGCTATTGCGGCTTTCCATCGGCCTCTTGAGGGTAGGTCCCTCTCTCTTCACCCTCTGGTTGCTCGTTTCATGAGGGGGCTTTTGAATGTTCATCCTCCTCTGAAACCTCCTCCTGTGGTTTGGGATCTTAATGTGGTTTTGGCTCAACTGATGAAGCCTCCGTTTGAGCCCATTGCCAAATCTCATCTTAAGTTTCTAACTTGGAAGGTGATCTTTCTGATTGCACTCACGTCTGCTCGTCGGATTAGTGAGCTGCAGGCTTTGGTTGCGGACCCTCCTTTTACTGTGTTCCATCATGACAAGGTGGTTCTTCGCACTCATCCTAAGTTTTTGCCTAAAGTTGTGTCTGATTTCCATCTCAATCAGTCCATTGTTCTTCCGGTGTTTTTTCCGAAGCCCCATTCTCATCCTGGTGAGGTGGCGCTTCACACGCTTGACTGTAAGAGGGCGTTGGCTTTTTATCTTCAACGCACTAAGTCTCATCGGAGGGTTCCTCAATTGTTTTTGTCCTTCAACCCTAATCGGTTGGGACATCCTGTTTCCAAGCGCACTTTGTCCAACTGGTTAGTTGCTTGTATTTCTTTTTGCTACGCTCAGGCTGGTCTTCCACTCTATGGTCGAGTTACAGGGCATAAGGTCCGAGCGATGGCAGCTTCTGTTGCTTTCCTCCGGTCTACTTCTGTGGAGGACATCTGTAAGGCTGCCACTTGGTCTTCGGTTCATACTTTCACCTCCCACTACTGTCTGGACACGTTGTCCAGAAGTGACGGCCGGTTTGGCCAGTCGGTTTTACGTAATCTGTTTTCCTAAATTGCCATCCTCCCACCTGCCCTTTTTTGGTTGGCTTGGAGGTCACCCACATGTGAGAATATCATGCCTGCTTGTCCTGGGATAAAGCACAGTTACTTACCGTAACAGGTGTTATCCAGGGACAGCAGGCATATATTCTCACAACCTGCCCTCCTCCCCGGGGATGGCTTCTTTGCTGGCTATGGAACTGAGGACCATGAGGTGGGGATGCGCCCTCTAGTGGAGGGAGAAGGCATGCACATGCGTGGTGCAGCATAGCAAGCTTGAAACTTCAATCAAGTTTGCTTGAAAAGCTGTCCGCGCTGGGGCTCCGTAGATGACGTCACCCACATGTGAGAATATATGCCTGCTGTCCCTGGATAACACCTGTTACGGTAAGTAACTGTGCTTTCTCTGCCCTCACTCTTTCTCCTGTCTTTGCCTAGACTGGAAGATGTGTCATATGGGAATGTTTTCTTATTTACAGGATTTTCAGGCAAGGGCAAATAAGCCTTTTGACTAGGAATGTTTTTAATTCCTGCTGCTTTTTGCTTTATCTGAATGATATCTTTGGGCTTTTCCTCTGTGACAGGGCAGGTTTCATGGCTTGCAGGCTGAAACCTAGGGGTGTTAGTGATTACTGCCTTTTCCCTGCCACACTATGTAACTTTCAGTCTATGTGTTTAGAAAATGATCACCTAAATCACTCGGTATCCTTGTGCTCAAATATGAGATTCCTTGAAAATGCTTAATTGACAAATGTATGATGTAACAGAAGAACTGATCTTCAGCATGCAATCTGATAATGGGTACTATTTGTGTTATAAAACATAGTAACATTGTTAGTGTGTATGCTTGGAAAAGGAACCTCCTTTCTGGAGGTCACACTGTAAATAGTAGAGATTTAATCCATCACCACACTTGAATTATTTTTCTCTAATTGCACTACAATATATTTTTGCTGTTTAACATTTCTTTGCCGTTCCAAATGAACTGAATGCAGTGGTTTCTCTTACATTGGAGGTTTTTGTCTCTATCTCTATCTCTCTATCTCTCTATCTGTCTCTATCTCTCTCTCTCTTTCTCTCTCTCTATATATATATATATATCTCTCTCTCTCTCTATATATATATATATCTCTCTCTCTCTATATCTCTCTCTCTATATATATATCTCTCTATATATATATCTCTCTCTCTCTCTCTATCTCTCTCTCTATCTCTCTCTCTCTATCTCTATCTCTCTCTATATATATATCTATCTATCTCTATCTCTATCTCTGAGTATCTCTATCTCTATCTCTGAGTATCTCTATCTCTCGATCGAACATTTTTATTAAGAAGCAAACAGACAAACAAATTCAATATAACCAAGCAATATCCAAAAGCAGAGCAAATATACAGCATACAGTCCAACACACAGGTCGGAAAATGGATAGGAGGAACAAAAAAAAAAAATACCAGCCAATCAGGATGGGGTCAGGGCCCCCCCCCCCCCCCCGAGCAGTAAGCCAGCCAGTACCTAACAAGACCTGGGACATGCAGAACAGACAAGAAAAGCATGCAGAAAGCAACACTGTCTGACAGTTTACTCCCTCTATTTTCCCTGATTATAGATTCCCCCATAGCCGAACAAGACAAGAACCCACCCACTCCCCCCCTCAGTGATGAGAGAAAGAAAAGAGAAAAAAAGAAAATGAAGGAAAAAAGGAATAAGCAAATCAGCATCACAGAGGAGCAGCAATAGCAGCAGTGACCTGTTCCCAAAGAGACCTATACAGCCGATTGGGCCCCTCCACATGCCCCCCCTAGACCCCACAGCTCCCAATGGGCCAATTCACGAAGTGACTGCTTCCAGTCCACCGGGGGCTTCGCATCCATCTGCTTTCTGAGTACACCCTGTTTAGCTACAAGAAGGGCAATATAGATAAAACACCAATGGGCATCAGTGAAGCCCTGATCCAAAAACTCTACATCATGGCCCAATACCAAAATACGGTAGGACCACTGGACTGGCACCCCCAGGATCTGGGCAAGAAAATCTAGAACCCCGTTCCAATAAACGCCCAAGATGGGGCATTCAATGATCAGGCGCAATAGAGTCCGAGGTGCACGTGCACATTTCGTGCAATCTGCAGAGTCTCATAAGCCAGCCTGCAACCCCCTGTGCCTGGTAAAATAGATACGATGAAGCAGTTTAAATTGGAGTTCCTGCAACTGAGCATTATGCACCCCAGTGGTAACGTTAGAGAAACAGGCCCGGAGCTCCCCTGAGGTAATCTCCACACCCAACTCCCCAGACCACTTAGAAGCCAGTTTAGGCAACTGGGTATCCTCCCTCTCTGCCCGTGCAGTTCTGTAACAAAAGGATAAAGAGTTGAGAGCAGAGGGGAGGGACAGGAAGATCTGGTCCACCCGTAAAAATGAACCGCCCCTCCAGATGACGTCGGAGGTTATCCATGCAAAAATGCCGCAACTGAAGATAAGCAAAAAAGGGCATGCGAGGCAAGACCCAGGTGGTATCAAATGAAGGGAAAACGAAGGGGTCGGAGCCCACCGAAGACACATGACCCAAACAGAGACGAGAACCAAACTTCGCCTCAACACCCTCCCAGTGTCCCCACACCCGAGAGGAAATCAGGGCTGTGGCTGATCATCTGTAAAGCCCAGTTACCCTGGCCCTTACCAATCTGGTGCTGCCACCACTGTGGCACCCTGCGTAAAGGAGAGAACCAAACCGAAGCAAGAATCAGGCAGGGTTGCCGCCACTGAGGACAAGTCAAGCATGCCAACGCACGGTAAGGAGCTGCCCAAGAGTCAAACAAGCCCATGGGAGCAAAGCGAGATTCAGCTGTAAAGAGCTTGTGAATCCAGCGCAGAAGCGCAGCTACATTATATAAGCGAAGGTCTGGCAAAATCAGCCCCCCCATCTCGGCTCTGAGTAAACGTCCGCCAGCCTATATGTGTGCTCTTATGCCAAATAAAGGAACCGATAAAAGACCGGTAAGAACGTTCATCCACAGACTTAAGCCAGAGAGGGATCATCTGTATAGGTTAGAGGAGCTTGGGGTCAAAACCATCTTCACAAGGGCAATTCTACCAAACAAAGAGAGGCAAGTCCCCTCAGTGAGCACAGTAGTCCTGTAAGATTTTCAACCTGTCGGAGATATTACAGCAGTAAACAGTAGGCCAATCCGCACTAAGAAAATTCCCAAATTCTTAAGTTCCCCACTTGCCCAATGGAATGGGAAAGCCAGATCAGAGCGCGAGACACATGGGGAGGAGACAGGCAGGGCCTCCGATTGCTGAAATTGATACATAGACCCAAAAACGCATCAAAGGTTCCAATAAGGGTAGTCAGACGGGGAATCGACTCCCGTGCCTTGCTCACAAACAGCAACTTATCATCTGCAAAGAGAGTAATTTTGCATTCCTTGTTGCCTACCCAAATGCCTGAGATGGTTGGACTAGTCCGAATTTTGTGAGCAAGAGGCTCTAAGAATAGAATGAATAAAAGCGGGGATAGGGAGCATCCCTGCCGCGTGCCCATATGCAGTGGAAAAGAAGCGGTACGACACTTATTAATGAGCAACTGGGTTGTGGGGGCCGTATAGAGATGAACAATCCACTGATGAAAGGGCCCTGAGATACCAAATTGTTGCACTACCCCAAAAAGATAAGGCCAAGTCACCTTATCAAAAGCCTTTTCTTTTTTTTTAATTTCAATTTTTATTTCAATTTTTCAAGTTATACATTACTCCTTGAATATCAATCTTCAAACACCAGAACATCAACAGCAACAACTTCAGGTAATGTTCAGAAATGAAGAATGCACAAATCACACTCAATTTACTCCCCCCAATCCCCCCCCCTTTTACTCCCTTCAATGGTCACCATCCTAAATCCATATCCCCCCCCCCCCCTGTAAAACCCTCTCATCTTCCAAAGAGCAGACCCGGCAGAATTAGCTAACCGTCCCCTATAAGGTGTTCAATAAATCTCTTATTTTAACCCAGGTAAAAGCCCTGGACAGGAATTTATGACGACGAATAGCCACCGCTATCTCCATTCGTCCAATGGACAGAAATCTCGTTATCCAGGCATTTGGAGAAGGAGCCTCCTTGTTTTTCCAATGATTCGCTATGAGACATTTGGCTGCAGCTAGGCCCCAGCGCAACAATTTAGTCTGCCAAACGTGTACTTTTTCATTATAAAGCCCCAGAAGGCACGTCTGCAGTGTAACCTCCACCTGAGCCCCTAGCAAGGTAGACAAGGTAGCGGCAACAGCTCTCCAAAAGGGTCCAAGAGACTCACAATCCCACCATATATGTAAAAAAGAACCCACGTGATTACTACAACGCCAACAAAGTGCTGACGTCCTCGGATACATTTTATGTAGACGCTCAGGAGTATAGTACCATCTATTGAGTACCTTGTATGCATTCTCCTGGACCAAAGCACAAGTTGATGCCCGGGTCACCTCCCCATATATCACTTCCCATTGCTTATTGGAAAAGGAAAATTCTAAGTCTCGCTCCCAGTGTTTCTGAAAGGAAGGTTGAATAAGGGAATGACCCCTCCTATAATGGTACAACACTGATAAAGGCCGGGGCACCTGCCTAAGCAGTAACCACAGATTCTCAAAGGATTCCCGCTCAGCACTAAAAGCTTGTCCCCAACCCTGGGCCTGCAGGAAATGTCGTATCTGAAAATAAGCCAGGTAGTCCCTGTCAGGCAAATCAAATTTCTTCTGGAGCGTCTCAAAGGTTAAGATCCCTGAGTTCCCCATCAAATCTCTAAAGACCCTCAGTCCCCTCTGGGCCCAGCGATGAAACACCTTAGTATCACTCCCAGGCTGAAATTGGGGTTCAAATTGTATCGGAGCCAATGAAGAGATCAATGCTCCATTGCTCAACTGGTGTCGAGCTTGGGTCCACACCGTGACCAAATGTTTTACAAAGGGATTAGCTATAGTCGAAGTCCAAGATCGGCAGGATCCCGAGATCCAAAGTCTATGATTCAACCTCATACTGTCCCTGTTCCAACTGGATTCCACTTTTATGTTCCCCCAGTTCCCAGTCCAGGATCAATTTCAATTGGGCTGACTGATAATACCATTCCAAATTCGGTAGTCCCCTCCCCCCATCGGATCTGGCCGCCCACAACAGAGATTGGGATAACCTCGGTGATTTACGTTGCCAGATAAAAGTACGTAATGCTTTCCCCATCCCCCTTAAATCCCGAGCTGGGACCTGCACTGGTAATGTCTGAAAGAGGAACAGCAACCTTGGAAGCACATTCATCTTCACTAGAGCTATCCTGCCCCACCATGATATCCAAAGACCATGCCATCTCTGCAAGTCTGCTCGGATTCGCCTATAGAGGGGCTGATAATTCTTCTCATAAATCTGGGTTATATCTTTAGGAATATAGATTCCAAGATATTTAAGACCATGTTCCACCCACCTAAAAGGAAAACTGCCCCGAATGTTCTCCACTTCAGGAGGCGTGAGTGTCAAATTCAACACCTCGGTTTTATCCAGATTGATTCGGAACCCAGAGATTCTTCCATATAGCTCAAAGAGCTGCATAAGATGCGGAAAGGAGACATCAGGCTTCCTCACATAGAGTAAAATATCATCCGCGAATAGCGCTACCCGGTGTTCAACCCCATTCAGCTCAAAACCACTCAGATTCGGATGATTCCGAATACTCAGCGCCAATGGTTCTATAGACAGGGCAAATAAGAGAGGTGAAAGCGGACAGCCCTGTCTGGTCCCTCGACAAATGGGAAAAAAATCGGTATAAGATTGATTAACATGTAGACAAGCCCGCGGGTCGGTATAAAGGGCTCGAATCCAACCAATAAATGTCTGGCCCAGTCCCATACGATCCATCACGTCCCATAGAAATTCCCAGAGGACCCTATCAAAGGCCTTGTCCGCATCTACGGACATCAAGACCAACTTATCCGCCCTTTGACCTGCTCCCCAAAGCAGATTCAGAGTCCTCCGAATATTATCACTCACTTGCCTACGCTGTATAAATCCCGCTTGATCTTGGTGAATTATAGATGGCAAAATTTTCCCCAAACGCAGAGCCAGTGCCTTAGCCAATATTTTTGCATCTAAATTCAAGAGTGATATAGGGCGATAAGCCCCGCATGTCAAGGGGTCCCTTCCCGGTTTTAAAAGTATAGTAACCCCCGCCTCCCCCATAGTAGTCGGCAAGAAGGCTCCTTGTGGCACTCCATTCGCCACTCTCGCCAATAATGGTCCTAGCTGTCCTGAAAATTGTTTATAGAAACATCCAGTGTATCCATCTAATCCCGGTGATTTCCCTGTTTTCAACTGCTTAATCACTCTCAAAATTTCCGCCTCCTTTACCGGTTCTTGTAAGTAAGCTTGATCTGAGTCAGATAATCTCGGCAAAGGAAGGGAATCAAGAAAATTAGCCCGAGCATCCCGATTTACCGCCTCCGGGGCACTATATAGATTAGAATAAAATGTTAAGAACTCCTTCCTGATCTCTGAGTCCGTCACCTTTACATCACCCCTCTGAACCCCCCGTATCTTTGTTATTGTTGCTCTATTCTGCTTAATTTTAATATATCGAGCCAAATGAGCCCCTGCTTTATTACTATGTTCATAAGTCTGAATACGGAACCTGGCTCGTAGTTTGTCCGTCTCCTCAACTTGGTGTTGATATAATTCATCTCTCACCCTCTGCAATTGATTCCAAACCTGCGCCTCCCTTGTGTCCTGATGTAACCTCTCCAACACTAACAACCTCTGGCGTAATTGTAGAAATCTCTGGGTTCTGTTCCGTTTGTATCTAGCCCCCCATTTAATAAGTTCTCCACGAACCACTGCTTTTAAAGCATCCCATAGTACTGCATCGGTTACCTCCCCATTATCATTTTGTTCTAAATATTCAGCGATTGTGCGTTCCACTGCTGCTGTTACCTCCACTGAACCCAGGAGCGACTCATTAAGTCTCCAGTATTTACGCCCACTTGATTCCAACACCCCAGTGCAGGCCACCCAGACAGGGGCATGATCAGAAATATGCATCGGTTCTATTTCAGCCCGCGCAACCCCTCCCATCTGATTTCTATGAATCCACAATCCATCAAGTCTAGTATAAGTATTTTGTGCATGAGAGTAAAATGTGTACGTTTTCTGAGTACCGTGAAGTAAGCGCCAACAGTCCACTAATCCCAGTGAATGCATTAAATTGCCTAGCGCCTGTACAGGATTGTTTAGAGACCTACGCCCCCCTCCCGAATGATCCAAGACTGGGTCCGGAGGAACGTTAAAATCACCCCCCAGGTAAACCGCCCCTCTGACAAATGATCTCAGTTCAGTCTGAAGGCCCTTGAAATAGGTGACTTGAGCAGAACAGGGGCCATATATATTGATAATTGTCAGCTGTCGACCCTGTAAACTTCCCTGCAGGCCCAGGCATCGCCCTTCCTTGTCCCTAAATATGTGTTCCACTTGGAATCCCACCCCTTTTCGCACCAAGATAGCCAATCCTCCCGCTCTTTTGGTAGCCCCCACACTCTGATGTGTCCAGATCAAATCATATTGTGGTCTTTGGAGTAGGCCAACATCCCGGGGTCTCAAATGAGTCTCCTGTAGCAGACATATATCCCATTTCATACGGGTCAATTCCCTAAACACCAGGCTCCGTTTACCAGGACTATTAAGTCCATTAACATTCCAGGATCCAATGACAATCTCCGGCTCCCCATCTCCCTCTTTCTGCCAGGTCTGCTCCCTCCTAAGAATCAGTCCCCTCCCCCCCCCCTCCTAATGCCGATCCATCCATTTTGGAATCAGCCATATGAGAAATGTACGTCATATCCAAGAGGCTCATCGTGATTGCATTCCCTATCTCTATATTCACTCCAACTCCCCATGCATTCTGTCCACTCTCTCCCCTCCCCCCAATATTCAACGAGAACCCCCCGTGCTTCCTTCCCACCTGTAGAACTATGAGAAGACATCTCTAATTCCCATGCAGGCTCCCTATACAGTAAACATTTATAGATACCCTCTGGGAGAAAATAACACAATATTGAACAGTGGAAACAATAGCTAACTCCCGTCATCAAGGTCCAGAAAGATCCACATAAAAGCTGTATTCTCCCCTCTCCGTCACACCCACCAGTCCCACCCAATAGAATCTCTGATATCTTACAGAGAAGAGGAGAGCTAATGAAGCATTCAACCCTGCCATTGACACACTGCCCCGATCCACACTCCCATGGCATAATATGGATTCCAACCCTGTACCATTAAGCATTCTCTCCCAGACTATCTTCACCTTCCAAACCTTCATATCATCCGCACCTCCTCTCCTTCATGGCCGCACCATTCATCCATCATCCAACTTCCAACCAGTTCTATCATTAAAGCAAGAACATTAAGTAAGGAAAAGTTCAACTCACTCTCCTAATAAAATGTAACTAATAGCTTCATGCAGACCTCCTCCCGGGTAGCCCTTTTTCAATCAACAAGCACCCCTATATAGAATAACCCAGCAGAGCCGCAACTACAGTATTCAACTTCCCACAACCCCCTGTGATATAGGAACTAAACAAGAACAGTCAATTCCAGCATCTGGTGATCATTTCAAGTGCCAGAGGTTGATGGCTGTGGGCTCTCAGCTAGTACTTCCACAGGTCCGGTGCCTGGATCTTCCTCCTCTCCTGTAGAACCCCTTTCGCCTTTGTCCTCCGCCATTCTACAGCCCAAATCCTTCAATGCGAGCCATGCGTCAGCTGAGGAATCCACTCGGCGATGCTTCCCGTTCACCGTGATTAACAATCCAAAGGGGAATAGCCAGCGGTAACGATAGCCCTCCGTTCTCATAAATTGAGTCACCTCTTTAAAAGCGCGGCGTTTTTGGAGGGTCACAGCTGCTAGGTCCTGATAGACCCCCACCACCACTCCCTTCCATGTAAAATTAGGGTGGCGCCGGGCTGCTTGTAGAATCCTTTCTTTAATCGGGAAATCACCAAAGCATGCAATGATGTCTCTATTGCCCGTGCCTCTGGCTGAACCCAGGCTCCTATGAGCTCATTGTAAAACTATAGGGCTCACGTCCTCCCGCTCCTCTTCCTGAAGCAAATCTGTGCAAAAGTCTTTAACCACTGTCCTCGCGTCTTTGTATTGTTCCGTATCCGGGATTCCTTTAAATCTTAAATTATGGCGTCTCGAGCGGTTTTCTAAGTCCTCCACTTGACTCCGCAGTTCTTCTAGCTGGGACACCGCCACGTGCAGCTCCGATGAGCAGGCCTGCACCGTGGGCTCCACCTGGTTCAAACGCCCCTCCGTCGCCGATACTCAGGTGCCTAGCTCGCTCACCTCCGATCTTATTTCTGCCAGGGCCACTCGAACATCTGAGCGGAGCCCCACCATCTCCTCCTTAAGTTCTCTGAACCAACGTTCCAAGTTCCCTACCATTAGTTTGTCTCCCAGCTCTGCACTGGCCTGTTGCGTTCCAAGTTGTTTAGGCCCAGATTGATGCGCCATTTTGTCTGAGGTTGTCGGGGACTCCAGAGCATGCGATCTCGTTTTCACGTTCCCCGTTGCCGAGTATTGAAACTTTGCCAGCTTTTTTCTACTCGCCATCCATTCACGAGTGCAATTCACCGACCGCTACCCTTTCGCTGCTCTGTAGAGATAGCTTATTATGCTGTCAATATCGAGCCCCTCCGGAGCTCGAGAATTAACCAGCCATGCTTCCCGGTGACGTCACTTCCTCCTTATCAAAAGCCTTTTCAGCGTCCAGGCTAGCCAAAAGATCGTCACCCGCTCGACCCCTACCCTCCTTGAGGGTCACCAATGCCTGTATGATGGAGGATGCAAAACGTCTCAGTGCAAAGCTGACCTGGTCAGCATGGACCAGGGAAGGAATCACCTGGGCCAACCTACTCGCCAGAATCACTGTGAGGAGCTTCGTATCTTTATTTAATAAAGAGATTGGACGATATGGCCCTACTAACTCCGGGTCCTTCCCCAGCTTCGGTAGAACCACAATATGAGTGTGGCTCTGTTCAGTGAGAACGCAGCCAGTGATCTGCATGTTGGCGTACATGGCCACCAAAGCAGGCCCTATCTGAGGTTTCAAAATCTTATAAAACTCAGGCCCGTCAGGTCCGGGGGCCTTCGCCAGCTTCAGCTGACCCACTGCGACATGAACCTCGTCACATGAGATGGGTGCATTTAACATGCGTAAATGTTGGTCCAACACCTGAGGTAAAGCAAGATCTCTAAAAAAGGAATTGCGCGCCTCCAGATTATAAGGGCCCAGCCCATAAAGATCCCGGTAAAAATGAACAAATTGGTTTTGTAGCGCTGCCTCCTCCTTGTGAACAGTATGGTTACTCGCTGAATACAGTTAAATGCGAATGGACCTCCGAAACGGCCAATAATTTACCCGCCTGTTTGCCCCACTGGTATAACCGGAACTTGTAAACGTCAATATGAGACATAGCTCACTCGGTTAAAATAGCGTCTCTTTGTTTACGCAGGCCCAAGTATTCTGCACGCTTAGCCTTCGATGGCTGCTCATGTAGGGCACTCCTACACAGATGCAATTGCTGAGTGAGAGACACCAAGGCCGCGTCCCATTGCCAGCGCTGCTTAACCGTATGGGCGATAATCCGCCCCCGGAGATACGCCTTGGGCGTCCGAGACCTCCCCTCCCGCATTGGTATGGTAATAGAAATCCCATTCTTCAGTGTGAAAAGTTTTATCCAAGTAGAGTGAGATTAAGGCGCCAGATACGATCGTGGGCAGGTCCCTGCCAGTGCAGAGTGAGGGAGATGGCGGCGTGATCACTGAAGGGAACGTCAAGGATATGTGTGCGCACCACCTGGCCAATGGACTGGGACGACAACAAAATATAATCCAACCGAGAATGAGTATGATGCACCCCAGAATAGAAGGTAAAATCCACTTCCTCCGGATGATAGGCCCTCCACACATCGACTAAGCCCAATTCATTCATCAGAAAGTTCACGCCAATCCGTTCATTGTCACTCCTCACCATCTGGGGAGGTTTGCAGTCTACAGAAGGGTCACTGGTAATATTAAAATCCCCCGCTAGAATAGGTTTGTAATTGGGCAAGGCCAACAGATGTGCCAGCACAGTGCAAAAGGAGTGAGCCTATACGTTTGGGCCATAGATATTGCACAAAACCACAGGACAATCCTGAAGGGTGCCAGCCCAGAGGACAAAACGGCCCTGAGGATCCACAATAGTCTTATGTTGGACCGCCACCACTGCCTTGTTAATAAGAATAATGACACCCCTCTGCCTAGAGTTATAGAAGAGTAGACGGCCTCCCGCACCCTCCCCAATTTGGTGTGCTCACCAGAAGTAAGGTGCATCTCTTGCAAAAAGGCCACCGAAGCCTTCTCTCTCTTCAGAAAGGACAACACCTTCTTGCGCTTGATGGAGGAGTTGAGAGAGTAATATAAGTCAGGTCAGCCGTAGCCATGAGAACTACATAGATGAAACAAAGAGGTAAGCAGCTTACAGGTTTTCCAGGAGGCCTCCCAGCCGAGCCCCCATAGAAAGAAAAAAGAAGAACCCCAGTCGCTGAAGGATACCCCCCATCCCCCCCCGAGACCACCCCATCCACCAGACACACATCTCAAACAACACCCACCACGCAAACAGACTCCCCAACCCCCAAGCAAACCGCTCCATCTCACCATCTTGGGAGAGAGCATGGTCTGCCGGAGTTTTAGCGGCCGCGGGGCCTTGGCGGGCATAATACCCCTCGAGCACTCCAGCCCACAATAATTAGCACTCCTGTGGCACAGGATGCAGCAGAGTTGGGGCAAAAAGAAGTGCGTCAAGCTGCTAAAAAGACAAAGTAGAGCAGGGAGAGGTCGGAGCTCAAACAGAGAGCCACCGTTCAGCAGCGTGTCATCACGTGACCCTCGGAGGTTCATTATAAATGAAAACCTTGTCTTCTTAGAAATTCCTGTACAGTTTGTTACAATAATTTTACTGTGCTATGGATAAATATTTTTATCGCAACTTGGTTGAATTCCAAGCTATTAGTTAGGTAAATAATGAATTACAAAATAATTACAGTTGGTAGATTAGGCAGATGACAATATAACATTCTAGTGCAATGTGTCTAGTGGTCCTGAACTGTAGAGTTTTGCATCTGAACCCACAAATTGCTTACAAAAAACTGTCAATCATTTTTTCTACTCTGTCTCCTTCCCAGGGAGCTGCTCCTGCCCCCACAGTTTTTCTGAAGTGTTTATGCTCTTCTCTGTGGTTTTATTATTTTTCGGGTATTTTTCTGTCTTTGATTGGGGCTTGTTGCCCAGAGGTTCCCACTTGTTGGGACCTCTACTTGGGAGAAGACGCAGACTAGTGCACTGCTGTAATCTGCTGCTATCAGGATCAGTCCTCAGGGACACCTAGCTAGCCAGCCTGTTTTGTAGCTGCTCACATCACTGAATTATTCAGGAGCTTGAGCACAGGCTGTTTGGCACCTTGGCTCAGCTGGGATTAATAGTGGGTTGATTGTGTGGTCTTCCTTCCCTTCTTGATGAGGTTTTCCAGGGGTTGAGGCTCAGTTCAACCTCGGTCCGACTGGCTGCCCAAAGACCAGGTTCATCCAGCAAATCTGTGACACAGATTTCTTATCCATTTGTTCCAGCTGAATTCTTATGCTGAAGCAGGCAGGCACCACATGGCACAGTGAGTAAAGTTATTATATAACCTATAGGGAAAATTGAGGGGAGGGGTGGATCTAGGAAAATCTCCAAGGGCTGTTTTTGGCACGATTTTGCTGATGGCAACTATCTTGGATTTTTAATATAGTAACATAGTAAATGACAGCAGATAAAGACCTGAATGGTCCATCCAGTCTGCTCAACCATACAGGCTCCATAAATTAATTATTTAATTTAAATGGTCCTTTTTCTTAGATTTTTCTGGGCCAGAAATCCAGAGCCCTGCCCGTTAGTGTGCTTAAGTACTATGTACTGGAGTCTCCGTCAAAGCTCACTCCAGCCCATTTTAACCATCCCAGCCATCGAAGCCCTCCCCAGCCTGTCCTCAACTGAATGCCCTTATACAGGACACAGACCATTCAAGCCTGCCAAGTACTGGCCTTAGTTCCATCAATGTATACCCATTATTTTCTGATTAGAGATCCTCTGAGTTCATCCCATGCTTGTTTGAACTCTGTCATCATTTTCTTCTCCCCCACCTCCATCGGGAGTGCATTCCACGCATCAACCACTCTCTCCATAAAGAAGAATTTCCTAACGTTACTCTTGAGTCTACCACCCCTCAACCTTAAATTATGCCCTCTGGTTTTACCATTTTCCTTTCTCTGGAATACATTTTGTTCTACGTTAATACCTTTCAAGTATTTGAATGTCTGAATCATATCTCCCCTGTCTCTCCTTTCCTCTAGGGTATACATAGTCAGAGCTTCCAGTCTCTCCTCATACGTCTTTTGGTGCAAACCTCCTACGATTTTCATCGCCTTTCTCTGGATTGCTTCAAGTCTTCATATGTCCTTTGCCAGATACGGACTCCAAAATTGAACACAATACTCTCCAGTGAGGCCTCACCAATGACCTGTACAGGGGCATCAACACCTTCTTTCTTCTACTGGTCACGTCTCTCTCTATACATCCTAGCATTCTTCTGGCAACAACCACTGCCTTGTCACACTGTTTCTTTGTCTTTAGATCTTCAGACACTATCACCCCAAGGTCCCTCTTCCCATCTGTGCATATCAGCCTCTCACCTCCCAGCACATTTGGCACCTTCAGATTTCTAATCCACAAATGCATTACATAGTAACATAGTAAATGACGGCAGATAAAAACCTGAATGGTCCATCCAGTCTGCCCAATGGTTATACCCATTACAAATACATGATTAAATTAATTTGTCTCTTCTTTGATATTTCTGGGTCATAGACTATAAAGTCCACCTTGTATTGTCTTAGGTTCCAAATGCTGAAGTTGCTGTCCAAGCTCACCCCAGCCTATCCAACCATCCTGTTTGCAGGATATCTACCATAAAGTATGGCCAGTAACATCCTCATGTTCCAAGTTACTGGATTCCCATCGATTCCCTCTCTAGCCCATCTTACACTAAATCACCACATGTGAGACACAGACCGTGCAAGTCTGTCCAGTACTGACTTTAGTCCTTTAATTTCCTTCATTTTCTAGAAATCTGTTTATCCCATGCTTTTTTGAATTCCATCACCGTTTTCCTCTCCACTAGTTCCCTCAGGAGGGCATTCCAGGCATTTACTATCTTCTCCATGAAAAATATTTTTTTTTCTAAAACCTCCATCTGTCTCAAACCCCTCAATATATATATATTTTAATTAATTTTAATAATAATAAAAAAAATTATATATATATATATATATAATAAAAAGCTAGCCGTGCATGCGCACTCCTATTTGCGTGTTCCGTGCGCTGTAGGTCTGTGGCCGAAGGAGTGCGCATGCGCGCTTATACGTCACCAGCCGATCGCCTCCACAAGCAGGACCGCAGCCAGCCGCCGATCTCCGTTCCTCCTGCACCATGGCACGCCAGGCATGTCCCTGCCTCCCCCGCCGCCGGCCTCGGGCTTCTGGGGGCCGGTGGTGCGAGCCGCCAGGCCGGTGCTGAGGCCCCGCCTCCCCACTTCCGCCCTACATGGCGCTGCCAGACCCGACAAAACGGCCCTACACTCACAGACCCGCGAGCAGGGTTGCCATGGAAACCCAGCCGGAATAACATGCAGTTGCGCAAAGGTCAGTGAGAGGGGATCAGGAGCTAAAGAGAGATTGAAAAAAACAAACAAACAACAGTGGACAAGGAGAGAGAGACACACAGACAGTCACAGAAGGACAGGGGGCTAAAGAGACAGATTGAAAAAATAACAAAACACAGAGGACAAGGAGAGAGAGACACACAGACACTCACAGAAGGACAGGGGGCTAAAGAGACAGATTGAAAAAATAACAAAACACAGAGGACAAGGAGAGAGAGAGACACAGGAAAAAAATGATAAACAGACATACAGCAGCCAAGGAGACAGACATACTTACATACAGCGTCCAAGTAGACAGACAGAGAGACAGTGGGCAAGGAGACAGCAAAAAAAAAATACAAACAGCCAAGGAGACAAACAGAAAAAAATAAAAAATACAATGCCCAAGGATAAATTCAAGAAAAAAAAAACATACAGACATACAGTGGCCAAGGAGTAAGACTTCAAAAAAGACATACAGACATACAGCAGCTAATGAGACAGATAGACTGACAGCGACCAAGTAGACAATCAGCAAAAAAACACAAACAAACACAGAAAGCAAAAAAAGAGAAACATACAGCGGCCAAGGAGACAGGCATGCAACAAATAGGAAAAATATAAAAACTTTTAATAAATCAACCATACGTGAAGAAGGAATAAAAAAAAAAAAAAGGAAGAGACACCTACAGGGAAACACAGGATCAAGAGCATACAGAGAAAACAGAAGTTTGCAGGAATCGGGAACATATAGAGAAAGGAGAGCAGAGACCCCTGCAAGAAGAGAAAAATAGCAAAGAGACTGGGGATGAGAAAGAGAGCAGAGATGCTTGCAGGGAGAAAAAGCTAAGCAGTAATGTTACAGCTTGAGAGTGCAGACTGAGGAAGAAAGCAGAGACAGCGCTACACAGGGAAATGGAGGGAGGAAAGAGACAGAAAGAAAAATACAGACAGACATAAATTCTAGCACCCGTTAATGTAACGGGCTTAACGACTAGTATATATATATATATATATATAAAATTAAAATTGACAGGAATGGACCCCTTAGGTCTTCTTATCTCGTTTGAGTTGGTGGGGCAAGTGGGATGTTGAATCGAATTTAGCATTTGTGTGATGTCCTGATGCGTGGGGGATGTCTCAGAGGTGAAGAGGTGTGTATAAAAAGATTCAAATTCTGTTTTAATTTCTGAGATTTCAGTTATTAATCTTTGGTTGGAATCTTTAATGGATGAAATAAGGCATTTTTCATTTTTTCTTTTAAGGTATTTCACCAATGATCTTCCTATTTTATCTTGCCAAGTTTGTTCTGGATGGCCAGCTGAGAAGTGTCCATGTCCCAAGTCTGAGTGCATGGGGGAGGGGCAGGAGCCTTGAGCACAGCCTCCTCTGAGTCCTTCAGAGCTAGAAATCTGCAGGAGTTGCATTCCCAGGGGAAGGGACCCTTTCCAGAGCCCTCTGAAGGTGCATTGGCCAAGTGCAGGTGTGCAAGGTCTGCGGAGCCCAGGACGACTGGCAGGGGGTCACTGCAGGGTCCTCGAGACCCATAGAACAAGGCTTCATCCCGGATTTTGAGAGCCTCATGTGGGTCCTTGGCGTTTGCTTGCAGCACACCAGGGGGGTAGTGGCGGTGCAAGGGAGCTCCCCTCAGCATGTGCATCGGCCAGGTGAGGACATAGATTGGACCTAGGGCTAAACGGTATAGAAATTAAAAATAAAAAAATAATTCTGACGTAGACAGTGAGGATGGAAAATCTGATTCCATGCCACTGGTGACCCAGGATGAAGTTTAGATGGCAGAGTCTGGTTCTTTGCAAGAAATCAGCAGTTAAGAAGTGGCAGTGACTGAGGGCCAGGTGGATGACCCCATGGTGCGCTGGCTTTTCAAAGACTCTGCACTCTCGAGTAGTATTTCCACCCCACTGAGAAAACTGAAGCTGGAAGTTTCTCCAGCTCCCTCGTCTCAGTGCTTAGTTATGAACAGCTCTGTTGCTCAAATTGCCTGTTTTCCCTCCCTTCCAGACAATAAAAAACTGATCATGGATCACTGGGAGTTTCCAGAGGGGGTTCCTGTAGGTGGCTAATTCTATGGCAAAGCTTTACCTGATGGTTCCGGATTTTCAGCAGCTATTTGTTCTGCCGAAGGTGGATTCGCTGGTGGTGCAGGTAACCAAATGTACATCTCTGCCTACTGAAGGAGGTGTCATTTTAAAAGATTTTCAGGATTGTAAGATGAACTTGCTCCTCAAGAGGCAATTTGAAGCCTTGGCCTTAGGGATTAAGGTAGCACCCGGCTGTCTCGAGTCTCAGTCCTGGAAGATGACGAGGATTCCCAAATGCTCCTATCTGAGGTGAATTATATAGCGGACGCTCTGTATAGAAACATGGAAACGTGACGACAGATAACGGCCAAATGGCCCATCTAATCTGCCCATATAAGAATTATGAGCAAGGTATCAGTCTATGCAATCTCCACTCAACAGATGCTCTGGATCATACAGTGGATAGGAGATTCTGCCTCTAAATCCATTCTGCGCAGGCTCCCCTTTCAGGGGCAGATACTATTTGGCAAAGGTCTGGATGACTCGATGACAAATGTTGCGGACTGTCGTCTCAAGGCCTTGCCAGACACCAGATCCAGATGACTTGGGGTTCAGGATGAAGCAATTTTTGAGGCTTTTGAAGATTCCACCCCTATGCAGCAGGCCATGTGACACTAAGGTCCAGCGGTGGCAGGAGACAACAAGCCTTGGGCTCTTGCTCTTTCCCAGTCTCTAAGAAATCACAAAAGATGCCAGGACAGGGGCTGAGCCTTCCAGGATAGGGGGGCAGGCTGTTGAATTTTTCATTGGTCTGGGCTCAGTTTGGAGCAGACCTTTGGGGCCTAGAAGTTGTTTGGTTACAAAATCACTGGTCTCCTCAGACAGACTCTCTTCAGCAACCACTTCCCTGTTTACTGACAACAAACAGCTACTCTCTCCAGAGCCATGCCTCTTCGCATTTTCTCCTGGGAGATATTTAACAACCGATTCCAACCTTTATGATGTGGGGAAGGGGGGGTCATTGCAACAGACATCCAGTTTAGGGTCATTGGTCACTGGCTTGGCAGAAGTTGTTCATAAATTGCCTAGAACTCGGAGCCATTTGTCTAGCGCTTCAGGCACTGGAGAAGTCTCTGGAAGGCAAGGCAGTAATTTGGTCTTCTCAGACAATGCAACAGCAGTGGCCTATGTCAACAAGTAAATAGGCACCAGAAATGCCCCATTGTGCCTAGAAACTCAACTTCTCTTTTGGTGGGCTGAAGCTCATTTGTAAACTCTCGGCTGCGCATATAGCAGGAGTGGAAAATATGCAGGCCCACTTTTGCAGTTGACAGACCCTCTACCCTGGGGAATGGTGTCTATCCCCCCTAGGCGTTCAATGCCCATAGTTCGGCAGTGGGAGACTTTTCAGATGGATTTGATGGCCTCAGCAGCAACACAAAGATCTCGCTTTTACAGCTAAAGACACGAGCCCAGAAATGAGCGCATTAGTCCAACTGTGGCTGGAGAAAGAGCTCTTATATGTGTTTCCCCCATGGCCCATCCTCAGTTGAGTCATTCATAGGATTGAGAGTCATCTGGGCTTGGTAGTCTTAGTTACGGCTGTTTGGCCCCGCAGACCATGGTTTTATATTATATTACATTACATTAGAGGTTTCTATTCCGCCATTACCTTGCGGTTCAAGGCGGATTACAAAAGAAATAAAAAAATGGAGGGTTACAGTGGAAGAACATTTATCCTTTCTGGAGAGGTAAAGAGTAGGTTATGTAGTTTCTGTGTGGCGGGAAGAGAGAGGGGGGAAGGACGATAAGTTTGAAGTTAGGGCTGTTTAAGGAATTTCTTGAAGAATGTAGTTTTTATTTCTTTTCTGAAGTTAGGGCTGTTTCAGGAATTTCTTGAAGAATGTAGTTTTTATTTCTTTTCTGAAGTTAGGGCTGTTTCAGGAATTTCTTGAAGAGTATAGTTTTTATTTATTTTCTTAACGTCTTGTAGTCTGGTGTCATTATCAGTAGATTGGTATGTGGACCTAGTCTGTCTCCAGAGTGACGAATACCTCAGACTGTTGGACCTTCTCACTCAAGGATCTGTACATATTGAGAATCTGGAGCACTTTGGTCTTATGGTCTTTTCCATTCCTGGAATCGTAACACAATATTGCAAGGTCTCAGTGGACCTCCGTTTAAGCCCATATGGAAGGCTTCCTTTCTGGATCATATGGTCGAGACGGTGTTCTTGGGGGCGATTATATTGGCAAGACGAGTCTCCAAGTTGTAAGCTCTTTCTTGTATGAGACCATTCCTCAAAATTACGGAAGTAGGACTCTCCTTACATAAGGTTCCATCCTTCTTACTGAAAGTTGTCTCTGCCTTCCATGTTAATCAGGAAGCCTGTTGCCTTCCACCTGATGTGATCAAAGAAAAAAGACAGGACATTGCATTTGTTGGATGTCAAGCAAACTCTCCTTAAAGTTACCAATGAGTTTTGCGTCTCGGATCACCTTTTTGTTCTGACCAATCGTGCCAAGCCTTGATTTTCCAAATGGATTAAGATGGCCATTTGCTCTGCATATATGGGCTGTGGTAAGCAGCCGCTGATTGCATTGAAAGCTCACTCCACCAAAGTAGTTGCTACCTCATGGGTAGAGACTAGGGCTGTCTCGCCTGGAGAGATCTGTAGAGCAGCTACGTGGTCTACCCTCCATACCTTTACTAGGTTCTATAAGGTGGACATAGCAGCCAGGAAAGATGTTGCTTTGGGGTCTTCTGTGCTGAAAGCAGGCTCAGTGGACCCACCCTAGACTTTGGGGACTGATTTGTATGTCCCTACAGTTTGGGGGTTTGGGACCATTAGACACATTGCACAAGAAAGAAAGATTATGTTCTTACCTCAAATCTTCTTTCTTGTAGATGTCTAGTGATCCTAAATCCCCCGCCCTGTACGTGGGCTTCGCCTGCCTTCTGCCTTGAAGAATCAGTCTGGAGCTAAAGAGAGCTCTGTTCTTCAGGTGATCTGAGACCCCCCCATAAGGAATACTCGAGAGAGTATACTTTTTGTTTTAAGTCTCTTCTGGATAGCAGTACATGCGAGTAGCTATGAGCGCTATAAAGTTAGAGCTGGTTGCACAAGTATTTCTATCTGTTTTATAGCACCCACATACAGTCGTGTGAAAAAATTAGGACACCCCATGAAATATTCAGTTCTTTCTTAAGAAATGTTCACATATTGATGTTAAATCCTTTTTTAAAAAATCTATTTATCTCTGGTAAAGAAAGTAATGTAATTGCAGGTAAACAACAAAAATTTTCCTTGATTTACTCATAAAACAAAAGATATCCACAAAAATATGTATCGTAATTAAGGAATAAATAGGACAACCCCACATATCCTCCCACTTAAAGTAGCTCAAATCACACATAGGTGTGTCACATCAGGTGCACATGATTAGAACATACTGTGTTTCCCCGAAAATAGACCTACCCTGAAAATAAGCCCTAGCATGATTTTTGGGCTAGGTCTTAATATAAGCCCAAGTCCCTGGAAGCCTAACCCGAATGTCCCTGGATTCGCTGTTAGCAGCGCTTTACCCTGCCTCCGCCGCGCAGCCGAACCCCCACTGATCCTCCCATCTTTCCATCTCTACCTCCCGTCTGAACCCCGCTGACCCTCCTATCGCGAGACCTACAAAGAGCAGTGTCATCAGTACTCTAACCAGGCTGCTTTGCGGCCTTCTCCTGCTGGGGCATTCCCTCTGCCGCATCACTGATAATATCATCAGTAACGCGGTGCACGGAAGGCCTCTGCAGGAGAAGGCTGCGAAGCAGCCTATTTAGAGTGCTGCCGACATTGCTCTTTGTAGGTCGGAGGGTCGGCGGGGTTCAGATGGGAGGGAGAAATGGAAAGATGGGAGGGTCAGCAGGGATTTGGTTGCACAGTTGGGGTGGGGGGGCTGCTTAAGGGTTCTGCTGCATGGAAAGGAAAGATAGAAGTGGTGCACATGGGATGGGAAGGAGAGGTAGAAAGATGCTGCAGAGGGAAGGCATAAAGGGTTGGGTGAGAGGGGAGGAAAGATGCTGCACATTTGGGGGAGTGAAAAGAATGAGGGAGAATTGGGGTGAAGGAGAGGAAGGGAGAGATGATCATGTACATGAAAAAAATAAGATCTACCTCAAAAATAAGCACTAGTGCAATTTTTGGGCCCAAAATTAATATAAACACGATTGTCACTCAGCATTTTGAAGGAGGATTTCCCTACTTAAACCTCGGACATTTAGTTTGGTGTGCTCATTATTGCTGCGGTGAAAGTGAACACCATGGTGAGATCAAAAGAGCTGTTTGATGCTTTCAGAAAGAAGATTGTAGCAGCTTATAAGTCTGGTAAAGGATTTAAAAAGATCTCAAAAGAATTTGACAGCCATTCCACGGTCTTTAAAATAGTGTACAGGTAGAGGATTTTCCAAACAAATGCCAATATGCCTAGATCTGGCAATCCAAGCAAGTTGACCCCCCAGAGCAGACCGCAAGATGCTAAAAGAAGTCTCCCAAAACCCTAAAATGTCATCAGAATCTTGCTACTGTTGATGTGAAAGTGCATGCCTCTACAATCAGAAAGAGAATGCACAAATTTAACTAGCATGGGAGGTGTGCAAGGAGGAAACCTTTGCTCTCTAAGAGAATATCAAGGCCAGACTGGTTTGCCATCTAGAATGTGGACAAACACCAGGACTTCTGGAATAGTGTTCTATGGATAGATTAGTCTAAAATTGAATTATTTGGACATCAGAAAAGAGGACCTGTTTGGCATACCCCAAATACAGCATTCCAGGAAAAGAACCTCATATCAACTGTGAAGTATGGAGGTGGAAGTGTCATGGTTTGGGGATGCTTTGCTGCAGCAGGACTTGGTCAGTTTACCATCATAAAATGCAGCATGAATTCTACAGTGTATCAGAGGGTTCTTGAGAAACATGTGAGACCATCTGTAAGAAAATGTAAAGCTGAAGAGGAATTGGTCCCTGCAACACAACAAAGACCCACCAACATACCAGTAACTCCACCAAGAACTGGCTGAAAACTAAGAAATGGAGAGTCCTGGAGTGGCCGAGTCAAAGCCCTGATCTTAATCCCATTGAGATGCTGTGGGGTGATTTGAAACAGGCTGTACAAGCAAGAAACCCCTCAAACATCTCACAGCTGAAAGAATTCTGCATTGAGGAGTGGGCCGAACGTTTCTTAGACCAATGTCAGAGACTGGTTGATGGCTACAAGAAGTGTCTCATTGCAATTATTTCAGCCAAAGGCGTTAACACTAGCTAGTAGGGTGTTCTAATTTATTCCTCAGTTAGAATACACATTTTTGTGGATATCTTATGTTTCATGAGTAAATCAAGGAAAATTTTTGTTGTTTACCTGCAATTACATCACTTTCTTTTTCAGAGATAAATAAAAAAAAATTTGACATTGATATGTAAACATTTCTTAAAGAGCTGAATATTTCATGGGGTGTTCTAATTTTTTAACATGATTGTAAATGTTATAATGTTTATTGGTAAATCTTGTTACAGAGCAGAACAAAATTGTACTGTCGGAAGTTCTTCTCTGTTTACCTCCTTCCAGTTATGTCTTCCATTATAGTATTACTTGATTTCTTTTGTACAAACTGAGGGTGCAGGAACAGCTCTCTGGGAAGCAGGCAGAGTTGAAAAGATGATTGAAAGTTTATTTGCAAGTAATTTGCAGGTTCAGATGCAAAACCCTATGTTTCAGGACCACTAGAGAAAAAAAAGAGGGAACAGAAACCCTACGTAAAATCAAATGAAAGAAAAACAAGTGGGGAGTGGGCTAGAACACGTCAACCTTGAGACAAACTATCTTTATTTTCTCAAATTATAATACATATGAAACTACATAGATAAAAAGTCCCATCAATCAAATGTCCTATGTTGGATGGATCTAATAATGACCTGACACGGTCCGTGTTTCAGCTACCTGACGGTGACCTGCCTCAGGTGTGTGATTATGGGTCCACTAGGTGTCAACTCTAGTGCTGGGATTACAAACTTTAAAAATAAAACCTAAAACATCTGCAGGACTCGGAAGTAATCATAGAAGAATCAAAACCGTAGGACCCTACAATTACAACACCTAGTGGACACATAATCACACACCTGAGGCAGGTCACCATTCAGTGGCCGAAACACAGACCGTGTCAGGTCATCTATTAGATCCATCCAACATAGGACATTTGATTGATGGGACTTTTTATCTATGTGGTTTTATGTGTATTATAATTTGAGGAAATAAAGATCGTTTGTCTCAAGGTTGACGTGTTCTATCCCACTCCCCACTTGTTTTTCTTCAGGACTACTAGACACATCTACAAGAAAGAAAATTATCGAGGTAAGAACCTAATCTTTCTATTTCCAATGGCAAGTGTTTCAACTCCACTTATATTTGAAGTTTTTGCTTTATTAAAATTAAAATCTAATCCACCTTCTACCGTTTCTTTTCTTGAGTGGTGTGTACTGTTAAAGATTTCACATCTGCTCTGTGTCAATGCTGTTCTGTACCTTGCTTGTTGTTTTTGCACGTTGACTCATTTTGCTCAATATACATGATTATACAAAAAAAAAGACATAAAAAAACAAAAAACTATTTTTAGATAGATATGGATGCTTTTTTAATCAGGTGCTCAAGATTAATTACTTGCTCTCTCCTTTAGAGTACATCTTCGTTGGAGAGCAACTTGGAAGGACTTGCTGGCGTTTTGGAGGCTGATCTACCAAATTATAAGAGCAAGATCTTAAGAATTCTTTGTACAGTGTATGTATTCAAAAGATATATGAATTCAGGTGATAATCTTATCTATCTACCTTAATGCTTAAAAAACCTCTGCCTCTACTTAGGCATCCCATGCATAAGCAGGTTTGTTTTGTTCTGCCTTTTTAAGGCAGTAGAAATTTTTATTGTGGTGATGCACAAAATTCCAAAAAATGATGTAACTGGGAAATTAAAAAAAAAAAAAATTTGCCAAGCATTGCCATGATTCCCCATTCCCAGCACTTCAGTCATCCACTAGTATGTAATTGTTTGTATTCCTGCCTTTCTATCCTATTGCCTGCCCCTTACTAACAGGATCTTAATGTATTTTGAAGTCTCCCCCTCCCCTTATGTTTTGGTGTTGATTTTTACTTTGTGGCTTTCTGAGGAAAAGAGTTCCACACAGGAAAATTCATCTAGCTTTCCTCTGACATTTTGAGGGCATTCTACTGTGCATATGCTCATTGTCTTGCCTGTTGTTGTTGGGACCTTGGGTGCCGGTTTTTCCATTTAACTCAGTGGTCTCAAACTCAAACCCTTTGCAGGGGCCACATTTTGTATTTGAAGGTACTTGGAGGGCCTCAGAAAAAATAGTTAGTGTCTTATTAAAGAAATGACAATTTTGCATGAGGTAAAACTCTTTATTTATAAACCTTTCCTTTTGGCTAAGTCTTAATAATAATAGTGTAATTTATAGGTAAAGAGACATATGATCAAGAAACTGTTTTATGTTTCTTTTGTGATTATGATAAACATACCAAGGGCCTCAAAATAGTACCTGGTGAGCTGCATGTGGCCCCTGGACTGCGAGTTTGAGACCACTGATTTAACTCAACTATTGCATTTTGTTTGTGCTCCTTCATAGTTTGCATCTGATGATATCTTTTTTTTTTTTTCTTCTAGAAATTATTTATAATTTTTCTTGTTATATATTTTGTAAGTCCTATCTCAGTCATTTACCGTATTTCCCCATGTATAGGCTGCGACCTATACATGGGTTTTACAAACCTGTGCAGTGAGTGCGGCTTGCTTAAATGGAGCCGCCCCATTAGAGGAATACCGTAACTGAACTTTTAAAAAAATCATCCCCCTTAAATACCTGAGCAAACTGTGAATGCTGGTGGAAGTTGCGGACCCAACAAATTCATTACTTGGGGTTAGGTTGGTGCCAGCTGTGGAGCTTAGGCCCAGGTCCCTCTGCGTGTGCCACTGTCTGACTCCGAAGACATCTCCGCTGGCAGGCGCTGCCTCCTCCAGACATGCTGTGCAGGGTAGGAGCAATGTTTGCGATCTCAGGCCTCGCCCTGCACTGCTTACTGAATGGCTGCTGTCGCGAGAACTGACGGCAGCCAATCAGGAAGCAGTGCGGGGTGAGGCTTGAGATTGCAAACATAGCTCCTGTCCTACACAGTGTGATTGAAGGAAGCAGCTGTCCAGGAGGTATTTAAGGGGGGGGGGATAATGTATAGACCTCCCAATTGTATAGGCCGATGTGTTTAAAAACTCTTAGATAAGCTGTGGCTAGTAACATGGGGCGGCTTATCTAAGAGTTTTAAAACCTATATTGGCATTTCCTGTGGCCTATACAAAGGGGCAGCCTATATATGGGGAAATAAGGTAGTGTTTTTTTTTTGTTTCTCCGAGGACAAGCAGGCCAAGATAATCTCACACATGGGTGACGTTATCGATGGAGCCTCAGTGTAGACATTTAAAAGCATTTGTATTACTTTAAAAATCTCAGGACAGCATCCCACCACACATGTGCGGGTACCTTTCCGCTGGCCTTGCGAGTGTGGGACCAGCAGTCTTTTTTTTTTGTTTGTTTTTTTAATCCTTGGAGGGAGGAAGATATTTTCTTCATGATTCCTCTTAACCTCATTTTAAAAAGTTTGATGGGTTTTCATTGCGTGGTGCCTTCCCTTGGGAATATTTTGCTTCTATTTTGCCTTAAGTTCATTTTTTCTCCTACATTTATAGTTTTAGAGAACTTTTTGTAATTTTTAAGTTTCCTTTTTTCTGGTGGCTGACAGGCCCTTTTAGGCCTGAACATTGGTTGGGAGCATCCCCTTCTTTTTTTGTACAGCGAGAGGCCCTTTTTTTCATCATCAAGTCATTTGATTTAACCACAGCTGTTTTTCCTTCCATGTCATTGAAGGTTCCCAGTGGCTTCAAGCATTGCACCTGATGAAGTTGGACCACCTCTGTTTCTGACACCCATTTCTGGTGTATTTGATGTTTGTGGCAGATAGATAAGGGTGACCCGGTCGACATCGTATATCTAGATTTTAAGAAGGTGTTCGACAAGGTCCCGTATGAACGTCTACTTCGAAAAATTTGCGAGCCGTGGCATCGAGGGTGATATACTCACATAGATTAACAACTGGTTGACGGATAGGAAACGGCGAGGTGGGAGTAAACGGACAATACTCAAATTGGAAAGTGTCACGAGTGGGGTGCCGATGGTTCAGTGCTCGGGCCTGTGCTCAACATATTTATAAATGACCTGGAAATTGGTACGATGAGTGAGGTGATTAAATTTGCGGACGATACAAAGTTATTCAAAGTAGTGAGAACACAGAAAGATTGCAAAGACCTACAACAAGCCATAAACACACTTTCCTCAGCAGCAGATGAATCCAGAGACTAGTGGGATAGTACACATCTACCAGCAGGTGGAGATAGAGAACTGATTAACAGGTGGTCCTATTGGTTGGCACCCTCCCTCAGTATTCTCTATCTCCCAGCAGGTGATGGTCGCTGTTCCACGAGCTCCTGGTTTCTAGCTGGATTTTGGTGTATTCTGCTGTTGAGAATTTTTCTCTTCAGACAGTTTGGGGTGTTTGGCTGAGCGGTGCCAACTTTGAGAGTCACACCTGGGCCTCCCCAGGTTCCTGCTCCACCCTCCTCTCCCCTGGATTGAGGGTTCTTCATGGTCCTCTGTGTTTTTCTTCTTTCCCATTAAAAATAAACAAAAAACATTTATTTCCTTCCTTCAGGATGGAGTTGCCAAGGGATTGGCCTTTAATTCTCTTAAAGTTCAAGTGGCTGCTATTGCTCAAGTTCAAGGGGCCGCGTGGCGCGTTCTTCCCTGGCATCTCAACCTGGTTCGATTTCTGAAAGGGATGCAACATATTCATCCTCCTATTAAAAAGATCTGTCCGGAGTGGAATCTTAAAGTAGTCTTGGTGGGTTACAAAAGCCTCCCTTTGAGCCTTTGTCCAAAGCGACTTTGAAGAATGTGACTTTGAAAGCGTTTTTTCTTGTCGCGATGGCTTCGGCTAGTTGCAGGCCTGAGTTGCAGGCGTTGTCTTGTAGAGATCCTTTTTTGCGTATTTCGAATTCGGGTGTGTTGGTGCGGACTGTTCCGTCATTTCTTCCTGAAGTGGTCTCCACCTTTCATGTTAACCAATCTCTCTTTCTTCCAGCCTTCAGAAAAGAGGATTGGGAGGAGAAATTCTCTTCTCTGCAGTTCCTAGAGGTCCGTAGGATACTTCTACATTATCTCCAACTTACTAACGACTTTCGTCGTTCTGATCATCTCTTTGTGTTGTTTGCGGGCCGCAACAAGGGTATGGCAGCGTCTATGGCTTCCACTGCTCGCTGGGTTAAGGAGACCATTGCTTCCACTTCCTTGATGTCTGGTAAGCGGTTGCCCGACAAGCTTCATGCTCATTCCACTCTAGCGATGGCTTATTCTTGGGCGGAGTCCAGAGGTTTTTCTTTGGAGGAGATTTGTTGCGTGGCTACTTGGTCTTCTAAGAATACTTTTTCTAAGCATTACCGTTTGGATGTGGCAGTGCGTGCTGAGCATGGATAATGAGACACCAGTGCACTCATAAAGCTGCAGTTGCCAATTAAGCTGCTAGCTTTCACTCAAGGTGTGCAAAATAACAAAAACATGGAAATGACGCATAACTCAAGGTTTACCAAAATAATTATTTATTGCTTTTATTTTTCCATCATGGACCTCAAAAGGCTTGTTGCGTTAGCGGGAAAGTCGTTATAGTTGCCAAAATGCTGGCCTTCTGATAACGATCTCAACTCGATACTTCGAAGCTCCCCAATATATACCTTCAGTCCAGTTTGACATCATTGGTCCTTAAATTTTGACAAAGAACTTTTCTTTAACATGTTTAAAAGTTTCAGAAATCATATTTGTTTGTTTACATTCATCCTTGAATATACATTAACATTTTATAACATATTCAGTATTCTTTTTGTCCTTCTCAAAACTTATTTCAGACAGTTTGTCTATGTATCAGGCAAGCTGCTGAAATGTTCTCAGCTTTATCCTGGAGGAGGGGTACTCCCTCCTCCTGCTTTGAACAACTGACAGTTTCATGTTACACCTACACAGTCCTAAGTGTGGGCTACCAATGCCCCCCTTCCTATGCTGGAAACTAGTACAGTAGTTTCTGACTCTAATTATTTCCAGATGTTGCTTTAGGATTTTTCCTTAGTGTTCCTTATATAAAACATTTCACTTTAAGTACAAATTCTTTCATCCATCCATTCATTCGTTCTTTCGGTCGGGGCCCCTTCATTCATCCATTCATACCATGTATTTCATTCATATTTAATGCATGTTATATCTCAGATTGGGATACGTAATCTAATATGCTCTTCCTAACCAGCCTAAGGCACATCTGGAATCAATTAGAACCACGAGGCTAAAAGCGGGAAAAACCTGAACAAAGACTAGGGCCATAGGCTGAACACAAAATGGAGTAAAGCAAAGCAGAAGACACAGAAAAACAGAGAACCCAAAATGGAGTCATCAATAGCTCTATATGTGCATTATGCATATCTATACCTGATTTCTTCTATGATCTGGCTTAATAGCAAAGTACATAAAAATAATATTATTATGCTTTTCCTTAATATTAATCTGTAGTGTGTTTTTCTGGCCTTGGCTACATCCATATTCAGATTTTTATTCACCAATTTTTCGTACGCTTCTATTGGGTGTGGCCTTAACTAACACATATGCTTGTATCTAACTAGAGTTATCCAGAATCATACGAAAAGCAGGTGCTTTTGTAGAAAAACTCCACAAAATACTGCACCATCATGTCCTGACGTCCATTCCATTACCGTCCCATAGACATCGCCCCCTACTGGCCACGAGCCACTATTCCTCAGTGCAGAGGCTGCTTTTGGTGTATCGGTTATTGCTGAGACAGCATTTGCTTCCCGCCCTGATTGAGGATTGCTTTGCTACATTCCACTAGTCTTTGGATTCATCTGCTGCTGTTGCTGAGGAAGGAAAAATTATGTTCTTACCTGTTAATTTTCTTTCCTCTAGACGCAGCAGATGAATCCAGAGCCCCACCCTTTGTGGCTTTTGGATCTCTGTTCGTGTTTCGCTTTTTTCCACGGTTTTGTTATTGTTGGTAGTTGTTCTCTCTATTATTACCTTTGCAATTTGTGTTGGGAAAGAAGTTTTTTACATGTTTGACATATGCTGATTCCGACTGCTTGGGCAAGGAGCGATACTGAGGATACAGGGAGGGTGCCAACCAAAAGGGCCACCTGTTAATCAGTTCTCTGTCTCCACCTGCTGGTAGATGTGTACTAGCCCACTAGTCTCTGGATTCATCTGCTGCGTCTAGAGGAAAGAAAATTAACAGGTAAGAACATAATTTTCCTTAGGAATAGGCCGCGAAATGGCAAATGAGGTTCAACGTGGATAAGTGCAAGGTGATGCATGTCGGTAAAAATCATATGCACGTATACAGGATGTCCGGTGCTGTACTCAGAGAGAGCCCCTAGGAAAGAGACTTGGGAGTTCTTGTAGACAAGTTAATGAAGCCGTCTGCACAATGTGCAGTTGCGGCGAAAATGGCGAACAGAATGCTAGGATTGATTAAGGAGGGGATCACAAACAGATCTGAGAAGGTTATCATGCCACTGTACCGGGCCATGGTGCTCCCCCACCTGGAATACTTTGTCCAAAACTGGTCACCGTACATGAAAAAGGGCATAGTACTACTCAAAAGGGGACCGGAGGAGTTGCCGTACAATGAGAGGCTAGAGAAACTGGGCCTCTTCTCCCTTGAAAAGAGGAGATTGAGAGGGGACATGATCGAAACGTACGCAGGTAAATCTATACTCAAATAGGGCATTGGTCTTTGACCTAAAGGCCACCCCGTGAGTGAACTGCTGGGCATGATGGACCACTGGTCTGACCCAGCAGCGGCAATTCTTATGTTATTAATTACTTAAACTGTTGTCTTTGCTTGTATATGCAGAAAAGAACACAAGAAGTCCAGAGAGGCTCAGAAGCAGGTTTTGGAGCCCAGTCTAAATAGTCGATGCCTATACTGACATTGACATCAGGACCACTGGCCCGCATGGAGCAGAGACTTGTATCCAGCACTGGAGTTGTTGTGCATCGAGTTGGTCTCCACTTGCTTCAACATCAGTGATTGAGTAGTGCCATTGTAACTAGGCAGCATTGTACCAGACACTGAAGAGACGTGGGGATTCGACATCATCGTAGTTGGTGCTGAGAGACATTGATGCTGATGCTGTGCGTTGAGTGAAGGACAAGAAGTACAAGCATCTGTCTCCCTTGATGCGAGTTCCAGAGTAGAGAATGACACGGTGGCTGTAACCCGCTGAAACGGTGGGGGGGAGGGAGGGAGTACTCACTGCGGGCACGGGGCAAGGCCATCACCACCCTGTGGAGCAGTGAATGACCTTGTCCCCGCAGTTAAGGGAGGGAACACGCGCGGCCCCTTCCCTCCCTATCAAATCTATCTCCCTCCCACCTTCCCGGCGCGTTAGTAAAGTAAGTTGCTCAAGCCAGCCGAGCCTGCCTGCCTGCAGTCACGTGTGTGTGGGCAGAAGCTTCTCCTCTGATGCAACTTCCAGTTGCGTCAGAGGAGAAGCTTCTGCACACACACATGTGACTGCAGGCAGGCAGACTTGAACAACTTACTTTACTAATGCGCCATGAAGGTAAGGGGGAGGGGATTCTCAGGCTGCGCGAGGGGGTGCTGAAGGGTGGTGAGGTGGCGAGAGGGAAGGGTGGTGGTGGGGAGAAGACACTGGAAGGGAAATGGGGAAGACAGAGTGGTGAGAAGACAGAGATACCAGACTATGGGGGTAGCAGAGGGAAGAAGATGGGTGCCAGACCAATTGGGGGGGGTTGTGAAGGGAGAGGCACAGTAACAGAGCAAATGGAAGACGCTGAGAGAAGACAGATAGTGGATGGAAGGAATTGAATGAGAAGATGAGGAAAGCAGAAACCAGACAACAAAGGTAGAAAAAACATTTTCTATTTTCTATTTCCTTTTTTTTTTTTGCTTTAGGATAAAGTAGTATATTAGTTGTATGATAAAAATTTATAAACAAAGCCCTGCCAGCTGAACATCTTTCTCTAGTTCAGCAGCTAGAACTTTGATTTATAAGGAAGGAATAAGCTAAATATTGCAGTACTGAGGCTTGTATGGATGCTACGGGAATGGGGCGGTAAAGGGGACGGCGGGGATGAGGCAGTGAAGGGGATGGTGGTCTGGGGATGGGGCAGTGACAGGGACAGAATTTTTCCCTGTGTCATTCTCTATTCCAGAGCACTGTGGGATGCAGCACCCAAAAAGCGTTGATGCCGGGAGGACTGCTCCTCCTACATTCAAGAGATGTCTACCTGTAGGTCTCATGGATGGCAGCATCCAATACCAGAGTTGACACCAACTGTGCAGGCTGTTACAAACCTGAGGCCCCAGCACGTACGATGGGATCTTGACAAACAGATCCTGAACATGGTCCAAGAGCAGTTGGCACCAGACATAGCATCAACATTTAGGGTGTTTGTACCGGACAGGATTTGCTCAGCCTGTCCCACGAGGTCATATAGCCTTATGTTCGCCTGGATGTTGGTGGCGGTGTTAGTCCATGTGGGTAATCCATCGATGTCGGTGGAGAAAGATTTTCTGGAGTCGACAAGGGAACTTTCTTCTCGGCACCATTCTGGCACAGGACGTGGTTTCTCATGATCAAGATAGGCTAGGTATCAGCCCTCCCATGAGAATGACTTTGACCCTTTGTGGGAGTCTGAAGAAGATCCATATTACTTTTTTGAGGAGGAAAAGGAGTCATATGGAATGCAATCAGCCTCCTCCTTACCTGAGGAAGGAAGATCACCTCCACCTGAGTCTTTTTCATCTTTTGTCAAGGAGTTGGTGAAGAATTGGAAATCCCCTCTTGGTCCTGATTATTACCCAGAAAGATTGACACCATGTACTGGATCAAGAGTACACCCAATTGCCTCATCATTCCTTAGTGGTTGAATCTGTCCTCAATTGAGTTGAATGTTCTATAGACTGTTTCGATGCTCCTGGGCTGAGAAGCTAAACTCTAGATTTGTTTGGGTGAAAGATGTATCTGGCCTCTATTCTTATCTCCCTCATTCAATTGTACCACTCTTCATGAGCATATACTTGTGATCCTAGGTGTGCAGTATGCTGGATTTGGTTAATACTCTCCTGCTAGAGCAGGCTGAATCTCTTTGCCAGTTGTCTGGGAAGCAGAAAGCCTGTAGAAAAGATCTGGCCAAGGGCGCTGCTTATACTTTTTAAAGTGGCATCTAGGATCTCAGCTCAAAGTACAGTGGTCAAGGCTGCATGTCTCTCATTTGGACCCAACAGTCCAGCAGAAATTGGCGGATACAACTTCCTGTGGAGATAACCTTTTTAGAGAGAAGACTGAGGATACCTTCAACAAACACCTTTTGCACACTCTTCATTTAGGAGGTTTTTAGGCAAGTCGAATGAAGCAACATACTACTCACATAGGTATAGGTATACTCCTCCTTGCACCTCTCAGCAAGTTTGATTCTAGTTCACTCGTTTGTGTGAACAGCGTGTGCAGAAGACCCAACCAGTTCCCCAGTCAAAATAAAGGATGGATTTTTGATTGGCTGCAGCAGAGCATAGCTGCAGTCAAAGTAGCCACTCCAGACGACCTTCCTGGGGGCGGGGGTTGTTTTTTTTTTTTTGGGGGGGGGGGGTTTCAAGAAAAGGTAGCCCCTTGTAACCTCTAGCAAGTGGGTTTTACAAATAGTCAGCTCAGGGTATATTGTCAATTAACAAGGAAAACCTCCAGATTGTCGCCATCCCTTTCTGGGAATCACTTTGTACTGCTCTCGCAACAAGGAAGTACTTCTAATCTAGATGAATTCTGTGCCCTTCTAAAGACCAGTTCAATCAAACCCATTCCACCAGGGAAAGAGGGGCTGGGATTTTATTCCAAGTTTATTTAAATCATCAAATCTCTGAGCGGTTTACATTAAAAATAAACACATTTTAAAAGGTCAAATACGAGGATTACGAAAAAGACAAATGATGAGATACACAAGGAACATGGATGAGAAATACAATATGTTGATAGGAAAGAGAGCTACGATAAATCACAGAAGGAAAGAGAGTATAAGTAAAAGACAGGGAGGATGTGTCCTATCCTAGTCCTAAGGGCCCTGAGTAAATACCTGGTCAAAGAAAAGTTCAGGTTGGTTTCCCTGGGCTCCCTTCTTTCAGTGATTTAGGAACAAGATGCTGTCTGGAAGTATCAGGATATGTGTGTAGACATCCTTTAAATCCAAAATCAAAGGAAGTATCGGATTTTAGATAGACACATGATTTCTAGTACCATGCATTGTCCTTTGGCCTTGCGTTAGCTTCCAGGGTTTTTACCAAATATGTCTAGTGATGAAGAATAAAGTTATTATTATTATTATTACTATGCAGACTGGGATTTCCATGTGTTTCCCTACCTGGGCAATTGACTAGTGAAGAGCATGTCGAAGGACGGTGCTCAGGAGTCAATGCAGAGAACTATTTGGGTGTTAGAGCTATTAGGGTTTGTTTTAAACTTCACACAAGTACAAGAAATACCACTCTGGAGTGTCAAATAGGAGAAAGGAGGATAAAGGATCTTAGAAACACAAATGTGTGATATCAAGATTAAATCATTGACCTTTATCTCCACCTCCTCCTAGTGTTTTACTTAAATCTTACAGTAATTCATATATTTTATATTCAACTTTTGTTTCTAGAGAATTTAACAGTAAGTATTTATCACTTACATTTAGTGTGCAGAGTCACTAGCCTGTCCCTATTTGGGTTTGTTTTAAACTACCCCAAGTCCCATCAAACCCCAGTCCAACAATTAGAATTCATAGTAGCCCTGCTAGACACACAGCACAAGCTTTTTCTAGGACATTCTAGTTGCTCTTTCCACTCAGATTTGTATATGCAAGCAAGTCATAGCTCAGCAAATGTTGAAGTTGCTGGGCCACATGGCATCCACAATGCATATCACTCCTTTGCACATGAGTACAGCGACCGTAACTTCCCAGTGATCTCAAGTCTTTGGGAACCTAGTGGATATCATCTGGATAAGTCCCTTCTCTGGATAATTTGATCCAATTTGACTGTGGAACTCTCATTCCAAATTCTTCAGCATCACAAGGTGCTGACGAAGGATGCCTCCATCCTAGGTCGAGGAATGCATTTGGATGGGTTTCACACTCGAGGTTCTTGATCACCTCAGGAGAAGGATTTTCATATCAACTTGGAGCTTTATGCAATCTGGATCTGGAACACTCTAAAGCAATGTTTAATAAGGTTAATTAATTAATCAGCTCAATAACAAGATGCAGACAGTAGTCAAGCAGCAAGAGGGTTGTGATCCAGTGTTTTGCACTGAGTGTTACATGTATTATTTTCTCCCAGTTGGTGAGAAGTTATATGTGTGTGCTCGCTGCAAAGAGCTCCTAGCTCTCAGAGAACAAGTATATTCCCTTTAGACCTAGAGGGATGTTGTAGAGAAGTCTCATCTCCAGTCTGGTAGCCCCTGTGCTGCCTTGGAGGAAAGAGGTCTCCTAGAAGGAGAGCATCACTCTGGTAAAGTAGGAAATAATCCTGTAACTAGGATCTGCTCACCAGGGGATGCAATATCCTTTTGCACAGAGGATGTCTCCAGGGGCTTCTGCCCAGGAGGGAAAAGTTAGGTCAGCGGCTGTAGTTGGTGATTCAATCTTTAGGCATGTAGATAGCTGGGTGGCTGGTGGGCATGAGGATCGCCTGATCATTTGCCTGCCTAGTGCAAACATGGCAGACCTCATGTGTCACATAGAGAGGATTTTAGATAGTGCTGGGGAGGAGTCAGCTATCTTGGTACATGTAGTTACCAGTGACATAGGAAAATGTGAGAGGGAAGTTCTGGAAGCCAAATTTAGGCTCTTAGATAAAAAGCTGAAATCCAGATCCTCCAGGGTAGCGTTTTCAGAAATGCTCCTAGATCCACGTGCAGGACCCAAGAGACAGGTAGAGCTCTGAAGTCTCAATGTGTGGTTGAGACGATGGTGCAGGGATGTGGAATTTAGATTTGTTAGGAACTGGGCAACCTTCTTGGAAAAGGGGAACTTGTTCCGAAAGGACGGACTCCACCTTAACTGGGATGGAACCAGGCTGCTGGTGCTAACGTTTAAAAAGGAGATAGAGCAGTTTTTAAACTGAGATGTGGGGGAAAGCAGACAGTCACCCGGGAGCGGATGGTTCGGTGTGAGGTATCCTTGGAGGATACTATTGAAACAGGATATTTATGGAGTCCCAGTAGAGAAGTTCCAATAATGGTGAAAGAAAGCCAGGAGGGTTTAAGAGGAAGGCAGAATAAAAGACTCTTCTGAGCAGCCTGTAGTTGCAAGGAAAAATTTGAAGTATCTGTATACAAATGAAGTATCTGTATACAATTTGAAGTATCTGTATACAAATGCTAAAAGCCTAAAAAATAAAATAGGAGAGTTAGAGTATACTGTATAGCACTGAATGATGAGTTAGATATAATAGGCATCTCAGAGACCTGGTGGAAGGAGGACAATTAATGGAACACTGTGGGTACAAATTATATCGCAAGGATAGAGTAGATCAAATTAGAGGGGGGGGTTGCACTATATGTTAAAGAGGGAATTGAATCAAATCAAATAAACATTCTGCATGACATAGATAGCAGTGTGGAATCCTTATGGATAGAAATTCCATGTGTGTAGGGAAGGAATATAAAGGTAGAGTATACTACCGTCCCCTGACAGGATGAGCAGAAAGATGATGAAGAAATGTTATCAGAGATTAGGAAAGCTGGAGAATTCGGCAACAGTATAATAATGGGTGATTTCAATAACTGTATGACAAGCAAGCCTGCTCCTAAAACATATGCAGAAAGTGCTGCTGGCAGATGCCAAATCATCAAACTAGAAAGTGAACTCAAGAATCTCTGGGAAAATATGTGTGGTGAAAAAAAACCATGAAACCTGAGTTTTGAGGAAAAAACCCTCCACTCACTCTCAATTCTCAGTGATTCAATAATGCACTTTCAAAATTTTGTTCAAAAAGTCACTGTTCCCAGGTGAATAATACAGGCAACTTGCACCAGAAGAACACTTGAAAGGCACAAAAGTGCACCACTGCCAAATTTATAATGTAAAGCCAAGACTTATCTGTTCACAACGCTACCCTCCAGCGCTCCTGTTAATGGACATCAGCTTCCAACATTTCTCAGGGCTGTGTGTGAAAATCCAGTAGTCCAATGGAAGCTGATGTCTGTTCACAGGGGTGACGGGACAATCGCGCGCCAGACATAAGTGCGCCAACAATCGAGCGCTGACAATTCGGCGCAAGATACAAGCGTGCCGAGTGAAAACTTAGTTTTAAAGAGCTCCGACGAGGGGTGTGGGGGGACCCCCCCCCCCACTTTACTGCATAGTGTTTGTGCTGCCGTTGGGGGTGCAACCCCCCACATTATAGAGAAAATGGAACTTTTCCCGAAAAAAATCAGAAAAAGTTCCATTTTCTCTATAATGGAGGGTTCCAATCCCCCAAAACCCCCCCAACAGCAGCGCGAACACTATGCAGTAAAGTGGGAGGGTTCCCCACTCACACCCCGCTTCGGAGCTCTTTAAAACTAAGTTTTCCCACGGCACGCTGGTGTCTTGTGCTGAATTGTCTGCCCTCCATTGTCGGCGTGCTGGGATTTCGCGCACGACTGACTATGAACCGTTCACAGGAGGGCTGTAGGGTCGCATTGTGAACAGATAAGTCGTGCTCCTTCATTGATTGTGATTTCAATTACCCCCAACGTTGACTAGTTAAATGTTACATCAGGGAGTGCTAGGGAGGAAAAATTCCTAGATGTTGTAAATGATTGCTTCTTGGAGTAACTGGTCCGAGAACCAACAACAGGGGGAGCTATTTTAGATTTGGTCCTTAGTGGAATGCAAGGCCTTAGTGGAGTACAGGAGTTAACTGTGTTGGGTCCGCTGGGAAACAGTGATCATAACATGATCAAATTTGAGCTGATACCGGGAGCGACGTCGTAAAAGAAATCTACCGTAGAGGTGTTTAATTTTTGAAAGGGCAACTATGATAAAATGAGGAAAATGGTTAGAAAGAAGCTAAAAGGATCAGTGGCAAAGGTTAGAACTGTAAAGCAGGAGTGGATGCTATTTAAAAATACCATCATGGAAGCTAGACCAGATGTATTCCACTTATTAGCAAAGGTGGAAAGAAGAGGAACAAGAGCCGGCGTGGTTAAAAGGTGAAGTGAAAGAGGCTATTAGAGCCCAAAAAAACATCCTTTAAAGGATGGAAAAAGGATCCGAATGAAGAAAATAAAAAGAAACACAAGCACTGGCAAGTTAAATGCAAAGCATTGATAAAGAAAGCTAAGAAAGTACATGAAGAGAAACTAGCAAAAGAGGCAAAAACATAGCAATTTTTTCAAAGTTTTATTTCTGCCTCAAAACCCCTTGATTTGATTAAAAATCATTTGGGATGGGTTTCCCAGACTCTAATCTGTCAAATGTGTTCATTGATTGCACTAGATTGGTGCCGGATCAGTGATCTTATATTGCTTGCCGTAGTGCACTGGGATAGGTGGGGGAGCTTCAGGCTTTGCCTCCACCAGGTTGAAGTAAAGACCGGAGAAAATCACATTGGAGGAGGTATGGGAGACGGTTACGGTCTTAGAGGAAATATTGACTGAACGTTTAGATAAAGTATTCCAACTTCCTGAGGTGGTTCAATCTCATGTCAAGCATACAGTGGACTTTACTGCAAAAGTGGACTTCCAAGTAAAGGAATTTGGAAAAAATTATAGAAGGGGTAAAAACTGTTCAAACAACTTTGGTTAAGGGTAATTTGAATATTCACCAGAGAATGGAAAAACTGGAAAATTATGAAAGGCGGTTGAACTTAAGATTTCTGAATTTTCCTCAATCCGCTTTATTGCAACCAACTGACATGTTAAAAAATATCTGAGAGAGGTCTTGCAAATTCCAGTTGAATCTATGCCCCCGATAACTAAAGCTTATTATATTTCTACTTGTAGTCCACTGAAAAAAAACGATTTTAGCTCAGAACCAGGAGGCTAGTCTTGATGTTATTGGCTTATTGGAGAATTCTGATATGTCTTTGAGTAAAGCTACCCTTATTGCTACGTTTGCATTAGAATACAATAGTGACTGGATACTCCAAATGTATTTCAGATTCAAGGATGTAAAATTTATGGGCAATTCAATTTTTATATTTCTTGACCTTTGTAGGTCCACTCAACAGAGGAGAAAAGCCTTTTTGGCTTTTAAACCTCTGGTATTGAACCTCAAAGGGGCCCATGTAAATTTATTGTTAGAGTAGAGGAGAAATCCTTTGCATTCTTTAATTCTGAGCATTTGAAAAATTTCTTGGAAGCAAGGAAGCCTCTAGTTCCAATAGCATTCTCCACACCTTCTAATGTGAATTATGTGGAAAGTAATGAAGCTTAACATTTAAATCCGCCAGTTATAAATCTAGTCTTTCTTGATATTTTCCTTTATTCCCTGTTTTTTTCAAACATTTTGCCTTAGCTTGCTCAAATAATTTCTTTATTTAATGGGGTTTAAATAGTTACTTATTGAAAAATTTTGTTTTGTTGATTTCTTTATATTTTGTTTTAAATGTAAACTATTTTCTTGTCAAGATTTATGCTTGTAAAAATTGAAAATTTGAATTAAAAAAAAAGAAATAATCTCTAGATTGCTAAATTTTCCTAAGTCTCCGATAATCTCCCCTCTGGAAATGGTGCAAAAATACTTTAAAGATATTTTGTTAATACCTAAAGAATCTTTGCCACCTATATCGAGAGTCCAGAGTATTTCAGTGGGTTCCAAGAAACAAACGGTTTCCACCCCAAGAGGAGAAATGGAGCTAACAACAAGCTGAATTAGATCTGACAAAGTTTCTGAAGAGTTCCTTAGAAGTAATTACAGAAAGAACTACCCTTATAATGACATTTGCCTTGGAGTTCGATAGAGACTTACCCACTCTTCTATTAAACTTCTAGTTGACTTAGGGCTCTCTGACTAGTTGCACTCCCATAACACTATTCCTGTCATGTGTGATTGCGGTATTCTGTTAGCATGATTTTTCTGTGTGGCATTCTGTAATAATTTGACTTATTCAGTTTTCTCGATAATGGAGGGGATATTTGTGATGGGGAGGAGGTAGACAGGGGTTTTGTTGATCCTTGCTCTGTATTATTTGTGTTTTATAAAATGACAATTGTACAGAATATTGTTTCTTTTTATATTTTAATAAAATAAGTTCAATATAAAATCATAACTATTCGAGGCTTGTGCGAATGGTATCAGATGGGATGGGGACTAAGCTTCCGGGGTTGGGGTGGGGACAGTGACCAAGCTCACAGGGATAGGGACTGAGTTCACAGGGACGGGTCGGAGACTGGGACAAATTCCCCCCCCCCCCCCGTGTCGCTCTACTTTAGAGTTAAAGATAATGGATAGCATAGGTGGGAGTGTGTCTGTGTGTATGGGGGAAGGACGCATACATTGTTCTATTTCTGCACAATTCTGATTAAACCAGTGAACAATTTCAGTGATTGCTTTATCTGTTTCTTCCATAAAATTGTTGAAACTAAAATTATTTCCTGTCACTCTAAGCCAACTATTTTAAATGTCATTTGTCAACCTGTTTGCACTTTTCCATTAGTGCTCGTATTCTGCCTGAGAAACTGACTGTTTACACAACATTGGTTGGATTACTGAATGCTAGGAATTACAACTTTGGTGGAGAGTTTGTAGAAGCTATGGTTCGTCAACTCAAAGAGTCTTTGAAATGCAACCAGTATACAGAAGCTGTTTATTCCGTAAGTAACTGCATCTTATTTCAGGATTAATTGTTTCTATATTCGTTTATTGCTTTCATTTTATTGTAACATGGTGCAACTGCTTCCTATTTCTTTTCTGGAATTCCAGCTCAATTGGAGCTAGTCCTCCTTTAGTCAGAGCTATCATATGATCCTTTTTTCTTTTTTTTAATATTTTTATTGAAACTTATTATTAGCTATTCAACAAGTAAAGGTGATACAAGGTGTTATTCCGCGCAAAGGATGGGAATATAAAGTCTCTGCATATGCAGATGATATATTACTTCATTTGAGAAATCCAAGAATTTCTATTCCATGTTTGTTAGAATTGATAGATAAATTTGGAAAATTTTCAGGATATAAGATAAATTGGAATAAATCTGAAATTCTCCCACTCAATGTACGTTGTACAAAAAGTTTATTTGATACATTCTCATTTGTATGGAAGGATGATGGATTAAAATATTTAGGTATCTGGATTAAAAATACACTTGAGGACACGGTAAAAAAGAATGAGAAATTTATATTAAAAAAGGTAACAGATTTGTGTGAAAAGTGGAATCCATTGCATTTGTCTAGGTGGAGGAGAGTTCAAACTGTCAAAATGATGATATTGCCTGTGGTTTGTTATCCAATGGGAATGATACCAGTTTTTTTTCAGGGGTCTTTTTATAAAAAGTTGAATTCTATTCTTACAAAATTTGTTTGGCTTGGTAAAACTCCTAGAATTTAGTATCTTTACAAAAATCAATTAAGGAGGGTGAGGTAAATTTTCCAAACTTTTATAGGTACCATCAAGCCTATATTTTACACCAAGGTATGTATTGGGTCCTCCCAGAGCTCATTGAGTACACCCCAGACTGGTTATATTTGGAATGGCGACTCATGTTTCCTTTACATCTTTTTAATATCCTTAGTATTAAGATGCCTAGACTGTATAAAGATAACAGAATTTTAATGGACACATGGAAAACTTTAAGATTTGTCAATAATCTAACAAATATTCCTATTAATAATTCAACTAATCAGTCCATATGGCTAAACCACAAGATTCAAATTGGCGGATTTAAGATCATCTGGAAGCATTGGTTGATTGCAGGTATAAGGACATTAAATGATGTTATTTTAAATGGTAAACTGCTGGATTTTTCACAGTTGCAACATAAATATGGTCTTAATAAATCACAAAGTTTTAAATGGTTGCAACTGAAGCAGGCCATTCAGGCAGGGTTCCCTGAATGGAAAAATCTAAATACGCAATATAGTCTGGAATTTCTATGCTTTCAGGCGGACTTCCTGGGACACCAGGCCGCACAATGGTATAAAATTATAAATGAATCTGTTAAAAAGAAAGCCAAAAATGGTCTTGGAGATATTTGGAGCATTGAGATTAAGTATCAGATTTCTGCATCTCAAATGGCCCCAAATTTGGTCTTGGAGGATGAGATGTACAGTGTCTGCATCTATGAGACAAACTTGGTTTTTTCTTTTGCATAGAGTGTTTTGGACCCCTGTTAGATTACAAAAATTAAATAGTACACAGTCTAATAGATGCTGGCACTGTAATCTTGAAGTAGGGACTTTAGATCATTTGTTGTTTTATTGACCCTTTATCTTAGCCTTTTGGAATTCAATTTGGGATCAAGTAAATTGTTTATTGGAGAAACATGTGGCAGCATCTTATGATAGTGTTATTTGGTATGTCAAAGAGAAAAAAAGCCAAATATCATCAAGTAACAACAAGCTTTTATTGATAATGACAGGAGTCGCCATTCAGCACATCACAAACAATTGGAAAAATTATAGTAGATTGAACTATAATTTCTGGTGGAAGTCATTGTGTCACATATGTAAATGGAAAGAACAATCGCAATACAACAAGGGAATTATAAGAATTTCAAGAAAATTTGGGAGCCATTAACTTCTTATTGTAATGAATAAATACCATTTTCTTTTTATTATTGAAATATACACCATTTTATGTTAGGAAAGGAGGAGATTTATTTATTAATATTCATATTTGGGGAAAAAGGATGGGCATAATGGGTGGGAGGATAGTAATTTTTATATATATTTAGAAAGATTGTCAAGTGATATGTATAATTGTACTGTTTTCACATCTGTATACTTGATGAAAGTTTTAAAATGAATAAAGAATTAAAAAAAAAAGAAAACATAACTAATCCAAAACCAAATAAATAAATAAATATTTTTATTGAAACAAACAAAAACCACAATACACAGGCATCTTCAGGAAAGAAAACATTTCAGCCTGATGAGCAGAAAAATACACAAGAAGGGGTAACACATTCCTGTACAATCAGCATATCCATAAAAATACATCAGAAAAGCCAAACTACAATAAAGTGACTGGTAAACAAATGTACACAAGCATGCATTTTTTTTTATTATGAACATACCCTATCCCTACCCATTCAAACTGTGGTAGAAAAAAAAAAAAGCCTCTCCCCCCACTCCAGCAACTCAGAAGAATCAAAACAAAACTCATACAGAAGCCACAACAGATTCCCAAAGTGGCCAGTAATTCCGTGCTCTTCCCTGAGGACCCCACCGGTGGCTCTGCAATTCCTAGTGAGGAAGTTTTCCATACAGACAGCTCTAGAGTGCTTTCATTCATCCACATGTGAAGCACCCCCCATTTTGCCACAAGGAGGGTCTTGTAAATGAATTTCCAGTACAATAGGTGAGACATTCTAGACCAGTGGTCCCCAACCCTGTCCTGGAGGACCACCAGGCCAATCGGATTTTCAGGATAGCCCTAATGAATATGCATGGAGCAGATTTGCATGCCTGTCACTTTTATTATATGCAAATCTCTCTCATGCAACCCGATTGGCCTGGTGGTCCTCCAGGTCAGGATTGGGGACCACTGTTCTAGACTATAGGGTTTTTTTCTCCTTACTCACATAGACTGCATAAGGTATCCACTTTGGATTTTTCACTGCCTCCAGTGTACTTCATAGATCAGCTGTGTGTGTGTTCTGCTCTCCTGATTTTTATTATTTTACTTCAACATAGTTTTGTCCCCTTTGCGGGTATTTTCGTGTCTACAGCAATTTGAAAACTGCCTGCTTGTGAATTCACAGATTTTAGTTTGTAACTGACAGGCCAATCCCTTTTGGGTACCTGTTGGCTAGTCTGCATAGTAATCTTTAGAGCTCAGGTCCATCCCTGAAGTTGTCTCACCCTCCGCTAAGCAGGGGTCAAGTGTAGATTGTTAGGCACACTTAGGGGGCTCACCGGTGTTCCGCATTGTGCCAGCAGCGTTTTCGCGCCTTCACCCATCTTGGTGTGCATCCGGTGGTCCGTAGGAGTGAAGGCGTTGTCAGACAGTGGAGTCTGATCAGCAACCCGAAGATTACATTGGAGAAGGCTTTCCCAGCAATGTGGCAGTGAATTCTAGCTGACTACTGACTCAGAGCTGGAAGTAGGGGCAGCCCAGTGTCTCTGGTAGCAGTGAGTACTACAGAGCTGACAGGCTCTCAAGGCGATTTTGAAATTAGTTTCGAGGGGTTTTCTGTGTTTTCAAGTGTTCCCCTACCTGAAAAATTCTAAAATCACTGTTTTGTTTTAATTTTTGTGAAGTGTTTATTTTAGCATGTGTTTGGCACAAATTGGCGCATCTTGGATTTTTAGCAGTCTTTTTTTTTTTCATCTCCCTGCTTCTTCAGAACTTGTTTTTTTGCCAGGAAACTTGCTGGGATGGAGTCCTCAGGGTCTCCTCTTGTAAACTCATGCGAAGTTTGCACAAATTTAGTACTTTTGGAGCGTTCTTGTGGCTTGGGGGTGGGGGATGGTAGCTACCAACTCTGCTTTCCCCTCACAGAAGCAGGCGATTCCATGCTCAGCTAGCCCAGTGGGGCGGCCGTCATTGTTTTGGGACTTGACGCGGCTGGTTTTTCGGGCAGCCAGGCCCTAATTGACGCAAGTCTAAGTCATCTAAGGGTGACTATGCCCCAAGCACCTGATATTTTTTCTGACTTTGAGATTTTGTGGTCTGAAAACCAGAGATTCTGCTGCTGGAAGTTCTCCGCCTCCCTCGGCGTCTGGGGGCAGCAGGTACCCTCTGGGAGCTTCCCTCCTCCTCCCACTCCACCTGTTCCTCTTGACTCCTGTTCTAGGTGATCCGGCAGCTGATCCTGACCTCTCTGATCCTTTGATAGTGCAGCCCTTCCCGGATGGAGCTCTGGATCCTGGTGGTGGTCTTTCTGTGCTGTGCTTATTTAAATTTGCGGCTTTGCCTGAGCTGATTACTGAATCTTTGTAGAACTTGAACTTGGCCTCTCAGCCAGCTACTTCCACTTCTTCTTCTCCCTGGCTTTGCAGTGTGCACTCACAATCTGTGCCCTTTCCTTGGCATCCGGATATGAGTTCTATGGTCTCTGAACAGTCTGACTCTCCAGATAGTCCTTTGAGAAATGCTAGGGCTTTATTCCGTTTGTATCCTATGGCGCAGGAGTGCCAACAGCTTCTGGGACAGCCCAAGGTGGATTCCTTGGTGGCTCAGGTGACTAGGTGCACCTCTCTTCCCAGTGATGGTGGAATGGTGTTGAAGGATATGCAGGACTGCAGTGTGGATGTGGTCCCTAGGAAAATTTTCAAGACAGCGAATTTAGGCATTAAAGCAGCGGTGGCGACATCCTTTGTGGCATGCGCCTGTCTCTCTCGGCTGCATATGCTGGAGACTGATGCGATGGAGCCTCCTCAGCTTCTGATGGCAGGGACAGATTACATGGCAGATGCCTTATATGATCTTTTGAAAGTGCTGGCAAAGTTGTCAGCGTATTCTATTTTGGGTTCAGCAGTGGGCTGGTGATTCTACCTCCATAGCAACTTTAGCTGAAGAAACTTAGGGAAATTCTGGTGGCTCCGCTGACTGACCTTTTCAATGAGTCTTGAGTCGGGAGTGGTACCGGAGGACTGAAGAAGGGCGGATGTGGTCCTTCTTCACAAAAATGGAAGTAAGGAAGAAGTAGGGAAGCTGGAAAGTCTGACTTCTGTGGTAAGCAAATTAATAAAAACACTTTTAAAACAAAGAATGGTGAAGTTTCTGGAATCCTGTGGATTACACGACTGAAGGCAACATGGATTCACTAGAGGTAGGTCTTATCAGACAAATATGATCAATTTCTTTGACTGGGTGATGTGCTGTATTTAGATTTTAGCAAAGCGTTTAACAATGTTCCACACACATCTAATAAATAAACTGAGTGCCCTCGGGATGGGCCCCAAAGTGACGGGTTGGGTCAAGAACTGGTTGAGTGGAAGGCGACAGAAGGTAGTGATCAACGGAGATCATTCTGAGGAAAGGGATGTTACCAGTGGTGTGCCTCAAGGGCTACTGGGCTTCATGGACCATTGGTCTGGCCCAGTAAGGCTATTCTTATATTCTTATGAGATTGCTCTGACAAAAGGGATGTTACCAGTGGTATGCCTCAAAGTTCTGTTCTTGGGCCTACTCTTTTCAACATTTTTATAAACGATATTGCTGAAGGGTTGTCAGGTAAGATTTGTCTCTTTGCGGATGATACCAAAATCTGCAATAGAGTAGACACCCAGAATGATGTGAATAACATGAAGAAAGACCTGGCAAAGCTTGAAGAATGGTCTGAAATTTGGCAGCTAAAATTTAATGCTAAGAAATGCAAGGTCATGCATTTGGGCTGCAAAAACCCAAGGGAACAGTACAGTTTAGGGGTTGAAGAACTTATATGCACGACAGAAGAGCAGGTCTTGGGTGTGATTGTTTGTGATGATCTTAAGGTGGCCAAACAGGTTGAAAAGGTCACAGCGAAAGCTAGAAGGATGCTAGGTTGCATAGGGAGAGGTATGGCCAGTAGGAAAAAGGAGGTATTGATGTCCCTGTATAAGACTTTGGTGACACCTCATTTTGAATATTATGTACAATGCTGGAGGCTGCACATTCAAAAAGATATAAAAAGAATGGAGTCGATCCAAAGGAAGGCTACAAAAATGGTATGTGATCTTCGTCATAAGGTATACTAGGACAGACTTAAAGATCTCAATCTGTATACTTTGGAGGAAAGGCGGGAAAAGGAAAAGATGATAAGAGACATTGAAACACCTACGTGATGTAAATATGTATGAGTCGAGTCTTTCATTTGAAAGGAAGCTCTGGAATGAGAGGGCATAGGATGAAGTTGAGATGATAGGCTCTGGAGTAATCTAAGGAATTACATTTTTACAGAAAGAGTGGTAGATGTGTGGAACAGTCTCCCGGAAGATGTGGTTGAGACAGAAGCTGTGTCTGAATTCAAGAATGTGTGGGATAGGCACATGGAATCTCTTAGCGAGAGGAAGAGATGATGGTTATTTCAGATGGGCAGACTGGATGGGCTATTTTTCCTTTATCTGCCATCATATTTCAATGTAATGGTGTGAGCCAGACAGTATACAGGCCTGTTCCAGGTCTTTGGCAATGAGAAATTGATAGGCAGGCTAGAGCCTCATAAGGAGTTACCCAATAATTAAATAAGCATCTGGGACAAATTTGTAATGGTCGGTAAAAAGTTCATGAACCCATCGAATCAACATTATACAGTTTAAGGTCCAGGAGGCATATGCTCCCCTTCTCCTTACGTTGAGTAAGCTTCCAAAAACCTATATGTGTTTTGCGGGATCATAAATGAAAGACTCTATAAAGGACTAATAAGCCCGCTCATGTCTACTCTTGAGCCACAGAGGTATCATTTGTAAATGGTAGAGAATTTTAGGAAGCAATACTATTTTAACTAGCGTTATCTGGCCAAATAGAGAGAGAACAAATCCCCACAACGAGTACAGGACTCTGTTTCACTAATTTATCTGAAATATTACAATGGTAAACGCGTGCCCAGTCTATACTAAGGAATATACCCAAGTATTTAAGTTTCCCCCATCGCCCATTTGGGCGATGGGGGAAACTTAAATACTTATAATGTTATAATACTTATAATATTATAATACTTATAATGTTATAATACTTATAATGTTAAATACTTATAATGTTATAAGGGGAACCACAGTATGTGAAGGGATGCGCATGGGCCCGTTGCAGGCATAGCTTCCGTTTGCTGAAATTTATATTGAGACCAGAAAAAGCTCCATATGTGTCAATAAAATTAATCATGGTGGGTACCGATTCCCAGGCTTTGCCAATAAACAGCATATCTTCTGTAAACATGGTAATTTTACAATCTTTGGTACCCACCCGCAAACCTGGAGATGTCTGGTGAGGACATGATTTTTAGGCCACAGGTTCTAGTGACATAATGAACAAAAATGGTGACAAAGGGCAACCCTGGCGCATTGCCCGCTGTGTGGGGAATGAGGCTGCTCTCAGTTTATTTATGTTGAAAGCATTTTTATTGAGCAATTCTAAAGGACACAAGTAAGAAGTATAAGCAAACAGGAGGTGCCAAAAGAAAAAATGAACAGGCAACAGTTGCCGCACAAGAGAAGATTTTTTAGTATGTACAATGCATCCCACCCACCCCTGACCCCCCCCATCCCTAAAATAACGCCCACAACAACTGCAAGAGATGTGTAAAAATCAAATTAAAAGTTCAAAATATGGCTCCAATTCCTGGGAGAAAAGGAAGTCCAAAACGTATTCTAGGTACGTCAGAAGCCTCTCCTCAGAGCGGAAGCTAAGTCTCTAATCTGAGTGCGTTCCAACTTGAGCAATGTAAACATTTGTAATTTCCTTTGCTGCACAGAGGGACCAGTCGCATCCAACCAGTGTAGCAATATTACCTTTTTCACCATCAAAGTAGATCACTTTACAAAAGAGGTATCCTCTAGTAGGCTTCTGGAGAGAAAAAACATCAAATAAAATATATGGGTCCAATTTGACACCACACGCTCACAAGGAAAATATTTCAACAAGTGTTGCCAAAAGTGATGTATATAGGAGCAGTAACAGAACATGTGACCCAGTGGTGTCCCTTCTCAAGATTGTTGGCGGTATATAAGAATAAAGTTATTATTATTATTATTATTATTCTCTAGAGATCGGAACTGAATGGCGTATAAATTAACAAAAAAGGACTGCGAACGGAGCAAACTGCCAGAGCCCAAGATGGCGTATCACGTGGTTCCATCTTCGCCGGAGACTCCCAGCTGTCTTTGGGTGGCCGAGGTAACCGCAGAAGTGCAGGCAGCTATAGAAGGTGCCCTCAGCGACAAGCTGCAACGCATCCTTGATAAACTAGATAATCTGGATCAGCGATTCGACTCTGACTTCGGAAATATAGGAGACTCACCTTATTTATCTTCTCCATGCAAGGCTTGCGGAGTTGCCCTGGCAGTATAGGGGTAGTGTACTTTTTAGACCTCTTTGGGTGGTGTGGCAGAGGCTGCTTCTTTTATTACATTACATTAGTGATTTCTATTCCGCCATTACCTTGCAGTTCAAAGCGGATTACATACGATTGTCAAGATGATACAGAATACATAAAGTGGATTCCATGAGAATTGTCAAGATACATAAGGAGTGGTTTGAACATTTTTGATTTGCTAAGAAGTAGATTGTATCGTAGGTGATGCTTGGGAGGATCTGTTTTTGCTATATAGGTTTTATGTGTTTTTTGAAGAGTGGGATTTTTGTTTCTTTTTTGAAGGTTTTGTAGTCTGTGTTTGAAAATAGCAGATCGGTGAACTGCATGTCCAGTTTTGCTGCTCTAGTGACCAGTAGGTTGTCATACATTTTTCTTCGTTTGATATTTTTGGTTGGCGGGTGTATGAATGGTATGTGGGTTCTGCTGTGTCTGTTTGAGGTGGATTGAGTTAGTCGGTTGTTCCAGTAGGTTGGGCTGTCTCCGTTTATGGCTTTAAATAGTAGGCAGTGGAATTTGAAGTGTACTCTTGCTTGTATAGGGAGCCAATGAGAGTTGTGGTATGGCTCTGTGAGGTGGTTGCATTTTTTCAGCGAATAGATGAGTCTTAAGGCTGTGTTTTGTATTGTTTGTAGTTGTTTTATCATGGTTTCTGGGCAGGAAAGATATAGTATGTTGCAATAGTCTATCATGCCTAGTTTATCAAGGTTGCATTGCATCAGGATTCTCATGTTAGTGCCCTGCTGCCTTTGGTAGGGAATTTAACTTTTCCCCCCTAGGGTAACTCCTCCTTTTTTTGGCAGGTGGCAGGCTGGGGGAGTTGAGCAGCTGATGCATGTCCTGCAGGATGATGGGGCACTCCTCATGTATGATTTGCTGCAGAGGGGAGTCCCACATCTTGGTCGCCCTTATGCCTCTTGTCAGCTAAGGCATTATATGGGATCTTTTCCAGTGGGTTAATTAGCCGGGGATTTTGGGGTCCGCTTCTGTGCCTTTTTGGAGGCGGATCCAGAGACCAAGATCTCGATTTCATATTTTCATAAAATGATCACTGACTTTAGTCCACCCAGGGACTTTTCTTCTATATTGGGGGCCTGGCAGCGAGATTTGGGGAGGGAATTTAGGGGGGACTTTCTGCTCGGAGTACTGAAATGTACTCGTGGTCTGGTATATAATGCTGAGCTATGGGAATGTCATTATTGCACAGTTTTGAGAGCTTATGTTTCCCATATGGGATGTGTGGATAATCAACTATGTGCGCAGTACTCTAATGAGGTGAACTCTTATTGTCATGGTCTTTGGCACTGTGAGGGGATCCAGAGTTTTTGGAGGGATCTGGCTTCCTTCCTGAGAGAGGTTTTGCAGTCTCTGCGCTTTCTATGCTGTTTGCTCAGTTCTCTCTGCTCTCTGTGTATACCTCTGCGGAGAAACAGTTTCTTGGAAAATATTTTATTTTGGGAAAAAATGTATTTTGAATTACTGGATGTCTGCAGAGCCACCCTCCTTGTGGTATTGGAGAAACAAACTGCATGAACTGATGGGTTGGCTTTTTCTTCTCGAAAAAAGAGCAGAGACTTTGTCAATACTTGGACGTTTCCTGTAAGATAGCCACTGACACTTTCTCTCTTTAAGAAAGACAAAACTTTTTTCTTCTTGACTGGAGAATTAATCCTGGCCAAATTTAAGGTGAGGCATGTCAACTCAGCCATAGCCATTAGACCAGAAAAAAACAATAATCCAAGGATGTGAAACAAACTGAATCCCCCCCAACAGGCCTCCCAGTCGAGCTCCCAGGGGAATGCGTAAGAAGCCTTGTCACTAGTGTCCCTCTCACTTCTGAGCATCCCAATCCCCAATCATACTTAACACATAACACAATCCACACACATAACGCACTCCATATTGATCAAGTTTCACATGCCCTAAACAACCCTCCACACAAACGTTAACCCACTGTCCAACCCCCCAACCATAAGCTCCATAAAATATAAAAAAGACCACCCCTCCCCACCAGGTTCCAACACCCGCTCAAACACTCAGTCAGCATTTGGCATAAAGTAAAGTTCTCTTCTCTGCTGTCAGTCAGTTTGGGTGAGAGTCCCATGAACGGTGTCCCCTCCTGAAGAAGCTCCAATTCGTGAAACTTGAGGTGGGGGGTCGAGGGAAATATGAGACAGCGTTAGTATTATAATCACAAGGCTTTAATAATAATAATAATAATAATAACAGCTTATATACCGCAATACCGTGTTCTATGCGGTTTACAAAGATTAAGCAAAGGTACAAATTGATTGACTTTAAGAGGGGAGGAAGAAAGAGGGTTAATAGGACAGGAAATCCATTTTTGAAGATAGAGTGATCAATAGAACAAGTTAATCTCTATAGAGGGGAAAGAGAAGAGAGGATCAGTTGTCTAGATACTTTAAGACCGGAGCGGTTGTGGGACGGGTCTCAGCAACACCACCGCTTAAGATAAGTGCTGATAAGTTAAGTTAAAGTATAAGATCTATGTCTGTATGCGGTGGTATGAAATGGTGATCAACTGTGATGGTCTCATTAACAACTTGCTCCGTGTTTAATCACTAGTTTGGTTGTTGGGTCTGAGCTTTTCACACACACATATATTTAGTATGTATTTATATATTTAAAGCAATTCTAATTAAAAAATTATTATAAAGTGATAAATTATAAATGACCTGGAAATAGGGACAAAGTGCGAAGTTATAAAATTTGCGGATGACACAAAACTCTCCAGTAGAGTCAGAACTGTTGAGGAATGCAAAGAATTACAAGGAGACCTGAACAAACTGAGTGAGTGGGCAAAAAGATGGCAGATGAGCTTCAATGTAGAGAAATGTAAAGTCTTGCATATGGGGAAGGGGAACCCAATGTACAGTTATACGATGGGAGGGAGGGTACTGGGGGAAGGCTGCCTAGAAAAAGACCTGGGGTTTTGGTGGACAAAATAATGAAACCGGCGGCGCATTGTGCAGCGGCCTCAAAGAAAGCGAACAGAATGTTGGGCATAATCAAAAAAGGTATCACTACCAGAACGAAGGAGGTTATTCTACCACTGTATCGAGCGATGGTGCGCCCACATCTGGATATGGCGATACTCGAGAGGGTCCAGAGAAGAGCGACAAGGATGATTAAGGGCATGGAAAACCTTTCATATGCTGAAAGGTTGGAGAAGCTGCGGCTCTTTACCCTAGAGAAGCGGAGACTTAGAGGGGACATGATAGAGACTTATAAAATCATGAAAGGCATAGAGAAGATGGAGAAGGACAGATTCTTTAGACTAACAGGGCCAACAAAACCAAGAGGGCATTCAGAAAAATTGAAGGGAGACAGATTCAAAACGAATGCTAGGAAGTTCTTCTTCACTCAGAGGGTGGTGGACACCTGGAATGCGCTCCCAGTGGAGGTGATAGGGCAGAGTTCAAAATTGGGCTTCAAAAAGGGATTGGATGACTTCCTGAAGGAGAAGGGGATTGAAGAGTACAGATAGAGGGTAACTATACAGGTACTAATGAATAGGGAATAAAGAATTTAGGTAAGGACTTACAGGTCACGAACCTAGGGGCCGCCACTGGAACGGACTGCTGGGCACGATGGACCCCTGGTCTGACCCGGCAGAGGCAATTCTTATGAATGAAGTAAAGTACATCAAGAACGTGCATAATCATTGAAAAACAAGAACAGAATCAAAGTCATGTCCAAAGTTAAAATAAAATCAAAATAGGGGAAGCAATATGTAATCCAAAAGACATGGAAGTTCTTAATCCATACAAAATATTGCAAACCCCACTCTCAGAGGAACAGAAAATTTGCCAGAGAAGCAATGCACTTGCCCCACCTCCCACGAGCTGCCATGGTTGATGGCCAAACATAAAACACTGACTGGCAATGTATAGAAAGGCCAAGACAATCATACCAAAGTAAAATCCCAGAAAAATCAGGCTTCTGTGGAGCAAGAAATAGGCCCATCAAAAGGCTGCGGCAAGTCCATGATAATTATAGGCAACGAGGAAGCCAGTTAGGGCAGGCCCTGAATGTAGCTCTTTAAATCCTTCATTGTGTTGCATACCTTGGTCCCCATATCTGCCAGAAATTGTACCTTCGCAGGAAATTGAACCATAAAGCAAACTCACCGGTTATGCAATTCAGAATAATATGGCGCCAATTCTCGTTGACGTGCAGCTACCTCCACAGAATAGTCATTAAAAAGGAGCACTTTGGTGGCATGGTAATCCAAAGAACCCTTCTTCCTATACAGGGACATCAATCCAGCCTTATCAACGAAATCTAAAATTCGGGCCATGACAGGATGAGATCGATTATATCCCCCCTCCTTATGGGGGCCCATTTCTCCGCTCCCAAATTCTGGAAAGTGATTGCGCCCAGCTCCTCCAAACCAGCGGACCTTAATACACACACAGTGAGGCTTGAAAGTGTGGGCAAGGTAAGAATAGACAAATAGATTGATTTATTTGTCAAGAAGGGATCAGAGCTAAGGCAAGGAGCCTCCACACAGCTCAGCATCATAACATAACCCCCAAATGATCCTTTTTTAACGCTGTGCTAAATGGAGAAGAGTGCTTTCAACAATCATTAACAACAAAGGACCATAGACTATAATTTCCTCCAAAACCATGTTCTGAGCTTTGCAGTGGATTTTACCTTTGAGTGCACTCTCCAGGATCTGTGAAAGCTGCTGCTTCAGTATCCCATGCCAACCCACAGAGAAGGAACTCATGGTTTTATTGTCCTTTACTTATACATGGTTGTCTGATGGGTCAGTTAGCAGGGACATTGTAATTCTGAAGGCTGCATCTAAATAACTTCACTTTTTACCCTTCACCTGCCTGCATATGTATAGTAGGACATCACACTAGATGTTTAGTTTGGGACCTAGGATCTAACTTTCCTTTGTTAATATCATGAAACCAAAATTCTTAAATTGAGATTCTAGAACATAAGAATAGCCTTACTGGGTCAGACCAAAGGTCCATCAAGCCCAGTAGCCCTTTCTCATGGTGGCCAATCAAGGTCACTAGTACCTGACAAAAACCCAAAGAGTAGCAATATTCCATGCTTCTGATCCGGGCAAGCAGTGGTTTCCCCCATGTCTTTCTCAATAACAGACTATGGACTTTTCCTCCAGGAAATTGTTCAAACCTTTCTTAAAACCACCTATGCTCTCCGCTCTTACCACAACCTCTGGCAATGCGTTCCAGAGCTTAACTATTCTCTGAGTAAAAAAATGTTTCCTCCTATTGGTTTTCAAAGTATTTCCCTGTAACTTTGAGTGTCTCCTAGTCTTTGTAATTTTTGATGGAGTGAAAAATCAATCCACTTGTACCTGTTCTACTCCACTCAGGATTTTGTAGACTTCAATCATATCCCCCCTAGGCCATCTCTTTTCCAAACTGAAGAGCCCTAACCTTTTTAGTCTTTACAAGTTTCCAAGTTTTATTAAAATTTGTTATCCCACTTATCAGATTTCTAAGCGGTTTTACAATAAATTTTTTTTAATAAAGGGGGAAATAAAAAAAATTTGTCATTATACAAAATTACATGGACACTACAGACTGACAATAATTACAGGAGGTAGGAGGGAAGAAAAACGAGAAGAGTTCCATCCCTTTTATCGTGATCGCTCTTCTTTGAACGTTTTCTAGTCCTGCTGTATCTTTCTTAAGATAAGAAGAATAGAATTGAACACAATACTCCAGGTGAGGTCGCACCATGGAGCGATACATAGGCATTTTAACATTCTTAGTTTTGTTAACCATCCCTTTTTTAATAATTCCTAGTATTTTGTTTGCTTTGTTGGATGCCGCCGCACATTGGGTGGAAGGTTTCATCGTATTGTCTACAATGACACCCAGATCCTTTTCTTGGGCACTAACTTCCAAGGTGGACCCTAGCATTCGGTAAGTGATTTGGGTTATTTTTCCCAATGTGCATCACTTTGCATTTGTCCACATTAAATTTCATCTGCCACTTGGATGCCCAGTTTTCCAATTTCCTAAAGTCTGCCTGCACTTTTTCACAATCTGTATGCGTTTTAACAACTTTGAACAGTTTAGTGTCATCTGCAAATTTAATCACCTCACTCATTTTCCCAATTTCCAGATCATTTATAAATAAGTTAAATAGCACTGGTCCCAGTACAGATCCCTGTAGCACTCCACTGTTTATTCTCCTCCATTGAGAAAAATGACCATTTAACCCTACCCTCTTTCAATCCAATAACCAATTCCTAGTCCACAGCTGAACATTGCCCCCTATCTCATGACTCTTTAATTTTCTCAGGAGCCTCTCATGAGGAACTTTGTCAAAAGCTTTCAGAAAATCTAGATACACTACATCAACTTGGCTCACTTTTAGCCACATGTTTATTCACACCTTCAAAGAAGTCAAGAAAATTGGTGAGGCAAGATCTCCCTCAGCTGAACCCATGCTGATATCTCATTAAATCATATTTGTGTTCCACAATTTTATTTTTTATAATTATTTTCACCATTTTGCCCGGCACTGAAGTCAGGTTTACCGGTCTGTAATTTCCCGGATCTCTCCGGGAACCGTTTTAAAAAATTGGCATGACATTGGCAACCCTCCAATCTTCAGGTACTATAGACAATTTTAGTAACAGGTTACAGATCACTGACAGCAGGTCAGCAATTTCATATTTGAGTTCTGTTACATAAATACAGGAGTCTGTACATTAGGTGATCAATCTATGTTCGCAAAGTGTTGCAGAAAGATGCCATTCATATTTTTCAGCTCCTTCACCAATGGAGTATAGTTAATGTGACCATACGTCCCGTTTTGAACGGGACCGTCCAGTTTTAGCTCGCCTGTCCCGTTGTCCCCACGTACAGCTTTGGGATGTTGAAATGTCCCATTTTCAGAAGGAGCATGCGTGAGCTAAAAACGGGCAGCCGCCACCTATTTTTCCATGCCACTGCTGCACTAACCTCATACTCGTGCAGCAACTGCACAAGCTTTCCTCCCCGATGTCAATTCTGACGTCTGAGAGGAAGTTCCAGGCCAGCCAATCGCTACCTGGCTGGCCCAGAACTTCCTCTCCGATGTCAGAATTGACATGGGGGGGGGGAAGGCTTTTGCAGTTGCTGCACAAAGATGATGTTAGTGCGGCGGTGGCTTGGAGAAATAGGCGGCGGCAGGTTGAGGGGCCGGTAGAAAGAAAGAAAGACAGAAAGGGGGGGTCCTGGGAGAGAGAGAGAAACACAGAAAGAAGGGGGGGCAGGGAGAGAGAAAGAAAGAAAGGGGGGGCTTGGTTGAGAGAAAAAGACAGAAAAAAGGGGGGCAGCAGAGAGAAAGAAAGAATGAGAGAGAAATGAAACAAAGAAAGAAAAGATTGGATGCACAGTCAGAAGGCATTGCAACCAAAGACTCATGAAATCACCAGACAAGAAAGGTAGGAAAGATGATTTTATTTTCAATTTAGTGATAAAAATGTGTCAGTTTTGAGAATTTATATCTGCTGTCTATATTTTGCACTATATTTAACGGGTTCCGGGGTGGGGGTCTGGTCCTGTTTTGAGGGAAAAAAATAAATGGTCACATTAAGTATAGTGCCCTCTTCAGTTTTTCCTTCTGCAAGCAAACTGAGAATGTGTGTTCTGCTCTGCTCTTTTTGGGTTTTATTATTTTATGGTATTTTTCTCCCATATTTAGGGCTACTCTTCCTGGGAGAGGACACAGACTCCACAAGGGTGGGCTGTAGCTCACAAGGCAACCCCCAGGTGTACCCAGTGGGCCAGCCTGCTTTGTGCTTCTTCAAGGCTTGGGGTCTTTCTCTGGGAGCCAACTCACGTGTTCTGATTTATTAGAGAGTTGAGCACAGGCTGTGGGACCCCTCTATGAATCCTGTTGGGTTTCAGGGTGCTGGCTGCTTTTTAATCTAACCCCTTCCCATGTGTCATGAGGATTTGTGAGGATGGAGTCATCAGTCGGTGTCTGTTTGACTGGCAGCCTGAATATCTCCAGTTGTAGATTGATTCCAAGAAGGATTTGAGACAGAGGGTTTTCTCCACTCAGTCAGGCTGAAGTAAAGCTGATATAGGCAGGCACCTGCAAAGAACACAGTGAGTATACCCCAATATTCCTTATGAGGAAAATCAGGGGGTGTCGAAGAGATTTTTTAAAAAGTGTTTTTGTAGCCAGAGCTAGGGTCCCCGTCCTCCAAAACCTCTTTCCGTGAACTTTTTGAACTTTAGGGAAGTCCCCACAGGCCGTTTTTGGTGCGAATTTGCTGGTGGTGGACATCTTGATATTAAACAATCTTTTTTTCTAAAGCTGTCTCCTGCGTCAAAACCCTTTAATTTGGCTCAGAATCAGCTGGGATGGTCTCCTCAGGCTGTTCTGACTCTATATCATAATATAGAGAAAAGGGTAACATAAAAAAAATCTTAGACCAGTACATTGAAGGCTCCAAAGCCCTTTTGCATAAATATCTTCACATTCTCTTCAAAAAACTACTGTAACAAAAAATATTAACTGAATATATCACATAAAAGAAATACTAGGGTTGAAGCATCAGAGTTTGATTCAGAGAGGGATCATGGGTTCTCTTATAGCACACAGCTATTTCAGTATCCACTTCACCTATTCTAATTATTTGCTACTCCCCCTACTTCCCTAACGTATTATTATGTTTTTATTTCAGAATGGTCTAAATAATTTAAACTCCATCAAATCACATGTTAAAAGTTCACAATGTGTAAGCCATCACTTAAACTGTCCAAATAGTTACTCCAGCACTGAGTGTGTGAGTGGAGTATTTATTTGTGGGAGGAGTGTATGATCAGACAGTTGGCAGTTTCAGACGGGAGCAGAACAAAAGAATTGTTGACTTGAAGTGAGAAAATTTTGGTGTGAGTGTGGGGTGTCTTTTTGAGTGTTTTTGTTTCGTCTTGTCAGAGAACTAATACGTTGTTTTAAATTTTCAGATGTGTGTGCTTGTGAATCCCCCGAGGCAGGTCGTTTGACCGAAATACTTTCAGGGACAGTGGAATAGCTGTTCCCTGGCGTTGGGAGTGAAAACCATATACTGCTGGAGTAACTGTTTGGACAGTTAAGTAATGGCTTGCAGGTTGTAAAATTATAACATGTGATTTAATGGAGTTAAAATTATTTAGATCATTCTGAAATAAAACCATAATACATTAGGGAGATGGGGGGGGGGGATAGCAAATGATTAGAATAGATTGGGATTGGTGAAGTGGGTACTGAAATAGCTGTGTGCTATAAGAGGCCCCATGATCCCTCTATGAATCATAAACTCTGATGCTTTAACCCCAGTATTTCTTTTATGTAATATATTCAGTTAATATTTTTTTGTTACAGTAGTTTTTTGAAAAGAAAATGTGAAGATATTTATGCAGAAGGGCTTTGGAGCCTTCAATGTACTGGTCTAAGATTTTTTATGTTACTCTGTTCTCTATATATAGTCAGGACGGATACCGGAGGACTGGCCTATGTGGTCCCTCTCCACAAAAGTGGAAGTAAAGAAGAAGTAGGGAATTATAGGCCAGTAAGTCTGACTTCTGTGGTAAGCAAATTAATGGAAACACTTTTAAAACAGAGAATGGTGAAATTTCTGGAATCCTGTGGATTACAGGACCGGAAGCAACATGGATTCATTAGAGGTAGGTCTTATCAGGCAAATCTGATCAATTTCTTTGATTGGGTGACCAGAGAATTGGATAGAGGATGTGCGCTAGATGTGGTATATTTAGATTTTAGCAAAGCCTTTGAAAGCGTTCCACACAGATGTCTAATAAATAAACTGAGTGTCCTCAGGATGGATCCCAAGAACTGGTTGAGTGGAATGCTAGAGAGTAGTGATCAAAGGAGATCTTAGAAACAATTATAAAAAATAAAATTGTGGGCAGGCAAGCAGGAGGCAGGAAAAGCAGAAGGAGAGAAAAGCAGAGCAGAGAACAGGAGAGGGGAAGAAGGAGCAAAAGAAGGCATGAGAGAGCAAGGAGCATCGGCGAGAAGTAGATCTGCCCACCCCCTGACATCATCCACTGGAGCTCTTCTTTAAAAGGGGAGGGGCCAACAGCGCTCAGCCATTCGGCACGTGTCGAAGGCGAGCGTTAAAGGCGCTCGCCTTAGCGAGAGTGCCTTTGCGAAAGGGCCGTGAGAAGGGCCTTGAGAAGAGACGAGCCACCGCTAAAGGAGAGCAGAAGGAGACCACAGCAGGCGCAGAGGACACACAACCGCGCAGAGGACACACAACCAGGCAGACACAGCAGGTGCAGAAGACACACAACCAGGCAGACACAGCAGGCGCTGAGGACACAGAACCAGGCAGACACAGCAGGCACAGAGGACACACAGCCAGGCAGACAGAGGACATAGGTGTAGAGGACACACAACAAGGCAGACACAGCAGGCGCAGAGGACACACAGCCAGGCAGACAGAGGACATAGGTGTAGAGGACACACAACCAGGCAGACACAGCAGGCACAGAGGACACACAGCCAGGCAGACAGAGGACATAGGTGTAGAGGACACACAACAAGGCAGACACAGCAGGCGAAGAGGACACACAGCCAGGCGGACACAGCAGGCGCAGAGGACACACAGCTAGGCGGACTCAGAAGACATCCACAGCAGACCGGCAAGTGGGCAGCAAGACAGAAGCAGGATGTTGAGCTACCCAGTTTTCTGCACCGTCTGCCATATGTATGACTACCTCCCCTCTGGGAGGCAGTCTTAAGTAAGCGCTCGATGCGGAGAACTGGAGAGCCTGAAGAAACAAGTCAGACTTCTGGAAGGCAGAATACTGGAACTGGAGGCACTTCAAGCAGTAGAGAAGGAAGACAGAGATGCAGAGAACATCAAAAGCCAGAGGATGCAGAGAACATCAAGACAGAGGACACCATCGAAGAAGAAGTCCGAGAGCTGGAGAAGTTCATAGAGGAGGCATACAGGGAGACCGTGGAAAATCACCAGTATCAGTGGAACTGCCGAGATACACTTAGAGAGAGTGTGGACCACCTGATGGACAACCACCAGGAAGAAATGGGTAACGCAGCATCAAGATCTGGAAACAGCGGAGGGAACCTACAAGAAGATGAGTCCGGTGCAAGCCAACGCCAGGATGAGAGAAAATGTATGGGAACGAAGGACACGGACCTACAGCTGGAGAATGGACATACACCAGGGACACGGACCTGCGGTTGGAGAATCAAGAGAAGATAGAAAGGACAGCAATCATCGTGGGGGACTCCATCATCAGACAAGTGAACAGCCACATAGTAGGAGGAAGACTGGAACGGCTGGTGACCTGCCTACTAGGAGCGCCGCATCAACAGGATCATTGACAATGTGGAAGAAGAAGATACGGCGGTGGTGATCCATGTGGGGACAAACTTGAGCAACAGGAGCAACAACAGGGAAGTACTGAAGGACCAGTTCTGGATGCTAGGAAGGAATATAAAGACCAGAACACAGAGGATAGCATTCTCAGAGATCCTGCCGGTACACAGGGCCAACAAGAAGAGGCAGATGCAGCTGCAAGTGGTTAAACATAGAAATAGACGGCAGATAAGGGCCCACGGCCCATCTAGTCTGCCCACCTTAATGTCCCTCCCCTACCTTTGCCCTGTGAATAGATCCCATGTGCCGATCCCATTTGGCCTTAAAATCAGGCACGCTGCTGGCCTCAATCACCTGTAGTGGAAGACTATTCCAGCGATCAACCACTCTTTCAGTGAAAAAGAATTTCCTGGTGTCACCTCGTAGTTTCCCGCCCCTGATTTTCAACGGATGCCCTCTTGTTGTCGTGGGACCCTTGAAAAAGAAGATATCTTCCTCCCCCTCGATGCGGCCCGTAAGATACTTGAACGTCTCGATCATGTCTCCCCTCTCTCTGCGCTCCTCGAGCGAGTATAGCTGTAATTTGTCAAGCCGTTTTTCGTATGGTAGATCCTTGAGTCCCGAGACCATCCGGGTGGCCATTCTTTGCACTGACTCCAGTCTCAGCACATCCTTGCGATAATGCGGCCTCCAGAATTGCACACAGTATTCCAGGTGGGGCCTCACCATGGATCTATACAATGGCATAATGACTTCCGCCTTACGACTGACGAAACCCCTTCGTATGCAGCCCATGATTTGTCTTGCCTTGGACGAAGCCTGCTCCACTTTATTGGCAGACTTCATGTCCTCACTGACGATTACCCCCAAGTCTCGTTCTGCTACCGTTTTTGCTAGGATCTCGCCATTAAGGGTATAAGACTTGCATGGATTCTGGCTGCCCAGGTGCATAACTTTGCATTTTTTGGCATTGAAGTTGAGTTGCCATGTCCTAGACCATCGCTCCAGTAGGAGTAACACATGGATGCGGAGCTGGTGTGAGGAAGGATGATTCCACTTCGTGCGCAACTGGACGACGTTCTGGGGGAAGAGCAAGCTATTCAAGAAGTACAGACTCCACCTCAACAGAGACGGAACGAGGCTACTTGCAAGCAACATCAAGAGAGAAGTTGAGAAGTTTTTAAACTAGGAAGAAGGGGCAAGTCGATCGAGAGAGAGTCGATTGTTCGGGACCCAGTATACCCGGAGTATACCGTGCAGGAAGATAGAGGGAAAGACTCACCGGATCACGGGCAAGACAGATCGAAAGTGACACAAGAGGGAAAGAAATGCAAGAAAGGAATAGGCCGTAAACTCAAGTGTATGTACACGAACGCATGGAGCCTAAGGAATAAGATGGGTGATTTAGAAGCTATGGCACAAAAAGATGACGTGGACATCATCGGCATCACGGAAACATGGTGTACTGAGGAAAACGTCTGGGACACTGCTACCAGAATACAAACTATACCGCAGAGACAGAATGCCTCAAAAAGGTGGGGGCATTACCATATACGTCAAAGAGGGAATTGAATCACAGACGGATAAGTTAGTCTCTATGGGTCAAAATTCCTGGAATAAATGGACTGGAAAGAAGATCGGCAACTACTACCGACCCCCTGGGCAGTCCGAAGAAATTGATGGAGAAATAAACGTACGAGATTAAACACAACTGCAAGGGAGGCAACGGAGTTATCGTGGGTGACTTCAACTATCCGGGGATAGACTGGAACCTAGGCAACTCAGGCTGCGCTAGGGAGACCAAGTTCCTGAATTCTGTAGGCGATTGCTTACTAGAAGAACTTGTCAAGGAAAATACAAGAGGAAATGCAATTCTGGACTTAATTCTAAATGGACTGCGCGGACCGGCATAAGGTGTAGAAGTAGAAGGGACGCTGGGAAATAGCGATCACAACATGATCCGCTTCGACCTGGACGCAGGGAAGAAACATTGGTCCAGAATGATGGCCATGGCACTGAACTTCCGAAAAGGGAATTACGAAGGGACGAGACTCATGGTGGGTAAGAAGATTAAGAAGAGGATAAGCATTGTAAAAACACTAGAGCAAGCTTGGTCCCTTTTTAAGGACACGGTCACTGAGGTGCAAAATCTATATATACCACGTATCAACAAGGGATCTAAGAGGAAAAAAAACAAGGAACCAGCATGGCTTACTGTAGAGTTGAAGGAAGCGATCAGAGACAAGAAAACTTTGTTTAAGGAATGGAAAAGGTCAAGAACGGATGAAAACTGGAATAAGCACAAACAACATCAATGCAGGTGCCATAAGGTGGTAAAAGGGGACAAAAAAGACTACGAGGAAAAATAGCCAAGCCGTTTTTTTCGATATATTAAGGGAAACGACTCATGAAGGAAGAGGTGGAACCGTTGGATGACTGTGGAATAAAGGAAGTGCTAAAAGAGGAAAAAGCAATCGCTGACAAACTGAACACATTTTATGCGCCTGTATTTAACGAAAATGATATACACAGCATATCAGAACCAATCAGGCTATATTATATTCTGGAAACGAAGACGGGAAACTGACAGGGTTGAAGGTCAGTCTAGAAGAAGTATGCAGGCAGATTGATAGGTTTAAGAGCGATAAATCCCCGGGACCGGATGGCATCCATCCGAGGATCATCAAGGAACTGAAAAGGACTATAGCTGAACTGCTTCAACTAATAGCCAATCTATTGATCAAATCGGGAAAGATTTCAGAAGATTGGAAGGTGGCGAATATTACGCCGATCTTCAAAAAAGGTTCGAGGGGAGATCGGGAAACTACAGACCTCGGTGTCTGACCGGTACCGGGAAAGATGGTAGAGTCGCTGATAGAGGACCGCATCATTGATCACCTTGATGGACATGGTTGATGAGGACCTGCCAGCACGGTTTCAGCAGAGGCAGATCTTGTTTAATGAACTTGCTACACTTCTTCGAGGGAGTAAACAGGCAGATAGACAAGGGCGACCCAGTCGACATTGTATATCTGGATTTTCAGAAGACCTTTGACAAGGCTCCACATGAACGACTACTTCGAAAAATTGTGAGCCATGAATTTGAGGGTGAAATACTCACGTGGATTAAAAACTGGCTGGAGCATAGCAAACAGAGAGGGGGGTAAATAGACAATGCTCGGACTGGAACAGTGTCACCAGTGGGGTGCCGCAGGGCTCGGTGCTTGGATCCGTGTTCTTCAACATCTGGAGATTGGTATGACACGTAAGGTGATTAAATTTGCGGACGATATGAAGTTATTTAGAGTAGTGAAGAGACAGGGGTATTGCGAAGATCTGCAACTTGACATAAGCTTGAGAAATGGGCATCAACATGGCAAATGAAGTTAAACGTGGATAAATGTAAAGTGATGCATGTCGGTAACAAAAATTTCATGCACGAATACAGGATGACCGGGGCAGTACTTGGAGAGACCCCCCAGGAAAGAGACTTGGGAGTTCTGATTGACAAGTCGATGAAGCCGTCCGAGCAATGCGCAGCAACGGCGAAAAGGGCGAACAGAATGCTAGGAATGATAAAGAAGGGGATCACAAAGAGATCGGAGAAGGTTATCGTGCCGCTGTACCGGGCCATGGTGCGCCCTTACTTGGAGTACTTCATCCAGCACTGGTCGCCGTACATGAAAAAGGACATGGTATTATTGAAAGGGTCCAGAGAAGAGCGACTAAATGGTTAAGGGGCTGGAGGAGTTGCCATACAAAGAGAGATTGGAGAAACTGGGCCTCTTCTCCCTTGAAAAGAGGAGACTGAGAGGGGACATGATTTAAACATTCAAAATACTGAAGGGAATAGACTTAGCAGAAAAAGACAGGTTGTTCACCCTCTCCAAGGTAGGGAGAACGAGAGTGCAGTCTCTAAAGTTGAAAGGGGATAGATTCCATACAAATGTAAGGAAGTTCTTCTTTACCCAGAGAGTGGTAGAAAACTGGAATGCTCTTCCAGAGGCTGTTATAGGGGAAAACACCCTCCAGGGATTCAAGGCAAAGTTAGACAAGTTTCTGCTAAACTGGAACGTACGCAGGAGGGGCTGGACTCATTTAGAGCACTGATCTTTGACCTGGGAGCCACCATGTGTGCAGACTGCTGGGCACGATGGACCACTGGTCTGACCCAACAGCGGAAATTCTTATGTTCTTATAATGAGAAAGAATCAGCATGGGTTCAGCCGAGGGAGATCTTGTCTCACAAATTTGCTTGACTTCTTTGAAGGTGTGAATAAACATGTGGATAAAGGTGAGCCGGTTGATATAGTGTATCTAGATTTTCAGAAAGCTTTTGATAAAAGTTCTTCATGAGAGGCTCCTGAGAAAATTAAAGAGTCATGGGATAGGTGGCGAAGTTCAGTTGTGGATTAGGAATCAGTTATCGGATAGAAAACAGAGGGTAGGGTTAAATGGTCATTTTTCTCAATGGAGGAGAGTAAACAGTGGAATGCCGCAGGGGTCTGTACTGGGACCGGTGCTATTTAGCTTAATTATAAATGATCTGGAAATTGGAATGACGAGTGAGGTGATTAAATTTGCAGATTATACTAAACTGTTCAAACTCGTTAAAACGCAGGCGGATTGTGAAAAATTGCAGGCGGACCTTAGGAAATTGAAAGACTGGGCGTCCAAGTGGCAGATGAAATTTAATGTGGACAAATGCAAAGTGATGCACATTGGGAAGAATAACCTGAATCACAGTTACTGGATGCTAGGGTCCACCTTGGGGGTTAGCGCCCAATTAAAGGATCTGGGTGTCATTGTAGACAATACGATGAAACCTTCCGCCGAATATGCTGTGGGGCCAAAAAAAACAAACAGGATACTGGGAATTATTAAAAAAGGGATAGTTAACAAAGCTAAGAATTTCATAATGCCCCTGTATTGCTCCTTGGTGCGACCTCATTTGGAGTATTGCGTTAAATTCTGGTCTCCTTATCTCAAGAAAGATATAGTGGTGCTAGAAAAAGTTCAAAGAAGAGCGACCAAGATGGTAAAGGGGATGGAACTGCTCTCATATAGGAAATAATAAAATGATTAGTTCTCTTCAACTTGGAAAAGAGATGGCTGAGGAGGGGAGATATGATTGAAGTCTACAAAATCCTGAGTGGAGTAGAACGGGTACCAGTGGATTGATTTTTCACTCTGTCAAAAATTACAAAGACTAGGGGACATTCGATGAAGTTATAGGGAAATACTCAGAGAATAGTTAAGCTCTGAAACTCGCTGCCAGAGGATGTGGTAAGAGCAGATAGGGTAGCTGGTTTTAAGAAAGATTTGGACAAGTTCCTGGAGGAAAAGTCGATAGTCTGTTATTATGAAAGACATGGGGAAAGCCAGTGCTTGCCCTGTATTGGTAGCATGAAATATTGCTCCACCTTGAGTTTTGGCCAGGTAATATTGACCTGGATTGGCCACCGTGAGAACGGGCTACTGGGCTTGATGGACCATTGGTCTGACCCAGTAAGGCTATTCTTATGTTCTTATGAGATTGCTCTGACGAAAGGGATGTTACCAATGGTGTGCCTCAAAGTTCTGTTCTTGGACCTGTTCTTTTTAACATTTTTATAAACGATATTGCTGAAAGGTTGTCGGGTAAGATTTGCTCTTTACAGATGATACCAAAATCTGCAATAGAGTAGACATGCTGGATGGTGTGAATAACTTAAAGAAAGACCTGGCGAAGCTTGAAGAATGGTCTGAAATTTGGCAGTTAAAATTTAATGCTAAGAAATGCAAGGTCATGCATTTGGGCTTGAAAAACCCAAGGGAAAGGTACAGATTAGGGAGTGAAGAGCTTATGTGTATGGCAGAAGAGCGGGACTTAGGTGTGATTGTATGTGATGATCTTAAGGTGACCAAACAGGTTGAAAAGGTGACTTTGAAAGCTAGAAGGATGCTAGGTTGCATAGGGAGAGTATGGCTAGTAGAAAGAAGGAGGTATTGATGCCCCTGTATAAGACTTTGGTGATACCTCATTTAGAATATTGTGTACAATTGTGGAGGCCGCTCCATCAAAAAGATATAAAAAGGATGGAGTCGGTCCAGAGGAAGGATACTAAAATGGTATGTGGTCTTCATCATAAGGCTTATGGGGTCAGACTTAAAGATCTCAATGTGTATACTTTGGAGGAAAGGCGGGAGAGGGGAGATATGATAGAGACATTTAAATACCTACGTAATGTAAATGAGCATGAGTTGAGTCTCTTTAATTTGAAAGGAAACTGCAGTGAGAGGGCATAGGATGAAGTTAAGAAGTGATAGGCATTGGGGTAATCTTAGGAAATACTTTTTTTACAGAAAGGGTGATACATGCATGGAACAGTCTCCCAGAAGAGGTGGTGGAGACACAGAGACTGTGTCTGAATTCAAAAGGGCCTGGCACATGGGATCTGTCGGTTTTCAGTTACTGTGGATGGGCAGACTAGATGGGCCATTTGGCCTTTATCTGCCATCATGTTTCTATGTTTACTGGGGTAACCAAAGTAAATATCTTGTTGTCTCCTGGCTATTTTTGATGCCTCTATATCATGTCAGCTTTCCTCTGGTTGGTCATCCAAGGAGTGTTAGGCTCAGCCTCCTCTGAGTTCTCTAGTGCTGAGCTCAGAAAGCAGGGCAGGCAGGAGAAAAGTCGGGAGACAGGAGAAGGAGCAGGAGAGTGAGAGAGGAGTAAGAGGGGAAGAATATGGCAGGCAAGAGTGAGGGGCAGCAGCGAGAGTTAGCTCCGCCCTCCCCACCGACGTCAGCAAAACACCGATCTCCCCCTTAAAAGGGAAGGGGTCAAGCAAGAGCGCCTTTGTGAGGGGCCTTAAGAAGGGACAATTGACTGCAAAGAAGAAACACTAGAGAAGGACACCTACACAGGCAAGTACCAGAAGGGCAACAGGATAGACAAGCAGTACATAAAGATCCACAGAGGACAATCACAGCAGACACAGAGGACACACAAGCAATAAGCAAGCAAGGGTAGCAGGTGAGGGACCTCACAGTAACACTCAGGACAAAATATAAGGAAACAGGGAGAAGCCACTTCAGACAGCAGACAGCAGGTGTATAGCAATGGAAGCAGCAGACAGAAGCAGGATGTTGAGCTACCCAGTTTTCTGCACCATTTGCCATATGTATGACTACATCCCCTCTGGAGGCGGTCTTATGTATGCACTCGATGTGAGGAACTAGAGGGCCTGAAGAAGCAAGTCAAACTCCTGGAAGGCAGAATACTGGAACTAGAAGCACTTCGAGCAGTGGAGGAGGAGAACAGAGATGCAGAAAACTTTAAGACAGAGGAGATTGAGGAAGAAGTCCGGAAGTTAGAGAAGTTAATCGAGGAGGCATACAGGGAGGCCGTGGAAAATCACAAGCAACAGTGGAACTGCCAAGATACACCTACAGTGAGTGAGGACCACCTGGAGGACAACCACAAGGAAGAAATAGCGGAGGGAACCCACAGGAAGACGAGTCTGGTGCAAGCCAACGCCAGGATGAGGGAAGATGGAAGCGCATAGAGGACACAGACCTACGGCTGGAGAGACAAGAGAAGACAGAGATGACAGCTACATAGCGGGAGGAAGACAGGATCGGCTGATGGCCTGCCTACCAGGAGCCAAGATAGAAGACATAGTGAGCCGCATCAACAGGATCATCGACAGCATGGAAGAGGAAGATACAGCGGTGGTGATCCATGTGGGAATAAACAATGTGAGCAATAGGAACTACAGCAGGGAAGTACTGAAGGACCAGTTCTGGCTGCTAGGAAGAAAGCTGAAGACCTGAAGGCCGAGGGTAGCATTCTCGGAGACCCTGCCGGTACACAGGGCCGATGAAAAGAGACAGATGGAGCTGCAAGCAGTCAACACGTGGATGAGGCGCTGGTGTGAAGAAGAAGAATTCAGCTTTGTGCCCAACTGGACGACGTTCTGGGGGAAGAGCAAGCTATACAGGAAGGATGGACTCCACCTCAGCGGAGACGGAACGAGGCTACTTGCAAGCAACATCAAGTGAGAAATTGAGAAGTTTTTAAACTAGGAAGAAGGGGAAAGCCGACAGTCAACCAAGAGTCGATGGTTCGGGAACCGGTATACCCAGAGGATACCGTACAGGAAGATTGCGGGGAAGACTCACCGGATCATAGGCAAGGCAGAAATCCTGACGTATCGAAAGGGACAAGAGGGGGAGGAAATGCAAGAAAGTAACAGGCCGCAAACTCACAAACGCAAGGAGCCTAAGAAATAAGGAATTGGAAGCTATGGCACGAAAAGATAACCTTGACATCATCGGCATCACGGAAACATGGTGTAACGAGGAAAACGTCTGGGACACTGCTACCGGGATACAAGCTATATTGCAGAGACAGAGTGAGTTTAAAAGGTGGGGGTATTGCCATCAAAGAGGAAATTGAATCTTCTGGAGAGAACACGCCGGAAACGAAAAATAAGGTAGAGTGTCTATTGGCCAAAATTCCAGGAACAAATGGAACGGAATCGAAGATCGTCATCTACTACCGACCCCCAGGGCAGTCTGAAGAAATTAATGGAGAAATGACGTACAAGATTAAACGCAACTGCAAGGGAGGCAACACAGTTATCATGGGCGACTTCAATTATCCGGGGATAGATTGGAGCCTAGGCAACTCTAGCTGTGGTAGGGAGACCAAGTTCCTGGATGCTGTAGGTGATTGCTTCCTGGAACAGCTTGTCAAGGAAAATATGAGAGAAAATGCAATTCTGGACTTAATTCTAAATGGACTACGAGGACCGATGCAAAGTATACAAGTAGAAGGGACGCTGGGAAGCAGTGATCACAATATGATCTGCTTCAACCTGGACACTGGGGCAAAACATCGGTCCAGAACGATGGCCATGGCACTGAACTTCCAAAAAGGGAATTATGAAGGGATGAGACGCGTGGTGGGGAAGAAGATAAAGAAGAAGATAAGCACTGTAAAAATGCTAGAGCAAGCATGGTCCCTTTTTAAGGACACAGTCATTGAGGCGCAAAATCTATATACACCGCATATCAACAAGGGATCGAAGAGGAAAAAGAACAAGGAACCGGCGTGGCTCACTGTAGCTATCAGAGACAAGAAGACTTCTTTTAAGGAATGGAAAAGTTCATGAACGAATGAAAACTGGAAAAAGCACAAACAAAATCAAAGAAGGTGCCATGAGGCGGTGAGAAGGGCCAAAAAAGACTGAGGAAAAAATAGCTAAAGAGGCGAAAAACTTCAAGCCGTTCTTTCGATATATTAAGGGGAAACGACCCGCAAAGGAAGCGATGGGGCCATTGGATGACCATGGAATAAAGGGAATGCTAAAGGAGGACAAAGCCATCACTGACAAAACTGAACACATTTTTTGCGTCTGTATTTACCGAAGAGGATATACACAACATACGGAAAGCCGACAGGCTATACACAGGAAACGATGATGGGAAACTGATGCGGTTGATGGTCAATCTAGAAGAGATATGCAGGCAGATTGATAGGCTTAAAAATGATAAATCCTCTGGACTCGATGGCATCCATCTGAGGGTACTCAAAGAACTGAAAGGGGTTATAGCTGAACTGCTTCAACTAATAACCAATCTGCCGATCAAATCGGGAAGAATTCCGGAAGACTGAAAGTGGCGAATGTCATGCCAATCTTCAAGAAAGGTTCGAGGGGAGATCCGGGAAACTACAGTCCGGTGAGTCTGACCTCGGTACCAGGAAAGATGGTAGAGGCACTGATAAAGGATCGTATCATTGATTATTTTGACGGACACAATATGATGAGGACCAACCAGCACGGCTTCAGCAAAGGAAGTTCTTGCTTGACGAACTTGCTGCATTTCTTCGAAGCAGTTAACAGGCAGATAGACGAGGGTAATCTGGTCGACATTGTATATCTGGATTTTCAGAAGGTGTTTGATAAGGTCCTGCTTGAACAACTACTTCTAAAAATTGCGAGCCATGGAATCGAGAGTGAAATACTCAATGTGGATTAAAAACTGGTTGGTGGATAGGAAACAGAGTAGGGGATAAATGGATAATACTCGGACTGGAAAAGCATCACGAGTGGTTTGCCACAGGGTTTGGTTTTTGGACCTGTGCTCTTCAACATATTTATAAACGATCTGAAATTGGTACGACGAGTGAGGTGATTAAATTTGCAGACGATCCGAAGTTATTCAGAGTAGTGAAGACGCAGAAGGATTACGAGGACCTGCAACGTGATATAAACACGCTCGAGAAATGGGCTGCGACATGGCAAATGAGGTTTAATGTGGATAAGTGTAAGGTGATGCATGTCAGTAAGAAAAATCTTATACATGAATACAGGATGTCTGGTGCGGTACTCTGAGAGACCCCTGAGGAAAGAGACTTGGGAGTACTGGTTGACAAGTCGATGAAGCCGTCTGCATAATGTGCGGCGGTGGCGATGAAAGGGCAAATAGAATGCTTGGAATGATTAAGAAGGGGATCACGAAAAGATCGGAGATGGTTATCATGCCGCTGTACTGGGCCATGGTACGCCTCCACTTGGAATACAGCGCCCAGCACTAATCGCCGTACTTGAAGGACAAGTACTACTCAAAAGGGTCCAGAGAAGAGTGACTAAAATGGTTAAGGGGCTGGAGGATTTGTCGTACAGTGAGAGATTAGAGAAACTGGGTCTCTTCTCCCTTGAAAAGAGGAGACTGAGAGGGGACATGATTGAAACGTTCAAGATAATGAAGGGAATAGACTTAGTAGATAAAGACAAATTGTTCACCCTCTCCAAGGTAGGGAGAATGAGAGGGCACTCTCTAAAGTTAAAAGGGGATAGATTCCATACAAACGTAAGGAAGTTCTTCTTCACCCAGAGAGTGATGGAAAACTGGAATGCTCTTCCAGAGGCTGTTACAGAGGAAAACACCCTCCAGGGATTCAAGACAAAGTTAGATAACTTCCTGTTGAACTGGAATGTACGCAGGTAAGGCTAGACTCAGAGCACTGGTCTTTGACCTAAGGGCCACCGTGTGAGCGGAATTCTTAGCACGATGGACCACTGGTCTGACCCAGGAGTGGCAATTCTTATGATAGGGAGACAATCCTTTCAGGAGACCAGAAACAACAACGGTGTGACATGCAAGTGCATAGTTGCTATAGAGCCCAAAAGAAGCCAGTCTGAGATCCTGTAGGGATCTGTGGGTCCATCTGTTGAAGGATTTACCTAAATTTGTGAATTTCCTATGGAAAGCTTATTTAACAGGTCTAGAACACACTGCGCTTCCTGGGGGCGCACTGGCATTGGACCAGGAAAAGATCCTTCTTCTGGAGGTCTTCCCAACTTAAAGAAAGCTGGCTCCCAGCATAAGTGACCAAGTGGAACAGGACTTGGGAGGATTGAAGCTTAGACTTCATGCCTTTATCCCAGGGCTCAGCTGCTTTCCTGGAGGATTCTGATTCCCTGTCAGGGAGCAAGGAGTCAAGAGGCAATAGTTGTTCTCAACCAAGGGGATGTTCTTTCTGTGTGGGGGCTATTCAAGTCGGCTACCATACCACATTTATTATGGATGCATTCAGGAGCTGAAGTTGGAGCCCTGGATCTACCTCACAGTGCATGGTCATGGCAGCACAAATGCTCAGGCCATTTTTTTCCCTGCATATCCAGACATCACCTTTGCTAGTCATTGAACAATGAAGGATTCCAAAAGGTTCTCTAAAAATGGCAAAGTCTATGGCCAAACTTTACCCTATGGGTCTGGAATTTTAGCAGCTGTTTAGTCAGCTGAAGGTGGATTCCACAGTGGCTCAAGTAATAAACATACCTTCCTCCCTAGTGAGGGAGGAGTGATGTTAAAGGATGCACAAGATCGCAAGGTGAAAGTGGCTCTTAAGAGGTAATTTGAAATGCTAGTTTTGGGGATCAAAGCTGCAGCCGCAGCCTCATTTGTGGCATGTGCCTACTACACCAGATTAAGGCCGATGGTGAAGAGAAGGATGTTTGCCCCCAGCTGGAGGGGTTGATTATGTGGCAGATGCTGTATCTCAGTGTAGCGCAAACTGAGTGCCTCCTAAGATTCCAAATATGACGTGGCACACTGAGGAGGAAGAGAGGCGTCTCAGGGCCCTGGCGTCTCAGGGCCCATCTTGAGGGCCTCTGCACATGTTTGGACGTCAACGTGATGTCACACATGCATGTGATGTCATTACAGCGACGTCTCCGCACTTTCGGGACCTCAAGCCATGGCCACTACCTTTAGTGTGCCCCGGCTCAAAGTTGGAGTCAGGAACAAGGTAGCGACATATGCCGTTTCTGCCTGCTTGATGCTCTGGAATAGGCAGTGGGTGGTCAATTCAGCCTTCAAAGCCGTTGTAAACAGAGTGCGCTTCAAAGGTCAGATGCTCTTTGGTAAGGGCTTAGATGACCTCTTGGCAATTGTGGCAGACCTTGCTGACCCGTTGGGGGAGGCAGAGGCAAATTTTGCTCCTTAAGACGTTCCTGCCTGTACTACGCAGGTTCCTCTTCTCAGAGGACCTTATCAGGGATCCAGACAGAGAATTGGCAAGTCCAAATGGCAGCAACTCTTGGAATTTTGCATCAGCACAACTTCCAAAAAGTCCTAATGATGTCAGGTAGCAGCTGCTCCCATGTATATTTGCAGGAAGGAGTAGGAACAAATTTCCTCATACCGCTGGGTCCTAGATCTTATTTAAGCAGGTCACAAGATCAGGTTCTGTCACCCTCTGTCAAATCTGTTTATTGACTCTCCAGGTGTACGACTAGAAAAGGAGACCATGGTCTGATTGACAGTGCAAAGGCTATTGGACATTCAAGCCATAAAACCTGTTCCTAAAGAAGAATTGGGCTTGAGCAGATACTCCAGGAAAGAACAGAAGGCTGGAGACCAATGCTGGACCTAAAGTCCATAAATGCAGCATGGAGAATACTGTACTTCCACATGGATACAGTTTGGTCATTTGACTGGGACTCCGGAGAAATTCCTTGCCTCAGATCTGATGGAGGCATACCTTCTTATTCCCATTTTTCTGAACCAGAAGAAATATTCGAGATTCTATGTCCTTCAAAGGCATGTCCAGTTTGTGGGTCTACCTTTTGGATTGGCAATGGCCCTATACACCTTCACTAAGGTGATTGATGGTGGTGGTTGTTGCTCACTTCCTCAGGATAGGAATAAAAGTACACCCATACCTGTACAATTGGCTGATCAAAGCTCCATCAAGGCCAGAGGGCAAGCAGGCAGTGTGACAAGTTGTAGCCCTCCTATAGGATCACAACTGGAGAGTCAACTTCAAGAAGAGTCATCTAGAGCTGACTTGGAGTATTTGGGAGTCTGCTTCAACATGGCAAAAGGCTGCATCTTTCTTCCCAAGCCATATAGCCAGAAGCAGGAAGCAAATTTTGGAGCTCTTAGTGATGCCAAATCCCATGACCTGGCATTATCTCCAGGTGATGGGCTCAATGGTGGCCACTCTTGAAGTAGTTCCCATAGCGAGAGCACATATGCACCCTTTCTAGGATTCCCTACTTTCCTGGTGGACTCCACAGCAACTTTCTCTCCAGATGCAGCTTCCCTGAACACGGGAAGCGAGGAACAGCTTGCACTGGTGGCTCTAAAGCAGTGGTCTCAAACTCAAACCCTTTGCAGAGTCACATTTTGGAGGGCCGCAGAAAAAATAGTTAATGTCTTATTAAAGAAATGACAATTTTGCATGAGATAAAACTCTATAGTTTATAAATCTCCCCCCCCCCAAAAGGCCTATATGTTCCCCCCTTCTTTGCAGCGTCCTCCAGCTTCCCCCCCAGTCTCCCGGTCTTAGTTTCAGCTAATTACCGCAGCATGTAGAGAAGATCGCTGGTGCTGTAGCATTCCTTGCAGGCTGCCATTAGCCTCTGCAGCACATTCTCTCTGCCGCAGACCTGCCCCTCCTCTGACGTCAGGGGCAGGATCATGGCAGAGGGAATGTACTTCTGAGGATGATGGCAGCCTGCAAGAATCGCTATAGCAGCGGCAATTCTCTCTGCAGGCTGCGGTAATTATCTGAAGGTAAGAGTGTGGGGCCAGGGGGGAAGCCAGAGGACGCTGCTAAGAGTGGACAGCCCTAGTACAGACCACAGGCCACAAAATAGTATCTGGCGGGCTGCATGTGGCTCCCAGGCCGCGAGTTTGAGACCACTGCTCTAAAGGGACTCCTATCAAAGGACATGCATCTCCGAATCTCCTCCTGGATGATCCTAAGATCAAGGCCATTGGCTTGATGGCTGGAGGGGCCCATTGCGACGGTTATTCAATACAGGGCCAATGCATCTTCCCACAGAGAAAGTGGTCCATATGTCATCTAGAACTATCATTTTAGTCACACCAAAATGATATTCAAATAAATTCGTATTATCAGAAAAAAAATTTAATTATATGTGCCTGCTGGTCCTTACTTTAACGGAGAAAGAGACCTCAGTGTTTCTCCAGATTACTCTGAGGAAACTTTCTATGGCAAGTATTCAGTTGCCATAGAGAAATACATCCTAGGTCTCACAAAACTCCGTATTGTTTTTAAATATTGTCAAATATCTTAAATCTTAGAATTTAAATATACATAGTAAGCAAGGCACTTATCTTATCAATCGTGTCTGATAGTACTGCAAAAAAACCGCTGCGGACTGCAGTCAAAAACCCAGTGCAGATCCCTGCATCCAGGAAATGTATCATTCACTGCTTCATATAAATATCCCGACAGGCCCTGTTTCGCACATCGGCTGCATCAGGGGATTTTCTGAAAAACATGATAAAGCTAGTAAATTTTCATAAAACCCAATTTTTAATTTATCACTACTCAAATTACTTACTCTCAAAAGAAGAGCTCTTCTTTTGAGAGTAAGTAATTTGAGTAGTGATAAATTAAAAATTGGGTTTTATGAAAATTTACTAGCTTTATCATGTTTTTCAGAAAATCCCCTGATGCAGCCGATGTGCGAAACAGGGCCTGTCGGGATATTTATATGAAGCAGTGAATGATACATTTCCTGGATGCAGGGATCTGCACTGGGTTTTTGACTGCAGTCCGCAGCGGTTTTTTTGCAGTACTATCAGACACGATTGATAAGATAAGTGCCTTGCTTACTATGTATATTTAAATTCTAAGATTTAAGATATTTGACAATATTTAAAAACAATACGGAGTTTTGTGAGACCTAGGATGTATTTCTCTATGGCAACTGAATACTTGCCATAGAAAGTTTCCTCAGAGTAATCTGGAGAAACACTGAGGTCTCTTTCTCCGTTAAAGTAAGGACCAGCAGGCACATATAATTAAAATTTTTTTCTGATAATACGAATTTATTTGAATATCATTTTGGTGTGACTAAAATTATTGAAGATATTCAGCTTGTGTAGAAATTGACTTTGTCATCTAGAACTATCAGCCATTCATCTAACATTGAGGATATTGAAGTATCTGGAAGGAAAGGCAGTCTGCGTGTTCACTAACAATGCTTCCGCGGTAGCTTATGTGAACCGACAGGGAGGCACCAGAAGTGTCCATTACATCTGGAGGCCTAGATGTAAGTGGGCGGAATCCCATCTTCAGGTGTTCTCCATAGCCCATATAGCTGTAATGGAAAATATAAAGGCTGACTTTCTTAGCCGACAGACTCCAGACTCAGGGGAGTGGTCACTGTCCAAAGAGCATTCAACCTCATTGTGCAACACTAGGGAAGACTGGCGATAAACTTGATAGCTTCAACCAAGAGCGCAAAGGCGAATCGCTTCTACTACTACTAATTATTTCTATAGTACTATGGAAAGGGCAGGCTGCTTAGACCCTTACCATAAACTGACTCAGACCACACCAGGAATGCTGTTGCTTAAAAGTACAGATTTATTATGAAGTAAATGGCAGCATATTGAAATAGAGAGTAGATGAACAAATTTATAGCATTCAAAGTGGAATAGAGTAGATATTCTACACCCTACAGAAATGCAGAAAAATACCCTGTCTGCCTGCTCTTCCTTATCTTATATGAATTGATATATTATTAGCCTTGCATTACAATCTATTGAAAAGTTTCTGATTGGTTATTAGCATTATCATAAGTGATCAGTTGCTAGTCTGATTTGTTAGCATCATTGGCAAAATTAATTTTGTGATTACAGATACATATAATTGGCTATATCCCTAATTGATGTGAAGGTCATTAACATCTGTCCTTAAAACAATTTTCCATTTATGTATGTCGTTATCAGATTGGTTTGACCACCTAAGATTATCTACCCGTGACACCCTTCTGCTTGGGACTTTTTCAGAGGTTATCTGTGCATGACCTATGCCCAATTCCAAGAATGGCCCCCATCCTGTCTTGCCAGGTGCTATGGTTTTGCATACGTGAAGGTCATCTTGTGCTCATGTTGTTTCATAGACCAAGGCAACTGTTGTTGAAATGTTAACTGTGTTATCTGATGTCCAAAGAAGCTTTTATTCCATCTGTAGTGGGCAAATGTCAGAAAGACAACCTTGTCACTTATCGCAGATGTCCAAGCTTTGCATCCTGTGCCTAGGCCTCATGCCTGGCCTGCTGTCCATAGTTTCACCTTTGGCCAGGGATTATAGGAAATACAGGAATCACTGTTGGAGGCCTTACACCTGCATCCTTGTCTCTGTTTTCCAACTGGGCACTGCTCTGTGCTGTGTGATAAGATCTGTGCTGTGTGCTATGTCTTACTTATCTCGATCAGCAGATGTTGAAGGAAATTGCCACATAAGGTACAGAAACAATTTCTATTCCAGAGTTCTTGTAAAGATGAAGTTATGTTGACATCAAGCTTGGCCTGTTTTTAAGTCCTGTAGCCATGTCCCGGGGGTCTTCAAGGAGGGGCCCAACAGGGATTCTCCTTCAACTACCAGACGACGTATGCAGCGCTGTACAGAGTCACAAAGACAACAGTCCCTGCTCGAAAGAGTTTACAATCTAAACAGATAAGACAGACGAACAAGATGTCATGGATACAGTTAAGGGGAACGGTTAATCTGCTAGCTGGGTTGGTGGGCAGTAGGGTGTAGGGTTATGGATTGAAGACTATATCAAAAAGGTGGGTTTTCATTCTGCTTCTAAAGCCGAAGTGACAAACTGGGAAGCACAGGGTTGGATGCATTGGTTGAGACTTGGTTAGACGAGAGGCTTCTATATGTGTTTCCCAAATCACCCTGTGCTGGTAATCCTGGTAGCCCCAGACTGGCCTCGTCTGCCTTAGTATGCCAATCTAATGTGTCTCCAACAAGACAGATGCATCAAGCTACTGGTTCATATGGAGCTTCTCAGTCGGGAACCAATTCCCTTGAAGAACCTGGAGCGCTTTGGTTTTATGGCATGTCTCTTGAGCACACGGCCTTAACTTGCAAAGGTTATTTAGAGGTAGTCATTTCATCTCTTCAAGCAAAAAAGCCATCAACATTTGCAGCTTATGCTAAGGCCTGAAAGGCTTTACAGCTCTGGTGTGCCAAGGATTAGGTAAATCCTGACACTTTACTAGCTGAACTAGAAAAAAGACTAGCAGTAGTGTCTCTCAAATTCCAGGTGGCAGGCCTCTTGTGCTTCCGAGCTTGAGGAAGAAAGCTATAGCTGGCATCTCATTCAGGTTGCAGCCTGCACTGTGCCAGCCTTTTCCATCCTGGAATCTTAATATCATCTTGTAAGGTCTTTCTAAGGGGCCCTACCCCCCCCCCCCCTTCCTTCTGGATCTCATGGTAAAGAACAGTATTTCTGGTGGAAATTTCAGCAAGAGAGATCTCAGAATTGCAGGCTCTTTCCTCAGAGAGCCTTTCCTCAGGATCACAGAAGCTGGGGTTTCACTGCGCATGGTCCCTTCCTTTCTACCAAAGGTTGTCTCGGTCTTTCATATTAACCAAGAGGTTCATTTGCCTGCTTTTCATCCTATGGTTTCAACTAAGCAAGACAAGATATTGCAAAGGCTAAATGTGCGCAGAGTTTTACTCCACTACCTGGAAAGGACCAGCGATTCTTGACTTTCTGATCATCTTTTTGTTCTAACCAGTCAATCAAGGCGAGACAGACCAGTTTCCAAGGCTTCTATTGCAAGATGGATTTGCATAGCAATTTCATTTATGTATGTTGACTGAGGCAAACAGCTACCTATTTGTCTGAAAGCTCATTCGACCAGAAGTGTGGTGTCTTCATGGTCCGAGTCCTGGGCAGTTCCATCTGAAGAAATCTGTAGAGCAGCTACTTACCTTATTTTTCATTCCATAAGACAAACTTTTTCCCCAAAAAAATGGGTGGAAATAAGGGTGCATCTTATGAAGTGAAGATACCACCCCCATCCCCAACGGTACCTTTAAATTTTGGAGGTCGGTGGACGGCTGCCTGCTGCTTGTTGGGGCCTGCAGCGCACAAGCGCGCTAATGCCTGGGCCCACGACATGTCCTAATTGTGCCAGTCACTGGTGCTTCGCTGGACTGCTGCCTGCTGTGTACCGGCACTTCGGTGCCAGCGGCGCACAAGTGTGCTGCTGCGTGGGTGCGCCACTTCTGAATGGCTGCCTCAGTTCTCGCTAGCTCCTCACGAGAACTGAGGCAGCCATTCAGAAGTGGCGCGCGGCCATGCAGCACCGCGCTTGTGCGCTGCTGGCCTCGACGTGCCGGTAAACAGTAGGCAGCAGTCCAGCGAAGCACCAGCAACCGGCACAATTAGGATGTTTTGCGGGCCCAGGCATTAGCACACTTGTGCTCTGCGGGCCCCGACAAGCAGCAGGCAGCCTTCCGACTTCCACAATTTAAATGTACTGCCGGGGGGCTGGGATGGAATTTAAAGGTGTTGGGGGGTATATCAAAGTGATGATTGATTGGGGGGAGTTGTTGGAATTTAAAGGTGCTCAGTTGGGATGGAATTTAAAGGTGCTGGGGGTATGTACAAGTGATGATTGAGAGGGGCTGGATCAGAATTTAAAGGTGCTGGGGGTATGCAAAATTGATAATTGATGGGGGGTTGGGACGGAATTTAAAGGTGCTGGGGAGCTGGGATGGAATTTCAAGGTGCTGGGGGGTATGTAAAAGTGATGATTGGGGGGCTGGGATGGAATTTAAAGGTGTCGGATATATATTAGTATACAATTTGGTTCAGAATGTTCTTTTTTTTCTTGTTTTCCTTCTCTAAATCTGGGGTGTGTCTTATGGTGAGGTACGTCTTATGGGGTGAAAAATACGGTAGTTTACTCTTCATCACTTTAAAAGGTTCTACAGAGTAGTCCTGGCAGCTTGCGAGGATGACTCTTTTGGGTCCTGTGTTTGGGTCATCTGTCCCACCCTAGACATCTGACATTGCTTTGGTATGACACCTAATGTACAGACTCCTGTGTTTATGTAATATAATGAAATATTAGGTTCTTACCTGGATGATGATCTTTCTTTTACTATATACAGGAGTCTATATGGCCAGCCCTGTGAGTTTTGCAATTTGCCTACTTTCTGCCTTGACCAACTCTATGGTCCAGAACTGGAGTTGTTGTTTTGACAGTTGGATGAACATGTATGAATAAATTATGAATAAACTAATGAATTTGTTGAGCTTTGGAGCTCCTTATGTGGTATGCATACAGCAGGCTGGTTCATTGATACACCTATGTTGCAAGTTCATGCTAATTATTGTTTTTTCATGAGTTACAGAGCAAAACAGAAATGTACACTATCTCTGGAGAAGTTCCCCATGCCCTTCCTTCTCTTTTCTTCTGTTCTAATGGAGGTTGATTGCTTTGCTATAAACTGAAGAGGGCACTATACTCCACTGGTGAAGGAGGAAGAGATGAAAGATGCAATTGACATCCTTCTGTAACAATTTGTGAGCACGGATTGATAACGTACAGACTCCTGTGTATATTAACAGAAAGATTATTATCTAGATAAGAACTTAATCTTTTATTTTTCCTGTTAAATTTATTAATTTTTTAACTTTCTTTTCATCAGTATTTAACAAGTGTTAATCTGTACTGTATTTTTTGCTCCATAGGATGCACCTGACCATAAGATGCATTCTAGATTTAGAGGAGGAAAACCCCCCCAAAAATATTCTTTACTAAATTGTGCCTCTGAACCCAGCCCCCTAGAAAAATAGACAAATATACTCAGCAGACAGATTTTGATCACTAAATTGAAATCCTACCTTTGTTGTCTGGTGATTTCTGGTTGTACTAGATCTTTCTTTCTTTTTCCCTTTTTCTTTCTTTCCTCAGTTCCAACAATTGTCTCTTTCTATTCCCTCCCTCCTTCCTTCTATGTTCCGAGTTCTTGCCCCCTCCCCCTCACTGCCTACCAGCCTTTGTCCTTCCTCCTGCACCAAAGTCTGCCTCCCTTCCACACTGAAGCGTGCAATCGGGCCCACAAGCCTTCCCCCGACATCATTTTTGATGTTGGAGATAAGGTCCTGGTCAGTGATTGGCTGACCCGGACCTTCTCTCTGACTTCAGAACTCATGTTGGGGCAAGACTTGTGGGCCCGATTGCACGCCGCTGTCCCTTCTCTTCATTTCCTGCGGCGGTGAGTGGGTAAGAGGGCGGTGAGCAGTGGCGGGGGTGGGGGGTGTGACGAGCAGCAGCAGGGGGTGGAGGTGTATTCGCTCCATAAGACACCCCCGCTTTTCCACCCTCTTTATGAGTGGAAAAAGTGTATCTTATAGAGCGAAAAATACAGTAATTTGTTCACATAATTTCTCTAAAGCATGAATAGTCATCTTTGCTTTTTTGGGTGGTTATGTTTATGTTTAATCTGCTTTTAGTTTACCTATAAATGACACATACATAGACATAAATATTAAATCTCTTTTTCAGTGAAGAGGAATTCTGTATGGTTTTTCATTAGTTTAGCTTTTGCCAAAAATGAATTTAAAATCGTAGGCAAAATTCTAGAATATTAATTTATAACCATACTTATAAGGCTTATTTTATTTGCAGTTTACCTAAAAGATAATTAAATCTTTTTGCTTATCCAACAGATTCATTTTCTGTCTGACCTTGTGAATTGCCATGTGATAGCTGCACCTTCTATGGTAGCCATGTTTGAAAATTTTGTAAATGTGACTCAAGAGGAAGATGTTCCACAGGTAAGCAAGTATTCTAATCCAGGGTTCATAGACAACCGCGCGAAAGACAAAGGCGCGCGCCGACAACTGAGCGCAAGACGGAGGCGCGCGCCGAAGAAAATTACAGTTTTTAGGGGCTCCGACGGGGGTTTTTGTTGGGGAGCCCCCCCAGTTTACTTAATAGAGATGGCGCCGGCGTTGTAGGGGGTTTGGGGGGTTGTAACCCTCCACGTTTTACTGTAAACTTAACTTTTTCCCTGAAAACAGGGAAAAAGTGAAGTTTTCAGTAAAATGAGGGGGTTTATAACCCCCCACAACGCCCCCACAACGCGGCGCGATGTCTATTAAGTAAAGTGGGGGGGTTCCTCCCCACACCCCCCCCCCCGTCGTAGCCCTAAAAACAGTAATTTTCTTTGGCGCGCGCCTCCGCGCTGCACTCAATTGTCTGCGCACGCCTTTGTCCCGGCGCGCTTTTGACCTGACACCCTAATCCAGTGTTCTTCAACCGTCGGTCTGCAGAAATTTTCTGCCGGTCCTTAGCACCGGTACCTCCATCGGGCCCAAGAGATTGTTCTGTAGCCGTTGGTCCTTGGTACGATCAATGCGGTGTCTTCGGGCCGGCTCCCTGAGTGCTGCAGTGCACAAAGCCATGGGAAAAGGCTCCTACCCGCGGCATGCGCCTGACCCAGAAGCCTTCTCTCTGACGTCGCAACGTCAGGGGAAGGCTTCCAGATGAGGTGTGCGAGGAGCCACTTCCCATAGCTTTGTGCAATGCAGCACTCAGGGAACCAGCCCGAAGGCACTGCATTGATCGCACTGTGGACTGGCCTGAAGCTAACACCGGGGGCAGACCAGAAGGCAAGGCACATGGAGGGAGAGAGACAACAACGGTAGGGGAAATGCTTTTATTTTTTTTATTTAGTGATTTTACATCTGCCCTAACTGTCTGTCCTAACTGTCTGTTCAGGAAGAAATGCATTTGTTTGTTTTTCTCTGGGGTGTTTGCAGAGTCTTGCATCTTAGGGTTTGCATTTTAGGGTTTGTTTTGTGAATATTAATATTTTTAGTTTTTGGTCCTGCATTTGCATGGGATTATCTGTTTTCTGGTAGGATTAAATGTTGAAAAGCATACAGTGTGCTTTGTATATTTTAATTTTGTGGTTGACTATTATGTGTTGTTAATACTATTATGTTGTATGTGTGTGTATATATGAAATGGATATATGAAAAATGGATAGAAAAAATGGTGTTACAATTAGTACTATCATGGGGGCGGGGTCTGGGGCGGATATTAGGTGGAGATGGGCACGATTTAGCCCAGTGTTCTTCAACTTCCGGACCAGTGCCGGTCCACAAAATAATTATTTTATTTCCGCCGGTCCATAGGTGTCAAAAGGTTGAAGAACACTGTTCTAATCCATATCATATTTTTGTGGCATCTTTTGTCACATCATTGGCTGATCATCCAGACACATCTCTGGAATTCTTTCTCAATACCAATTCTGTAGGCTCATAAAAAAATTGTATTAGAGCGATACCCAAGCTGGGATCTCTGATCAAGAGCTCATCGAATAACTTGACTAGCTGCATCTTGGGGATCACAGGTATATAAGAAAATAGCATCTAGAATAACAGTAGCATAGTGTCTGATTTATAATTTCTTTCCTCCGTTATTTGAAATATATATGAAGTATCTTGAATATATGACTTAACTTCTCAAGCCTTTGATTTTATAAACTAAACTAAAACTTAATTTTATAGACCGGGTTTTCAACCAAAAGGTGCTCGACACTCAGTTTACATTAAAAAAAATTTCTACAAATTGATCTAATGGTTTTGACACAGAATTTGTACTGAAAGTCAAGTCTTGTTGCTAACAAATTTCCTACAAGGAAAATTGCACAAATAAGAGGCAAGGATCTGCCACAAGTTGTACACACAACCAAGAAGTAGATCAGTCCAAATGAAAAGAAGTCTGATATATTAATACCAATCACATGACATGGCCTCGTTTTGCCTACAATTCTGCCATTTTAAACGTGAAGTCTTGACTTTCTGTGTTAACAAAGAAGTGCTGATTAGCAGGGGTTTATTTTGTGATGCTTTCCCCTGCAGTCATTACTCATGCAGCCTGTGGGCAAAACGTGGCCATGTCGTGTGATTGGTATTAATAAATCGGACTGCTTTTCTTTTGACTGCCCCTATGATTTGGAATTCTCTTCCTATATATATATATAAGATCCGAACAAAATATACAGAAGTTTAAAAGTAATTTAAAATGTTTTCTTTTTAAAGATGCCTTTAATTGACTATTTGATTTAGTCCAGCAAATCTGTTAACTTTTCCCTACCCTAATGTACTTCTCTTTTATGTATCTTTTCTCGATAAATATTGTAGTTCTTCTCTCCCCCCCCCCCCCCCCCTCCTACTGTACCACCGTGGTCTTAATAGTTAAGTAAGAAAAATTGTCTGACTTTTTTGTCTGTCTATAAAAGTTTTTATTATTATTGTACAACGCTTAGTATCTTAGGATAAGCGTTTAATCAAATACATGAATAAACTTGATCTACTTCTTGGTTATGTATTCATCAAAGAAAATCTATATTTGTTCAGTGAATAGTGTGACCTGACACGGACTGTGTTTTAGCATTGTATGGTTGTATGTATGTATGTATGTATGTACAAGCAGGCAGCATATTCTCACAGATGGGTGACATCATTCACATATCCTGGTCCAGACAATGCAAAAGTGTACTATCACTTTAACTTCCTAGAAGTTTCAAGACTGCCCGAACTGTGCACGCGCGAGTTCTTTCCCTCCCGAAGTCAGCTTGCAGAACCATTAATTCTTAGTTTTCCACAGAGCTAAGACGTATGTTGTTAGAGTCTGTCCAATTGTGCTACCTTTTTCTCTCTCTCTTTTTTTTTTTTTGTGCCTTCTTTTATCAATTTTCATAATTTATTTTTCTTTGATATTACTTTATTTTCTCAGTCTTCAAAATTATTTACTTTTTTGTTTTTGGGCCCTCAGCCTTCCTTCAGCCAGTTTTCCAGTCAGTGGCATCAACTTTATCAGTCACAAATTTACTCGACCATTGGAGGAAAAATTGATTCCTTTGATTTTGCATTGGCAGTTTTTCCCTCGAAGTCGAAGTCTTCTACCAGCTTCAAGAGATGTTATCGGTGCAACAGGGCAATATCAGTCACTAATCTGCACAGTTGGTGTCTTCAGTGCCTTGATCCTGTTTTTATAACGCTGTTTAATGTTATAAAAATGTTCTTTAATGGCTCGACAACTGCAGCAGGATAAAATTTTTTTTGACCTAAAGATTCATCACAGATGGTTGCTATGCCCAATGTTGACACCGAGTTGAAGTCAGTACCACCAACGCCGACACCATCAAGTAAACAGGTTAAGAAGAATTCCCATGCCTCACCTCGCCAAACATCTGTAGCATCGGATAAGGTACATGCCAAACAGCATCAACAGCAGTCTCATTCTCCATCATTACAGGAGGTGTCACCTCTGAGGCGTGCCTCGACATCGAGGTCACCAACCCCTCGACACCTTGTACCATCGGTACTGTCCATGGTACTACATCCTACCAATCAGGATCAACTGTGAGAGCTGCTTCAACAGGAGCTAGCAGTGATGCTTCGAGACCAGTCGAAGCCAACTGCTGCACTGACTTCTCCGGTACTGACCCAGCCCGAGCACGGCTCTATGAGGCCTCAGGGTACCACATCTCAGTCGCCTCCTCAACGCAGATCCAGGTCCCATCATAAAAGCACTTTCTCCTCATTGAGGCTGGACCTCTCATTGAAGGAGACTAAGGAGTCCATCCCGATGCTATCATCGGCACCGTAACCATCACACCGCATGGCATCATGCTTCTTTTGAAGGAACTGTTTTTACATCTCCAGTTTTACAACAGAAGGACTCCAATCTATCCCTTCAGGATTTCTCTGACACACAGTATTCTGCACTGGATGCCTGTGGGCTTTTGTCGAATACATCTCCTCCTCCACTTTAGATGTAGATCACCACCGGAGAGCCTTTCCTTTGCTATGGCAAAGGAGTCAAGCTCTTTCTCTGCCTATGGAGTCTGAACCAGAATCAAAAGCTGCACTTTTTGATGCTCTTGACTTTGAGCAGCTCCCAAGATAATGTTTAAACTCCCAGTCTATGACCTTATAAGGGACTTCATGTTAAAAAGAACTGGGAGAATCCCTTGCATATCCCAGTGGCTCCATCCAAAATTGGATTCCCTTTACAGGGTACGATCATGTCCTGGCTTTAATAGGCCACAGTTGCAACATCAGTTTTTTCTGGTTGAATTTGTTTGTTGAAGAGGTTGTCCAGTTCTACCAGTTGTGCCACTGTACCTCCAAGTATGAGAAATCGTACTTTGGATAAGCTTGGTCGTAAGCTATTTCAAAATACGATGCTTACTGCCCTTATCCTCAACTATGCTGTCTATATGACGTTCTATTTTAAGCACTTAGTTCAACTACTGTCATTTGAACAATTAATTCATGTAGACCAGATTTCTGACTTTCAGCAAACTTCACATGATCTCCTTGAGACCAGGACGTTCATGTGAAGATTAATCTTTGATGCTTTTGATGTAACTTCCAGAGCATCAGCCTTGCCAATTGCAATGAGACAACAAGCGTGGCTTCGTGAATCAGGCTTGGAACTCGCTCTTCAGTACCGCCTTGCTAATTCCCATTGCATGGGAAACAAACCTTTTGGTGATCACATTGAAAAAACTATGCAGAAGATCACCAGGCAAGATCACTGTATAACCTCTCCCTTAGCCTCCAAGTCGCATGCTCTTCAACCGCCGTTCCACGGACTGGTGCCGGTCCACAGGAAATTTTTGCCGGTCCGCACAGGGCCGGCAAGATCAACATCTGAAGTCTGCGCTGGGCCGGAGAGATCTTGGGGAGCCTCCGACAGTGGCTTTCTCCCCTCTCTGCAGCTCTCCTTTACTTCCCAGCGCAGCGATTCATGAAGGCAGCCTCGGGGCTTTTGCTGAGTCGCGGCTGCCTCTGATGATGCAACTTCCTCTTTCCTCAGAGGCGGTGCGACCCAACAAAGGACCTGAGGCTGCCTTCCTGAATCACTGCGCTGAGAAGTAAGGAGAGCTGCTGGGAGGGGAGAAAGCCACTGTTAGAGCCTGGGAAGCTGCTGGGCAAGGGGAAACAGGGACAGCTGCTACTGGAGAGGGAGAAGGAAAGATGCTGCTAGGAGGGGAGGAGGGAAAGGAATCTGGGATGCTGCTGGGTAAGGGAAAAAAGGGACAGCTGCTACTGGACCTGGAGGGAAGGAGAAAGAGAGATACTGCTGGGAGGGGAGGATGGAAAGGAGTCTGGGAAGCTGCTGGGCAAGGGAAAAAAGGGACAGCTGCTACTGGAGAGGGAGAAGGAGAGATGCTGCTGGGAGGAGAGGAGGGAAAGGAGTCTGGGAAGCTGCTGGGCAAAGGAAAAAAAAGGGACAGCTGCTACTGGACCTGGAGGGAGCTTGTGGGCAAGGGAAAAAAAGGGACAGCTGCTACTGGAGAGGGAGAAGGAGAGATGCTGCTGGGAGGGGAAGAAGGGAAGAGAGTTACTGCTGGACAGGAGGAGGAGGGAAGGGAGAATGAAAAAAGGAAGGAAACAGCTGGCAGAGAGATTAGAGGAGGGGAAGGGGAGACACAGGCATGAGAAAGTAGAGAGATTGATGATAGGAAGGGGTCAGCAGAAAAATAAGCAGAGTCGGACAACGATGATCTGGTGTAGGAGGGATAAAAATGAAGAGAGCAGTGAAGCTGGAATGAATCATATAAAAAGGAGAGAGGGGACGCAGGCTGGATGGAAAGTTGAGAGGGGCATAGAAAAAAGACAGATACCATATGAAAGGGGGAGAGGACAGACAGTGGATGGAAGGGGAAGATGCTGGATTGAAGAGGCAGCGAGGGCAGACGCTGGAAGGAAGAGAGGAAAAGAAGATGAAAGCAGAAACCAGAGACGATAAAAGGTAGAAAAAATAATTTTATTTCTATTTTGTGATTAGAATATATCGGATTTGAAATATATATCCTGCTAGAACTGGTGTTAGACATAACTGGGGACTGCAAAGCCCAGGCAGTGGCTTAGGGCTCTCTCTGACCAGGGGGCAGTTGCCCTAGTTGCACTCCCCTAACACTATTCCTGGTATTCTGTTATCATGATATTTCTGTGTAGCATTCTGTAATAATTTGGCTTGTTCAGTTTTCTTGATAGTAGAGGGGATATATGTGAAGGGGAGGGGAGACAGGGGTTTTGTTGATCCTTGCTCTGTATTATTTGTAGTTATAAAATGACAATTGTACAGAATATTGTTTCTTTTTATACTTTAATAAAATACATTCAATATAAAATCATAACTGAGGCTTGTGTGGATGGGATCAGATGATTTGAGGGGACCGAGCTCGCGGAGATGGGGCGGAAACGGGGTTTTTAAATTTTAGTCCTAGTAGTTTGCCGGTCCACAAAATAAATTTTTTATTTCTGCCGGTCCACGGGTGTAAAAAGGTTGAAAAACACTGAACTACATAATTTAAAAGGCGTTAACACTATGCCATCAACGTCTTCCACAACTCTGGCTCCAAAACGCCCTAGAAGCCAACACTCTCAAACATCTCAAACTCGTACTTAATAAAAATTCACTCAACTACTTGGTGCACTCTACAATACCTAATCAACCTCCATCTATATCCATTGGTTCACTCACTCTCTACCACTTATTCTGATCAGCTTGACTGGGGTGAACTAAGTATATACTTTACCTTCACACGAACTCCATTTAAACAAGGAGCGTTCTTCATCAATTTCTGACATCAACACTATTGAGGGGTACCATTCTTATATATTCTTATATAAACCTCAAGCTCCATATTCTTCACATATACTTATACTTATTAAAAAATAAATAACCATATACTTCCAGGAGCACAACCAGTAGCAGTGTTCTCCAAGTCTCATGAAAGCCACACGCAATACTTTTACTTTCTGAAGAGGCCAACTCACCTTCTACATAGAGAATTTATTGTTTGGCCTGGAATCAACGTACAAACTTGTGCACTATTTAGTCATTGTGCCTGCACCACTCCACTCTGTAAGAGTTAATCTGCTCCCCTACTTGACAATCTGGTTGACAAAGGCGTCCTCACCTCCAGGAATCCACTGAACTGCCATTGCTTCTATTACTTTCTTATCCACAGTATTGGCATTCCACCCTCCTTCTCATCCCGTCGAGGGTCATATGACTCATTCATCAACATCAATCACTACCAACAATTGAACCTTGCTGGTCTTAAATGATGACTATTCTTCATTTTCACAAAATACCTCCGCACAGGCCTCCAAGAAAGTACTCTTTCAATTTTCAGCAAACCTCTCTTCTTCAACAAGAACTCTTTGGTCTTCTGCAACTGACTGTATCAAACCAATATCTCCTCAGCAGAGGGGCTGGGGGTTCTACTCCAAATCTTTCCTCATACTAAAGAAGACCAGAGGACTGTGCCCAATCCTCGACTTTCGAGCCCTCAACCAGTATTTAAGTTTCGCATGCTGACCTAAGGCACTCTCTCCCCTAATTAGAGCAGAATGACTGGATATCAAAGAATGAATATCTACATTTTCCCAGCCCACAGGGACTACCTCTGCTTTTAGATAGGAACACATCATCTCCAGTACAGGGTGCTACCCTTTGACCTAACATCAGCATGCAGAGTATTCCTGCTCCTCCTACTTCTACTAGTCATCTGCTTCATTATCAGCTAAGGGTGTGCCGACCCTTCTCCTCGTGTATGCAGTTTATCTGCTGGTATCGCATGAAGGACTAGATTCTAAACATATATCTTGTATCATCAGTACTGCATTACGTTTTTTGTCTTTCTCATACTACAAAATAATAAATACATTCAGAATTAGAGGAAATGGCAATCAACAACACTTCAGCACGTGCTTATCTCACCTCTTATCAGTGTCCTGCAAGTGCCTTTCAGCACTATATCTCAAGTCTTAAGTACCATATAAGTCCCTTTAGGCACCAACCAGATGATCAACATTCCAGCTACTGTCCAATAGCTAACCCGTTCACCGCTAAACTCATGGGAAAAAATCATATTTAACCAACTTTCAGACTTTCTTGATACCAAACCAAATGGGTTTTCGCATCAATCATTTCACGGAACTCTCTTTAATTGGCCTAACCACAAACATACTTTACTACTGCGATCATCACAAATCGATATTGCTGAAGGGTTGTTGGGTAAAATTTGCCTCTTTGTGGATGATACCAAAATCTGCAATAGAGTAGACACGCCGGATGGTGTAAATAACATGAAGAAAGACCTGATGAAGCTTGAAGAATGGTCTGAAATTTGGCAACTAAAATTTAATGTTAAGGAATGCAAGGTTATGCATTTGGACTGCAAAAGCCCAAGAGAACAGTACAGTTTATGGTGAAGATCTTATGCGCACAACAGAAGAGCGGGACTTGGGTGTGATTATATGTGATAATTTTAAGGTGGCTAAACAGGTTGAAAAGGTGACAGCGAAAGCTAGAAGGATGCTAGATTGCCTAGGGAGAGGTATGGCCAGTAGGAAAAAGGAGGTATTGATGCCCCTGTATAAGACTCTGGTGAGACCTCATTTAGAATTGGGTACAATTCTGGAGGCCGCACCTTCAAAAAGATATAAAAAAGATGGAGTCAGTCCAGAGGAAGGCTACTAAAATGGTATGTGGTCTTTGTGATAAGGCATATGGGGAAAGACTTAAAGATCTAAGAACATAAGCAGTGCCTCCGCTGGGTCAGACCACAGGTCCATCTTGCCCAGCAGTCCGCTCCCGCGGCGGCCCGAACAGGTCACGGCCTGTCTAAGTCACCAGAAGGGGCCTCCTTGCCACCTTGGTTTCCCATTGAGTCTTATCTTCCCATCGAAGTCCTAACCCTCTGGTCTTGCACATGCACGACCTGGTTGGATTTCTATACTTATTACTTGGTTTGCTTTCTATACCTGTGTTACATCCCAGCACCTCTCTCAGTATCCCATGATCCCCCTATCCTTCAGGAATCCGTCCAATCCCTGTTTGAATCCCTGTACCGTACTCTGCCTGATCACTTCCTCCGGTAGCGCATTCCAAGTGTCCACGACCCTTTGGGTGAAGAAAAACTTCCTTGCATTTGTTCTGAACCTATCTCCCTTCAGTTTCTCCGAATGCCCCCTCGTGCCTGTTGACCCCTTCAGCCTGAAGAATCTGTCCCTATCCACCCTCTCTATGCCCCTCATGATCTTGAAGGTCTCTATCATATCTCCCCTGAGCCTCCTTTTTTCCAGAGAGAAGAGCCCCAGCCTATCCAACCTCTCGGCGTATGGGCAGTGTTCCAGCCCTCTTACCAGTTTCGTTGCTCTCCTTTGGACTCTCTCAAGCACTGCCATGTCCTTCTTGAGGTACGGCGACCAATATTGAACGCAGTATTCCAGATGTGGACGCACCATAGCTCGATACAATGGCATGATGACTTCCTTCGTCCTGGTTGTTATGCCCCTCTTTATGATGCCCAGCATCCTGTTGGCTTTTTTCGAGGCTGCTGCGCACTGTGCAGATGGCTTCAGTGATGCATCCACCAGCACACCCAGGTCTCTCTCAAGACTGCTGTCTCCCAATAATGCCCCCCCCAATTTGTATTTGAACAACGGGTTCTTTTTCCCTATATGCATGACCTTGCATTTTTCCACATTAAAGCGCATTTGCCATTTGTTTGCCCAGTCTTCCAGCTTGTCCAGGTCCCTTTGCAGGTCCTCACACTCCTCCCTAGACCTAACTCTGCCGCACAGTTTGGTATCGTCTGCAAATTTTATAACCTCGCACTTTGCCTCTTTTTCCAGGTCATTGATAAATATGTTGAAGAGTAACGGCCCTAGCACCGATCCCTGTGGCACACCGCTTGTAACTCCCTGCCAGTCAGAGTATTGTCCCTTTACTCCGACCCTCTGCAGTCTACCCGACAACCAGTGCCCGATCCATCTGTGCACATCCCCTCCCACCCCGTGGTTCCACAGTTTCCTAAGCAGCCTTTCATGTGGCACCTTGTCGAAAGCCTTTTGAAAATCAAGGTAAATGATGTCTATAGGTTCCCCATTGTCCACCCGACTGCTTATTCCCTCAAAGAAGTACAGAAGGTTCGTTAAGCATGACCTTCCCTTACAGAATCCATGCTGGCTTGTTCTCAGTAGGCCATATCTCTCGATATGCTCGCAAATACCATCCTTGATCATAGCTTCCACCATCTTCCCTATAATTGAAGTCAGGCTCACCGGCCTGTAGTTTCCGGGGTCACCCCTCGATCCCTTCTTGAAGATAGGTGTGACATTCGCCAATTTCCAGTCCTCTGGTACCTCTCCAGTTTTCAAGGATAGGTTGCAAACATGCTGGATTGTGCCCGCTATTTCTTGTCTTAGTTCTTTCAGAACCCTTGGGTGGATCCCGTCCGGGCCCGGCGATTTGCCGCATTTTAACCTGTCTATCTGCTTGAGGACATCCTCCTTACTTACCTCTATGTGTTCTAATTTTTCAGCCTGTTCCCCACTCATGAGCTCCTCTGAGTCTGGTATATTAGATGTGTCTTCTCTCGTGAAAACCGATGAGAAGAATGTGTTCAACCTCTCAGCTACCTCTTTATCCTCCTTGATCACTCCCTTCCTATCCCCATCGTCCAACGGCCCCACCTCCTCTCTCGCTGGTCGCTTCCCCTTTACGTAACTGAAGAATGCCTTGAAGTTTTTCACCTCCCTGGCCAACCCCTCTTCATATTTCCCTTTTGCTTTTCTAACCTCTCGGTGGCATTCCTTTTGGCATTTCCTGTGCGCCTGGTGATTTTCCTCCGTTGGGTCCTTTTTCCATCTCCGGAAGGACACTTTCTTGTCGTTTATTGCCCTCTTTACTTCTGTTGAGATCCAAACCGGGTCCTTTGACCGCTTGTTTTTGCCGCCTTTTCTGAAACTTGGGACGTACATTCTTTGTGCTTCCTGCAGGGTGTCCCTGAATAGGGTCCAGGCGCTTCCTACAGTCTCCATCCTAAGGATGTTTTTGAGCTTCCTCCCCACCATTTCCCTCATAGCAACATAGTTCCCTTTCCTGAAGTTGAGCGCAGTTGTTGCGGTCCTCTTTACTGTGGGTGTCCCCCTTTCTAATGTGAATCGGATCGCATTGTGGTCACTGTTGCCTAGTGGTCCTCCCACTTCTACCCCTCTTGCAGGCCCCCCTAATCCGTTTAAGATGAGGTCAAGAGTAGCACTCCCTCGCGTCGGTTCCTTGACTAGTTGCTCCATGAAGCAGTCCCTCACAGCTTCTACAAATCCTGTTTCCTTAGTGCAGTTGGAGTGACCCGTACTCCAGTCAATCCCCGGGTAGTTGAAGTCCCCCATCACTGTTACACTTCCAGTCCTGCATTCTTGTCTCAGTTCAGCTTCCAAGTCGTGTCCGATTTCCTCCGGCGTACCAGGTGGGCGATAGTACAGCCCCAGTTTTATGCCTGTACCCTTGTTTCCCGGCAATTTGACCCAAAGCGATTCCAGCCCCTCTGCCTTCTTTGCCATATCCATCCCGACCGAGTAGATGGAGTCCTTTATATATAGTGCTATGCCTCCCCCCTTCTTGTGGGTCCTGTCCCTCCTGTAGAGCTTGTACCCTGGCAGCGCCACATCCCATTGATTCTCCTCTGCCCACCATGTTTCTGTAATTCCAATTATATCCAGGTCCTCCCCCTTGGCTACGACCTCTAGTTCACCCATCTTGGCCATGAGGCTTCTTGCATTGGCGTATAGGCACCGCAGGTCCCGTCGTTTTTCCTCCACCTCCGTATTTACCTGGGCCGCCTCCCCTTGAATTTCGGGCAGTTCTCCTGTTCCCTGTGCTTCTGCTTTGCCCTTAGCCTTTACTCTCGCAGCTTTCGGTTTCCCCACATTTCCGCCATCTCAATCTTTATACTTTGGAGGAAAGGCAGGAGAGGGAAGATATGATAGACGTTTAAATACCTACGTAATGTAAATGCGCATGAGTCGAGTCTTTCATTTGAAAAGAAACTCTGTAATGAAAGGGCATAGGATGAAGTTAAGAGGTGATAGGCTCTGGAGTAATCTAAGGAAATACTTTTTTACAGAAAGGATGGTAGATGGCATGGAACAGTTTCCCAGAAGAGGTGGTAGAGACAGAGACTGTGCCTGAATTCAAAAGGGCCTGGGATAGGCATGTGGGATCTGTCGGAGAGAGAAAGAAATAATGGTTACTGTGAATGGGCAGACTAGATGAGCCATTTGGCCTTTATCTGCTATCATGTTTCTATGTTTCTAGTTCTTTTAATATCCCTCGACTTAACAGCAGCCTTTAACACAATCGATCATGCCATTCTCCTCAATCGCCGCCAAACCAGTAGAGTCTTCCGGCTCTGCACTTAACTGGTTCTCATCTTATGTCATTGATCGAAACTTTAAAGTAAATTTCAATAAATCAATTTCTGATCCAATCTCACAAAACTTTGAGTACCGCATGGTTCTATATTATCCCCTCTACTCTTTAATATCTTTTTAGTCCCTTTACTTACTTTGGCATCAGCTTTACCACTTATGCATATGCTGGCGATATTCGACGTTTGCATCCTATCGACCCAACACAAGCTGGTGAAATCCAGGAAATCAGTGCCAAACTAGATGAAATCAGCACTTGGTTTTCTATAAATTGAGGCTAATACGTTCCATAACTTCTCTTCTTAATCATTCCTATGTTCAAATTCAGATCCATTCTCTCGCCATCGACTGTTGCAACTCTTTATACCACGGCATAACACAGAAAGAAACTCACAGACTATAACTCATTCAAAATACAGCCATCAAACTATATATAAGGCAAGGAAATACGATCATGTTACCCCTCTACTCCGTGAAGCCCATTGGCTCCCCATATCTCACTGGACAACTGACAAAATACTTCTACTAACCTTTAAGATTAAACTCACTATCTCTGCAGCTTTTCTTGACCTGGGATAAAGCACAGTTACTTACCTTAACAGGTGTTATCCAGGGACAGCAGGCAGATATTCTCACAACCCACCCACCTCCCCTGGTTGGCTTCTTAGCTGACTTATCTTAACTGAGGGACCGCGCATTTACATCAGGCGGAAAGGCATTCACACATGTGTAGTGCAGGCTGATCGCGAACTTTCTAAAACTTAAAGTTGCGATTCACTTTCAAGGGTCTGTACCGGGGCTCTGTTGGTGACGTCACCCATGTGTGAGAATATCTGCCTCCTGTCCCAGGATAACACCTGTTATGGTAAGTAACTGTGCTTTCTCTGCGTACAGTGTGTTTTGTGTTTTTTAAAAATTTTGTGGATACCATTATGTATTAATAAGATTATATTGTATGTATATGAAAAATGGATAGAAGAAATTGCAATACAATTAGTATTATGGGGGTGGAGTCAGGGGCGGAGTTTGGGGTGGAGTTTGGGCAGGGGTACTCGATTGGTATTTGTTAGGCTAGGGGGTACTTGGCTTGAAAAGGTTGAGAAACACTGTCCTAGACTCATAGAGCATTTTCCCTACAGGAGTAAGCATAAGCAAATTGTTGAGAGCTAACACTCAGCAGCTTCAGGAATGTTTTTTGGATCAGTGTATACTTTTTCTAGCTTAAAAATAAAATGGGTCCCAAGGTTTTGATGGCATTTTTTGTATCTGCGGTGCGAGCTTTGTATTCTCTTTCACAGGCAAAATTGGTGTTGAAGGATTTTGAAATGGATAAGTTCATGATTTACAGGGGGATGAGACAGGGATGTCCATTATCACCATTATTATTTGTGCTTACTCTAGACCCTCTTATTAGGGACATATATGCAATGCTATCTATAAGAGGGATTGACATCGGAAATACTACTTTTAAGTTATCGGCTTTTGCAGATGATATTTTAGTACACCTTACGGATCCTTTCTCTTCCTTAAAGACTTTATTGAAATTAATTAAAGAATATGGTGATTATGCAGGTTTCCGATTAAATTTAGATAAATCGGAGGCGTTGGCATCCTCTGTAGAGGTTCAGGCCTTATGGGGGACGGAGTTTCCTTTGACTTGGGCGCAAGGGCAGTTTGTGTATTTGGGGATAGTGATGACTATGTTGACTTCTCAATTATATCGCCTTAATGTGGATAAACTTCAACAAAAGATGGAACTTTTGTTGGATACTTGGAAGACATTACCCCTTTCTTTGATGGGACGGATCTGCTTGGTTAAGTTGTTTATCTTTCCCAAATGGTTGTATGTGTTGCAGACTTTGCCATTTTGTTTGCTAAAGAAGGATTTAAACATCTTTTATAAAAAGGTTTCTTGTTTCTGTTGGATGGCCAAGGAACCTAAATTACAGTTGACTCATTTGTTTGGGAATTGGAAAAGGGGGGGAGGGGTTAGGATTAACAGATATGCAAATTTATAATTATGCGTGTCTGCTTCGCCATTTGTGAGATTGGGTGAATATGACCAGATGGAACGGGAGTTTTTTGCTCCTTATAATGTGCTTGCGTTACTTCATAGTTCCCGAACGGCATTGCCCTCTTCTATTCGTTCAAGTTTATTATTTAATACATTACAAGCGGCATGGCAATGGCTTGTGCATGCCTTGGGAGGCGATCTGTTGGTCTCAGATCTTTTGCCTTTGCAAGATAATCCGGCCTTTCCTCCGGGAAGGGACACTAGAGAGTATCGGTTATGGGGAGCAAGAGGAGTTTTAAGTTTGGAACACATATTGGGGGATGAAGGGAAGCTGTTGACCCATGCAGAATTGTTAGCTAAGGTGAGGAAGACCTGAAGTGCACAGTTTGCATGTTTTCAAGTGGAGCACTATGTGGGATCCCTCAACAGAGCACAATTGCAATTGCATATGGGGGCTAAATTACGGGAGTTGTTTACTCGGGAGGAGGGGGTGTCTCTTTTGGTATCTTGTATACATGCTAGTTTGCAAAAGTTGCAACCTGGAAAGAACTACAGGAACATTAGGGATAAATGGGAAAGAGAACTACAGCTTAATTTGGAACATTGGGATATAGCCCGAACCTTAAGGGCGACACCTGGGGTGACCCCGTGTACATAGTTAAGAGAAACATACTATAGGGTGATCTTATTACACTCGCAAACAATTATATTATAGTGGAGGTCTCCCTACACCATTGTGTCATAAATATGGGATAGGGGATCATACTTTGGGACATGCATTTTAGACTTGTCCCATTATCCAAAATTTTTGGAAACAAATAATATCTTATATGTCAAAAATAATTGGAAGATCATTATGTAGTTTTTCGACCCATTTTATTTTGGATTTGCCAGAGGCTTTTAGTCATTTGCCTAGGGGGCATCGGGTGCTTTGTAGGAAGATGAGTTTATTGGCCAAGAAATGTATTCTTCAATATTGGACAGTACCTGATCCCAAAAGTTTTGGCATTGACGGAATCAGTTACATCAGTTGGCCATCTGGGAGGCGAGAGATGCTGGAAGGCCTAACAAGTGAAAGATGTTGTTCATGCATATATGGGAGCCTTATCTGCAAACCTTACATCCCAAAGGCCATAGTGCGGTCTTAAGATGGGTGTCCTAGATTGTATTGGTGTGTTCTAGTGAGGTGAAATATAGAGTACCATTGGGTAGGGGGGGTTTGGAGAGGGGAGGTGGGGGGTATTGAATAGGTTCGAACATATTATCATGTATAGAATAAGTGAGGATTTGGTGGGGGGGAGGGTTGAATGATTTTTTAATTTTTTAAAATTTTTTTCTTATTTTAAATTAATAAGATTCTGTGTTAATTTGCTGTTATATTTTAGATATATATGCTTCTTATTTTATTTTATTTGATGCATTATTGTTTTATTATGCACCTTGGGGTGCCCTTATGTTGTATTTGATGTTGTTTGCATCAATAAAAATTGTTTGAACCTAAGACAGAGGAATGTGGTAAAATGAAGTTTTGCTTTTATTTTATTAGTGACGAACATGTATGTTTTCCTTCACTAGAAGTAGAACATATAAAATCGGTCTTTGTGCAAATTTAATTGTGCACTCTTTGCTGTGCAGAAAGGTGATAGAAAGATTACATCACTCACACTTTTCTTCTTGCTTGTAGGTCCGTTGTGACTGGTATGTGTTTGCTGTTCTTTCCTCTCTGCCATGGGTAGGAAAGGAGCTGTATGAAAAGAAAGATGTTGAAATGGATCGCATTTTATCACAAATTGAAAACTTTCTGAAGTAAGTATATACTGTATATATATTTTTTTATATATATATTGCTGTTTCAGAGTTGTATGTGACCAATTTTACCTAACTGACCACAGATTTCTATTAAAGAAATATTAGTTCTTGTAGAACCTCACTCTATTCCTGAACTCTCGAGTAGTGAATCCCATCTTGCGAGATCTCTCTTGTAGGAAGCTTCATTTATATAGTTTGCTCCTCCTCTCTTACCTTTAGACTACCCTCCAACTTTCATTTGTCTTCCTACAAGCGAGACAGTAGGAGCTAGTCATTTTTGCTTGTGCTTATTTTGATTTATCTTCTGTATTTTTCCGCTACTCGGCGTGATTTATTTTTTGTGCTGCAGATTATCTCCTTGCAGGAAAGCTCTGGCTGCAGGAGATCACAGACGTTAAGGGGTAAAGTCTGCTTCCAGGGGGTTGGCTGCTTTGCAGTATATCACCTGAACAGCCTACATTCACAGTTTGGGAGCTCATGAACCATTCCCTTGGGAGTATAGCTCACTCCAGGTTCGTCCACTAATGGTTTTGAGTGCAGGCTGTGTGGCTCTGTGGTGGTTTATTCAGGATCGGGGCTGACTGTATTCCTCCACCCTTTAGCTTGCATGAGTTCTGGAAGGGGTAGAGGTCTCCGGCTGGTGTATGGGGCCTGAGAGGCAGTCAGAAGAAATAGGCAGTCCAGGTTCCAGGCTGCTTGAGGCAGAGGATCCCCCTGTAAGCTTTTCCAGCTTCCATCTTGCAGCTCCCAGAAAACAGCATGACAGCCGGGCATATCGATTTGGGGAGTTTCAAATTACGTTTTGGGAGATTTGGTGGTTTGTCCTGGTTCCCCCCCACCTGAAAAATCCTAAAATCGGCAGTTTTTAGTTTTTGGTTTGCCTTTCCTGGGCTGTTTTTGCTGCAAAAATCGCTGCCATGGCGGCCAATGTGGTTTTCTTATTTTGAAATAAAAAGCTTTTATCTGCATCAAAACACATTTTTTTTGCTCAAAAACAGTTGGGATTGATTCCTCAGGGCAGGATACTATGGCTTCATACGCTCTTTGTGGCAGATGGCTATCTGAGGCGCATCCGTGTTTCATGTGCTGCGTGGCGCATGAGGGGTGATAGCCTCCTTCGCCCCTTTGGGGTGTTCTGGTACCCAGTTCATCTGAGGACCATTCAGAAAGTTCAGATTTGAGGGGGGGGGAGCAACACAAGTGCATCCCCGGCAAAATGCAGCCATGATCTAGTGCTGAAATCCCAAAAAGGCTCAAAACAAAGTCCAGAAAGGACCTCTGCCCCTCAGAAGCAAGGATTTCCCCTGGCATTTATTATTATGATGATACAGGCTTATTTGATTAACAAAGGTTCTGTGAATCCATCTAATATTGCAGCCTTGTTAGTGCCAGGGGCTACGAGGATGACGTCACCCACATGTGAGAATGTTTGCCTGCTGTCCCTGGATTACACCTGTAATGGTAAGTAACTGTGCTTTATCCCAGGACAAGCAGGCAACCTATTCTCACATGTGGGTGACATCATCCATGGAGCTCGGATGCGGACAACCTCACAAGCAGACTTGTTTGTACAAAACTTTGAAGTTTTGAGTCTGCCGCACTGTGCATGCGCGAGTGCCTTCCCGCCCAGCACAGGGCGCGTGTTCTCAGTTTTCCACGGAGCCGAGAAGTCTGTCTTTGGGCTACCAATACTCCAGAGAGGCTTCTCCTTCGTTTTCTACTCAAGGCACCTCAAGGTCATCGAGTTCTTCTCGAGGCCATGCTCTGGCGGATCAATTGCACTTTTCCTCTTTTCTCTGTCAAATGACTTGGATCTTAAATTGGACGCTGGAGGAAATGCATCTGCCTTGACCTACTGCAGAATCTCTCAAACTTCCTCGTCATATACTTTTGTCTCAAACTTTCAAATGAAATCTGGAGACTCCTTATGCTATACCTCCTGTTCCAGGCAAATTGTAATCAAGGTATAGAACTCTACATTGCAAGGGCTTTAAGAATTCACAACTATCTCACCAATCCCTTCTTGTGGCATCTGCCAGGGTCTATGCAACCGTATCTCCTGGAAGAGAGGGTAAGACCATGGACAAGTTTGGCCGTTGCCTTTATCAGAATTCAATGATGGCTTCCAGAGTCCTCAACTATAATTTTATTTTCACTACTTACTTTAAGTACTTCATTGATACACTTCCAGGTTTTACAAAGAACCTGGACCAACATAGGCATTTGGAGTTCCAACAAGTCACTGTTACCTTGAGGCAACTCCGGTTACATCTTCAGTCATCTTATGATTCCTTTGAACTCTCATCCAGGGTCACTGCATTCTTAGTAGTGATGTGTCGCTTGGCCTGGCTTCAGACCATTGATATGGATCCCAGTCTTCAGGATCGTCTGGCCAATATACCTTGCGAGGGCAATGACCTCTTTGATGAATCCATAGAAGCTGCCACCAAAAAGTTGTCTTGAGCATGAAAAATCTTTTGCTTCTATTGTCAGACCTAAACCTAAGCCAGCTCCTCTTAAACCTTCCAGACCTCTTCCATCTTTTCAGAGGCGTTATCCTCCAAGGGCAGCTCCTTACACTCGAGCACCTTCCAAGAAACAACAGCAGCAGAAGTAGCAGAAACCTCAGCCTTCTGTTGCTGCTCAGCCTTTTTGACTGTCTAAAACAGAGCATAACCTCCATCGTTCTGCCTCTGTCTTCCCCTCTTCCCATAGGAGGTCGTCTCCATCGTTTTTACTATCGATGGAAGTTCATTACAACCGACCTCTGGGTCCTATCAATTATCTCTCTCCATTTCACTCAGATTCCACCAGAGCTTCCTCCAAGAGAGTATCCTTCCAATCCATCCCAGACCGCCCTTCTTCTTTAGGAAACTCAAGTTCCGCTTCGTCTCCATGCCATCGAGGAAGTTCCCTTGGAACAGCAAAGCAAGGGGTTTTACTCCCATTACTTCCTAGTTCCGAAGAAGACGGGTGATCAGCGACCCATACTGGATCTCAGGGCTCGCAACAAATTTTTGATCAAATAAAAATTTTGCATGTTGTCCCTGGCATCCCTTTATCCTTTTCTAGATCAGAACGATTGGTTATGCTATCTGGATCTCAAGGAGGCTTATACTCACATTCCCATTCATCCAGCCTCCCATCAGTACCTCAGATTTCGGGTGGGAAATCTGCATTATCAATACAGAGTGCTACCCTTTGACCTTGCATCATCTCAAAGAGTGTTCACCAAGTGCCTGGTGGTGGTAGCAGCAGCAGCTCTAAGAAGCCATAGACTTCAGGTGTTCCCTTACCTAGACAACTGGCTCATCAAATATTCTACATCTCAGGGGTTATTCTAGCGACCCAACGGACTACATGGTTCCTACAAAGCTTGGGATTCGAAATCAACTTTCCCAAATCCCATCTTCAGCCCTCTCAGAATCTGCAGTTCATCAGAGCTATTCTGCATACTGTCCAACTCGGAGATTTCCTTCCTCAGCAGCGTCTGGAGGCTTTTCTTCAGTTGTGTCACAAAGTGTCTTCCCTTCCTTCACTTTCAGCGAGACACATGATGGTACTACTCGATTACATGGCCTTGACCATTCACATGACTCCCTTTGCCAGACTTCACCTCAAAATTCCTCAGTTGACCCTGGCTTCTCAGTGGACGCAGGCTTACGACCCACTCTCTCGACACATTACAGTCACTCCTTCGTTGAAGCAGTCTCTCCACTGGTGGATGCTCTCTTCCAATCTATCCAGAGGTTTGCTATTTCAGACACCCCCCTCATCTGAAGGTCCTTACAACAGATTCCTCGACCTATGCTTGGGGGGCTCACGTCGGTCTCCGTACTCGAGGGCATTGGTCCAGCACAGATTGTCAGTGTCATATCAGTTTGTTGGAACTCAGAGCAATCGTCAGTGCTCTAAAAGCTTTTCAACACCTTCTTCATGACCAAGTAGTCCTCATTTGAACGGACAATCAAGTCACCAGGTACTATGTTAACAAACAGGGATGGGATCTCTTCCTCTTTGCCAAGAAGCTCTGAAGTTTTGGAACTGGGCAATCCTCTACAATACCCTCCTCAAAGCTGTCTACAATCAAGGGGAGAAAAACTATCTGGCAGACAAGTTGAGTCGTCTTCTACAACCTCATGAATGGACACTCAATTCCTCGCCTCTTCATCACATTTTTTTCTCAGTGGGGATCTCCTCAGATAGATCTCTTTGCATCTCTCCACAACCACAAACTGCCTCAGTTTTGCTCCAGGATATACTCTCCTCATTGTCTCGAGGCAGATGATTTTCTGTTGGAATGGTCGAATCCCTTCCTATATGCATTTCTCCCATTCTCATCCAGCCAGACTGGATTGTTTATCAAGAAGATAGGCTGCTTGAATGGGACAAAGAAGCCAGAGACTAATCCTATCTACCATGCCTGCAAGTATCACACCTTCCTTATCAATTAAATTAACCATTGTTTCAAACAGTTTACAAATTCTAAACAGAAAGATACTGCTGGGACATACAATAGTTTCTATGTTCAGAATAAGATTCCAAGCTAAAAAAGCCTTCTCTCTGCAACACACATGAAGCTCTCTCTTTCTCTGTCTATCTCTCTGTCTATCCTTCTCTTTATCTATGGAACCCGAAACTTAGACCATCACCCCATCCCCCCTTTCTCTCTCTCTCTCTCTCTCGCTCTCTCTCTCTCTCTCTCTCTCTCCTTAGAACTTCAGACTCTCTGTCTCTTTGCCTCTGAACTCTGTAAGGCAGGGAAACTGCTTTGCTCTCTATTTAATTGTAATGCTTATAAATATTGCTTTTCTGTAAGCCTATTTCTATAATATATTCTTTATGGCTCTGGCTGTGTTTCTTATTGGATTCTACTCCTGGTGAATCTTCTGTGAGGGAACTGAACCTGGGACCTGGTGTGTGTAAGGGCACCTCTAATATAACCCCACCAACCATACATTGTGGGGGCCACTAACAATCCTTACAAATACCTCAGTTGGAGAGTGGTGTTTCTCATTGCCCTCACATCTGCTTGAAGAGTCAGTGAGCTGCAAGCTTTAGTTGCTGATCCACCTTTCACAGTTTTCCATCATGACAAGGTGGTCCTTCGTACTCATCCTAAATTCTTACCTAAAGTGGTTTCAGAATTTCATCTCAATCAATCCATTGTTCTACCAGTAATTTTTCCAAAGCCTCATTCTCATCCTGGAGAATCAGCTCTTCATACTCTGGACTGTAAACGTGCTTTGGCCTTCTACCTGGAATGTACCAAACCACATAGATCTGCTCCTCAACTTTTTGTCTCCTTCGATCCAAGCACCATAAGAAGTGCCTCCGCTGGGTCAGACCTGAGGTCCATCTTGCCAGCAGTCCGCTCACGCAGCGGTCCAACAGGTCCAAGACCTGTGCAGTAATCCTCTATCTATACCCCTCTATCCCTTTTTCCAACAGAAACTTGTCCAATCCCTTCTTGAACCCCAATACCGTATTCTGTCCTATCACGCCCTCTGGAAGCGCATTCCAGGTGTCCACCACACGTTGGGTGAAGACAAACTTCCTAGCATTTGTTTTGAAAGTACCCTTTTAACTTTTCCGAATGCCCTCTCGTTCTTGTATTTTTTGAAAGTTTGAAGAATCTGTCCCTCTCCACTTTCTCTATGCCCTTTATGATCTTGTAGGTCTCTATCATATCCCCTCTAAGTCTCCTCTTTTCCAGGGAAAAGAGCCCGATTTTCTCTAATCTCTCAGCATATGAAAGGCTTTCCATACCTTTTATCAGACGTGTCGCTCTCCTTGGCACCCTCTCGAGTATCACCATATCCTTCTTAAGGTACGGCAACCAATATTGTATGCAGTACTCCAGAAGCGGGCGCACCATCGCCCGATACAACGGCAGGATAACTTCTTTTGTTTTGGTTGTAATACCTTTCTTAATTATACCTAGCATTCTATTCGCTTTCTTTGCGGCCGCTGCGCACTGTGCCGCCGGCTTCATTGACTTGTCCACCATTACCAAAGTTGGGACATCCAATTTCTAAGTGTACTATCTCCAACTGGATGGCTGCTTGTATCTCTTTTTGCTATGCCCAGTCTGGACTGCATCTACAGAGTCGAGTCACAGCCCACAAGTCAGAGCCATGGCGGCTTCAGTAGCTTTCCTCAGATCCACTCCTATTGAGGAAATTTGCAAAGCTGCCACCTGGTCCTCGGTTCATACTTTCACCTCTCATTATTGTCTGGATGCCTTCTCCAGACGGGATGGCCATTTTGGCCAGAGAGTATTACAAAATTTATTCTCCTAAATTGCTAACACTCCCATCATCCCATTCTGGTTAGCTTGGAGGTCACCTACATGTGAGAATAGGCTGCCTGCTTGTCCTGGGATAAAGCACAGTTACTTACCATAACAGTTGTTATCCAGGAACAGCAGGCAGCTATTTTCACAACCACCCACATCCTCTGGTTGGCTTCTCTGTTAGCTATCTGAACTGAGGAGACGCGCCCTGTGCTTGCAAGGCTGTCCGCATCTGGGCTCTTTGGTTGATGTCACCCAGATGTCAGAATAGCTGCCTGCTGTCCCTGGATAACAACTGTTACGGTAAGTAACTGTGCTTTATGGCTCCGCCCTCTGTTGCATCAGCTGTTTCTGACTTGTAATCTTAACCTGGTTCTCAGGGCACTTGCAAGTCTGCCCTAAAAGCCACTGGACCAAGCTTCTCTGATGGATCTCACCATCAGGACAGTATTCTTGGTGGCCATTATCTCTGCCTGCAGAGTGTCTGAACTTTAGTCTTTATCCTTACAGACTCAAGCGTGACCCTGTGCACTGTCCGCTCTTTCTTGCCAAAAATAGTTTTCAAGTTTCCACATCAATCAAGAGGTGTGGTAGCCAGCCTATACTCCCTTGGGTTAGAGTAAACACTACATAGTGTTAAAATCTCTGGATATCTGCTGACTTTAATTGAGGTACTTGGAAGTCACGAACGACTTCCGTTTGCCAGATCACCTGTTCATGCTGGTTGGAGTAGCCCGTAAGGGCAGACCAGTGTCGAAGGTCACCATTTCCAGATGGATATGGATAGCCATTTCTCCCACCTATATCCTAGCTGGAAAATAGCTCCCTATTTCAGTGAAGGCCTACTCCACACGAGGCATTGCTTCCTCGTGGGCGGAATCTTCAGCAATTTCCCTGGAAGAGATTTCTAGTGCCGTCATTTAGTCTCTGCATATCTTCACAAAAGTTTACAGAATAAATTGGAGGCCAAGAGAGATTCTGCATTTGGATCTCCGATTTTGGTAGCAGACTCATCAGCCCCACCTTAACTTTGAGGGATTGCTCTGTTATGCCCTGAGAGTTCAGAAATATAGTGGGGTTGTTCAAGAAGGAAAGATTAGGTTCTCACCTTGTCAATCTTTTTTCTTGTAAACCCTCACTCTATTGTTTCTCCGGTTATCTACCTCAGTAAGTGCCAGTAAGTTGGACTTACCAAGATTGCCATCTGCAAATATCATGCACTTTGCTCCAGTGGGACTCTTGCTGATATGCCCCCACACTCTTAATGCAGGCTGAGTCTCCTTGGCATGTTCTCTTTCTCTCCCCTCCCCACCAAGTTATGAGCCCAGCATCAATCCATATCCCTTCCCCTGCCTTAGAAATAAATACCATAGTCTACTTTTGATGAAGGCAGGGATTATGGCTAAAAAATACTATATTGGCTGTTGAATTTCAAATTCTGCTCTTATTGGGCATGGTGGAACTGCTTCCGTTTTAATGGTTTTGAAGCAAAAGCATGCTATTTTTTCACATAAAAGGAAGTAGATTTTTCTTAAGATTTGAGAACCTATATACAAACTTTGTCTCATAGGGTATGAAGTCACTGTAAATGCTTTCAGTTGAAAGTATGTGTGTAGAGGGGGGGGGGGGAAAGATCACTTGAGTAGATACACCATGCACATCTCACTCTTCTTTATTTTTTTTTCTTCTTTAGAGAGGGTAGTGAGAGAATGGCGGGTCGTAAGGGGCTAAGGAGGGTTCATGAGTTTCCTCCTACCCTCTGCTTGCCCTGGATCATAGCATGGGATGTTGCTACTCTTTGGGTTTTGGCCAGGTACTAGTGACCTGGATTGGCACTGTGAGAATGGGCTACTGGGCTTTATGGACCATTGGTCTGACCCAGTAAAGCAATTCTTATATTGTTATATTCTCTATTAAACTCCTCTTACTCCTTATGTAGTTATGCTTGTTTAGTTATTGCTTAGGAGAGACAGTATTGGTTATTATTACTGCTAGATATAATTCATGTTATGTTGAAGCATTTCTTGTACTATTTGGTTACATTAACATAATTTACAGTCACAAAAGACTGGGGACGGATGCAGATTTACTGGGCTTGATATACCGCTTTACATTCCTAAGCGGTTTACATCATACAATGTTAAAAATAGGGGGTAATACAAACATAATTAAAATGTTTAAGAAATCATTCAAAAAAATAAACAAACTAGAAACAAAAAGGGAACACATATAACAAAGGGAAGGAAACCATGAAGATCTAATCAACCAAATATTTTGAAAAAAGATAAGTTTTCAATTGTTGTTTTCTAAAATGTACATAAGAATGAGATGTAAATAATAAGTGTTGGAAATCCTTATCATAAAGCTACCACTCAAAAAATCTCATTGGCTCCCAGTGGCACATTGAATAACCTACAAAGATATGTTACTAAGCCTTAAGTCAATACTCTATAAAACACCTTCCTTTATTGATAGTCTTAATACCCTATGCCTCCACCCGATCACTTAGATCTAATGATCAGCATTTGCTGGTTGTTCCTTCTCTCAAAACCATGAATACACATAGACAATACATTTTTTCAGTTGTGGCTCCGCAATTGTGGAACTCTCTCCCGATATATATAAGGGAAGAATGCCTTATTGACAGATTTAAAAACAAGTTAAAATGCTTTCCTTTTAAAGATGCTTTTGACTGCTAGTTCTTTTTAGTTAGGTTATACTTTTTAATTCCAGCCTCTGATCTTTTTTAACCCTCCCTTTTGTTATTTCCCTTACTCGTCTCATTTACTTTCATACGTTGTATTTCTACCCCCACTTTCCTCTTGGTCCTGTCTATGTTATGTGATTTGTCTGTGTTATTTGTACTGTCTCCCCGAATATTGTGATGTATTATTTTTTTTAGATTTATTCATTGTTTTGTATTAAGATTAAGCGATTCATCATATTTTAAATAAAACTTTAAACTTGAAATAAGAGTATAATCATGATATTTCTTACTTTTACAACCTTTGATGGAAGCAAATATGAAAAGGGCATGAGATCTTCTATTGTTCCTTTGAGAAGCTAACAGCTAAGTAAAGTGGGGCCTGACCAAAGATGACCTTATAATAAATACAGCCCAATTTAAAGATTATACGAGCCTCCAAAGGAAGCCAGTGCAATTCACGATAAAGGGGGTTATGTGGTTGAACATTTTCAGACCATATATAAGCCTTACCACAATATTCTGAATGAGTCTCAATCTTGCCATATTTTTCTTGATACTTATAATATAAACAATGTTATAGTAATCCAGATGGCTTAATAATAGTGACTGGACCAAAACTTTGAATGCAGAAATTTCAAAGTATGGTATAATGATACGTAACTTCCACAGTGTAATAATACCCCTTCAGAACCACAGCATCAATCTGATTTTTCATGGTCAAATTCCAATCAAAGACAACTCTCAGTATTTTAATTGAAGAATGAATCGTATATTGAGTAGTATTTAGAATAATGGCTGGTTCATGGGGAGTCTTTTGAGAGGAAGCAAAGAAGAATTTTGTCTTTTCATGATTTAATTTCAGTTAATTCTGACATCCAAGAATCCATTGAACTCAAGACAGCTTCTATGATGTGAATGATATTAGCAACTGTTTTATTACATGGAATAATAATCGTGATGTCATCAGCGGGTAGGGTTACATTGCTTAAATATAAAAAAAGTGATGGAGATGGAAAAAATGAAGGGCATGAGGAGAATAATGCACCATAGTCCTGGTCTAGATCTCATACACGTCTTCGAAGAGAGAGGTTTTAAGCATAGATTTGAATTTAAAGCAGTTAGATTCTTGCTGCAGTATTAATGGTAATGAGTTCCATAATGTTGGAGCTACCACTGAAATTGTTTTATGGGTCGTGTCATAGAACAGTTGCCGAATGGAGGGAATTGCAAGAAGGCCTTGCTGGAATGAATGAAATAATATGAAAGTTACGTATGGGATCACAATCTATCAATGAATGCAAGCTGGTGGTTAATTAGTACCTTAAAGATGAGGAAAAGTATTTTAAATGTAATTCAGTGGTATATGGTAATCAGTGTGCTTTTTTCAGAAGTGGGGTGACGTGATCAAATTTTTTGGTGTTAAAGATAATTTTTGTTGCAGTATTTTGAATAATCAGTAGTCTCCTAATTTCTTTGTTCATAATACCCTGGTAAAGAGAGTTGCAATAGTCCAGATTAGAAATGACCAATGAATGAATGAGAATGTTAAGAGATTTGGTATCCAGAATTGATGTGAGTGAATGAATCATTTTAAGCTTGAAGAAATATTTCCATACTACTGAACTGATTTGTGCGTGGAAGGAGAGTTTATTGTCTAGAATAACCCCTAAGAATTTGATTGTAGATACAAGTTGAATTGGTGTTGACTTGATTCAGATCGGGAATATGAGTGATTCATAATCTCTGGCCTTATATTTGTTGATGTTGAGGATTAATAAGTTCTTGGAAAGCCAATTACTGGTAAGATTCAATTTTTGGTTAATTTCCTGGATTTCTGACACATTATGTGTATGAATGGGATGAAAAAGCTGGATATCGTCAGCATAAGCAAAAATTGTAGATCCATCAGATTGAGCAATTGTCAGAAGAGGGGCAAGGAAAATGTTGAACAACATTGGAGACAGAATGGAGCCTTGTGGAACCCCAAAGTTCTGTATATAGGGATCTGATGCTGAGTTTGGAACATAAACCTGGTGATGCCTAAAGTTTGAGTCTTTATAAAAGTAATGAGTGATTAACTGTGTCGAATGCGGCTGTCATGTCCAGTGATATTAAAAGGACTGATTTCCTTTGATCCAAAATTTTCTTAATAGAGGTTACAAGACCTAAGAGCCAGAACTCAGTGAAATGGTGTGGTCTGAAACCAGTTTGGTTGGGATGCATGGCATTAGTCTTCTCAAAGAAGGGAGTTAGTTGATTGAACACAATCTTTTCAATTAATTTTGCTAGAAATGGAATGTTGGCAATCGGGCGATAATTGGAGCAATCATCTGGATTTGCTGAAGGGTCCTTCTTGATGGGTTAAACAAAAGAAGATGTTCTTTATTGTTGTACTGATATGTCTTCAATAAATTTAAAAATTAAATAAATATATATGCTGCTTAAATAAAGCTCCTATTATGAATCTGTTACTTATAGTACTTTTCCTTACAATATTGTACAGCTATTCCTTGGCTTATGTTTTAACATATTGTGTGTATCTTAGGAGACGCCAGAAGATTCATGTACCTATGTTGCAAGTTTGGATTGCTGATAAACCACATCCTCAAGAAGAGGTAAACTTTTTCATCAGATTAAAAAAAAAAATTTCATTGTTACATTAATAGAGCTACAAAAATATTAGGAATTTATAGACGTTAGCAGGAACATTTAAGAGCCAAGGAGGGAAAAAATAAAGTACATCTATTTAGTATATTGCCATGTCTTCAGTAAGTATTGCATCCTTGAACATTTCTTCAAGCCCTTGAAATACTAGCACTCTATTTCTTTGCCTTTATCAGATACTTAGCACTGGTCTTTTTAATTGACCAAAATTAGATCATTTTAGGATTTCAGTACCATAAAAGACCTATATCCATTAATCTAAGCTCCTCACAGTCAGTGATTTATAATGCGATGGAAATTGGGTCAAAAACTTCTCTCTGGGGCAAAATAACTGAAAATTGTAACAGAACAAGATGAAGTTGGGCATAAAAGAGACATTGAGGGCAGGATGCACAAAGTTCCGGCAACCCAGTAAAGTAAAAAATTTAAAAAAATACTGTGTTGGGAGCGATTTTAATTTACAGAGTGATGCTCAGCACAAATAGCATGTGTGTGGAGTAAGAACAAAAAAGAACTGCAGCAATGATGTACAAAGCACAGGAACTTTATTGGAGTAAATCAATTGTAGTGAGCAAAAAAAAAAAAAAAAGTTCTCCTGGGTAAGAAAACAGGACCCGACACAGTATGTGTTTCGAAAAACATTCCTTCCTCAGGGGTCCTTTTGAGAAATGTGATAAATTACGATGTGAAGTGTGGTTAGGAACAATAAGAGAGAAAGAAAACAAGTGAGGTGTACTAGAGAATGACATGGGGGAAAAAATCTGTTCCTGTCACCGGATCACCATCCCCTTCACCACCCCGTCCCTGCCGTCCCCTTCACTATCCCGTACCCGCCATCCCCCTCCCCTTAGCATCCACCCTTCCCTTTCGCCACCTTACTGCCCTTCGGCAGCCCTCGTGTGGTCCGTGCATCTCCCTCCCTCCCCCTTACCTTTGCAGTGTGTTTTAAGGTTTCAGAGTACTTGTTGAAAGCTGCTGGAGTGTTGGTGTAGTTGCAAGCATGTGTGGGCGGAAGCTTCTCCTCTGACACATGTCAGATTTTGGTATCATTTGCAAAGAGGCAAACCTTATCAGACATTCCTCAGCAATATCATTTACAAAAACATTAAAAAGAACTGACCCATGAACCAAACTTTGCATCATAGCACTGGTAACATTCTTTTCCTCAGAGTGAGCGCCATTTGCTACTATCCTCTGTCGTCTTTAATCAACCAATTCTTACCCCAGTCAGTCACTTTAGGACCCATACTGAGAGCACTCAGTTTATTTATTAGTCTTCTATGCAGAACTGCATGAAAGACTTCCCTAAAATCCTGTTAATTTTTGTTTGAATAGGTTCACTTGCTGGCCAATTGTATACATGGACTCAATTTTTGTGAAACATTAGATTTTAAATTTGATTTACAATTCAGAGAGTCACTCCTGCATCCTGCACTCTTGCATCCTATCCTAACTAGCATGGGAATGCCAATGCTATCTGGGGTTGAGGAATCAAGGTAGATGTGTTTGAAGAGCTCTGATGTGTCATTTTTTACCTATCCCATTTAATATTCAGCCTGGTTGTTTGCTAGATTCTATCATTATGATACATTCATGGTAGGTTTTGTTTATGGACTTTGATGTATAGCTTTAATTGTAATCTGCTTAGATTGTATTTATGATTTGTGTTATATTCATTCAGTATGGCAGTATAAATCTGACAGTTCTGCTTGTGCTAGAAACAGAAGATATCAAGCTCACTAACAAAGCAAAGTAGTCAACTGCTGTTTATCTATAGTCTTGTTTGGTTCAGTATTTAGACTGCCTTTGGGCTCAGATTCAGAAGATGAAAAAGGATCGCTGGCAGGAAAGACACATCTTGCGTCCATATCTTGCATTTGACAGCATCCTTTGTGAAGCATTGCAACACAATCTGCCTCCTTTTACTCCACCTCCGCATACTGAGGACTCCATGTACCCCATGCCAAGGGTTATTTTCAGACTTTTTGACTACACAGATGCTCCAGAGGTACGTGAAACTTCTTAATATTAACTTACGTAAACTAATTTAGCACAAATATAATTTGTTCGCAGCAGTCAGTATTATCTCTTCTTCAGGCTATATTGCTAATTCTTGTTTATTATATTTCATTGCTGCTGCAGTCATGACAAGGAAAAAAGTGAAGCAATGGGAAAATTTTATATCAAGATGACTTTGTATGTTTTATTTGCAAAAAAAATGAACAAAAGGATAAAAATGAGCTGGGAGTCAGGTAGTCTCATACTTGCCTATAAATCGTATTCAGAACTTGTATATTAACTTGCTGTTTTGCAATTAGTTTCATGTAACTATAAAGCTATGAGAGTCAGAAATAGAAATTGCAGGAAAGGCCCAGGCTTACAACAGTGCTGAATGCTCGCATGATAACATGGGTGCACGGTGATGCCATTATAATGTCACACACACATGTGCAGTGGGGTAACTAACTTAGCCATTCTAAAACCATTTTCCTTATAAAACCGAAAGAAATTTTAGGTATCCCTAACATGTTCGCACCATAAGAGCACATTTGGACTTCACACCGATACCAGCATTAACACAGCACCACTCACTTGCTCACACTTTAAACTGAACAGGCAAATTAATCAACATTTCGCATCTAATCTGCTTCAGTACTCTTTCTCTCACTTATATTCATCAATTTATTTTCTCTTCCAGATAGCTCACTTTCCCTCCCAAACTACTCTCTCACATACAGTGCATACGTAACGTGACCATTTATTTTTTTCATCAAAATGGGACATCTATTAATTTTCAGCCTCCCTGCCGCGCCAAAGCCAGTCTGCCTCCCTCCCTCTAAAGCCTGGCCTATCACCGATTCTTCTGCTCTCCCCACCCGGGCTTCTGCAACAACAGCAGGAAAGGAAGGTCCAGGCACCGCCCACAAGCCTTCTTGTTGACATCAATTATGATGTCGGATAGGAAGTTCCGAGCCAGCCAGACAGCGATTGGCTGACCCGGAACTTCCTCTCCACCGTCAGAATTGACGTCACGGAGAAGGCTTGTGGACTGGTGCCTGGACCTTCTTTTCCTGTAGTTACGGCAGGGAAGCAGGGAGAGATCCCATTCTCTGTGATCACCTGTCCCGTTGTTCCCACACACAGCTTCGGGACTCTGTCTCTGAACGGGACATTTCGGCAAGATTTCAAAAGGCAAATTGCCTCCAAAATATGTTGCTTGTCTACCTGTTGCAGTGCCTTCTCCATTTTTTTTCTTTTATGTTGAAGTCAGCCTTAAGCTAGGAAGTCGATACTTTAAGATCATAAAAACTTGTTTGTGTCTCAGAAAACCCAAGCAGGGCAGGATTAAGGCAGGGGGTAAGCTAAGGCATTTGCTTAGGGCCCAGTTGTTTAGAAATCCAATCAGATGTACAGTTGCAGTGGCTCCTAAGGCAGATTTTGCCCTGATAAAGTAGCTATTGACAAAAAGGGGAGAGGAATGGATGCAACTGATCCACAGCTTTCCACAAAAGTCTATTTATTCTATCTGTCTTCTGTGCCTTGTCCTCCAATTGGCACAAGTTAGCAAGCAGCATTTCTTACTTTTGCTTCCTTTTCTGTCAGTTTTTCTCTGAAGTCAGAACTACATAGAGCCCTTTTTGTGGGAGTTTTTTTTTTTTTAAATCAATAAATGTTTATTGAAAAGTTTTGGAAATATACAAACCATACCATGAATATCATGGACAACAAAACATACAGCCATCAGTCAGAGAGCACAGCAATAAATCTACAAATCACAGAAGTACCCCCAACTATACAATCAAGCCCCTGATACCCAGCAGCAACCAGAACTCCACAAATCCCTCCCCCCCACCCCCAAGCTCCACCTCCAGCAAAGAGGGCCCCCAGTTGGTTCTTCAGGAGAGCCCCCTCAGTCCTCAACCCCCCCCCCACAGAAATAAGCTCAAGACAAAGATATAATTTTATCAAGGATTCGTGTCCAAGTCTGGGTATAAGTATAATAATAGCCATGACGCTTTGCTATAGACAGTTCCATATTACAAATAAACTGAAGTTTAACAGTCCAGTCCAATTGGGTGGGCGCCTGCCCCTGCTTCCAATGAGCTGCTATCAAGCATTTAGCCGCCGCCAGGCCCCAACGTCGGATCTTAGTTTGCCAGGAATATAAACATACGTTGTAAAGGGCTAGCAAGCACCCCTGCGGAGAAAAAGGCAATAATATTTGTAACAATTGTGATAAACACCCCATCACCTGCCTCCAGAAAGGCTGTAGGATGGGGCAGGCCCACCAGATATGCAAAAATGTCCCCAAGGCCATCCCACATCTCCAACACAAAGCTGAAACACCGGGATACATACGGTGCAGATGTTCCGGCGTATAATACCATCTCAGTACCACTTTGTAGGCATTTTCCTTAATGAGTGCACACGAGGTGGCCTTACCGACTTCAGTAGTGATCAGAGCCCACTCCTGAACAGAAAATGTACAGTTTAAATCCATCTCCCAAGCTCGCTGATAAAGAGACGGAAAAGAATAGGAGCCCCGAATATATTGGTAAAGAACAGAGATAGGCTTAGGAAGGTTCTTAAGAGTGAACCACATGTGAGCAAAGGGATCATTAGACTGAAAGGACCCCTGATCCCACTCCCGAGAATGAAGAAAATGACGTATTTGAGAATAGGCTAGAAAATCTCCTCTGGGCAAGGCAGCACTAAGCCGGAAGGTCTCAAAAGACATCAGGACCTCCTTTTGAAGCACATCCCGAAAAGTATACAACCCTAATTGTGCCCACCGCACAAATGCAGAACTCTCCCCTCCAGCGGGGAACAGGGGCTCCTCCCGCACCGCCCCCAAAATCGACGGAACCACCCCCCCCCCCCCCAACGGCGACGGGTATCACACCACACTTTCAAAAGATGTTCCAGAAACGGATTTCCCGGAACCACGAACCTCCTAGTACCAATGGAAGAAGACCAAAGCAAATACTTCAAACAGGGGCGCCCCACAAAGTGTTGTTCCAGACGGACCGCCAACTTATACTCTGCAATCTCCCAATCCAATAAAAGTCGCAATTGAGCTGCTCGAAAATACCAAAATAAATTTGGTACCGCACGCCCCCCACTGGCCCTGGCCGCCCACAGAGCGGCCCTAGAAATACGAGAAGGCCTCCCCTGCCAAATAAAGCGAAAAAACAGAGTATGCAACCGTTTCAAAACTAGAGTAGGGACCGAAATCGGTAATGTTTGGAAAAGAAAAAGCAAGCGGGGTAAAACATTCATTTTAAGAACTGCTATGCGACCCCACCATGACAACCAAAACCCATTCCAGCGTTGAATATCATTCCTGATCTGTTGAATAAGCCGCGCATAGTTAACAGTAAACAATTGGGATAAGTCCGCAGGTAAACGAATCCCCAAGTAACGGATAACCCCAGGCGCCCAACGGAAAGGAAACCGGACAGCCAAACGACGTTGGTCTTCGTCTCCCAAGGTAACACTCAATAGTTCAGATTTATCCATATTCACCGTAAATCCCGAAACCCTCCCATACTCCAAAAAAAGGTCAACAAGAATCGGCAATGAAACCTCCGGGTCCCGAACATACAACAACACATCATCGGCGAACAGTGCTAAACGATGTTCAAAATCTCCCACCTTCACCCCCAATAAATCCCCATGTTCCCGAATACGAATGGCTAAGGGTTCCATAGAGAGAGCAAACAACAAGGGAGATAAAGAACAGCCCTGTCGAGTGCCTCTCCCTATGGAAAAAAATTCGCTATAAATCCCATTAATACGCACAGTAGCCTTAGGAGCCCTATAAAAGGCTTGCACCCAAGCCAAAAAGAAAGAGCCCAGCCCCATCCGATGCATCACCTGCCATAAAAATTCCCATGCCACTTGATCGAAAGCCTTCTCTGCATCAATCGCCAAAAAGGCAACTTTTGCAGAAGTCCGCTGTGCAGCCCACAAAAGATGCAATGTTCGTCTAATATTATCACAAACCTGCCGCTTTTGAATAAAACCAGATTGATCCAAATGTACCAGAGAGGGCAGTACCTTTCCCAAACGAAGAGCCAAAACTTTCGCTAGAATTTTTGCATCAGTATTCAACAACGAAATCGGTCTATACGACCCACACCCAATAGGATCTCTGCCCGGCTTAAGCAAGACCGAAATCCCTGCCTCCCCCATTGAATTGGGCAACGGGGAACCTCCCCGTACTCCATTCGCTACACGGACCAATAATGGAGCCAGAATCTCACGAAAAATTTATAAAATTGATTAGTATACCCATCTAGCCCAGGTGATTTACCCAACTTCAAATTAGCAATGACTCCCAGCACTTCCCCTAATTCAATAGGCTCATTAAGCAAATTTCTATCAGTGTCCGAAAGCTGCGGCAGCCGCAACGCAGAAAGGTACCCCTCAATGGCAGTGGAATCTTGCCCCACCGATGGCCGATACAAGTCTGAATAAAAATCGAGGAAAACGGAGCTAATAGCCGAATCGGTACAATGCACAGTGCCCGCAGTATCCCGAATCTTTGTAATAGTCGCTCTCACCTGCTTCAGCTTTATAAGTCGAGCTAAGCGAGATCCAGGTGTGTTATTATACTCATAAACAGTTTGGCGTAGGCGCAACCGCAAGAACTCATACTCCTCCATCTGTAGTAAGGAGAGTTCCGCACGAACCTTAACAAGATGTTCATATACTAAGGGGTCCTGATGTCTCTGATGCAACTTCGTCACTCGCTCCAGTTGTTCATGAAGTGCTAAAGAACGCTGCGCCCGCAAACGTTTTCGGCGAGCACCCCATTTAATAAAAACGCCCCGTACCACCACCTTCAGTGCATCCCACAGAGTCGCATCAGTGACCGTATTGTTATCATTATGTTGAAGGTACTGAGCCACAGTCGCACCCACCTCTCGAATTACAGCTGGATCTTTTAATAAAGACTCATTAAGTCTCCAAAAACGACGTCCCACCCCCTCCCAATAACCTGCACAGGCTATCCACACTGGCGCGTGGTCAGAAATTTGGATAGCACCAATTTCGGCCTGTCGAATCCCGCCCCAGGAATTACGATGAACCCATACCCCATCAATTCGCGCATACGATCTATGTGCATGAGAGTAGTGAGTCTAAGAGCGCTGCACTGGATGAGACAACCTCCAACTGTCTACCAAGCCCAGAGAAGAAAACAAAGAAAGAAGAGCCTTTCTAGCGGCCCTAGTCAGAGAACGAGTCCCTCCCACAGAGTGATCCAGATGAACATCCGGGGTAACATTAAAATCTCCACCCAGATAAACAGAGCCTTTCACAAAACCCACCAATTCAGTTCTAAGGGACCCAAAATATTTTGCTTGACCAGTGTTGGGACCATACAGATTTATAATAGTGATGGGACGGCCCTGTAAGGTAGCCACTATAGCCAAACATCTCCCTGCCCCATCCCGAAAGACTTGTTGAACCACTAGACCCAGTCCTTTTCTAACCAATATGGCCACCCCTCCCACCCTCTTCCCCGGCACCGACCCCTGGTGGGTCCAGATTTGATCAAAATAGGGAGATTGTAGGACTGCTACATCTCGAGGCCTTAAATGTGTTTCCTGGAGTAAACAAACATCTCATTGCAAGCGTACCAACTCTTTAATTACAATACTGCGCTTACCCGGACTATTAAGTCCATTAACATTCCACGAACCTATAATGAAGAGCTTATCCCCCTCCTTCCCTGTCCCGCCCCCCACCCTAACCCCCCCAGATCCCACCCCCCTTCCCTGCGCTGTTTCGAATCCCGAGCCTCAGGATTCGCCAGCGTGTAGAAAGTGCAATCCTCCCCCAAAGGCAATCATCACTCATCCATAAAGTCAATGAAACTTCCAACAAATGAATTCCCCCACAGTCACAATATGCCACTCCACCCCTCTCTATCCTGCACTCATCTTCCAAGCACTCCCCCAACCCCTCACACCCCATACTTGCAAACACTGAACCCACCAGATCCCAAACCCCAACAACCAGAGAACCATACAACCTCAAACTTACACCATGAGAACAGTACATAATAAACCAAAAAGCCCCATTCAAAGGGAGCAGTTTCAAACCAATGTCTCCAAGTCTCCCAGGCAGTTCCAAGGGCCTGCGCTCAACAGGCCCAGTCAAAGCCCAGCAGCGAGGCAGATCAAAATAGTTTTACCAGTGTCCAAACACGTTCAGGTCTGGGATTTTGCAGATTTCTTGCCAGAGCGCAACGTTGTACTCCAAGGCTCACTTTGCGCAGAAGTGGATGCTACTGCCGGAGGTCTGTCCCCTTCCATCGGAGTCCCGCAACCCAGAGCTCTCATCTCCGCCCAAGCTTCCGACACTGTGGTCACTCGCCGAGATGTTCCATTAATGGTCATCCATATGCCAAAGGGGAATAGCCACCGATATTTATGGCCCCCAGAGCGCAGCACTTGCATGACATCTTTAAACGCTCTGCGCTTCTGCAAAGTAGACCACGCCAAATCCTGGAAAACTCCCACGGCCAGATCTTTCCATCGGAGAGCTGCTTGTCTGCGTCCAGCTAATAAAATACGTTCCTTCAGTGTAAACTCCCCAAAGCAGGCTATTATATCTCATGGGCCCTGGGAGCTCCCAGACTGCGGTGGGCCCGCACCAAAATGATAGACTCAGGGACTTCAGCTCCATCAGCCCTCAGTAGATGTGCACAAAAGGCTCTTACCACCTCTTTACTGTCCCGGAAAGCTTCCGTTTCAGGGATGCCTTTAAACCGCAGGTTGCATCTCCAAGAGCGGTTCTCCAAGTCTTCAACTTCTGCCTGTAGTTCCCGGAGCTCAGTCGATAGGCGACCCGTAACATCGGAGGTAGTGGATACTGTGGTATTAAGAGCAGCCACGTGGTCCTCAGAAGCTGAAACACGAGCTCCCAGAACGCTGACCTCTGTACGGAGCTCTACAATCGCCGCCCGCACATCTCCCCTCACTCCAATTATTTCAGCTTTCAGCTCCGTAAACCAGGCAGCCATTGATTTTTTCGGTGCCTCTCCAGCCTCCCCCCGCTGATCGGAGATGCCTTCGTCTTCCGACTCAGACTGAATCGCTGGCCCGGCCGCCATCTTTTTTTTCTCGCCCATGCCACTCACCACCTCCGGGCCCGATTTTTCCGGCGGGTCGCCGAAAAATTTAAATTTGTCTAGTCGTTTACGAGTCGCCATTAGCAGGGGGACCCCGGCAGCCGAAAATAGTGGCAAAGAAACAACGCTGTGGAAGCGCCACTCGCAAATTTTCACAAAGCCCGACGGAGTTTCTGCTTCACGCTGCCATTCAGTGAGGTGACGTCACTTCCTCCTCTTTGTGGGAGTTTTTAAAATGTATTTATATTATAATAGGGGTCCACCAAACGGTTAGTTCTGCCCTGAACTATTTACTTACTTATAGTAGGTGTATTTCATGGACAGCAGGATATAAGTCCTTGCTAGTTCCTCAGCTATCTTTTTCTCTGAGCTACATAAGAGACTGAGGGCCCCCTTTACAAAGTTGCAGTAGCAATTCCCAGAACAGCAAATCCAACAAGGCCCATAGAAACTGAATGGGCTTTGTTGCATTTGCCACACAGGAATCGCCACCGCTGCTTTGTAAAAGGATTTCTGAATGAGGTTCCACATATCAGCCATTAGTGAGAAATAATACACATACAGTTTGAGACTTAGAAGCTTCAGACTATTCAGAACTGTGGAAACTTCCTGTATGCTGAATCTGTTGCATAATGACACTTACAGTATTTGTGAGGTCTTGTACGCTGCTGCCCACAATGAATATCAGCAACAAGTAAGTTATTTGACTTGATTAGCTGTCTTACTCTGAGTCATTTGTCACGTCTTCAAAGCATTCTGTAGTATGTAGAACCCTGATATGCTCTCTTGAATATATAATTGCATTTCCCCCTTTAAACTAGGGCCCTGTTATGCCAGGCAGTCATTCTGTTGAGAGATTTGTGATAGAAGAAAACTTGCATTACATCATCAATTCATATTGGAAAGAAAGAAAAAGCTGGTAAGATTACAGATTTTCTTGTATATAATATAGTATGTGCTTTCTAAAAGATACTTTATCCCAGGACAAGCAGGCAGCATATTCTTGACTGATGGGTGACGGCACCGACGGAGTCCCGGTACGGACAATTTTAGAGTGATTGCACTCTAAGAACTTGGAAAGTTCTAGCAGGCCGTACCGCGCACGCGCGAGTGCCTTCCCGCCCGACAGAGGCGCGCGGTCCCCAGTTTCTTAGTTTCCGCGGAGCTAAGAAGATGCAACTTTCAACGGCTGTTGAAAATTTTTTCTCAAACGCCTACCCGCTCGCGTAAACCTTTTTGGAATTTTTCCCTTCGTTTTCTTTTTCTTATTTTAAAAAAAAAAAAAAAGAATTTTCTTTTCTTTTTTTCTTCTTTTTTTGGGTTCGCCCCGGCGGGGCCTGCTGCCACCATCGAGGCCTCGGCCTTCGATTTGGCAGAAGCCGTTTTCACGTTCATGCCCCCCCAACCCGGTTTTAAGAAGTGCCAGCGGTGCGCAAGGCCCATTTCCCTCACCGACCCGCACAACTGGTACTTACAGTGCCTGAGTCCTGACCATCGGGCATCCACCTGCACCCGCTGTGCCACTCTAAAAAAGAGAACTTTAAAAAACCGCCAGATCCAACAGCGGCTTTTATTTGGTACCGAGATGTCGGATTCGGCGGCACCAGTCCCGACTTCGGCCCCGACGCAGTCGGCACCTACCTCATCGACGCCGCGCGACACCGCGCCGGTGTCGCATCCCTCAGGTAAGCTGGCTAAGAAGCCTTCCCCGCTGGAGCGCCCTCCGGTCTCAGTGGCAGCGAGCCCAATCCTGCCGACCTCGAGGCGCCCACGGAAGCGCTCCGCTCCGATTGAGGTGAGCCCCTCGACCTCGGGTTCCTCTTTGGAGTGTAGAGCGGCACCAAAGGTACCGCAGAAGAAAAAAGCGGTACCGGTGCCTTCGCTGGACGAGCAAATTGCCGCCGTCCTGCAAGTGCAGCTCAAGGAGCAATTACAACAGCTCCTTCCTGCTCTTTTGACTCCGAGCCTTCCAGTCCCAGTCCGGTCTGAGCCACCGGTACCGGCAGTGGAGCAACCTGTTTTATCGGTATCCACTTTGTCAGTACCGGTACATACGGCTTCATCAGCATCCATGCAGATCTTAGCGCCGGAACCGAGGTCCTTGCACCAGGCCGTACAGACTTCGGCACCGGCACACCCCATAACATCTCCCGGTACCGTTTCACAGAGATCTGGTAAGTCGACTCACAAGACTCGACACCTGGAACCCTCCACACTGGAGTCACGGGACCGGAGCTTTCAAGTGAGGGACCCTGATCTGTGGGGTGATTCAGAGGAGCCTTTCCTCTCTGAGGGAGAGTGTTCGTCAGGGGACGAGGATCCTTCTGGTTTAGATCCATCCTCCAAACCTGATGCAACTTCTTTCACTTCGTTTCTCAAAGAGATGTGTGAATCTCTCTCTATTCCCTTGGAGGCTGAGTCTAAAAAATCCAAGGCATTTCTCGATGCACTGGACTTTGACCAGCCTCCAAGGGAATTCCTAAAATTGCCTCTCCATGATATTTTGCGAGAAACTTTCTACAAAAATCTGGAGACGCCCTTGACCATTCCAGGAGCTCCTCGAAAACTGGACTCCCTATATAAGGTCATACCTATTCCAGGTTTTGACAAACCGCAACTCCCACATGAATCTTTATTAGTGGAGTCCACTTTAAAGAAATCTACGGGGGCTAGTGTGTACGCCTCTGTCCCTCCTGGCAGAGAAGGTAAAGCCATGGATAAGTTTGGCAAGAGGTTATATCAGAATGCGATGCTTGCTAATAGATCAGGGAACTATGCTTTCCATTTTTCTTTCTACCTTAAGCATCTCATTCAAAATTTGTCATCTTTTGAAAAATACCTCCCTGACCGTAAAAGATCTGCCTTTCGCCAAACATCTTCATCGCTCTTACAACTCCGTAAGTTCATGGTCAGATCGATCTATGACACCTTTGAGCTGACCTCTCGAGCCACGGCTATGTCGGTGGCCATGCGTCGACTGGCCTGGCTTAGAGTTTCAGAACTTGATGTCAATCATCAGGATCGACTGGCTAATGCACCTTGCCTGGGGGATGAGCTGTTTGGAGAATCCATGGACTCCACTACCCAAAAGCTTTCAGCTCATGAGACTAGGTGGGATACTCTCCTCAAAACAAAAAAGAAGACCCCACCTACCAGGCCCTTTCGTCAGCAATCGGCATACCAACGTCGATTTGTGGCTCGTCTTTTGCCACAGGCACCTCAACAACCCAGGCGTCAGAGGCAACAGCAGAGGCAAAACAATAGACCGACTCAGCAGCAGCAACAGGTGAAGCCTCCTCCTCCACAAAAATCCTCACAACCCTTTTGACTTGGTTCTCCAGGACATAGCCAGTATCCCTCCATCTGCCCATCTTCCGCTGCCTATAGGGGGACGCCTTACTCATTTTATAAGCCGTTGGGAAACCATCACCTCGGTCAGTGGGTCCTCAACATCATCCGCCACGGCTACTCTCTCAACTTTCAGACTCTTCCTGCCCAAAGTATACCAAAAGAGTCTGCTTTGAACTCTCCTCAGTCTTCCCTCCTTCTTCAAGAGGTTCAATCCCTCCTCCTTCTGAACGCCATAGAGGAAGTTCCTCTAGATCAAAAGGGACAGGGATTCTACTCCCGTTATTTTCTAGTTCCCAAAAAAACAGGAGATCTCAGACCCATTTTAGATCTTCGCGATCTCAACAAATGCTTGGTCAAAGAAAAATTCAGAATGCTTTCTCTGGCCACTCTTTACCCTCTTCTCAATCAAGGCGACTGGCTATGTTCCCTCGATCTCAAAGAAGCATACACTTATATACCAGTCCATCTGGCCTCCAGACAGTATCTACGCTTCATGATCAATCGTTGTCATTACCAGTACAAGGTTCTACCCTTCGGTCTTGCCTCCTCTCCAAGAGTGTTTACCAAATGTCTGATTGTGGTAGCTGCCTTTCTACGTTCCCACCACCTTCAGGTGTTTCCTTACCTGGACGATTGGTTGATAAAGACCAATTCATCTCCTGTTTTTTTGGGAACTAGAAAATAACGGGAGTAGAATCCCTGTCCCTTTTGATCTAGAGGAACTTCCTCTATGGCGTTCAGAAGGAGGAGGGATTGATCCTCTTGAAGAAGGAGGGAAGACTGAGGAGAGTTCAAAGCAGACTCTTTTGGTATACTTTGGGCAGGAAGAGTCTGAAAGTTGAGAGAGTAGCCGTGGCGGTTGATAAAGACCAATTCATCTCAGACAGTACTCCTGGCCACCAACCAAACCATCCTGTTTCTGCAACTTTTGGGGTTCGAGATCAATCTACCCAAATCTCATCTCATCCCCTCTCAGAGACTTCAATTCATTGGAGCGGTGCTGGACACAATCCTCATGAGAGCGTTCCTACCGTCCAACCGTCTTCAAACGCTTCAACTTCTATGTCAGCAGGTGCTTCCACAACGTTCCATCTCAGCCAAGCAAATGATGATACTTTTGGGTCACATGGCCTCCACAGTTCATGTCACACCCTTCGCACGTCTTCACCTGCGCACTCCTCAATGGACCCTAGCTACCCAGTGGTCTCAAGCGATGGATCCTTGCTCACGTCACATATCTGTGACATCATCTCTTCGTCAGTCTCTACAATGGTGGTTGATATCCTCAAATCTCTCCAGGGGCCTTCTCTTCCATCTACCTCCTCATCAACTTATCATCACCACCGACGCCTCCCCTTACGCTTGGGGAGCTCACTTGAACGAGTTCCAAACTCAAGGACTTTGGACAGCTCAGGAAATGAAGCATCACATCAATTTCCTGGAACTCAGAGCGATGTTTTATGCCCTCAAGGCCTTCCAACATCTTCTCTTTCCTCAAGTCCTCCTGCTGTGCACAGACAATCAAGTTGCAATGTACTACATCAACAAGCAGGGTGGGACAGGCTCTCGCCTCTTGTGCCAGGAAGCCCAGAAGATCTGGACTTGGGCCATAGATCACCATCTATTCCTGAAAGCAATCTACATTCAAGGAGAGAAGAATTCCTTAGCGGACAAGCTCAGCAGAATTCTCCAGCCCCACGAGTGGGCACTCGATCCTTTCACTCTGCAGTCCATCTTCGCTCAATGGGGCACTCCTCAGATAGACCTCTTTGCAGCTCCTCACAATCACCAGCTGCCCCTATTCTGCTCCAGACTCTACTCTCCTCACCGTCTAGCAGCGGATGCATTTCTCCTCGATTGGTCTAATCTGTTCCTGTACGCTTTCCCTCCTCTGCCTCTCATGTTAAGAACCTTGTTCAAGCTCAAGAGGGAACGAGCCACCATGATTCTGATTGCTCCGAGGTGGCCCAGGCAACATTGGTTCTCCCTTCTACTTCAACTCAGTTCCAGGGAACCTTTTCTTCTTCCACTGTTTCCTTCTCTGCTTACACAGCATCAGGAGACCCTTCTACATCCCAACCTCCAGTCTCTGCACCTGACAGCTTGGTATCTCTTGGGCTGACTTCTCATGATACTCTTTTGTCTCAACCCGTTCGTTCCATTCTAGATGCCTCCAGGAAACCAGCCACTCTGCAATGTTACCATTAGAAGTGGACACGATTTTCTTCCTGGTGTCTTCTTCATCATCTTGATCCCACTTCCCTGGCAGTGGAGACATTGTTGGATTATCTGCTTTCTTTGTCTGACTCTGGCCTTAAGTCTACTTCCATCAGAGTCCACCTCAGTGCTATTGCTGCTTTTCATGAGCCGGTTCATGGAAAACTTCTCTCAGCTCATCCTTTGGTGTCCAGGTTCATGCGGGGTCTTTTCAATGTGAAACCACCTCTTAAAGCCCCTCCTGTAATCTGGGATCTCAATGTGGTTCTTTCCGCCTTAATGAAGCCTCCATTTGAACCTTTGGCTACCACTCCTTTCAAGTTTCTCACTTGGAAAGTACTTTTCCTTATTGCTCTTATCTCTGCCAGGAGGGTCAGTGAGCTACATGCACTAGTTGCAGATCCAACTTTTACGGTCTTTCATCATGATAAGGTGGTCCTGCGTACACATCCAAAGTTTCTCCCTAAGGTTGTCTCTGAATTCCATCTCAACCAATCCATTGTTCTGCCTGTCTTCTTTCCGAAACCTCACTCTCATTCTGGAGAACAGGCTCTACATACTTTGGACTGTAAGAGGGCTCTAGCTTACTATTTAGAGCGTACTAAGCCCCACAGATCAGCTCCCCAACTCTTTCTGTCCTTTGATCCGAATAAATTGGGACGTCCTGTTTCTAAACGTACGTTGTCTAATTGGCTGGCAGCGTGCATTTCATTCTGTTATGCTCAGACCGGACTGACACTGGAAGGTTCGGTCACGGCCCATAGAGTTCGAGCTATGGCAGCATCTGTAGCTTTCCTCCGTTCCACTCCTATTGAGGAAATCTGCAAGGCTGCTACTTGGTCCTCAGTTCATACTTTTACATCTCACTATTGTCTGGATGCTTTCTCCAGACGGGATGGACACTTCGGCCAATCTGTTTTGCAAAATTTGTTTTCCTAATGGCCAACCTTCCCTCCATCCCTCTTTTTGTTAGCTTGGAGGTCACCCATCAGTCAAGAATATGCTGCCTGCTTGTCCTGGGATAAAGCACAGTTACTTACCGTAACAGGTGTTATCCAGGGACAGCAGGCAGATATTCTTGCGTCCCACCCATCTCCCCGGGTTGGCTTCTTAGCTGGCTTATCCTAACTGGGGACCGCGCGCCTCTGTCGGGCGGGAAGGCACTCGCGCGTGCGCGGTGCGGCCTGCTAGAACTTTCCAAGTTCTTAGAGTGCAATCACTCTAAAATTGTCCGTACCGGGGCTCCGTCGGTGCCGTCACCCATCAGTCAAGAATATCTGCCTGCTGTCCATGGATAACACCTGTTACGGTAAGTAACTGTGCTTTTTTGGCCTACCTGGAGCTGGAACCTAGGCCAGCATACATAATTATTTTCTACTAGTCTTTAAGCCCGTTACATTAACGGGTGCTAGAATATATGTCTGTCTATCTTCATCACACACCTCCCCCCCAAATGTCTCTCCATGGCCCTCTTCTGTCTTCCCCCCCCCCAAGAGCAAAGCTGTCTGTCCCCAGCACACCTCCCCCCAAAGCAGCCCCCTTTCCCTATCTCTCCATGGCCCCTTCAAGTTTCAAGTTTATTTCATTTTTTGATAAATCGCCTATTCCAAATTTCTAAGCGATGTACATATTATAAAATAAAATATAGTAAAGAAACTTTAAACATAATAACAATAAATCCTAATTTTAACAAACTTGACAAATAGGGAAGTAGGTAAAGTTACAATCGGGATATAGGAAAAGGGAAGAACAAAAGGTAGGGTAAAAATTGTTAGCAAGGCATTCTTCAGAAAATATTAATTAAAAACATAGAAAGATATTTAATTAAAGGTTAAAAGCATCCTTGAACAGATGAGTTTTTAAAAATTTTTTAAATAATGTAATATCACGCTCTAATCTAATATATTGAGGGAGGGTGTTCCACCATTGTGGGCCTGCAACCGTGAACATATCTGCTCTTCTTGTTCCAATAATTTTTAGAGATGGCACAGTTAGTAAATTTTGATCCGATGAACGCAAAGATCTTTGGGTTTTATATGGGATCAGTGATTTTGATATAAATTGTGGCTCACTAGAGGATAGAGTCTCCCCCCAAAACTGCTCCCTTTCCCTCTCCCGCTGACTCTCTCTCTGGCCCCCTTTCTCTGTCTATCTTTCTGTCCCTCTCCCTGCCCCTGTGTCTTTCTTTCTTTTTGTCATTTTTCCCCAGTTCCCTGTGCAGCAGCATTTCCATCCCACTTCCCTATGCAGCAGCAACAGCATTTTCCTCCTATCCCCCCCCTTTCCTGTGCAGAAGCAGTAGCAGCATTTTCCCCCACCCCCCTTTCCCTTCTCTTACCTTATCTTTAGTGCTCTGTTCGGCCCTCCCCCTTTTTTTTACTGCCGTTGTCGATCCGGCCTGCTTCTGACCCTCCCACCGCCGACAAACCTCGGGGCTCCAGCCGCATAGGCAGCACTTTAAACACGCTGCTTCGCGGCCTTCTACTGCCAATTTCCTCTGCCGCATCTGTCTCCGATGATGTCATCAGAGACGCGGCAGAGGAAATCGGTAGAGAAGGGCGCGAAGCAGCGTGTTTATAGTGCTGCCTACGCCTCTGGAGGCGACGGAGAGGGCAGGGGGTGCTAGTGGCCGGCAGCCGCCGCTCCGCAGGTGGAGAGCAGGGAAGGGCCCGCATGCGCACTTGTCTTGCCTCGCATGAGGCCAGACCGTAAGCCGCGCATGCGTACTTCCTATGAGTCGCTAGAGCTCACGGAAAACCGGCGCACGCATAGGAAGTTTTATTATATTAGATTCATTCACTAGGACTGCAGCTTATCTACTACTACTTATCACTTGTATAGCGCTGAAAGGTGTGTAGTACTGTGCATTCTGACATTTATAGACAGTCCTGCTCGGAAGAGCTTACAGTCTAACTTGGACAGACAGACATGACATATAGTGTTGGGGAAAGTTTCTGGAAGGTTTCTATATATGATATGGTTTTTTTAATGTACTCATTTTTGTTTTTTTCAACAGTGCCGCACAGCTGTTGAGTTATCCAGGGAAGAACAAAATTCCTTTGAACTACCACATAGTTGAAGTATGTATTTTTTTAAAATTTGCATTCTGTGTTTGTTCAGCTCCATGTTATAGGTATGGCAAACTGTAACAGGGGTAAAAACACAAGGAGTTTACTTTATGGAGTCTTTGTTATCTTGGTCAGCAAGAGAATGTAGCTCTTGGTAGTATTTTTATAAACAATATATACTCGAATATAAGTCGAGACCCCCCATTTCCCCCCCAAAAGGAGGAAAAATGATTGACTCGCATATAAGCCGGGCGGCTTAATATTCAAGTGCCCTGCCAGCTGCAGGCTCTGAACCCAGCCCCCTCCCTGCCAGGCACTGCACAGAGCCCCCTTCCCTCCCTCCTTCTGTCAGGCTCTGCAACCAGCTCCCTTTCCTCCCTCCCAGGCTCTCCACCTTGTCCCCCCTCCCTGCCCTGTCCATCGTATCTCCTCTGCCGCTGGAATCCCTGGTGGTCCAGAGGTGTAGTGGGCAGGAGCAAGCTTTCTACTCTCCTGCCCCGATGCTAACCTGGTCTGTTGCTACTGCGAGTTCCGGCGGGAGCCATTCAGGAAGCCATTCAGCACTGAGCAGCAGCGCCAAAGTGTGCTCCCTACCGCTCAGCGGCTGAAGTTGGAACTCGTGGCAGCAACTCACCGGGTTTGCAGCGGGGCAGGAGAATGGAAAGCTCGCTCTTACCCATTACACCTCTGGACCACCAGAGATTTCAGTGGCAGAGGAGGTAAGATGGACAGGGCAGGGAGGGGGGACAAGGTGCACAGCCTGGCGGAGGCCTGCAATAAGTCTGGGAGGGGAGCGGGTGTGCCCTGGATGCTGGCGTGAGGTACCTCACGAACGGCTACTTAAAAAACTGTGGAACCACGGGGTGCAAGGGGATATCTACCGATGGATCAAACACTGGCTAGCGGGCAGGAAACAGAGGGTTGGAGTCAAGGGCCAATACTCAGATTGGCAATGGGTCACGAGCGGAGTTCCGCAGGGGTCGGTGCTGGGTCATCTACTGTTCAATATATTTATTAACGATCTGGAGACGGGGACAAAATGTGAGGTTATCAAATTTGCTGATGACACCAAACTCTGCAGCAGGGTTAGAAACACGGAAGACTGTGAAGACCTGCAAAGGGACCTAACGAGACTGGAAGACTGGGCAAAAAAGTGGCAAATGAGTTTTAACGTAGAGAAATGCAAGGTCGTGCATGTAGGGAAAAAGAACCCGATGTTCAACTACAAAATGGGGGGAACACTGCTAGGGGTGAGTAACCTGGAAAGGGACCTGGGGGTGATGGTCGACACATCACTGAAACCATCGGTGCAATGTGCGACAGCCTCAAAGAAAGCAAACAGAATGCTGGGCATCATCAAAAAGGGTATCACAACCTGGACGAAGGAAGTCATCATGCCGCTGTATTGCGCAATGGTGCACCCGCACCTGGAGTACTGTGTTCAATACTGGTCGCCGTACCTCAAGAAGGACAGGGCGGTACTCGAGGGAGTGCAGAGGAGGGCGACTAAGCTGATAAAAGGTATGGAAAATTTTCCATACGCTGACAGGTTAAAAATGCTGGGGCTGTTCTCCCTGGAGAAGAGGAGACTTAGAGGGGACATGATAGAAACCTTCAAAATCCTTAAGGGCATAGAGAGAGTGAATAAGGACAGATTCTTCAAACTGTGGGGAGCCACAAGCACTAGGGGTCACTCGGAGAAATTGAAAGGGGACAGGTTTAGAACAAATGCTAGAAAATTCTTTTTTACACAGAGGGTGGTGGACACATGGAACACGCTTCTGGAGGAAGTGATAGGCCAGAACTCTGTACAGGGGTTCAGGAAGGGTTTGGATAGGTTCCTGGAGGATAAAGGGATAGAGGGGTACAGAGAGAACTTGAGGTAGGTTATAGAAGTGGTCAGAAACCACTTCACAGGTCGCAGACCTGATGGGCCGCCGCGGGAGCGGACCGCTGGGCGAGATGGACCTCGGTCTGACCCAGTGGAGGCAACTTCTTATGTCTTAAGGCTGTTATAGGGGAAAACACCCTCCAGGGAACGTACGCAGGTAAGGTTGGTCTCAGTTAGGGCACTGGTCTTTGACCTAAGGGCCGCCGCGTGAGTGGATTGCTGGGCATGATGGACAAGTGGTCTGACCCAGCAGCGGCAATTCTTATGTTCTTAAAAGGCATATGAGTCTTGAACCAGTCGGTTATTCACCTTTAATTGTGAGTTGTATAGAAGGCATCTGTATTTTTCGGTTCCTCTTTCTGTATCGCTGAGCTGTGCTGTAGCTCCTCAATTTCTCCTTCTACATACAAGTTGGAAGGTGTGTTTCTGATTTGCTCTGATTTTACTTTATTATTTTCAGGTTTTTATCCAAATTTTTAGGCTTTTTTGTGCTTGAGGACCCATCTCTGCCTGGAAGAAGATACAGACTCTTGGGTGTTAGATGTCTGTAGATGGGAGGGCAACACTTTTACAGGGCACCTACCTGGCCAGCCTGCACTAGCACTTTTTGTGGCTTGGGGAGCTCTCCTGGTAGCAAGGTTCACTCCTGGTTGTTTCTGGAGCTTGAGCAAGGCTGTGTGGCTCTGTGTCGGTCCTAAGGATGTTATTGGATGCCGGCTGCATCCACCCCACCCCCGAGTTGACTGTGTAGCTTGTGGGGTCTGGGTTCTCAGACTCTTTCAGCATCTGAATGGCAGCCTGAAAAAAACCCCCAAACATTTGGATGATTATTACATGATTCTCTGAGGCATGTAATAATCTCCATAATCCAACTGCTGTTTCAGCATGATTATTATATGCTTCTCTGAGGCATGTAATAATCTCTATAATCCAACTGCTGTTTCAGCTGATGCAAGCACATCACCAGCAGAACTGTGAGTACAGACTATTGTAACCTGTTGTGGTGTGGGGAGAGTTCTGGGGCTTGGTATAGGATTCTCCATCTCCAAAATCCCCTTCCCTGTGTTTTTTTGAACTTTTTAGTTAGCTCTCCTGGGCTGTTTTTTTTGTGCCAAAATGCTGCCACTGCAGCCATCTTAGATTTTCCCAGTTTGATTTTAAAAGCCTTAATCTGCCTAAAATACACCTTGATTTTGTTTAAAATTATTATAGGCTGACTCCTCAGGCTGTTTTACTCCTGATTCATGCCAGATTTGCACTGGATTCCCAGCAAAGGAACATCCATGTTCCACATGCAAGGCATGTTGGGGGAGGGGTGTGTGCTGGGATTAGCTCCCTCTGGTCCCTTTAGGGCAGTGGTCACATTTTGGATTTGTAGGTACTTGGAGGGCCTCAGAAAAAAATAGTTAATGTCTTATTAAAGAAATTACAATTTTGCATGGGGTAAAACTCTTTATAGTTTATAAATCTTTCCTTTTGGCTAAGTCTTAATAATAATATTGTAATTTATAGCTAAAGAAACATATGATCAAGAAACTGTTTTATTTTACTTTTGTGATTATGATAAACATACCGAAGGCCTCAAAATAGTGCCTGGTGGGCTGTGATTTTGAGACCACTGCTTTAGGGCAATGAAGTCGTAGGTGGCTCATTTTATGGAAGAAAAATTCCTTTCAAAGGCTAGGATAATGACATCATAAAACTGGCACTGTTAATCACTTGATAATTATATCCAGTATTAGAATCAATATAGCTTTAAATATATACAGTCTGGATAGAATAATGCTCTTCACTCTATATACGTATTTTTAAAGGACACCTCAGCCCCACCATTCCACCGCTGTAATGATTTTCTACCGCGGGAAGAATGATGTGGTGCCTCATCATTGGCTGTCCATTTTATTGTAATTTATTATGTTTTATAGCATATTTCAAAAATCTTCAAATGTATCTTCAGTTGTAAAGTTTTTATGATAAATATCCCAATTATGTAAAAATATATAAATAGTACTTATCTCAGCCAAACCCGGGAGTCAGACCCGACATGTTTCGCACTAAAAAAGTGCTGTATCAAGGGTCTCCCTACAAAATAAAGGAAGGAAGCTATTACATATTACTGTGCTAGCCCCTTCCCGCATTTCTTAAACTCACCGAGGCCACCGCCATCTTTCTCACAATAAAATAGGAGTCGGATGACAGCGGCAGCCTCGGTGAGTTTATCAGACGTAATATAGACTGAATGATAAAGAAGTCTTTTAAAAAATGTGGGAAGGGGCTAGGACAGTAATATGTAATAGCTTCCTTCCTTTATTTTGTAGGGAGACTCTTGATACAGCACTTTTTTAGTGCGAAACATGGCGGGTCTGACTCCCGGGTTAGGCTGAGATAAGTACTATTTATATATTTTTACATAATTGGGATATTTATCATAAAAACTTTACAACTGAAGATACATTTGAAGATTTTTGAAATATGCTATAAAACATAATAAATTACAATAAAATGGACAGCCAATGATGAGGCACCACATCATTCTTCCCGCGGTAGAAAATCATTACAGCGGTGGAGTGGTGGGGCTGAGGTGTCCTTTAAAAATACGTATATAGAGTGAAGAGCATTATTCTATCCAGACTGTATACATTTAAAGCTAGGTTAATGACATGGCATCTTTGGCAAAGCGCAGATAGGCAGTCGCCTCTGATCCCATGAGGATACACAGAGTCCATGCAGGTGGCCTCATGGCATCCTGTTCAGATCTATACCCCTGATTTTGTTGGTCTTATGTTTGAAGCCTATATGGCTTATTGGGGTGTAGTTACACCGTCTGGATTCAAGCCAACTGTTACACATGGGGGTTTGCCCTCAGACTGCAGTGCCACTCTGAAGGTTCACCTGCAGGACTCGGAGGTATAGTCGGAGAAAGATTGGAATGACTGGGGATCAGAATCAATGCCTTTACTCCTTCAAAATAAATTTTCAGTTTGAGAATTCAGGGTCACAGGATGTAGCTAACAGGCAATGAGTCTGTGGCAGTGCTGGACTAAGGGGAGGATCTGCCAGTGGCGTTGCTGAAGATCATGACAGATATTATGAATATGATATTGAGCCACTTAGTTTATCAAGCGGATTAGAAATATTTTAAATAAATTTAAAAAAAAAAAATCCTTGCAGGTATTGAAGCTTGAACACCCACAGACCTCTGCTGCTCAGTGTTTTGTCATGTGCAGCTCTAAGCTTCAAACCACTTTTTTTCCTTTGCACCCTGACATTAGTGTTGCTAAAGGAGCTCCGTAGGGTCCCTTGTGGTTTGTCAGGACTATGTCAAAGTTGTATCCACTGGCTCCTGATTTCCAACAGTTTGTCCTGCCAAAATGGATTTGCTAGCAGCACAGATTTCCAGACAAACTTCTCTGCCTGGTGAAGGTGAATTGATGTTGAAGGATGTGTAAGACCATAGGGTGGATTTAGTCCTCAAGAAGACAGTTTGAGGCTTAAGGTGGCGACAATGTTTTCCTTTGTTGCAAGTTTTCAAGTTTTATTTAAAATTTGATGAATCGCTTAATCTTAATACAAAGCGATGAACAAATCTAAAAAACATAATGCATCGCCAAATTCAGGGAGACAGTACCAATAACATAGACAAATTACAAAACAAAAACAGAACCAAAACGGATGTGGGGAGGAAATACCATATATGAAATATATGATAGTAAATGAGTCAAATATGGATATAACAATAGGGAGGGAAACAAAAAAAATCTAGCTGAAATTAAAAAGTGTGATCTGACTCTAAAAAAACTAGCAGTCAAAAGCATCTTTAAAAAGAAAGCATTTTAACTTCTTTTAAACCTATCAATAAGATGTTCATCCTTATGTGTGTTGGGAGGGAGTTCCACAGTTGCGGAGCGACGACTGAAAAAATATATTGCCTCTGAGTATTAATGGATTTGAGAGGAGGAACAAACAGCAAATGTTGGTCGTTTGACCTAAGTGACCGGGCAGGGGCATAGGGAATTAAGACTCGGTCAGTAAAGGCAGAAGTTTTATAAAGTTTTGGTTTTTTTTTTTAATTTCTTTATTCATTTTTAAACTTACATCAAGTGTACAGTAAATATCAACCAAATATAATACAACATCACTTGAAAAATTTTCAATATCATACACCAAGAAGATTTAACCCCCACCCCCCTCCCAAATTCATATGCAAATAATATATACCACATGAAAATAATATTTTACGACAATCATCTATATATTCTTAATGGAAAAACAAGAAATCCCCCCCCCCCAAATCCACATGTGTATTAAGATTGGGAAAAGTGTAACCTTACAACCCTTACAATGAGCAGAAGGGGTAAGGACCGTGCTTGGGAGGAAGGGCGGGCGGATGCCGCTTTCAGCACGGGGGTGCTTTGCGGTTCTTGCGGGGGGGCGTTCTCGCGGGGGGGGGGGGGGTTGCGATGCCGGTTCGGGGGGGTGCGATGCCGGTTAGAGCGGGGGGGAAGTGCTCGTACACCAGAACATGCTCAGTTTGCGAGGCAAAAGTTTGCTGAGTGTTCTGCTCATCTTGCAAAACACTCGCAAACCGGGTTACTCGCAAGCCGAGGTTCCACTGTACTTGATTTATAGGGTTGATACATACTTAAGGCCTCACTATATATTATTCCAAAGCTATGTTGAGCAGGCTACCTTGCAGTGACCAATGCTCTTTGGCAAAGTGCTGGATGATGATTTGGCCAGTATGGCAGATTGTCGCCTTAAGCCTTTGCAAGACAGTAGACCATGTGCCCCTGGGAGTTGGGTCATAGTACATTTTGTGGTTCTCAACAGAGGTTTGGAGGCTCCAGTCAAGCTCAGCCCTCAGATTCCTGCTCAGCAGCAGTCCTCAAGAAATCCCAATGACAGCAGACCAGTCACCTAATTCCTGTGCACAGGAGAAAGGTATTTGACTTACTGGGAGGCCTGGACAAGGATTACCTTGGATGACTTGGGGCTGGACATCATTTGAGAAGGCTACAAGTTTGAATTCTTTCATCCTCCACTGCACTTATTTGTGGATAATCCAGCCGGATGACCAGAGAAGAAAACCAAGGGCAGAGCAATGGTGAAATGGCTCTTGGATATTCAATATGGTATTATAATTGTGGGACAATTCTTTCTTGTTCCACCTTCAGTTCTCATTCAGTCGATTTGTTATACAAACATTGCTTTTAATGACCCTCAGAAACACCACCCGAGACTCCTATCATTAATTGTCTTAGGCTTTAAGTGCTATCTCCTCACTGGATCATATTATATAAGCAATGCCCTCTCGATGTGTAATTTAATAAATAAATAAATAGTTCAGCTCTGGATTGTAATAAAGTGACTTATGTTATCTTATATGTGGTCTTCCTTTCAGGGATAACTTGGCCACCATCTCACCCTCCCCTCCAGTCTGTAGCATCTTTCCTTTCCCTCCCCTTCTACCAGGCCCAGCAGCACCTCTTCTCTCTTCCCTTTCCCTGCCCCCTGTCCAGCAGCACCTCTTCCTCTCTACATGTCCAGTAGTACCCCTTCTCCCTTACATCCTCCCCCTTCCCCCTGTCCAGCAATGCCCCGTCTAACTTGCATAAGAACATAAGAAATGACGCTGCTGGGTCAGACCAGTGGTCCATCTTGCCCAGCAGTACGCTCACGCGGCGGCCCTCAGGTCAAAGACCAGTGCCCTAACTGAGACCAGCCCTACCTGAGTACGTTCCGGTTCAGCAGAAACTTGTCTAACTTTGTCTTGAATCCCTGGAGAATGTTTTCCCCTATGACAGACTCCGGAAGAGCGTTCCAGTTCTCTACCACCTCCCTTGTCCAGAATTACTTCTCCTGTCTCTAGTGGCAGCTCACTGTGTGCTTTTTAACTTGGTCACACAGCTGCCGCTAGGATTAATTTAGATTCGGTTTCATCTGGGAGCCTCGGGGCCTTTGCTAGGCCTTCCCGTTTCGATGATACCGGCTGGTTTAGCAAAACCCCCAAGGCTCCCAGATGAAACCACATCTGAATTAATCCTAGCGGCTGCTGTGTGACCAAGTTAAAAAGCACACGAAGCTGCTGGTGGGGGGAGAGGGGTGCTGAGAGAAACGTGATGGCAGCAAGAAGATGCTGCCTGTAAAGGGGGGGGGGGGGGTGTGCGCGCAAAGAGAAACACGATGGCAGCAGGAAGATGCAGTGCCAGCACGTGAACCTCTGGCCCTACAGGAGGTGCCTCGCAGTGAGAGGCAAGTCAGCTGGCCGGCGCTTCTCTTCCTCCTCAGTGTGCTGCAGCACACTTGGAATCACAGGAGGCATACTAGTGCGCCGCGGCACACAGTTTGCGATACACTGCACTAGAAAGAAAGATTAGGTTCTTACCTTGAAAATATTTCTTGTGGATAGAAACATAGAAACAGACGGCAGATAAGGGCCACGGCCCATCTGTGTCTAGTAGTCCTGAATCCCTGCCCTATAAGTTGGCTTTGCCTGCCTTCTGTCTGTATATCAGCCTCTGTCTGGATTTGGAGAATTCTGTCTCTCAGCCACACTGATTTAAAAGAAAAAAAAAGAGAAATCAGTCTGAGTTTCTGCCTGATAGGACATGCAAGTATGAGCTCCATAAATGTTTGGTCTGGTTGCATATGGTTTTTGTTTCAATTTGGAACTATCTCCCTCTATATATCAGAACAGAACAAAACGTGGATAAATTCAAGAGTATTTAAAATGCTTTCTTTGTAAAGATGCCTACAACTGATTTTTTCTTTTAAAATAATCTTTATTTCTATTTTTTTAAATGCAATCCTCCTACCTTGTCATATTCTACTGTTTCTATCCGTTTGTTCTCTTTCCTCACAAATTGTAGTTCTCCCCTTTTTTAAGTTTTGTTTTCTTGTCCTTTCCCCATTCAAGTTTGTCTGTCTCGTAAGGATTATGTTTAGAGGTGAGCCAGGAGGATGTCCTCAGGCAGATAGACAAGCTAAAGAGCGACAAGTCGCCAGGTCCAGACGGCATTCACCCAAGGGTGCTCAAGGAATTAAGGAATGAAATATCAGAGACACTTCAGCAAATATGCAACCTATCCCTAAAAACTGGAGAGATCCCGGAGGACTGGAAAATAGCTAATGTCATGCCCATCTTCAAAAAGGGTTCAAGGGGCGACCCGGGAAACTATAGGCCGGTGAGCCTCACATCGGTCCCGGGAAAGATGATGGAGGCGCTGATTAAGGACAGCATTTGTGATCATATCGAAAAAAATGGACAGCTAAGGTCGAGCCAGCATGGGTTCTGCAAGGGTAGGTCGTGCCTCACAAACTTGTTGTACTTCTTTGAGGGGGTAAATAGCCAGGTGGACAAAGGTGAACCCATAGACATAATTTACCTAAACTTCCAGAAAGCCTTCGATAAGGTACCACATGAGCGGTTGCTCAGGAAGCTATGGAATCACGGGGTGCGAGGGGCGGTCCACCGATGGATCAAAAACTGGCTGGCAGACAGGAAGCAGAGGGTTGGTGTAAAGGGCCACTACTCGGACTGGCAAGGGGTCACGAGCGGGGTTCCTCAAGGGTCAGTGCTGGGACCGCTCCTGTTTAACATATTCATTGACGACCTGGAGGCGGGAACAAAATGTGAGGTCATCAAATTCGCAGATGACACCAAACTATTCAGCAAGGTTGAAACCACGGTAGATTGCGAGGATCTCCAAAGGGATCTTACGACACTGGAAGAATGGGCGAAAAAGTGGCAAATGAGCTTCAACGTAGGGAAATGCAAGGTCATGCATATAGGGAGAAGGATGTTCACTTACAAAATGGGGGGATCAATGCTAGGGGTCAGTAAGCTGGAAAGAGACCTGGGAGTGATGGTAGACACGACATTGAAGGCGTCAGCACAGTGCGCCACAGCCTCGAGGAAAGCAAACCAAATGTTAGGTATCATTAAGAAGGGTATCTCGACCAGAACGAAGGAAGTCATCCTGCCACTGTACCAGGCTATGGTGCGCCCGCATCTGGAATACTGTGTACAGTACTGGTCACCGTACCTCAAAAAGGACATGGCAATGCTTGAGGGAGTCCAGAGAAGAGCAACTAAACTGATTAAGGGTATGGAAAACCTTACATACACTGACAGACTGAAGAAGCTGGGGCTGTTCTCCCTGGAAAAGCGGAGACTCAGAGGAGATATGATAGAGACCTTCAAGATCCTGAGGGGCATCGAAAAGGTTGACAAGGACAGATTTTTCAATTTGAAAGAAACCACAAGAACAAGGGGTCACTCGATGAAATTGAAGGGGGACAGGTTTAGAACAAACGCAAGGAAATTCTTTTTCACACAGAGGGTGGTGGACACATGGAACACCCTTCCGGAGGCCGTGATAAGAAATAGCAAAGTACAGGGTTTCAAGGAAGACCTGGATAGGTTCCTGGAGGACAAAGGGATTGAGGTACAGATAAGAGCAGTGGAAGGTTTAGAGATAAGTGTAGAGGTAGGTATAAAATTATTCAGGGGCCGCTGCTCAGGCAATATGCCTGATGGGCCGCCGCGTGAGCGGACCGCTGGGCGGGATGGACCTCTGGTCTGCCCCGGCGGAGGCAACTACTTATGTACTTATGTATTATTTGTAGTCTGTTCCCTAATTAATATTTAAACAAATTTTATTGTATAACGCTTTGAATTTTATGTTAAGCATTTAATCAAATTTTAATAAACTATAATACTGTTAGTTGATATATTAGTTCAGTGTTCTCCCTAGGGCCTTTTAGCTGGGCGCTCCGCCCGGCTGTCATCCGATCACAAATCCTGCTGCTGCCGCTGCTGCTCAACATTAAAAAAAAAAACTGGCTTAGAGATTTCACGCCTTAGCCCGTAGCGAACTTAAGCTCCAGGGCTCTAACGTGTGTATGCCGGGCTTCCCTTCTCTACCCTCCGAAAACGGAAGTTATGTCCAGGGGGAGTGGGGGAGAGAATGGAAGCCAGCACACACACATTAGAGCCCCGTGTCAGCCTAGAGGCGTATGGGAAATTATATCAATCTGACTCTGGCATGGGAAGGAAGATAGACCCTTAGTGCAGGGAAACTGTTTTAAGTATCCCGGATATGTTTTAAGTTTCCCTGATTGAATCATGACTAGCTAAAAGGTGTTAATGTCTGATTAAGAGGGTGCTTAGGACAATGGTGCACAGATCAAGCCAGAGACTTAATCCCATCACCATGCTTGCAGGTATCTCACCCTCCTTAGCAATTAAATTAACCATTGTTTCAAACAGTTTACAAATTCTAAACAGAAAGATACTGGGACATACAATATTTTCTCTATTCAGAATAAGATTCCAAGGTATAAAAGCCTGCTCTCTGCAGCACACATGGATCTCTCTTTCTATGGAGCTATCAATCTATCTCTCTCTTTTTCTATCAAGCTATCAGGAGAGGGGTCTTGGCCCTCTATCTCTCTTTCTATCTAGCTATCTCTTGGCTCTTTGCTTGGCACTCTGGTTCTGTCTTGGCTCTCCCTCTCTCTGTCTATCCTTCCCTTTATCTATGGAACACGAAGCTTAGACCATCCCCCTTTTCTCTCTCTCTGGCTCTTACTAGAACTGCAAGCTTCTATGTCCCTCTTTGCCTCTGAACTCTGTAAGCCAGGGAAACTGCTATACTCTCTATTTAATTGTAATGCTTAATTGTAATGATTATAAATATTGCTTTTCTGTAAGACTATTTCTATAATATATTCTTTATATAATCACCCCTGGCTGTGCTTCTTATTTGATTCTATCCCTAATGAAACTTCTGTGAAGGTATTGAACTCGGGACCGCGGATTGTAAGGCCGTGTCAAACATAACCCCTCCAACCTAACATTGTGGGGGTGCGACCATCCTTACATTTTATTATCCTTACACCCCGGAGCATGAGTTTGCTATGGGCTAAGGCGGGAGACAGGTCAGTGATGGAGGGAAGCTTACAATTTGCTGCTCTTGCTGCCGGGTCCTGCCTACTTTCTGTTTCCGCGAAGGCAGGACCCGGAAGCACTTCTCTACAACATCGCTCCTTAGTTTTTATCAAGTGGTGCAGTGAGGAGCCATCGGCTGTGGTTACATATTATCACCTCATTCCTTTATTATTTATTTTTTCTCCTCATGGTTCTTTATTCTAAGCAGCTCTGGCACTAACAGTACTACGTTGCCTTATGCTACTTTCACTACCACGTGCGGTCAGGTTCGGCATTTTATCATGATTTGGGTTTTTAATTTAGTTTTTCACCAGTATTTTAATTTTTTTTTAATTTTTTTTTTATTAAAGCAGCCTTTTTTGACAGCCTGATGCCCCTCCCCCTATCAGTGTGCATCCAATCCACTGCCGACACTTTTTGGGCGCCTCTTTCAACGGATCAACTATCATAGCCCCACTGTTGCGTGTTCACATTTATTCTGCTTACGAGTTTCTTATCAGCGCAGAGACCTTTTCGTTAAGTCCATTTTACTGCCCCTTTTTTACTTTCCCGAGTGCTGTGGTTTTATTCTTTGGTTTTAATAGAAGCTCATTTGAACATAATTTAGATTTTTCCCAGGTTTCACTTTTCATCTACCCGGTCGGCTTGTCTTTGAGCTACTATCGGCTTATGTTTTCAAGATACACTCTGTATTATCAGCTGTTCATTTCCTATACGTTTACTTTTGACCTGTTTAGATCTATATAGTCTTGACCAGCGATGGCGAACCTATGGCACGCGTGCCAGCTGTGGCACGTGAAGGCCTTGCAGCTGGCATGCGGGAAGGTCCGCAATAGAGAGCTGCACGGGTCGCGGGGATCCCGTGGGGACGCCTCCGAGGGTCGCGGGGTTCCTGCGGGGCTGGATGAACTAACTCGTGTGGCTTTTCTCCCTACCTGCTCTGCTTGCAGCACAGAGCTGAACGGAAGTCTTCCCGACGTCAGCGCTGATGTCGGTAAACAAAGCCCTCCCTCCCTCCGACGTCTGCACTGACGTTGGGAAGACTTCCGTTCGGCTCTGTGCTGCAGACAGGGTAGGTAAGTAGGAGTAGCCTCGCGGCTCGAGTGGCTACCAAGGGAGGGGGGCGATCCGCCCCGCCCCATGTGCAGCACAGCCGGCCAGGTCCCCTTACTATTGTGGCGCTAACCCGACCGACCGACAACAGCCCTGGTCTGACAAACCTCCCTGCCCTTAACTGCGAATCTAAATTACCTTCTTACAGCAGCTGTAAGAAGGAAATTTAGATTCGCAGTTAAGGGCAGGGAGGTTTGTCAGACCGGGGCTGTTGTCGGTCGCGGAAGCGCCACAAAAGTAAGGGGACCTGGCCGGCTGTGCTGCACCCGGGGCGGGAGAGAAGGAGGGGGGAGAAGGACGCTGAAAGCACTGGGGAAGACAAAGGGGTGGAGAAGGACGCTGAAAGGCCATGGGGAAGACGGGGTGGGGGGGGGAAGGACTCTGAAAGCATTTGTGGAAGACAGAAGGGGGAGAAGGACGCTGACAGTACATGGGGAAGACGGGGGGGAGAAGGACGCACATGAGAAAGACGGGGGGGAGAAGGACGCTGAAAGCACATGGGGAAGACGGGGTGGGGGGGAAGGACACTGAAAACATTTGTGGAAGACAGAAGGGGAGAAGGACGCTGACAGGACATGGGGAAGACGGGGAGGGGAGAAGGACGCTGAAAGCACATGGGGGAGACAAAGGGGTGGAGAAGGATGCTGAAAGGCCATGGGGAAGACGGGGGGGGGGGAGAATGACGCTGACAGGACATGGGGAAGATGGGGGGGTGGAGAAGGACGCTAAAAGGAAATGGGGAAGAGAGAGTTGGGAGAAGACGCTGGCAGGGAAGAAGACAGAGATGCCAGACTATGGGGGGAGCGGAGGGAAGAAGATGGGTGCCAGACCAATTTGGAAGGGGGGAGAAAGGGAGAGGCATAGTAACAGAGCAAATGGAAGACGCAGAAGGAAGAGAGACAGTGGATGGAAGGAACTGAATGAGAACATGAGGAAAGCAGAAACCAGGCAACAAAGGTAGGAAAAGAATTCTATTTCTTTTTTCCTTTTTTTTTTGCTTCAGGATAAAGTAGTATATTAGTTGTGTTGATAAAAATTTATAAACAAAAGAGGCTCTGGTAGAAACCCGTTTACAAAGTGTGTATTCTTCCCAATTAATATTTCCAAATTAATAAAGTCTTTTTGCTTATTTGCTTTAATTCAGTAGCATAATTAAATGAAATAACTATTTCTGAAATTTATAGGGACGGGCGGGGACGGAGGACATTCCTCGCCGGGACGGGTGGGGACGGAGGGATTCCTCACGGGGACGGGTGAGACTTTGGCGGGGACGGGTGGGATTTCTGTCCCCTCGCAACTCTCTAGTCCGCAATTAAGATATGCGGCGCAGCGGGAGGCGAGTGTGCAGGTGTCTGCTTTGCAGCTCACCTGGCAACAGGGCCGGACTGGCCATTGGGAGGACCGGGCATTGTCCCGGTGGACCGCAGCCCATCCTCCTGTGCTGGCTGCAGTCCTGTGAGTGGATGTTTAGCCTGCCTGTCTTCCCCTTAGTATCCTATGAGCCAGGCAGTGTGTGAGGGGGAAGTGGGGGGAGGAAGAGAAGCTTCACACAGTCTGTCATAGGAACTCAGTGAGGCTGTAGTGTGACTCCACATGTGACATCTGTAATCAGGAACAGTTCCTAGTGCTCCCATGCTAGAGAGGTGAGGATATGGGGGGAAGTTAATGTGTCTAATAATGTGCTCCTCTGTATCTTCCATGGGGGACATGCTAAATTCTAGGAAATAAAAAAGCTGCTTATGATGATTGCATAGAGAAGTTCAGTAAGCTGAGAGGAGGGCTGGGCTCTCTGTGAACAACCAACACACTAATCCTCTGCGCTGTACCTTATGGCAAACTCAATATAGCAAAAAACAGTAAAGTGTATATGTGGCCCTTCACAGTGCTTTTGTAAACATCATAATAAAATAACAAAGGCTCCAATAATGAAAAATAAAAGTCCTTTTCCCATACACTCAGGTTGCACAAGTCCGGTTTTCACCCGGACAGTATATTTTTTGACCAAAACGGATGTCTACAATTAGTAAAATTCCCCAATCACTTATTTTTTTATGGGGACGGATTTGTATACAGCACTTCATTAGATTTTTTTTATTATACAAATTTTATCTTTTTGTAGACTTAAGTCTTGAACAAAGAAAATGAGTACAGCAAAAAAAGCAAAAACAGATAGTGGAAGACCATTCCAAGAGGCCTGGACAGAGTACATATGGAGTGATTGAACGCACTGGGAAAGCATTGTGTATTATGTGTAATGAAAGTGTTGTGTCTCGCACATCAAGTGTCAAACGTCACTTTGAGACCAACCATAACAGTGTTGCTGAACTTGGTTTAGCTCAAAGAAAAGAGTTCCTTGTAGGAAAATTAAAGAAATATCACTCCCAGTCTCTTAGTTTTAGCAACTATCTTTCAAAAACTAATCATCTTACAGTTGCCAGCTTTCAAATTTCACTGTGCATGGCAAAACATGGTAAGCCCCTCTCTGATGGAGATTTTATCAAAAAGGCAATTTTGGCTGGGAGTAATTCACTCTTCCATGATTTCCAAAACAAGGATAAAATTGTGCAGCGCATCTCTGAGATGCCGCTAAGCAGAAATACTGCAAAAGATAGGGTTCTGCGAATGGCTGCTGATGTTAATCAACAGCTTACTTGCGACTTACAAAAAGCACCCTTCTACTCCATGTGCTTGGATGAAAGTACAGATATTACTAACCATGCAAGACTAGCGCTCATTTTGCGTTATGCTACTGGTGACATCATGAGAGAAGAGCTGGTAAAACTGCTGTCTTTGCCTGGAAGAACACAAGGGATAGATATCCACAATGCTGTGATGGAGGCTTTTTCATCACTAGACATAAGTCCAGAAAAAGTGGTTTCAGTTACTAGCGATGGAGCACCTAGCATGGTGGGGACAACATCAGGATTCATTCATTTCTTTGCTAAGGAAGCAAAACATCCACTGATTCAATTTCACTGCATAATACATCAAGAGGCTCTCTGCGCCAAAGAAAGCAGCAAAAACTTGACGATGTCCTCAAAGATGTAACAAAAATGGTGAACTTCATCATGGCGCGTACTCTTAATTTTCGACAATTTCAAGACCTTCTTGATGAGGTTCAGGCACAATATAACACTTTACTGATGTACAATAATATCTGGTGGCTGTGCAGAGGACGAGTGTTAGAGAGATTTGTGGCCTGCTTGGAAGAAGTTAGGCTATTTATGAACGAAAAGAGGGAAGACTATCTTCAACTCACCAACCTCATGTTCTTTACAGATTTTACTAACCACTTTAATGTACTAAACAAAAAATTACAAGGCATGGGAAAAACAGCAGAAAGCATGTTTAGTGACATCAAAGCTTTTGAGAGAAAATTGCATGTTTTTGAAAAAGACCTTGAGAGTGGACAGCTAAAATATTTTCCCAACCTAAAAATACATTTGGATAATTCTACAACATTTGTGGACAGTCATAAAAAACACCAGGAAATCCACAAAGCATATTCCACCATTGTAGCCGAAGCAAAGGAGAATTTTAGTAAAAGATTTTCTCAGTTCCGTAAGATAGAGACAACCCTTTCATTTATAACTTCCCCAGAAAAGTCCACATTTGAAGATCTTGATCTTTCCTGCTTACAGTGATTGGATATTCAAAATTTGGAAATGGAGCTACTGGAATTTCAAGAAAGCTCTATCTGGAAAAGTAAATTCAATGACCTGCGTACAGCTCTTGAACGTATTGAGTGTGAAAGGGTGACAAATGAAATCACTGCTAGCAGTTCTGAAAATGAAATCCTAAAAGCGTGGAATTCTCTGCCAGACAATTTTAAGTCCATGAAAGCACTTGGGATTGCTCTTCTTACTTTGTTTGGGTCATCCTATGCTTGTGAGCAGCTGTTTTCGGCTTTGAATCATATAAAATCTGATGCTAGAAACAGATTAACAGATGACATGAGTGCTGCATGTGTTGCTCTGAAATTAACGCACTATGAGCCAAGGATTGACAAGTTATCAGCATGCATGCAACAACAAAAATCACATTAATTTTTTTCAGAGCATACCCAATGCATATGTTTACATGAAGCAGTGTTTTCAGTTTGTAGTTAAGACACTTTCTAAGTTATTTAAATATTATTTAAAGATGTTATTTAAAAAAGGGACTTTACATGGCCCTGTTGTATTCCAATCTGGAATTTCCAATAAAAACGGTTGGTTTAATTGAAAGCTCTTTTGTTTTCTTTACATCATATTATTAGAAATGTAATGATTTAACTATTTTCTAATTTGATTGTAAATTTTACAAAAAAACATGTATAGACTCTTTGGGAATGCACACAGAGTCTTGACACAGTTAACAGTTTTAAGAAGTTTATCTTTTTTTTTACTCAGGATACATTTGACATGTTATGTGAATAATACATTTAAAATATATTGTGTAACAATCAAATTCTTCCTAAATTCATTAAATTGAATGAAATCATTAAAACATTATAAATTGCCAATAAATTGAAATGAAAACCAAAGGATTGTGAATCAAATTGATTCTCTGACAATACAAAGATTCCAACCTTTAAAAATGATGTTACATAGTTCAGGCAACTTTATAAAGAGTTTTTAGATACTAAAATCTTGTTATTAAGGTTTAATTGACGTGCTGGCACTTTGAGGAAATTCTTTGGTTTTGTGCGGCAGTTTGGGCACTCGGGCTCAAAAAGGTTAGCCATCACTGGTCTAGACATACTGTTTGTAACCAGCCATAATTTTAAGAATGTATATGCCCTATTTTAGGGCTTTTTTATTTATTCTTTTCTATGACATGTTCGCATCGCAATTTTACTCAAAAGTAGAAATAGGTATCCATATTTCCATTCAAATTTCATCACGGTGCTCTGGTTTTGGCTCCAGTATTTATTACTTCCGTCTACCAGGTCTGGCTATCTGTTACGTCTCATATTTTAAAGACTCACTCGTTATAATTAGCAGTGATCCACACGTCTCTTCATAATGGATATGTCCGATTTTAGCGTTTGAATCTTAGTACTATGGGTTTGGTCTTTTCTGGTTTCCTTTCTGTAGTCTGCTTTTCGTCTGGAGTCTTTTGAGTTTAGAATTACATTTTATGACATTTTTGTGGTTCTAATTGTATGACATGTCTAAATTGGTCAAGTTATCCATTTTTATTATTTTTTATCCCACTCATACAGTGGCAGACCACCTCGGGTGCCAGCCCTAGGGGGGTACAAAGCCAGCTGGATCCAGAACCTTCCAAGCTGCTCTAAATTCGACCACGTGACACCTTACTACCGGCAGTTACACTGGCTGCCAACGGAAGCACGAGTAAGGTTTAAATTCGCCTGCATCTGCTTCAAAGTACTCTATGGACTTGCCCCCAAGTACATAACAGACCTTTTCTCATTTTCCAACAACAAACGCAAGAGAAACTCACACTCAAAATTCATTTCTCCCCCAGTTAGAGGTTGCAAACTAAAAAAACACCACAAACACCTTCTCTCCCACCAAGCAGCCCTATGGGGTAAAGACCTAGATCAACTGCTTTCGCCCACTATCTACGAGGAATTTAGGAAGTGCCTAAAAACATACCTATTCCTGAAATACCTAAACAATTGACCCGCCTTCCCCTCTTTCTCCCCAAGAACATTCTCCCCCTACCATACCCCTACCTTTACCCCCTCTCCTCTTCCCTCCACCCCCTACCTCTATCCCCCTCCCCTCCTGAGTCCACCTGAATCTCACGTAACTGTGATACATACACTGTAATCTATTATCCTTATAATATCGTTATTTTTCGTTGTTATTTTCTAAAACATGTGGCCTATTCCAAACAGGTCCGCTCAGACATTACCTACCAAAATGTACATCTTATACTCTTGCTAAGCAAATTGTATTTCAATATTCTTGATTTCTTACAGTCTATGCTATCTATACTTCATATGTATATCTGCATATTGTGTTTCGCTGAATGTCCAGCTCTCTTGATTGTAAACCGCCTAGAAGTCGCAAGATTCTGGCGGTATAGAAGAATAAAGTTATTATTATTAAATGGCATCTGCACCTCAGCGCAGCTGCCGTACTTATTCCGAAGCAGAGTCGACAGCCGCACTGAAGTGCAGGAAGGTCCCGCAATGACTGCGTTTGCTGCCTCTGCCTCCGGAAGATGTAAGTGACATCAGAAGGGGTGGACCGGCTGCTGCAATCATTGCGTAACCTTGCCACAACTCCCTGCGTCTGCCGGCCCACCCCCTCCGATGTCAGTTACATCTTCCAGAGGCAGAGACACCAGAAGCAGTCATCGTGGGACCTTGATGGTTTGGAGGGAGAAAAGAGCATAGAAGGATGATGGAGGGAGAAAAAGGGGGCAGATGCTGATGGAATTGGTGTGCAGGGAAAGGAGAGAGAGACATAAGGGGGAAGGATACTGGATGGAATTGGGTTGGAAGGAAAGAAAAGGGGCAAATGCTGATGGAAGTGGGGGGAAGGGAGAGGAGAGAGTGAAATGCCAGACCATGGGGGTGTGGGAGAGGGAAGGGAAGAAGAGAGAGATGCCAGACCATTGGAGGAGGGAAGGGAAGAAGATGGATGCCAGACCAATGGGGGTGAAGGGAGAGATGGAAGTGGGAGGCATAAAGTTTTTGGAAGGGGAATATTAAGGAGAGAAGATGCCATATAGAAGGGGCAGAGAGAGGGTAGACAATGGATGAAAGGGTGACAAGACTATGAAGAAAGCAGAAACCAGAGAAGACAAGGTCAATAGGGTGGGTCAATAGGGTGGGCAGACTTGATGGGCTGTGGCCCTTTTCTGCTGTCATTTTCTATGTTGTTTTTTTTTTTTTTTTTTATTCTAAGGTAAAAAAAAATTCTATTTATTTATTTTTCGCTGTTTCTGTAGTGTTGCATTGTATGCAGAGTCCAGCTTCTTGGTGGTTCAATTTAACCTTTGTCTGTGTTTTTCTATTTTATACCCCCTTTTACAAAACTGTAGAGTGTTTTGTAGCCTCAGCCATGGTGGTAATTGCTCAGAATTCTATGAGAGTCTGAGCTGTTACCACCATGGCTAAAAACCACATTACAGTTTTGTAAAAGGGAGAGGGGTTAGTTTGTGATTACATATTCCATACTAGGCAAAGGTGTTTTCTGTGTTCTGTGTGTTCGAAAGACATATTTTTTAGTTAGGATTGACTGTGTAGGATTGATCTGTACTAGTCTGGCTTGTTTAGTTTTACAATGGGTGTATTGATGTACACTTCTCCCTCCGGATTCGCGGAGGAAAGGGGCAGAGCCGGACCGCGAATGGTGAAATACCGCGAATATCTTCTGGTCTGGCTCTGACCTACCCCCTCCTTCCTCCGGCCTTCCCGCCGGCATCCCGGCCTTACCTGGTGGTCTAGCGGGCTTTCGGGGCAGGAGCGATTTTCCTACGCTCCTGCCCCGTGCAGATCGCCAATAGGAAATAGCTGCCGTGAGTTCCCGTAGTCTCTCGAGACTACGACGGGAACTCCCCACAGCCATTTCCTATTGGCGATCTAAACAGGGCAGGAGCGTAAGAAGATCTCTCCTGCCCCAGAAGCCCGCTAGACCACCAGGTAAGGCCGGGACGCCGGGGGGAAGGCTAAATTGTGGGGTTTTTTTCTTTTTTTCCCCCTCCCCAAAAAATCACGAATATGTGAAATCGCGATTGCCGAAAACTCGAATGGGGAGGGGGAAGTGTACTGCTCACTGCAATATGTAAGATGCTGCCTTTTCCTAGGTACACTCTTGTGTGATGTGTGGATTGTTACTAAAAATCATGCTTTTCATACAGATGGGGGGGTGTCAAAAAAATGATGGGCCTCGGGTGTCACATATGCTAGGTACACCACTGCCTTCATAGTTTATATCTAATCCACAAACCTGCTTTTAGGACCTACAGGGAATGTATCCCTCTGATTCCTGACAATTTCACTTCTCATGTTATCTTATCCATTCTTTTTATTATACAACTGCCCAGATAAGCATCAGTCTTTGACGTGATTGGACCTTGAAAACTAATGGCAACAGTGTTCTCCCCAGAAATTTTTTCCAGCCATGAAAAACATTTGCTCCGTTTAGTGTGCCAGAGTTAAAGTTTGAGAGATGCTGCTCTATACCATTTGAAAGAGGGCAAATATCTAATTATTCACTTCTAGAATTGGATACTTAATAAAAAATTATGGAACAAGTGTCAAACCTTAAGAAAGGCAGTCATATTGAGCATTGGAAAATAACTAATAATAATTAACTAATATAAATAGTACACATTTAGGGCTCCTTTTACTAAGCTGCAATAGCGGTTTTACCGCGCGCTTAGCGCGCGCAGAATTTCCGCACTCACTAGATGCTAACGCCAGCATTGAGCTGGCATTAGTTCTAGCCATGTAGCGTGGCAATTCTGCGCGTGCTAAAAAAAGCTATTGCAGCTTAGTAAAAGGAGCCCTTAATTTTCCCCACCCGGCTACTTTTTCATGCCACCCGGCTGGAAAAAATTTCTGGGGAGAACTGTTATAGGGCAGAACAGAAGTGTAATGTTGGGGAGTTTCCCATATTCCTCCTTCCGGTTATATATTTCATTACAGTGATGCTTGACTGGTTTTGTGCATACTGAGGGGAAAGTAGGCATAGTTGAAAAGATGACTGACAATTCTGTAAGCAGCTTGTGGGTTCAGATGGATAAACCCTAGTTTGTGTTCAGGACTACTAGACACATCTATAAGAAAGGTTATTGAGCTAAGAGAAACGGATCTTGTTCGTTTCTCTAAGAACCTAATTTTTCTTTAGTAATAGCTGTGGATTTGTTTGTAAAATTGATATTTAGCTTGTTTCACAGGTAACACACATGAAAGTCTGGGTGAAGAGCTTGATTCTTGTACTGATTTCTCTCTTTTTCAGGTAATCTTTGCAGAGCTGTTTCAGCTTCCCGTGCCTCCACATATTGATGTCATGTATACAACACTTCTGATTGAGCTTTGTAAACTTCAACCTGGGTCTCTACCACAAGTTGTATCTTTTTAGTTATATTTCATAGTGTGTGTATTAGTTTTGGTATCAGCCCCTTCATAACTATTTTGCTACGCTGTGCTTCAGTAGATTTGCAAGTTGTAGGGAAGTTAGAATCCAAAATGTGATCATAGTCTAAAAAAATGATGTGCCTACCTATATTTGTTTGTTAAAGCAGTGCTTATATATTCTAATGTTGCACAGTATAAGCTTACTGTTGAATCAAAAATGCTGAAAAGATGATAAAACATGTCTACCTCAATACAATGTAAGTACACATTTCCCATCTTTTTGTGTATGTCTTTTTGGGCACAAATATTTAATGAAATAGTTGTTCTTTCAAGGTGAGCAGAGAGAATTTTTTTTATCTCTGACAATTGATCATCTGTTTATATAGAGTGGTATTTTAGAAAGGATATTGAGTCAGAATGCATGCTCAAAATACATATGAGATGGATGCCCATGTACTGGAATCATCCAGTATGAACATTCATTTTTGAAATTGAAACTAGAGGTCTGCACGGGAACGGGGATCGCGGGGATCCCGCGGGTCCCGCGGGGATCCCGCGGGTTCCCCCCCTGGCCCACGGGACTCCCACGGGGACGCCCCCTGGCCCACGGGACTCCCACGGGGATGCCCCCCTGACCCACGGGACTCCCACGGGGACGCCCCCTTGCCCACGGGACTCCCACGGGGATGAAAACAACCTACCTAAATTCTGGCGATGCAAGCATGCAGCTTAAGCTTACAAGTCTGGCGTCGCGTCGGGAAATAGCCATGTTGAGCAGTGAGCTCAGCACGTACACAGATGAAAGCCTTGCTTGCTGATTGGTCCGGCGGCCCCGCCCCACCGTGCCGCCGGACCAATCAGCAAGCAAGGCTTTCATCTGTGTACGTGCTGAGCTCACTGCTCAGCATGGCTATTTCCCGACGCGGGCATTAGGCTGTTTTTTTGTCATTTCGGGTGGGGGATGGCAGCGGCAGCAGCAGCCTGAAAAAGAAATCATCCTGGCCGGGTTCGGTGTCATGCTCCGGAGCTTCTACAGCCTTCCTATCTCCCTCTCCCTTCCCCTGCTCCGCGGCTCTCTTCGGCAACTCAGCAGCAGCTTCTGACGTCGGGGCCTACCCTCTGCGAGTCCCGCTTGTTTCAACTTCCTTTTTCCACAAAGGTGGGACTCGTAGAGGGAAGGCCTCGATGTCGGCAGCTTGTCTTGATCACCGCTGCTGACGAGTTGCTGAAGAGAGCCGCGGAGCAGGGGGGTGTTGCCAGGTGCAGGTAGAAGGGAGAGGGCCAGATGCAGGACTCGTGGGTGAGGGAGGAGAAGAGAGAGGGGAGGGAAACAAAAGGAAATATTTCATACTGGGCTGGGCCGGAGTGGAGGGAGGGTGGAAAGATTCTGGCTACAGGGTGCAGTAACAAAGGAAAAGGGGGGAAAGCTGAAAATGGAGATAGTGACACAAAGAAGAGAAAGGGTAAGCAGGACCTTCTGAATAAGGATAGAGATACAGAGGGGACATGAAGAGGAGGTGAAATAGAGACATAGAAGTAATGCTGAAAAAGTGTGTGTGGGGGGGGGAGATAAAGACATTGAAAGGGCAAATGGTGAATATGGGGTAAAGACAAGGACAGAGACAAATGAAGATTCTGAAAAAGTGGTGAGATACGGATATAGGTGAGATGGACACAAAGAAGGGTGATGCTGGAAAATAGGTGGAATGGTAATTCTGACAGACACAGAAGGGAAATGCTGGATCAAGGAGAGATGGGGCTCAGGCTGGATGGAATGAGGAGAAATGCCTTGTTGGCCCGGAACTTCCTCTCCTACGTCAGAATTGACGTCAGGGAGCGGAATGCTGGTCAGCGCGACGCTTCTGCAGGGAAAGCTTGGGACAGCGGTGGCTTGGGGACTATTCCCCGATGGCGGTGGCAGCAAACCGAGTGGCTTGGGGGAGGGCACGGAGAAAGAAAGAAAGGGGGCAGACAGAGAGACAGAAAGAAGGGGGAACAGGGAGACAGAAAGAAAAAGTTGGGGGAGAGAATGAGGTCTGGAGGAGAGGAAACATACAGGAGGCTGAAAGAAAGGAAGAAAGATTGGATGCACTGTCAGAAGAAGAAAGTGCAACCAGAGACTCATGAAATCACCAAACAGCAAAGATAGGAAAAATGATTTTATTTTCAATTTAGTGATCAAAATGTGTCTGTTTTGAGAATTTATATCTGCTGTCTATATTTTGCACTATGGCTCCCTTTTACTAAACCGCAATATTGTTTTTTAGCGCAGGGAACCTATGAGCATTGAGAGCAGCGCGAGGCATTCAGCGTAACTCCCTGTGCTAAAACCTACTATTGTGGTTTAGTAAAAAGGGAGGGGGTGTATTTGTCTATTTTTGTATTTTGTTACCGAGGTGACATTGCATAGAGTCATCTGCCTTGGGAAATGTATATGGCAGATATCTTTGTTTTGTGTTCAAAAGAAAAGGAAATGCATTTCTGGTTTTATTTCTACAGTGTTGAAGTACTTGTTGGCCCTTGCTGTGACTGGTGGGGATCCCCAAGCACCGCCAGCAGAGGACCTCCTCTAGAGATGGTCAGAACTCCCCTCCACCAAGCGCAGCAGTCGCTGGCAGCATCCATGAGCCACTGAGGTGCCAGCATCTGTGACTCAGGGACGCTACTGCTGCCTGCCAAGCTTGGCAAAAGGGACCCCAGGCCAACTGCAAAGGAAGTCCTCAGCTGACAGTTTGTGGGTTCTCATCAGCTGAGTATTTATATTTTATATTTACATTAGAGGTTCTGGTAGAAACCCATTTACAAAGTATGTATTCTTCCCAATTAATATTTCCAAATTAATAGTCTCTTTGCTTATTTGTAAATGGGTCTCTACCAGAGCCTTTAATTCAGTAGCATAATTAAATAAAATAACTATTTCTGAAGTTTATAGGGAAGGATGGTGACGGAGGGGATTCCTCGCGGGGACGGGTGGGGACGGAGGGGATTCCTCGCGGGGACGGGTGGGGACGGAGGGGATTCTTCGCGGGGGACGGGTGGGGACGGAGGGATTCCTCACGGGGACGGGTGGGGACGGAGGGATTCCTCACGGGGATGGGTGGGGATGGGTGGGATTTTGGCGGGGACGGGTGGGGACGGGTGGGATTTCTGTCCCCGCGCAACTCTCTAATTGAAACAGCCAAATTACGAATGGGGAAAACGAGTGATATGGATGTCTACATGGTCAATGTTCCTCTGCTGCAACAGAAGACATCAATGCTGTGCAGAAGAGTAGCCTAATAGTTAGAGTAGTGGGTTGAGAATTTTGGGACCCACTTCAGCAGTATGTGATATATTTTTTTTTAAATTGTGAACCCTCCAGATATAGATAAATACCCTGGGTCCCTTGGTTATCACAGGACAAGCAGGCAGGTATTCTCACTAATGGGTGACGTGATCCAACGGAGCCCCGATGCGGACGCTTCTTTGAAGAAAAACTCGAAGTTTTGAGTCGCCCGCGCATGCGCGAATGTCTTCCCGCCCAGACCAGGGCGCGCCTCCTCAGTTCTTACTTTTCCATGGAGCCGAGAAGTTCGTTTTCGACCCTCTGCGCAAAGTTTTTTTCACTTGTGCCTTCTAAGTCCGCGGTTTTGGTTTTATTTGATCCTAATCGCTGACTCTCGTCGTGTTTTATTGTTTAAAAAAAAAATTCATCGTTCCGTTCGACCGGGCAGGTCACGTGGCTGCAGCCCCGCGGCTTCGATCTTGCGGCGGAGCTTTTTCAGCCTATCTCCCGGCCTATCACTGGTTTTAAAAAGTGTGACAAGTGCCAGCGCGCTATTTTGCTAACGGACCCTTATTGACGCTGTGTTCGGTGTCTCAGGCCGGAACATCTTCCAAAATTGTGCCGGTCTTGCTCCACACTCACCGCACATGCTTTCAAGCGCCGTTGCGTCCTGTGGGAATCGCTGTTCATGGAGTCCTCGACGGAGCCATCGACCACGAAGGGACCTTTGCCTTCGACATCATCCGCAACTCCACAGCCAACCACCTCTGCGGAGCCGAGTCTTATCAAGCCCGCCTCGTTTGTCCCGGCTCAGACTCCGGCGCCTGCTGCAATGCCTTCCTCAACCTCCTCAGGTCAGGTAGCCCAGCAGCCCATTCCCCCAGTAGTGTTAAAAGTGCCCAAAGCCAAGTCCAAGCACTCACACACTGCTCCGAGGGTACGCAAGGCCCATGCAGGTGGTCCCATTTCAGATGCGGATCCATCCTTGCCGGCCTCGTTCCAGACCATGTTACAGCTCAATTCATTGAGCTCTTTACCATGATGGGGCCTCAGCTTCTTTTCCAAATCCAGCCTGGGCACGTGGAGGCCTCCCGCGGGGTTGAGCCCTCTCCAGTGCTGCAGCGGGGAACACACTCTCAACAGGGAGAAGAGTCTCTTTGAGTGTCTGGTCTGGCAACAACGCATGCATCGCAAGGAGCAGAGTCTTTGCCCATGCCTCCATTGGAACCGATACACTCGATGCAAGGAGCAGAGTCCTTGCAAGTGCCTCCGTTGGAGCCGATTCACTCGATGCAAGGAGCAGAGTCTTTGCGAGTGCCTCCATTGGAGCCGATTCCATCAATGCAAGGAGCAGAGTCTTTGCAAATGCCTCCATTGGAGCCAATCACCCCGATGGGGTTCGAGCCTCTACGGCAACCACCGCTGCTTCAATCGACCGCTTCCAGCCCCATCCCCAACCTCCAGGACAGGCTTGCCAATGTTCCATGCGCCGGCTCTGACCTCTTTGATGAATCCATCGAGGCGGTAACCAAGAAGCTTTCGGACCATGAGAAGTCCTTCCAGTCCATCCTGCGTCCGAAGCCCAGGCCTGCTCTTCCTCGTCAATCACGCCCACCGTTGATCTATCAGCGGCGTTACCCCCCGAAACAGGCTCCCCCATCCGACAGCCTGTGAAGAGGTAGCACCCACAGAAACATCAGCAAAAGCCTCAAGCATCTGCTGTCCCTAAGGCTCCTCAGCCCTTTTGACTGTCTCAAAGAGAGCATAACCTCTGTTGTTCTGGCATTTTCAGTGATTCCACCTATTGGAGGTCGCATCCATCATTTTTTCCATCGATGGATGTCTATCACCACCAACCTCTGGGTTCTCTCCATCGTCAAGGAGGGATACTCCCTTCCATTCCACCAGGTCCTTCCGGAACATCCTCCAAGAGAGTATCCTTCCAACTTGACACAGACCGCCCTTCTTCTTCAGGAAGCCCAGGCTTTGCTGCAGCTTGGGGCTGTCGAGCTGGTCCCTCGGGACCAACAGAACAAGGGGTTTTACTCCCGGTACTTCCTTGTTCCAAAGAAGATGGGCTATCTGCGACCCATCTTGGACCTCAGGATGCTCAACAAATTTCTGGTCAAAGAAAAGTTTCGCATGTTGACCCTAGCATCCCTGTACCCCCTCATCGAGCAGAACAATTGGTTATGCTCTCTGGATCTGAAGGAGGCCTTCACTCACATCCCCATTCATCCGGCCTCCCGCCAATTTCTCAGATTCCGGGTGGGAAATCTTCATCTGCAATACCAAGTGCTCCCCTTCGGCTTGGCCTCATTCCCCAGAGTCTTCACCAAGTGCCTCGTAGTGGTAGCCGCTGCACTCAGGAACCACGGCCTCCAGGTGTTCCCTTACCTGGACAACTGGCTCATCAAGGATTCCACATCTCAAGGAGTCACCCTCGCGACTCTGAAGACAATTTGGTTACTACAACATCTGGGTTTCGAGATAAACTTTCCAAAATCCCATCTACAGCCTTCCCAGACTCTCCCCTTCATCAGGGCGATTCTGGATACTACCCCACTCCGAGCATTCCTCCCTTCGCCACGCATGGAGGCTCTGCTTCATCTCTGCCACTCAGTGTCCTCTCACCCGTCCATCCCGGCGAGACAGATGATGGTCTTGCTAGGCCACATGGCCTCTACAGTACACGTGATTCCGTTTGCCAGACTTCACCTCAGGACTCCTCAGTGGACCCTGGCGTCTCAGTGGTCCCAGACGTCCAACCCTCTGACTCAACATATCCAGGTCACTCCTGCTCTGCAACAGTCTCTTCGCTGGTGGATGTTATCCTCCAATCTCTCTAGAGGTTTGTTATTCCAAACCCCCCGCCATCAGAAAGTCCTCACGACCGACTCGTCGACTTATGCCTGGGGGGCTCATCTGGACGGCCTCCGCACCCAGGGTTACTGGACCAGCGCAGACCGCCAGTGCCACATCAATCTCCTGGAACTCAGGGCGATCTTCAACGCTCTCCAGACCTTTCAACACCTCCTTCGCAACTAGGTTGTCCTCATTCGCACAGACAACCAGGATCGGCCTCCCTCTGCCAGGAAGCTCTGAAGGTGTGGGAGTGGGCGACTCGCAACAACAGCTTCCTCAGAGCGGTCTACATTCAGGGGGCAGACAATGCCTTAGCAGACAACTTGAGCCGTCTCCTGCTACCTCACGAGTGGACTCTCAACTCCACGCCCCTTCATCACGTCTTCTCCCTGTGGGGTACGCCTCAGATAGACCTCTTTGCAGCCCCCCACAACTCCAAACTGCCTCACTTCTGCTCCAGGATCTACACCCCTCAGCGCCTCGAGGCAGATGCATTCCTCCTGGACTGGACGAATCGCTTTCTATATGCGTTTCCTCCATTTCCTTTCATTCAAAAGACTCTGGTCAAGCTGAAGTCAGACCATGCCACCATGATCCTGATTGCCCCACGGTGGCCCAGACAACCTTGGTACTCCCTTCTACTCCAACTCAGCAGCAGGGAGCCATACCTCCTGCCAGTTTTTCCATCTCTGCTTACACAGAATCAGAGATCTCTACTTCACCCCAACCTGCAGTCTCTACACATGACAGCTTGGTTCCTCTCAACGTGACCCCTCTACAGTTTTCCCAATAAGTGAGGGATGTCCTAGAAGCTTCACGGAAGCCCGCTACTAGACAATGCTACCACCAGAAATGGACTAGATTCTCTGTTTGGTGTGTCTCTCTGCGCCAGAAGCCTCAACACTCCTCGTTGTCTTCGGTTTTGGACTATCTTTTGCACCTGTCTCATTCTGGCCTCAAGTCTTCCTCGATACGAGTCCATCTCAGTGCAATCACTGCTTTCCATCAGCCTCTTCAAGGGAAACCTCTATCTGCTCATCCTGTGGTTTTCAGATTCATGAAAGGACTGTTCCATGTCAATCCTCCCCTCAAACCGCCTCCAGTGGTTTGGGACCTCAATATTGTTCTTTCACAACTTATGAAGCCTCCATTTGAGCCTCTTCACAAGGCTCACCTGAAGTATCTCACTTGGAAAGTGGTGTTTCTCATTGGCCTCACTTCTACCCGAAGAGTCAGTGAGCTACAAGCCTTGGTTGCGGACCCACCTTTTACAGTATTTCATCATGACAAGGTGGTTCTCCGCACGCACCCGAAATTCCTTCCTAAAGTTGTCTCAGAATTTCATCTCAACCAATCCATTGTGTTTCCAGTGTTCTTTCCGAAGCCACATTCTCACCCTGGAGAATCTGCCCTGCATACTCTGGACTGTAAGCGTGCTTTAGCCTTCTACCTAGAACGCACCAAGACTCACAGAACTGCTCCTCAACTTTTCATCTACTTTGATCCGAACAAGTTGGGACGCCCTGTTTCCAAGCGCACCATCTCTAACTGGATGGCGGCTTGCATCTCACTCTGCTATGCCCAGGCTGGATTGCCCGTTGACAAGAAAATCACAGCCCATAAGGTCAGAGCGATGGCAGCTTCTGTAGCCTTCCTAAGATCTACGCCAATTGAGGAAATTTGTAAAGCTGCCATTTAGTCCTCGGTTCATACCTTCACTTCACACTACTGTCTGAATACCTTCTCTAGACGGGATGGACAGTTTGGCCAAACTGTATTGCAAAATTTATTCTCCTAAGTTGCCAACTCTCCCACTCTGGTTAGCTTGGAGGTCACCCATTAGTGAGAATACCTGCCTGCTTGTCCTGGGATAAAGCAATGTTACTTACCGTAACAGTTGTTATCTAGAGACAGCAGGCAGCTATTCTCACGTCCCACCCATCTCCCCTGGGTTGGCTTCTCTGCTAGCTATCTGAACTGAGGAGACATGCCCTGGTCTGGGCGGGAAGGCACTCGCGCATGCGCGGTGCGGGTGACTCGAAACTTCGAGTTTTTCTTCAAAGAAGCGTCCGCTTCAGGGCTCCTTGGATTACGTCACCCATTAGTGAGAATAGCTGCCTGCTGTCCCTGGATAACAACTGTTACGGTAAGTTACATTGCTTTCTCAGTCCACTGTATTATCCATTAGGCTACTTCTCAGATCTTCATGCTGCTCTGTTAAAGTCCATAGTAGCCGAAGCTGTCATGGTCTGGTGTCCCTTTCTGGTATAATGTGCAGGGGAGAGGGAGGCTGACAGCAACCACTGGGGAGATTAAGGAGGTGTGCCTTCATCTATCCAGTAGACATACTCAATCAGAGCACCTTTCTGTGATCTGGAAATGACAAGTGCCAAATAGCGATGTCCCTTCCCCTTACTATGATCAGAGTTAAACATCCATATTTTGGGCTTTTCCCTAGTCCCATCCAAGACACCCTCTCCATGCCATATGGATGTACTGCAGAGTTAAGTCCATATCCTGCCTTTGTAAAACTAGGGATTTTGACATCCATGCAATGGATGTCTAAAACAAAAATAAATCTTCTAAAATAAGTCATAGTGTCCTAGAGCTGAATTATGTGCATATTCTTTCGATAAATAGGATGAATCTGGTGCACAAATACTTGACATTTGATGGCATACCTTCATGGATAGTTCTGTGAAGACACTACTTTGAATTCCACTAGGTTTCTTTTCATGGCTTTGCTTTCTCAATCAACAATCTGGTTTTTGTAGCACTTTAGACACCTCAATCTCTCAGCATGCAAACATGGAGGTGGACTTAGAATGCTAAGGCAGGACGGGGTGCACAGCTCTTCTGAACTTCTTCTGTGTTAGGAGGCATCTGTATCATCAAATAGCTGCTGTATCAAATCCGTGCAGACATATGTAGCACTATAGACACCTCAATCTCTCAGCATGCAAACATAGAGGCGGACTTAGAATGCTAAGGCAGGACGGGGCGCACAGCTCTTCTGAACTTCTTTTGTGTTAGGAGGCATCTGTATCATCCAATAGCTGCTGTATCTGTGCAGATATATGTAACACTATAGACACCTCGAACTCTCAGCCCCCCTGTTTAACATATTTTCATTGTACAGTAAGACCAATATATACCAGCTCCTGCCGAACCTCAAGGCTCTTACCACCAGAGAAGACCTAAAGCAGGATTTGTGGTCCGATATCCAGTCTGCATGCAACTTAAAATCATTGCCAGTAAAGGATTCCACCCCGCTTAATACGTCCGCTGAACAAATTCATTCAGGGTGCTGTATACATTGACCTGAGGATTAATTTTGAGGATCCATTGAAGTTACAGGAGTTTTTGGAACACTACGTAAGAAATTGTTACAATTAACTGTTACAATTATGTTCTCAAGATTCTTTCCCTTAACGAACGCAACAAATAAAGAATCTTACCGCTTCAGCTTTTCACTCATCTTTATCAGAATGTTGAGCCAATTCAAATTTTAACTGTATCATTTCCAAACGAAAGAGCTCTAACATTGTGCTTTATATAATCCTTTTATCAAATTTTCAAATCAATTAAAATAAATAAAAGGAAACAAAAAATATATATATATAATCACCAGGAATTGCCATTATGTAGACAAAGGAAGCTCACATTGATCCAAAAACTCTTTCAACTTTACTGAGTCATCACGGATTTGATACAGCAGCTTTTGGATGATACAGATGCCTCCTAACATAGAAGAAGTTTAGAAGAGCTGTGCACCCCGTCTGGGGTTAACATTTTAAGACCGCCTCCATGTTTGCATACTGAGATTTCCTGGAGGATGAGAGGATATGAATGTTGACAATAGGATTCGGCAATGCAGTAATTTGGATTTTTGGAAAATAACTTGAACATGATTGAGTTACGTGCGGTTATGTATAAGATAGAAAATGACTAAGCTTAAGAATAGATTTTATCAAGAGCGTGTGAAAGGAGTTAGAAATGCGTAAAGGAGTGTTCTTGCTGAAATGGCGACATCGTAAAGGAGCGAGAAGATGGAAAGAATGCTGGTTATTGATATTGTCTCAAGATCCTTGTTTTGGCCTTTAGATTATATTACTTTGTTGGGATGAGGGGTTAATTTAGAAGGAAAGAATAAATATTTGCTTTTGTTTTTTCTTTGTTCTCATATATCTGTTTGTTTTGTTTTAAAGGGAAAATGCATCCTTCCTGTTTATGAAGTAATTATTATTAACTCTGCCTGAAATCAATCTCTGATCGATTATTTTTGGCATTAATTTATTGGAGTTTGAGTGGTATTTTAATTTAGTAATATATACTATAGGAAAAATTTTTATTTGGTTCCTTAACTATTCATAATAAATTAATAAAATGAAAGAATAGTTATTTTTGTGATTTAGAAATTTAATTTGAAAGATTATAATTTTATTTAATATAAATCAAAATAAATTTTGTGAATTCAATATATAGATTTTTAAACTTGTGGGATAAATAACAAGTATCAGTAATGTTTGATTTGGAATAATTAAATTATTTGCATAGAAATGTGGATTAACTAGTTCTAGTCTTAGAATTGCCAGTTTTATTAATTGAATTGGGGCTATGTATATGGGTAGGTATATATGTGTGTATGGAAAATTTTTATCTTACTATTTATGTCTAAGAGAAATATTTATGATGAGTAGTTTTTTCAAAATAATTGAATATTGGGCTAAATACTGTTTGTGGGCAACTCAAGGATTGAGAAATATTTTATGTGGTACTAATTAGCTCTGATGATATAAGATTTGTAGAAGAAAATCCTATCTATTCATTGATTATATGAATTTTTTGTAAAGGATATAATCTAATAAGGCTTATAAGAGTAATAAGGTGTAAGTTTATTGTATGCAAAGATTTTATATAATATGCCTATAATACATTATAAGTGTATATTTGGATTTTTAGAGGGCTTATATGATTATCAGTAAGTAACCTTCAATAGTAAACATTAAGAGAAAAAGAGGGGGGGAGGGGAAACAAAGAACAAAGGAATTAAAATTAAGTCATTCTTATATAAGAGGGGATTTACATTATAATATTGGATAGCTTATTATAATTACTAAAGATGTTTATGGATTTAGCCTGAAAGGAGTTTTTTGTCATTTGATCTTACATGTGCTTTTCCAAGTTTTCACTATTAATTTGGGTGGGTTGGGAGGGGAGTGGGATGGGGATTTGGTGGGAGGGTATTGGGAGGAGGTGGGGGGGATTAGTTTAAATTTTCAGAGTGGGGAAAATGATTATATAATAACTATTTTTTGGATATTTGTAGGTATTATGATTAAATATAATGGATTTTAACATTTTTTCATTAAACATTAATGGCCTCAACCATCTGATTAAAAGGAAAAAAACATTACTGTACTTAAAACAACAGAATGCGGATATTTGTTATATCCAAGAGACACATCTGTCTGCTGTAGAGTCTAAAAAATTGGAGGGTAATTGGGTGAAACATTGTTTCTGTGCCCCTGCGGTGGAGAAAAAGGTTGGAGTAGCTATTCTAGTTAACAAAAAATGCAAAGCATTGTTCAACATAATAGCTTCAGATCCCTTGGGAAGGTGGTTACATGTAGATATGAGTATGGGCAATAATACTGTGGCGCTTTTTAATGTATATGCCCCTAATTCGAGCCAAATTGAATTTTTTAAGACTCTGCAACAGTATTGCCACTGGCTGCTTCTAATTTAGTAGTGGCGGGGGATTTTAATGCTGTTATGGATCCTTTAATGGACAAAAAAACCTAATAAAATTATTAAGTCGTTATGTCTAGATAATTTTGTACAATCTTGTAATTTGAAAGATATATGGTGAATACTTCATTTTAATGAATGAGAATTTTCTTTTTGTTCCCATGTTCATAAATCTTTTTCAAGAATAGATTATATTTTTACAGGTTACACAAGCCTCCATAGATCCAATTATTTTGTCTGATCATGGTGGGGTGTGGACTGAATTTAATTTTATTGATCAAGATAGTAGTAGGCCTGTATGGAGATTTGATAATACATTGCTTGCGGATCCAAACATTTGTGAAGAATTTCAATTAAAAATTAATGAATATTTTCAAATTAACAATACGGAAGAAATTGCTATAGAAACCTTATGGGATGCTTTTAAGGCAACCATGAGAGGACAAATTATTTCATTTTCAGCATATGTTAAGAAACAAATAAAAAAGCAGTTTTCCATTTTGGATAAAGAAATTAAGACCTTGGAGTCAAAATTGATTGAAAAACAGGAACACTCAACGTTGCAAGATCTATTAAAAACTAAATGTAAGTACAATGAGATTTCTTCTAAATTGGTAAGGAATGATATTTTTTCTCAAAAAGCTTTGTATTATGGAAGCTCAAATAAGGCGGGAAGATTATTGGCAAATTATCTTAAGGGAAAAAAAAGGAAAACAAAAATAAATATAATTAAAGATGAAAAAGGAGATACATATTCTCAAATTGGACCTATTTTAAAACAATTTTTGAATTTCTATAAAGCCCTTTATTCTTCTGAGCCTTATTTAAATAGAGAAAAACATGGTTTAGAATTTTTTAAATTAATTGAGTAACCAAAAATTCCTGATCATTATAAAAAGAAGTCTAGAGGAGCCTATATCACTAAAAGAATTACAAACAGCATTGAAGTCTCTTAGAGATGGGACCGCTCCAAGTGGTGATGGTTTAACTGTAGAGTTCTATAAATTATTTCAAATTACCCTATTACCTTATTTATTAAATCTATATCAGGTTCAACTAACTAAAGGTTGTATTTCAGGTACTATGGCAGAATCGTTAACTATTGTTTTGCTGAAGCCAAATAAAGATCCTACATTGGTTTCAAATTGCAGGCCTATTTCTTTAATTAATGTAGATGGGAAATTATTGGCCAAACCTTTGGCTTTACGTTTTACCAAGGCTCTCCCTTATATAATTGGTATACGCCAAACAGGTTTTGTTGCTCAGAGACGCTCTTCAAATAACACCAGATGGGCTTTTCATATGTTGTATTTAACGAAAGCCATGAAAGATCCGGCCTTCTCTGTATCCTTGGATGCAGAGAAGGCCTTTGACAGGGTAGAGTGAACCTTCATGTATCAAGTAATGGATTGGTTTGGTATAGGTTCAGGATTTATACAAATGATCCAAACATTGTATAGCTCCCCTGTTGCTAGATTATATATTAATAATAATTTCTTGGAGAGTTTCAATTTGCAAAGGGGGGTTAGACAGGGATGTCCCTTGTCTCCTCTACTTTTTGATATAGTACTAGAACCCTTATTATTAACTGTTCAACAAGTGAAGGGGATACAGGGTATTCCGCATTATCCCAGGACAAGCAGGCATGATATTTTCACATGTGGGTGACGTCATCTACGGAGCCCCGATGCGGAAGCATTTTCAAGCAAACTTGATTGAAGATTTAAGTTTGCTCTGCTGCTCCACGCATGCGTGCCTTCCTGCTCCACTAGAGGGTGCATCCCCTCGTGGTCTCCAGTTGAAAATTTTCCGCTGAGCCTAGAAGTCGTGTTTTTTTCAGGCTCTGCCCCAACTGCCTTCTAGCACCGCGATTTTCTTGTTTTTCATCGTTTAAGTCGCTGTGCGCGAAATTTCTTTCTTCTTCAACTTGATTCCTGCTTCGTTTGACCGACCCGGAGGCTTCCGGGTCCCCATGGCCGCGCGGCTACTCGAGCCGCGGCCACTTTCGATTCTATGTCCCGGCCTTTGACCGGCTTTAAAAAGTGCACCCGGTGCGAGCGGCTTCTTTCCATCACAGACCCGCATCGACGGTGCATCCTCTGCCTGGGGCCGCTCATCCAACCGACTCCTGCCCCCAGTGCGCTACTTTCCAGAACCGGGCCCTCCGTCGAAGGAAAGCCCGCATGGCGGATCTTTTCGCCCCAGACCAACCTTCTACCTCGGCCTCGAGGTCGGCCCCGGCCTTGACCTCGGCCCCGAATACCTCGGCATCGCCTTGAGACTCGACCCCGAAGTCCTCGGGACAACAGAAAGCCTCGGCTCCGGGTAAGTCCCCTCTTCCCTCTTCAGGTTCTGTACCAGCGAAGAAACCAACCTCGGGGACACCGGCGACGCATGGCGGAAGCCCCATGCTTACAGCCCTGACGAAGCCCTCCAAGCCTTCGAGCCGTGCCTCCACCACACGGAAATACTCTGATACGAGTTCGCCCCCGGTGGAGTGCACCGAGGCAGGGGACATGCCTTCGATGCTGTCCGTGCCCGTCTTCCAGGACTTACTCCGAGCAATGATCTCGTCGGAGCTGTCCGCTGCAATGGCCCATCTACAACCGGCCTCTGCCTCGACCTCGACTCCGCATGTGCCAGACCAGCCTGAGCCTCGCGTCGAGCCACCTCGGGGAAAAGTGCGCAAACTTCGCCGCATCTCATCCTCCTCCGATTCCTTGCCGAGGCACCCGAGGCGCTCTCCCTCCACAGACCGCCACAGGGCAAAACGTCGGGCTAAACCAACAGAAACCTCGAACCGCCGTACCTCTAAGAAGGCCCGGGGTTCCCCCACTATACGATGCCGTTCACCTACACCTCGTACGGGACCGCTGAAGGTGGCAGAGTTATCACTCTCCAACCCATGCATCCTCCGAACTCCCCCTCGGACCGGAGCTCCGATCCGAGGTTTCGGGCTTTCTCCAAGGGAGTCCGGGTCGAGGTCACCGATTCGACATCGATCGGTACCCCTAACCCTGGCATCGTCCCCGAGGGACTCCTCGAGACGTCGGAGATCCACGACCCCGGAACACTTTCACAGTGCTTCCCCGGTCTCGGAGCTTGGATCGGAGCAGGAACCTCGCTACTTGAGGGAAGCCTCCCCTTCCTTCTCCACCCGACGGAGGTCTCGTTCACCGACCCCCCACGGGGCCTCGGGAACATCCCGACCATCCTTCTCACGCTTTGTCCAGGACATGGGCCACGCTTTGAATTTAGACCTCCAGTCCGACTCCAGATACTCTAAAGAGTACCTAGCGGAACTGGATATGCCATCACTACCCAGAGAGTCCCTTCGCTTACCACCTAACCCGATACTCCAACAGGCTCTCTTCAGGAACCTGGAGACCCCCTATATGGTCACAGCCGTGCCCTCCAAAATGGAGGCCAAGTACCGTACAGTACCCTTTCCGGGATTTGAACAACCACAGCTCTCCCACCAGTCGCTGTTAGTAGAATCCTCCTTAAAAAAGACTCACCCCTCCAGGGTCTCAGCGGCGGTCCCCCCAGGCCGAGAAGGCCGAACCCTAGACAAGTTCGGCAGGAGACTATATCAAAATGCGATGATGGCCTCTAGGGTGCAAAGCTACACTTTCACCTTCACATCCTACCTCAAACACCTCATTGGACTACTGAGAGCCTTTGAGACTGACCTACCTGCCTCCCGCCAAGGAGCCTTTAGCCTACTTTTGGAATCCCTCTCCAACCTACGCCTCCATCTTTTCCACGCGGCCTACGATGGCTTCGAACTCTCTTCCAGAGAGGCAGCCTTTGCTATCGCCATGCGCCGACTAGCTTGGCTACGCCTGGTCGACGTGGACCCCAACTTACAGGACCGGTTGGCTAACCTCCCCTGTGTGGGAAAAGAACTGTTCGATGACACTATCGAGGCGGCTACAAAACGCCTCTCCGAACACGAACGCTCGTTTGCCTCCCTCGTCCGACAAAAGCCCAAACCGCCCGCGTCCAGGCCATATAGGGCCCCTCCGCGCCGCTACCCACAAAAATCCACTCCTGCCTTCTCGCGGCCTCCACCCAGACGTCCGCAAGCCCACCACCGGGCCATGCCCAAATCCCAACCGCCCGCGACTACCAAACCATCCCCGTCCTTTTGACGGGATACGCGGAAGGGGGCGGGCCCAGTGTTCCCGCTAAGCTGCGCTGGTGTGCGCTGGCGCACAAAATATTAGGTCGCAGCGCACAAGTTTCTCGTCACAGCGCAGGACCGGCAAGATTGACTCATTTGAACTTCTGCAAGATCAGCATCGGAAGCGTGCGCTGGGCCGGAGAGATCTTGGGGAGCCTCCGACAGTGGCTTTCTCCCCTCTCTGCAGCTCTCCTTTACTTCCCAGCGCAGCGATTCACGAAGGCAGCCTCGGGGCTTTTGCTGAGTCGCGGCTGCCTCTGATGATGCAACTTCCTCTTTCCTCAGAGGCGGCGCGACACAACAAAGGACCCGAGGCTGCCTTCGTGAATCGCTGCGCTGGGAAGTAAGAAGAGCTGCTGGGAGGGGAGAAAACCACTATCAGTCTGGGAAGCTGCTGGGCAGGGGAAAAAAGGGACAGCTGCTACTGGAAAGGGAGAAGGAGAGATGCTTCTGGGAGGGGAGGAGGGAAAGGAATCTGGGAAGCTGCTGGGCCAGGAAAAAAAAGGGACAGCTGCTACTGGGGAGGGAGAAGGAGAAGGAGAGATGCATCTGGGAGGGGAGGAGGGAAAGGAATCTGGGAAGCTGCTGGGCCAGGAAAAAAAAGGACAGCTGCTACTGGAGAGGGAGAAGAAGGAGAGATGCTTCTGGGAGGGGAGGAGGGAAAGGAATCTGGGAAGCTGCTGGGCTAGGAAAAAAAGGGACAGCTGCTACTGGAGAGGGAGAAGGAGACGGAGAGATGCTTCTGGGAGGGGAGGAGGGAAAGGAATCTGGGAAGCTGCTGGGCTAGGAAAAAAAGGGACAGCTGCTACTGGAGAGGGAGAAGGAGACGGAGAGATGCTTCTGGGAGGGGAGGAGGGAAAGGAATCTGGGAAGCTGCTGGGCAAGGAAAAAAAAGGGACAGCTGCTACTGGAGAGGGAGACGGAGAGATGCTGCTGGGAGGGGAGGAAGGGAAGAGAGTTACTGCTGGACAGGAGGCTGGGAGAAAGAAAGAAAGGGGGCAGGCAGGGAAACAGAAGGAAAGAAGAGAAACAGAAAAAAAGAAAGAAAGGTCAGGGAGAGAGGAAGAAAAAGTTGGGGGAGGGAATGAGGTGTGGAGGAGAGAAAGCATACAGGCTGATAGAAGGGAAGAAAGATTGGATGCACAGTCAGAAGAAGAAAGTGCAACCAGAAATCACCAGACAAGGTAGGAAAAATGATTTTATTTTAAATTTAGCAAAGTGGAGGCAGTATTACCACAGTTTTCAAAGGAATTTGCCCAAATAACTTAATAGTTAACTGGGTAAATTCCCAGAGATGAAAACTTCCCTTCACTTACTATGCACAGTTCTGAATTTATATCTGCTGTCTATATTTTACAATATGGTCCCCTTTTACTAAACCGCAATAGTGGTTTTTAGCGCAGGGAGCCTATGAGCGTCAAGAGCAGTGCTGGGCATTCAGCGCAGCTCCCTGCGCTAAAAACTGCTATTGTGGTTTAATAAAAAGGATGGAGGGTATATTTGTCTATTTTTGTATGCTATAAAAACCAAATACAGAGAGAGACTGAGAGCTGTTGACGAAGAGCTACGTGTGTCTTTCTTCCATTCCAGCCAGAATATCAGCTTTGTGTTCAGCCAAACAGGCCCAGGTTTCGCACTGAATAAAGTATTTTATAATTTTTATAATTTTTATTTCATAATAAAGTAATTATAAAATACTTTCTTTGTGTTTATTTGATTCCTATTCAAGAGAATTACTTTATATATAGTCAATATAGGCAGAGAGTTAAATTTTTTAACATTTTCTAATGGTGGTGTGCCTCGTGATTTTTTTCATGAAACAAGTGTGCCTTTGCCCAAAAAAGGTTGAAAAACACTGGTCTAGAAATTGAAAGCATCAAACGTATTGTCTTCTGGACTGTTTTTAATTTACAGTTTACACATATGGATGTAACAGACATAACTACATTTGTTGTAAAACATTTATTAAGATATCATTTCATCCCTACAATTTCTGTGTTCTTAAAAATATTATTTAACGTTATTTAATTTAGCGTGTAGGCCTAAAATTCCTTTGAATACCTCGTCCTCATGTATCAGCAACTTTGACAACATATTTATTTGGCTCATAACTTGCTGGCGCCCGATATTTTTAGCTCACAGTGAAAAAAGTTTGCTCACAACACCCGCCCGCTTAGAGGGAACACTGGGCGGGCCCCCTCCGCCATAGTCCCAGGCCTCCTTCCCATCGGGGGTCGCCTCAAAGCCTTTTACCCTCGCTGGGAACAAGTCACGTCGGACGCATGGGTCCTTGGCGTGATCTCATCAGGATACTCTCAACTTTCGGGCCATTCCTCCAGACAACCCCCCAAGGAATTGCCCACCCAACCGGACACAGCTACCCCTGCTCCTATCCGAGGCTCGAGACCTGCTTCGCCTCAGGGCAGTGGAGGAGGTTCCCCACGACCAACGGGGGAAGGGCTTCTACTCCCGTTACTTCCTGGTACCGAAAAAAACAGGAGACCTACGCCCAATACTAGACTTGAGACGCCTCAACAAATTCCTAGTACAGGAAAAATTTCGGATGCTTTCCCTACCGACCCTCTACCCCCTGATCGACGAGGGCGACTGGCTCTGCTCCCTCGATCTGAAGGAGGCGTACACACATGTCCCAGTACACCCCGCTCACCGCAAGTTCTTGCGTTTTCAGGTGGGGGACTGGCACCTACAATACCGAGTCCTCCCCTTCGGCCTATCATCATCACCTCGGGTCTTCACCAAGTGCCTCGTGGTGGTCGTAGCAACCTTACGTTCCCAGGGCCTCCAGGTATTTCCCTACCTGGACGACTGGCTGATCAAAGCCCCGTCCAGGGAAGGGGTTATCTCAGCGACCCAACAGACTATTACCTACCTACAAAGTCTAGGGTTCGAAATAAACTTCCCAAAATCCCAACTACGCCCCTCGCAGTCCCTACAGTTCATCGGGGCCACGCTGGATACGGTTCGCCTCCGTTCCTTCCTCCCCCCTCCGCGCCTAGAGGCGTTAGTAAGTCTGAGTCGAAGGATCTCTCTGCTGACCTCGGTATCAGCTCGACAGATGATGACTCTCCTAGGGCACATGGCCTCCACCGTCCATGTCACACCCTTCGCCCGCCTCCATCTGAGAATCCCTCAATGGACCCTGGCCTCTCAATGGCGTCAAGACAGGGACCCGATCGACCGCCCCGTGACAGTGACTCCTTCCTTGCAGACTGGTGGGCCGACTCTTCAAATCTTTCCAAAGGTTTACTCTTCCTCGCCCCTCATCACAGCAAGGTACTCACCACGGACTCGTCAGAGTACGCTTGGGGAGCCCATCTGGACGGCCTACACACACAGGGGATGTGGTCAGCGGAAGACCGCCGCTGTCACATCAACGTGCTAGAGCTCCGGGCCATCTATCTCGCAGCTGTAGCCTTTCAACACCTGCTCCACGACCGGGTTGTCCTCATCCGAACCGACAACCAGGTTGCAATGTACTATGTAAACAAACAAGGAGGAACAAGGTCTTGGTCCCTCTGTCGAGAAGCCCTGCGCCTCTGGAAATGGGCAATCTCCAACAACACCTTCCTTTGAGCGGTGTACATACAAGGAGAACAAAACTGCCTAGCGGACAGACTCAGCCGCCTCCTCCAGCCACACGAGTGGTCACTGCACTCTCAAACCCTACGACAGGTGTTCAAACAGTGGGGGACACCTCAAATAGATCTGTTCGCATCCCCCCACAATCACAAACTGCCTCTCTTCTGCTCCCGGATGTACTCCCCGGAACGGCTCGAGGCCGACGCCTTCCTCCTAGACTGGGAGGGAAGGTTCCTGTACGCGTTTCCGCCGTTTCCTCTGATCCTGTGGACGCTTGTCCACCTGAAAACAGTACAAGCCACCCTGATCCTGATTGCTCCTCGCTGGCCACGCCAGCCTTGGTTTTCCCTTCTACTTCAACTCAGTGTCAGAGATCCACTGCCTCTGCCTCTGTTTCCCTCTCTACTGTCACAAGGTCAGGGTTCGCTGTTACATCCCAATCTTCAAGCTCTTCATCTGAATGCTTGGTTTCTTTCCCCCTGACTGCTCTCCCCGTGTCTCAATCAGTCAAGGAGATATTGGAGGCCTCTAGAAAGACCTCGACGAGAACCTGCTACTCCCAAAAGTGGACCAGATTCTCAACCTGGTGCTCCGCCCACAGTCAGGACCCGGTGTCGATCCCCGTCCCTCTGGTCCTTGACTATTTACTTCAATTATCTCATTCCGGCCTAAAGACCAACTCCATTCGAGTACACCTCAGTGCGATTGCGGCCTTTCATCAGCCCCTGGAAGGGAAAGCCCTCTCGCTCCATCCCTTAATCTCTCGCTTCATGAAGGGTCTTCTGAATGTCCACCCTCCTCTCAAACCCCCTCCGGTGGTTTGGGACCTTAACGTGGTTCTGGCTCAACTAATGAAACCTCCATTTGAGCCCCTAGACAAATGCCATCCAAAATTCCTCACTTGGAAGGTAATTTTCCTGCTCGCGCTCACTTCCGCCCGACGGGTTAGTGAGTTACAAGCTCTGGTAGCGGACCCACCCTTCACGGTATTCCACCATGACAAGGTGGTACTCCGCACCCATCCAAAGTTCTTGCCTAAAGTAGTGTCTGATTTTCACCCCAATCAGTCCATTGTCTTGCCTGTATTTTTTCCCAAGCCCCACTCTCACCCCGGAGAGGTGGCGCTCCATACTCTTGACTGTAAGAGAGCGTTGGCCTTCTACCTCCAACGCACTCAGTCACACCGGAAAGTCCCACAATTGTTTTTGTCCTTCGACCCAAACCGGTTAGGTCACCCAGTCTCCAAGCGCACCTTGTCCAACTGGTTGGCCGATTGCATCTCCTTCTGCTACGCTCAGGCTGGTCTCACACTGCATGGTCGAGTAACGGGACACAAGGTCCGAGCGATGGCAGCCTCCGTAGCGTTCCTCAGGTTCACACCTATTGAGGAAATCTGCAAGGCTGCCACGTGGTCTTCGGTTCATACTACTCCCACTACTACATCCAGACGGTATGGTCACTTCGGCCAATCTGTTTTGCAAAATTTGTTTTCCTAATGGCCAACCTTCCCACCATCCCTCTTTTTCTTAGCTTGGAGGTCACCCATCAGTCAAGAATATGCTGCCTGCTTGTCCTGGGATAAAGCACAGTTACTTACCGTAACAGGTGTTATCCAGGGACAGCAGGCAGATATTCTTGCGTCCCACCCACCTCCCCGGGTTGGCTTCTTAGCTGGCTTATCCTAACTGGGGACCGCCCACTACTGTCTGGACTCCCACCTCCCACTACTGTCTGGACTCACTGTCCAGGAGCGATGGCCGGTTCGGCCAATCGGTTTTGCGAAATCTATTTGCTTAAATTGCCAACTTCCCTCCATCCCTTTTCAGTTAGCTTGGAGGTCACCCACATGTGAGAATATCATGCCTGCTTGTCCTGGGATAAAGCACAGTTACTTACCGTAACAGGTGTTATCCAGGGACAGCAGGCATATATTCTCACAACCCGCCCGCCTCCCCGAGGTTGGCTTCTTTGCTAGCTAAGTGAACTGGAGACCACGAGGGGATGCGCCCTCTAGTGGAGCAGGAAGGCACGCATGCGTGGAGCAGCAGAGCAAACTTAAATCTTCAATCAAGTTTGCTTGAAAATGCTTCCGCATCGGGGCTCCGTAGATGACGTCACCCACATGTGAGAATATATGCCTGCTGTCCCTGGATAACACCTGTTACGGTAAGTAACTGTGCTTTCTGGTAGAGAATATAAGGTCTCTGCTTATGCAGATGATATACTACTCTATTTGAGGAATCCTGAAACAACCATTCCATGTTTGCTTGAATTGATAGAAAAATTTGGAAAATTTTCAGGATATAAAATAAACTAGAATAAATCAGAAGTTCTTCCTCTAAAGTACATTGTGCAAAAGGTCTATTTGATTCATTTCCCTTTATTTGGAAAGAGGAAGGTATTAAATATTTTGGTATTTGGATAAAAAACACGCTAGAAGATACAATGAAGGTAAATGAAAAAACTTTATTGCAAAAAGTAACAGAATTGTGTGAGCAATGGAATCCTTTACATCTGTCTTGGTGGGGGAGAGTCCAAACTATTAAGATGATGATATTGCCTGTTGTTTGTTATCAAATGGGTATGATACCAGTTTTTTTTCAGAGGTCTTTTTATAAAAAATTAAATAGTATTCTTACAAAATTTATTTGGCTGGGTAAAATTGCTAGAATTGCCTTAGTGACTTTACAAAAAACAATTGTGGAAGGTAGGGTAAATTTTCCCAATTTCTATAGGTATCATCAAGCCTATATTATGCGCCAGGGTATGTATTGGGTCCTCCTAGAACTCATGGAAAAGCTCCCAGACTGGTTAGGATTGGAATGGCAGCTTCTGGTTCCACTCAGACTTGGGCCATGTTCTTTAGTACCAAAATGCCTAGATTACATAAAGAAAACAGAATATTAGTAGATACATGGAAAACTGTACGATATGTCAATAATTTAACACCTATTCCAATTCAAAAATCTACAAACCAAACTATATGGCTGAACTCCAAGATTCAAATTGGCGGACTTCAGATTGTCTGGAAGTATTGGATAAAATCAGTTATCCCAGGACAAGCAGGCAGCATATTCTCACATGTGAGTGACGTCATCTACGGAGCCCCGACGCGGACAGCTTTTTCAAGCAAACTTGATTGAAGATTCAAGTTTGCTGTGCTGCACCATTCATGTGTGCCTTCTTGCTCCACTAGAGGGCGCATCCCCTCCTCGTGTTCTCCAGTTCTTTCGTTTCCGCGGAGCCAGAAAGTCCTGTTTTTGGTCTCTGCCCGAAAGTGCCTTCTAGCACCGCGGCTTTATTGTTTTTATCAGTGAGTCGCTGTGCGTGTATTGTTCTTCTTGGCTTTTTTATACCTGTGCGAGTTCGTGACTTTTTTGGCGCCCGGGGGCTCCCTGGTTGTCATGGCCTCGTCGGCCGCGGCCTATTTTTTCTTCTTATGTCCCGGCCCTTGACCGGTTTTAAAAAGTGCACCCGGTGTGATCGGCTGCTGTCGATCACCGACCCCCATTGGTGGTGCATCTTGTGTCTGGGGGCTGATCATCTGACGGAGTCCTTCCCCCGGTGTGCTACATTCCAGCATCGTGCTCTTCGCCGCTGTCAGGCCCGCATGGCGGACCTTTTCGCGGTAGACCAGCTCTCGGTCTCGTCCTCGACATCGGCCCTGGCCTTGACCTCGGCCTCGGGGACCTCGGCCCCGAAAACCTCAGCCTCGTCATCGAAAGCCTCCACTCCGGGTAAGTCCCCTCTTCCTCCAGCAGATTCCACACCAGTGAAGAAGCCATCCTTGGGGAAGCCAGCTGGGCATGGTGGGAACTCCTTGCCTGTAGCCCCAGTGAAGCCCTCGGGGCGTGCCTCCACCGCGCAGGAATACTCCTTGTCGAGGTTGCCCTCGGTGGAGTGCACTACGGCTTCGGACATGCCCTCGATGCTGTCTGTGCCTGTTTTTCAGGACATGCTCCGGGCGATGATCTCCTCGGAGCTGTCTGCGCGTTAGCCCATCTAACTCCGGCCCCGACCTCGCGTGCGCCGAATCAGCCTGAGCCTCGCGTCAAGGTGCACCGATCCAGGCGTCTCTCTTCTTTTTCTGAGTCCTCGCCCCAGGCCTTGGGGCGTTCTTCGCCCTTGGGGCGCCGTGAGGCGAAGCGCCGGTCGAAGCCTGCTGCGACCTCGTTCCAGAGGTTGGCCAAGCACGCCCGAGGTTCCCCTCCAAGGCGCGGCCGTTCTCCGACGGCTTGCGCTGTGGGACTGCTGCGGGTTTCCGAGTTATCTCTCACCAACCCGCAGTTGTTGCTAACTTTCCCTCGGTCCGGGGCTCTGGGCCGGGGCTCCAGGCTTTCGCCGAGGGAGTCCGGGGACAGGTCCCCGATCCGTCATCGGTCGGTGCCTCGTACCCCGGGGTTGTCCCCGAGGGGCTCCTCGAGACGACGTAGGTCCTCAACCCCGGTGCGCTCTTTGACTGCCTCCTGGGGCTTGGAGCGTGGTGCTGAGAGGGAGCCTTGATATTCTCGGGAGGCTTCTCCCTCTTTTTCAGTAGCGGGGCGGTCCTGTTCGGCGACATCCCCTGAGGGCAGGGGAGCGGCTCGTCCGTCCTTAATGAGGTTCGTGCAAGATATGGGGCGGGCGCTTAGCCTGGACCTCCGATCTGATTCCCGGTACACCAAAGAATATCTGGAGGTATTGGATATGCCGTCTCCGCCTCGTGAGTCGCTCAGGCTTCCACTGAACCCGGTGCTCCGGTAAGCTTTCATTCGCAACCTGGAGACTCCGTATGTGGTCACTGCAGTTCTCTCGAAGATGGAGTCCAAGTACCGGACGGTCCCCTGCCCGGGGTTCGAGCTGGCTCAACTGTCTCATCAGTCTTTACTCGTTGAGTCTTCGCTCAAAAAATCTCACCCGTCCCGGGTCTCAGCGGCGGTTCCGCCGGGTAGGGAGGGTAGGACTCTTGACAAATTTGGATGCAGGCTTTATCAGAATTCCATGATGGCCTCTAGGGTGTTGAACTATTTGTTCACCTTTACCTCCTACATCTGGTGCGGTTGTTGCCCACATTCCAGGCGAACTTTCCTTCCTCTCGCCAGGTGGCATTTGGTCAGCTGATTGAGGATCTGTCCCATCTGCGTCTCCATCTGTTCCACGCGGCGTATGACGCTTTCGAGCTCTCGTCCCGCGTCTCCGCTTTTGCGGTGTCCATGCGCCGGTTGGCATGGTTGCGGCTAGTCGACATGGATCCTAATCTCCAGGATCGCCTGGCCAACCTGCCCTGTGTGGGGAACGAACTGTTTGACGACTCCATAGAGGCTGCTACTAAGCGCCTTTCGGAGCATGAAAGATCTTTCGCTTCCCTGGTAAGACCGAAGGCGAAGCTGACTCCATCGAGGCCATATCGGGCCCCTCCCAGGCGGTACCCGCAGAAGATGACCCCGGCGTTCTTGCGCCCGCCACAGAGACGTCAGCAGGCGCACCTTCGGGCTTTGCCCAAATCTCAGCCAACTGCCGCGGCCAAGCCTTCCCCGTCTTTTTGACGGTTCGGGCAGATGGGAGCGGGCTCCCTCCACGCTGGTGTCAAGCATCCTTCCCATTGGGGGCCGCCTCAGCACGTTCTACCCTCGTTGGGCGACTATCAAGTCGGACGCATGGGTCTTGAGGCGTGATTGCCTCCAGATACTCTCTGAATTTCCAGGAGGTCCCTCCCGACCGCCCACCAAGCGCGTGTCCTTCCAATCGGGCGCAGTTATCCCTCCTTCTTTCAGAGGCTCGGGCTCTTCTTTGCCTGCGGGTGGTGGAGGTAGTCCCACATTGTCAACAGGGGCGTGGGTTTTACTTCCACTACTTCTTGGTTCCGAAGAAGACCGGGGACCTGCGCCCAATTCTGGACATGAGACACCTCAACAAATTCCTTGTGCTGGAGAAGTTCCGGATGCTTTCCCTTCCAGTTCTTTATCCCTTGCTGGACGAGGGGGACTGGCTCTACTCCCTCGATTTGAAGGAGGCCTACACACTTGTTCCGGTGCACCCTGCTTATCGCCGGTTCCTTCGGTTTCAGATGGGGGACCTGCATCTGCAGTACAGGGTCCTTCCGTTTGGTCTGGCTTCGTCCCCGAGTGTGTTCACGAAGTGCCTTGTGGTGGTTGCGGCGGCAGCCCTGCGGTCGCGGGGCCTGCAGGTGTTCCCCTACCGGGACAACTTGTTGATCAAAGCACCGTCGAGGGAAAGGGTTATCTCAGCGACCCGACAAGACTATTATATTTCTTCAGAGTCTGGGGTTCGAAGTAAACTTCCCCAAATCCCAGTTGTGCCCCTCGCAATCTCTACAATTCATCGGGGCCGTGCTGGACACGGTTCGTCTTCGGTCATTCCTTCCTCCTCCTCGGCTGGGGGCGCTTGTCCATATGGACAGGCAGGTTTCTCTGCTGTCCTCGGTCTCGGCGAAGCGCATAATGATTCTCTTTGGCCACATGGCCTCCACCGTCCATGTCACGCCGTTTGCCCGGTTGCACCTGCGGATCCCTCAGTGGATGTTGGCCTCTCAGTGGCGTCGAGACCGGGACCAGGTCTCCAGTCCCGTTGTGGTGACTCCCTCTTTGAGACGCTCGCTCCGTTGGTGGACCAACTCTTCCAATCTTTCCAGGGGTTTGCTCTTTCTTGCCCCTCTGCACCACAACGTCCTCACCACGGACTCTTCCGAGTATGCTTGGGGGGCTCATCTGGATGGCCTACGGCTCAGGGTCTGTGGTCGACGGAAGACCGTCGCTGTCACATCAACTTGTTGGAGCTTCGGGCCATTTTTTTGGCCACTGTGGCTTTCTGCCATCTGCTTCAGGATCATGTGGTCCTAGTCCGCACGGACAATCAGGTGGCGATGTATTATGTAAACAAGCAGGGAGGCACGGGGTCCTGGTCCCTGTGTCAGGAGGCTCTTCGTCTTTGGGAGTGGGCGATTCGCTACAACATATTTCTGCGTGCGGTTTACATACAGGGGGAGCGGAACTGTCTAGCAGACAGGCTGAGCCGCCTCCTGCAATCGCACGAGTGGTCTGTTCATTCCCAGGTCTTGCGCCAGGTGTTCGAGCGGTGGGGGACTCCTCAGATAGATCTGTTCGCTTCTCCCCTCAATCACAAACTGCCTCTCTTCTGTTCCCGGATGTTCTCCCCAAATCGTCTCGAGGCGGATGCCTTCCTCCTCGCTTGGGAGGGGAAGTTTCTTTTCGCATTTCCGCCGTTTCCTCTGATCTTAAGGACGCTAGTGCATCTCAAGTCTACGCATGCCACTCTGATCCTGGTTGTTCCTCGGTGGCCTCGGCAGCCGCGGTTCTCCCTGCTTCTTCAACTCAGTGTCAGGGAGCCTCTTCTTCTGCCTGTTTTTCCCTCTCTGCTGTCTCAGAGTCAGGGTTCTCTATTGCATCCCAATCTGCAGTCTCTACATCTGACGGCTTGGTACCTTTCCACCTGACTTCTCTTCAGTTATCTCAGTCGGTCAGGGAGGTTTTGGAAGCTTCTCGTAAGGTTTCGACTAGACTCTGCTATTCTCAAAAGTGGACTAGATTCTCTTCCTGGTGTTCGTCACATCATCTGGAACCCTTGTCGGCTCCTGTGTCCTCGGTTCTAGAATATTTACTTCATTTGTCTCAGTCCGGTCTTAAGACAAATTCTATTAGAGTGCACCTTAGCGCGATTGCTGCCTTTCATCAGCAGCTTGATGGGAAGTCCCTTTCTATCCATCCTTTGGTATCTCGCTTCAGGAGGAATCTCTTGAATGTCCATCCTCCTCTCAAGCCTCCCCCAGTGGTTTGGGATCTCAGTGTAGTTCTTCCTCAACTTATGAAAGCTCCGTTTGAGCCCATGGATAAATCTCATCTGAAGTTCCTCACTTGGAAGGTGATCTTCCTGCTTGTGCTCACTTCTGCTCGAAGAGTTAGTGAGCTGCAGGCATTGGTAGCGGACCCGCCTTTTACTGTATTCCATCATGACAAGGTGGTTCTCTGCACTCATCCAAAGTTTTTGCCCAAGGTGGTGTCTAATTTTCATCTCAATCAGTCCATTGTTCATCCGGTGTTTTTTCCCAAGCCCCATTCTCATCCTGGAGAGATGGCGTTTCACACTCTTGACTGTAAGAGGGCGTTGGCTTTTTATCTTCAACACACTCAATCTCATCGGAAGGTTCCTCAATTGTTTTTGTCCTTTGATCCTAATTGGTTGGGACATTCTGTTTCCAAGCGCACCTTGTCCAACTGGTTGGCGGCTTGTATTTCCTTCTGCTACGCTCAGGCTGGTCTCACGCTGCATGGTCGGGTCACAGGACATAGAGTCCGAGCGATGGCGGCTTCTGTCGCTTTCCTCAGGTCCACGCCTATCGAGGAGATCTGCAAGGCTGCCACTTGGTCTTCGGTTCATACCTTCACCTCACACTACTGTCTGGATACTTTGTCCAGGAGCGACAACCGGTTTGGCCAGTCGGTTTTACGTAATCTGTTTTCCTAAATTGCCAACTTCCCTCCCTCCGTCCCTTTTTTTGGTTAGCTTGGCAGTCACCCACATGTTGAGAATATGCTGCCTGCTTGTCCTGGGATAAAGCACAGTTACTTATCGTAACAGGTGTTATCCAGGGACAGCAGGCAGATATTCTCGCAACCCTCCCGCCTCCCCGGGGTTGGCTTCTTTGCTGGCTATCTGAACTGAAGACCACGAGGAGGGGATGCGCCCTCTAGTGGAGCAGGAAGGCACACACATGTGTGGTGCAGCACAGCTGTCCGCGTCGGGGCTCCGTAGATGACGTCACCCACATGTCGAGAATATCTGCCTGCTGTCCCTGGATAACACATGTTACAGTAAGTAACTGTGCTTTGCGGACATCGGCCAAGTCATGTCGCTCGGGATGGCCGCGCGTCATACCTGTGGCTTTGTGCTTGGGCGGCTGATGCGGCATCTAAAACTAAATTGACAAAATTTCCCTTTTGGGGGTCTTTTTTGTTTGGAGAGGATTTGGTCAAGTTGGTTCAGACCTTGACAGACTCTAAAGTGCCCTGCCTGCCTGAAGACCGTGCCCGTCCAACTGCACAAGGTGGAATGCTCAGGTGCATTTACTTGAGTTTCGCAGATATCGCCCTGGTCGAGGGGCTGCTTCCTTCCCAACCTCTGGGGCATCCCAGGGTTACTTCTTTCAGAGCATACAATCCAGGGGGGCTACATGATTCCTCTGCCAGCCCTTCTACTGTCCAGCTCACCTAATGACTCCATGCTGGCGCCGAATGGCGGACCTTTTTGCCGTGGAGCGGGCCTCGGCGTCGGCTTCGGCCCCGGCCTTGACCTCGGCCTCGACGACCTCGGCCCCGCCTCGGATATCCTCGACCTCGAAGATCTCGCCCCCAAAGTCCTCGGTTCCGGGTAAGTCCCCTCTTCTTTCTTCAGGTTTAACGCCAGCGAAGAAGTCATCCTCGGGGGCTCCAGCTGTGCAAGGGAGGGGTACCCTGCCCCTGGCCCTAGCTAAGCCCTCCAAGCCTTCGGGGCGTGCTTCCACCACGCGGGAATACTCAATGTCAAGGTCGCCCTCGGTGGAGTGCACTACGGCGCCTGATATGCCTTTGATGCTGTCGGTGCCTGTTTTTCAGGATATGCTCCGAGCCATGATATCCTCGGAGCTCTCCTCGGCGTTGGGCCACTTCCAGGCAGCCTCAACCTCGCGTGCGCCGGACCAGCCCGAGCCTCACGTCGAGGCCCCTCGGGGCAAGGTGAGTCGCTCCCGACGTCTCATCTTTTGATTCCTCGCCTCGAGCCGTTCCTCGCCCTCGGAGCACCGGGAGGCGAAGCGCCGGTCGAAGCCTGTTTTGACTCCGTCCCGGCGCCTGGCTAAGCGTGCCCGGGATTCCCCCCCTGAGACGGGGTCGTTCCCCGGTGGTGCGCGGGGCAGGGCCCCTCCGGGTTTCTGTAAGGTCATTCCAAGTTTTTACTCCTCGGCACAAGAAGAAATGATATATTTTCCATTATGGCCCCTACACTATGGAACTCCATACCAAACTATATCAGAATTGAAAAAGACCTTCTATCTTTTAAGAAAATTTTAAAAGCCTTCTTATTTCAAGACGCCTTTGATATATAGCAAGTCTCATACCAATCCCTTTACATTTAGTAAAGATTATCACTTTTTCCAATCCCCTTCATTCCCTATTGTGTTTTCCCTTTTATGTTAATTTCAACAGATAAAGAGATTGTAACTTTTCCCCCTTTCCTACGTATTCATTTGTTTTTATCCCTACTGTTTAAAAGTCAATTGTTTGTTTTATGATTAATTTGTATAATATATATGTGAGACCACCATCTGATGGTTTTTAACTTGTACATCGCTTAGAAATATTGTATAAGCGATTCATCAAATGCTAATAAACTTGAACTTGAACTTGTAGGCCTCCCTTCGTGGAGTTTTCTAGGGAGCATGTGATGTTGCAGCCTGTTCCTTCTTTTCTGCCAAAGGTGGTTTCGCCTTTTCATGTCAATTGGTCCATAGTCCTCCTGGTGTTGGGAAGCTAGGAGGGCTCTTCAGAGCAGAAGCAGTTGCGCAAATTGGATGTCTGTCGGATCCTTCGCTCGTATGTTCAGCGGACCCAGGAGTTCCGGAAATCGGATCATCTCTTTGTCCTCTTAGCAGGTTGTAAGGGGGATGGCGCTTCTAAGGCTACCATTGCGCGCTGGATCAAGGAGACTCTTGCTTCCGCATACCTTCTTCAGAAAAAGCCTTTTCCAGAATTACTCAAGGCTCATTCCACTCGGGGTCAGGCAGCCTCTTGGGTTGAGTCTTCGCTTGTGCCTCCAGTGGATATTTATAAAGCTGCAGTTTGGTCTTCTCTGCATTCCTTTGTGCGACCCTAAAGTGTGGTCGTTCAGACGCATCGGGACGCGATGTTCGGTGAGCATGTTTTGGTGTTGGCCTTTTGGGGGTCCCACCCATGATGAGTACTGCTTTAGTACATCCCATCAGTTAAGGCTGTACCGGTCTGGAAAAGTGACAAAGAAGGAGGAATTAAGTTCTTACCTGCTAATTTACTTTCTTTTAGACTTTCCAGACTGGTACAGCGCCCCTCCCTGTCTATTGTCGTTTGCTCTTGTGGGTTTTTCACATGAAGATTTTGTTTTTTGTGGGGGTTCTAGTATTTTTCTAGGGCCAGGGAGATCAAAGAACAGCAGCTGTGGCTTGGCTGGCGCAGCTGGTGAGCTGTGGGGACATTTTGCTGCAGGGGCCTTTCCTATGCATTTTCCAACAGCATTCCTGTATATTAGTTGTTACTCCTGTTCAGAGTATTACTGATTGTTTAGCTTTTCTTAGTTCTGTTTGGCTATTCGGTACACTAGTAGAGAGAGAGAGGGACAGCTATTAAGTACTATAACCCAAAAGTTTGGTCTCAGTCTCCACCTGCTGGTCATGATGAGCTATTACCCATCAGTAAAGGCTGTAGCGGTCTGGAAAGTCTAAAAGAAAGAAAATTAGCAGGTAAGAACCTAATTTCTCCATATTGATGCAGTCTTTTTCCAAGGCAAAAGTAGCTAAAAAAAGTCACCCACTAGGTGAGTATCTCCAAAGAGGATTCTAGAAACTCTGTGAGGTTCATTCCTGTCATATTATCTCTTACCATTTCCCAAGGTATTGGTACCCCCTAAAGATAGATAGTATGCTTTCACCAAAAGTGGCAAAATCTCTGGAATCTTTAATACTTGCGAAAAATATCTTCTTGCCATATTCATAGGAGATATTAGGGGGACCTAGAGAAATTCAGAAATCTTAGATTTTTCATTCTAACTTGATTTTCCAAATGTTCCCATTTTGCCATGTCATGAAGTTTTTCTCTTTAATAAATGCAGTATTCAAAACGTGAACCTCAACCATTTTGGCTTATAAGATCTCAATTTTTTAGCTTGCTGATCCAGGATAATGGTAGCTGGTGTTTGAATTTCTCTCAACTGTAAATTCCGGATATTGTCTCCCTCTGTGATCTATTGACTCGCAGCAGCTTATAATGCTAAAGCATTAAAACTTTCTACCATTCTAACAACAAGAGAAATCACTGGAATCCAAGATGGCGGTGATCAATTGAATGCTATCAAACACTTTGAAGTGTTTGTCGTCTTTTCTGATTCCTGATGGTTTTTAACCAGGAAACTCACCTGAAAAATGCCGAATAGAAGAGCCTCGTGTCACCCTGAAGTTCTTTCCTCGGGTACTATTGACGAACTCTTATGGCACCTGCAGAGAAACTCAAGTTTGTTGGGGGCTAGCCTGCGGGAGACGCAGGTGTTGGGTGGTGTTGATACGATACTCCAAGGGATCAAAACCACACTGACCCACAACATGAGAGCCCCACCTCCACAACATAAGAATAGCCTACTGGATCAGACTAATGGTCCATCAAGCCCAGTAGCCCGTTCTCACGGTGGCCAATCCAGGTCACTAGTCCCTGGCCAAAACCCAAGGAGTAGCAATATTCCATGCTACCGATATAGGGCAAGCAGTGGCTTCTCCCATGTCTTTCTCAATAACAGACTGGACTTCTGCTCCAGGAACTTGTCCAAACCTTTCTTAAATCCAGCTACGCTATCCGCTCTTACCACATCCTCTGGCAATGCGTTCCAGAGCTTAACTATTTTCTGAGTGAAAAAAAATTTCCTCCTATTGGTTTTAAAAGTATTTCCCTGTAACTTCATTGAGTGCCAGTTTGCCGCAGGAACAAAACACTCTGGAAAAGGAGGCGTCCCTGAACCTGGAGGCTAGTCCATCATTGTTGCTGAAGCTGGTGACTAACTCCCCACAGATGTTGGAGAGTTTAGAATCTGCGGCGATTTTATCAATGGAGAGTGAACAACATCAAGAGGAACAACATCAAGAGGAAGGCAATCAAGATAGAGAACAAAGTGGTGAGCAAGTTTCTACCATATGAGTGCATTCTTTTATATTAAAGAAACCCGCTGAAGATTAGATTCCCTTTGGGACCTGATGATAAATTTAGGAAAATCTCTAAGCCCTCAAATTCAAGCTTTAGAGGGCACAATAAATTGGCAAAAGGAACTAAAATGGGAAATGAATTCTTCTGAAGTGCATGCTGAAAAAGTGGATGAAGATTTACTAGAGACTCGACAAGTACAAGAGGCTATGATTAAAGATAATACTTATTTGAGGAAGAAAATAGAAGTTTGGGAGAATAATTTTCATAGTAATAATTTACATTTCTTAAACTTCCCTAGAGTGTACGCTATAACACCTAGAAAAATGTTAAAAGATATTTCTTAGAAGTTTTGATGGACCCTGAAAGTTCAGTTCCACCTTTTGCTCAGGCTTACTATTTGTGAGCTAAAACACAACAGGATCAACAAACTTCTGCATAAAATTGAGAAGCTCAAAGTTTAGATATAATGGATATATTGGAAATTTCTGATAGAGGTTGCTTAACCTTCAACTTTGTTGGTTACAGTGGTTTTATTGCCAGATAAAATGTGGATCCTAAGATTGTTTTTTTTAAATAGGCACAAAGAATTTCTAGGGCTAAAAATACATATTTTTCCCGATGTAACCAGTGATACTCAGAAGCGGAGATGCCAATTCCTACTTATAAAGTCTGGAGTCATTTCAGTGGGAGGGACTTTTTTTCTTAGATATTCATACAAATGCATCATAAAATATTGTTCAGTAAAGTATATATTTTTTTTGAACCTTTTCAGTTGACAACTTTCCTGTCTTTGAAACACCTTGAAGGAGAGAGAATGTTTAGCTCTTACTGATAAATATATCTCTCATGTAACGTTTCAACCGATTTTATTTATTTTTTCTTAAAATAGTTGGATATTCTTTAAACTGCTGCTTGTAATTTTGGATCTAACCTTTATGGACTTGAGAATGGTCAGTTAAAATTTTTTTTCCCATTTCTTTTCTTTCTCCCGTGGTTTTGGGATTACTTATGTAAGAAATATGATTAGATCCATTCTTTCTGTACAAGATGTAATATGCTTAATAAATATTTGGAAACTTGATAAATAAAAAAAACCACTTTCTACTATCCTTGATGGCTATATTTCACAAGGGGAGGAATTAAGAGGGGATACCACCAGCAAAGCTGAGCAAAATGCGATTCATGCAGAATTCTGACATTTCTCCCCTGCCACTGAAGGAATTCTGGTTCTCTGAGGCTTCACCCTATTAACAGGGTTAAGAGAATGCCCTCTCTGCACTGTTTCTACTCTTCTGCCAGACCAGCAGAAGCAGCAAAAGTGCTGGAAACCTTAGGATCCCCAAAATCCTCAAGAGTGGTTTGCTTCATGGTAGGGTTAACCAGCTGCAGTGAGACTAGCTCAGATTTTCCATTTCCTTTTGCTCATATTTTCATCAAGCAAAACGGGCCAAAATGACAGAGCATACACTCAAGGGATCTTGGAGAAGCTGCAGGTATATCTTATTGAGACCTGCAGAATTTTTCTAATTCTGTGACGAGCAATTTATTTTATTATGTGCTTAAGGAAATTTTAAAGTACAGATTTAGGAACATAAAAGCTGCATTGACAAGGACAACTAAGGAAAAACATTTAGTTGAAGACATTATATAAAAAGACCATTTTTTCCAAAGATATAGTATTATTTTTATAGCAAATCGCACCTATGGAGGAGACATTGACATGATCATACTTAGAGAAGAACAAAAAAATGAATATAGTCAAACTACAAGGTCTTAATCAGGGCAAGATTAATTCGTCGAGGACCCCTAGGCACACAAGTATACTGGGCTCCCTGCCCCTCCCCACCACACCATGCCCAAAGCTTCTCTCTGACGCGCTCAGGCGGAAACAGGAAGCTGCGTCAGAGGGAAGCTTTGGGCAAGCAGCACTGCTTGCAAAATTACAGTTCCCGTTGCCTTTCTTACTTGTTTGCTTGTTTTACTTTCCATCGATGGGGGACCCGCGTTGCCGATCGGGGTGGGGGGGGCGGCGGTGGCGGGGGCCCCCGTGTTGCAGTTAGGTGTTGTACCATTCTTTTTAATGTTTGTTTCATAGTACTAATTGCAAATTGTATGATGATCACAGAATTATCATGTATTTTTTTGTGTTACCAGAAGGATATATTTTAGTATTAAGACCCCTATTAAAAGTTGATGGATTAAAAATTCATTTGACTTTCCTATAAAGTTTCAAAATAAAGTTTGTCCTTTTCCTTAATAAAGAAAAATGTACAGCTTGCACAGGCCACTGAGATGTTCTATATGCGTATGGATTCAATGAATACAACCTGCATTGACAGGTAATTTATTGGTGTTCTTCAAATACAGGAAATTATGGAGTTGATATTTAAAATATTTAAAAAGGCAGGAGAGCCTCCTGCCCAGTTAAATCATGCTGGCTGGCATCACCTCTATAATTCAATAGCACTTAACCAGATAGTGTTGTTTAATTATAGCAGTGACTTTGATGGCACTATCTGGGTAGTACTGGGGAAGAACAAAAACAAGGAGACAAAATTCCATGAGAAGCAATCACAGAAAAAATGGGGATGGAATTGTACACATTAACCAGAGATAATCTAAAAGTTTATTGTGGTAAATCAAAAAAAGTCTAAAGCAATGTTAGAATTGGTTCAGTGATCATGATCTATGTTGCAATATTGAATCAGACCGTGTTTATTTGAAAGCCTGTCTCGGAGATAATAAAAAAAACTATGGTCATGAGATAGCAAAGACTATGGCCCAAATTCTGTAACCAGCGCCTAAAGTTAGGCATCTATTTCGGAGGCGCCCACCTAGATAGGCGCCTATCTAAATTGAATAACAAGCTCAATTAAGCTTTTTAATCAGCACTGATTGAAACATAGGCGCCTATCAAGATTCTGTAACAAGGCGCCACAAAAAATTTAGGTGGCCTTCAAAAAATAGGCGCTATGCATGTTAGGCATGGGCGTGGCTACATGTTAGACGCCTTCTTACAGAATCACTGCTCTTAAGCGTGCTTAAGCACTCGCATGAGCGCCTAACTTTTAGTTGTGCCTAGAGCTGACCTATTTAATGGGCACCTCCAAAATAGGTGCCACTCAGTGTGATTCACTAAACAGCACCCAATTTTACTTGAATCCTGCTGAACAGTGCCTATATTGGCACCTAACTTTTGGGCGCTTCTTATAGAATTTGTCCTTATGTTTCTCTGCAAAACCAACTTTGTAGCATCCTTGTAGACACTTGTCAGAATCCAACCACTATCGCAGTGGGTTCATGGGTGGTGTCAGAATGGGCCTGCATGTTATCTGGGCACTGATATTTGGTGCTCATCCTCAGAAATCTTTCCAGGCAAGAAGGACCACACAGTCCATGAGTTGCTTGGATAGTTGTTTAGGTACTGCCACAGAATACTGGCTGTACTTGTATAACTTCAGTAGCCAGGTGAGGCCGGATATGTAGTGCCCAGATTAGGCCCTGGCTGAATATCGGGTGGAATGTTTGCAGAAAGTATTTTCCCTTTTGTATAGGTTGTATGGTTTTTAACATTACTTTGCGTTTTGGAAGAGATTTCTAACAAGTTGCAAATTTCAGCAGAAATCTTTTGGCATCTGCAGTTCAAGAAGTTTCTCCATATAGAAAAAAGCTTCCAGTTTGAAATACCGTCTGTAGCAATTAAGGATTCTACATACCCTGGACTCCATAAAAATATGAAAAGTATAAAAAGTAACTAAGTATTCTTTTAGCACTTGAAGCAAAGTAAAAATAAAACTGTGATACAAAATATTAAAAACCCATCATGTAGCACAAGTGATTTCTTACTTGTGGCCCGGGGGCCACATGTGGCCCGCCAGGTACTATTTTGAGGCCCTTGGTATGTTTATCATAATCACAAAAGTAAAATAAAACAGTTTCTTGATCATATATCTCTTTAGCTATAAGTTACAATATTATTATTAAGACTTAGCCAAAAGGAGAGATTTATAAACTATAAAGAGTTTTATCTCATATAAAATTGTCATTTCTTTAATAAGACATTAACTATTTTTTCTGATGCCCTCCAAGTACCTACAAATCCAAAATATGGCCCTGCAAAGGGTTTGAGTTTGAGACCACTGATGTAGAAGTATGCTAAACTGAATACTGAGACCATCTAGTGATGCTGCTATTAAGAACACTGTGTTCCTGCTGAAAATGTCATTAATGATATAATCGCTTCAAAAATGCCCAAAATCCACTAAAAACATAGTAAGACAGTCTTTTGTTTGAGTCCTCTTTAAAAGAAATAATAAAAGTATCCTTCCCAATTTATTTTGAAAAATAAAAGTACCTTGTTAAACCACCTGGTCATCCAATAGCATCAGCCATTGGATCTACAGTATTTTAGAGCCTTTATCCAAGTTCACTGCCCCCTACCTTGGCTTCTCATTCCAAAGATGAAACTATATATAAGAGATTAGGTTCATATGATCAACATCCTTAAACATCCAAATGTTCAAATGACTTTTTTACCTGCAATATAGAATCATTATACATTTTACTAGACATTGTACTTTTTCAGTTTGAGTCCATTGAAAATGTGGTACTTTCTGATGTAAGATTATAAGCAACACATTGGGTCTTTCACCTATAAAGTATTAAATAGCAGTGAACTGAACTATTACAATCATGCATTTTCTCTAGATCCTTTATCTTTTCATAGAATAACAACCAAACCTTGGTTTTTTTGACACCAGTAGTTTCTTCTTGGAATTAGCTAGATCTTCCTCTCCCCCACCTCACTTGAATGTCTATTGGTGTTTGAGGTCAGGTCACAAAACACCTTTCTTTTTCCTTTAGATGTGCTGTTGATTAGAAATCTAACTTGTCAAGGGTCATAGCCTTAAGAAAGATATGAGGTTTTGAATTGTCTATTCCCTCATGTGAAAAACTGAACCGCTCTTGGGGATTTTGCTGTTTGAATTCTGCTGATTATGAATGTATTTTTCAAATTACAGTATTTAGTTTTTCCAAAAGATTTATTTTTTTCATGTAAGAAATTTGGTCTATTTTTAACTTTTCTTTAACTTTAAAGGTTAATTAACTGGTTCTCCCATCACTTGAGTAACTTTCAGTTCCGCTGGAGCTGGGAAGATTGGTAAGTGATTAAACTACTCATTGTTTACCTTTCTTTTAAAAATAACTCTTTTTTATTTACCTTAGTTGCAGACAGAAACAAAAGCAAAACAACATCTTACAAAGGCAGGTTTCTCATGATAGCAAGTAGTAAAACTAAGGCCCATATAACCATATACAGCATATTTCTAGCTCCTTTCCCAAGTCACTTCCAGTACTTGGATCAGATTGTATCATCAATCCTTATTTTGCTTTGTAAGAGGCTAATGACATATTCAAGTCATTTTTGCTAACTTAGTTTTCTAAACCATAAAGTCTAGCTGTTTCTTCCATTGAAGTGCTATGGTAAGACTAGCTGCATGTAGACAATGAGAAATTCTCTGCTCTTTGTTTACATTTTTATATTTCCATCTGGCCAAAATGTATAGCCTAGTTGTAAGCACTGCAGGGAGTTTAATATCAAAGATATCTATTCCTCTATCAGCTTCCAAAAATGTTGAACTATATTACATCCCCACAACAATATGGATGCAACTTTCCAACTCCTTCTAACTTGTCTAGTACCCTGAATTAGCCGAATTGAGGTGAGGAAAGAAAACAAGGCAATGATGTGTGGTGGAGAAATTTGTGTAAGTTCTTGGCTCTATTGTAAACTGAAAATTTGGAGCTAAATCTGCTGCCAGTCCATCTCATCCATTTCTCAAGTGAAGCTATAATTCTAGCATCTGTATCAAATTCCTTCCATCCAAAATTATGCAAAATATATCTTACTTATTATGTAGATTAGACACATGTGCTGGTTTTATTTTGTCCAAATAATTTGCAATCTCGGGTACCTGTCATCTTTCTTCCTGTGCCCTTCATCATTCCTTAGTAGAAGATAACTTGTACTTGGTGCACAAGTCTTCAGAGGACTTAAATAGTCCCTTTTCAAATTTGAGCCAAGCGGCATAACCATCCTTATATCCAGTAACCTATGACTGCAGACAGTCTTCCAGGTTTTTGCAACATGTTCAAATTAGTCAATTTTGCTACCATAAGTTGTAAGTGCATCTTTAAGTAGTTAATGTGACCTTATATATCTTCAAATGTTCTTCATTTTCTTTCACTGAAAACAGCTCCGCCATTTTGTGTATAACAAATTATAATTTAGAGCAGTGGTTCTCAACCCTGTCCTGGAGGACCACCAGGCCAATCGGGTTTTCAGGATAACTCTAATGAATATGCATGGAGCAGATTTGCATGCCTGTCGCTTCCATTATATGCAAATCTCTCTCATGCATATTCATTAGGGCTAGCCTGAAAACCCGATTGGCCTGGTGGTCCTCCAGGACAGGGTTGGGAACCATTGGTTTAGAGTCTATGCTTCTGCTCAACTTGTCTGAGAAGCAATTTAAGGCATGTCATAAAGAATTTGGGTCACTACCTTTTTATACCCTTTCTATTCATTGTTTGGGTATTAAGCACTTGGTAATTGCTTTAGATAACATAAGCTAACCACACATTATTAAGTATGCCATACTTCTGCTCCTACTAGTGCATCACATGGTCTCCCCATTGTTTACTTTGTATTGAAACATACTTAGCCAACTTGTATATTACAGTGTCATGCTGGGGGAGGGTCATGTTAAGTTGTGTATGTCTTACATAAAACTTTTTTTTCTTTAAACTAGTGAACAGATTTATTTTTATTCATTCTTCACAGGTCAGATTGTCTTACTCAGGACCTTGATAAACCTAAACCAAAATTTGTAAAAGAAGTTTTAGAAAAATGCATGAGGTGAGTGTTTCTCTTTGGTCAGACTCTTTGCTCTTGACTAATTTTTTCCCTCCAAAGTTAAGAAGGTCGCCATGAGACTTCTTCAGCTGCTGTGAAATTTTGTTTAAAATATTACTCTACAATTTCTCAATCAAATCAAAGCAGTTTACAATCTCAAAAATCATTAAGAAAATAATTTTTTTTTAAAATCATCAAATGTAAATAGAATTAAGATCAAGAGAAAGAAGAGGGGAAATAAACATTACAATTATCACTACTGTCCAACCAAACTTCCCCCAACTGAAAAGCTAATGAAGAAAAATGTTTTTTAAACTAATCTTGAGGTCCACCGATGGATCAAAAACTGGCTGGCAGGCAGGAAACAGAGGGTTGGAGTAAAGGGCCATTACTCAGACTGGCAATGGGTTACGAGCGGAGTTCCGCAGGGGTCGGTGCTGGGACCGCTCCTGTTCAATATATTTATTAATGACCTGGAGGTGGGAACAAACTGCGAAGTTATTAAATTTGCGGATGACACCAAACTCTACCGCAGGGTAGAAACCATGGAAGACTGCGAAGATCTGCAAAGGGACCTAACGACACTAGAAGAATGGGCCAAAAAGTGGCAAATGAGCTTTAACGTAGGGAAATGCAAGGTCATGCATGTAGGGAAAAAGAACCCGATGTTCAGCTACAAAATGGGGGGGATCACTGCTAGGGGTAAGTAACCTTGAAAGAGACCTGGGGGTGATGGTAGACACAACCCTGAAGGCGTCGGCACAGTGCTCCACAGCCTCAAGAAAAGCAAACAAAATGTTGGGTATCATTAAGAAGGGTATCACGACCAGGACGAAGGAGGTCATCCTGCCATTGTATCGTGCAATGGTGCGCCCACATCTGGAATACTGTGTCCAGGCCTGGTCGACGTACCTCAAGAAGGACATGGCGGTACTTGAGGGAATCCAGAGAAGAGCAACTAAACTGATAAAGGGTATAGAAAACCTCTCATATACTGACAGACTGAAAAAGCTGGGGCTGTTCTCCCTGGAAAAGCGGAGACTTAGAGGAGACATGATAGAAACCTTCAAGATCCTGAAGGGTATAGAAAGGGTAGACAGGGACAGATTTTTCAGATTATGGGGAACCACAAGTACAAAGGGGCACTCGGAGAAATTAAAAGGGGACAAGTTTAGAACAAATGCTAGAAAGTTCTTTTTCACCCAGAGGGTGGTGGATACATGGCATGCGCTTCCGGAGGCTGTGATAGGCCGGAGCACGTTACAAGGCTTCAAAGAAGGTTTGGATAGGTTCCTAGAGGATAAAGGAATTGAGGGGTACAGATAGGAGTAGAGGTAGTTTTAGGGATAGTCTGGGACCACTGCTCAGGCAATGGGCCTGATGGGCCGCCGCGGGAGTGGACCGCTGGGCGAGATGGACCTCTGGTCTGCCTCAGTGGAGGCAACTTCTTATGTTCTTATCTCTGCCTAAAGTAATAGAGGCAGAGTTTTCCAAAGAGCAGGAGCCAAATTAAGAAAAATATATATATTACATGTCTAAAAGAATTTTATCTATCAGTAAACAGATATGGAATAGTTGAGCCATTTTGTTCTTGAGCATATAAACCTAGGGAATCGGAAGATTTTATAAATTATATGAAATACTCTTGTAAAAAGCTTTATGAGCTAAAACTTTTACTTTGAACTTAACACTAACCCCCTCTTTTACTAAGGTGTGCTAACCGATTAGTGGGTGCTAAACGTTAATGCGTCCATAGACTAAAATGCATGCGTTAGCATTTAGCGCGCCCTAAATCGATTAGCACATGCTAATCAGCGCACCTTAGTAAGAGAGCCTAAGACATTGGTAATCAATGTGCTGCCTTAAGTAACCCCTTTACTATTACTACTAATTATTTCTGTAACGCTACTGGACATATGCAGTGCTGTAAGTCAAAACATAGAAGAGAGAGTTCTTGATCAAAAGACAGACAAACTGTACAAGAAGGTTCATCTGTACACAGTGTTCAAGTGGGGGGAATTACAGAGGGAATGATAAAGACAGATATGAGTGCTTAGCAGGTGGGTTGGAGTTTGGAATTGAAAGCAGCTTTAAAGAAGTGGGCTTGGAGTCTGGATTTAAATATTGTCAGGGATGAAGCTTGATGTACTGAGTCAGGCAGCTTGTTCCAGGCATATGGTGCAGCAAAGTAAAAGGGATGGAGTTTGGAGTTGAGAGAAGAGAGATACTGAGGAGCTATGGAGTGAATATACTTGTAGGTCATTAAGAGGAGTTTGAACTGTATGCAGAAACGGACAGGGAACTAGTGAAGTGAGGAGAGGGGTAATGTGGGCATAGCGACATTAGCAGAATATGAGGCATGCAGCAGAGTTCTGAACAGATTGAAGGGCAGAGAGATGGTTTAGCAGAAGGCCAGTGAGAAACAGGTTGCAGTAGTCTAGGTGAGAAGAGGTGATGGCAGTATGAATGAGGATCTTAGCAGCGCTCAGAAAGGAAGGGTCTGATTTTAGCGATATTGTACAGAAAGAAACAGCAAGTTTTGGCAGTCTGTTGGAATTTTTGCCGCCAGCCGTTGCGCATACCTCTGGACGGCTGGATGGACATGTGGTTACTCATTCCCATGAGCCTCCAAATAATAGAACGGTCCAAGGCTTAAATTCAACAATTCCTTCATTTTCCTGGCCAACAAAAAAATTCCCCAGAACTTGACCACAAACAGTGCAGTGGGGAATGCCCGGGATCCTTTACAATTCAAAATAATCAACTTTAGCTTCAAGCAGGACAAAATAATCACTTTGAAATGCAAACAGTTTGTGGAAAGAAAAACAACCCTTGTTTCTAGGGCAAACTGGAACAGCTTTAGCAGAGGTCTCTCCCTTCTCTCTGCTGCTGAAAGGAGGGTTTTACAAATCTCTCTCCCCATAGGACAGGCATGAGAGCTTATCATTCAAAACAAACAAAACAAAAGCTTCAGGCCTAACTCTTTCTTAGGCTTTGTACAGGGCACTAGTCCTTAATGGCTTTATCTGATAAGGAAGCAGTTTAGAGCACAGTTCTTCAACCGCCGGTCCGTGGACCGGTGCCAGTCCCCAGAAAATTCCTGCCGGTCCGCGCAGGGCCAGCAAGATGGACGCTGTTAAATTTCCTGCCCCGGTGGTGTTGGCGAAAATCTTCTGTTCCTTCCAGCCTCGGGCGATCAAGACAGGCTGCTGACGTCGGGCATTTCCTCTGTGAGTCTCGCCTATGCGGAAACAGGAAGTTGAAACAAAATAGGCGGGACTCAGAGAGGGAATGCCCGACGTCGGCAGCCTGTTTTGATCGCTGCCCCTGCCGAGTCGCCGAAGAGGGCCCCGGGGAAGATGCAGGTAGAAGGGAGATGGTCAGCGTGCGCAGGGGGGGGGGGGTCAGCGTGTGGATTGGGGCCATCAGCAGCGTCTGTGCTGAGAGTCTGCCCACGTGCATGATGCGGCGGGTAAAATGCCTCCGGCTCGTCTTGGGCGGCAGGGCCTGCAGTGCAAAGCTGTTTTTGCCGGCTTGGGGGGGTCGCGAATATGCAGGGCACAGCAGGAGTAAGATCATAGGGAGCCTTCAACAGTGGCTGTCTCCTTTCCTAGCAGCTCTGTGCTTACCAGGGCAGTGATTCACTTTGGCAACTTCCCCTTTCCTCAGAGGCTGCAACGGACCCAAGGCTGCCTAAGGAAATCACTGCTGTAGGCAAGTACTGAGAGCTGCTGGAAGGAGAGGAAGCCACTGTTGGGAGGCTGGGAAGCTGATGGATAAAGGGAGAGCAGCTACTGCACCTGGAGGGAGGTAGAAAGAGAGATGCTGCTGGGAGGGGAAGAGGGAAAGGGATGGGAAGAGAGCTACTGTTGGATAGGGGGGAGGAGGTAGGGGAGAAGGAAAAAAGGAAGGAAACAGCTGGCAGGGAGATTAGAGGAGGGAAAGGGGAGAGACAGGAATGAGAAAGTAGAGAGAGATTGATGCTGGAAAGGGGGTCAGCAGAGAAATGAGAGAGGGATAAAGATACTAGATCTGGTGTAGGAGGGATAAAGATACTAGATCTGGTGTAGGAGAGATAAAAATGAAGAAAGCAGTAAAGCTGGAATGAATGATGTAAAAAGGAGAGAGGAGACACAGGCTGGATGGAAAGGGGAGAGGGGCATAGAAAGAAGTCAGATACATATGGAAGGGGGAGAGGCCAGACAGTGGATGGAAAGGGCAGACGCTGGAAGGAAGAGTGGAAAGAAGATGACAGCAGAGACCACAAAAGGTAGAAAAAATCATTTTATTTCTATTTTATCATTACAATATATCAGATTTGAAATATATATCCTGCTAGAGACATAACTGGGGACTGCAAAGCCTAACACTATTCCTATCATGTGTGACTGCAGTATTCTGTTAGCATGATATTTCTGTGTAGCATTCTGTAATAATTTGGCTTGTTCAGTTTTCTTGCTAGTAGAGGGGAGGGGAGACAGGGGTTTTGTTGGTCCTTGCTCTGAATATTTATATTTATAAAATGACAATTGTACAGAATATTGTTTCTTTTTATACTTTAATAAAATACGTTCAATATAAAATCATAACTGAGGCTTGTGCAGATGGGATCAGATGGTTTGTGGGGACCGAGCTTGCGGAGACGGGGCGAGGTCTTAGTAGTTTGCCGGTCCACAAAATAATTATTTTATTTCTGCCGGTCCACGGGTGTAAAAAGGTTGAAGAACACTGGTTTAGAGCAAACAGATAGCAGTAATCACCCAGCTGGAGTTTTCCCTCAGCCTGTACTGCAGAGATATCCGTGCTTCTATCCCATCCCCCACTCTAGGTAACAGCCACAGCAAGTCTTCACAGTACACAAACAGTTCACTTTTAAGTTGAAAGAAAAACATTTACAGTTTCCAACCTTTTTGCTTAGCTGTCGGAACCTCCATGTCTATTTCCTCTCCAACCCCATTCTGGGGATTACTTGCCCACTCAGGAGTGACTTCCATGGGCTGGAGTTGTTCTATGAGGACTCCCCATTACTCTCAGCAGCATCCAGCATTTCTGTGTCTGCTTTCTCCTTAAGGCTGGCGCTTTCCTCCCAGTCCTTCCTCTGGCAAGCCTGCTGCCTGGGTATGGGTTCCTCTCTCCTTGCCCTTTCCACTCTCCTCTCACTTCTGTATAGCGGGGCTTGTTTTTCCTCACAGATGCTTCCTCTGTGTATTTAGTATAGTCATTAATCTCCAGGGATCCTGGTTTTGCTCTGTTTTCCTTCCCCTGGGAAACTTTAACCCAAGGTCCGGTTTGACAACTAACATCGTTCCTGTTAATATGAAAGTTTTTACTTTTACCCACATCCCTGTCATTCTCATGGGTTTGGGATGCCCTGGCACCTTCTGGGCAAGGAATATAGGTCCCTCTCTTGGTCTGCTTAGGGCATATGGGCGTTACAGAGGGTGCAGCATGGTCCTGCCCGTGACAATATGTGGAGAGGTTGCGAGCTAGCGAGACAGAGATGTTGAGGATGGTGTTCACAGAAATAGAGAATGGGGGAAGAGGAGAGACAGGTTTAGGTAAAAAGATAAGGAGTTCAGTCTTGGCCATGTTTAACTTTAGATGGCGGTGAGACATCCAGGTAGCAGTGTCAGACAAGAAGGTTGAAACCAAGGATTGAATGTCAGTCAAGGTTTCAGGTGTAGAGGCCCTAAAATATACAGTAAAACCTTGATTTGCGAGCGTAATTCATTCCAGAAGCATGCTTGTAATCCAGCGGTTCTCAGCCTGTAGGTCGCGACTCCTTTGGGGGGGGGGGGGTCGAACGACCCTTTCACAGGGGTCGCCTAACATAGAAACTGATGGCAGAAAAGGGCCACGGCCCATCCAGTCTGCCCACAACAATGACCCACCCCTACCTTCCTCTATGAAGAGATGCCACGTGCCAATCCCATTTTTTTCTTAAAATCTGGCACGCTGCTGGTCTCAATTACCTGCAGTGGAAGATCATTCCAGCGATCAATCATTCTTTCGGTGAAGAAATATTTTCTGGTGTCACCATGAAATTTCCCAACCTTGAGTTTCAGCGGATGCCCTCTCGTTACCGTGGGCTGCCTGATAGAAAAGATATCTTCTTCCACCTCAATACGGCCCGTGACATATTTGAATGTCTCAATCATGTCTCCCCTCTCTCTGCGTTCCTTGAGTGAGTATAGCTGCAACTTCCAGCCATTCCTCATACGGGGGAGATTCTTGAGTCCTGAGACCATCCGGGTGGCCATTCACTGGACCGACTCAACTCTCAGAACATCTTTGCGGTAATGTAGCCTCCAGAATTGTACACAGTATTCCAGATGAGGTCTCACCATGGATCTGTACAACGGCATTATGACCTCGGGCTTACGGCTGATGAAACCTCTGCGGATACAACCTATCATTTGTCTAGCCTTGGATGAAGCTTTCTCTACTTGATTGGCAGTCTTCATGTCTTCACTAATGATTACCCCCAAGTCACGTTCTGCTACAGTCCTTGCTAGGGTCTCTCCATTTAGGGAGTAAGTCTAGCATGGATTTTTGCTGCCAAGGTGCATGACCTTGCATTTTTTGGCATTGAAACTTAGTTGCCAAGTCCTGGACCATTGTTCCAGTAGGAGTAGATCGTGCGTCATACTGTCGGGCATTGAGCTTATGTTAGGCACTGTGCTTTGATCTGTTGTGCTCTTGCCTGCTAAGTTGCATAGTTTGGCGTCATCGGCAAATAATGTAATTTTGCCTCGAAGCCCCTTAGCCAAGTCTCTTATAAAGATGTTGAATAGGATCGGACCCTGTACCGAGCCCTGCGGCACTCCACTGATCACCTCCACTGCTTCGGAGGGGGTGCCGTTTACCACCACCCTCTGAATTCTGCCTCTGAGCCATTCCTTAACTCATGTAGTTAACGTGTCACCTAATCCCATCAAACTCATCTTGCTCAGCAACCTGTGGTGTGGAACGCTATCAAATGCTTTACTGAAGTCCAGGTACACAATGTCTAGGGACTCCCCTTTATCCAGCTTTCTTGTAACCCAGTCAAAGAAGCTGATCAGATTGGACTGGCAGGACCTTCCCTTTGTAAATCCATGTCCGTAGATTCTCCTCGTTTAGGATCGTATCCAATTGGCGCTTGATTAGAGTCTCCATAAGTTTGCTCACTATCGATGTGAGACTCACCGGTCTGTAGTTTGCAGCCTCCGTCCTGCATCCTTTTTTGTGGAGTGGAATGACGTTAGCCGTTTTCCAGTCCAACGGGACTCTTCTTGTACTTAGGGAAAGATTGAAGAGCGCAAGTAACGGTTCTGCCAAGACGTCACTTAACTCCCTGAGCACCCTGGGGTGCAGTTTGTCCGGTCCCATAGCCTTGTTAACCTTGAGATTTGATAGCTCGTAGTAGATGCTGCTGGGCGTAAACTCAAAGTTTCGAAACGGGTCTTCCGAGCTTTCCCTTGTCTGCAGCTGAGGGCCGGCGCCTCACAAGTGAAGACTGAGCAAAAGTATTCATGTAAAAGTTTGGCTTTGTCGGAGTCAGATTCTACATAGTTCCTGTCAGGTTTCCTAAGGCACACTATCCCATCTGTGTGTCTGTTTCTGTCACTAATATACCGGAAGAAGGATTTATCGCCTTTCTTGATGTTCTTCGCTAGATTCTCCTCCATTCAGAATTTGGCCTCTCTGACTGCTGTTTTCACCGCTTTTGACTTGGCCAGATAGTCTTCCCTAGATTCCTGCCTCCCTGACCATCGGAAAACACATATTTACGATGGTCTTAGGCAGTGTTCTTCAACCGCCGGTCCGTGTACTGGTGCTGAACCACAGGGCCGGCACGTCCATCAGGCCTAAGAAAGCGTTCTTCAGCCGCTGGTCCACTGTGCGATCAATGCAGCGTCTTTAGGCCAGCTCCCTGAGTGCTGCAATGCCCAGAACCATGAGAAAAGGCTCCTTCGCGCGGCCTGCGCCTGAACCTGAACCAGAAGCCTTCTCTCTGATGTTGCAACGTCAGAGGGAAGGCATCCAGATGAGGCGCAGGATGCGCGCGAGGAGCCGCTGCCCACAGCTTTGTGCAGTGCAGCACTTAGGGAGCCGGCTCAAAGACGCTGCGTTGATCACACAGTGGACTGGCCCAAAGATAACACCGGGGGGCAGGCCAGAAGGCAAGGCACGTGGAGGGAGAGAGACAACAGTGGTAGGGGAAATGCTTGTATTTTTTTTATTTAGTGATTGATTTGTCTGTTCAGGAAGAAATGCATTTATTTCTTTTCCTCTGGGGTTGTACTGCTTGCAGAATCTTGCATCTTAGGGTTTGTTTGTGAATATTAGTACTTTTAGTTTTTGGTCCTGCATTTGCATGGGGTTATCTGTTTTCTGGTAGGAATGAATGTTAAAAAGCATACAGTGTCTTTGTGTATTTTAATTTTGTAGTTAACTATTATGGGCTCCTTTTACGAAGGTGCGCTAAGGAAAAAATTGTGTTACAATTAGTACTATTATGGGGGTGGAGTCTGGGGCAGAGATTGAGTGGAGATAGGCACGACTTAGCCCAGTGTTCTTCAACTGCCAGTCCGCAGACTGGTGCCGGTCCACAAAATAATTATTTTATTTCCACCGGTCCATAGGTGTCAAAAAGGTTGAAGAACACTAGTCTTAGGAACTGAGACACTGCTCTATCCGTCTCCAGGCGGATCTGCCCACATGCAGATATGCCCACTTACATTTATTTGTAATTAGAAATAAATATTTCACAATATATAATTACATATTGTTTTTGTGATTAATCACTATGCTTTAATTATGTTCAATTTGTAACAATGAAACTACATCCTGCATATCAGATATTTACATTACAATTCATAACAGTAGCAAAATTACAGTTATGAAGTAGCAACAAAAAGAATTTTATGGTTGGAGGTCACCACAATATGAGGAACTGTATTAAAGGGTCGCGTCATTAGGAAGGTTGAGAACCACTGTTGTAATCCAAAGCACTCGTATATCAAAGCGAATTTCCCCATAGGAAATAATGGAAACTTAGATGATTCGTTACACAACCAAAAAGTTCTGTTTCACACAACGAGTGGTGGGCGCTTGGAATGCTCTCCCGGAGGAAGTGGTGGCAGAGAATACTGTTCTGGGTTTCAAACGCAAGTTGGATGCACACCTTCTTGCAAATCATATTGAGGGATACGGGAAATCCGGGTCTCCAACAAGGAGCACCTAAATGGGCCTCCGCATGTGCGGATCGCCAGACTAGATGGACCTTGGTCTGATCCGGTGAAGGCGTTTCTTATGTTCTTAAAAAACTTTAATATAAAATACTATATGTACTATAATATGTACTATAAAATATTATACATATTGCAAGACCTTGTTCATTTAGAACAGTCATTACACTCCTGCAGCATCAGAGAGAGAAACACCATCGGTTCAGTTGTGATGTGTGTATACTGTGTGTACTTGTATTGCAAGACATTGCTTGTATATCAAGTTAAAATTTAATAAAATGTTTTGCAAAACACTTGCAAACCAAATTACTTGCAATCCAAGGTTTTACTGTATTACATAGCATATGGCAGTGGGGAGAGTTCTGAGCCCTGAGGCACTCTACAATGAAGTAGATTCCTTCTAGAAATCAACATATTGAATGCATGATCCATCAAAAAAGATTTAAACCACTGAAGGACTGTATTGCTAAGTCCATAGTCGAATAAGTGTGAAATAACATATGATTAACCAAATCAGAAGCTGTTGTGAGGTCCAGTGAAGCTAATAACATGATCTTGGCCCAGCCCCAGACAAAGTACTCATAGACCTCACTGAGCAAAGTCTCAGTACTGTGGAGTTTCCTAAATCCTGATTGGAATTGGGAAGGTTGTTTTTAGTTACAAAATATTTCTTGAACAAAGGCAGTGGTATCAATTTGGCAACAAAGAGCAGATTAGATGCAGGATGAAAATTATGAGAAAATGACTGATCTAGATTGGAGTCCTCATATGCCAAGACTAGAATTAACCATCACAAAAATAAATGGATGCAGTGAATTTTGTTTTATTTTTTTTTATTTATGAAAATTTATAACAATCCAAGAATCAATATTGTGACAGAAATAGAGCAAAGTAATAAAATAAAAAGGAAAACACAATGTAATTATATTACATCATATGTTCCATTTACCTCTTCTTCGTTCTTTGATGGGACAAAGCACACTTCAATGTAATTTTTATTTCTTAGAGAACTTTATAAATCACCAAGATTTGCTTCCAAGGAGTAAATAAAATCCTTAGGAAGAGCTGGTAAAAATTGAGAAATATACTCAGATACTTGGGGTCATAAAAGAAAATCTTAACAGAATTCAGTTCTGTTACGTCCCTTAGCCTGAGAGTTGGGAAACATATCCAGTTACAGTTTCTGCAAGTAGTCTGTGCAGAAGTCTCTTACAGTAGCTTTGCTTCTTTTTCTTATTTTATGATTAGAGTTCATTTCTCGGTGGCTTCTGTGCCTTGAAACCCCTTCTCGGTGGTCCCCTGTCAAAGGAAAGGATGCAGTCCCAAGGTGTCTGACTGCTGCTTCACAGAGAAACCCTACAAAGGCAGTCCCTGGCAAGCCAAGTAGACCCACAAGGCCCCAACCCCATGCACCTCAAAAAGCTGGGAGGCAGAAGTGTTGTCATAATCTTGGAAATTACTTCCTACCTTTTGGGGGTAAGGGATCAAGGCAGTGGGTTCACTTGGATCACTGGAGAATACCTTTGTGGGGTCAAGGAAGGATATTGAGAGCCTGGAGGCCTTCTTGGCCAACAGAGATCGAGGTGAAGTACGAGTATTATTTATAACTTCAATCGTCTTCTGCTCCTGTGCTGCATCATCATGCTAGACTGAGGTGGTTTAAAGATTTAACTCTACAAGAGGCATAAAACACTGCTAGATTTTAATAGTTTTAGGAGTTATATTTTAACTTGGTGTTTTGCATGTCCACTGTGCTAATCTGATTTTCTTAAGATTTTCCCACGATAGTTTTTCCTGCTACTGGGAAAAGTGTAAGCTAAATCCAGAATCCATTCCTTCCTGGGGAGTAGTATCAGTGTGGAAAAATCAAGAGTAAATCTAAAGGGTAGCACAGCTTAATGCATTGACCCCTTGGTCTGCAGCTCTTCAGTGTTGAGCAGATCTTAAAAAGCATATTGAGACAAAATAGAGATACCATGGTATTCTACAATAACTCATCTTAATACTTTTCTGAATGTGTTTATCAGCCGATTTCACTAGCCTTTAATATGTGTTTGCTGAAAATCTGGCATAATTCAGGAAAGCTGAAGTGTATTTGACAAGTACTGTTACCCTGAAGAAACTAGCATATGTTCTAGAATAAATAGTCATAATTGAGCAGTTGTTTTTGCCTTTATTTTACAGACTCTCTTACCACCAAAGAATACTGGATATTGTCCCTGCTGCCTTTTCTGCATTGACACCGCCAACTCCAGCGTGCATTTATAAATATGGAGATGAAAGCAATAGTAAGTACCAAGGATTTTAGAAAGACTGAACCTCTGACTTAGTGTCTCCCCCCTTTTCTCCTGATAGTATTTATATTGATAGTGCAGTCTCTGCCCTAAGTAGCTTATAAGCTGCCTCAGCTTTCAGCTCCTTACCAGTTAGCTTAGCAGGGTTCAAAAAGGGTTTGGATAATTTCCTAAAAGAGAAGTCCATAGGCCATTATTGTGATGGATTGGGAAAATTCACTGCTTATTCCTAAGATAAGCAGCATAAAATCTATTTTACTACTTAGGATCTTGCTAGGTACTTGGGACCTGGGTTGGCCACTGTTGGAAAAAGATGCTGGTCTTAATGGACCTTCGGTTGTCCCAGTATGCCACTCCTTATGTTCTTAAAATATGATTAAGCAATTTTTTTCTGTAACTTCAGTTTCTGTAGCGCCTGATCACTGCTACCAGCAAGTGGAGACTGAGAACAAACTTGTATATCAGGAAAGCTTCCCCTCTTGCAATCCAGTCTTCCTCAGTCTCCATAGCAGGTGGTAAGACTCATTTGGCTCTCCTCTTAGTACTGTTGGAATTTTGTTTTGGACTCCTGGGTTCCCCTTTTGTGCCAGATAGAGCTTGGACAGGTCTTGTTTGGGGATCTGTCTGACCTCGGGGGTGTTAAACTCGGCGGGTTTTGTGCTGGTTCCCTCCCTGCACCTTCCCACATTTTCCCACATTTTTGTAGAGGTGCCTCACCGCGTTTGTGTTATTTTTCTTCACGAATCGCTGTACTTACTTTATTTATTTTATTTCAAGTTTAAAAAAAAAAAAAATTTATTTCTTCCGTTCGGCTGCCGGGGCAGGCCGCTCGGCCACAGTCCAGAGGCTTCGACCTGGCAGCGGCTGTTTTTCCTTCTATGTCCCGGCCAGTGACAGGCTTCAAGAAGTGTAGCCAGTGTCAACGTGCAATTTCTCTCAAGGACCCACATACCAGGTGCCTCAAGTGCCTTGGGCCACAGACAGTTCTTCTTCTAAAGAGCATCCTTCTTCAACTAAGCCTCGATCTACACCTACTTCTACTAAACCGCTGACTCCTCGTTCGGGGTCTCCACTTCCACACCTCGAAGATTCAGCGGTTTCGATTGTCTCGTCCAAGTCTTCCTATTCTTTTGATGCCTTTTTTCCAGCCGAAGCTTCATCTTCGACCCAGGCTGCCTCGACGACCTCGAGTCCTTCTCGAGGCAAGGCATTACCGGATCAGCTATCTTTCTCCTCTTTTCTTTGTCAGATGGCTGTGGACTTGGAGCTTCAATTGGATGCTGGTTCCAAATACTCTTAAGGAGTATCTCGAAGTCATGCATCTTCGTCAACCTCCAGCAGAGTCACTTAAGCTTCCTATTCACAAGCTTTTGTCTCAAACTTTTACCAGATGCCTGGAGGCTCCTTATGCAATTCCAGCTGTTCCAGGCAAATTAGATTCCAGATATAAAACTCTCCATTGTAAATGATTTGAAAATTCACAGTTATCTCACCAATCCCTACTTGTGGAGTCTTCCTTGAAAAGATCCCATCTTTCCAAGGTTTATGCTGCCGTTCCTCCTGGACAAATTTGGATGTCGCAAAATGCCATCATGTCCTCTAAAGTCCTCAATTATAATTTCCATTTTGTCACTTATTTTGAGTTCCTTATTACTCTTTTGCCTAAATTTCTTACTTATTTAGTCATTCAAAAGCACTTTGAATTTCAGAAAGTCATCGCTTCTCTATCACAACTCAGATTACATCTACTTCAGTCTTCTTATGATGCCTTTGAGTTGTCTGCCTGGGCGGCAGCTTGTTCTGTAGCAATGCGTCACCTTGCCTGGCTTCGTACCATTGACATGGATTTTAATCTTCAGGACCGCTTGGCTAATATTCCTTGTGCAGGCAATGACCTCTTCGATGAATCTATCGAGGCAGCCACCAAGAAATTGAACATGAAAAATCATTTGCTTCTATTGTCAGACCTAAGCCAAAGCCAGCTCCTGACAAGCCTACCTCCCATTTACCAGAGGCGTTTTGCTCCGAGGACGGCTCCTTGCACTCGCCCTCCTCCTAAGAAACAGCAGCCTCAGAAGCAACAAAAATTTCAACCTTCTGCTGCGCCGAAGGCTACCCAGCCTTTTTGACTGTTTAAAATAGAGCATAACCTCCACCGTTCTGTCTCTGACTTCTCTTCCCCCTATAGGAGGTTGTCTCCATCATTTTTACCACCGATGGATGACAATTACATCCGACTTCTGGGTGCTGTCCATCATCAGGGAAGGATACTCTTTTCATTTCACTCAGGTTCCACCATAGCTTCCTCCAAGAGAGTATCCTTCCAGTCCATCCCAGATTGCCCTTCTTCTTCAGGAAGCTCAAACTCTGCTTCGTTTCCATGCCATCGAACTAGTTCCTTTGGAACAGCAGAACAGGGGGTTTTACTCCCGTTACTTCCTTGTTCCGAAGAAGACGGGCAATCTGCGACCCATTCTGGATCTCAGGGCTCTCAACAAATTTTTAGTCAAATAAATATTTTGAATGTTTTATATTAATGAGGCTTTTATCTTTTTAAAATTTTTATCTTATGTTTTAATTGTTAATAATAGTTAGGAACTATATTTTAACCAATGTTATATTTGATTGATGTATGTAGTAGTGTTATTATGAAATTGTACTTTTCACTGAAATGATTCAGTTTTTTTCTGTTGTGAACCACCCAGAACTGCTGGTTGGTCGGTATATAAGAAAATAAATTATTATTATTATTTCCCTCACTTCCTCCATTCTTCCATCCTATGGCTCATGCTCCCCTCCCTCCTTCATTCTGTGTCCTAAGTTCATGCTCCTCCCTCCTTCCTTCCATCATTTGTCCCAAGTTTGTACTCCTTCCCTCTCAAGTCCCAACATGCCCTTCTCCCTCCCTTCCTTCTGTGCCACCTGTGTTTACCTTCAGGCCGGCTCCGTCCTCACTGCTACAGTTAAAAGCCACAGGCAGCGGCTCCTACGCGCCTCCTGCGGCTGATCTGGAGGCCTTCTCTCTGAAGTCACGATGTCAAAGGGAACACTTCTGGGATAACCATGGGAGGCACGTAGGAGCCACTGCCTGCGCCTTTGAGCAAAAAAGCACTGCAGCAAGACGGAGGAGGGAGCTGGCCAGAAAGTAAACACCTGGGGATGGCAGAGGAAAACGCCGCATTGGCCTGGAGCCTGGTCACACGAAATGCCGCATCACCCTTGAGCTGGGCTGCATGAAATACTTTGCTGAGTCTCATGTGGGCCGCGGATTTGGACACCTCTGCTCTAGAGTATACACAGTCAGAGCTTCCAGTCTTTCCTCACACGCCTTTTGGCGAAAAACTCCTACCATTTTTGTTGCCCTCCTCTGGACCGCTTCAAGTCTTCTTATGTCCTTTACCAGATACAATCTCCAAAACTTAACAGAATACTCCAAGTTACGGCCTCACCAACAACCTGTACAGGGGCACCTTCTTTCTTCTACTGGTTACACCTCTTTATACAGCCTAGCATCCTTCTGGCAACACCCACCGCCTTGTCACAATGTTTCTTTGCCTTTAGATCTTCGGACACTATCACCCCAAAGTCCCTCTCCCCATCCGTGCCTTTCAGCCTCACCTCCCAGCACATACGGCTCCTTCCGATTACTACCAGTTGTATTTAGAATCCAATATAAAGCAATTATGCTATATCATCAATTTCTATATGGCACGATTCCCAAATTTTTTAAGAGTTTGATGTCTGGTTACCAACCATCAAGATCACTGCGTTCTGAAAATTCAGCACCGTTGAAAACAAAGGTCAATCCCAAGTATATGGAAACAAATGCTATGACCTTTTCATGTGCTGGAGTAAAACTGTGGAATGGCCTTGTTGGCCAAATTCGGAAATGTGATAGGAGTTCATTCAGAAAACTGCTGAAAACACAATTATTTGTTGATGCATTTCTTTGAGCGTTAGACCTATTGTAAGGATTGAATCTTTCTGCTTTTGCTTTTATCTGTTCTGACCTGTTATAATATTTTACGTATATAACTTTATTGTAAACTGTTTTGGAATAAAACGGTATATAAATTTTTAAAATAAATAAATAATCCCAAATGCACTACTCTGCATTTCTTTCCATTGAATTTTAGTTGCCAGATATTAGACCATTCCTCTAACTTTTGCAGATCCTTTTTCATGTTTTCCACTCCCTCCTCGGTGTCTGTCTACTTTGTTACAAATCTAGGTATCATCCACAAAAAGGCAAACCTTTCCTTCTAACCCTTCAGCAATGTCACTCACAAACATATTGAACAGGATCAGCACCGAACCCTGAGGGATTCCACTACTCACATTTCTTCCTTCAGCAAATCCCATTAACCACCACCCCCTGGCGTCTGTCCGTCAACAGTTTCTAATCCAGTTCACCACTTTGGATCCTATTTTCAGTCCGTCAAGTTTGTTCACGAGCCTTCTATGAGGAACTGTGTCAAAGGATTTGCTGAAATCTAAGTAAATTACATCTAGCACATGTCATTTATCGTTTATTAAACTTGATATACCGCCTTAGTTACAGCACAATTCAAAGCGGTTTAGAATAAAATATATCAAATAAAAACAAAATAAAAAAGGAACGCTATTAAAATAGGATAGTACACTTCTTTCATACAGAAAACTTAAAACCATTCAAGGTCTATCACTGCAATGATGTGTTCTTTACAATGGGATGGATCCCATCCGATTCCATTGCTTTGCCTACCTTCAGTTTTTCAAGTTGTTCATAAACACTTTCATCCGTGAACAGCGCAGAATCTACTCCATTTTTTCGTGTAACTTTGCCAGACAACCTTGGTCCTTCTCAAGGATTTTCTTCCATGAACACAGAGCAGAAGTATTTGTTTAGCACGTTTGCTTTTTCCTCATCACTCTCCACATATCGGTTCCTAGCATCTTTTTGGTTTAGCAATTCCATTTTTCATCTTCCTCCTTTCACTGATATATCTGAAAAAATTTTTGTCTCCCTTATTTACATTTTTTGCCATCTGCTCTTCCGCCTACGCTTTCGCCAGACGTATCTCTCTCTTGGCTTCTTTCAGTTTCACCTGGTAGTACTTTCTCTACTACTCCTCTTGGGCTTTTTTTATATTTCAGGAACGCCAACTCTTTTGCCTTTATTTTCTCCACCACTATTTTGGAGAACCATTGTCAGTTTCCTTTTTTTCTTGTTTTTATTTATTTTCTTCACATAAAGTTCCGTAGCCATTTTTATTACTCCTTTCAGCTTAGACCACTGTTTTTCCACTTCTCTTATGTCCTCCCATCTTAACAGCTCTTTTTTCAGGTACTCTCCCATTTTATTAAAGTCCGTACATTTGAAATCTAGGACTTTTAGTATTGTGCGGCCGCCCTCCACTTTAGCTGTTATATCAAACCAAACCGTTTGATGATCGCTACTTCCCAGGTGAGCACCCACTCGAACATTAGAGATACTCTCCCCATTTGTGAGGACCAGATCCAATATCGTTTTTTCCCTCGTGAGTTCCATCACCATTTGTCTGAGCAGAGCCTCTTGAAAGGCATCCACAATCTCCCTACTTCTTTCTGATTCTGCAGAAGGGAACTTTCCAGTCCACATCTGGCAGGTTGAAACCTCCCAACAGCAGCACCTCCTCTTTCTTTCCAAACTTTTGGATATCCACAATCAGATCTTTATCAATTTGTGCAATTGAGTCAGAGGTCTGTAGACTACACCCACGTAGATAGAAATTGCATCTTCTCTTTTCAGAGAGATCTTTATCATTTCTTCCTCTCCCCCAGGTCCCTTGTATTTCAGTCGCTTGGACATCGATCTTTACATAGAGCTGCTACTCCACCTTTTTTTGACCATCTCTGTCCTTTCTAAAAGGATTATATCCCAGTATGTTTGCATCCCATCCATGGGATTCACTTTAACATGTCTCTGTGATAGCAACAATATCCAGGTCTGCCTCTAACATCAGGGCTTGCAGATCATGAACTGTGTTGCTTAGACTGTGAGCATTTGTGGTCATCGCTTTCCAGCTATTTTTCAGCGGTAGTTTTTTGTTTTGTTTAACTTCCCGTTGCAATGCTAAGAAGTGAGTTGCTAATATTGTTTATGTTTCAATCTTTATTACCATCACATCTTGTCTTTTTCTCAGGGTGGCCTCTATAATTGTCCTTCATACATGCACCACCCCCGCCTTCTAGTTTAAATGTCTAGAAACATATTGTCGAAATTTCTCTGCAAGGATTCTTTTTCCTGCTGTAGTAATATGTAGCCCATCAGTACAATATAGCTTCTTGTCCTTCCTTGTATTTCCCCATCCTCCTATGTACCTAAAGCCTTCTTGATGACACCAGGCTTTGAGCTACCTATTGAAGTCCTCCTTGTTTTTAACTCTTTGCTCTCCCTTTCCATATGCAGGCAGTACTTCTGAAAAAGCTGCAGTCTTTACAAAAGATTTCAAGCCTTCACCAAGCTCCTGAAAGGCTTTCTGAGCTGTAAGTGTGAAGTTGTGTCCCAGGTCATTTGTTCCCAGATGGATAACAACATCAGCTTTAGACTTCTTAGTTTCTTCCTTAATTATAGACAGTAGTCAAGGTTCCTGGGAGACACTTCACTATTTTAGGTTTCTTGCCTTGTGTTTCAATGTTAATGCCTCTGATGATAGAATCTCCTAAAAGCAATAATTTATTAGATTGAGGTTTCTTACTCTTTCTTTGTGAGTGCTTTTCTTCATAAGTTACCTTCACTGGTTCCAGTTCGATTTCAGCTCTTTCTTGAGCACTGCAATGCTCTAATGGAGCAAAAGAATTCTGTAGGTGCATTTGTGAGGGTGTATATTTCTGTGTCACGTGTCACAGTCTGCTTGACCCTACTGTGATCCATTTATTCCTTGATTTCATTACTCTGAGGCAGTGGTGGCAAATTGGTATGGTTCTGTGGAGTGAAGGAAGTTGCTTTGATTGCATTCAATTCCTGCTAAAGATTTCTGAGCTCCTCCTTAATACTAGAAAGCTGAAGACAGATGGGGCAAGCCTAATGTAACTATTTTTTTTCATCAAAACGGGACATCTATTAATTGTCAGTCCCGCCCCCAATCTCACCCTAGCCCCGCCCCCAATCCCACCTCCAATTTCTTCCATTCATTTTTCATGTACACTTGGAGGGGCATAATCGTTTTCGTCTAAGTCGCAAGTCGTCCAAAGTAAAAAAATAAAAATAAAAAACAACAACAAAAAAAAAAAACCAGCCTAGGACACATTTTCATAAAACACGTCCCAAAATTTTTTTTGTTTCAAAAATCGTCTAACTATATGTCCTGATGATCTGATCGTCCAAGTCGCTAAATCATCCATCTTTATACCACATTTTCGTCCAAATTTTCATCCAAGTCAAAAACGCCTAGAACAAGCCCTGTTGGACATGGGAGGGGTCTGCAAAGTGATGGACTGAACACCCAGACATGGCACCTAAATAGTGGGGTACCTTACAGGGCAGTACTGTGAACTTCACAAAAAGGGTGCCATGTCTTCACCTCACTACAGATTCCTTATAGGTCATGGTGAGCTCCCCAAACCACCTCCAGAATCCCCTAGACCCACTTATCTATCACCCTAATAGCCCTTATGGCTGCAGGAGCCACTTATATGCCAGTAGAAAAGGGTTTTGAGGGTGCATAGGGGAATGCACATGCTTCATTATCAATGCAGTGATTACAGGGGCTTATGGGCATGGGTCCTCCTCTCCATGGGTCCCTAACCCACCCCCAAGACGGCTTAAGCCGCCTCTGTGCTGGACGACTAGGCTTTCCTATGCCAGGCTGCCAAGTGATGATGGTCTGGAGGCTGAATTTTAAAGGTGCGATTATGATTTTTATGAGGTCCCGTCCAACTCCTGCCCTCAACACTACTCCTAAAACACCCCCTTTTAACTTTGGTCGTTCAGTGGCACTATGAAGGCCTAGGTCATTTAGAAATATGTCCAAAACCCGTTTTTATTATCAGCACTTGGATGTATTTTGACAATGTTCGTCCACACACACATATATACACATACACACACACTTGTTAGCCTCTCCCCACATATCTTGACTGTAGGCAGGCTCTATTACAGAGTATAGAAAGGTGTTTTAATAGAAAATTACACTGAAGATAGGTTTCATTGCTAACACAGCTCACATATCTCTGGTTGCCTAGGCCCACCCCCATGCTTACACTACTTAAATCTTAAATATCTAATTGTCATTTGCTTGGTTCCCTGCTGAATTAAGGAGAAATTGTTCCACCCACCCCTGGATTATCACTGATAAGTATTTTTTTTATCTATATATCAGTCACTTCTATACCATCCAATCAAGATGACCTTTATTCAGTGCAATCACTGTGGCGCTTTAGTTCCAAGGCGCACCATCTGACACTTAGGGCTTGCCTAAGGTGACCATACATCCCGTTCTTAGATCCCCTGTCCCGTTGTCCCCGCACACAGCTTTGGAACACCAAAATATCCCATTTTCAGGGACAGTGTCCAGAAGCTGTGTGCGGGGACAACGGGGGTGATTGCTTCCCTTCCCTCCCTGCCGTGCCAAAGCCAGCCTCCCTCCTTCCCTCCCGCGCAGATTCAAACCACCACCACTGCTTGCCGCCCAGAAGCCTTCTTCCCGATGTCAATTCTCAAGTTCCAGCCCAATAAACCAGCTGCAAGTCTTAATCTGCTACCTATCCAAGCTTTGGCAATGTATAATAAACCTTACAGAGCTTATCTAGAACCCAAGTTAGGAAAGTTTAGAAAAATTTGCAGCTCAAGAAAGACACTTGTACCAGGGTTATCCAAAAAAGGAAGGAAAGGAAAAGCTTTTTTTTTGTTTTGGGTTTTTTTTGGGGGGAAGGAATAGGTCTAGGTTTGAAAGCAGAGCAGTATATACCACAATACAGATATAGAGAGAGCGCACTCTGCACTTTGCATTGAATTTTAGTTGCCAAACAGAGCATTCTTTTAACTTTTGCAGATCCTTTTTTCATGTTTTCCAGTCCCTCTGAGGTGTCCACTCTGTTATAAATCTTGATATCATTCGCAAAAAGGCAAACCTTAACTTCTAATCCTTCAGCAATGTTGCTCACAAATATATTGAAAAGAATCCTCAACACCATGTGGCATTCCACTACTCACCTTTCCTTCCTCCTAGTGAATTCCATTAATCACTACCCTCTGGCTTCTGTCCATCAGCAAATTTCTAATTCAGTTAACCACTGGATTCTAAATTCTGCCCATCAAGTTTATTGAAGAGCCTTCTATGAAGAACTGTGTCAAAGGTTTGCTGAAATCTAATACTACTATTACTAATATAGAGCTGAAAGACATATGCAGCGCTGTACATTATGACATTTATAGATGGTCCCTGCTCAGAAGAGCTTACAATCTAACTTGGACAGACAAATTTTCATCTAGCGCATGACCTTGATCCAGTTCTCTGGTCACCCATTCAAAGAATTCAATCATTCATTTGGCACAATTTACCTTTAGTAAAGCCATGTTGCTTTGGATCTTGTAACCCATTGAATTCTAGGAAGGTCACTATCCTTCAGCAATGCTTCCATAATTTTTCCAATAACCGAAGTGCGGCTTACCAGCCTGTAGTTTCCTGTTTTTGTGTCTGTGACCACTTTGTGAAGATGGACTGTATTCGTTCCTCTCCAATCCTGTGGAACCTCTCCTGTCTCCAAGGAGTTACTGAACAAATTTTTAAGAGGACCCGCCACATTGGCATAGTTAGTGTATATTGTATGTACAGTTTCTCTTTATTGTAAACCGCCTAGAAGTCGCAAGATTGTTGGCGGTATATAAGAATAAAGTTATTATTATTATTGGAGTCAAGAGAGAGTGAGGCATGAAATAAAAAGTACATGAGCAGAGAGGAATCCAGATGGAGGAAGGATTACCATAAGAAATCAGAGCTGAACTTAGTAAATGGAACAGAGGTATAAGTCATAAGTCAGGTACTCCCATCCCTTCCTTCAATTTAGTTGCCTGTCCACGTAGAGATTTATTTAAAACTTAGAATAGGAAATCATCCAAGGGTGCCAGGTCAGTCCTGACCTTGCTTCCTTGGATAGGCTACTTATTCCTTACAATGCAATACGATCCCTTCGCTCTTCATCACAAGGACATTTAATGATTCCATCCTTGAAGATAATTGGCACCAGACGGTATGACATATTCTCTGTAATGGCCCCCCAAACCTGGAATAATTTACCACTATATATAAGAGAAGTAAAAGATCTCAATAAATTTAAAACTATTTTAAAAACTTTTTTATTTAAAGACGCTTTTAACGTTTAAGAATGCTCTATATTTAATTACTATTCATCGATTTTTCACATTCCCTTTCCGTATGTCTTTTCCTACCCCCTTCTTTTTTCATTTCTTGATTAAATATTGTAACTATTCCCTTCCATTTTTTTTCCTTCCTTATGTATCATGTTAGTCTGTTTTGTCTGTTTTGTCTGTTTGTATTTGAGCCTCATTTATTGTTTTACTACTTATTTTACATAAATTGTTAATCGCTTAGTTTGTAATAAGCGATCAATCAAATTTTAATAAACTTGAAACTTGGATGGTTCAGCTGCTCAAATCCATTTCATTACTCTGAGACATTCTCGGATGGCAACCTGTGATTGTTGTAACATATGCACCGGCGCATTGTCGTGAAGAAGAAGCATGCCTGCAATGAGTTTTCCTTTGTCTTTTCTCCAATCATTGTGTTGGGGTAACTTTCCCCGGTTATAGTTGTCTTATGTGGCTTGAACTCCAGAAGCAAAAGTCCATCATCCCAGAAGATAGTTGCCATGACTTTGTCTGCAGATTTTTCTGTCTTGAATTTTTTTGGGGTGGGGGATTACTTGTGCTTCTACTGCCTTGACTCCATTTTGGACACAGGATCTCTGTGATAGACCCAAGTCTCATCTTCAGTCATCAAACAAAAAAAACAAAAAAAATTAACTTGGTCTTCTGACATGGTGTCTTCATTCTTGGAACCCATCTTGCACTAACCTTGGGCATGAAATGCCCAACTTTTCATGAATTATTTTCCAAACAATACCTGGCAGCAAACCATTTTAGGAGCTCTGTGGGCTACCTTTTTTGTTAAGAAGAATCAGACTCTCTTTCCATCAACATTATAGGATAGTAGTTCAATCCACTATCCTGTTCTCACTGAACTACTGTAATGTATTGCTCTAGGGCAGGGGTATCCAACCTGCGGCCCGAGGGCCGCATGTGGCCCTGTGAAGTATTTTGTGCAGCCCCAGTCAAGGGCGATGCAGTGTTTTCCTCTGCTGCCCCTGGGTGTTTACCATCTTGCCAGCTCCCTCCTCTGTCTTGCTACAGTGTTTGCACATTTGTGCGGCCCCAGAAACATTTTTTATCCCAGGACAAGCAGGCAGGTATTCTCACTAATGGGCGACGTGATCCAACGGAGCCCCGATGCGGACGCTTCTTTGAAGAAAACTCGAAGTTTCGAGTCGCCCATATCGCGCATGCGCGAGTGCCTTCCCGCCCGATGCACCGGGCGTGTCTCCTCAGTTCTTACTTTTCCGCGGAGCCGAGAAGTCCGTCTTCGACTCTCTGCGCAAAGTTCCTTCGCTTGTGCCTTCTAAGTCCACGTTTTTCATTTTAATTTATCGTAATCACTGATTTTCATTGTGTTTTATTGTTTTTAAAAAAAAAAATTTTCTTTGTACCGTTCAACTAGGCAGGCCACGTGGCCGCAGCCGCGCGGCTTCGATCTTGCAGCGGAGCTTTTTCGGCCTATGTCCCAGCCTATCACCGGTTTTAAAAAGTGTGACAAGTGCCAGTGCGCGATTTCGCAAACCGACCCTCATCAACACTGTGTTCAGTGTCTCAGGCCTGAACACATCCCAAAATCGTGCCGGCCTTGCTCCACACTCACCGCATGTGCTTTCAAGCGCCATTGCGTCCTGTGAGAATCGCTCTTCATGGAATCCTCGACGGAACCGTCGCCCTCAAAGGGACCTGCACCTTCGACATCATCCGCAGCCCCACAGTCTTCCACCTCTGCGGCACCGAGTCTCATCAAGCCCGCCTCGTTTGTCCCTGCTCAGACTCCAGCGCCTGCTGCGATGCCTTCCTCAACCTCCTCAGGTGAGGTAGCCCAGCAGCCCATTCCCCCAGTCGTGTTGAAAGTGCCCAAGGCCTCGAAGTCCAAGCACTCACATGCTGCTCCGAGGGAACGCGAGGCCCGCGCAGGTGGTCCCATTTCAGATGCGGATCCATCCTTGCCGGCCTCGTTCCAGACCATGCTACAGAAGCACTTCATCGAGCTCTTTATCACAATGGGGCCTCAGCTTCTCTCCCAAATCCAGCCTGGGCACGCGGAGGCCTCCCGCGAGGTCAAGCCGCCTCCAGTGCCTCAGCGGGGAACACACTCTCAACAGGGAGCAGAGTCTCTGCGAGTGTCTGGTCTGGCAACAATGCATGCATCGCAAGGAGCAGAGTCTTTGCACATGCCACCTTTGGAACCGATACACTCGATGCAAGGAGCAGAGTCTTTGCGAGTGCCTCCGTTGGAGCCGATTCACTCGATGCAAGGAGCAGAGTCTTTGCGAGTGCCTCCGTTGGAGCCGATTCATTCAATGCAAGGAGCAGAGTCTTTGCGAATGCCTCCTTTGGAACCTATCACCCCGACGGGGTTCGAGTCTCTACAGCAGCAACCCCTGCTTCGATCGACCGCTTCCAGCCCCATCCACTACCTGGGGGCCTCAACTAAGCCTGCCTCACCCCGTCCATCGAGGCCAACCTCTCGTCACCGATCGAGGCATTCCTCGAGACATTCATCCAGGCACGCCTCGCCTCGCCTCGCCGGAAACAAGCATACCTGGACTATTCACCTCCACCGATGCCAGAACTCGAGGACTCAATGGGATCTTTCTCACTTTCTCGATCCCTGTCCCCAGCGGACCCGGAAGCCTCAACCTCATCGAGCCCATCACGGAGTCAGGCAACGGCAGACTAACTGTCCTTCTCCTCGTTCCTCCGACAGATGGCTGAGGACATGAACATACCATTGGACACGGGTTCCAAATTCTCAAAGGAATACCTGGAGACTATGCGCCTCCCTCAACCACCCGCTGAGTCCCTTAAGCTTCCGTTGCACAAGCTTCTGGACCAGACCTTCGCTCGATGCCTCGAGACACCTTACTCCATCCCTGCTGTCCCAAGTAAACTGGACACCAGGTACCGCACGGTCCATCGCAAAGGGTTCGACAGCTCTCAGCTCTCTCACCAGTCCCTGTTGGTGAAGTCATCATTGAAGCGATCCCATCCCTCCCAGGTCTACGCCGCCGTCCCGCCTGGCAGGGAAGGAAAAACCATGGACCGATTCGGCAGGAGAGTGTACCAGAACTCCATGATGGCCTCGAGAGTTCTGAACTACAACTTCCACTTCACAACATACTTGGAGTTCCTCCTATCGGTATTCCAGAAGTTTATGCCCTACGTGGAAACGAAGGCACACTTCGAGTACCAAGAAGCGCTGGCCTCGTTATCCCAGCTTCGGGTACAATTGATGCAGTCCTCGTACGACGCCTTTGAGCTCGCGGCTCGGGCAACAGCGTGCTCAGTGGCCATGCACCGGCTGGCATGGTTGAGGACCATCGATATGGATCCCAACCTCCAGGACAGGCTCGCAAACGTTCCCTGCGTTGGCACCAACCTCTTCGACAAATCCATCGAGGCGGTGACCAAGAAACTATCGGACCATGAACAATCCTTCCAGTCCATCCTACGTCCGAAGCCCAGGCCTGCTTCTCCTCGACAGCCTCGCCCGCCGTTGGTATACCAGCGGCGCTACCCTCCAAAACAGGCTCCCCCCAGCAGACAGCCTGTGAAGAGACAGCACCCGCAGAAACACCAGCATAAGCCTCAGCCACTGGCTGCACCTAAGGCCCCCCAGCCCTTTTGACTGTCTCAAATAGGACCTTTCCTCCATCGTCCTCCCTTTCTCAGTAAATCCACCCATCGGAGGCCGCCTCATTCATTTCTACCACCGATGGACGACTATCACCACAGACCTGGGTTCTCTCCATCATAAAAGAAGGATACTCCCTTCAGTTCCACCAAGCTCCTCCGGAGCACTCTCCAAGAGAATATCCTTCCAACTTGACCCAGACCGCCCTTCTTCTTCAGGAAGCTCAGGCCTTGTTACAGCCGGGGGCTGTTGAACCGGTCCCCCAGGATCAACAGAACAAGGGGTTTTACTCCCGATACTTCCTTGTTCCAAAGAAGACGGGCGACCCTGCTACCCATCTTGGACCTCAGGGTACTCAACAAATATCTGGTCAAAGAAAAGTTCCGCATACTGACCCTGGCATCACTGTACCCCCTCCTCGAGCAGAACGACTGGTTATGCTCACTGGATCTCAAGGAGGCCTACACTCACATTCCAATTCACCCAGCCTCCCGTCAATATCTCAGATTCAGGGTGGGACACCTTCACCTCCAATACCGAGTGCTACCCTTCGGCCTGTCCTCGTCACCCAGAGTCTTCACCAAATGCCTGGTTGTAGTGGCCGCAGCACTCAGGAGCCATGGCCTCCAGGTGTTTCCTTACCTGGATGATTGGCTCATCAAGGATTCCACGTCTCAGGGAGCCGCTCTCGCGATCCAGAAGACAATTTGGTTACTGCAGCATCTGGGATTCGAGATCAACTTCCCCAAATCCCACCTGCAACCATCCCAGACTCTTCCCTTCATTGGAGCGATTCTGGATACTACCCAACTCAGAGCGTTCCTCCTGCCCCCACGCAGGGACGCTCTCCTTCATCTCTGCCACGTCCATCTCAGCAAGACAAATGATGGTCCTTCTAGACCACATGGTCTCTACAGTTCACGTGATTCCACTTGCCAGACTTCACCTCAGGATTCCCCAATGGACCCTGGCGTCCCAGTGGTCCCAGACGTCCGACCCTCTGACTCACCTCATCCGGGTCACTCCTGCTCTACAACAGTCTCTTCGTTGGTGGATGCTCTCCTCCAATCTATCCAGAGGCTTGTTATTACACCCCCCACCACCACCAGAAAGTCCTCATGACCGACTCGTCGACTTATGCCTGGGGGGCCCATCTGACGGCCTCCGCACCCAGGGTTACTGGACCAGCACGGACCGCCAGTGCCACATCAATCTCCTGGAACTCAGGGTGATCTTCAACGCTCTCCAAACCTTTCAACATCTCCTTCGCGACCAGGTTGTCCTCATTCGCATAGACAACCAGGTCGCCATGTACTATGTGAACAAGCAGGGAGGCACGGGATCGGCCTCCCTCTGCCAGGAAGATCTGAATGTGTGGGATTGGGCGACTCGCAACAACACCTTCCTCAGAGTGGTCTACATTCAGGGAGCGGACAATGCCTTAGCAGACAGCCTGAGCCGTCTTCTGCAACCTCACGAGTGTCCCTTCAACTCCACGCCCCTGCATCATATCTTCTCCCTGTGGGGTACGCCTCAGATATACCTCTTTGCAGCCCCCCACAACTTCAAGCTGCCTCACTTCTGCTCCAGGATCTACACTCCTCAGCGCCTCGAGGCAGATGCATTCCTCCTGGACTGGACAAATCACTTTCTATATGCGTTTCCTCCATTTCCTCTCATCCAAAAGACTAGTCAAGATGAAGTCGGACCATGCTACCATGATCCTGATTGCTCCACGGTGGCCCAGACAACCCTGGTACTCCCTTCTACTTCAACTCAGCAGCAGGGAGCCATACCTTCTACCAGTCTTTCCATCTCTGCTTACACAGCATCAAGGATCTCTGCTTCACCCCAATCTGCAGTCTCTACACCTGACAGCTTGGTTCCTCTCAACGTAACCCCTCTCCAGTTTTCTCAACCTGTGAAAGATGTCCTGGAAGCTTCAATGAAGCCCGCTACTAGGCAATGCTACCACCAAAAGTGGACTAGATTTTCTGCTTGGTGTTTTTCTCATCATCATAAGCCACAACACTCCTCCTTGTCTTCAGTTTTGGATTATCTTTTGCACCTTTCTCAAGTCTACATCGATACGAGTCCATCTTAGTGCAATTGCTGCTTTCCATCAGCCTTTTCAAGGGAAACCTCTCTCTGCTCATCCGGTGGTTTCCAGATTCATGAAAGGACTCTTCCATGTCAATCCTCCCCTCAAACCGCCTCCGGTGGTTTGGGACCTCAATGTTGTTCTTTCACAGCTTATGAAACCTCCATTTGAACCTCTTCACAAGGCTCACCTGAAGTATCTCACTTGGAAAGTAGTGTTTCTCATTGACCTCACTTCTGCCCGAAGAGTCAGTGAGCTACAAGCCTTGGTTGTGGACCTGCCTTTTACAGTATTCCATCAAGGTGGTTCTCCGCACACACCCGAAAATCCTTCCTAAGGTTGTCTCAGAATTCCATCTCAACCAATCCATCGTCCTGCCAGTGTTCTTTCTGAAGCCACACTCTCACTCTGGAGAATCTGCCCTTCATACTCTGGACTGTAAGCGTGCTTTGGCTTTCTACCTAGAACGCACCAAATCTCACAGATCTGCTCCTCAACTTTTCATTTCCTTCGATCCGAACAAGTTGGGACGCCCCATTTCCAAGCGCACCATATCCAACTGGATGGCGGCTTGCATCTCTTTCTGCTATGCCCAGGCTGGATTGCCCCTTGACAGAAAAATCACAGCCCACAAGGTCAGAGCGATGGCAGCTTCTGTAGCCTTCCTCAGATCAACACCGATTGAGGAGATTTGTAAAGCTGCCACTTGGTCCTCGGTTCATACCGTCACCTCATACTATTGTCTGGATACATTCTCCAGACGGGATGGACAGTTTGGCCAAACAGTACTACAAAATTTATTCTCCTAAGTTGCCAACTCTCCCACCATCCCATTCTGGCTAGCTTGGAGGTCACCCATTAGTGAGAATACCTGCCTGCTTGTCCTGGGATAAAGCAATGTTACTTACCGTAACAGTTATTATCCAGGGACAGCAGGCAGCTATTCTCACGTCCCACCCACCTCCCCTGGGTTGGCTTCTCTGCTAGCTAGCTGAACTGAGGAGACACGCCCGGTGCATCGGGCGGGAAGGCACTTGCGCATGCGCGGTGCGGGTGACTCAAAACTTCGAGTTTTCTTCAAAGAAGCGTCCGCATCGGGGCTCCGTTGGATCACATCGCCCATTAGTGAGAATAGCTGCCTGCTGTCCCTGGATAACAACTATTACGGTAAGTAACATTGCTTTTCAGCCAATGCGGCCCAGGGAAGCCAAAAGGTTGGACACCCCTGCTCTAGGGAATCTCAGTGAAATTAATTAAAAAATCCAGCAGATAAAAACACAGCAGCAAGACTTATATTCTACAAATCAAAATTTGATTATGTGACACTACTCCTTATGGAGCTAGACTGGCTCCCAGTGGCAAAGTGGTTTGGATTCAAGTTATGCTGTATAGCATTTAAAACCCTTTATAAAGAATCTCCTGATAGCAGGCAGATTGGAAGGTAGTCACTGCATTTCAAACTGGCTGTCTTATCATTCCCAACTATGAAGGATATAAAATACAAAAAACTCAATGTACGTCTTTAACTATCAGATTGCAAGTTTGGAACTTAATTCCTACAGAGATTAGAGTTACTGCTATGTACACCTTGTTCTGCAAATATCTGAAAAAAATGTTTTTTTTCAAAAATCCCTAGGAAAGAACTAATGCAGCCATAATTTGATTATAACATACTTCTAAAAACCGAAGTACTATAGCGGTTTACAGCTCTAAAAAAAAGTTCATTATAACAAGTAACAAACTTAATAATATCTCATTGTGAAACAGCAATTATTATTATACTAATTATACCATCATATTCATAGGACCTACCCCAAATATAATAATCATCTTATTGCGACCCACTCATTAACTATATAAAGACCTCAATAAATAGCTGTTATCCATAGAATTCTTAACTCTCCTTATTATCCATGCATTGATGGTACTACTTATGAAAATGCTACATGTAAGATAGCCATTTCAATAACTGTAATCCAGTTTGTCATATGTTTGTATTAGGGCTGCACGTTTCCATTAATAACACAATTAATGCATTAAATGTTTAATTTGCATTAAAAATTTTAATGCAGGCCCCCTTACCACCTCAGCTCCTCCCTGCCACTACTGTATGAGAGCACAGAAAGATTTGTTGGGAGAAAGAGATGCAGATGGGTGGGGCTGGTTGATGTTTAAGGGTGCCAGCTTCTGGAAACGGGTGGAAAAAACAAGGGAGATGGTGATAGAGGAGGGAAGGAGAGAAATGGTGAGCACAGAGTGGTGGGGAGGGAAGAGAGGGTACCCTTGGAATGGAAGGAGAGGGGAGGGAGATGATGGTGTCCATGAATGGCAAGGAAGAGATGTAAACTAGACAGATTTGAAAAGGTAGAAGAAAAGTTGATTGTGAAAGATGGATATAGGGCAGGAAGTAAAGAGGAGAAAAAGAGTGAATACACAGGAGGCCCTGGAAATAGAGTTCAGAGCACAGGGAAGAAAAGCCAGAGATGCAGAATGAGATGATTAGAAAGATAAAATCACCAGACAACAAAGTTAAGATAAATTATTTTATTTCTAATTTAGTAAGGGGGGTAATGGGATTTTATATATCGCCTTTCTATGGGACAATTGATTGAAATGTGTCAGTTTTGAGAATTGATATCTACTATGTATAAATTGCACTATACAAGAGGAAATGTGAGGGGTTCTTTATGCGATTAATCATGTGATTAAAAATTGTGATTAATTGTGTGATTAAAATTTTTAATTGATGTACAGCCCTAATTTATATATATATATATATATATATATATATGTATACAGTATAAGTCTATATAACACTTATGCAACACTTATGCTATTTGTAACCCGTCTAGAACTCTACTTTGTGAGAGTTTGATGGGAACTTACTCCAGTCCAATCTTACTATATATCCCACCGCAAACAAATTAATCCATGGTTCTCTTCTGAACTTAATCTAATTAAAAAGCAATTGCGGTCTTTGGAAAGGCGATGGAGGCACGACAAATCTTTAACCAACTTCAGTTTTTTCAAAGAACATACAACCTTCTACAAAACTAAAATAATTGAGGCAAAATCGTATTATTACTCCCAAAAAATATCAAAGGCAAAAAACTCAGCAACACTTTTTAAGATAGTACGCTCTCTCACTACAAAATGTTACAATGAATCCACTGTTTCTCAGCTCCCATTAGCCCAATCTTTGGCTGAGTTTTTCATAGAGAAAACCTTAAAAATTAGATCAGCCATTCCGTCATCTGACCGAGCAAAATCTGACAGCTTATTTCCTTCAAACTTCACATCTTCACATACATGGAGTTCAAAATGTTCTAGATTTAGGATTCCCTCATTATCAGAGATACAACAAACCATCAATATACTGAACTGTAAGGGTTCCTCTGTTGAAATCGCTCCCCCTCTTATTCTTAAGTGTTATTTTTCAATATTTGGTCCCCAAATACGCAAATTGATTGAATTTAGTTTCACTACAAGTACTGTTCCTAAACAATGGAAAGAAGCAATCATTTTTCCCACAATTAAGGATAACAAAATAAGTGCAGCAGAGATCTCCAACTACTGGCCTATTTCTAATATCCCATTTTTGGCTAAACTTACCGAAAAAATTGTCTTTAATCAACTCTCTGATTTCATCGAACAAACAAATGTCCTCCATCCTAATCAGACGGGCTTTCGTAGTCACCATTCGACTGAATTATCCTTGATAGGGTTAACCACAAATATCATGTATCAACTAGATCACCAAAAATCAGTTATACTCATTTCACTAGACCTATCGTCGGCCTTCGATACCATAGATCACCAACTATTAATCCATAGGCTTGGCGACATAGGGATCTCCGATCAAGTATTAGATTGGTTTATATCATATTTTAAAGATCGTTCCTCCAAAGTCCGGTTTAACGGTTCTTCATCAAACACTTTTTCTAATAGTTATGGGATTCCACAAGGCTCCAGTCTGTCTCTTATGTTGTTTAACATCTTCCTCGCACCACTCATCACACTAGGGCAATCAATAGGGTTTTTTATCTTCGCTTATGCGGATGATATTCAACTTATTCATCCCGTTGACCTGGAAAACCCTGCAGAAATTTCTTCCATCAATTCGAAACTGAATCAAATATGTTATTGGTTAAATACAAATATGTTAGCCCTCAACATCAGTAAAACCAAAGCAATGATTTTCACAGTTAAGGAAGGTCTCTCTCCTTCCATCCCTATTACAATAAACTCTGTTCCCGTTCAAATAGTTACTTCTATTAAACTTCTCAGAGTTATCCTCGACGGAAAATTCTCATTTCATGACCATATAAGTTCAGTAGTCAAGAAATGTTTCTATCGCCTCCGAATGATTAGATCTCTTGCTACTCTATGAGACCAAACTTCTTTAAAAATCCTTATCCATTCACTAGTCATTTCTTGTCTGGACTATAGCAATGCACTATATAAAGGTATTACTAAGAAAGAAATAAAATGCCTCCAAATTGTTCAAAATACTGCTGTTAAAATCATTTCAAAAGCCCGAAAATTCGATCATGTCGCCCCACTTCTGATAAACGCTCATTGGCTTCCCATAAATCATCGAATTACTTATAAAATAATGTTACTGATACATAAGATCCTAGCTTCCAGTCTACCTGATTTCATCAATAGGTTATTGATTCCCCACACCCCCATCGCACATTACGTTCCTCTAATCAAAACCTGTTATCTATTCCCTCTTTAAGACACATTAGCACCATGCGTACCAATATTTTTTCTGTCACGGCCCCTACCATCTAGAACTCAGCACCAAAATACATAAGAGAAATTTCATCACTTGATAAATTTAAAAGTAATTTGAAGGCCTTTCTTTTTAAAGATACATTTGGAGTATAATAGTCCTTTTAAGGACTGCAAAGGAATTTGTTCCTTGCTTTTTCTTATTCTTTTTAATCTTTCCCACAAAGTGTTAGATTATTTATTTTTGTGTTCCCCTCCCTTTTGTTTTGATCCTTCTCCCTCTCTTTTACATTATACAAATGTATTTCCACCCTTTTTCATTTTGTTTCGGTAAGTTAATGTTTGTCTGTGTGTCTGATTGTCAGTTTTATTAATTATAATTTGTTTTTAACCTATGCCTTTTTATTCTCTGTTTTTAAATCTTATGTTAAACCGTTTTGAATTTTGATAAGGCGGTATATCAAATTTTTAAATAAACCTGAAACCTGATATAAGACTTGCACATAACATGCATCTAAATTTATTAATAATATGACCAATAGCTCAAAGTGTTAATCTCTTTTTCTATCATGATCTTTCTAGTTCCAATTTTGTATTTTTGATCAGTATCTGATCGTTTTTTTTCAGGCTCTCTTCCAGGATATCCAGTTGCTATCAGTTTGACTAATGCCATCAAAAGCAAGGGAACAAATGAAGAAATCTTCAGCATTTTAAAAGATGTTCCCAATCCTAATCAGGATGATGATGATGGTAAGTCAATATGAAGTTCATGATTAGCATGCAGTAAAATCGCAAATCTGTGCCTTAAGCATTTGGTCTTGAAAAGACCTGACTGATTGAACCTCACTTATGTATCACTGTGTATTCTCTCAGCAACCTTTGCTTTTAGTTTGTTTTTCAGTTCATTTTGAGACTAATTTGACTTAAATTGCCAAAACTGTTTAATGCAGAGCAAGATTTATGTTAGGATGGGGGACTGCTGTTCTGTTTAAAAACCTGCACTAATCTTCCTATGGTGCATGTAAATCTTGGTACAGGTAAAGGAGCCAAGTAACTTCTGATGTGAATTTTCAAAGAAAGAGGGCATAACTAATGAAAACTGCATTTTTCTAGTGCAATAGGTGTGTCATTCTAGACTAGTGGGTTATATCTTGGTGCTCAGGAGCCTTGCAGAAGGAATCCACTCTGGATTTTTTTTTTCTGAATACCTCCTACTTCACAGAGGACTCTGCTGCCCCCTTACAGTTTTTTCCTTCTACTACTACTACTACTACTACTACTACTTATACTTATATAGCATTGAAAGGCGTACACAGCACTGCACATTTTGACATTTATATACTGTCCCTGCTCGGAAAAGCCTACAATCTAACTTGGACAGACAAGACATGACATAGAGGGTAGGGGATTCAGAACCCAAGGTGAGAGGAGTTAGAAGTCGAAAGCACTCTCAAGAGGTGGGCTTTTAAAAAGGCCTTGAACAATGCCAGAGATGGAGCCCACTGTAGGGATTCAGGCAGCTTGTTCCATGCATACGGTGCAGCAAGGCAGAAGGGACGGAGTCTGGAGTTGGCAGTTGAAGAGGGCAGCATAGATATGAGGGACTTACCAGCTGAGCAGGGATCATAGGGGGAGATAAGTGAAGAGAGATAATGAGGGGCAGCTGAGTGAGTACATTTGTAGCTCAGTAAGAGGAGTTTGAATTGTATTCAGAAACGGATGGGAAGCCAATGAAGTGACTTTAGGAGAGGAGTAACGTGAGTTAAGCTGCTCTCCTGGAATATGAGTCGTGCAGCTGAATTTTGGATGGATTGGAGGGGAGCAAGATGGCTAAACAGAAGGCCTGAGAGTAGCGAGTTGCAATAATCTAAGTGTGAGGTGATGAGGGCGTGGATAAATGTTTTGGTAGTGTGCTCAGAGAGGAAGGGTCAGATTTTGGTAATATTATAGAGGAAGAAACAGCAGGTTTTAGCAATATATTGTAATCTGGGTGGTGAAGGAGAGAGAGGAGGCAAAGATGACCCCAAGATTACGAGCAAACAAAACAGGAAGGATGAAAGTGTTGTCCACAGAGACTGAGAATGAGGGAAGCGGAGAGGTGGGTTTAGGCAGGAAGATGAGCAGCTCTATTTTAGCTATATTCAATTTTAGATGGTGGTGAGACATTCAGACAGCAATGTCAGACGGGCAGGCTGAGATTCTGGTCTGGGTTTCAGTAGAGATATTTGGTGCAGAGAGATAGACCTGGGGGGAGTCAGCATAGAGGTTATACTGGAAGCCATGGGAGGAGATCAGCGCTCCAAGTGAGCAAATGTAGATTGAGAAAAGGAGCGGTCCCAGGACAGAGCCTTGAGGTACACCAATTGACAGCGGAAAGACAGTGGAGGATGAACTACCATTGCATGCACTGAAGGTGCGTTGGGAGAGAGAGGAGGAAAACCAGGAGAGGGCAGAACCCTGGAATCCCAACAAGGACAGCGTATCAAGGAGTAGGTGATGATCAACAGTATCAAAGGGCAGTTTCCGTAGAATGCAGTGGGCGAAAGCCTGACTGAAGTGGATCCAGAATAGCATGGGATGAGAGGAAGTCCAGGCTAGTGCTGCCCGATTACAATTCGAATCAATTCACCGGTTCACTTTGGGTGAATCGATTCAAATCAATTTACCAAGACAAAAAATTGGCCTCCCAATTCGTTGACTGACCCTCCCCCCTAAAGCAGGAGCGGCAGCGCTGCCTCTTGATAGCCTGCCGCTCCTGCTTTAGAGGGCGAGTGGGGAGGGTCACTCGGGAAGTGGCTTACCCGCTAGCCTCCCGCTGCTGTGCTGTCCATCTTCCCCACTGGCCTCCCGGAATCCATTTTCCTAATTTCAGTAGCCTGCAATAAGATCGCTGGCGCTAGCGATCTTTGCAAGCTGCCATACGGCTTCGGAGTGTCTTCTCTCTGCTGCGGTCCTGCCCCTCCTCTGACATCAGAGAAGGGGCCGGACCGCGGCAGAGAGAAGAGAGTTCCGAAGCCCTATGGCAGCTTGCAAAGATCGCTAGCGCCAGCGATCTTATTGCAGGCTACTGAAATTAGGAAAATGGATTCCGGGAGGCCAGTGGGGAAGACGGACAGCACAGCAGCGGGAGGCTAGCGGGTAAGCCACTTCCCGAGTGACCCTCCCCACTCGCCCTCTAAAGCAGGAGCGGCAGGCCAGCAAGAGGCAGCGCTAGTGCAAGCGATCTTAATGCAGGCTGCTGAAATTAGGAAAATGGATTCCGGGAGGCCATTGGGAAAGACGGACAACACAGGCCTTCCGGAGGGGGTGTGCGGCCTTCTTGGGGAGGGGGAACAGGCCTTCAGAGGAGACAGGCAGGCCTTCAGGGGTGGGTTGTAGGCCTTCAAGGGGGGGGGGACAGGCCTTCAGGGGGAGGTGCAGGCCTTCAGGGGGGACAGACCTTCAAGGGGGGGGAACAGGCAGGCTTTCAGGGTGGGGGTGGGACAGGCCTTCAGGGGGGACAGGCAGGAAGGCCTTCGGGGGGGATGCAGGCCTTCAAGGGGGCAGGCAGGCCTTTAGGGGTGGGGTGCAGGCCTTTAGGGGGTGGGGTGCAGGCCTTCGGGGGGGACAGACCAGGGGAAGGGTGCCCTGGTGTAGAAGTACACAGAGGGAGGGAAGGGGGAGTTCAAAGATACGTGCATATGCCGGACTTTGGGGGGGAAGAAATAATGGGTCTGAAAATAGAGGAGAGGAAGAGGGATGATGGAAAATGGGATTTAGGGAGGGAAGGAACAGAAAGGGAGAGAAGTTGGACACAAGGGGTGGGGGGATAGAGTTACTGGATAGGAGGGTAATTGGGAAAAGAAAGGGAGAAGCGCCCTTCCTGGGGTGGTGAGGAAGGAGAGAGAGATGCTGGATGAAAGGGTAGTTAAGAAAAGGTGGATCTGTGGAGGGAGACAAACTAATTTTATTTTCTGTTTTGTGATTACAATATGTCAGATTTGAAACGTGTATCCTGCCAGAGCTGGTGTTAGACCGCAAATGTAAGCTAGGATTTAACAGAGAGAGGAAAAGTCTTTTTTTGTTTGTTTATTCTGTTTACACCACAGCCCCAGTGTGGTTAGGAGAAGGAAAAGAGGGTAAAGAGGCTATAAAATAAACCCACCAGGATGTTTAAAAAAACAACACCCAATTGGGAAGGAAAATCGAATCGAAAAACCAATTTAATAGGCTGAATCGAATTGAAATTTTTTTTCCTAAATCGGGTAGCACTAGTCCAGGCCATGGCGGTGATCAGCACATTCAAGTAACTTGGAGAAGAAGACCTGTCCCCCAATGTAGGAGAAAGGCATCTGACATTTTCATTAAGCTGTTTGTTAAAGGAATGCACTAATAGATTAACCCTCATCTTTTCAGGCATTTAATGCATTTCTTAATGTTTTAAAAACAATTGACCCTGAGAAGCTATTTTGAGTTTTTATTTAAATTGTCCAAACTCCAGGGTTCAAGGCTACAAAATCCTTAGTGGAGTAGAACAGGTACAAATGGATCGATTTTTCACTCAGTCAAAAATTACAAAGACTAGGGGACACTTGAAGTTACAGAGAAATACTTTTAAAACCAATAGGAGGAAATTTTTTTCACTCAGAGAATCGTTAAGCTCTGGAATGCGTTGCCAGAGGTTGTGATAAGAGCGGATAGCATCATAGCTGGTTTTAAGAAAGGTTTGGACAAGTTCCTTGAGAAAAAGTCCATAGTCTGTTATTGAGAAAAACATTGGGGTAAACTACTGCTTGTCCTTGATCTGTAGAATGAAATATTGGTACTCCTTGGGTTTTGGCCAGGTATTAGTGACCTGGATTGGCAACTGTGAGAACGGGCTACTGGGCTTGATGAATCAATGGTCTGACTAAGAAAGACTATTTTTATGTTCTTCAATGGTGGCCCCCATTGTCATTCTGATTTTTCCCAATACTCTGCTTCTCTATCCAAACTTAAGTCAGAAAGAGGGAAGCGGTTGGGAGGAAGAGTTGCATGGTTGAAAGACATTTCTCAGTAGAAGAAGAAAATGGATTTGGAAACACTCATCCTCATAAAAAAGTTTGAAGGCAGGCTGAAAGTGATGGTCACAGCCTAATGACTTTCAGCTCATTTGAATGCCAAGATTGTGGAAATAAACACTAGCTTGTGTTCAGTTTAACAATAAAATATATTGATATATGAGGACACCCAAGTCTTAAAGGCAGACGTATGTTCTAAATTCTGGACAAAAGCTAGCCCCTTATATAGGGAATTTGGCATCTTAAACACAAAGGTATCACATGAATACATAAAAAATAGATTCATTATTACAGGTGCATAGATTAGTTTACTCTTCCATTATACTCTCCTTTACCCTTTGTCCATCTGGAGGCCTAGTATTAGGGTTATAAACTGATCACTACCCAAGATACAAGATACTTATTATGTTTTTCCTCTCCAGAATGGCAGTGAAATGTAGTTTTAGCGAAGAGGTCATACATAGTCCATGTAGTTAATGATCTTACTAGTTCCAGTATATTTCTAAGGTGGAATTTTTCCAGTTCCAGGATGGGTGGGAGGGCCTAGACTGTGTTAGCTATGAAACCTATCTCCAATGTTATTTTCTATTAAAACACATTTCTATGATCTTGTTTGCAATAGAGCTTGCCTCCAGACAAAAGGTAGAGGGAGGAGATTAGCACACATACTTTAAAGAAATAGTTATTAGAAGGACTACTGATAAATATCTAGTTTCAACCAAGGCTGGCAGGAAACAGAGATTTGACAGTTTTGAAAAGCTAGTCTAAGCTGTGTGCACAGGTTCAGATTAAAAAAGTTTGAAATTTGTGTTTTTGAGAGAGCACAGAATTTCACAGAAACAGGATAATCAAACATCCAAAAACAGCAGTAAAAGATTAGCCATCTACAAATATGAGAGAATGCAATATTACACTCAGCTCAACAGTGAGGTCATACACAAGTCCAGGCACGTGAAAGACTCTATTTATGCACATTTACACCACATAGATATTTAAACATCTTTTATATCTCCCTTCTCTTGTCTTTCCGCCAAAGTATACATATTGAGATCTTATGATGGACCACTTACCATTTTAGTAGCCTTTCTCTGGACCAACTCCATCCTTTTTATATCTTTTTAAAAGTGCGATCTCCAGAATTGTACATAGTATTCTAAATGAGGTCTCTCACCTGAGTCTTATACAGGGGCATCAATACTTCCTTTTTCCTACTGGCCATACCTCTTCCTATGCACCCTAGCATCCTTCTAGCTTTTGCCATCACCTTTTCAACCTGTTATTTAGTATTACTAATTCTATTCACTGCCACTCAGTACTGCCCAAAAGAAGGGATAATTTGCTTGTTTCAACTCTATATTTATAACAACTGAGTCAAAATCACGGTAGCATGTAGTTATAATAACAAATATATTTTTGCTCATATGTGACAATTCCTCAAGGCACTCTTTAAGAAATATTATGAAATCAAAACATTTACCAACCTGAAGATACTGCCTGTTCAGACCTGTTCCTTTTGTCATCTTCATCAAAGCACTTCTCATGCATTTTTTTGTTAGGGTTTGCACTTTGTAAGGCATGCCTGTCTTTCCCATAGGTAGAGGAACTTCATTAAAATATTCCCAAACTGGGTCTCTCTTATGGCCTTACAGGTTTTCTCCACCAAGGAAAGAATAATATGATAAACTTCAGGCTGCTAGATTTCTCTTTAAGGCATCACACGAAGATCATATCACTCCATTCTTTATAAAATTACATTGCCTTCCAATCCATTATCACATTCAATTTAAAATATGTACTCTAACACACTGGGTTATTTTTCAACAGACTCAGTCTTATTTGGCTAATCTTATTAATATAGTTTCTCTTAATTACCCTATTTGATCAGTATATGAGCAATACCTTTCTATTCCTTCATCATCATGTGCTCATCTTGAGTCTACTCGTGCCGCATCATTTTTTTTTTTTTTTTTTTTTGCATGTCGCCACTTCTTTAGAATGCTATCCCAGTCCTGCTTTGCAAAGAAACATCTTTAAAAAAAAAAAAAAAAAATTAAAGTTCTGTTAAAAAATTCATTTCTTTCAGTTGGCATTTGAGAGCTCTCTGGGATTGTTGATTTCTCAGGAATTGTGAGCCATTTACTTTTATCTTGATTTTGTTTTATGTCATAGTTATTGTGTGATTGTTTTCTTCTTTTGAGTAATAACTATCCTATTTTATTATTATGGCGTTCTTTTCAGTTTATATTTAATATTTATATTGAGCACCACATTGGCCTGTTTGCCACTAAAGGCAGTATATAAAGTTTAAATAAGGATAAACCTATACACACAAAGATCCCAAGACTTGGGCAGTATTCTGCTCAAAAGGTTTCCCTCTTCACACTTGGCTCCTTATGCAGATATATAAACTTAGTACTTAAGAGGTAAGGGATTGATTCTTTGTACATCGATTTGCAAATAAACAATGAGGCTAATGTTTTTTCTTAACTCTGTATTACTAATAATATTTATCATTTCTGTAACACTGAAAGGTGTATGCAGCGCTGTATATTTAATATGTAATAGACTGTCCCTGCTATTTTATAACATTTTTGCTGTGAAGAATAAGCATGTTATCTCTGCAGATGCAAATTCACAGTTTGGAGAAATGCAAAAGCAAGCATTTGTGATATCTTCTAGATCAAAAAATTGCTCATGACATTATGGATGGATTCATGGAATTCATTTACCAAAAAATTGAAACATCGCATGAATATAAAACCTCATGCTACATAATTTAAAAAAAACTAATCCTTATTTGCTAATGAATAACATTTAGACTACAATGTATCTTAAATAGAAATCCATATTTAGATAGATTTTTTAATAAAAAAAACCCCAACCCAAAAACATGTTTTTAAAAAAATCAAATTTAAATTTAAAAAATGGGCAGAAACTCTGTTTCCATTAGTACATGATGATTCAGAGGAGTATAGTTTATGGTAGAAATCTTTAAATTTGGTAGCAATTGCAGTCTCATTAGTTTGAATTATTTCTATATGATCTGCTATGGCTGTACCGTATTTTCATGCATATAACGTGCGCGTTATACACGATTTTACAAACCGTGCATAACCTTGTGCGTTATACGCGTTGTATAATTTTTTTTTTTTTACATCGTTCCCCCCCTCCCGACGTCCGATTCACCCCGCAGGACTGCTCGCACCCCCACCCCGAAGGATCGCTCGCACGCACTCGCACCCGCACCCCCACCCCGAAGGACCACTCGCACCCCCACAGCCTCCCGACCCCCCCTCCCCCCCATCATGTAGAAGCTCCTACCGTTGTCCTGCTGCTTCCTCTTCCGGCGGTCCCGGCCCTTCTGTGAGCCCTGCATCTGCGCTGCTTCCTCTTCCGGCGGTCCCGCCCTTTCTCCAATGTCAGGCTCCTGAGGCAGATTTGGGACATATGTTCTGGACCTGCCCTTCCATTCAATCCTTTTGGAGCTCCATCTTTCTTTTTGTGGAACATATTTGGGGTATGACTGTCAAGCGTTCTCCACTGGTCCTGTTTGGAGTTGTCCCACAGTATTCTCCCTGTAAACGAGGAGTTTGCAGCTTTTTTCAAATGGACAATACTTATTGCCTTGAAATGTATTCTACTTAAATGGCTTGATGGGGAGGCACCTGACTACTACCTGTGTCGGATGATTACTCTCCTGATGTGGGGGACTTCTCCTCACTCCCGTAGCTGCCTACTCAACTGTTAATATTCTTTTATATTGTTATACCCTTTCTAAGTACCTCTGCTTATTTTGCAATGTAGTTCGCAAATGGGGATTCACTTGGAAAGGAGGACATGGGGTGGGGTGATAAGTTTGGGGGTTTGAGGGGGGGAGCTGTATGGGTTTCTTGAAAATGTTTTGAGCTTGTTTAGCTGTTATGCATATTCTTACCTGTTTTATTTCTTTTGTTGAGCTCAATAAAATATATTTGACTATAACTTATGATATTACAGAAACTATATTAGAAATATAATTCATGGATACTTCTTCAAAGTTGACCAATTTCAAAATGATCAGGCCCAGAAAAATCAGGATTTCTGGGGACTTGCATCTTGAGTGGCGATGTAAAATAATGCATTCAAAAGTAGTTGAATTTTTTATTGGTTAGTAGAACTGTAGGGACTATAATATTTAGGTTTACGCTTGAAAGAATGGGAAATCAATTCTAACAGTTTTGCTCCAACTTTAAAGCAAACTTCTAACTTGTGGAAGACCTTCTCATCAGGGAATCCTTATTACTATAGTGAAATCGAGAGGGTCCCTTGCATACGAGGTAGCTCTCTTTTTGTTTTGATAAGAATACAGCAAAGACAGAAGAAATCCTGCTTCCAAGATAGCGATCACTTCTACATCTATGAGTTGTCAAAACATGCTGGATTTTCTTTAACTGAATCTTACTTGGTATCAGTGTTAGCACGATTGCTGTTTCTTGCTTGTAAAACTGAAATGAAAGAACACCTTGATCCATCATAATGGAATAATCCCCTGGTAGGTTTGTTGAAATAAGGTTTTCTTCGTCGTCGACTGATTTGGATTTGTAGTCTCAAATAGTCACCATAGTGAAAGATTCCTAGTCTACTGTGAGAGTAATCTTTCTATACAAGTTAGAGAACAAAAGCTGGCAAATGCACCCCATATAAGTTCTGAGAAAAATTGGTCTTGGAAAACCTAAGCACTGCACTCACTAGTACCTTCACAATGGAAGGTTTTCACAGACTCCTCAAAACAACTCTTTTTGTTCTTGTAAAATAGAAATGGATCTTGAGTCTGATATTCTTGAAGTAAAGAATTATTTGCCTGTGGGATGAGAATGTATGAAGATATTTACCATTAGTTTGGCACCTGAGTCTTCTGAGCAGTAGTTGTCGGTTTTCTTGCTAGATGATGCAACACTACTATGCTCGGAAATGTGTGAGAAAATATCATCTTTTCCCTCCTGGTTTCCACCATTTTCCATCATAATTGAGGTCAGAATATAACGTTGCGGGCTGTTTCTCTTTCTTGTCAGTATTCATGGCCAATTCTGTTAGCTAGCAGTGACATCTCTTATTTATCCTTCAATGGTTTAAATTAGATTTTGGGACAGGAAGAAACCCTGCAGTGCTCTAAAACTATCCCTAAACCTACTCCTAGAAGCAGGTGGGTTAGGGAAACTGCCCTTCAGAATTTATCCCAAGTGAAAGCCAGCCCAAAAGTGACCCGATTATACTTGCCTAGTTCTAGTGTAGGAAAAGAACTACAAGTGCCTGCTGGCACCAGGCCAGTGATAGTAAAACCCAAAGGGATTAGCTCCTGTAATCAGCTCTGCTGGGGGCAGGGCTAGTCAGCAGGGAAGTTATCCAGACTCATTAGCAAAGCACCAGAGAACCACAGGTGTTTCTTTTCAACATCTATATGCCTACTTTGAAACTTTTCCAACTATCTCCCTTTGAAACATTATATATATATGCAGATGACATCCTTGTCCTTCTTGAGATAGATTTGAATCTTACTAACCTCACTGAGAATATAATATAACGAAGCTCCAATCCTGGGCCCTCACAGTACAAATGAAGCTGAATGAGTCCAAAACAAAACTACTGTGGCTTGGCCCTAAATTAGATCAGCTACCCTCACTTATTTCATTATCCTCTGGACCCACACTTCAGATTGAATTCTCAAGCAAAGTTTTGGGCATCATTATTGACTCCACACTTTCATTTAATGACCATCACAACTCTATGGTAAAAAAATATGTTTTTTTTAGTCTCCATATGTTGAGAAAAGTGAGATCCTGCTTCCACCAACAACATTTTGCTGTCCTTGTACAATCAATTGTTCTTTCCAGGCAGGACTATTGTAACTCCATCTAAGTCTAACCAAGAAAAATCTTCAAAAACTTAAGCAGATCCAGAATACTGTGGCTAGGCTGATCTTCGCAAAAAGCAAATTTGATCATGTTTCCCCTTTTCTGTCAAAACTTCATTGGCTTCCAGTAATTTCTAGGGTTTACTTTAAATGTGCCTGCCTAACATTCAAGATCTTGCATAGCATTCTTCCTCCTCTAATTCCACTATCTTGGAATTCTGTGAGGCCTGATACTACCAGATCAATCCAAAAACTTAAGCTATCTTTCCCCTTGTTAAAAGACGTTACCTAAGCTGAGAAATCTCTTTTCTTCAAAATCACTGAGTTTGGAATAACCTTCCTACCCTTTTGCGGAATCTGGGCTCCTTCCAATTATGCCGAAAGCATCTGAAAACTTGGCTATTCTCAAAAATGTAAATCTCGCTACCCTCTTTTTAATCACTAATTTTTATTATGTTTTTCCTTCCTTATATTAAACTTCCTGTAAACTGTGCCGAGCTCTGTCTTTATAGAGAGGATGTGGTAAATAAACTTAAGGTTTAGTTTAGTTTAGAGACAATCATCCCAATGCTAGAGAAAAGGGTGAGGTCTTTAGGCTAGGGAGGCAGCCACAAACTTACAGTATACCTGAATCCTTGGAGAGAAGCAGACCTGTTGAGGCTGGAGCAAGAGGAACTGTTTCCTCAGTGATGCAGTATGCTTGGCAAAATCTGGAAGTAAGTGGTTCTTTGTTTCTTGCCATTTAAAAATTTTTAATGTTTGGCAGCTATCAGAATTTCTTGATTGAATCGAAGAAGCCTGAATTTTAATGGTCTAGGCCCTCTTTAGTTGTTAGGTAGATGAGATGGTATGCGGTGAGCACATTCTTTCTAACGGAAAAGTGAACTTGAGCGAGAGCAATTTAGGTAAACGTTCTTCCAAAAAGCCCGTCGGATTCAAACCCTTGACGCCCTCTGGTAATCCCAGAAGGCGGATATTATTTCTTCTACTCAGAGTAATTTGCATCTTCTAGCAGGGGCAGGTGTGGCGCAGTGGCTAAAGTTACAGCCTCAGCATCCTGGAGTTGTGGGTTCAAACCTATGCTGCTCCTTGTGACCCTGGGCAAGTCACTTAATCCCCCCATTGCCATAGGTACATTAGATAGATTGTGAGCCCATCGGGACAGACAGGGAAAAATGCTTGAGTACCTGAATAAACTCATGTAAATTGTTCTGAGCTCTCGTGGGAGAACATTATAGAAAATTGAATAAATAAATAAGTACTCTTTAGTTAGGCATTGTGGCAGGGACACTTGGGCTAGGCTGGAGTGACCCACCCGGGGCCTGTGCCACAAGGAATAAAGGTTTGTGACCTGGACTCTGCCACTGGTGTGCTCTGGCTATGTTTTTCAACTGAATGCATAAAATGAAGTTCACCACATTTGAGTTTCAAAATAAAACCAATGCTCAGTTTAATTGGTGTGCATTAATTAAATCCAAATTCATGTCAGATGGCAAAAATGAGCAATTCACAACAAAATAAGTCTTGTGCCTTGAGGCTGCCAACAGTTCAAATAAGAACCTATATTTCTCAGATTCTGACAATCTTTCAAACTTTTCCAAAACAGAAAAAAAACTCAAACCAAAAAAGTGGGGGGTTTCTCCCAACACAGTGCTAAGGCAGCAGCCCCGCCCTAGGCTGGCTGGTGGCTCTCCTCCCCAGGAAAAAAAAAAACGTAATGCAAAAGCAGAGATATTACTCCCCCTCTGCAAGGCTTCACTGCTACAGTCTTTTATGGAACAAAAATAGAACCCTATAAGGAGTGGAGGTACAACTATAGAACAAATCTGAAAATCCTCCCTCACCCCAAGACGAAAAAATGATTAAAGGAAAGAGATGAAGCCTACCTATGGCACGTACTGCCCAATTACTCAGTAACTTTTAATGGTTAACGGGAGAACCCTCAGTCACACAGCAACCCCTGGAAAAACCAGGGACAAGCTGCTGCGGGTTTACACCCAATGAGGTGTTAACTGCGAAACATCCCCGGGCTCTCTCCGTGTGAATAATTAATGTGCACAACAAAAAGTGCTATGTGTGAAAAACAAATTAAGAAAAAACACACATCAGTTAAGATTAAAGATAAAGTTCATCTCTTTCCCCTAATCTGGGGGCCAAAAGGAAAAATTAGTGTCCAAATCAAACCAAGCAAAAAAACTCAACAGGAAGAACTTAGCTTCTCCGTGAGTGTACAGCAAGCAGTATCAGTGGGCAGTGTCTTCGTCCAACGGGACTCCGTTTCGGGGGTGTACACCCCCTTCCTCAGGAACTGGACTGTGCTGGATCTTCCAAAGTTGATAATAAAGCTGATAATTTCCTCCTTGCTTTATCAGCTTTATTATCAACTCTGTTCTTGCATTAGAAACTGCTAGTTCTTGAGATAAGTTTAAAACTTCTGCTTGAACCGTGGTAAGTTTGTATTATCTTGAATCAAGACTTTGATCACCCGCAGTTCTGCCATCATCTGATCCAGTATTTCCGTTGGATCTTTCGGGAGAGGCACCTTCGGGTGAGTGGGTGGATCCGGCTTAGGCCATTTTGCCCCTCCTGTGGCAGCAAAAGCTGTATCAAGCCTTGTTTGCCATACATGAAGAAGGACATGGTACTACTCGAAAGGGTCCAGAGAAGAGCGACTAAAATAATTAAGGGGCTGGAGGAGTTGCCGTACAGTGAAAGATTCGAGAAACTGAGCCTTTTCTCCCTCGAACAGAGGAGATTGAGAGGGACATGATTGAAACATTCAAGGTACTGAACGGAATAGACTTAGTAGTTAAGGACAGGTTGTTCACCCTCTTCAAGGTAGGGAGAATGAGAGGGCACTCTCTAAAATTGAAAGGGGATAGATTCTGTACAAACGTAAGGAAGAAGTTCTTCACCCAGAGAGTGGTAAAAAAACTGGAACGCTCTTCCAGAGTATGACATAAGGGAAAACACCCTCCAGGGATTCAAGACAAAGTTAGACAAGTTCCTGCTGAACCAGAACGTACACAGGTAGGGCTAGTTTCAGTTAGGGCACTGGGCACGATGGACCACTGGTCTGACCCAGCAACGGCAATTCTTATCTTATGTTCTTATGACCAGAGGAGGAGGGACTAGAATTTGATTTTTAGTTCCCTACAGTTTTAAGGCTGGAAGAGTTACACTACCCTATGGTGTAGATTCCAGAGGATATTTACAAGAAAGAAGATTAGCAGAAGTAACCAACCTAATCTTTTGTTTTGCCTTGTTGAGAGCTGTACAAGTGTTAGTGCCAGTTGCACACAAGTAGGTGGGTTTTTGTTTTGCTACCGTTCTTTGTTGCCCTTTTGGGTGGGTTGGTTGTTAGCTCTTATTTACTATTGCAGAGCAGATCGAACTTATATGGATTGGGGGAGTTCCCTGAGCCCCCCCCCCCCCCCTTGTTCTTATTTCCTCTCCTAGGGGTTCTCTTGTTTTGATATGGACTGAGTAGAGTGGGCGCTGCCCAGATAGACAAGGAAGTGCAGAGAGGAGAAAATGATTGATGTCTTCTGCAACCAACTTACAAGTTGAGGTGCTGTTCTATAGGAAAGAGGATTATCGAGGTAAGAACCTAATCCTTCCATTCAGATCTAGTTTTAACCCAATTCCAGTATGATCAGGTTGTCACCTGCCAGGGGTCCATTAAGCGCTTTTTGGGCACCCACCACGAGGCAGCACTGAATGACCTTAGGCTTGCCGTCCAAGATGGGAAGGGCCTTACAGGGGAGTGTTGACTTTGGGATAACTTGCCTTGGCACTTCCTTAGACAACCCAGTATCACACACATAAACCACTGAATCCAGAACCTTGGTTCTCAAAAAGTAATAAACTTTTATTACAAAGTTCTTCCAAAATGCAACAGGTTTTCAAAAAGTAAAGTTCAGTTAAAAAAACAACCAAAAAACAAACAATTCAAAAGGCAGGTTATCAATAAAGGAGTACACTTCTCCCTCCGAATCCGCGGTTTCAGCATCCGCGGATTTGGTTATTCATGATTTTGAAACAAAAAAATTTTTCGGGCTATTTTAAGCCCTGTAAGTCCTCCCCTTAAGCCTTACCTGGTGGTCTAGTGGGTATTCGGGGCAGGAGCAATCTTCCCATGCTCCTGCCCCGTGCAGATCGCTCATAGGAAATGGCTGCCTTGAGCTCCCGTAGTTTCTCGAGACTGCGACGGGAGCTCAAGGCTGCCATTTCCTATGAGTGATCTGTACGGGGCAGGAATGTGGAAATATTGCTCTTGCCCTGAAAACCTGCTAGACCACCAGGTAAGGCTTAAGGGGGAGGCTTACAGGGCTTAAAATAGCCAGGGGGAAGTGGGGGGTTAGTGGCAGAACCGGCCCGAATATTATTTGCGGTTTTTTAATATTCGCAGGCCGGCTCTGCCCCTAAGCCCTGTGGATACGGAGGGAGAAGTGTACTCAGTCTAGTAAGTATGGTGGTAAATCAGCTTGCAAACAGTTGTGTTCTTGGCTTCCTTTAGCTTTCCACACCTTAAACACAAGGCCCTGTCTTGGCTTTGGGACTTGTTTAAGGTCAAAAGAAAACAACAATCAGTGGTTTTTAAGCAGAAGTATGTTTTCACAGTTCCATTCATTAATACAGTTAACTTGAAGATTCTTAGTCAGGACTCCACCCAAGATAAAAGAAATCCTGAGACACAGGGCTTTACTCATCAGCAGAAAAAAAGAAAGAAGAAGAGAAACATCTTTAGCTGGAACAGTTCTTGCACCATGTAAGAAAGGGAAAAAAAGGTTTCACTTCACTGATAAGGATATAGCAGTTCAATTTCAGTCAGTCATTTCATAGCTCCCAGTAGTGATTTCAATCAACCAGCCAAAATGCAAAAACTCCCAATATTCAGATGAGTCATTAGAGATTCTTCTTCTCAGGTTTGTGTATTAAATCAAACATTCACAAATTGCAACACACCATAGTTCCTTTCCAATAAGGCAGGACAGGAAAATCCTCTTCATAGCACACAAAAGGCAAAAACAAACTAGCAGTGCTTTATCTTAATTAATCTCCATAGCTTCAGTTGGTTCAGAGTAAAAAGTTAAACGTTCACCAACCTCCATGCATTCCTCTGCTCTAGCCCAATCTGCCTGTGTAGGTTGTTCAGCTTCACCAAGCTCCATCAACTCCTCACCAGGAATGGCTTTAAGCTGAAGACTGTCTCATTGCATGGCCTGCTGTTTGGCTGTTCTCTGTGGAGCTGCCTTCTGTTCTCCTTCCTAGCCTCCCCCTTTCTTTGACTGCAGCTGGGTCTTATATTCTAGTAACCACGCCCCAAACTCTGAGGTAAAGGCATGGGCCAAAACTGTTCTGGCTCCCCCTTTGGATAGGCTGAAAATAGCACTTAAGGAACCTAGTCTGTTTAAAGGCAGTTTTAAAAGGGTTTTTCTTTTTCCCAGAATGGGCTCTTTCTACAGGGCCACTTTGTTCATACTGAGCGTGGTTAGAACTTGGGTCCTCTGTGTCAGGATAGGCAGCCTCATAACTAGGGAAATTTCTCTGGGGAAATTTTCTGTTCTCTATCCCCTTATTATTCCTGCTTTTACCATGTGGCAAGACTGATGTGACCCTAGACTTGCCACAAGGTATAGATATTAAATCAGAATAAGCTTAGTCAATAGTGTTTTAGATAATTTTTTTTTTAAAATATATTCTTTATTATTTTTAAAAAGCCAATACAAAATGCAACAGATAAACAAACTGATACAATAAACAGCACTCATTACCATCAAATGATAAAATAAGTACATATCACCCCCCCCCCTTCCCTTCCTGGATGTATATAACATTAAATCAGAAATCAAAGGGTAATTCTAATAATCAAGTCGCACAAAATTTTGTTAATGGATCCCAGATTTCTTTGAATATATTATAGTGTCCCAATTGTATCAAATCCATACGTTCAAACTTATAAACTTGACATAAGGTTTCTCACCAAAATAGTGTTTTAGATATTAACAAATAATCTGTTTTGGAGAATGTCTTATGCACATGAACAGAAAGTGTAGTCTTTTACTGTAGGATATGATAGTCTCCATATATCAATAACGTCATTTCCTAGTATCATATCCCTTATCACTTCAATAGATATTAATGCCATCCAACAAAGGAATTTATCTAGTAATGGATCTTGCACATGATTAATGTCACCTGCTAGAATAACTAGAATGTCTCCTTATTCAACTGTTAAAGAATACAGTGTGGAAAAGTAAGGTTTTCCTCCAGCAGAATTAATCAATGAAAGTTATATATTTGCAGCTTTCTGTCATTGTCAGCTTGTTGAGCTATTACATCAATTTGAGCTGATTAAAAATCAGTATGATTACAACACCTTTTTTCTTTATAGCTGGGGAAGAATGACTGTTCTTTATCTACCTTGGTTTGTCAATTGATATTGGCATTTAAGCGTGTCTCTTGCTTAAAAAGGATGTTAGCTTGTGTAATATGAAGATAATGCAGTATTTTTTTTGTCCTTTTAACAGGGTGGTTTAAAAAATTAAGTGAATATAATCTGAATTTATTTTAGAATATAAGTATCTGTAGTAAATCTCAAAGCATGCAAACATTAGCATTAGTAAAGCTTCCTTCCTAACTATTGTTATGTATATCAAAGCCACAGAAATAAAATATAATATATACAATTCTATATAAACAATCCAGTGTCTGATCCACACACAAACTCAAACCCATGGTTGGCTTGAATACAAAATGGGGCAACTCTACCAGCTGGGTTCCTCTCCTGCATCACATTAAGGAAGAGTCAATAAATGTACTAACAATATTCCTATGACAATAGTACTATGAAGGTAAAACAGCAGTTGTAAAACTTATTTAATATGGAGGAGTCCCAGCAGAGTTCAAAGTGTGTATACCTAATTTTGACTTTTAATGCAACAGGAATATCAGTCTTGACCAGCGGGTATTTACCCTCTTTTACCACAAAGTCTGTAGAGAGTCTAATTTACATGTTCTTCTGCTCCTCCTCATCTCACGTTGGGCTATGCTGGATTAAAGGAACTAAAGGTGGAAATCGGAGAACTACTGCAATCCCTCGCTAACATGTCAATTAGAACCGGACGGATACCAGAAGACTGGAAGATAGCGAACGTCATTCCAATCTTCAAAAAAGGATCAAGGGGAGAACCTGGAAACTATAGACCTGTGAGTCTCATATCGGTCCCTGGGAAAATGGTTGAGGCTTTGATTAAAGACAGCATAGTACAGCATCTGGATAACCATGACCTGCGGAGAGGTAGTCAGCATGGCTTCAGGAAAGGGAAATCGTGCTTGACAAACTTATTTCAGTGTTTCGAGGGAGTGAACAAACAAGTCGATAGCGAAGAACCGGTGGACATAATATACTTGGACTTCCAGAAAGCGTTTGACAAAGTACCTCATGTGAGACTTCTCAAAAAACTACAAAGTCATGGAATAGAAAAGGATATACTAAGATGGATAGGAAAATGGCTGGAAAACAGAGAGTGGGCATAAATGGGAAGTACTCAGACTGGAAGAAGGTAACTAGCGGTGTGCCTCAGGGCTCGGTTCTTGGGCTTATCTTATTCAATATCTTCATAAATGACCTGGAAGAAGAAACGACCAGTGTTATCAAGTTTGCAGATGACACAAAGCTATGCCGGGCAATCAGGTCGCAAAAAGACAGTGAGGAACTCAAGAGAGATTTGAAGCAACTTGAGAGATGAGCAGAAATTTGGCAGATGAGTTTTAATGTAGAAAAATGCAAAGTGATGCACCTGGGCATCAAAAACAAGGAACATGAGTATAAATTGTTAGGTAACATTGGGGAAGAGCGAACAAGAGAAAGACCTGGGGTACTGATAGATAGGACCCTGAAGCCGTCGGCTCAGTGCGCAGCGGCGGCAAAGAAAGCAAACAGGATGTTAGGCATGATAAAGAAGGGAATCACGAGTAGATCAAGGGAGGTCATAATGCCGCTTTATAGAGCAATGTTCAGACCACACTTGGAATACTGTGTCCAACACTGGTCTCCATACCTGAAGAAGGATATAACACTGCTGGAGAGGGTGCAGAGGCGAGCGACGAAGCTAGTAAAAGGTATGGAGAACTTGAGCTACAAAGATCGCCTCAGAAAACTGGGATTATTCACCCTTGAAAAGAGAAGACTGAGAGGAGATCTGATAGAGACTTTTAAATTGCTAAAAGGAATCGACAAAATGGAGCAAGCTCACTCACCAGCAGGGGGAAAGGATGGTGAGCAAGTATCAGCGTTATTCACATTGGCAAATGCGACCCAGACTTGAACCAGAGGTCATGGCCTGAAGCTGAGAGGGGACACGGCCAAGACAAATGTCTGAAAGTTCTGCTTCACACAGCGAGTGGTAAACGCCTGGAACTCTCTCCCGAAAGAGATGGTGGAGGAAACCACCATTCTAGGATTTAAGGGAAAATTGGACGCACATCTTCTTGCAGGACACATTGAGGGATACGAGTGACTAATGTATTCACCAGGGTACGCCTGGCTGAGCCACCGCGTGTGCGGATCACCGGACTAGATAGACCCCCAGGTCTGATCCGGTGTAGGCATTTCTTATGTTCTTACTCTCTATAGCGAAGTTATAGGAGCTTCTCTGCTCTGCTCACTTTTAATTTATTTTTTTCAGGTTTTTCTCCCATAAGTGAGGCTTTTGGTGCTGCAGAGGCTCAGTTCCCCCAAGACAAATCTGGCTGTGAGAAGATACAAACTCTCAGAGCAGAGGTCTGTACCCCACAGGCACATGATCTGCATAATTTCTGTGTGGTTGGCCTGCATTAACAGTCTGGAGTAGAGAGTTGCGTGGGGACAAAATCCCGCCCGTCCCCGCCAGGATCCTCTCCGTCCCCACCTGTCCCCGCAAGGAATTACCTCCATCCCCACCCGTCCCCATAAAAATCAGCAATTACTTCTGACAGGGTCATCAATTCCACAGTTTCTTTTGTGTTTGCGCTGCTGTTTTCCTTGTGGAATCTCTTTGGTGGAACCCATTTTTGTTTGTTTTCTGTTCAGGTAATTAACTTATAAACCCCCTCTTTTACTAAGGCTGACGTGTCCATTATATTATATGGACAAACCCTGTTTCCAAAGCCTTCCATCCCCGTGGGAGTCCCGTGGGCCAGAGGAGGGTCCCTGTGGGAGTCCCGTGGATTAGAGGGGGATTCCCACGATCCCCGTTCCCATGCAGACCTCTAGTCTGGAGGCTCTGGGAACATTCCCTTGGATGCAAGCTTGCCCCAGGTTTTGTCCACAGTGGGCTTGAGCACAGGGGGTGCTCTCTCAAGGCCCCATTGCCCTGGAGGATCCAGACCGCTTTGGTTTTGCAGCTTGGCTCTTGAGCACGAAGCCTTAGTGCACAAAGGTTATTCGGACTTGGTGATTACCACCCTGCTAAGATCTAAGAAGCAGTCTACTTTGGTAGCCTATACGAAGTCTTGGAATTGTTTCCAGAGCTGGTGCAGTCAGACGCACAGATCCAACCAAGGCCTCAATTGACACATAGAAACATGATGACAGATAAAGGCCAAATGGCCCTTCCATTCTGCCCATCAGCAGTAACCATTATCTCTTCCTCACTCTAAGAGGCTCGATAAAAGCCTTGCAGTGGGATCACTCAAGATACAGATAGTGGGCCTTTCCTGCTTTAGAGGGCAGACCAAACAGCGAACCTTGTCTTCTCATCCAGATGTGTCTCAAGTTTTTAAAGAGAGCATTGCATCTTCACCTTCCTGGAATCATAATCTCGTCCTGCAGGCACTAACTTGGGCTCCATATGAACCCTTGGAGTAGTCCTCGCTAATGGACTTAACAGTCAAGATTGTGTACCCTTCAGCCAGAAGGGTATCAGAATTGCAGGGTCTATCCTGCAGGGAACCCTTCCTTAAGATTTTGGAGACTGGTGTCTCGCTTCAAACAGTACCTTCTTTCTTACTGAAGGTAGTTTCTAGTTTTCACATAAACCAGGAAGTGTGTCTCCTGTCCTTTTTGCCCTCTGGAGCAAAGAAGGAAGACAAGATCCTGAAATGCCTGGATGTCCAGAGAGGAGCTCTTCACTATTTAGAGATGAAGAATGAGTTTCGCTGTCAGATCATCTCTTCTTGCTCCTTGGTGCAGCATGCCGGGATCGGTCAGCATCAAAGGTAACCATTTCAAGATGGATTCGTCTGGCAATTTCTTCAGTCTATATCAGGAACAGAAAACAGCCTCCTGTGGAATTAAAGGTATGTTCTACCAGAGGGGTAGCATCATCCTGGGCGGAGGCTAGAACTAACTTGCCTGAAGAAATCTGTAGGAAAGCAGTGTAGTCTCTCTCCTCCGCACTTAAGTTTTATAGGGTGAATGTAGCAGCCTCAAGGGATGCAGAACTTGGTTCTGCGGTGCTGGCAGCAGGCTCGCTTGTCCCTCCCTAGGCACTGGGGGCTGCTTTGGTATGTCCCCCGCTAGTCAAGACTGATATTCCTGTTGCACTAGAATGGAAGGTTATGTTCTTGCTAATCTTCTTTCTTGTAAACAGAAATATCAGTCTTGATGCCCGCCCTGTCAGTTCATTAGCCTACTTTCTGTTTCAGACAGATCTGGAGGGTCAGACATCTTGGTTACTTCCACTGTCCCTTACAATCAGAGGAAAATAAATTTTAATACAGTAGTATAAAAAATTGCAAATTGAGTATCTTTTGAATTGTTAATGCAGGCTGCAAAGAAGTTTCATTTCACCTCGTTATGTGTTATAAAAAGTTTTAATGCTGAACAGACTTCTGTAGTCTCGGGGAGAACCCCACATCCCCTTTTTTTCTGTACCCATTCTAGGGCTGACTAAATGCTTTGAGACAGACTGAGGAAATCCAGCAAAGCCCACAGTAAATTAGGCTTTCTACAGACTTTATGATAAAAGAGGGTAAATGCTCACTGGTCAAGACTGATATTCCTATTTACAAGAAAGAAGATTAGCATAGGTAAGAACCTAATCTTCCATTTTAAAGAATTAATGAATTAAGAAAAAAAAGGTTGTTAATATGTTTTGGCGGAAGCTTTCATTCATTTGGTAGTGGTGGTGCAATTTCCTGCAGAAATAAAGATACAGTACCTTGTTTGGATCTTCAAATATATAAGTTTTATTATGATATGTGATTTTCGGTGATGCTGGATAGAAAAGGCTGTATTGTACTCCCAGCTATTTTAGACGCCGTCTGAATGCTAGCATTTATTTTCTTCTGAAAGCTGTTTCTTTTATAAAATCTGGTAAAATTATTATTCAAGAACCATTCCAATTGATATCATATTGGGTTTTAACGTTGAGTATCCATGACTTGTTGGCGACGAAGCAGTTTGAGAGTGAAGGGTCAAGGACCTTTCATAGCGGGAGGCCTGAGTGTCAGTGCTGTATGCACATGCTCAGTTTCAAGCAGGAATCGAAATGTAATTTTAAGCAATCAAGGTAACAAGTCTTAAATTTAAGAAGTCGTTGTCGTCCTGCACCTTCAAGTATTCTTAAGGTTTGAAGACATTCTTCTATTTCTGTTCTTTGCATCTTCTAGCTCATTTTGGTGGTTCACTATATTTTTCTGGTCAGTTCTGTAGGCCGTCATTTCATCCTCTATATTAGATACTCATTATAATTCTAGCGGAAAGGTCTGAACATACCGTACTTTCATTTGGCAATTTATTTGTCATTTCTAGTTTAAGTGCAGCAGTATTAGATATGTTATCTTGTATCATGTTTTTGATGCACTTAGCTCCACCATAATCAGCTCCAGAATGTCTTTAGTTCATGTGGCATCACCATTTTAACGAGTCAGTTTATCTTGTTTCATCCATTTTGCACTTTCACCTGAGTTAATAGGTATTTCAGATTTCCATTCTTTCTATTTTGTTATATCCTGGGGTCTCACTAAAGATCAATGCTGTATGTGTTCTTCATATGTTGTTTTCAGAGGCAGGGGAGAGGAGCTCAGTTCTCAAGTAGCTATTTTCTGTAGAGTCAGGCTCCACCTCCCAAATTTCTATACTGTATTCTTATTTGGGATCTCCATTTTAATCTTGACTTGGAGTCTCCTGATTTCTTCCAGGCTCTCTTGAGCTGATGGCAGGAGAGGTATAACCTCAGTTTTGTTTTCTTTTAATCATAGAAGAGTTTTTATTTTAAAAGAACTTATAATGTGGTGGTTCCAGCTAGATAGCATGTAATCTGGTTGGACATGCTTAATAAAGATGCTGTTTACTTCTGCCCTCATATTCTGCTGACTGAATTGAAGTCCTTTTTGGCTTCTGCTTTGAAGTGCTGTATTTTGCATAAAAATTGTAGCAACTAATTTTAATCTGTTATTATTATTTTGATATAATCATCTATTTCTATTGGAACAGTTTTGATTCTTCTTTTATAAAATTAATTTTAATGTAATGTATTTGTATGTTTTATAGTTAAGATATCATAGATTCTTATTGTAAATCACCCAGAGCTCCAGATTGTGGCAATATATGTTTGCATTTGTTAGTGTTATAGTTGCTTCTCCTATTTTGCTGTATATTGTAGACCAATCTGATTTTTATATCTGAAATAGTTTCCTTGGCTTAAACAGTTGGTTTTTTGTTTGGTTTTTTTGTTGCAGAAGGGTGGGGTATTTGGGGAGGGGCCAAATAAGAAACTAGCTGAGGGAAAAATCTTAGGCTTAAGGAAAAGTGGTCTAAATGCAGCGCTGCGTGTGTCTGGTAGCACTATAGAAATAATTAGTAGTAGTAGTAAATGATGAATTGTCTTCAGTTTTTGATGGGTTTCTCTGTTTTTCAACTCTTAATTCTGAGCAAGTGGTGTAGGAATTGAAATTTTAATGGCTTTTTAATCTTGTAATTTGCCCATTTACTTACTCTTCCCTTTAATTTTTTCCAGATGAAAGGTTCAGTTTCAACCCTCTGAAAATAGAGGTTTTTGTACAGACTTTGCTTCATTTGGCAGCCAAGTCCTTCAGCCATTCCTTCAGTGCTCTGGCAAAGTAAGATTCTTTCCCTTATTTAGTTCTGTGTGCTCTCTAAAGTATCTTAATTTATGAAGATTTTTGCAAAGATGTCTTGCAAAATAACCCACGTGGATAGCCTGTAGCCTATATGTATAATGTATGACCAATGTAAATGTAAAGGCTTAAGTACAAATGATAAAACATAAATTAGTATTTCACCTTCATACTGCAATTGTCTTGCTTTACCTCATAAGTGGAGGAGAATTTTATTTCTTTTTTTGTGCTGTGTTGTGTTCATACGTTCTGAGTGTTAGAGAATATTCATTTATACATGTTTACAAAGTGGCACTCTTTAAAGGGTATATAAGTTTACCATTAATAGGGCATATCTAAATTTTGAGTAGAAGATCTTAAATTCCATGTTCTTTAGGTAATCACGGTTTGAACATGTGACCCTACTGCTGGCTACAGCACATTGGCTCCCTATACAAACTTGGGTTATGTTTAAATTAACATGTCTGATATTTAAGATATTGCATGGTAGGGCATCCAAAGATGTGACAGAACTTATATTTCATTTAGAAGAAGAAAATCTAGATTACAATCCACTTTGACTTTGATTTTTCTTCTTTAAGAGGAATAGCATGTCGTTACTCGAATCTTCATTCTCTTATAAAGCAATATCTTGTGGAATGATCTCTCTTACAGTCAGGTTAAATTCTTCTTAATGAACCCTTTCTCAAGAGCTTTAAGACAGACATATTCCAGAGATTTTAAAGTTGAAATTAAACTATTGTGAAGGGCGCCAAGATAGTAGATGAACAGAATGTCTGAGAGTTTGAGCTCTGCGTTCTTTGGTGTTTGTTTAAGTTACCTGACGATACTTCCCATACTCTGATGGGGAAGAGGAAGGGAAAGACTCAGGGGATTCCACCTAACCCCAGTGGAGTTCCAATAGCGGGTCAGATGACATTAGAGAAATTTGGCGTATCTAGCGGCTTTTCGACGGGGTCCACGAACCACAGTGAGGATGAAGCTTCATTGAGCCCTGTGGTTAGAGTGACCTCACCGATACTCCAAAGCATTTTAACCGATATATGAAATCTGGAGAGGAGAGAGTTATTTTCTCCCAATTCACTCCCTGGGGCTGGAGGAGCCATATCAGCCACTTCTCCTTTGCTTCTCAATCAACTGGTATGCAGCCTGGAGATGGTTCTGCATTGAGCGGTGAAAGCAATGGTGCAACAGAGGGTCATAGCAAGTTGGAAAACCTGTCCATATTGACTTAGTCGGTATGGGATGCAATTCAGGGAGTACAAATTTCTCTCACACAGCTATCGACTAAGTTTAATGTGGACTTTAAAGATTTGCAAGTCCAAGAGGAACAATTACACCATGCTATTTATTGACCAACAGGCTATTAGGGCATTATCAGTTGAAGATTCCTTGAAAGGTCTTCAAGATTTTCAATTACTGCTATAAAAGAAAGGGATATAATAATGCGGAGAATGGATCGTTTGGAAAATCAGACAGGAAAAATAACTTAAGGTTTTTGAAATTTACCAAGTCCCCACTGAATCCAGCAACTGAAACGCTTAAGAAGTATTTCCAAAAGGTTTTAAATATTCTGTCTGAACTTATATCTCCAATATGGGTAAGGTATGTGTGTGGTATTAAGAAAGAGGAAACTAGGGCTGCAGGAGAATCATCTAATGTGCATCAAGTGAAGCTTTGGCATAATCTAGTTGGACAATTGAAAATGAATAATAACTTTCAGAGTTTAAAAAAATTATTAAAATCATCTCTTTTTATAGACGCTTTTTAAGTGGTTAAGAAGCAGTGACCAAAGGAATGAAGTCATTAATGGAAATATCTGTATATTGTTTTGTTGTTTTAAGAACATATGAATGAGGTCACGTGATGCAATGAGTGAGTGAGGACGGCTCCTTGCTTGCTCCGGGGCAAACTTCAGCCTCCCTGTACAAGCCCTGCTTTTTCATAGGGTTCTCAATCTATGGACAGAGATATTATCCGGTCCCAGGACTCCATGACGACTAAATCTGCCAAGAAAGATCGTGATCATGTGCGGCCTGCTGACGGCAAGATAGCGGTTAGTCCTGTGGCGGCAGTGACACACTTAACTGAGGCAGCTTTGGGTGATATAAAGGAGGCGATAGCGCAAGTTCTGGGCCCAAAAATTGAGCAGCTCTCCTCCCAAATAGCGCAGCATATAGAAAACATCTTATCAGCGGCAGCAGCGTGCACCGCGGAATTGGACCAACGTGTATCTATGATCGAGGATTCTACAATTACACACGTAACTGATTTGTCCACGGTCTGAGCGCAATTACAATCTCAATCTGAGAAAATGGAAGATTTGGAAAACAGATCGCGGCGCTCTAACTTGCACATTTTGGGCTTACCTGAAACTTTCGGATCGCCATTTATTGGACATTGTGGAGCGTTGGTTACAAGATGAGCTGTCCTTACCGTCGTCGCTCGGCCCATTGCGGTTGGAACGGGTGCACCGCCTTGGGTCTCGAGCAGGCTTGGAGATGTGCCCTCAGATAGTCATTATTAAAATCTTCAATTATCATCATAAGGTGAAGTTGCTCCAGCAATATCGGGCCAAGCGTGACGCACTGAAATATGATGGCGTGCCTATTAGAATCAGTCAGGACTTTTCTGTGGCCTTGCAAGAAAAACGGAAACCTTACTATCCTTTGTGCACTAAGTTAGTGGACCTTAAGCAGCGGTTTCAATTTAATTACCCAGCTCTCCTTAAGGTCCACCACAATGGTGCTTGGAAATCATTTCAAACTCCTGAAGCAGCTGGAGCTTTCATTAATACGATAAGTGCTGCCTCTTCTGGGGATACCTGACTGTTTTTCTTTTTTTTTTTTAAATGATCCTTAAAAATGCTTGGCAGGTGTTTTTTTCTCTTTCAGTAAAGTTACTTTGGAGTAATAGCTACCGCTTTGCCCAGTGGAGGCTGATATTCATTTGTAGTTGGGGAAACCCTAATTTAGTGTTATACCGTGCCTCAATAATATCCTTCATGGTAGGAATATTTGGGGAATGTTGTTGGGGATGAGAGGGGGCTTAGTTTTCGGGGAGCGGCAGCAGTAGACCTTTTGCTTTGTACAGTGATGTGGGGAATGCTGGGGTACGGGAATGTTGTTGTGGGTGGAGTTGTGGTGTTGGGTGGTGCTGTGTGGTGGGACTGTTATTATTGAGTCTTGGGATGAGGCTGGGCACCCAGAGTCTCTTGTTTCTTTGACTCTGGATCGGTCTTGGCTTAATGGTGTAGTGGACTATGGGTGATCGACCAATCTGAGTAATTTCCTGGAATGTGGCTGGTATCACGTCCCCTGCTAAACGAACCAAAATCCTCTCCCAGTTGAAATACCATCATGCCGATATTGCCTGTCTGCAAGAGACTCGGCTTACTGACACAGAGCATAAAAAACTACAGAGGAGTTGGGTAGGAGATTTGCATTTTGCATTCTCCCCGGGGAAAAAGCCCTTTACTTATAGCTGGGGACTTCAACCAAGTACTGGACCCCACCCTGGATAGATCCAATGTTGCTGGGGTGGTTTCATCCAACCAGACAAAAGGGATCCCATACTTATATCGATCTTTGGGATTGGTGGATCCCTGGCGGTTGCTCCATCCTTTAGAGCGCGATTATACTCATCAATCCAGGGCTCATCTGAACTTTTCTAGAATAGAACTGAGTTCAAAGACTTCCTCACTTCCTTAGGCTTCACTGCTCCCCCGCCCACCCCTACCCACGAAAAAGGGCACTCCATTGACATCATTAGTTTTCTTGACCTGACTGAGCACAAAACTTCCGCATACATGACCCGTTGGGAACATGTCCCCTGGTCTGATCACCTCCTTGGCTCTTTTTGTCTCCCTGTCTTCATGTCAGCCCTTGATACCCCAACCCGTGCCACAAACTTCATCTCCTACCACAAAAAAATCTCAAGTGAATTATTCTGGTCCCAGTTTCTCAACAAACTCCCTCCTCTTCCCAATCACACGGACCCAGACTCAATCTGGCACAACTGGGTGACTCTTTCCGAAACCACATACTGTGCCCTTGCCCCTCTAGCCACTAAACCCATCTCCTACTCTCATAAGGCTCCCTGGTATCTCCCATACCACAGAGAATTAAAACAGAAATTTCGGGCCCTAGAATGGAAATGGAAAAAATCAAAATCCCCCCTAGACAAGCAATCCTGGAGAGAAAACATCAAATTCTACAACTCCGTGCTAAAAAAAGCTAGGAAGATTTACTATGGAGATAAAATCTCCAGGTCAAAAAACCAAAACAGTACACTGTTCCACATCTGGCGGAACCTAACTTCTAAAAACAACTCCGCCCCCTCCCCCCATCTCCAAATGACCTAGCCAAATTCTTCAACGAGAAGATCACTACCATAAAGAGTTCGTTCCCCTCAGCTATCTCCTACAACTCTCTTCCCCCGAAAGACTCCGACCCTATCCCTGCCGACAGATCTTGGACTACATTCGAACTTGTATCCGAGACCCAGATCTCTAAACTCTGCCTCAAACGTAAATCCTGCAAGTGTATCCTAAATCCTTTCCCATCTTACCTTTACGAAAACATCCCTGCGCAGGCCATCTCTTCCCTTACAAACCTTATAAATAAAGTTTTACTATCTGGCCTGTTCTCCGCCGAAATGGGACACATTGCCTTATCCCCTCTTCTGAAAAAAGCCGATCTCGACCCTTCCTCACCATCAAACTACCGCCCCATAGCAAACATCCCTCTTTTAACAAAACTTCTAGAGACCATAGTTGCTACTCAGCTCTCCTCCTACCTAGAGAGATTCTCCATTCTCCAACATTACCAATACGGATTTAGGCCCAATTTCAGCACCGAGTCCCTCCTAGTTTCCTTAATCTCAAAGGTGCAACAACTACACGCCCCAAAAAAATTTGCTGTTCTCCTACAGTTTGATCTCTCCGCGGCTTTCGACGTCGTACACCATGACATACTAATCTACCAACTTTCAGAGATAGGAATAGACTCCTCTGTTCTAAACTGGGTCTCAAACTTCCTCCGCACTCGTTCCTATATTGTCAACACAAACGGCTCCAAATCCGCTTCATGGACACCATCCTGTGGTGTCCCTCAGGGCTCCCCCTATCCCCTATTCTCTTCAACATGTATATGACCTCCCTGAAGCTCCTCAAATATCCCCCCTTGAAACAATCTACACATATGCAGACGATATCCTTATCCTCCTCGAAACAGATTCAAACCTTAACAAACCTCCAAGAGAACATCTCTTCATGCATAACGAGACTTCACGCCTGGTCCCTCTCTGTACAGATGAAATTAAATGAATCAAAAACAAAATTACTCTGGCTCAGCCCAAAACTAGCTCACCTGCCCACCCTCTTCACTCTACCCACAGGCCCTGTTCTGCACCTTGAGTTCTCAAGCAAGGTTCTCGGTATCACAATCGACTCCTCCCTTTCCCTCAACGATCACCTGAATTCCTTGGCAAAATCTTGTTACTTCAGCCTCCACATGCTGAGGAAAGTTAGATCCTATTTTCACCAAAAACATTTCACCGTCCTTGTACAATCCATCATCCTATCCAAACTCGATTATTGTAATGCAATCTATTTGTGCCTAACTAAAAGAAGTCTCCGCAGACTCCAGCTTATCCAGAATATTGCGGCCAAGCTGATTTTTGCTAAACGCAAATCTGATCACGTCTCCCCACTACTTACCAATCTTCACTGGCTCCCAGTACTTTCCAGAATTCATTTCAAAAGTTCCTGCCTAGCTTTCAAGATCATTCACGGCATCCTGCCGCCCCTAATCCCTCTATCCTTCCTCGCCCAGACGCCTACCACCACCAGATCAGCCCACAGACATAAACTATCCTTCCCCTCTCTACACGGCATCCTCCATGCAGGTAAACTAGGAAAATCCCTCCTCTCCAAGATCACGGGCCTTTGGAACGATCTCACTGTCCCGCTGCGGAACCTGGGTTCCCTCCAACTATTCCGAAAACAACTGAAAACCTGGCTTTTCCCTAGCATATAACTTTCTCTCCTTCTGTCTACATCCCCTCTTTTTATATGCTTTGTAAACCCTTCTCCCCTCTCTTCTTATTTTTTGAGCTTTGTAAACCGTGTCGAGCTCCACTTCCGTGGAGATGATGTGGTATATAAACTTAAGGCTTAGTTTAGTTTAGATTACATTTTAACATCTGAATCTTTGTTTTCTCAGGTTACCGAAGCGACTATCGGTCCCTTAGAAGTGTCTGATCATAATATGGTTTGGATAGATGTAGGGGTGGGGGTTCCACGGGATTACGACCGGGTTGGAGATTTCCTGCATATTTACATAATGATATGAACTTTCAAAAGTTTTTGATGGTTAGATGGGAGGAGTACCTTCACTTCAACTCACAACACATAGAAGAACTGGTTCTGTTTTGGGGCGCAGCAAAGACTGTTATTCGACGGGACATCATAGCTTACATTTCCAGGCGAACTCGACAAATCGCAAGTCATATAATTGCATTAGAGAGGCTGTTGGTTTCATTGAAGGGAGTCTTACTGCAACATCCTACAGTACCCAATCGAGAGGCTTATCAGACAGTGTTAACAGCCCTTTAATGCCTTGATACACGAACACATGAAAAAAATATTATTCTATCGTAAATATCATTATTATAAACATGGCAATAAAGCAGGGAAGTTATTAGCATCCATTACCAGGAGCTGGAAGGGGTCCCGATATATATCCACTATAAACGATGGTCGAGGTAGACACTTGACCTCACCGACAGACATCTTGGATAGTTTTTACCATTACTTTGAGAATTTTTATGCGGCACCTGGTCCTTACACGGGACCGGATATTGCTGATTATCTAGAGGATGCTGGTATGCCTAAATTGACCGAAGACCAGGTTTCCTTACTGAATAGGCCCTTGTTATTACGGGAAGTGACACAGGCCATACAGAAGCAGCGGTCTTGCACTGCGCCTGGGCCTGATGGCTTCTCACCCGAGTTCTATAAAATTATGTCCTATTCGATTGAGGGGCCACTCCTGGAATATTTCAAGGCTATTCAGGTGCAGCAGACTCTTCCGCGTTATGCTAATGAAGCTCTGATCTCTTTAATACCTAAACCACATACAGAATTGGAGTCATATAGACCAATTTCACTCATAAATGTAGACATTAAAATCTTTGCTCGTATTAGAGGTCTGCACGGGAACGGGAATCCCGTGAGTCCCACAGGGGTCCCGCAGGAATCCCCCCTAACCCACGGGACTCCCACGGGGACCCCCCTGTGGCCCACGGGACTCCCAAGGGGACCCCCCTCTAGCCAACGGGACTCCCACGGGGATGGAAGGCTTTGGAAGCAGGGTTTGTCCATATAATATAATGGACACGTCAGCCTTAGTAAAAGAGGGGGTTTATAAGTTAATTACCTGAACAGAAAACAAAAAAAGTGTTCCACCAAAGAGATTCCACAAGGAAAACAGCAGCGCAAACACAAAAGAAACTGTGGAATTGATGATCCTGTCAGAAGTAACTACAGCTTTTTATGGGGACGGGCAGGGATGGAGGTAATTCCTTTCGGGGATGGGTGGGGACGGAGAGGATTCTGGTGAGGACGGAGAGGATCCTGGCAGGGACGGGTGGGGATGGGTGGGATTTCTGTCCCCGCGCAACTCTAGCTCGTATATTGGCAGATCGTTTAGCTCACTTGCTACCCGGTGTCATAACACCAGAGCAGGTGGGTTTTGTGAGGACACGCCATTCAGTTATTAATGTTCGGAGAGTCCTCATGGCATACTCTAGAGCGCAACAGAATCTGCTTCCTGGTGTCCTTGTGGGACTGGACGCTGCTAAAGCATTTGACAAGGTCAACTGGCATTATTTATTTCAGGTGTTGCAGTATATGGGGATACAGGGATGGTATCTTGCTTCCTTGAGGGCTCTCTGCACAAAGCCAACTGCCTCAGTGATAGTTAATGGGACGAGAACTGCATCGTTCACTATCGGCGGTGGTACGAGGCAGGAGTGCCCACTGTCTCCGTTACTCTTCCTCCTGTATTTGGATCCCCTCCTTCGCACGATATTGCGGGACGATGAGATTGTGGGAATGCCGGAGGGTAACTCCCAGCTGCAAGTATTAGCTTTTGCAGATGATTTTTTGCTCACTCTGGGTGATCCCCAGCGCTCGCTTTTTCGAGCGCTGGAATTACTGGATGAGTTTCATCTGTATTCTGGACTGACCCTGTATAGGCAAAAGTCTCTAGCCCTCCCTACGGCTCCAGAAGTACATACACAGTGGAGGGGCGTATTCCCTTTACAGTGGGCACCTCAACATTTGGTTTATCTGGGGGTAAAAATTCCACATGACTTGACCAAATTATATAGTTTAAACATACTGCCCTTACTTCAACAAACTGAGGTTACCTTGCGCAACTGGTGAGCTTTACCACCCTCCCTCTCTGGGCGCATAGCATTATACAACATGATAGTGGTACCTTAGTGGCTTTACCTATTTCAAATGCTCCCTTTGATGATATCTAAGTGTCATCTTGCACAACACTCGACTCACTTGTCAGCTTCCTTATGGCAGGGTAAATGGGCTCGTATTTCGTTGTCCAACTTGCAGTTGCCCAAAGATCAAGGTGGGTTCGGATTGTTAAGTATTTTTCGATTTAACTTAGCTAGTCAATTTAGACACACTCATGATTGGTTCTGTAATACTACACATTTCTCCCTGCCTGGGGTGGAGTGTTATCTGCACAACCCATACCATTTTAGTTACCTACTTCATGTTAAAAAAATTACCTGCTTTACCGCAGTTGCAGATGGATCCTTTACTGCCTGCCATGCGCAAAACTTGGAGGACTGTATGTGGACTACTTAAGATCTCACCGCACCACACCCCTTGTCTCTCTATTTCAGGTAATGGGGACTTCCCACCCAGTTTACAATCCCCTTCTTTTCGACAGCGGTCACAATGTGGACTTCAATATTTGTCTCAAGTGGTGACACTGGATGGTTCACCGATCAACTTTGAGGAACTTCGAGAGCAGTATCACTTGCCGGTTTCGGACTGGTACGCTCACAGACAGTTGCATCACTATTTGACTGCGTTGACCCCGTCAGTATTAACGGAGGAAGTTCAGGAAAAGTTGACAGAGGCGGTCTGCCTAACGGCACAAGTCCCTATACCATTGAAATTTCATCACAAGTTTTTACAGGAGCTATCAGGTGACTTGGACTAGGCGGACTTAGCCCATAAACGGATTTTGGACTTAAATGTTACTATCACAGATGACATGATTAAGAAAGGTATCTCCCTTGGCAATAAATTCATTTCTCAAGCCATAGAGAAAGAAAGGAATTACAAATTTTTCCTGCGTGCATTTTGCGCACCAAATAGGGCTTACAAAATGGGTGTTTGTGCAGGACATTGTTGTGCCAAGCGTGCTCATCCACATATCTCTCGTTTTTGGACGCGCCTCATGTCATATGTAGTGCATTTATGGGGCTGTTCTTGGCGACTCCATCCAAATTTTTTATTCACACTGCAAGTCGGATTTCATCCTGCTCGTCCTGGCTGTTCAGCATTTCTTCAGAAAACTATACTGATGGGCCGGAAAAGCATCTTGTCGCAATGGCTCTCACCACAGCCTCCTACCATCTCTCACTGGAGATCCCTCATGTTGACTCAAGTATTACAGGAGCGACAGGACATTGCTGATATGAACTCTCTTGCGGGACATTTATTCCAACTATGTTGGACACCCTTCAGCGCCACACTCGCACCATACGTTAGACGACAACTTTGGGGCTCCTAATATATATATATTTTTTTTTTTTTTTTTTTTTGTGCTCTTGCTTGTACTCTTACAGATTTCCTTTGTTTAGTTACCTGCTGCTGCTGCTCCCAGGGAGGGTGGATGAGAGGGAGGTTGAAGGGATTGGGAGTGGTTTGGGGATGGTTTTGAATCTGTGTATTGTTGAGAAGTGGATTATTTTCTTGCATAGTGTTGTTGTATATTGCTCCATGTACAAATTTCAATAAAAATGACTTAAACATAAGAACATAAGAATAGCCTTACTGGGTCAGACCAATGGTCCATCAAGCCCAGTATCCCGTTCTCACGGTTACCAGTCCAGGTCACTAGTACCTGGCCAAACCCAAGGAGTAGCAATATTCCATGCTACCTTTCCAGGGCAAGCAGTGGCTTCCCCCAAGTCTTTCTCAATAACAGACTATGGACTTTTCCTCCAGGAACTTGTCCAAACCTTTCCAAAAACAAGCTACGTTATCTGCTCTTATCACAACCTCTGGCAACGCGTTCTAGAGCTAAACTATTCTCTAAGTGAAAAAAAATTTCCTCTTACTGGTTTTAAAAGTATTTCCCTGTAACTTCATCGAGTATCCCCTAGTCTTTGTAATTTTTGACGGAGTGAAAATTCGATCCACTTGTACCCGTTCTACTCCACTCAGGATTCCGTAGACTTCAATAATATCTTCCCTTAGCCGTCTCTTTTCCAAGTTGTAGAACCCTAACTGTTTTAGTCTTTCCTCATCTTTATCATCATAGTCACTCTTCTTTGAAACTTTTCTAGCGCCATTATATCTTTCTCGACATAAGGAGACCAGAATTGAATGCAATACTCCAGATGATGAGCAATATAGGGGCATTATAAAATTCTTAGTCTTATTAACCATCCCTTTTTTAATAATTCCTAGCATCCTGTTTGCTTTTTTGGCTGGCGCCACACATTGGGTGGAATGTTTCATCGTATTGTCTACGGTGATACCCAGATTGTTTTTTGGGCGCTAATCCCCAAGGTGGACCCTAGCATCCGGTAACGGTGATTCAGGTTATTCTTACCAATGTGCATCACTTTGCATTTGTCCACATTAAATTTCATCTACCACTCGGACGTCCTGTCTTCCAATTTCATAAGGTCCACCTGCAATTTTTTACAATTCACATGTGTTTTAGCAACTTTGAACAGTTTAGTGCAGGGATCTCAAAGTCCCTCCTTGAGGGCTGCAATCCAGTCGGGTTTTCAGGATTTCCCCAATGAATATGCATTGAAAGCAGTGCATGCACATAGATTTCATGCATATTCATTGGGGAAATCCTGAAAACCCGACTGGATTACGGCCCTCAAGGAGGAACTTTGAGACCCATGGTTTAGTATCATCTGCAAATTTAATCACTTCACTCGTTCCAATTTCCTGATCATTTATAAATAAGTTAAATAGCACTGATCCTAGTACAGACCCCTGCGGCACTCCACTATTTACTCTCCTCCATTGAGAAAAATGACCATTTAACCCTACCCTCTGTTTTCTATCCAGTAACCAATTCCTAATCCACAACTGAACTTTGCCACTTTAATTTTCTCAGGAGCTTCTCGTGAGGAACTTTATCAAAAGCTTTCTGAAAATCTAGATATACTATATCAACCAACTAACCTTTATCCACATGTTTATTCACACTTTCAAAGAAGTCGAGCAAATTTGTGAGGCAAGGTCTTCCTCGGCTGAACCGATGCTGACTCTGTCTCATTAAATCATGTTTGTCTATGTGTTCCACAATTTTATTTTTTATACTTGTTTCTACCATTTTGCCTTGCACTGAAGTGAGACTTAACTGGTCTGTAATTTCCCAGATCTCCCCTGGAGTTCTTTTTAAAAATTGGCATAACATTGGCCACCCTCCAGTCTTCAGGTACTACAGACGATTTTAGGTTACAGATCACTAACAGCAGGTCAGCAATTTCATGTTTGAGTTCTTTTAGTACCCTGGGATGTATACCATCCAGTCCTGGCGATTATCACTTTTTAACTTGTTGATTTGGCTTAGTACATCTTCCAGATTCACTGAGATTTCTTTCAGTTTCTCCACATCATCACCCTTGAAAACCTTTTCCGGTAGATCTCTTACATCTTCTTCCGTAAAGACCAAAGCAAAGAATTCATTCAGTCTTTCTGCTATGGCCTTATCCTCCCTGAGTTAACCTTTTGCTCCTTGATCATCCAACGGTCCCACAGGTTTTCTGCTTCTGATGTACCTAAAAATTTTTTTATGAGTTTTTGCCTCTTGCAAGTTTGTCTTCATATTCTTTCTTAGCTGTCTTTATCAATGCTTTGCATCTAACTTGCCAGTGCTTGTGTTTCTTCTTATTTTCTTCATTCGAATCCTTTTTCCATTTTTTAAAGGATGTTTTTTGGCTCTAATATCCTCTTTCACTTCACCTTTTAACCACACCGACTCTCGTTTTCTCTTCTTTCCACCTTTGCTGATATGTAGAATACATCTGGTCTGGGCTTCCATGATGGTATTTTTAAATAACATCCCGGGGGACGGTAGTATAACCCTACCTTTTATATTCCTTCCCTTCCACACTGATATCTGTCATTCAGAATGTTTATTTTATTTAATTCAATTCCTTCTTTAACATATAGCGCAACCCTCCCTCCAATATGATCTACTCTTTCCTTGTGATATAATTTGTACCCAGGTAACACAGTGTCGCATTGATTGTCCACCTTCTACCAAGTCTCTGAGATGCCTATTATATCTATCTCATCATTCAGTGCTATATACTCTAACTAATAATAATAGTTTATTTTTATATACTGCCAAACCATCAGTTCTTGGCGGTTTACATAGTAGTAATTACAAGTAATTGAAATACAGATCCAAATAACTGTCTTATAAAAGAAAATAACACAATTCAATAAAGATACTGACTAACAAAATGCGACCCTAACTTATTCAAAGTAAAATATGCACAATACAAATTATTTATACTAAAATAGATAAGAAACTATAAACATTATTCCATAAAAATAATAAAAATCTGCTTATTATGATAATTTTGAAATCGATTAAATTTTGTATTGTTTAAATAGATAAGTTTAAGATCTTTCCAAAATTGATAATAAGTGAGGGCTGGAGAAATAAGAGCATTGAAACATGAATTCATACTCCTGCTTGAAACGCCAGAGTCCTATCTAAGAATTTCTTAAAGCGGCAAGCTTTCGCTGAAGGAAAATAAAATCAACTGGATCTACGTATATTTTTTTTACATGTAAAAAATCTAAAATGAGCAACAAGAAAAGATGGAGCTAATCCAAATAAAACTTATAACAAATACATTTGTTATTTAAACAACACTCTAGCCTCGAATGGCAACCATTGAAGTTTTTGATAATATGAACTAATGTGATCGTGTTTTTTTAAATTAAAAATCAGACGAATTGCTGTGTTTTGAATTAATCATAATCGGAATTAATCATAATCGACTGGTTGATTTTTTTTTTTATGAGCACCCAAATAAATAATATTGCAATAGTCTAATATTGAAATAATTGACAATTGAACCAATAATTTAAATGATATAAAATCTAAATATTTTCTAATGGTATGCAACTTCCAAAGAGTAATAAAACATCTTTTGACCAATAAATCTGTATGAGCCTTAAATGATAAAGTACGATCTAATGTAACACCTAATATTTTTAAAATAGGAACTATTGGATAGGTTTGACCGTTTACAGTAAGCATTGTTTCAGTAAGCTTTTCATTAGGGCTAGCAAGAAAAATTTGATTTACCTGGGTTCAGTTTCAATTTGAAACTAGGAGTCCAGGATTCCACTTGTGTAAGAATGAAAGAAATCTAATTTAAAATTTCTGGTGTAAATAAGAACATAAGCAGTGCCTCTGCCGGGTCAGACCAGAGGTCCATCCCGCCCAGGCGGCCCAACAGGTCATGACCTGCCTTAATCACCAGAAGGGGCCCCCTTGCCCCCTAGGTTTCTCATCGAAGTCCTATCTTCCCATCAATGTCCTAACCCTCCGGCCTTGCACCTGCACGACCTGGTGAGCTGTCTATACTTATGCAACACCCCAGCACCTCCCTCAGTACCCCACGATCCCCTTTTCCCTCAGGAATCTGTCCAATCCCTGTTTGAATCCCTGTACTGTACTCTGCCGGATCACTTCCTCCGGGAGCGCATTCCATTTGTCCACGACCCTTTGGGTGAAGAAAAACTTCCTTGCATTTGATTTGAACCTATCTCCCTTCAGTTTCTCTGAGTGCCCCCTCGTACCTGTCGTCCCTTTTAGTCTGAAGAACCTGTCCCTGTCCACCCTCTCTATGCCCCTAAGTATTTTGAAGGTCTCTATCATATCCCCCTTGAGCCTCCTTTTTTCCAGAGAGAAGAGCCCCAGTTTATCCAGCCTCTCAGCATATGGGAAGTTTTCCAGCCCTCTTACCAGTTTCGTTGCCCTCCTTTGGACTCTCTCAAGAACTACCATGTCCTTCTTGAGGTGCGGCGACCAATATTGAACGCAGTATTCCAGATGTGGGCGCACCATCGCTCGATACAGCGGCATGATGACTTCCCGCGTCCTGGTTGATATGCCCCTCTTGATGATGCCCAGCATCCTGTTGGCTTTCTTCGAGGCTGCTGCACACTGTGCGGATGGTTTCATGGATGGATCCACTAGCACACCCAAGTCTCTCTCAAGTCCGGTGTCTTCCAGCAATCTCCCCCCCATTTTATACTCGAACAACGGGTTCTTTTTCCCTATGTGCATGACCTTGCATTTATCTCCGTTAAAGCGCATTTGCCATTTGTTTGCCCAGTCCTCCAGCTTATCGAGGTCCCTTTGCAGTTCCTCACACTCCTCCCTGGTCCTAACTCTGGCGCAGAGCTTGGTATCGTCTGCAAATTTTATAACCTCACACTTTGCCTCCGTTTCCAGGTCATTGATAAATATGTTGAAGAGTAGCGGCCCCAGCACCGATCCCTGCGGCACACCGCTCGTGACTCCCCGCCAGTCAGAATATTGGCCCTTTACTCCGACCCTCTGTAGTCTACCTGACAGCCAGTGCTTGATCCATCTGTGTACATCCCCGCCCACCCAGTGGTTCCACAGCTTCCTAAGCAGCCTTTCATGTGGCACCTTGTCAAAGGCCTTTTGAAAATCGAGGTAAATGATGTCTATGGGTTCCCCTTTGTCCACCTGACTGCTTATTCCCTCAAAGAAGTACAGAAGGTTTGTCAGGCACAACCTTCCCTTACAGAATCCATGCTGGCTTGTCCGCAGTAGGCCATTTTTCTCGATGTGCTCGCAAATGCTGTCCTTGATCATTGCTTCCACCATCTTCCCTATAACTGAAGTCAGGCTCACCGGCCTGTAGTTCCCGGGGTCACCTCTCGATCCCTTCTTAAAGATAGGTGTGACATTCGCCAGTTTCCAGTCCTCTGGTACCTCTCCAGTTTTCAAGGATAGGTTGCAAACATGCTGGATTGCGCCCGCTATTTCCTGATTTAGTTCCTTTAGAACCCTTGGGTGGATCCCGTCCGGTCCCGGTGATTTGCCGCTTTTCAGTCTGTCAATCTGCTTGAGGACATCCTCCCGACTTACCTCTATATGCCCCAATCTTTTGGCCTGCTCCCCACTCATGAGCTCCTCTGAGTCCGGTATATTGGACGTGTCCTCGCTCGTGAAGACCGACGAGAAGAACGTGTTCAACCTCTCAGCTACCTCTTTATTCTCCTTAATCACTCCCTTCTTATCCCCATCGTCCAATGGCCCCACCTCCTCTCTCACTGGTTGCTTCCCCTTTACGTAACTCAAGAATGCCTTGAAGTTTTTCGCCTCCCTGGCCAGCCCCTCCTCGTATTTCCCTTTTGCTTTTCTAATCTCTTGGTGGCATTCCTTTTGGCATTTCCTGTGCTCCTGGTGATTTTCCTCCGTTGGATCCCTTTTCCATTTCCGGAAGGACACTTTCTTGTCACTGATTACCCTCTTTACTTCAGGTGTCATCCAAACCGGGTCTTTTGACCGCTTGTTCTTGCGGCCTTTCCTGAAACTGGGGATGTACAGTTAAAGGAATGCAGTTAAAGGAATCAGTATTGAAATATCACCTGCGTAAATGAAAAATTTTACTTGTAAACTATATAGAAAACTAGTGTTTAAGCCCATTACATTAACGGGTGCTAGAGTAGATGTCTGTCTGTCTTTCTTTTTTTTCTGTCTCTCTCCCTGCCCCATTTATCTTTCTTTCTTTCATTTTCTCTCTCTCCCGCTGTCTTTCTTTCTTTTTGTCTCTCTCCCTGCCCAGACCCTCACTGAAGCCACTTTCCAGCTGTGCCAGCTAAGGGATCCCTTGCGTTTTCCTGTGGCCAGCTGCCTGCACATACCTGTCCAGCTACACAACGGGCAAATGCATCCCGTCTCCCCTCCGAACCCCGTTCGCTCACCCTTGGTGCTGGATTGCCACCTGATGTTTAAACCCGTTACATTAACGGGTGCTAGAATAGATGTCTGTCTATCTGTCTTTCTTTTTCTCTCTCTCCCTGCCCAGTCTATCTTTTTTTCTTTCTTTCTCTCTCTCTCTCTCTCTCCCTGCCCAGACCCTCACTGAAGCCGCCTTTCAGCTGTGCCAGCTAAGGGATCCCTTGCCCTTTCCTCAGTCCAGCTATGGCTTCCACTTTCCAGTGGCTATCCTTTGTCTCTCTCCTCACCAACCCAGGCCCCCAACTCCCAATCAGGCATCTTTTTCCTTCCCCACCCAAATATCAGTAGCAGTAGCAGCAATCCTGACTCAACAATCCCCCATTCCTTACCCAAAGCAGCAATGGCGGCGCTGCAAACAGGCTGTTTGCAGCCAGCCCCAACAGGGCCTTTCTTCTACCGCATCCGAAGTGATGCGGCAGAGGAAAGGCCCTGAAGGGCTTGTTTACAGCGCTGCCACTGCTGCTTTGGGTAAGAAATGGGGGGGGGTTGGCGGGTCAAGACTGCTGCCACTGCGCTAGTCGGAGGTTCCTCCCTGCTTGGCGACTTCCTCTACGGAGTCGCCGCCGTGGTGTTTGCCACTTCAAACTCCGTGCCTCCGCATGTGCAGTAGAAGGAGCCAGAAAACCGCCGCACACAAAACCCACAGGCTCCTTCTACTGCGCATGCGGGGCTACGGATCACAGAGTCAGGGATCACGGAGATAGGAGTGCGCATGCGCGCTTAGGGTTTTATTATTATTGATGGCCCAATGGTGCTAAATAAATATTGAATAGAGTTGGAGAAAGTGGTGACCCCTGAGGAATACCATTTTCATTTACCCACCAAGTGGAAAATTGTCCAGCACTAACAACCTGATATGACCTATTTTTTAGGAAACCTTGGAACCAATTCCATACCTTTCCTGAGATTCCAATAAAATTCAAACATGATAATAAACTCTCCTATTTTATTTTTTAGGCTTCTAGCATTCAAATAGACACTTCAAATTGTGTGTTTTTCCTTGGAACTACAGGCTGCTGAGAAGACAAAGGAAAATTTGAATCTTTTACTCTGCCTTCCTCTTAAACCCGCTTGGCTTCCTTCACCATTATTGGAACCTCTCTACTGGGACTCCCTAAATATCCTGTTTCAATAGTATCCTCTAAGGATACCTCATACCGAACCATCTGCTCCTGGGCGACTGTCGGCTTTCCCCCACATCTTAGTTTAAAAGCTGCTGTATCTCCTTTTTAAACGTTAGCGCCAGCAGCCCGGTTCCATTCCGGTTAAGGTGGAATCTGTCGTTTCAGAACAAGCTCCCCCTTTCCCAGAAGGTTGCCCAGTTCCTAACAAATCTAAATTCTTCATCCCTGCACCATCATCTCAACCACACATTGAGACCTCGGAGCTCTACCTTCACCTTGGGTCCTGTGCGTGGAACTGGGAGCATTTCTGAAAATGCAACCCTGGAAGATCTGGATTTCAGCTTTCTACCTAAGAGCCTAAATTTGGCTTCCAGAACCTCCCTCCCACATTTTCCTATGTCATTGGTACCTACAAGTGGACAGCTGGCTCTTCCCCAGCACTATTTAAAATCCCATCTATGTGACACGTGAGGTCCGCCACCTTCTCACAAGGCAGGCAAGTGACCAGGTGATCATCACACATCAGCCACTCAGCTATCTACATTCATAATAATCGAATCACCAGCTACAATCGCTGTCTTTAACTTTTCCCTCCTGTGCAGAAGCCACTGGAGAGACATCCTCGGTGCGAGAGGATATTGCATCCCCTGGTGGGCAGGTCCTAGCTACAGGATTATTTCCTACTTCAACAGGGTATGCTCTCCTTCTAGGAGACCTCTCTCCTCCAAGGCAGCACAAGGGCTTCCAGAGTGGAGGTGGGACTACTCTACACCATCCCCATAGGTCTCCTCTTGGTACTTCTCTTGTCGGCTACTCTAACCTCAAGGGACCACACTCGTTCTCTGAGAGCTAGGAGCTCTTTGCAGCGAGCACACACATATAACTTCTCACCAACCGGGAGAAAGTCATGCATATGACACTCAATGCAAAAGTCTGGATAGCAACCCTCTTGCTGCTGGACTATTGTCTTGTTGTTGAGCTGATTAATTAACCTTATTAAGCTACTAGGAATATATTAGACTAGTATAGAGAGCCTTAGGATTTTATTAAATGTTTTATTAGTGTTTGTTTTTTAGATAGTCTTAGGGTTATATTGTGTGCTGATTTATTGTTTGATTTTTTACTGGTAATGAAATATAGCATTCTGCTGTTGTCCTAATTAGAATAATTGACAATAAATTAAGACTATAAGTATAGAAATGAGCTAGGGGTGGGCGGGAATGGAGACTAAGCCAGACCCTGCTCTACCTGTCTGAAACTATCTCTATCAGCAGGTTCAAGCATATAAAACTGTAGAACTATAAAAGGCTATTATCCTATAGAGACTATCTAAGTAAAGTTTGTTCTTTTAAGATCTAAACTGTCTGTAGAAGGGAACCTACAATTGAACTTTTCTCACCAAACCTATCAAAGCTCAGAGCAAAATAATGTATACATACTCAAAGATATGTCTTCTACTTTTCTCCTTTCAGAAAGAGAATGTCCTCTTCCCTCCTTGTCTCTTCTCTCTTTTTTGGTGTTTTTATCTTATGATTGTTTGTTGTTGGGGTATTTTTTTTTTTGGGGGGGTGGGGTTTGTAATCCATTTAGTATAAGCGGAATATACGTTTTTTAAATAAATAAAGTTATGAACCTTACTGACTTTCTAGAAAGTTGCAATACTTTGAAATTGTTACTAAACAAAGAACTCTTACGGTGTCTTTTGCTGTAGAATTGGATAGAGATAACATTCTTCAATTATATTTCAGCTTTATGAATACTTTGTTTTTGGGTTTAAAAATTCAATTTTTTTCTGATTTTTTTTTTTTTTTTTCTAGAGAAACCCAGAAGAAGCACAGGGATTTTCTTGCACTGAGGCCCCGGGTATTAGCTCTAGGGGGTACTTTTTTCTTTTAAAATTTCCTTGTAGAAATTTAGTAATTTTGTATGGTTCTACTTATATCTTTATGGACCCTAAACAATGATCAAGTTTTGTGATGAGAGGGGAGCATGGGGTCTCCAGGGAATGCACCTATTTAATTTGTTGTTACGCTGGCAAATGCTGGTTTGTCTCTTTGTTCATAGTTTATTAATATTTCTTTATATTTACTTTCTTGGCCCCTAGTATTATGGTCTGTTAAGTCATATTTTCTTTTTCTTTGAAGTATAATTTCAGAATTTTAGAATTGAAATGTGTTATTTCTTTTGCTGCTTCTTGGCATGTTATTTTAATGCATAGTTAAAAACATAACTCAAGAAACAGAAGTTAAAAAAAGAAATCAAACTATTAAACTTTTGTAGTTATTTGATAGTGAATTTGTTATGTGGTATAAATTAGGGGTTCTGTAAACTGTTTTGAACCCTTTTTGGGGATGACAGTAGTATATAAAACTCAGATTAGATTAGATTAGATTCATTGTCTGTTTCAGTGAGAGAGAAGAACAGAGTACAGTAGTTTAGTGGTCAGAAGTAGGGAGATATGAACAATTGTTTTCAAAAATTTTTGCTGCTGTGGGAGAGGGGTTATCGAACTACTTTAGGGCTCGAAGTTGTGTTACTTGCCCTTTAACGTGATTTAATTTACTACAATAGCTTGCAGTGACTTAGTTATCAGTATATCTAATAATGAGATGCAAAACATGCATTTGCATGTTAAGCAGCTATTTGTTATGTAAATTCTATAACAACTTGTGCTCTTCAACATATTTATAAACGACCTAGAACTTGGCACTACGAGTGAGGTGATTAAATTTACGGACGATACAAAGTTATTCAGAGTAGTGAGGACACAGAAGGATTGCGAAGACCTACAAAGAGACATAAATACGCTCGAGGAATGGGCCGCAAAATGGCAAATGAGGTTCAACGTGGATAAGTGCAAGGTGATGCATGTCAGTAACAAAAATCGTATGCACAAATACAAGATGTCCGGAGCTATACTCGGAGAGAGCCCCCAGGAAAGAGACTTGGGAGTTCTTGTAGACAAGTTAATGAAACCGTCCGCACAATGTGCGGTGGTGGCGAAAAGGGCAGACAAAATGCTATGAATGCCGTTATACTGGGTCATGGTACGCCCCCACTTGGAATACTGCGTCCAACACTAGTTGCCGTACATGAAAAAGGACATAGTACTACTGGAAAGGTCCAGAGAAGAGTGACAAAAATGGTTAAGAGACTGAGGAAGTTGCCATACAATGAGAGGCTGGAGAAACTGGGCCTCGTCTCCCTTGAGAAAAGAAGATTGAGAGGGGACATGATCGAAACATTCAAGATATTGAAGGGAATTGACTTAGTAAAGAAAGAGAGACTGTTCACCCTCTCTAAGGTGAAGAGAATGAGAGGGCACTCGCTAAAGTTAGAAGGGAAAAGATTCTGTACAAATGTAAGGAAGTTCTTCTTGACCCAGAATGTGGTAGAAACCTGGAATGCTCTTCCGGAGGCTGTTATAGAGGAAAACACCCTTCAGGGATTCAAGACAAGGTTGGATTAGTTCCTACTGGAACAGAACATACGCAGGTAAGGCTAGATTCTAATAGGGCACTGGTCTTTGACCTAAGGGCTGCCGCGTGAGCATTCTGCTGGGCACGATGGACCACTGGTCTGATCCAGCAGCGGCAATTCTTGTGTTCTTACTATAGCTGGAAAAATAACCCCAGAAAAAAGCTGGGGAATATTTTACCATCCAGGAAAATTGGGCTTTAAAGCATGACTCCGTGCTCCCAGACAGCAGTACTATCTCCCACTCCCTGAAAAAACACCTGTGCAAGATCCTGATTCCCCTGCTCTAAAGCCTCACCATCCAAATGGAACCCTCACCCAGTGCCTGTAACCCTATCTGTAATAGTTCCTAGTGGTCTAGTACAGTGGTTCCCAACCCTGTCCTGGAGGGCCACCAGGCCAATCGGGTTTTCAGGATAGCCCTAATAAATATGCATGGGAGAGATTTGCATATAATGGAAGTGACAGGCATGTAAACCTGCTTCGTGCATATTCATTAGGGCTATCCTGAAAACCCGATTGGCCTGGTGGTCCTCCAGGACAGGGTTGGGAACCACTGGTCTAGTAGATCCCTGTGCAGGAGTGATGGGAAGCATTAACCCTAATAGTAGTACTGTCAGGCCTCTGGAATAATGCTGCTTAAAAGGGGGTTCACAAGCAGTGTTGTTTCTTTATCACAGGAGGCAGCAACCTGTGATACTGAGATACCGCAGGTTGGTGACTCCCAAGGTGAGGTAGAAGCTCACTTTTTACCACACCTTGACAACTTCTCCCTTTAGTTATACAGCTTGTTGACTCATTGTGTTCAGACTAAGCTTTTGAACCTTGTATTTTATACTGCAGTGTATATCAGCATTTTTTGTGTAGTATAGAACATAAGTGTCACAGAAGTACATTTTCTTTGTTTCATAGTTATACTGTATAGTAAGTGACAGAAACCTTTTACATTCTATCCAGTCTATTTGTCCACAGAGTATGTGTACTTACAAATTCCCTCATGAAAACCAGCATCTAGAACACTTTCCCCCTGATTTCATTTATACTACTAATATTACTACTGTAGTGGATTGGTTTAGTTGTTCTACTACTTTTAAAAAAAGAAAAAAGGCCAGAATAGGTAGTTTGGGGCAGATTCTGTATAGGACTCTGGTCTCAGCAACCGCCTCAGAAGCGGCTGAGAATTGCACTTGGCATCCTAACGGACAGACGCCTAACCCCGCCGAGCCACCCTTATTCTCTAACCGGCACCCATGTCACAAGCACCAAGAACACACATGCAACAATAACACTTAAGCTCCATAAAACTTTTACCCCACAAAAAATGTAATTTAAAGAAAGAAACATTAAACAGTCTGAACAATAATATAGCAATGAAATTTATCAAATATTTATAAACAATAGATTTCAGTACTGTTGGTAGTAAGCATGTTCACAAAATCAGGTCTTATAATGATTCCATCAAGTTAAATATACTGGTTATCCAAGATTTTTATTTTTTGTTTTCCAAGACACAGGTGAGAGCATAGATCTTGAAATCTTTCCTTTAAATACAGCTGAAAGTATGTGTGTCCAGTTTTCAGACTACCAGTTTATATTACATTACATTAGTGATTTCTATTCCGCCTTTACCTTGCAGTTCAAGGCGGATTACATAAGAATTGTTATGATCTTAAGAAGTACATATTGAAGAGATATGAAGAAGTACTTAGGAATAGATTTAACATTATCTAATTTGCTAAGGGGTAGTTGATAATGTAGGCGGGATTCAGAACATTATTGGTTGTGTTATATTGGTTTTATGTATTTTTTGAGGAGTAGGTTTTTTGTTTCTTTTTTGAAAGTTTTGTAGTCTGTGGTTGAAGTCAGCAGGTTGGTGAGTTGTCGGTCCAGTTTCGCTGCTCTGGTGGCCAGTAGGTTGTCATACATTTTTCTTCGTTTGACATTTTTGGTTGGTGGGTGTGCAAATATTGTGTGGGTTCTTCTATGTCTGTTTGAGGTGGAATGAGTTAGTCGATTGTTCCAATAGGTAGGGCTGTTTCCGTTTATAGCTTTGAATAGTAGGCAATGGAATTTGAAGTGTACTCTGGCTTGTATTGGGAGCCAGTGTGAGTAGTGGTATGTCAAATGATTGTTTCTCAAGGTAAGGTACAGTTTAGGGACCAGTTCAGCCACCTAAAGTAAAGATATGAATTGTTAACATAGTCATGGAACAATAAAGTTCCTTACTGTCTTCAAAAAATAGAGATTTCAATAATTATTTATTTTTAATGCATTTTTTTATTATTGTTTTCAAAAAGGTTTCATGAAATCTTCAAGACATTAGCTGAAAGTGATGAGGGGAAGCTACATATTTTGCGAGTTATGTACGATGTTTGGAAAAACCATCCACAGGTAAGGAGAATTATTTCAGACTTTAAAAAACTTAAGGAATGTAAAACATTTGGTAATCTTTTTATAATTTTATCCTTTGGACAAAATATGAGTCAAAACAAGTAATAAATAATACAATACCAGTATTAACATCTTTGAATAATGAAAGATATGTAGAAGAAAATTTACATTAAAAAAAAAACCCATAAGAAAACACTTTTCCATTAATTCAAGGATACAAAATTAAACACAGAAATAAAGTATACTGGTTGTATAATTAGACCTTAATTAAGGGAGGAGAAAGCTATGCATTCACTGAAATTCCTATTTCAAACAATATAAAGGAAAATAAGAATGGTAGCTGATTTGGCTTAAGAACCTTACTTAATTAAGCTGACTTGAAATAGAGAATCCCTCAAGAGTACTAAATTTGCTCTTTAGCGGAAATAAATTTTATCAACTGCTGGGGCTCAAAAAAGACATATCTATTCCCCTGATAGACCATTACACATTTAAAGGGGTATCTGAGCATGAATGTCCCATCCAACTGCAATACCCTAGGTCTCAAAATGAGAAACTGTTTTCTTCTCTTTTAGGTTAATCATGACACGTCTGGTACATTCTCACTAATCTTGACATAAATGGTATATCCTTAAACTTAAAGAACAACTTAAGCATCCATTCTCTATCAGAATCAATTGCAAATTGTACAAGCAGCGTAGCAGTTGCCAGCGCCTCATTATCAGACCTCTCTAAGAAATTTGTCAAATCCAAACTATCAGCAGATAGATTCTGCTGGTTTTGTTTCTAAGTTGTAGATCTAGTCGGTAAATAGTATATTTTTGTGAGAGGCGGATAAGAGGTTTCAGGAACTTTCAAAACTTCTTTCGAGTATTTCTTAAATGTATCTTGCACTGGAGTAAGTGGTAGTTTTGGAAAGTTTGTAATCTGAAGATTACATCTTCTGGTCATGTTCTCCAACATTTCCACCTTAAAATTAAGGTTTCCACTATCCATACCGAGGCCTGGGATTCCAGTTTTTACCTTGGTCTCATGTTCATCCACTTTGTTTTCCAGGCTAGACAGTCTGGTTTTCAACTCCAAATTTTCTGACACAACAGTAGTGTAACGTGCTGTAAGTTGCTGCATTTGAGTCCCCAAAGAAAATTGCATATTAGATATTGCTTCCCAAAGTGTTTCCACCTTGGGCCTCTGCATCGGTGTAAGTTCAAAACCCAGACCCTCTGATGGAATTAAAGTACCTGGAACCTCAGCAGGAGATGGATTCAATTTAAGGAAATCCTGGGGGATCCGCTGTTTCAATTCCTCCAGGTGCTTTGCTAGCTGAATTCGCTTCGCAACTCCTTCTGCTGAGTCGACTGCTGCACTCAGCTGGTCAGGAGAGAGAACACCCTGGGACGCTCTTTCCTCCAACTGCTGCTCTAATGCCCCAGGACGACTCGGAGGACTCCGCTCCTCCAGAGATAGAGATGTTGCCTTGAAGGAGAGTACTAACGCTTCAGCTTGCATGCCTCTCATAGCCAAGGAAGACTCCGGCTCACTTGTTCGCGTCCCGTGATGAAGAAAGGCGTACATCAGGCCCCCTGCTGCCAAAGATTTTTCCGGGAACACCCAGAGCTTGGATTTGCATTTAACCATTGAAAAGGTAAAAAGCAGCGCTCAGGAACCTCTGTTGCGACTTGACTTCAGGTACCAGTGGCCATCTTCGTTAAGCCACTCCCGAGTGTACAATCCATTTGGTAATCTTAAGTCTGTATTCTGTAAACATATTTTGGCCTGCATCATTAGAATCAAACAGATTATCACAAAGGTGTGAAATTGTTGCACATTACCTGTGGTTAAGTGAGGTGTTGAGCTGTATAGGTATGATAGTTTTCTGTTTTTACATAAAGCTTGCTGCTAACAGCTTAGTTGTCGGAACTGGAGCCACAGCTACAATAGCACCCCCAAAAATCCATCTCCCCATTGACATCGCTGCCACCACTTCAGCCGTAAAACAAAGAAAAAAGATTGTGGGGTTGCTCAGTTCCTACTCCCGGCTGTAGGCTCTGCCCTGGAAGAAATGGCGTCAGAGGTGGGTGGGACCGGCAGAAACTGTATGGCCCCGCAGTCTTTTTTTTTCTTTGTTTTGCCGCGACTGCTGCGTTCTCCAGACTAACAGCAGTGGCGAAGGAGGGATGTCTGGTTGGTGGGGGAGATGAAAGGGTGCCGACGCTGGATTAGGGGAACAGATGGTAGATGGGAGGGGAAAGAAGGGGAAAAACGCTGGATGAGAGGGAGAGCAGGTAGAAGATGAATGGGGAAAAAGGGGATAGATGCTCTGTGGGTGAGGGAAGAAAGAGGCATACTTGATTAGGGGACAGATGCTGGATGTGGGAAGAGAGAGACGCTGGATGGAAGGGGGATATAGGAGGCAGATGCTGATGAGAAGTGGCAGATGTCAAATTGAAGAGGAAGAGAGGAAACATGATAATAATAACTTTATTCTTTTATACCGCCACAATCTTGCGACTTCTAGGTGGTTTACAATCAAGAGAGCTGGACATTCAGCGAGTTACAATGTGCAGATAGTCAGAGGAAATACAGAGTGCAGAAACATTTAGGAAGTAAAATTATAGATATACAATTTGTTGAGCGAGAGTATAAGGTATACAGATTGGAAGAAATTTCCAAGTGGGCCTGTTAGGAGAAGGCTGTGCAATTCAAAAAGTACAGCGAAGTACATGATGTATGTGGGAGGTTTAAGAGAGAGGCAGATGCTGGATGGAAGGGGGGGGACAGATGCTGGATGTGGGAGAGGGGAAAGGAGGCAGATGCTGGATAGAAGGGGAAGGAGGAGGCAGATGCTGTTGGTGGGGGGATTGAAGAGGGGGTAGATGCTGGCTAGAAGGGGAGAGAGGGCAGATGCTGGATATGGAGGGGAAGAGAGGAAATTGGTGCTGGTTTTTTCTTCAGTGTCAAAGCCTTCTACTACCGGCTTCAAGAGATGTTCTCAGTGCAAGAGTGCCATATCAGTCACTGATCTGCATAGTTGGTGTCTTCGGTGCCTTGGTCCTGAGCACCAAGTACACTCTTGTCAGTGCTGTTCAACATTACAAAAGAAGGCTCAACAACTGCAGCAGGAAAAACTTTTTGGACAGATATGCTCTGCGCCCAATGTCGACACCGTGTTGAAGTCAGCACCACAATTGCCGCATCATTTGGCATCAACTTCCTTGGCACCAATGCTGACACCATCCAGTAAACAAGCTAAGAAGGATTCCCATTCCTCATCTCACCAAATGATGCCAGGATCTCTAGCATCGAGTAAACCAATGCATGCCAAACAGCATCAACAGCAATCTTGCTTTCCTTCGTTATAGGAAGTATCACCTCTGAGGTGTGCCTCTACATCGAGATCACCAATGCCTCGACACCCTGTACCAAACACGCCTTTGGTACCACATCTCACCAATCAAGATCAACTTTGCGATCAGAGACAAGAAAACTTCGTTTACGAAATGGAAAAGGTCAAAAACTGACAAAAACTGGAACAAGCACAAACAAAATCAACGCAGGTGCCATAAGGCGGTAAAAGGGGCCAAAAGAGACTACGAGGAAAAAATAGCGAAGGAGGCGAAGAACTTCAAGCCGTTCTTTCAATATATTAAGGGGAAACAGCCTGCGAAAGAAGCGGTGGGATTGTTGGATGACCATGGAATAAAGGGAGCGCTAAAGGAGGACAAAGCAATCGCCGACAAACTGAACACAGCATACCGGAACCCATCAGGCTATATACTGCAAATGAAGACGGAAAGCTGACAGGATTGACGGTCAGTCTAGAGGAGGTGTGTAGGCAGATTGATAGGCTTAAGAGAGCGATAAATCCCTGGGACCGGATAGCATCCATCCAAGGGTCATCAAGGAACTGAAAGGGACCATAGCTGAATTGCTTCAACTAATAGCCAATCTATTGATCAAATCGGGAAAGATTCTGGAAGACTGGAAAGTGGCGAATGTTACGCCGATCTTCAGGAAAGGTTTGAGGGGAGATCCAGGAAACTATAGACCGGTGAGTCTGAACTCGGTACGGAGAAAAATGGTGGAGTCGCTGATAAAGGACCACATCATTAATCACCTTGACAGACATGGGCTGATGAGGACCAGTCAGCATGGTTTTAGCAAAGGCAGATCGTGTTTGACGAACTTGCTGCACTTCTTTGAGGAAGTAAACAGACAGATAGACAAGGGCGACTCGGTCGACATTGTATATCTGAATTTTCAGAAGGCGTTTGATAAGGTTCCACATGAACGACTACTTTGGAAAATTGCGAGCCATGGAATCGAGGGTGAAATACTTACGTGGATTAAAAACTGGCTGGAGCATAGGAAACAGAGTGGAGGTAAATTGACAATACTCGGACTGGAAGAGCGTCACCAGTGGGGTGCCGCAGGGCTCAGTGCTTGGACCGTGATCTTCAATATCTTAATGATCTGGACATTGGTACGACGAGTGAGGTGATTAAATTTGCGGACGATATGAAGTTATTCAGAGAAATGAAGACACAGGGGGATTGCGAAGATTTGCAACGTGACATAATCATGCTCGAGGAATGAGCATCAACATGGCAGATGAGGTTTAATGTGGATAAGTATAAAGTGATGTATGTAGGTAAGTATGCACAGATAATGTTGTGAGGGGAGGAGCTTAACCAAGATGGCAACCTGAAGCTCAGGCTGAACGTGGAATGCCGTCGAGCCCAGTTTTCTCTTTACTTATGATATCTATGGTGAAGCGCAAATCCAAGACCTGGGTTCATTCTTTGGAACCTGGGCCACAGCCAATCTCTGGTCCGATGGATGCGTTCGTCCAGCGTGGAATCCAAGAGGAACTGGGAGGAAAGTGCTCGGTACGAGGTGGGGGTGTATCGGAGAGCCCCAATATCTCTTTCGAGGCAACTAGTGTCTTGCTGGAAGAGCAAAACACGCTGGCGCAGCCACACACCCCAAACTGTGTTGCAGGACATGGGAAGCGAGGGGAGTTATGCAGCTCCCTCCGAGAGCTGTGAAGAGGAGGAGGATGAAGATCTTGCGGTCCGGAGAGTTTTTGCTGCCTCAATACCATCGTTGCTGCCTTGCAGAGTCCAGGAATTGGCAGGGGAACTGCAAGAGTTACCTTCGAGTAAAACAACAGGTACTGTGGCACTTAAAGACTTGAAAAATAACTATTCATTAACTCTCTTGGAAAAGCCATCTGTAATTGATTTGAATTCTATTTGGGACACGATTTCATCCTTACAAATTTCTCTGGGAACTCAAATCCAAACTTTATCCACACATTGTGCCGGGATATTATCTGAGACTGTGACTCTACAACAAAGAGTGGGCAAATTGGAGAAGAAATTAATTGATCAAGAAAAGAAATTGGAAATTTTAGGAGCACAGAACCAGCTCCTTATAAAAGATAGTGGAAATATTAACTTTAAAATTGAAGTTTTGGAAAATTTATCAAGGAGACAAAACCTGAGATTAATATTCCGAAATCAATGATTACATCAGCACTGGATATGTTTAAGAGAGATTTATCGGAGGTACTGAAAGTCCCGCAAAACTCTTTTCCTCCTATTTCAAAAATTTATTACATTTCCTTGGGAAAGAAGAAGCCTACAGAGGATTATCATGAAATACCAATAGATATCTTAGATTTAACAAATATATTAGAGAAGACAGAATCAGAACAGTTAATTTCCGCTATACTCTTTGTTCAATTAGTTCTAGATTCAGATAAAGAGTGGTTGTTAAAGTTGTTCTTTAAATATAAAGATGTTTTGCTTCTGAATCAAAAAATAAGAATGTACCCAGATGTCTCCAGGCAAACACAAAGAAAGAGAAAACAATTCTTACTTTTGAGACCCCAGGTTTTAAAAATATGTGATACATTTGTATTAAGATTCCCATGCAATTGTTTTGTAAATTTCAAGGGGGCTAAAATCACTGTTCCCTCTAAGCTGAGCAGGAGTCCTCCACCCACAGTCTCACCAATAGAGGGTGCTGTTTTACTGTCACATTTTTCAATTGTGAGGGACAGGCAAGTTCTGCAGGACTCCAGGGAACATACCTGTCCTTAGCGACTGAAAATATTCCACCCCCTAGTGGTAGCAATGCAGCTGGAGGACACCTGCTCAGCTTAGAGGGAACACCGGGCCGGGCGGGCGGCCGCCCGCTAGATATATATTTTTTTATTCCACACAACTGTCGAGATTTATTTTGGATAAAGAGGTGACAACTGCAAGTACCCCAATCAATATCCAGGAATAATGCTCGTAGATAGATACTTGGGTTCACTTCAGGTCGCCTGATTTTTGGTTCCTTTAAAGTGATGATGGTGTAAATTAGTCTTCGATTTTATTGATACTCCTTCCTCAAGGTTTGTGGACTAATTAACAATTGAAGGACATATGTTTAATTTCCTTGTTATATTAATTATTTTATGATATTGGTTATATCTGGGAAACTGTTTATTTTCATTATGATTCTATTGTCATTAAAAAATTGAAATCTAATAAAGATTTTAAAATAAAAAAAATCTCATGCACAAATACAGGATGTCCGGGATGGTACTTGGAGAGACCTCCCAGGAAAGAGACTTGGGAGCTATGATCGACAAGTCGATGAAGCCGTCTGCGCAGTGTGCGGCGGCGGCGAAAAGGGCAAACAGAATGCTAGGAATGATAAAGAAGGGGATCATGAATAGATCGGAGAATGTTATCATGCCGCTGTACCGGACCATGGTGCGCCCTCACCTGGAGTATTGCGTCAAGCACTGGTCACCTTACATGAAAAGGACACAGTACTACTCGAAAGGGTCCAGAGAAGAGCGACTAAAATGGTTAAGGGGCTGGAGGAGTTGCCGTACAGTGAAAGATTAGAGAAACTGAGCCTTTTCTCCCTCGAACAGAGGAGATTGAGAGGGGACATGATTGAAACATTCAAGATAATGAAGGGAATAGACTTAGTAGATAAAGACAGGTTGTTCACCCTCTCCAAGGTAGAGAGAATGAGAGGGCACTCTCTAAAGTTAAAAGGGGAGAAGATTCTGTACAAACGTAAGGAAGTTCTTATTCACCCAGAGAGTGGTAAAAAACTGGAACGCTCTTACGGAGTCTGTCATAGGGGAAAACACCCTCCAGGGATTCAAGACAAAGTTAGACAAGTTCCTGCTGAACCAGAACGTACACAGGTAAGGCTAGTCTCAGTTAGGGCACTGGTCTTTGACCAGAGGGCCGCTGCGTGAGCGGACTGCTGGGCACGATGGACCACTGGTCTGACCCAGCAGCGTTCTTATCTGCAGCTGACTGGTGGACCCTGCAGGGACCTGCTCAGCCAGCCTGCTTGAACTGTGGAACTCGGGGATGTTCCCTAGTGCTGCCCGATTCAGGAAAATAAATTTGATTCAATTTTCCTGCCCAAGTAGATGTGTTTTTTTCAAATATCCTGGTGGGTTTATTTTATAGCCTCTTCACCCCTTTTATAGCCTCTTCACCCACTTTGCCCTCTCCTACCCACACTGGCGCTGTGGTGTAAAGAAAATAAACAAACAAAAAAGACTTTTCCTTTCTCTCTTAATCCTAGCACATGTTCGTGGTCTAACACCACAAAATAGAAAATAAAATTATTTTTTCTACCTTTTGTTGTCTGATCATTATTCAGATCTTATCGGTCCCCGGCTCCGGTTGGCTTCTGATAACTTGCTAGGGTCTCCTTCTTTCTCCATGCTAACCATCCATCTGCCATCTCTGTCCTCCCCTTCCGTTTCCCTTCCCTCCCCCGGAGGTCTGGTATCTTTCCTTTTTTTCATCTCCATCCACAGATCCACCTTTTCCGAATTACCCTTTCATTCCTCATCTCTCTCTCCTTCTCCACCACCCCAGGGTCCACCATGTCTCCCTTTCTCTTCCCAACTACCCTCCTATCCAGTACCTCTATCCCCCCTGCCACACCATCCCTTGTGTGCAACTTCTCTCCCTTTCTGTTCCTTTCCTCCCTAAATCCCATTGTCCACCATCTCTCTCTCACTCCTGTTTTAGATCCTTATTTCTTCTATCCTTTCCCCATCTCCCCTCTCCATGATCTCCCCTAAGTCCATCTCCCCCCTCCACCAAGTTCATTTCTCCCATCTATCTTCTCCCCATCTTTCCTCCAGTCTGCCAACTCCCCATCTCCCCTCTCCCTTCATCTATCTTTTTATTTTTTTTATGGCACTCCTAAGCCCCCAACACCACCACACCCCCGCACCTTTCCCAAAGAGAGTCCGGAAGAGGTCTGCCGAAACCGGTAGCAATCCACTCCTGACACTACTCCTTGAGTCTTCTCTTCACTGCGGCCTGCCCTCAGTGAAAACTTCCTGTTTCCGCGTGGGCGGCCGAATTGAGAGAAGACGCCCAGAGTAGTGGCAGGGTAGTGAATTGCATTCGCTACGGCAGCTTTTGCTTGCAGAACCGGAAGTTACATCAGAAGCAAGGACTCCAGTGGCAGAGAGAAAGCCCGAACGGGTCTCTTGTGCAGATCGGGGCAGCAAGGCTCTCTCCTTCCCGGCAGCAAGGCTCTCTCTTCTCCTCCCTGGCCAGGCAAAATCTGCGGTAGCAAGGAGGCCAACGAATCGGTAAGTCCAATTTTCTTCAATAGCAAACCGATTTGAATCGATTCACCCAAAGTGAATCGGCGAATCGATTTGAATCGCGAATCGGGCAGCACTAGTATCCCCTGCTGTTTGCTTACTCCTTGACGTGATCAGGAGTGCTAGCGCAAGCTGTACTGGCACCAATTGTGTTTCTTCAGAGCGCACACAGTGTCGGCTGTACTTTTCTCCCCCCTCTCACAGCATTTGAAGGTCCTAGGGTTTGAGGCTCAGTTTGGCTCTGGGCCAGCTGGCAGCTAAAGAGTCAGAAGAGACAGTTTTCCTGGTGGCAGAGGTCATCTCCTATTTCCAGCTACCCTGAGAGGAGCTCTGGCAGGCCACAGCATATCTTCCCAGCATCTGGTCTTTGAGTAGGGCTTTCAAAGCCCACAGGGCAGTTTGGGGAGGTCTGAAATTGTGGCTCTTAAGGTTCTATTTTGTTATAGCCCTGTTACCCCACCCCAGAAATCCTAAAATCACTGGCTTTTGAGGTCCTCTGGTGGAGTTACAGCTGTTTTTTCAGCGGGAAAGCCTGTTGGCAGCCATCTTGGATTTTTCCTGATTTGAATTCTAAGTTCTCAAACTTCTTCAAAAAACATTGTTTTTTATTCTAACTACCAGGGATGGAGTCCTCATGCTCCAATGATATGAATTCATGTGAGGTTTGTGCAGGTTAGTCACCTGAGGGATGTTCTGCACATGCTGGGGAAGTGGGGACCTCAGATTCAGCCTCTGACCACCTTATTACTGCTGCCAAACGAATGTTTGGACACTTGGGGGACAGTTTTGCCCGATACCTAATAAAGGTTCTGATGGTCTCAAACCGAAAAGAAAGCACTCCCTACATTAATGGAGCTAGACTGACCTATGACGCTTTTAGAAAAGCCATAAAAACTGCCTTATTCGACAGATATATCACCTAAACAGTAACTACACCAAACACTAAATCAAATTCTATTATTTCTAACATGTCCACCCCTGCGTATAAGTCTGAAATTTTTTTAACAATCTGTATATTGTAATTCGCTGCATTTAAAGATTCTGCATAATTAACTGACTATCTGCATATTGTAACTCACTGACTGTTCAGCTCTCTTCAATGTAAATAGCCTAGAAGTCTCACGATTATGGCGGTATAGAAGAATAAAGTTATTATTATTATTATTGAAGGGGGTTCTCAGTCTTCTGTGCCCTTTATGCCTGACTTTGTGAACTTGCTTTGGCAAGCCTATGTTGGCGGCACTGATGCGCCTTCCAGGTCAGTTGGAGAGAGACCATCTGCACAGCCTCCCTGTGTTTCAGCATCTGCTTCTCCACGGAGGCCTATTTCTCCCTCGGACACCGACAGCTGGTCAGATGGGGTCCTTGAAGATGATGATATAGTTGCTTATCCTCTTTCACAGACTGGGCAAAGTGGATCAGGGTCTGAGTGCTGCTGCAGACCAGGGCGAGGGCCCCTCTTCACAGGCTGTTCAGCTCTGCTGTCTTACAAATCTTCTCATTGAGTCTGTAAGGAGCTCAAAATTGAATCTCCTCAGCCTACTTCCAACTATTCCCTGTTGAGCGGGGTCCACTCTCAGCCTACCGTGTTTCCGTGGCATCCGGATCTGAAAGTCCTGATTTCCGAGCACTGGGGAAAACCCGGAGGACTCCCTTAAAGTGGCAAAATCAGTGTCCAAGCTATATCCTATGTACCAGGAGTTCCAGCAGATGTTTGCTATGCCTAAAGTGGACTCTGGTAGTTCAGGTGACCAAGCGCACATCCCTTCCCAATGAGGGGGGGTGTAGCTCTTAAGGATCAACAGGATCATAGACTGGACATGTTGCTCAAAAGGCAGTTTTGAGGCCTTGTCTCTAGCTGCTGTGACAGCCTCCTTTTGTGGCTCGAGCGTGCCATTCTAAATTGTGTGACCCAAGTGGTACGCATTCGGATCCCCAGTCCCATCTGTTGCTGGTGGGAGTGGACTATGTGTCTGATGCTTTGTATGATCTGTATTGGATAGTAGGCAAGGTCTCAGCTTATTTTGTGTCTCCTCGCAGAATCCTGTGGATCAGATATTGGGCTGTGGATTTGACATCCAAAGCCATACTCAGCAGTTTTCCTTTCAGAGGCAATATGCTGTTTGGCCAGGGGTTGAATTACCTCATGGTTAATGTCCAGGATCGTTGCCAAAAGTCGCTCCTGGACAGCAGGCCTAGGACCTCTAAAGGGGAAGCCTGTGAGTCCTTTCACAGCTCCTGCTGTTCACACCTTTTGTCTTCTTGGTCCTTGTCCCAAAGATCCTTTCAGAGAACATGACAGAGATTCTTTGGGAATAGAAAATCCCAGGGCTCCACCTCCCGTCCAGGTGGGCAGCCCTGGAGTAAAGGCCAGGGCATAGAAGCTTGCATCCTGGCAATGAATGTGTGGCTACGTGGATGTTGTCTAGCGTATTATGGCTTCCTGGACCATGGGATGAGTTGCATCTATCAAAGAAGGAAAGAACTGTCTTTGGCAGCAGGCTGGTTAATCTACTGAAGGCTTTAAACTAGAAGTGATGGGGCAAGGTGATCAAAATCCCCAGGTGAGTATAAGCCCTCAGATAAATAAACCACTGAATACCTCTAAACAGATGGGGAAAGGGGGCAAATTCTGAAAATAAGTATATACTAATGCTCAAAGTATGGGAAACAAGATTCTGGATCTAGAAGCTGTGATGGAAGATGAGTTGGATATGGTGGTGATCACAGAGACGTGGTTCACGGAGATCCATGACTGGGATATAGTTATACCGAGCTATAATCTCTTCAGGAAAGACAGGGTAGGAAGTAAAGGAGGGGGAGTAGTGTTATATGTTAAAGACCATATTAAAGCCACACAATTGCAGAATCTGCATGGCAAGGAAGAGGCACTGTGGATCAATTTGGAAAGATGGAATGGTGTGATATACGGGCCTCCTTCAAAGATGGAAGAAGTGGACAGAGATTTAATAGTAGACATTAAGAACATATCTTAAAAATAGGGAAGTTTTACTAAAAGGTGATTTTAACATGCCAGATGTTGATTGAGGTATCCCTATTGCGGGAGTCTTCTAGAAGTAGGGAGATTCTGGATTTTCTATAAGGAAAACTGTTCTAGCAGTTGGTAATGGAACCCAAGCGGAATGGGGTCATACTGGACTTAGTGCTTACAAAAGGGAATGTGTTTCTAATATTACAGTGGATAATCATCTGGCATCCAGTGATTACTGTGTGGTACGGTTTAATATTGAGATTGGTATAGAGAGGTTCTAGACTTTTAAAAAACTAACTTTGTGTGGATGGGGGATTACGTTGAGGAATTGGAATGTCTGGAAGGAGTAGAAATGCAGTGGGCAAAACTAAAAGGAGCGATTGCAAGGGCAACAAACCTTTTTGTGAGGCAAATAAGTAAAAAGAAGAGAAAAAGAAGGCCGCTTTGGTTCTCAAAAGTAGTAACTGAGAAGGTAAGGAATAAGAGGTTAGCTTTCATAAACTTCAAAGGATCACAGAAAGAGGAAGACAGGCAAAAATATCTGGAAAACGTACGAGAGGCTGGTCGCTTAGCCAGGAAAGCAGAAATGCAAATTAGAGAATGACACGGTGACAAAATTCATCACCGTTCCCGTCCCCGCGGATAACCGCAGGAAATAATCCCATGTCATTTTCTAGTGTCTATTTCAACCTCAGTCCTTCTACACCAGCATTCTTCAAAGCAAAGCTTGTGGGTCAGTGGTTGTGACCATTCATACTCTGATTCTTCCCTCTCTCCTTAAAAAATGACATGAAGATGGTTTCCCGCGGTTATCCGCAGGGACGGGAACGGTGATGAATTTTGTCACCATGTCATTCTCTAATGCAAATGGAAGAAAAAATAGCTGACACGGTAAAACGGGGAGACAAGACATTTTTTAGATACATCAGTGATAGGAAGATGTGCAAACGTGGCATTATAAGACTCAAAGGTGAAGGGGAGAAATATGTAGAAGCTGATAAAGAAGAGGCTGAATTGCTTAGCAAATATTTCTATTCTGTGTTCACGGCTGAAACGCCGAGAGCAGGACCACAGAAGACAAATGCAAATAGAGATGGAGCAGTAGACACTGATCGATTTTCAGAGGGTTGTGTTTGTGAGCAACTAGCTAAATTAAAGGTAGGCAAAGCAATGGGGCCGGATGGTGTACATCCAAGGGTACTGAAGGAACTTAAGAGAAGTTCTGATGGCTCCACTGACTGACCTTTTTAATGCTTAACTATAGTCGAGGGTGATACCAGAGGACTCTGAAGAAAGGCAGATGTGATCTCTCTCCACAAAGAAGTAGGGAATTACAGGCCAGTAAGTCTGAATTTTATGGTAAGCAAATAATTGGAAACATTTTTAAAACAGAGAATGGTGACGTTTCTGGAATCTGGTGGATTACAGGACCGGAAGCAAATATGGATTCACTAGAGCATGGGTCTCAAAGTCCCTCCTTGAGGGCTGCAATCCAGTCGGGTTTTCAGGATTTCCCCAATGAATATGCATGAGATCTATATACATGCTCTGCTTTCAATGCATATTCATTGGGGAAACTTTGAAAACCCAACTGGATTGCGGCCCTCAAGGAGGGACTTTGAGATCCCTGCACTAGAGGTAGGTCTTGTCAGACAAATCTGATCAATTTCTTTGACTGGGTGACCACAGAATTGGATAGAAGGAGTGCACTAGATGTGGTGTATTTAGATTTTAGCAAAGCCTTTGACAGTGTTTTACACAGGTGTCTAATAAATAAACTGAGTGCCCTCGGGATGGGCCCAAATGTGATAGGCTGGGTCAGGAACTGGTTGAGTAGAAGGCAACAGAGGGTAGTGGTCAATGGATGTTACCAGTGGTGTGCCTCAAGGTTCTGTTCTTGCCTGTTCTTTTTTAACATTTTTATAAACGATATTACATTTTTATAAACGATATTGCTGAAGGGCTATCTGATAAGATTTGCCCCTTGTGGATGATACCAAAATCTGCAATATGTGAATAATATGAAGAAAGACCTAGTGAAGCTTGAAGAATGGGCTGAAATTTAGCAGCTAAAATTTAATGCAAAGAAATGCAAGGTCATGCATTTGGGCTGCAAAAAACCAAGGGAACAGCACAGTGTAGGGGGTGAAGAACTTATGTGCACAACAGAAGAGCTGGACTTCGGTGTGATTGTATGTGGTGATCTTAAGGTGACTGCAAAAGCTAGAAGGATGCCAGGGTGCATAGAGAGACGTATGGCCAGTAGGAAAAAGGAGGTATTGATGCCCCTGTATAAGACTTGTGAGATCTTATTTAGAATATTGTGTGCAATTCTGGAGACCGCACCTTCCAGAAAGATATAAAAATGATGGAGTCGGTCCAGAGGAAGGCTGCTAAAATGGTTTGTGGTCTTTGTCATAAGGGGTATGAGGACAGACTTAGAGATCTTAATATGTATACTTTGGAGAAAATTCGGGAGAGGGGAGATATGATAGAGACATTTAAATACCTACATAGTGTAAATGTACATGAGTCGAATCTCTCATTTGAAAGGAAGCTCTGGAATGAGAGGGCATAGGACAGGGATGGGGACAGTCGGGTTTTCAGGATTTCCCTAATGAATATTTATTGAAAGCAGTGCAAATAGATCTTATGCATATTCATTGGGGAAATCCTGAAAACCCAACTGGATTCCGGCCCTCGAAGACCGGAGTTGCCCACCCTTGGCATAGGATGGAATTAAGAGGCTCAGGAGTAATCTAAGGAAATACTTTTTTACAGAAAGGGTTGTAAATGTGTGGAACAGTCTCCTGGAAGAGGTGGTGGAAACAGACTGTCTCTGAATTCAAGAAAGCATGGGATAGGCATGTGGGATCTCTTAGAGAGAGGAAGAGATAGATAATGGTTACTGTGGATGGGCAGACTTCATGGGCCATTTGGCCTTTATCTGCCATCATGTTTCTATGAAGTTTTTTCCATTTGGGCTTATAGCTAGTGTACCAAATCGGTGTCATTGAACATGGGGGGAGGTGGGGAAGGGGACAGGAGCTCAATTATGCAGGTAAATGGAGTATGTGCTTATGCAACATGCTTAATGGCAAGTACTGTAATACTGGTACACTGAGGTCATGTGTAGGTGCCAAGGCTAAATGCTGAAATGCTGTGAATGCCAAATGTCATCCTTTACACTTTGCATTTTAAATCACATTGTAATTACTGTATTTCTTTTGTAATGAGGGATATAGGGTATATGAGCAACTGAAAAAAGTGAGCACTGTTCGTAAAATGAAAATTCACATGCGGACTTTGCTGTGAGTAGAATTAATTGAAGGCCCTAGTTCTTAAATCCTATAGATCCCACTTGCAGTCGGTGGAAACAAGTGGCTTTTGACATGTCTAATTTACTTTCTGTTTTTACAGATGATTGCTGTACTGATTGACAAGATGATTCGAACACAGATTGTTGATTGTGCTGCTGTAGCAAACTGGATTTTCTCTCCAGAGCTCTCTCATGATTTCACAAGGTACAGTGTTTAAAAAGGATTATTTGAACAACTTGTTGTCATAGACTATCAAAAAAATAATAGTAATAATAATTTTCACTAATTTTCTGTCAAAGAAATTTCATATATTCAAATCTGTTTGTAGTGTGACAGATGCTTCATTCCTGAACCTGTGGGTAGTCAATTCCTTCTCGCGAGAATTCTTGTATGGAGTTTCATTAGCATTCTGTTGCTCTGCCTCCCATCCTTCTGGGATATCTTCCAGTTCTTCAGTTATCAAGTTTTCAAGTTTCAGGTTTTATTATAAATTTGATTCAATCGCAATATTATAATTTCAAAGTGATTTACAAATAAAAGAAGGGGTCTATACTGTTTAAAATACATTGACGACAAAGATATTACAAACTTTCACATAGGGGAGCGGGAGGAACTACAATAAATATAAGAAAGAAAGACAAAAAAGGTCAAAACATGAGGGGAGTAAAAGTTTTTGTTTTTAGAAAGAAGCAGTGAATTATCTTGCGTAAGTCAAAACATAAGGGGGGGTAAAAGATTTCTCTCTTTTTAAAGAGAAGCATTGAATTGTCTTGCGTAAGTCAAGTCTCGAAAGCATCCTTATATAACCAACATTTTAGCATTCCTTTGAACTTTAAGTGTTTTTTCTTCTTTAATATAAGCTGGCAACGCATTCCATATTGGAGCTGTGACTGAAAAGATAGTATCTCTTCGTGTATTTATGATTCGTAGGGACGGGACCACGAGCAGATTTTTTCCCTCAGATTTTAGCGTTCTAATTGGAATGTATGGGATAAAGTGTCTTTCCAAGAATGTTGGAGCTTTAACAGTTAGTATTTTGAAAGTTAGTAAAACTATTTTATAAGAAATTCTGTGGGCTATCAGTGAGATGGTAGGAGCCTCTGTTTTCTGCTCATGTTTTATCAATTAAATTTGATCTTTTTGGCAACCGTTTTCGAGACTTTTTGGTGCTGCAGAGGATTCCATTCCTGGGTCAGCTCTGACTGAGGGAAAGCACAGATTCCAAGGTTGAGGGTCTGCTTCCAAGGGGCAGACTGCTTTGCAGTGTACTCACTTGCACAGCCTGCATCAACAGTTCAGGGGCTCAGGGACCGTTCCCTTGGGAGCAAGGCTTGCCCCAGATTCATCTGCAGTGGGCTTGAGTACAGGCTGAGTGGCTCTGTGGTGGTTTTTCCAGGATCAGGCCCAACTGATTTCCTCCTGTCGTTTGCGTGCACAAGATAATAACAATTATTTCTATATTGCTACCAGGCGCACGCAGCACTGAACATGCAAGAGACGGTCCCTGTTCTGAACAGCTTACAACCTAATTATGACAGACACAGCGGGGGCTAAAAGGTTATAGGAGACTATTAAGGGAATGACAGATAGATATATTGGTTGGGTTAGTATATAAATGCAGCTTCAAATAAGTGAGCTTTTAGTGTGGCTTTGAATACCGCCAGAGATGGAACCTGACATAGCATGATCCAGTGGGGATTGAGGTCTCCAGAAGACACAAGCAGTCTGGATTCCAGGCTTGTTGAGGCTGAGGTTCTCCCAGCACACAGTATAGCACAGTGAATAACAGGTTCAGCGTGGCCAGCAAAATCGGGAGGGGGAGGAGGGTTGTTCTTAAAATCAAATTTTTTTGTGGTTCTGGGGTTAGAGTTAGATTCTCCCACCTCTAAAATAGCTAATTTTTAGTCCCCAGTGTAGATCCTTAACTATATTTGTTGCTAAAATTGTTGCTGCTGCAGCCATCTTGAATTTCCTGATCTGAAAATAGCCTCTGCCTCAAAACACCTCGATTTTGCTTAAAAACAGGTGTGATGGACTCCTCAGGGATGGTGTGATGGAACTCCTCTCGTATGAGGAAAGACTAAAATGGTTAGGGCTCTTCAGCTTGGAAAAGAGATGACTGAAGAGAGATATGATTGAAGTCTATAAAATCCTGAGTGGAGTAGAACAGGTTTTACTCCGTCAAAAATTACAAAGACTAGAGGACACTCGAAGTTACATGGAAATACTTTTAAAACCAATAGGAGGAAATTTTTTTCACTCAGAGAATAGTTAAGCTCGGGAATGCATTGCCAGAGGTTGTGGTAAAAGCGGATAACGTAGCTGGTTTTAAGAAAGGTTTAGACAAGTTCCTGGAGGAAAATTCCATAGTCTGTTATGAAGAAAGACATGGGGGAAGTCACTGCTTGCCCTGGATCGGTAGCATGGAATATTGCTACTCCATGGGTTTTGGCCAGGTACTAGTGACCTAGATTGGCCACCGTGAGAACGGGCTACTGGGCTTGATGGACCATTGGTCTGACCCAGTAAGGCTATTCTTATGTTCTTATGTACCTTGGATTCATGCCACGTTTGTGGTGGATGGTCGTCTGAGTATCATCTATGTTCCACGTGCCGTGTAGCACGTGGTGTGGGGAGGCAGGAACCACTAGCTTAGCCTCCTCTCTGATCCTTCTGGAGGGGGGTTGTTAATGCCTAGTTGGTCCAAGGGCCAGGAAATAAGTCCAGATTTGAACTGGGGAGCAGCACAACTGTGTCCCCGGCAAAGTGCAGCCATGATGCGACCACAAATCCCCATCATCAGCATCTGCAGGGCCGTCTGTATGCCCTGGTCAGTGGTTCCCCATGAATTTATCAATATTTTTAAAGCTTACATGATTAACATGGGCCGGTACCGTAACTAATGCACGCCAGACAAAAACGCGCCGACAATCCCGCACAAGACATGTGCGCGTGACTTTAAAACAGTTCCTGTTAGCGCTCTGAAGGGAGGTTTTGGGGGGGAACCCCCCAGTAAACTTACAAGTGTTTGCGCTTCTGTTGGGGGGGGGACCCCCTCATTACAGTGGAAACTGCCGTTTTCCTTCGATTTTTGCGTATTCGGCACTTTTCAGTTTAGTTGGGGGGGGTTTCCCCCTCCACACACTCCCAACGGCAGCGCAAACACTTGTAAGTTTAGTGGGGGGTTTCCCACACACCCACCCTCAGAGCGCTATCAGGAACTGTTTTAAGGTTGAGCGCATAAGTCCTGCGTTGGATTGTCGGTGTATTTGTGTCTGGTGTGGTGTTGATGTGTCACCACAAGGGCCACATGGAATCCTTGTGGATCGCAGCCTTGCTGCTGGAATCTGCGAGGATCGTGGCACCCCAAAGAGTGCAATTTCCCAGTAACAGTGCCATGCACATGATAGGGAGGTTCAGTCTGAGGGCACTATTTCAATGCCTTTACTCTCCCAGTCAGGGTCCTCTTTAGCAGGAGATGCTGCTTCATTTCTAGGGGACCACATCTGGTGGAGGACACGACACTGCGCAGTCTGTTTAAACCTTCAGCGCTTTTGGAGGTGATCATGGAATCCCTCCAGGAATTAAAGATAGAAACTCCACAGTCCTGTGCTACATAAAGGCACAGATATCCTGTTTTCCCTCTCATCAAGATATTATGAAATCCTCACTTACCATTGGGAGGTCCCAGAGAGGCCCCTTCTGGTGGCCAAATCCATGGCAAAGCTCTTATCCAATGGATGCAGAATTTAACCAGTTCTTTGTTCCTCTGAAAGTAGATTCATTGGTGGTGCAGATTACAAACAGGTTACAAAGCATATCTCCCTTCCTATTGAAAGCATGCCCAGGACCACAGGCTAGATTTTGTTCATAAGAAGCTTTTTGAGACCGCAGCCTCAGGTTTAAAAGCGGCTGCGGCTACAGCTTTTGTCGCCTAGGCTTAACACTCCAAGTTGCACCATAATTCGGAGACTATTGTTGGGCGGTAGCTCCAGTTTTTAATGCCTGTACTGGATTATGTAGCTGATGCTCTATATGACCTTTTCAGAGTCATGAGCAAAATGTCTGCTTTTACTCTTTTTGAAAGGTCTGGATGATCTTATGGCCATTCTGAATAATCTTATGGCCAGTGTGCGAATCACAAGCTGAAGTCTTTACCAGACAGTAGGCCTTGAGACCCTAGGAAGTAGGGTAGCTGTAATTTTCAGGCCTCTAGATCAGGGGTAGGCAATTCCGGTCCTTGAGAGCCAAAACCAGGTCAGGTTTTCAGGATATCCACAATTAATATGTATGAGATGAATTTGAATGCACTGCCTCCTTGAGATGCAAATCTATCTCATGCATATTTATTGTGGATATCCTGAAAACCTGACCTGGCTCCGGCTCTCAAGGACTGGAATTGCCTACCCCTGCTCTAGATGATATCACCAGTTCTCAGGAGTGCTTTTGAGCCAAAGATCCTTTCAAAACTCCATACAAAGATAGGGGGGGAGGGGCCAGGTGCCCCCAATCTTCAGGATCCCACTCCACCAGAACGCCCAAGAATCAGTTATGATTCCAAGCTGTCAGCTGAGCTTTCACATATTGGAGGGAGGTTATCGACCTATTGGGAAGTGTGTGAAGAGATCACCACAGACCACTGGCTGCTGGACATTATATGGGAGGGGTACACGCTTGAGTTCTGTTTTCCCCTCCCAGACCTTTTTCTAAACACATTGGCTAGGAGACTGGAAAAATTGGCCAAATTCCAAGCAACTGTGTAAAGGTTGCTGGACCTGGAAGCAATAGAGCCCATACCAGAGGAAGACTTGGGCTTCTGCAGATACTCAGTATATTTCAGTGTTCTTCAACCTTTTTACGCCTATGGACCGGCAGAAATAAAAAAATTATTTTGTGGACTGGCATCGGTCCGCAGACCGGCGGTTGAAGAACACTGGGCTAAGTTGTAGGCCAGACCCTGCCCATCTTTACCCAATCTCCACCCCAGGCGCTGTAACACTATTTTTTTCCATTTATTTTTCATATAAACACACAATATAATCTTATTAACAGCACATAATGGTTAACCACAAAATTAAACTACACAAAGCACACTGTATACTTCTCAACATTTATTCTTACCAGAACACAGATAACCCCTATGCAAATACAGGACCAAAAACTAAAAGTACAAACAAACCCTAAGATGCAAAGCTCTGCATGGAGTACAACCCCAGAGAAAAAGAAACAAATGCATTTCTTCATGAACAGTGCAAAATACTGACAGCAAATGTAAATTCTCAAAATTGGCACAATTCAATCACTAAATTAAAAAATAAAATCATTCCCCCTACCTTTATTGTCTCCCTCCCTCCATGCTATGCCTTCTGGCCTGCTCCTGTCTGGCCATTTTATTCTGACCCCGGTGTTATCTTCAGGCCAGCTCCCTCTTCCTAACTCTGACGCAGTGCACAAAGCTGCGGGCAGCGGCTCCTTGCGTGTTCCACGCCTCATCTGGAAGCCTTCTCTCTGACTTGACATCAGAGAGAAGGCTTTCCGGTTCAGGTGCAGGATGCATGTAGGAGCCGCTACCCGTGGCTTTGTGCACTGAGTCAGTGAGGAAGAGGGAGTCGGCCCGAAGATAACGCCGCATCGATCGCAGCGCAGTCCAGCGGTTGAAGGACACAGTTTTGGGCCTGATGCATGTGCCAGCCCTGTGGACCGGAAGGAAATTCTGTGGACTGGCACCGGTCCATGGACCGGTGGTTGAAGAACACTAAAACTTCATAGTGCCTAAGAGAGGCTCAGAAGACAGGAAGCTGATTCTAGACCTCAAAGCTGTGAATGCAGCCCTCATGATACCCCGTTTCCAAATGGAGATGCTGAGGTCAGTGATTACATCAGTGGCACTGGAGAAATTTCTCACCTCCCTGGATTTGACGGAGGCCTAACTGCACATTCCCATTTTTCCAGAGCACAGGAAGTTTTTGCGATTCCATGTGCTGGAACACTTCTTGCTACTATTTGACTACAGCACCTTTATTCAGCTAAGTAACTGGAGGGACAAGTGACTAATTTTTTCATTCTCTGTTCAGGTCAGTGGGGCATTGCAGGACAGTGAACTTTTTGTCTTTCACTTTTATATATATTTATTTATTGCACATTGTTTGCACTTGACTTGCACTTTAAAGCACCCAGGAGCACCCAGATGATGGTGTGCGGCTGGCAGTGAGTGATAATCTCTGCTCAATGTTTGCTGGCTTTGCTATTCTAAGCAGAAGAGCTACTCTTTGAATCGCTCTTTAAAGCTCATGCTGAGGGTGCTCCTTATCTTAAAAATTTAGATTTGAGGTTTATATATTTTTGGTGAAGTTTAGGGAGTTAATTTTCCTGCAATGTCCTAGGGCACGTCCAACTTATATTTTGGTATCTTTTAAGGATATTTTGTCTTGGGGATTTTGCTATAATTATTTAAGCAGAACAGACAAGTGTCTCCAAGAGTGAACCTGTCGTACCCCTCCCTATTCTATTTCCTCTCCAGGGCTGACCATCTGCTTTGGTATGAGCTGAGAAATTGGATAACAGCCCAGTAGGATGGGAGGCGGAGCAAAAGAATGCTAATGAAGCTCCCTACAAGAATTCTCGCGAGAAGGGATTGTCTACCCACAAGTTCAGGAATGAAGTGTCTCTCTACTAAAAAGATTATTGAGTTAAGAACCTAATCTTTTCATATTTAGCATTCTGATTTAATTCTGCAAGTGGATAAATTCATTCTGTTAAATGCTTTTTCCTAGGTTGTACATTTGGGAAATCTTACATTCTACAATACGTAAAATGAATAAGCATGTGCAGAAGATCCAGAGGGAGCTGGAGGAAACCAAAGGAAAATTGGAAAAGCAGCACAAGCGTGTACGGAAGTATAAACACTGATTTTCTAGAGCTCAAACATCATTAAGACAAAAGTGGTTAGAAATGTAGATGGCAGTTAATCAGTGATTCAGCTATAGTTTAGATTTCTAAATTAAAATGTTTCTAAGTTTGGGAAGAATTCTCATGTTTATCAAAATAAGAAAAGACTATTGCTTCAACTCATATTTTTTTAAGGACAAAACCTCAGTTCTGTTGTGCAGATATAGGATTCTGTACTGAAGCCATTGTCTATTTATAGTCATGAACTTTCCAGAAGGGTGTCACTCAAATCTATCAACTCCTGCCCTTCACCAGTGGAGAATAGCTCCCTCTTCAGTTTTTCCTTCTGCAAGCAAACTGAGAAGTGTGTTCCGATCTCTGCTTTCTCTTGTCGGGGCCTTCCGTGCACCGTGTTATTGATGACATCATCAGTAATGCGGAAGAGGGAATTCCCCAACGAGAGAAGGCCGCGAAGCAGCCTGTTTAGAGTGTCTCCGGCCCGATGCTGCTCTCGAGGGAGGTATGTAGGGCTCGTGGTCGGCGGGGTTCAGATGGTCGGCGGGCTGGATCCATTCCATGCAATGATCACTCGATGCCAGATCACTCATTGTAATATCAGAAACACTTTCCCTGTTTATAAGCACTAAGTCTAGTATGACCCCATCCCACATGAGCTCTCATTACCAGTTCTCCTTGTAGAGAATCCAGGATCTCCCTAATTCTAGTAGACCTCACAATAGGGTATAAAGTATACCGCAAAAAATGAAGGTAACAACAAGTGCCTGTGTGTTTAATTCGCCAAGAATCGCAGCGATTCATGACGAATTAAACACACAGGCACTTGTTGTTACCTTCATTTTACCATGGACCCCTGACGAAGGCCTGTTGGTTGGTAAAAAGGTTTTATATCATTGCATTTTAACTTTGGTACAATAAATTTTGCCTGCATCTTGTACACTGTCTGCAGTTTTTGTTTGGTTTTCCTTATAGACAACTTCACTGGTTGCCGTTTGAGGCAAGAGTTTTGTTTAACTTTGGTTGTATTTGTTTTAAAGTATTATTTGTTTTAGCCCCAGCTTATCTTGAATTGCATTTTGAATTTCATGGAATGAACATGAATACACACAAATCTTACTTGGTTTGCGATTCCATCACCCAAATCTTGTCATTACACAAGATTTTTTTTAAATCAAACTTTTGCATTCCAGGCTAGTAAAATGAATACCTAGTGTAGTACTCTAATTCCTCAAGCTCAGTCTTATCATTCTTTTAGAAAAGTATTGAAAACCAATTTGTTTGATAAATTCATATCTTGATTGTTTAGTACTGTGTTTATGACATGTATATGATGTGTATTTATATGATTCGCTGACCAGCTTTTTTTGACATGAACCGCCTAGAACTCATTGGTATGGCGGTATACAAAAATAAAGTTTATTATTATTTCTTCAACATTTTATTTAAAAAACTCAAATTAGATTGCTGTTGTAAATATCCAGGAAGTTTATTCCAGTCATGAGGACCCACACACTCATCTTGAATTCCTGAGGAAGTCATGAGCTGTATACAAAAATATAGTCTGCAAATTACTTTGGTATATTAATATAATTTACAAAGGTTTTGATTCTGTAGCATTCATCTTACATGCCTGCTTTTTCATTCCCAGAGAGATAGTGATGATGACGACGATCGGAGCAGTGATAGGGAAGATGGGCCACTGGAAGAACAGATTGAGCGACTGCAGGAGAAAGTAGAGTCTGCTCAGAGTGAGCAAAAGAATCTCTTCCTTGTTATATTCCAGGTAACCATGTGTATATGTTTGGTTTATGTATTTTTCCTCAATTTAGTTATGCTGTGAATATTAAACAAGAATCCAGGTACTGCATGCCTAAAAAATTTTTGTAAATTCATATGGCACCATAATACTAGAAACAGGTGAAACCATCAAAATTTCAAAACCAAAAAATAAATTTCACCAGAATTTAAAGCTTAAATCTCGATTTATACATATAGTCTTAAACAGATAAAGCATTAAATGTAGATGTGTATGGGGGTAAAGCCTCAGGCACGATTCAGAACTAAAATTCTCACAAACCATTTAGTGCCACCTCATCAGCATAAAAACCCCTTGATTCTTTCCTCAATTCAAAAAAATTCCTTAAATATATATAAATCATTCTCACCATGAGTTATAAAATTACTGTCTAACACTTATCTTTATTCATAGCTCACGCGTACATTTTCTTACACTTGATGGAAGCAAGCCATGCAGTCGGCGCTGATGATGGGCAATGTTTTAGCTTACTCTAACTGCTTCAGGGTCATAGGGACTATTGCACAATTGAATCGGCAGCAATGCTTACTATTCAACATGGAGCATAATGGCACAGGTTTGTGAGAACTTTAGTTCTGAATCATGTCATGAAGTTTTTCCCCCTTGCACATCTACAGTTAATGATTTATCTGTTTAAGACTGTATGTATAAATCGAGATTTAAGCTTTAAATTCTGGTGAAATTTATTTTTTTGTTTTTGTAAGTTCATATGGCCCCCAAAAATGTTAGTTTTGTGCCATAAATTATACTGCAGTACAGTAGAGTAGGGGACACTTCATTGAACTGCTAGTACCAGAATTGGAACAAGCTTAAGAAGGTATATTTTCAGGCAACACATAATTAAGCTGTGGAATTGGTTTGCCTGAGGGTATGTTCAAAGTTAATAGGGTATCCAGTTTTCCTAGATTATATGGCTTTGGTAAGGAACACAAAACTGTTCCCACAGAATCACCATAGGAAATTAGGGCCTGGATTGAAGCATCAAGTTGTCCTGTAGCTGTAGTAGCACATCCCTTCTTTCATGCTATGATTTACCCTCCCATACTGGCTCAGGGGTAGGGGGAGGACAGCAACAGCATAATGCCTTTGGTTTTACCATCATCTTTTCTTGCTGTGGCATGAAGTGTGGCAGTTTGATTCAAGAAGTAAAAAGCATGCCACCACCAAGGGTTGCAAAGGAGGGTTCGGCTCACAGTGCAGTCACTGCAGTCATCCTAATACTGAGCCAACATGGGAAGGTGATTGAGGTACATGAGGAGAGATGAGAGTTGAGAAAGTGACTAGGTGGGATAAGGAAGTGGAAAAGTTGCAGGGCAGAAGTAGGGGGAATGGAAGGGAGATGGGTGTTCAAGGAAGTGTTGAGGGGTTTGAAGTGTAATAAAGAGCAAGGAGAATGGGATGTGTGGTGAGTGAAAGAATTGAAGGGGTACAAGTGAAAAAGGGGTAAGATGAGATATGAATGAAGGGTGTGGAGTGTTTTAAATGAGAAGGGATTGGTTATTTCTGATGTTTCTAAATCTTCCCTTTCCTGCTCCATGATCTCACTTTTTTTTCTCCTCATGTTCAAAGATGGGTCTGTAGAAATTGATCAAGAGAATTAGGATTGAATAAAAATTAATGGCTCCACATGTCATGCTAGAATTTTTTGACCCACTTTTGCAAAGTATGCACATCAACACTGTCATCACCATAAAAAATACCTACATGTGATGGTAAATCACAATTGGAGAGACTCCTTCAATAGTAAAAAACTATCAGCACATTTGTTAAATCGCACAGAAAGGTGCTCAGTGCATACTTCCATTTCAGTAGCAATAGCAAAAGAGCCTGTTCAACAGACACTTTTACCAGCTAAGGTGAAGGAAGAGATTTTTTTTAAGTTCAAAAATGTTTTATTAAATTTTACAGAACCGCAAAAACAAAACAGAACATATTTTAAAGAATACGTGAATTCAGTATGTCCATCTGTAGATCTGTATATCTACAGATGGCCAGTGTGGCCATCTGTAGATATACTGTATTTGTGTCCACTAGGTAGGATTGTTTGTAGACATTGTTTCTCTTTTTTGCTTATGCTGATGATTTACAATTATTTTTGCCTTTGGATGGTGATGGAAGTGCACGGATAGGTTTGTATCCACCTGTTTGAACAGTGTGAGGAAATGGTTATTGTGGAGTGTGTGTTTTTTTTGTTTGGAATAATTAATTTTTATTCAGAAAAAAAATGAACAGACAGAACAAAATGAACAGACAGAACAAAGAACCATGGCAAAGACAAGACTGAAGAGCAATATACAAAACTAGCCATTTAGCAATAGATATTCAGAAATCACAAGCTCCCCTACCAAGGGGAAACAGCCATAATAGTCTGTTCAGATTTTACAGTTTGTTGTCCCCCAAGCAGTACACAAATACCCAACCCCACACTCCCTCCTGAGTGATTGAAGAGAACAAGTAAAACCTACAAGGTATGCACCTCTGTTATGACCATTTCCCAAAGTGACTGGTACAGCTGTTGCTGTGTCTTCGCCCCTGCACCCAAGTTCCCAGTGGGATACTTCTTTTAGAGACCGCTTCCACCCCACCACATCAGAGATGGCTCCATCCATCCACAATAGGAGCACCCCCTGTTGAGCCACCAGGAGGGCAATAAACAGAAAGCGCCAGTGCTCAGCCAACAATCCCTGATCCAGCACCTCCTTATATGATACTCCTGTCCCAAAATGAGTATCATATAAGAGCACTGAAGAGGCACCCCCCTAAGATCTTAATCAGGAAATTCAAAACCCCATTCCAGTAAACACGCAACGCCGGGCATTCAATAATCTTATGCAGTAAGGTCCCTTTCATGCATTTACACTTCACACATACATCAGAGTCCCAGAAGCCCGCTCACACTTCCCAGGTCCTAGTAAAGTAAGTACGATGCAGCAGCTTGAACTGTAATTCCTGCAGTTGAGCATTTCTAATCCCCTGGATTATGTTAGAATGCATGTAGTCAAGACTTCTACACTAACGGGTTCCCCCAGCTCTGTAGACCATTTAGATGCCAAGGTGTGCAGCTGTGAATCCATGCACTCCTCACGGGCCAGCCCATACCAAGTGGAGAGGGAGTTTAAGGTGAAGGGGAGAGAGAGAAAAAGTTGATCCAACTTTAAGAAATGAGAACCCTGAGGGTTCCGCCGACAATGTTGGAGGTAAGCAAAAAAACGGTATGCTTGGTAACGAGCATCGGTGGTGAAAGTCATCATAGGAGGGAAACACCTGGTTACCCAAATCAGGTGGACAGACATGACCAAGACAGAGGCCAGTACCGAATCGCTCCTCCAGCCCTCGTGCCCCCCTACACCCCTGGAGGGAACGCGTGGCTACCACAGAGTGGCCGAAAAGACCAATTTCCCTGACCTACTCTATCTCCACCAGAGCAGAGCTCGCCGCAGAGTGTCCAACCACACCGAAATGAAGCCCCCCCGAGGCCTCTTCCACTGAGGGAGATCCAAACATGCCAGAGCGCGGTGTGGAGCCACCCAGGAGTCGAGTAATCCTGCATTAGCAAAACAGAAGTGAGACATATATAGTTCATGGACCCATCGTAACAAGGCAGCAACGTTGTATAAACGAATATCCGGCAATGCTAACCCCCCTATTCCTACTCTGAGTTAGCTTCCAAAACCTTATATGGGCCCGGCGATTGTGCCAGAGAAAAGAACCAATAAAAGATTTATAAGCCCTTTCGTCCACTCCCTTGAGCCATAAGGGAGTCATCTGCAGAGGATAAAGAATCTTAGGGAGCAGAACCATTTTAACAAGAGCCACCCTACCCGAAAGGGAGAGAGGTAGCTCCCCCCAATGGAGACAATAGTCACGTAACTGCGCGTATTACGAAGATACACACAAGCCCAATCTGCGCTAAGAAAAATCCCTAAGTATTTAATCTCCCCACCGCCCAACGAAAAGGGAAATCAGGCAGATGACGCAAGGGGAAGTTACCGGCATGGCCTTAGTCAGGAGAGGGATGGACACCAGGGCATTGCTTACAAATAACAGCATGTCATCCACGAACATGATGATCTTAGTCTTCCAACCCTACCCTTATGCCTGTTATGTTGGAAGAGGCCTGAATCTTATTAGCCAAAGGTTCCAATGACAGAATGAACAAAAGCGGGGATAATGGGCACCCCTGTCATGTCCCCCTTTGCATCTGTGTGGTTGGGACGGTATAAAGGCTAACAATCCAGTTATGAAATGGTTCGGTGATCCCATATTGCCGCACAATCCAGAAAAGATAAGGCCATATAACCTTATCGAATGCCAGCAGATCATCACCCGCTCGACATCTCTTCCGAAGCGCCACCAAGGCCTTCAGAATATTAGAAGATGAGAATCTCCCCGGGACAAACCCCCGCCTGTTTGGGATGGACATGATGAGGTACCACCTGAGCCAGCCAACCCGCCAGTATGGTTGTAAGAAGCATCAAATCCTGGTTGAGCAGGGATATTGGCCGGTAAGAGCCCATTTCAGGATCCTTCCCCGGCTTTGGGAGCACCACCACATGAGCATGATTCTGTTCAGGGAGAAGAGGTCTAGTGGCCTGCACGTCCGCATACATAGCCCCCAAAGCCAGCCCCACCTGAGACCTCAAAATTTTATAAAACTCCGGTCCCACACCATCCAGCCCAGCAGCCTTAGCAAGTTTTAGTTTGCCAATGGCATCGTGAATCTCCTGGCAGGAGAAGGGCATTCAACAAATTCCGTTGGGCCTCTGAAATCTTGGAAAGAGCCAGATCATGAAAGAATGAGTCCCGTGCAGCGGTATCATACGGACCCGAGCTATACAAGTCATTATAAAAATGCATGAATTGGGCCTGGATTGCCTGATCATCAATATGCAAAATGGTGGGGCCCTCCCAAATTCGAGAAATGCGCGTAGCCTTCCAAAAAGGCCGAACGAGGTTTGCCAGCAATTTTGCCCGCCTTACTGCCCATTTATAAAGGTTAAACTTGTAGACATAAATATGAGTTAGAGCCCTATTCGTCAAAATAATGTTGATGCGTTTGCACAGACTGAAATAGGAACTGCGAGCCTCTGTGGTATTCTTTCGTATGTGCTGCATATTGCATTTGTGCAATTGCTTATTGTGGAGTGGTTTAGTATGGAATGTAAAAAAAAATACAGCCTTGTGTTTTAAACTTTATGTGGTCTGATTTTTAGCTTTAGATTTGTGGGCTGAATTATCTAAGTCCTTGGATATATTTATGTATCTTATGTATGTAAAATAATTTCTAGTGGAATAGATGTATCATTCTGGATAGACAAGTAATATCCCCATGTTCACAAGACATGCAGAAGGAATCCACTCCAGCTTTTGAATCCCTCCTCCTTTTCCAGAGGTCTCTGCTGTTCCCTTCAATTTTTTCCTTCTGCATGTGAGCCGGAATGAGACTTTCTGATCTGCTCTGTTTGTTTCTTTATTTTTTTCAGTCTTTTTCAGTTCTTGTGAATTTTCAACTGCTTTCAATGCTCAGAACCCTCCTCATCAAGAGTTCAGTTCAGTTCTATCTGCGTGGAGAAGAAGCAGACTGAAATCTGCAGCTGACAGACCATGCCCTCTGTGGTACTTGTTGGCCAGCCTGCAAAGGCATCATCCACGGCTCCTCCCCCTCAGGGCACATGTAAGGTACTGCCCTGGGAAGAAAGCCCAACGATGCCGCTATAGTTGCCGGTGATAAATAATGCTATGGCACAAGCGGCCCACGGTAAGAAGACTAAACCGTTGAAAGCAGTGTGAGGCCATCACAAGCAGCTCACGACTGCTTCGACATTTCAACCTTTACCAGAGAGGCCTCCTGCAGGCACTGGTACTGCCTCGTAGTCCTCAGTTCAGACAGCATTGGGTACTGCAGGGACCAATTTACCTTCTCTTTCAAATAAAAAAATCTTCAAAAAGGACAGTTTCTCCCTCTCTTGAGGTGGAAAATCCTCCACCTTGGAAACATTCCTCTATGCCTCAATTGGCTCCAGAGCCCCCGCAGCAAATGGGCTCTATGGCACAGTTTTTCACTCTTTTCCAAAACTTTGAGGGATAGTGCTTCTATTTTTTTCTCAGCCTTCTCCCTTTATGGCAGCATCAGAATTAATACCTCACTGTTCTGATTATGTGGAACGGCAACCTATTCCACCTCCACTCAGCAGTGACTTTTTGACCATGACTCCGGACATGGCCTGGTACCATAAACATAGTAACATACTAATTGACAGTAGATAAAGACCTGAACGGTCCATCCAGTCTGCCTAACCATACATGCTCCGTAAATTAATTTAATTTAAGTGGGGTTTTTTCTTATATATTTCTGTGGCAGAAACCCAGAGCCCTGTCAGGTAGTGTGCTTAGGTTCCATCTACTGGAGTCTCCATCATAGCTCATTGCAGCCCATTGTAACCATCCCAGCCATCGAAGCCCTCCCTAGCCTGTCTTTAACTGAATGTCCATAAACGGGACACAGACCATACAAGCCTGCCCAGTACTGGCCTTAGTTCCTTCAGTGTATACTCATTATTTTCTGATTAGAGATCCTCTGTGTTCATTCAATGCTTGTTTGAACTCTGTCACCATTTTCTTCAACACCACCTCCCTCAGGAGCACATTCAACACATCAACCACCCTCTCCGTAAAAAATAATTTCCTAACATTACTCTTGAGTCTACCACCCCTCAACCTCAAACTATGCCCTCTGGTTTTACCATTTGCTTTTCTCTGGAATAGATTTTGTTATACATTAATACCTTTCAAGTATTTGAACATCTGAATCGTATCTCCCTTGTCCCTCTTTTCCTCTAGGGCAGGGGTGCCCACACTTTTTGGGCTTGCGAGCTACTTTTAAAATGACCAAGTCAAAATGATCTACCAACAATGAAATTTTAAAAAAAAACCACAAAGCACACTGAAAGTCAGAGAAAATGTTAATTATCATTCATATTCCGGGGTTTTTTCAAAAAGATCACAGCAGATGACTTTATGCAATGTCACCTCAGTAACAACCATACAAAAATAGACAAATATACCCCCTCCCTTTTTACTAAAGCGCGATAGCAGTTTTAGCGCAGGGAGTTGCGCTGAATGCCCCGCGCTGCTCTCGATGCTCATAGGCTCCCTGCGCTAAAAACCGCTATTGCGGCTTAGTAAAAGGGAGCCATAGTGCAAAATATAGACAGCAGATATAAATTCTCAAAACGGACACATTTTGATCACTAAATTGAAAATAAAATCATTTTTCCTACCTTTGTTGTTTGGTGATTTCATGAGTCTTTGGTTGCACTTTCTTCTTCTGACTGTGCATCCAATCTTTCTTCCCTTCTTTCAGCCTCCTGTATGTTTCCTCTCCTCCAGACCTCATTCTCTCCCCCAACTTTTTCTTTTTGTCTCCCTGTCTCCCTGCCTCCCTTTCTTTCAATCTCCCTGTTCCCCTTTCTTTCTATCTCCCTGCCTGCCCCCTTTCTTTCTTTCTCCCTGCCCTCCCCCAAGCCACTCGGTTTGCCGCCGCTGCCATCGGGGAACAGCCCCCAAGCCACCGCCGCCCCAAGCTCTCCCTGCAGAAGCGTTGCGCTGACTAGCATTCCGCTCCCTGACGTCAATTCTGACGTAGGAGAGGAAATTCCTGGCCAACTAGGCATTTCTCCCCATTCCATCCAGCCTGAGCCCCCATCGCTCCTTGATCCAGCATTTCCCTTCTGTGTCTGTCAGAATTACCATTCCACCTATTTTCCAACATCACCCTTCTTTGTGTCCATCTCACCTATATCCCTATCTCACCACTTTTTCAGAATCTTCATTTGTCTCTGTCCTTGTCTTTACCCCATGTTCACCATTTGCCCTTTCAATGTCTTTATCTCCCCCCCTTTTTCAGCATTACTTCTGTGTCTCTGTTTTATCTCCTCTTTTTCAGCACTACCTCCCTTCAGCATTGCTCCTTCTCTGTGTCCCTATCTCCTCTCCCCCTTTTCCGCATTGCTCCATCTGTATCCCCATCAACCCTCCATTTCAGTATTATTCCCTCTGTGTGCCAATCTAGCCTCTTTCAGCATTGCCTTCCTCTGTAAACCCATGCAACCCCTTTTCAGGATTTCTCCCTCTGTGTTAAACCACCACCACTCCTGCTTTCAGCATGTCCCCTCTTTATCTCTATCCTTATTCAGTAAGTCCTGCTTACCCTTTCTCTTCTTTGTGTCACTATCTCCATTTTCAGCTTTCCCCCCTTTTCCTGTAACCAGAATCTTTCCACCCTCCCTCCACTCGGGCCCAGCCCGGTATGAAATATTTCCTTTTGTTTCCCTCCCCTCTCTCTCTCGCTCTCCTCCCTCCCTCACCCACGAGTCCTGCATCTGGCCCTCTCCCTTCCACCTGCATCCAACCACACACCCTGCCCTGCAGCCCTCTTCAGCAACTCGTCAGCAACGGTGATCAAGACAGGCTGCCGACATCGAGGCCTTCACTCTGCGAGTCCCGACTTTGTGGAAAAAGGAAGTTGAAACAAGCGGGACTCGCAGAAGATAGGCCCCGACATCAGAAGCTTGTGTCGATCGCTGCTACCGTGGAGCAGGGGGTGTGGCTGTATGCAGGTAGAAGGGAGAGGCCAGATAGGAAAGCTTCTGGAAGAGGTAGAAGCTCTGTAGCATGACACCAAACCCGGCCAGGATGATTTCTTTTTCAGGCTCCTGCCGCCGCCACCCTCCCTCCCCTGAAATGACAAAAAACAGACTAAAGTGGATGCCCGGCGGCGTCGTCTTTGACATCAGGGAGAGGAAGGCTGATCGGCCCGGTAGATCAGGATGGCAATACAAGTCTATCACGGAGCCTGAGATGGGCTCCGCGATCAACTCAGATTGCCTTCCCGATCTACCAATCGATAGTGATCGACGTATTGGGCACCCCTGCTCTAGGGCAGTGATGGCTAACCTTTTTGAGCCCGAGTGCCCAAACTGCCGCACAAAACCAAAGAATTTCCTCAAAGTGCCAGCAAGTCAATTAAACCTTAATAACAAGATTTTAGTATCTAAAAACTCTTTATAAAGTTGCCTGAACTATGTAACATCATTTTTAAAGGTTGGAATCTTTGTATTGTCAGAGAATCAATTTGATTCACAATCCTTTGGTTTTCATTTCAATTTATTGGCAATTTATAATGTTTTAATGATTTCATTCAATTTAATGAATTTAGGAAGAATTTGATTCAGTTACACAATATATTTTAAATGTATTATTCACATAACATGTCATCCTGAGTAAAAAAAAAGATAAACTTCTTAAAACTGTTAACTGTGTCAAGACTTGGTGTGTATTCCCAAAGAGTCTATACATGTTTTTTTGTAAAATTTACAATCAAATTAGAAAATAGTTAAATCATTACATTTCTAATAATATGATGTAAAGAAAACAAAAGAGCTTTCAATTAAACCAACCGTTTTTATTGGAAATTCCAGATTGGAATACAACAGGGCCATGTAAAGTCCCTTTTTTAAATAACATCTTTAAATAATATTTAAATAACTTAGAAAGTGTCTTAACTGCAAACTGAAAACACTGCTTCATGTAAACATATGCATTGGGCATGCTCTGAAAAAAATTAATGTGATTTTTGTTGTTGCATGAATGCTGATAACTTGTCAATCCTTGGCTCATAGTGCGTTAATTTCAGAGCAACACATGCAGCATTCATGTCATCCGTTAATCTGTTTCTAGCATCAGATTTTATATGATTCAAAGCCAAAAACAGCTGCTCACATGCATAGAATGACCCAAACAAAGTAAGAAGAGCAATCCCAAGTGCTTTCATGGACTTAAAATTGTCTGGCAGAGAATTCCACGCTTTTAGGATTTCATTTTCAGAACTGCTAGCAGTGATTTCATTTGTCACCCTTTCACACTCAATACGTTCAAGAGCCGCACGCAGGTCATTTAATTTACTTTTCCAGATAGAGCTTTCTTGAAATTCCAGTAGCTCCATTTCCAAATTTTGAATATCCAACCACTGTAAACAGGAAAGATCAAGATCTTCAAATGTGGACTTTTCTGGGGAAGTTATAAATGAAAGGGTTGTCTCCATCTTACGGAACTGAGAAAATCTTTTACTAAAATTCTCCTTTGCTTCAGCTACAATGGTGGAATATGCTTTGTGGATTTCCTGGTGTTTTTTATGACTGTCCACAAATGTTGTAGAATTATCCAAATGTATTTTTAGGTTGGGAAAATATTTTAGCTGTCCACTCTCAAGGTCTTTTCAAAAACATGCAATTTTCTCTCAAAAGCTTTGATGTCACTAAACATGCTTTCTGCTGTTTTTCCCATGCCTTGTAATTTTTTGTTTAGTACATTAAAGTGGTTAGTAAAATCTGTAAAGAACATGAAGTTGGTAAGCCAGGTCATGTTGGTGAGTTGAGGATAGTCTTCCCCCTTTTCGTTCATAAATAGCCTAACTTCTTCCAAGCAGGCCACAAATCTCTCTAACACTCGTCCTCTGCTCAGCCACCGGACATTATTGTACATCAGTAAAGTGTTATATTGTGCCTGAACCTCATCAAGAAGGGCTTGAAATTGTCGAAAATTAAGAGCACGCGCCATGATGAAGTTCACCATTTTTGTTACATCTTTGAAGACATCGTCAAGTTTTTTGCTGCTTTCTTTGGCGCAGAGAGCCTCTTGATGTATTATGCAGTGAAATTGAATCAGTGGATGTTTTGCTTCCTTAGCAAAGAAATGAATGAATCCTGATGTTGTCCCCACCATGCTAGGTGCTCCATCGCTAGTAACTGAAACCACTTTTTCTGGACTTATGTCTAGTGATGAAAAAGCCTCCATCACAGCATTGTGGATATCTATCCCTTGTGTTCTTCCAGGCAAAGACAGCAGTTTTACCAGCTCTTCTCTCATGATGTCATCAGTAGCATAACGCAAAATGAGCGCTAGTCTTGCATGGTTAGTAATATCTGTACTTTCATCCAAGCACATGGAGTAGAAGGGTGCTTTTTGTAAGTCGCAAGTAAGCTGTTGACTAACATCAGCAGCCATTCGCAGAACCCTATCTTTTGCAGTATTTCTGCTTAGCGGCATCTCAGAGATGCGCTGCACAATTTTATCCTTGTTTTGGAAATCATGGAAGAGTGAATTACTCCCAGCCAAAATTGCCTTTTTGATAAAATCTCCATCAGAGAGGGGCTTACCATGTTTTGCCATGCACAGTGAAATTTGAAAGCTGGCAACTGTAAGATGATTAGTTTTTGAAAGATAGTTGCTAAAACTAAGAGACTGGGAGTGATATTTCTTTAATTTTCCTACAAGGAACTCTTTTCTTTGAGCTAAACCAAGTTCAGCAACACTGTTATGGTTGGTCTCAAAGTGACGTTTGACACTTGATGTGCGAGACACAACACTTTCATTACACATAATACACAATGCTTTCCCAGTGCGTTCAATCACTCCATATGTCTCTGTCCAGGCCTCTTGGAATGGTCTTCCACTATCTGTTTTTGCTTTTTTTGCTGTACTCATTTTCTTTGTTCAAGACTTCAAGTCTACAAAAAGATAAAATTTATATAATAAAAAAAATCTAATGAAGTGCTGTATACAAATCCGTCCCCATAAAAAAATATGTGATTGGGGAATTTTACTAATTGTAGACATCCGTTTTGGTCAAAAAATATACTGTCCGGGTGAAAACCGGACTTGTGCAACCTGAGTGTATGGGAAAAGGACTTTTATTTTTCATTATTGGAGCCTTTGTTATTTTATTATGATGTTTACAAAAGCACTGTGAAGGGCCACATAAACACTTTACTGTTTTTTGCTATATTGAGTTTTCCATAAGGTACAGCGCAGAGGATTAGTGTGTTGGTTGTTCACAGAGAGCCCAGCCCTCCTCTCAGCTTACTGAACTTCTCTATGCAATCATCATAAGCAGCTTTTTTATTTCCTCGAATTTAGCATGTCCCCCATGGAAGATACAGAGGTTTTTACAGAGGAGCACATTATTAGACACATTAACATCCCCCCATATCCTCACCTCTCTAGCATGGGAGCACTAGGAACTGTTCCTGATTACAGATGTCACATGTGGAGTCACACTACAGCCTCACTGAGTTCCTGTGACAGACTCAGTGTGAAGCTTCTCTTCCTCCCCCCACTTCCCCCTCACACACTGCCTGGCTCATAGGATACTAAGGGGAAGACAGGCAGGCTAAACATCCACTCACAGGACTGCAGCCAGCACAGGAGGATGGGCCGCGGCCCACCGGGACAATGCCCGGTCCTCCCAATGGCAAGTCCGGCCCTGTTGCCAGGTGAGCTGCAAAGCAGACACCGGCACACTCACCTCCCACCGTGCAGCATATCTTAATTGCGGACTAGAGAGTTGCGCGGGGACAGAAATCCCACCCGTCCCCGCCAAAGTCTCACCTGTCCCCACCCGTCCCCGTGAGGAATCCCTCCGTCCCCGTGAGGAATCCTCTCCGTCCCCGCCCGTCCCTATAAACTTCAGAAATAGTTATTTCATTTAATTATGCTACTGAATTAAAGGCTCTGGTAGAAGCCCATTTACAAATAAGCAAAAAGACTTTATTAATTTGGAAATATTAATTGGGAAGAATACACATTTTGTAAACCAGAGCCTCTTTTGTTTATAAATTTTTATCAACACAACTAATATACTACTTTATCCTGAAGCAGAAAAAAAGAAATAGAATTCTTTTCCTACCTTTGTTGCCTGGTTTCTGCTTTCCTCATGTTCTAATTCAGTTCCTTCCATCCACTGTCTCTCTTCCTTCTGCGTCTTCCATTTGCTCTGTTACTGTGCCTCTCCCTTTCTCCCCCCTTCCAAATTGGTCTGGCACCCATCGTCTTTCCTCCACTCCCCCCATAGTCTGGCATCTCTGTCTTCTTCCCTGCCAGCGTCTTCTCCCCACTCTCTCTTCCCCATTTCCTTTCAGCGTCCTTCTCCCCCCCCATCTTCCCCATGTCCTGTCAGCGTCCTTCTCCCCCCTCTGTCTTCTCCATGGCCTTTCAGCATCCTTCTCCACCCCCCCCCCGTCTTCCCCATGGCCTTTCAGCGTCCTCCTCCACCCTCCATCTTCCCCATGTCCTTTCAGCGTCCTTCTCCACCCCTTTGTCTTCCCCATGTGCTTTCAGCGTCCTTCTCCCCTCCCGTCTTCCCCATGTCCTGTCAGCGTCCTTCTCCCCCTTCTGTCTTCCACAAATGCTTTCAGTGTCCTTCCCCCCCACCCCGTCTTCCCCATGGCCTTTCAGCGTCCTTCTCCACCCCTTTATCTTCCCCAGTGCTTTCAGCGTCCTTCTCCCCCCTCCTTCTCTCCCGCCCCGGGTGCAGCACAGCTGGCCAGGTCCCCTTACTTTTGTGGCGCTTCCCCGACCGACAGACCAACAACAGCCCCGGTCTGACAAACCTCCCTGCCCTTAACCGCAAATCTAAATTTCCTTCTTACAGCTGCTGTAAGAAGGTAATTTAGATTCGCGGTTAAGGGCAGGGAGGTTTGTCGGACCAGGGCTGTTGTCGGTTGGTCGGGTTAGCACCACAAAAGTAAGGGGACCTGGCCGGCTGTGCTGCACACGGGGCGGGGCGGGGCGGACCGCCCCCCCTCCCTTGGTAGCCACTCGAGCCGCGAGGCTACTCCTCCTTACCTACCCTGCCTGCAGTACAGAGCCTAACGGAAGTCTTCCCGACGTCATCCCTCCCTCCCTCCAACGTCAGCGCTGACGTCGGGAAGACTTCCGTTCGGCTCTGTGCGGCAAGCAGAGCAGGTAGGGAGAAAAGCCGCACGATTTAGTACATCCAGCCCCACAGGAACCCCGCGACCCTCAGAGGCGTCCCCACGGGATCCCCGCGACCCTAGGGGACGTCCCGTGCAGCTCTCTATTGCGGACCTTCCCACGTGTCAGCTGCAAGGCCTTCGCGTGCCACAAGTTCGCCATTGCTGCTCTAGGGTATACATATTCAGCGCTTCCAGTCTCTCCTCATACGTCGTCTGGTGCAAACCTCCTATCATTTTTGTCTTCTTCCTCTGGACTGCTTCAAGTCTTTTTATGTCCTTTGCCAGATATGGTCTCCAAAATTGAACACAATATTCCAAGTGGAGCCTCACCAATGACCTGTACAGGGGCATCAACACCTTTCTTCTACTGGTCACACCTCTCTCTATACAGCCTAGTATCCTTCTGATAACAGCCACCGCCTTATCACACTGTTTCTTTGCCTTTAAATCTTCAGACACTTATCACCCCAAGGTCCCTTTCTCCATCCATGCATATCAGCCTCTCACCTCCCAGCACATAAGGCCCATTCCGATTATTAATCCCAAAATACATTACTCTGCACTTCTTTTCATTGAATTTTAGCTGCCACATATTAGACCATTCCTCTAACTTTTGCAGATCCTTTTCATGTTTTCCACTCAGTCTCTACTCTGTTACAAATCTTTGTATCATCCGCAAAAAGGCAAACTTTTCCTTCTAACTCTTCGGCAATGTCGCTCACAAACATATTGAACAAGATCGGCCCCAGCACTGATCCCTGAGGGATTCCACTACTCACCTTTCCCTCCCCCGAGTGAATTCTGTTAACCACCACCCTCTGGCGTCTGTCCATCAACCAGTTTCTAATCCAGTTCACCACTTTGGGTCCTAACTTCAGCCCATCAAGTTTTTCAAGAGTCTTCTATCATAAAGACAATAAAACGATTGCAGCTTATCCAAAACACAGCTATCAAGATAAACTTCGGCGCAAAGAAATTTGATCACGTTACCCCTTTACTTCAAAATGCTCACTGGCTGCCTGTCTCATACAGGATAACTTATAAAATCGCCCTATTAACATTTAAAACTTTACAGTCCAATACACCAGCATTCATAGACAGACTTTTGATTCCTCATGATCCGCCGAGAGCATTAAGATCTGTATCTCAAAACAATCTCAATATTCAATCTTTAAAAATAATTGGCACTCGTCGCACATCCATTTTCTCTGTAACAGCCCCAACGATCTGGAATACTCTTCCTTTAGATTTAAAAATGGAAGAAAATTTAAAAAATTTTAAAAGTAAATTAAAGTGCTTTCTTTTTAAAGATGCCTTTAATTGAATTTCTTAAATTCTGAGATATACCAGCTTTTATTATTTCATTTAACTTCCCAGTCACTTTCGTGTTTTCCTTGAATGTTTCTCACATTTTCTATATCAATTGTATTTTTCCCCTCCTTTCCTAATTGTGTTTTGGAGCCTTCAGGCCCATAATTAAGAATAAAGTTATTATATAAGAATAAAGTTATTATTATAATTACCCTGTAAGTAATTTGTCGTCAATACTGAAAAATTTTTTATATAGATATGTCTTAACTGTTTATTTTGTTTTAATGTTATATTAAACTCTGTACAACGCTTTGAAGTATCGATAAAGCGTTTAATCAAAAATCTGAATAAACAATAATTCTATGAGGAACCGTGCCAAAGGCTTTGCTGAAATCTAAGTAAATCACATCAGGCATATGCCCTTGATCCAATTCTCCGGTCACCCAATCAAAAAATTCAATCAGATATTTTTGGCACGATTTACCTTTAGTAAAAACCATGTTGCCTCGGATTCTGTAACCCATTTGATTCTAGGAATTACACTATCCTTTCTTTCAGCAACGCATCCATTATTTTTCCAATAACTGAAGTAAGACTTACCGGCCTGTAGTTTCCCACTTCATCTCTGCAACCACTTTTGTGAATAGGGACAACATCCGCTCTTCTGCAATTCCCAGGAGCCACTCCCATCTCCAAAGATTTGTTGAACATACATGAATACAAGATGTCTGGGGCAGTACTTGGAGAGACCCCCCCAGGAAAGAGACTTGGGAGTACTGGTCAACAAGTCGATGAAGCCATCTGCACAATATGCGGCGGCGGCTAAAAGGGCGAACAGAATGCTAGAAATGATTAAGAAGGGGTTCACAAACAGATCAGAGAAGGTTATCATGCCGCTGTACCAGACCATGGTATGTCACCACCTGGAATAATGCATCCAGCACTGGTCGCTATACATAAAGAAGGACACGGTACTATTCGAGAGGGTCCAGAGAAAAGCGACTAAAATGGTTAAGGGACTGGAGGAGTTGCCGTACAGTGAGAGATTAGAGAAGCTGGGCCTATTCTCCCTTGAAAAGAGGAGACTGAGAGGGGACATGATCGAAACATTCAAGATAATGAAGGGAATAGACTTAGTAGATAAAGACAGGTTGTTCACCCTCTCCAAGGTAGAGAGAACGAGGGGGCACTCTCTAAAGTTAAAAAGGGATAGATTCTGTATAAACGTAAGGAAATTCTTCTTCACCCAGAGAGTGGTAGAGAACTGGAATGCTCTTCCAGAGTCTGTTATAAGGGAAAATACCTTCCAGGGATTCAAGACAAGGTTGGACAAGTTCCTGCTGAACCAGAACGCAGGTAGGGCTCGTCTCGGTTAGGGCACAGGTCTTTGACCTGGGGGCCGCCGTGTGAGCGGACTGCTGGGTGCGATGGACCACTGGTCTTGATCTTTACATAGACAGCTACTCCTCCACCTCTTTGACCATCTCTGTCTTTCCTAAAAAGATTGTTTGCATCCCATCTATGGGAGTCACTGAAACATGTCTCTGTGATAGCAACAGTATCCAGATCTGCCTCTAACATCAGGGTTTGCAGATCATGAACTTTGTTGCTTAGACTATGAGCATTTGTGGTCATCGCTTTCTAGCTCTTTCAGTGGTAATCTTGTTTTTCGTATAAGTTTATGTTTAGTTACACTTCCTGTTACATTGCTAAGAAGTGAGTTGCTAATATTTTTTATGTTGGTATCTGTACTACCATCACGTCTTATCTTTTGCTGGGGGTGGCCTCCATAACTGTAGTTCATACATACGCCGCCCCCCACCTTTTAGTTTAAATACCTAGAAACATATTGTCTAAATTTCTCAGCAAGTATTCTTTTTCCTTCAGTAGTAAGATGTAACCCATCATTACAATATAGTCTCTTGTATTTCCATGAATTTCTCCATCCACCTATGTACTTAAAGCCTTCAAGTTTCAAGTTTATTATATATTTGATATATCGCCTATCATTGCGGTTTACAATAAATTTAATGAAAACATAACTGATAAAACAGGGGATTAAAAGATAACATTATTACTGGGACACACAGACAATTTTCCAACTCTCGCTCTCATTCTGATAAATTCCACCCATCTCCACCTACATTGGAGGGTGAGGCTTTTCCCCTCATCGCATGACATATGGGGCGATCAATTCAGGATCAACCACAGATTCTTCCAGGGGCTGATCAATGCGGTATTCATGCTGATGCTGCAGACGTTGCCTTCTTGATGACACTAGGCTTTGAGCCATCTATTGAAGTCCTCTGTTTTTTACTCATTGTTCTCCCTTTCCATATGCAGGCAGTACTTCTGAAAAAGCTAAAGACTTTGCAAAAGGTTTCAAGCCCTCACCAAGCTCACGAAAAGCTTTCTGCACTGCAAGTGTGGAGTTGTTGGCCAGGTCATTTGTTCCCAGATGGATAACAACTTCAGTGTTAGAATCCTTAATTTCTTCCTTAATTATAGTTAGTGTTTGCCTGTAACTCCGAGTAGCTGAGGATCCTGGAAGACATTTCAATATTTTGGTCCCCTCGCCCTGAGTTCCAAGGTTAATTTCTCTGATGATGGAATCCCCCAGCAGCAATTGTTTTCTGTTTGGAGCTTTTTTATTTGTGCTTAGGGTGCGCTTTCTCTCTCGAGTTACCTTCACTAGTTCCAGTCCCACCTCAGTTTTGTTTTTTTGAGTATCGCAATGCACTACATGAGCGAAGGAATTCTCTAGAAGTAATATTTGTGAAGGTGGATGTTTCTGTGTTACATGTTGAATGAAATCTTCCTGAGCCTACTATGACCCATTTATTCATGGGTGATTTTATTCTTTGAGGTAGAGGAGGTAAGTTGGTATGATTTTGTGGAGTGATGAAAGCTGCTTTAATTGTATTCAATTCCTGTTTAAGTTTGCAGAGCTCCTCCTTAATACTAGCAAGTTGAAGACTGATGGAGCAAGCCTTAAGCTTCCAAATAGTGTATCTTGGAATTAAAGCACCACAGTGATTGCATTGAATTAAAGGTCTTCTTGATTGGTTGGGAAGTGAATTGATTTGAGTAGTCTTGATTATTTGGTTCTCTATATATGAGCAGTGATCTCTTTTTCCTATGAGTCTTACCCTTTTTCCTATGAGTGAAGTCCTTGGTCTCCAAGTACTTGGCTTTGCCATTCACTGCAACAGCAGATGTTACCTGCCCAAGCTTAATATGATGCACCAGAGTCTCCTCTACTGTGTGATGAACCCCCTACCCAGTCACATCCAACATTTCAACCAGTTCAGCAGGAAGAATATTCTTATTTGAAATTTCTTCAGAAAATTTCTACTTTGCTCAGTCTTAGCCAGGCTATCACTCCTAATAGAAAAAAATTTCAAGCAATTCTTTAGTCTTGCCAGACCCCATCCAAAGATCTGATTACTCTACCAGTCCATCAAGTGCTTCAGGATTTACAGCTGGCTAACTGGCAAAAACCGCATTCAGTTTCCATGGCTTCCAGACGACTTGAGCTAAAATATAGGGTTCAAAAAACACCTGGGCATGATCTTCAGCAACTCCCGCATCACGCAATGGTTTCAAAATCTGACATTCATAAATCAGAACCTTAAAAAAAACCAATTCCATTTAGATCATCGCTTCCTGGATTCAAATGGAGAAAAGGTGTACCAAGGCTCCATGTTAACTTCAAAAATCATGGCTCACCAGATGCAGATTTTGCACTTTCAGCACTCCATCCTACAGTAATTAGAATCGGCTGCCCTGGAGGAGATTCTAAACCTTCACATAGCATTGCAGGTGTCTACATTTCATCTCATAAAAACAAATTATGACGCCTATGATATGACCTCCCGAATAGCGTGGCTGGTTTTAAGAAAGGTTTGGACAAGTTTCTGGAGAAAAAGTCCATAGTCTGTTATTGAGAAAGACACAAAGGAAATCATTGCTTTCCCTGTATCGGTAGCATGGAATATTGCTACACTTGGATTTTGGCCAGGTACTAGTGACCTGAATTGACTACCGTGAGAACGGGTTACTGGGCTTGATGAACCAATGGTCGGACCCAGTAAGGCTGTTATTATGTTTCTGCAGTGGCTATTGCAGCACGTCGCACAGCTTGGCTCAATGCTTCAGACTTTAGGATTGATCTACATGACAGATTGGCGGATGCTCCCTGTTTACAGTATTGCAGCTTATGGAGAACTCTATGGCCATGCATGAGCTCTCCGCACACACAGCAGACCACTCCCAGCCTTACCGTAGATCAGTGACTCAACCATCTTATGATCATGCCATCAACAGTTTTTTTCAGTAGTACTATCCTCGCAGACGCTACACTTCTTATTTCAGGTCAGCTCCTCTGAAGACCCAAGTATCTGCTTTTCCACAAAAACAATGTCCAAGGGAGCGTAAGTAACCATCAACTACACAACTTCCTCCACTTAAGCAAACTCCTACTTTTTGACCCATTACCAATGGGGGAAGGGCGGCTAACCAGTTTTTTCCCAGAATGGTCAAACATCACATCAGACTCTTGAATTCCAAGGATAATTTCTCAAGGGTATTCCCTCAATTTTATTTCAACCCATCCTCAATCTAATCTTCTGCCTCCATCCAGTATTCCGTATCAACATATTCCGCAATTAACAAAGGAAATTTCCCTATAGCTCTAAAACAATGCCATAGAGGAAGTCCCGGAACAACAACGTTACCAGAGATTCTATTCAATAGTTTTCATCATTTCCAAGAAAACTCACAATTTCCGTCCTATTTTGCATCTTTGTCCTCTGAATATTTTCCTCAAGAGAGAAAAATTTTGCATGATTTCACTTCCAGCAATTCTGCCTCTTCTTCAACAACACAACTGGCTTGCCGCCCTCGATCTCAAAGATACTTACATGCACTTCCCGATTCATCCTTCCCATTGGAAATTTCTCAGATTTAAATTCCTAAACAAGCATGATCAGTACAGAGTTCTACCCTTTGGCCTGGCCTCTGCTCCGTGTGTATTCACAAAGTGTCTAGCGGTAGTAGGCGGGCGATCTCAGAAAACACCACCACATGGTATTTCCTTACCTGGGCGACTGGCTCCTTGTAGCACATAGCAGGGAACAGTTGCTTATTACAATTCAAGCCACAGTGCACTCTCTACAACAGCTGGGATTCATCATCAATTTCAAGAAATCCAACCTTCAGCCAACCCACAAGCTCAAGTATATAGGAGTTCACTTGGGGAGGGGGTCACGTGATGTGCACGCGCGGAATAGGACACTCCAAGGGACTGCTCCGGGACCCGCTCGCTAAAATCTGCGTTTCCCTCCAACCTACCTTCCTTGTCTTCGGTCCAGATTACTTCGAGGGCTAAAGGTTGAAGGGACAATATTGCCTTTTCAGAGGGAGGACCTAGCAGGTAATGCCGCATAAAGGAGCCAGAAAGCAGTTACTTACTGTAACAGTTGTTATTCAGGGACAGCAGGCAGCTATTCTCACATATGGGTGACATCATCCACGGAGCCCGGATGCGGACAGCCTCGCAAGCAGACTTGCTTGTAGAAACGTAGAAGTTTCGACTCAGCCACATAGCACATGTGAGAGTGCCTTCCCGCACAGCGCAGGGCGAGTCTCCTCAGTTCAGATAGCTAGCAGAAAAGCCAACCAGGGGAAGTGGGTGGGTTGTGAGAATAGCTGCCAGCTGTCCCTGGATAACAACTGTTATGGTAAGTAATTGTGCTTTATCACAGGACAAGCAGGCAGCCTATTCTTACATATGGGTGACCTCCAAGCTAACCAGAATGGGATGGTGGGAGCGTTGGCAACTTAGAATAAATTTTGTAATACTCTCTGGCCAAAATGGCCATCCCGTCTGGAGAAAACATCCAGACAATAGTGAGAAGTGAAAAGTATGAACCGAGGACCAGGTAGCAGCTTTGCAAATTTCCTCAATAGGTTGTGGATCTGAGGAAAGCCACTGAAGCTGCCATTGCTCTGACTTTGTGGGCTGTGACTCTGTAGTTGTAATCCAGCCTGGGCATATCAGAAAGAGATACAAGCAGCCATCCAGTTGGAGATGGTACACTTAGAGATTGGATGTCCCAACTTGTTTGGATCGAAGGAGACAAAAAGTTGAGGAGCAGTTCTGTGTGGTTTGCTGCGTTCATAGTAGAAGGCCAAAGCACGCTTGCAGTCCAGAGTATGAAGAGCTGATTCTCCAGGATGAGAATGAGGTCTTGGAAAAAACACTGGAAGTACAATAGATTGGTTGAGATAAAATTCTGAAACCACTTTAGAAAAGAATTTAGGATGAGTACGGAGGACCACCTTGTCATGATCGGAAAACTGTGAAAGGTGGATCAGCAACTAATACTTGCAGCTCACTGACTCTTCGAGCAGATGTGAGGGCAATGAGAAAACCACTTTCCAAGTAAGATACTTAAGATGAGCCGTAGACATTGGTTCAAATGGAGGCTTCATCAATTGAGCAAGGACAACATTGAGATCCCTCTCGTTCTCCCTACTTTGGAGAGGGTGAACAACCTGTCCTTATTTACTAAGTCTATTCCCTTCAGTATCTTGAATGTTTCGATCATGTCCTCTCTCAATCTCCTCTGTTTGAGGGAGAAGAGGCCCAGTTTCTCTAATCTCTCACTGTACGGCAGCTCCTCCAACCCCTTAACCATCTTAGTCGCTCTTCTCTGGACCCTTTCGAGTAGTACCGTGTCCTTCTTCATGTACGGTAACCAGTGCTGTACGCAGTACTCCAGGTGAGGACGCACCATGGCCCGGTACAGCGGCATGATAACCTTTTCCAGATCTGGTCGTGATCCCCTTCTTTATCATTCCTAGCATTCTGTTTGCCCTTTTCACCCCCGCCATTCTGTTACTCAGTGGGGTTCTTCTAATCCACTACTATTTAGATAATTATTAAACTTAAACTTGTTTCTCTAAATGTCGGTGGTATTCATTCTCCTTTAAAGAGAACCAAGATCTTGGCTTCACTCAAAAAAACTCCAGGCTGATATTGTTTATTTACAGGAGACACATCTTTCCCAGTCTAAACATACTAAATTGAAAAGGGGTTGGGTAGGGGAAGTCTGGGCTGAGTCAATTTGGCCCATGTCATTCTTCTTCCCAAGCACAGCAAAGATACTGAACAGCCTGAGTTATATAGACCCATTTCACTTTTAAATCAAGATGTTAAATTGTTGGCGGCCATATTGGCCAAACGGCTGAACTGTTATTTGCTGGATTTGATAGGGGAAGATCAAGTGGGCTTCGTCCCTGGGAGATATGCTTCTCTGAATCTTTGTAAGGCTCTTATGGTGATTCAGGTCTCTCATTGGACAGAGGACAGAACAGTATTCACTAGTTTAGATATAGAAAAAGCTTTCGATAGTCTTATGGCCTTACTTGTTTTGGGTACTGGAGAGATTTGGGATAGGGGATAGATTTGTTGAGTGGGTGCAGGCTTTGTACTGTGCTCCGCGAGCACAGCTTATTGTGAATGGTAAGCTGATGAATGCCTTCCCCTTTGCAGAGGGACTTGGCAAGCCTGCCTTTTGTCACCCCTGCTATTTGTTCTGGCACTTGAGCCGCTGGCGGCACGCATTAGGCAAGAATCCTCCCTGGAGGACATCCGCATTGGTTCTCAGGAAATTTGTCTTAGCCTCTTTGCGGACGATATGCTTCTGTTCGTCCGGCATGCAGATCAGCAATTACTGTTATTTTTGGCTTGGGTGCGGATGTTTGGTACCTTTTCCGGCAGTAAATCAGAGGTGTTGCCCCTGAGGGGGGTGGGGTCTGAGCCGTGGCATGCGGAACTGCCCATCACATCATCAGACCCCTTTCTTAAATATTTGGATATTTACCTTCATACTTCTGACTCTGAAATGTATCAGCTGAATGTCATCCGAGTTTTGCGGCAGTTGAAATTTATTTGTGCATCTTGGATGGAACTCCCTATTTCTCTTTTCGGTCGGGTGGCACTCTTGAAAATGATGATTATGTCCAAATTTTTATACCCTTTACAAGTCTTGCCCATTTGGGTTAAACGAAGGGAGGAAATGGAATTCAAGGTCCTGGTTAGACTATTCTTGTGGCGTGGTAAATCGGCTTGGATTGCTTACGCCAAGCTCATTTTAGCACAGGAATTTGGTGGCTCAATGTACCGGATCTCCACTCTTATAACGTGGCGGTTTTGTTACTTGGAGTGCATGAATGTCTTTGGATGAACGTTTTTTTCCCTTGTCTCTGGTTAAAGCATGGTGTTATCCTTATCAGTTTATTAATTTAATATATGTCTTGGGGGCTTCTGACCTTTCCATTTGGCCTGAGATTAGTGGATAAGGAAGCAGGGTGGGACGGGACCTTGGAGTTTCTTGGGCAACCTGGAGTTTGCCCCGGGGTTGGAATCCTCTCTGTTCATGGCCTGGGAGACTAAGGGGTTTAGATCTCTGCACCATTTGTTGGATTGGGGGGAGGGGAGTTCCCTTCATTTGCTCAGGTGTGGGTGATCTGGGACTTGCTGAATATACACTTTTGGACCTATAGTCAAGCATGTCATTATTTTGCTCAGCTACATAGGTCTTGGGGTCCATGGTTGCGAAGCATCAGATTGGACAGATATTTTTTCTGTTTGTCTGTGCCTTTGAATACTTATCTCGTTGGTATAGGATAGTTAAAGACCTGGTGGGAGTGACTGGCATCACCCAGGTGGCCCAACATTGGGAGAGGGAGTTGGGGTGTCTTCTTGACATAGAGCAGTTTCAGGAAGTCTTTCAAGTGGGCTTGGGGTTTTTCAAAGTGACTGACTTGAGAGAGACTCATTTTAAATTGCTTCACCAGGCATATCTCACCAGGGCTCGAGGTTGCTCTATGGGTCTGTGGGAAGTCCTGTGTGCCTGCAGTGTATGGAAGAACCAGGAGCGCGCATCCCTGCTCATCAAATTTTTTTAGCCAGTGCGGCCCAGGGAAGCCAAAAGATTGGACACCCCTGATCTATAGTCTTATCATTGGGTTTTTTTCCCCCTCCTCATTCTTTGTCTGCGGAGCAAAGTCTTCACACACTGGTTTGCAGGAGGGCACTACTTTATTATCTAGACAAGACTGCAACTCTCCAGATGACTAATCAGCTTTTTGTCTCCTTTAATTCAGCTACTCAACGGAATGCAGTATCTACACGAATTATCTCTTCATGGATTGCTCATTGCATCTCTTTCTGCTATGCTAGGGCTCAATTATCACCTCCAGGTCAGGTTGGAGCACGTCATCTACGTGCTACAGCTTCTTCAGGTGCAAGCTTAAGATCAGTCCCAATTACAGATATCTGCAAAGCAGCAACTTGGTCCTCTGTTTATACCTTCACAAAATACTATTGTTTGAATCACAGTTCAGCACAAGATACCCAGTTTGAACAGTCAATGAGTTGAAATTTATTTGCATTGTAGTCTTTTTACCTCCATCCATCTCACTCTTCAGCTAGGGAGTCACCAAAAAGTTGCCTGTATTACCCCTGCTTGTATCCGGAGAAAGCAAAGTTGCTTACCTGTAACAAATGTTCTCCATAGACAGCAGGGAAATGCAGCCACACTTGCCCATCTGCCCGCCATCCCATTTTCCACTATTTCTATTAGCTAATAACATAACTGACAGTTGGAAAGTGGAGTCCCAGAGGCAAGGTAGTCCGCACATGCTTAGTAGAAAAAAAAATTCTACTGATCCTAGGGGAGAGCACCCTTATGCAGGCTCAGTCAGAGGACTTCATCAGCAAGTGTGGCTGTATTCCCCTGCTGTCTACAGAGAACACTTGTTACAGGTAAGCAACTTTGCTTTCTCTAACAAAGCCACAGCAGTACCGTATGTGAACAGACAAGGAGGCACCAAAAGCACTCCCTTACATCAGGAAGGTCAGATGCTCTTCTGGTGGGCATCTGCAGGCTTTTTCTACTGCCCACTTGGCTAGAGTGGAAAATGTTCAGGCCAACTTTCGCAATTGGCAGTTTCTGAATCCAGGGTAGTTTCATAGTTTATTCAGTTTTTGATTAAACGCTTTTTCGGGTCTACAAAGCGTTGTACAAAGTAAAAACATTAACATTGAAACAAAAATAACAATTGAACATACTTTCCTATAAAAATTACAGGACTACCAACTGTACACACTGGGAAAATATTGACACATAGGTCTTAGATACATATGGGAAGGGGGGAGAACTACAATTGTAATAGAAAAGGTAAGAAACATTTAAGGGAAAAACACTTAGGGACAGGGGACCAGTATAAAATTAATGGCTAAAATTTAATAGTTCATTTAAAAGCATCTTTAAAAAGAAAGCACTTTAGATTGCTTTTAAAATTTTTTTGGTTTTTTTCCATTTTTAGATATAAAGGAAGAGCGTTCCAGATTGTAGGGGCTGTAACAGAAAATGTAGAGGTGCGACGTGAGCCAATGATTTTTAAAGAAGGGATATTAAGGTTAAATTGAGAAATAGATCTTAAAGATCTTGAAGGGTCGTACGGAATCAGAAGTCTATCAATGAATGCTGGTGTATTGAACTGTAGAGTTTTAAATGTCAGCAGGGCGATTTTATAAGTTACCCTGTGTGACACTGGTCTCTATCACAAAGGGTGCTCCGATTGAGGTCTCTGCTATAGTTTAGCGTCGTGGAATCTTAACATCGTTCTAAAGGGCCTCACTAAAGCCCCATAATGCAAAGACGTATCCATTTATGATCTCACAGTTAAGACAATGTTCCTGGTGGCGGTAGTCTCGGTGATACGTATCTCAGAATTGCAAGCTCTATCCTGTAGAGAGTCTTTTCTCTGAATCACAGAGGCGGGTGTAGTTGTTGGGGAGGTTCCTTTCTTCCTTCTGAAAGTTGCGATTTTCACATCAACTAGGAGGTTCGTGTGCCTGCTTTTCAACCTATAGGCTCGGACAAGCAGGATAGGATATTGAAGAAACTGGATGTGTGAAGAGTTTTACTTCACTGCTCAGAGAAGGCCAGTGACTTTCATCTTTCCAGCCATTTGTTTGTGCTAACCAGCCAGTCCAGGTGCGGCAGACCAGTGTCCCAAGGTCTCCATAGCCAGATGGATTCGCATGGCCATTTAGTCAGCATACATCACCTGTGGTAAGCAGCTGCAGTATTAAGCCCCTGCCTGGTATATCCTGGAATGCACTGGGAGGGGCCTAATACCCTGATTCACTTAACTCAGCCAGCAGGGAAAGTCTCAGACAGCTGAGCAGCAAGAAAGCCCCGAATCCAGCAGCTTCAGTGAGTCCTACTGGCTCAGCTTATCGGGGATTCCCCTGCCATGATCAGCCCAGATGGCAGGGAGAGCAGGCACAGCGTAGCAGAAGCAGAGAACATTTTAAAAAAAAGTTTTGACAGGAGGAATAGGGAAGGAGCTGTGATGGTGATTGCTTTTCTGAGCAAGCGCCAGGCACAGTTCTTCCTCCTTTTACCAGGCTGCTCCACATGAATAGCATGCATATAATTTTCATGCTATTTGCGCTGAGCATTGCCCAAAAAGAAAAAATCATACCCACCATGGTTGGGTTGTTTTTTTTTTTGGTTTTTTTTTACCATATTGTCAGAGTTTTGTGCATCAGGGCCTAAGCTAGCAATTGCAGAGTATTTTCTGTTGCAGTTCTACTTAAACTTAAGGTTTTCAGCTCTTTCAAGATAGTTGTGCTTTCTTCCTTCATATGAAGTTTGGTGAATTTATATACCTTTTTTGGAGAGTTATGTATACAGATACATTCTTTTATATAATTCTTTCCAAAATTCTGTATACACTTCCCCATCCCCATTTGCGGTTTCTGCACTCGCAATTTCACATAATCGCGATTTTTTTTCTGGGGAGGGGGAAAATAAAAAAAAACATTTTTTACCTCCCTGCCGCCTTCCCGGCCTTACCTGGTGGTCTAGCGGGCTTTCGGGGCAGGAGCGATCTTCCTACGCTCCTGCCCCGTGCAGATTGCCATGAGGAAATGGCTGTAGGGAGTTCCTGTCGTAGTTGAATGTTTTTTCATCTTGATGGACACACAGGTTATCTAAATTGTAATATCCTTCTCTTACAGCGCTTCATTATGATCCTTACTGAGCACTTAGTGCGATGTGAAACAGGAGGGATTGATGTGATTACACCTTGGTATAAGAACTGTATAGAAAGGCTGCAGCAGATATTCTTACAGGTGAGATGATGACCTGTCTCTTTCATTTGCATCCTGTTTGTGCTAACTGGTGAGTGTCTTTCACTTTCCAGATTGCCTAAAAACTCACCTTATCAATCGGAACCAAAAATAATCACATACTGGTATTTTTATGCTATTAAATAGAAACAAATATGGGATCAAGATGGCATCAAAGACAGATGTGTGTGCTGAGCTCTCCCCAATAGAGGTTTGGTGAGACGGTGCAGCTCCCCTTAGCTTTTTTTTGTTTTGTTTTTTTATGGGGAAGCAGAAAGGAGTTTCCTGGCCTGGTCCTCCAGCGGCTGTGACCCCGAGATGCCTCATACAAACTACTATTTTAGGGTCTGTGTCCCATATAAGGCCATTTAGTTGAGGATGGTTTAGATGAGCTGGCGTGAGCTTTGATGGAGACTCCAGTAGATGCACAGTACCGGGCAGAGTTCTGGGTTTCTAGCCCAGAAATATCTAAGAAAAAGAACAATTTAAATTAAAGCATTAAATTATAGAGAGTGTATGTTTGGGCAGACTGAATGGACCATTCGGGTCTTTATCTGGCATCATTTACTATGTTACTATGTATTTTCCCATATATTTTATAACACAAACTAGAGAGTGACATGGGGACAAATTTGTCCCCATTCCCATATGAACTAAATTTTCCTGCCCCATCCCCATGAGTTTTGTTGCTTAACCGCACAAGCCTCAAACACTTATGATTTTAAAGTGTTTGAGGCTTATGCAGATGAAGACAGAACTTGCAGGAATGGAACAGGAAAAGAACTCACCAGGATGGGAAAATGAATTCCCACGGGGATAGAGAAAAATTTGTTCCCATGTCATTCTCTAGCACAGACCATTGACCAATTTGTAGCTGCCTTCTGGACCAACTCTATTTTGTTTGTATCTTTTTGAAGGTGCAGTCTTCAAAATTGCATAGTGTTCTAAATGGGATCTTACCAGAGATTTATACAAAAACACTATTTATTTATTTATTTATTTTTAAAACATTTTTAATCTGCCTTTATCCAAGGCGGCTCACAGTAACATAGAGATACCATACATCAGCAAAAATCATAAGATTATACCATCTCGACCTATAAATTACATCTCAGCTGCTCATTTACTACATTACTTCAGTCAAGCAGCACAAATCTAATAACCTGCAAAAAAATGATGATCAGAAAGTAAAATATTAGCTCAAGGAGCAGAATATTAGCTTAAAAAAGCTTGAGCAAACAAATGGGTCTTAAGCAACTTTCTAAATTGCAATAGATTTCTACAGAACCGTAAGGTACCAGACAATGCATTCTACATAGATGGTCCAGCTATGGAGAAACATGAATTTTTGGTCCGTACATATCGTAAAATATTCCCCTTTCATATGTCTAACAACCAACAATTCTGTGACCTTAGTGTCCTTGGCAGAGTATATAGTGTTATGCATTTTGCCAAATAATTCAGCAGGATGTCATAAACACCTTGTTGGATAAATTTCAAAGCATTGAATTGGATACGAAACAAAATCGGCAACCAGTGCAATCTTTTTAAAATAGGTGCAATGTTTTTGTATCAAGATACTCCAGCCAGTAGCAGGGCAGCTGAGTTTTGTATCATTTGTAACCCTTTAATACGTACTTGAGGTAAACCTAGATAGATACCATTACAGTAATCTATCTGGGACAGTACTAGCGCTTGAAGTACCTGTCTCAAATCCCAATTTGACAGAATATTCTTCAAATGAGACAGTTTCCACATGGTGAAATAAGCAGACTTACTACTTTTGAGATCTGCTTTGAAGGATAGATGCACATCTACCATCACGCCAGGTACTCTAATTTCTTCACAGATCTTAATCAAGTGTTCACAAACATTCACCTCTTTAATAATAATAATAATAATAATAACTTTATTTTTGTATATCACAATAACACAAACAGTTCAGAGCTGTTTACAGAGGAAGAGACTGTATACAGACAGCGATGTTACAGAAAAGGACTTTCAAATTACATTAGCATGCCAAGAGTAGTCAAGATTTATCCGGAAGCATTTCAAAGATATGCAGGGGATAAGGCAGGGAAGGAGTCGGAGAAATTTATCAAAGAGATAGGTTTTAATTCATTTTCTGAAGGTTTGGTAGGAGGGTGCATTTGAAATGAAAGTGGTTAGAAATTTATTCCATTTGCTTGCTTGGAATGATAGTGATCTGTCGAGGAATCTCTTATAGATACAGCCCTTCAAAGATGGAAAAGCAAACAGATAGGCACTACGTGTGCAAGTAGTGCCTGGAAATTCAAAATGGTGTGACATGTAGATTGGGGATGAACCAGTTATGGTTTCGAAGCAGAGGCAGGCAAACTTGAAAATGACCCTTGCTTTCATCGGTAGCCAGTGTAGTTTTTTGTAATACGGGCTTACATGATCCGATTTTTTGAGACCATAAATGAGACAGACTGAGTGACTCTCAATCGTTTGATGGTTTTCTTAAAGGATCCCAAGTATATAATATTGCAGTAATCTAAGATGCTTAAGATCAGAGATTGAACCAGCAGTCGAAAAGAGAGGAAGTCAAAATAGTGTTTGATGGTACAAAGTTTCCATAGGGTGAAAAAACATTTTTTAACTTGAGCATTAGTATGGTCTTCAAAAGTCAAGCATCGGTCCAGAATGACTCCAAGGATTTTGGTAGTAGAATTGATTGGGTAATCTAACTGGTTTAATCTCAGAGGTATTCATTATCTTGTAATTAGGACTTGCCAAGAAAATCTTGTTTTTTTCCGAGTTCAATTTTAATTTGTATTCCATTGTTCTACCTTAGTGAGGACAGATGAGGTGAGTTGTTCTGTCTCTTGCGTCAATGAGGTTATGGGAATGATAATTGTAATGTCATCTGCATATATATACGATTTCAAATTTAAGTCAGATAACAGGGATTACACCAAGATTGAGAGAAAGTTCCTTCACTGTGTACCTGGTAAGTGCGATTTTTTTTAAGAAGCCTGTAAACCAGTTTATTACCTTGCCAGAGATGCCAATAGAATCGAGGCATCTAAGCAGAATGTCATGGTCAACAAGGTCAAAGGCACTGCTCAAGTTGAACTGAAGTACCAGTGCGCTTTTTCCCAGGGAAAACAAGTGGAAGAGGTAATCAGTCAGCGAAGCTAAGACTGTTTCCGTATTGTAATTTGTGCAAAAACCAGACTGAGAGTCGTGTAGGATGCTGAACTTCTTTAAATATTTCATGAGATCAGTGTTAACTAGTCCTTCCATTAGTTTAAGAAAAAGTGGTATGTTGGCAATAGGTCTGTAGTTGGCAACCAAAAGACTGACTCCTTGGAGTTTTTAATAATAGGTGTCACACATATATAAAGAAACCCAGTTGAAAAGTTCAGCTTTGAAGGGGAGGGGAGCTGATTTATTGATAGTCGGTGGACAGTTGTCTAGTAGGCAATTGGATTTTGCATATTTAGAGTAAAGCTTGAGAAATTGGTTCCAATCTGGGTTTTCAAAATGATTCCAGATCATATCAGCAGTTGAACCTTTGTTTTCTAAGGCAGACTGATTGATTGATAGGTCTATGCTTTTACCTACAAGAGGCGATCTCAAATTATGAATTTTGTGGCAAAGTAGTCAGCTGAGTTTGCAATAGAGGGTGGGAGATCTGTGTTAGAACGTTTATGTAGATCAATATCAAACAGAGTATTGACTATTCTGAAAAATTCTTTGCTATTCAGGGTAGGAGAATTAATTGTTTGGGAATAATGTTTACAATGCTTTTCTTTCATCATTCTTTTATACTCTTTAATTTTTAGTCGCCAAATGAATCTGTTCTTATCTTACCCTGATTTACATCATATTCTTTCTAATTTATGTACTTCTCGCTTTAAAACCATTAGATCAGCACCATACCAGCTGTCTGATAAAAATATCTTTTCCTACATACTTTCAATGGTGCAATATCATTTAGAACCTGATCGCTAAAATTTCTCCATCCTAGGATGAAATTTGAATCTAAGTCTGAGTTAGATATTAAGCTATAGTGTGTCCAAAATTCTACTGGGTTCAGTTGTCCTCTTGTCCAAATAGTTTTCTCTTTGTGCATGTTCCTTGGTTTCCTTTTGGGTTGTTTTTTAATCCAGCATAATTCAAAATTACATAGAAGGTGGTCCGACCAAGGGGTGTTAGCCCAGGTTTCACCTTTAAAACTTATACTGGGGGTAGTGGTGACCTTTCTTATGGGTTTTGGTCGGAGGTGGTTTGGAAAAACCTAGAGATGTAAGGAAGGACAGTAGATCAGTTACGTTGGAATTCTCTTCCTGCTCAAGGTGTAAGTTAACATCGCCAACTAAAAACTTGTAGGCACCGGCTACCGAGTTTGTAAGGAGGAATTCGCAGAGTTCCTCTTTTGCTAGGTTCCATTTGTTAGGGGGCATATAAAGTATTGTGACGATCAAATTATCTTTACAGTCCTCTTTGGATATTTTGCAAGTGAGAATTTCTAGATCATTGGTTAGTTTAGAGTCTAGTACTTGAAACTCAAAATGATCTCAAAGAATTATTGTGAAACCACTTCATCTTTTTGAGTTTCTTGATAGAGGAATAATTTTGTAATCTAGAGGTAGTATATCATTTATGATAATATCCTGATCAGAAATTAGCCATGTTTCAGTTAGAAGTAAAATATCTAGGTGGATTTCTTCCAGCCAGTCTTTGACTAATAGTGCTTTGTTCGCATAAAAAAAAACTATAAATCAAGTCCCATATTTCATCTTACAGTTGGATATTGGTTCAGTCTTCAGTCCTGTCCGTCCTGGACTATTGTAATATAATTTACTTGGGATCTCATAAGAAAATTCTCAACAGGTTAAGAATAATACAAAACTCAGCAGTTCGCTTGATCTTTGCTATAAAAAAAAAATATGACCATGTTAGCTCTTTTTATAGACAACTTCACTGGTTGCCGTTTGAGGCATGAGTTCTATTTAACTTTGGTTGTATTTGTTTTGAAGTATTATTTGGTTTAGCTCCAGCTTATCTTGTATCGCATTTTGAATTTCATAGAATGAACATGAATGCACACAAATTTTATTGGTTTGCGATTCCATCACCCAAATCTTGTCATTATGTAAGATTTTTTTTTTAATCAAACTTTTGCATTCCAGGCTAGTAAAATGAATACCTAGTGGAGTACTCTAATTCCTCAAGCTCAGTCTTATCATTTTTTTAGAAAAGTATTGAAAACCAATTTGTTTGATAAATTCATATCTTGATTGTTTAGTACTGTGTTTATGACATATATATGATGTGTATTTATATGATTTTCTGACCAGCTTTTTTTGATGTGAATCACCTAGAACTCATTGGTATGGCAGTATACAAAAATAAAGTTTATTATTATTATTCCTAACCAAACGAATGTTCAGATATTCTCCAGAGATATTGTATTGTTCCAAAGGAGCTGAGAGCTCAGAACACCACTGATAATATCTTATTCCTTGGAGTAAACTCTATATACCACTACCCATCTCTTTTCACTTAACTGGTTTTTAACTTAATCAGACACTTGACAAAAAGTATATCTGAATTCAAGAAAGCTTGGGACAAATACATTGGATAACATAACATAAAATTTTATTTATATACCGCAATACATTGTGAAGTTAGATACAGTTAACATGAGTTAAGTAGAAGACCGTACGTGAGAAGTGAGGATACAAGTAAAATAACATAGCATAATGACAGTCAGAGTCAAATTCAATAATGGTAACGTAATACGAAAAAAACTCTTGGTGAGGATATAAGTACAAATAATATAGGATTATGACAAGGTCAGAGTCAATACAATTATGATAAGGTAATACGAGAAGAACTTGAGAACTCGATCAGAACAATTTTCGAATGTCGGTACAGATATAGGTATGGGGACCCAGAATGAGAAGGCAAAATAAGTGAGGGGGTGCGGTAGTAAGAGTTGACTGAGTCTGAGCATAGAGCTTTTTCCATCATCTTGAGGAGAGTGTGAGACATACTAAGAGGGCACAGGGTTTAGTGCTCTACTAGGAATTTGTTGAACAAGTATGTTTTCAGTCCTCGCCTGAAATGCATTAATGATGACCCTATAATGGGGAGTAGTTCCTGACTGAAGTGAGCTGCTTGATAGGATAGTAATTTTGTCACATAAGCTTTTTTAGGTTTTCCTTGTAGGGAGGGGTAGGCGAAGATGGAATTGGTGTGCAAAAGACGGGTAAACCCAAATACTTCAGTCATGTACTTTGGTAGGAGGCCTTAAAGAGCCTTGTACATGAAGCAACCCAGTTTGAATAGTGAGCGAGCCTCGATCGGGAGCCAGTGCAGTTGCTTGTAGTAAAGCATGACCTGGTCTGTTTTCTTTAGGCAGAAGATTAGATGTACCACTGTGTGCTGAATCGTCCAGAGTCTGTTGAAGTGTTTCTTGGGGCATGAGATGTAAATGTGATTACAGTAATCTAGTATACTAAGGTTCAGGGCTTAGCATAGGATTTGGAAGAGAAGGGTGTCAAAGTAGGAATGGCTTGATCATAGTTTCCAAAGTGCTGCAAAGCCTTTGTGTATCACAGCAGTGATTTGGCTTTCCATGGTCATCTTTCGGTCTAGAGCCACTCGTAGGATTTTGATGGTGGACTGTAGCGGTAAGGTTGTACCCCTGATCATAATGTTTTCCTCATTGAGGTTTGAGGGACTTGTGAGAAAGAACTTGTTTTTTTCAGGACTTATTTTCAGTTTGTGTTTCATCATCCAGTCTTCCATTGTTTAGATAATTACATATTTTTACATATTACTTTAATTCATTTAGATATCATTTACATAGATGGTGCTCCTATCTGTAAAGTTAGGAATTTCTATAAAATATTCTTCATACTTCTCTCCACTCCTTCCTGCCCTCCATAGTGCTCCCTACCCTCTTCTAACCCCTTCCTCTGTAATGTTGCCTAGAGCTTGTATAGGTATGTGCGACGCACAAATGGAAGAAATAAAATAAATAATCCCCTCTATTCAATTTGATTCCTTTGAACAAAGTGTGGGTATTGGAAGAAGGAACATGATGTCATCAGCATAACTATAGCTCTTAACTCCTGATGAGGCTAGGTGTTGAACAGGATCGGGGACAGTGGGGAACCTTGTGGAACTCCACAGGAAGTGGTACAGACAGGGGAGAGTTTGTCATCACGGAAGACTTGGTATGAGTGACTTGTTAAGAAGCCCCTGAACCAATTTAGAACAGTACCCATGATGCCAGTAGCGTCCAGGCATGAAAGAAGTATGTGGTGGTCTACTAAGTCAAAGGTGCTGCTTAGGTTGAATTGTAGTATAAGACCCTCTGTTGAAGAGTTGGTAGAGTCGGAGACACAGAGTTCTGCACAGGGGAAGGAGGCAGGAAGAAGCACAGAACTCGGGGAAGCGGCGAGAGTACGCTCCGCCCACCCCCACCGCGTCAGAGGCAGTGTCGGACTCCCCCTTGAAAGGGGGCGGAGCCAACGCGGCGAGCGCTGAATCGGGTTGCCAGAGCAAAGGAGAAGGAGGCAGCGTGCTCTGGTAGCCTGACTGAGAGAGAGAGAGTCGGAGACACAGAGTTCTGCACAGGGGAAGGAGGCAGGAAAAAGCACAGGACTCGGGGAAGCGGCGAGAGTACGCTCTGCCCACCCCCACTGCGTCAGAGGCAGCGTCGGACTCCCCCTTGAAAGGGGGCGGAGCCAACGGCACGCAGCCGTTCAGCGCGCGGCGAAGGCAAGCGGCAAAGGCGCTTGCCTTAGCGAGAGCGCCTTTGCGAAGGGCCTTTGAGAAGGGACAAGGTAACGGAGTAAGACAGAAGGGTAAAGAAGCGACAAGTACAGAAGGAAAGCACAGAAGGTAAGAAAGAGACAGACACAAAGGGCCAAGCCGTTCACACAAGTATAACAAGCAGGCAGAGGGAGAGAGGGAGAGAGAGGACACCAGCGGCTGGTAGAGAGAGAGAGGACCCCAGCAGCAGGTAGAGAGAGAGAGAGACACCAGCACAGAGCACCAACACAGAGAGAGAAGAGACAGAGAGGACACCACCAACAGGCAGTGAGCGAGAGGACACCAGAGACAGTTAGAGAAAGAAAGAGAGGGCACCAGCACAAAAAGAGAGTCAGGGAGGACACCAACAGCAGATAGGGAGAGAGAAAGGACACAAAGCGGACACAAGTCACAAGTAATCTCAACTGATATCTTAAAGAAGGAACAACAATGGAAGCAGAAGGAAGCCAGAAGATGAGCTTTCCAGTGTTCTGCACAGACTGTCATATGTATGACTATCTCCCCTCGGGGAGACAGTCATATGTATGCAGTCGGTGTCAGGAACTGAAAAGCTTGAAGAAGGAGGTCAAGCGACTAGAGGACAAGATTCAGGAGCTAGAAGGATTTCACACCACGGAGAGATTCATTGAAGAGGCATACAGGACGAAGGTGGAAGAGAACGAACTTCAGATGAAAGAAGAAGCTACACGGATACCAACATGCAAGGGAGAGCAAGAAGAAGATTTCCTCAAGGATGACACCCACAGAGGACTACCGCAAGAGGGGGAGAATTTGGCTAGTCGAGGCCCAAAAGAAGAAAGAGTGAAGCACATTGAGGACATTGACCTGAGACCGAAGCGAAAATTGAAGAAAGGAAATTCAGCGATCCTAGTGGGAGACTCGATCCTTAGGCATGTGGACAGCCACATAGCAGGAGGGAGAGAGGACCGACTGGTGACCTGCCTTCCGGGAGCAAGAACCAAGGACATCGTGGACAAAATTGGAATGATCCTGGAAGGGGCGGAGACAGAAGAGACCGCTGTAGTGATCCACATCGGGACGAACGATGTCAGCAGGAGAGACTACAAAAGAAGCACGCTGTTAGAACAATTCAAGATTCTGGGAAGGAAGCTGAAGATGAGGGCCCAGAAGATAGTGTTCTCAGAGATCCTACCAGTACCGAGGGCAGATGTGAAAAGGCAGGAGGAACTACAATCAATAAATACGTGGATGAGGAGATGGTGTGAGGAAGAAGGATTCCACTTCGTGAGGAAATGGACGGCGTTCTGGGGCAAGAGCAAGCTCTACAGGAAAGATGGACTGCACCTGAGCGCAGCAGGAACTAGACTCCTAGCAAACAACGTCAAGAGAGGAATAGAACAGGCTTTAAACTAAGAAGAAGGGGAAAGCCGACAGTTGACAAAGGGTCGACGATTCGGAAGACGGTATCCTGTGAAGATACCGAGGGGAAAAATGGCTGGGAAGGAACAAGGGACAAACTGCAGGAGTCGACTAACCCAGAAGAAATGGTTACAATGTCTGAAGCAAAAGAGAAGAAAATATGGACCGAAGCACAGGGAAAGGAAAGGAGGACAGCAAAATACCAGGATCTAAAGTGCATATATGCTAATGCAAGGAGCCTAAGAAACAAAATGGGGGAACTAGAAGCCTTGGCCAACGCAGAAGACATCGACATCATTGGAATCTCTGAAACATGGTGGAATGAGGAAAGCAAATGGGATACAGCACTACCGGGATACAAGCTCTATCGCCAGGACAGAACAGGACAAAAAGGAGATGGAATAGCCCTATACATAAAAGAAGGCATACAATCCACACAAATGGACACAGCAGAGACGGCCAGCAAGCCGGAATCTCTATGGGTTAAAATACCGTGAAGGAAAGGGCCTGAAATAAAGATGGGCCTATTTTATCGCCCACCCGGGCAAACCAGAGATATCGATGAGGAAATGGAAGCCGAGATGAAGCATGAATGCAAAAGCGGCAACACGGTTATTATGGGATAGACTGGAGGCTTGGAAGCTCGAAATGCACTAGGGAGACAAAATTCCTGGAAGCTACACAGGATTGTTTCATGGAACAGTTTGTTAGAGAACCGACGAGAGGAAATGCCACTCTGGATCTAATCCTAAATGGGTTAAGGGGACCTGCAAAGGAAGTAGAAGTAGTGGGACCGTTGGGAAACAGCGATCATAATATGATCAAGTTCAAGGTTGAGGTAGGAGTGTCAAAAGGCAAGAGATCCATTGCGACAACCTTTAACTTCAGGAAAGGAAACTACGAAGCAATGAGGGAATTGGTAAGGAAGAAACTTAGGAACACTTCCAAAACATGGCTAACGGTAAATCATGCCTGGTCCTTCTTCAGGGACATGGTGAGCGAGGTGCAAAATCTGTATATCCCCAGATTCAGGAAGGGGTGTAAAAAGAATCGAACAAAAGACCCGGCGTGGATAACCAAAACAGTGAAGGAAGCAATAGGTAATAAGAAAAAATCATTCAAGAAATGGAAAAAGGACAAAACTGAGGGGAACTGGAAAAAGCACAAGAAGTATCAAAAAGAATGTCACCGTGAGGTTCGGAAAGCCAAAAGAGAGTATGAAGAGAGGCTAGCCAGGGAAGCAAGAAATTTCAAACCATTCTTCAGATATGTTAAAGGGAAGCAGCCGGCTAGAGAGGAAGTGGGACCGCTGGACGACGGAGACAGGAAGGGAGTGGTGAAGGAGGAGAAGGTAGTGGCAGAAAGGCTTAACATGTTCTTCTCGTCTGTATTTACAAACGAAAACACGTCCAACATACCGGAACCTGAGCAATTCTTCAACGGAAGTCAGGCAGAAAAATTTACATCCATAGAAGTGAGCCTTGAGGACGTTCATAGGCAGATAGAAAAACTAAAAACTGACAAATCCCCAGGTCCGGATGGCATACATCCAAGGGTTCTGAAGGAATTAATGGAGGAGATAGCGGAACTACTGCAGCAAATTTGCAACTTATCCCTGAAAACAGGCGAGATCCCGGAAGATTGGAAGATAGCCAACGTTACGCCCATCTTTAAAAAGGGATCAAGAGGTGACCCGGGAAACTACAGGCCGGTGAGCCTGACTTCGGTTCCGGGGAAAATGGCAGAAGCACTGATAAAAGAAAACATCGATCAACATTTTGAAAAACATGAACTTCTGATAACCAGTCAGCATGGTTTCTGCAAGGGAAGATCGTGCCTAACGAACTTATTGCACTTCTTCGAAGGGATCAACAAACGGATGGACAAAGGAGACCCCATAGACATCATATATCTAGATTTCCAAAAAGCCTTTGACAAGGTGCCCCATGAACGTCTACTCCGGAAACTGAAGAACCATGGGGTGGAAGGAGACGTACATAGATGGATCAGAAACTGGTTGGAGGGTAGAAAACAAAGGGTAGGAGTGAAGGGTCACTACTCCAACTGGAGGAGGGTCACGAGTGGTGTCCCGCAGGGTTCGGTGCTCGGGCCGTTGCTATTTAATATCTTCATAAATGATCTAGAAATAGGGACGAAGTGCGAGATAATAAAATTTGCGGATGACACCAAACTATTTAATGGAGCTCAGACTACAGAGGACTGCGAAAAGTTGCAAAGGGACTTGAACAAATTAGAAGAATGGGCGGCGAAATGGCAGATGAAGTTCAACATTGAGAAATGTAAAGTATTACATGTGGGGAGCAGAAACTCGAGGTACAACTATACAATGGGAGGGATGTTATTGAATAAGAGTACCCAGGAAAGGGATTTGGGGGTAATGGTGGACATGACAATGAAGCCGTCGGCACAGTGTGCAGCGGCCGCTAAGAGAGCGAATAGAATGCTTGGTATAATCAAAAAGGGTATTACAGCCAGAACGAAAGAAGTTATCCTGCCGTTGTATCGGGCGATGGAGCACCCGCATTTGGAGTACTGCGTACAATATTGGTCGCCGTATCTTAAGAAGGATATGGCGTTAGTCGAGAGGGTTCAGAGGAGAGCAACACGTCTGATAAAAGGTATGGAAAACCTGTCATATTCTGAGAGATTGGAGAAGCTGGGTCTCTTTTCCCTGGAGAAGAGGAGACTTAGAGGAGATATGATAGAGACTTACAAGATCATGAAGGGCATAGAGAGAGTAAAGAGGGACAGATTCTTCAAACTTTCTAATAATAAAAGAACAAGAGGGCATTCGGAAAAGTTGATAGGAGACAGATTCAAAACAAATGCTAGGAAGTTCTTCTTTACCCAACGTGTGGTGGACACCTGGAATGCGCTTCCAGAGGACGCAATAGGGCAGAGTACAGTACTGGGGTTTAAGAAAGGATTGGACAAATTCCTACTGGAAATGGGGATAGAGGGGTATAGATAGAAGATTACTGCACAGGTCCTGGACCTGTTGGGCCGCCGCGTGAGCGGACTGCTGGGCACGATGGACCTCGGGTCTGACCCAGCAGAGGCATTTCTTATGTTCTTATGTTATGTTATGTTCTTAAGTCATTCATAAGTGATGTTAGAACTGTGTCTGTGCTGAATAGTGGCTGAAAGCCAGACTGGGAGTCATGAAGGATATCGTGTTCTAGGTAATTGAACAATTGGTGGTACACTAATCCTTCCAGTATTTTCACAAAGATGGGTCGGTAGTTAGAGACTGAAGAAATTGGTTCCTTGTTCTTGGTAAAGGCTGTTATCATGATATACCCTTTGTTCTTTGGGAAATTGTCGTTGTTAAGCATTGTCTGAGTCCAGTTGAAAAGTAAGCCCTGAAAGGTTGGGGGAGCGAGTCAAATTATCTCAAGTGGGCAGGTGTCTAATGGGCATCATCCATGCACATATTTGGCATCGAGTTTCTGGAACAAGTTTAATTCCAGGGTGGACAAACGTTTCCCAGTTAAGGACAGCTGTGTGGCTCTGAGGATAGTTCTCAGGTGCATTGGGGGAAGCGGGGAGAGGGGTGTTGAGCTTATAGTTGAGAGAATGGATCTTTGAACAGAAGTAATCAGTGAGTTTGTTGACTGGAGGAGGATCTTCCTGGGGAGCTCGGACTAGTTTGATGGTGTTAGTCAGTTTAGATACTATTCTGAAGAGATCCTTGATGTTGATGGAATAGTTGTGAGTAGTAGGCTTTGCATTTTTCTTTAAACATTTGTTTATATTTGGTGTGTACTTGTTCGCACTGGTGTCCCTTGTTGACCTGGATTTAATCTTTGCGCCATGTCTTCTTCAGGCAGAGGACTGTGTATTTTAGGTTGCAGAGCTCTTCGTCAAACCATTTGTCAGACTTGCGGATCTATCTTTTTCGCAGAATTTTGAGGGCGAGTCTATTGTAGACATTGGTGCTGATTTTGTCCCAAATGGTGTAGAAGTCTATCAGGTCTGAGAACTCTTCAAAGTCTTTGAATTCAGACCAGAAGGAGGGTGTTTCAATGTGACTTCTGGTAGTATAGATTTTTATTGGCTTGGGAACATGTTTGGCTTCCTGCCAGAATAGGTTGAACAGAAACATGAAGTGGTATGACTAAAGTGAGTGAGACCAGTCCTTGTCTTGCAGAGCTATACCATGGTGGTAATGAGGTCTAAATGGTGTCTTTTCTGGTTAGTGGGTGAAGGTGAGGGGAGTAATCTAAGGAAATACTATTTTACAGAAAGGGTGGTAGATGAGTGGTTAGTCTCCTGGAAGAGGTGGTGGAGACAGAGAATGTGTCTGAATTCAAGAGGGCCTGGGATAGGCATGTGGGATCTCTCAGAGAGAGAAAGATATAATCCGGATGGGCCATTTATTTGGCCTTTATCTGCCATCATGTTTCTATGTTCCATGTTTCTAAGTTGGCTGTCAGAAGAGTCTTGCTCCACAGTTTTGATAGGACTAATGATTTCCAGCTATCTGATCACCTATATGTGCTGACTGTTGCTCTTCGCTGGGGTTGGCCAACGGCCAAGGCTTTGATGGATTTGAATGGCCATTTCTGCAACTTCCATTGCCCGCGGCAAGCAACCACCAATTTCGCTTAACATCCACTCATCTGGAAGTGTGGCTGTGTCGTGGGTGGTGTCTCACTTGTTTCATCCTGATTAACTTTGTGGGGCAGCTACTAGGTCCTCTGTTCCTGGTTTTGCCCAGTGGATGTGGTGGCTTGTTCTGCTGCCACTTTTGGGACCTCAGTATCGAGGGCAGGCTCTTCTGTCTCTCCCTAGATGTTACCATTGCTTTGGTATGTAACCTAGCGTATGGAATCTGGAATGGACGTAACAGAATGGAAGATTAGGTTTATACCTTCGATAATCTTATTTCTGTTAGTCCCTGTAGGATTCCATACGACCCACCCTCTGTGTACACTCAGTTCTTTGGAATAGCCTGCTTCTTTCTGTTTTGCTGATTCTCCTTACAGGCTTGAACCCTTTCCAGCCAGTTGACAGATCCTGTGGAGCGTTTTCTGCGACTATACGATTTACCGAAGGCCTTTCTTGGGGTGCTTGTTGCACACAGCAAGTTAGTTCTACACTGTTCCTCAATGTTTTTTCTGAGTTGCCTTTGTGCCTGTTTATCGCTTGTTAATATTTTGCAGAACAAACCAGTTCAAGAATTACTTATATTGCTGGGACGCACGTTTGGGTTTTTAAAAAAAAAAAAAAATCTCCAGAGGCAGGCCACCTACATTGGGAGTCGCCTTCGGGAGCCTAGGGAGGCGTGTAAGCTCGCCTAAGACTAGGGCATGGGTGTGACTTGGCCTGGAAGTAGCCTCAGGCAGACCTAGGCGGCTGCATACATCTCCCTAGGCCTGCGGGAGATGCGTACAATGTAGGGCAGCAAAATGCTGGACGTTCCCACTGATCTTATCATAGGTAAGGGATCTCCCTGCTGCGATAAGTTTAACGGCCGTTGCCGCCCGTTGTTTTCCCCCCCTCCCTCCCCGTACATCGGCAGCAGGAGGGATGCCCAGTCCCTCCTGCCGGACCCTCCCCCCTCTCCCCCCCCCCGTACATCGCCGGTTCTGGCAGGAGGGACAGGGCATCCCTCCTGTCTGGTAGTCTTGGCGGAGGGTGGAGACAGGTTGCCGCTAAACATATCGCAGCAGGGAGATCCCTTGCCACGTAAGCTCAGCAGCAACCTGATTCTATAACCAGCGTCTGTGACATGGACGTTGGTTTGAGAATTGGGTTCTTAGGCAGGCTTAGGTGTGATTCTCTATAGAACGCCCATGTACAATTCTCAAAAGCTTCTTAGACGGCTTCTGAGACTGGGCGTCCTATACAAAGACTAACAGAAGATTATCGAAAGTATAAACCTAATTGTCCATTGGTACTTCCTCCTATCGCTTACATATCTTTAAAAAAAATGTCTAGGCCCCCAGACGCCAAGGAACTCAAGAGAGCAGCGGGATCCAATGAAAGTCCCGCAATCTGAAGCCTTTAACTCTTTAATTGGCAGATGGTGAAAATGACTGCTTTATATAACTTGATGTTGAACGAGAGCATCAGTGCCAAATAACAGGCATTTGGAGATGCAGATCTCCCATAAGAGGCATAGAAACACATGTTTCTGAGCAACAATGACAAATAAAGGGCTAAAATAGCTTTTTTCAGTTTTTGCCTAGTGCTGTTTTGCTTCCTTCTGCTGTTCCCATCCAACTAACTCCTGTTTGAAGTATTTTCCCATCTTGACAAAGTTCTTTTCTTTTAATTTATTTCAAGCATTAAATAATATCAAGCATTAAACTTGTACAGAAAAGAAATCAAGCCAAATACAATCTACAACAATCCAGAATAAGATTGTTAAACAAGTAAATTCATAATAAACATAAAAGTTACAATGGCTTAACTTTACTCAAGTCCTCAAATTGGATCCAAACCTTACACAATTAGCGAATAAAATAGAAGTAAACTTAAACTTAAAGAATTACTGTCTTAAACTGAGCACAAAATGCATAACTTTCTAATGAGCTTAAGATTTTCCTTTATCCAACCGGGATATAGACAAGAAAGTAGTTAATTGACAAGGTTCAAAGAAAACATACTTATTCGTTTGGTGATGAACAATACACTTGCAAGGGTATCGCAAGTAAAAAGTAGCCCCTAAAGCTAACACTCCTGGCTTAAGTAAAAGAAATTCTCGCCTACGCTTCTGCGTTTGTATTTTATGTCCAAGAAATTCTTTCTGTTTGTTCTTAAAGAATAAACTCAGAATCCATGCCTTATCTGGTTGAAGAGCAACAGATATTATTAAAGTTGCTGGGGGTCACAATTTCTTTATCTGACGTCTCCAATAACACTGAAACATCCATTACCTCTTGAGGTCCAGACCTCTGGTGTTGACTTTGACCACCAGCAGGCAAATAGTATACCTGAGACAGTGGAGGTAAAAGTTTATCTGAAATTCCCAGAATTTCCTGACAATATCTTTTGATCATTTCCCTTGGTGTCACCAAAGTGACTTTGAGAAAATTAATCAATTTTAAATTATTACTTTGTGCGGTATTCTTCAACATTTCAATTTTCCTCCTAAGAATAATGTTATCTTTAATTATTGTCTCTTGGAGGAAATTAAATCCTGTTCAACTTTCTGAATACTGGATTTAGAGTCACTCAATTCCTCTAACTTCTTTCAATTCTTTTGCATGTTCAATCAGTTTCCCTTCCACGTATTGAAAATGGGGATTAATGGCTTTTCTAAAATTAACCACTAAATCCCAAAGTGCCTCTAGTGTAACTTCAGAGGGTTTAATAGGAGCAATAAATTGCTGACAAGTGAAAAAGTTCTCACCAAATGTATAAATCTCTTTCCTCTCCTCCGGCTGGAAATTCCCCTCATTAGCTGATATTGCCTCCGGTTCCTTGGCTGGGCTTTCTAAATGGAGCACCCCTCCAAAGCTGGTAAACTTGCATCAGGGGAAGGAAACTGCCCTATCTCCGGGGTTTCCTCACCCCTTGGAGAGCTCGTTGTCCGGGGCTGCGGGGGTGGAGCTCGAACATTGGGGCTTAGAGTTGTATCAGGTCCTTGGAGGATTACAGTGGTCTCGCCCAATCGCGGCACGTCCTGCCGACTGCTCATCGACGCAACTGGGGCACTTTGCATACACCGTAGGATGTCCTCAATTGTACCCAGCGGGGCATCTCCGTAGCGGCGCTTCGGCCCCGTCGCTTGGGCATGTCCGGTAGGAAGGCAAAACTTCCCTCTCTACCGAGAAAAGTTTTAAGAATCTTCACTAACTCCCAGGGCATGTTACTCAGGTAAAGCAGGTAGCAGCCATCTTGGATCCTTATCCCATAGGTTGATTTTTCAATGGACAAAGTTCTTTTAAAGTCTAGAACCTTCAATCTTGAATAAGCTCTCTCCTCTTGTGTCTTAATATTGAGAAGTGGGCAAGAGTGTGTGGCACAGTGGTTAAAGCTACAGCCTCATCACCCTGAGGTTGTGGGTTCAAATCCACACTACTCCTTGTGACCCTGGGCAAGCCACTTAATCCCCCCATTACCCCAAGTACATTAGATAGATTGTGAGCCCACTGGGACAGAAAAAAATGCTTGAGTACCTGAATAAACTCTTGTAAACTGTTCTGAGCTCTCCTGGGAGATCGGTATAGAGAAGTACATTTTTTAAAAAATACCTATTTATTATTTGGTAATCACTAGATACCAAATCAGTGGCTCTCAACCCTGTCCTGGGGACCCCCCCAGCCAGTCGGGTTTTCAAGATATTCCTAATGAATATGCATGAGAGAGATTTTCATACCTATCACTTCCATTATATACAAATCTCTCTCATGCTATTCATTAGGGATATCTTGAAAACCCGACTGGCTGGGGGGGTCCCCAGGACAGGGTTGAGAACCACTGTACCAAATGGTCACCGACTGTAAATCAGAAACACTCTTCCCATTTGTAAGCACCACGTCCAAAATAGATCCATATCCAAGATCTCCTTGCTTCTAGACTACCCTGCTTTAGGGATGCCCTAGTCCAGGGCTGCTCAATTCTGGTCCTCGAGATCTACGGGCAGGCCTGATATCCACAATGAATATGCATAAGAGAGATTTGCCTGCACTGCCTTCTTGGTATGCAAATCTCTCTCATGTATGTTCATTGTGGATATCCTGAAAACCTGGCCTGTCTGTAGATCTTGAGGACCGGAATTGAGCAGCCCTGCCCTAGTCAATGTTCTGCATATTAAAATCAACTATCAATAGCACTTCCACTTTCATTCTTCTGACTATGAATGAGGTCTGAATATCACACCAATATAAATACATTTTCCATTTCATACAACTCCAGGATGCAAGCTTCCCTCATATAGCATTTACCTTCAACAGGAAGCATTAATGAGAACACTGCCTGATACTTACCGTATATACTCGAACATAAACTGGGATTTTGGGGCCAAAAAATTTATATTTATAGTTTATATATTTATATTTAAGGTTTATATTTGAGCCAGCACCCAACTGTTCCCCTCCCAGACTTATTGTAGGCCTCTGCCAAGCTGCCAGGCTCTGCAGCCTGCCTTCCTCCCTGCCCTATCCATCGTACCTCCTCTGCCACTGGAATCCCTGGTGGTCCAGAAGTGTAGCAGGCAGGAGCGAGTTTTCAGTGTTCCTGCCCCGCTGCTAACCCGGTTGGTCACTGTCGCAAGTTCAGCTTCAGCCGCTGAGCAGTACTGAATGGGAGCGCACGTTGGCGCTGCTGCTCGATGCGCCAAAACACGCTCCCGCTCAGTACCGCTCAGTGGATAAAGCCAGAACTCGCTGCAGTGACCGACCAGGTTAGCAGCGGAGAAAGCTCACTTCTGCCCGCTACACCTCTGGCCCACCAGGGATTCCAGCGGCAGAGGAGATACGATGGGCAGGGAGGGAAGGGGGGCTGTGTGCAGTGCCTGGCAGGGAGGGGGGGCTGGGTGCAGAGCCTGACTGGAGAGAGGGAAGGGGACTGGGTGCAGAGCCTGACAGGGCAGTGCACTTGAATATTAAGTTGCCCAACTTTTATTCAAGTCAACCATTTTTCCTCCTTTGGGGGGGGAAAATGGAGTTCTCAACCTACCGTATTTTTCGCTCTATAAGACACACCTGACCATAAGTCGCACCCACCTGTAGAAGAGGAAAAACTAGGAAAAAAGAATTCTGAACCAAATGGTGTGCCCTGTACCCTGTCCCCCCTTTGGTGGTCTAGTGGTGGGCATGTCTAATGGCAGCCAACCCCTATCCCTGTACCCTTTTTTTATTTTTTTTTTTTTGGCGTCCCAGCGTACTTTCCACACTCCTGCCTCGGTTCCCCTGCTCTCTTCTAGCAGCGGCAAAGCAGTGCACAAGGCAGGCGCACGCTTTATACATGCCTGCCTGGTCCCACACTGCACTCCGAATGGCTGCCATCAGTTCTCAAGGGACTCGGAGAGAGTGGGAGCCAGAAGGCCTTGAGCATGCGCAGATGCGCAAGGCCCCGCAGCAGCCCAGTATAGATCAGCGGCAGGTTCTTTAGGCACTGGCACATCGTGTGGGTTGGTGCTGCATGCCGGTATCCGCTCGAGGTAAGGGTTTGTTGGGGCCGCAGGGGGGTTTCCTTGGGTATAGTGGGCGAGGCGAAGCCAGTTCCCTGAGGTGGGGTGGAAGCGTGTCAGTGGCTTGGGGGGAGGTTTGGGATGTAGAACAAATCATCTGAGTTTCCCTTACTTTCTATAGGGAAACTCGCTTTGATATACGAGCACTTTGGTTTACGAGCATGCTTCTGGAACGAATTATGCTCGCAAACCAAGGTTCCTCTGTATTACCACTTGTACACGAGTATTAAGCAGTTTCATTTGTGCCAGTATAGATGAGCAGCATAGAATAATAGTTAGTAGGCTTTATGAATCTCAGCAAATTTTCTGCTACATCTCAAATTTTGGTGCTAGGCAGACATCATCAGAAGATAGACACTTCTGTACCTCTCAGATGAGGATCACCAATAGTCACTACCTTTTACTTCTCATTGACCACCGATCCAGCAGCTTTGGGATCTTTGAGCTTTGTTTCATCCTTTCTTGAGATATTTTCAGCACTTCTACCTTTAGGGCTGCAAACTGATTCTTCAGTTTGGGGGGTTGGTTTTGCAGGAACTAGTAGTGATCCTGTGTTCAGCTGACCTCTTTCAGTACATCTCTTCCTCTTTGCTTAGAGATCCCTGATGCTTCAAGATGCATATCCAGGATGGATTTCTAGTCTTCACAGATGATTCTTGGTTTTGTCATGTCCTAGCTTTGTTTTTGCACTTCTTTCATGAGGGATGCAAAGTGCATATTATACATCTTGTATATTAAATTGGTCCCTCATCTTGGATCATGTAAGCGGAAGCTGAAATGGGAGCAGCAGCTTTGGGGGACACGATATTTAGCCATATTTTAAATGTAGGAGCTTTTTGTACCTGTGAATGGAAAGAAAAAGATTTACCAAAGTCCCAACCCTATTTTTCATTCACCTATTGTGTAAACTACAAGAAGCAGGTAGTTAATTTTATGTGAGAGCTAAAAACCTGTTCAGATTTGCTCTATGGGTGTAGTTCTTTGTATTTCCTCGCCTATTAGTGGGGTATGCTGTGATTTAGGCTATCCTTTCAGGCTTTAGAAATGTGTTTTATGTATCTAATGTGTATGTAATGTGTTTGCTTTGTAAGCATAACTCAAGGAATTAAACTTACTAATTAGAGCCCCAGAAATAAAACTGATCTCTATTAATTAGGTAACTAATATGTGACTTAATGACGTCTGTGTTTTATCGTACAAAACAATATTAATGGTACTAACTATTTGAGTAGCGCCAGATGTGTATAGAGTCTACATAAAGTATAACTTGTTTTCCCTTTTGAATTTAGAGTAAAAAGAAAACAAGATTGTACGAGAATAGGTGTTTATATACTGCCTATCAAGGTTATCTAAGCGGTTTTACAATCGGGTACTCTATCTGTTTCCCTATCTGTTCCGGTGGGCTCACACCCTTTCTAATGTACCTGGGGCTATGGAGGACTGAGTGACTTGTCACAAGGAGCAGCAAAATAAAATTTAATAAAGCTTCATTGCTCTCTTAAAACATGTTAGTATTGCTTTAAATCAACACATCTGTAGTCTTTTCAATCTACTGTATAGTCTACAAGCACATCTGTACTGAATTAGATTTATTTGTCTGCCTTTTGTGCTGAAACTTAAAGGTTGAGAGGGGGGTCTGGAAATCCTCAAAGTTGTCACATAGTGAGAACCCAGTCCCTTTGGGCATTCCAGATTCTTAAATGTTGGTTCAGTGGTTCAAGGAGACACTTGAGAGAAATATAGGAGCCCTTTTGCTAAAATGCATTCAGGTTTTTCACTGACTGCCCATTGAAAGCAAAAATTAACATACAGTAAGTGCAAAGCCTGTGCAGTGAATACGGGGAATGTGCCCAGTATTTGTCCTGAATTTACCACACATTCCATGTGCCACATATATGTAACAGTGCAGGCCCAGACCATAAATAAAGTGCAATAAACCACAATGACACAGTCCCCATCCCTTGGATCTGATGTCCCTTTCCTGATCCTTTCTTAGATTTGAATACCGTATATACTCGAATATAAACCGGGATTTTTGGGCCAAAAAATTGGGCCAAAAATGGGGGTCCTGGTTTATATTCGGGTCAATGTCCCTCCCAGAATTTTTTAAAGCCGCCGTTGCCGCAAGGCTCTGCTCCCCTTCCTCCTCCCTGCCCTATCATACCTCTGCTGATCCCTGGTGGAGGTACAGCGGGCAGGAGCAAGCTTTCTGAACTCCTGCCCTGCTGCTAACCAGCTGCGCGGATCCACTTTGTTCATCTTAGCGGCATGAGCAGCAGTGTGATTTGGCGCTGCTTCTCGGCGCCGAGCAGCTTCCTTACTGGCTCCCGTGAATTCTCACGAGAATTTGCGGGAGCCAGTAAGGAAGCCGCTCAGCGCCAAGAAAGCTTGCTCCTGCCTGCTGCACCTCCACTTGAAATCAGCAGAGAACCCGCAGCACCTCTACCAGGGATTGGCAGAGGTATGCAGATAGGGCAGGGGAGGGGGAGGAGACAGAGGGCAGAGCCTGGGAGAGAAAATGCAGAGTCTGGGAAGGAAGGAAGGGTGCTGGGTGCAGAGCCTGACAAGGGAAGGAAGGGTGCTGAGTGCAGAGCCTAACAGGGAAAGGAAGGAAGGGTGCTGGGTGCAGAGCCTGACAGGGGTGGGGAGGAAGGAAGGTGCTGGGTGCAGTGCCTGACAGGGGAGGGATGGAGGGAAGGGGGATGGGTGCCGAGCTTGGCAGGGAGGGTGCTGGGTGCAGAGCCTGACAGGGCAGGACACTTGAATATTAAGCCACCTACTTATATTCGAGTCAACCATTTTTCCTCCTTTTTGGGGGGAAAAAGGGGGTCTTGACTTATATTCAAGTATATATGGTACTCCCCCAACACAGTGGCTGCTACCCACAAAGGAACCCCTTCTCCCTCAGGGACTTGTCACCTTTGATATTGTCTTACACCTTTGAGAGTTACTTTTGAACTAATCTTTTGTTTACCAAACCTTAATTAGTCTGTTATGAATAAAAAAAAAAAGTTACTCAAACTGCTTGGATTCTAACCATTACATTTTTCTTTCTTCAGCATCACCAGATAATTCATCAGTACATGGTGACTTTAGAAAACCTTTTGTTCACGGCAGAGTTGGATCACCACATCCTGACTGTATTCCAACAGTTTTGTGCTCTTCAGACTTAATTTTTTGACCTGCTCTGATTCTTGCCTCCAGGACTTAATATTGGTTCTCTCAAAAGGACAAAAGGACAAGCTTTTTAACTTTGTGATTGCTGAACATGACTCTTGTCAAAGAAAAATGGATCCAGCCTAAATGGATTAATTGAGGAACGAGCAAATATTTGTTTCATAGAGCTTATTAGTAATTATATAGACTTATGTTAGGATTAAAAAATGAAATTTCTGTATAATCTCTTCTTTTTTTTTTAAAACAATTTTTTTTTTTTTTAATACTGGCATTTGCATTATTTCCCCACTTTTATTGGTAAAAATTACTGTTCTGGTTACAGAATCAAATCAAAAAGTAACCAGTCAAGTTTCCCAACTATGATGTGAATACAAGAAGACAACTCCATATACTTGTCTTGGACATGTGAATAGAATACAGCTTTTCTGTACAAGTTTTGGGATTGTTTCTTTTATACTCTGGAGGAAACATGTTCAGGTATTGACATCTGAAAAGATAAGTGCTGAGGTCACTTAAGTAACTTAGCTTTTGGGTTTGTTTCTTTTATTACTAAGAAACGACATTGTCATTTGTGGACAGTATGAGGAAAGTTAAGATTGTTGAAATACAATTGAACTATGTTTTCTAAAGCCATGGTGTGATGTCTTTTTTTCCAAGCACATTTTACACTAACAAGCACTTATTTGTCTTTTTGTACAAACCTTGTTTGCACATGCTTTGCTTACGGAACTGGGATAAAATAAAAACACATTGTACCTGCTCTCAGCAGAGCAGGAACAACTCACTCTCCCACTGAGATCTCCTATGGTTTCTTCAACCTGAGGTCTTGCAGGACACCAACTCTCAGGTCCAGGAAATGAGGGTTCAGGTCTTCACTACTTTCAGTCGCCAGGTGCACCCTGGCTGCCCTTTAAGCTTTACCCTGGGCTTGGAGGAGGTGTTATGGTTTCCCATCTATCTGCTGCTTTTCCCTCTTACTTCTGGGTTGGTTCCATATTCTTTCCAGAAACAGCAGCTGGTGGGGGGGGGGGGTTGAGAGGGGAGGGGAGGGTTGGTAGTTTCTGATGGACAAGGAGAAGCTTTCATCCCCTGCCCTAAAGATAACCAATTAGCCAGCATTTGTTTGGCTTATCCTTCCAGGCAGCTCTTCCATTAAGCAATAAATAAGGTTATTGAAATTTGTCACAGTGTCCTCCTTGTAACAACCACTATACAACTTCATTAATAACCTTTTCTAGGAACCAAGCAGGAATATATATAGCATGATAGCTATTCATTTTCTGCTTGTAGTGTCTGCCCCTCCTTGTTTTAGAGCTTTATCTCTTTATATAATTTGTATGAATTCCATTTATAAAAATATTGCCTTTATGATTACTACTAGTGTTTAAGCCCGTTACATTAACGGGTGCTAGATTAGATGTGTAGACTTTTAGTACAATGGGGCGCTGAGGCGTTTCTCTTTCTTTCTCTCTGCCCCTCTTTCTGTCTGTCTCTCTCTCTCCACTTCTTCACACCGGGATTCTCCCCCCCCCCTCCTACCCTCACACGTGTTCTCTCACTCAAACTGTGACAGTTTCTCTGAACTTCGCCCTCACCAGGCTGGTCTCATTCGCCTCTGCTCCTGGACCATTCCGACCCACTCTGTCACTCCCAAACGAAGGCAGTCTGTGCCCTCAGAACATGACTGGTTCTTCCAGACGAACATGCCCACCTTCCGACCACAGCCGTCTCTCCCTTTGTTCATCCTCGCCTTTCGCTCTCAGAAGGCACGACGATGTACTGCGCATGCGGAGGCATGGACGCATGGAGTTTCAAGTGCGCATGCACGCTTATTATTGATAATCATTTTCCCTACCTTTATAGTCTGGTGACTTTATTTTTCTGTGCTTTTAACTATGTTTCCAGGGTCTCCTGCGTGCTTCTCCTCTGGTCCTCCTTCCCTCCCCCATCTTCTCCCTTCCTTTTACCTCCCCCTTTTCCAGCAGTACCCCTTCCCTGCTCCCCCTGTCCAGCAGTAGCCCTTCTCTCTTCCTTTTACCTCCCCCCGTCCAGCAGGGATTATCAGAAGGCGTTTGACAAGGTTCCACATGAACGAATACTTTGGAAAATTGCGAACCATGGAATTGAGGGTGAAATACTCACGTGGATTAAAAACTGGCTGGATCATAGGAAACAAAGTGGGGGTAAATGGACAATACTCGGACTGGAGGAGCGTCACCAGTGAGGTGCCACAGGGCTCAGTGCTTGGACCTGTGTTCTTCAACATCTTTATAAACAATCTAGACATTGCTACGACGAGTGAGACGAGTAAATTTGCAGACGATACGAAGTTATTCAGAGTAGCGAAGACGCAGGGAGATTGCGAAGATCTGCAACGTGACATAATCAGGCTCGAGGAATGGGCATCGACATGGCAGATGAGGTTCAACGTGGATAAGTATAAAGTGATATATATAAGTAACAAAAATCTCATGCACGAATACAGGATGTCCGGGGCGGTACTTGGAGAGACCTCCCAGGAACAAGACTTGGGAGTTCTGATTGACAAGTCGATGAAGCCATCCGCGCAATGTGTGGCGGCGGCGAAAAGGGCGAACAGAATGCTAGGAATGATAAAGAAGGGGATCACGAACAGATCGGAGAAGGTTATCATGCCGTTGTACCGGGCTATAGTGCGCCCTCACCTGGAGTACTGCTTCCAGCACTGGTCGCCTACATGAAGAAGGACATGCTACTACTCAAAAAGGTCCAGAGAAGAGCGACTAAGATGGTTAAGGGACTGGAGGAGTTGCCGTACAGTGAAAGATTAGAGAAACTGGGCCTCTTCTCCCTCGAACAGAGGAGATTGAGAGGGGACATGATCGAAACATTTAAGGTACTGAAGGGAATAGACTTGGTAGATAAGGACAGGTTGTTCACCCTCTCCAAGGTAGGGAAAACGAGAGGGCATTCTCTAAAATTGAAAGGGGATAGATTCCTTACAAACATAAGGAAGTTCTTTTTCACCCAGAGTGGTAGAAAACTAGAACGCTCTTCCGGAGTCTGTCATAGGGGAGAACACCCTCCAGGGATTTAAGGCAAAGTTAAAGAAGTTCATGCTGAATCAGAACGTACGCAGGTAGGGCTAGTCTCAGTTAGGGGGCTGGTCTTTGACCAGAGGGCCGCCGTGTGAGCGGACTGCTGGGCATGATGGACCATCGGTCTGATCCAGCAGCGGCAATTCTTATGTTCTTAGTACCCCCATCCCTGCTCCCCTTCTCCAGCAGTACCCCTTCTCCCTTCCTTTTACCTCCCCTCTGTCCAGCAGTACCCCTTCCAAGCTCCCCCTGTCCAGCAGTAGCCCTTTTCCCTTCCATTTACCTTCTCTGACCAGAAGTACCATTTCCCTGCTCCCCCTGTCCAGCAGTAGCCCTTCTCCCTTCCTTTTACCTCACATCTGTCCAGTAGTACCCTTTCTCCCTTCCCTGTTCCCCCTGTCCAGCATCCGCTAGCTTTAGCCACAGTTTCATCAAGTAGCCTCAAAGCTTTTGCTAGGCCGGCCCGCCTCGCATCATCAAAGTGGGCCGGCCTAGCAAAGGCCCCGTGTCTGCTTGATAAAACCGCAGCTGCTATCGCTGCTGGTCCGGGGGTGAGAAGAAGAGTCCCGGCAGTGTAGGCAGAAGGCAGGAAATCAGCTGACGCAGGACACAGGTGATCAGCGGCAGAAGATGAATTATTTTACTGCGCATGCGTGGCACTCCAGAACGGAGGCACGGAGTTTGAAGTGCGCATACACACTAAGGATTTTACTACCACAGGAAAAAATCCTTGTGGAGAAATTTAAACAACAAGTTTCTAGGCATTTAAACTAGAAGGTGGGTGTGTCATATGTATGAAGGACAATTATAGAGACCACCCCCAGCAAAAGATAAGATGTGATGGTAGTAAAGATTGCAACACAAACAATATTAGCAACTAGCTTCTTAGAATTGCAATGGGAAGTGAAACAAAACAAAATGCTATACATAAAAAGGAGATTACCACTGAAAAATAGCTGGAAAGTGATGACCACAAATGCTCGCAATCTAAGCAACAAAGTTCATGATCTGCAACCCCTGATGTTAAAGGCAGACCTAGATATTGTTGCTATCACAGAGACATGGTTCAGTGAATCCCATGGATGGGATGCAAACATACCGGGATATAATCTTTTTAGAAAGGATAGAGATGGTCAAAAAGGTGGAGGAGTAGCTCTCTATGTAGCGACGGAAATGCAAGGGCCTGGGGAGAGAAAGAAGCAATATGGATCACTCTGAAAAGAGAAGATGGAACTTCTACCTACTTGGGTGTAGTCTACAGACTTCCGACTCAATCGCAGCAAATTGATAAAGATCTGATTGTGGATATCCAAAAGTTTGGAAAGAAAGAGGAGGTGCTGCTGTAGGGAGATTTCAACCTGCCGGATGCGGACTGGAAAGTTCCATCTGCAGAATCAGAAAAAAGTAGGGACATTGTGGATGCTTTTCAAGAGGCTCTGCCCAGACAAATGATGACGGAACCCATGAGAGAAAAAGCTATATTTATTTATTTATTCAATTTTTTATTCCATTCTCCCAAGGGAGCTCAGAACGGTTTACATTAATTTATTCAGGTACTCAAGCATTTTTCCCTGTTCCGAAAGGCTCATAATCTATCTAATGTACCTGGGGCAATGGGATTAAGTGATTTGCCCAGGGTCACAAGGAACAGCATGGGTTTGAACCCATAATCCCAGGGTGCTGAGGCTGTAGCTTTAACCACTGCGCCACACACTCCCCTGATATTGGATCTGGTCCTCACAAATGGGGAGAGTATATTTAATGTACGAGTAGGTGCTCATCTGGGAAGTAGCGATAATCAAACAGTTTCGTTTGATATAACAGCTAAAGTGGAGGGCGGCTGCACAATCATAAAAGTTCTAGATTTCAAATGTACGGACTTTAATAAAATGGGAGAGTACCTGAAGAAAGAGCTGTTAGGATGGGAGGACATAAGAGAAGTGGAAAAACAGTGGTCTAAGCTGAAAGGAGCAATAAAAATGGCTACAGAACTTTATGTGAAGAAAATAAATAAAAACAAGAGAAAAATGAGACCGACATGGTTCTCCAAACTGCAGAAAGGACTACCGGGTGAAACTGAAAAAAGCTAAGAGAGAGATATGTCTGCTGAAAGCGCAGGCGGAAGATCAAATGGCTAAAAATGTAAAAAAGGGAGACAAAAATTTTTTCAAATATATCAGCGAAAGGAAGAAGATGAAAAATGGAATTGCTAAAATAAAAGATACTAAGAACCGACGTGGAGAGTGATGAGGAAAAAGCAAATGTGCTAAACAAATACTTCTGCTCTGTGTTCACAGAAGAAAATCCTGGAGAAGGACTGAGGTTGTCTGGCAAAGTTACACAGGAAAATGGAGTAGATTCTGCGCTGTTCACAGAGGAAAGTGTTTATGAACAACTTGAAAAACTGAAGGTAAACAAAGCGATGGGACCAGACGGGATCCATCCTAGGATACTGAGGGAGCTCAGAGAGGTTCTGGTGGGTCCTATTAAAGACTCTCTGGAGACAGGAGTGGTTCCTGGAGATTGGAGAAGAGCGGTTGTGGTCCCTATTCACAAAAGTAGTCACAGAGATGAAGTGGGAAACTACAGGCCGGTAAGCCTCACTTCGGTTGTTGGAAATATAATGGAAGTATTGCTGATGATACCAAGATTTGTAACAGAGTAGACACCGATGAGGGAGTGGAAAACATGAAAAATGATCTACAAAAGTTAGAGGAATGGTCTAATATGTGGCAACTAAAATTAAATGCAAAGAAATGCAGAATAATGCATTTGGGGATTAATAATCGGAAGGAGCCATATATGCTGGGAGGTGAGAGGCTGATATGCACGAATGGGGAGAAGGACCTTGGGTGATAGTGTCCAAGGATCTAAAGGAAAAAAAAAAACAGTGAGACAAGGCGGTGGCTGCTGCCAGAAGGATGCTGGCCTGTATAAAGAGAGGCGTAACCAGTAGAATGAAGATGTTGATGCCCCTGTACAGGTCATTGGTGAGGCCCTACTTGGAGTATTGTGTTCGGTTTTGGAGACCGTATCTGGCGAAGGACACAAAATACTTGAAGCAGTCCAGAGGAGGTCGGCGAAAATGATATTAGTTTGCGCCAAAAGACGTATGAGGAGAGACTGGAAGCCCTGAATATGTATACCTTAGAGGATATTGAAGGGAATTGACTTAGTAGAGAAAGAGATTGTTCACCCTCTCCAAGGTGAAGAGAACGAGAGGGCACTCGCTAAAGTTAGAAGGGAAAAGATTCTGTACAAATGTAAGGAAGTTCTTCTTGACCCAGAATGTGGTAGAAACCTGGAATGCTCTTCCGGAGGCTGTTATAGGGGAAAACACCCTTCAGGGATTCAAGATAAGTTTGGATAAGTTCCTACTGGAACAGAACAAACGCAAGGCTAGACTCAAATAGGGCACTGGTCTTTGACCTAAGGGCCGCCGTGTGAGTGGACTGCTGGACACGATGGACCACTGAGCTGACCCAGCAGCGGCATATCTTATGTTCTTAAGTATGCTGTAGTATGTGATTGGGGGAGCAAAAGAAGGGGGAGATAGCTAGGAGAGTAGACAGTTGAATTCTGTCACTGAGGTAATCTCAGAAGATTTTATCCTTATTAAGGTGTAAGGTGTATCTACTGCAGACTTGAAGCAGCTCCTGTGTCTTAATTTGTAGAAAAAGAGCAAACAAAAGACTGTTGTTTAACTGGCATGGCACAGTGCATCTTTTGAAAACATAATCAGATTTGGTATGTCAGAACAAATAATGTCTAATTACCAGGTTATTTATATAAATTTCATATAAATTTTAATTGATAAAAGTGCTCAGGATTGGAGCTGCGTGAAGAACATAAGGGACCATCATTGCACTTTTTCGTCCCTCAATGTCCACGAACCATGTGTTATTAAAGATATCACTAATCCATTTTGAACGACACCTCTTTGTCAAACTGATTTATATTAGATTGGAAAGACACATCTCATAATTAATGTTTTCTTTTGTTCAAGCCCCACAATTTATGTTCTACGGCTCCGCAGGAATCCTTTACATGTGAATTGTAAAAGTGTTGCTTTATATTCTTTTCTCTTTATTCTCAAGGAGAACATATGGTTGGTGGACACTGAGGGACAAAAAAATGCAATGAGGGTCCCTTATGTTTTAAGATCACAATAAAACACGACTTTGAACAGCAGGTGTCAATGTATTTTTTAAAAGTTGCCAAATCATAAGAAATAGTATACCATGCTTCATTTCCCAATCAAAAACAGACATAGCCTCCATATATTTGAATAAATATCCAGATAAGCATAAAAGTGACAATAAATAAATATAAATGACTAAATATATATGTATACAAAAAAGAAGGCAAAAGATGTCTGTAAGGACTCTATGAGTGTGTCTATCAGCTAATCACTACTAACAGACCAAACCACACAAATACCAAATGTCAATTGAGGAGTAGGGACGCTCTCAGTGTGAGGTTATTAGCGACGGGAGAACAAACTCCAGCACTTCCACTGCAAAGACGGAGGTGAATCACCCCGCCTGCACACCATCATCGGGCGTCCCTAGTGTGCAAAATCAACTGTGCAGAATTAATAACAATAAATAAGTCACAAACAGTGAACTAGTGAGAGAGTGAATCACACTGAAAACCCACTCATAGAGTCCTCCCCAGCCTAATCCCCAAGATACAAAATGAAACCACAGCCAACTTAGCTTTTAAAACGAGCCAAATGAAGTCAATGAGAATTGCAGGAGACCAGAATAGTCATTGGATCAACCGGTTTCGGGTGAAACCCTTCATCAGGATCTTAAGGCTGGAGCAGAACCGGCTGGGAGGGAAGCAGGAGAGCCCGCAGAGGCAACTGACCGGGCTTAAAAGCAGATCCAAAATGACATCAGACACTTTCAACCAATCAGAAACAAAAAAGAAGAAAAAACAAGGAGGAGTCACCAAAAGATCAAACAATAGTATTCCACTCCACACATTCATTGAGGACCCCGGAATGACCGTGCCAAGCTTAAAAATCCAATGTTCTCTCAATTGAAGTTGTGTCATTCTGTCTCCTCTGTAGGTATCAGGAATCTGTTCCAGCACCATCCATGTTAAGTGTTGGAACTCATGGCCCAATTGTAAACAATGGGAGACCATAGGAGCCGACTCGACAGCCTGGTGAAGTCTACTCTTGTGTTCCGTCAACCTGGTTTTGATCATTCTGCATGTGCGACCTACGTAGGATAACCCACAGGGGCAATTGATGACATACACAACCCACCGTGATTCACAAGTGGTGTGACTCAACTGAAATTCCCTGTGGAGTCACACCACTTGTGAATCACGGTGGGTTGTGTATGTCATCAATTGCCCCTGTGGGTTATCCTACGTAGGTCGCACATGCAGAATGATCAAAACCAGGTTGACGGAACACAAGAGTAGACTTCACCAGGCTGTCGAGTCGGCTCCTATGGTCTCCCATTGTTTACAATTGGGCCATGAGTTCCAACACTTAACATGGATGGTGCTGGAACAGATTCCTGATACCTACAGAGGAGACAGAATGACACAACTTCAATTGAGAGAACAACATTGGATTTTTAAGCTTGGCACGGTCATTCCGGGGGGGACTCAATGAATGTGTGGAGTGGAATACTATTGTTTGATCTTTTGGTGACTCCTCCTTGTTTTTTCTTCTTTTTTGTTTCTGATTGGTTGAAAGTGTCTGATGTCATTTTGGATCTGCTTTTAAGCCCAGTCAGTTGCCTCTGCGGGCTCTCCTGCTTCCCTCCCAGCCGGTTCTGCTCCAGCCTTAAGATCCTGATGAAGGGTTTCACCCGAAACCGGTTGATCCAATGACTATTCTGGTCTCCTGCAATTCTCATTGACTTCATTTGGTTCGTTTTAAAAGCTAAGTTGGCTGTGGTTTCATTTTGTATCTTGGGGATTAGGCTGGGGAGGACTCTATGAGTGGGTTTTCAGTGTGATTCACTCTCTCACTAATTCACTGTTTGTGACTTATTTATTGTTATTAATTCTGCACAGTTGATTTTGCACACTAGGGACGCCCGATGATGGTGTGCAGGCGGGGTGATTCACCTCCATCTTTGCAGTGGAAGCGCTGGAGTTTGTTCTCCCGTCGCTAATAACCTCACACAGAGCGTCCCTACTCCTCAATTGACATTTGGTATTTGTGTGGTTTGGTCTGTTAGTAGTGATTAGCTGATAGACACACTCATAGAGTCCTTACTGACATCTTTTGCCTTCTTTTTTGTATCTTTTTAAGCACCTTTTGGCAAACGTATAGGAGTTTATAGTTTAGTTTAAATATATATGTAAGCATATATGCAGATAAATAATAAAGAGATGGGTAAATAAATAAATTGATAAATGATGCATATGAGTATATTAATAGGCACACGAGTAAGCATGTATATAAATAAGTGCCAAAATAATTAAATAATCAATTGGACAAATAAGTAATACAAGATGCAGCATACGAGCTCTCCATTGACCATAAGTCAGACCTGCAGATTGTATCCATAAATAAAGAATAGTTTTTAAGCCTATAAGAATAACTCTTTCAAAAAAACCTTTATAATCTTTAGGTATTGGGTGCTGAACGTCAAAAATCCAAAATAGGTTATATCTATTACAATACCATGGTATCTGCCACATATTACTGACTTTGAAAAAAAAAAAAAAAACTGTGAACCAAAGGACACTCCCAAAATATATGGAATAATGTCGCTTTTGGATGATTACATTTCAGACAAGAGCCCACAGATATGATAGTTGCTCTTTAGGCTCTCCAAAGTACCATATATAAGCAAGAAATAAATTTATACCCCCATCTCAAAAAATGAAATCAGGTAATAAACCATGCAATAATTGCAAAAAATGTTTAATATGAGTACCTCATAAATTTATTTGTAATTCGATATTCCAAGCAGAGGCCCCTTTATCATAATCCATGCAAGAAGAAAATTCCAACATTGAATGTCTAAAATATTTTAAAGGTACTATCAACTGAGCCTCTAACCAAAGCACCGCCGATAGTCTCAAAAATTGTGGAGCATAAAAATTTGGAATTCAGCGAGAATACATAAAATCGTAATTGAAGATATGAAAAAAATATCCAAATGAGACCACCCATATTCAGTACACAGCTGAGAACAAGTTGGCAGAGTGCCATCATCTTTAAGAATTTGATACAAGTAAGAGTCCCCCTCCTTTCTGCTCTAAAACCAGCTGATGACATACCAGGCTGAAATGATCCATTACCACTTATAGGTAGTAAGGGAGTGATTTGAAAATTAGCTGACAGCTTACCACAAATTTGATGACAAGTGATTCTTAAAGGGGCCAGCAAAAGATAAGAATTCCCCAGGACAGCAGATTCTAATATAGAGGAATGCAAAAGATAACTAAAGTGATAAGGCTTCCAAAAACAAAGTTCCACCAGAGTCCAAGAAAAATGAGATGTAGAAAGAAACCAATTGTGTATAGACTGATATGACAAGACTCCACAAATTGACGTAAAGATAGTAAACCAAGACCATCCTTATTTATTGATAGAGCTACTGTACTCAAGGGGAGATGAGACTGACTCCCTTACCAAAGAAACCCACGAATAAATTTATTCAATTGTATCTCACTTCTTCGATAAAAAACAAGAGGGAGCACCTTATAAATATATAACTATTGAGGCAATATAATCATACTACAGAGAGTTATGCGCCCCATCAATGAAATTGGAAAATGATGCCACAACAAAAAAACGTGATTTAGTCTTATCCAACAAAGCTTATATATTTACCTCATGAAGCTGAGCAAGATCTTGTGGGATCATTATTCCAAGATTTACTACTTTACCAGGTGCCTAGGTTAAAGGAAAAATACCATTCCATTTAGAGGGTAATGTTGAATGAAGGGAAGGACCATCGACTTCTGAAAAATTTTACTGAAAACCCGAATGAAAACTGAATTCAGCTAAAACATCAAGCAGGCATGATAAAGAGCACTCCGGATTAGTTAATATTACCAGAATTTTCAATTCTCTACCCACAATGGATAGGCCAGTGATATAAACATCACACAGTAAGGCACGCAATAAGGGTTCCAAATAAATAAGAAATCACTTGGATTTCAGCAAAGCCTTTGATACAGTTCCTCATAGGAGGCTGTTGAACAAACTTGAAGGGCTGAAGTTAGGACCCAAAGTGGTGAACTGGGTCAGAAACTGGCTGTCGGACAGACGCCAGAGGGTGGTGGTTAATGGAAGTCGCTCGAAGGAAGGAAAGGTGACTAGTGGAGTCCCTCAGGGTTCGGTGCTGGGGCCAATCCTGTTCAATATGTATGTAAGTGACATTGCTGAAGGGTTAAAAGGAAAAGTGTGCCTTTTTGCAGATGATACCAAGATTTGTAACAGAGTAGACACCGAAGAGGGAGTGGAAAATATGAAAAAGGATCTGCAAAAGTTAGAGGAATGGTCTAATGCCTGGCAACTAAAATTCAATGCAAAGAAATGCAGAGTAATGCATTTGGGGATTAATAATAGGAAGGAACCGTATATGCTGGGAGGAGAGAAGCTGATATGCACGGACGGGGAGAGGGACCTTGGGGTGATAGTGTCCGAAGATATAAAGGCGAAAAAACAGTGTGACAAGGCAGTGGCTGCTGCCAGAAGGATTCTGGGCTGTATAAAGAGAGGCGTAGTCAGTAGAAGGAAGAAGGTGTTGATGCCCCTGTACAGGTCATTGGTGAGGCCCCGCTTGGAGTATTGTGTTCAGTTTTGGAGACCGTATCTGGCGAAAGACGTAAGAAGACTTGAGGCGGTCCAGAGGAGGGCGACGAAAATGATAGGAGGCTTGCGCCAGAAGACGTATGAGGAGAGACTGGAAGCCCTGAATATGTATACCCTAGAGGAAAGGAGAGACAGGGGAGATATGATTCAGACGTTCAAATACTTAAAGGGTATTAATGTAGAACAAAATATTTTCCAGAGAAAGGAAAATGGTAAAACCAGAGGACATAACTTGAGGTTGAGGGGTGGTAGATTCAGGGGCAATGTTAGGAAATTCTACTTTACGGAGAGGGTGGTGGATGCCTGGAATGCGCTCCCGAGAGAGGTGGTGGAGAGTAAAACTGTGACTGAGTTCAAAGAAGTGTGGGATGAACACAGAAGATTTAGAATCAGAAAATAATATTAAAGATTGAACTAGGCCAGTTACTGGGCAGACTTGTACGGTCTGTGTCTGTGCATGGCCGTTTGGAGGAGGATGGGCAGGGGAGGGCTTCAATGGCTGGGAGGGTGTAGATGGGCTGGAGTAAGTCTTAACAGAGATTTCGGCAGTTGGAACCCAAGCACAGTACCGGGTAAAGCTTTGGATTCTCGCCCAGAAATAGCTAAGAAGAAAAAAAAAAAAAAATTTAAATTGAATCAGGTTGGGCAGACTGGATGGACCATTTGGGTCTTTATCTGCCGTCATCTACTATGTTACTATGTTACTAAAAAGCAATGGGGATAAAGGACAACCCTGGCAAGTTCCTTGTGAAATATTCAAATGCAAGGAATGAATCCCATTGATGAAAATAGAAGCACGTGGACCAGTATACAGAGCGTGTAAACAATCAAGAAACCAACCTGAAAAACCCCTGTGATAAAGTGTTGAAAAAAGAAAAGACCATTCCACTCTGTCAAAGGCTTTTTGAGCATCTAAACAAGCCAAAAGTCCAGATATTCCTTGCGCCTGACCCGTCGCCAATGCCATTAAAACTTTACGGACATGCAAAACCACGAACAAACCCAACTTGCTCCGATCCAATAAGCATAGGTAAGTGAGTAGTGAGCCTATCCGCCAAAACTCTAGCAAAAATTTTTAGATTGACATTAAGCAGGGATATTGGGCGGTAAGAGTCAACTATATGCGGATCCTTCCTAGGTTTCGGAATTAAAGTAATTAAAGCATCCGTAACATCAAGAGGGAAGGAACCCTTTTCCACACATGAGTTAAAATATTGCACCAACGATCCTGGAAGAAGGTAAAGCAACAGCATATAATATTCAGCTGTAAATCCATCAGGACCAGGTGCTTTACAGGTAGATATCGATTTAATAACCTGCTGAACTACTGCTCGCAACAGGGCATTTAAAGAATCTCATCTGGGGAGTGAAACGTGGCAAAACAGAATCCTCCAAATATGACTGTACCAATGAGGGTTGCAAAGAGGAGTTTGTAGTATACAGGCAAGAAAAATACTCACAAAAAAATCAGAAATTTTAATAGGGTCATTAGTACAAGTCCCGTCCGGAAGCCAAATAGAAGAAATTAAGCGAGACCCATTCCATGCCTCAGTGAGACAAGCAAGGTAACAGCCAGGTCGATACCAAAATGAAAAAAACAAAATTTGCGATAAAAGGTACTGCGCTTAAACCGTTCATGAAGAAGAAGAGTATTTAAAGCCACTTGTGTTGCCAACATACCCTCCTTATGAGCCAAGGTAGGACGACGAAGGTAAGTTTTTTATGCAGTTTGAAATTGACTTTCCAGAGATAATTTTAGAAGCAATGCAAAGATATTACGCCCCGTGACATAGGTGATAACATCCCCACTTAACACAGCCTTAGAAGTTTCCCAATAAAGGATCGGATCAGCCTCATGTTCTGAATTAAAATGAGCATAATCTGCCCATCGCTCCAGAAGGAATTGTTGGAAATGGGAATCCTCATACAGGTAAGCTGGAAAATGCCAACCACCTCTAGGAGTACCCAATTCCAAGTAAATATCAGATCATGATCAGATATGGCCACCGGACCAATAATAGAAAAGAGTAATCAAGGAAACAGAATTGAGATACCAGAATATAATCAATTCGGGACCAAGTGGAGTGAGATTGAGAAAGGTGTGTTTAGTCTCGTTCAGTAGGATGCAATAATCTCCAAGGATCGACTAAATCCAATGTGGAACATAAATAAGGAATACCTTTATGAAGAATAGAAGTCTGCTGTCCTGGAGAAGACCTGTCCAAGGAAGGATCTAACATAAGAATGACCTTACTGGGTCAGACCAATGGTCCATCAAACCCAGTAGCCTGTTTTCACGGTGGCCAATTCAGGTCATTTGATTCAGATCTCCAACTAAAATAAGATAGGCCTCAAATTTCAAAACAGTTTGAGCCAAAGAATGGAAAAAGGCATGTTCATAAACCGTTGGAGCATAAACCACTAATAGATTAAAAGAGAGGGAACTCGGATTCATCTGCAACAAAAGAAAGCGGCCATAAGAATCCTTGAAGGTTTGATTAGATGGTATAAGAAATTGTTAAATAAACTTGAAACTTGTCAGCAATTTGGCATGGCATTGCAAGCATTTACTAATTAAAATAGTTACTCCTCCCTTTCTACAATTAGTTGAAGAGCTATAAACTTCTCCCACCCAACCAGTTTTCAGCTTCATTTGTTCCATTTCAGACAACTTTGTTTCCTGCAAACAGGCTATGTCTATCTCCTGACGCCGAATATAAGAGAACAATTTAGCACGCTTAACAGCTGAGTTTACACCTGAAACAATCCAAGAAGCGATACGCAATGATGAAGGCAATTTAACCACCATCATCAAAAACAGATGAAAAAATAATTTTAAATAAGATAAAATAAAAACTTCTAGGGACCCAGCCCATCCCCCAGATGTAAATTCACATCAAAGACGTGTAAGTAGATATTAAGGATATATGAAAAACCAAAAGCCAATAATCAAAATATGCAGTCTTGAAATCCACTCAACTCTCCTGTATTCTACACACACCCTACCTATTACCCGTCTTTCCAATATTTCCAATGGCATCTTTGATTTCTTTATTAAACAAATAGGAAATCAGGGAATTAGAGTCACAACATGAAATCTACCCCCAGGTCTCAACCAATCAAGATTAATATCTCATTAATAAAATAAAAGTACAAACTTCAAGAAAAGGAAACAGAATTAAATTAAGAAGCAAAATATCAAATAGGGATCAGTAAACAAACAAGATTATATCAACAGTAAACAACAAACTATATCAATTTCGGAAAAATTTAAAAACTTTGTTGTTCACACAATAGTTATCCAAGATTAATAGCTGCCGTACAGTAATTAAGTGTATCTTACTTTTAACCCTTTATCATCTATCTAATCTTAACTAATAGTATCCGCTCTCTATGGCCTATTAGTATGTTATTCACTTTTTAATGAACTATAAACCGAATCGAGCTCCTTATGGAAATGATCCGGTATATAAATTGAAGATTAGATTAGAAGTCATCATATATTCTAATTATATGGATGTAAACTAATCAATTAATAAATGATTATATAAATCCAGAAATATTTAAATAATTACAGAGATATATGCAAAATATATTTGAATAAATATCCAGATAAGCATAAAAGTGACTAAATAAATAAATATAAATGACTAAATACATATGTAAGTAAATGTCCAGTCACTTCTTTAGCATTAGTCCATATTTAACATCATACACCAAAAGACCAATGTGAACTAATTCATCAACTTTACAATTTCTTTAGGGCTTCAGACATGCCATTTTTTGTTCGCCCATATTTTTGGCGATACAAAAAGTGTTTTTATGTGGCTATGACTGTGGCTTCTTCATTTGCCCACTCACTCTGAGTTTTTTTTATATATATATTTTTTTGTAGTTTTTCTTATTTTATACATAAAGTGCTTCCCATAAATAGTTGTAATAAAAAGTTAACTTATCTTAACAAATTGTCATTTCCTTAATAGGATCGGGTCGGGGCTTGTCACATCGACATGTTTCGCCGTGAGGCTTTTTCAAGATAAAGTCCCCCTTTTTCAGTTCAAACAGACCATTCCGATATCCAAACTTTGATAGATCAGAAATCGGGATGGTCTGTTTGAACTGAAAAAAGGGGACTTTATCTTGAAAAAGCCTCACGGCGAAACATGTTGATGTGACAAGCCCCGACCCGATCCTATTAAGGAAATGACAATTTGTTAAGATAAGTTAACTTTTTATTACAACTATTTATGGGAAGCACTTTATATATAAAATAAGAAAAACTACAAAAAAAATATATATAAAAAAAACTCAGAGTGAGTGGGCAAATGAAGAAGCCACAGCCATAGCCACATAAAAACACTTTTTGTATCGCCAAAAATATGGGCGAACAAAAAATGGCATGTCTGAAGCCCTAAAGAAATTGTAAAGTTGATGAATTAGTTCACATTGGTCTTTTGGTAAATATATATGTAAGCATATATGCAGATAAATAATAAAGAGATGGGTAAATAAATAAATTGATAAATGATGCATAAGAGTATACTAATAGGCACACGAGTAAGCATGTATATAAATAAGTGCCAAAATAATTAAATAATCAATTGGACAAATAAGTGAGCAATAAATATATAAATAACTGAACAAGTATACTGATAAATAATTAAATGAATAAGTAATAACTAGCTATATAAATTAATAAAAATTAAGGCCAAAGAATATCAAATATAATTTCATCAAAGTACAAATTCCTATACTGCTTTAATACTATATTCTGTTTTAGTTCTAAAATATCAATAACTAGTTTATATACTTCTTAATGATATTAATATAGATGAATGGAAGCCAGAGGGGAACTGTATGATTGGCATATTATCACCAAGTGCCTTCATGAGCTCTTCATCTAAGAAGTCACGTTCTAAATTCACTGACAGGAGACCTTTCAAGACTATTTCTCAGATCCTTTTCATGTTACTACTAACATATTTCCCCATATATAGGCCGCAGCTTATACATGGGTTTTACAAACCTGTGTATGGGGCGTGGCCTATTTAAATAGGGCGGCCTGTGCAGCAATTTTTAATCATCCCCCCACCCCCGGTACCTTTTTCAATCATCCCCCTCCCCGTACCTTTTTCAAAAAACCCTTGCTGAAGGCGGGTGGTGCAGGGGCAGGCCGGATGCCAAGGAAATTGCAGCTGCCCTGCACTGCTGGAGACCCAAGCCGTGCGCCATCTGCCTTCAGCGAGAGGGTTTTGAAAAAGGTACAGGGTGGGGGAGGTAATTGAAAAAGGCAGGGGAGGTACCGGAAGATAGACTTATCTTCCATTTTTTGAACATAGGCCGCCCTTTTCTGCGGCCTATACATGGGGGCGGCCTATATGCGGGGAAATACGGTATATATATCCATGACTCCCGTGTTCTCAGTAAGCTTCCACCTCAGCCGAATCAAGACCTTTTATATTCTTGTTGATGAACAAGAAATTGTCCATATTGACTTCCCCCTCTTTTACTAAGATGCGCTAACCGATTAGTGTGCACTAATCGAATTAGCACGCGCTAAATGCTAACATATTCATAGACTTAACATGCACATGTTAGCGTTTAGTATGCGCTAATTCAATTAGTGCATGTTAATTGGTTAGCGCACCTTAGTAAAAGAGGGCCTTTATTAAGCCATTCCAAAAATTCATTAATAAACAAATAGATAAATAAGCAATGAAATAAGCAGATAAATAAGCAAATAAATATGTGATTAGATAAGTAATCAAATGCACATTAGTTTAATTTGAAGATACTACTCAATCAGCGAGTCCGGAGCTGTTAGATGGCAGGGAATTCAGTTAGTCACTTGCAGAAGACACGGAATCAAAAGTGAAACCATGATAGCATTTGATTTAATAACTGGCACGCATGCACAACACTGTAGATGTCCTCTAACTTTCAAAAAGAGAATATGAAAAAATGAGGAAAATGGTAAAAAATAAAAACCTTAGAGGAGAAGCTGCAAAGGTTAAAAGCTTGCATCAGGCTTGAATCACACCCCATATGCCACCTTTACCTTTTTCTCAATAACTTCAAAATAAGGGTAGCAGTGTAGGCTTCAGTGGCTGCAAGTCACATTGAGGGCTAGGAAAAAGTACAACAGATTTCACTTTTCAACCCTTAGGTCCCCAGCACGCATACTTCGTCCATACAGTATAAGAAAAAAAAATTATGCGTCCACAGAACCCCATGGCCCTCTCCTAACAATGGGAGCAGAGCTAGGCCATTTCCCATAAAACTCACCCATACATCTTAGTTTCTAGTGTAAACTCAACAAATGCATAGTAAAAGATCTTTGAAACAAAAAGTTATGCAGAATCCAGAACAAATTCACAATACCAGCACTAACTTCCAAAACCAGAATCTTACCTATGATATTTTAGGGACTTTTCAAGCCTTAGGTCTCCAGCATACATACTTCGTCCATACAGTATAAGAGAAAAAAATTATGGGTCCACAGAACCCCATTGCCCTCCCTTAACAGGAGCAGAGCTAGGCCATTTCCCCATAATACTCACCCATATATCTTAGTTTCTAGTGTAAACTCAACAGATGCATAGTAAATAAAAATCTTTAAAATAAAAAGTTATGCAGAATCCAGAACAAATTCACAATACCAGCACTTTATGTTTTCTTCCTGTGTGTTGGGGTATGGAGTGGCACTGCAGGACGGAGAGTGCTCAAAGATTGTGGACGTGAGCTACCTGAGTTATTTCAGCCGCATTGTGGCCACTACTAGCAAATTAATGACGACGTGTGTGCTACGATTCACGCATGATAAGCTGCACTTCATTATGAGTGATAATGTGGCCAATAGAGTGGTGAGCATGTGGTGTGAGCTGCAGCAAGGGAATTTCTTCTATGTCTCAAATGGAAGGTGTGTCCGCTGAATAGAATAATATTTATCTAGAGAGGTTCTGTCAGTAAACCTCTCCAGAGCCTTGAAGACTGCATGGAATACCAAGGTGGTAAAGATTAAATGGTCAAAGAATCACTGCCCCTGTCAGTCTGTGGATGTGGAGCTGTCATCATTATTGTATCGCGCCTAATTGTGCCACAAAAAATGTCTCCTTGCCATATTTCATTCCTGCACTGGCTTGAAAATTTGATTTTTTGAAAGAAGAAAACATTTTTTAGACCTGCTGATCATATTTGAGGATGAAAGGCTAAGAGTTTGGATTTAATCTGAGGAGTTGGCTGTCTGGAATCATCTTGCACCACAAAGTTACCATCAGCATGACAGCAGCCAAGATACTTCCTTTTTCCCATGTATCAAAAGGGAGAGTCACATCTAATGGCAGATGAGCAATGCAGGGTCCCAGTAATAGAGGCAGGACAGCCATCACTATTGTATCATGCCTAATTGTGCTTTAGACTCATATAGGAGGTAACATTCTATGTAATGTCACAATCCAACAGCAAGTGGGGCAATTCAATCTTCTACATCACTTCGGATTGTCAAGTTGGTGGAGGCTCTTGTATATTATAATGCCAAAAATGCTGGCTATTGATAGATATTTATTTTACAGGACTGATTATCTGGTAGATGGTCATTGGTTTAGTTCTCTAAGTAGTTCTTATATTTGCAAAGTATTGAAGATATGAAATGATAAAATAGAAATGATTATTTTACACTAGGAACGGTATAGTTATTAAAATCGGAATAGGTAATATATGAATAAAGTATGATATTTTGTTTTAACTTTATCCGTTTATTTATATCTTCTTGGAAATTATATACTAAAATAAGATACTTCTTGATGAAATTATAATTTGATCGATTTGAATAATAAAGAGCTGGGAGTTGATTGGGGAAATTATAAGTTGGGTGGAGGAGATAATGGTTTTGTGTGACCTTTCAATGTATTATATTAGGGAACAAGAAGCTTTAGGGCTCCTTTTACAAAGGTGTGCTAGCAAGGTTAACGCGCGTTTTTCATCATGCACTAACCCCCGCGCTGGCCAAAAACTACCGCCTGTTCAAGATGAGGCGGTAGTGGCTAGCACGTCCGGCAGTGTAGCACACAAAACCGCTAGCGCGTCTTTGTAAAAGGAGCCCTTAATTTCTATTAAGTTAATTTAATGCAAATTATTTTAGTTAAGGTTTCAATCTACAGGATATTAGTGAGGATGGGTTATTAATAATAACTTATTTATGTATACTGCTATTATTTAGATATGGATTAATTTTATTGTTTAGTAATGATACTGTCTAAATATAAAATGATATTAGTGTAATTAGGGTGGGGGAAATTATCAGGGAAAGGTTAATGGTTGATTACTTCTGTGTTACTATTAAGTTTAAGAGGGAATATATATTTGTATTGTAGGGATATTGGGGAAGGGTGATATAACAAGGTTTTTAATTTAATCTAGTTTAAAATGTGTTTATAGAAATTGTATTGTTTTTGACAATGAATTGAGGTTATTAGGCTGTACTTTTAATTTGCTTAATTTCATTTGGAAAAGAAATGGGGTATAGTGTTTAATATGAATTGTGGGGCGGGGGAGTGTGTTTTTATGCTCCTATTCAATCCGTTTCCAAGTTTACATGATTTATTTTAGGGGAAGGGGTAGGTTAGATTGTGGGAGGGATGGTGTCCTGGATGTGTACAGGGATTGATTTGTTAATGTGTATTATGGTGGGAAAGGATCTACTATGATTGTTATTGTGAATTATTTACAATGTCCTTAAAAATATTTTCTTTAAATGTCAACAGTCTTAACCATCCAGTTAAGAGAAAAAGAACACTTAATTTTTTAAAGAAACAGGATGCTGATATGTATTATATTCAGGAGACTCACTTAAATGCCATTGAATCAAAAAAGTTGGAGGGTGGGTGGGTGGGTTAGTAAATGTTTGTTTGTCCTTGCTGTAGATAAGAAAGCTGGAGTGGCTATTTTAGTCATTATTAAATGCTTAGCTACATTTAAATTGAATTCTGCTGATCCCTTAGGCAGATTGGTCCATGTGGACATGAGCTTGGGGGAAAATACTTTGACATTTTTAATATCTATGCCCCTAATTCACATCAGGCTGAATTTTTCAAGGCTCTTCAACAGTTGATACTACCACTGGCTGTTTCTAATGTAGTAATGGCGGGGGACTTTAACGCTGTGATGGATCCATTATTGGACAAGAAACCAAGTAGAATAATAAAATCATTAGGGTTAGATAATGTGGTAACATCCTGTGCACTTAAAGATTTAAGCACATAAGCATTGCCTCTGCCGAGTCAGACCATAGGTCCATCATGCCCAGCATGCTCCCGCGGCAGCCCCCCAGGTCAATGACCTGCAGTGATCCATTACTCTACTACTCTTTTACTCTACAGCCTTTTGTACTGTATAGTAACCCTCTAATTGTATCCCTGGATCCCCTTTTTCTTCAGGAACCCATCCAATCCATTTTTGAACCCCAAAGTCGTACTCTGCTCTACCACCTCCTCTGGAAGCGCATTCCAGATGTCCACCACTGTCTGTATGAAGAACTTCCTGGCTTCAATGGCTGGGAGGGTGTAGATGGGCTGGAGTAAGTCTTAACAGAGATTTCGGCAGTTGGAACCCAAGCACAGTACCGGGTAAAGCTTTGGATTCTCGCCCAGAAATAGCTAAGAAGAAAAAAAAAAAAAAAAAAAATTTTAAATTGAATCAGGTTGGGCAGACTGGATGGACCATTCGGGTCTTTATCTGCCGTCATCTACTATGTTACTATGTTACTATGTTACATTTGTTCTGAACCTGTTTTCCATCAATTTTTTTGAGTGCCCTCTAGTTTTTGATGCCCCCGCCAGACTGACGAATCTGTCCCTCTCCATCTTCACTACACCCTTCACGATCTTATAAGTTTCTATCATATCCCATCTAAGTCTCTGCTTTTCCAGGGAAAAGAGCCCCAGCTTCTCGAGCCTTTCAGCATAGAGGATTTCCATACCCTTTATCATTTTTGTTGCTCTTCTCTGGATCCTCTTGAGTATCACCATATCCTTCTTAAGGTACAACGACCAGTACTGAACACAGTACTCCAGATGCGGTTGCACCATCGCCCTATACAGCGGGAAGATAACTTCCTTGGTTCTGGTAGTGATACCTTTTTTGATAATGCCCAACATTCTGTTCGCCTTTTTTGAGGCCGCTGCACATTGTGCCGCCGGTTTCATTGTTCTATACACCAAAACCCCCAAGTCCTTTTCTAGGTTGCCTTCCCCCAGTACCATCCCTCCCATTGCATAGTTGTACATCGGGTTCCCTTTCCCTACGTGCATAACTTTACATTTCTCTACATTGAAGCTCATCTGCCGTTTATTTGCTCACTCACTCAGTTTGTTCAGGTCCCTTTGAAGTTCTTTACATTCCTCTACAGATCTAACCTTACCGGAGAGTTTTGTGTCATCTGCAAATTTTATAACTTCACACTTTGTCCCTGTTTCCAGGTCATTAATAAATATATTGAATAGCAGTGGTCCCAGCACTGACTCTTGTGGGACCCCACTCGTGACCCCTTTCCAGTCAGAATAGTGACCCTTTACTCCTACCCTCTGTTTCCTGTTCGCCACCCATTTTCTGATCCATCTGTGTATGTCCCCTTCCACTCCGTGATTCCACAGTTTCCTTAGTAGGCGCTCGTGAGGTACCTTGTCGAAGGCTTTCTGGAAGTCCAGGTATACTATATCTATGGGGTCATCTTTGTCCAAATGTTCCCCTAACCCCCTGAAGAAGTGCAGCATAAGACGCACCCTTATTTCCAGCCCCTTTTTGGGGGTGGAAAAAGTGCGTATTATGGAGCAAAAAATACAGTACTTAAATTTTGTGTCCAATTAATAGTTCAAGCCTTCCATTTTATTGAATTTTACACACATCCGGATTTGTAGGGAGGGAGGGATGGGGGAAAGATGTTTATATTATTATTGTTAGTAATAAGTGCTGTTATTTGGTGCCAATTGTATTTTTGTACGCACTTTGTATGTTATTAAAATGAATAAAGATTTATTTTAAAAAAAAGACAACAGCAGCTTTATGTGATGGACATGATGAGAAGATGTCATGAACATCACAACGTTCCATGTCATCAATCTGTAAAAATGCTCAAAAAGTACTAAAAAATCCACTTTGAAACAATTGAGAAAAAAAATTTATCAGTGGAAACACTTCACAGGAAAGCTTGTCATTCCATTTCACTATTCAGACCTTCTGGCTGCAAAGTCCCCGGTTTAAAAATCCACCATTGCTCCTTAATCCATAATACCCGTGATAAATCTCCTCCCCTAGTGAAATGTGGAACTTCGAGTACTGAAAACTTGAGATCTTCTATACAGTGCTGTTCATTAAGCTAATGTTGGACCAGGGGTGCCTCCAAAACTTGAGTTCTAATTTTGCTTAGATGTTCACTTATACGTTTTTTAATACTGTGAGAAGTTTGTCCTTTTGAAAAGTGGGTGTATACCAGTTTGGCGTGATAACATTCAGACAGCTACATGGCATTTTGAAAAAGCACAATTTTGACAGGTACCCTTCTCAATTTATGCCTCTAAGTACATGTTCAAATGTTACTTTTTCAAATACAGTATATAGTTAGGTTTACTTTGAGAATGTTTTGCACGTATGAGATGAGCGTTTTTATTGCGTTTGTGTTTTTCAGCTTTATGCTCTGGAGATTTTTGTATTGATTGAAAACTATTTTTGGTGTAATGAACAGTCACATAGAATTATGTGAAAATACATTATAATTTATGTATAGAGTAGACTAACCACAAAATAGAAAATAAAATTATTTTTTCTACCTTTTGTTGTCTGGTTATTTTATTTTTCAATACAGAATGGTCCGTGTCTTGTTTCTGCTGTCCGCTGTCTTCTCTTAACTCACTTGCCAGGGTGTCGCCCATGATGTTCAACATTTTCCTGAAACCACCTGAACTTTATAAGAGATTTGGTCTGGGAATGCTATATACATGTATATGTAGATGATGTCCAACTGATCATCCTGATGAATAATCCAGATATGGTGATGAAACAGACAAATTGATTTAGGTCTGAGAAAATAAATGGGGAGGACAAAGAGATAAATTCCAGCTGATACTAAATGACTCTCTAATAGAGTCAAATGTGGGAGGGGTGAGAGATCTGGGAGTATGGCTGGACCCAAATTTTGATATGACCATACAGGTTCAGCAAATACAACATTAAAAAATTCCTATAGAAAACTACTGGCTCTGAGGTCTGAAACCGTACCTCTCCTTTCAGGCACTGACTATTGTAGTAGTCTCATTTGTACTGTTAGTCTTTGGTAGTCTTAAGAGGATGGCATTGCAGAAATCAAAGAATCTGACCAAATTCAGATAGTACAAAACATTGCTGGGAGAACCATGGCAGAAAAGTGCCACACCACTGTTAAGAAAATTACACTGGCTCCCAATTGAGAGCAGGGTGAAATCCAAGACCCTGATGCTCATATTCAAGGCCTTGCATTCAACAGAACCTTAATATTTGTTCACCAGACTCCACAAATACACCCCATCAAGGGCCCATGCTCTGGACAAGATCACTTGCTGGAGATTCCCCTCCTATAGAGACATTAAATATGAACTCAGGTAAAGAATGTTCTCAGTAATGGCCCCAGTGTTCTGGACACACTACCAAATGAATTATGGGTGGAAAAAGATGATAGGTAATAAAAAAAAATATAAAAAGTTGAAGGTACTATCTCTACATACTTTTGCTGCAAGCAGTTGTGAAGTGCTGGGGGATGGGAATATGGGTGTATTAATCAAGGTATGTTAGCTCCTAAAAGTTACTGTTCTATTATTGTTCATGATATCTGTACACTCCTAAGGTGATTGTAACTTTGACTCATCATTGTAAACTGCATTGACTTGACTATATTTATTTAAGTGTATAGAAATATTAATAAAGATAAAGATGAACAGCCTTGTGATGCACAAATGGAATACTCCCCAGCACCAAATAATCAGTGCCAAAATTTTCCTTGCTGTGTGTGCTATGTGAGTACACGCACACACACACACATTAAAAAACAAAAAAAAAGTCCTTTCCAGCTGAGCCGGTAGGGGCTGCAAAGGACTTTTTGTTATTTCATTAATGGGCGTAACTGCATGCATGTTGTGCACTCACACAACAGCTGTACCCATTAAAGAAAAAAAGCTTGTAGTTCAGCAGCGCATGACCCCCACCCCCTCCTGCCTAGCTTCCATCACTCAAAAGCCCTTTCTCCCCCCCCCACCCCCTCCTGGCTGTATGGGCTGCAACCCCTTGACACCCCCATACCTTTTTCTTGAAAGATCGGCAGGAATGATGCCCACTCTCTCCTGGCTCAGGCCCGCCTCTTCAAAATGGCAGCCTTGCCCCTTGTCTGGTGCATCCTGGGATGCTCTGGGAAGGGCAATACAATATGAGGGGGGCTTGGCAAGAGGGGGATCACTTCCTGCTCTCCCTGCTGGCTGAGCTGATTGTGGCAGGGGAATCGTGAATCAGCTGAGCAGGCAGGATTTCCCAAAGCTGCTGACTGCCAGCTTCGAGGTTTCCCCTGCCAGCTCAGCTGATAGCCAAACAGCTGAGCAGCAGGGGAAGCCCCTGCTGCTAATCAGTGGCTTTGGGAAGTCCTGCTTCCTCAGATAATTGGGGATTCCCTTGCTGCGATCAGCTCAGCTGGCAGGAAGACAGAAGTATCTGAAGAAAAATTTTGACAGGAGATGGGGTAGAGTTGTGCCTAGCAATTGCTCTTCTGAGCATGCACCAGGCACATTTCCTTCCCTTTTTACCCTGGTAAAAGCATAAGAACATAAGCAGTACCTCTGCTGGGTCAGACCTGAGGTCCATCATACCCAGCAGTCTGCTCATGCGGCGGCCCAACAGGTCCAGGACCTGTGCAGTAATCCTCTATCTATACCCCTCTATCCCCTTTTCCAGCAGGAAACTGTCCAATCCTTTCTTGAACCCCAGTACCGTACTCTGCCCTATTACACCCTCTGGAACTGCATTCCAGGTGTCCACACACACGTTGGGTAAAGAAGAACTTCCTAGCATTCGTTTTGAATCTGTCCCCTTTCAACTTTTCTGAATGCCCTCTTGTTCTTTTATTATTCAAAAGTTTGAAGAATCTGTCCTTCTCTACTCTCTCTATGCCCTTCATGATCTAATCTAATCTAAACCTTAGGTTTGTATACCGCATCATCTCTACATTCGTAAAGCTCGACATGGTTAACAAGAGTTAGTGTAGAAAGGAACTCCAGTGGAGGGAAGAGGCAAAATGAAGAGAAAATTTAGAGGACTAGAGAGGGAGGAGGAGTTACATTTTTGAGAATAACCAGGTTTTCAGATGTTTACGGAAGAGTTGGAGGGAGCTCAGATTCCTAAGAGGGGAGGTAAGGTTGTTTCAGAGCTGAGTGATTCTGAAAGGGAGGGAAGAACCTAGTTTTCCTACAAGTGAAATGCCTTTTAGAGAGGGAAAGGAAAGTTTCAGTTTTTGGGTGGATCTGGCAGAATTGGGGTTAGAGGAGTTCCAAGAAAGAGGAATGAAGGGAGGGAGAATACCGTGTAGGATCTTGAAAGTGAGGCAGGCACATTTGAAGTGGACTCTGGAGATAATCGGAAGCCAGTGGAGCTTGGATAAAAGCGGTGAGACGTGGTCGAATTTGCTTTTTGCGAAGATAAGCTTAGCAGCGGTATTCTGAATCCGCTGGAGTCTTTGAAGGTTTTTCTTTGTTAGGCTAAGGTAGATAGAGTTGCAGTAGTCCAGTCTGGAAAGGATGGTGGATTGGACAAGGACGGCAAAGTGTTTTTGATGGAAACAGGATCTCACTTTTCTCAGCATGTGAAGGCTGAAGAAACATTTTTTTACTAGAGAGTTGAGGTGGTCGTTGATGGAAAGTGTAGAGTCAATTATGACTCCCAGAACTTTACTAGAATATTCAAGATGCAGAGTGGGGCCAGAGGACAGTGGGATGGAGGTGGGCAGTTGGTCCAATTTTGGGCCGAGCCAGAGAAGTTTTGTTTTAGATTCGTTTAGTTTCATCTGCACAGTGTGGGCCCAGGATTGAAGGTTCGATATACATGAGGATATGTTCGCCGAGAGGTTGGTGAGGTTCTGGTCGGTCTCGAAGAGGACAAAGATGTCGTCTGCGTAAGTGTAGAGCAGGGGTGCCCAACACGTCGATCGCGATCGACCAGTAGCTCAGGAAGGCAACGCGAGTTGATCGCGGATAGACTCGTGTTGCCGTCCTGATCTATCGGGCCGATCAGCCTTCCTCTCCAGGGTTCTCTCTAGGGCCTTTTAGCTGGGCGGTCCGCCCAGCTGTCATCTGCTGCTGCCGCCGCTGCTGAACATTAAAAAAAAACCGGCTTGGAGATTTCAGCCCGTAGCGAACTTATGCTCCGTGGTTCTAACGTGTGCGTGCCGGCTTCCCTTCTCTTCCCTCCGAAACCGGAAGTTATGTCCGGGGGGGGGAAGAAGGGAAGCCGGCACGCACATGTTGAGAGCCCTGAAGCAAGCGTTCGCTATGGGCTAAGGCGGGAAACAGCTTAGTGAAGCATTTGGTCTTCTTGCTGCCGGGTCCTGCCTACTTTCTGTTTCCGCGTAGGCAGGACCCGGCAGCATTTCCCCCAATAGGTCGATCGCGATCTTGGGCCAATCAGCCTTCCTCTCCTCAACGGCAGAATTGACGTCGGGGAGAGGAATGCTGGTCGGCCGAAGCAGGAACAGCTTGGGGCGGCGTCGGCTTTCGGGCCTGTTATTGGTGGTGGTTTGGGTCCTGGTCCCCGATGGCAGTGGCAGTGGCTTGGGGGAGGGCAGGGAGAAAGAAAGAAAAAGGGCAGGCAGGGAGACAGAAGGAAAGAAGAGAAACAGAAAAAAAAGAAAGGGCAGGTAGAGAGGAAGGAAAAGTTGGGGAAGGGAATGAGGTCTGGAGGAGAGGAAGCATACAGGTTAAAAGAAGGGAAGAAAGATTGGATGCACAGTCAGAAGAAGAAAGTGCAACCAGAGACTCATGAAATCACCAGACAAGGTATGAAAAATGATTTTATTTTAAATTTAGTGATCAAAATGTGTCTGAATTTATATCTGCTGTCTATATTTTACACTAAGGTCCCCTTTTACTAAACCGCAATAGAGTTTTTTTTAGCGCAGGGAGCCTATGAGCGTCGAGAGCAGCACTGGGCATTCAGCGCAGCTCCCTGCGCTCTAAAAACTGCTATCGTGGTTTAGTAAAAAGGGAGGGGGGTATATTTGTCTATTTTTGTATGGTTGTTACTGAGGTGATAGTGCATAGAGTCATCTGCTTTGACCTCTTTGAAAAACCCTGGAATAGGAATGATAATTAACATTTTCTATGCGTACAGTGTGCGTTGTGTTTTTTTTTTTATTTTATTGTTGGTAGATCATTTTGACTTGGTCATTTTAAAAGTAGCTCGCAAGCCCAAAAAGTGTGGGCACCCCTGGTGTAGAGTGTTTCAAGGGGGGAGAGATGGAGGTGTTTAAGGGAGGACATATAAATATTAAGGAGGATAGGAGAGAGAGGTGAGCCTTGCGGGACTCCACAGATCGGGTTCCAGGGGGAGGAAGAAGTGCCCTTCATGTTGACTATGTAGGAGCGGGAGCGTAAGAACTTCAAGAACCAGTCAAGGACTATGGAGTCTATGCCTATCTCGGTGAGTTGGTAAATTAGAATATCATGATGGACGACATCAAAAGCTGCAGAGAGGTCGAATTGAAGGACGGCGAACTTGTTGTGAGAATGGAGATATTGAACTTTTGAGATTAAGGAGGTCAGAAGGGATTCGGTGCTGAAATTGTTTCTATCATATCCCCTCTAAGTCTCCTCTTCTCCAGGGAAAAGAGACCAGTTTCTCCAATCTCTCAGCGCATGAAAGGTTTTCCATCCCCTTTATCAGATGCGTCGCTCTCCTCTGAACCCTCTCGAGTAACGCCATGTCCTTCTTAAGGTACGGCTACCAATATTGGACGCAGTACTTTAGATGCGGACGCACCATCGCCCGTTAACTTCTTTCGTTCTGGTTGTAATACCTTTCTTGATTATGCCTAGCATTCTGTTTGCCTTCTTAGCGGCAGCAGCGCACTGTGCCGTTGGCTTCATTGTCATGTCCACCATTACCCCCAAGTCCCTTTCTTGGGTACTCTCATTTAATAACATCCCTCCCATCGTATAGTTGTACCTCGGGTTTCTGTTTCCCACATGTTTCTTTACATTTCTCAATGTTGAACTTCATCTGCCATCTCCTCGCCCATTCCCCTAGTTTGTTCAAGTCTCTTTGCAATTCTTCGCAGTCCTCTTTAGTTCGAGCTCCACTAGTTTGGTGTCATCTGCAAATTTTATCTCACACTTTGTCCCTGTTTCTAGATCATTTATGAATATATTAAATAGCAGCGGGACCCCAGTCGTGACCCTCCTCCAGTCCGAGTAGTGGCCCTTCACTCCTACCCGCCAACCAGTTTCTGATCCATCTATGTACGTCTCCTTCCACCCCATGGTTCTTTAGTTTCCGGAGTAGGCGTTCATGGGGCACCTTGTGAAAGGCTTTTTGGAAATCTAGATATACGAGTCTATGGGGTCTCCTTTGTCCATCCGAGCTTTGTGCATTGTGTCCTTTTTGGAAATCTAGATATATGATGTCTATGGAGTCTCCTTTGTCCATCGGAGCTTTGTGCATTGTGTCCTAATTATGGTAACTGGGGCAAATGAAGAGGTGACTTGCCAAAGGTCACAAGGAGTGGCACTGGGATCGAACCTGGAACCTCAGCGTGCTACTAGGTATAATTTTTTGTGTATAATTTCATTTTCCTCCAGCCCCTTTGCCCTCCCCCCCCAGCTGAAGAGAAGTAGCCAAGTCACTAAGGTCTCACTAAGACACCAGATTACCCCATGTGTTAAAACTTTCTAAAGTTTCTTTTAAAATAATTTTGGCACTAAAGGAAGACAGCCTCAGTGAAGACTCCATGACACAATATCTACAGACATTGCTAGTTTGTGGTATTGTATTGTGCAATTCTGAAGACCACACCTTAAAAAAGATACAAATTTGAAGACCATGGAACCATTTTAGTAGCTAGCCTCTGAATGGATGCCAACATAAATCATACAAGGATATACCTACTGATCTAAGCTTGTATGTCCTGCAGAAGAGGGGAGATATGATAGAGACAATTTATATACCTGAAAAAATAAAAGTGCAAAGGAGGCATGTCTTTTTTTCCCAATGGAACAGAAACTATGTATAGAGGGGTCATTGGATGAGAGTGAAAGGTTACTGTGAAATCTAGCCCCTAAAGAACTCATTTTCTGTTAAACAAAAAGAAAAAAAGGTACCAGTGAGTGAAGACAGAAAATTATGATAGAAAAAGATCATATGGCCTATCCAGTCCAAAAATTTTTCCCATTTTATTGAGATATAGGCACAGCAAATCAGAAACAAACATTTGTTTAGACAGCCACCAACCACCTAGATAACATTTATTCTGGGAGGAATGAAGTACTGGCTCAGAATTCAAAAATCTACATGTAGAATTTGGCTGGATTCCTAGTTCTTATGCTAGAACAAGTTCTTAGGTCATAAGGAGAAAGAGTTGGTGCAAGGCTCTGCATAAGGCAGCAGAGACTGATACTACAGCTGCTCAAGAAAGCACTTAGCATAAAGCTACTGTGGGACTAAAAGATAAGCAATGAGAAGTGAAGATTAGGTTCTTACCTTGATAATCTTCTTTCCAGTATAAAGGAACATGAGTCTTAGTGGATCGCTATCTTTCAAATAAGCTGGTGTATCATTGGGCATGGGGGATGATTAGCACACTGCAACGCACTGCGCCAACTTCGCTCTTAGGTGTTCTGGAATAATGATGTTTGCACAAATATTTCCCAAGTGGTTATTTTTTATTAGCTTTATCAAGAACATCTTTCAGAAGGCATTTGTACAATGGAGACCCTTCAGGTGTGAAATTTGCACCTCTCCTGAAGCAAGGCATAGTCTCAAAAAGTCTATACTATTGCGTTCCTTTATACCTTCACACTGACCAGTATGGCATCACTCCTCATCAACCAATCAGCCAACAGAGGCTGTCCTTAGGTTTTTTGAACAAAGACATTCCTTTTAGTTACAAGCTCAAAGTTTTTCAAATCATATTTTTGTTTACATCATTTTCTGAATATGCATAAAACATGATAATATACCCAAAGAAAACTTCCTCTTCCTGTATTCTTTAAAAGTTTAAATCAAACCAGTCTTCTCTGACCCTTTTGCTTAAAACACTGACAGCCTGGGGTTTTTCTGTGCTTGAGCCCCCCTTAATGAGATTTCCTATACTGGGCCTCTCAAAGACTGGTATTTCCATGGTAACAGTGTCCCTGGCTTTAACTTAACCATTTCCATATGTTGCCTCTGGAATTTTCAAAATCTAAAATTTTATAGTAATTTATATGCACATTTCATATGTAAAGACACACCCAAAATTCACACACATAATCAAACACATTCTGGGATCCCAAACATTCATACAGAAGCAACTATCTCATTCACATCTCATAAGATGTGGTGGACAAACTTGAAACAGTAGATCAGGCATGGTGCCTATTGAAAAATACTATTGCAGAAGCACAAGATCTCTACATTCCGAGGATTTCCAAAGATCGGAGAACTAAAGGCAAAGGAGAACCGGCATGGCTTACCATACAGGTGAAGGAAGCCATAAAGGTAAAGAAGGACTCTTTCAAAAAATGGAAATGCACGAAGACAACCGAAGCCTGGAACAAACATAAAGATGAACAGAAGAAATGTCACAAGGCGGTGAGGAAAGCAAAACAGGACTATGAGGAAAAAATAGCCCGGGAGGCCAAAAACTTCAAGCCCTTCTTTAGATACGTGAAAGGGAAAAAACCTGCAAAAGAGGCAGTGGGACCCCTGGACGACAAGGGAAGAAAAGGGTACATCAAGGAAGATAAACAAATCGCAGACAAACTAAATTCCTTCTTTGCGTCCATCTTTACGAAGGAGGACACCTCAACAATACCTGAAGAGGAGAAACTGTTTACAGGAGAAATAGAGGACAGCCTCACCACAGTCGAAGTGAACTTAGATCAGATATACTACCAGATCGACAAACTTAAAAGTGACAAATCCCCTGGACCGGATGAAATTCACCCGAGAGTCTTGAAGGAATTGAAGATTGAAATTGGAGAGTTATTGCAAAAACTTGCAAACCTGTCAATCAGAACTGGTCAGATACCAGACGACTGGAGGAAAGCGAACGTCACGCCAATTTTCAAAAAAGGATCGAGAGGAGAACCGGGCAACTATAGACCTGTGAGCCTTACGTCTGTCCCCGGCAAGATGATTGAATCACTGATCAAGGATAGCATAGTTCAGCACTTGGACACACACGACTTGATGAAACCCAGTCAACATGGATTCAGGAAAGGGAAATCGTGTCTGACGAATTTACTCCAATTCTTTGAGACCGTGAACAAGCAAATTGATAGTGGAAAGCCGGTGGACATAATATACTTGGACTTCCAGAAAGCATTTGACAAAGTTCCACACGAAAGACTTCTCAGGAAGCTACAAAGCCATGGCATAGAGGGAGATATACAAAGATGGATAGGCAAATGGCTGGAAAACCGAAAGCAGAGAGTGGGCATAAATGGGAAGTTCTCCGACTGGGAGAGAGTGACTAGTGGTGTGCCCCAGGGCTCGGTACTTGGGCCGATCCTTTTTAATATTTATATCAATGACCTGGAAAATGGAACATCCAGTGAGATCATCAAGTTTGCAGACGACACAAAACTCTGCCGGGCAATCAGATCGCAGGAGGACAGTGAGGAACTCCAGAGCGATTTGTGTCGGTTAGAAAAATGGGCGGAGAAATGGCAGATGAAGTTCAACGTGGAGAAATGCAAGGTAATGCATTTAGGCAGTAAAAATAAGGAATACGAGTACAGAATGTCAGGTGCAACTCTGGGGAAAAGTGAACAAGAAAGGGATCTGGGTGTACTGATAGATAGGACCCTGAAGCCGTCGGCACAATGCGCGGCAGCGGCAAATAAGGCAAATAGAATGTTGGGCATGATAAAGAAAGGAATCTCGAGTAGATCGGAGAAAGTTATAATGCCGCTTTATAGGGCAATGGTCAGACCCCACTTGGAATACTGCGTCCAACATTGGTCTCCCTACCTAAAGAAGGATATAAAACTGCTGGAGAGGGTGCAGAGACGAGCAACTAAACTAGTGAAGGGTATGGAGAAACTGGAATATGAGGATCGACTTAAAACACTGGGATTGTTCTCCCTTGAGAAAAGGAGACTGCGTGGGGATATGATCGAGACCTTCAAAATACTGAAAGGAATTGACAAAATAGAGCAGAGAAGATTATTTACAATGTCCAATTTGACACGGACAAGAGGACATGAAATGAAGCTAAGGGGGGGCAAGTTCAGGACTAATGTCAGGAAGTTCTGCTTCACACAGAGAGTGGTTGACATCTGGAATACTCTCCCAGGGGAGATTATTGCGGAATCGACAGTCCTAGGCTTCAAAAGCAAACTAGATGCATATCTCCTTGAGAGAGGCATATAAAGATATGGTTGGCTATAAAATAAGCCAGGTGAATACCTATCAGGGCCTCCGCGTGTGCGGATCGCCGGACTTGATGGACCGAAGGTCTGATCCGGAGATGGCGCTTCTTATGTTCTTATGTTCTTATATAATTAAAGTTGTTCCAGTCACATTTAAAGCCAAGTTATACAACTGGATCTCCTCTCTTTTACTAACTGGTACTTTTCCTGAGGATTTAGGCCAGATTCTGATCACCCCGATTGTCAAAAATCCTAAAGAATCTACAAAATTGACATCAAATTACAGACCAATTGTGAGCACTCCCTTGTTCGTTAAGCTGATGGAAGGCTTGGTCAACCAGGAACTAGTAATGTATTTGGACAAATTTAACGTATTGCAAGACAATCAGTCAGGTTTTCGTTCTGGGTTCAGCACTGAAACTTTCATTGCATCACTGCTGGATTTCCTTCATACCTTATTCAGTCAGGGTACCAATATTCTAATTCTGCAACTAGACCTAAGTAGTGCCTTCGATCTGGTTGACCATGCCATTCTGATTGACTGGAGTCAATTGGTCTTTCAGGTAATATGTTAGAATGGTTTTGGGGTTTCTTGAGTAAATGGTCATATCAAGTCTATAGTGACAATAAAAAATCCTGTAGTTGGGTTAACTCTTGCGGAGTCCCGCAGGGCTCTCCTCTATCCCCTACATTGTTCAACATCTACCTGGCCTCACTGGGGAATTTACTACATAGCTTAAAAGTTAAATTTTATATCTATGCCGATGATATCACTATAGTTATTCCCCTTACTACTCTGACATCCGAGACAGATTCATCTATCATCCATTCTAAAGCAAATCGAAATATGGATGGCTGAATTCAAATTGAAGCTCAATACAGATAAAACTAAATTTTTCCTGGCAAGTCCTAACGACAAAATCAAAGACTCATCGATCTCCTTGAATGGTCAGATCTTCCCTATTGACCACTCCATAAAAATTCTAGGAGTGACTCTGGACCACCACCTTACCTTAAATGCTCACACAGATTTATTGGTTAAAAAATGCTTCTCTTTACTATGGAAACTTTGAACCAGTAAGCGGAAAGATGCTGCATCAAATAATTTTCTGATGGTTCTATCTTCCATTTTAAGCACACTTGATTATTGCAACATCATTTACTTAGGATCTTTCAAAAAAACCATTCTAAGACTCAGACAGGAGAGCTTAAACAGAATTCACGCCTCCAGGGGCAGCCAATGGAGTTTTTGATCATAGGGGCTTATGTGTTCCCATTTCTTCAGCCCAAAAATCAGTCGAACTGCTGAATTTTGAATGACTGTGTTATAAATCAATATTTGGTCTGGCCCCCACTTATCTAATTTCCCAATTTAACCTAGCAAGTTCTATTAGGCCCACACGAAGAATATATCTATTCACCTATCCGACAATAAAGACCTGCCACTACAAAAGATTCCTGGACAGAACCCTTGCCTTCTAGGCAGGCAAATGGAACGATTGGCTGAGTAACGTTATCACACTCTCTTCAACCTACTTCAATTTCAGAAAATTGGTCAAAACGAGTTTGTTCAATCGATTTGTAAACTAAGAATTTTTATAACTCTGCTATTCCAACCAGTAACCTTAAGAACTATATAGCTTTCCACTTCTTTCATTATGTAAGATTGTATTGATGACTCTGAATTGTGACCTCTTCGCTGATTGTCCAGCGCTTCTTGTTGTAAACTGCCTCGAACTTCATGGCTTTGGCGGTATATAAGAATAAAAATTATTATTATTATTATTTAAAACATATAATAAAGATTATTCTCTACCCAGCATCGAAATGCCAGGACCATCTGTTAATACTTAGGCCATGAGGTTTCATGACAATCCAGACAAAGAACACTAGCAACCCAGGCCTTTTCTAAGTGGGAAACTGCACAAAGACGCAGAGAGAGAGAGACAGAAAAAAATATGGAGGCAGTTTAATACCTCTATGTATTATTATACACCTATAGGTACCTGATTTCCATATGATCCTGCCCCACCTAACACCGCACATAGTGAATTCCCATTTTCCTATGTTATATATTGGCTTCCTGGTCTTTTGTTTATTATCCTGACTTTTCAAAGTTTTAAATGTGTTTGCATGTACAGTGGTACCTTGGATTACGAGCATAATCCGTTCCAGGAGCATGCTCGTAATCCAAAATGCTCGTATATCAAAGCAAGTTTCTCCATAGGAAGTAAGGGAAACTTGCTTTGATATGTTCCCCCCCCCCCCCCCCGAGGCCAGCAGCGCTGCTCCTCCCCTCCCCGAGAACCGGCATTGCTCCCCCGAAGGCCCCCCTCGCGAAACGGCACCCTCCCCCCATGATCCGGCACTCCCCCGCCGCCATCGGGCACCCCTCCCGCCGCGACCTGAGATCCCCCAACCCACTCGAACCCTCTTCTTACTTCCAGTGTAGCCTCCGCATCGGCATCGGCACCAGCATGTCCTGTGCCCGAAAATCTGCTTCCTGTGCCGGGCCTTGAGCATGCGCACATGTACACTGCATGTACACTGTCCACTCCCGCTACATGTACCAATGAAATGGCTTGTAGGTGTTTCAAGTTTCAAGTTTGACCTTTATTTGATGAATCGCTTATAATAATATCTAAGCGATGTACAGTGTTAAAAACCATCAGAATGTGGTAATACATTTAGTTTACAGTAGTCACTCATAAGACAGACAAAATTAGACGAACAGGAGGGGGTGGGAGGAAAGGGGAAAAGTTACAATGTTGTTCTTTGTTAGAAATTGACATCAAAGGGAAAACACATCGGGTAATAATGGGTTAGGATGAGATGGGAAGAATATTGGACCTTAAAAGGTGATATTTCATATGTCAAACGCGTCTTGAAATAGGTAAGTTTTTAAAATTTTCTTAAACGCAACAAGGTCAGTTTCGTTTTTAATGAAATTTGGAAGGGAGTTCCACAATGTAGGGGCTTTTACAGAAAATATATCATTTCGCCTAGTGCCTATGACTTTTAATGAAGGGACTGAGAGCAATTGTGATGAAGAGGATCTAAGAGAACGAGAAGTTTTGTGTGGGACAATCATTTTTGCAATATATTGAGGTTCACTGAAGGTTAAAGTTTTGTAAACCAGAAATAAAATTTTAAACGTAATTCGATGGGCTATAAGAAGCCAGTGTGATTTAATTAATAAGGGGGTGACATGGTCAAATTTCTTTGCGTTATGAATTAGTTTGATTGCTGTATTTTGGATAATTTGGAGGCGTCTATTTTCTTTTTGAGTTATATTAATTAGAAGAGAATTGCAGTAGTCCAGTTTGGAAATAATAAGAGAGTGAACTAAAATATTGAGAGATTTAGTATCCAAGAATGTAGAGATTGAACGTAAAAGCCGTAGTCTGTAAAAGCATGATTTGACTATTACACTGATATGATCATGATAAGATAGATCTACGTCAATTGTTACACCTAGGATTTTTAGCTTAGGTACCGGTTCTATAGGAATATTGTCAAGTGTGAATGGTATTTTTTGGAATATATCTCTTTTCCACTCTTGATGTCTCCCTGTCTGTTGACGTTGCATTGTCCCAGAAGACCCTGACCGCTTTGCCTTCCAGGATCTTTTTGAATGACTGCAGCACTAAGTGAATAGCTCTCAAGTCCATTTCCTGAACCAGCCAAACCTGCAATGACCTCCCCAGCTGTAGAGGCTGGCATCTGTCAACGGTAGCACCCAAGAGAAAATGCAGAGGCAAGCCATTGGACAGTATCAGAGATGACCTTTACGGAAGCCACACGCAGCTTCAACGCTCTGGCTGCTGTAAGAAGGCAGTTTAGACATTGCAGCCACGAAGGTAAGGGGCAGGGAGGGAGTAGGGAGCTGTTTAAACTTGGCGGCAGCAGTAACGAGAGCGGCAGTAAGGAAAGACGGAGCGCAATAGGTGACCGCGTGCATTCCCTCCCCTAACTGCAGGGACAAGGCCATTCACCGTTCCAGGGGGTGGTGAATGGCCTTGCCCCCGTGGCCACGGTGAACACAGGCCTTTCCTCATCGTGGCTACCCGCGGGTAACAGCCACCATGTCATTCTCTATTCCAAGTGACTTCTTTGTGAATTTATAATCTATTCTAGGTCTTGCAGGAGCTGGACAACTTGTGTCACTGTCTTGTGTCCATCGTCGGTCTTGGATAAAGCCCTGATTAACCAATCATCCAAGTGAACATGAATCCCTGCCTTGCGCAGGTACGCTGCTGCTACCTCCATCACCTTGGTAAAGGTGCAAGGTGCTATTGCCAACTCGAACGGAAGTGCTGAGAATTGAAAATGCTTTTCCAGCACATGGAATCTGAAGAATTATCTGTGTCCTGGGAATATGGGATTAAGCCTCCATTATGTCCAGCATGGCTAGGGATTCTCTCAGCGCTGAGACATGGACTCCATTCCTGCTTTGCGCAGATACGCTGATGCTACTATCATCACCTTGGTAAAAGGTTCAAGGTGCTATTGCCAACTCAGAAATCTTGGGAACCTCTGGGACACCGTGAAGCCTCGCACTTTGAATTAAAACCTGAAAATAATAAATCAATTGCAGAGCAGAAGAAAAGATACCTTCTCATCTTGCTTGCAGAAGGAAAAACTGAGGAGATTGAGTCTGCCCACTGATACGAGGAGGAGCTGAAAAGTTATTCATGATTCTTTCTACAAAAATTTGCGGGTAGAGGTAAATAATTCACTGGTCAAAACTCGCATTCCTTTTGTACTGGAAGGATAGTTTTGGTTTGGAAAGGAGGGAGGCACACAGATGGCAGTAGTATCAGTTTCAGAGACTGGTGTGCAGACAGAAAGAGAGGCTGGTGAGTGGAGATAGTTGAGGGGAAGGATTCATTCTGCATCTGCGCAAGTAAATTTTATCTGTTGTTGAATTATTACTCAAAGACAGGAATTACATCGTGTGATTTTTTTTTTCACAAAATTTTCAGTAGGCAGAACTCTTACATTTGCCTAGAAGTAACCACAGATTTGAACATGCTGAGAAACTTCAGTCACAATCCAATTCTTAATTTCTGTATAACAAAAATAAAGATGTAAAACCAATGCAAATTTATTTCAATACATATTTTAAAAAGCATAATGTTCACAAGATTTTACATCTTCTCATAAGTTAATTCATGGCCACATATTATACATGTCTTCTTGTACATATCTTCTTCTATGTGTTTTTCTGGTCCGTAGTCATGCTGGTGGGCACTACTTTCTTTCGTCCACAGACTGCTGCGAACAGCTCGACGCAGCTCTGATAAAACAAAACATGAGATATGCACCACTTAAGATGAGGGTACAATATGCTTCCTTTACTCCCAGCATTCTACAAACAGCTGGGTTTTTAGAGCACCCATAAAGAATGTTCATTAAAAATCTGCATGCATTACTTTTACTGTATGCCACCTCTATCTTAATCACATCTTGATAGTTAAGCTTCCCATTCAATCTGTACCAGCTTGTACTGGGGTGTATCATCATGAAGCTTGGTTTACAGCTAGGCTGAGCTCCTGTGGATCCCTAACAAAAGCAGTCACATACTTAATATCAAAATCCCTTTTGGAAGCTGAAATCATAGGCGAGTCTAGCTGTGCCCCAAGGTTCCTCAACACTTATGCTGATCCCCCCCCAAATCCAAGCAACCTTCCAGCGCTGCCTCTATAATCTGAGATACTAAGCTGCCTTTCTCCATACATCAAGAAGGCAAGTCTTGTCACAGTGATTCACATAATGATAACAAAGTTAAATTACTGTGGTGTACCCTACAGTAGTGTAACTACAAAGCATTTGCACCAATTCCAACTGATTTAGCATGTCACAGCATGACTAATAGGAAGGTTGTAAATGGTAGGATCACATCATATTACACTATTCTTTCAAAACCTTTACTGACTACCTGCATAATACAGGGCTTAACTGTGTATTCCATCTCTGGCAGTATTCAAATCTAGGCTAAAAGACCACTTTTTTGAGGCTTCTTTTAATTCCTATCTCCCACTCAGCTGTAAAGTATCCATGTCTGTTTTATCATTCTCTCTATGAGAAATTCCCTAACCCCTTCTTGTCCAGTATCTAATTTGACTATAAGCACTATTGAGCAGGGATCATCTCTTACATATTAGTGTACAGTGCTGTATACATCTAACAGTGCTATAGAACGGATAAGTAGTAGCAGTAGTAGTCTGACTTTCAAGGCCCTTAAAGAAATTGGGCCAGAATACTTAAAAGTACAGGAATCTCCCTCTACACACCTCCAAGAATATTAAGGTCCTCCAAAATAATATCCTAACCACATCCAAAAGTATTCACTTCTCCAGAATAGCCTCCACACTCTGGAATGCACCCCCAGAAGAGATGCAAGTGAAAGTTCAACTCTTCTCCCAAGTCTTTCTAGAAGAACTAAACACCCAGGTGCTCATTTTCAAAAGAGAAAAACATCTGAAAAACATCAAGGCAGCAGAAAGATGTTTTTCTCACAAAAACATCTAAAGGAAGACTTAGGGCTCCTTTTAAGAAGGCGAGTTAGAGCCCTAACGCGTGCAATAGCGTGCACTAAAATACCGTGTGCGCTAGCCACTACCACCTCCTCTTGAGCAGGCGGTAGTTTTTCGGCTAGCGCACACTATAGTGTGCGCTAATCCGGTGCGTGCGCTAAAAACGCTAGTGCACCTTCACAAAAGGAGCCCTAAGTTCTTATCTCGATAATCTTTCTAATAGAAAAGCATATAATTCTTGAACGAGTTATTCATTTCTTCTTGTGAGTTTGTGTAGGAGTCATCTACATTTTTCAGCACCGCCTCCTCTGACATTGCTCTATGTTTATGTTTAATAATAATTTATTTCTTATATACCCCTATACCGTGAAGTTCGAAGCGGTTTACAATAAAGATACATTTTGTCAGAACATGGGATACACCTACTATATCTTTATATACAGCCAAAAAAGGATCAAAGTGGTTTACAATATAATTCAATCAAAACTATGAAAAGAACATGTTAAAAAAGCATCTGACTATTAATGCCTTCCTTTGTTACATCTGTTGTTATTTGTTTTACCATTACTTGTATATGGAGCTTAAGTTGATTTGTATGCAATTTGTAAACCGCATAGTTAATATGCGATATATACATTTTTAAAGAAATATTAAAATTCAACGCTCCCCTTTATTCTTATTTGGAGCTGTCCCCCATTTTTACCCTTGTCCAAGGGGGGCTGCTGCTTTCTTTAAGTGGACTATCCTTATTGCCCTGAAATGTATCTTGCTGAAATGGCTCGACGGTGAGGCGCCGGATTATTCCATCTGGCGATGCTGGCTGATTACCCTCCTGATGTGGGAACGAAGGGATGTGACAGACTTTTCCTCTCTACCAGGGCGCATCTTTCAACACACCTGGGAACCCTTTTTGGACTACTATGACTCCCTTGGCTCGCAGCCGTTTGCTTAATTGTTAAATTCATGTTTTTCTGTATCACTATGCCCAGTTGGTAGGTCTGAATCAATTTGGTTTGTCTTAGCTTCTGTTGTTGTTGTCATTAGAAAGAGGACCTTGGGGGGGAGTTCGGGGGGATTTGTTGGGGGGGGGGGGTCGGGGGTATTGTGGGGGGGGTTTTGTAATATTAAAAGTTGAGCTTATATGCATCTTATCTTGTATATTTGTTTGGTTTCTTCTGTTGAGCTCAATAAATATATTTGTACTATATATTTTTAAAGAAATAAATTTAAATAAAAGAGAAAAGTAATATTCCTAATACATAGTATTATATAACAATCTAAATTAATAAAATTAAAAATATAAGAATATATAAATGCAGATAGAAGTCCCAAATTCACAACAGTTCAAAAAGGCCAGATGAAAAAACATGTGCCTTTAAATGTCTTTTAACATTTTGGAAAGATTCTTCCTTTCTCAATTCTACAGGCATATGCCATGAATTAAGTATGACTTAAGGTATACTTCTCAGTTGGTACCAAAGCAGTTGAAAAGCAATACAAAGAGAAAAAGAAGAAGGGAAAAGGGAACTCCCTGCTCAGCCCAAGTCTGTTCTGACTTCAAATAAACAATTATAAAACATGTTAAATAAGAATGGAAAGAAAAACCAAGGTGGAACCCAACAAGCCACCTGAGTGCAATCGGCACTAACAATAATGACTCTTGTAACCTCCTATGTGTTATTTATTTATTTTTTTAAAATTCAGAATATAGTCAACCTCATGGCGCCTCCTCTCGAGGAGGTTCATCTTTGGCCACAGCAGAAAACTTCCAGATATTCATCACTCTTCAGATCCTTTTCACAGAAGAAGGGTCAAGCAGAAGAAAAGAATGCACATATCTGAGACAGGAAGCAGGCATAAATAACATGACAGGGCGGGCCATCCAGACTCATATGCCTTTCTACTAGAAAGAAGATTATCAAGGTAAGAACCTAATCTTCCCTTCTAGTAACATAGTAGATGACGGCAGATAATGACCTAAATGGTCCATCCTAAATGGTTCAACCTGATTCAATTTAAATTTTTTTAATTTAAATTTTTTCTTCTTAGCTATTTCTGGGCAAGAATCCAAAGCTCTACCTGGTACTGTGCTTGGGTTCCAACTGTCAAAGTCTCAGTCAAATCTCACTCCAGCCCATCTACACCCTCCCAGCCATTGAAGCCCTCCCTAGCCCATCCTCAACCAAAAGGCCATATACAGACACATACCGTGCAAGTCTGCCCAGTACTAGCCTTAGTTCAATATTTACTATTATTGTCTGATTCTAGATCTTCTGTGTTCATCCTATGCTTCTTTGAACTCAGTCACCGTTTTCCTCTCCAACACCTCTCTTGGGAACACATTCCAGGCATCCACCACCCTCTCCATAAAGTAGAATTTCCTAACATTGCTCTTGAATCTACCACCCCTCAACCTCAAATTATGTCCATTGGTTTTACCATTTTCCTTTCTCTGGAAAATATTTTTTTCTACTTTAATACCCTTCAAGTATTTGAACGTCTGAATCATATCTCCCCAGTCCCTCCTTTCCTCTAGGGTATACATAGTCAGAGCTTCCAGTCTCTCCTCATACATCTTCTGACGCAAATCTCCTATCATTTTCGTCACCCTCCTCTGGACCACTTCAAGTCTTCTTACGTCCTTCGCCAGATACGGTGTCCAAAACTGAACACAATATTCCAAGTGGGGCTTCACCAACAACCTGTACAGGAGCATCAACACCTTCTTCCTTCTACTGGCTACACCTCTCTTAAGTGCAAAAGGCATATGAGTCTTGAACTAGTGGGACATACCAGACCAGTCCCTCTAATCTAGGGTGGGGCAGATGAGCCTGTTTCTAACACAGAGGTCCCAAAGGCATGCACTGCCACGCCCACTGTGTAAAAATTTGTGAATATATGAAGGGTGGACCAAGTGGCCATCCTACAAATCTCCTCAGGTGGCACTGCCCAGAACTCCACCCTCAAAAAAGCCACACCCCTGGTAATGTGCCCTCAATATAATCGGTGATTGCTTACCTCACTCAAAATATACTGAAAAAAATCGCCTTACAAATCCATCTGGCAATAGAAGCCTTAGAGGCTGGCTTCCCCAAATGGCTAGAATTCATTAACACAAAGATGATCTGATAGACAAAAATCATTTTTCACCTCGATGTAATTGAGATGAGCTCTTTGAGTATCCAGCAATGCCAAACCATTATCCTTTTTCTTCAACCTCGTGGGATGGAATACGGGTAGCTGGACTTCTTGATTCATGTAGAAATCCGAGAACACCTTTGGCAGAAAAGAGGGAACTGTGCACAGAGAGACCCCAGCCTCCATGAACCTGAGGAAGGGTTGTCTGCATGGAGCTCCAAAACCTGAAGCACCAAAACCCTCCTCGCTTAGGCGATAACTACCAGAAATACTGTCTTGATAGTAAGATCCATCAGCGAAGCCTCTTACAAATGCTCATACGGAGCATTAGTTAGAGAATGCAGAACAATGTTGAGATTCCAAGTTGGAAAAGGCTGCTGCACCGATGGTCGCAGCTGCACAGTTCCCCTCAAAAATCTGGCCAAGATGGGAAGCCAGAGAAAACTGTTCCACTTGAGGCCTAAAGCATGAGTGGCCTGCCACCTGAACCTTAAGGGAACCAACCGCTAGTCCATCCTGAACGCACGCTAGAATCACTGAAAGTGGGGCCTGAAGCGGCTCCACACTCTCCTTTGCACACCAGCGTTGAAATGACTTCCAAGCCTTAGCATAGGCAGCAACTGTCACCAGCTTCTTAGATCTTAGGTGGGTAGTCATGACCACATCTGAATAGCCTTTGTGTGCTAAGGTCATGTACTCAGGCCTTGCAGTCAAGAGACATGCCATAAGCTGTTCCATATCCCCCAGGGCCCCTGGGCCCTGCAAGCGAAGATTCAAATGAAGAGGTAGCTTGAGCCACTGGTCTCTCTGCAGACAAACAAGATCCGCATACCACGGACGACGTGGCCAATCTGGGGTGACCAGAATCACTACCCCAGATGGTTTATGATTCTTAAAATGACTGCTTATCATTGCCCATGGGGGAAAAATGTACAGCAGCTCTTGCTGTAGCCAAAGTTGTATTAGCGCATCCACCCTGGCACTTCCGAGTTTGGATCTTCAGCTGAAAAAATTACAAGCATTCTTGTTGGATGCTGACGCCAACGAACGTTGGGGACACCCATCAGCTCACAATGCTGTTGACTGCCTTCCAGGAAAGACACCACTCCACTGAATTCAGTGTATGCCTGCTGATAAAATCAGCCTGCACATTCTCTGCCCTGGCCATGTGTGCTGCAGACAGCGTTTGAAGGTAGAACTCAGCCCAACGAAACAACAACAGGCTTTCTGTGACAAAGAAGTACTCTTGGTGCCTCCCTGCCTGTTGACGTATGCCACTGCCGTGGCACTGTCTGAGAACACCTGGACTACTTGGCTTTCCAGGGATTGCCCTGATGCCTGCAGTGCCAACTGAATAGCGCACAGCTCCAACCTGATGAATGACCATTTCCGCCGAGAGGGCATCCAATGGCTTTTAACTGGGTGGCCACTGCAATGTCGTTGTCTCCCCCCCAGCCATAAGACTGGTGTCTGTCATCAGGATCATACAGGAGGAAATGCAGAGGTAAGCCTTTTGGCAGGGACTCCAACCACCAAAGCAGGCTGCGGTGAACCCCTAGTGTCTAAGGCAGCAGCATCAAGAGGGAATCATAAGAACATAAGAATTGCCGCTCCTGGGTCAGACCAGTGGTCCATCGTGCCCAGCAGTCTGCTCCCGGGTGGCCCTTAGGTCAAAAACCAGTGCCCTAATTGGGACCAGCCCTACCTGCGTACGTTCCGGTTCAGCAGGAACTTGTCTAACTTTGTCTGAATCCCTGGAGGGTGCTTTCCCCTATAACAACCTCCAGAAGAGCATTCTAGTTTTCCACCACTCTCTGGGTGAAGAATTTCCTTACGTTTGTACGGAATCTATCCCCTTTTAACTTTAGAGAGTGCCCTCCCTACCTTGGAGAGGGTGAACAACCTGTCTTTATCTACTAAGTCTATTCCCTTCAGTATCTTGAATGTTTCTATCATGTCCCCTCTCAGTCTCCTCTTTTCAAGGGAGAAGAGGCCCAGTTTCTCTAATCTCTCGCTGTACGGCAACTCCTCCAGCCCCTTAACCATTTTAGTCGCTCTTCTCTGGACCCTTTCAAGTAGTACCGTGTCCTTCTTCATGTATGGCGACCGGTGCTGGACGCATTATTCCAGGTGAGGGCGTCCTATGGCCCGGTACAGCGACATGATAACCTTCTCCATCTGTTCGTGATTCCCTTCTTAATCATTCCTAGCATTCTGTTCGCCCTTTTTGCCACCACCGCACATTGCGTGGACGGCTTCATTGACTTGTCAACCAGTACCCCCAAGTCTCTTTCCTGGGGGGGTCTCTCCAAGTACTGCCCTGAACATCCTGTATTCATGTATAAGATTTTTGTTACCGACATGCATCACTTTACACTTATCCATGTTGAACCTCATTTGCTATGTCGCGGAGACTGAGACAGAAGTGCTTCGTGTAGGGGACAGAGGTTGGCCTTCGCCCATGGGATAACCTCAATGGATATCACCATCGACCCAAGGGAGCTTATATCGCCAGTATCTGGTTTCTGAGTTTCAGTTTGCGTAGCTCTAGTAGAAAAAACACAGCCTATTGCTATGAACCCCCAAGTATTCTATGGATTGAGTCAGCCCCAGGCGACTTCCCAAAATTGATCACCCACCCCAGGTCTTGCAAATATTGGACAACCTGTGCCACCGCCATGTTGGAGTCTGCCTTGGAAGGGGCTCTGACCAGCCTATCGTCTAAGTACAGATGTACCTGGATCCCTGCCTTGTGCAGATGTGCTACCAAGATGACTATCACCTTGGTAAAGCTGCAACGTGCCATAGCCAGACCAAATCGGAGAGCAGAGAACTTGAAATGTTGTTCCAACACATGGAACTTCAGAAACTTCCTGTGTGATGAAAAGATGGGAATATGTACAGTCCAGAGAGGCCAGAAATTCCATCGGTGCCATCGAGACAATGACTGAACGAATGGTTTTTCATCTAGAACCAGGACACTTCTAGAATTGGCCCATCAGTCTTCTGAGTTTTTTTGGGCATGATAAATTATACTGAGTATCTGCCCAAGCTTGATTCTTATACTGGAACTGGTTCTATGGCTTGTAAATCTAAGAGCCGTCTTACCATCGCCCAGAGCCCGATTGCTTTTTCTGGATGTCCGGCAGGGGAGTGTACAAATAAGTTCAGTAGAAGGCAAGAGAATTCCAACTTGTATCCCTCTCGATTGATGTCCAGCACTCACTGGTTTGAGCAAATTCTCATCCAGGCCTCCCAGTGAGCTGACAACCTCCCTACTATCTGGTGGAGTTCAGCTACTAGCCTGACTGACATCATTGAAACTTCTTTGAGGCTGCTTCAGGGTGCGAAGCTGAGGGCTGTGCTTGCCTAGAGCCTCGAAACCTCTTGTCTAGAGTCCTGAAACAACTTCTGAGTGGAGGACCCAATGGAGTTCTGACAAAAACGTTGAGAACCACAAAAAGCATCATGACCCGTCTCCCGAGAGGACCCCAAATCCTCCATATTTCTCGAGGGAGTAATGGAATTGACTCTGACCCCCAGTTATCAAAGTCTTTCTCCAACTGGACTTCCGGTTTGTGATGTTGAACTGCCAGGGGGGTAACCACGCTCTGCAAGGGAAATCCCCCATGCATACCAGTCAGCATGACCCCCAGGAGGAAAAGATGAGGCCTGATAGCCCATATACTGTAGGTCTCAAACATCAGTCTGACAAAATCAGGGGTAAATCCCTGAAAAGGAGAACCTGGGGTAACCTCTAGGGACTCCCCTTGTCTCTTCATGGGCCCAGGAACTTCCGTGCATCTGTGTTTCGCAGATGACGCCAAGATCCTGTTCCAAGGGCTCCAAGGGAAGGGGTTTTCCCCAACAACTGAGCCACCTGCAACTCCACTGCTTTAGTGGGACCAAAGCTCATTGAACACGCCCCCTCTCATGTGCTTTGTGAAACAAGGACACTCTTCAGATGGCCATCCAACACAAATCTGGCATGAATCAGGAGTCCATATCTATCAATTTTAATCAAAATCGAGGTGCTTCTGAAACAAAATGAGGCTTTTAAAAATGGGCTGTAAAATCCAAGATGGCCACCGTGGCAGTGCTTTGGCACCTCAAAATGTCCCGGGACAACTAAATAAAAGTGCAAAAAAATAAGGGGTTTTTGGAGGTGGGGAACCTAACTCCAAGCCCCAGAACTCCCAAAACAGCAATTAAAGACCCCCCTAATGTGTCTCATATACTTCATTGGGCAGTACTCGCTGTGTTGCTGGTGGTGTGCCTGCTTCAGCTTAAACAGAAGTTGGAAGATGGTGAATAATTAGACAAACATACAAAAATCCCCCCCAGATACTTGTTTTTTTTTGGCTGCCAGTCAGACTGTTAAAGTCTGACAATTCAGACCCTCCACAGCTCATCACACCTCTTCAGGGGGAGGGGGAATGCAGCCAGCAACTGATAAAGTCCCAGGGACTGACATAGATGCCAAGCAGCCTGCGCTCAAGCTCCGGTATTGACCAGGACTGAGCTCCATTACAGGGGGAATGGTCCTTGAACCACAAAATTGTTAGTGCAGACTGGCTAGGTAGGTGCATTATACCAGCTACAGGTCCCTACCAGCTACAGATCTCAGACACCAAGAGTATGTGTCTCCACCCAGGCAGAACTGACCCAACCTGGGTACTTCTGTAGCACTGAAAAGCCTCTGAAGTGGATAATAAATATTCCAAAAATAATAAACTGAAGACAGAGCAGATAAGAAAGATACCTTCAACTCATGTGTAGAAGGATAAACTGAGGGGCACAGAACAGTGTCAGAGGAGGCAGAGCTGAAAAATATAGATGACACCTTTTACACAAACTCATGAGTAGAGGTGAATAACTCACTGGTTCAAGACTCAGAGGTTGTGAGATCAAATTCCAGTACTGATCCTTGTGATCCTGGGCAAGTCACTTAATCTTCCAGTGCCAATGCTTTGAATGCCAAAGCAACAAAAAGGCAGTATACAAGCCTCCATTTCCTCCCTCCCCCCTTCCCCTCATAAGCCTTTTACACTAAAAATGGCAATTTTCAAAACTCTGATTCCACAGTTCATCCAGATTTCAAGAGGGTGTGTTTTGAGTGGGACTTGGGTGTTCCCAAAGTTAGACCTTTTTCTGCCATAATGGAAAAAAAATCCAAAATGCCTGGAGCACAAATTGAGACAGTTTTGTCTACCGACCTGTTGCAAACATAAGGAACTTTAAATGACTAGATGACCATGGGAGGGATTAAGGCATTACCCCCTTGATTCCCAGTGGTCATTGACCCCCCTCCCATCTCCCAAATATGTGACAGACTCTATGACAGCTTCAGATATGATAACCATTCCTATTAGAGCAACAAACTGGTCCCCAGGAGTAGGCTAATGGTCAGTACAGTGGACTATAGAGAAGGGAACCCAGGGCCATATCCCATTCTAACTAATCCACTTGTGGTATAAAGTGAAAGCCCTCAAAAGATCATTAAATATCTGCTGTACGTAAACGTAGGAGACACTTTCAGGCTTGAGGGATACTGTAATGGTGCACAGTGAGGTAACAGGATTTTTTTTCTGCTCCTGGAGGGCTCACAATACAGTATAAGAAGGTTTAAGGTGAAAGTTGGACATTTTATGCAAAATACACTGCAGTGCCCTCTAGGTTGTCTCACTGTTCTCATGTTTACTATTATAGTACTTACAATCTAAATTAACAGACAACAGGACAAGTAGGGGCTTAGGGAGTTTCTCGGGGTGTCTAGGATGAGGGGGTTATGAGTTAAATACATTCTGGTGTCTGGCCAGTCTACTAAAAATGCTGTAAGGGAAAGAGCCCAGGTTTTCAACACCAATATCTTTGATATTAGTGTATTGGGCAAAGCATATTAAGAAAGTCACATACGATAAATCAAAATTGATTTCATTATGATATATCTTAAAAGTTTCATCCTAGCCTGAGTCTAAGTCTCTTTTCATCGCTATTTACCTTTCACTTTTTTATCAAACTTCTTCTGTTTCATTTTGTCTCTGTTCTCCTGTCTTGTTTCTTTTGCTTCTTCTAATGCTTCTTCATTACCCCAAACCTCAAGAGAACGCTTTATGATCTAAGGACAAAAAGAGTTTCAGCTAACATGTGTTCACAGAAATGTAAAGCTCATTTTACATACGAATCGAGAGGTAATTGAGAGGTCCAGGCTGGGAGATAGGAGCAGAAGCCTAGTGGATAGTGCAAGCGACTGAGAACCTGGGGAACTGGGCTCAATTCCCATTGCAGCTCCTTGTGACTGGACAAATCACCTAATCCTCCATTGTCCCACCACACGTTGGGTAAAGAAGAACTTCCTAGCATTCGTTTTGAATCTGTCCCTTTTCAACTTTTCTGAATGCCTCTTTCTTATTAGTAGCCAGTGTTGCTTTCTCAATAGTGTGCTTGCCCTCTCAAAGTGGCTTAGTCGAAAGATTAATAATAATAATAATAACTTTATTTTTGTATACCACAATACCACAAGCAGTTCAGAGCGGTTTACAGAGGAAGAGACTGTTCATGTACAGCGATGTTATAGGAAGTATTGTGAAGAACAATGAAATAAATATCAATTACATTGGTGGGCCATGAGAGGTTGGGTGTGACCGGAAATATGACAGAGGTACAGTAGGTATATCAGTGATGTAACAAGGTGGGGGGGCGTCAGAGAAATTTATCAAAGAGATAGGTTTTTATTGATTTCCTGAAGGATTGGTAGGAGGATGCATTAACTTCGTAAATGGCAAATCTCTCACCCAAGACTCTTAAGTGTATATTAAACAGGGAGGGACATAGCGGTAAGCCTTGTGGTACATCACAGAATGTGTTGCAATATGTGGACTTCTTGTTGTCTTTTCTTACTTTATAAGTTCTATTTTCTTAAGAATTCTGTAAACCATTTTAGTGCAATGCCGTTTATTCCAAGTTCATTAGCTTCAGAAGAAAAAGGAAATGATAGACAGCATCAAATGTAGCTGAGATCTTGAATTGCAGCAGAACAGTCTGTTTACCTTTACTTAGATATGATTTTGTTTTTTATGTTAATTCCATTAGTTACTGTGCATGGTTCTAAATCCGTGTTGTGTTAATGCAGAATTCTAACAACTTTGCAGGTCATGGTATTACGGACACAGGTCTGAAGTTTTCAACTTTAGTTCCTACGGACTTACAGTAGATATTGAGGTCAAGTGGTAGCTGATATTGTTTTTGGATACATACCTTTGTCTAAGCATAAGTTAATAAGCTGAAGATGGGACTTTACCTGAACATCAAGACCACCAAAATCATGACTACCACCAACAAGAAAGTCCACATACAGATCAACAATGAAGAAATAGAAGTGGTTGACAGCTTTATTTTCCTTGGGTTTCTCATTGATTACAGTGGTGGTTTGACAGCAGAGATCAAGTGTTGATTAGCACTGAGGCGTGCAGCCATGGTGAGCCTGGACCAAATATGGAAATGCAAGGACATCTCAGTCACCATCAAAGACTGATCACTGCCATTGTGTTCCCAATCACAACATATGGCTGCGAGACATGGACATTCACAAAAGCAGATGAAAGAAAAATTGATTCCTTCGAGAAGACTTCTACGAATCCCTTGGACAGCTAGGATCACCAAAAAAGATGTTCTTGATCACATAAACCCAGAGTTGACCTATTTTGGACATGTGATGAGGGCAAATTCAATAGAAAAAGAGGTGCTACTCGGAATGGTCAGTGGTAAAGGGAAGCAGGGGAGATCAAAGGCCTGTTTGCTGGATACCATCAAGAATGACATGGGAATAAACATCAAACCATGAAAAGCAGGGAAGCATGGCGAGGACTGGCCTACAGAGTATCCAAGGGCTGAATATGACTGAATGAATAGTAGTAGTAGTAGTAGTAGTAGTAGTAAGTTAACAAGATCATTCAACCACAACAAAAAACCAGCAGGAATATGTTCCAGCATTTTGGTTGGGCAGATGTTTAAGCAGCTAGATTGAGAGTCTTCTCATAAATCTGACACTACATCCAAAGTAACAACTGAGAATTTTGTTCAGTATCTATTGGCTGGAATTCATTCCTTCATATTATAGAGAGTTCTTTAAACAACCTGTGTCAATACTTCTTCAATACTGTCTTCCAGGTTATGTGTAAAGGACTCTCTTACCAGCCTAATCTTTTCCTGGAAATAATGTGCCAGACTATTTTCATCAGGTTGTTGTAAAGTGGGATCAGAAGTTATATCCCTGGTAGATATTAATGAGTTAATACCTTGAATGAGCATTTTGATGATTTTTTTGATTGGTTAATCAGATTGTCATAATATGGAGTTTTTTAGCTTTGGTTACTGCTCAATGCAGAGAACTGGAGAGCCTGAAGAGTCAAGTCAGACTCCTAGAGGGTAGAATACTGGAACTGGAGGCACTTCAAGCAGCGGAGGAGGGAGACAGAGATGCAGAGAACGTCAAGACAGGGGAAGCAGAGAACAAGACAGAGGACACCATCGAGGAAGAAGTCCGAGAGCTGGAGAAGTTCATAGAGAAGGCATAAAGGGAGGCCATGGAAGTGAGACACTGCTTGCGTTTGCAATAGAAAGCAGTGTCTCACTTCTGGTTCACCACACAATTATTTCCCACGTATTCACCTTTATAGGACCCCCCAGAGACCCCTGAAGAATTACCGGAAAGATGTGCTTCGAGCTGAATCGGTCCAGCGGATGGCCACTAGGATGGTCGCCGGACTCAGGGGTCTCTCATACGAAGAAAAACTGGGCAAACTGCAGCTCTATACCCTGGAGGAGCGCAGAGAAAGGGGTGACATGATTGAGACATTTAAGTACGTCACTGGTCGTGTCGAGGTGGAAAACGACATATTCTTTCCCAAGGGACCCTCGGTCACAAGGAGGCACCCGCTCAAACTCAGAGGGGGAAATTTAGTGGTGACACCAGGAAGTATTTCTTCACGAAAGGGTGGTAGATCACTGGAACAAACTTCCGGTGCAGGTGATCAAGACCACCAGCGTGCTCGATTTTAAGAATAAATGGGACATCCACGTGGGATCCCTACGAGGGTCAAGTTAAGGAACTAGGTCACTAGCACTCAGACTCAATGGGGTGGGTCAATAGAGTGGGCAGACTTGATGGGCTGTGGCCCTTTTCTGCCGTCATCTTTCTATGTTTCTATGAAGAAGACTTTTTGTCAAAACGCGGACCGTGTTGGGTCCTGTATCCCTAGCGGACTAGGTCCTTTAAGGCTTTTATGTGGATAACCTATTTTTGTGTGGATGAATTTATTTTTATGTGGATGAAATTATTTTCTGTGGATGATTTTGGTGTACCTTTGGAACTTTGACTCTTTCAAATAAAGTCTATTTAGGAACATCGTCACTCCACAGAGTTTTTTTTTGTTTTCTCTGGATTTTCTTCTCTGTGGATATCTTGGGGCCAATTCCTTTTGTTTTTTGCCTGTATTGTCCTGTACCTGAGAATGTCCTGTACTTGGGAATAACTAAGATCGTGTGCAGGGCACTGCAGGTAGTGCATTAAGATATGAGCATATTACTCCATATCTTCAACAACTGCATTGGCTGCCAGTTGTATTTAGAATTCAATACAAAGCAATTATGTTATGTTACCAATTTTTATATGGTACGATCCCTAAATTTTTTAAGAGTTTGAAAAAAAAAAAAGATTATTGAGCTCTGAAAGTTCAGCATTGCTGAAAACAAAGGATAATCCTAAATATGTAGAAACGAATGTCATGACTTTCACAATTTGTGCAGGAGTTAAGTTGTGGAATAATAATAATAACTTTATTCTTTTATACCGCCATAACCAAAAGTTCTAGGCAGTTTATACTAAAAAGAGCTGGACAATCAGCAAAATACAATAATACAGTAAAAAATACAAATATTTATAAAATAAAATTTCAACACTAAAACTCACTAAGTAATAAACTTATTGAACAAAGTGGTCTTAATTAATTTCCGAAAAGGTAAGCTGGAGACAATCCCAATATCAGCTTAAAGCAGATACAGGAAAATATGAATAGTACTCTTGCCTCCAAAGGCAGCCAATGAAGTAAACGATAATATGGACTAATATGGTCATTTTTTTTTAAACCAAAAATCAATCGAACAGCTGTATTCTGAATTATCCTTAATTTCCTTAGAATTTTTTGGCTGCTCCTAAATAAATGATGTTACAATAGTCTAAAATAGATAAAACTAATGCCTGCACCAATAGTCTGAACGATAAAGGATCAAAAAATTTTTTTATGGTTCTTAATTTCCACAATGTAAAAAAACATTTTTGTACCACTAAGTTCGTGTGTCCTGCTAGTGTTAAATGTCGGTATAGTGCGACTCCCAGAATTTTGATAGATTTAATAATCGGGTAGTCATGACCATTAAGATGAAGCAATGAGTTTGTTATTTTGTCGTTGGGACTAGCCAAGAAAACTTAGGTCAAATTCAAAAATGTAGAGACAGGAACTCATTTAGGAAAATGTTAAAAACACAACTATTTGTAGATGCATTTCTTTGAGCTATTGACCTTATTGTAAAGATTGAATCTGTCTGTTTTTGTTCCTATTTTGTTCTGATTTTTTAATAATATTTTATGTATGTAACTTTTTGTAAACTGTTTTGGAAAAAAAAACCAGTATAGAAGTTTTTTAAATAAATAAATAAGAGGGAAGCCCACGTCTTCCTGTCGGCAAAACCGCCTCTTCAAAATGGTGAGCCTTCCCCTTCCTGGTGCATCCTAGGATGTACTGGGAGGGGCCTATTGGTTCAGATACCTAGCCCCTCCTAAGGGAGGGGACTTCAATATTTGAACCAATTGGAGTCTTAAGCCCCCTTCCCAATATGCGTCGGGAAGGGGGCCTAAGACCCTGATTGGCCCAGGTGCTTAGGGCCCCTCCTGTTCAGTAAATAGTGCTCAAAAATAGTACTCAATGTTGCTCCAAATAGGTCACTCTGGGTTGAGCGCCCTTTATAGAATAGCTCATAGAAGCTGGTTTCTGCACCCAGATTTGGGTACTAGGACCTATGCCTGCTGATCTCAGATATAGTTCTTGATGCTCAATTTGCATCTCCGGTATTCTATAACCCTGCATACAAATTCTGAAATGCCCCTGACCTGCCCATGACCCCTTCTGGGTTGTGTGCTTTGGGATTTGGACCCTAGTGTTATAGAATAGCATTCAGCCAGATGTGCACATAAGTCAGGATTTTTGCATGAGTTAAGACCCACATTGAATCCCTTTCTGTATTGCTATCCCATGGTAAGAGTGTTAAACTTGCAGTAATCACGTGAGAAGTTTTCTGCATTGATCCCTACAGGAAAGCAATGTTACTTACCCTAACAGTTGTTATCCAGGGACAGCAGGCAGCTATTCTCACTAGTGGGTGATGTCATCCGACAGAGCCCCGATACGGACGTCTCACAAGCATGTCTTGCTTGAAGAAACTCAGAAGTTTCGAGATGCCCGCACCGCGCATGCGCCAGTGCCTTCCCGCCCGACGGACCGGGCGTGTCTCCTCAGTTCAGGTAGCTAGCAGAGAAGCCAACCCAGGGGAGGTGGGTGGGACGTGAGAATAGCTGCCTGCTGTCCCTGGATAACAACTGTTACGGTAAGTAACATTGCTTTATCCCAGGTCAAGCAGGCAGGTATTCTCACTAGTGGGTGACCTCCAAGCTAACCTCAATGGGATGGTGGGAGAGTTGGCAACTTAGGAGAATAAATTTTGTAACACTGTTTGGCCAAATTGTCCATCCCTTCTGGAGAAAGTATCCAGACAATAATGAGATGTGAATGTATGAACCGAGGACCAAGTGGCAGCCTTACAAATCTCCTCAATCGGTGTCGATCTGAGGAAGGCTACAGAGGCTGCCATTGCTCTGACCTTATGGGCTGTGACCTTACAGGGAAGGGGTAATCCAGCCTGGGCAGAGCAGAAAGAGATACAAGCCGCCATCCAGTTGGAGATGGTGCGCTTCGATACAGGGCGTCCCAACTTGTTTGGATCAAAGGAGACGAATAATTGAGGAGCAGTTCTGTGTGGTTTGGTGCAATCCAGGTAGAAAGTCAAAGCACGTTTACAGTCCAGAGTATGAAGAGCTGATTCTCCAGGATGAGAATGAGGCTTTGGAAAAAACACTGGAAGTACAATAGATTGGTTGATATGAAATTCAGAGACCACTTTAGGCAGGAATTTCGGATGAGTGCGGAGGACAACCTTGTCATGATGGAATACTGTGAAAGGAGGATCCACCACTAAGGCCTGCAGCTCACTGACCCTGCGAGCAGACGTGAGGGCCACGAGAAAAACCATTTTCCAAGTGAGAAACTTGAGTGGAGCCTTGTTGAGAGGCTCAAAAGGAGGTTTCATAAGCTGAGAAAGGACAACATTGAGATCCCAAACCACCGGAGGAGGTTTGAGAGGAGGACTGACATGGAAAAGTCCTTTCATAAACCTGGAAACCACAGGATGAGCAGAGAGAAGTTTACCTTGTAGAGGCTGATGGAAAGCCGCAATAGCACTCAGGTGGACTCGTATAGACGTAGACTTGAGACCAGACTGAGACAGGTGTAGAAGATAGTCCAATACAGAGGATAGGGAGGCTAGCTGAGGCTCCTTAGAATTGGAAACACACCAGGAAGAAAATCTAGTACATTTTTGGGAGTAGCATTGTCGAGTAACAGGCTTCCTGGAAGCCTCCAAGACATCCCTCACCGCCTGGGAAAACTGGTGAGGAGTTACGTTGAGAGGAACCAAGCTGTCAGGTGGAGAGACTGCAGGTTGGGGTGAAGCAGAGATCCTTGATGCTGAGTAAGCAGTGAAGGAAACACTGGAAGAAGGAATGGCTCCCTGCTGCTGAGTTGAAGTAGAAGGGAGAACCAAGGTTGTCTGGGCCACCGAGGAGCGATCAGAATCATGGTGGCATAGTCGGACTTCAGCTTGACCAGAGTCTTTTGAATGAGAGGAAAGGGAGGAAACGCATACTGAAAGCGATTCCCCCAATCCAGCAGAAAGGCATCCGCCTCGAGACGATGAGGAGTGTAGATCCTGGAACAGAATTGAGGCAGCTTGAAGTTGTGGGGAGCCGCAAAGAGGTCTATCTGAGGCGTCCCCCACTGTGCAAAAATCAGATGAAGGGGCTTGGAATGGAGTGTCCATTCGTGAGGCTGGAGAAGACGACTTAAGTTGTCCACCAAGACATTGTCTTTCCCCTGAATGTAGACAGCTTTGAGGAAGGCATTGTGGCGAACCGCCCAATCCCAGACTCTGAGAGCTTCCTGGCAGAGGGAGGCCGAGCCCGTGCCCCCCTGCTTGTTGACATAATACATGGCGACCTGTGTGAATGAGGACCACCATGTCGTGAAGCAGATGTTGAAGAGCATTGAAGATGGCTCTGAGCTCCAGAAGATTGATTTGATGGAGTCGGTCCGCACTGGTCCAGAATCCCTGAGTGCGAAGACCATCCAGATGAGCTCCCCAGGCATAGGTCGAGGAATCGGTTGTGAGAACCTTCTGGTGGGGAGGAGTGTGAAACAGCAAACCTCTGGATAGATTCGAAGAGGTCATCCACCAAAGTAGAGACTGCCGAAGAGCAGGAGTGACTATGATATGCCGAGTCAACGGATCTGACACCTGAGTCCATTGAGAAGCCAGGGTCCACTGAGGAATTCTGAGATGGAGTCTGGCAAAAGGCATCACATGAACTGTAGAGGCCATGTGGCCCAGGAGGACCATCATGTGTCTCGCTGAGATGGACTGGCGAGAAGACATAGACTGGCAGAGATGAAGAAGAGCATCCATGCGCTGAGGAGAAAGGAATGCTCTGAGTCGAATGGTGTCCAGGACCGCCCCGATGAATGGGAGAGACTAGGTAGGCTGTAGATGAGATTTGGGGAAGTTGATCTCGAAGCCCAAACTCTGCAGGAAGTAAATAGTGGCCAGGGTCGCCGAGATGACCTCTGGAGCCGAGGGGGCCTTGATGAGCCAGTCGTCGAGGTAGGGAAATACCTGAAGACCCCTGGTCCGGAGTGCAGCGGCCACCACCACCAGACACTTCGTGAAGACTCTGGGAGACGAGGACAGGCCGCACGGAAGCACTCGGTACTGCAGATGCAATGTCCCACCCGAAATCTGAGGAACTTGCGAGAGGCCAGATGAATGGGAATGTGAGTGTAGGCCTCCTTGAAATCTAGAGAGCATAACCAGTCGTTCTGCTCGAGGAGGGGATAGAGAGAAGCTAGGGTCAGCATGCGAAATCTCTCTTTGACCAAGAACTTGTTGAGGACCCTGAGGTCCAGAATGGGTCGCAGGTCGCCCGTCTTCTTCGGGACAAGGAAGTACCGGGAGTAAAACCCCCGGTTGTGCTGGTCCACAGGGACCGGCTCGACGGCACGAAGCCGGAGCAAAGCTTGAGCTTCCTGAAGAAGGGCGGTCTGAGTCAAGTTTGAAGGATACTCTCTTAGAGGGTGGTCCGGGGGGACCCAATGGAATTGCAGAGTACCCTTCCTTGATGATGGTAAGGACCCAGAGGTCGGTGGTAATAGCCGTCCATCATTGGAAAAAATGATGGAGGCGACCCCCAATGGGGAAAACAGGGGATAGCAGAACAAGGTTGGTTATGCTCCCTAAGAGAGAGTCAAAAAGGCTGAGTAGCCTTAGGGACATTAGACGGTTGAGGCTTCTGCGGAGCCTTTTGTGGAGGCTGTCGTTTTGCAGGCTGCCTGGCAGCTGGAGCTTGCCTCGGAGTGTAACGCCTCTGATAGATCAAGGGCGGCCTGGCAGGTCGAGACTGTTGAGGCTTAGGCTTAGGCCGAAGAATAGACTGAAAGGATTTTTCATGGTCAGAGAGCTTCTTCGTCACAGTCTCGATAGACTCGTCAAATAAATCCGCTCCCGCACAAGGAACATTGGCCAGCTGTCCTGGAGGTTCGGGTCCATGTCAATGGTGCGAAGCCAGGCCAGACGATGCATGGCCACGGAGCAGGCAGCAGCTCGAGCCGAGAGCTCGAAGGCGTCATAGGAGGACTGCATCAGTTGAAGGCGCAGCTGGGACAGCGAAGCAACAACTTCCTCGAACTCGAAGCGAGCCTGAGATTCAATGTAAGGTGTGAACTTCCGAAGCACAGACAGGAAGAACTCCAAATAAGAAGCAAAATGGAACATACCGCCTGCCAAACTTGTCCATGGTCCTGCCCTCGCGCCCCGGAGGTACCGAGGCATACACCTGGGACGGATGAGACCGCTTGAGGGACGATTCGACCAGCAGGGATTGGTGGGAAAGTTGAGGGCCCTCGAACCCCTTGTGATGGACCGTGCGGTATCGGGCATCTAACTTGCCGGGGACCGCAGGAATGGAGTATGGCGTCTCAAAACATCTCATAAACGTTTGGTCGAGAAGTTTGTGGAGAGGCAGGCAAAGAGACTCCGCAGGAGGATGAGGCAAATGCATGGTGTCGAGGTATTCCTTGGAGTACCACGAACCGGTGTCCAAGGTAATGTCCAGGTCATCCGCCATCTGCCGGAGGAAGGAAGAAAAAGACAATCGATCCGCCAGCACCGGCCTCCGAGAAGGACTGGACGAAGTCGAGGCCTCGGGATCCAAAGAGACCTGGGAACGACAGGGAGAATAAGAGGTGGATGGTTCCTCATACTCCAGTCCCTGTGGAGGGGACATGTCCGATGAAGAGTACCCCATACGTGGCTACTTCTTCTGCGGTGAAACCTCCGAGTGCCTCGAGGAGTGCCGCGAGGAATGCCTGGACCGATGCCCCTCCCGGTGTCAGGATGGGGATCTAGAATGACGATGCTTAGCATGGTCCCCCGACGCCTCTAGTGAGCAGATGGGACTCGAGGCCGTGGAGCGAAGAGGCGGGAGATGCGACGCCTCTCGAGACGCAGCCCAGGCCTGGTAGGGAGTGCAGAAGAACTCTTCCTGCGACTTGCGATGCCCAGGACTTCGATTACCCGAAGAGGTATTCCAGGCCTCTTCGAACAGAGGCGTGATGGGCTCTAAAGGGGGCATATCACTGAAGGAGGCCCGCCTCGAGGGACCGGCTGCCATACGTCGCTCCTCCTCGCCAAGCAGCGAGGTCGACCGGCGAGGAGGAGGAGGAGGGGGCGGTCCGCCCCCCGGGATCGGAACCGGGAGGTCACCCTGGATGGTGGCAATCAACTTGGGCCCCATGGTTTGCATGAGCTCGACAAATTGAGCCTCCAAAAGGGACCGTAATGAAGCCGATATGGAGGGATCTGCACCGAAAGGGGGTCCTCCAGCACCGTCTTCGCGCTCCTTCGTGGCCGAGTGCTTTTGCTTTGAACCTTTCGGCACCTTGATAACCACGGGTGGAATTGTAGAAGGCGGTACCTGAACCTGAGAGACGGAAGGCACCGGCGCCGAAGACGGGGTCGTAACCGGGACAAACGAAGCCGGTTTCAGGAGACCCGGAGCAGCAGGAGCGGTGGTGGGCTTCGCATGGGAGGGTGAAGCACCAGCCGAAGTCGAAGCTGAAGGGTCTTGCACAGCTTCCATCTTGAACATCGACTCCCACAAAAAACAGTGACCCTTAAACGCCCTCACTGTGAGTGTGGAACAAGGCCGGCACGATTTCGGGAAATGTTCCGGACCAAGACACTGCAGGCAGCGTCGATGCGGATCCGTCAGCGAAATTGCGCGCTGGCACTTGCTACACTTTTTAAAACCGGTGATTGGCCGGGACATAGGCCAAAAAAGCTCCGCCGCGAGATCGAAGGAGCGGGGCCTGAGCCACGCGGCTGACCCGGCCGAATCGCCGGAAGAAATTTTTTTTTTTTTTTTTAAATGAAAGAAAAGAAATAAAACACACGAAAAGAGTAAAAGAAACTCAAAACCGCGGCTATGGAAGGCAAAAGAACGGGAGTTCAATCAGCGCAGAATCAAAGTAAGATTTCTCAGCTTCGCGGAAAGAAAAAAACTGAGGCGACACGCCTGGTCCGTCGGGCGGGAAGGCACTGGCGCATGCGCGGTGCGGGCATCTCGAAACTTCTGAGTTTCTTCAAGCAAGACATGCTTGTGAGACGTCCGTATCGGGGCTCTGTCGGATGACATCAATAAACTAGTGAGAATACCTGCCTGCTTGTCCTGGGATAAAGATATGAACAAAAAAATGTCTTTCCTGTTAATCTAGCAGCAGTGTTTTCTTTTAGTTGAATTTACTCGATTTGCTTCTTTGGAAGCCCTGAATACAAGATATTGAAATAATACAAACAAACGAAATGTAATAAGCATATTATAGCAACTTGGAGACTAATGCATTTGTTTGTAAGACAGTATAAAATTGATGTTTGGCCAGAGGTGGCAGTGTCTTATCATAGAACAGCAATGCAAAAAAGGTTTCAGGGTTGGTTTCAGCCACAGAGCTGGTATAAGTGGTTGTGCACAGTGTGGCAGATACATGTACATCTTATAGTATTCTGTCAGATGCGCATTCAACTGGCAAATTGGCTCATGTCCCTTATAGAATAGCGCACAATTGGCATAAGAAAAGTGTGTGTGTAGACCTTATTCTATAAATGCATATCCCCTGAGCCTAATCAGAGCATGTACTATATAGAACTGCTCTTCAAGTGTCTTTCTAAAATTTTAGACTTTTTTAAAAAAAAAAAAAATCTTTATTTGTTTTAAAGCTAAAAATAAGTGCAACATATTATACAGACATTTTACACTTTAACAGCACTTAAATTCAATCAAATTATATTTCCTGACAAATACATATATCATCCCCCCTCTACATATCCAACAATTGTACTCAAATTAAAAGTATTTCCCCACCCTGGACGTGTATGTTCAAAGGGCAAAATTTTAGACTTCTGCTACTCACTACCGAGGTTCATGCATGTTACATGTAGGATTTAGTGTGGAAAAACATGAAAGATAAGAGTGGCAGAGAGTGTATGTAGTATGTGTGAGACACATGCATTTATGGTGGAGAGGGAAGTATGTGTTTTATGGAGAAGAAAAAGAGTCTGCTCTTCGCCACAGTACTGCTTGTGCCACAGCTGCCACTAGCTCACCTTTTTCTTCTGGTGGCAAAGCCTGGCTGCCCCACTATCCTGCTTCTTGTGCTGTAGCTGGCACCAGCTCCTTTCTTTTTTCCAATAGTGAAGCATAAGCTCCTCACCACTCCACCATCCTCTGCTATACCCATGCTAGTTTCCTTCTTTCTTCTGGTACTGGTGCCTAGGCTTCCTGCCACTAGTTACATGGGAAAGAGACCAAACTAGGCAGGAAGAAATAAACAATTATGAGGCAGGTAGAGCTATCTCAGATTTCAGAGGATGCACTCTTGTCTCTTGTGCCCTGGCTCCAACACTTCTTTATTTGACACCTGGGTTCCCTGCCAATCTGCAGCTCACAGCTTCTTCCCTGTGTTCTCTGTATACTGAAGTAACTCATGACAACAGGTGACATTACTTTTTTTGCTTAATGTGCCTGAAATTTCTCAATAGTTGTCCTTTAAACTACTTGTCCACACACATTCCTTTCACTAATGGAAAATCAGGGGTGGGAAACTGCACGGGGACACCAGGAAATTCTTTTTCACTGAAAGGGTGGTTGATCGCTGGAATAGTCTTCCACTTCAGGTTATTGAGGCCAGCAGCGTGCCTGATTTTAAGGCCAAATGTGATAGACACATGGGATCTATTCACAGAGAAAGGTAGGGGACGGTCATTGGGGTGGGCAGACTGGATGGGCCGTGGCCCTTATCTGCTGTCTATTTCTATGTTTCTCATACCTGATGTTTTAAGTAAAGCTTCATGTCTCCCCAGTGGGAATTATGAGGGTTCTTCTTTACAATAAACCTGAGAACGGGTTCCCTCTTGTCTAGATCACAGTCTTTCAGCAAGTACTCTTGTTTTGCTTCAGTCCTTGTCATAAGCTTGTGCTTCCCTTCTGCATCTCTGAAACACATTGAAAGGCCCAAGTAAATTAAGTAGCCATGTATGAGGCATTTGTAAGAACATATTAATACTCTCAAAATTAAAAACTAAAGCCACCATATCCTACCACAATAAAAGCCAGATGCAGCAGTGTTAATGGAGGAATATTCATCTAATGTAGGCCTCTTGTAAATCCACCAAAATTTTATTTCACAGCTCCAAGAATTCAACTATTTAGCTATTTCTCTCCAAGATGTGATTTTATATAACATAAATTTTGCCATAAATTTCAAATGGTTGGTGTTTCAATTATTAGCCAAAAAAGGAAAAAACCAACTCTGCAAAGACAACAAAGAATCCAAAAAGGAAAAGATTACGCCTGGTCTTCAATTGTTAGCCACCCATAGATTAAAAAGAAATATAGATTGTCAATAAAAAATAAGAATATAAGAAGCCTGGCATTGTGCTTTGCCAAAATAGGGGTTTGGCGACCAGAAAGTAAACAGAGCAAAGCAAAAAGGAATTTGGATTAAAAGAAGTAGGAGTAATGGTGTGTGAGTCTGGAGAATGTTTGGTGTTACAAAATGAATGGATAGTTTTGTGTGTGAGTTATGTACCACCTGGTGTTAGTTCATCAGAAGGATTTCCTTTTTTGGAGTTCTTGTTTGGATTAACAATAGATATGGAAAAGTTATGTATGATAGGTGATTTTAATGTGCCATTATCCCCTGAGAAAATCCTGGCTGGTCAAGTAGGTAATGAGCTCTATTGTATGATGGAAGGTATGGAGTTAGAGCAGGGGTCTCAAAGTCCCTCATTGAGGGCTGCAATCCAGTCGGGTTTTCAGGATTTCCCCAATGAATATGCATGAGATCTATGTGCATGCACTGCTTTCAATGCATATTCATTGGGGAAATCCTGAAAACCTGACTGGATTGCAGCCCTCAGGGAGGGACTTTGAGATCCCTGAGTTAGAGCAACTAGTAACAGAAAGTATACAAAGCTGGAAATGTTTTAGATCTTTTATTCTTATCTAATCATCTGGTGGAAAGGTTAGAAGAATCAGTAGCTGTTAAGGATGTCACCTGGTCAGATCATCATATATTAACGTTTAGTTTTTATAACACTCCACCTAAGATAAATGAGCAGAAATTTAAAATGATAAGACCTAAGTTTGGGTCAAAAGATCTAGCTGTAGTTTTGAAACAAAATTTGATCATTGATGATAACCGCTCCGTAAATGAGGATGTGGATTTATGGCATACTTCCTTGACATCTGAACTTGATACTGAAGCCCCACAAGAATTAATTATTGATCGATCTAACTTAACAACTTTCCCATGGAGATCTGATGTGGTTACTCAAGCAAGAAGGGAAGGTAGGCAAGCTGAGAGAAAATGGAGAAAAAACGAGGGACCCAGATGATAAGGATGAATTTACTATAAGACTTATGGAATATAAAATGTTGTGTGATACTGAGCAAAGCAGATATTTTCGAGACAGAATTACTAATGCCCAAAATAAATCTCAGGAGTTATTTAGGATATGTAAATTTTTATTACATGGGAATAACCAACCTAATAGTGAAGAACAACTAGATGCTGATAAATATGCTAGCTATCTACAGAAGAAATTGGGGGAGAGTGGGAACAATGTTTCATGGGAGAGAGCAACACAGAGAATGATGAGGATGAATCAATTGAATTGTGGCAATCTTTTGACCTCATGACTAAGGAAGAGATTAGTGAAGTAATTGCTTATATTTCACCGACCCAAGCTATTTTGGATCCTTGTAATTCAAGTATTTTACATCAGATACCTGTTACATCAAGCGCTTTTGTTAACAAATCTTTAACTGAAGGAGAGCTACCTAAGGCATGTAAGGAATCAACCGTAACTCCTGTGTTAAAGAAAAAGGGCTTGGATGTTGAGGATTTAAAAATCTTTCGTTCTATCTCTGTACAGTGGAACCTTGGTTTACGAGCATAATTTGTTCCAGAAGCATGCTTGTAAACCAAAATACTCGTATATCAAAGCGAATTTCCCCATAGGAAATAATGGAAACTCGCTTTGAAACGTTCCCTCCCCCCTGAGGCCAGCGGTGCTGCTCCCCCCCCCCCCCGCTCGCAAAGGCCCCCCCCCGTGCGAACCGGCACCCCCCACCCAAACAACTTGAACTTTCCCCCCCCCCGGTCTGGCACCGGCACGCAGCCCACAGGATGTGCCGATGCATCTGCGCATGCTCAAGGCTTTCTAATTCTCCCTCTCGCCGAGATTCTCAGAGATCTCCGCTGCAAGATTAATCACAAAGCACACTGTATGCAGAGAAAATGTTAATTATCATTTGTATTCGGGTGTTTTTTCAGAGGTCAAGGCAGATGACTTTAAAATATGCAATGTCACCTCAGTAACAACTATACAAAAATAGACAAATATACCCCCTCCCTTTTTACTAAACCGCAATAGCGTTTTTTAGCGCAGGGAGCTGCGCTGAATGCCCCTCGCAGCTTCCAAAGCTCATAGGCTCCCTGCGCTAAAAACCACTATCATGGTTTAGTAAAAGGGGGCCATAGTGCAAAATATAGACAGCAGATATAAATTCTCAAAACTGACACATTTTGATCATTAAATTGAAAATAAAATCATTTTTCCTACCTTTTTGTCTGGTGATTTCATGAGTCTCTGGTTGCACTTCCTTCTTCTGTAAAGCTAATATTTCTTTCTTTCTGCCTTTCTTTCTCTCTTCCCCTGCCTGTCTTTCTTTCTCTCTCCCCCCTTCCCCCCTCTTTCTTTCTGCCTTTCTTTCTCTCTCCCCCTGCCCCCCTCTTTCTTTCTGCCTTTCTTTCTCTCTCCCCCTGCCTGCCTGTCTTTCTTTCTCTCCCTGCCCCCCTTTCTTTCTGCCTTTCTTTCTCTCTCCCCCTGCCTGTCTGTCTTTCATTCTCTCCCTGCCCCCTCTTTCTTTCTGCCTTTCTTTCTCTCTTCCCCTGCCTGCCTGTCTTTCTTTCTCTCTCCCCCTGGCCCCTCCAAGCCATCGTGCCGATTTCTCCACTTCCCCGATTCTTTCCCTACCCCCCACCCCAAACCACCACGCCGATTTCTCCCTGCTGCTTCCCTGCGCCAGGCCTGGCTCGTACAAGTGCTGGGCCCACAAAACTTCACCTCCGATGTCAATTCTAACGTCAGGGAGAAAGTTCCAGGCCAGCTAGGCAGCGATTGGCTGGACCAGAACTTCCTCTCCGACGTCAGAATTGACGTCAGAGGTGAAGTCTTGTGAGTCTGGTGCTTGTACGCAATCGACTCGCGTTGCCTTTGCGATCGACCATTTGGGCACCCCTGTTCTAAACCGATGAAGAGAAATATGCTTTTACTATAGATGTGATGTGATGAGTGATGTGTCCTGCTGATGAAGGTGGGTTTAGACCTCCAAATTTAAGGGTTTACATAGCGCAACAATTTTGAAAGTTTGAAAGTCTTCAAGAATTTTTGTGAAGGAACAGAACTTATCGTATGGATGTCAAGGAACTGGAAGCACTGTCACCCACTGGGGCTAGGTACATGCAATACCACAGAAAAGAGATAAACAAGTTATCCCTTTTGCATCTTGTGACTAGTCAGACTCTGTGCCTGACATGTTCCCAGTTAAAAGCCCCAGGAGAGGCAGAACTAAGGCTATGAAAGTTGTTGCCAAGCCTCGTAAAGCCCAGCAGCCTAGATTCCCTGATTATACTAGGGAGAATCTGACTGAAGATGAGTTTCTTTCTGACCACTCAGAAGTAGAGGAAATGGAGACTCAGCCCAGCTCTGCAAGGTTTGTCTCCAAACCTGTTAACATTAGGTTTAGGCAAAATGCCCCTGTGAGAAAGCCTTGCACCTACCCGAACATCCAAAGGGCGAGCCCAAGGGAGCCTCAGGGCAGTGCAGGCCCACTGAGAGCAGGGCGGGGCTCACACATTGAAAAGTCAGCAGTGTTTTCTCCAGAGTTAGAGAGGACAAGGAAGGGGAACAGTTCTCTCTCCACTGCTCAGCAGCCAGCCAGACCAGAGCAACTTAATAATCTGGAGCTCATGGAGGTGGATGATATAGTAGAGATCGGACACAAGGCCATTCACCGCCCTGTGGAGCGGTGAATGGTGAGCACACGCGGTCAACGAGCGTGTGGTCCGGGAGTCCCCTCTCTCCCGCCGGTCATCCGGCCGTGCATCTCTCTCCCTTTCCTTCTCTTGTGCCGAAACTGTACCTTCTCCTCTACATCCCACCCCCAGCACCCTTCATTCGGTCCAGCAACTCCCTCCCGCTAGCTAGCCATGCATTTCCCTCCCTCCCTTTCCCTTACCTTCTCTTGTGGCGTAACTGGCTATTTCTATGAGGCTATGCGCTGTATTACAGCCATAGCCTTGAAGTCGCATCGTGTTGCCTGCTAGAAAAGTCTCCTCCAACGCAACTTCCTGTTTCTGGTTGCATCGGAGACTTTTCCAGCAGGCAACGCAACGTGACTTCAAGGCTCCAGCTGTAATACAGCGCATAGCCTTTTTTTTCAAAAAATAAATCTTTATTCATTTTCAAACTTACAATAAGTGTGACAATACATTCAAACAAATTAACAATAAATATACCATTTAATAATCATCAATGATACAAATGATATGCTCTTATCTCCCACCCTTCCCACCCTTTCTTATCATATAATAAAATACCTTGAACGATTTGTAATAATAAATTACCCTCCCTCCCCCCTCACAATTGAACTTGTAAATTCAAGGGGAAAAATGTCCTCTAATCAGTACAATATTTTGTTAATGGCTCCCACACATCTTGAAATTTCTTAAAACACCCTTTCTGTATTGCAATAAATCTTTCCATTTTATATATATGACAAAGTGAATTCCACCAAAAATTATAATTTAGTCTACTCCAGTTCTTCCAATTATAAGTAATTTGTTAAATGGCAACCCCAGTCATTATAAATAATAATTTGTTATTATTTGAAGAAATCTGACTTTTTGCTCTCATTGCCATACCAAACATCACGGTATCATTTGACAATGCCACTGAATTATCTAATAAACAATTAATTTGATCCCAAATTGATTTCCAAAAAGCTATAACATATGAACAAATGATCTAAAGTCCCTGCTTCAAGATGACAGTGCCAACATTTATTAGACTTAGAGCTATCCAATTTTTATAACCGAACAGGGGTCCATAATGCTATATGTAATAGAAAAAACCATGTTTGTCTCATAGATGTTGACATTGTACATCTATGCTCCAAATGTCTCTCAGACCAGTGTTTGGTTTCTTTTTAATCAGTCCAGTTAACAATTTATACCACTGGGCAGCCTGGTAACCCAGGAAGTCCGCCTGAAAGCATAGGAACTCCATACTATATTGATCATTAAGGTTTTTCCATTCAGGGAACCCCGCCTTATAGAACAGCGCATAGCCTTATAGAAATCGTCAGTTTCGCCACAAGAGAAGGGAAGGGAAGGAGGGAGGGAGATGCACGGCTGGCTAGCAGGAGGGAGTTGCTGGACCGTGCAAAGGGTGCTGGGGGTGGGGGGATGGAGAGGAGAAGACGCTGAAGCAGCCTGAAGGTAACTGGGGAAGAAAGAGAGAGGAGAAGATGCTGGGAAACAGGGAAGAGATAGTGGGGAGAAGATGCTGGGAAATGGGGAACAGAGAGTGGGGAGAAGCCATTGGAAGGGAAGAAGACAGAGATGCCAGACTATGGGGGAGCGGAGGGAAGAAGATGGGTGCCAGACCAAGGGGGAAGGGAGAGGCACAGTAACAGAGCAAATGGAACACTCAGAGAGACGGCAGACAGTGGATGGAAGGAACTGAATAAGAAGATGAGGGAAGCAGAAACCAGACAACAAAAGGTAGAACAAAATTTTCTATTTATTTATTTATTTTGCTTTAGGATAAAGTAGTATATTAAATGTGCTTATAAAATTTATAGACAAAGCCCTGCCAGCTGAACATCTCTCTAGTTCAGCAGCCACAATTTTGATTTATAAGGAAGGAATAAGCTAAATATTGCAGTCCTGAGGCTTATATGGATGCTGCGGGACGTGGAGGTGAAAGGGACGGCGGGGATGGGGCAGTGGAGAGGATGGTAGGACGGGGACGGTGCAGTGATAGGGACAGAATTTTTCCCCGTGTCGTTCTCTATGATATAGCTTCATGCCAGGAAGCTGAGGCCCTACCTCAAGAGGAGGAAATGGAGAATTTTGAACAGGTATTTCTAGAACCAGAAGCCATGGAAATAAGTGTTACCTGTAAGGCCACTAACTTTAAAACTGTGTTTGTTTTGTGGGAAGTTTCCAAAGCTATCTACTGCTCTGAACTGAACTGTTTTTGAATGCTATTTTGAATTTTTGTGTGGACAATTAATAGGACTTGTGTTATAGCCTGTGGCCTAGTTTGAAAGAGTTTTTTTTCTTTTTCCTTTTCACTACATGGGCTCACAGCACTGCTGAGGCCCAATCTAAGGCCCCAGGTGGGGGCAGGGCTCTTTCTGGTGTTTCATAAAGGACTGTTGCAGGTGCTCTCCCAGTTTGTTTTGCATGGGAAATGTTTATGCTTTATGGAACTATATTTTTTTGTAGGTTTGAATGCAGTAATTTGCAGAAACTGAGAACTGTATTATTAGGAGAAGTTTGTCAAGATCTCGGGCGGGGTTATATGAATGTTGTGTATAGCTTGAAGACAAACTTGACAGTTCTCCTGCCCCAATTCAGGAGCAGAGCTGAGGGCCTCCTGAACATTTTCTTTTACATTTATGTTTTGTGAAAATAATGCAGTGAAGGTTAATGCACTATGATAGTTGGACTTAAACTCCCTTTTGAGTAAGGCCTGATTCTAGGGTCAGAATAAGGCCTAGGACCAGGTGAGGCCTAACTTCAGAAAGCTGTGCTAAAACTGCTTAGGCACAGGGACTTTTGTATAACCTGATTTTCTGTGCAGGATTTTTGCCTTGAGTTTTTTTTTATTATTATTGTTTCTTGTTTGCCATTCTGTTTTGCACAAGTAAGAAATAAAGAACCCTGAACAATAATTTGGCAAGGGTTGAATGCACCCCACTGTGTTTGTGACTAATTGCCTGGGTTTTTTTTTTTACTCTTTTGGTGGATAATTTGCCTGTAGGGCCTGTCTCCATATTGAGCAGTACACCAGTGCAGTTTTCCTGTGGTCCATGGCCTGGTACAGCGGCATGATAACCTTCTCCGATCTGTTCATGATCCCCTTCTTAATCATTCCTAGCATCCTATTCGCCCTTTTCACCGCTGCCGCACATTGCACGGATGGCTTCATCGACCTGTCGACCAGCATTCCCAAGTCTCTTTCCTGGGAGGTCTCTCCAAGTAACGCCCCGGACATCCTATATTCGTATATAAGATTTTTGTTACCGACATGCATCACCTTACACTTATCCACGTTGAACCTCATTTGCCATGTCACAGTCCGTTTCTCAAGCGTGTTTGTCACGTTGCAGATCTTTGCAATCCTCCTGCGTCTTCACTACTCTGAATAACTTAGTATTGTCTGCAAATTTAATCACCTCACTCATCGTACCAATTTCCAGATCATTTATAAATATGTTGAAGAGCAAGGGCCCAAGCACCAAACCCTGCAAGCACTCCACTGGTTATGCTTTTCCAGTCCGAGTATTGTCCATTTACTCCCACTCTCTGTTTCCTATCCGCCAGCCAGTTTTTAATCCATGTGAGTATTTCATCCTCGATTCCATGGCTTGCAATTTTTCAAAGTAGTCGTTCATGCGGAACCTTGTCAAATGCCTTCTGAAAATCCAGATATACAATGTCGACCGGGTTGCCTTTGTCTATCTGCCTGTTTACTCCCTCGAAGAAGTGCAGCAAGTTCATCAAGCAATATCTTCCTTTATAGTCCTTTATCAGCGCCTCTACCATCTTTCCCGGTACCGAGGTCATACTCACCGGTCTGTAGTTTCCCGGATCACCCCTCGAACTTTTCTTGAAAATTGGCATAACATTTGCCACTTTCCAGTCTTTCGGAATCCTTCCCGATTTGATCGATAGATTATCTATTAGTTGAAGCAGTTCAGCTACAACCTCTTTCAATTCTTTGATTACCCTTGGATGGATGCCATCCGGCCCGGGGATTTCTCATTTTTAAGCCTGCTTGCATATCTCTTCTAGACTAACCGTCAACCCCTGTCAGTTTCCCCATCTTCGTTTCCCGCGTATAGCCTGTCGGCTTCCGGTATGTTGTGTATATCCTCTTCGGTAAACATAGACGCAAAAAATGTATTCAGTTTGTCGCCAATGACTTTGTCCTCCTTTAGCACTCCCTTTATTCCATGGTAATCCAACGGCCCCACCACTTCCTTCGCAGTTCGTTCCCCTTAATATATCGAAAGAACGGCTTGAAGTTTTTTGCCTCCTTGGCTATTTTTTCCTCGTAGTCTCTTTTGGCCCCTCTTACCGCCTTATGTCACCTGCTTTGATGCTGTTTGTGCTTTTTCCAGTTTTCGTCCGTTTTTGACCTTTTCCATTCCTTAAACAAGTCTTCTTGTCTCTGATTGCTTCTTTCACCATTACAGTGAGCCATGCTGGTTCCTTGTGTTAAGGGTCGCTCAGTTACAAAAAATATGCGGAAGCTATTGACCTCCATGGAATATCATTCTAGGGATGGCCTACCTTCCTTACTAATCAGCTTTGATGCAGAAAAAGCCTTTGATAAAGTTAGATGGAAATTTTTATATGCTACCTTGACTAAATATGTGTTCAATGGGCGTTTTCTTTTAGCCATTCGAATGTTGTATGCCTCCCCACAGGCGCTCCTTTTTGTTAATGAGCATTGGTCCTCTCCCTTCAAAATCTTTTGGGGCACCAGGCAGGGCTGCCCTTGTTATTTGTTTTGGCTTTGAATCCTTTGATCCTGGATATTCATGCTAAAGGGCATCCAAATTGGAGATTGTGGTTTTAAGCTAGCGGCTTTCGCGGATGATATCTTGGTTCATCTTATCGATCCTAAGAGATCCTTGGATGCCCTCTTGGAGAATATTAAGGAGTTCGGAGATTTCACTGGTTTTGACCTGAATTTTTACAAATTGGAGGCTCTGCCGTCCTCCAGGAATGTCAACATAAGAACATAAGAAATGCCTCCGCTGGGTCAGACCTGAGGTCCATCGCGCCCAGCAGTCCGCTCACGCGGCGGCCCATAAGGTCCAGGACCTGTGCAGTAATCTTTTATCTATACCCCTCTATCCCCTTTCCCAGCAGGAAATTGTCCAATCCTTTCTTAAACCCCAGTACCATTCGCTGCCCTATAACGTCCTCTGGAAGCGCATTCCAGGTGTCCACCACACGTTGGGTAAAGAAGAACTTCCTAGCATTCGTTTTGAATCTGTCCCCTTTCAACTTTTCCGAATGCCCTCTTGTTTTTTTATTTTCTGAAAGTTTGAAGAATCTGTCCCTCTCTACTCTCTCTATGCCTTTCATGATCTTGTAAGTCTCTATCATATCCCCTCTAAGTCTTCTCTTCTCCAGGGAAAAGAGACCCAGTTTCTCCAATCTCTCAGCGTATGAAAGGCTTTCCATCCCCTTAATCAGTCGTGTCGCTCTCCTCTGAACTCTCTCGAGTAACACCATATCCTTCTTAAGGTATGGTGACCAATACTGGACGCAGTACTCAAGATGTGGACGCACCATTGCCCGGTACAGTGGCAGGATAACTTCTTTCGTTCTTGTGGTAATACCCTTCTTGATTATACCCAGCATTCTATTCACTCTCTTAGCGGCCGCTGCGCACTGTGCCGTCGGCTTCATTGTCATGTCCACCATTACCCCCAAGTCCCTTTCTTGGGTAATCTCATTCAATAACATCCCTCCCATCGTATAGCTGTGCCTCGGGTTTCTGATTCCCACATGCAATACTTTACACTTCTCAACATTGAACTTCATCAGCCATCTCTCTGCCCATTCCCCCAATTTGTCCCAGTCCCTTTGCAATTTTTCACAGTCCTCCTTTGTCCGAGCTCCACTAAATAGTTTGGTGTCGTCGGCAAATTTTATTATCTCACTCTTTGTTCCTGTTTCTAGATCATTTATGAATATATTAAATAGCAGCGGCCCGAGCACTGAGCCCTGCGGAACACCACTCGTGACCTTCCTCCAGTCTGAGTAGTGTCCCTTCACCCCTACCCTCTGTTTCCTACCCGCTAACCAGTTTCTGATCCATCTATGCACGTCTCCGTCCACCCCATGGTTCTTCAGTTTCCAGAGTAGACGTTCATGAGGCACCTTGTCAAAGGCTTTCTGGAAATCTAGGTATATGATGTCTATGGGGTCTCCTTTGTCCATCTGTTTGTTAATTCCCTTGAAGAAGTGCAATAAGTTGGTCAGACACGATCTCCCCCTGCAGAAACCATGTTAGCTGGTTATCAGAAGTTCGTGTTTTTCAAAATGTTCATCAATTTTTTCTTTTATTAGTGCTTCCGCCATTTTCCCCGGAATAGAGGTCAGACTCACCGGTCTGTAGTTTCCCGGGTCTCCTCTTGATCCCTTTTTAAAGATGGGCGTAACGTTGGCTATCTTCCAATCCTCCGGAATCACACCTGTTTTCAGAGATAGGTTGCAAATTTGCTGTAGTAGTTCCGCTATTTCCTCCTTTAGTTCCTTCAGCACCCTTGGATGGATTCTATCCGGACCCGGGGATTTGTCAGTTTTTAGTTTTTCTATCTGTCTGCGCACATCATCAAGGCTCACTTCTATGGATGTTAACTTTTGTGCTTGATTTCCATTGAAGAATTGCTCAGATTCCGGTATGTTGGTTGTGTCTTCGTTTGTGAATACAGACGAAAAGAACATGTTAAGTGTTTCTGCGACCTCTTTCTCTTCCTTCACCGCTCCCTTCCTGTCTCCGTCATCCAGTGGTCCCACCTCCTCCCTAGCCGGCTGTTTCCCTTTAACATATCTAAAGAACGGTTTGAAATTTCGTGCTTCCCTGGCTAGTCTCTCTTCATACTCTCTTTTGGCTTTTCGAACCACACGGTGACATTCTTTTTGATACTTCCTGTGCTCTCTCCAGTTTACCTCAGTTTTGTCCCTTTTCCATTTTCTGAATGAATTTTTCTTATTGCTTATCGCTTCCTTCACTATTTTAGTTATCCACGCCGGGTCTTTTATTCGACTCTTGTTGCGCCCTTTTCTGAATCTGGGGATATATAGATTTTGCGCCTCGCTCACCGTGTCCTTGAAAAAGGACCAGGCATGTTCTACCGTCTGCCATTTTTGGGAAGTGTTCCTAAGTTTCTTCTTTACCATTCCCCTCATTGCTTCGTAGTTACCCTTCCTGAAGTTAAAAGTTGTCGCTATGGTTCTCTTTCCTTTCAGTATTCCTACTTCCATCTTGAACTTGATCATATTATGATCGCTGTTTCCCAACGGTCCCCACTACTTCCACTTCCTTTGCAGGTCCCCTTAGCCCATTTAGGATTAGATCCAGAGTGGCATTTCCTCTTGTCGGTTCTCTAACAAGCTGTTCCATGAAGCAATCTTGTACAGCCTCCAGAAATTCTGTCTCCCTAGCGCATCTTGAGCTTCCAAGACTCCAGTCTATCACAGGGTAGTTGAAGTCTCCCATAATAACCGTGTTACCGCCTTTGCATTCTCGCTTCATCTCGGCTTCCATTTCTTCATCGATATCTCCGGTTTGTCTGGGTGGACGATAGTATAGGCCTATCTTTATTTCAGGCCCTTTCCTTCCTGGTATTTTAATCCATAGTGATTCCAGCTTGTTGGCCGTCTCCGCTGTGTCCATTCTTGTCGATTATATGCTTTCTTTTATGTATAGTGCTATTCCACCGCCTTTCTGTCCTGACCTGTCCTGGCGATAGAGCTTGTACCCTGGCAGTGCTGTATCCCATTTGCTTTCCTCATTCCACCATGTTTCAGAGATTCCAATGATATCTATGTCCTCCGCAATGATCATGGCTTCTAATTCCCCCATTTAGTTTCTTAGGCTCCTTGCATTAGAATATATATGCAATTTAGCTCCTGGAATTTTGTTGCCTTTAATTTCTTTCCCTGTGCTTCGGTCTTTAGATTCTTCTCTTTGGCTACAATCTTTCTAACCTTCTCTTCTTGGTTAGTCGACTCCTGTAATTTGTCCCTTGTTTCTTCCCAGCCTTTTTTCCCCTCAGTATCTTCATGGGATACCTTTTTCCGAAACATCGACGCTTGGTCGACTGTCGGCTTTCCCCTTCTTCTTAGTTTAAAGCCTGTTCTATTCCTCTCTTGACATTGTTTGCAAGAAGTCTAGTTCCCGCTGTGCTCAGGTGCAATCCATCTCTCCTGTAGAGCTTGCTCTTGCCCCAGAACGTCGTCCAGTTCCTCACGAAGTGGAATCTTTCTTCCTCACACCATCTCCTCATCCACGCATTTATTGATTGTAGTCCATCCTGCCTTTTCACATCTGCCCTCGGTACCGGTAGGATCTCTGAGAATGCTATCTTCTGGGTCCTCATCTTCAGCTTCCTTCCCAGAATCTTGAATTGTTCTATCAGCGAACTTCTTTTGTAGTCTCTCCTGCTGACATCATTCGTCCCAATGTGGATCATTACTGCGGTCTCTTCCATCTCCGCACCTTCCAGGATCTTTGCAATTTTGTCCACGATGTCCTTGGTTCTCGCTCCTGGGAGGCAGGTCACCAGTCGGTCCTCCCTCCCTCCTGCTATGTGGCTGTCCACATGCCTCAGGATCGAGTCCCCCACTAGGATCGCTGATTTTCCCTTCTTCAATGTTCGCTTCGGTCTCAGGTCAATGTCCTCGGTGTGCTTCGCTCGTCTCTTCTTCTGGGCATCGACTGGTCAATTCTCTTGTGGGTGTCTTCTTTGAGATTTTCTGCTTCTTGTTCTCCCTTCGATGTAGGTGTAGCTTCTTCTATCATCTGAAGCTCGTTCTCTTCCACCCTCCTCTTGTATGCTTCTTCAATGAATTTCTCAAGTTCCCTGACTTCCTCCTCGATGTGTCTCTCGCTCGTGAAATCTTCAGCTGTCCTGACTGGGTCTTCCGTGGTGTAAAGTCCTTCTAGTTCCTGTATCTTGTCCTCTAGTCGCTTGACTTCCTTCTTCAAGCTTTCCAGTTCCTGACACCGACCGCATACATACGACTGTCTCCCCGAGGGGAGGTAGTCATACATATGACAGTCGGTGCAGAACACTGGAAAGCTCATCTTCTGGTTTTCCTCTGCTTCCATAGTCGTTCCTACTTTAAGATAACACTTAAGATTACGTGCTCCTTGTGTGCCTGCTTTCTTCAGCGCTTTCTTCTTGTGTGTGCTGCCTTCGCTCTACCTTACTATACTTTGTTTGTGTTTGTTCTTTGTGTGCCTTCTTCTTGTTTGTACTGCCTTTGCTCTACCTTACCTTACCGTTGTTTGTGTGTGTCGTTCCTTCTGCGCCTGCTTCTTCCGTACCTTTCAGTCTTTCCCTGGTGTTCCTGGGTGTAGTAACTTGGCCCTTCTTGAGGCCCTTCGCAAAGGCGCTCTCGCTAAGGCGAGCGCCTTTGCCGCTTGCCTTCGCTGGGCGCCGAACAGCTGGGCGCCGTTGGCTCCTCCCCCTTTAAGGGTTAGTCCGGCGCTGCCTCTGACACGGGGGGGGGGGGGGCGGAGCGAACTCTCGCCGCTTCCCCGAGCCTGGTTCCTGCTGTTACTGCCTCCTTTCTTCGGTGCTCGGCACCGACGCTGTCTTCCTCCCCACTGAGCAGTGAAACGCTGCCTTCTCCTCACTGCTCCTCTTCTCTTCTCTTCGGCACCGCGTGTGCAAATGGTTTTGGGGGATCTCATTTTCCACTGTGCTGGGCGGAGAATTCATTCCGTTATTTGGTATTCAACTCACAGCTATGATTGCTCAGTTATACATTTTAAAGTTTCCAAAATGTTGTGGCACCCGGCTGAGCAGTTGGATCGCTGGAGGGCACTACTGCTTTCGATGATAAGGCATCTTGCCTCGATTCGGTATGGTGATATTTCCACAGTGACTCTATCTTTTGCAGACGTTACCTTTGAAACGTTTGTGAAGGAGTCTCCGGGCCTTAGAACACCTGTTCTCACGTTTTGTTGGCAGGAACGGAAGCCTAAGACTCCGCTATTATTATTTGGTGGGACCAGGATCACAGGGTGGCTTTAGTCTTCCTGATTTAGGGTTATATAAGTCGGGCTTGTCTTTTAAGACATTTGAAAGATTGGATTCTCATGGAACCTCAATATATGCCTCTTTTAATAGAAGCGGCTTCTATGCCCCTTACTCCCTTCTTGCACTGCTACACCTCCCGGGCAGATCTCTACCTGGGGACGTTAGGGAGGAGTGTCCTGTTACGATCTTTAAGGGCTGTGTGGGAGTTTTTGCTGCTTCAACTGCGGGAGAGGAGGGGGGGGGGAGGATCCTCGTGTTTCTACTTTGTATATGGGAGGGGGGCATTTATTACATGTAAAACTTTGATGCTTGGAATGTTATCTATCCCTGTATGCTTGGCCTGGCTATGGCCTTATGTATTATTTGCCTTTTATGATGTGTGATATTCCTTTGTCATCAATAAAAATTGTTTCAATTTAAAAAGTAAGTTAATAAAAGGTTCTTTTTTCAAAAGCCAAAAATATTCGTTATGCTCACGTTACCCCTGTCCCGTTTCCGCATACAGTTCAAACTCCTCTTATTGACCTACAAGTGTATTCACAATGTAGCTCCCCAATATCTCTCTTCTCTTCTCTCTCCCTATACTCTACTCCGGGAACTCTGTTCATCGGGTTAAGTTTCTCTTGTCTGTACCCTTCTCCTCTACAGCCAACTCCCAGCTCCGTCCCATCTACCTTGCTGCACTGTAAGCTTGGAACAAATTGTCTGACTTGGTATGTCAGGCCTTGTCTTTGGTGGTATTAAATCCAGGCTGAAAGCCCTTTTTTTTTTTTTTTTGAAACTCCATTTAAGTCCTAACCCCAACCCATTTATAAAGCACCCATATCTGTTCATCACTCCCTCTAAAGTCCTCTACCCTATCTCATCATTTCTCTTTGTAATTCCCTACCTGAACAGCATGTGATTTACCCTTCTGTCCTGTTTGTCTTTCATAATTAGATTGTAAGCTCTTTTGAGCAGGGACTATCTCTTGCATGTTTAATGTACAGCGCTAAATGCGCCTGGTAGCACTATAGAAATAATAAATGAGTAGTAAGTAGTAGTATGTATAAGGGCAGCCACGATGAAGCATTCAACAGTGCTTGCTTCAATACAGATAAAGTTTTGTACGCATGGAGTCAAGGCTACTTAAAGATGGATTAAAAAAAACTCACCTGCATTTATATCCACACCAAAAGATCAAAAACGGTTACTGAGGGTAGAGAGTCCATGAATTCTTAACCGGCATATCTTCACAAATTACATAGTCAAATTCTAGCACAGGACCTATGGGAAAAGAAGAAATAAGTTTCACTTTGTGTCCTAAGTGAAATACAAAAATATTATTCATGTTAATGTTTCTCTCTCTTGATCTTACAGGCAGTTTTTGATACAATCGATCACGTCTTTTATTTCACAGGCAGTAGGTGTTTCAGGAGACAATGTATGACTGTTTATCTCTGATTTTTCAAATCAATTCATTGGTGTCACCCTCAGCTTCACTTGGATACTAGATATGTTTCTGCTGCGCTTCTAAATTTGACCTGTATTGAATGCTCTAATTTGTGTGATCGAACTACCAGCCATTGAGACTCTTGGACAAAGGCATAGATGCAGAAACACTGTCAGTGTCGAGTCTTCGAGCCTCGCATGCTACGATCAATAAAGTAAACTTTGAACTGCATACCCTTGACCGAATTATTAACATCTCCTCCTCATGACTCCTTTGTTGTGCCTAAAAATCCTTAAGCCATTATAAAAATGGACTAGGGAAATCCTCTTCTTATTCCCAGGATACAAAAAAAAAATCTGTTTTATTCTTAGGATCTTGCCAGGTATTTGACGCAACTAATCTTTTGATAATTCATTATGGCAATTAATAAATGTAATAATTATTTTAATAAAATTTGCATCATGTGTCATTTTCATATTCTTTTTACCCACCTATGAGCAAACCTGGCTGCTCACCCTCACCCCCCCCAAATCCAGCATCTGCTTCCTGTCAACCTAATATATCAACTAAACCTGAGAGCATTTACCTATCCTAATGAATACACACTTTGAGCATTCATGATGCAAAGGTTATTTGGCTAACAAATTTCTTATCATCTAACCCACTTATCGGGAAGAGCGGCCTAGTGGTTAGAACAAGAGGCAGGAGGCTGTTCAGACAGAACAATGATTCTAAATACATTTCTTCCCCACGACATAACACTTGCTCAAGGAACAATTTTTCCTGAGCTGGACACATGTAAAAGAGGAGAAATTGACAAAATAGCATACTAGGCGCAAGAGAGAGAGATCACTGTGGTGTAAGGTTTTTTCCCAAAAAGGAAGCAAAAACCCTGATTGTTTGAACGTGCCCACAGACTATGCACAGAGGAGTTCTTAGCAGAATGACATTTTATGCAAAGGCTTGTGTCATATAGATAAGCAATCTGATGACATCCCGAAAGGCTTGCCGCTTCGTGAAGGGTAACCGTGGCCAGAGTCATGGAAAATCCCCTACTTTAATGTCTTTCCAACTAAGAGTCCGGGGTTTGTTGCGCTTGAGACAAAATCCTTTGCTTTAAAAAGCCAAAAGTCACCATATCTCAAACATAGTTGCTTTTAAGGAGAGCCAAGGCTACGGTCCACTCTCTGGATATGTATGTGCTCTCTTTCTCCTTCGTTGGTTATGTCCAACAACTCCCCACAAATCAGACACACCACAGTCACACAGTCTTGAAATTCCTCAGTCTCTGGTACACCTTTGAATCTTAAATTGCATCTCTGAGATCTGTTTTCCAGATCTTCCACGTGTAGCTGCAGTTCGGAAATTAAGCTTTTATGGGCCTGCACCGAGCCCTGCGTCTCCTTCACTTCTCCCACCAGCTGGGTCATGTGGTCCTCCAAGGCCACCACTCGGGTCCCCAACTCTCTGACTTCGGCTTTAATATCAGTCAAAACCATTTTCACATCTTGACAAACACCTGCCATCTCCTGTTTTTGTGCAGCCAAGAACTCGAAATCTTTACAGTAGCCCCCTCGACTTCTTCACCAGCACTCAAGCATTCTTCCTCTTCTGAGCCAAAGGATAGCGGCACCATGTTTTTCCCCTTTCAGAGGACGCGGCCCCCTACTGAGCCTTTTGGTTTAGGGACCGGCATCTACTGCAAAACAAAATTTTTCAAGGTTTCTTTGCGCATCGTCATCAAAAGACACTAGTTGACAACACCAGGATGAAATTAATCACAATAGAAGGAGCGGTATTAACCCAATATCTCACAGCTTTGGGAACTATGCAACCAGTCCTGGGCTATGAATGTCATTTCCTTCTTGTTGTGATAGTTTTGAAAAGCACTAAGGATATCAAATGAAATAAAAGGAGTTCAAGGTTTTCCTCCCCCAAGTGGGTCCATAGCAATTAATGTGTGTGTGAGTGAAAGAGAGAGTGTGAGAAAGGGGGCATTGCGTGAGTGGAAGAGTGAGGTAAGAGTGTGAGTGAGTGAAAAGAATGAGGGTAAAAGTGTGAGTGAGTGAAAGAGTGTGTGAGAAAGGGCGCATGCGTGAATGAAAGAACAGACTGTGAGACAGAATTGTGTGAGAGTGAAAGTGTGTGTGCTTATGAAAGAGAATGAGAGTGTGTGTATGAGTGAAAGAGTGTGCTTGTGAGTAAAAGTCTGTGTTTGTGTATTTGAGAGAGTTTGTCAAACAGGGGAAGGTCTCTCTGCCCTAAGATTCCATTGTACTTCAATGCACAAATGTTTCTGGTATGGCCTTGTGCTATTTACAAGAGAGGATGGCTATCTACACTTCATTCTGATCCTCATGACATGCACACTCTGTGTCTAAAGATCAGGATGTCAGACAGATAAAATGTAGATGAGCCTGTGCCTTAGGCTGTCTCAAATGAAGAGATACATAATGTGTATTGTGAGCACCTGTACATTTTAAAAAATTAAGAGAATGATTTTAGAAGACATTTCTGTGGTTAAATTACTAAGGAGTTTGCCTACCTTAAGAGCCCTGGTGGTCTAGAGGCATTTTGGGGGGCAGGAAAGAATCCCACTCTTTCCTGCCCACTGCCACTGCTGTAGTCATCATCAACGCTTCTTCATATCACCAACGCTGAGACTTCATATGGCAGCCTCACAAAATTCGCAGAAGTGTTATGAGGCTGCTGGTATGAAGTCTTGGCAGCCATATTGAAGAAGCATCGGTTGTGACTACAGCAGCAGCAGACAGGAAAGAGAGGGGTTCTTTCCTGCCCCTGAAGAGGCCACCAGACTACCAGGGTTGTTAAGATAAAGCCTTGGGAGGGGATGGTTTATTTTCCCCGTTACTGCAGGATTAATGTGGTATCAGACCCTGATCCAATGACACTAGTTTCGAACAGCCCACCGTTACCATGGTATTACTGGGTAATTTTTGAGACCTTTTCCCATTACAACAGTAATGGTTACCTCACATGTGGTTGCTTCAAATACATTGTGTTTTAAAACGGAATCGATGCTTCTTGGCCTCTGCCACACACAGTGCACTGGAGTCAGACAGCACTGAGGAGGTTGACAAATCCTTCCTCGCCCTTGGAGGGGATCAAAGGATGCCCAATCCCGATAGTTTGCTACTTGATGCTTGACATCAACAAAGATGCAGGCCCTCTTGATATTAATGCTTTCCCAGTGCCTAATGCAGCTCCTGGAGTCATAGTTATCATTGCCTCCAATGCTGATGTTAAAAGACCATATATTTTAGTGCCAAAAAATTGTTTCGAGTTGCTTCTCATGACTTTTGATGCTTCTTGACATCTCAAAAAGAAAAAATGAAGACCAAGCTGGCCCTGTCCAATGACAATGGGAAGGCAAATGCCTGCACCATAAACTGCTTCCAAAGCCTTCTAGACCAGGGGTCTCTCCTTGAGGGCCGATTCCAGTCGGGTTTTCAGTATTTCCCCAATGAATATGCATGAGATCTATGTGCATGCACTGCTTTCAATGCATATTCATTGGGAAATTCTGAAAACCCGACTGGATTGCGGCCCTCAAGGAGGGACTTTGAGATCCCTGTTCTAGACAGAACACTGGGAAGTGCTCAAAAGCCAGGCTCTGTCAGATGATGTCACCCATCAGTAAGGATATTTCATCCTGCTTGTCCTCACAGAATAGTATTTTTCAGTGCTGCATAACTTCATGCCAGATTTTATCATGCAATGTCCCATACAATCCTGGCAGAGGCCCTGAAGGGAACCAAAAAGCCATGTGGAAATTATTCAATCCATAAGATAATATGACCCAATCTACTGGATTCAAAAAACCAAAAAAGAGGGAGAGTCCAATGCTATCTTTCCTTTTCATTCTTTTTTGTAAATTTCAGATTTTCTTTCTTGTTGCATTAATAAAGTAAACACAGAAAAGTATTTTTCCCAACAAAATATCTGCCATTTAGTTTGCTGTTGTACAAACTTAGCTAGAGGGGTAACACTAGCATGATTGAGTGACTGCCCTTCTTCACAGAAAGCAAATTTGCTTACCTGTGACAGGTGTTCTTTGAAGACTGCAATTCACCTCTCATGAAAACCAAGCAAAATCCTACAGCACTCCACTATTATTTTACAAAGATGTCAGTAACAAGAATAAGAATATATTTTCATTGATAATCAAAATTCCTCCCCAGGATAAAAAACAAAATTCTAAAATTAATGTTGGACAAACACATTTGTTCATCTTCTGACCCATGAAGTGAATTTCTATCATCTTGTTTAAAAATCCAGTCCAGACAAAACATCTCCCCATTATAGCACTAGGCATGCCAGATGTGCGTGAGATCAACCATTTTCTGTCACACTTTACCTGGCTGTTCCACAATTTTTTCAATTTGTTGCTCCATTTTTTCTTCTTCTTCCAGGAAAAAGCCACCCCCTGTATCTATAACCTTTGGTGGGGCATTAGAACTTATAATTCCTGAAAATGGAAACCAACAAAAGAGTTTTAAGGTTTATGAATTCCCATGGTTTAGGGATAAAGATGAATAAATGAGCACATATTATTCCAAAATCAACAATCAAGTATTTGACATATCATCTCAACATACTGCGCTCAGAGATTGGTTTGCAAATTTTTTCTTCCTTATATACATCATTTTAGTAATATACCTAAATTTAGTAATGTGCCAGAATTTGATTAGTTTATACATTCACAGTATACAATTTCTTTGTGAGGGTCATTTATTAACAGTCCATCACAGCAAAAAGGATGTGCAACTTTTGCACTATAAACTCTACTGAATTTTCAAAGTTTGTATTTTTGTTTTAAAAAATTACCCCAGTAAAGTTGTACAGGTTCGTTTACACTTGCTACTTGGTGTGTCAAATTTTTCTGAAGTAAAATATGCTTTTTTTTTTTTTTTTGTAAAAACACAAAAGTATTCACCGAAAAAAAATCAGACTTGTCAATTCAGTGACCCCCCCACCCTGGTGAGACCGGACATACCTCTGCTCTGAGGCTTCCTAAAGCAGCAGCACTCTGAAAGGGCTGCTTTGTGGCCTTCCCCACTGGGGCCATCCCTCTGCTGATGACATCATCAGTGATGCAGCAAAGGAAAGACCCCGGCGTGGAAGGCCTCAAAGCAGCCCATTCAGAGAGCTGCTGCCACTGCTGTTTTTGGAGGCCAGAGCGGAGGTTTGTCAGTCTCACGGTAGGAGGGTGGGTGAGGTTCTACTGCACAGGGGGATGGAAGGAGGGATAAAGATGCTGCACAAGAGGATCGGTGAGAGGGGAGAAAAGATGCTGCATATGGGGGGGGGAAGAAAGAGGAAGAATTGGGGTGGAGGAAAGGAAGGGATTGTTGTAAATGAAAAAAATAAGACATCCCCCCAAAATAAGCCCTAATGTGTTTTTTTGACCCAAAATTAATGTAAGACACTGTCTTAGTTTCGGGGAAACACGGTAGTACATACAAAGAGTTTCCCATCAAAATGGAAGATTTAAACAGTCACATTGCTTCCAATTCCTTGTAATCATTTGGAGAGTAACTCCAGTCATGATAAGAAGGAGTCTATCTTTATGATCTTTAAGCAGACTCTTGGACAGAAGTGAAATACCAAACAAAATTGTTCCATAAAATAGTGGAACAGGAACCTCATGAATAAAAGTTATTTTTCTCCATATAGATTTCCAGAAAGCGAATATTAAAGGCCAATGAAACAGAAGATGATCTATTGTTCCCATTCCTAATTGGTAATGCCAGCATTTATTAGAACGTGTATTATCCAATTTCCGTAATCACACCAGGGTCCAGAATAGTCTATATAATTAAAAAGTACAAAGTTTGTCTCATAGAAGCTGATGCCGTACTTTGCACTCTACGGTTACAAAGTCTAGACCATTGGGTTGTAGTAATGCTGTATTGTATTTCTAGAGTCCAAATATCACGTAGGCCTATTTTTGGTTTATTAGGTAAGTAATTACATATTAATTTATACCATGTAGAGGCGTGATGACCCTGAAAGTCCACTTGAAAACATAAAAATGGCAAGCTATGCTGACCTATTAGAGTATGCCATTCAGGAATTCCTTTTTGGATAGTTTGTTTTAATTGCAACCATTTGAAGCATTGTGTTTTTGGTAAGTCAAATGATTGCTGTAACTAGATACTAGTTTATCTTGAGGACATACATTTTCAAGAGTTCTAATTCCAACCTTTAACCACTCTTTCCACAAAATTTTTGATTTTCCCACCATAATTTTAGAGTTCAGCCATAAGGACTGACATTTTGTTTTCTTGATAGGAGTTGGCAATAAAGTACCGGTATCCAAGAATCTTAAAGTCTTCCAAGTAGAGTGAAAAATCTTGTTACCTTTATAGATTCTTGGAAGTCCAATACTCATTAAATGCTTTAGACAAAGTGGGCTGAGAGTATGCTCAAATGGAAGAAAAAGTCTCAGGTTTTATTGGCAGAGCTCAAGCTCAAACCACCACATCATTGGCTAAAAAACTTCCATAGAGTGACAACTCGCTGTTGAGGTTTAAAATGATTGAGGACTGAGATATTTTGCAACTAAAACCACTGTGAGTGGATAAAGCAGTCTGTTAAAATGCCAACGTTTCACAGCACTAAGCCGTTTCTTCAGGGCTAATATGATCTTGCTTGAATCTTCAGAGTGACAGTGTTGTGCTCACAATCTCATTAGTGAGACAGTGAGATACTGGTGAGATTGTGAGCACTGATAACCAGCCAACATGGTTTCTGCAAGGGGAGATCATGTTTAACTAACTTATTGCACTTCTTCGAAGGAATTAACAAACGGAAACGGATGGACAGAGGAGACCCCATACACATCATATACCTAGATTTCCAAAAAGCCTTTGACAAGGTGCCTCATGAACGTCTACTCTGGAAACTGAAGAACCATGGGGTGGAGAAGGACGTACATGGTTGGCGGGTAGGAAACAGAGGGTAGGAGTGAAGGGCCACTACTTGGACTGGAGTTGGGTCACGAGTGGTGTTCCGCAGGGCTTGGTGCTTGGGCTGCTGCTATTTAATATATTCATAAATGATCAAGAAACAGGGACGAAGTGTGAGATAATAAAATTTGCAGACGACACCAAACTATTTAGTGGAGCTCGGACTAAAGAGGACTGAGAAGAATTGCAAAGAGACTTGAACAAACTAGGGGAATGGGCGACGAGATGGCAGATGAAGTTCAACATTGAGAAATGTAAAGTATTACACATGTGGGAAGCAGAAACCCAAGGTACAACTATACGATGGGAGGGATCTTATTGAATGAGAGTACCCAAGAAAGGGACTTGGGGGTAATGGTGGACATGACAATGAAGCTGATGGCACAGTGCGCAGCAGCAGCCGCTAAGAGAACAAATAGAATGCTAGGTATAATCAAGAAGGGTATTACTACCAGAACGAAAGAAGTTATCCTGCCGTTGTATCAGGCAATGGTTTGCCTGCATCTGGAGTACTGCGTCCAGTACTGGTCGCCGTACCTTAAGAAGGATATGGCGTTACTTGAGAGGGTTCAGAGGAGAGCGACACATCTGATAAAAGGGATGGAAAACTTTTCAGATGCTGAGAGATTGGAGAAACTGGGTCTCTTTTCACTGGAGAAGAGGAGACTTAGAGGGGATATGATAGAGACTTACAAGATCATGAAGGGCATAGAGAGAGTGGAGAGGGACAGATTCTTCAAACTTTCAAAAAATAAAAGAACAAGAGGGCATTCGGAAAAGTTGAAAGGGAACAGATTCAAAACAAATGCTAGGAAGTTCTTATTTACCCAACGTGTGGTGGACACCTGGAATGCGCTTCCAGAGGACGTAATAGGGCAGAGTACGGTACTGGGGGTGTAAGAACGGATTGGACAATTTCCTGCTGGAAAAGGGGATAGAAGGGTATAGATAGAGGTCCTGAACCTGTTGGGCCGCCGCGTGAGCGGACTGCTGGGCACGATGGACCTCAGGTCTGACCCAGCGAAGGCATTGCTGATGTTCTTATGTTTTTGTAGAAAGATGCCTAAAAATAAATTGGTATCATATTCATCTGGTAACAAATTACAGGAGCAATTATCATCTTAATGGTTTGAACTCTCCCCAGACTGACCAACCTCCAACTTCAATTCCAGAAGGAACTAGGGCCTCAGAGATCAAATCGACCAGATTTGCGGGTTTGAAAAATATCTACACCATGGGATCCCCATCCAGAGCCTGATCCTGAAGATCCGCAAGCGCTGCAACATCCCCCCACAGAAGTAGTGCCAGCCTGCAAGAGCAAAGGCATGGTTAGGTCATCCAGGTCATCTGAATTATCTGCTGACCCAACAACTTGGGACACTTGGAGAAACTTGGCTCAATATCCATGTACTGGGATCCCCGTAGCCTGAGGAGACGTGGAAGGTGCTTTTTTTTTCTTTGCCAAATAAGTCTGAAACATCATGTTAATAAATTCTGGGGAAAATCATCATCCCAAGGCGGGGGTGGATCCTGAGGAATCTCCTTAGATCTTTTGGAGGACTAATGAGCTTTGGATGGTGAATCGCAGTTGTGTTTTGCCAGGACCACAAGGGCGTTGTCCGTGGGACCCACTTTCAACATTTTAGGGTGCCTTGGCTGGAAAAGTGGCAGGACTCCCTTCAGGGGTCGAGGGAACCTGGGCTGACAAGATTTCACCCCCTCCCACACTGCAGTGCACGTGGAACACAGCCACTCATCAGACAGCTATCCACCACAAATAGGGCATGAATCCAAAGAATCCTGCCCTGAGGAGTTCATCTGATTGGTTTTCTTGCAAAAGACGAAGTGTGTAGAGACAAAAAATAACTTTAAATTGAGATAATGAAAATCTAAGATGGCCACCGCGGGTGTAATTTTCAGAAAAAAACAGCCCGGGAAAGGAACCCTCAGAACATGGCAATTTTTGGATTTTAGGGGTAGGGTGGGGGCTTGGGCTAACTCCCAAACTGCTCAAAATCCACTTTTGAAGAACTCCCCCAAAATCACGAAAACAGACTGTCAGCCCTGTACTCACTGTGCCTTGAGGTGCTGGAAACTGCAGGAAAGGAAGTTGAAATAGCTTACAGGGAGATCATCTGCCCCAACAAGAACGCAAACTGGACTGCTGGTATTCTGACTACCCTCCTGGCCCGACACCAACAGTTGGAGATCTCTGCCACCACTGGACACCCTCGAGGACACGACCTTGTGCTGGAATGCAGTAGGCGCTGTTCCTGGACACACCTCCTCGGAGCCACACAGTCAGCACTCAAACCCACTAGTGGAAGAACCTGGGGTGAGCAAGCTCCTGAAGGAACAGTCCCTGAGCCCCAATCCGAAAGTGAAGCTGTCCAAACGGTGCACTGCCAGGCAGCCAACCCCCTGAAATCAGACTTTCTGCAAAGTCTGCGATCTCCTGCAGTCAGAGCTGTCTCCGCGGCGAAACTCTGCAGCACAAAGGCACAAATCACAAACAAGAAGACAAAATTTAAAGAAAAATAAACATGAGCAGAATAAAACTAGCTCCTACCATCTAGCTAGTAGGAATGCAACTGGATTCCTGAGGGCAGTCCTGAGGTATGAGGAGAGGAACTGAAAACATGTAAATGAAGCTTCCTACAAGCTGTCTGGCGACCACAGATGCATAACCCACTTGTCCAGGAATAGAGCGGGATTGTACAAGAATAGGACATTACCTCCTATCCCATGACTTTTTAATTTCCTCAGAAGTCTTTCATGAGGTATTGTGTCAAATGCCTTTTAAAAATCCAATACACAATATCAACCAGCTCAATCACCCCTTCAAAGAAATGCAGTAGATTAGCGAAGTAAGATTTCCCTTGACTAAATCCATGTTGGCTTTCTCTCATTAATCCATATGTATACTGTATGTTCTGTCATTTTGGACTTTATAATAGTCGCTACCATTTTGCCTGGCACTGACATCAGACTCACTGGTCTATAATTTCCCGGATCACCTCTGGAACTCTCAATCATATGACATGCAGCAGAACCAAACCACATTAAGTAAAACATGAAACAGTAAGCGGAGAGTGTGATGCACTAGTTAAAGCTACAGCCTCAGCACTTTAAGCTTGTGGGTTCAAACCCACGCTGCTCTTTGTGACCCTGGGCAAGTCACTTAATCACCCCATTGCCCCAGATACATGCCCAGGTACATTAGATAGATTGTGAACCTGTGGAACAGAAAAGGAAAAATACTTGAGTACCTGAATAAATTCATATAAACCACTGAGCTCCCCTGGGAGAATAGTAAAGAAAATTGAATAAATAAAAATCACAATAACTAAAAATATAAGAAGCAGCAAGTAACTGTAAATCCATTAAGCCACCATCATTACAATGGTTATAAATAAAATCACATTGATGCATAAACAAAATTATTAGCACCAAAAAGGACATGTACCTAAAAGGTACCTTAACAAAACTTCACCCCTTATTAGCAATAATGCATCCAAAACAACCTATAAGTTAGGATTTGTTAAAGTTGAAAATTATATTTGACCTGAGCAATATAAAAATCCATTCTCTCATTATGTGAAAGTATATTAAGGGCCGGTCTCAGACATGCTAGGGCCTAGGGCAGAAATTGAGTAAGCCCTCGCAGCAGTTCCTCTGCTCACTGCCCCCTCTGCCAATTTCTGCACCCCCCCCCAAAAAAAATGCCATCTCATTCAGCATTTTTCCCTCCAAACCACCCCCAGGTCCACCAAAAACCTCCCATCCAACATCTCTCCCTTCATTTTTAAAATCAGCTGCTCTAGGGGGCCCCCATGGGCCAAGATGTCCTTCCCTTCTTCCCATCCGGTTCTAAATATCCCCTCATCTATAAAAATGCAAGGAGGTCGCTGGCATGGCAGTGATTCTCTAGCTCTGCCCACGGCCTCCTCGACAGAAAATTGTGTGGGGCGGACCATGGCAATGGAACAGTGCCAAAAAGGAGGCCACAATCAAAGCTAGAGAGCTGTATTTTTACAGGTGAGGGTTGCTTCAGAACTGGGTGGGGAGAAGGGAAAGACATCCTGGCTTACGGGGTCCTCCTGGAGCAGCTGATTTTAAAAACAGAGGGATGTTGGATGGGAGGCCATTTGGTGGACCCAGGGGTGGTGGGGAGGGATGGAAAGAGGGAGAAATGCTGAATGAAATGGCATTTCGTGGGTGGAGAAATTGAGGGAGGGACAGAGAGAATTGGTGGGGAGGCTTCAGAACCAGGTGAGAAGGGAAGGTCATCCTGTCTTCCTTTTTCTAGTCATATGGCAACCCCGTTTAGGGATGCTTAAGCACCCATAGAGCTGACTCCTATGAAGTCTTGTAATATTTTTGTTTAAATTACTAAAATCCCAGAAACAACCTGCAAATGTGGGCTTTCATTCACTAACCACAGTCCATTATTTTCTCTATTACAATTAATACAGTAAAGCTTTTATTTTAAGAACATATCTTGTTTTAGCAGATATTTGTTGCACCTTGATTTGTAATTTTGAAGTTTTTGGTCTGCTCACATTTTGTTTACATGGTTTTAAGTGGTACTGTTTAGCAAGCACACGTTTACCAAATTTAATTCTATAGACAGATACAGGGGAGAAAGCTTTCGCAAGCAGGCATATATGAGATGGTCCCATCCCGTGCTTTAAAAGGCTAAAATTAACAATCCAGTGTATCTCAGAAATGTTGCAGGTTCGGGGCTGCTGTGCTAGCATTCCCAGGCCACCTAGTAGGCGCATGCGCATAACGAACGTCACTGAGCGGCGGCGAACACAGAGGAGCTTCCGCTGGACTTGCCCAGATGCAAAACCCACCCGTCCCGGTCATGGCATGAGCTGGGTACGGCCTGCTGGCGAGACGCGCCTGCCTCAGCATCAGGGCTCGCTGCCTGTTCCGCTCGATCCTGGCTTTCACAGCAGCGGGCAGAGGCCTTCCTGCCGACTCTTCACTTTCCATTCTTTCTTTCAGCCACAGAGGCAGGTGGAGAGGGGTGGGGGATGGGGGCGAGCACCAGCGGGATTGTTTATCTGCTGAATTAATCCGCTTCCGGAACTTTACTCGAACCTGGCGCAGCGGTGAACGCTTTCCGCAGGCGCAAAGGGAGGGGGGGGGGAGGAGTCTAAGGGTTGCAAATGAGAGAGAAGGATCTAAGTTTCACTGAACACATGTACTCCAATACTGTATATTGCAGGGGTGCCTACACTTTTTTGGCTTGCGAGCTACTTTTAAAATGACCAAGTCATAATGATCTACCAACAATAAAAATATACTAAACATATACCCCCCCCCCCTTTTACTATAGTGCTTTAGCCTGTTTAGCGCATGCTAAGTGCTAATGTGCCCATTATATTCTATGGATGTGTTAGCATTTAGCGTGCCTTAGAAAAAGACCACCCAATATTTATTTATATATATACCGAGTGCACCTCTTCTGTCCTCCAGACCTTGTTCCATTCCCCAACCAACATCTCTGTCCCTCCAGGAGTCCAGCTTTTCTTCCTCTCTCCTCCACCCCTGTTGGCAACATGTCTCCCTCTATGATCTTGCATCTCTCTGTTCTTCCTCAGGGTCTCTCCTGTCTGCACCTCCCATAGTCCAACATCTGCCCCCCTCTCTTTTAGGTTTCTCCCTATTTATCTTCCTTCTGCTAACATTTTGAGTCCTCCCACCTTTGGTCCAGTTCTTTGTCTCTCTCTCTCTTTGTCTTCCCCCCTCCCCAGGGCCTGGCATCTCTCCTCGGTTCAGGGTGTTTCCCCTCTCTAACCCCTCTAGTAGTCCAGAATCTGCCCTGTCTTCCCCTCCCTTTTTGTTCAAGGCTGCATTCCCGCCACTCGCGGCAGACACAGTCTTACGCCGACATGGAGGGCCTTACCTCTGGTGCTTCCTGCACATAGTGACTGCCAGGACCTCAGACTGGATCATCAATCATGATTGCACCTGTCAATTCTTGCCTCCGTTCTTCCCTCAGGGCCTAACTACCACAGTTTAAAGTAATTGCAGCAGCCTGCAGAGCGAAAGTAGCAGGCTGCCATCAGCCTCTGTAGCACATTCCTTCTGCTGCGGTCCCACACCTCTTCCAACATCAGGGGCAGGACCATGGCAGAGGGAACGGGCTACAGAGGCTGACGGCAGCCTGCTACATTCATTCTGCAGGCTGCCGTAATTATTTAAAGGTGAGACAGTGACCATGGGGAAATACTAAAGATGCTGAGGAGAACACTGGCTCTGCAATCTACCGGCATTGCCTTTGCAATTGACCGGTAGATCGCGATCGACATTTAGGGCATCCCTGGTATATTGCAACATGACCAATCTACTATAGATATGATTCTTACCTACCAAAAGGACAAACATTATAATGAATTATTATCAAAAATGCTCCTCATTTAAGAAATGTAGGTCCTTGAATTGAATTTAACCTATTGATTTATTTAGGGTTACCATATTTGTGAAGCCAAAAAAAAGGACACATGGCCCCGCCCCTCACCTAGGCAGTTGCCTGCTGTATGAACTCAGGGACATAGTAAACTATAATTGCATTCCATGCGACTTGCCCTCCATGGCACCCTATCTTTTCTTGTGTTGCACCCATCATATATCAGACTTTCAGTTGTGTCTATAAAATACTGAGTGCATCAACCCTTGAGTTGATAACCATGTAGAAACAACATTAAACAGTCCTCCAGCTGTTAACAGATCCAAAGCATCAGGGGCAATTGAAATCACCAACCAAACACTAAAATAGCAAGCTCTGTGGGCTTTATTTCAAGGCCTAGCCAGGGAAACTAGCTGTCTTTTCTGACCAGTCAGGTTCAGTACCTCTCCCTCCCAACTTTTTAAAAACATTCAGCAAATGGTTACATATAGCAAACAGCCCCAGGGGTCTCAGTAACACATGCAGAGAGCACAAGTTAAAGATTGTCGCACCCCCCCTAAAAAAAAAAAAAAAATCCTCTACTTAACTTAAATCCATATGATCCATTCCATTTGGAGTGTATTTCTTGAGGACCTAGCAGCCACTCCTTGGTCTTTTATCTCTTTCCCAGAGAACAGGCAATTGGGAGGAACTTCCTGATACATTCTCCTTTCGATTGCCCCTAATCTTAGGACAGAAAGCATTATTTTATTTTGTTCCAACTTCACGCTAACTTAGACAGCAGAATACTGGTACACCTGCACTGTCTGTTCAGTAAGTCCCTCCTGGATCCCAGCTGGCCTCTTCAATCTTTCCTCTCCTTGGGCCTTGGCGGCTGCCAGCTACGTGCAATGCAAAAGATCAGAGGAGAAAGGAAGCTCTTTATGCTTGCCGCATTTCCTCTCGTATTTTCCTTGACGAGTTGTTCCAGGAAGCAATCGCTTACAGCATCCAGGATCTTGGTCTCCCTCCCGCAGCCGGAGGTGCCTAGGTTCCAATCTATCCCCAGATAATTGAAGTCACCAATGATAACTGCGTTGCCTCCCTTGCAGTTGTGTTTAATCTCGTCTGTCATTTCTCCATCAATTTCTTCGGACTGCCCTGGGGGCCAGTAGTAGATGCAGATCTTCGTTTTCATTCCTTTTGTTCCTGGAATTTTGGCCCATAGAGACTCTACCTTATTTTTAGTTTCTGGCGTGTTCTCTCCTGTAGACTCAATTTCCTCTTTGATGTATAGGGCAATACCCCCACTTTTTTGACCTACTCTGTCTCTGTGGTATAGCTTGTATCCCAGTAGCACAGTGTCCCAGGCATTTTCCTCATTCCACCATGTTTCCTTGATGCCGATAATATATGCCATAACCTCCAATTTCCCCATCTTATTTCTTAGGTATCTTGCGATCGTGTACATACACTTAAGTTTGCGGCCTGTTACTTTCTTGAAATTTCTTCCCCTCTTGTATCCCTTTTGATCCCTCAGGATTTCTGTCTTGCCTCTGATCTGGTGAGTCTTCCCCGCTATCTTCCTGCACGGTATCCTCTGAGATACCGGTTCCCGAACCATAGACTCTTGGTTGACTGTCAGCTTTCCCCTTTTTCCTAGTTTAAAAACTTCTTAATTTCTCTCTTAATGTTGCTTGCAAGTAGCCTCGTTCCATCTCTGCTGAGGTGGAGTCCATCCTTCCTGAATAGCTTGCTCTTCCCCCAGAATGTAGTCCAGTTCCTCACACCAGCGCCTCATCCATGCGTTGGCTGCTTGCAGCTCCGTCTGCCTCTTCTCGTTGGCCCTGAGTACCGGCAGGATCTCTGAAAATGCTACACTCTGCATTCTGGGCTTCAGCTTCCTTTCCTAGCATCCGGAACTGGTCCTTTAGTACTTCCCTGCTGTAGTGCCTGTTGCTCACCTTGTTTGTCCCCACATGGATCACCACCGCCGTTATTTTCCTCTTCCACGCTGTCGATGATCCTGTCGATGCAACTCACTATGTCTTCTACCTTGGCTCCCGGTAGGCAGGTCACCAGCCGATCCTGTCTTCCTCCCACTATGTGGCTGTCGACATGTCTGATGATGGAGTCCCCCATGATGATCGCTGTCCTCTCTATCTTCTCTTTGCTCTCTAGCCACAGGTTCATGTCCCCGGTGTATGACCATCTCTCCAGCCGTAGGTCCGTGTCCTCTGTGCACTTCCATCTTCCCTCATCCTGGCGTTGGCTTGCATCGGACTCTTCTTCTTGTGGGTTCCTTCAGTTGTCTCTAGATCCTGCTGCTGTGTCACCCATTTCTTCCTTGTGGTTGTCCTTCAGGTGGTCCTCACTCCCTGTAGGTGTATCTCAGCAGTTCCACTGTTGCTGGTGATTTTCCACAGCCTCCTTGATGAACTTCTCTAACTCTCGGACTTCTTCCTCAGTGGTTTCATCTGTCTTCACGCTCTCTGCCTCTCTTTCCTCCTCCTCCACTGCTCGAAGTGCTTCCAGTTCCAGTATTCTGCCCTCCAGGAGTGTGACTTGTTTCTTCAGCCTCTCCAGTTCCTCGCATCGAGTGCATACATAAGACCGCCTCCCAGCTCTCCTTTATAGCTACCCATGCTCCTCTGCTTTGATTGAATTCTAATAAAAAATAAGGGGAGGCTGTTAAACACTTCAGGCCCCTTACTAGGGCTGGATTTTAAATATGGGCACCTATAGACTCCTAATGTCACCTCATAGACCTCTAATTCAACACACCACTTCTTAAGCCATAGTACTACAGTCCCACTTAGCAACATTAGCAACTCCTCCAGACTTGTCTTAATGAAGTAAAACAAAATTAATGTACGTCTTCCTGGATGACTACAATATTGAAGGGATGATGTCCCCTTTTGTCTGTTTTTACAGTGGATATCTTTTTCCAGTGTGGCCCAGTGAAATGAATCTGGTGTACACGGTGAGAGAATACAATGTCATATATTGTCTCCTATACAATAGTGGAAAACGAGTTTAAGATGTACTATCGGTGGTACTACACCCCAACTAGATTGGCTCACATGTTTAAGGGGGGTAGTGCTCTATGTTGGTGAAACTGTAGGCAAACGGGATTTTATTCATATATGTGGTGGACTTGCCTGGTTCTCCAATCCTTATGGCAAATGGTGGGCCAATTAGTGGTATATTATCAAGGGTCACTACCATTTACTGATGGGTTGCTTATTGAACGCCCCATTGCCCGGTCATCCTCCTCCCATGGAGAAATTAGCAGTTTATATTTTTACTGCTGCCTGGGTGATCTGTGCTGTGTGCCAAATTGGACTATATATAGCTTATGTCTAAATTAACAGCACTACATGGTAAGGGGCTGGTAGCATACCTTAAAGTGTGGGACCCATACATGGACTAGAGAGCTAAACTCTGATGGGGGCCCCTTCTGGGGATCTCCCAGTATTATTAGATTGTATTTGGTTTTCTCTATGCACAGACTATGTACCCGTTATATAGGGGGTTGTGGTGGGGATTAAAGGAGGGTTGTTTTACTATTACGTTTAATTGTTTGTTGGGTAAGACAGTTGGTTTTCCAGCATTGTTGATTCACTATGATGTAAAAATCCTGAGTGGAGTAGAATGGATACAAGTGGATCAATTTTTCACTCCGTCAAAAATTACAAAGACTAGGGGACACCAATAGGAGGAAAAAATTTTTCACTCAGAGAATAGTTAAGCTCTGGAACGTGTTGCCACAGGATGTGGTAAGAGCGGATAGCGTAGCTGGTTTTAAGAAATGTTTGGACAAGTTCCTGGAGGAAAATTCCAGTCTGTTATTGAGAAAGACATGGGGGAAGCCACTGCTTGCCCTGTATTGGTAGCATGGAATATTGCTACTCCAGGTACTAGTGACCTGGATTGGCCACCGTGAAAACAGGCTACTGGGCTTGATGGACCATTGGTCTGACCCAGCAAGGCTATTCTTATGTTCTTAATCTTTTTGTATCGATATTGCAAAATTCTAATTTAAAAAAAAAAAAGACCAGCAATATTGAAATGTAAAAGTTTTGAGAACTATACAGACCAATAAACAATAAAATGGAAGTACACTTTATTTACATCATGTTGTCTGAAAACTTTGCAAATACTTGTTTTCTTTGTTCTGCTGTCATGTGTTCACAGGCCTCCAAAATGTTTGCTACAATTAAAGTCTGTTGAGTAGTTTTTGCTTTGACCCATATTCTACCATTCATTCCGATCACTATCTCAAATGGGTAGATTTTCCCAAGCTCCTGGATGATTTCACCCTGCGGGGCTAAAAGCCTAAATTGGAAGAATTGTGAGAAATGAAAACAGTAAGCATAAAAGATGTAAAATACATGCTTTTAATTTTTCAAACAGCCAGTATTCCTCTCAGCTATGACAGCCTTGTTTCCGTTATGTGAGATCACAATTCATGTGTACCTTATGGAGTTGGTTTACAGAAAATAGCTACTGTCCCCAAGTCATAGCTCTATGCCAGGAAGCTGACTTACTCCTATTATGGATCTCTAGATTTGCATAATGTAATGTAATGTAATGTAATTTATTTCTTATATACCGCTACATCCGTTAGGTTCTAAGCGGTTTGAAGAAAATATACATTAAGATTATAAATGAGAAGTAAGAAGGTACTTAAAAAATTCCCTTACAGTAGCCACCAACCAGGAGACAGGCTTGCAGCTTCAGGGGTTGGCTGAAGTCAAGAACTGTAAAACAGAGTTAGTGTACACCACGGCTTCCCAACTTGTGTCAACACCTCAGATAGGCTCCATAAAAGACTGGGATGATGGTGGCATCAACTGCAATGCTATGGAAGGGCCAAGAGCAGCAGCATGGATGAAAGGTTGTGGCTACAGAAAGTTCAATAAGCACTGATTTATGGCCTTCATGGCAGTACTGGAATAACTACTAGGGGAAATGCAGCCTATTTTTGGCCACAGGAGGATTCCACTGTATGTAGTTTCTCTGTGAGAAAAGGAATGTACAGCAGATCCTCAATATTCGCAGGGGTTAGGGGCAGAGCCAGACCGCAAATATTGAAATATCATGGATAACTTTCAGGGCTGGCTCTGACCCACCTCCGCCTCCCTCCTGCGTCCCGGACCTTCCCCAGACCTTACTTGGTGGTCTAGTGGCGACAGGGGGCAAGATCGATTGTCCTCAAAATGGCTGTCGTGAGTTCCCGTTGTAGTCTCGAGACTACAATGGGAATTCACAGCAGCCATTTTGATAACAGCTCTGCACGGGGCAGGAGTGTAGGACGATCAATCCTGTCCCGCGTCACCGCTAGACCACCAGGTAAGGTCTGGGGAAGGTCCAGGATGCAGCGTTTCTTAAAAAATCATGAATAACTGAATCCGCGGGTACTGTAGAACACCAGCAGATCTGCATAGGAAGACAGAAGATGGACTTTAAGGGAGAGCAGATCAAATAGAGCTGCAGGACTAACTGGCTCTATCTTATTACATGATACAAATCACTGATGGTGTCACATCAGAAAAAGAAGCAAGAACAAAATTAACAAAGCAAAGAGAAGGGTAAAGTGTGGATTACCAGCCTTAAGAAATATGGCCCAGATTCTCTAACCGGTGCTGCTGTTGGTGGCCGCCGATCGCGTGTCAACTACACAACAGTACCAGTTTAGAGAATCACGCCTCTGGCAAAGGTAGGTATCAGAAATGTAGGCCTGTGTTTTCCAGGCCTACATTTCCAGTGAATCGTACCTAACGCCACTTCCAGCGTTAGCCATGCCTATAGCATTAGGTGTTGTTAAGTGCCTATGGAGGCACAATTCTGATGCTGGATTTTAGGCACCAGTAGGTGCCTTGAAAATCAGTTTAAAACATTGTGTAAACAGCATTTTTCACAGCGCTATTTAGAGAATCCGAGCCTATGTCATTTTTACCTTAGAAAACATTTTAAATGACCATGTGTCTCGACTGCTGCCTGCCTGTCTTTTTTATTCATTTTTTCCCATGGCACAGATTTTGTGTGTGTTATACACACAAAATACCTTCCGCATAAAAAAAAAAAAAATGAATAAAAGACAGGCAGGCATCAGAACACAGGGAGTTTGCTCTAACTTGTAAACCTGATTTTCTGCTGGTGTTTTTTGTTTAATAAAAAAGGATTTCACATAAAGGCAGGCAGGCCTGTCAAAAAAAGGTGCCCCCCCACACAAACGCGCCCCCCCCCGAAGAAAAAAGCAGGAGGGATACCAACTCCCTCCTGCCATCGGCGCTTCAAAAAAACCCAACTTTCTTGATACTGCCCCCCCCCATCATGCCCCCTATCCTGCGCAAATATGGCAGGAGGGATGCCAACTCTCCCTCCTGCCACCAACTGACACCCCCCCGACCGGCACAGCACTCACCCCCCTCCCCTGTCCGGCACGGCCCTCGGCCTCACCCCCGACCGGCACGGCCCTCGGCCTCACCCCCCAACCGGTACGGCCCACCCCTGGCCCGGCATCCCAGTACCTGTATGTTGGGAGGAGGGGTGCTCATTTACTCCTGCTCCTCCAACTCCAGTGACACGTCTGGCTGGGCCTTAGGCCCCGCCCCAGTACATCATGTGATGCACAGGGACGAGCCTAAGGCTCCAACTGGCTCAGGCGCCTCGGAAAGACTTGGGAGTTCTGGTTGATGAAGCCTTCCGCTCAATGCGCGGCGGTTGCGAAAAAGGCGAACAGAATACTAGGAATGATTAAGAAGGGGATCACAAACAGATCAGAGAAGGTTATCATGCCTCTGTATTGGGCCATGGTATGCCTCCACCTGGAATACTGTGTCCAGCACTGGTCGCCGTACATGAAGAAGGATACGGTATTCCTAGAAAGGGTCCAGAGAAGAGCGACTAAAATGGTTAAGGGTCTGGAGGAGTTGCCGACAGTGAGAGGTTATAGAAACTAGGCCTCTTCTTCCTTGAAAAGAGGAGACAGAGAGGGGACATGATCGAAACATTCAAGATAATGAAGGGAATAGACAGTAGATAGAGGCAGGTTGTTCACCCTCTCCAAGGTAGAGAGGGCACTCGCTAAAGTTAAAAGGGGATAGATTCCGTACAAACGTAAGGAAGTTCTTCTTCACCCAGAGAGTAGTGGAAAACCCGTAAGGAAGTTCTTCTTCACCCAGAGAGTAGTGGAAAACCGAACGCTCTTCTGGAGGATTCAAGACAAAGTTAGACAAGTTCCTGCTGAACCGTAACATACGCAGGTAAGGCTAGTCTGTTAGGGCAATGGTCTTTGACTTAAGGGCCACCGTGGGAGCAGACTGCTGGGCATGATGGACCACTGGTCTGACCCAGCAGCGGCAATTCCTATGTTCTTATAGAGGTACTGGGGTGCTGGTCCAGGCCGAGGGTGGGAGGCCTACAAAGCAGGGGGGACCGAGTACCCCTCTTGCTCCCAAGTTTTTGGTGCTCGGGGTGGGCCGAGGGCCGTGTCGGTCATGGGGAGGGAGGGTGAGGGCCGTGCCGGTCAGGGGGAGGGAGGCCTACAGAGCACCCCTCCTGCTCCCAACTTTTTTAGTTCGGGGGTGTCAGTTCGGGATGTGCCAATCGGGGGGCATCAGGGGGAGGGGTGTGTGTGCATTGATAATTTACATGGCCCCAGATGATAAAGCATATTCATTGTATTTCTTGTATCTAAATTTGTTGAAGTAATTATCTGATGTACTCATCATGCTGAGACACACAATCTTAAAAACACACAGGCCGGCCAGCAGGTGCAAGTATAGTTCTCCTGGCTTCAGATTAGAGAGTTGCGCGGGGGCAGAAATCCCACCCGTCCCCGTGAAGACTCCCACCCGTCCCCGCGAGGAATCTCCTACGTCCCCGCCCGTCCCTATAAACTTCAGAAATAGTTATTTCAGTTAATTATGCTACTGAATTAAAGGCTCTGGTAGAAACCCATTTACAAATAAGCAAAAAGACTTTATTAATTTGGAAATATTAATTAGGAAGAATACATACTTTGTAAACGGGTTTCTATGAGAGCCTCTAATGTTTATAAATTTTTATCAACACAACTAATATACTACTTTATCCTGAAGCAAAAAAAAAAAAAAAGAATTTTTTTCCTACCTTTGTTGCCTGGTTTCTGCTTTCCTCATGTTCTCATTCAATTCCTTCCATCCATTGTCTTTCTTCTCTCTGCGTCTTCCATTTGCTCTGTTACTGTGCCTCTCCCTGTCTCCCCCTTCCAAATTGGTCTGGCACCCATCTTCTTCCCTCCGCTCCCCCCATAGTCTGGCATCTCTGTCTTCTTCCCTGCCAGCGTCTTCTCCCCACTCTCTCTTCCCCATGTCCTTTCAGCGTCCTTCTCCCCCTCTGTCTTCCCATGTCCTTTCAGCGTCCTTCTCCCCCCCCCATCTTCCCCATGTCCTGTCAGCGTCCTTCTCCCCCTCTGTCTTCCCATGTCCTTTCAGCGTCCTTCTCCCCCCCCCATCTTCCCCATGTCCTGTCAGCGTCCTTCTCCCCCCTCTGTCTTCCACATGTGCTTTCAGTGTCCTCCTCCCCCCTCTGTCTTCCCCATGTCCTTTCAGCATCCTTCTCCCCCCCCTTGTCTTCCCCATGGCCTTTCAGCATCCTTCTCCACCCCTTTGTCTTCCCCATGTGCTTTCAGCATCCTTCTCCACCCTCAGTTTTACCCATTTCCCTTAAGCGTCTTTTCCTCTCCACTCCACCTTTCCTCCCTTTCTCTCTCCCTGCCCCCTTACTTTCGTGGCGCTTCCCCGCCCGACCGACAACAGAACAGGCCCGGTCCGACAAACCTCCCTGCCCTTAACCGCGAATCTAAATTACCTTCTTATAGCTGCTGTAAGAAGGTAATTTAGATTCGCAGCTACAGGGCAGGGAGGTTTGTCGGACCGGGGCTATTGTCGGTCGGTCGGTCAGGGAAGCACCACAAAAGTAAGGGGACCTGGCCGGCTGTGCTGCACCTGGGGCGGACCGCCCCCCTCCCTTGGTACGCCACTCGAGCCGCGAGGCTACTCTCCTTCTCCTTACCTGCCCTGCCTGCAGCACAGAGCCGAAGGGAAGCCCTCCCTCCCCTCCAACGCCAGCGCTGACGTCGGGAAGACTTCCGTTTGGCTCTGTGCTGCAAGCAGAGCAGATAGGGAGAAGAAGAGCCGCGTGACTGAGTACATCCAGCCCCGCAGGAACCCCGCGACCCTTGGAGGTGTCCCCACGGGATCCCCATGACCCTAGGGGGTGTCCCCACGGGGTCCCCGTGACCCTAGGGGGCGTCCCCACGGGATCCCCGTGACCCGAAGGGGGAACCCGCGGGTCCCGCAGGATTCCCGCGTTCCCCGTGCAGCTCTCTACTTCTGATCCCAACATCTGATCCTTTTCCCAGGTGAGCTGTCCCAGGACTACTGGTAATCTCTTAGCACAGAGAAGCCTCAAAAAAGAACAGATTAATATCCAAAAATAACAAATCTAGTGCAGAGCAGAGCAACAGACACCTTCTCAACTCGCTTGTAGACATTAAGACTGAAGAGAGAAAGCACTGCCCAGGGAGACAAGGAGATAGAGCTGAGAAAAATGATTGATGTCTTCTACAATCCAACTAGCGAGCTGGGGTACACAACCCATCCATAAGGAATCATATGCTGCTTGCACGGGAGATAGCTGTTGCTTGCAGCATCCCACTGACTCAGTCTGGGTGCCCCCAATAATGTGAGTCTTCGTGGGAGTGGCCTATTCACAGTTGCAGCAACAGGGCACATGTCAGCACCATCTGAAGCCAGATAAATATTGAGGACCCATGTAGATCTGCTTGTGTTATACCTTTCTTTTCTCACAAAGAGACTACGTCCAGTAGAATCCTTCTGTGATTTGCATCAGCCTACTATAAAGGAGTGAAGTTTCTCTAGCTGTGCTGGCAAGGGGACATAACCCACTTGTCTAGCATGGACAATATGGAAGCCATCAAATTAGCTATATAATTGATCTGCTCTTTGTGGTGTCAAGTACTCATCACTAAACTGACCACTGCTGGAGTGATGCTGGGGTAGGGGGTATCAATGGTTCTTTCAGTATGGCCTGATTCAGTATGGCTTTTCTTATGCTCTTAAACCAACAGTCAAGTTGTAACAAACAATCAAAGGAAAATTTCTCATAGAAGATTTTGTATATATATATGCAAAAATATTTCCAAGATGGCAAAGTGGAAGTTGTATTCTTGGTTTTGTGACCAAGGCCAGGGACGTCATCCTATCAGTGCTTATCGCTTGCTGATCACTGCAGTGTTCTTCCCTTTTGAAGGGTTGTGCCATCCATTTGATTTTATTGACCATCCAGCTAGCTGAATAGAAAATGTTATAATACCGAGCAGTACTCCCTTGCTCTGCCCCCACCTGGCTACTCCTTTCACGCCATCCAAATGACAAAACTGGGGAAGAAAACACTATAGTCAGTACCCTGGCAATGGACCACTTTATAGACCACTAGAGCTCCTGGGAAATTTATTCCAGAAAACTCAAGGAACAGACTAAAAATAAAATCACATATTCCCCAAGTGCTTTTATGCCTAAATATATCAATCAGATCACTGTCAAGCATAGTATTACATGCCTTAGAATCAAGATGCATTCAACTACATAAACTCTCAAACCAATGCTCCTTAGGTGTATTAAGCAACAAAAACATAACACAGTTACTAAAGAGAAACTTGAAGAGGCATCTGTGCTGACAGGCTGCTTATAACTTTTTTTTTTTTTTTAAAATAATTCTTTATTCATTTTCAAATTAAACAACAAGTGCACAAAAGAATATATTATACAAATTATTCCACAATAGCACATTAATATCTACCACATAAAAATCTAGTGATACAATAAGTTCTTTTTCACTCAGAGGGTGGTGGATACATGGAACGCGCTACCGGAGGATGTAATAAGCAAGAGCACGCTACAGGGCTTCAAAGAGGGTCTGGACAGGTACCTGGAGGACAAAGGGATTGAGGGGTACAGATAGGAGTAAAAGTAGGAAATAGGGATAAGATTAGAGGATTAGAGGCAGTTACAAAATTAGTCAGGGACACTATTCAGGCGAGAGCGGACCGCTGGGCAGGATGGACCTCTGGTCTGCCTCAGCGGAGGCAACTTCTTATGTTCTTAATAACTCCCCCCCTACCACCCATCCTTCATCACATTTTCAATAGAAATATACACATATTATACATCATTATTATGCTTATAATTTTCAACTTAAGGGCAATCTTGGATAGTAAACAAACAAAAAAAAAAGGCTTGAGCTTCAGTATGCAGTCAGCTGCTGTGAATAAGAAATGTTGGTAATGAAAACTTTACTTACTTTCTTACTAAACCCAAGGACACTTTAAACAAGAGGCCTTCATGTCCAAACACACCCATGCCCACAGCTCTTCCACAGCTGTCAATACAGACCAGCTCAGGCTCCATATCCTTGTTGGCAACAACAAACTGTCCATAAACCAGATCGCCAACCTAGAACAAGAAATATTGTCTAATGTAAAAGAGAAAACATATGCCCTGTCTATATCCCAATTAATCAAACAAAAGCACTATTTTTAAATCAAGGTGCTTACTTCATATAACTCTATATTAGCTAGAGATCAATTTCTTTCCAGCAGTATAAGCAACCTTATTTGCATTTTATCAGACCCTCAGTGGCACCACTCAGGACTCAAACATTTCATTGTCCTAAGCTTTATGTGTCAGCTCGTCACTGGGTCTTATGGTGTTCTTCATAGAGCTTAATTTTTATATTTAAATATTTTTTTAAACTTTTCATCTATTTATACTTTTATACTTAGCTTAAAACTGTGGCTAAGTCTTCTTGGCTCGAGATGTCAGCATTAGTTAGGGATGTCAAAGCCGACATGTTTCGCCTAGATAGCTTTTTCAAGGCTCCATCCCTATTTCCCACCGACAACCAATGTAACCAATTCTTTACCTAAAGCTATCTAGGCAAAACATGTCGGCTTGACATCCCTAACTAATGCTGACATCTCGAGCCAAGAAGACTTAGCCACAGTTTTAAGCTAAGTATAAAAGTATAAATAGATGAAAAGTTTAAAAAAATATTTAAATATAAAAATTAAGCTCTATGAAGAACACCATGAGACCCAGTGACGAGCTGACACGTAAAGCTTAGGACAATGAAATGTTTGAGTCCTGAGTGGTGCCACTGAGGGTCTGATAAAGTGCAAATAAGGTTGCTTATACAGCTGGAAAGAAATTGATCTCTAGCTAATATAGAGCTGTCTATATCCCAAGCATTAGAAATTGCATACATGCAATAATAAGAGTCATACTGTGGAAAACTTTATTCACTACATTTATCCTGCTTATTCCATTCCAGATAGAACATTGTGGCCAAAGCCAGTGGCTATCAATTTTCATCAGTAAATGGTCACCATGTTTCAGAGATACCATGACAGAAATTCAATAGTTACCATGGAAAATGATTGCCAACCAATTATTAATTTAAATATGACATTTATATTTTGCTTTGTCTTATTTTAAGGTTTAAGACAGATGTCAACAAAGGAGAGTGTGGCTTAGTGGTTACAGCTACAGTCTCAGCATCCCTAGGTTATGAGTTAAAACCCCACACTGTTCTCTGTGATCCTGGGCAAGTCACTCAATCCTCTATTGCCCCAGGTACATTAGCTAGATTGTGAGTCCCTGGACAGAAAGGGAAAATGCTTGAAGTACCTATATTTAAACTGCTTTGAGTATGGTTCTATAACGACAAAAAAGTGGTACACAAGTCCCAATTCTCCCATAAAACAAACCATGTCAAATAATATATCAAAATACATAATTTCAATATATTCTGCTATATAAATTACAAGTAGAGGTCAATATTCCAAACAATTTAACCAGCCAGAAACAGCCACTTACCAGTTAAATTGTTTGTTCAGGGTTATCTACTAATTTTAAGCAGCAGTTAACTGGTCACTGTTGCTGAAAATGAGCAGTTAGCACCTAAATGAAAACCAGCTATTTTGGGAGCATTTTTTGGGACAGAGCCAGCACTTGACCAGTTAGGTGCCAATATTTAGCATTTAGGTCAGGTAACTGCATAAATGGGACAGAAGAAAACAGTCCTATCTTTTGGCCCCTTTTACAAAGCCGTGGTAGCAATTCCCATGCAGCAAATACATCGCAGTCCATTCAATTCCTATAGGCTGCATCACATTTGCTACACTGGAACTCACTACCGCAGCTTTGTAAAAGGGGCCCTTTATGCAGTAATCCATTGAATATCAATTTAACTGGTTCCACATAAACTAGATATTCAATGCCTAAGTCCAGACATGGCCTGGCAATGAATATCTGGGCAGAACATAGGCAGCAAAACATTCACTGCAGCCAGTTGAATATAAAACTCAAACTTCTAACAAAAATGGCAAACAATAATCCCGATAAATTCACATCGTAAAAGATTATTCTCCAGTTTTAGAAAATAAAAAGGTCTTGAGAGATTTACAGACACAGTTTAAATTCTAAACATAAAGAATTTACAATTGATTTCATGGAACTAGAGCTTTTCCTAAGAAAAAAAAAAAGTCTCTTCCCTAGCAGATGCTCATCTAAACCAATGTGCTCCTTAAACTATTCTGTTATTGAAGAGACTCTGCCAAGGGGTGTGGCTTAACGCGAGCACGGATGGAAGTGTGATCGTGAAGCTCCTCACCATCCAGGCAATGAAATATAAAAAAAAATTTTTTTCCTTCAGAATAACTTCATAGAAAATATATAATAAAGAAGCTAAACAAAAGATAAAAGATAAAATCCTAATTTGCTGCATTTGAAGCGAGGTATGTGGTGACAGGAGTCGGAAAGACAGAGAGCCGTTTGTATTCTCTCGGCGGTTTTAAGAGAATTGAATTGCAGCGTTGAAACCGCGAGGAGAGTGTGTGAGTGGCTAATGAGGTCTGGTAAAGAAATTGTGGAGGAAGATTTTGTTCCGATGAGATATAAATGAACCCATAAGGAAAAAATATAGAGTTGAAATTAATCCTCCTTTGACGATGCTGAAAGGGGATTGAGTGAGGAAAACTGAGGGAAAGGAATAACGGCGGTTTCTCTCGGTGATTAAGTGCCGAAGCGCTGAAAACAAATAAATGTCATTTTACTAAAATAAAGAAATTTAATGAATTGGGTATTACTTTCCTCTATCAGAGCTGCGATTGGGCTTATGAGAGAGGAGCCAGAGGAAAGGATTAACAGAGTTTTTAAAAAAAAAACAAAAAACTGAAGCAGCTAAACATCGAGGCATTTGAGAGACGCTGAGAACAGATAGAGGACAGTTGCTTCAAGATTACCAAAATAAAAAAAATAACTGGATGGAGTGTTGCTCTCCTCAGTCGGGGCTGCGATTGGGCTTGAGAGAGGAGAGCTAGAAGAAAGGACTACCGAATTTTTTCTCGGCGCTGAAGCGGTGTGTCATCGAGAGAGAGTGACTGACAGAGATAGTGAATTAAATCTGTGGAAAGATTTGATCCGCCGAGTCTGAGAGAAACCTAAGGGAAAGAAAGATTAATAGACTGAGTGTTCCCCTCCTTCATCGAGGCAAAGACGGGGATTAAAGGAGAATAACCAGAGAAAAGGATTTTTTTTCTTCCACAGCAATAGAACTGGAGACAAATAACTGACAGTTACTCTAAGAATACTGTAATAGTAGATTTGAGTCTGTTCAAAGATTGAGATGGTCTAACATTGATTTACCCGACGAAAGTGAGAAAAGTAAAAGAGTTTCAAACTGATATAAGTAAAAAGTTGATAAATATCAATCTTAAAAATATGGTGGTTATAAAATAACCTTCTTGCCAATATTAAAGTGATAAAAGACCCTAAATAAGGAGTATTCTTTCATAGTACAAGATTGGGACAGATAACTGAAAAAAAAGAAAGGAAAAAAGAAAGGAAAAAGACTAAAAAAGAAAAATTTCTACTTCAAAAGATAAAACCAAATCCTGAAAGAAAAAGGATTAAAAACCTAAGAAACCAAACATAAACCTAAGAGAATAAATTTAAGAAAGAAGAAGAACCAAGAAAAAGAAAACAACAACATGGCAAGCACCAGACAAAACAAAAATGAGGCTGGTACATCTGCAAAAAGACAGAAACAAGATCAAATAACACCAAGCAAGATACCACTTCCTATTGAAGAGTCAGACACATTAAGTAAAGCAGAAGTTATGGAAGAACTAAGACAAATCAAACAAATGCTCAAGGAAACTATAACTAATATGTCTGAAATGAAAGAAGAAATTTTAAACATTCATAGACAAATGGAAGTTAACAACAAAAGAACAACTGAATTAGAATCAAAAATGGAAATTATAGAAAGTGAATCAAAAAGATGTAAAAATGACAGCCTGGAAATAAATAAATTGAAAGATCAACTGGAGGACTATGAGAATAGAGGAAGAAGGAAAAACATTAAACTTTTTGGAATACAGGAAAATTTAGAAGGAAAGAATACTATCCTTTTCCTTGAAAATTTAATTCCAAAAATAATACAACTAGACTTAAAACAACCACTTGAAATAGAAAGAGCACATAGAATCCCAACCAAAAATTTAGAAAACAAAGACAAGCCAAGACCGATAATTTTCAAAATGCTTAGATACCAACAAGCATTAGAAATATTAAATGCTGCAAAAAAAGATAAAAACCTAAATTATAAAGGATCTAGAATATGGTTTTTACCAGACTTTGCCAAAAATACAGCAAATAAAAGAAAGAGACTACTAGATATGAGACCTCAACTAAGAGAAAAAGGATTTAAATATGGTCTATATTATCCGGCGAAAATGAGAATATCATCAGGAGACAAATCCTTATATTTTGAGGATCCAGAAAAACTAAAAGATTTTCTTTCTAAACCAGAACCTATGATATATTAACATAGAACATTAAGATGGTTTTGATGACTCTATGAAGAATTATAAAAATATGAAATATTGAAATATCTGAAGAAAATAAATTAAAAATTGTTCAAATGGATAATGATACATTAATGAAATGTTATGGAAAAATGATTAAAGATATTAAAGATTAATATAGATAGATAGAAGGGAAATTTGTTTGAATATTTAATAATGTTTGCCTGAGGGGGGGAGAATGTTCGGGTTACAGTTCCAATGTGTATCCTTAAGCAGCCAATGTATTGGGTGGGAAAGGGAGGGAAAAAGAGAGTATTTACTAGAATGATTAAGGAAAAAATAAATAAGGGATTAGATACTTTAGGGGTAAATATGTGTGTCGTAAAAGAAATTTTTTGGATTTTAAATATGGAAGAAGAGGGGAAGAAAAATATAATGAAAAGTATTAAAATGTATAATGTCTTTTAAAATACATTCTATTAATGTCAATGGCCTGAACCATGTAATTAAAAGAAAAAAAGTATTAACATTTTTAAAAAAGCAAAATGCGGATATTTACTGTCTGCAAGAGACCCATCTTAATATGAAGGAATCACAGAAACTATCAGGTGGATGGATAAAGGAATGTTTTTATGCTCCAGCAGTGGATAAAAAAGCAGGGGTTGCAATTCTTATAAATAAAAAATGTATGGCCAAGACTAAGGTAAAAAGTTCAGATCCACATGGAAGATGGATACATATTGATATAGGTATGTGAAATGATACCCTGACGTTGTTCAATATATATGCCCCTAATTCGAATCAATCAGAATTTTTTAAAAAGATACAAAATATGTTATTACCACTGGCTGCCTCTAATTTAGTGGTAGCTGGAGATTTTAATGCTGTAATGGATCCATTATTAGATAAAAAACCAGGTAAAAGTATTAAATCTTTAGGTCTAGATAATTTGGTTCAATCATGTGATTTGAAAGATATATGGCGTATTCTTCATTTTAATGATCAGGAATATTCATTTTGTTCACAGGTTCATAAATCATTTTCAAGAATAGATTATATTTTTGTTTCAACAAATAAAGTGCAACAGGTGATTAAAGCCTCCATAGATCCTATTATTATTTCGGATCATGCGGGAGTATGGATAGAATTACAATTAGATCAAATAGAAAATGGTAGACCTCTTTGGAGATTCGATAATGCATTGCTTGTGGATGACAAATTTTTGAAAAATTTTAAAACACAAATTAATGAATTCTTTCAAATAAATTTAGTGGAAGATACATCTATAGAAAATGTATGGGATGCATTTAAAGCAACTATGAGGGGAAATATTATATCATATTCAGCTTTTATTAAGAAACAGATTAAAAAACAATATATAGAATTAGAAAAAGAAATAAAAATATTAGAAGCTAAATTGGTAAATAAATGGGAATATGAAGTTTTGCAAGTTCTTTTGAAAACAAAAGGTAAATATAATGAATTAACTTCAAAAATGATAAGAAAAGATCTATTTTCCAAGCAAACAATGTATTATGGAAATTCTAATAAGGCGGGGAGATTATTGGCAAACTATCTTAAAGCAAAAAAAAGGAGAACTAATATTAATGGAATAAAAGATGATAATGGTATAATAACAAATCAAACAAATACAATATTAAAACAATTTTTAAAATTTTATAAGAACCTGTATTCTTCTGAGCCTTGTTTGGTGAAACAAAAAGATGGAAAAAATTTTTTAGATTTAATTAATGGACCTAAAGTTCCTGATCATATAAAACGAAGTTTAGAAGAACCTATATCATTAAAAGAATTAGAAACAGCATTGAAGTCTCTTAGAGTTGGATCCGCTCCAGGTGGTGATGGTTACACAGTAGAATTTTATAAAACATTTCAAAATATCCTTTCCCCACATTTACTAAATTTATATCAGACACAACTTATAAAAGGTAATATTAAAGGTACTATGGCTGAATCAATAATAATTGTTTTGCCTAAGCCAAATAAAGATCCTACTTTGGTTTCGAACTACAGGCCTATATCTTTGATAAATGTTGATAATAAACTTTTGGCGAAAATTATGGCTTTGAGACTAGCCAAAGCTCTCCCACATATTATAGATATGCATCAAACGGGTTTCGTTGCTAAAAGACATTCCTCCAATAACTCTAGACTATTATTTCACATGCTAAACTTATCAAAAAAAATGGATGAACCGGCTTTTACAGTTTCATTAGATGCTGAAAAAGCATTTGATAGAGTAGAATGGAATTTTATGTATCAGGCTTTAGAATGGTTTGGTATAGGTTCTGGATTTATACAAATGGTAAAAACTTTGTATAGCTTCCCAATTGCAAGACTAAATATTAATAATAAGATATCTGATGGTTTTCAATTGCAGAGGGGAGTTAGACAAGGCTGTCCGTTATCTCCTTTGTTATTTGATGTTGTATTAGAACCCTTATTGTTAGCAATACAGCAAACGAGAGAGATACAAGGTATTCCATATTCAGATATGGAATATAAAATTTCGGCTTATGCTGATGATATTTTGCTTTATTTGAGAAATCCAGAGTCAACCTTATCTTCTTTATTGGAATTAATTGATAAGTTTGGTAAATTTTCAGGTTATAAAATTAATTGGAATAAATCAGAAATTATACCCTTGAATGTTCATTGTGTAAAAGGATTATTTGATAATTTTCCATTCATATGGAAAAAAGAAGGATTTAAATATCTTGGCATTCAAGTTAAAAATACAATTGAAGATACTGTAATAGAGAATGAAAAATATGTATTAAAAAAAATTACGGAGTTATGTGAACAATGGAACCCATTACATATTTCTTGGTGGGGAAGAGTTCAAACTATTAAAATGATGATATTGCCTGTAGTTTGCTACCAAATGAGCATGATACCTATTTATTTTCAGGGGTCCTTTTATAAAAAACTTAATAGAATTTTAACAAAATTTCTTTGGCTTGGTAAAATACCTAGAATAGCTTTAGTAACTTTACAAAAATCAATTAAGGAGGGAGGGGTAAATTTTCCAAATTTCTATAGGTACCATCAAGCCTATATTCTACGTCAGGGTATGTATTGGATCCTCCCAGAACTTATAGATAATGCACCAGATTGGTTATATTTGGAATGGCGCCTTATGTTTCCCCTAAATTTAGTTCATCTGCCAAGTATTAATATACCCAGAAGATACAGAGAAAATAAAATAATAATGGATACTTGGAAAACGTTAAGATTTATAGATAAATTAACACCTATCCCAATATACAAATCAACTAATCAATCTATATGGATAAACTCCAAGATCAAAATAGGCGGAACTCAAATCCTTTGGAAGAACTGGATTATTGCAGGCATTAGATCTCTAGACGATGTTATCTCAGAAGATAAACTGCTGGATTTTTCACAATTGCAACATAGATTTGGTCTTAATAAAACACAAAGTTTTAAATGGTTGCAATTGAAGCAGGCCATTCAGGTTGGGTTCCCTGAATGGAAAACATTGAACAATCAATATAGTTTAAAGTTCTTATGCTTTAAAGCAGACATCCTAGGACATCAAGCTGCATTGTGGTATAAATTAATATCTGGATATTTGAATAAAAAACCAAAAAATGGACTAAGAGACATTTGGAGCATTGAGATTGGACATCAGATTAATGCATCTCAATGGCCACTAATTTGGTCTTGGAGAATGGGATGTACAGTGTCAGCATCTATGAGACAAACTTGGTTTTTTTTATTACATAGAGCTTTTTGGACCCCTACACGTTTGCAAAAATTAGACAGTTCTAAATCCAATAAATGCTGGCACTGTAATCTAAAACCAGGGACATTAGATCATTTATTATATCATTGTCCCTATATAAAAAATTTTTGGAATTCAATTTGGCCACAAATTAATAAATTGATGGAAAATTATATTGCAATATCATATGATACAATTTTATTTGGAACAATGATGAGAAAAAAAAGTCAAATTTCACCAGAAAATAACAAGCTTTTATTAATTATGACAGGGGTTGCCATTCAACATATAACTAACAACTGGAAGAATTACAAAAACCTAAATTATACATTTTGGTGGAATACAACATGTCACATATTTAAAATGGAAAGAACAATAGCAATACAAAGGGGGACATATACTAAATTCACAAAAATATGGGGGCCATTGGCAAAATACTGTAATGAATAAATAATTGAATATTTCTTCTTCTTTTCTTCTTTTAAGGATTTTTTTTTTATGACACACATAAAGAGGGGGTAAGGAAAATAATTTATACATAATATATTATAATATATTATATAAAATGTAATATATGAATGAAAACTAATAGAAGGGTGGGGGGAGGGAAAAGAGATAAAAAAGATGTAGAACATATTGTATTAGATATTTAAAAAGTTATTGAATATCCATCAATTGTATTTTAATATGTTGTATAATTTTGATAAAATTCTGAAATATTATATTTAAGCAATAAAAGGGTGGGGGGAGGGTGAGGGGGAAAATCAAATTTAGATATATAATGTACTAGATATAAAAGTGATACTATGCAATTATCAATTGTATTTTAATTATTATGTACACTTTATGTAAAATTTGAAAATAAAAATTAATGGAAAAAAAAAAAAGAAGAGACTCTGCCAAAACATGGCTCGAACCACCAGCCATCACACTGGAGCCTTGATATGCTGTCAAGAAGAAAAAAATTGTAAATGCTGCTCTTAGTCAATGGCACTTATCAGGTTAGGAGCAGCTCCTACTCAAGTAAGTAAACCTCTCTGGGACCATACTCACAGCAACATTATCCAGATGATGTGGCTAAAAACCTTTACTGACCACCCCAGCACTATCCAGGTAATGCCGGGGCAGTCCACTGGTGAAAATTCAGTGCTGATACCCAAATAACTTTCCAGGCAAGTTAAGACTGCTTTGACATACTGACAGTCCTCTGGTATCCAGCAACAGAACCTAAAATTAATACTAATATTAATTCTACAACACTTTATGAGTATCTGGATGTAACCTCAATGTGTGAATGTGGTAAAAGAGGTTAAAAATGGTATGAAGTTTGGTTATATAAATGCGAGGTCAGTTAGGAATAAACTTCCTATAATCTATGATGTATTGTGTGCGACAGAATCAAGGCTGTTGAAAATAGACTTGGTTAAGACAATGCTGTCCTCCAGGCTTTGCTTGGGATTGGGCTTGCAGAGAGAAGACAGGGGAGGTGGAGTTTTAGGGGACAATTCTACAGTGTCCTGATTGTAGGTGGCAGTAGACATCCCATAGCCGTCTCACCAGCTACTTGGGACGCATGTTAAAAAAAAAAAAAAAAATCCATGTGGCGAAGGATACCTATAATATACAGTAGGTATCTGACTCGTGCCTACGAAGGCATCTAGGCACGCCTACCGACACCCAAGGCCAGCATGGGCGTGGTTTCTACCAGAAGTGGTCTTGGGCATCCATAAACATTCCTATGTGTCTCCGTAGGTGCGAGCCGTCTTAAATGTAGGCCTGTAAAATGCTGGCCTACATTTAAAGCATCTGTTAGAGAATCATGTCTTCGTTTTCTAAAGGACACCGATGTGTAATTGACACATGATCATGTTCTTCAGAGAATCAGGCCCCTAGTGTTTCATCGATTAGTATTAGGTTTTAAATTGGTTGATGCCTTGGCGAATGAGAAAGTGAAATGTGTTGTGATACAGAATGAAAGTATGGTGCTCTGTGTGGTATATTTACCTCCTGGTATTGCAGTGACCCAAGGTTTTGCTTTTACAAATTTTTAAATGAGTTTAACAATAGATTTTACAAAAATGTGTTTGCTGGGCAATTTTAATGTTCCAATAAAGCCTGGCAATTTGGAGGGAACTGATTATGTAATGTTTGCAATGCTATCTGCATTATTGCTATCTCAGGTGGTTTTTGAAAAAAAACACACCAAGTGGGCCATATTCTTGATTTGATATTTCTATTACAACAGTTGTTGGGCTCAATAGAAGGGGATGTTACTATATCACCAGTTGAATGGTCTGATCATTCCTCTTTTATCTTTTTACTTAAGACCGGCGAAGGAGAACAAAACGGTTTTAAGGAAAATAACAGTGCATGCACATTTTGAAGTTTGTGATTTCGTGAATGAATGGACATAGATGATTCCATGTCTATGCATGTTGCAGTGAAGCACTGGAATACTACTTTGACTGGAGCTTTGGATGTAGCTGCTCCTGAGAAAGTAATTGAAGTGAAGAATGATTATATTCCATGTCCCTGGAAATCTGCGGCAGTGTGTTAAGTAAGGAAGGAAGTTCGTTATTTCCTGTTTTTTGCCACTTTTGTTTTGTTTTTCTACCTAGGATCATAAGGATTTTAAAATCAGACTGTTAGAATATTTGAGCTTGTGTGAAAATAAGTGTAAAAAATTCTTTCAAGAAAGGGTGAAGAACGCTTTGAATAGACCTCATGAGCTAAACCATACTGTTCTTTTTTTTTAATATTTAAGTATTTATTGAAAAGAAACTTTTATGGTTAACAATGCACAGAAGCAATACAATATACTCAGCCGTATAGATATACATCAAAGAATATCATGTACTAACAGCAGGTTGATAACGTTGAATGAAAAACAAAATATAATCATGTCGAATAAACAAACGCCCACATCCCCCATGTCCCAGCTTAATACTAGTTCCCCAATTAACCACAATCCCCATCCCTCCCCCCCCACCCCATTCTTCCGGCAGACGACAAGGCAAGGGTCCCTAGAAGGTCCCTTACAGAGCATCCAGTATTTCTTCCAACTTCCTCCAGGTATGAAAATAGACGATATAGTTATGTCGTCTCTTTGCTATGGCTACCTCCATCCTTCCCATAGAAAGCAAACGAGACACCCATACAGCTCGAGAGGGAGCTTCCACATTTTTCCAGTGGTTGGCAATTAGACATTTCGCAGCCGCTAATCCCCATCTAAGAAATTTAGTCTGCCAAGAACACTCCTTGGAGTTATATAAACCCAAGAGACAACTCCTAGAAGAAAGAGCAACACATTCCCTCAGACATTCAGACAATGTATCAGTCACCACCTTCCAGAAAGGCTGTATAAGTTTGCAATCCCACCAGATATGCATAAAAGATCCCCCCTGCAGTCCACATCTCCAACATAGGTCAGGCACTCCAGGGTAGATTCTATGCAGACGTTCTGGCGTATAGTACCATCGCGTCAGCACCTTGTATGCATTTTCCTGAACCAAGGCACAGGTAGAAGCCTTATATGCCTCCCGACAAATCATTTCCCAATCTTTATCAGACATCTGAATGCCCAGATCTCTCTCCCATGCCAATCTAAAAGGATAAGTAGCGGGTACATAACCCCTCTTGAATTGATAGATCACCGACAGGGGCTTAGGAGCTTTCTGCAGCAACAACCAGAGATTTTCCAAAGATTCCTTATCAATCTTTAGCCCAGAACCCCAACCTTGTGCTATGATAAAATGCCGAATTTGTAAATAAGCAAAACAGTCCCCATCTGGTAAATCATATTTTTGTTGAAGTATAGGAAATGGGATTGGTCCATCTTTTCCAATGAAATCACGAAACACTCGTAACCCCTTTTGATACCATCGGTGAAAGACCCTGTTATCTCTGCCTGCTGGAAATAAAGGTTCGTGTTGTATCCCCGCCAATGTTGAAACCAAAGCCCCGTCACCCATCTGTTTACGCGTTTGACTCCATATTCGTGCCAAATGTTGCAAAAAGGGATTAGACATGCTCTGGACCCACATGCGGTGCGCCTCCGATGCCCACATCTTGAATTTCAAAGGTACTATATCACTACAATTCTGTTCTATTTGTACCCCACTTTTACATTCCCCAACTTCCCATTCTAGCACCAGTTTCAACTGCGCCGCTTGGTAATACCACGCCAAATTAGGCAACCCCCTGCCCCCCTCCTCCCTAGGGGCCCACAACAAAGATTTGGATAATCTAGGCGATCTACGATGCCAAATAAAGCTTCGAATGTCCCTATCCAGTCTCCTCAAATCTCCTAAAGGAACTGGGATAGGCAAAGTCTGAAAAAGGAACAACAGCCTGGGAAGTACATTCATTTTTATGATCGCAATCCTGCCCCACCAAGATAACCACAGCCCATGCCAACGTTGCAGGTCAGCTCTGATATGCCTATAGATAGGCATGTAATTCTTGTCATAAATTCTCTGAAGGTCTGAAGGAATATAAATTCCCAGGTATCTAATCCCCTGCTCCGCCCATCTGAAGGGAAAAATATCCCGCAACCTATCCATCTCCTGCCTTGTTAGCGTCAGGTTCAAAATCTCCGTCTTTGTTAGATTTATTTTAAACCCAGAAACCTTCCCATATGTGTCAAATATCTGTAGTATATGAGGTATAGAATGCTCAGGTTGTCCCACGTATAGGAGGATATCATCTGCAAACATCGCTATTCGATGTTCTATCTCCCCGCTAACTACCCCTACCAATGATGCATGCTGTCTAATAGCTATTGCAAGCGGTTCTAGGGACACCGCAAACAATAGGGGAGAAAGGGGGCATCCCTGCCGAGTTCCCCTGTATATGTGGAAGAAATCAGTGTATGATTGATTAATCCGTATGCATGCCCTCGGTTCCGCATATAGAGCCCGAACCCACTCTCCAAACCTTCCCCCCAGACCCATCCTATCCATCACTTCCCATAGAAATCCCCAAAGAACCCGATCAAATGCTTTCTCAGCATCAATCGATATCAAAACTGCCTTCTCTCGGCTCTCACCCACTTTCCATAGCAAATTCAGAGTTCTTCTGATGTTATCACTCACCTGTCTCCTCTGTATAAACCCCGCTTGATCTTGATGGATCAAGTTAGGTAATACCTTTCCCAAGCGCTTAGCTAAAACCTTGGCCAATATTTTGGCATCTATATTCAGCAAAGATATGGGTCGATAAGAACCACAGAATAAAGGATCCCTTCCCGGTTTAGGCAAAATCACCACTCCTGCTTCCCCCATCGTAGGCGGGAGCCTACCTCCCCCAGATATTCCATTGGCTACTCTAACTAGAAGGGGCCCCAAGTGCTCCGAAAATTGTTTATAGAATCGGCTAGTGTACCCATCCAATCCCGGTGATTTACCATTCTTCAACTCACCAATCACCCCTAGAATCTCTGACAGCTGTACCGGCTCTCCTAAGTATTCCTGATCCGATTCTGTTAACACCGGTATCTGCAGTGAATCCAAAAATCTAGTCTGCGCTCCCTCCACCATGGGCCCCGGGCGCCCGTATAGTTCCGAGTAAAAACATTTGAACTCCTGTTGAATAGTGGAATCCCTGACGTGTATTTCCCCCCCTACTTCCCTTGTGATTCTTGTAATAGTATTCCGAGCTTGTTTAATCTGTATATATCTCGCGACTTGTGCACTAGCTTTATTACTATGTTCATAGATATTAATTCGGAAGCGCTCTCGCTTACGTTCCATTTCTTCCACTTGAAGTTGATATAATTCATCCCTTACTCTTTGTAAGTGTATCAATGATCGGGCGTCCCTCCTATTCTGATGTTGCATTTCCAATTGAGTCAACCGGGTTCGTAATTGAAGAAAGGTTCGGGCTCTATGTTTTTTAAATCTAGCCCCCCATTTGATAAATTCGCCCCTGACAACCGCTTTAAGAGCGTCCCACAATATAGCATCAGATACTTCCCCATTATCGTTCAAAGTTAAATAGTCCCCAATAAGACGGTCTACCGCAGCAACCACCTGAGGGGAACTCAGCAGGGATTCATTGAGTCGCCAATATGTACTACCCCCCGGGTCTAACATTTCCGTGCAAGATATCCATACCGGCGCATGATCTGACACATGCATCGGTTCTATCTCCGCTGCACGCAGCCCCCCTGCTAAATTCCTGTGAATCCATATCCCATCCAATCTCGTGTAGGTATTTTGTGCATGTGAATAGAAAGTGTAAGCCTTTTGTGTACCATGTAATAGCCGCCATCCGTCTACTAGCCCAAGTGAACCCATTAAAGCCCTGAGCTCTGCAGCTGGTTTCCGAAGTGACCTGCGTCCCCCCCCTGAATGGTCCAGTGCAGGTTCAGGAGGGACATTAAAGTCTCCCCCCAAATAAATCGCACCTTGCGCAAAAGTACTCAATGCTCTCCTCAATTTCCTATAATAAGCCTCCTGACCTACATTAGGACCATAGATATTTATAATGGTTAGAGTGCGACCCTGTAGTACTCCCCGTACCGCTAGACACCTTCCTTCCCCATCCCTGTATTCCTGTTCCACCTGCAGACCCAGTCCCTTACGTGCCAAAATGGCCAATCCCCCTGCCCTTTTGGAAGCTCCCTCTCCCTGGTGGGTCCAGAGCATGTCAAACTGCGGCCGCCGAAGCAATGACGTATCTCGGGGCCTTAGGTGTGTCTCTTGAAGAAGACAGATATCCCATTTCATACGACTAAGTTCTCGAAAAACGATACTCCTTTTGCCTGGACTATTAAGCCCATTTACATTCCAAGATCCTATAATCAGCCCAGGGGGTATTCCCGGTGACCTCCCATCCCCCAGAGCCCGTCGTCTGCCGAATCCCTTACAAGCATCCCCTCCCCTCCCCCCTCCCCCCCTCCGATTAGCTGATTCACCAAGTTTTGAATCAGCCATGATAAGAAGTGAGTCTAACTGAAAAGGCCCATAAAGACACATCACTTAATGCTTACCCTCATCACACCCCCTTCCATTCACACACTCATTCGCAAGAAATCACTTATAGCATATTTCCCCCTATCTACTATAAGTCCAAAGAACCAACATTTTCTGTAAAATGCAACCACCCAGAACAGCATAATCCGTGAATGCCAAAAACATCCACTCTATATTCTAAAACCAACAGTGAAGTCCCATTCCCTACTATTGTGGGAATATTCTAGAAGTAGCCAGTGAAGTCCAGTCTGGATCTCCCTATCCCATAGCAGACGTGGAAGGCAAGTGTTCATCAGCCCCGCGTAATTTGTCGCTTGTTACTGTCTCCAGTTCCAGGCCACCCTGACTCCGGGGAGAGATATCCGGAGGCATCCGACATCCAAGTTCTTTCAATGCCATCCAAGCATCGAGGACATTATCCACCTTTCTATGAGTCCCATTTATAGTAAAATGCAAGCCAAAGGGGAAAAGCCACCTATATCTATACCCTTCAGCCCGCAACAGTTGGGTGATTTCTTTGAAAGATCTTCGCTTCTGTAATGTAGTTAGAGCTAGGTCCTGGTATACCCCAACTTTCAACCCCTGCCACACAAATTCTGGGCGGCGTCTGGCAGCCTGTAAAACCTTTTCTTTCAGCTGGAAATCACCAAAGCAGGCAATTATATCTCGGTTGCCAGGTCCTCTCAATTGGCCCAGACTTCTATGTGCCCTCTGCAGGTCAATCACTGGTAGATCCGTATGGCCCTCATCTGCAAGCAAGGCTGTACAAAATTCAGAGACCACTTCCTTGGCATCTTTAAAGCGTTCCAAATCAGGCACCCCTTTGAAACGCAAGTTATTTCTCCTGGAGCGGTTCTCCAGATCCTCAACCTGTTTCTTCAAGTCCTCCATGTATGCTACTGTAGTATCCATGGTTGCTGTGCGTTCCTTCTCCAACTCTTCCACGTGGCTCAACCTTTCCTCTGCAACCTGGACTCTGCCACTCAGATCACTTACTTCTGCTCGCAGCTCCCCCAGCGCTGCTTTAACATCGGTTCTCAGCCCCATTTCTGCTTTGAGGTCTCTGAACCACAATTCCATCTTCCCTTCCATACAGCAATCAGACGGTAAAGTGCTGGTCTGTAAGGGCGCTGGTGGTACTGGCGCGATCGGCTCCGCCATCTTAGGTACCGCTATCGGGGAGCCGGGAGCTTGCGAGCGAGTTTTCACCGACTTAACGCTGGTGAAGTGAAATTTCTCCAGCCTCCTCCGACTCGCCATGCAATCCGCACTCGGTATCCTCCGTGGGTGACGCTCGCTACTTCGCGATAAGCAAACTTGTTATTTGAACGCCGCGAGCCCCGTCAGAGCTCTGAGTTTAAGCGGCCATCTTCCGTGGTGACGTCACTTCCCCTTCAACCATACTGTTCTTGATAGATGGATATAAGAAGTTCGGATGAGATAAGGAACCAGACTTTGAGCGGCACTCCAATCGTGACACTTTTCCAGTCCGAGTATTGTCCATACTTCCCATCTGCCAACCAGTTTTTAATCCATGTGAGTATATCATCCTCTATCCCTTGGCTCGCAATTTTTCGAAGAAGTCGTTCATGCGGGACCTTGTCGAACGCCTTCTGAAAATCCAGATATACAATGTCGACTGGGTTGCCTTTGTCTAGCTGCCTGTTTACTCCCTCGAAGAAGTGCAGCAAGTTCGTCAAGCAAGATCTTCCTTTGCTGAAGCCGTACTGGCTGGTCCTCATCAGATTGTGTCTGTCAAGGTGGTCAATGATGCGGTTCTTTATCAGTGCTTCTACCATCTTTCCCGAGACGGCAATACCATAAAATCATCCATGGAAGCAATGAGAAACACAGGAGTAGGGCTGAACCTGAACCTAGATATGACGTTACAGATCAAACTCATCGTGAAAAATGTTTATAGCAAACTCTATTGGGTTAGAAGACTTAAATCCTATCTCACCCATCAAGTGATGTCCAATGTAATAATAACCCTGGTAATCTCAATCTTTGACTAGTGCAATGCAATACTGCTGGGCGTTCCAAAGTACATGATCAGGCAGATTCAAATAGTACAAAATGCAGCAGCAAGATTTCTACTGGGAAAATCAAGGCAGATGAGTGCCACCCTGCTAATGAATGAATTAAACTGGCTCCCGATTGAAAGCAGGGTGAAATTCAAGATCGTTCATCTCTTGGAACCACAATATCTAGCGGCCAACCTACATTACCATACACCAGCACGTGCACTGTTCCTGCGCCAAGAATACCTATTGGAAATACCCTCCTTCAGAGACATCAAATACAAAAGCATTAGGACAAGAATGTTCTCAGTGATGGCTCCAAGGTGGTGGAACTCCCTTCCGAAGGAATTAAAACTAGTAAAGAATACCTGAAAGTTCAAGAAAGGGATTAAGACCATCCTCTTCACAGAATACTTTAATTAATAAAGGAACATAGAGGAGATAGCTGGCTAGTCCCCATTAGGAACACAACATAGAACACAATACAGGTATTATGTGTGCAAATAGGTAGGATTTAGTATGAACATAGTATACGAAACTAGTATATTATGTGCATATATATAGGATGATTGATTATGGTATAAATGTGTCTGTATTGAAAACCATCTCAAAAAATGCTAACTCTGTATTGTAACACCTTTACAGAAGCTCATGTAAACCGCTTTGAATTGACTCCCCAGTCATTAGTAGCAGCATAGAAGCTTTCAATAAACATAAACAATTGGGCATGATTCTAGAACTTAGTCACTTAGAAATAAAAGATATTTAATCACGTTCAAACGTGTTGCCAGTTTGCATTTCCTACATAAAACTGATACACATGCATGTAAGCACCACCAAGTTACCCAATTCCAGGTTTTGCATTTACATCTGATTCTATCCAGTGAAATCAGTGTTCCAGGTCCCATAATGTGTCTCATAATGCAACAGGATAAGGTTGTTAGAGATCCAGAACTGGCTCAAAGTCTCATTTGTGGGACTGGGTAACTTGGCAGCTCTAAATAACAATAGGCACTCAACACATTTCCAAGAAAAACACTTGCCTGCACATTTGGTCTGTTTCTTTTGGTTGCACCTTCAAAAGCCAAGTATGATAGGGAGGCCTGCTCACTTCCTCCAACATCTACTTTGAATACATCACCTGACTTTGCTGTCACTATACCTATCACATGGTCACCCTTCACTGGTACATACTGCAAGAGAACAGCAAAGTAAACAGAAAATAAATATGAAGGCAAGAAATTTTAGTACACAGATTTTGTGATTTGAATAAAAAATATCAACCTTTTTGATGTATAGCTTTTAGAACTATAATGCTCACTTCTGCAAGCTATAACCATCTAATGAAAGCACCTCATAAGAAAAGAGAGAGCCCAGTGGTGTAGAAGTGAACCAGGTCTGTTGTGTCTATCAGTGTTGAAGGGAGCCAATGAAGAGGATACCATGGATGGCATTTGTGAGCACACAAAACACCTAAAAAGCCAGGCCTACCTGCTATGCAGAGCTGCAGGGCATGCCTTTCCCCTTGGAGCACTGGGGAGCTGATGGAGTAACTGTCTTCACTGGAACCAACTGAGATCTATCTTTGAATCTCAAGTTGGATTTTTTTTTTTTTTAACTCCTGCAGGAATTCTGCATGTTTACTCCTGGGGGAATTGTGTGTTTAAATATAATTATTTGGGGCTGGCGTGGCTGCAGTCCTGTGAACCGCTATGCTGAACACCTAGGTTTGATTTCCACAACAGGTCTTCTGGTCAGCATCTGCAAATGAGCTCATTTTGCATATACAACAACAATGAACCCTCATTCCAAAGCCAGGGTTTGTGGAGTATCATCTCGGTCTCTCAAATTTACACTAAGGTTGCTGTAGTACTTGCTGTCAGCCTTACATTGCTGAATGCTAGCTGTCAGCATTTTCTGTTGGCCTAACCAATATCAGCAAAGACCCATGGGATATTATATTAAACAGATCTGATCCTGGGCACATCAGTGCAGAAAGACCTAAAGCTCCTGACTATTCAGCCTCAGAATGCTACTAAATTACTTCTAAAGTACCAGTACTTGAGATTAACAAAGAACCTTGGCAGAATGCTGAGAGGATCCAGAGTTTCAATAGATGTGCTAAAGACAAGTGCTTAAGGTAACCAGACAAAGAATGGACCCAGCTACCTGTTCTTAAAGGCAAGCACTGTGTTTCCCCAAAAATAAGCCCTACTCCAAAAATAAGTCCTAGTTAGATAACCCCCAAAGCCCCTCCCGCCAACCTCCGAACCCCGCTGACCCTTCCACTGCGAGACCAATATACCTCCCTCCAAACAGCAGCGTCAGCAGCACTTTAAACAGGCTGCAACGCGGCACAGGGAAGGCCTCGGCGGGAGAAGGCCACGAAGCAGCCTGTTTAGAGTGCTGCCAATGCTGCTCTTTGGAAGGAGGTATGTCGGTTTCGTGGTGGGAGGGTTGGTGGTGTTCTGCTGCATGGGGGATGGGAGGGATAGAAAGTTGCTATGCAGGGGTTCTGCTGCATGGGGGGATGGGAGAGAGGGATAGAAAGATGCTGCAGAGGGAAGGCACAAGGGGATGGGTGAGAGGGGAGGAAAGATATTGCACATGTGGGAGAGAGAAAGGAAACAGGAAGAACTGGGGTGGAGGAGAGGAAGGGAGAAATGATCATTGTACATGAAAAAAATAAGACATATTTCAAAAATAAGCCCTAGTGCATTTTGTTGGACCTAAAATTAATGAGACAGTATATTATTATTGGGGAAACAAGGGTCAATCAAGGGTCATTGTTTCAGACAAAACCAACTTTCACAGAAAGATACTGGAAAAATAACACAAACTCAGGTCTATAAGGAACAGGCTTCATACCTCCACCAATCAAGATACACATACATCTTTCAGATAAAACCTCTTATCTGATCCCCCCTCCCTTTCTTTCTATCTTTAGCTTCTACACATAAACAAATCCTCCCTCTCTCTCTCTGGGTCTTCTCTTGGTTCTCTCTGCCTCCTTTCCTCCATCTCACAACCAGATACACACATACATTTATGCAGGTAAACCAGAGTCTCTCTCTCCATTCTGGGAAAGCTACGTTTTCCTATACACACACAACAGGGTTTTCTCCTATAAATATGCATAAAATGAGCATAGAAAATATGTAAATCTCTCTCATGTACATTCATCAGGGTTATCCTGAAATCTTGAATCATTGGCAGCCCTTGAGGACTAGAAGTCAATACCAAGGGCTTAGCTGCTAACATAGTGGGCTGAGAACCAGAGATAACAAGGTTGAAATCACTGATGATCCCTTATGAACCTGGGTAAGCCTCTTTGTAGAAATACTAGAACTACCAAAACTTTCCCCGACCTAACAAGGGTCATTTTGATCCTATTTTAAAATTACTTCTTAGGTAAAAATAGGGTATGTAACTTAAAATATTGAGCAAATGGAATCAAAGGTTTCTAAAACAAGATTCATTCTCTAATGATCAGTTATTCTGAATACATGCTACACATAATGCTTCTCAAATTTTCTGGAACACTTCCTATAAAAATGGGGCTTCTTGCAGGCTCCACAAACTTCCATAATTTGGTTTCCATTGCACATCGCAAACTGGTACTTGCATCATTTGCAGCTCCAAACAGGTTCTTCTTGGTCTACACGTGTCTCTGGCTTATGCTTTTTTGAAAAGAAGTAAAACTGTTGAAGTTTCAAAGCTAACTAAAGGAGAAATTTGTATTAACTTATCTTCTTGCCAGTAACAGTATTATACAACATTATTACATTGATTGTGTTATGGAAAACCTGGAATAGCCAACTTCTTGATTTGATCCAAAGTGTTGAACACCCCCCCCCCCCCAGTCCGTTTGTGGTGCTGTTGTAAAAGGCTAAAGTCTCGGTGGAAATTGGGATGGAGGGTGATTAGTCGCAGAGCATTTTTATAGCTTCCGAATATCTCTTTGTAACAAGCAGATGGGCAAAATCTACAGGACATAAAGCCATTTCGGGAAAACAATCATGTTAAATAACTGAATTCTTCCATGCAGAGATAAAGGAAAAAATTTCCAAGCATCTAATCCAGTGGTTCCCAAACCTGTCCTGGGGGACCCCCAGCCAATCAGGTTTTCAAGATATCCCTAATGAATATGCATGAGAGAGATCTGCATATCTGTCACTTCCATTATATGCAAATCTCTCATATGCATATTCATTAGGGATATCTTGAAAACCTGACTGGCTGGGGGGTCCCCCAGGACAGGTTTGGGAACTACTGATCTAATCATTGGCAGGTATAATTCATCAACAAGGTTAGATTAATCTCCTTAAGACATGTGATAGACTAGAGGATGTTAATTGCACCCCAAGATATCGAAAAGAATGATTAGCCCATTTCAATGGAAACAATCCCCTCAAACCCGTCTGCACCTCTCTAGATGCTGCAAGAGCCAGTGATTTGTCCAAATTTAATCCCAAAGCCGAAAAATCCCCATATTCTGCTATTACTACCAACAAAGTGTTCAAAGAAGCTTCTGGTTCAGTAATGTGGACCAAAAGATTATCTGCTAAGGCTGATACCTTAAACTCAGAAGCACCAATACATACCCCATGTACATCAGGGGTTTATAAGATGTCCTATATCAAGGGGTCTAAGGTAAGGACAAACAGAGGGTATCCTTGGCGAGTGCCTCTTTTTATCTCTAAGTTAATCATAAAGCATCTCATTGACCCAAATGGAAGCCAGAGGAGAAGCATAGAGTGAAGAAACAGCATCCAACACCCCCCTCCCTCTGTAAAACTGTAGTGTTTCAAAGCAGAGAATAAAAACCTCCAGGAGACCAAATTGAAAGCCTTCTCTGCATCACAGCTGACAAGCCAAGACAATAAATGAAGATGTGTGACATATTCCAAGGTCAGTATTTGCCGAAGACTGTGCAGAACTTTCCGATCCTTGACAAAGCTTACCTGGGGGTCCACAATCAGATCAGGAAGAGTGCGGGCCAATCGGTTAGCCAGAATCTTTGAAAACAGTTTCACCTCTGTTTTCAAAAGTGATATAGGGTGGTAAGAGCCTGGCAAATTCAGATCCCGGCTCAGTTTCAAAAGTACCACAATATGGGCATCTCACAATGAAGATGGTAATGACCCCAACTGAACAAAAGCATTAAAGATGGAAGCCAGAACAAATGCGATCTCATCACTAAATAATTTGTAGAATTTGGAGCAAAACCCATCAGGGTCCATGGCCTTCCAGAGTTTGATAGATGGAATGACTAAGTAGGACTTCGTCTTCTGAGATAGGAGCGCTCAACATTCTCTGTTGAGAGTCGGAAACCTTAGGAACCGGAATATTATCCAAATAAATCTTACTCTCTAACTCAGGCACCCAGGGTGGGTCATACAGCTTTTGGTAAAATGCGCAAAATACTACCGCTATCTTTTTATCCGTGTGTTCCGAAGTACCTGCCTCCACAGCAAACTGCAAGTCTCGAGGATCCCTCGGGAAGTATGTATCAAGTTAGCTAGCAGCTTCCCACCTTTGTTGCCATAGAAATGAAATTTATGTTTAAAATATTGAAAAGCCCTCACTGTTCTGGCATGGATTAACTTGTTCAGTGCTGCCTGCGAGGCTAAAAGGACCATCTTCCTTTGGGTGGTGGGATGACAGGTGAACTACATTCTATCTGCCCTTATTTGCCTCTCTGAGAATTTCGCGATCCCGGATCTTCCTCTGAAAACGAGTATAGGCAATAATTTCCTCTCGTAAGACTGCCTTCACTGTTTCCCAGTACAATGCTGGGTCATCCACGTGAGCCGCGTTATGAAACTGAAAGTCCCTCCATTTTTTAGGTAGGTAATCCAAAAAGCCAGTAACTTTATAAAGGGCTGTCCCCGGTTGCATCCACCTCCAGCGTATACCAAATAAGAGCATGATCTGAATGGAATAGGGGCCTACCCCTGCTAGACGTTTACTGGAGAACAAATTCTTAGAGAATAGCCAATCCTGGACTGAGACCCATGAGCCCATGAGAAATGGGTGTAGACTCTCTCACCAGGATGAAGAGTATGCCAGACGTCGAGAAGGTCAAAAGAAAAGAAGAGCAGAGAAGAGAAATACCTCTAGTCAAATCCATACGATTCTGCAGAAGGGAATTAGATTTATCAAGACTAGGGTCATAGATCATATTGAAATCTCTATCCATCAAAATAGATATACCAGAAAACTGATTCAAAGCAGAAAATAAAGCAGCATAAATGGACTTCTCATATACATTTGGGGAATATACATTACAAAGTAGAAGAGATTGTCTATTTAGAATAACATGAGCCAACACTAATCTACCCGAAGGGTCTGCCCAGACATCATTCACCGTCGTTTCTAGATTTTTCCTATATAATACTCCAGCCTTCCGATGTACCGCTGCTGCTTCTACCACCTTGTCCGTTCACCAGCAAGTAAATTTCTCATATTCAGCAGAGGTCAAGTGCGTTTCCTGCAGAAAAACAAGATCTGCCTTATGTCGATTCAGAGTTTGTAATATCTTTTGCCTCTTAACTGAAGATGTCACTCCATTGACATTCCAAGAAATCAGTTTAATCATCTGTCATCCTGAAAAACAGAATATAATGAAATGAACCATTGAGACTATAAAACCAGGTGAGGCCGTCCCAGCCTACAGTCCCACCCAAATTCATCCAAAGAAGGACAGACAAGAAAAGAAAAGCAGGTATCTTGTCTGGAAGCAATGAACCTTGGAGAGAGAGTTCTGTGCCACCCCCAAAGAAAAGGAAGAAAGGAAAAATAATAAAAGAAAGAAAAAATGGAAACTGAAAAAGAGAGCACAAGCAAGATAAGATAAACCAGAGAAAAGCAACGACCCCCTCCCCCACATACACACCCAATGTAAACTTCCACAGACATCCCCCTATACCCCTTACAGAATATGTCCCTAAGGACAAAATGGGGCAGCCAGAAACTACCTGTGCCCCTCTCCATAACTTCAAGATAATATTGCCAACTAGTACAAGATTCCAAATTGCAGAGAATAATGGTAGAAATCAGACCTTTTAAACCTTCTATATACCTTTGAACATAATAAACTGTCAGACCAGAATGAAAGTAAACAGAGGTATACCAAAACCCGCATCAGTCTCTTACCACGCAGCATCCCAGTACCCAACCCAACTAACCTAAAAAGCCCACCCATTGCACTAAATAACAAAGCAAAGGCCTGCTGTACCCTAAGTAAAACAAGCACACCCCAACACCCCTGCCCCCAAACAACCATCACCCACCATGAGCCATCCAACTGCCCATCCATGAACAATGCTGTACATACCTCACACTCAGAAAACCATTCATAACCCATACGTTATACAGCAAGCAAGCCCACTACATCCACCCCATACCCATACATCATCTCAGGCAGTATTGGTCCGCTTGAGTGCAAAAGTATAGGGCCTTAGCAGAGGGCACGCTCCATGTGCAGGAACAAAATAGGGCCCCAATGCCTCTGTCAACCAAGATGATGAGTATTCATGGCTAGGTGGTGGGCATCAAGAAATCCTGGGAACAGTAGAGAAGACCCGCCTGCTTGGAAGACATCTCTGAACGAATGCCCTCCTCAGAAAGAGTCCAATGTCACAGTGACCCTAGGCATGGTTCTTCACACTGCAGGCTCCACTGCTCTCGTGTACAAGCTTCAATACAAGTTCTGGATCTGAATGCGCCATGAGTGAGGAGGGTGGGCATAAGTCACCGTCACAGCAGACTGGCCCAACTTGGGAGAGCAACCCAGGACCCAACCTGACAACAGGCCAACTAGGTGCTCTCGATCAAGTCAAAAGCATTCCAGGACACTAAAGCCAGTGCACAAAGGGGTAATAAGACCAGAGCTTCAACATCAAAAATCCCGGGAGGAAATGGAAGCCTAGTAGTCAGGAAGGTGAGCCACTGGTAGAAGGAGTAGACATCTGTTATACAAAGCAAGTGGCTTTCACTATCTTGTCAAATAAATGGGGCTTCCCTTCGTAGTAGATCTTCTTTGCTGGGTAGAGAAGGCGAACTGGATGTGTTTCCGGTGAAGATCAACACATAGTCACTGAAACTCAGGCAGAATAGTCCTGCAAACAGAGCACCTGTTTATTATCATATACCAGGGGGCCCCTCGCTCATACTGTCTGCAAGATTTCCATTTTATACACATATTGAGAAGTTTAAAGATCACTATGCGAGGCCGTTCCTCTTGTGCACGCTTAGGCCCCAAGCAATGTGCCCGCTCAACACGCAAGGAATCCACCAGCCAGGTTTCAAGAAATCCCCGCAGCTCCGACTCCACTATGGACTCCAGGAGTCCTATTAAATGAAGATGTCCCTGGCGTAACCAATTCTCAATATTGTCTAACTTTTCTTCTAAAGTAACATAGTAGATGACGGCAGATAAAGACCCGAATGGTTCATCCAGCCTTCCCAACCTGATTCAATTACAATTTTTTTATTTTTTTCTTCTTAGCTATTTCTGGGCAATAATCCAAAGCTCTACCCGGTATTGTGCTTGGGTTCCAACTGCTGAAATCTCCGTCAAAACCTACTCCAGTCCATCTACACCAGGGGTCTCAAAGTCCCTCCTTGAGGGCCGCAATCCAGTTGGGTTTTCAGGATTTCCCCAAGGAATATGCATGAGATCTATGTGCATGCACTGCTTTCAATGCATATTCATTGGGGAAATCCTGAAAACCCGACTGGATTGCGGCTCTCAAGGAGGGACATTGAGATCCCTGATCTATACCCTCCCAGCCATTGAAGCCCTCTCCAGCCCATCCTCCCCCAAACGGCCATATACAGACACAGACCGTGCAAGTCTGCCCAGTACTGACCTTAGTTCAATATTTAATATTATTTTCTGATTTTAGATCTTCTGTGTTCATCCCACGCTTCTTTGAATTCAGTCACAGTTTTCCTCTCCACCACCTCTCTCGGGAGCGCATTCCAGGCATCCACCACCCTCTCTGTAAAGTAGAATTTCCTAACATTGCTCTTGAATCTACCACCCCTCAACCTCAAATTATGACCTCTAGTTTTACCATTTTCTGTTCTCTGGAAAATATTTTGTTCTATGTTAATGCCCTTCAAGTATTTGAACGTTTGAATCATATCTCCCCTGTCCCTTCTTTCCTCTAGAGTACACATATTCAGGGCTTCCAGTCTCTCCTCATACGTCTACTAGCGCAAGCCTATCATTTTTGTTGCCCTCCTCTGGACCGCTTCAAGTCTTCTTATGTCCTTCGCCAGATACGGTCTCCAAAACTGAACACAAAACTCCAAGTGGGGCCTCACCAATGACCTGAACAGGGGCATCAACACCTTCTTCCTTCTACTGGCTACGCCTCTCTTTATACAGTCCAGCATCCTTCTGGCAGCAGCCACTGTTTTTTCACCTTTAGATCTTCGGACACTATCACCCCAAGGTCTCCCTGTCCGTGCAAATCAGCTTCTCACCTCCCATCATTTACAGTTCCTTCTGATTATTAATCCCCAAATGCATTACTCTGCATTTCTTTGCATTGAATTTTAGTTGCCAGGCATTAGACCATTCCTCTAACTTTTGCAGATCCTTTTTCATATTTTCTACTCCCTCTTCGGTGTCTACTCTGTTACAAATCTTGGTATCATCAGCAAAAAGGCACACTTTTCCTTCTAACCCTTCAGCAATGTTACTCACAAACATATTGAACAGGATAGACTCCAGCACTGAACCCTGAGGGACTCCACTACTCACCTTTTCTTTCTCTGAGGGACTTCCATTAACCACCACTTTCTGGCATCTGTCCAACAGTGAGTTTCTAACCCAGTTCACCACTTTGGTCCTAACTTCAGTCCTTCAAGTTTGTTCAAGAGCCTCCTATGAGGAACCGTATCAAAGGCTTTGCTTAAATCTAAGTAAATTACATCTAGCATATGTCCTCGATCCAGCTCTCCGGTCATCCAATCAAAAAATTCAATTAGATTCGTTTGGCACGATTTACCTTTTGTAAAGTCATTACCTTGTTCTGGAGCGCCTCCTGGGAGGTGTTCAGGCGCAGCATGTCATCCTCCAACACCGAGACCCATTGACAACATGCAGAGAACTCACTGGTGAGCGATTCTAGGCGGCCATCTATGATATCCAGCTTGTCTAACCCATTGTAATGGCCCATTTTACCTCGGCGACAATCTCCTGCACTCATGTGGAGCTCACAGAAGAGCCATCTGGGCCTTCCTCATTGGCCATCTCAGGATCCGCATGCTTCCCCTTTTCTTTATCTTTCTGAGGGACTTTCGCTGCCATATCTGGTATTTGGCTGCAGATCTGAGAGGGCCCAACCTCACCAGGTAGGATAATTACGTGGAAAAAGGCTTCAAGAAAAAGGTCAAATTTGCCAAAAATAGGAGAGGGGCCCAGGATCTTGAGTACATCTGCTCTCTAGCTCAGCATCATGTGACCCACCAGAAACAATCTTTTAATGTACACCAGCTTCCATTCAAGAAAAAGGTCAAATTTGCCGATAATAGGAGAGGGGCCCAGAAGCTTGAGGCAAGCACTTCTGCTCTCTTGCTCAGCATCACTTGACACCTCCCCCCCCACCCGAAACAATCTTTTAATGTACACCAGCTTCCATCCAAGACACTTGAGGGACAATTTACATGTTGGACAATTTTTGCATGTTTGTTGGACAATTTTTGCATGAATGTTTATGCATTCATAAAGAAGAATTTATGGAGCAGACTAAAGAGATGATGGATAGATTTTTTTGCACGGGGAAACCCCACTAAAGTTGTTAAAAGGGCATACAAGTGGGCTTTGTATGCCCCACATGAGATATTATTACAGTTGACTCCATCTAGACAACGTCCTAGGTTGACCTGTGTTCTTCCATATTCTCCTCAAGCCTTTGCCATTAAGAAAATCATTAAACAGCATTGGCATATCTTGCAGGCGCATGATGTGTTTAAGAAAGAACCTAGGTTTACATTTTCACGTGATCGCAACTTGAGAACGGTTAACTAAATCTCAATTTACATCTGTTGCTCCAAACAAAACAGGATCCTGTGGAGGGACATAGTCTGTATGGCAGATGCTTTGTGTGTTCACATGCTCTCTCCTTAGAGGTGGTGGATTTCCCTTTTTCGCTACGTGAAACTACTGATTGTTCTACTACAGCAGCAATGTACATGATCCTGTGCCCGTGTGAAAAGATCTACTTTGGATGCACGATAAGGGCTGTTCGTCATCATACTCAAGAACATCTCTGTAGAATCCGCAGAGAAATGTTGGAGGCTTCCCTGGCTTTACACTGGAAGGAGTGCTCTCATGTTCTCATGGACCTGAAATTCCTTGTGCTTGAAACCATTTCTCTCCCCTGGAGTGGTGACCTGGTAAGGATTCCTGTGGAGAAAGGAACAACGTTGGATTTTCCAACTTAATACGGTCCACTCCAAGGGATCGAATCGGGAAGTGGAGTGGTGTGCTTTTCTGTGAAGTTGTAAAATATTTCTGCATATCCATTTTCAGAAATCATATATAGAAACAATGCTCTGTGCTTCATAGATTCATGAATTCATTTTGATTCTCTTAGGATTATTTGGGGGGTTAATATAGGGGTTAGATTTAGCATGATTTTAGGAATTGTAGCAATGTTTACATTACATTAGTGATTTTCATTCCGCCATTATCTTGCGGTTCAAGGTGGATTATAGAAGAGGATTTCTGGACATGTCCAGAGGTGTTACAGAGTAGAGTGGGTTTCTTCAGAGGATTGAAATGTTTCATACAGTGTTAGTCTTCATGGATTTCTTGAATAGCAGTGTTTTTATTTCTTTCCTGAAAGTTTTGTAGTCTGGGGTCGTGATTAGTAGATTGGAGAGTTGGTGGTCTAGTTTTGCTGCCTGTGTGGCTAGAACGCCATCATACTGTTTTTTCCGTTTGATGTCTCTGATTGGAGGATATGTGAATGGTGTCTAGATTCTCCTGTGTCTGGTTGTGGTAGTTTTTGTTTTGATACTATTCAGTATTCCGTTTTAGTTTCTACATTATAAGGAAACAGTACTTCAGGTTGATGGTGAGGGTCCCTTAAATTTTTGTGCACAGCCAGCAGGCTGATTTGGTGAAGTCACAGATTCCAGTGTTACTAAGTTTTAGCTTTGAACGCTGGTTTCCTGGGCATTTGAGCAGAGTTTTTCATTAATGCTGAAAGCTAAAGAGTATTAAGGTACTTTTGGTTTGTTATAGTTTTGACTGCCTTCATAGTTTTTGATGTTCTGGTGTTTTAAGACTTTGTTATGAGCTTTTTATGATCCTTTCCAATTTTTTGATGTCCATACACTTCATGACATTGGCTTTGAATGCTAAATTGGGGGGTGTTTTTTCAGTGCTGCTTGTCTATGTTATGTACTAGAACATGTTTTCTTTCTTTTTTTTTTAGGGGGGGGGTGTCTCACTAAATTTATAGTGTCTTTGGGCTCCTGGGAATATTAGGTCTCTGTGGGGGTTGGGTCCTTTTAAATTATCAGCTAATGGGTAGGCTGTGCTGGCTCTTTTAGATGGCACATGTCCCAGCATTTTGAGGCTTCGGCTTTGAACACCGGTTCCCGTGATATCTTTGTAAAATTGTTTTAATGTTTGAAGTAAGTTAAATTTGAAAGACTTAAGGAATCTCTGGATTGTCATGGTTTTAAATAACTTCTGAAAATTTTCATTAGTGGAGGGTAAGGTATATGTATGAACATGTTGGACTGGTTTCCATTAGGTGACTTTTCATCACAGGTTCCTATGAATTTAAGCTGCGTCTTGACTTTCTGAGGTAGCATCAGCGAAACATGGCTCGTGTCAAAGCCAGGGATACTTCACCAAGCTAAGTGCCTTTTGGTTGCATGTTGATGTATTATATTAGTGGAGAGTATTTCAAAGCACCACTGGTAGATTTTTTCTATTACCGCTTAGCGCCTTGTGAACTAGCATTCTATGAGCACATGAAGTAATTACCTTACTAGTGTTTAAGCCCGTTATATTAACGCAGGGGTGTCAAATGTCGGTCCTTGAGAGCCGCAATCCAGTCGGGTTTTCAGGATTTCCCCCAATGAATATGCATGAGATCTATTAGCATACAATGAAAGCAGTGTATGCAAACAGATCTCATGCATATATTCATTGGGGAAATCCTGAAAACCCGACTGGATTGCGGCCCTCGAGGACCGACATTTGACACCCCTGCATTAACGGGTGCTAGAATAGATGTGTAAACTTTTAGCAGTTTCAGATCACAGTTATAAGCTAAGTGAACTGTTTTTCACATCTAATCAATTCAGTGATTTCTTAGTTTATCTGCAAATTATAAACTTTAATGAACTTAAACATATGGAGACAAGAAATGATCCCTTTTGATTTTTTTGGAATGATTTTTGAATATTTGAAGCAATATAAGATATACTTTTCCATCAAGTCTCAGAGAATGATCAGATACATAAGAACATAAGAACATAAGCAGTGCCTCCGCCGGGTCAGACCATAGGTCCATCACACCCAGCAGTCCGCTCCCGCGGCGGCCCAAACAGGTCCTGACCTGTCTAAATCACCAGAAGGGGCCCCCATGCCATCCTGGTTTCCTGATGAGTCCTATCTTCCCATCGAAGTCCTAGCCCTCCGGTCTTGCACATGCTCGACCTGGTTGGGTTTCTATACTTTCTCAGTATCCCACGATCCCTTTATCCCCCAGGAATCTGTCCAGTCTCTGTTTGAATCCCTGTACCGTACTCTGCCCGATCACTTCCTCCAGTAGCGCATTCCAAGTGTCCACGACCCTTTGGGTGAAGAAAGACTTCCTTGCATTTGTTTTGAACCTATCTCCCTTCAGTTTCTCCGAATGCCCCCTCGTACCTGTTATCCCCTTCAGCCTGAAGAATCTGTCCCTGTCCACCCTCTCCATGCCCCTCATGATCTTGAAGGTCTCTATCATATCACCCCTGAGCCTCCTTTTTTCCAGAGAGAAGAGCCCCAGCCTGTCCAACCTCTTGGCGTATGGGCAGTGTTCCAGCCCTCTTACCAGTTTCGTTGCTCTCCTTTGGACTCTCTCAAGTACCGCCATGTCTTTCTTGAGGTACGGCGACCAATATTGAACGCAGTATTCCAGATGAGGACGCACCATCGATCGATACAATGGCATGATGACTTCCCGCGTCCTGGTTGTTATGCCCCTCTTTATGATGCCCAGCATCCTGTTGGCTTTTTTCGAGGCCGCTGCGCACTGTGCAGATGGCTTCAGTGATGCATCCACCAGCACACCCAAGTCTCTCTCAAGACTGCTTTCTCCTAACAATGCCCCCCCCCCATTTTGTAGTTGAACAACGGGTTCTTTTTCCCTATATGCATGACCTTGCATTTTTCCACATTAAAGCGCATTTGCCATTTGTTTGCCCAGTCTTCCAGCTTGTCTAGGTCCCTTTGCAGTTCCTCACACTCTTCCCTGGAGCTAACTCTGCCGCACAGTTTGGTGTCGTCTGCAAATTTTATAACCTCGCATTTTGCCTCCTTTTCCAGGTCATTGATAAATATGTTGAAGAGTAACGGCCCCAGCACCGATCCCTGTGGCACACCGCTCGTGACTCCCTGCCAGTCAGAAAATTGGCCCTTTACTCCGACCCTCTGCAGTCTACCCGACAACCAGTGCTCGATCCATCTGTGCACATCCCCTCCCACCCCGTGGCTCCATAGCTTCCTAAGCAGCCTTTCATGTGGAACCTTGTCGAAAGCCTTTTGGAAATCGAGGTAAATGATGTCGACGGGTTCCCCCTTGTCCACCCGACTGCTTATTCCCTCAAAGAAGTACAGAAGGTTCGTTAAGCACGACCTTCCCTTACAGAATCCGTGCTGGCTTTTTCTCAGTAGGCCATTTCCCTCAATGTGCTCGCAAATGCTGTCCTTAATCATAGCTTCCACCATCTTCCCTATAATTGAGGTCAGGCTCATCGGCCTGTAGTTCCCGGGGTCACCCCTCGATCCCTTTTTGAAGATAGGTGTGACATTCGCCAGTCTCCAGTCCTCTGGTACCTCTCCAGTTCTTAAGGATAGGTTGCAAACATGCTGGATTGTGCCCGCTATTTCTTGTCTTAGTTCCTTCAGAACCCTTGGGTGGATCCCGTCCGGACCTGGAGATTTGCCGCATTTTAACCTGTCTATCTGTTTGAGGACATCCTCCTTACTTACCTCTATGTGCTCCAATTTTTTAGCCTGTTCCCCACTCATGAGCTCCTCTGAGTCCGGTATATTAGTTATATCTTCTCTCGTGAAAACCGATGAGAAGAACGTGTTCAACCTCTCAGCTATCTCTTTATCCTCCTTAATCACACCCTTCCTATCCCCATCGTCCAACGGGCCCACCTCATCTCTTGCTGGTCGCTTCCCCTTTACGTAACAGAAGAATGCCTTGAAGTTTTTCGCCTCCCTGGCCAGCCCCTCTTCGTATTTTTCTTTTGCTTTTCTAACCTTTCGGTGGCATTCCTTTTGGCAATTCCTGTGCGCCTGGTGATTTTCCTCCGTTGGGTCCTTTTTCCATCTCAGGAAGGATACTTTTTTGTCATTTATTGCCCTCTTTACTTCCGTTGATATCCAAACTGGGTCCTTTGACCTCTTGTTCTTGCAGCCTTTCCTGAAACTGGGGACGTACCTTCTTTGTGCTTCCTGCAGGGTGTCCCTGAATAGGGTCCAGGCGCTTTCCACAGTCTCCATCCTATAGATGTTTTTGAGCTTACTCCCCACCATTTCCCTCATAGCAACATAGTTCCCTTTCTTGAAGTTGAGCGCAGTTGTTGCGATCTTCCTTACTGTGGGTGTCCCCCTTTCTAATGTGAATCTGATCACATTGTGGTCACTGTTGCCTAGTGGTCCTCCCACTTCTACCCCACTTGCAGGCCCCCCTAATCCGTTCAGGATAAGGTCAAGAGTAGCACTCCCTCGCGTCGGTTCCCTGACCAGTTGCTCCATGAAGCAGTCCCTCACAGTTTCGACAAATCCTGTTTCCCTAGTGCAGTTGGAGTGGCCCGTACTCCAGTCTATCCCCGGGTAGTTGAAGTCCCCCATCACTGTCACACTTCCAGTCCTGCACTCCTGTCTCAGTTCAGCTTCCAAGTCGTGCCCGACTCCTTCCGGTGTACCAGGTGGGCGATAGTATAGCCCCAGTTTTATGCCTGCACCCTTGTTTCCTGGCAATTTGACCCATAGCGATTCCAGCCCCTCTGCCTTCGTTGCCATATCCATCCCGACCGAGTAGATAGAGTCCTTTATATATAGTGCTATGCCTCCCCCCTTCTTGTGGGTCCTGTCCTTTCTGTAGAGTTTGTATCCCGGCAGCACTACATCCCAATGATTCTCCTCTGTCCACCATGTTTCTGTAATTCCAATTATATCCAGGTCCTCCCCCTTGGCCACAACCTCTAGTTCACCCATCTTGGCCGTGAGGCTTCTTGCATTTGCGTAAAAGCATCGCAGGTCCCGTCGTTTTTCCTCCACCTCTGCATTTACCTGGGCCGCCTCTCCTGTTTCCTGAATTTCTGCTTTGCCCTCAGCTTTTACCCTCGTGGCTTTCAGTTTCCCCACCTTACCGTCGCCCCACTTCCCCGCTTTTCCTCCGGGTTTTCTTGCCCCCTCTTGGGCCCTGGCCCCTGTTCGATCCCCCTCGCCTTGTGTGACCCCTATGTTGCCCTCCGTTTTCGCCCTTGTGCCACCCAGTCCCCCTGTGTCCCCATGCCCCTTAGTCTCCTCCCAGCAAGCTCCCTTTACCTGTTGTTTCCCTCGCTGTCTGATCATAAGATCCATCGGTCTCTCTACATCCTCTTTGCAGTCAGCCCGTTCAGCATCTGTTCTGGATACTGTTGTCCGAAGCGTCAACATCAGATCAGCTGTCGGCTTTCCCCCTCTCCTCAGTTTAAAGCCCTCTCGATCTCCTTCCTCACATTGGTGGCCAGTAGTCTAGTTCCCTCTGTGCTCAAGTGCAGGCCGTCCCGCCGGTAGAGCCTACTCTTTTCCCAGAACGACGTCCAATTCCTCACAAAGTGGAAACCCTCCTAATCTAATCTAATCTAAATCTTGGGTTTATATACCGCATCATCTCCGCAGATGGAGCTCGACACGGTTTACATGGTTAGGGAAGGAACGGAACTCCAGTGGAATTATATAAGTATGAGAGAAGAGAGGTTGGTGTGAGAGTGCCAGGAGCGGGACGGGGTTACGTTCTGGAGAAGAGCCAGGTCTTCAGATGCTTACGGAATGGTAGAAGGGGGCTCAAATTGCGGAGAGGGGAAGGGAGACTGTTCCAGAGCTGAGTGATTCTGAAAGGGAGGGAAGAGCCAAGTTTACCAACAAGGGAGATGCCTCCTCCTGGCACCATCTCTTCAACCATGTATTCACAGCCTGGAGGTCTGCCTGCCTCTTTGCATCTGCTCTCGGTACAGGCAGGATCTCTGAGAATGCTATCCTCCGGGTATTCCGCTTCAGTTTACGCCCCAGGACCCTGAACTGGTCAGTCAGCGTGGCCATGCTGAAATTCCTCCGGCTCACATCATTTGTTCCGACGTGGATTATCACCGCAGTCTCCTCTGTCTCTGCTCCATCCAGGATCCTCTCGATCCTGTCAGTGACGTCTCGTATCTTGGCCCCTGGGAGACAAGTCACTAGCCGGTCCTCCCTTCCTCCAGCTATGTGACTATCTACCTCTCTCAAGATCGAGTCTCCCACCACAATAGCAGACTTCCCTTTCCTCAGCAACCTCCTCTGTCTCAGGTCCGTGTCCTCTGTGTAGTATGGTGTCTCTCCCTCGGGGTCTCGGTGAGTCACGGTCTCCTCCTCTTGTGTGGTTCCTCCGCTAGGTCCTTCCCCGGTGTCGCCTTGTGGATCCTGGGTCTCGTCTGCTGACATCCGTCTGTACAGCTGCTGGTCCTGTTCTTCCACCTTCCTATAGGCCTCCTCGATGAATCTCTCGAGGTCCCTCACCTGGTCTACAATGAGGCCTTCTCCGTCTGTGTCCTTGTTTGGCCAGCTCGTCTCCTCTGTGTTGCGTAGTCCCTCCAGTTCCTGGACCTTGACCCTCAATCTGCCTACCTCCATCCTCAGGCTATCCAGCTCCTGGCACCGACCGCATATGTATGCCCGCCTCCCGGAGGGGAGGTAATCATACATATGACCCTCGATGCAGTAAACTGGGTAGCTCTGCTGTGTTCCTGTAGCCTCCATTTCTTTCTCCTTGCTCCTACGGTCCCTCTGTGGTTGAGAGTGGTTTCCGGCGTGCAGCTAGCTGAAAGAGTAGAGAGAGAGAGAAGAATGAGAAGCTGAAAGGGTAGAGAGAGAGAGAGAGAAGAATGTGAAGCCGAAAGGGCAGAGAAAGAAGAAAGTGGAGAGAAGAAATTATATATATATATATTTTTTTTTTTTAGGTTAAAGTTAGGTTTGCTGCTGGGCTGCCTGGGCTCCTTCTCAAGGCTCCGAACGGCTGGGCGCCGTTGGCTCCTCCCCTTTAAGGGGGGGTCCGGCGCTGGCTCTGACGCGTTGGGGGGGGCGGAGCGAACTCTCGCCTCTTCCCCAGCCCTGTCTCCTCTTTCCCTCCGCCTGCTTTTCTGGTGCTCGGCACCAAACGCTGCCCCTCTCCTAACTGAAGCTGAACTTCAGCTACGCTGCTCCTTCCTGCCTCTAAGTCACCGCGTGTGCCGCGTTGGCTCCTCCCCTTTAAGGGGGGGTCCGGCGCTGGCTCTGACGCGTTGGGGGGGGTGGAGCGAACTCTCGCCTCTTCCCCAGCCCTGTCTCCTCTTTCCCTCCGCATATGAGGTCACAATGACTGGAAGGTGAACTTTTCCCACCAAGGTGGTTTTCCAGCCTTCCTTTTGGAGTTTCATATCTCTTAGCATATTATATATGCACTGATCATTCTCTGTAGACAGTTTTTTCATTGAAGTCAGTTTTTTTGATATACATTTTGTACTCTTTCTGACTTCCACCTTTAGATTCATGGTCCCTGGCTTTTTCTAAGGAAACGGATTTGGCCAAGAATGGGCATAAGCCATAAAGCTAGCTCCCTTTTTTCCAGTTCTACTCTATTCTAATTGTGTATTACAATGATATTTGGTCATATTACTTGAACTTCCATCACAGGGCAAACGTTGAAAGCAAACTTTAGGTAACTGTGTCTTGTGGTTTATTTGCGTTTGCAATACTGCCTTTCATGACAAGTATGTCAAAGTTGTTTGCATTGCAATCTAAGAAAAACAGAAATAAAATATAATTCCATTTTCTGACAGGATAGCATAACCTTTACTGTCATGCTTCAGCATAAACGAGCTGATATTCAGCCAGCGATGGTCAGTATTTTTTCTGCCGCCAGCTTATTCCTGGATATTCAATATCAGGGGTGATGTCCAGGTACTGGCATTGAATATCCAGTTCTAGGTTGGCTGATAAAGTTAATGTATTTAAGTGCAATATTCAGCCCTTAACTGCATGAGATGAATCACTTAAAGACAGGACTGCAAGGGCTCAATATCAGTATCAAAGAAAGAGGTTACATGCAGAGACCACAGGAAGCTTTGTATGCACCTCAAGCCTAGGGAATCAGTTGAAAATGGCAGGCCAAGTAGTGGGGTTATTAAACATTTATTGGTGACATCACCACCTCCCCCTCTTCCTGCTTGGCGTTATCGTCCTATCCCCCATACACCCTGGTCCCTATTTTTTTACCCTTTTCTGCTGTGAATCCACCCAGTAGAGCACAGGTATGCGATGGCACAGAATGCCGCTGCGCGTGACAAGCACTGAGCCGCCACGTTGCCGCAGCCCTGGGCCGCAAGTCATACGAAGCCGTGTCTGGGAAGGCACCCGCAATGCTAGGAGCGCACTGTTCTCCTCTTCCTCTTGTTCTCCTTCTTGCAAAGGCATCAGCAGCACGTCTCCTGGTAACACCGGCTGCCCCACTCGCTGCTCTGCCCGCACCGCCATCTGCAACATGATATACACTGATAAGCCCAGCACTGGAAAAGAGACGAAGAGAGAAAGAAAGAGACAGGGTTGCCAGATGGTGAAAATTATGTAGGCCAATCGATGTCAAAAAGAAGCCCAAAAAATTACCCAACCAATTTGATGCTAAAATCTCAACAAGGTAAATAGCTTAGTATTATAGTGATAAAATAAATCAGCTTCCTTATTGTGCTGTATTCTCTTTCTATATTAGCAAGTTTTAACAAGTAAAAGGCAAGCGTTGGCATGCCCTAGAAGCTGCATGCAGCAGGGTTTGGGGCTGTTGTCTCCAAGCAGTGTATAATGATAGAAAGCTGCTCAGAAAGTCTGCTGGTAGCAGTCTCACGCTCTCTCTCTTTTTATATATATATATATATATATTTATATATTTTTTTTTTTTTTGCAAGGCCCCACTAACGGGAAAAGGAAAGCACTTTAACTGGTGTTAGACTTGCATTAGGAAGCTATACTAACAAAATTGTAAACTGTATGTCAAACTGTACACTGTCTTGTGTGAATCACTTCATAAAGGCAGTTAAATCCAATAAATAAATAAATGAATGTGCACTACTCTAATGCAATTTTATTGCATTGGCCCCAATACTGTAAAAAGCCACTGTTATATAAGATGTAAAAATAGGAAAAAGAAGAAGCAACAGTTAAATAACAGACTGCCTCAATGGCACACTGGCCACCTTGTGATCAAACATTCTACTTTGCTAGCACTTAAATGAATTAAAAGATCTCTACCACCAACCAGTAGAAGCTCATCAATTATAAGACTTCCACATTTAAAAAAAAATATTAACAACTGTGTTGACCTTTTCCCACTTTGTCACATTAAATCGAAACGTGTTCGAATGCACTCCTCGCTGATACAGTTTTTCATCCACATCTGCACCAACACCAAAGTTCAGATATTTGTAAATGCCTTTAAAAGTGAGTCCCTGTGTTATAAACAGCATCCCTGCCAGTTGAACAGTGATTACAGAGCAGCCCTACCGTGAACAATCTGCATTTAACATCACCCCAACACTTTTCTTCTGCCTGAGGTTAGGAGAAACTTTTACACAAGCAGTCTGCTTCCCAATCTTGCATACAGAAGAGAACAACCCAAGATACTGAGGATACAGAATTAAAAGCAGAGCAGTTAGCAACAGATAAATCAGTTTAATCTTACCCTTAGTTTTCTTACTTCCAAAAGCCGCTTCTGGGTAGGTGGGAGGCTGCAATCATCACGTTGTCAAGGGGAGAAGCGATCATCAGCAGGAAGTAGGTAAGCAGCCAGAATGAGGTCTGGAACGCTTTGACAGAAGCTACTGGAGCACCAGAATGAGGCTTGGATTACGGGACGCTATTGGAACCCCAGAATGAGGCTTGAAATTTACAGAGAGCCAGCCGGAACAGCATTGGAGGGTTCGGCTGCCTCTCTGTGAAGACAACAAAAATTCGCAACTAGCTTTGGAAAGCAGTCCAATTGGGTGAGAAAACTACGAACCTGTCAACTATGGAAGTAGCAATGAGCTCATTTTCCTCAGCCACCAACTACTTGCCCTCTACCGAGGAAGTGGGGACACAGCCCGCCAAAATTAAGCTAACCAGACACGATCGCTTTCTGCGCAAATTGAACGGTTTTAATTTAGTTTCCATGTGACGAGACACCGTCAGTTGCACTTACTGATTTGAAAGTGTTCTAGCATCTACATTTGTGTGCAGTGAGAAGAATCCCAAGAACAAAACACAAGCCTGTTACAGTTCTTAGAATGTTGAATCAAAGCATACTCAATTCTGGTGGTATTTTACAAAAGTTCTGCCTGTTTTAATTTTTCATTTTGGAGGCGGAAATTTTATTAAAAACCACAGTATTCATGAGAATTACTTTCTTAAGCCCTGGCCAAAAACTAAAAGTTTTTTAAACCAGGCAGCAGAACGCTAATAGGATTTTTACTGGGGCAGAGGCTTGCTTTACAAAAGGGATACTCGCATTCATATTTTGGCATGACTCCGGATGCAGCAACAATTTATAAAGAGTATTAGTTACCAAAATAACATTCACGGCATTAAGATATTTCATCCTAATACTCTAATTTATAAGGTTGACATTTGTGTTCTGTCTCAGCAATGAGTCCTCAAAAGCATAGCTAGGGTTAGTGCAATCTCCTTCATGTTCTCTTATGATATTAATGTACTGTAATACTGTGATTGTTTTAAGACTTTGGAATGGAATTGTGGTATGGGATTATAATATAAGTGGCCTCAATTTAAAAAAAAAAAAAAAATTCAAACTTTTTTTTTTTTAGTTGATCTGGTCTCACAGCAATTAGATAAACTGGAAAATCTGCTTTCTCCCTGTACTCCTTTTAATAATCCAGGTGACCTGTATCACATCATAGGTACAAGGGATTACCATTAATTACAAAAAAAACATCAAACCTACTTTCCATCTTTAACACAGACCTGTCTACAATTTGTAAAGTCAGCTGTTATACAGCATCATTAGCTCTGAAGAACAAGGTGCAGTACAATTTTTCCCCCAATATTCAAATATGACTGAGCCAGAAAAGTAGGGGTAGGAATCCATCTAAGGAACTAAGGCCCTCTTTTACTAAGCTATGTGTGGTGACATGAATTAGGGCAGGTCAGGTGCCTAGATAAAACAGCCTCAAAGTAGTTGCAAGAGAAAAAGAAGAAAAAAAAAGAGTAAATTAAAGCTGTTACATCAGGGATCCTGTTCCATTCACAGGTAGGAGGAAAAAGGCAACACAAAATTAGTCCATAAATGTAATAATGTGTGGCTAGGATTACCAAATTTGGAAAACAAAAAAAAAGGACACGACCACACCTTTGGCCCTGCCCCACCTCACCCCCACTTATCCCGCCCACACCTTGCTCTGCTTCTGCCTAACAGTCCTATCTCTACCCTGCCACCCCATTTCATTAGTCCCTCTTCCAATCTTTTTAGCCATCATCTATCCTCCACTGCATCTCAGTACCCTATCAGTCCCAGCTCCATCCCTATCTCATTCATTCCCTTACCTCCACAGCTTTTCTTCTATTCCTGTCCCTATATTCCACCCCCACGTTCAGCATCTCTTCCTTCTTTCCCCTTTCTCTCATACCCCCACCCTAGGACCAGTCTCTCTTCTCTCCCATGCACCCTCCCTATGGTACTGAATCTCTCTCCCCCTCACTGGATCCACCTTCATTCTCAATCTCTCCCCATCCCAGCATCTGCCTCTGTTCCCCAAATCTCCCAAGGTTAGCATCTCTCCCTATCCCCCAGCCATGGGTGCTTATCTTTCTCCCTCCTGTCAATCTTTCCCCTCTCGTGGGTGCTTCTGTCTCTTTCTCCATCTAACCCCCCTCCTCCGCTGGTGCCTCTTTCTCTCTTGCTTCCATCCAAACACCCCCAGGGTTGCTTCTCTCTCTCTCTCCCCATCCAACACCCCTCTACCAGGGGTGCTTCTCTCTCTCTCCCTCCCTCCAACTCTCTTCCCCTGCAGGTGCTTCTCTCTCTCCAACCCACCTCTCCTGTGGGTGCTTCTCTCTCCTTCCAACCCCCCTTCCCTGCAGGTGCTCTCTCTCTCATAAGCATGATATATTTAAGCTCTTAACATTTCCCATTTTTCCTTTTTATTCCAGTAAGTCTATTTGTTTTGTTGTCCCCTCCACTTTTTACTTTTAAGTTTATGTTTTATCGTAACAATATTCTGATAATTATAAACTGTTTAGGTATGTTTTTGATAAACGGTATATCAAAGATTAAATAAACTTGGCAAATGAGGTTCAACGTGGATAAGTGCAAGGTGATGCATGTCAGTAACAAAAATCTTATACACAAATACAGGATGGCCAGTGCAGTACTCTGAGAGACCCCCCCCAGGAAAGAGACTTGGGAGTACTTGTAGTCAAGTCAATGAAGCCGTCTGCGCAATGTGCAGCAGCGGTGAAAAGGGCAAACAGAATGCTTAGGAATGGTTAAGAAGAGGATCACAAACAGATTGGAGAAGATTATCATGCCGCTGTACTGTGCCATGGTGTGCCCCCACTTGGAATACTTCGTCCAATACTGGTCGCTGTACATAAAAAAGGACATAATACTACTCGAAAGGGTCCAGAGAAGAGCAACAAAAGTGGTTAAGGGGCTGGAGGAGACTGAGAGGGGACATGATTGAAACATTCAAGATAATGAAGGGAATAGACTTAGTAGAGAAAGAGAGATTGTTCACCCTCTCCAAGATGGAGAGAACGAGAGAGCACTCACTAAAGTGAAAAGGGGATAGATTCTGCACAAATGTAAGGAAGTTCTTCTTCACCCATAGAGTGGTAGAAATCTGGAACGCTCTTCCAGAGGCTGTTATAGGGGAAAGCACCCTCCAGAGATTCAAGTCAAGGTTAGACAAGTTCATGCTGAACCAGAATGTACGCAGGAAAGGCTAGACTCAAACAGGGCACTGGTCTTTGACCTAAGAGCCGCCACGTGAGTTGACTGCTGGCACGATGGACCACTAGTCTGACCCAGCAGCGGCAATTTTGTTCTAGAAAAGGCTTCTAGGGCAGGCTGAAGGCAGCAAGCTCAACTCATTGACGCTGCCAGTAGCCCAATGATTGAACATCTGCAGCATGGAGGAGGTAGGTGAAGAGCCATATCCAACTCTGGGATAGGGGGCTGGAGAAAGGCTGTTCTACTGGTTCCCACTGGGGAAGGGGGGAGTTACAAAGAGAAAAACACCCATGGGGGAGGGGGAGGTTGAAGAGAGAGAAAAGAGAGAGAAGCACCTGCATTGGGAGGGGATTGGAGAGAAGCACCCCTGGGGGGGTTGAAGAGAGAGAAGAGAAGCACCAACGGGAGGGGGCTGGAGAGAGAAGCACCTGCGGGGGAAGGGGGGTTGGAGAGAAGCACCCGTGGTGAGAGGGGGATCAGAGTGAAGAGAGAAGCACTCGGGGAGGTGTGTTGGAGAGGAGAGAAGCACTTGTGGGGGGAGGGGGTTGGAGAGAAGAAAGAAGCACTTGTGGGGGGAGGGGATAGGAGAGGAAGCACCCATGGGAGGAGGGGGGTTAGAGAGAGAGAAGCACCCGCAGGGGGAGGGGGGTTGGAGAAGCACCCACAGGGGAGGAGGGTTGGAAGGAGAGAGAAGCACCCATGGGGGAGAAGAAGAGGAGGGTTGGAGATAGAGAGAGAAGCACCACCACAGGGGAGGAGGGTTGTAGAGAGAGAGAGAAGTACCGCAGGGGAGGATGGTTGTAGAGAGAATGAGTGAGAAGTGCCTGGAGGGGAGGGTGGAGAGAGAGTGAGAGAGAAGCACCCACGTGCTGTGTGGAGGAGGTAGGTCAGTGGGGAGAGATGGTGGCTAAACCCAGACAAACTCCCCAAATGAAAAAAAAAGTCCTTACATCCAGACTATCCTCTAAAAAGAGGACATGTCCAGGTAAATCTGGATATACAGTAACCCTGTTTGGTTCTACTCCTGCATGGCCATTCTGTACCTTACTGCCTCTCAGTACAACAGCACACTTATTTATCTAATCTTCTATTTCTGCGTCACTCATACCTTGCCTGGTTCCTCAAAATTACCAGGGAACTGATATCTGATAAATTATTGTTTTTATTTACTTATTTTATTTGTTTTCTATAATTTTTTATAATGTACACAGTCTAGACATGTATTTTTATAGACGGTATATCAAAAATAAAGAAACTTGAACTCTCTAACAATTACTGAGGTCAAAGTACAAAATCAAGGTTCCAAGTGGAGATTGGCCTACTTGACTATAGCGGTTGCATTTCGCATATAACTTCTGCTGGTAGAGCAGGAGTGTGAAACTCTGGCCCATGGTAATTAAATTTGGCCCGCCGTTCCTTCCCTCCATCCTGGCTTCCCGGTCTCATCTTCCAAGCAGCCTGCCGAGAATCGCCAGTCGGCTGTAGCGATCCTAGCTGGCTGCTGTAGCCTCAGCAGCACATTCCCTCTGCCGCAGTCCCATATGTCAGAAGAGGGACAGGACAGCAGCAAAGGGAATGTGCTGTGGATGCCGAGGCAGCCTGCTAGGTTCGCTATAGCCGATCAACAATCCTCGGCAGGCTGCTTAGAAGATGAGGCCGGGATGGAGGGAGGGAAGGAATGGTGGGCCAAATATCGACCGTGAGACCAGAAAGAAGAAGGGGGAAAACATGCAGGCCTTGGGGGAGGGGGAGGCGGGGGCGGCTGCAGGCCCTGGTGTAGAAGTACAAGGAGGGAGGGAAGGAGGGGTCCAAACAGACATGCATATGCCGGACTGAGGGTGGGGGGGAGGTGAAGAAATAATGGGTTTAAAACAGGAGAGGGAGGGAGATGGTGGACAATGGGATGGAGGGAGGGAAGGATCAGAAAGGGAGAGAAGTTAGGCACAAGGGATGGTGTGGAGGGGGAGATAGAGATACTGGATAGGAGGGTAGTTGGGAAGAGAAAGGGAGAGATGGTGGACCCTGGGGTGGTGTGGAAGGAAAAAGATGCTGGATAAAAGGGTAGTTGAGAAAAGGAGATATGGTGGATCTGGGGATGGTGGGGTCCATTGCTGCAGCTGCGGGGATGGAGATGAAAAAAGGAAAGATGTCAGACCTTCAGGGGAGGGAAGGGAAATGGAAGGGGAGGACAGAGATGGAAGATGGATGTTAGCACAGAGAAAGAAGAAAACGACAAATGGGCAGGAGACCCTGGCAAGCGAGTTATCAGAAGACAACCAGAGCCTGGGACCAACATGATTTGAATAATGTTCAGATAACAAAAGGTAGAAAAAATAATTTTATTTTCTAATCTAATCTAATCCTTAGGTTTGTATACCGCATCATCTCCACGTTCGTAGAGCTCGACGCGGTTTACAGTAGGAGAAATAGGAAGGAACTACAACAGAGGGTTAGAGGTAGAAGTGTGAAGAAAATTTAGAGGACTTGGGATGCCAAGATATAAGAGTTTCCTTGATTCCTAAGTTGAAGGGAGACTTACATTTTTTGAGAAAAGCCAGGTTTTCAGATGTTTGCGGAAAACTTGGAGAGAGCTCAAGTTCCGAAGAGGGGAGGTAAGGTTGTTCCAGAGCTCAGTGATTTTGTAGTGGAGGGAGGTCCCTAGCTTTCCTGTGTGGGAAATGCCTTTTAGCGAGGGGAAGGATAGTTTTAATTTGTGGGAGGATCTGGTGGTATTAGGGTTTGAGGAATTCCAAGAAAGAGGGATAAAGGGAGGGAGGATACCATATAGGATTTTGAAAGCATTTATAGTGGACCCTTGCGATTATCGGAAGCCAGTGGAGCTTGGCCAGGAGCGGGGAGACATGGTCAAATTTACTTTTAGCGAAGATGAGCTTGGCCGCGGCATTCTGAATCCGTTGGAGTCTTTGGAGGTTTTTCTTAGTTAGGCTTAAGTAGATAGAGTTGCAATAGTCCAATCTGGAGAGGATGATGGATTGGACAAGGAGGGTAAAATGTTTTTGATGGAAGCAGGATCTAACTTTCCTCAGCATGTGAAGGCTGAAAAAGCATTTTTTTTACCAAGGATTGGAGATGGTCATTGAAGGACAATGTGGAATCAATGATGATGCCCAAGACCTTGCTCGAGAACTCAAGCTGCAGAGAGGAGCCAGAGGGTAGTGGGATAGAGGTGGGTAGGTGATCTAGTTTTGGACCGAGCCAAAGAAGTCTTGTTTTGGACTCATTCAATTTCATTTGCACAGTGTAGGCCCAGGATTGTAGGTTCATTATACAAGAGGATATGTTCTTAGACAGGTCGGTGAAGTTCGAATCGGTCTCGAGGAAGACGAGGATGTCATCTACATAAGTGTAAATTGTTTCAAGGGGGGATAGGTGGAGGAGTTTTATGGAGGACATATAGATGTTGAAAAGGATAGGGGATAGTGGAGAGCCTTGCGGGACTCCACAATTCGGTTTCCAGGGGGAGGATGAAGTGCCATTCATGTTAACAATGTAAGAACGAGAGCGGAGGAATTTAGAGAACCAACCTAGGACTGTGGAGTTGATACCTATCTCAGAGAGTTGGTAAACAACGTCGAAAGCAGCGGAAAGGTCAAATTGTAGGAGGACGGCAAACTTGTTTCGAGAGTGAAGTTGTTGAACCCTTGAAATCAGGGAAGACAGTAGGGATTCGGTGCTGAAGTTAGGATGAAAGCCATATTGATAGGGTAAAAGAATAGAAAATCTCTCTAAGTATGATGAGAGTTGGGAAGAAATGATGGACTCTAGCATCTTGGTTTCTGTTTTGTGATTACAATATGTCAGATTTGAAATGCTGTCTAACACCTGCCAGAGCTGGTGTTAGATAGCAAGCGTGAACTAGGACCTAAAAAAGAGAGGAAAAGTCTTTTGTATATTAATAAAAAATTCAGCCCGCGACTTAGCCTATGTTTTAGATTTCAGCCCCTTATGTGATTGAGTTTGACACCCCTGCTGTAGAGCATTGCTGCTTCCCTTTGGGCCTCCTTAGCCTAGCTATAGCCTCAATCTATATACTTCCTGGACTATGCCCTACTGGTTCCACCCTTCCCATGTCACTTGCCCATTGAAAAGGACTATAGGTTTTAAGGTAGCTCTGATACTGGTAGGGAATGCTATTAAGTGAGAGGGCAGCATCCTATAGACTCCCTATACGCTCCCCCTCAGCTCATCCATGCCCAGTTGTGCGCCTGCCATTTTAAGGTTCTCTTAACTAAGGCATGGGCTGCCACTGAGACCCAGGGCTCCTAAATCTGCCCCAGAAAACTCAAGCACCCGACCCGTGAAAGAGGATGGGCATACTATTGTTGGAGCAAGCTATTTTAACATAATAAAGGATGTGTAAAATTGAATGACCAGCGATTCTGGATTGATTTATTAAGAAGATTCTCAAATTGATGATTAACGTAAAACAAAATCTTTTCCAGAGAAAGGAAAATGGTAAAACCAGAGCACATAATTTGAGGTTGAGGGGTGATAGATTCAGGGGCAATGTTAGGAAATTCTACTTTATGGAGAGGGTGGTGGATGCCTGGAATGCGCTCCCAAGAGAGGTGGTGGAGAGTAAAACTGTGACTGAGTTCAAAGCGTGGGATGAACACAGAGGATCTAGAATCAGAAAATAATATTAAATATTGAACTAAGGCTAGTACTGGGCAGACTTGCACGGTCTGTGTCTGTGTATGGCCGTTTGGTGGGGGATGGGCTGGGGAGGACTTCAGTGGCTGGGAGGGTGTAGATGGGCTGGAGTAGGTTTTAACAGAGATTTTGTGCAGTTGGAACCCAAGCACAGTACCGGGTAGAGCTTTGGATTCTTGCCCAGAAATAGGTAAGAAAAAAATTAAAAAATTTAAATTGAATCAGGTTGGGCAGACTGGATGAACCATTCGGGTCTTTATCTGCCGTCATCTACTATGTTACTATGAACTTGTTAAATGATTTACCCTAATAAGTGAGGTAATCTTTTGGACTGTGGAGTTTTCCATCTTATCTCATTTTCTATCTTCAACATTGGTCGTTTTAGTGATTACTATATCATAACTTCACTGGGTTCCCATCAGTTGCCCTTGCAGCTCAGCCTACTGCCACCAGGGTACTGTGACTGCCAGTTCCGGTTGTAGCCATCTGGCCTCATCGCTAGCTTTATGTTGCTCATCATCCAGGCAAAATTCCTTGTTTCTTGCAATTCTCAAAGCAGCTCATCTTGTTTCTGTAACTGGATGTCCTCTTCAAGTTGCAATATGGTTCTTCCAAGTCCCTTTTCACATGTTTTGGGTCCCAACTGCTTGATTTCCTGAGCTTGCCATTCATTGATGTACAGAGGTAAGTTGGCACCTGGGACAGAGGTGGCTGGGCATTGCCATCCTGTGTATCCCCCATGAGAACTTCCCTGTCACCCTAACATTGCCATGCCCCTGCTCTTCCCTGTTGCCCCTTGTATCTTTTTCCTATCTTTGCCAGTAGTGAGTAGGCTGGAATAGCCACTGCTCACACTGTCTGTCTGAGGCTTCCTTCTGATGTCATTTCCTGGTTCCAAGCACAGGTAGTGATGTCAAAGGAGGGATAAGGCTGGTGCATGCAGCGCTTAGGACAGCTTGCTAACTGCAGGCAAAGTTGTAAAGAGGTATGGGGGAGGGAGCGCACAGTGATGTCAGGGCAATGGTGAAGAGAGGCACCACTGCCCCCACCAAGTTGGCGCCCAGGGTGGTCCACCCCTCTTACTTACACCACTGTTGCCACTGAACGGTTTTGTGTAGTTTAATTTCTTCCATTTCCACAGCAATGCAGACAGCCTGTAGTTCCTCAACATATTTCTCAGCTTCTACATTTTCTTCTGAGCTTTATCCAGTTGAGTTTGGAGGGATTCCTTCTGTAATCTTTGGATAAACTTAGCTCCCTACTCAGGATCACCTTCCCACTGTACAATTTAGTGGTGGGTTTTTCCCATGTTATTATGTAAAGGTTAGGGTCAATTCAGAACCCCTATTGGGGGCCTTGGGAATCCTTTTCCTCCCATGAGCGATACAGTCTGGGCTATTAACATAGCTGGTTTAAAAAAAGGTTTAGACTAGTTCCTGGAGGAAAAGTCCAAAGTCTGTTACTGAGACAGGCATGGGGGAAGCTACTGCTTGCTCTGGGATCGGTAGCATGGAATGTTGTTACTATTTGAGTTTCTGCCAGGTACTTGTGACCTGGATCGGCAGCCACTGTGGCAACAGGATATAGGGCTAGATGGACCATTGGTCTGACCTAGTAGGCTATTCTTATGTTCATTTGGAAACCTGCTTGGCTGGTTAAAACTGAAAGCTCATGGAGCCAGAATCTCAATATTGGTTTCAACTGAGCTTGAAGAAATGGAGAAAGGAGGTCCTATCATACCAAACAAGCAATAGCAGGACTGATCAGGCACACATGGGGGTGCTATCATCCCATAATTCAGGGACAGAACTGCTCTCCTATATCTCAGAACTTGAGATTTATTAACATGTGTGACACTTTCTGCATACAGTAATCTCCCCATCTAAGGTTACCATATTACTCCAGAAAAAGTAGGGCAGACTGAGACACCTAGGTTTTACTCCTATTGAAAGCAATAGAAGAAAAACCCAGATGTCTCAATCCATCCTTCTTTTTCTGGAACCATATGGTAACCTTATCCCCAGCTCTCCAATTAGTTTCAAAGTTTAAGGAATTAGGGACTCTCAGGAATTTGAGACTATGTGCCTGATCAATCCTGCAGTCTATGGAAAACACCTGTTTCCAGTAAGGAACATTGCTTTTTCTGTTGACAAGCAGGATTGAGTGAGGCACAAAAACGGATGACTCCTAAGCTTAGAGCTCCTCAAATTCTTTGTAAATTTGGAATTTCAAGAGCAACTGGCATTGATAGTGGTTAGAAGGAAAAATGTGCCTTTTTGCAGATGATACCAAGATTTATAACAGAGTAGACACCAAAGAGGGAGTGGAAAACATGAAACAGGATCTGCAAAAGTTAGAAAAATGGTCTAATATCTGGCAACTAAAATTCAATGCAGAGTAATTTATTTGGGGATTAGATATCGGAAGGAGCCATGTGTGCTGGGAGGTGAGAGGCTGATATGCACCTCCGGAAGTTCAGTGCTGTGGCCATCATTCTGGATTGATGTTTTGCCCCTGTGTCCATGTTGAAGCGGATCATATTGTGATCACTGCTTCCCAGTGTCCCTTCTACTTTTATGCCTTGCGCCGGTCCTCGTAGTCCATTTAGAATTAAGTCCAGAATTGTATTTCCTCTCGTATTTTCCTTGACAAGTTGTTCCAGGAAACAATTGCCTACAACAAGGGTAGGCAATTACTGTCCTCGAGAGCCGGAGCCTGGTCAGGTTTTCAGGATATCCACAATAAATATGCATGAGATAGATTTGCATCTCAAGGAGGCAGTGCATGCAAATTCATCTCATACATATTCATTGTGGATATCCTGAAATCCTGACCTGGCTCCGGCTCTCGAGGACTGGAATTGCCTGCCTCTGACCTACAGCATCCAGGAACTTGGTCTCCCTACTGCAGCCAGAAGTGCCTAGGTTCCAGTCTATCCCCAGATAATTGAAGACGCTCATGATAACTGCGTTGCCTCCCTTGAAGTTGCGTTTAATCTCGTCAGTCATTTCTCCATCAATTTCTTTGGACTGCCCTGAGGGTCGGTAGTAGATGCCGATCTTCATTTCCGTTTCATTTGTTCCCAGAATTTTGACCCATAGAAACTCTACCTTATTTTTCGTTTCCGGTGTGTTCTCTCCGGTAGACTCAATTCCCTCTTTGACGTATAGGGCAACATCCCCACCTTTTTGATCCACTCTGTCTCTACGGTATAGCTTGTATCCTAGTAGCACAGTGTCCCAGAGGTTTTCCTCGTTCCACCATGTTTCCATAATGCCGATGATGTCAAGGTTATTTTTTTGTGCCATAGATTCCAATTCCCCCATCTTATTCCTTAGGCTTCTTGCGTTCGTGTACATGCCGCGTGGAGAGGGGAAGGCTAGTTTAAGCCTTTGGGCAGTTCTGGAGGAGTTGAAAGACAGTGGGATAAGAGGAGGCAGGATTCCGTGAATGATCTTGAAAGCCAGGCAGGAACATTTGAAATGGATTCTGGAGATTATTGGGAGCCAGTGAAGTTTGGCAAGGAGTGGGGAGGCATGGTCAGACTTGCGTTTTGAGAAGATCAGTTTGGCTGCAGTATTCTGGATTAGCTGGAGTCTTAGAATACTTTTTTTGATAGATTTAAGTAGATGGCGTTGCAGTAATCTAGTTTGGAGAGGATGATGGATTGGACAAGGATGGCAAAGTGTTGTTGGCTGAAGTAGGATCTAGCTTTCATCAGCATGTGAAGGCTGAAAAAGCATGATTTTGCCAAGGAGTTGAGGTGGTCATTGAGGGAGAGAGAGGAATCGATAGTGATACCAAGGACCTTGCATGAGAACTCGAGCTGTAGTGTATCGCCTGTGGGTAGTGCGAAAAGTGTGGGCAGGTGTTCGAATTTTGGGCCGAGCCAGAGTAGTTTTGTTTTAGATTCGTTTAGTTTCATCTGTACCGAGAGGGACCAGGCACGGAGTCTCATTATGCAAGCTGTAATGTTTTCGTGGAGGTTGGTGAGGTTCTGGTCAGTCTCAAGGAGGACAAGGATGTCATCTGCATAAGTGTAGATTGTTTCCAGGGGGGATAGTTGAAAGAGTTTCAGGGAGGACATGTAGATGTTAAAGAGAATAGGGGAAAGGGGTGATCCTTGAGGGACACCGCAAGATGGAGTCCAAGGAGTGGACATGGTGCCATTTGTGTTGACGGTGTAGGAATGGGAGCGTAAGAAGTTTGAGAACCACATTAGGACGGTGGAGTCAATTCCAATCTCAGAAAGTTGGTAAAGTAATATGTCATGATGGACGACATCAAAAGCAGCGGAAAGATCGAATTGTAGTAGGACAGCGAATTTGTTATGCGAGTGTAGTTGTTGTACCTTTGAAATTAGGGAAACTAGGAGGTAGGTATTTTTGGAACGTAGCAACTTGCTAGCACAGATGTTTCATATAGAAAGAGAAATGAAAAGTGTAGTTACCAGACCAGTTTGCTAGCACAGCATTTTGGAAAAGTCACTTGCCAAACTGGTCCATAGTCTTGCCCTTTCTACCAGGAGGGACAGAGGCCTACACACTAGCCCCTGAGGATTTCTTTAAGGTAGATTCAACCAAGAGGAAGCTGGGGTTTATCAAATCCTGGAATAGGGACTATCCTATACAAAGAGTCCAATTTACGAGGAGACACTGGAATGGTAAGTGGCGTTTCCAAATTTTTGTAAAAGGTTGCCCATAGAATATCATGAATAGGGAGCCTAAGGAGTTCCTTAGGTGAATGATCGTAATCTAAAGCATCTAGAAACTCAGACCATTTAGAGTCAGCTTGAAGAGGAATAGACATGGACTCAGACATTTCTCTCAAAAATTTAGAAATGTTTTACTTAGCTTGGGACCATGGTCTGAAACGCCGTGCAGTACTGATAGAGAAAGTCTGGCCAGACTGTTGATGAAAACACCACGGCACCATTTAGATGTACAGTCCAGAATCTATGCCCAATCCTCCAACAAGTGCCTTTTTTCACCTCTCAAAGGGTTCCTCAGGGAATATGTCAGCTGGAAAACTTCACTTCTCTTCCATACAGCACGGCGTTTCAGACCATGGTCCCAAGCTAAGTAAAACATTTTTTTTTTTTTTTTTTGCTTTTCCTCTGCACGGTGATGGGTATATTACCTTTTTGATAATCACATTTCAGTGGCAGTGAAGTTTTTTGCCAGTGATAGTACACAAGCAGCTTTGAATCTTAAACAGTATTGAAGTTGTTTATTGCTGCGTTGAAATTTTTGAGGCTTTTTCTCCACTTTGTTGTGAAATGGTTATCGGGGGGGGGGGGGGGTGTAACCCATTTCTGGTGAGTAATATTTTGCAGTTAAATTTTGGGATTTTTCTATTACTCTTAGGTTTTTCTTGAGAGATGTTTAAATATCTAATATAAATGTGCATGAGTCGAGTCTTTCATTTGAAAGGAAACTCTGCAATGAGAGGGCATAGGATGAAGTTAAGAGGTGATAGGCTTTGGATTAATTTGAGGAAATACTTTTTTGTGGAAAGGGTGATAGATGTGTGGAACGGTCTCCCAGAAGAGGTGGTGGAAACAGAGACTGTGTCTGAATTCAAGAGGGCCTGGGATAGGCATGTGAGATCTCTCAGAGAGAGAGAAAGAGATGATGGTTACTGCAGATGGGCCATTTGGCCTTTATCTGCCGTCATGTTTCTAACATGATTTGAAGAATAAAATGACAAGACAAAGGGTAGAAAAATAATTTTATTTTCTATTTTGTGGTTTTGGTCAGGTACTAGGGACCTGTTGGTCACTGTGAGAACGGGCTACTGGGCTTGATGGACCTTTGGTCTGACCCAGTAAGGCTATTCTTATGTTAAGTTCAGATTTGAAATATATATCCTGCCCGAGGTGGTGTTAGACATAACTAGGGACTACAAAGTCTATTATCAGGCTGTGCCTTCTTCAGCTTCCAGAAGGCTTAAAGGACAGTTGCCCTTCCCTAACACTATTCCTGCCATGTGTGATCTTTGTTTTGCACAATATAGAAGGAAATTGATCTTTTTTGTGTGTGTGTGTCACTACATGCAAGGTGTGGCTTCTTGGGATTTTGGTTTAATTTACTGTATGTTTATCATTTTTGGTCTGTGTGTGTGACCAAGAAACTCTGATAGCATAATTTTTCTATGTAGAATTCTGTAGTAATTTTCTCAATAGTGAAGGGGATATTTGTGAAAGGGGAGGGGAGATGGGGGTTTTGTTGATCCTTGCTTTATATGTTGTACAGAGTATTGTTTCTTTTTATACTTTAATAAAATGATTTCTCTATCAAATCATAACTATTTGATGCTTGTGCAGATGGGATCAGCCAGAGCTTGCAGGGATGGGGTGGTAACAGGGTTGGAACTTGCAGGGACAAATCTTTTCCCCACATCATTCTCTAATTACTGCCCATACTTTTTGTATGAATAAGGCCTTTGAATCAAACTGACTGCAACATAACCATTCTGTCATGGCTACATCAAGATTTTCTTTCTACAATGTTGCTACTGCATTCCTAGGAACATCTGTTTTTCACAGGTGTGAAACCTACAGTGAGATTAAATTACTTAGAATGAGGAAACATTTACTAGGGTCACCAACAGTGATAAGATAGGCCGTGTGCAAGGCTAGAGACCTCATTATACTTTTTGCATAACAGCCATTCTAGACCAGGGATCTCAAAGTCCCTCCTTGAGGGCCGCAATCCAGTCGGGTTTTCAGGATTTGCCCAATGAATATGCATTGAAAGCAGTGCATGCACATAGATCTCATGCATATTCATTGGGGAAATCCTGAAAACCCGACTGGATTGCAGCCAAGTGGGGACTTTGAGACCCCTGGTCTAGGCTATACTAATAACATCCATTATCTAGCCAGTTCAGTGGTCCTAATTAGCCAAGGCCTTACCTCATCTGTACTCCCACTAGTACTCTCTCCCAATGTTTCAGATCCATAGCAGAAGACTTCTTAGTGGCCCAGAAAGTTGTCAAGTGTGCCAAGTCCCAAAAAATATATTTTCCAGAGCAATATTGAATTATGCACGTGCATGCATATTTAAAGGGAAATATAGTAGCTCTTAACTGAAGCACTTTAGAATGAAGCAACAAAAAACTGCCTTCTTTTCCTCTGCATTTCTCAGGACACAGCAGGAAAAAGCATAACTCGCGCACCTAAAAATGTTTCCCTTCAACCTAAAATAATTCATAATACATCTCTATTAGCACTAGTAGAAAATGAAGCAGTTGGTGTTTTACGAATGGCTTTCCTATCTCTATCATATTCTAGAACAGTGGTTCTCAACCCTGTCCTGGGGACCCCCCCAGCCAGTCGGGTTTTCAAGATATCCCTAATGAATATGCATGAGAGAGATTTGCATACCCGTCACTTCCATTATATGCAAATCTCTCTCATGCATATTCATTAGGGATATCTTGAAAACCCGACTGGCTGGGGGGTCCACAGGACAGGATTGAGAACCACTGTTCTAGAAGCTTCCAATGAATCTAAAGTCAGCTCTCCCATTCCTTCCCTTATTGTTGATCTTTAGTATTGGGGAGATAGATTATTTTAAATCTCAGAGATAATATCAACTGGCATTTAACAGTTCCACAACAAATTTCTTTAAAAAATTTCTCCTGAATAAAAGGTTCTTTCCTATGACAAATTCAAAAGTCTCAGATTTGTAGTCCTAATTGTTTTAATTGTTTTCCATCTTAAATCTAACAGCAGAAACATCTGATATAATTGTAGCATGAGTCATTTTGTGTCACCGTTGTTTTCAATTCTTGTAATACTGTAGACAAAAGATACCATTTGTGCCATAGCCTGATCATACTGTTCAATTTTAGAAGCCAAATTTTTTATTCTGGCAGATAAGTTATTCACAACTAGCACTATCTTCACTATATACAATAAAAGATAACTATATTGATTCTAATGCCATTTCACTGGGCTTATTCAACAAAGTAGACAGTATACCCAAACTTCTCTTTCAATTCTTGTTCACTGCAGCAACTTCCTGAACTGTCATGTGTACCCGCAGAATTCTCCACAGAAGCCAAGAATAAACTGCCTTTGTACCCTGCTCACTGGGTTCAGCTTCACTCTGACAGGATTCCAACCTTCTGAGCAGGGGAGCTTGTCGCAGATGGAGGCAGTGAAGGTGCCTGTGGATTTAAGGTAACTTCTGGACCAAGAGGCTGATTTTTACCATCACTGTCTAGTTTTGGCTTCAGCGACTATTGCACTGGAGCTTGCTTCCGTCTTGCCAGCCCTCTCTTTCATTTTTCAGGAGTCAGTCACAGCTACAGCACAGACCTAGATAGGAGAGAACACTCCCCCCCCCCAAAAAAAAAAAAAAGAAAAAACCAAAATACTTCTCTAGTGGGGAAAGTCACGGCACACTTGAAAGGCATGTGGCTGCCATCGTGGATCCCTCTTCTCATTTTATTTTTATCCATAGCATTATAGCAGGAATGAAATTGGGCAAACTAAGGAGGATCAATGCAGGCTACCATTAAGAGGGATTATTTTACAGCTAACCCCAGTGATTAGTAACTGTCTTGTTGCATAAAACAGGACCTGTGTTGAAATAGCTATAGCTAGCAGTACAATACATTAACAGTAGCCCATATTGATAACTACATCCCTAAATCATCTTTGCAGTCCTTACCTCTCATCACATTGTTTTTCTTTCAGTATACATATGAGTAATTGTATAGTTGAGATTAGAGAAAGACACGGTGAGCGATCCCCGCGGGGAGCTGCGGTCTGCCCACGGGCTATGGAGACTTTCCAGCCGAATGGCTGCAGACACGGGAACAAAACTTTTCACCGCCCACAAGAACGGTGAAAAGATTTGTCCCTGCAAGCAAATTTACCCCCTTCATTGTGACCCGTGAAACCGTGATTTACCGTGCCTGATCCTTTGTTTCCTTCGGCGGCCATGCTGTCTCCTCCATTCCAGCTCTCCATCGCCGCGTTGCTGCATTAACTCTGCCCCCTTTTAATGTGCTGGCTCCTGATTAGTCACCTCTTCCTGCTCAAGCAGTGAGGGGACCAATCGCTACTGCCACACATGATTTGAAAACCCCATTTAATGGGTTGTAGTGGTGCAGCAGTAGCGATTGGGATTTTGGAAAGGAGCTGCAAGGACTAGAGTCGTTGCTGCCTGCTTGGACTGGAGTCACCGCGGACTTGGAGCTGAAACTTCGTTTTAGAACTCGTAAGAGGTAAGGTCCTTCTGCTTGCCTGCCCAGGGTTCCTGAGGGGAGGGGGGGGGTTCGGTTCGGTTCAGCTACTCTTGCAGCACGGAGCTGGTTCTTTTTTTTTTTTTTTAATCTACTAGTTTAAATCTGCTAGATTTTTTTTTTTTTTAAATCTGCTAGTTATTAAACACGTGCTGCAAGACTGGAGGAATTCAATCCAGGACCAGCACGTGTTCAGTAACCCATGGAAATGGTCCATACTTTCCTTCTGTTTGCCTGCCCAGGGTTCCCAAAGGGGGGGGGGGGGGTCCGGTTGAGCTGCTCTTGCAGCACAGAGCTGGCTCTTTTTTTTTTTTTTTTTTAAATCTGCTAGTACAGGTTGTGTTTTGTTTTTGTATAGTTAAGTAAGTTGTAAAGAATGTTTCCTTTGTACGTTAATAATGATAAGTATATAAAATCATACCTGTTTGAGGCTTTTATGGATGCTGCGGTGACGGGGCGGTGCAGATGATGGTGGGCCGGGGATGGTGCAGTGACGAGAAAATATTTTTTTCCCCTTGTCATTCTCTAGTTGAGATAGAAGTTTGGTAGAAACAATGCTTGGTTCAAGTCACATTCTGCCTTCCTCTATTTCTCTCTCAAGCTAAAGTTGGTGCTGTGTTTCCATTCTGCAAATTCTTACAATGCATACTCACACTCTTGAGCTATTGATTTGGGCTGTATTTTTATGTACAGCTAGACCTTACAAAATTATCACTGCTGTGTGTGGTTTATATCATCATAGAAACTGAAAGCATCCGTTTCTCAGAATATCTACTGTATTTCTGCTTCTGTGTGGTTTTTTAGAGGATATGAGTAGCACACATAAGAGGATTTAACTGAATGATGAGATATCAGAAGATGGATGTAGCATTGATATTTAGAGTAATGGAGTTTAATTGATACATGGGTCAGTATTCAGCTGGTCACTGAGCAATGACATATGTATGAGCTTAACTGGCCTGAAAAGGGCTAAAATTTTCAAACTGCAGACAATATGTACTGTATAGATTGAGGGTAGTTTTTAAGAGGCATTCTTGTTTTTGAAAAAACTTGCCTTATCGTAAAGAAATGTGCAATTAGTAGCTTGGATAGAAGTCGAGCCTCCTATTGTCACTTGTACATAGATTTGCTACAGCTGGAGAGAGTAACATTAAGAGCAGGGACAAAGATGATTTTAAAAGTTATTGGCAGTCTGAGGACCCTTTATAGCAGTGTATCGTGAACTGTGTGCCGCAAGACACTGGGGAGGAGAGGCACCAGTGCACTACCTACAGGACGTGCCACCTCTTGGGCAAGAGTCACATCCTGTAGATAAGCCGGCACCCCGCACTGGTGGCTCAGGGCTCAACTGGAGGGACTTCGCACATGCACATGACATCATATCAACATCCACACACTTCCGGATGCCTCGAGCCGCGGCTCAACAAAGATTGCAAGACACTACTTTATAGGCTTCTTAACTATGTGACTTCAAAGCACTCTCCTTAAAGCATTATAGATATGTTTGTTATTTATTGAAAGCTTCTATACCGCTGCTAATGACTGGTGGAGTCAATTCAGAGTAGTTTATATGAGCTTCTGTAATGGTGTTACAATACAGAGTTAAAG